>NC_138106.1:5970000-8370000 GCF_964146895.1 Miniopterus schreibersii
AAGATGACGGAGAGAGTGGCCACACTGGAAGGACGCGGGAGGCATTGAACGGGGCGACCAGCAGGAAATGGTCAGGGCCTGGGGCCACCGTCATCTCCAGGTGGCTGTGCGGCCCCTGCCCTCATCTTTGTCCCGCGGCTTCAGGAGAGGTCAGCGTGGGCCCCACCTGACGTTTTATTTGGGACCCGCTGCCTGAAGCAGACGAAGCACATGGGCAGCCGGTTCCCGGCGGTGGCTTTTTGTCAGTCTGAGCAAACGCAGTGTTTCACCCAGACGCTCTGTGAACGGCCCGGTGCCACGCACGCAGCCGTTACTGTCTCTGCCTGGGGTCCTGGAATGTCGTCATTTGTGTCCCTCCCTCCCTCTGTGACGAAGTTTTGAAGCTGACCAGAATAGCGGTCAGGAGAGCCTTCGTACCGATTAGACGGTGAAATAGAAACAGCAGCGGCTGCCAGCTGCCCCGGAGAAAGAGGCTACCTGGCCTCCCGCCGCGTGGCTCAGGCCTGACAAGGACCCGTCACTGCAAGGTCCTGCGTGCCCATGCCCACGGGCAGGATCTGCCACAGCCTTTCAGAGTTCACCCAAACTCTGCCAGGTCCCTGGAATACCTCTTCTCAAAGATAAGGGGCAGGCTGAGGAACTGAGGGTGACAATCTATCAGGCAGGGCAGCTGACACCATCCACCCGTCCATGACCACTCTCTCCGTGTCCCCAACTATCTTCTCTCCCCAAAACAGAGCACAGCTGCAAAGCGGTCCCACGCAATTAGACTTCTCACCCTGGGCAGAAACTTCATCCAACAACCAACATGGGGCTCTGCCAGTGGCCCCCGGCTTAATGAAGAAATGATGTCCCCGAGGCTCAGGAAGCCTCCTGATTTGGTTCTGCCATGCCCTCCCCTCCAGGAAGGAAGGCCGTACTTCTCAGATTTACTGTAGATATTTCTTAGGCTCTTTTCCTGAAATATTGTCTTTTCCTTGCAGAAATGGAGACAGGAAGGAGCCCTGCTCTTTTGCATTGTATTACGTCCCAAGAGAAGTGTTCAGGTAGCCCTTCCTAAAGATGTCATCGTAAGCACAGCCACCCTTTCTTGAGCATTAAATCGCTCCCCCCTCACAGACTTCAGTGGGTTTTCTTTTACAGATCATTGGATGGCGAGTGTAAAATAGAGGAACATAAATATAAAAAGAAGAAACTACTGCAGCTGCAGACAATCTTAAATGAACATTACGAGCCTCTGACACTGTCATTGAAATCACATCAAAAGGGAATAAGGTTTGCCATGCTCGACTCCTGTCTGAGAGCATCTAGTCTGATAAAAAGAGTCTGGGCTGGAGCGGTGGGTGCCAGATCAGTCCCACACCCGTCAACCTGTTCTCACCCAGCAGCCGTGTTTGTCTGCAGGGCTGCGGGGGCTTCAACAGCAGATGCTCTCTCACAGTCCGGAGGCTGGAAGTCCAAGATCAACACATGCACAGGTTTGGTTTCCCCTGAGGCCTCTCTCGTTGGCTTGCAGACCGCCGTCTTCTTGTTTTGCCCTTTCATGGTCTGGTGTCTTTGCATCTTCTTATAAGGACACCGGTCAGATTGGATTAGGACTCACCCTAAGGACCTCATTTTAACTGAATCACCTCTTTAAAGGCCCATCTCCAAATACAGCCACATTCTGAGGAGCTCTGAGTCAGGGCTTCAGCCTATGAATTTGGGGCACACATAACAGCTCCTAACCTACAGATTTTGGGGGCTCTACAGATTTTAATGCCATTTGTATTCTTTGCCTTATCTGGCTTCTGCAACCATTTATGACAACATCCATTGTCCCCATTTTAGAAGGGCGCAGAGACAACAATGTAGGTCACCCTAGATCCCCGGGTAAGTGCGGGCGGAGGGCTGGTTCAGGATCCAGGTCTTGTTCCAAATCTGGTTACTTTCAGCTCCTTAGACATGGGCCAAGATGAGAGCCTTCTATATGGGCCAGTTAATGTTGCTCAGGGGAAAAATAATCTCTTAAGTGGCCCAAGTCTAAACACATGATATGGTCAATTGTTTGCAAAACCTGCTTGTTCACCAGGTATTCCAGGCGAATTGATACCAAATTCTGTCATTTAGTAAATGGCCCAGAATGCCTATTAAGGGCCCATTACTAAGCTAGAGGCTAGAAGAGAGCAGAGAGCAAACCCAAGCCGCCACTATCCTGGGGAAACTGGAAAACAGAAAGGAACATGCACAAATGAGTAATGGAATTTCAAAAATTCCAAAAATAAAGCGGAGGGATGAGCGGGAGAGCATGTGTTAAGGCAGGTCAGGTAAGGCTTCGGGGAAGGAGACTGCGTGAAAAGAGACCTGTCCCTGAAGCCAGCCTATGACCCCCCCCACCCCCGCCCAGGAGGGAGGGGCACCAGGAGCCCATCGTCAACAAGAAACAACGCTCTGAAAAATTAGTCTTCACTTTTGGAGAAATTATTCTTGATTCATGCATTCACAATCTAAGTAGCAGACTTCAAGTAATTAGCATAAGTTCTTTAGAAATTAACAGACATGCAGTCATCCCGGGCATAAAAGAGATATTCATGGATCCTGAACAGCCTAAGATATGATAAAATTGTTTGAAACTCACATCACTCCAAAATATGTCATGTTAACCTCCACACTTGCTTAAAGGAGCTCAGATATATGTTTCTGAGTTTAGGCTGTCAAGACACTGCCTAGAGCAATAAGTCATGAACACAGGGGCTTGCACATGCACTCACACACACACACACACACACACACACACACACACACACACACACGGGGTGGTAAAGGCTTTCATTTACATATTTATAACTCACCATGCTTTAAGATTTATTTTATGGAAACAAATTACCTCCTAAGGTCTAATCCCGTAGATCAGAAATTTGCGCACACGCAGTAAATTGGCCTCTAATTGTCCTGAGTGGGAGTCTGCCTGATAAGGTGCCACACAGAGCAGACTATAAAAGGACCCCCGTTTTAGCACACCCTAAAGAAATAAGTCATTTACCTTGAGTATGCCTTGCAAATGGGGCATTAGGATGCCCAAGTCCTCAGAATGCCCTACCTCCTCTCGAAGTGTAATATTCACTCGGAAAGAATTAACAGCTGCTGGTTGCCTCTTGATATACTTACAGTAATTGATACCGCGCTGGCCTTCTGGCCTCTCCGCAGGGCGCCCACCCTCTCCCCTCCAGGGCCACCACCTCCAGGACAAAGGAGAGCCGGTGTGGCTTCCTCCATAAAGACCCAACCCTGGCCCTCGAGGCAAGGAAAGCAAGAGGCAGGGAAGAAAATCGAGTAAGGATTGGAATTTTTCCCCCTAAGCCTCAAGCCAGATCAAAATATACTCAGAGAACAAGGCATCTACTGTTAGAGGAAAGGCCAACCCCTCCTGAAGAAAAAAATAATAATAAAACTAAATTTATAGGCCTAGGGCCTGACAATGCTGGCATTGAGCATCCATTTTAGGGAAACCAGTAAAAAAAACAAGACAATGTGCTCCTTTAAGAACCAGGGAATGAGCCTGAAGAGCACACAGTATCTCCACCTGTGGTTCCCGGGTTCAAACAGTCCCTCCCTCCCCGCGCGGAGGGTGGGAGTCAAGCAGGCGGCTACGGCGCGGAGCAACGTCTCGCTCCTGCCCGCAGGCTCTGGGTTTATTGGGTGGGGGCTGCTGGTGCGGAGAATTGCAATTTTCCAGGTCTTTGCTAAGCAGCAGAGATTAACGAGCGGGGTCAGGCATTAGCGGAGGCAGGCGAGGGGGCTTTCTGCATCCAAAGTGTTCTCGCATCAAATCAAAATGCAATCCCCATTTCTGCCAGCTTTCCATTTACCAGGCTCACACCTTCTTTGGTCCTCACAGCTTTTTCCAAGGCATAGAAATTCTCTTTTGCCCTAAAATAGAGGCACTCTGACCCCCCTCCCCAGTCTCCTCTGTTCACACTGGGATTTGGCTCATGCAAAGCCTGCTTTGGTGGCCTGAAGGCCACAGCTTACTCCCAGCTCCTCTGGGTCCTTGACTCCCCATTCTGCTCCTCCGGCCCCTCCCTACATGCACCTTGATTTTTAGACTGATTCCCCGGCTGTGGCATGTACATCATCAAACGACTCCCTGGAAGAGAGTGAGCATGGATGAGATCTGACTTCGCCCCAAATTTACTGACAACAAAAGAGACAATGGCTACGTGAATGGTTTCCGTCCCTGCTGTCAGACTTCCAGCCTATGATCCCATATGACTGCGTGAGCACCAGCCCATAATTTTTCTATCAGAAAAACAAAATCGGTTCCTAGTTGTATTAGTCAGCTCCAGCTGCTGTAACAATGTGTGACAGGCGGAGCAGCTTAAACAACAGAAATGTATCTCCTTACAGTCTGCAGGCTGGAAGCCCAGGATCGAGGCATCAGCAGAGCTGGTTCTTTCTGAGGAGGCCTCTCCCTGACTAGCAGATGGCTGTCATCTCCATGTCCTCGCATGGTCAACTCTCTGTCCATCCTAATCTCCTCTTCTCAGGAGAACCCAGTTGTATCAGCTTTGAAGCCACCTTAACGTCCTCATTTTAACTTACTCACATCTTTAATGATCCCATCTCCAAAGTCACAGTCTGAAGTGATGGAGGGTTAGGGCTTCAACACATAAATTCTAGAGGGGACACAATTCAGTGCATAACACTATCAAAATAACTGCATTTTCTAGGGGCAAACATGAGGATAGTAGATGAGGTAGGACAGAAACGGGTTCCCTAAGGAAGGCTCAAGGTCAAGTTCTGATGACTCGAGTGTGGTCAGATTCAACTTTCTGAGGTTCCAGTCCTCCCCTGTGCTTGCGGTGGGGGCAATACTGCATCCAGGCTCACTTCTCTCTCCAGGTGAAGCGGGTGTGGAGAGAAAGCGCACTGGCCTGCACTGTAGTGTGTGGAGGGCAATGACAAGGGCAGGGTTATTTCCCGGGACGCTGGCCTGCAGACTGGCTCGCCCCATACTCTCTCCTTCCAGCCTCTCCTCCACCACAGGGCTGAGAGGCTGGAGGAAATCCGTCCCCAGGCATCCTGGGGGTAGAATTCAGCCACCGAGGCTTATGGCCAGACAGGAGCCACATGGCAGGATCTGCAAAGACAGAAGGGAGCCCCAGGGATGGGGGCCAAGCATAGGAAGCTCCCACTTCTGGCAAACTTGGGGTCAGAGCTGGTTTCCCTGGAGCAGCCACAGGGACATGAGCTGCCTTGTGCCTGGTGCCACACGCCAGCCGGTGACAGCAGCAGTGGGCTTCTTGCTGGCATGACCCGAGTGGTGGTGGCGTGCTTCTCATGTGTATCGTCCATAGCTGTGCATGGTCCAGGTTGGGTTCTCTGCCTTCCAGAAATTCTACTGAACCGAGCGAGAGTGGGCTCTGTGGCCTGCGCCACCATCTCCTACAGGCAGGCCTGCTTTCCGTGGGGCGGGGGAAGGACTGGGGTGCTATGCAAGGAAGGCCTGACCCCGTGTCTTTAGGGGTCGGATCGCAAGCTGCACTTACTTGAGAAAAACATGAATGAAAGTAGGTAAATGACACCCCTCAGGGTGAGGGTAACATGCCAAATGCTCCCTTCCTCTTCTGAGCACATAGAAGGAACGGAAACTCCTTCCCGGGAATCAGCAGCTCACTTTCCTAACAGCAAACCACGCAAAAAAGCCACCGTTTGCTTTTCACAACTCCGACCAAGAAAATACTACAACTGAATGGGGAATGAAAACCAAAGAATCTCCTGGCACCACAGGCCAGCCTCCAGGCAGCTGGCCGGTCACTCAGGTGCCCAGACCCTCCAAGGGCAGGGCCGCGCCGGGGCCGGGGCTTCTCGCCGCCTCCACCGGCCTCCTTCCTTGTAGCTATAACACCCTGATGTGGGCTGAGCAAATGGCTACCGAGGACAGTTTCTGGCCCTCGTATGGCTGGTTGTGGCCCCACAACTATGTCCTGGTTCGTATGATATGAGTAGAAAGAAATCTCCTTAAAAGAAAGCTAGCAGGCCCCGCTTGCCCTGTGCTCTTGTTTCCCTCTGCCTCCTGCTGGCTGCGATGCAGGTGTAATGTCTTGAGCACCGGCCGGGCTGGACCAGAGCTGGAAGTCTTACACTGAGAACGGAAAAGCATTAATACAGATGCTTCATGCTCCTTGAAACGACCCTGACTTTCCTCACCAACCTACCTCCAGGCTCATTTTATATGAGAGAGGAATAAACTTTATTGTTTAAGTTGTTATTTTAGGATTTTTGCTTCTTATAGATGAACCTCATCTACTTACACATGTTGTGTGTGTAATTCATTTGAAAACATTGCATTTCAAGCTGATAACAGAAATTGAATTCTACATCAGCGAGCCACTCTAAAATGGAGTTGCCATCCCAGGGGAACTGCCTGGCAAGTCTTATGTCAAAAAAAACCTTTGGAATGTTAAACAGAGTAAAACAACTCTTGGGCTGGGCCTAAAGCAACACTATACCCCAAATGACAGTTTGCAAAGATAACAAGAAAGCAGATATTATGACTAGAGGACTCATGACCACTGAACTGAAAACTAAAAACATTGTTTAGAATGAGTGCCGCTATGTTAGGTTGTCTGCATCAATAGAAGCGCCTTCCTTCTGTGGGTATAATTGTCCCCCTTTCCTTTCTCATCAACACCCCTGGCCTTTGTCTCCTGATCAGAACACTGTTTGGGCTTCTGCCTGACTCAATGCCTCCCAAACAGCTTTTCTTTTATCTCAAATAAATGCTTGTTGCCTCTCACTTTCAAAGGCCTTTTATTTTTAGGTTCTCGATTATAGAGTTTTTCTCCTGATAAACACATCTGTCCAATGTCTGATGTGGATGGCCTCAGTCTTACATGTCCCTTTCCTTACGTTTAAGGCAAAAACACGCCGCTTCTGTTTGTTTTTTTAAGGACACTATTTTAAGAGCTCATAACCAAGTAATCACTGATTTGTTGGAAATAGCTTTTTAGAGGCAAAGCATTTTAAGCTTCAGGCTTTGCTATTCTACTTACCAGGAGGATGGGTTCCCGTATTTGTAGAAAGAATAAAATCAAGTAGCCAGAAGAGAAAAAAGTTATGTAGTTCAGACTAGGTAGCTGAACAACACAGGGAGCCCTGACTCACAGGACTAGCTAACTGTAGAGTTTGGGTTTTAGTTTGTGCATTATTTAATAATAATGTTCTGGCAACTGATTCCAAGAAGAAATGGAGTAAGAGTGATTTCTGAGGCTGTGGGAAAGTTGTGAAGCCCCAGAAGAATTCAGATGTGGGCTGCTCTTGGCCTGACAAGCCATCACCGCTGTTCAACAGGGGTCCTTTATGCGACATTGGGACAGGAGAGCAGGCACCTGTCCTCTGCACAGCCCATCAAGGCCCCTCCCCCATCCAGAAGTTCTTATAGACCAAAAATAAAGCAGAGTGTTTTTATTTCAAGAATTCCAAAAACAGAGTAATTTCCAGTGTCAGGCAACATGATCCAAAATCATTCCATTTGGAAATGTTTTTTTAAAAAAAAAACAACACATAATTTTTGAAAGGACCTGCATCGAAATATCCCTCGGGGCATTCTAACGATTAACAGAGGTTGTGGAAGTATTTCTGTCTAGATCAAAAATTTAAGCAGTGGTAAAAATATCCATTTTTGGATGCTATAGCTCTAGGGAGAATTAATAGAGGCTGATGTCAGAAAACTGATGGGAGAAAACAATTTAGATAGAAGGTTAGGGGGAAGTGTCTAACATCAGCCTATGAGAGAACAGAGGTACTCCCCAGAGCAGTGGCACCTGACCTTTTGCTAAAGTCGATTTCAGCCGAACTGAAGAAATATACCCCAGGGGATGCATTTTCCCCACCGTGAATGGCCAGGGCGACCTAGCAGGCGCCGCCCAGCCCACATCCGTAACTGGCAGGATTTGATGGTTTTGTTCAACTCTGAGATATGTGAACAGAATTAGGCCAAACATTTTATCTGCAGGTAGCTCACAATGTCTTCCTAGGGCCCAATTCCAGCTCCGCACAGACTAATCTGGCTCATAATTTCAAAATCATAGTTCAACTCCTCCGTGTGTTGCCATATTTTAAGGTGTCGATGGGCTGGATTTATAGGAAATGCAAGTGAGACATTTCGAGAAGTAGCTGCAACTCAATACGCAATCGCCGTGGGCCTGGAGAGGGTATGCCCGGGAAGCCTCAGCAAAGTTCCAATAACCTGTGGCACCAGGCCCACAAGTGAAGCGGTTATAGTTTCAAAATGAAACTGGAAATACCTTCTGGCTGTGACTTTAATCTCAGAGGTACTGGGGGGAGGGGGCTGACGACAGCCTCTTTATGGGCAACGGTGTGACCATTCCGGCCCTGGGAGCCCACCCACCTCTTCTGCGCTCTTTCTTTGAGGGACCCACGTCTACACCTGTCCTCACCGGGAGGGCAGTCACTGGCAGGGTGGCCTCTTTGCAAAACTGAATGCATGCCCTAGAAATGCAGTTTGCCCAGATAAAAGAGCGACGTTTCCTATTTCCCCCATTTTGTTGGAATAGTTATTTGCTATCACACGCTCAGAGCCGGTGACAATGCTCTTCGGATCCTGTCCATGTACCTCCCCTCCCCTCCACTGCCTCCACCAAGAAACAGCATCGGGTTTCGCCTTTGGACTCAGGCCATACTCCCTCAGGTCAGAAAATAAACTCAAGACAAGTGAAAGGTCTTGTCATGTCCCAGGACACAGACAGCCACAGAATCGTATCGTGTCAAAATCAGACAAGAGCCTTCAGACAACATCATCCCCCAATGAGGAACTGGGGCCCAGAGAGAGGAGGTGATTCACCCGGGGTTAACCACGGGCAAATGGCCAAGCCAAGGGACCGCGGGGACTGGGAACTCTGGGGACTCACCCTTCCCCCACCCTTCCCAGCAAACAGGCGTGGTTCCTTGCCTGACCAGCCAGGCAGCTCAGAGGCCCTGAAACGGGAATGGCCTAAAAATAAAGCTCCTAAAGCAATCCACTAAAACGCCAAAGTGAGGCTGGAGAGGAGGTGGCGTGGGGACAGCTAATCCATGCTTAAACCCAGCAAAAATTTGAAGCTAAACACTTCTGTTTTCTTCTAAAATTCCTAGGAAGCGAGTATGGAGTATGGCTGCCTGGGAGGAAGAGTGCGAGCACTTTTCACGGCCAGGACAGGTGTGTCACCTACACCAGCATCTCCCTGGGGCGTCTCTGACAACCCAGCCCATGGTTGAAAGCACATGTGGAAACGCCCTCTTTATGGACGGTGGGAAACGGATCCTGGGGAGCACATGTCCATGGGAAACGGGTCCTAGGGAGCTCACGTCCATGGGAAATGGATGCTGGGGAGCGCACGTCCATGGGAAACAGATCCTGGGGAGCGCATGTCCATGGGAAACGGGTCCTGGGGAGCGCACGTCCATGGGAAATGGATGCTGGGGAGCGCACGTCCATCCAGGTGCCGTCTGCCCCCCAACTCGGAGGCCTGAGATCTAAGGAAGGTCGGGCACGGCGCTGTCTCACCTTGACAGCGCAGTTAGCGATCCTGCCCCACTATGGAGGCTCCTGGCGCCGGTGCACGCGGGTCCCTGGGCTCCGTGTGACAGGAGGCGGCTGGAGCGGGAACTCAGCGCCTGGCCCTGAGCGCATCTGTGGGACGCCCAGGGGCCTGTGCTTTCTAAGGGAATGCGGAGCACCGTTCAATCTTCAATGAACTTCGGGGTCTGGGAGGGCCGGATGGGGGTGAGAGGGGACGTGCTTTAGGAATATTGAAGGAGCACCTGCCGAGACCAGAACAGCAGCGGGCTCCCCTCGGGGAACCGTAAGTTACCGGTACCAGTACCGATGGCAGCACTGTCACTGTATTTCCGCCCCACCCCGGGCCAGTGGAACCAAGACCTGCTTCAGCTGATGGGCGGTCACTGGATTCCAGGTCCCGGCAGGGAAAAGGGACATGGCAGCTGGAACACGACGACTGTGGCCAGAGCACAGAGGACTCCCAGAGGGTGCATAGTTCGTCTTTTGGGAGAAGGTGGGTAAGAAAGGGGAATATAATTTTTAAATGTCTTACTAAATTAAATCTAGTCATATGCACATAATTAGCCTTCTCCCTCATCACAAGGGACAATTTCTGTTTTAAAAAAAAATAGTAATGATGAATACTTCACACCAACGCTGGAAAAAGCAAAGTTCATGAATAGTTACACTCGAAATGTGGTGATCCCACAACAATGATTAAACTCTTCCCTCTTGAATGTTCTAAGCGTGGTTTGTAGTAAAGGGGCTCAAACCCTCGCTTCCTTCAGGGACGCCCTCCCTGGGGTGCCCACGAGAACGGTCTCCCCAGCTGGGGAAGGAGACGGTTGGAGATTTGGGTTCTGGTTTGTGCCGAATTGAAAGAAAGAGGCGGCCACTGCTCGTAGGTTTAAGCAGCTGATGCTACAGTCACAAGTCTGAAGTTTAACTCAAGGCTCTGAAGCTGGGGGCTCCAAGGGGGCCCTGAGACAGCAGATCTGGTCCTGGATGCATCTCTGGGAGCAAGAGGCAGGTGTAGCATCTCCTGCACCTCCTGTCTGGACCGCAGGCTGGGGACAGCTCCGAGCTGCGTCCGCCCCAGATCGACACTGAAGCCAAGGCCAGGCAGCCACTACTCCAGGCCTCCAGAGCACCTAGAGTCACCTGCTTTCCTGTGGCCAGGGTGGCCAGGTGTGGCTTCCTGCTCCGCTCATGCAGGGTGTGCGACCACACCCCACCCGTTTGGTCCCTGGTGGCCTCGAATCCCACGAGGCTAGAAGCTGCTATCACCTCCCTCCTGCTCTGATGAGCCTGGCTTTCAGGAGGAACTGTGCCTGCTCTGCACCCCCCACCCCCCCTGCACGTCCGCATGTCCCCAAGTCCCCGTTTGCTTGGGCTCCGTCAGGGTTTCCCTTCAGACTGTGCACAGCTCTGCGTCCACCCTCACCCCCACCCCCCTTCCATCCTGGCTATTTTCCTAGTAAGTATCCCCACCCCTGTCTTTGGCCGCCTCCCTTTACGTCCGAATGCCACCTGCAGGGGGGTGGGCTTATGGACTTCTTCGAACACAGGTAACCTTCGCAGGGACAGCCTAATTGCTCTAAGAATGTCAAATCCGTCATCTGCCAAAAATAGCTCTGACAGTTTCTCTCTCTTTAAAAATATTAAGCCAACCAGTGACACCCCACAGTTAAAATAAAAGGGTGGTATTGATGGACGACTGCGTTTCTGTTTTGTTTTTTCTGAAACCAATCCAGAATTTGCGTACAGATGTCATTCCTGCTTTGTCTTTGTAAAGCTGCAATCACTTACATATGAGGCTACATCTTTTAATTAGGGGAGACAGGGGGGCCCCGGGATGACCTGGCCCCAGGGCCTGGGGAGAGACGGCACTGGCAGGAACCAGGGCGATTTTCAACTCCGCCCCTCCCCAGCCTCTGTCGCCCTCTTCTCGCTCTTCCTGGCCATTGCACGGTCGCTTTGCTTGGGTTGTCCCATGGGCAGCAATCGGAAGACAGAGCGATCTGGGTATTTTATTCCCTGGCCGCCTTTTCTACGAGGGCGGCCATATAAAATACAGACTGTTCAGTTAAATACGATTTCAGATAAAAAAAACTAAAAGAATGTTGAGTGTAACTATGCTCCAAATATTCCAGGGGACAAATGTGTACTATAAAAAAGGAAGCAGAGAGAGGACCCATGGACATGAACCGTGTAGTCATTGAGGAGGAGGGCGGGGTGAAGGTGGAAGGGGGGATAGAGGGGATAAATGGTGACGGAAAAAATTAAATTAAATTAAATTAAAAAGCACGGAAAACCAGAAAGAGCAGGGAAGTTTTATGCCCCCTATTTGGAAAATTAGATTCAAATTAATTTTCACACCAAAAAACTTCCAATTATCCATCTGCTGTGCTTAAACCAGGGTAGCAGTTTAGAAAGTACTGGGGGACATAACGCGTCAGGAAACAAATGATGCGTATTTGTTTTGAAAAAAGAAGTTGTGGCACGCATCACGGGCATCCTCAGGGCAGGCAGCGTGTGCAGGGTCCCCTGAAGGCCCAGGCTTGACTCATGCCCCCTAATAGTCGTTCACCAAAGGCTGGTGCTAGGGGGTAGCAAAGGGGAGGGGGGCACCGGGCGCCTGGGAGCGGCCAGGTGAGGGCGGAGTGACCTCCCCCAGTCTCCAGACAGACTCCAGTGTGTGGCGACCCAAAGCATTTACTTGCTCTCCTGACTCCCCGAAGAAGTGAGTGGGGGAGGCACCTGCCACTGTAGCAAAGCCACGGTGATGCCACCAGGTTGCTGGACTGTGACATTTGGAAGCAGTGGGCGGCACGGGGCATCCAGGCCGTAGCCTCGGAATAAGTGCACGGCGACAGGCGGTCGCTGGGCTGACTGTGGTGATCACATCGTAAGCTATGTAAGTGTCAAATCACTGTGCTGAACACCTGAAACTAACATCATATCGTATGCTGACTATAGTTTAATAAAGGGACATTTTTAAAGGGGATTCAGGGCCAGTCTGTCCTCAGCTTGCTCACAGTAATGAGAACAGGTCCCCTCCTGGAAACGCCCGCTTAGGAGAAAATACAAGTCGTGCCTGGGGTGAAATGGCGCCTCTTGCTGACTGAATAGTCTAAATGGAGCCAAATCTGCACAATTGATTAGCATCAGTGGGACACTCCCCTGGGGGACTAAGAGGCTTGGAGGAACCGGTCGCTAGTGTTGGGTGGAAACACTCAAGCTCACAACAGGCCCCGCTCTCCCCCCGCGCCCGGTTCTAGGCTCCTGGCAGAGAGCTTTCCTGTTCGACACGGGGTCTGAGAGCTTTCCTGGGCGACACGGGGTCTGAGAGCTTTCCTGGGCGACACGGGGTCTGAGGCGAGTCCTGCGGTGGCTGTGGGGAGGCCCCGAGGCGTTCCCAGGGACACAGAGGCTCCCCTTTCCCTGCAACTCGGATGGGAGGGCAGGCACAGCCCAAGAAGGAAGTCCAGCTGCTGAAGACAACGAGGCCCCCTCTGTGGAGCAAGGACACCCCTTCCCAGGCAGCATCAGATCCCGCGCCGCTTTGGGCTCCCAGGTGAGCCCCCTGCCGGGAAACCCGCACCTTGAGACCACCTCATCACGCAGCCCCGGCTGCAGTTCAAGTTGGCTCTTCCGAAAGGCTGCTTGCTGCGTAAATTAACTCTACAGATAAAATTGAGTGTTTCACTACTTACAAAAAGGAAAACGTTTTCAAGCCCTTGAAAAATATTATTTCCATACTAATCGTTGATAAACAGAATATGAAACGTCCCAATCTCCTGGTTGGGGTGGTTTTCCTAAGGGTAGATTGTCATTTTCCCAGTAAGTCTACTTCATAGGCTTGGAAGAATCTTAAATGACAATTTTTTAGCATAATTTATCATTTCAGTTTTGCACTAAAGCATATGGGCCTTCTCCATATGATATGGAACAAAATTTTACCTTCAGTTAGTCTAAAGTTGAAGGGAAGGGAAGGGAAGGGAAGGGAAGGGAAGGGAAGGGAAGGGAAGGGAAGGGAAGGGAAGGGAAGGGAAGGGAAGGGAAGGGAAGGGAAGGGAAGGGAAGGGAAGGGAAGGGAAGGGAAGGGAAGGGAAGGGAAGGGAAGGGAAGGGAAGGGAAGGGAAAATATATAGATAAGTCCACAAATGAACATATTGCTTTAATGTTTTAGTTTTTAAAATGAACACGGCTGTCCCTGTAATTACTCTGAGATCACAGGTACTTGCCACAGGCTAGTTAACTAAATTGATGAGATAACGTGCCGCTGAGACTGCCTTTTCAGCGTGGCCAGGACGTGAGGCTGCTAACCCCGTTCTGTTCCACGGGCTCAGAGCACAGCCCACCCTAGTTGCCAGTTTACAACCAAGGCCCCTGGTGAAGAGGGAGCTCAGGAGACAGTGTAAGTGAAGACAACTTGGTGTGTTTGGCCCGCAGGCCAGGTAACCAAAGCTCTGCTCCTCGGATTGAGGTGACCTTGGGGAAATCACCTGACTTCTGAGAGATTTTGCCTGGCATGGCCTCCCTACCCACGCTCCCAGGCTGCAGTGGAATCAAACAGAAGATTTTCAGTTACACAACGTATACGGATGCAGAGAATTTTAATGAGAAGCAGGTCCGAACCTCCACTCCTACTGACGTCTCAAGGGTGTTTAGTGGGCTAGAAGCGCCGCGTTTATCCGAGGCATTGCCTGCGCACGGAAGTTATTATAATGCTCCATCCACCTAAAGGGCAAAAGAGAGCTCACCCTTATAACTGACGTTGATGGTAATAAATTCCCTGTCAGCACCGATTCCTAAAATAACCCCCGCACAGGCTTCTCTCGCTGGAACAGCATGACCATTGACCGGTTTGTGTGGAGGCCCTGGCAGCTTCGAGGTCTGGCTTTGCTGAGCAGTGGCCATCTCCTGCTTCCCCGGCGGGGCCAGCCCGGGAGCAACCTGTGTGCCTGTCCCCCTCCCGGTGCTCCGAGTGAGCGAACAGCGCGAAGGACGTGCCCGCTGGTGATACTCGAAAGCCACGTCAGTACTTCAGCCACTGTCGTTTTGACCCTTTCTTTCTGGTTGTTTCTAATATGGGGGTGAGAAGAGAAAGAAGGCCAAGAGACCCAGATGGAGACCAGAGGCCTTCGGCTTTTTGCCTGGGAAGCCTCTGGAGCCTGCGGTGTTCAGGGCAGCGTGGGAGTGTGCCAGCAGGGTGAGTGTGCAGCAGGGTGAGTGTGCAGCAGGGTGGTGCACCAGCAGGGTGAGTGTGCAGCAGGGTGGTGCACCAGCAGGGTGAGTGTGCAGCAGGGTGGTGCACCAGCAGGGTGAGTGTGCAGCAGGGTGGTGCACCAGCAGGGTGAGTGTGCAGCAGGGTGAGTGCGCCAGCAGGGTGAGTGTGCAGCAGGGTGAGTGTGCAGCAGGGTGAGTGCGCCAGCAGGGTGAGTGCGCCAGCAGGGTGAGTGTGCAGCAGGGTGAGTGTGCCAGCAGGGTGAGTGTGCGGCAGGGTGAGTGTGCGGCAGGGTGAGTGTGCGGCAGGGTGAGTGTGCAGCAGGGTGAGTGTGCCAGCAGGGTGAGTGTGCAGCAGGGTGAGTGCGCCAGCAGGGTGAGTGTGCAGCAGGGTGAGTGTGCCAGCAGGGTGAGTGTGCAGCAGGGGGAGTGTGCAGCAGGGGGAGTGCCCGGCCAGCAGCAGGAGCAGACTCAGAGCCCGCTGCTGGGGTCGCGGCCGCCTTAACGACCGTCCCTTAGGCAGGCCTTTTTCCCACGGCCAGGTGCAGTCCGTGGAATTTTAAACAGTGCGTTTCTGGTACACGCTACCTCTCAACATTTGAAGTTGCCTTTTTCCCTTTTCCAAGAGGCTTAGCGTAGGACAGTAACTTCCCACCTAAACCCCTCGGCAGTTTACGCAGAATTGGCACCTGAGACCCGCACGTGGAGTGGAGCCTCACGCCCCCGGCTCCCACCGCCGCACACGCAGCCGGTGGAAGAGCCACGAGCCTGCACTGCGGCCTGTGGGCTCCTCTCCGCCACATCCCCGGCTCCAAACAGACCAAGTCCCATCCCCGTTAGACAGACACATGGCACGAGCCCTCTGTAGCTTTTTAGAAACTGCGCTTCCTCTTCTCACCGAGCCCCGCAGAGCTGAGCCCCTCTCTGGGTGCCATAGCGGGCACTGAGAGCTCAGCCGCCTTTTGGTCCCGGGCCCAGCGTGGGTTCCTTCTTACTCCAAGCTCATCGCTCACCCGCCCACACGAAACCTCACCCACACACTTCCCCAAACCAGGGAGCAGTGATAGAGCGAATGGGTCCCAGCAACACCTGCCCAGGCCAGTTCTTAGGTCATCGGGCAGCAAAAACACCAAAGGGGAAATTTTTAGCATCTACTGGGTGACCTGGAGCCAAGGGGGTGGGTGCAGAGTGCTTTGGGAATAAATATTGAATTTTATTTCTTATTGGAAAAACCATGCTCCAATTAATAATAATGTATCTATCTGTCTATGAATCAATCAGGTTCTCCTCCATCAATCTCTCTCTCCACCTACTTGACAGCAGAGAATAAATTAACAATGTGTGTGTGTGAGTGTGTGCCCTCAAATCTAAAGGGGAGATGAACTTCTATGGTTTCGGTTTTATGTGAAACAAGGAGAGGAGGGTACCCAGTCCAACATTTCAGATTATTCATTGTTAGCAATCGTATAATTATATCAAAGCAAACTAAATAATATGCGCTCCTAGCATCTCCCCACACCTACCAGAAATTTCTCAAACCACAATCTGTTTCCCCCCAAAAAGTGGGTGCGCCTACTCAATACAATGCCTGAGTGTTTGATCAGCAGCTCACACCTCAAAGAAATGACAACTGCCATTTGTCAGCCCCACAGGTGGCTCAGAATAATACCTGCCTTCCGGACATTTACCGACAGCTGGGATTGGAGGGGATTCTCTTACTAAAATCAGGCGCATCTGTGCCTTTCACCTCCAAAGACAGAGCCTTTTGGAAGCAAATGTATCACAGCTCCCTAAGACAGGAGAAATCCACTCCCGTTTTAGAAATTCAATTTAGCCTGGGTAAGCCTGCAGCTCTGAAAGTGAGCCCGGCCAGAGGTTTATTATTCATAAATCTTTCCTCGGGATTGGAAGCCTCCCAGCAGCCACTCTCCCTCCAGTGTTTTTCTACTTTTCCGTGTCAATAAAAAAGTTAACTCTTAGAGTCTCTCTGGGTGATGTGACGAGTTTCAAGATGCGGATCAAGATATCCAGCAAAATTATTGTCATGCAAAAAAGTCTTTTGATGGTCTCCCAGCTGGAAATGGGGGGGTGCATAATCTAGATTCAGAAGGTTGTGTCTGTACTTCTAAGCATGTGGGATTCTGACGCAGCAGGTGAGATGGAACAGGAGCTGTGAAGTAGGGCATTACATCAAGAAACAAGTGAAGTCCTTGGTCTAAACTAATCAGACAATGAAGGGACTTTGTTCATATGGGAATGGAAATCTCCGAACCATCAAGATCCTAATGAATTTATTTTTTAATTAAAAAAATAATAATATCCCTAATATTTCTGAAAAACCTATCTCCACACGGCAGATGAGATGAAGAACATCTGACATCTGTAATACTTTAAACAAAAATAAAAATAAAAAAATAACAAAAAGAACATCTGAATATGCGGGGCTATGTATTCAGAGAGGCTGGTGCCCTGGAAAGTGAAAAGGCATTCTAGGTACAGAGTGGACAGGGGTCATATTTAAGGGGCATTCTGGGTAGAGTGGACAAGGGTCATATTTAAGGGGCATTCTGGGTACAGAGTGGATAAATGTCATATTTCACATCGATAAACACCACGGCGAAAAAACAAGAATCTACATTCCCAGCCGATGGCCCTCTTGAGATGATATTTAATATAACAAAATTCCGGCAGAGCCCAAGAGATCTCTCTGGAGTTTTAATGTATCTGACTTGTGTCTTCTGTGATCCAAATTACCGTTTCAAGGCAGTCATAATTCACTCCATAATCATCATGCTTTAAGTGTTAAATGGAGACCTAAACTAAGTTTATAATATTTGGAATAAGAACCCTTCCCCTTGTAGATGACTAATGAATTCTGGGACTAATTGAGTACCAACAACAATCTGACTGCTATCCAAATCTCATCACATTTTAATGCTCTCTGCTGCAGAGTTTTATTCTCAGGGGTCCCTGCTCCTCCAACACAGGTAGGCAGCTTCATTTGTATTAGTAGAAAATATACATTAAGGTAAAGGAGCTCTCTAGATACCTGTGATAACATAGTAAAATAATTTGATTTTCGATGGAATGCAATATTCAGTTAACACAGACATTCCAAGATAATCTTTTCATATGAGGAATTTAAGAATAAAAAATCTAAGCAACTTAGATTTTTAGAAAAATGTCTGTTAGCCCACTTCCAGAAGTCTTTATCCTGATCTTTGTTGGGTTGTTACTGACTTTTGTCTTTGTTCATTTTTAGAGGCAAAAGTACAAACTTAATAATTGAACAAAATACCATGTACATATATCATACATGGGCAGTTTTGTCTGAAATTAAGGTACGGGTTAATAATAATTTGAATTTACACCACACGATTATTTTTTAACCGCCAAATAATCTCGATTTCTAAATTTCCCCTTTTCTACTCAGAAGTGAATATCCTCTGATATCCAGAATCATATAAAGAAGAGCTTTAACCATAACTTGGAGAACTGGTGCTCTAGGGGACCTCTGAGGAGTCTTGACTATGGAGCCCCGTGATTCTGGGGCTGTGAGGTCCTAGGGCGTGAACTCCAGTGAAGAGATGGACATGAATCCGTGAACCGGGCAGGCCACCCTCTCCAACTCACACGGGGGCACAGGGAGAGCCCTGGGCACCAGGAAAGCCTTGTGAAAGAACCTATTTCCTTCCCTGCCCTCCCTGCCAGCTCCGATCAGGACAATCGGGCACCAAACCATCTACTTATTGATGTGAAGACCTTTTATCCCAAGAGCCATTGCCCTGACCCTACCTATAGGGTGGCCCGAAACAGCTGGTTGAGTCATCCGGATGCTGATGAGAACAGTCCAGGGGAACGTGCTTGAGTTTTGCTCAGGCCCCAGCATTTAAGGTGGTTTTGAGGCCCTCCAGGAATTTTTACAGCTGGTGTGTGAGATTGGCACGGCCCACAATGGGATGCGTAGGCATAAGTCTCATTCAGTGGGAAGCAGGACTAGTTTTCCACAAAAGAGGAGTTCATTTTATAATTAACAAAAAGGAAGAGCTCCCAGGATCTAACCTCCCCAGAACCATAACTGGAGTCCTCAGTGCTCATTGGGGATTTTTCATTATTAGGAGTCATCTTCCATTACAACCCCTAAAGTTGGGGAGCTGGGCTACTCCGAGCTCCTTCTCCTTCAAAAGCCACGGTCTTCCCATTCCTGGTCACATCCTAGTCCTCAGTTGGACTACTCCAAGCCTCAGTTTCCCCATCCATAAAATATGATCATTCCTACAATTTAAGGCCACAGTGGCGACTGGGGTCCCAGGACGCAAACACTCGGGTCTCCACTATGTGCTTTCAGTTCCCGGTGAATGGCTGCAGGGGACTGTGCTCTGTGTGCAGGGGGGCTGAAGTAGATTTTACAGCCTCCTTTAAGGAGTCAAGCACTTCACAGTTTTCAAAGCACTTATCTCATTTGGTCTTATTTTCTTCTCACAACAACTGGGATGGTTCTCACCAACCCTAATGAAGAAAGCAGAGAACTATATTCGCGTTGTAATTACCGTGTCGCCCAGAACGGGAGTCCTCTTTTGGGGAGGAAACTGTTCTTACTACTGCATTTAGCTAGCTCGGTCTCCTTTGTAAAACCAGGCCACGGTGCTGCTGAGAATTGCTAAAATCCCCTCTAAACGGAAGCACAGACATACAGAGTAAGCTGCTTTCTATGGGAGGCGCGATCCACACCCACGGGTGCCCAAGGCTGCGGGTGGGAAGACAGGAAGCAGCTGGGCTACTGGTGTCATCTTACCATTTTCGCCAGATGTCTTGTCTTTTCCATTGGTTGCCCCAGCACCTTGTCTCTAAAAGAGTAAAAAAAAGGAAAGAAATGATTATCACATATATTCAGAATTATTTTCTCTCTCATTGTTTTAAATATCTCTTTCATTATGTCAAGTTCTATATTATTTTAGCTCAGGTGGTTAAAACAAGGTACTCATGAGACCAGGAGAGGATCAACCCAAGAAAGGACCTGCTGAAGTGGCACAGCCCGCCTCCCTCATCCACATTGAGGGACAGCAGATGAGACACTGCTGTTGACGGGACATAACCTCATTGGAAACATAAGGAAATAGCCAAGGGTTGTGCCAACCGTGAGAACAGAACTGTCACCTTCATCAGTGATGGTCATTACACTGCTATTTTCTCATTCCAATCACAGCGTCCAATGTCCTATTTAAATAAATTTTAGTCAACTGAAAATACATTATGTTGATAGTCACACGTTCTCCTATTGTTGAGTTGTTTTTCTGTCATCTTTTATGCCTCCCCTGTGCGTTTTCATTTTACCAGGTTGACCAGAAGTATGAATATATCATGGTTAAAATTACATCTTTAAGCAAGATGGTCTGGGTGTGAGATCTGGGGAGCTGTGTGAAATGGGTCACACGTGTGAACAGATAAGCAAACTTCCTCAAAGCTTATTAGGTAATGTTTTTAAATAACATGATGTTCAGAATTGTTCTAGGCCATGGAGAAAGAAGTATTTTGTCAATCAAATTTTCCGGTAATTATCAGATAATATGCTTGAAGTTGAATAAGACTGAAGAGATGTAAAGTCTCTAACTTTTAGGTGAAAAAAAAATAAAGCCAAGTAGGGAGACTGATTTGTCCAAGGTCACAGTCAAGACTGGAGACTGGACTTCCTTCCCAGAGATCAATGTCCTGCAGGAATCGTCACTGTTACATAACTATCCGCATGGGGCCTTGGAAAGAGAGGCAGAGCACTGGGCAAGGAGAAAACCACAGTAGGTGACTCTCACTAAGAGATAAAGGTGCCCTCAAAGTTTGCATTTTGGTCCAAGACTTCAGCCTAAAAATAATATTAAAGAAATAATAATCCGTTAATCATGGTGTCACGAGAATTTCCCAGGCCCTTAGTCAACCTCGATTGGGAAAATGTTGCTTTCAGGTCCTGATTAGTGCAAATAAATAGGGTGAATGATAAAGACTCGTGTTAACAAAGTTAACCATCCTGTGTATGTGTATTGCCCTGTGCAGATGACAGCCGAGGGAGGCTTTTCATTAGCTGTTTATTGCCAAGCCCACCACACGCTCGTGTGCACCCCCAACCCAGTCAATGTGAAGTGCAAATGCCCACCCAGGTCAGGGGGTGCTCTGCCCCGTTCTGAGAAGGTGAAACCACCCCTCTCTGGCAGGAAGGGGAAAGAAAGGTGACAAGCCAGGAAGTTTGCATCAGCGTGGGTCCCTTCTTCATATTTAAGCTGGAACACCTTCAGTTTGCAGAATGCTGATCTCTCCTGTGTCCCCGTGGAGAGCAGACGTTGCAGGTCTTAGCCGAGCATCATGTGTTCAGCGCACTGCACTGAGGCCCCGTGTCCTGGCATCATTATCTAAACCTGTACTATACACAGTCTTCATTTAAACCAAATCACACATTTCTTAAAGATAGATTTGCAAGTAAAATGCCCCTTTCTTCTTGCCCGTGCTTATTTCGATGGCTCCTCTTTCAAACACCAAGGTGGTAAGTTCGCTGCACTGGATGGAAATTTCCTCCGCACTGTGGGGGGTGGCACCCGACCAGCAGCTGTGGTGGTGCTCAGACCCTCCACCCTTCCCTGCATTGCAGCTGATGGCTCATTAAAACAAATCGAATTCCACGAAATAAAAAGACAGGGTTCTGGAGTTGAATAAAGTCACATTAAATGGCTTACAAGTGCAAAATAGGCGCACACCCAACCCCACTGTCTTCAAACACCTTAAACACTGATACCTTTCAAATATGATGAATGCTTCGTTTCCTAAAAGATCGCTTTTTAGAAACCTGAGGGAAACCAAAATGAAGTGCACACGGGGGACAAAAAGGAGTCCTTCTTCCAGGATTTCTAAGACAGGGTTTGTGTCAGCTCTCATCCGATGCAGTTCATAGATGTCATAGGAGATGGTGTCTCGGATCAGAAAATGATCCTGACAAAAGAGAACCACTCGTCATTGAAAGTCTGTTTTTCAGAATTCTTTGAGACCTTGTGACATTTTTAAGGCAAGGCCGAGAGCCGTGGGGGAAATTATCCAAGAGCTTTCCTGTTCCCCGGCTCTGGGCGGTCATCACACGTGACTGTTTTATCACCAGTGAGGCGGCCGAAACTCCCCCGGGTCAGTAAAGGAAGAGAGTCTAAGCCAGGCTTGTGTCGGGGTGGTCACAGCTCACACCTGCCATGGCCAGACACGCTCCAAGGGCCCCCGGGCGTGATCGACTCATAGAATTCTGCCAACACCCCTGACGAGGCCACACCATCATCTTCCTCATCGGCCTCACTCTACAGATTGTCTCCCAGGCACAGACAGGGTTTGATCCAGGTCATGAGGCTGGGAAATGGCAGAGACATAACTCCAACCCAGAGAGGCCACTCCAGAGTCCTCCCTTTAAACCCTGAGCCTGAGCACCTCCCAGTCTCCCCTGGGCTGTGTACTTTTCCTCCAGTTAGCCAGGCCCTGAGCTGGGCCCTGAGGGTCTCCAGGAGAAGGGCACATTCTCTGACCGACTGGCTCCAAACCTGGAGGGACAGACAGAGACTAAAGCAACCGTCTCAATCATGAGGGTAAGAGCTTGACCTAGGACGCCTGAGATCAGGAGCGTGGGTGAGGGACCCCGGTTGGAGTCAAGGGGGGCTTTCCTCCTGCCGAGAAGGAGTGTGAATGACAGTGGCCCTCCAGCTGCGCATTGCTGGGCAAACCCCTTATCGCATCTCTGTTCCCTCCCTCTGAGGACAGGTCATAACCTCTGGCTCCTACTGGCCCCATGCAGGCACCTAGTAGGTGTGCACTCCCCACCTGTCCATCCGAGACAGTGTTTTCCACAAGAAACTGGTGACAATAAGTCGATGGCATCTGTGTACCAAGAAAACGGAGAGCTCGGCTGGTGTGGATCAATTGGGTGGAGTGTCGTCCCCTGCACCGAGGGGTTACGGGCTCAACTCCTGAGCAGGACACGTACCCAGGTTTCAGATTTGATGCCCAGGCAGGGTGCATACAGGAGGCAACTGGTCAAGGTCAGATCAGCGTTTCTCTCTCCCTCTCACTTGCTCTCTCTCTCAAACCAATTTAAAGAGAGAGAAGGGAGAGCACTGTTTTACGGCACTTTTTAGCATTTTGCCTTCTGTCCCAACATCTGGCCTCTGTTGGACTCTGTCTACCACGCAGTTGCAGAGACTTGGCAAAGAAGGAAAGGAAAACCCGTCTCGTCCCCGTCGTGGCTCGTAGGCTCTCTCGTTAGCAGGTCACTCACTGCTGTCTGGCTCCCGGCGACGCGTATTTTCTTAAGCAATCTTCCTCAGCGTCGCGGTCTTCCTTTCCTGCCGTTGCATCTGATATTCGCATTTCTAACGACTTCAGTGTTCCTAGTGCCCCTGAAATGGTAGCATCGTGACAAGCAGTTCCTCCGATGGCTCATAAATAAGAGACAAAGCACAAGGCTGCGTGTCTTTGGCGTAGACTGGGGTTCGATACCGCAGATCCTTTGAAAATCAACACCCGGCACAGGAGAGACATCGCGGCTCAAACCCATCCCCAAAGGCCTCGGCACATCCTTCTGCGTGTTTTCTGTGCTGTCTTTTAATCACCATGTTTGTAAAGAAGCAAGAGCTGTGTTTCTGTGGTTTTATATTTCATGTTTTATAGGCGAAGGCGCGTGAGTCTCTTAGATGAAACATCAGCCTTTGAGTGAACAGAGGCTTGAGACCTCGGCGAGCGCCCAGTGGAGCGGGACGGACAGCTGGGTGGCCAGGGGCCGCAGACGGCCACTCGGGCCGGGGCCTCATTAAGCCAGTGGCCTCTCGGGAACATCACGGCGCGTCAGGAAAGGCCTCTCCCCTGTCAGAGTCCCCGAATGCTTCCAAAAAGCAGAAGAGACTTGCACGCTAACATTTTGTGATAAGCACAGGACAGATTTGATTTCTTGCCTCTGATATTTTTAAATTTTCTATAATTCTCCTGGTAACATCCCCAAAATTGAGCATTAAAACTGCACTAATTTAGTCCCTAAAGGTGTAGATACTAATGTCAGAAGAGAACTTAGCTGCGTTTTCTTTTCTTTTTTTTAATGTTGGTTTAAAAAAAATGATGGGGCTCGCCCATGACAAGTATATAACCTTTATAATTCTTCCTGACCCTTCCCTGGCGCCGGCTCTCGCCCCTGTGAGACCCAGAGGCTGGACTTCTGCCTCCAACACTACGTCTGCTCCAGTGTTTTATCCTGACCTCTGGGGTAACAGAAACGACCAGCTTTGCTGTGGTTTCGGGAGACCATTTCTGAGAAAGACCCTCGTGTTTGGCGATTTTGTCTTCTTGAAGTTCAATTCATATGTTATCCTACAGTCGTATTTTTTAAATGAGTGTTTTTTACCCTATTATAATTTTCTTTGTGCCAATATTCTTTATGAATAACACTGTTTCCTGTTTATAAAAGAAGGATCTACTCATTATGAAAATTTTGGAAAATAAATGTGCAAGGAGGAAGCCGAGAAACTACATTTAATCGACCCGGCCAGAATTCATCCACGGTGACAGTCCACATGGTGCGGGGCAAAGCGGCGGCAGAAAGGAGCCTGTTGGCCTGGGGCTCACTCCCGGTGGCTGTGCGGCCAGCAGAGCCTCGCCACGGCCCGTTTCCCAGGCACGGTGGGGAAGCCGAGAGTCAGCTCAGGGAGCCTGACAGCAACCCACGGAAAGACCCGCACTGAGGCTGCTGCTGTTTGAGACCTGGGAATGATTTACAAGGACCAAGGGCTGGAAATGCCATCGCCTTCTGCCATTTTCTTACATCTCTACTACTTCAGCTATTGACACGGTTTGGAAATTGCTGCAATATGATTTAGTTTATTTGCAAGCCTGTGAGATCCTGCCGATGAATGCAGGTTCTGGAGCTATGGGTGGAGGGAGGGACTGATGCTAAAGAGACACAAAAGAATTTTTTGGGGTGGTACAGTTATCTATATCTCAACTATAAGATGGTAAATATGTCTCAACTATGCAACTAAAAAAGCATTTACTATACACTTAGAAGCTGTGTGGCCTTATGCTGGTCACTTAACCTCTCTGAGCCTGTTTCCACTTCTATAAAATGAAAATAACAGCACACCTACCTCCTCGGGTTGTGAGAATTAAATGAGATAAAACAGTCCCATTGCATGGGTCTGGTCCCTAAAAGGACTCTGACTGCAAAAGTAATGGTGAAAGGGGCTTAACAAGAGGCCTGCCTCTCTCTTTCTCATCAAGTTCAACTCTCAGTAAGTCGAGGTAACGAAGGCACATTGGGCTCAGCAGTCTGAGGACCAGGAGGAGCCCCAGCTCCCACATGTGGCCGAATGACAGTAAACAGAGATTTCACTGCTCGTGTCTCGGCCTCTTTACCTGCTCAGTTTCTTCTTCGTGGGATGAAATTAAATTAGATTAAATTAAGTGTATCTCACATGGCTGTTCTGAGACTCCAAAGAGAGAATGGTAGTATTCGTCTTCATTTTTTTCATTAAGGAAGCACCTCTACCTATTTGTAAAGTTATTGATTTCAGTTAAGGTTTCCTGGGCTTCTGATCCTGGCCTGGATGCACTTCATGTGTTTGGTAACAATCACAGCTTACAGCTTTTCTAGAAAGAGAAGATGCAGGAGGAGGGGAGGCTGTTCGCCGAAGGGGGAGCGTGGAAGGAAGCGGGGGACTCAGGGGCCCCGGCGCCATGTGCGCACCTGACTCAACCGCAGCCTCCCGAAGAAACGCCCGTCCCTGCAGCCGCTTCCCTGTCTGCCCTTCCTTAGGTCACCCTCGGAATAAAGGCTGTTGGTGGAAAGGCGGAGGCTTCCCAGGACGGCTGCGGTGACTGAACCAAAGACTACAGGCCCTGAGACAAGGCCGCGGACACCCGCCGTCTACCGCTTCTCACAGTGCGCACGGGAGGGACCGGGTTCGAGCGGGGCAGAAGCGGACGGGAGAGGTTCGCTCCCTCCCTCCATCCCGAGGAGCTGTGGCTGACCAGCCAACTGCCAAGGGGAAAAAGGAGACGGAAACTGTCAACGGAAGATAAATGGAAAGGCAGGGCCCGAGACGTGCAGCTAACTAGCTCACTTAAGGACAAGCCGACCTTACGCAGGTGGGAGGGAGGAAACCGCGGGCGTGGCCAGTTTTCTAGAACAAAACGAAACCTGTACTTTACCACTGTGAAAGCGACAATCCTGACCGTCCCCTCTGGAATCATGTGATTCGGGGGGAACTGTTATCATTCAAAGGCTGGAGAAGCCGACGTGAGGTCAGAAAATCCGCACGTGGCTCCCCCGATGACGGAAACTGACCGCAGAGAGGACCCTGCTCTGCTTTCAACAGCGGCACCAGGTCCCCGTCCTTCCCCGGGCGGCTAGGAGAGCACCGCGGCGCGGTCATCAACCGAAGGCCAAGGGCGGCCGAAGGCCACAGCAAGAAGATGCCCCTGCGGCCGGAGGATCAGACCCTGCCGGCCCTTACACAGCCGTTCATCCTGGGCGTGGGACGGTCACTCCGCATGGCCACGTGGCTCCACCACGGTTGAGCCAACCGTGAGCTACTGAACGCAACTTCCTCACCAGGGAGCAAAAAGGACCCGACAAACCCACCGTGAAACGAGAAGCCACGCTTCGGGCTGAGCGAGCGATGACGCTCCGGGTTAGGCAGAGGCCTATTCCTGTCTTTGCAACGAGGCACCAGGCTCCGTCTCTGCAACGCAAACAGCTTAACACTTCCTCTCAACAACCTGGGAGGCGGAGGCGACAGCTCTTCCAACTTGAAAGAGACAAAACTTGAGACACAGAGAGGCTTAGGGCCTAGAGCTGCTAAGTGGAGGGGATGGAGTTTGAGACTGGGGGGACTGGCACACTTGCCACTGGCTTGGAAGACAGAAGACCTGACTTGGACAACCCAGCAGCACAGACATTGTATGCCTCAGTCCACCTGCTGGCAGAGGGGGAGTCAGCCTTCCTGACCCTCCCCACTGTGGAAATCCACGACATCACATGAAATTCTGTGCTCGAAAATGCATGGACCGCCGCAGGAAACTGTTGGGGTGAACACACTTCACCCTGGGACCCTGGGACTGCGCCTTGCAGGGTTCAGCATCCACTCTGACACCAAACCTGCAGACGTGTGTCCCACACCTGTGAGGTCATGGCTCCAGGACCACGTGGACAGCCCTGCCCGGGGATCCCTGCGCCTGGGTACCCTGACCTGTGTCACACATTTGCCCGCTTCATGGGCTCTCGTCCGTGCCGTCCCCCCGCGGAGGCTGCAGCTCGGCCCTCGCGCCGGCTGCCGGTGACGAGAGCAGATGCTGACTTGGCGGGTGCCACCCGGTGCGCCTCTCCGAGACGGGGAGCTCCGAGGCTGCAGAGGCTACAGACTTTCTTTTTTGGTAATGAAGGAACAGCCAGGATTTTTTCCTCCGCTCAACTGAAACGAAAATAGCTTCGGGACACGCGGAAGCCTGAGGTTGTGTACTCTTAGAAGAAAGGGGAAAGCTTTGCCCCAAATCAGCTGTCAGAGCCCAAGCCAATCAAGACGCAGGTCAGAAGTCAGGGCTAAAAGCTGCAGGGCCGTGAGATCGGCTGCCCCGGGGGAGGTGGGGATTCTCACCATCTCCCCATGAAAACCAAACGCACACCTCCCACCAGCACCTCCACCAGCACCACCCACCAACTCAGTCCCACAGCTGTGTCTCCCTCATGACGGATACTTGCTCCATATTTTATTTAAAAATCTCCCTAAAATCCAGAACTACATCATTTGCTGGAGAATAACCCTGCTGTAATCTGGTGAAGGTTGCCTTCTAGGGCCAGGGCCCAAGCTCAGGACGCTGAGGGGCTTCCTACCTCCCCACGTTGACCCCGGCTCCTCCTATGATAAGAGCTCTTTACCTCCCCAGCACAGAAATGTCTCTTTAGGGGAGCAGGCCCAAGACGGCTGCCCTCCGTGTCCCCTGCCGTGGCACACTCGGGGCCGTGGCACACTCGGGGCCGCGGCACACTCGGGGGGGGAAGGCGGGGACAGGAGGCGCAGGTAGGACTAGGATCCCAGGAGAAAACAGGCCACCGCGTGAGCAACCAACGCTCAGCAAAGGCGTTTGGGTTAGGAATTGGGGGGGGGGGTGTTTACATGGGGGTTGGAGTTTAGCATTTATGTGGTCTTTAAAAAATACAGACTTTCCAGGTGTTTTTGAATCCATTTTGTTGCTCTGTCCTCATAGCAGGCCTGCAGGGTCAGCCTGCATCCCCTGGCTCCAGGCCCAAGCATCCCGCTAGGGGGGCTCGCTCGCTCTCTCGCTCTCTCGCTCTCCCCCCCCATCTTTTTCCACTAAGCAGCAGCCGGGCGGCCCCACCTTCACCCAGGTGTGCATGAGAAGAAAGGCCGGCCTCGTGGCCGTGGGGCCTGTGCAGTCGCACAGGGCCTCTGGCTTAGAAAGTCCCCGAACTTGAACTTGACTTAATGCTCCGTCATTGTCATGAAAGTCTCAGCAATGTTTACCATGGAGCCCCACGTTCCTGTTTTCCACCCGGCCCCATAGATCGTCGCTGGCCCCGGGCCTGCTGCCCAGTCACAGGTTCACGCAGACGCCCCAGCCCTGCCCGAGCTGCCGACAGCCCAGAAGAGGCTTGTTGCGGACACAGGCGGCCGGAGCGGACGCGGCACAGCGGTCGCTAGTGTTTACATTGCCTCGTTCCTGGGACCTGCTCGCGTCTCCGGTCGCGTCCTGCTTCCTCGTCGTGATACTAAAGGGACAGAGGAGGGGAGCAGGGCCCCCTGAGGGCACAGCGTGGAGCTGTGAAGTCATATTACGCTGCATTTTTATTTTTATCACGTGCGAATTCAGAAGCCTCATCCGTAATCCCGCCGTCGGGGACGCGGAGCTCTCGCCTGAGCCTCAGCCAAACCTGGCTCTCGGCAAGAGCCAGCCAAAAACTACGACATGCAAATTCACAGAACAGCGCCCCAGAAATGGAACGAATCTGCTTTGAGGATGGGAAAGATTAAACCTAGATGAACAAAATAAACCAACAAACAAAACAGAAACAGACTCATGGACAGAGAGCGGGCTGACAGCTGTCGGGGGAGGGGGTTGCAGGGCTGGGGGGAAAAGGTGAAGGGATTAAGGGAAAAAAACCACTCACAGACGCAGACGACAGTGTGGCGATGACCGGAGGGAAAGGGGTGGGGGCAGAAGAGAGTAGAGGGGGGTAAATGGTGACGGAAGGAGGCTTGACTCTGGGTGGTGAGCACACAATACAACATACAGATGATGTGTTATAGAATCGTACACCTAAAACCTATGTCATTTTATTAACCAATGTCACCCCAAATTTTTTTTACAAAAATAAATAAATGAATCTAGATGAAAAAATAGCAATGAACTTGCAGGAGGTATTTGGTAGAAGTACTTGACAAATTGCTACATCTATTTTAAGAAGTCTTCACGAAGACGTAAAACGGCCCACATTTCTTAGGTATAGAACATTGCCAGAAATAATATTTGCATCGTGGCTCTGTATTATCCAGATATTTAGTAAAAGTAATGGTGAAGAAGCCACCAAGGGCTCTGAGACACAAGGCGAGCAATGGCATTCTGCTGTGGACAAGCCCTGAGAGACGCCCAGACGTTTCTCACAATTAGAAGAGGGGACACAGTCGCTTTCTTTTAAAGTTTCCGAATTCAGGAGGCAGGAAGAAAGGAGACTGACAAAATAAGTGGTCGCCGATTGTACATGCGATGGCTTTGACCTTAGAAAGGGCCACCGCTCCCTGAGGAAAGGTTTTCTAAGAGTTTCATCCGGGGGCTCAGATGCTCTGTGTTGCTGATCAGAGCCGTGGAGGGCAAGGCAAGGGGCGGGGGGCCGGCGCCACTCAAAGCCAGGGCAGCTCTGCCGGGCAAGGCCTCCAGCAGAGACCCCAGCAGACGGTCCCCAGGAGCAGCGATGCCCACATGCCGTCTTCTCCTTGTGCGGTTGGGGAGCGGTGGGGGGACGGGTCAGAGTGCAACCCTAAGTCTCTGAAAGAAAGTAGAAGACCTGGTGGAGGAAAGAATGACTTTGCAAAGGCTCCTGTCATTGTCCTTTTTACTGGAGACTAATAAAAAAATCCAGGACAATATTATTTTTAATACATTTCATGTCCAAGCCCTAAATGGAATTGGGACAAGTGGGAAAAAAAAATTGGGTTGTATAGAGGATGTGACAGAGAGTGAGAAATCTGATAGGATAGGAAGCGTGTAAGTGAAACGGGAACTGGCTTCTCCTCGGGAAGCTCTGTGATTCGAGCAAGATGAGCCTTTGGGCGCTCACCTCCTTGTTTTAAAACGACGACTTTGAATGAAATGACAACTGTGGCCTCCTTTAACTCCCTAAAGTCTAAATAGGACCATAGAAACGACAGTCTTCCTCTAGGTCAATGGCCTTTGAGCAGGCTGGCTGCACCCCGGGGAGGGGCTGGGCCCATGTTCAGCTGCACAACCCCAGGGGCGCCGCGGGCACAAGCCTCCGTATGATGACACCTCTGGGGCTGTAGGGTACTTAATTCTCACAACTGTGCAGGGTGAACGGGACTTTAGCATTTCTACCTATATCTGTTCAGGATCTCAGATCAATAAGGAAAAAATTAGGTTTCATCAATAGCTAATATCTGGACTGATGTTGACATTGTCACTCGGGGAGGGAAGCGTGGGAGTCCCAGGACACCCTGGCTCTGACTTGCTCTGGGAATACGGCCCGGCGCTGCCCTGTAGCTCCCTGTGTTCCCCTAAGAGGACCTGCAGGTCACACGATCTGCCGGTGACTAAACTAATCTCCCCACGGAAGGTAAGTGGATTTAAGAAATTCCTGCGCAGTCACATGCTGCAGCGTGGACGAACCTTGGGCACCTTCTGCAACGTTAAAGACAAATACTGCAAGATTCCACTTACAGGAGGTCCCTGCAGCAGCCGCTTTTATAAAAATACACAGTAGGATGGTGCTGACGAGGGGACGGGGGCCAGCGAGGAGGCGCGCGGTCGTTTAATGGGTGTAGAGTTCTAGATGTACAAGAGGAAAAAGCTCTGGAGATGCTTCTCAACAATGTAAATAAACTTAATACTACTGAATTTTACTCTTAAAAACGGGTAAGATGATAAATTTTATATGCGTCTTTTTAGCATAATAAATCCCTGCGTAAAATTTTCACAGATTGAAAACAACACTAAGACTGCCGCAAAAGCGACAGGACCACAATAGAAGTGCTAACTAGCCTTTCCCTATTAGAACATCTTCCTGAACAGCAACCGGAGCTTAAAGGACAGTCACCCAATGAGCCTCAGAAAGAGGTGTGTTTACCCCGACCATGGGAATTACGGATTTCCATGCTTTTCCACTTGCAATGAACTTTCGCAAGGAAATATTGCCCCTTGAAATTCTGGCAAGGATAGTAAAGCCACTGCACTTAGCAACATACCTAAAAGCATGCTTTGCTGCACCATTCTCTCATTTTTAAATATTTCCTTGTTATATTTTTACTTTCTTATTCTGTTAAGACAAATGCTAATGAGGATTATCAACCTCTGGGGTCCTCTTTTCAGACCTCGTATAAAATTGAAATAGCTAGTCACTTGGTGAGAATCTTGGCCAAGGCACAGGTGTGATGTTATGGGGACAGGTGACATTTCTTTTGTGGCGCCACTCCATAGCACCTCGGGATTGCAGGACCAGGAAAAGCACTATCTCAAACCAGCCCAGGTACAGACGCAGCTATGAAATCGTCATAAACTAGAATTTAAACACTAACACTCAGAAGACATTCCAGACCACTGAGGGAAGGGTTAACGTATGGGTGACCTGAGGTGTTTTAGTCTTGGCCAAGTCCTGGCACTGGGGACAGACACCTTCCCCATTCTAGTTCCATCGCCATATGAAAATTGCTTTCCTCTTAGATGTTCTGCAGGGGACTTTTCAATTTGTGGATGACTACCTTCCTGCTTTATGATCCTAATTTGTCTTCCTTTTATTTATACGGTGGCAGTTTAAGAGAAAAATATAAAATAATGGCATTTAGTGGGTGATTGATTTTTCCACCGGCAATGTTATAAATATGGCCAAGCATTTCCCTTTTAGAAATGGAATGAGAAGTGATTCAGTGAGATTCCGAAGCATAAATTTAGGGCTATTTGCAAGGCACAAACAACATTCAAGCAGATTGATGCCCAGAATGCGTAACTTACGCCAAATTGTTCATGTAAAGCAGCCCAGAAATGAGTGCTGGGTTTATAGGTTTGGGCCATTGACAGGCGTGGCAAGCTTGCCTGGCTCGTGATACAAGCCCGTGATCTATAGCACACGCTCATACTCACCCCCAAAAGGCACCTGCACCAAATCGAGTGGGAAATATTTCTCTGTTCATATGTATACTTCACTCCATTCCAATGATTGGGAGAAAGTGGTAAAGAGTTGATGCCTGGGGGTAGCAGGGACATGGAGACAGACCCTGTTAAACTGCACAGGGGCACTGGGTACACAATTCAGTGCCCAGCTTCCTAGGGGAACAAATGCAAGTCGATCTTTATTTGCATATGAATTGTCAAATGTCCCGGTTTCAAATATAAATTAATTTAAAGTATTTAAATGTGCAACTATAATTACAATATTTGTTTTAATTAATATAAACATTGGGGATTCATTTTAACTATCAATTATAATATTTAAATATGCCATTTGCTTCCTTCATGCTAGAGAGATACTGACTTCACTATGCCTGAACTTGCAGGCTGGCTGACGAGCCGTCTTCCCAAAGACCTGCTACTCTTTCTGATTCCCCGCTAAGCAGGGCCAGCTTGGTTTCCTGCTGCAGCGCAGCCAGCTGTCTTCAAGGCACTCCTGGGCTCTCCTCTCTCGCTACGGTCCCTTTTGTTTGAATCTCATAGAACTTCGCTCAAGTGAAACAGTCCCAGTGGGGACAACCGTGAACTACAGGATATTAGCATTCTCCATCCCTCCTTCAGCTCCCTGTTTTCCCTGACATTTTCCCAAATGTCAAGAGTTCTTTCTGTTGAGATCCTTCCCAGTTTTTCTCATTTCCTTCACCTGCTGGGAAAGCATTTGTTTTGCATATATAACAATGAATCCATTTCCTAGGAAGAAGGGTTCCAACCAGGAGTAAAGAACAGAAGACAGGACTTTCCCTCTCCAAACCTACTTGTGCCACAAATCTCAACATTCAGAAAAGAGGGCCTGGTCCTTGGTCACATTCACTGACGAATCCACACCCCAAATCCACTTATTCACCCAGTCACTGAACACCACCAAGTACCAAACCAGGAGCCAGGCCTTGTGGACTACACAACGTTGTCCCTGTCCTCAGGAAGTTCACCGTCTGGGCAGGATAATTCTCGTAAGCAAGATGCAACCCATAATACTATGGACTGAATGTTTGTGTTTTTCCAAAATTCATATGCTGAAAGCCTAACACCCAAAGGTAATGGCATTAAGGAGTGAGGCCTTTGGGAGGTGAGTAGGTGGTGAGGGTGGGGCCCTCATGAATGGGATCGGTGCCCTTATAAATGAGACCCCAGAGAGCTCCGGAACCCCTTCCACCAAGTGAGGACACAGCGAGAAGCCTGTGACCCAGATGACAGCCCTCGCTGACGATGCTGCACCCTGATCTTGGACTTCCAGCCTCCAGAACTGGGAGCAATAAATTCTGTTGTTTATAAAGCACCCAGCTGTGGTATTTCATTATAGCAGCCTGAACAGAATAAGCCAACACTTGAACAGCATGATCTTTAATGCTGTGTTTTATTAAAATATCAGCCAAGTATAATATAAACCTGTGCATATGCCTCCCCTAAAATCCTTCTTTTCCCCCTTTCCAGAAAGTCATTCTAAGTTGATGAAAAAACCCCAGCCTCGGGCCCATGATACTGTTCATGGGTTCAAAGAGTAGAGTGTGCCCTAGAGCAGGGCTGAAGGCAGATTGTGAATGCCTCCACCTAGGACAGCACCTCGAAAAAAGCCCGAAAGCAGAAATTGGAATTTTAAAAAATAATGCAGAGAATATGTTCATCATATATTCAAGGCACTTTCCATCACAAAGGCCCTGTTCCCTTGTCATTGTGATCACACTATTCCACCAAACCTTTAATAAAATCAACTGTGACTCATTTATTCAATCTTTCCGAATAAAAAAACAAAAAAAAAACAATACATCTTGTACACTGTCATTCTTAGAATTCAAAAAAGAAAAACAGTGAGAGCTCTTAGTCCCACGGCATTCCTTAATGACATGCAGGATCGGGAAACAAATTGTGTGGCAACCCATTACCTTCCTCAGCTCCCAAGCACATTGGCATGTTTTACTGGGGCCTCTCTGCAGGTAGGAGGAGTCCACCTTCGAACCCAAGTCGTAACTGGTGTCTTTCTAGACCTACTATCTCCAGGGAGAGTAGAGAGTGTCTAGCATTGCGTGACACGGCAAAACCATATGGATCTTGCTGGGTCTCCCCGTATCTTCACCGCATCACACCCCTAAACATGGTTAAAACTACATGAGACATTGGCTTGTCATTTGACCTTCCGTTGCTAGGCCTTCGGGGCCAGCGGCAACAGCCACACTTTGTGCACTTTCCCTCAGGATCGGTGCCTAGCTCCTTGCAAACCTAATCACCCGCCCATCAGCCCGTGTTCCGTTCACTGCTGCATCGGAAGAGGCGCGCAGCTGTAATAATTCCCATTTTAGGTCTGATTCATCTGACTCCGTGTCTCACCAGTGGGTTGCCCCGATGACTAACTAGGTAAGCCCCAAACCAGTGTCACACGACACTCTGTAACCGATGGCTACTTCTGACAAAACAAAAATTACGTCTTTTCTACACCCAGCCCCAAGACTGACGTGGGACCAGCCTCCCCTCGCCGTCTCTGTCCAGCACGAGGCCGTTCGCTGCTTTCTGCTCTTTGGAGAGTTCACACATGAGCAGTAGCTTCGGATTCTGTGCTAAGGACAGACATGTGGGTCTAAAGACTTGCCCTTAAATGTCCTTGGTGTGCTCAAGCCACGCCTCTGACAGGCACAGTCCTCTTGTGGCCAATGTGCGGATGGAATGAATGGTCACAACCCTGGCACTGAGCTGCAACGTCCCATCCAAGCCGATGAAGCAGGGTGCCCGTGACAGCGAAACGGACAAATCAGGAGGATGCTTTCCCAGAGGGGTCTGCTCTCTGATTAATAGCTGCCAACTGATGCCTTATGCAACTGGGGCTCCCCAGCCCTCCCAGGCAGGGCACATTAGCAAACCAACCCTCCCAGTGGTTCCCTTTATGCATTAAGATGTCGCTGCTGGCTCTCGCAAACAACTTCTTTTGCAAAACAACTTAAAAACAGACACCGGACTAAGAAAATGAGACTGATTGTCATTGTTTGTGGGACTCTTTTTTTAAAAAAAATCCTTTTCATCCTTGCTGTGCCTGGCGGTCAGACGGGGAGAGAAGAGGGAGCGTTGGGTAAACGGGCACTTGGTGGCCAGGATTTCTGATCCAGCTAATACGCCTAAGCCTGCATTCTGATCCCTGCTAAATTATCTTCCAGCTCATCTCCGAGATTGCTCCCTGCACATCTGACATACTTTAATACCGAATGTAAATCAGACGCCCCCACAGCCACCTCCGCTCTCTCACATTGCCCTAACTTTGGACTTGACTTTCCTTGCTATACTTGAGCTGCTCTTTTCAATCACATGTCATTCCCTCCCCACCCCCCACCCAAGGTGCGTTGTCACTGGATAGAGGAGACATTGTGTTGTAAAGTCACCTGGTTTGAAGCTGGCTCCAGGCTCAGTTTCCCCCACCTGTCTTCCCCTTAAAGGCTGGAAGACCCCAGGGAACATGTGGCCCTTGGAGGGTCTCTTTGCTGAGCCCGGTTGGTGCACTGGCCCAAGGGGGCCGCTGTGAGCGCAGGAATTCTGCACCAGGCACCGAACCCTAGCAGCTGGGGCAGGAACTATTGCCCACCAGACCCTAATAAATCCTGGAGTCAGAGGATGTCTGGCAAAATCCTTTGCTTGGACCCTGGCAGTATTGAGGGACGCGAGTAAGGAAAGGCTCATCCGAAATCCATCCCTGCCTGAGAGTTATTAAAACTAGAAGCCAAAGTAATTCATCCAACTAAAGAAAATCTTGGGGAGAAGGGGGGCCCAGGTTTCTCCCCAGAATGGAGCTTCTGTTCAACTTTATTAAATGTTTTAAGCAGATTTAAGTTTTAGTCAAAGGACAAATTCCCATTCCCCAAGGAGAAACCCCCCCTCCCCCAGAAACTGGGAGATCAGCCAGAGAGCTGGTGGCTCAGCTGCTGGCCACAGGGTGGGGGCTTCATGCGATGTGAGGGGAAATGGCTGGAGGGAGGAGTGTGCAGGGGCAGGAAGGGACTGGTGGGCAGCAGAGGGAGGCTGTGCGTATGGTGGGATTTTATGAACATCAAAGGAATGAAGGCAGAGAGTTCTTGCCATCGCCTGCCAACTTGTCTAATGGACTGGAGAGGCAAGGCTGCCCTGATTGCACATCCAGCAGAAACGAGATTGTGGCCCTAATCGTGGGGTGAGGTCTGGGACACCTGCTCTCTCCCGGGGGGCCCACAGTTAAGTGAGCCCCTCGGAGCTGAGCCGGGGCATTCTGGAAAGCTCATGAGTACCACGCTGGGCAAGAGATGCCCAGCAGAAGATGGGTGACTGAGCCAGCGGGGAGAGCTGGCAGGGAGCCACCACTCAGGAAGAATTCCTGGCAGCTGACTTGATCAAAGAAAGGGAGCCCCAGGGCTATGCTGGGTTCCAAGTCCTTCCATATGAAACAGTCAAGCCGTATATAAAATCCTACCGCACACAGCCATCCCTTCTTGTTGCAAGAAGGTGAGCTGACACAGAGAAGCTGCTGGAATCTCCACAGGGTCCTGCAGAACGCCCCCCACCCAAGCGTGCAGGAAAAGGGGGCCCGGATCTCATTCCCTGTGTCTGCCTCAGGGCCCCGACCCCCTTTTCCTCGGCTCCCACTGCCCTCCTCCTCTCTCGCCTTCTCTGGCACCTGCTGTTCGGGGGAGTCCTTATGTTCTTGGGCACCTGCATCCACCTGGGGGCCGGCTGCCCAGCGCTGCACCCAGGTCCTGGCTCCGCCCTTCCCCAGCTGGAGCTTTGAACTAGCTGACCTTGAACTTTTCCATGCCTCGGTTTCCTCATCTGTCCAGTGGGAATTATACTAGCACCTGCCTCTCAGAGCTGTTGGGAGGCTCAAATAAGGTAACGTGAGTGGGGCGCTGGACGCCCAGCTGGGCTCTGAGGCCACTGGGCCACTGGGGCTGCTGCCATGGTTACCACCGTGGTCGCTGGAAGGGTTTCAGCGTCTGGTCCTCTCCCCACACTCCCCCTCCTCCTCGCCAAGCCCCTGGCTCCATCCCAAACCCCACTCCTCAGCTTTCTCAGGCTCCCCCGCTCCTTCCCTGTCGTGTTTACATCGCGTAGCCCAGAGAGATAAAGGCAGTGAGAGACATTTTATTTCTGAAGTTGTTAATTTTACTCTAGACTTCCCAAAAAAGCATCACCCATCTGTCCAAAAAAAAAAAAAACAGAGAAGATAAAAGATCTTTAAAAGCAATTATTTAAGTGCCAAGGAAAAGGAAATGAGACTGGACTGTCTTGCTTGAGGAGGCGAATTAGAGGGAGGCGTTGCATGACCCAAATCTGCCCCATGAAGGAAAGAAAGAAGGAAGGAAGGAAGGAAGGAAGGAAGGAAGGAAGGAAGGAAGGAAGGAAGGAAGGAAGGAAAGAAAGAAAGAAAGAAAGAAAGAAAGAAAGAAAGAAAGAAAGAAAGAAAGAAAGAAAGAAAGAAAGAAAGAAAGAGATCTTTTAAAAAATAAAATGAGCTATCAATGGCCCCAGCAGAACAGCCCTGTATGAACCTGGGCAGAGAAGTGCCTTTCGGTGTGAACTAGTCACTCCCCTCTGCCCGGCGCCTCCGTCTGAGACCACACACCGGGGCGCACGGATTGTTCAGGGTCTGCCCGGGTTGCGTTTCCTTCGCGGGGACTCTGGGCAGCTGCAGCTGTGGCCCGCGCGGCCTGAGCTCCCGCACGCCCGAGCGTGCAGCGACCCCCTTCCCCCGGCTCTCCCCGCAGCCGGCCTCCCCAGCTCGCCTGCTGCCAGCTTTCTGACCGGTGTCCCCTGTCGCAAACGCATGCGGGAAGCAGCAGGAACCTTCGTGAGAGACTCCAGCAATCGGCTTCCTCTTCTGAGGGCTAAAACCCAAAGCACTTTCCAAAGTCACAGTTAAATCAGAAGCAAACAACGTGCCCCTTTCGCTTTCTAAGGAGAATCTCAAAAAGTTGCAAACTTAACCCGTGTCTGCGCTTGCCCTGCAAAGCAAGCCAGACACAGTGTTGGTCTTCCAACAATAGTTACGGGGCTGGGTTTCACGTCCTCTGAGATCACTGAGGTCCCTTCTCCCCCACCACCACCCCCAAGTCTCCCTCTTTGAGGAGGACGGCTCACCTCGCTCATGATGCTTGACCGCAGCTCTGGTCCTGCCGCTCAGCCGGGAGAAGGAGCACTGCTCAGGGGTCGCTGCTCCACCGGCCCTGGCTTTTCTCTTAAAAAGGGCTGCCCGGTGGCATCACGCCTCCCGTGAGCCAATGAGAGGCATTCACCTGTCTGCGAGCCTGGCAGAGATCTGAGAGCCCAAAGGGCCACCTAGTGGAACAAAGGAGGAACGCACACCCCGTCGCTGCTCCGGATTCTGAGAAGCAAACGACAGATTTTCTTAAAAAGTCCAAGTCAGGGGCACAAAGATTGTCACAGGTTTGCAACTGCTCGTTAATTAAGGGGTGCAGGATTTCAACACATGGAAGACAGCTTCAATGTCAGTGGGAAGAAGGTTTGTCTTTTGTTTTTTTAATTACGGTTGATATTCAATATTATATCAGTTTCAGGTGTACGGCACAGTGGTTAGATATTTCTATAATTGACAAAGTGGCCCCCCAATAACTCGGGTACCCACCTGGCACCATACGTGGTTGTTAGAATATTACTATGTTCCCTGTGCTGTCCATCCCATGACTTCTCTAACTGCCAATCCGTACATTTCAATCCCTTCCCCTTTGCACCCAGCCCCCCCAAGCAACCTCCCCTCTGACAACCGTAAGTCTGTTCTGTCTCTGTGAATCTGCTTCTGTTTTGTTTGTTTGTTTACCTTGCTCTTTAGATTCCACATATGAGTGAAATCATCTGGTATTTGTCTTTCTCTACCTGACTGTTTCACTTCCCGCTATACCCGCTAGGTCCATCCAAGCTGTTGCAAATGGTAAGATCTCCTTCTTTATGGCCGAGTAGTACTCCATGGTGTAAATGTTCACCTCTTTTTATCCGCTCGTCTGCTGATGGGCACTTGGGCTGCTTCCAGACCTTGCTATTGGAAAGTTTGTGTTTTGAAAGGAGAGCCGTTGTGAGGCACTAGCGTGTGCTTGGTCTGCTCCTCCTTGTTTTCCGGGCGCCTGCAACTTCCCCTGGCTTCTGTGCAGCCCAGGGGGCCTCACCCTTTGACTCCTGCCTCCAAGGCTCCTCCCTCTCTCGCGTCACACCCCATGGAGCTTTCATCCCACCTCCATGCCTTCCTCCTCCAGGCTCTCTGCTGCCACCTTCATGCCACCCCACCTCTTCACCCCAATGATCATGGCAATCCGAATTCTCTCCCTGTCCTTCCCTTACTTTCCCTACTCACTGTCAGGGATGGGCCTACTGTCACTGCTGCGGGTGGAGGCCCAGGACGTCCGCCTCACTGCCACCGTGAGATAGACATGCCCCAGTGGGACCTGTGAATATTCAAGTCACCTACTGTTCACACCAACCAGCTGGATGCACAGAAGCTGCTCCCCTGTGTTTGGAGCAGGAAGCAGGAGGTGGCGAGCGCAGGGCACGTGCAAAGCTTAAGGTCCATGCAAAAGCCGATGCTGCTGCTCGAACCCAAGGGTCAGCACCTCCTGCAACTGTGTGCCCTGCGTGCCAGGATTGTGCCACCCCGGTCCTGGCCCTGCTGGAGCTCTCCAGTTCCCAGGAGAGGGTGGATGGGCTTCATACAGAATAATGACAGTGTGGGAAAGGGGAGATCGGGAGCCCTTCCAGAACATCAAAGAGGCTGTGGACATGAGATGAGCTTTCTAGCCGGAATGCACGTTTCAAGATGAAGCCAGGGTGGACAAATACAACCTGCAGGGTGAGCACCTGATCTGGAACCTCTACCTTCCCCAGTGTGGGTTATTGCTGGGGATCCTGCTCTGTTCCTGGGCTTTTCAACAGGGCTGAGCACTGGGGTCAAGTGTTTTGGGGCGTTGGGGGTGGCAGAAAGGAGACTCAAGAAACATTGGTGTCCTGCTACCTGGCCAGTCCTGGGGTGGGAGTTAATGGGTCTGGCAAGAACATTCAGGTGTCTGCTGACACCCTCCGCGGGCACCTACCCCACCAGCCCCCTGCTCCCTGTAGAGAGAAGGGTGCCGCACCCCAACTCGGGTGAGTCCTCTCCTCGCCCTAACTCAGCTCCACTCACTGTGACCTCCTCTTGACTCTCAGTCCTCCAGCCCCGGTCCCCGCCGGTACAACCACACTCCTCAGGGCCACCTCAGTGAGTGACAGAAAGGCCACACAGTCCAGGCGGGCACCAGGGAGCACCGGTGGCCCTCAGATGCCGAGGCCAGGAGCCCTTGTCTGTGCTGCTTAAACATGAGTGACCACGAGCAGGAAGCTTGAGAAGCGCAAGTGTCCGTGGCCATGGGAGCCAGCCCGCTTCATTTACAGCCATTGCACGCAGGCGTCTGTCTGCAGGAAGGCCCCTTCCGATGGGAAGGTCGGTACCCTAGTTTTAATAACTCCTATTTCACAGAGCGACAGAAACGGACTACATCTGTTTATCCGGATCTACATGTGCTTAGGGGTCATGTGCATCACTGGAGAAGTAACAAAGGGTCTGCCTGCCAGCTCATCCCGCCAGCACCCTCCTTATTGCTCACCCCCTCCCGGCCCCCGTTTCACACTTGGGGGCCGCAGGCAGGGTGCCTTCTGGATTCCCCAGGTGGTTGGGAATGGGAGAAGGGAAGGGGGGCCAGCAGATGTCCCAGAGGAAGGGGGCAGGGCTGGGTTCAGGCATGGGAGCAGAGCCACGCCCTCCCCGGGACGCCGGTCTGGTCGGGGGCTTGGAGGCGGAGAATGAGATCTGCCGGTGGCAACACTCACAGGGCCCCACGTGTGGCTTTGTGGACTGTACTCAGGCAGAGGGGACAGGTGGAGGGGACACGGAGAACCAGCCTGGCTCCGCCGGCTGACTCTGATGCAAACACGAATCTTCTCACAATACACATGCACAGGTTGATTTGCAACAGCTTGGGGTTTGGGGAGCAGCGAACAGTGGTTGGAGTTCCCAGGGGTGGGGAGAGGATTGGAGGTGCGCAGGCTGGGCTGTGGCTTTGCTGAGTTGAGTGTCCCATTTTGTGGGACAAATAAAGGCTGTGGAAGAGTGGACTGATGACATTACAGGCTGAATTGCATCCCGCCCCAAATTCACCTACGGGTGCCTCGTTTTACTGTGCTTCACAGATACTGTGTTTTGATCAACATAAAGGGAAGACCCTCCACCAGTAAGAAGGCTGGGATTCTCTGAAGGCTCAGCTGGTGGTCAGCACTTCTTGCCAGTGGAGCACTTTTCATTAAGGTAGGTAGACATAATGCTATTATGTCTAATGGGCTACACTTAATAGACTACAGTATATCTAAACATAACTTTTCTATGCACTGGGAAACGAAAAACTTCGTGTGACTCGCTTTATTGTGCTTTTCAATTTTTTGCGGTGGTCTGGAACCAAACGCACCACATCGCTGAGGTAGGGCAGGTTCTACTCCCCAGGACCTCAGAACTGGACTGTATTTGGGAACAGGGTCTTAAAAGAGGTAATTAAGGCAAAACCAGGTCATATGGTTGGGCCCTAACCCTACAGGCCTGGTGTCCTTTAAAGAAGAGAAAATCTAGACACAGACCCACTGCAGAGGGAAGACCATGGGAAGACACAGGGAGAAGTCGGCCGTCTATAAGCCAAGGAGAGAGGCCTCGGGAGAAACCAACCCCCACCTCAGACTTCCAGCTCCCAAGTTCCAGGACTGTGAGAAAATAAGTGTCTGTTGTCTAAGCCACCCACGGGTCACACGCAAAGCAGGCGAGTGTGTGCCCCACACGGTTCCACATATGCTCGCTGGCACTGAATGTCCCACCCAGGTGGGGCCTCAGATCACAACTCCCAGCCCCGTCCATTCTCTTGGGGCAGTGGTGCCCCAACACAACCAGCCAGCAGACCAAGGGTCGCAAAGGCTCCCCACACCTCGTTTCAGAATCCCGAGGGGCAAGGATGGTAACTGGATGGTCTTTAAACCTTTCCATGTGGGTCTGATAGGCAGAGTTTGAGACTCATTGCTTGAACCAGTAACAACACGAACTAATAGCTCTCTCTCTCTCACTCACACACACACACACACCACACTCCTCCCCAACTTCCCGGGCTCCCTCCTGGCCCCTGTCTCTCCTCCAACCTCCCCTTAGGACCTGTGTTACCGCCGTTGACTCTTACATGTACCGAGCTTATTTGAGCAGCTTCAACACACCCCTCTCGTGACTTTCCTCATATCAGGGAAACGCCACATTGCATGGCAGATGGAGTCCCAAACCAGGGCTTAGCCCCGTAATCCTCGACGTGAGCAATAGTTTTCCGTAGGAACTCGGCAGAGCCTCTCCATCCCTCAATGTCTCATTTCCTCCACTGGCAATGCAGAAATATTAAAACCTCGCATCTGCCAACCTAAGCAGAAATATATACGCAGAATATATTGAGCCGGGGAATAAATTTTGAAGGAACTACAAGAGAATTAGATCTACAGCTTTATATATTAGATCTTGGGGAATGCTTCAACCTTGCTGAATTAAAATACAGACATGCGGTGCCATAATTTATAAAAAAATCTATAACGCAGGTAGATTATTTTCCTCTTCTTGGAAGCACGATCCTGCCTGGAGGCGCAGAGTTGGACCGGGTCATCTTTCAAAGTCTTCCTCTGGGATTATTTATAGGGACACTGTATACGGATGGCCTGGGGCTTTTTCATCAGACTTACAACAAATGCATCATGTGTGTACAATCTCGGGGGCTTGGGGGCTATAAAAAACCCACCCCCTGCTTCATTTTCCCACCTTAGCTTCTCTGCCTCTTTATGTGCCGCTGTGTCCTGATCTCTGAGCTTCAGAACAGAGAGAGAGCTGCCCATCCTCTTAGAATGGAGGCTTCGTGGCCCAAAGTCAGTGGCTGTGCTCCTCCCTCCCCCTTCTGCCTTAACTGCTCCCCAGCCCGGAGCCCACTGCAGTCCCTGGGTGCCCACGCAGCACCCCCCAGCCCCAGTGCTCCCCACCCTAGTGGGCAACCCCGGTGGGCGCCCGCCTCTGACCCGCCGCTGGTCCCTGCTGCTCTGAGCCTGAGTCCTCCCTGCAGAGCCAGCCCTCTGCCAACCGCCGGGGGTCGGGGGTCGGGGGTCGGGGGTCCCCCAGCGTCTCCACGGATGCGAACATGCAACCTCCTTCCACAGACCTCGGCCTACTGCAGACGTTCATTCGCGTGCATGCCTGTGCACACACATCCCGCTCTCGCTCCCCGCTTCAGCCCTTGAAAGGGGGAGAGGCCCCCACCCTGCTCCCTGCTGGGTCCCCCATCGCCCGTCGCCTGTGCCTGGCCCGGAGCCCAGCATCACATCGGCTCCAGCACCATTTTGCCGAGTGTGAACGTTGCTGCAGAAAGAAAACTCTTTTTTCTATAAAATTAGATTCGCCTTCCAAAGCCAGCAGGTAGGAATTTTCTCTTTTGAAAATGAGAAAAAGGGTATTTCAAGAAATCCCGATGCTGTCAGATTTTAAGCCACCTTTTTAAAATGTTAAAAAAAAATTCTGGCAAAACAGACCTGTTCGAAACTAGATGACTCCGTTTTATGGCCTTTTTAACGGGAAAAAAAGATTAATAGGAATATTAGGCTGTGGCCTTCCAAAGTTTTAGCAAATGATCCCGCACGCCTGCCACTTGGTGCCCACCCCACCCACCGCGGTGATCTCCCGGCCCTCTGTGCTCCAGCGGGCTCCCTAACCTGGCCACTCTGGATAACAGTTGTGCACATTTTATTTTTTTTAAATATTGAAAATGTGTTGTCCGCGAGCACTGTCCTTTCTCTTTCTCCCTCCATTTCTTCCTTTCCCCCTCTGTGCCCCTCTCTCTTCCTAAAATAACATGCAGCCTCCCATCCCACTTTGACACTCAGTGAGGTCCCTCTTCTTTAAAAAGGCACCAGCCAGGCCAGGCCAGGCCAGTGTAGCTCAGTGGTTGAGCATCAACCCATGAACCTGAAGGTCATGGTTCGATGCCCAGTCAGGGCACATGCCCGGGTTTCGGGCTCAGTCCCCAGTGGGGGGCGTGCAGGGGGCAGCCAATCAATGACTCTCATCATTGATGTTTCTCTCTCTCTCCCTTTCCCTTTTTCTCTCTGAAATCAATAAAGATATATATTTTTAAAAAATACAAAGGTACCAGCCAGTAAGAGGGAAAGGGAATGACAGACATGGACAGGTCACCCCCATCTGCCACGGCTCCGTGGACCTCTGTCTTGTCTCATCTTCGAAGGTCAAGTGTGCAGTCCTACCTGGGGCCGCTGCTATTTTTAAGGTTTAAATTACTCCTTGTTTATGGATGAAAAGGTCACCTTATAACCTGCCATCCCTTTTAGCCCAATTAAGTGTCCAGGCCTGTTCTCGGGGTAAGGACTGCCAGGTTGCTGGCAGAGCCAGGTGTCGCCCTTTGCAGCTCTGTCTTGGATGAAAAGGTCAGTGGGTGTTTGTACTCAAAGAGCCCTGTCTCTGATGCCACAAGCCCGGGCCCCGCGCTGACGGCCACACTGGGGCCTGCTGAAAGGGCTCTGACCTCAGCAGCCACGGCAGCTTTCAGAACTGTGCTTGGACCCTTAACTGTCTTTCCCGTGCTCACTTCCTACACAGGTGAACTCCTCCAATTCACTCTTCAACAGCTGTTCCCCAAATTTCAAATTAGTGATTCTGCAAAGCCAATCCACTTGTCTGGTGCTATATTATATTATATTATATTATATTATATTATATTATATTATATTATATTATATTATATTATATTATTATATTATATTATATTATATTATATTATATTATATATTATATTATTATATTATTATATTATTATATTATTATATTATTATATTATTATATTATTATATTATTATATTATATTAACTCCTATCTGGGCAAAAACTGGCATGGCTTCTACCCCGGATGAGCCTGCCTGTATGGCCCCTCTGGGGCCTTATTTCTTTTAGTGCTCACTAAACTGAATGAGGTAGGGAATTTTACTAACCTTATTTTTTTAGCTAAGGAACATGTGGTTCGGAAAAGTTAGTGCTTTGCCCAAAATCCCGTAGTTAATGACTCAGAAGGCTTGCTTTTCAAAGACAAGCAGTCTGCCTCCAAATTTTATGTGCTGGACTTCATACAGCACATATGATAACAGGCCTGGCCCCACTGGGATGAAAGGAAATGCCCATTCAGGGGCCACAGCAGGATTCAGGGTCAGTCCGTGATCATAAAGGCATCCAGGAGAAGGCCGCATGGGTCACGTGGGAGGAAATGAGTTTTGCATCTCAGACAATGTCTATGTGAGAATCCCCAAGTGACCTGGAAATAAAAGTACCAGTAAAACAGGTGAGTGAGCTGCTGTAACCCATAATATTAACTTCTAATTCTCTGAATTCAAGCAATTTTACTGTTTTCTCTCAGGGAAAAAAAAAAAGTTTATGTAGTAATAAAATTTTCAAGTTTGATCATGGTTTTTTTCCTTGGGTGGATTATCATGATAAACACCACTGTTCCTGTTCGCTCATGGTCCATAATAGACTCTCTTCCCTGTCTAGGTGTTCTGCTGGGCGGACAAACAGGGCAAAGACTTGGGGGGGGGGGTATGTGTGTGTCAGGGGTGGGGCTGCAGGGAGGGGTAGACTGAAAGTAAACAACCACAATACATTCCCAGGGACACCTTCTACTACACCTCATTGTAAAGCATTTAAACAGGTGGTGGAAGAAGAATTGTATACGGCCACCACCATGTGCTGGAAACTGTACTAACATCTTTCAAAGAGAAAGCAGAAATGATGTCCTAAATTGATCTGCAAAACCTTCATGTCACTGTGGTTGTTCCAAGGCTGTAAAACATTAGCATAAAAAGTGATCAGTTCATTCCATTTAACATGAAGACTTGCTTTAACTAATTCCAAACACTAAATCATGCTGAAGACCTTATTACCAATATTGTAAAATTAGAAGAAAAAAAAAAGTCAGTCAATTAAAGTCAGTGAACTAAATGTCTTTAGAAAAAATTTAATTCCCTAATTAAGCAGCTGAGGGGTGCCACGCTCCCCCCAGAGCAGCCAGTTAGCAGCCTTGCAAATGAGCTGTTCTGACTAAGGCACAATTGTGGAGAACGGAGCTTAAAAATACAGAGATGCCATCGTGTGCTTGGATCCCATATTTGCAAAGCCCTTTTGCCAGGGAAGGTAACAGATTCACACAGATTCATGTGTCTCGGGAATTCGGACATACTTGCAGAAGTCAATGTTCTGCTGACCACACTGCCCACATCCCACAGCTGTGAAGTGAAAGAGCCCCCCGCCTTTAAGTCCCCCCACCACATACACACGCGCGCACACACACACACACACACACACACACACACACACGCTGCCCTCACGGGGGGTGGCCCATGAGAAACCCCAGCTCTACTTAATTCACTCTTCTCTCCACCCCCGGAGGTGTAAGGAAAGATGAGTGGCATGGACTCAGACATGAGTGACCCAGGCCGAGACGTGGGGTACAGCCCGGGGGCCTCTGCGGGGGCTCAGCTTCAGCTCCCAAACACCAGAAGTCATCGGGAATGTTGCCAACTCGCCTGGAGATTCAGCTCCTGCTAAAAAGCTGCAGGAAGCTCTCATGTAGCACAGAATGTCCCTAAGCGTCCCATGTGCTGAGAATTTGACTCTCACTGTGTCACAGGCACAGTCCATTTTTTTCAGGTGAACTGAAGGTATTGTTTTTTCACAGTGATGGGATCTAGTGCTATAATTACCAAAAAAAGGAGACTAGTGTGGCTGTCTGCCGCTGTCACCGTTCCTTTCGGCATCTGAGGATGAAACTGTTCACATGTAATTCTATTAGTTGATATTAAAAGTAATATTTCCAAGTAATTCAGTGACTTTTATGAAAATGAAACTTTGAAGACAATTGAGCTGGAATACTTAAGCAGTAATGATCCGAGTACAAGGAAAATAGATGCTCTTAGTGCCCACGGCACATCTGTGAGATGAAAGGCATTCATAGGTAATAGTTATTTGATGTGGAAAGTACCCATGTTCTTAGAAATGTAGTTCAATTACAATACATTTCCATTTTATTAAAATTAGCTGCACACACACACACACAAAATAGATGATTACTGGGTAAGTTTCCAGACAAATTACAAAACCAATTTCAAAGAAGGATTTCAAGAGAAAAAATGTTATTAAATTGGGAAACCAGGAAATTTTTCTTTGGGAATTGTTTTAATTATAACAGTTTCTAGTTTCACAGGTTTTGCTGTTTTAACTATGGAAAACTAAACAATGAAAGCTCAGTTTTTCTACTCTAAAAATATTAACCTCCTGCGGAGTCAAATTAAGACGAGCATCATCCCGTGTGCAGGAGGTTAGACTTTCTTTTCTGGAGAGGAGTCTGGAGAATGGCTCACCTTTCACGCTCGGCCCTGTGTGCGAAGCCAGAGCAGGCAGAGTGCTCTGCTTGGGCTTATTTGGGTTTCACAGAAGAGTAACCATTTCCAACTGGCTTAAGCCAAAGAGAAGAACTGACAAGTGAAGCAGGCTGCCTCCTGGAGGGCAGAGGGCAGCTGATCAACAGGAAGCCTGGCCTTGGGACCCGGAGGTCCCCAGGGGACCAGGCACCACTGATGATGGGTTTCCACTCTCTTTCTTTGCAAACTGGCCTGCTCGGCTACTCAAGATGGAAGGTGGCCACCCACAAGCCCAAGTTCACGTGTGTGCTTCCCATCACGTGGGGTCTGTATGTGTACACGTGGTCAGGTTTCCCAGAAATTAGCCCGGCTTGGTGAGGTGCCCGCCCCTGGATGGACTGACTATGCCCAGGAGATACGGTCACATAACAGATATGTGACATAGTCACATAACAGATATGGCTCCAGGAGGCAGCCCCGAGCCTGGCAGGGCCAGCATGTCCTCAAAAGCGGGGCTGGTCAGATAGCCTGTCAGCTCTTGACAGAAAGTAACTCCCACATGTACAGGCTCAGGTTCTATTGTCCCAAAAATCCTGGGGTTCATTTGGGCCATGTTACTAAAGGTAGAGGACTTGGCATTTGGAGCAGAACGATTGCTCACTGGTCAGGGCAGCCCCACACGGCGCAGGGTGCTCAGAGAACCACTGGCCACCCAGTAAATGCCAAGGGGCACTGTGCCAGGGCGCCGGCCCACTGTTTCAGCGCCTGCTCGGGGAACAGCAGCGCATCCCGTTGGAAAGCATGCAGCGCAGCCCACACCTCTGGAAACACGGGTGTGGGGCCCCAGCCCGAGCAGGGCGCGAAGCAGCACAAGCCGTGAGCGCAAGACCCTGGCTCTGCCGGCCTGCTGGCCGTGCGGCCCTGAGCAGACACCTTCACCGCCCCGAAAGCGGTCCACCGTCCAAACAGTGAGTGAAACGATGCCTCCCCCGCACACTTACTGTGGAAATTAAGAAAACCCGGCATTAGGCTGAACGGCAGGAAATCGCTGCTTTTGTAGGTCAAACAGTTGAATATCTGCAGTTTCCTAGGCTTCAAACCAACCCTGGAGGGCTTGCGCGCAGTGCCTGGCGCGGAACAAAATAAAAACGGAATCCTGCAAGGATGCCAATTAAACTCGGATTGTGCAGAATACAACGGAAACAGCTTCTAGGTGCCAACACTGTGTCCCACCCCCAGCCCTGGACCCTGGACGGGCTCTAGTGCATGCCATTGACTGAGGTGTAAACAACAGTGGCCTTTGGGGAAATTTCAGCTCCACACCATCTGTGACGGCTCATGACAGTTGGAAGGGCAAGAAGAAGGTAGCGTCCCAGTGGAGTCCTCGAGCACGGCGGCCACCTGTCCTTGGGAATGGGCGGCCCTGGAGGGAGCTGCTCCCCGCGATGACGCGGCAGCCTTCCTCTCCTCCAGCCGGGACCGTGGGGCTGGGGCTGGCAGCTGAGGGGGCTGGGGACTTGGAGATGGTTTTCATTTTTGTCTCAGCCTCACCTTTTGCATAATTTTACATGAAAAATAACTTTTATGTCAATCTCCCCAAGTCCCCAGCCTGTCGCTTGCGTACACATAGTGCCCTCGGGCCGGTGGTCCCGACAGCAGAGAGAGTACTGACTGCCTGAGTGTGAAGCACGGGAACTTTCCTCGACACTCTCCCTGGCACTTAACTTTTAATTAGAAGATAAAAAAAGACGTTAATTATCAGTTAACAGGCGTCAATCTCTTCTGACAGGGAAATTAGTATGTTCCAAAAAGGCCTCGATAATTCTTCCTCGCAGTTTAGGAAAGGGGTGATGGTAAGAGAATACCTCGGCCCCACCCTTCCCTCTGGCTTCAGGAGTTCTGGGTTCGAGGGCGGCCATGCCCCCACTTGTTTGCCAGGCACAAGATTTAAGGGCCACATTATAAAAATCCCTGGGAGGCTGGGCACCCAGCCCCAGCGGAAAGGGGGGCTGTGGGCACGCTGGAGAAAGCTGGATTTTCTCCACGTGCAAAAAGTTGCTAGAGATCAAAGAAAATTCTTCCTAGGTGGGAAAATGGGGGGGGGCTCTCATCTCTCATGACCTCACGGTGATCACGCAGGCAGAGCCTCCTGGGGAGAACCATGCCTTTTGCATGCTCTTGTTGCATTTATACTTTGTGATTGCCCCCCACGACCTCCTTCTGAGATAGTCCCCCACTTTTTTCCAGAATGGGCACTTTCTTTCCCTCCTCTCTTTCCTGGGAAGGAAAACTGAACTGGTGGCTCTCACTTGATAAGAACAAGTCCGTCAACCTCTGAGAATGGAAAGTGCTTGCAGGTCAGAGGCACTTGACTCCTCAGAGAAAACCCTGCTCCCTGATAGCCATGTAGGATGTGTTTTAGCTCTTTCCCTGGACCATGAGCACTTTTTGAGGCCACAGAACTGAGGAAAGGGACCAGGAGGAACTTTGCAAAGGTGAAGCCAGAGACGGCGCCCGTCCGCTGTGGTCAAAGGCCCTGCCCTCGGAGAGAAGGGCCGCGCACGAGCCCCCGAGGGAGCCAGAGGATCAGAATGGGAAACGAAGAGCCGTGCGCAGGACACAGGGTGACGCCGTGGGCTTACTTAATCACATCCCCTAATACCTTACAAGTATGTGACTTGGAAACCACGCCACTGGTCCAGCCATTGTGGAAGACTAGGATCAATGTTCTCCCTTCGGGCAGAGAGAGACCCACTCACAGCCAGCGAGGTGGCACCTGTAATGGAAGTTGGTCCTGGGAAGAAGCCAAAAGCTCCAAGGTGCAATGGTGCCAAGGTTTATTGTTTGGCAAGGAGCAGTGACAAGGTAATGTAAGAGCAAAGACATCCCCTTCGCTGGGTGAGACCCACTGCGTTGTCTCCAAGAAGTAGTGCTCGCCTTGGCCAGGTGTCCCTGCCTTGCAGGTGAGCTAGGAAGGCTGACAGTGAGACTGACCTAGAGGTGGGGCATCTGCTTTCCTGAGCACCCCTGGAACAGTGCTGAACCTTCCCTCCACCTGGGCCTCAGCAGCAGCAGGAGTGCCCGTCAGCATCCAGCCCAACCTGGAGGAGCTCAGAGCTGTAGACTCCTGAAGGGGCCACAGTGGAGAAAACCCAGTCCTCCTAAGGGGGGAAGAGTCTCCTGAAATCCACCTGATCCTTCAGTGAAGACCCTGTACGCCCCCCTCTCCATCCAGGATGGGTCCAGATAAACTAACTATGAAGTCCTCCAGATAAAGACGGCAAGAGCCCCAACACTTCGCTGGGATCTGGTGCAAAGGTTTAGAGCCCTCCTCACTATTCCAGACCCCTTTATGACATAGACCAGTGCTTCCCAAATCAACCGAACATGAGACAAGCACACAGCGTTCCTGAAGCTCGGGGAAAGACACTTCTGGAAAATGTGACTGCTCTAACTTCCACGTGCAGTTCCTATTCATGCCCTATGTCCTTCAAACACAACTTCATGAGAACTCTACCAGCTGAAACTTTGGGCATGGTTCCTGCTCTATTGTAAAGACCTTATTTTTTACATTCCTCTCAGCTTACTTGGGCAACTCCCTCACACAAACCACACACACAAAAAACAACAAAAAAAACACCATCATCTTGTGTAGATGAAGGTCAGCTTTCAAGGTCAGGAAGTCCAGTGTCCTAAGTGTGGGGTGTGTGTACTGGAAGGACTCACAGGATCTTCATGACTGATGAAGGTTTAAATTCCTTACCCTCTTGAGAAGAGAGTGGCCCATTTTATTGCCCCAGAAAGGGCGGAGGAAAGGTTCACTCGTCATTCAATGTACCGGTATCAATACTCAGCACCGACATTAGTGATGCTTAGTGAATACATTTAGTGAGAAAAGCCATGAATTAGCATCTTTTGGTGCTTGTAGAATGTAGGAGATGGAACCTCATCCTGGAAAAGCAAGTGTCTCATTAGTGACGCTAGAACACCCACAAAGAACTAGAACACAAGATTAAAATCATCAAGCGAGAGCTATAGACAGTTATGTTGCTATGTGGACCTTTTTCCTGAGAAAGGTTAAAAAACTTTGAACCTAAAAAAAGGTCAAAGATTACAACAGACACCTACTCAGCCTTGGCCCCGATTCACCAATTGCTACCATTTCCCCACATTTGCTGCCCACTCCTCTCTCTCTGTCTCTCATTTGAAAGTAAGTTGAAATCATTATAACATTTCATCCCCAAATGTTTTATCCCCAAAAGTTTTTTCTAAGAAAAAAGATATTTTCTACATAACTTGAATATCATGGTCGCACCTAAAAAAATCAACACTGATAAATAATATTCTCGAATATACAATGCGTATTTGAATGTCCCAGTCAGCCGAGACCCCACCAAAGGTCATGCAATGTCTGTAACCACCGTGCCTCTTCAGTCTTTTTTTATTTAGAACAAGTCCCTTGCCCGTGTTTTTGGTTTTATGTTTGTTTTCATTTGTAACATATCTTTTAAGAGTCCGGGCCAGCCGTTTTGTAGAATGTCCTACAGTGTGAAGGCGTCTGACTGTCCTCACTGTTAGATTCGGGGTAAGCCTGGGCCCGGGTGCTAACTATCTGTCGCCCTTCCCTTGCATCAGAGCAGGAGCCCGTGATGTCAGCTGCTCCGTGGCCCCGATGACCGACAGCTGGGCTGGGAAGGGGGGTAATTATTAATAACCGAGGGAATGTCACTCTGAGGCCGTGTGACTACCCTGCTCCTCAACTTTTCATCTCGCTGACTCAGTTACAGTGATAATTGCAAAGTAATGATTTTCTAATTCTATCATTTTCCATCCAATACTGTCTCCTCCCTTCGGTCTGTTTTGCACTGGCCGTGTGGATTTGTGTAGACACACATGTGAGGAGTCATGCGGGGGGGGGGGGGCTAGAACTGTGTCCACCGTTGGGGCACCAGGTTGCTGGTGACAAGAGAAGGTCAGGCTCTGGCCTTGGGCCCCTTGGCTCATCTGGGCCAAGAACCCCCACGTTCCTCAGACACACAACTGCAGGGCACATGAGCTTAACACAGCATCCCAAAGCGCCAGTGTGAACATTTGGGGGAAACAGACATTTTTATATGAACACAGGTAGGACTGTGATACGAATGCAAATCACAAGCAAAATGCGAAACTGAAATGTGAGAGTCACACAGACATTCGTGATTTTGGTAAGCCATGCTGGGTCATCCCCCAGAAGCCCAGGGCCAGTGTCCCCTCCCTGCTGCGGAGACAGCGCCGAGCAGACCGTCCGGGAAACACTGTCCAAAGCCAGTGAAGCCACCAGTGGCCAGAATGTCGGGTCTCAGCCTGGGCGGCACACGGGCGACTGGAAATGGCCTGAATACTGACCACCTTGAAACCAAGGTGTGGCCGCCTGAAGGGGGAATTACTAGCTATTCATCTTTAAACATTTTGTTTCTTATAAGACCCTTCTGGGTGGAGAGGGCTCGACCCTGGGGTCCTTTGTCTTACCCCAGAGATAACTAGAATACTTTGTGGACTGTGTTAGTAAAGAGAAAACAGGATTTAACTTCTTGAGGGTTTAATTTTGGGTTCTTATTTTAGGGCTCAAGTTCTATATTTTGCAGAGAGAGAACACTTTTTAAAAACCCAATCGAATGGAAGATGCATTCCAAAGTCTTATCAGGACTTGGAGTCTGGCCCATCATTTCATAAAACAGAGAAATGAAATCAATGCTTTAAATAGAACAAAATGAATTCATTCTTTTTATGGAATTTTTGAAAATCCAAAACTCTGAGGGCTCAGACTAGTTAAACTACCATAAAATAGAAACCAATAAATCCTGCAGCGTCGACGTTTACGAAGTGGAACCCATGCCGATTTTTATAATTGTAAAGCAGGAAACGCCTCCAGGCCCACCTGTCCGTTTTAATTCTGGGCTCTCTTAAATATTTAGTTTATCGCCTCTTTGGAACCAAAGTCTCAGCAGCCGAGATTCCCGCGACGTTGGGAAGCACCCCGCTCACAGCGCCGGCTCTGCGTGCAGCGTGGGTCACAGGCCGCGGGCTCACAGGAGGGCAGCTGGCCCAAGAGCCCGGAGCCTCTGACGCAGGGAGAGCAGCCGATCGCCGCGACCCGCGGTCCTCCCCGCTGGGGACGTGTCAGGACGTGTGCAAGGTGACCAACTGAGGGTAAAACTCCACCCCAGCTCAAAGCCAGCCGAGCCTAAACCCAGTCTCAGCTGAGTCCGCCTGGCACTCTTCCCAAGCATTCACCAGTTTAGAGCTGTGTGTGATTGCCTGGGGCAGTTACACAACTTTGTGTGTGATTGCCCGGGGCAGTTACCCAACTTTGTGTGCGATTGCCTGGGGCAGTTACCCAACTTTGTGTGTGATTGCCTGGGGCAGCTACACAACTTTGTGTGTAATTTCCCGGGGCAGTTACCCAACTTTGTGTGTGATTGCCTGGGGCAGTTACACAACTTTGTGTGTGATTGCCTGGGGCAGCTACCCAACTGGCCTGAAGTTCCGCGGCCCGCGCACTCCTCGCCGCCCCTCAGTACCCAGGTCAGCAGGTGCTGGATGGACGGGTGCATGGATGCATGAATGGCTCCGAGCAGCAATCCCGTCTTGTAACTTGGTAACTGGCCTACAGCCCAGCTGGACTTTTATTTAACCAAGTGAGCTTTTATTTAACCAGTGAGTAGGCTCAAGACTGGTTTCCTTAAATTCAGTCATTCATCCAGCCAGCGTTCCCTGAGCCCCATCATGCTCCGAGCACTGTGGCAGGAGCTGGGGATTCAAAGACTAACGGGACCAAACAAATGTGAATGCATGGACTAAATCAAAGCCTGCGACAACCGTTTCTTCCCAGGAGCGAGCATGTTGATGCCTTCACTCCTAAAACACAACATGAAAAAAGAGAGACACGATAAACTTAAGAAGAAAAACAAAAAAGGTGGCAACTTTGACTCCCAACCTCTAGGCCCCGAGGGGAGCAGGCTCACTGATTTCATGCCCTGTGGCCCTAAATTTTCCTCTCCTCCAAGCAGCAGACATTAATAGAGACCCCTGGATTTCTTATACATAGGGACCCTCAGCAACCAAACAACAGAAGGCTTTCATCTCCAGCGCCAGCTCTTATTGACAGGAGCTGAGGGTTGAGAAGCCACTACTGGAAGCCACAACGGGAAGAGGCCACCATCAATTCGTGATGTCTGCCATGGGTGCCACATGCCATGTTTTTTCTGTCCTGTCCTAAGATACAGACATTACTCCAGGATGACATGAAGAAGGCCAGAGGAGCATTTTCTGACCCTGCCTTAGCACAATATTGGGCATACGATAGGCGCTCAAGGACAATCTAATCAGAGTGATTAGTTTCTGCTGGGTGATGTTCACTTGGCGAGTTCACACCACACTTGCTATGCCATTTTGTAGCTGAAGAGTCCACAGGACGGTGACGACTCTGGGGTGGGGACATTGCAAGTGGCTCCGTTCTTATTCTAATTTACGATTATCTGATAGAGTAACGTTCCTCAAAGTCTTCTGATCCATGCAACAGAGTCCAAGACATCCCTGATTTAAGTTACACTAAAAAGATTCCCTGTGTCACCTCCCCCATGACATGCAGCCCTTCCATGCTCTGTTACGATCATCCATTTATTCATCTGCAAATTCTGCAAAGACAGGAATGGTGTCTACCTCATTTTTGTTTCACTAACCCTGGAACAGCGCCTGCTACATAACAGGTTCCTACTAAATGTTAATTCAATAAGTGCACTGAAAATCTTACACCAAGAAGATAGAAATTTGGCTCAACAATAGCAACACCTGGATGTTTGAACCGTGGCTGACACCTCGTATTTCTGAGTAGTAGAAAAACCGATGCAAGGCTTCTCTGAGTTGGAAAGAAAAAGATAAATTCTGTTTGATGTAAGGTAGAAAAGTGTTATATTATAACTACTGCCTGTTATACATTTTTTTAATCAAAAACAACACAGAATACTGCCATGTTTAAATACATAAAAAGCAAGTATGGGGAAGTCAACAACAACAAAGAACCCAATTTAAAACTGAGCAAACAACTTGAATAGATGTTTTTCCAAAGAAGATATACAATGGCCAATAAGCACAGGAAAAGATGATCAACATCACTAATCGTTAGGGATATGCAAGTCAAAATCACAACGGGATGCCACTGCACACCACTCAGATGGCCATTATTTTTTAAAAAACCAAAAACACAGAAAACAACAAGAAATAAAGTGTTGCTGAGGATACAGAGAAATTGGAACCCTTGTGCACCATTGGTGGGAATGTAAAATGGTGCAGCTTCTGTGGAAACAGTATGGGGGAGGGTCCCTCGAAACATTAAACAGGATTATGATATGATCCAGCAATTCCACTTCTGAGTATATACACAAGGAACCGAAAGCAGGGACTCAAACACGAATCTGTACACCCATGTTCACAAGAACCAAAAGACAGAAACAGCCCAAATGTCCATTCGTGGGTGAATGGATAAACTAAACAGGGTGTAGGCATGCAATGCAGTATTTCTCAGCCTTCAGCAAAGAAGGAAATTCTGGCACATGTTCCAGCGCGAACACCCGAGAAGACGTCATGCTAAGTGAAGCGCACCAGGCACGAAAAAACAGTCTTATGATTCCACGTCTGTGACCACCTGGAGTGGTCAGATTCCTAGAGACAGAAAGCAGGACCTGGGGGAGGGGAGGGAGAGTTAGTTCTAACGGGGACAAAGTCTCAGTCTGGGAAAATTAAAATGTTCTGGAGATGGACGGTGGTGATGGTCCCTCAACCATGTGGAAGTACTTATGCCACTTAAAAATGATCAGGATGCTACATTTTTATGTTACGTGTGTATCGCCACAATAAAATACATATGTTGTTCAAAAGACAAGCCGCGCGCCCTGAGCCTGTGCTGGTTCGCCCGTGGGAACGTCTCTCCCATATTCCGTCCCAGACCCGTGAGACGGCGTGTGGCTGACGCTGTCTGGTGCGGCCTTGTTTATACCAGTGAAATACTGAAGCCGTCTCAGTGGCCATCGTGAGAGCACCAGCTAAATAAATTATCATTCCAGGCCTAGGATGGAAACTTTTGCAGCTATAAACATGAATCAGGCTCCTCTCTATGTGCTCACATGGAAAGTTTTCCAAGATAAGTGAGAGAGAGCAAGTGCAAAGCAGAGTGCTCAGTGTGCTGCGGTTTGTCTACAACCTGGGAGGGAATATGCTGTCCCTGGGTTGCTGGTGCGTGCGGACTCCTGGGAGAACACGGGGGTGGGGATGGGAGAGGGGACTTACTACTCATTCCCTGTTCAATTTTTGAGTTGAGAACCATGTGAATGCACTGTCTGTTCCTAAAGATTGCTAGAAACTACTTTTTTAAATAATAAGCTGTTCCAAGAAAAATAAAAAGTGGTTATGGGAATTTTTACTTCTGTTGAACATTTCACTTCTATGGATGCACTGTGTTAGTTTCCTGGGGCTGCCATAACAAATTAACACCACAAACCAGTTTATAAAAATCAGAGATTTCTTCTCTGTGTTCCAGAGGCCAGGCGTCTAAAGTGAAAGTGTCGTCAGGGCCGCGCTCCCTCTGCAGGCTCGCAGGGAGGCTCCTTCCTTTTCTCTTCAGCTTCTGGGGGTTCTGGCCGCCCTTGGGTTCCCTGGCTTGTGGCTGTGTCACTCCAGTCTCTGCCTCTGTCTCCACGTGGCCTTCTCCCTGTGTGTCTGTACCTCTGTGTCCAAATTTCCCCTTTGGATTTAGGGCCCATCCTAATGACCTTGTCATAACTTGATTACATCTGCAAAGGCCCTGTTTCCAAATAAGGTCACATTCACAGGTTCGGGATGGACATGAGTTTGGGAGAAACACTAGTAAACTCAACACATGCTCTAAAGATTATGCTGATATCTGAGTGTGTTTATGTGGTTTACTTCTTTCATGGCCCTATTATAAGGACTTTTTTCTCTCCCAAGAAGGTTGGGGTAGCGATGAGCCCAAAAGGAACACCCGATGGCCTAACACAAGCGCTGATACATCCACGCGTCCTGTGTTGTTGCCGGGGTCTTTTCTGATTGCCATCCTGTGACAATAGTCATCAGTTTCAGGTATTTCTATTTCAAGCAATGTCGGGATTATATTAATGGTAACATTAAACTGAAGGACTTACATGAGAATAACTCTCATGCTGTGATAAATCTTTGAGGGTATTTGTTAAATTGTCAAATCAAGTATAAGGCACTAACCAGAGACACGAATATGAGTTAGGTCCTTATGCCTAATTTTCTCCCTTAGGAAAGAGCTCTTCTCTGGAGGGTTTTGCAGGCTTGGCTGTGCAACCTGTGGCTCATGGCTCGATGTCTTGCTCTTACTGTCCTGAGCAGTTAACGGGCTCACTCTTCATTGCATTCAACCTCCAGCTGTTCAGTCACTGAGCTCTGTCCCTCTTGCCAAAAGTGCTCGCGGGCTCGCTTCTCCCTGTCCCTATCCTGTGCTTCCCTAATCCCTTCCGCCCCCAACAGGCCCTGCATCGTACTGTGTTCTCTGGCCCCTATTATGAGGGAGGAAGGACACAGAAAACAGTGGTCAAAACAGAGCATGTGGAGTCAGACCACTGGGCACAGATCTCACGTGTTCCCAGCAGAGCAGCCTCATGCAGGTTACTGAACCTCTATGAGCCTCAGTGTCCTCATCAGGCAAAGAAGGCCTCTCTAAGGAGGTAACAACAAATCTGAGACCAAATGACGTAAAGATGTATGGGAACAGCATTCAACACAGAGGCTCAGCAAATACAAAGGCCCTGAGTTGGAAACAAAATTCACCAATGTGGGGAAGACAAAGCAGACCAGGAAGTCCGCAGGATGGCTTCCAGTGCGTCTGTGTACTGATGGGGGGGCAAGGGCAAGTCAAAATACTAAGGCAGAGTCAAATTAGGGGGGATTGGAGGGGGTTTTCCCCTGCAAATATAATGAGAAGCCTTCGGATAGTGTTAGCAAAGGAATAAATATTATCTGGTTTACATTTATGAAGACTTCCTGCTGTTTGGACGACAGCTAGACTGAAAGTAAGAAGACCAGGAAAGAGGGCTGTTACCTAGGTGAGCGGTGACGGTGGCTTGTACCAAGATGGGAGCTGTGGGGATGAGCCAAGTGGCTGGGATGGGGAAATATATTGCGGAGGTAGACCTGGCAGGACTTCCTAATGTATTTAGATGTGGCAATAATGGAGAGAGACAAATCAAGGGTGACTTTTACTCTTTTTTTTTTTTTTTCATTTTATAGTGGGGAACTTTATCTGTTTGGGACTTTTGGTTTGAGAAGCTTAATAGGCCTTTAAGTAGAGATGTCGGGGGGGGTAGTTGAGTACTTGAAGTTGTAGCTCAGGGAAAATGTCAGGCATGAAGATAAATTTGGAAGCATCATCATATAGATGCTACTTAACGTCACGGGACCATAACAAATCACCTAAGGAGAAAATGTAAACTGAGAAGGAAGGAAGGCCATGGACAATGGGCTCTTCAACATGTGATCTGGTAAAAGCAGGCAACAAAGAAGGCAATTTGAGGGAGGGGGAAACTCAAGAGAATGAAGCAACATGGAAGGCAAAGAAGAAAGTGGTCTACTCGGTCAAATGCTGCCGAGAGGACGAGTGAGAAAATCCATGTTCTTCTCCTGGACCTTGGCCAGATGGCAGTCATTAGTGGCCTTGACATGAGCTGATTCCCTCTGTGTCAGGGACAGAAGCTGGAATGAAGTGAAAAGAGAATGGAGGAAGAGGGAATGTATGTGCAAAGGACTGCCCTTAGCAGGAGTCTGGCACCTAGTAAGCTCCAGTAAATGCTATGATGTATCATTACCCATCACAAGACACGTCTCATGTGCAGCTCCACATGACACCTAAGTTGTAGATTGCTACAGATAGAAATACTAAAGTCAACATGTGCTCCCAAATGATTCTTAATCCAGGAAGAGGATACCAGCAGAGGAACCCAACTAGGACAAATTAACCATTTTTTAATAAATAAGTGTAAATTTCTATTTTAAATCATAGTAAAAAATGTTTGGTAAAAACTATAAGAAAACTTATGATGTAAACAAAGAAGGCTATAGAAGCTTGAGTCCTGCTGTGCCCCTTGGGTCCTAGAGCATGGGCAGGAGGAAGTGGATGGTGAGATGGAAGAGTTTTCCTGGACATGTAGACAGAAGGACACACCTACTGGGATATCTTTTCTAGATGAAGGAGTTGTTCTGTGAATCAGTATCTTTTTCACATTACATGCCCTGATGTCCCAGCACTTCAGCAATGTCATCAGAAATGAGCGATGCTAGATGCATGGCTTAATTGGAAGGTCATGCTCGGTGACCTAACCTGCAGGCTGTAACAGCATGATACCAGCTCATTTTGTAAATGGGAGGAGGGAAAATCCTTCCACCCATCATGATATTCAAAAACTATGTGGGTTCAGCAGAAAAACGAAGGAGCCATCAAAATGCCATGACCTCTCATACCTCTGAGCCCTGAGGCAACAGCTGACCATCCCCATCAGATGCTGCCCCTGTTTGACTTGTCCCTTGAACTCTAATTCTGCTGTGTTGGGATATGAGCAAGGTGCCAATCTGGCATCACTGGCTTCCATAGCCCCACAGAGACCCTTCACCTCGTGAACCCACTGATGTATGTGTCTGTCTGATAAAGAATTAATCATGTAGAAAATTGGGAGCATCTTTCCGTTCTCTCTCCAAACACCTGAGGTATAGAAGAGATGGGTTCATTGACTCATAGACTTAGGCACTCTGGCCACATTCTGCCCTTTACTCATTCAATCAACAAAAATATATTGAACCCCTGTCATATGCCAGGAGCTGTTCCATCCAGCAATCAACAAACAGCAACACACAAGACTAACTTTAGGGTTCCTCATGAAGCTTTCTTTCTAGTGGCAGAAATAGACAATAAACTAGCAAAGGAATGTGTCTATACTAGTCATTTCCAATACTAATAAATGCAATCAAGAATAAAATAGTAGCGAAAGGACAGAGATGGCAGGTGTGGGAAATGGGACGATTGTAAATACAGCCCACATGGAATTCCTGCCCTTGGAGGTGCCATGTTAACATTGACCTGAACAGAACAAGGGAGCAAACCCAGGGACTATCTGAGGAAAGGGCAAGGATTCAAGGGAAAGGGTACAACAAGGATACAAGCCCTGAGGCAGGGATGAGTTTGGTGTGCTCTGGAAATTGCAAGAAGACCATTGTGGTTGGAGCAAAATGAGAGAGAAAGAGCATGGAAGAATTGAAAGTCATAAAGTTACATGAACATCAGGCACACAGAGCTTTTTGAGCCATAATAAAAAATTTGAGTTGTTCTTAAATGTGTTGTGAAACTTTTAGAAGATACAGAGCAAGAGAATGGCAGGATCTGATTGATATTTTTAAATGTCACTTTGGTCAAGATTTGAAGATGGTGGCAGACTGAATGGAAACTACACTGTCACTCTCGCAGGACCTAACTGGAATTACAACTAAAGTATTAGAAAACCATCCTGAATAATCAACTGAAGACTAGCTGGAGAGAACCCTCATAACAAAGGACGCAAAGTGGAGACTGCATAGTGACTGGTAGGAAATTCAGAGGAGCAAGAGGGCTGGACGGGCTCCCACAGGCAGCAGCTGAAGTTCCAGAGGGATATCTCAGCTATGGGGTTCCCACTGAGAACTCTAGGGCCTAAACCCCAAGCTGGGCTCTCCATCCCAGAGCACCAGAACTGAGAAAGGTGCCAACATAACATCTGGCTGTGAAAAGCAGTGGGTTTCTGTCTGCCAGGGAGAGATGGCTGGAAATGCAGGCACCCTCTTAAAGGGCCAATGCACAAGCTTTTGTGTGCAGCCACTCACCTTGGGCAGAGTGGACTAGAGCTGTGTGAGGAGAATCCATGGATGCTGACTTGTTGGATAGAGCTCAGAGGGCAGCTGTCTGGATTCCTGTGCTGAGTCATTCCCCCATGACACAGAGGACATCTTTCTCAGGCAGACATTTACAATCCAAGCAGTTTTTGCTTGGGAGAGAAGCAATTGCCTCATCCTGTTAAAAAACCTCTCACCCCACCCTGTTGAGTTTCTACAGCCTGAGGCTCATTAAGAGACTGAATAACAATCAGCCACCCCACCCTGTGGAGTTTCTACAGCCTGAGGCTCATTAAGAGACAATAACAATCAGCCTCTGGTGCTTTGAGTCTTTGCCTGATTTGCTTCTGGAACCAGGGCTTGGAAAAGCAGACCTTGGTGCACATCTTGGTCCTTTCCAAATGCACCTAGCCCCAGAAGAGGGAACCACAAACTGTGGAGTGCAAAAAGCTTCAAACAAGATACTCAAGGCCAATCACAAACAGCATCTGACATTGGCCTGCACCAGAGACCACCCAAAAGACTGGGAGTCCTAGCAGATCTACCTAATACATAGAAACAAATCCAAATAGGCAGCCAAAATGGGAAGACAAAAGAAACAAGCCTCAAATGAAAGAGCAAAAGAATGCTCCAGAAGAAGAGCTAAATGAAATGGAGATAAGCAATCAGATATAAAGTTCAGAATACTGATTATACAGATGCTCAACAGCATGAGAAAAGAAATGGAAACTATAAAGGAAATTAAGAATGACATAGTAGAAATAAAATTTAAAAATTGGAAGGAATAAACAGCAGATTGGGGAAGATGAGGATCAGATCAGCGAATTAGAAGACAGGGTAGAAAAAAAATCATTCAATCAGAGAAAATAAAATAAAAAACAATTAAAAAACAGGAGGACAGTTTAAGGGAGCTGTGGGACAACATGAAATGAAATAATGTTCTCATTCTAGGAGTGCTAGAAGTTCTAGAGAGTAAGCAAGAGTTAGAGAACCTGTTTGAAGAAATAATGGCAGAAAACTTCCCTAACCTGGTCAAGGAAAAAGTCACACAAGTTCAGGAAGCACAGAGAGTCCCAAGCAAGAAGAACCCAAAGAGGCCCACACTCAGACACATCATAATTAAAATGACAAAAATTCAAGACAAAGAGAGAATACTAAAGGCAACAAGAGAAAAGCAACCTGTTACCTACAAAGGAGCTCCCATAAGGCTGTCAGCTGACTTCTCATCAGAAACTCTACAGGCCAGAAGGGAATGGCATGAAGTATTCAAAGTAATGCAAAACAAGGATCTGAAATCAAGACTACTCTATCCAACAAGGCTGTCATTCAAAATAGATGGTGAAATAAAGAGCTTCCCAGACAAAAAAAAAAGGAGTTTATCACCAGCAAACCAGCATTGCAAGAAATATTAAAAGGATGCTATAATAAGAAGTAGAAATAGAGAGAGAGAGAAATATAGGCATAAAAAAATAAAATGGCAATAGATAAGTACCTATCGATAATAACCTTAAATATAAATGGATTTAATGCTCCAATCAAAAGACATAGGGCAGCTGAATGGATAAGAAAACAAGACCCAAATATATGCTGTCTACAAGAGACCCACCTCAGAACAAAAGATTTACACAGGCTGGACAAAAAAAAACAAAAACAACAAACAACTTCTGGAGGACTTTAAAGGAGAGATCAACAGCAACACCATCATAGTGGGGGCTTTAACACCACACTGACTTTAATGGATAGATCTTCCAGGCCAAAAAATCACCAAGGAAACAGTGACTCTAAATGACACACTAGATCAGATGGATTTAATCAACATTTATAGAACATTTCACTCCAAAGCTGCAGAATATACATTCTCTTCAAGTGCACATGGTGCATTCTCAAAGACCACATATGAGGGCACAAAATAAGTTTCTATAAACTCAAGAAGACTGAAACCACATCAAGCATCTTCTGGGACATTTACACCATGGAATACTACGCAGCTCTAAAAAAGAAGGATCCCTTACCCTTTGAGACAGCATGGAGGGACCTGGAGAATATTATGCTAAGTGAAATAAGCCTGTCAGAGAAAGACAAGTATCATATGACCTCACTCATATGTGGAATCTAATGAGCAAAATAAACCAATGAACAAAATAGATCCAGAGACATAGAAGCATGGAACAGACTGACGAATCTTGGAGGGAAGGCAGGGTGGGTGGGTGGGTGGGTGGGAGAGACCAACTTAAGAATTTATGTGCATATATGCATAACCCAGGGACACAGACAATAGTGTGGTGAAGGCCTAGAGGGGGGCATGAAGGATGAAGGGGACCAAAGGGGGAAACAAGGGGACATTTATAATACTTTCAACAATAAAGATAAATTTTTAAAAAAATAAAGATGACAGGAAAGTCCATTCAGAAGGAGTAGGGGTGGAGAAGTTTATATAAGCAGCCAGGGAAAGGAGAGGTGGATTTAAAATGGGCAAGGACACTCCAGATGAGCAATGCTGCTTGCCTTCCCTCAGCAACACAGGTCTGGACCTGCCCTGGGAGGCTGTGAATCTCACCGCCCCTCTCCCAGCAGCTCAAGCCTGTCCCTTTGAGGGTAGGGTCAAGCATTAAGGTGGGATTTCCTGCTTTTTCCTCCTACTCCCTGCCCACCCCGCCCCTGCAATGGAACCTAACTAATATCATATCATCTGCAGGCCTACATCACCCCTGAGGTTCTCTCCAGCTCCACCCCAACGTTTCTGGAGATTCCCGGGTAGAGGTCCATAGAATAGAGTTTGTGAGTGTGAATTCCCAGGGTCTCTCTGCTGCCGTGCTAGCCACACAGGCCTGTGGTGATTGGTTAAAATTTTAGCTGACTTCTTTGAAACACTTTAATGACAGAGGTGACTTCCTCCTGTCCTGCCTTTTCTGGGGGAAGGTCTCTCCCAGGCTACTCAGTTGCCCGTGAGCTCAGTTCTCTGACTGATAGGTTCAGGAAAAGCTATTGATTTTGTGGTTGCTCTGGCTTTTTCTCATTAAAGTCCGAGTGACGTTCATTCCAGCTTTCTACATCCCAGGCGCAGGTGGACCCGTATCCAATTTTCAGTGGCAAGTTTGCTGCATGTAAACTCAGCGCCAGCAAAAATCTTTTGCAAACAAGACAATATAGAGCACAGCAACGGAATTACCTTGGGGTGCTGATGTCACCAATCAGCCAGCCTTAATCTTCTCTTGATTTTCAAGGTCGTAGCAGCCCCGGGGCATTTGGTGCACCTTACATGCATGACAGACCTAGTTCATTTTATTTTGTATGCATTATAAAATATTTATAGTGGAAAATAGGTGCAGACCTCCACTGAAAGTCACTAGCTCCTGTCAATCACTAAGAAATCCAAGCACCACCCACACCTACTGTGAGAAGAGCCACACCTTTCACCAAAGAGGCGGTGGCTCAGAGGAGTCCTGTGACATCCCCAAAGTCTCACAGCAAGTCGTCAGCAAACCCAGTGGCTCTTTCCAGGCTCTTTCTTCTGCATCAGCCCCCACCCCCACCATCGTGGTGGGTCCCTCAAAGGAGCACCTTTCAGCTGCGGGGGGGGGGTGCTTGTGTGCCTCGGCTTGAGATGCTGCGGCACCAGGTGAGGGGACGAGCAGAAAGTGGCCTTGACAGCCTGGAGATTCTGAAAATGGTGACCAACTGCTTAAAAGCGACACCGATTTGCATGTCCTCTTGCTGCCTTTAGGAGGAATCATCTATTGTACAAGTATTTATTGACACGCGGAATGTGCCCGCCACAACGGAAGCAGCGCCAGGGCCACGGGGGGGACGGGACGGACACGGAGCCTGTTCCTCGGTGGAAGCTGATGGGAAAGGGAGCATTCCGTGACTCATTATGACATAGTGATGCAGTCGAGGCACAAACCACGAGGGTGGAAGTTAGAGTCCCATTGGGGAGCAGAATGCTCTGAGTGACTGGAATAAATGGTTCACTATAGAAGCTCGATGTCACCTAATCATAGGAGGTGCTGGGAAGTAAAGGCCCAGAAGGAGAGGGTGAAAGGACACAAAAGAGTCACCAACCAGGGACTGGGAAGGCAAGCTGAGCGGATTCCCCTGCGTCCGGGATGGATCTACAGTCACTGTGTCAAGAAGAACTGGACGTGAAACATAAGTCAGCAGGGACACAAACTCAAACCTGGGAAGAAAAACAGGACCCCTGCCTCTCTCTCGGCTCACCTGACCCCCGAGACACAGGGTTCCTGAAGAAGCTGGCACCTTTCCCCACAGAGCTGCACATGCACCTGCCCAGGACCCAGAGAGGCAGGAGCAGGTCCCAGCTGAGCTGGAGCTGCTGTAGTCCCAGCGGCAGCCCACCGAGCGCAGAGGCCGGCAGATCAGCCTCAGCACCTATGAACTTGGGCATATTTCCCTGTGTTCAGATCCAGAGAGGGATGGGTAGCTCATTGACTTAGTACAAAACCATCCCAATGGCTTCACCAAGGAGAATCCAAAGGATCTGCTTAAGTTGAACAAAATGAAGAGAGAAGATGTGAATGTTCGAAGCATGTGCAAAGGCCCTGCAGTGGGCAGGACCATGGACCTCTGCGGAACTTTCTACACTGCGGTGACTGGAGCGTGATTCCTGGAGTTAGTCAAGGCCAGGGAGGGTTCATGGTAGACCCAGCCGGGCCTCGTGGGCCGTGGTAGCATTTTAGATTTTATCCTAAGAGCCAGGGAAGATGTTACCCAGCACAAGAGCAGGTGGAGCGCCAGCTTTGGAGTCAGAAAGACCTGGGGTCAGAAGACATGCACATCACTCTGTGACCACAGGCTTGTGGTGTCACTTTGCTCATTGGTACAATGGAGAAAGAGAGCTCCCGGGGTTAAGGGAGGATTGTGTGAATCCACCCGTGAAATTGCCTGTGTGCCGGAGGCCAGAGTCAGCACACTTTTCCTGTAAAGGGCCAGAGAGTAAATAGTTTAGGCTTTGTGGGGCACGCAGCCTCCTGTCACAGACGCTCCACTCTGTCGTTGCGGCACGAAAGTTGCCGCAGGAAAAACATCACTCTTGGCTGGGTTCCAATAAAACTTCACTTTGTGGACACTGAAATTTGAATTTCCTATCATTTTCACATCATAAAACATTCTTCTTTTGATTTTTTTCCAACCACTTAAAAATGTAAAAACCATTCTTAGTTTGTGGGCCACATAAAAATAAGCAGTAGGCTGGACTTGCCTCTTGGGCTACGGTTTGCTGACCCCTGTGGCAGACACAAAACAAATGTCTCCCCCTCCCCTTGTTCTTTATACACATGCACACACACACACACAGATGTGCACACACAAATGCACACACACACACCTGTGAGGACGCAGAGGCCCGGGTAGATTCTCCCACCCCCTGCTACCACCACGATACCAGCCTTCCTACATTTCACCCAATCCAGTCCAATTTGCACTTTTTGAGAAAAAAAGAAAACTAAACCAACTGTAATTTTTTAAATTAGTTTTTGATTTAGATGATGATTTGCTATTATTTGAACTGCCTCAGACTTTATTAGCCATGAAATTGAAGCATAATATTACCAATTGTTCCCAAATTGTTACCCAATGAAATATCATACATTCTTCAGGTTTCTGAAAAGAAATGTGATCAATACATTCCGTGCTCCATTTCCTCCCAGACTTTGTTGGAATCTTCTGCTTTGTTAACCTGGCATGATTATGAGGCTGGGCGTGCCTGTCTCGGTCTGAGCCAGTGGTTGGGTGATAATTCTCCCCAGCCCCCACCAGCTGCGGGCTCAGAAGCCCATTGCATCCCTAGAAATAACAGGATGCGCCCAACGAAAGAGAGAGGACAGCTGTGGGGTTGCTTGTCCCTCAGGACCCAGCCTGCCCCCAACTCTGCTCTTGTCCAGGTCAGGCCGAGAGGTTGGAGCTCAGGCTTCATGAATTTTGGAGTGTGAGCCCCACCCCCACCCCCACCCCGGGGGCCACAGCCCTTGGCGTGATTCACAGTGTGTGCTGGGTGAGAATTACATATTTACCATGTGCAGAGGAACACAGCTCCCTCCCGGCGCTGCAGGGACACGGGTGCAGGCCCCACCTGACAGCTGGGCCGTGTCAGATGAGGACAGGCCAGGGTGTGCGCGCATGGGTGCGGGCGGGCAGGCGCGTGTGTGTGTGTGTGTGTGCGCGTGTGTGTGTGTGCGCACGTGCACATGCATGTGCCTCTCCAGAAAGATAAGTGCCAGAAGGGATCCTAGGGGTCCACCGTCCAATCCCTTTGTTCTGCTAATGCGTCACTGAGGACACGACCTACTTAAATTCAATGCAGCCGAATTCCTTTTCTCCAGCTGGTAAGTGGATTCGGCCGCAAGGGAAGGAAAAAGTGGAACACTACTAGGCAAGCCGTCCCCGCGACTTTGCGGACCCATCTTCATTCCTTGATTTCTGTTTCCTAAACTTTGCCAGGTCCTCCTGGCAGGGTCACTTCTGCCTGCCCTCCGCATCCATTTCCCGCCCTCCTCCATCCACACCGACGGCATCAACGGGCAAGCTGGGCTCTGGCTCTGCTCTGGCTCTGCTCTGGCTCTGCTCTGGCTCTGCTCTGGCTCTGCTCTGGCTCTGGCTCTGCTCTGGCTCTGGCTCTGCTCTGGCTCTGGCTCTGGCTCTGCTCTGGTTCTGGCTCTGCTCTGGCTCTGCTCTGGCTCTGCTCTGGCTCTGCTCTGGCTCTGGCTCTAGGTGAAGGGGAGGCATGAAGGAGAGTGAGGAGATGGACCGGGAGGCCCACTCCGACTCCTCCTTGCCAGCTTTCCATGGCTTGGCTGTGTCCCACCAACTGAGGCCCAGCAGCTGTGGGGGGCCGTCTCCATACAGATCTAGCCCCTTCTCCCTGCCGGTCAGCCTGGCAGATGGTAACAGCCCGCCAGGCCCACGAGGCCTGCCCTACGCCTGCTGGGCCACCCATGCGCCCTCTCCTGCCTATTACACTTGCCCCCTGCGCCCTTCCTTACTGTCTTGCCTCCCACCCATTTCTCTGGCCTCTGAAGCCTTTTTGTCTTCAGCTGTTCCACAGAGAGGACTACCCTCCCTCTTTATGCAGGAGGAGTGTTTCCCCAAGGACATCATGAGCACTTAAGTGACAGATTGCACATACTGACACAGTGTCTCCTGCGTGCTCTGCAGCATCCATTCACCTTTAGGGCATCAAACTCCTAGAAACTGGCAGCCCCACTTTAACGCCCCTAATGGTTTCCAAGGTCGGGGCCACACAGAGCAAAGGAAGCGATTTTATCCAATCACCTTCCATGTGTTGACATTGCCACGCAAGCCCTCCTCTAGGGAAACTATGGGAGATCCCTGACTGCGTGGGGCAGGCTCAGAATCTGACAGAGCAGCCAGGCCCACCACCCCTAGGTGTGGTCTCCCTGGCTAGGATGTTATAACACGGAGCTTTGAGGGATGTTTGCTTAAATAACAGCCTCATCAGCCATTCATCAGCAGAGAGCCGTATCTGTCTTTCTGAGAAACACCCTTGGCCGTGACAGCTGGATGGACTGACTCCTCTCCCCCCATCCCCCTGAGCCCGTGCCAGCTCTCTGCATTGCAGACCTGAGAGGCGAAGTTTCCACATCAGCAAAACACCCTTTGCAGTGGCAAGCTGCCTTGGGGTTTGCAGGATCCTAAATAGAAACTGGCAAATGCACAGACAAGACCGAGAGAAAACACAGAATGCGTGTTTGTGTAAAGGCACCCACCCTGGACACATGAAGGTCATTTTCAAGCAGCCGCCCTAGGTCAACACAATCCATAGAACCACCTGTGGCCTTGAAACCTGTCATCTGCACTGTCCAGTACGTTAGCCGATAGCCGGTGTGGCTATTGAACACTTGGCGTGTGGCTAGTGCAAGTGAGGAAATGCAACTTACATGTTATTTAACTTCAAATAGTTTAAATATGAAAAGCCACGTGCAGCTATGCTATTGGACACTACAGGTCTTGGTAGCTGTGTTCAAATAACTGATCTACCTCTTGTGAAATCAAAACTGGCCCGAGTCCCCTTGAGACACTTGCTCCTGGAATAAGCTGCTATAAAACCTGCTCATCAGTGACCACTTCCCACCTGATAAACATGACAATACTTTGAGAGTGATTCAGTAAGTACATACTAACCTGGAGGAATCCCTATGAAAATCATTCGGTGTTGTGCTCCCGAGTTCAGAGCTTCAAGTTCAATTTTATTCTACATGCAACCTGACTCCTAAAATAACCACAGAAATACAACTCTTGGAGCCAGCAGATGGCAAATATTTGTAATAATTCAATATACTGTCTTTCTCAATATTGACCTGTTTGATACCAGTATTTCCTGAACGCCTACAGAATGTCAGATTCTGTAAAGGTTACAAAAGGCATAAGTGACGGGATGTTTGCCTTGTCCTGGGATCTGCGTTCTGTGGTGGTTGAAGGAAAGTCAATTATCAACTGAAAATGTGAAGGTCACGCATTGAACAGCTCTGCCCAAAGCGTCTCCTGAGCCTTCCTGTCTTTCTCTTTGACTTGGACCCATTCAGGGATGGTGGTGGGAGACAGAATCACATGGTCAGGGAGCAAAGAATCATTATATAATAAACAAGAGTCTCATTTTTAAGCAGGTGCATTGGCGATTTTTCCCATAAAATGAGCTCATAGGAACATGAAATAGTAATGAGTTTTTGAAATTTTGCATTTCAGTTCTACTCCAAAGAAAATAGACAGCCAATCCCCTCACTTTTGGGGTATCATCTTAGAAAAGATGACATTTTTTTTCAGGATCCTTCAAACCATGGTGATATTCAAACTCTTTGATAGCCAGTAAGGCATGAACTGCATGTGATCAGAAAAGATAGGGTATGGGCACTGGCCAATCAGAATAGACATTATATGGGCACCGACCAATCAGAATGGGCAGGATACCTGCCGCAGCCCCTTGAGATGTGCCAGCAAACAACCCTTGAGATAGCTGCTGATTCATTGGAGGGGTGCATGGTAGGGGCCCAGTGTGATTTAACATCATAAAAGTATTTTATCAATCATAGTTGTTTATAGACTTGTCTACCATTTCATGGACCAGCAAGCAGGAGTGTGGAGTAATGAGAAACATTACCGTGATGAATTTGCATCTTTGACTTAGTAACGTGAAGAAATTCACTAAAATCTTAACCCATTTTAAAAGTCAAGTTCTACTTTGGCAACAGCATGGCAGGGCACGAGGGGTGCTCAGAGCAGTTGTTAAGTACCAGCCAGCATGGAAATCTGTACCAACTAGTGCAGAGCCCAGCCAAGTAACAGTCCCACCTCTCGGTGAAACATAAAGACACTGAGAAGATCTACATGAAAACAAAATATATTTGGAGAAAGCAGCAATTTTAGTCTTGGTAACAACATTTATATTAACTTTAAATTAAACAATATTCAAAGACTAACATGAGGATGTGGTTTTGTTTTTACAGACATCTCCTGTTTTGTTTCTTTAAAAATGCTTGATTCTTGGGGATGGGATTGAGAACTACAAATTGCCAGTTACAGAAATAGTCACAAGGATGTAAAATACAGCATATTATAATATTGTAATAACCAAGTGTGGTGCCAGATCACAGGGTGATCATTTCATAAGGTAGGTATGTCATTGTCTGACCACTATGTTGTACACCTGAAACTAATACAATGTTGTATGTCAACTGTAATTGAAAAATAAAATAAAAGAGACTTAAGAGATATGGTAATTAAATACAATGTATGAACCCAGACTGGATCCTAAGCCAAAAATATATATATTTTTTAAAAATAACAAGACAAGAGAAAATTATAGTACTGAATCACTATTTGATAATGTTAAATAATTTTTTTCAATTAAAAAAAAAGAAAGTGCTTGATTCCTAAACACTGTGATTCTGTAAACTACCACCTAAGTCAGGGGTGGGGAATCTTTTTTCTGCCAAGGGCCATTTGGATATTTATAACATCATTCTCAGGCCATACGAAATTATCAACTTAAAAATTAGCTACAGAAAAAACTCCTAGGTTTATTGAATTTCAAGTCCCGCTTGTGGTTGCCTTGGCAGAGTCAGACCAAATGATTTCTCTGGCTGTCTATGGCCCGCGGGCCGGACGTTCCCCACCCCTGAGCTAAGTAGTAAAGAGTTCAGAGAGGTAATACAAGCTCTTTGGTGTTTTCCCCTTTGCCTATTAAAGAACACATTTACCCATTTCCAGTTTCATCACAGCGTTTGTGGTGAGTGAGCTACGCCCCTTACAAAGCATAACCCACGTCCGAGTCATCTGAGGATGTGAGAGGAGCTGATAAGGGGGCCGATAAAAATGAATGTCTTCACGTAAATACCCCGCAATGGGATATTTCACTAGGTGGCATCAGCTTTAGAATTTAATCTTATTTTTAACCTGTGAGTTCTGAATTTCGGGGCAGTTTTAGCCGTCTGGCAGATCCTAACTTTAACCTGTTTTCACTGATCCTGTTCAATAATGCCCACATATTACATTTCATATAAATATAATTCTACATTACATGAAGTTTATAATATAAACATAAACTTAAATATAAACTTCATATAACTTAGAATAATAAGACTGTGTTTAAAGTCATGGTAGGACATAGACTTACTGGATCAGCAAGCAGGAGTGTGCAGTGGTGAGAAACACTATCATGATCAACTTGCAGCTTTTACAGTTTGTAACTTTATGGAATTCCCTGAAATCTTGAAATGCATTAAAAGTTAAACTCTACTTTGGAAGTTGGGAAAACCGATTCCTTCTCTCACTGTGAGATGTCCGTTTCGATGATTCCAACATCGCTTTTTCCCGGTGACGCTGGCAGGGTGGGGCCTTAGGACAGCGTAGAGCAACCTTGACCTCCTCGTGGTGCAGGTCGTCAGCTAAGCGCAGCGTCTGGACTACACTAACGTCACATTCCTGGTGATCCTAGGTCCGGCTATGTGAAAGGAGACGTGTGGGCGACTTGTGGGGCCCCGCTGATGGTGATCAGGTTCCTGGCAACAGAGGGGAAGGGGCTGGTTAAGGAGGTTGAGGCACATTTAAGAGGGAAGCTCCACTCGTCAGATAAGATAAAATGGGGGTGCAGAGAGGAACGCAAATGCTAACACATGGCCTTCCTTTCCTGAAGTATTTTCGACAACACACACTCTAGAAGTTTCCCAAGTTCAGGACCTAAGGGACAATCCAACTCAAAGAATCAATATTTGTTTCTATGAAGGCAAATTACTGCAAAGATGCACTGGTTTTTGGTTTTTGTTTTGGTTTTTGTTTTTGTGTGTGTGTCTCACCCAAAGACATTTTATCCATTGATTTTTAGAGAGAGTGGAAGGGAGGGAAGAAGTGGGGGGAGAGAGACAGAGACAGAGACAGAGAAACATCAATGAGAGACTCATCGATTGGTTGCCTCCCGCACGCACCCCAACCAGAGCCAGAGATCAAACCTGCAACCCAGGTACGTGCCCTTGACCAGGAATCAAATCCGGGACCCTTCAGTGCTCAGGCCGACGCTCCAACCACTGAGCCACACCGGCCAGGGCAAAGATGCACTTTTTTGACTTTCAATTTTCCTATGGAAATGCTAGCTTTTGTATGAAAATATAAAATATTTCTAACCTTCATAACACACATTCCCTCTAAAGGACAGAGGTAAAATTGAAGTACTGACCTCACGTAGATCACCCACCAGGCTCCTACCAGGGAGCCTCTGGCATTCTCGCTCTGAAGTGTAACCCCAAGCAACCCACTCACTCCCCCAGAAGGGCCGAGGCCTGCCTGAGAGCATCGCCCCGTTGAACCAGGCGCTGCAGGCCCTCCTGCCAGTCCTGACGTGCCAGCGCCGGTTCCAGGGCACCGTGGCCGCGCCTCGCATCGTAAATCATGTAACTGGGCCCCATGAATGATTTACGCGGCAGTGGAATGGCAGCAAGTCTCGAGGACAGAATCACCCCAGCTCCTGGCCTCAATTTATTGACTCCAGATCACACGGCACTGGGGGCGGGCGGGACTCCCGTGGCCACACGCTGAACGCGCCCGAGAGCCTGGCTGTCGTCTGCCCTGTCTTCACAGTCAGGCTGCGCAAGCGCGTTGCTGTTTTCTACACGTATCTAGAGTTTATTTATGTCGATCTCAATATAGAGAGACTAACAGGGAAGATCTGATCCAAGCTTCGAGTCATTCGTATGCTCATCCCCCAAAACTGACAGATGCAGCTGAGAAAGACCCAGAGTTGCCTAAAATAACCACAAAAATAAACCAACAGTGAATGGAGGCCTGGAAAGAAGGGGGGGGGGAGGAAAGGCTTGTTTGTTTTAAACATTCATCAGGATGAAAAACGTTTCCAAACCCCGTGGCTTCGGATAAAAATAAAAGGTGCTTTACTTTCTCACCAACTGTAATTTTTTTAGTAAGACTTTCTAATTGTATTCATTAGTTTTGTCCTAATGCGCTTTGTGGGAGGTTTCACCTGAGTTTACTGTACGTCACAGAAACTCTTGTCTGGAATATAATGTCAGTGTTACAATTGTAGATTCGGTCAGAATAGAGATAATCAGGGTAGAAAACTGTCATGTTTTGGTATGAGTCCATTTTGAAAATCAGTCTTTCTTTCCTTCTGAACCTTCCTACAATTTAATGCATGATCTGGGGTCTCAACAGCCTGAAATCCTATTTTTTTTCATACATGCTGAACACAGTGGGCCTTAGGACCCATCTAAAACATACGAGGTTTGGCCCGGCCGGCATGGCTCAGGGGCTGAGCATTGACCTAGGATCCAGGAGATTAAGGTTCGATTCCCGGTCAGGGCACATGCCCAGGTTACGGGCTCGATCCCCAGTCGGGGGCGTGCAGGAGAGAGCTGATCAATGACTCTCATCACTGATGTTTCCATCTCTCTCTCTTCCTTCTTCTTTCTGAAATCAATAAAGACATATAAAAAAAACCCCGAGGTTTGAAAAGTGTGCCCAGCTCTGTGGACTGTGTCAAGACCTTTCCTTTTGTCATTTGTCACAGCACCCCACGGGCACCACAATTTCTTCCTGAGCTGGGCGTCAAGCACAGGGCTGCGGGCTCGTGAGATCCAAGTAATTCCAAATGCACAGTTATAAGAAAACCCCAGATCTACGAGATGGCTTTTCCCTGGAAACAATGCTATACACATGTGTCATGTTTTCACGCTGGGCCACAAAATATTTTCCTTCAGGCAGATCACCTGCGGGGCTCGTGGTAAAAATGCCCATTCTTTGACCCAATTTCCCAGAGAGTCCGACTCAGAAAGTCCAGGAGAGGCCCAACAGTTTGCACATAAACAAGCCCCCACACAGTCTCCCTGCACCGAGACCACTGCCACATCAGCAGGACCCCCTGCTCGGAGACCACCACCGCACCAGCGGGACTCCGGGTGACCGTGTCCTGGGCATTAGGCACACCTCCCCGTGCAGGAAGCTTCCTTTGGGATCCCTATTTCTGCTGCTTGGTGGCGGGAGCAATGACTGCTCCCTCTGATGAACAACGCCACGTCCACGGGAGACCCCGCCAGGAAGGGGGCTGAGAGGTGAGGTGAGCAAGGGACAGACCTCCACGCAGCCAGCAGGTCCCTCTTCCCACGGTACAGGACTCGATGGGCCTGACCCACACCAGCCACTGACCCCTATAACTTCAGACCACGGTGTCTGCCTTCAAACTTCCAGCACTACTGACACTGCCCCCAGTGACCACTGTCCCAGAGACAGGCCCTCACCCTTCTGAAGTTTTCCAAGGACTGTCAGCACTGAGAACAGCAAGAGCTAACTAGGGATCCCGAAGCAAGAGGCTCCCCCCAATCCCATCTTGATCGCCCCCGTGGCAGCCTGGGCCTCCAGTGTTCTGGACCTTCCTCGAAACGATGTCGGAGGAGCAGACCCTATGGGAGGCTGGTGCGGGGCAAATGGGTTTCCTCGCCTCCCGGCTGCACTAAAACCCCAGCTTCCTGTTCCAGAAACTGTTGAGGGCAGGATGTAACTAAAACCATGCTTGGGGGTGCGTGCTGAGGCCGCACGGTGGAGGCTCCCGACAGCCTGGAGGGGGGGACGCAGGCGTGGGGATGCTGGGGGAGGACGGGAAGGTGCGGCGCTGAGGGCAACGGGGGGGTCACCCAGAAACGCCGCCTGCCCCTCAGACACCTGCCCAGCGCTGAGATGGCGCAGGCCACGGGCCCGGGGCTCAGGGGAGGAGTCCACGCGAGTCCAGCAAGAGTCCAGGCACCGCCCGCCCCGGGGAGGGTGGGGTGCAATCCTCCCCCGCGTGCTCAGCACACGCGTCGTGAATGCCCCGGACTCGGGATGGCAATTACTGGGCGGTGAGACATTATAAAGTAGACACGTTGATCTTTGGCAACGGCCCACTCTGTCCCAGCAGCCCCCCACCCTCATCTCGCTAGAGGGCCGCCAAGAACCCTTAAAGCCAGCGCCTGTCAGGACTAAAACACAGACGCCCAGGCTGCGGCCCACCTCTCCCGAGGGAGGTCATAGGCGGGACCAGGAATCGGAGCTTCCCACCGGCCACCAAGACCACTCCTTTGGCAGCCCCTGGCCCGCCAGGTTTCCCCTTCCTTGGATCACATTTGAACGGGAAACCCTTGAAGAAAACCAAAGTACCCAAGACCCCTAAGGAACAAAACGGCAGCTCCACATGGATGACGTACGTTTCGTCAGTGACCCGAAACCTAATGTTATTTTTACACCGCATATCCCTCTACGCCAGGCTAATATTTTTGTCACGACTGGACTGTGATTATCAGCAAAGGCACCCTGTCTCCGTGCACACACACTCCTTGCATCACCCTGCTCGTGACAGCATAGCCGGGCGTTGGGGACACTCTCCACTTTGGTGAATAACTATTCAGGGAGCGCCCAGCAGCGCCGGGCTGGCCGAGGGTGGTCCGTGGCCACCGCTAGTTAAGACCTTCTGGAAAGGCCAAGGGCGAGTGAGACCAGCGGGCCAAGCAGGTAGGAGAGCTGGAGTGACGGCAGAACAAATGCAGGTACCGGGCAGTCACTGTGCTGATGACAAAACCAAGGTCACCTGCTCTGAGACCTGTCACCACAAAGCCGGAGCTGTAGTTGCTGTCTCCACAGACAGGACATGCATCTCACCCAAGCAACTCCCCCGGGACAAGACTGGGCCGCGCCTTTGCTGCAGACTGAGTCACAGCCCGAGATCACTCGGTTCAACCTACAGACCTTTCAGGACCCGATCCTACCGCACAGTTTCCGCAGAATTGTGTAATCTGTGGTCAACAACCCAGAAGTCCAGCAACCAGCCTCTCGGGCAGGAGCCCCTCTGGGTGCATGGAAACACCCCCACCCAGCCAGCAGCAGTGCAGGCGGCAAAGTGGCAAATTGGAGTCACACGGAGGCACGCGGAGAGGAGGCCAGGATGAAAAGAAGGGGACAGGGCTTTGAAGAGCTCTCAGCTGCCTCTCCTGGCCCCTCAGGGAGCAAGGCTCACTGCAGAATGGGGAGAGGTGAAGAGAAAAGAAGGCGCAGATGGCGTTGTCCTGGCACGGTGGCCTTGTGACTTCTAAAGAAGGTCCTCATCAGCCTGCGCAGAGCAAGGACAAGGCCACTTAGACCAGGGCTGCAGGCCTGGCCTCGGGAAGCTCTGAAAGGAACCTCTGTCCTAAGGTCACCTTGACCTGCTTCTACAAGCTGTGGCTTGGCCACCTGGAGGCTCTCCTGTGGCCAGCTGACCACGTGCAGGACCATGTACTCTTTGGGCCAAGGGCGCAGAAGGGAGCTACCAGGCCCCCAGGCCTGACCTTTCCTTTCAGTGCCTCACAAGAAGCATAGCCCACGGTGCATCTCAAGTACAAGTTCTCCAAAGGGGCACCTGCACACAGTGCCTGGGCCCGTCCCTGCAAAGGTGCCCTTTGCTTAGTGATCAAAGATGGACCTCTTCAGAACCACTCGTCCCAAGTCCCCCACTCAAAGAAGAAAAATCCAGCTATTTCAAAACCCTTTGGGAGTTTCTAGCCCAGGCAGAAACAGTTCCTTGCACCCTGTTTGCTCCTTAAGGACCCAGAGCCCTAGGCTGAGGTGCACGACGCCCCTGGAAGCCTTACAAACACTTCAGGAAACACTGGGGGGTGTTCCCAGCCCTCTGGACCCAGCATCGTGGCCACTGTTCTGTTTCCACCATAGATTATTTAGCTGGTTACATGCTTAAGTAGCAGAAACTTCTTAAATTTCTCTCCCTGTGCATCTTCCAAACAACACTTGAAGCTTAAGAAGTGTCCACTCCGAGTTCTGAAACTCGGAATGGGCTGATAGGACCCCCCTCGGAACCTCCTCCCGCCTGCCCCCACCACCCCCACCCCCACCCCCCACCACCCCACCACCCCCCCCCGACCCCAGCACATCAGCTGGTCTTGGGGAGAGCCGAGTGGCAGAGAAAGGTAACTACAGGAAAGCCACAGGGGTAATGGTTGGCTTGAACATGTTCTTGGGTGACCGTGCTTGGTGCTGGGTGGGAGAGAGCCCCTTCATCACCCCACGACCCCACTCAGGCTCAGTCATGGGGGGTGACAGGCAACATCCTGCACAGCCTGGCTGGCAATGGCTCGCTTTCCCTGCCACCTCTTAGTCAAGAGAACGGCCCTTAGAAAGGGAACCTGTCGCGCCTCTGCAGCCATCCCTCCCGGCGCCGGATTAAATGCACCAAGACAGAGCAGCTTGACCAGAGGCCCTGTGCCTCTCCATTTTCCTGGCACGGCTGGAGAAAATGGCTCAAGCTCACAGTTTGTCACTGAGGCCATCTCCTTCTGTGCCGAGGACCCCTCGTATGTCTTCCTGCCCGACTACCTTGGCTGCCACGGGCGCATCAGCCAGGTCCTCCTGCTACACGGCTGAGCACCCGTCAGGGCTCCCGTGCCCCCGGGGCCGCGGGGCACCCAGCGCTGGCAAGACAGTGTGGCCTGAGCTGAACCCCAAGGGCAGGGAGGAGGGTTACAGCCGGGGCTGCCTGGGAGCCCCGTGCAGTCTGCGCCGAGACAGCGATGGCTGCGGAGGCGCGGTCCCCCAGCAGGACCGAGGCTAAGGCAACCCCTCCAGGGAACAGGCCGGGCCATCGGAGCGCCTGCGAGGCCGGCTTTCCACCAGCCAGAAGGGAAGAGCGCCCGTTCTTATTGGGGACACCATTGCGGGATCGTAAAAACATAGTCGCATTTAAAATCGTATTTCTGCCCGGCCGGGCGTGGCTCAGTGGTTAAGCATCGGCCTAGGATCCAGGCTATCGGGGTTCGATTCCCGGTCAGGGCACATGCCCAGGTTGCAGGCTCGATCAATGACTCTCTCATCATTGACGTTTCTCTCTCTCTCTCTCTCCCTCTCCTTTCCTCTCTGAAATCAATAAAGATATATTTTAATAAATAAATAAATAAATAAATAAAATTGTCTTTTTACAGGTCAGGAATTGGTGCTGGTGACATCTATTCTGCCCAGTATGATTTTGGATAAAAAGAATCCTATTTTCTGCATATAAACCCTAATTCGTTCATGTGTGGCAACCGGCGTTGACTCTGTGTCAGAAAATTAAATACTGTGTCCTCACGGTTCCTAAGTGGCTGTTTTCTTTAAGTGGACGTCCTTTAGAGGGACAGCACCGTGCCCTCAGAATCGGCCTGACAACCAGCAACATGCACATGTGTGCCTCTCCCAGGAACTCTAGGCTTGCCCCCGCTGCGCACTCGCCACCTCTGTGGGGGTGTCTAACAGACACCTCAGGATCTACAAGCCCCGGTTAAACTCCTAGTCTTTCCCCCCCAAAATCACTACAAAGGACAAGCGACACCACATGCCCGGGCCCCATTCCCTCCAGGGTGACCAGTGGACCTGGAGGTGAGCAGAGGCCACCTTCTCACATCATTCACCTAAAACCACAAGGCAAGGATTTTTAAATGGCTGATAAAGTCCAAAAAGGGGGGGACGATCTGAATCACCTGCTGAGGCTGCCTGGGGCTCTGCTGCTTGGGAACGCTGGGCTCGTAAGACTTCGGAGGGAGAGACTGGGTCTCTGCAACAGAAGAATGGCGTTAGAGTGACACATGACAAATCCAGGCTACACAGCCCAACGATTCTGATTCATAGAGAAATGCAGTTGTGTTTAATACGGTACCCCTGGCATAAAATAGTCCTTAACCATACACAGACTGTTTCTGAAGTTCCCTGGAGGTTACATACTTTTAGAACTTAAGTTTTCTAAAGAAATAAAAATATGGTGAACAGGCTCGAACTCAGCTCCTTTCCTGACACTCCTGTCTCAGCCAGAGACAAGGTGAATCCACAGCTTTAACTGTTCACTGAGGAAAATAACCCAGCACAGGGCAGATGGGGGAAGGAGCAGGGACGTTTGGGCTGTGATGCTGGTCAAGCTGCTAGATTTGCCCACAGGAAATGTTGCAAGAAGCTGAGGTCAGATTATCAAAGGAAGCAGCCGATGCTTTGTGGAGGTCCTTAAGATCGGAAGCATGCATTCGCAATGTCCAGGGGAAGCAGCCATGGCCAAAAGAAAAGAATGCAGCTGCTGAGAATTAAGTCCTAATTTTAGTGGGGGAAAAACTGTTTTTCACGCCTCTCAGCAAGACTTGATTAACTAAAAATCTTTTTGCGGGATTTGTTTTGCCAGACAATTTATGAGGGCCAGGTCTCCCTCCCCAACTGCAAAGGAGGAATTTGTCTGCCTCACAAAAGGATCTCGGTTCAAATCCTGCCCCTGCCTCTTACTGGTGACCCTGCCTTCGGAGAAGTGCCCCCATTAGGACTGCATCTCCTCAAGGTAAGACACTGAGATGCTCAACAAGGCTTTTCAAAATTGGGCTGCATCTGTAAATATCCTCCCACGCCTGTAAAGACACTCACGTGTGGTTATCAGCTCACCCGAACTGAATCCATAGTTTTCATTTCCGCTTTTTAAGTCTGGCTCAAAAGTTTCTTTGTTTGTCTTCACATTTTCAGATTTCCTAGAATCAGACCATTTTAAAAAACCAAATGTTAGTCGGCGAGGGATGTTTAGTTCACGCTGCTCTGCCCAGAGCATTCTCACACTTACCACAAGCCGCAGCTCAGTGGCTGGCTCTGGTGGGTGGTGAGCCTCAGGAGGGACACTCACAGCCACCCACATGGCTGTGGACAGCCTGTGTGCTCACACACTCCCACTATACGGAGAGATGAACTTCACCGTGAGGGGCGTGTGGACTCCACTCCCAAGTCAGTACTCAAGCCTTAAAACCAGCGACCAAATAAAGCAGGGTTGGCAAGCTGTAACCCTCAAGCCAAATCTGGCCCACCATCTCTTTTTATAAATAAAGTTTTATTGAAACACAGACACACCTGCCTGCTTCCATACTGTCTATGGCTGCTCTCCTGTTAAAACGGCAGAGTTGAGTAGCAGTGACCGAGAGCATGCGACCCACACAACCGAAAATATTTACTGTCTGACCCTTTACAGAAAAAGTAGGCAACCTCTAAAATAAAGCCAAAATTGGCGCAGCTTCCCAGGGACAGGAAGTCTGGCAATGGATATCCAAAGATTTTTAAATATTCATGCTCCACCACTAAGAATTTATTATAGGGAGATAATCTAGGAGACCTGCAAAGATTTTCTTGAAAGAACATTCATTCATGAGCTAGTTACAGTAGCAAAAACTGCAAACAACCCAGGTGCCCAACCATAGGGGACTAGTAAAATAAATGGCCCTTGATCTCTGCAGTGGGATCCCAGGCCACCTGGAAAAGCGAGCACAGATGAGAGGTCCCAGGCACTGCTGCTGGAAGAGCAGGCGCTACATCTACTTTGGAAAACCGAGTGGCAGGACCATCTGAAGCTGCACACTGCCTGTCCTACGACCAGCCTCCACTCGTAGATACAAACCCGACAGGGCATACGGCGCACACGTCACTAAGACATTAGAATGCTCCGTGCAGCAGAATTTGTCATGGCTGCGACCTGAAAACCGCCCACCTCAATAGCATGGGAAAGTAAATGGCACGTCTGCCGCAATGTCGTATTATATGATAGTAAGCTCTCCGCCTCCGTGAGCAGCGGTGCGGGCTAGTCTCACTGCAGGAAGCTCAGGAGGCCCCGGTGAATGAGCAGACGCAATATGGCTTCATTGACATGAAGTTTCTATGAGCCTAATCTCTGGAGACGTGGGGCGAGATGTCGGAAGACTTTGCGGAAGGCGCGGCCGTGATCGGGAGCCCTGAGGGGGTCGGGGTGCTGGCAGTGCCCTGGTTCTGCAGGTGGGCCGTCAGGCCCAGGCACATATGCCGTGTGACAGTCATCAGACCGCATACCCACGACTTGTGTACTTTGCTGCCCTTATTATAGTTCAATTAGAAGCTTTTTTAAGCAAAGGAAACACAAATGTCCTAGGCTAGTATTTGTTCGCAGAAATCATCTTCAGAATATCGTCAGCTGAGAAGAGCGAGCTATAAAATAACACTTGTTATAATCCGAATTTCATAAAATGCATACGTGGGCACATCTATGTGTATCTGTGTGAAGCTCGCCGTGTAAGGATAGGCAGACTTAAATAACAAGAATTGCTTCTGGACAATAGAATTGTGAGTAATTTTAAAACCATTTCTTATGCCTCTGTTTTGGAATTTTTCTATAATAAACACACACTGATTCTATAGAAAAATATAGGAGTTTTTCTGTGAAGCCCACTAGCAGCTGGCGTGAGCGCTATTGGCCAGAGGGAGGGGAAAGCAGGCAGGAGACGGGGTCCCAGTGAGCCGCCCCGAATTCCTCCCCTGGCCTAACACACTCAGGTCCAAGTGCGAGAGCTGCGCGTGGACCCGGGCCAGGCCCGGGCAGAACGGCCTGGTTCACGTTCTGACCCGTCCGCTCCCTACACAGGAGATCCGGGCGCAGTACTTAACCTGTCTGTACCCTCAGTTTCCTCATCTCCAAAATGGGAAACCGGCCTCCTGAAATCACTGTGAGCGTTAAGCGAGGGGAAGCCTCTCCCCGGGGCAGCGCAGTGCCCGGCACGAATGCCAGGCGCTCAGAGCACAGGGCTGTTTGATCATCACGACGGCTGTCCTGCTTATTGCTGTCGCCGTCGTGATGGTCACGCCCTGCGGGGCTGCTGACCGCTGCGCTGTGTTTTGCAATCACCTGAGATCTCAGGGACTAGACGTGAGAGGCGGTACACAGTCAGGTGGTGAACGGAGGAATGCGGGCCCCGTCCCGCCAGGGACGGTCACCGAGGGGATGCCAGAGCGATCATCGGCCACGTGTCCATCCTGTCCGCCTGCCCTAAGTCAGGCCCCAAGGAGGCGCATTTTCAGATTGTTGTTTTGTGATGTCCTCAGAGGGCGGGGAGCTGCCTCTCTCAAGCGCACCCTTACCAGGGAGCGAGTGGGGCCCGGGCGGGGACGGGACATTGCCACACACAATCAGACACGTCTTCATGCGCCACGTGTAGCCCAGAGTTGCTTTCAAATTGCAGCCGTTGAAAAATCATCTAATAAAATACTGACGGCTTTTTCATAACACCCGCGACAAATCCGCTGCTGGAAGTCCCTCCCCTTTAGTGCATTTATGACTATGTAAATACTGCAGGCCTTTCAACGGCCTCTTGTAGTATTGTGGTTGCCTTCCAGGGGCTTGCGGCTGCTTCTGGACAGCTGTAGGCATGGAAGGAACTTTTCAGTCCCCTCCCCTCTCCGGCATACAAGCAGCCACCCTTCCTCACTTGTCTGCCGGTCAGTCTCCTGCGCCCCGACCCACCCGGCTCCTCTCACTGTTTTCCGCCGCCCCGGGAATTCCAGCAGGACCGCAGCCTGGCTCTCAGGGCCTCACAATGGTCCTGAGTCCCGGCCTTGACTCAGAGCAGGAGGGACAACAGTCATGGTGCACAGTGTCCTCTTGTGGAAAGAGCTGCAAATGCCAGACACCACGTCGAAAACATCAGATTTCCTAAGTGAGCCAGGAAAAGTCCCACGGAGACAGCAGCAACCCACCTCGTGTATTCTACAATTAATGCTGGCTGCCACCTGCATTTGTGATGGCATAGGGGTTTTTCAGAGCTGTCCATTTTCAGGACTTAATTTTGAGTGACATAACCCTAAAACCCTTCAGGTATGTGGGGTGTGTGTGTGTGTGTGTGGGGAGGTGGTGCTGTTTGGTTGATTTTCATTTGTTTTTGTTTTCAGAAATAGATGTGATTTTCAAACTCACATGATTTCACTTTGGAAACTGGATTCTGAAAAAAAAACAAAGACAAAATTACATTAGCAAAATCAGAACAGTTACTCTGAACATAAAATCATCCATTTTTATAGACTCCCCTGATTTTAATACGTTACTGAGTATTGGTGACCCAGCGGGTATTAAGTTCCCCCACACAGAATTTTCAAATGCCTTCAGAGCATAAGGAAAGTAGAATTCATTTACTACCATAAATATAAATAACCCCTGAGTGCCTGAAATATGGTAGGCACCTAATAAGTGCTTAGTGAATACTGCGTTTGACTAGCGAGGTTATAAAGACACCATTCGCCCGGAAGGGGGCGCCCTGCATTCCCATGCCTGCTGTCACTCAGTCAGGACTTGCCATGTGCCCGCACCACGCCAGCACTGTGCAAGGTATTATCTCATTTAACCATCACAACAACCCAAGGGGTAGGTGTTAGTGTGATCGTATTTCTAACAGGCTAGACACCATTATATTGGCATTACCATATTTTTAACAGATAAGGAATTATACTGCTTAAGCACTGTATTTCTGTAATTCTAAGATACATGTTCGATTAACATGTACCAATGGTATCAATTCAGGCAGTTATGCTCACCTCCCCACCCCAAAGGTTCTTTAAATAACTAATGTGTTTTTTAATTTATCTTTATTATTGAAAGTATTACAGATTTCCCCTTTTTTCCCCTATTCAATGGGTTCTTGGACTGGAAGAAATACAGAAATTGAAAATGGGGAGTAACCCGGCCCCACTCCAGTCCCCAGTCATCTGTCCCTGAGGCCGTGTTCTTTACAACTCTGCCTCTCTGTCTAGGCCTCTGTTCTTGATGTTTTATGAGACAAAAAGCATTCCTTTTCCTCGTTTTTCAGATAATGTTCTCACTTATTTTCACTTCTAATAACGTCTGCTGATTTACACCCTAAATTGAACCTCAGAAGCAATCTTATTTGAAGGAGAGAGATGGTCTGGAATAGGGGGTGTCGCTGGTGTTCCCGAAGGGACAGGGCACAGGAAACAGGGCTCCCAGTCCCTCTGCTCCCTGCAATCCCAAGGCTCCCGGGCAGCCAAGTGGGGTCCTTGGCTGTCCTCAGACAGCCCCCAGATGACCAGTCAGGACACCGGGAATTCTCCAGGCCCCAGCAAAGCAGGATGTCAGAAACAGCTTTTGAAAAAACCTGATGTTTACTATTTATAAGCATGGAACTAACTGTCATGGGGAAGTCCGGGACTTGACTGGATCGCTTACGTTCACATCAAGGGGAAAGGTTGTGTCCCTTGTGAGTCACACCTGGTGGGGGCAGACCTTGTAAGTAGGTTGTCACAGGCCCTCCCCTGGACCTGCTCCAAACCAGGGGAATAAAAACAGCTCGCTCTTACACGGGTTTATCATCTCAAAGTTCAATAAAAGACAAATTCTAGGTTTATGTAGAAGTGGATCACAGAAGTGTTTAATATATTAGTTTCTTTAATTCTCACGGCCAACCTACAGATCGTGCTTGTTCCCATGTTGTAAATGAGGAAGCTGAGAACCAGAGACTCGTGGTTCTGCATATCCTCCTGGGGCCACCAGCACCCCAAACCTTCTGCCTAGGCCTGCGTGGAGCGGACAAAAGCTTATAAGAAGCAGAATCCAGCAACCGGGATGTTCCCAGCTCTGTCACATCGGCTAGTGTGGACAGTCACCTGACCGCACCAAGTGCTCCCAATCACTTCTGAATTAAAATATAAGTCACCCAACAGTTTTCATTTAATTCCACTCTATTTTTTTTTTTGTATTTACATAGGTAATGAGATTTTATTTATTATTATTTTTAATTTATCTTTGCTGTTGGAAGTTTTGCAAATGCCCCCTTCCCCTCCCCCACTCTGACCCCCTCCATCTTCTTCCCGCCCCCTCCCCAGGCCTTCCAGTCTATTTTATTTGATAATTCTTCTGTGACAAAGAGGGTAACTCCCAGCGAAAAACAAACTCCCATCAAATCTGGGCCAACAGGGGTCACAACTTTTCATTTTCTGCCTCCCAGGGAATAAAGTTGTATCACAGAATCAATGCCCCCATCACCAACCCCACGCAAGAGCGGAGGCTAGACGTCAGCCTAGTTAAGGCTCGACCACGCTCCGCACACGGAATATGCGGTGCCTGGCACGCACGCAAAAGGCGCTCATCGAACGGCAGCTAGTGATCATAAAATTAAAAGTGCAATCAAACTAACACGCAGCCTAACATCAAAATTCTGATTTTAAGGAAAATGACCTTATTAGAGAAAATACTCAAATAAAAGTAGGTGAAGGTGTTACGAGACAAAGATAAGACGGGCACCCACTCAGCTCCTGGAAAGTCCCGAGCTGCCCACACGCCAAAGATTCTATGATTGCTGATGCCACAAACTGCCAAACTCTACAAGCCCACCCCGCTGTGGAGCCCCACACAAGGCCACTGCTTTCCTGTATCTTGAAATATCTCAAAAGACCCCATTCAGAAGAAATGTGTGATTATTTTTATTAATTGTATTTGTACTATTTCTGTTAACAGGAGGCCTTTTTTTCTTTCTACCATTATGTTGACATTCAATGTCAAAGGAAGATTTGGAATTCTATGAAATAGAAACCATTTTAATGTGCTGGGATAGATAGGTATTATTCTAGGGAAAAAATAGCATCTAAATGACACATCACAGTGGCCTTATATCCTTGCAAATAAGCACAAAAATCACAGTGTCTTTGGTGAGAAAGGCACCGCCTCATGAGCTTCTCAGAAGTGGGAAGACCTGTCCCCCTGCATCAGGCCCCAAAGGAATGGCTTCCTTTCTTCAGGAAGTTCTTTCCCCCTCTGCGAATGTCACACATTTCCCTTCTAGGACTCCGAGAGCCAACGTACCTTTGCAAAGAGCTGAGGAGCTCATGAACTTCGACTGCGTGTACCAGAAGTTAAAAATACATACAAATCCATATGAACCAAAAAAAAAAATTACCTGTTTTCTCTCTCCGGGAGACACAATGGCAGCAGAATATTATAATCAGAACGACGGTCAGGATGAAAAGCAATGAAAATGACACTGCAAGTAGGACTATGGCCCAGGTAGGCAGCGAGGTACCTGGTTTATCAACACTGCCTATAAGGTCGAGAGAGAAAAAAGAACATTTTAGTGAGCGCCTGGGGAATGTCGTCCCTGCCGCATGCAAGTCAGCTCATGCTTTCCAGAGCTCAGAGCCGTGCGGCCTGCCACAGCGAGGTGTCCCGGGCCCCCGGCCCTCGGTGTGCCTCGGTATCCAGCCCCTGGCCAGTGAACACCTGCTTAGCAGCAGCCCGAGCACTCGGCTGTCACCTCTCCTGTGCCCGAGGCCTGGATGAGACAGCCCTGGGCTGGAGTAGCGCTCCCCATGCTCGGCAGCCTTTATTTAGCCAAGAAAGTCTTACTGGGCAGCTACTGCTGGACAGGACTGGAAGGTGGACCTTGGTGCTAGCTTCCATGTCCCCACCTGTCGAGAGTCCAGAGCCCAAAGGAAATGAGGACTGGCTAGGAAAGGGACACTCTGGGAGGAACTTGGTTCCTGGCCTTCACTCCGGGGCCACCCAGTCCCCACCCGCGAATTCATTTCCCACGTAGCAACCGCTCTGCGTGGCTCTTCAGGAGCCGCCTTCCTCAGTCCCCTTGCCCTCTTGCTTTGTCCAGGCCTCGTGGGGCTGGGGGAGAAAGGCCAGGGGAGGCAGGCAGGCAGGAAAAGGAGGGGGGAGAGGAGAAGAGAAAAGCCAGGCTGATTTATTCCAGCCACGCCTGAGTCAGAGCTCTCCAACACACGTCATGTGGCTATCTAAATTCCAATTTTTTTCTTATTTTATTTTTTAAAATAAGTTTTTATTAATTTCAGAGAGAGGAAGGGAGAGGGAGAAAGAGAAACATCAATGATGAGAGTCATTGATCAGCTGCCTCCTGCACGCCCCCTACTGGGGATCGAGCCCACAGCCCCTGCATGTGCCCTGACCGGGAATCGAACCGTGACCTCCTGGGTCGATGCTCCACCACTGAGTCACACTGGCCGGGCTAAACTGAAATTTAAATTTAAATTATATACAATGAAATGCTCAGTGCCTCAGTCGCACTGGCCACATTTCAAGTGTCCAAGTGCCTCGGATGGGAAGGCAGCCTTCAGCACGGGAAGCCCTGTGGGAAGGACAGTGCCGCCTCGCCATGCACCGGGGGGCTGCACGGATGCTCCGGGGAGCCCTGCCACTTTCTTACCGACAGGTGAAGTCAAGTCACATTGAAGCCCATCTGTTTAAACGTGAACTGCTACTCAGGAAAGGCTTCCAGTCAGCCCTGAGTGCCTGGGGGCATCCCAGTGTAAACGCCTACTGTTTCATTAGCTGCTAGTCATTAGAAAATATTAAAACAACAGCCTTCAATGAAGGAAGCTAAGGTTTGCTTTTAAATCAATGAAGCTTCGATATGGTGGTCTTTGGGCTTCATTTCAGTGGAACCACTGGACTCTCAGGGCCACTGTCTACTTGTGTTCCCTTTGGCCTCTGGCTCACTCATCTGTAGCAAGTCTTGTGTCACCAGGCTGGTCAGAGACTCAAGAGATGCACGGGAAGGTGCTGAGGACACTGAGGTATGGCCCATATGTTCGAGGTGGCTGTGGTCATCCTAAACTCAGTCTGATGGACTGATCACAAACTGAAGCTTGAAAATATTAGGCACTCCCATAGTAAGGGAGCCAGCTGAGGTTAAACATTAAGGTCTGGCTTAAGATTCAGGAGATAGGCTTCAAACCCATACTGGAAAAAGTCAACACACGTGTTGACTTGCTGGAATGCTCCTCCCAGCTGGAGAAAACTGTCAACCTGCCAAGCGTCTGTCAGCCCAGTCTGGACATGATCACCTTTGTCCTGACATGATCTAGCACAGAGATGGCTTATCCTCAGGGAGAGCCTGTTTAAAGAAAGGGAAGGGTCACCTCACTGGGGATGGCGACTGAATCGAGGAAGACAGCAGGTGGTATTACAACCTCGCTCCCTCTCTTGTCCCATGATTCAACCACCAGGTTCAGCCAAGTGAGGCCTGCACTCCCCTAAAAGCCCAAACTCTCACCAGAGTGGCAGCTGGTACCCACGGCTCATTCTTTCACTCCCTATGTCGTGACCACACTCCATTGGGGGTCAAATCTCCCCCTGAGCTGCACACCTAGGGGAGACTTATGCTTTCCCTCTACTCCAGTGGAGCCCAAGGAGCGTGGTGTATGAGCCTCGAGGAGGTGTGATTTGTACCAGAGCATCGCAGAAGAGCCTTTCTGATTTTAATAATAATTTTTAATTTATCAGATATGACAAATATATGTATACACATATGCCTATATATCATGGATTTTTTCTTAGTAGGAAGCTATTTTTTTAAATGAGTACACTTGCAGTGGATTAAAAGAAAAATAAATACTAGTCCTATATTGATAAATCAAACACTGTGACAGTGGACCAAAAACACCGAATCCTGGAGAGATCTCATCCTTAGCCCAGCCCCGGGACAAAAAGGGGCCAGGTAAGCAGGTCAAGGCGCTCAGGCGGGAAAACCCAGGGCCTCGCTCCTGTCCTTCCATTCTGTCACACAGCATGTCCGGCATGGACTAGCCCTTCTGGGGAAGATACAGCCTGGGTCTCATGGGCAATAGGGAGTCCAAGTGGACACTGCCCCTAACAAGGGCCTTTAGTGAAATGTGGGTGTGATGACTCAGGTGAATGGCAGCCTCAGCCTTGCTGGTCAGGATGAGTCTACTACACCTGCATGACCCACAAATAGTGACTAAGGGAGATTATCTCCAAGTTCATCACAGCTTGCCTTCCTCCCTCCCAGACGCTCTCACAGAGATGCTCTGAGTTCGAAAGGGCACAAGCAACTTCTTGAGACCAACTGGATTGACACAATGTCACCACCAGCATGTGCAGAGCATGCTCTTGTGCTGACCAGAAGGGACACAAGAGATCTCTGGATCAGTGACATCAAAGATGACGATTGCTCAGTCTGCTGTCCTGTGAGCTCGAAGGCAGGGAGTGTCCCATAAGTGTTGTAACCCACTTACTTCTAACAATAATAACAACCATATAGGCAGGTATTATCATCTCAGTTTCACAGACGACAAAACTGAAGCACAGAGAAGTTAAGTCACATGCCCAAAGTCACGGAGCAAGGAAGTGGGCCAGCTGGCATCTGAGTCCAGGCTGTTTGGGGTCCCAGTCTGGGTGGACAGTAGCACCTGAGAGGCTGGGTTGGGAAGAGGGGCTTTCAGGATTTTCCAGTTCCGTGGTCCCCAATCATGACTGCCCAGTAACGTAATTTGGGGGCTTTTTAAAAAATGCCAATTCCCAGGCTCCATGCAGACCAATTAGATCAGAGCCTCTGGGGTGGGTCCTTGTGCATTAAAGCTCCCCCAAGACTGACAGGCTGCCAGGAGAGAGAACTTCTGCCCTGTTCTCCTGCTCGGTTTACAGCCGAGAAAACTGAGCCCAAAGGTCAGAGACTTGCCCAAAGTCACACAGTTAGTGCCAGAGCTATGACTCAGGACTGTCACTCTCTCCACTCTTCTTGCCTTCCTTTGAAATTGCCACTTTTCACAAAGCTAAGGTTATAACCAGGAGTCACTACATTCTACAGGGTGCTCGTGTGTCCTGCCAAGATAGCTCTTTTTTAACATTTCACAGCCCACACACTAAAGCAAGAGAAAACCATCCAGATGGGCAGACAGGGGTTGAAGGTGCTTATCTCCAGGAGGGCATGGGAGGGCTGTCGGTTGTATGTACATCTGCAGTGCTTAAAGCTCTTATTACTTCTGGAATCAAGAAAATCGATTTTTTTTTTTGCCCAGCTGGGTGTGGCTCAGCTGTTGAGTGTCGATCTGGGATCTAGGCGATCAGGGTTCGATTCCCAGTCAGGGCACATGCCCGGGTTGCCAGAAGGGGAAGAAAGAGAGCAAGAAATTGAAAACCTATTTGAAAAAATAATTACAGAAAACGTCCCCTACCTGGGGAAAGAAATAGACTTACAAGTCCAGGAAGCACAGAGGTCCCAAACAAGAGGAACCCAAAGAGGCCCAGAGCAACACATCATAATTAAAATGCCAAAGGTTAAAGACAAAGAGAGAATCTTAAAAGCAGCAAGAGAAAAGCAGTTAGTTACTTACAAGGGAGCACCCATACGACTGTCAGCTGATTTCTCAATAGGAACTTTGCAGGCCAGAAGGCAGTGGCAAGAAATATTCAAAGTGATGAAAAACATGGAACTATAACCAAGATTGCTCTACCCAGCAAAGCTATCCTTTAGAACTGAAGGTCAGATAAAGAGCTTCACAGATAAGAAAAAGCTAAAGGAGTTCACCACCACCAGACCAGCACTACAGGAAAAGTTGAAGGGTCTTCTTTAAGAAGAAGCTAATGAACAAAAGAATCTGATGAACTAAATAGATCCAGAGACACTGATGCATGCAACAGACGATCCTATTTCAGAGGAAAGAGGGAAGTGGAGTGGAGGAGGGTGGGAAGAGATTAACCAAAGAAGTTATATGCATATATGCATAACCCATGGGCACAGTCAATAATGGGGTGAAGGCCTGAGGAGGGGGTGGGAGTGAGGTAGAGGGGGTCAATTGGGGGGGAAAAAGGGGACACCTGTAATACTTTCAACAATAAAGATAAATTTCAAAAAATAAAAATTTTAAAAAATCAATACGTGCTTCATGCAACTTTTTGCTTGAAAGAATTAGACTTCCTAAACTGCTACTGGCATCCTCAAAGGCATTATTCTGGAAATGAACACAAATTCCAGGCATGCTTAGGAAATATGTGTCAGGACTGATGCTTATCCGATTCCTGAAGGAGCCGGATAGGCGCAGCCTCTTTCCTTTTGGGCCCTCGTGTGCTCCTTGAGCCTCCTGGTCTCCAGCTCCGCCAGCCCAGCAGAGGCGGCAACGAGGTCTTCAGCTACTAGAACTTACATAAAACACACAACACGCAGCCAGCCACCAGCTGCTCTGGAACTTGATGAATAATTTAGAAACAAATTACCCTTTTCCAAATGAGTCCAATAAAGTAAGACTCATTGCCACGCTTGCCACGCACCCACTGCGCTCTCCTCTGTGCAGCAGGCGGGACTCCAGCTGCCATAATGAAGGCTGCTCACTTCACTAGTCCTGGTCTAAGGAGAATTCAGCTGAATTAAACCCGCTCGAGGGAAACTGACTGCCCTTCCCCTACCAAAGAAAACCTGTGCAGGCAAGCTCATCTCCCAAATCCATTTCCATGGGCATCAGCAATCAGACTGGAGCTCTTTGCTGCAGGACATAGAAAATACAGACATGCAGTAGTAATTTGCTTTACATAAAGTAAAAAGTCTTCACTTACCCACATGAGTCGGAACCACAGTAAGATACACAGTGTAAGAATCGTGGACTTGCAGCCCCTTCACGTTAGCCACACAAGTCAAAGTCCCACTGCCCTTCGGCGTCAGAGCCAGGATGCTCAGGACACTTTGAAGGTCGTCAGGCTCAGGAACAGAGTAATAGCTTGAATGGCTCACGGAAGCATTGATCTCCCAGGAAAGATCCGGGAGCGGGGTCCAGCCCACAGCACGGCAAGTCACATTACAAGGTTCATCCTCAATGACTACAAGACTGTCACTGTGAATGAGCAACTTCCCTATAACTAAAGAAGAAAAGAGAAACATTCTGAAGGAACGGCCACACCTCTCAGTTCCAGGCTTTCTTTCATTTTTCCTTCCAATTACATCACATGGATACTACCTCCCCGAACCCAGGATGGCTGAGTCTGCAGTGGGAAACCTGTCTTTATTTCTACTTTCCAGGTCCACCAAGGAAAGTGAGATTGCTCACCAGGAAACATATAATTCTAGAGAAATGAATAAAAATCAGGATCCAGGGAAGTATAAATTATATGAGAAAGAGAAGGCAGAAGTGCCTGCCATGGGGGCTACATAACTAAAGTTGTCCTGAGCTGCCTGGGAGCAAAGCAAAAAGGGAAATAACCTTTACCTTCTTTTCATTGTCAGGTGGGCACATCTCAGTCTCATGGGAAATTCCCTTGGTCAGTCGGATTCTCTCTTTTTTTGGGGGGGGGGATTGTTACATATTTTTAAACATAACTTCCTATGATATGCCTTTAAATGTTTTTCTAGCTAAAAATTAAATCAAAATCAAATCCAACAGAATTAAAGAAATAACTACCCTCAATCACGTATCAGAATATACTGCTCAGATAATTCTTTAAAGGTTTTTATTGAGGACCTACTGGTATGTGCCAGTGTTGACACTGGAAATAACCCCTCTGAAAATAGCACTGATGTGTGCCAATGTCACTAAAATCACCTGAGGCTTGGCCCTGGTAAAGACAGCCTTCCTGAAACACAAATACATTGAAATGTTCCAGTTAAAATATCCCAAACTCCCAGCTGCGTCATATAATGGGAAGAGCACTGGACTGAGAATCAAAACCTCTGCCCCTGATCCTGGCTTTGCCATATAACCTTGGGCAAGTCCCTGAAACTTTCAGCCTATTTCCTACCTGTCAAATGAGATGATTTGACTCAATTAGTAGTTATTGATCCTTACGGTTTCCATCCCTTTTACATTCTTACAGACCACTGAGGACCCCAAAGGCCTTTTGTTTATGTGGGTTACAGCTATCAAGACTTACCATATTTGAAATTAGACTCAAATATTTGTTTATTTCTAAATATTCAAAAATAACAATAATAACCTATGACATGTTAACATAGGTTAATAAACTTTTGTGAAAAATACCTACATCTTAAATGGAAATAAATTAAGAAGAAGAGTGACATTATTTTGTATTTATGCAAATCTCTTTCATCCAGAGATTGCAAAGAGCCAGGAGCTGTTCTGAAGACTTTACATAGACCTGCTCAACTGATCTCACAGTCAAGCCAGAACCTGAGCCCGGCAGTCAGCCTCCCGAGTCTGCCCTGTTAACCGCTAGACCACTCTGGCTTGGGAGGCTTCAAACCGTCCTCAGTCATGTCATCATTGATCCTCACGGCAAACCTGCGAAGTGGGCAGAGGAAGCTTGTCCCAATTTTAGAGATGAGGAAACTGAGCCAACGCAGGGTCCCCAAGGTGGGAAACTGATGAAAGGAAAACCAGAACTCATATCTTCGATTCCTTTTCCAGTGTTCTTTCCCTTATGCCACTAATCACTATAATAAGAATCTGGTCGTGCACTATAGGCCAGGAATCCAGGTAGCCTCACAAAATCACTTAATATCACGAAATCACAAAGTATCATTATTCCCCTAAGTAAACCACATAAAAGTAAAGACACAATGATTTGGCTAAATTAAAAAATGCAAGTAGAGATAGGTAGACATGTATCTGCACCAAATGTTATCCAATTAGATTTGATAGCAGCATGAGCACAGACCAAATCTCTGGGAATTTCTCCTAGACAAGCAAATAAATATACATAAAAAAAATTTCAAAGACGCAATGTGGTCTGCTGTAAAAAATGCTGCCGCAGAAAGCAGGCGCTCTGCTAGCTCTGGCGCATCTGGAAATAGGGTAACTGCATCTTGAAGGACCTCAAAGGGATTCAACTTTGAAAAAGATGTTCTCAGTCCTTGTAAATGATCCTTCTTATTTTTTTCACTATGTAGCATGATCTTCAGCACCTAAAAATTAACTTTTGAAAATAAAAAGTCAGCTATCCATTATCCTAAATTTTGTTTACTTCTTTCTTTTCCCTAAAACCCTAGACACACCTTTGTCTGTAAGAACCACGGGGGGCGGGAAGAGTAATAAACTGGGGAAATTAAGCTGGAAAAGGGGAAAAGTAAAGCATGATTCAAAGCTGATAAAGGTGTCAAAGTGGTGTAAAATCAAAAATAACCGAAGGCGAAGAAATAGAGTGGAGCGTGTGAACGAATGGGGGCAGGGCAGGACTGTCATCGACTCTCGCTGCCGCACAGAGGAGTGTGGGCAGCTGGCCCCAGAAGCTTCCAGGATGAAATTCCGGGGAAGCCAGTAGGCACCGCAGTGGATGAGGTGGGAAAGGGAGAGCCCGGCTTTAAGGGCCTGAACCACGGAAACGGACAGAAAAGCTGGAAGGAGAAAGGGGGAGAAACAGAGAGGAAGCAGAAAGAGAGTCAATGAAAAAGACAGGAGAGGGAGAAACAAGCAACAAACCAGCGAACGTGCATCAGTGCAGAATAGCTGCCAGCACATGAAAGAAAGGAGGCGGGGAGGGGCTGACAAATCCCACAGAACACTCATGGGCTCAGAATAACTCTAAGTGTAACACCAACTGAGGGTGTCCCATAGGCCATCCTATATGGCAGGAACTTCAGAAGGTCCCTTCCATTCCTCTGACACTGAACCCAATGGGCTCCGAATGCTCCCCTTCAGAGTTACCCGCATACGCACCTTGGACTGAAAGGAAAGCAGATCTCTGGTGGTCACTGTTCTCCAGGCTGCACTTGACGTGCCCCGCGTCGCTGGGTTGCACGTCATAGATGATCAGCTCAGAGATGAAGTTACCGCCCTCCTCGTAACTCTTGGAGAAAAAGCGCTTATCGGGAATGATGAGCTGTGTGGTCGTGACGATCAGGACCACAGTGTCGTTCAGAGACCACATGATGAGCTTCCAGCCCCTGGAGATGGTGCAGTTGAAGTGGGCCTCCTGGCCCACCAGCACCGTTGCATTCTTGGGTCCTTCTATGATTTGGCTGGATCCAGAAGCTAAAAGACAACCAGTTTTTCAAGTAAGTGAATGAATCTATATAGGTCCATGGTAGAGTTGAACCCTCCTGCATACAAGTTGTGACATCTGAGTGATTGTCCTATGACTCAGACTCCATGTCTTACTGGTCCCAACACCAGGCCTCCCCAGAAGAGCATCCAGTGGACAGGAAGGCACTCCATTCCTCCTTTCCACACCCCTCCCCTCACTCCACAGTCCTCAGCATCCCAGCTGGATTGGCAATGAGGGAACAGCGCTCCTCTCCACTTCCTACGGGCTGTTACCTTAAGTATATGACCTCAGTGTGGCCCAGAGAGCCACCACTAGCCAAGCTCTGTCACAGTAGGGAAGCTTTTCAGCCTCACTATGAAATGAGCATGTTTTTTCTCCCAGTGAAATGAGGACAACCTTCTCCCGGGGCTCGGAGGGGGCAGTGGAGTACCTTGTCTTCACAAAGGCTGGGGACCCCGGGGTGCTGTGATCATAGCCCTTCCTGCCCCCTGCAGCCTGAGAGCCCCCACATGGGGTGCTTAGGACAGTGTCTGTGGCTGGGGAATGAACAAGGTTGCGGGAGAAGAAATATAGCTGGAGAGAGATGAAAGTTGGGTCCCGAGTATACCGTCATGGAGCTATGGGAAAGTCAGTCTCAAAGTATCAAGAAGACGGTACTGTCATTGGTGCCACAGCCCTCCTCCTGAGGACTAGCCAAGGCAGAGGGAGGGATAATGGGTAGAAGGACATAGGGAGTTAGATCCATTCCTGAGAATGCTCAAGGGACGCATTTGGCAGCTCCCTAGAAAGTCTCACCACATCTAGTTGAGTTTAAAACTCAACACTCCAGAGTGTAAGTAAGACCATGGACTCCAGAATGAGTGTCCTGACTCACCCAACAAGTCATCTCCACTTCTCCATGCCCCACTCCCCTCAGCTGCAAAACAGGGACACTAGTGCCACAGCGACGTGTTTCAAGAACCAACCAGGATAACCAAGTAAAGCCCTTCACAGGACCCTCAGGTACTCAGGGAACAGTCACTATCACAAGACCCGCAAGGAGGACCATGTTGACCAATAAGACCAGCCAAGAAAATCCTACATTAAAGTGGCATTGCTTCACCCTTTTCACAAATCCTGCCCTTCGCTCACCAGGTGCTCTGTGACACTGGTTTTAACCAGGATGACAATTCTGACTGGTCTTCCCCGTGGGATGCACCGGGGCTCTCCAGTTCACGTGAACTCTCTCATGATCACCTGGCACAAGAGTGCTCTGCACTGAAGAACTCAGGGGATCTTTGGGTCATTTAGGACTGATCTTCTTTTCACCCTAGAAGAGCGAATAGGCGCCCAGAGTTTTCCTTGACTTTCCCATGTTTGTAATAATAACTTAAAGCATGGCAATGGCTAGTCTTCAAGGTCACTTGTTCCCATCTTCCATCACCTGTGTTCTAACTCTGAGAAAACGAAGACCAGCAACATCCCAGTACTTGTGATCACAGCCGGGATCCTCAGACCTTCCCGCTCTGAATTCCCCTCCTTTCCACTCTTTCCCCTCTGATCACACTCAGGGTTTATAGCAAAAAGGCGCCCTGGCAGACCACACACCTGCACATCAGCAAGACTGTGAGGGGCTCCTGTTACCTCGTGGAGTTGTGTGATCCCTGCAGGTGGACCAGGCGGCCCCCCATATACATTGAGTGCCATCAGATAACTGCAGCCTCCCTCTCCCCTTCCAACCTGATAAGGTCAAGTTGCAAGGCAGGTTCTAAAAGAAATCTCATTACGGCTAAAGATTTCTGGGAAGAAAGCGCACAGCTGGACATATTAACACAGCAACACTTCTAAGTACCCAGGATGCAGTGTGGAAACGCACCGCAGGAATAGGCGAAGGGCAGGAAATGAACCACTGCACGGATGGGGTCCGAGGCCAGCAGGACCGGGCGGAGGGGCAGCCTGGGTCAAGGAGGGGCCTGCAAAGAGGCAGGACTGAGAGCAGGCCAGAGGTGACCAAGGCTACTCCCCGGTTGGGTAGACGTGACCGCTAATCTCTATTCTTCACTTACCTCTGGGCATGAGAGAGAAAAGAGAGAAAGTGTGACTTAAATAACAGCTCAGGTTGGATCCTCTCCTTCAGCCCTGGGCAAGTCGCTCTATCCAGGATAAGAGGATAGAGGGTCCTGAGGAAGGGAAGTCAGAGGTAGTCTCCCGGGGAAGCCGCAGCTGCTGTGCCAACTGGGCCCTTTCCCGGAGCCCTGAACTGCACCTTCAGAGGAGGGACAGAAGAAAAGCAGCAGCCAGTCCTGCCCCCGGGGGAGCGACAGGCAGATGTCCCTCACGCTCCACAGCGCCAGAACAACGCTCCCCCCTCCGACTCAGGTCAGTGGGACTGGGCAGGAGCCCGCGGGGCTGGGTGCGGGGCTGCAGAGATGCAGGGACCCCGGCTTGCCACTGCAGCAGAGTAAGCCGCAGAGGAACCATCTGGGAGCGTGGCCCCTTCACGGCCTGGTGCGAGGTCGATTATTTCACTCCAGACACTGCGCACCCCACGCCTGTCTTTAATGCCCTGCGGACTGTTGTGTGACCAACACAACACAAAGGTGACAAAGCTGGCTTTGCAGCTGGGGAGGTGAGAGGGCGGGACCCGTGCCAAATGGAAACTCTTTGAGTTTGAACTTGACCTTTAACTTCAACAGGAGGCACCAACCCTACGCACTAAGTCGCCGGACAGTGCAGCCCGCAGTCTCTGCTCCTCCTGGTGACTCAGAGGCTGCCTTTCCTGAAACGTGCCGTGGGTCCTGCAACCTGGGACCTCATTCCTCCCTCTCCCGTCCCGTCGCTGGTGCTGTGCGTGACACCGTCCCACCCAGGACAAACGCGAGCAAACTGTAAATAAGACCTTTAGTCATAGTCACCTACCTCAGCACAGGGCCTCCCTTTCCCCTTTGCTCCCCCTTCCCTTTGTAGAGCAAAAAGGCACACGCGGGGCAAGCCATGGGAAAGATCCAAGTGCCCCTCCCGGGAGCCTCCCGGGCCACCAGCTACAGTGCTCCCCCAACACCAGGCCCCCCCAGGAGGGGGTTATCCACCTGCAAGATACTTATTCATGCCAACAATCTCCGACTCTCAAATGCACGTCTGCAGCCTGCCCCCGGTTCCTCTCCTGCCCCACGATCCACCGCCTCAGGCACCTCCGAATAGAGGGCGGGCTGCCTCCCAGGGTTGAAAAGCTTCCCTTCTACTTGCCGCATCCCGCCATCGGCAAACTGAAGCCACGCAGACAGCAGCACATCTGCAGCGTCCGTGGCTCCCGCCTGTCCCCCACAAACTGATCCTGAACAGAAGTCCTACGACGGCTTTTTCTCAGCTCCCCAAAATAGCAGCCAGTTGCCTCTATTCCTCTGCTCCCCTCTTCCCTGGCCCCTCACCTTCTCCCACCTCTTACTTAACATTAGAAATGAGTAGAGAAGCAGACAATTAAAAGCCAGAAGGAAGAAGGAAACAGTGTGGACGGCAGGAGGAGAGAACTGCTCCGAGGCAGCTCTGAAAGAGAAAGGGGGGGTTCAAACGCCTCAGGGGCTGGGATCGCAGGGAGGAAAGTGAGAAGTGAGGGAGCGGGTCCGAGATGGGCCTGAGCTTCCTGCTGGCAGCGGCAAGAAGCCAGAGCATCATTGCTGTGCCACCACCACCACCGAAAACTGCTCTCCGCGTGGCAGTTAGAGGGGTCTTCTCAGCACACCAGTATGATCAGGAACCCTCCCTTACCCCCACCTCCACACACGACTTTGTTTAAATAGTTCCATCATTTACAGTCAAGACCAGATAATCCTTACCATTACCATATCCTGACACCCTACTTAGTCTCACATCAACTTCCTTTTGCCCCAAACTCCGCCCTTCTCACCAACTCTTTTTTACCAACTCTTTCTGGCCCCAGGCCCTTTGCACAGGCAGTGACCAGCCTGGCATGCTAGTGTTGCTCCTCAGCTCCCAGCCAAGTGGAGGGCTGGCAGAGTCCAATGGGTGCACATGGGGGTAGCCCTCAGCTACTCATAGCCAAGTCTGCAAACCAAGGTGTCTCTACCCCAAGAAGCATCCAAGGGGCTCAGTCTTTTGCTATGTACCCCATCCCCCAGACAGCTCTAGAATTAGCCCATAATACTCGCCCCTCCTGGAAGATCCATCTCCAGGCCTCAACCAAAGCCATCCCTGCCTTCAAAACAGAGCTCCGGGAGAAATGCCTGTGAAAAACCATGGACCCAGAGTTCATCAGTTTCCCACTAAGCTTCTGGAAGAAATATTTTGCAACCGTGTCCGAAATAGCCTAGTTGGAGCCACATCCCTTAACTGTGTGCTGAGCCGGGTTTGCCAGCCACACAAGTCCCCAAGCCCCGCACAGCAGGCGTGGTGTTTTCCTCTCCGCTCCACAGAAGAGTTTTATCAGCACCTACTCAACACCGAGCACTGCGTCCTATCAAGCAGGGACTTTCAAACACCTTTGCCTCAAATATAGGTTAACACCACAGCCTGGTGCCCACAGACTTCACGTGTAAATAACCCCAAATCAGAATGTACAAAACAGTCCTCACTGCATGGAGCACACGCCGATGGCCCCGCTTCTGGTATGCTCCATCGGCCAGAGTTTTAAAAAACATTATCTAGCCATCGGGAATAGAGTTCACTATAAAGCACAGACCCAGTAGAACATATCTGCGCAGTTAGAAGTCAGAATAATGGTCGCTTTGGGGAGGCGAGGGGAGGGTGAAGGAAGCACCCGCGGAGGGTTCCCGGCCTCTTGCTGTTACATGAATGTGTCCGGCCTGTGCTAGCGCATCAGGCCGGGCCTTTGTGGCTGCACTTTTCTGTATGGAGATCATTCTTCGTCACCAGGCCTCAAGACCATAGTGGGAAGGAACACAGGATGACTGCCCTGAGAGGTTGCCATCCAGCCGGGAAAGCAAGACAAGACACCTGAGCAATGACACATGGACAAGGTGGAGTCAAACCCAAGCGGGGGGTACAAACTCTAGCTACCCTAAGGACCCCAAGGTCTGCACGCTTCATCTCTACAAAGCTGGGTCTGACCGGGGGACCCTGGCCTGGGACGCCCCAGGGGCCATTCTGACCGACACTCTGGGAGCGGTCCAGATTAAGGAAACAGATTATAAAAACAGATTATCACTCTGAAAACAGCAAGGACAGGAAGGCTGCATGGAGGAGGCAACACCTGAGTCAGCCTTCCCTGAAGACCAGATAGAAACAGAAGAGGGACAGGACGTTTCACCAGGAGCAATGACTTGTGAAGAGGTACCGAAGGCAAATGGCCAGGAGGCACGAACCCCCGTGAAGAGAACTGGGAGGTCAGCTGCCTCTGCGGCACTGCCCCGGAGCTGAGTCCATGCAGCAGGAAACGGACCCCACCGAAGAGGCCCCTCGGTCGGAAGGGCCTGGGGAGCAACCGTCTGGCAGCCGTGAGCACCAGCCCCCTCCCAGGCTTCCCTCCGCCCACTCCAAGTGGAAGCCCCGGAACGTTGCCCCGAGCTCACCTGCTAGGCCAGCCACGACGACCAGCGCAGCCAGGATCCCTCTCCAGCTGCCCTCCATCTCCGCATGTTCCTCCTCACCCTGGGAAAACAAGGCCAGCAGTTAGCCTATCGCTGATGCGTGTTTACCACGCAGAGCTTAGCGGAGCCCGACTGGACCCTGTGTGTCAGAGGACGGGTGACTCAGTGCTTGAGTGGCCAGTGGCACCGGCCTCACCTGGGAACTTGTTAGAAAACAAGATGCTTGGGCCCACCCCAGACCTGCTGGAAAAGAGACTCCAGAGGTGAGCCTGGCCACCAGTCTAAACCATGTCCAATTCTGGCACGTGCTCACGTCTGAGGATCACCGTATTACACGACCTTGCTCCCAAGCCTGTGTATAAATTAGGGGATGCCCACGGTACCCCTTCACCACTGAACTACTGACCACGACGCAGCAGCCTGGACTTACAGCTGGTCACTGCAATCATGATGCTTTAATCACCGAGAAAAGAAAATCCTGCGTACAACACGTTTACACTATCAAAAGGGAAACAGGCAACAAAGGGAAGAAATAGACCATAAGCCTATTAGAAGGCAGCAAGAGCTGTGGGAAAATATAGGACAAGGGAATGTATGTGGGGGGGGGGTGCTGAGGGTGGGGGTTGGCTATCACCTCAAACAGGGAGGCCAGAGGAAGGCTACCCTAGAAGGTGTTCTCTGAACAGTGAAGGGGGGGAGGTGACACCATGTGGATACTTGCAGAAGAGCTTCCCAGGCAGAGAAGCAGCAGGTGCAAAGGCCCTGGGGTGGGATGGTGACTGGCACATTTGAGGAACTGCAGCAAGGGCTCCGGGGCTGGGGTAGAGGGAGGGGTGAGTGGAAGGGGGAGAAGCCAGAGGTAGAGGAGGTTAGGAGTAGGCAGAGTAAGGCCTTATCAGCCCCAGGCAACACACGGGGACCCTGTCATGTACACCTCCCGGCCCTCCCTTTCAACCCCTTTGCTCTGATAACCCTCTCGCTCAACCTCCATCCCCGCATTTTTTTTCGGTTTACCTTTCTCTCCTCCCAAAGACGGGCCTATCCAAGGCGATCACCAACACTGCTTGGGCTCACGGAAGCGCTTAGGGCTAAATCATCCACTGATGTATCACAAACTGTCTACAAAACACACACCCAAAACAGCTCCTCCTTAACCTTAAGAAAGGGTCTCTATTTGAAATGCTCTTCAACAACCCACCTATGGACCACAGTGACCCAAGAGTGACTTTCCCTTTGTCTCTGGCATCACCCAGATTTCACAGCTGTGGGGGGGAAACCAAGCATCCCTCCAGAACACGGGGTGCCCGGTTCCATCAGAGCCCCGTGTCAGGGTTGTTGCAGTGTGCTGATGCCCCTGTCCAGGGATCCGCCCCTTTCCTCTCTTACAGGCCATAGGGGACAGAGCCACCGGCAGAAATACAAGCCCTGACATGGGCACCGGGAAATACCTGCCACGCTGAGGTCTGCGGACCACGCCTCCCACAGACGCAGGGTAAAACTGGGGCAGTGCCGGATCGCAGCGATGCCCAGGCCACCACCCCGTGTTACATGTGAGTGTGCCACTGGGGACTCACAGCCCATGAGGAGGAACGTGGGTTTCCACACCCGTTTCCTGGCATCTCTGGAAAGCAGACGTCAGCATGTGCACTAAACTAACCACTCGCGTCCAGGCGTGAGGCTCAGAGCGTCTGCACTGGAGGACCTTTCCGTGCGGAGCCCTGGCCCCCGCCATACTCTGAACTAGACTCGGCAAACCCCAAAAACACTGTGTGCCTCAGCAGCAGCTGTGCACACACCCGACTGAAATCACAGACGTCTGAGATTTGTTCAAGATCCCCAATTAAATCACTGACCTCTTTTCGAGGTTCAGCGAACACAACTCCATATGTCAATCACTGCTAATCATCCAGAATGCCAGAGCCCAGCAGGGAATGTAGGAGAAACTGAGCCCTGGGCGTCATAAAAGGTGACACATTTTACCGAAAGCAATAAATGAGCAGTAGGCACCCAGCGTCATGGAAACCTGGGCAACAACTAAAGGTCATTAGAAAACACCCAGAGTCACTGATAAGCAATCAGGCTGCAGACGAAGAACTAATAACAACTTATAAAACACTCTGCTTCGCCACGGTCCTCGCACACCATCTCTCCCGCGTGCTCTGTAGGAGACCCCGCTTCTAAGGAGCGGGGCAGAGCCCAGCGTGGGTGGCGTAGGGTCAGGCCACGAGCCACAGACGTGGGCTGGCGAGGTGTCGGGATCGGAAGGGTGTGTGCAGGAAGGAACTGTCACAAAGCTGATTCCAAGTCTGAGCTGAAATCAGACAAGCGGCTCTAATTACATGAGGACCCGTGCCAGGTAATTCGCAAGTTACTTTCTCTATGGAGTAGTTTGACCGGTCCCTGAATTTTAACTTCTCATTCATTTCACTGTGGAAGACTTGAATTACCTGCTTTTAATTGAAAAACTCCAAAGTCGTCTTAAAAATCTGAAGTCTTATTAAATTGTACTAAATAGACAGACGTTGACCCCCAACCAATTCCTTAAAACCCCGAGAAGTCCAAAGCCCTCGGATCGTCTCGACTCACCAAGCTAGCCATCTCCGGAAGAAAACTGCAGAATCGGTCGTCTCTCTCAATTACCCCCCCACACAAACGATCGTTTCTGGGTTCTTGGAAAGAGCTTGATATCAGAACATCCAAAGGAGCCCGCCCGTCCTGCCTCAGGCAGCAGGAACCTCACGCCCCAGACGAAAGGACTGCTTCGCGTGGTGCGTGAGAACCAGCCGGCTCGTGCCCCGCCTACGAGCGGGCGCCCACGCCCCGACGCTCTCAGCACCCCGCCTGCGTGTGCCCTGCACTGGGCGTGCCCTGGTACCTCCAGCCCGACTCAGGGCAGCCTTGGGACTGCCAGAGACTCCAGAACAATTCCCCTGTCTCTCTGGGCATTTAATCAAACGCCAGGTAAAAGCCTGTCTGAGGAGCAGCGTGAGTCGTGGTAATTTTCCGGCGCTCGAGCCTGGCCTCCCACATTCCAGCCCCGCCTCGGCTTTCGGCGCATCCCCCAGAGCAGCTCGCTGCGAAAGGGACACCCTCTTGATTAGAAATCGTCTCAAATTCCTACACTCTCAGAGCAGCCGCCCTTTTAATGCCTAACTCTGTGGACGTCGGGAAGCAGAAGACGTTCTGACCGTCCGGCACTTACCCGGGAGGACAGCTAGAGAGCCCCGCGCCCGGGGGGAGACTGTCCCTGTGGACGGACCCACCACACCTGGAGCCGGCTTACCGTCGGCAGGTAGATCTTCTCCTCAGGGCTTCGGGGAGGTTCTGTTTCCAGAAGCCTTCTTGGCCTCCGCCCTCTCTCCGCACAAACACAGGAACAATTCAATCAGGCCACCGGAGCGTCCTGACCCGAGCAGGGCAGTGCACAGGAAGTCCCTCACCGAGTGCTTCCCTCACGTCACGGCCAGGCTCTGAACACAGAGGTGGCCTTTGCCAGCCACAGGCCTCACTCCCCGAAGGTGCGTGCGTTCCAGCAGATTTCCTGTTAATCATTAGCCAGCTCCGAACAGCAGGCCCAGAAGGCGGCCGAGCCTGGGAATGCCAAGGCCTCGGGGCCAGCGGGAGCTCCGGGCGGGCCTCGGGTCCCTGCGCCTCCTCTGGCCTTTCCTCAAGTCTTTTTCAATATCTGCCTCATCTCCCCTGTTATATTTTAATGGAATGCGGGGCCATGACCGTCGGGGCCCAGCCGTCCTCTTGTTGGGGGCAGAAATGTGAACCGTGCTCTGTTGACAGGGACTGTCCTGATCTGATCAGAGAAAGCGCATTCTAACCGGGCTGAGAGTCGTGTGCCCCGGGACATGAGGCTTCACCTTGGAATGAGGTCTGGTCTCGTTTTCCAAGAACTGTCTATCATCATGGAAAGATTAACAACCTCTGCCAAAACAGCGGAGTCCTGGGGGCGCCCGCCCTTAGAGACCCCCGGCCGCATTGCCTGAGACCTGTTAGCACCACGCCTCGCCGACGTCCCCACGCCTGTAGTTCCCACTTCCCCGTGTGATCTCTGTCCTTCTACCCAATATAAGCAGCTGGATCACGGGGAGGGGGTGGAGCAGATTTTCGTGGATGACCTGCTGCTCCCCCACACTGCCGGCATTACTGGAATAAAAGTTCACGTACGATTCAACCCCGTCTCTGCTTAATTGGCTCCAGTAGTGACAGGCAGCCCGGGCCACTCATTGCCCGGCTCACTCTCCCACCAGCTGCAGGCTGGCAGGCCCTTCCTCTCTGAGGGCGGCAGCCGGCCAACCTCACTGCCTCTGGCCTCTGGCACAGGCCCCGGGGGCTGGTGAAGCTGGTTCCTCCTCCCTGCCAGGCACCTCCACATCCACAAGAACAGGTTCTTTGTAAAAGAAAAGCAAGAGTCCTTGGGGTGCAGAGCTCTGGACTGTGGCCACCTTGAGAAGTGAATCACAGTTTTCTGTGCAGTTTTGGCTCAGAACTGTTACGTTAAGAGGTTTTCTGCGGGCCTCCTGTGACCCACACCCAGCCCCTCAGACATAAACAAAGGAACTTGGCTTTTCCAAGGGTTGTTGACAATTTCTGGGGGGGGGTCTCCCCAAATCCTGGTGCTCCATGCCATATTAAGCTGTCCACCCTTATATGGTTCTTTATCAATATCTGCTCATCTCCGCCGTTACATTTTAATCTTGTCAGGGGACTCAGGGTCAAGGGCGTCTACACAGATACAGGTACCAACAGAAAATGAGGATTGTGTATTTAGAGTAAGACCCTGAAGTATACGTGGGGAAATGCTGTTCCTTCCGGTTGAGGGGATGCGAATATGCCACTCCAAAACAGTCACTTTGGCATAAAGATTACTTTAAGCTGAAGACATTTGAGATTCAACAGATGAAAGGGGGAAAAAACACCTCAGAGCTGCAATTTTTGGGAAATAGGGCTGCCATAAACTATTCTTCAGGGCGGATCTACTCCCAGAAGGGAGCACACTAGTAACACCTACTCCAGCTCCCTTCTCAAGGGAGTTTATGACCCTGAAGATGGAAAGACCACTCTGTGTAGACAAACATTCCCACTTGCTTATCTCCTGTCTGGTCTCCTGAAAATCTATTTACCTACCCTAAAGACACCTATTTGTTCGTCCCATAAGAAGCTTGTTCTCCCCCCCCACCCCTGCCCTTTCCCTGCTAAATTAGGTATATAAGACTTTAACCACTTAATGAGCCAAATTACTTCTTTTGTTGGTTCCTAAATGCACGCAAAATAAGCCTTTTCCTCCTGTTAACCTGGCTTTTTAATTCACAAGCCCCAGTCACTGAATTTAAGAGGATAGAGGGAAGGATTTTTTTCTTTTCTTTTTTACAAAGCCTTCTGTTAGGAGCTAGTCAGAAAAATGGCGAGCCAAACAGATACCAACCAAAGAATATCGTTCGAGCTTCCAGAAATTGTTGTTATACTAACAGTGAGGATGTTGGGGAGAAAAAAAAATAAACTTTCCTCTACTCTCCTCAGTTTTGTGGCTTGGGCCTTGAACATTAAACTGACAAAAGACAAACTAACAAGACAAACACCAAAGATTAATAAGAGTTTATTAACAGCTGCAGCACTCTCATACAGGGGAGAAAATCAGTGTGGAGTAACTCCAAGGGGTGGTTAGAGCTTGGGCTTATCTAGTTAGTATCTTAAACAATGCATCTGTAGAGAAGAGGCAGGACAAAGGAAAAGCGGCTCAGGCTTCGGGGGCCGCGAGCCGTGGGGAGCTGAGCCTTGGGGAGGTCAGTGGGAGATAAGGCCGCCTGGGAAAGGCTTGCTGCGGAGGTTCTGGGGAGAGTCTCCAGGGCAATGTTCTTTTTGCCCTTCCCGGTACAAAAGAGGAGAAGGCAGAGAGTTTCTTTGGTGTCTGCTGTTTCTCAATTATCTTCAGTTTAAAATAATCCTTATGCCAAAGTGGCATGTTTTGGGGCGGCATATTCTGACCCCCTACAAGTGCCCTTCCCCACGAGACATATCTAATGATGATAACCACTCTCAGAAGTTCTGTAGCAAGGGCAGGGACTCCCCACCCTGGACCCCACCCCCACCCCCACCCTCACCCACGTCGGGCCCGGGAAACTCCCGTCCACCACTGACTGAGGGGACAGCCCAGGCGAGTGGAAAGAGTGGAAATGTGGCTCTGAGACTGTGCCATCCTCAGCATTTTTTTTTTTAATTTGGGAGATCTGCATTATTTCAAAGTTTGAGCGTGAAGAGTGATTTGACTAATATGTTTGGCCTGTGCTATTTTAAAATCACAAAGTTCAAATTTAAATGAAACATATTCACTGTAATCTGAGTTGCGATAAAGGCTCTAAAGGAAGCTTTGAACGAGGGGTAGGGGTGGGGTGAGATTTCCTGAGGAAACTGGGTGTGAGCTCAGGTGCGGGGTGGGCACGTTAGGACTGAGCTGAGTAGGAAGGCTCATGGCATTAGATGAGACTCACTTGGATAATCTCCCTTTTGCCCCATAATCTAACATAATCACGGGTCCCACCCACACTGGGGGTAAATTAAGATGGGGGTCATTGGTGGTCATTTGAGAATTCTTCCTGCAGTCACTGCACCACGTCCTATTGGCCAAACAGTCACGGAGTCCAGATTCAGGGAGAGTGGACTCAGGCCCTGCCATGGAGAAATGCTGAAGAATTTGGGGTCATGTTGGTTTTTTTCTAAGTTTTTTGTAAATTTTTAAGTTTTTCTAATTTTTTTTTAGAGAGAGAGAGATGGGGAGAGAGAGAGAAAAATATATCGATGTGGGAGAGAAACACTGATTGGTTGCCTCCTACACACACACTGTCCAGGGACCGAACCAGAAACCTAGGTATGTGCCCTGACCAGGAATCGAACCCACAACCTTTCAGTGTACAGGATCACGCTCCAACCAACTGAGCCACACCGGCCAGGTCTGGGACCATGTTTTAAAACCGCCACATCCTCAGAAAGGGGATCCCTGGTGCACTCCTTGTGGGAATGCAGACTGGGGCAGCCACTATGGAAAACAGTATGGAGGCTCCTCAAAAAATTAAAAATGGAGCTGCCTTTTGACTCAGTGATTCCACTACTAGGAATATATCCTAAGAATTCTGAAGCATTAATCAGAAAGGATATATGCACCCCGATGTTCATAGCAGCACAGTTTACAATAGCTAAGCTCTGGAAACAGCCCAAGTGCCCGTCAGTGGATGAGTGGATAAAAAAGCTGTGGGACAGTCACACCATGGAATACTACGCAGCTGTAAAGAGGAAGGGACTCTTACCCTTTAAGACAGCATGGAGGGACCTGGAGAGTATTACGCTGAGTGAAATAAGCCAGTCGGAGAAAGACAAACATCACATAATCTCACTTATATGCAGAATCTAAAGAACTTAATAAACTGATGAACAGAATAGATTCAATGACATGGAAGCACAGATGAGACTGACGAATGTCAGAGGGAGGGAGGAGGGCGGGTGGGTGGAGGGGGAGAGAGTAACCAAAGAACTTATACGCACATATGCACAACCCAAGGACTCAGACAGTGGTGGGGAGAGGGACTGGGGAGGGGGTGGGACGAGGTGGAGTGGGTCATTGGGGAGAAAAAGGGACATCTGTCATATTTTAAACAAAAATAAAATTTAAAAATAATAATAAATAAATAAATAAATAAAACCACCACATCCTCAAATCATTTGGGCTGTGAGGAGAGGACAGGAGGAGTGGAAGGAGACGGCCCAAGCTCACACGGGCGTCCTCGACAAGCAGCTTCCTGGCCCTGGGCCTCGGCGCTCAGGTGTCAGCTGTCTTCCAGGTGACAAGAGGCCTTGGAAGGACAAACTGGTTTTGTCACTGGGCAAAGAATGGTGTTTGCTGATGGGTGATAGGGCTTTAAAATGTGCCAAAGTTTTTTTAAATGGCCATTAAATGAGGGGGCTCTCTGTTGGTACCCTGGCCCTACGCCAGGGGTCCCCACTTAATTACCGGCCTGTTCACACGCTAATTCAGGTTACACGCTAATGGCTGGACAAAAAACAAAACAAAAGTGGCCCTTTGGAAGTGAACTTAGATTTTAAAAGACAAATAAAAATCCTTTTGAAAATGAGTTCCAAAGCACAGGAAAGAATAAATTGCCTTTGGAACATGAGCATCTATCTTCTAGGCTATTTTTACCGCAGAGTTCTCATTTCAGGCCGTCAAACGGCTTGACACAGCCCAGGTGCGCGTGGCGGAGACGGCGCCACTGTCCTTTTTTGGCTCTGAGCGCCCCGCAGAGCGCGGCTGCCTGGCAAGTGACACTCCTCAGACGGGAACGTTGGCTCCGGCGGTGGGCTCTTTCTCGCTTCTGAGGATGAGACTTCGATTTACTTTGACTTCGCACAGGAACATCCCTCAAGCAAACCTTCATGGGTTGGACTGCATCTCCCAAAAAAGGTATGTGGAAGCCCACACCTGCGGGGCTTCCAAATGTGACCTTATTTGGAGATAGGGTCAAGGTGAAATGAGGTCATGCGGGTGGGCGCTAATCCAATATGACCGGTGTCCTTATAAGAAGGAGAAATTTAGCCCTGACTGGTGTGGCTCTGTCGGCTGGGCATCAGTCCGTGCACGGAAAGGTTGCTGGGCACGCTGGCGCAGGCTGGGCCTCGGCCTCGACCCCTGTAGGGGGCATGCAGGAGGCAGCCGATTGAGGTTCTACTCTCACATCGATGTTTCCCTCTCTCTCCCGCTCCCTTCCTCTCTAAAATAAAATCAATAAAGATATTTTTAAAAAATAAGAAGGAGAAATTTAGACACGGTGACAGATGTAGAAGAAAGACAGCCTGAAAAGACAGAGGGGCCAGGTGACATGAAGGTGCGCGCGGAGATTGGAATCAGGCTGCCACAAACCAGGGACCCTCTGGGCCACCAGAAGCTGGACGAGGCCGGGCGAACCCTCTCCTGCAGGTTTGGGAGGGTGCGTGACCCCGCTGACACCTGATCTCTTACTCCGGCCCCCAGGACCGTGAGACAATACACTCCCTAAGCTGCTCCGTTTGTGGCTCTTTGTTCCACAGCCCCAAGACCCAGGACACCAGCGTTTGCTGACGCGCTGCTTTTCCCAGTCGCTTCCCACCGGTCGCCGAGGATGCTGCTGTCCGGTTACCTCTCACTGGCCCCGGGTCTCTCGTGTCCCCGCTCTGCTGCGCTCACCTGGTGTGTTTCCTCCGAAACTGAAGTCAGAGTCAGTGGGTTCTTTGGGGTTTTTTATAATATGCCAGGGAGACCTTCAAGTCCTGAACTGGCTTAATGTTACTTTCACGTCCCCCCTTTATTTATTTATTTTGTGGGTTCTTATGCCCAGAACCTGCTGGCTGTTTATACTGGGGTATCTACACCCCTCATTACTGAACCCTTGTCATTCCACGGACCACACTGGCTATCTCTACCTGCTAATGAAACTTTACCTTTGGGGTCCCCCTCTTCTGAACTCAAAGACAACAATGTGTTTATCTTTCCATTCCCAGCAAGGCTTGACGCACTGCCACACGAGGGGTGCCCATGAATAGCGACTGGCATGCCCCAATATCCATGTTCCCACCTTCTGTGGCCACAGAATCCTACTCTTTAGCTGGGCACAAATGCAGACGGCATCGCCCATTCCCCCCACCCCAAAACCAAGCATGGCCGTGGGCCTAAGTTGTGATCAATGCGGCCTGGGTAGGTTCTGCGCCTAAGAAGAAGTCGGTTCTCCTCTCTCCCTCTCCACCTTCCTGCTGGCTGGAGAGTGGAGGCGGGAATAAGCCACTGAAAGCCACACCCAGAGATGGCAGAGCAAGGAGAAAGTAGGAGGAATCTGAGCCCTAGAAGCTTCTCTAAAGAGGAGTAGCCCATATCTAGGCTCCTGTAGAGAGAATAAATTCCTACTTTGTTTAAGCCACTGCTGTTTTGGTCTCTATAGCAGCCAACCCTATATACTAACTAACATATTTGGAGACATAGATAAAAGCTAGATACCATTAGGGAAATTCAAGATTTACTAGGGAGTTAGAAAGAATGTGGATTTGGGATCACAAATGGCACGAGTTACTTCACCTCTACCGACTCAGCTTCTCTTCCGTACAATAGTGACACTAACATCTACCACATGGGGTTGCATTGGATCAAATCTGATGTTCGTAAACTACCAGCACAGAATAGTGGTCAGCAAGTGGTATCATTTCAGTGAAATATTTCACAAAGAAGAAGAGTTAATTCAGAAATCTAAGTCTCGCCCAGCTGAGCGTGGCTCAGCGGTTGAGCATCAATCTAGGATCCAGGAGATCAAGGTTCCATTCCCAGTCAGGGCACATGCCCGGGTTGCCGGCTCGATCCCCAGCAGGGGGCCTGCAGGAGGCAGCCGATCGATGACCCCCTCATCATTGATGTTTCAACTCTCTCTCTCCCTCTCCCTTCCTCCCTCTGAAATCAATAAAAACATGTACTTTTTTAAAAAAAAAAAGAATATAAGTCTCACTTCGACACTAGTATACCTCTCCTTACACAGCAGAGCAGCTGCTTAGCCGGGGTTTCTAAAGAAGGCCCTGACAAAAAGGATTAGTGAGCAAGGAGTTTACCTGGGAGGTGATCCCAGGGAGCAGAAAAGAGAAGCCAAAACCCTGCTGTGTGTCCTTAGGCAAGTGACTTCACCTCTCTGAACCCCCAGTATTCCTGCCTCCTAGTATTTTATTGTAATCTCCCTTTGAAGGAAAGCGGGACTTATGAGTGGCTTCTGACCTGAGATTACAGAAAAAGTGATCTCGCTTTTATAATGACATAAGGTAATAACTCCCATCTTGCTGGCAGATACTCTCTTTTGCCTTCTCAGCTGGCAGCTTTGAGGCAACAAGGAGACATGCTGGAGAGGACCGTGTGGCCAGGGACTGTGACCAAGTGTAGACTCCAGTCAACAGCCTGCAAGGAATTGAATCCTGCCAGCAACCATGTGAGCTCGCAAGTGGATCCTTCCCCCATCCAGCCTTCAGATGAGGCCCCAGCCCTGACACCTTGATTACAGTCTGGTGGGGCCCTGAACTGAGGACCCAGCAAGTCGTGTCTGGACTCCTGACCCAGAGCAACTCAGAAATAATAAATGTGTGCTCTTTTAAGCTGTAGGGCCCATGGAGAAATCTTGCTCAGAAGGAAGATGGCCCTGTGCCCTTCTCCTGGGACCAACCGGGAGAAGTAGCATCACCGATGGGCCCCTACAAGAGTCAAAGGACCCCTGGAGACAAGCAGATTCAGAAGTCACATAAGTCAGAGAACAGGAGGCTCCCATCTGTCGGCTGACAAGCCACAGTGAAGTGGCTCATGGTCACCAGAGATCAGTCGTGCGGGGACACACCTGAGCTTCATTCTTAGCAAGAGTTGGTTCCAAAAGCCAGTTATGTCCTTACTACCTGCATGATCTGAAGTTACTTAACCTCTCCGAGATAAGGTTGCCAGATTTAGGGAAAACAAAAACAAAAATAGTCCATCGAGTATAAATATTTCTCATATATTGCATGGGATATACTTATACTAAAAATTATTCATTGCTTATCTGAACATTTGGGACATACTTACACTAAAAGAATTAGCTGTTGGTTATCTGAAATTAACTGAACGCCCTATATTTTACCTGGAAAACCCTCAAGCCCATGTCTTCCTCAATAAAAAGAAGATTATACTAAATTTATCTTTCATTTGTTTACTGTGTTAGTTTTACAAAATAATGTATGGAAAGCATTGGTGCATCATAAATGCTCAATATAATTATGACTCTTGTATCTAGTGCAGGTTTGCCTTTGACAGCCTCACTTTATGCCTGTTGTTCTTGGAAAATATTAACAGTTTTCCTTTTTACTGTCCAAACTACTTAAGTTTGGATAATACATTCCATTTTCATCCCAGGTACCTGGATGCAATGTTTCTGTTACAATTATCTGTGTGTGAAATGAAATGGTTTCCTTCTTGTCAACCACCAGATGGCACTGCAGGGAAATAAACTGAACGAGAAAGCATCACACAAAATTTTAATAACATCCTGAGGTTGGTTCCCTCCCCACCCACAACAGACAGACACACACGCGCACACACACACACACGCACGCACACACACTTCATTTTATTCAGTGATACTGGATGACTCAGTAATTCCATGAATGCTCACCCTAAAGTTGGGGTGGGGGGAAGACTACAAATCATACTGATTACAAAACCTATGAGTGATTATTCACAGATTCTCTTCTTGAATAAAATAAAAGTCTTTTTCTACTTTCATAATTCAGGCTAAAATTAGCCAGAATGTTGTTTATACTGTACAGGAGCAGGGATCTATTTTCTTATTTGCTTACAATGTGTCTTTAGTCTCTAGGACAACACCAAGCACTCAGTGGAGAATGAGTCCATCGGCGAGTGGGCCGGTTTATTAAGATCACTACGTGGACCGCCAGTGGCTTAGACCAAAACTTTATGGAAGTTGGAACGACGCGGCCATTAAAAATGAACGCACGTATTTATTTACACTTAGAAAGAGGCCTTTTTCAGGAATTATCAACTACATGTCTTAAAAGACAGGCTCAAACGCTATTCTTGGGGGAAAGGCATCAACGCGATCAAAAAACTAAAATTTTCACCAGCTCCATTTCTGCCCACCCTCAACATGGAAACTAAGGGCTTTTTTTCCCTTCTCGTGGAGGAAAAGCACACTGGAGGCGGCTCTAGGGCCCAGCGTCCAGGGATGGCACGCACCAAGCAGCAAACGGCCAAGATAAAGATATTTGCCAGGCCGGTGCCCCATTTATTTTTCAGTTCTATGGATAAGACACACCAAAAAGCACCTCAAAAAATGCCCATCAGCAGAACAGAAGAGAAGAAGCATTTCAAACACTGAGTCCTATCTGTTTTTTGAAATTTAACAAACCCTGGCCGGGTAGCTCCGCTGGTCAGAGCATCATCCCGATGTGCCAGGTTGTGGGTTCGATCCCCAGTCAGGGCACGTAGAGGAATCAACCGGCGATGCCTAGATAAGTGGAGCAACAAATCCATGTTCCTCAAAAATAAAAAATTTTAGAAATTTCACAAAAAAGAAAATTTCGCATGGTACCCAAATGTGTGTATTGTTTAGTACAAAATAAGCTTGCGGTCATACAGGAACATCCACGATCACTTCCCCGGGCAGCTGAAGGCGGAAAGGAGATGAAACTCACACTTTAAATGTCCGTGGTCGACACCGATGCCGCTGATACTGACTCCCAAAGCACAGTCTTTGCAAGAAAAATGAAAAATCTAGATTTATCATCAAAACGGAAAGTTTCATGAGAAAGGATTGTTCAGGTGTAATGACACCTTCTGCCCATCTGAATCTGTCCCTTTTAAGAAACCTTGCCTCAGACCCCCCCCCCCCCCCGGCCCCAGCCTCTCAGCAATGTCTTCAACAACACTGTCCCGAGTCTAAGTGAACACACAACACGGGGAAGTCAGGACCGCAAGGTGCGCGGGAGCAGGGCTGGCTCGCTCGGCCCACGTGCCCGGGGCCCGCAAACCGCGGAGCTCGCACCGCGGAGCCAGGCTCCAGACTGCATCGCATCAGACCACTCGGCTTCTTTGGCTGCAAATAGCATCTAACCCTGGGTCAGCAGCAGTGTGGGGGGACGTCCAGCAGCTCAAAGAGTGGATAGAGCTGAGACCTGGGTTTGAAAGCAGGGCCAGACCCTGGTGTCTGCACAGTAGGGATTCCCAGCCCTCTGGTTCAGGCCCTCTCCGTGGAACGCATGTGCTCCCACCACTTTTTCCCTCTGTGGACGATTTCCCTCAAGGTCAAAGTCCCAGAGAGAGTCTGCGTGGGTTGTGTGTATGTCCCTTGGCTCGAGCTGGCAGAACACCTGACTGGCTGGCCCCCCAAACTACACACGTGGGGAGAAGTACTTTTCCAGAAGGAGGTTCTGTGTTTTATAAAGTAGGAATGGCCTGGCCAGTGTGGCTCAGTAGTTGAGCGTCACCCCATGAACCAGGGTGACATGAGCCTGGGAACAGTTCGATTCCCAGTCAGGGCACATGACCAGGTTGCAGGATCAATCCCCAGTAGGGGGCGCGCAGGAGGCAGCCGATCAATGACTCTCATCACTGATATTTCTTTCTCTCTCCCTCTCCCTTCCTCTCTCTGAAATCAATAAAAACATGTGATCTCCTGGATCACAGGTTGATGCTCAACAGCTGAGTTACACCAGCTGGGCTCAATAAAAACATTTTTAAAAATTATTTTAAAAAGAAGAAATAGTAGGAATGGATGCTGGGTAACCAAACCAACAAATGCACGGCTGTGGTGAATTGGGGGAACCCGTCTCTTTCCCGAGGCTGCCTGCTCAGGGAGGAGACAGTGCTGGCCTGGTGGGAGTCAGGGATCTAGGCAGGGGAGTGGGGGAGGGACCCCTGCGCGACCCTCCCTGCGCGACCCTGCCCTCTCAGGCTGCCTCATCCCGGGGCACCGGTGCACTCCGCACATTCCTGCCCTCCCTGGGGGGAGCTCGCCTAGATCGGGGCTCAGGCCGGGCCTGGGGCCTCTGGACTCTTTCTTGGGAAGTGGGTCTGGGCTTTGGGACTGACAGGACCTTGGCAGAGCAGGCTCCTTTCTGAGGCTGGCCGAGCCTGTGATGCCTTGCGCATGGCTCCTCTCCACGGCAGGCCCCGGACTGAGGCACCCTCCCTTGATCTAGCTTGAAGGCAACGCAGGGCCCTCACCTTGCAAAAAATAATAATAATAATAATAATAATGTGCCCCCCACCCTCTTCCCAGGATCGACTCCAAACTCATCAAGCCAACAGCCTGGGTTAACTTTCAATGTAACCCAGCAGAGGAAGAGCTGGGTTGGCTCAGAAAGGGGACTGTACCCGCTGACGCTGCAGGACCCTCTCACATGCACCTGCCGGAGCCAGGAAAGTATGTGTGGGACTTGGATCGGTGAGGGTAGAACATAAGTGAGATCTGGGAGATGCTGCTGACGTGGAGACGCCGTCCTGTGGGACAGAATTCAACACCCTGGCGAGGCCTCCGGGGACGGGCCGCTGGGCTGGAAGATCAAGAGACGGGGAGGGTCGAGCGTCTAGGAGAAGCGCCCTCACCAGGGCACAGGGACCACTCACGTCCCGACAAGTGACCCGCTCAGCTGAGGTCTCCGGGGCTGCCCGGAGGACACTACTTACAGTTTGGTGAAGAATTCCCAGGTGAGAGGCCACCAGCTCTGTTAGGAAGCCACGTGGCGGCTGACAGTAGGGAGGACTGGGCAGGACCCTGGGCGGGGCGGGGCCCCCCCGACGGCAGTGGGAGGAGAGAGTCCGCAAACTGCGGAGGCCAGGCGGCATTTCCCGCAGCAGCCAGAGGGACACGGTAATCGTGAGGGGCGGCAAGAGTGGAGGGCCAGCTAGAGGAGCCGGCCCCTCGGAGGGCCCTGGAGGTGGGTTCTAGAACGTGTTCCTTTCCGAGGAGCAGGACAGGTGGCAGCCAATAGTGCATTGCTCTGTCTCTAGTCAACCAAAGTCAAGGGTGGGTGATGGGGACGCGGTGGGCAGCCGCTTCAATGACAAGTCACAACCCTTGCCCGGTTTCTGTACCTGAGCCAGTTCTCAGGGCTGAAGCCATTGACTGAAGGAGACACTAGGTTCTCAGGAGGAAGGACCCTCAACACCACAGCAAATGTACCAGGTAATTATTCCCCAGTCAGTCCCCAAAGGGACCCCCAGCCACTTACGTGGGTGACTGCACAGGGAGGAAAGGGGACACTCAGTTGTCAACACTCAGGGATTCAAAGCGTCACCAGGGTGCTCCTGTTGGAGCGAGGACACACCGGGGACAGATCATAAGGGCAGACTTGGCCCAAGTCTAGCAGGTCCACAGACACACCCAGTGGTCAAGTCCCGGTCCTCCGTGTGTAGCTGGAAGGACAGATGTGGGAGCTGGCAGAACCCACATGTATGGTGTTTCCTTCAAATTTCTTAGTATCTCAGAATGTGACCTTGTTTGGAAATGGGGTTGCTGCAAATGTAATTAGTTAGAATGAGGTCACTAGGATGGGCCCTAATTTGACTGTTGTCCTTATAAAAAAGAGAAATTTGGACACAGAGACAGGTAGGGAGAAGGCCATGTGATGATGAAGGCAGAGATCAGGGAGAAGCTTCCACAGCCAAGGAACCTAAAGGTGGCCAGCAACCACCAGAAACTGGGGGACAGAACGGGCCAGATCTCCCTCGCAGCCTCAGAAGGAACCAGCCCTCCTGAGACCTTGGTCTTGGACTCCTGGCCTCCAGGACTGTGAGACAACAGATTCTGTTCCTTAAACCCCCAACTGTGGTTCTGTGTTATGGCGGCCCCAGGACACTGACACACCGACACGTGGATTCCTTGGCCTGTGGGCAAGAACTATCACTGTAGGGAGACTTTTGAACTTGAATTCTGATCAAGACAGTAAAGACAAAAACAATATCTATTTCCCAGGAGAAAGGACAGGTCCTCAAAGGCCACTGCGGGGGTGGTAGATTCTCTCGTCTTCCCCATTTCATTCACTAATGGGGCCCCTTCCAAGTCACAGAGGTTTTGGGAGGGAAAAGTGAGCTCCTGCAAACTCAACCATGCAGTAGCCCTGAATACAGCTGTTGTGCCAGATGTGGTCTCTTCTGCAGAGCCAATTAGCATAGATATGGCATATGGCCATTGATTTGATGGATGCATTATTGACGATCTCTATCAGGAAGGAAGATGAAGCAGTTTACATTCACATGGGATGGATAACAGTATTTATTTATAGCGCTGCCCAGGGCTACAGTAATTCCCCTGCCCTCTATTCTAATATAATCTGAAAAGACTGAACCATCTGGATGTTGCTCGGAACATCACATTGGTCCACTCACTATATAGACAACATGCTAAGCAGGCTGAATGAACAAAAGTGGCAAGCGTGTTGGAGGTCTTTGTAGGACATGTGTGCTCCAGAAGGTGGGAGGAAAATACTATGGGGATGCAGGGCAGCAATAAAATTTTAAGGACCAGTGGTCTGGGTCTTGCTGGGACAGCCCCTCCGAAGTGAAGGATGAATTCATGCATCTTAGGCCTCCTGCCTCTAAGAAAGAAGCACGGGCCCAGAAGACCACTCCGGGTTCTGGAGGTAGCATATTCCAGACTTGGGAGCATTGTTCAACACATTTACTATGTGACATGGCAGGTGCCATCTCTCAGTGAAGCCCAGAGAAGGAAAGGGCGCTGCAGTAGGTCCAGGCTGTGGGGCAAGTGTGCCTGTTGCTTGGCCCATACTAGCTGGTAGATCTCCATCCATCCGTGGTGGGCATTACACTGTGAGCCACTGTGAGACAAGCCCCAGCAGGGGGGTCACAATGCAGACCCCTAGGATTCTAGAGCAAGAGCGTTCCAACAGACCCAGAGAAATATAGGCTATTTGACATACAATGTTTGTTCTGGCACTGGGTCCTGATAGAGACTGAGTCCCTGACCCTGGACACCAAATCATCCTGCAGCTATAACTGCCCATCATGAGCTGGGTCTTGTCAGGACCTGTAAACTCCTAAGATCAGGCAAGCAATCAGCAAATAATTCTTACAACGGAAGTGGAACCTACAAAGCAGGCACCAGAATGCACACGTAAGTTACACCAGTGCGTGGCCTGGACCCCCAGGTCACTGACCTCTGTTACATCAGCATCTCCCCTTCAGTTCACACCTGTGGCCACATGGGTGAGAACTGCCCCTTACCACCTACTAAAGGCAAGGTAAAAGGCTAAGTTTAGTTCAGCCTCCTATGTGGTACTACCTGAAAGTGAACTATTACTGGCTACAGCGCCTGAACTCAATGGTGGCTCTGGAAGACGTGGGGAAGGAATTCCACCCAGTGGGAAGACCTTCAGATAGTGCACTGGTCATCTATTTGGGGCAGCAGATGGAAGGTATATGGACTCATGGGGAGTTGTGAATGGCTTAGTTCATTATTGAGTGGCTGGAGGAAGAAAAATTTGAAGACTATGGACAAGCAGGTCTGTGGGATGGTCCTGTGGGAGTGGGAAGTAAGTGTAAAGATCCTTGTGTTCTATGTCAGCATCCACCAAAGAGTACTCACCATGGAAGACACATGCAACAACCGAGTAAATAGAAGGACTCCACCAACTGAGGCCAGCCCTCTTCAAACACGGACCACACCAGAGCTTGCCCATCGGATACATGAACAGAATCGCTGCGGTGGTGGGCAGGAAGCTAGGGATGGGCCCAACATGGGCTTCAACTCACCAAGGCTGATCCAGCTCCTACTACTGCTAAATCAACCTGCAAGCAACAGAGCCCAACCCTGGACTCCCAACATGGCACCATCATTCAGACACCAACCAGCCATCCTCGAAAGGAATGGCTCCCTTCACTGGAATTAACTCACATGCTGCTGTGAGTTTGCCTTTCCTGTCCATAGGGCCTCAGGCAGCGTCACTGGTTAAGGGTTTACAGGGTAAACCAATTACATCCACCAGTATGGAACCTGCATAACATCTCACTGGACCCAGGGACCCACTTTACAGCAAAGGAAGTTTGAAAGTGGGTGCATGACCACAGAGTCACCCTGAAGCGTCTGACCCAATAGCACAATGGAACAATCCTTTGAAGACACAGGTAAAGTTTCAGCTTGGAGATGAGACCCTACAAAAGTGGTTGTACCTTTCAAATGCAGTATCCCCTTTAAATCTATAACCAAGGCATGGCACTCTGTCCCAAGTATCACATATAACCATGGGACTCAAGGGTGGACATCACATCAACCCTACATACCATCACTTCCAATGACTCATTTGGGGAGCTGTGCTCCCATCGTTGCAACTCGGAGCTCTGCAGGAAGTCCTGCTTCCCAGAGGGGGACTCTGTCCATTAGGGGACACAGCAAGTCTTATTAAACTGTAAGCTACGACTGTCTCCCTGATGTTTCGGGCTGTTTATGCCATATGACCAGCAGGCAAAGAAATGCATCGCCATTCTGGAGGAGTTGACCATGATCCTAAAAAAGAGGAAGAATACTTTTGGCCCTCGCATGAGCCCCTAGGGTGTCTGTTGGCACTTGCTTGTCTGATTTTGACTGGAAATGGAGAGGTGTGGAGTCATGGATTGAGGAAAGCCTGGTGACTAGGGACTAAAACCCTCCAGGGACAAGAATCTTGGTCACCCACCACTCTAGACCACAGAGGTCTAGACCTAGAGGTTCTAGCTGAGGGTGAGGAGAATCAGGGTGGAGAGTAGAGGGGGAGGTGAGTGGCAGTCACTTCCCAAGTCTACTTCAGGATGGGACAGAATTTTGTCCTAGTAACCTCGCTGCTGTAGGTTTCTCCAGGAAAGAGATGAAGCAGAATCCCGGAGAGGCTTCTTCCATATGCGGTGAGCCTATTATTTAATACATATTGGCCCAAGAGGTACAACAGGTGGGACGGAGAGACCCCCATGGTGTGTTGGCCACCGCCCGCCTTCAGGTCAGGTCACTCAGGCCCTCAGACGCCAGAGTGTTTCCTGCTGGTGGTTCACGGCCGAGTTCCTCCTCAAGGTTGTCCTCGACCAAAGGGTCATCCCCTCTCCAGAGGTATCCTGCATCCAGCAACCCATGGACACTGGGAGCGAAAATCTGGCTCCCTTACTTTGATTCAAGGCATCTCCGACACGCCACCGAGTTTCGGAGCTCTGCAGGACTCCGGCACCTGTGTGGCAGTTTAACTTCTTTCCAGTCCTGGCCTCACGCCTTCCCAGGCGTTGCTCCTGACGGCCTCTCCCCGTCCCGTCACCACCGGCACAGAAACTGCTGTCTCGGAGCCGGTCCCTCCTGGGGATCCTAACCTATGGCAAGGTCGAAAGTCTAGACTTTGGAGAGGTAGTGGATGAAGCAGCATGAACACGAAAGTGTAGGTTCAGGCCCAAAATGCATTCTCTCAACCAGGTTAGCCAGTGAATGAACTGAAAGCCTTTGATGTCTATCTGACTCTACTTTTTGTTTCTTAGTCGTTCAAAAGAAAGGGAAATACAGCTTAGAAATCCCAACACATCTGATTCCCCCATTTACTAGCTGACCTCAACTAAAACAATAATTGTCTACGACCCATTTAGTTCTTCTTAAATGGTATAATCAGTATAAATGATTTAGCACAGTGCCTGACATTTAGCTAGAGCTCTCGAAGTGCCAGTGTCTCAATCCACAAAACTCAGGTGAGCTGCAGATGTAACGTTCCATATTATTATTTGTATGTTATGTCTGGATTTAATTTCTATCTCAAGCTCTCCCCTGCCCCCTCCTTACAGAATAACCATTGATAATTTAGGGTCAACTCAGTTATGGCTGGGTAAACTACGTCCACCAGGGGTGAATTCCCTCCTCCCGCATCCCAGGGTGGCATTCGATTTCCATGGGTCTTAGCATCTTGAGTAAGTAGGATGACACTGTTACTCAGGTGTCATCCGCCAGGGCTGCCATCTGCTAAGACACACGATGCCTACCTGGTTCTGGGCCAGCGTCACCCTGAAGTGGTCGCATTCCTCTGATCTCTGATGGTTTGGACTGTGCGCTTCTCCAAGGCAGCGTCACTGGGTAAGAGACAAGCCTTTCAAGCTGGGCCTGCATGTGCGTCTGAGCGCTGCTGTTTACTAACTGGGAACTTTTGGCCATGCTTTTTAAGGTTCTTGTTTCAAATTTCTCATTGGTGAAGGGAGTTCCTCCCCACAGCTTGTGTGCTTGAAAGAGACAGCGAAGGAAGTCAGCCAGCCCTGAGCCACGCGTCAGCCATTACTGCACCCTGAGCATAAGTCCCAAGGCAAGTGCTCAACAATATGCATTTTTTTGCGTGTGGAATGCACACGAATCTTTGGGAGCCTGAGGGCAGACTATGATAAGCTGAATAGTAGCCACCCCCCTCCAAAGATGTCCATACTCCAGACCCCTGGCCACCCAAGGCGACCACTACTCTACTCTTGGTTACTGTAGGTGAGGTTAGTCTTTTCCAGAGCTCGTATCAACGCAATCAAACAGTATTAACACTTCTGTGTCTGGTTTCTTTGGCTCAGCGTTGTGTCTGAGATGCATCCACGTTGCATGTATCTGTAGTCCATTCCGTTTTCATTGCTGAGTAGTGTTGCATTGTATGTATACGTCAAAGTGTATATGACTAGAATATGCCATATTTCTTTCTAGTTTGGGCTAGTATAAATAAAAACTGCTATAAACATTCATCTCCAAGTCTCTGTGTGAGCAGACAGATGCTCTTTTTAAATTTGGGGAAAATGAACAACAGAAGTAAACTTATTAGCAAGTTGCCCACACTTAAGCTGGATTCACATGGAAAGATTACACACCTTGTTTGGGGCTAAAAAATAATGTAACCCTTATAGAATGTAATTAGTGTCCCAGTAAACATTCTTCAAGTACAGTCCAAGCTCTCATTTGCACAATGTAGAGCCAAGTCGCATCAACCTGCATTGTAGAATAGTGAAAAAGGAAGCCCAGCTCTGCGATTTGAGGTGTATAACGCAATTGAGATTTGCCTAGCAAGATGTTTCTAGGGAAAGACCCTCTGGTATTTATTAAGTAATCAATTACACTGTATTGGAATTTACCTTGGACTCTTATTCGCACCCACAGTCTCCCCAGGACCTTGATGACTCTGTCAGTTTGCTTAGAAAACACCTTTGGAGTAGGAAAAAAACAGAGGTACAACAAATCCCTAGCTAACGAGACCCAATTAAAGTTGTGACTTTAGGTGAACACAGTCAGGTCTCACCAGCTCAGCCCTGAGGATGGGTAAGCTCCTCCAGTCCAAGCGAATGGGTGGGACTGGGGAAGGTGAGGACCCACCTAGTGGAAGCACCCTCATTAGCATCACCCTCTTCCCCCTCGAATTCTCATTTAATTCAGGTTTGTCTAACATGGTGTAGGTGTCGCTCTGGAGCCTTTAACCAATGTCATCTTTCCTGCTTTGCATGGTTCATTGGGAGGCCTGGCTTTCTGTATTGTTACTATAGTCAAGCCTCAGTTCTCAAACGTCTTCCATCTCGTACAATTTGGTTCCAAGTTGTTCGTGGAAAAATGTCTTGGTTGTCAAACAAAATTTTGGTTCTCAACCTGACAGCCCTTTCATTCTGATACCTGTCTGATCAGTCACATGTCTCTCAAGCACGAGTGTGAGTCAGTTTACTGCTAAACCTTGTGTTGTTAACAACTCAGGAAATTGTGCTGTGAATAGTTTTGTGTTTTGTTTCTGCTGCTGCTTATTATTATTAAATACATACTGTAAGTCTCCATGGGTCTTAAGTAGGTTAGTGATAGCAGCAAAGTGAAAAGGAGAGTTGTAAGAACGACGATAGAGCTTAAAAAATAATTACAAAGTGTGATAGAGGTGTTCGTGTGTCTGATCTGGCTACTGAGCATGGCGTGGAAAAATCGAGGATTAGCACAATTTTAAAACATAAAAGGGCCATCAAGAGATCTGATGTTGCTAAGGGTGTGACACGAAATGACGATCACAGGCAATTAAGAAAGGTTAAAACAGCAAATCATTTGGGGTTCTGTGACAGAAGCCACCCAATCAGAGAGCTTGGTCAGAATCAATCCATACAAGCTGGTAAAGATTCTCTCTCCTTCTGCAGGCTGTCCCTAGAGCCTATGGCATTGGGGGCTCCAGGAAAATCCACTCACCAGCCAGTTGAAGAGCAGGGGGAAACAGACAAGAAAACAGGAGCCGAGGACAGGTGCTGGTGGGAAGGCTGTTCTGCAGGGAAGTTTTAGTAATCAAGGAGATAAAAGACAAAGGTGGCAGTACTGGCAAAGGAGGGGCATCTAGAAAGTTGTCTCTGACTGGGAAGTGAGAGTATGTGTGCTATAAGAATGTTCTAGAATGTTCTAGACTGGAGCTGCAGATGGGGTGGGGGAGAGAGTGGTAGGAGGGGAGTCTGTGAGGGGAAGTGAAAAGGACAGGTTGGGCAAGATGGACCTTTGAGGGGACCATGGACAGCCCCACACTGGTGGGCAAGACCTGGCTGCAGGGTAGGGAAGAGCAGGTCATTTGTCCTCAGAAGACGTTCCCTTCTCTGCCCACCTCCAAGCATCTCATGTCCCCCAACACAAAGCCATGCACCCCCTCCCTGCCCCCCAACCTCCGCTGTGTTTGAGACAATCTGGGGACTCAACCTGCATGGAGCATGGGTGAACGGTGATCTCTAGGTCCATAGTATCACAGGAATTGTGGTTAATATGTGCTGAAGTCAAAGAAAACACATCTGTTTCAGTCGTTTTATTTTCATTTAAGTAACACTTTGAAAGATCAAGGATCCAATCTACACCTCAGAGATTAGTGACCTAGAAGGTTCTAAAGGTACAATCATACCCATCCACAAGGCTTGATTTCTTAAATTTAAATAAAATCTTTTCAAAAATATCAATATACCTGAAAGAAAGAAAATGCTGAAGGACGCCTGCCTCCTAACACCCTGGACATGTAATTCCCGCAGGACACCTTCCCCCTTCCCACTCCCCTGACCCTTCCCCTGAAAGACCCCCCCAAGAGTCAGAGCCCTATTTCTTTGCATTGAAAGTCCAAAGGAAACGAGAAATCTCTCTCTCTTATGAAGGAAATATGTCAGGGTTGTTCAACACAGTTTTCTAAACATATCAAAGTCAAATTTTAACAATATTTTCCCCAAAACAAAATAAATATAGAAAACATAATGTAAAAATTTGTCCAGTCTAGACCATACATTGCTAAATTTTCAGGAAGAGCATGAGTTTATCACATCTATCCGTAACTTAGAATTGACCAATTACGAACATTATGCTGTTTTAGTAATTTAATTTTCATTAAATATGTGCACCATTATTAATAAGTCATAAATACTTATGCCCACTCCTAAAATACGATGTAAGAGTCTAGTGGATCCCTCGAATATATAGGGACACAGTATTTTCAAGTATCATTCAGTAACATATAGATTTATTTTTATTTCCTGTCTCTTAGGAAAAACAAAATCTGACCACGAAGTCCCCTGGGTTGGCATTAAGTAGTTTCCAGTCATGTTGGGTTTTTCTTGCTTTCTTATTTGACCAGATATAAATTAAGTTAATTCTCCCCAATCTGATATTTTCCAAAGCAGAATTTAATTAAAGGTATCATCATTTCTTTGGTTTATCTCTGTTTGGGAACTAAAGGACAGGACTCTTGAGACCACTGCTATTGCACCGACTTTCTCTCAGCATGTGCTTGGCAGAACCTCTGAGCAACCACACTGGCCATCTAAATTCCACATGCAACGGGCACTAATTCCTAAACCAGAGAACGGAGGTGGAAGAACAAACAGAAAATGCAAAACAGTGTGACACCAAAAATACACTTGGCTATGAAATTAATTTTTCCACTTGGATCTAAGTTTGATTATGTCTGACAGCCTGTCAGCTGTGCCCTGGGAATCCTTGAACACATGTTCACATGCCCTGACTCAGGCCAGGCCCCTTTCTGTGTATGTGAGCATGGCAGAAATGACCCACCATGATGGCTCGGTGGGTGGAAACATCAGAACTTGATGATGAGCCAGGTCTGCAGGGAAACTCAAAGCTGGAGGTCAGGAAAGACTGGTCTACGGTCACCTGGCACATCAGTGGCAGAGGCAGGACTAGAACCATTGTGATTATCGGACAACCCCCCTTCTGATAAGTGATAGATACAAGAGCCTCAGGAATCTTCTTAGAAGCAAATGTCCTCATACAGCAGCCAGAATGACCCAGCATTACCTCATTCGAGGGCTCATTCATCTCTGAGCCAGGGTAAGGTGGCCACTTAAACCATCCCAGGCCACACTCCAGTGTCTGTCTGTGGAGAGAACACAAGAGACTCTGCATCCAATTAAAAGCAACAGGAGTGTGTGGGGAAGACAGAATGTAATTCCCCTTCTTGGAAGCCAGCCAGGGCATCCTCCTGCCAAGATTAAGAAGGGTAACAACAGCCATAATAGCAGAAAGAAAAAAAGCTCCTACAAGGCCTGGACCTGGCCTTGCAGGGACCTGGCAAAGAAATAAGAAGATAAGGGGAAACCAAGAGGGACACTCTGACCTTTGCGAACATCTTGCAAAAAAGTGAATGGCCCAGCTCTGTACTGGAGATAAATGGCCTCCTGAAAGTACCAGACAGCCACCTGGGTCTCTGGCCAGCTCTGCACACTCAGCACATAGAGGACAAGCTCACTGTGATGGTCCATGCTGTGTGTCAGCTGGACAAGGCTATGGGGCCCAGTTGTTTGGTCCGTACCAGCCTAGATGTTGCTGTGAAGGCGTTCTAAACAATGTGATGAACATTTAAATCAACAGGCTTTAGTAAAGACTAACATTTAAATCAGTAGACTTTGAGTCAAGCAGATTACCCTTCATAACATGGTGGGCCTCATCTAACCAGCTAAAGGCCTTCAGAGCACAGTGAGTTTTCTCGAAGAAATTTTTCTCAAGACTACAACACAGAAACTCTGCCTGAATTTCTAGCCTTCAGACTCAAAAATGCAACATCAACTCTCGTTGGAGCCAATTCCTTAAAATCAATGACGCTCTCTCTTCATCTCCTATTGGTTCTATTTCTCTGAAGAACCCTGACTACTACCTTCCACATTTCATCTCCACTTCTCTCCTGTGCTGCAGATGCCTTCAACCTCATCTCCAGCCAGGTTAGAGCTCTCCGAGCTGACCTCACTTCTGCTCTCTTCTTCCTCCCTCCACCCACAATCAGTTGGCCAAAAAGGCTGCATGCTTCCTTACTACTGTTATACTTACTCCAGACAAAATTTAAATTTTTACCAGTCCTCCAAAAGCAATGTGACACCAAAAATTACATTTGGCTGTAAAATTAATTTTTGCACTCATATTTAAGATTGATAAGGAAAGCATTGTTTTTAAAATTAATTAAAAACTAATTTTCTGTTTGTCGGTATTCCAATCAGTGTGTGCCCACCCAGGCCTTCATGGCCCTTTGCCCTACACTGGGGGTGGGTGGCTCATGGCTCAGATTCAGGGCCAGTCTGAGAGCAGGGGTCCTTTCCTGGTAGTCATACCTGAAAAGCAGGGAAACAGAGAGGAACTCATGCTTCTAAGTGCCCACGAGCCACAAACCCTTCCATGCTATTCAAACACAGAATGAAAGCACGTGTTCTCGCCCAGAGACACAATTGAGAGTTTGTTTCAAATACACCACACCCCATTAAAAACTTTCCTTATGTTCACAAAATTTTTAATCATGTGCAACCAAAACAGAAATAAAAATAAGTGGCAATAACAATCTGTAAGAGAGGCTCAGGCACTGGTGTTTGAGGGGATCTTACAGTTCACTTAATCCTCAGCGCCAGCCCACCCTTCTGCCAAAACACCTCCTTGGTGAAATCACCTTTAAACCCAAAAGGTAAGTATCTCATATCTTCCCCCTCCAGGCACCACACCAGGGACCTGGACTGGGAAGAGAGGGAGCCTGACAGACGTTTACAATCTCCTGGAAAAAGAGCTAAAATGCCAGTCCTTACATGACAAGAGCTAAAAATTAATTCTTTAAAGAAATCATGAGGAAACAAATATTTCCAAGTGGGAGACATGGAGAAAAGGTAAGTATCTTCTCAGTCATTTTTCAAACCAGGAGACACAGCAGCTGTTATAATAGACCACAATGTGAAGTATTCAATCTATCGCAGAGTTGTATGTGTTGGCATGGGAAGTCCACGAGAACCACCAAGGCCTGGCATTCCTCCTCTCGGCCTGTGGACCAAAACTCACAGCCTGCACACTAACCATCACCACAGCACCCAAGATATAAAGTAATCTACATGCCCTGTCTCAACCAACAATAAGCCTGTGAGGTGGGGACCTCTACTATCCCGTTTTTCAGATTAGAAAACTGAGATAAAGAGAAGATAAGTAACTTGCTTACAGGAATGAGGGAGGAAAGTAAAATTCAAACCCAGGCAGCCTGACCCTGCAGTAACCACATTCAAAGGTAATTAAATAAAAGGCATAAAAATTAACTCATTTTGTTTTAAAAGTGTATTTCAGGGAGATTCCAAGATGGTGGCAGGTCGAGTGGAAGCTACACTGACACTCCCCCAGGACCAAACTGGAATTACAGTACAACTAAAATATAGAAAAGCCATCCTGAATAATTAACTGAAGACTAGCTGGAGAGAACCCTCATAACAAAGGATGTTAACTCTGACACCGTATAGAGACTGGCAGAAAGTACGGAGGCACAAGAGGGCTGGCCAGGCTCCCACAGGCAGCAGCTGAAGTTCCAGTGGGATATCTCAGCTGTAGGGTTCCCACTAAGAACTCTGGGGCCTAAACCCCAAGTTGGGTTTCCCAGCCCAGAGCACCAGAACTGAGAAAGGTGCCCACATAACATCTGGCCGTGAAAAGCAATGGGTTTCTGTCTGCCAGGGAGAGATGGCTGGAAATGCAGGCACCCTCTTAAAGGGTCAATGCACAAACTTTTGTGTGCAGCCACTCACCTTGGGCAGAGTGGACTAGAGCTGTGTGAGGAGAGTCCATGGATGCTGGCTTGCTGGATAGAGCTCAGAGGGCAGCTGTCTGGATTCCTGTGCTGAGTCATTCCCCCACACCACAGAGGACATCTTTCTCAGGCAGACATTTACAGTCCAAGCAGTTTTTGCTTGAAGGAGAACCAATTGCCTCATCCTGTTGAAAAACCTCTCACCCCACCCTGTTGAGTTTCTACAGCCTGAGGCTCATTAAGAGACTGAATAACAATCAGCCACCCCACCCTGTGGAGTTTCTACAGCCTGAGGCTCATTAAGAGACAATAACAATCAGCCTCTGGGTGCTCTGAGTCTTTGCCTGATTTGCTTCTGGAACCAGGGCTTGGAAAAGCAGACCTTGGTGTGCTTTTCAAATGCACCCAGACCCAGCAGAGGGAATCATAAGGTGAGAAGTGAGGAAAGCTTCAAACAGGGTATTCAAGGCCAGTCACAAACAGCATCTGACACTGGCCTATATCAGAGACCATCCAAAAGACTGAGAGTCCTAGCAGAACTACCTAATACATAGAAACAAACCCAAACAGGCAACCAAAATAGGGAGACACACAAAAAACACACACAAAAAAACACAAGCCTCAAGTGAAAGAAAAAAAGAATTATCTAGAAGAAGAGCTAAATGAAATGGAGATAAGCAATCTATCAACTATAGAGTTCAGCAATCTATCAGATATAGAATACTGATCATAAGGATGCTCAACAGCATGAGAAAAGAAATGGAAACTATGAAGAAAATTAAGAATGACATAGAAATAAAATTTAAAAATTGGAAGGAATAAACAGCAGATTAAAGGAAGCTGAGGATCAGATCAGCGAATTAGAAGACAGGGTAGAAAAAAATCAATCAGAGAAAAGAAAAGAAAAAACAATTAAAAAACAGGAGGACAGTTTAAAGGAGCTGTGGGACAACATGAAATGAAATAATGTTCTCATCCTAGGAGTGCCAGAAGTTCTAGAGAGTAAGCAAGAGTTAGAGAATCTGTTTGAAGAAATAATGGCAGAAAACTTCCCTAACCTGGTCAAGGAAAAAGTCACACAAGTTCAGGAGGCATAGAGGGTCCCAAACAAGAAGAACCCAAAGAGGTCCACGCCCAGATACATCATAATTAAAATGACAATAATTCAAGACAAAGAGAGAATCTTAAAGGCAACAAGAGAAAAGCAATCTGTTACCTACAAAGGAGCTCCCATAAGGCTGTCAGCTGACTTCTCATCAGAAACTCTACAGGCCTGAAGGGAATGGCATGAAGTAGTCAAGGTAATGAAAAGCAAGGATCTGAAACCAAGACTACTCATCCAGCAAGGCTGTCATTCAAAATAGATGGTGAAATAAGGAGCTTCCCAGACCAAAAAAGGCCAAAGGAGTTTATCACCAGCAAACCAGCATTGCAAGAAATGTTAAAGGGATGCTGTAATAATAAGTTGAAAAAAGAAAGAGAAACATAGGCATAAAGAAATAAAATGGCAATAGATAAGTACCTATCAGTAATAACCTTAAATATAAATGGATTAAATACTCCAATCAAAACATAGGGTAGCTGAATGGATAAGAAAACATGACCCAAATATATGCTGTCTACAAGAGACCCACCTCAGAAAAAGACACAGGCTGAAAAAAAACCAACTTCTGGAGAACCTTAAAGGAGAGATTGACAGCAATACAGTCACAGTAGGGGACTTTAACACTCCACTGACTTTATTGAATAGATCTTCCAGACAAAAAAATCAACAAGGAAACAGTGACTCTACATGACACACTAGATCAGATGGATTTAATCAACATTTATAGAACATTTCACCCCAGAGCTTCAGAATATACATTCTCCTCAAGTGCACACGGGACATTCTCAAAGATAGACCACATGTTAGGGCACGAAACAAGTCTCTACAAGTTCAAGAAGATTAAAATCATATCAAGCATCTTCTCGGACATTTACACCATGGAATACTATGCAGCTATAAAAACAGAGGATCCCGCCCGGCCGGGCCTGGCTCAGCGGTTGAGCATCGACCTAGGATCCAGGTGATTGGGGTTCGATTCCCAGTCAGGGCACATGCCCGGGTTGTGCGCTCAATCCCCAGTTGGGGGCATGCAGGAGGCAGCCAATCAATGACTCTCTCATCATTGCTGTTTCTCTCTCTCTCCCTCTCCTTCCCTCTCTCTGAAATTAATAAAGACATATTTAAAAATAAAATAAAAAATAAAAACAGAGGATCCCTAACCCTTTGAGACAGCATGGTGGGACCTGGAGAGTGTTACACTAAGCAAAATAAGCCAGTCAGAGAAAGACAAGTATCACATGATCTTGCTCATATGTGGAATCTAATGAACAAGATAAACCAATGAACAAAATAGATCCAGAGACATGGAAGCATGGAACAGACTGATGAATCTCAGAGGGAAGGCAGGGTGGGTGGGCGGGGAGAGATTAACCTAAGAATTTACATGCATATATGCATAACCCACAGACACAGACCATAGTGTGGTGAAGGCCTGGAGGAGTGGTGTAGGGTGGGAGGGGTGAATGGGGGGGGAAAGGGGGTCATTTGTAATACTTTCAACAATAAAGATAAATTTTTAAAAATTAAAAATAAAAAAATATAATAAAAGTGCATTTCAGCGCCTCATGCCAGCATCTGGGAACAAGTGGAGCAGTGCCGGGTCCCCAGTAGGAGTTGGGGTCAGCAGTCTGACCCCCAGAATGACCCATAGCTCAGGGACAAAAGAACAGGGTGCCCAAGGGCAACTACTCAGCGTCCCTCGTCTCTAAGTTTTCTAATCGATCTGCTTTTTTTTAAAAAGTGACTGCATGTACAGTGGAGGACAGGTTGGAAGGTGGTGTGACTGGATCCGGGAGACCAATTAGGAGGGTGTGGCCTGGGTCCAGTTGAACCAAGGTGGTGGCCTGGACCGAGGGAACAATGGGGGATGTGGAGAGAAGAGGCCCAATCCACAGGAACCCGCAACCCTGAGACCTGGCAGGGCTGTGAGAGGGGAAGGTCGCGGTGACTCTCGTGTGCAGAACTAGATGGGCAGACGGGCAGTGATGACATTTCCTAAGACCAGGAGCCCTGGGGGAAGACGGGCTTGGGGGCAGGATGGTGTGGAGTGCAGATCAAGTTTGCTGCGCCCCATGCACCTTTGGGGGTCGGGACCAGATGCTAACCAGGCCATTGAACTGAGATGCAGAGCTCAGAGCGCAGGCCTGCGAGTTTTTGTTGGTTTGGGTTTTTCTTGCCTCTCTTTCTACAGAGTGCTGTGTGACTGCTTGGTGTCCTTTAAGACAGGGAAGAGTTAAGCACATTTAGTTTTTTTAAAAAATCTAAAAGCAGCATGGCAGAGTGGGTGTAGTGTCAGGCTGCCGGTCAGGAGGCCCCTCTGAGAGCTAAGCCGAAGCACACACTGGAAATCCCGGTTTTCAGACCTGAGAGGACAGGAACAGATCTCTGCAAGCTCTCAAGGTCAAAAGCACAGCAATCCTACTGTCCCCGGAAACCGCTTTCTCAAGTTTTCCTCCAGCGTCACCATGTGCAGAAACGAGGACCGTGACCCCCTGGGCTGCCCACACTTTGACGCAGCAAAGAAAGGCAAGACAACCGCATGTTCAGGATGAGAACCCTGGACGTGAGGGCCAGGAGGGTAACCTCAGAGCCCACAGGAAGTAAGACCCGCCCAAGTGTGCATCCTATATGAATGGAAACGGACCCTGTGGAAGACACTAAAGGGCAGGTGAAGGTTGTAAGAAAGAATAAAGACAGAGGCAGGAAAGGGGAACCAGGGTTGGGCGAGCTCCATTAAACATGCAAACTAGAGTGCCGTCTACGAATAGTAGCTGTGATCTTAGGATTCCCACCCAAATGACTGATGCGGTTCACCTGAGGTGTCTGTGAGGGTGGGCAGCAAGGGAATGGCTTTCAGTAATTAAGTAAAAGACAAGAATTGCAGTTGGTGACATTTCAATGCTCTGTAATGTCTCTGCTGTCACATGGAGTAGTTCACTCCATACCATGGTGTATCTATAGTTTCTCAGCTCCAGTAAGACGTAGTCAATGAAACCTCAGGCTTCTGCTGTTAACCGCAGTCCTTGGAATCTATGCACAGGCTTGCTCAGCAGGGAAATGCCTCCTAAGCAAGACCAGGCTTCCAGCCTGGACCTCAGGACCTGGCAAACAGCACTCCTTATCAGAACCCTGCCTCTCTGGACACCTGCGAGTGAGGTCACCACCCCACCTGCCTGCCACTTCTCCAGAAACATTTGAAACCAGGGTTGGGTATTGATGGAGAAGCGGGGCTTTGCGTGCTAACTCACACTGTCACCGAGTTTCTCACTCTCATGGCGCGATGGAACCACCTGAGCCAGAACCTGCATCCCACAAGCTGAGAGGTCCTCAGCAAGCATCTGGGTCTCTGGGAGCTTTACTTTCATCCTACACGAGGGCTGAAAGAGCTCTAAGTCCCTTCAGGTTCTGTAGCCACAAAATAAATTTTCCCTAGAGAAAAAGAATTCTTCATTGTATAAAGAAATGGTGGAGGGGGGATGCGTTTGCAGAAAACCCTTTGGGAAGACACAGAAGACACAGAGCACATGCTGTGCTCATGGCTGATGCTGAGAAGGGCAGAGCCCGAACCATGGTGCGGAGGCAGCCGGCTGGACTGGCCTCAGCCACACTGAGCCCCCAGAGCCCAGTGGCCACACAGAACACACACCAGACACAGTGGACATCTAAGCACAGACCCAGCCCTACTGCCAAACCAACCCCTTCACCCTCAGGCCCCACCACTGTCTTCAGGGCCAGAGGCAGCCCATCTAGGGGACTGGGAGATGTGGCCATGACAAAACCCAGGTTTCAAAAAACACACTCAGTCCCTGGTTTTCCCACCTGAGGCGGCGGCTTTTCTGAACATGACCCAGACGTTCAGAGCAGCCAGGACAGGGAAATACATCTGCAAAGCAGCAGCTCCATCCAGACACACACACACCAAAAAAACGCTGTGCAAAATAGGATGCCAGTTTAACACGGCCATGGTCATTCCGCAGCAAACATCTCTGCCTGAGTTCAGGTCAGAGCTTAGTCCAACCTGTGTAAGTTACGCAGCCACGTGAGGTCTTTGCTTTGAGTGCTGGTAAAGTCAAGTCCAATAAACAGTAAGAACCATTCATTTCCACGACCTTGCAAGTGACGTGACAGTGGCTGCATGGACAGAGACCCTTGCAAAGAAGTGCCTCGTTTCCACACAACCCTGCGGAACAGGCTCATACAATTCTCCAGGGAGAACGTTGAAGGCTGAACTTCATACCACAAAACTCAGTTGTTTCTTGGCCACATGAGAAATTTGAAAAAGATGAGCTTGGGTTAAGTTTAGGAAATAGTCATGAGGAGATCTCCCCCCTTGACCAGGGCTCAGTCCAGCGATTAGTGTCCGAGGGGGTCCTTGAAACCGTCTTAACCTAAATCCACCTGAATTCCCAGTAAAGCTCCCAGAATGCTTCACTGACCAAGCCTTATGCCCGATTGCCCTCCAGTTTGAACTAAGGGACCTAGCGTGCAAATCCAGGGCATCTGGAACACACAGATAGGACGCCACGGGTGGCTCGGACAGGTGACATGCTCTTGGGGAGGTCAGCAATGTAGCCAAGAGGTCTGTACACGAGCCAGGCTTTGCAGTGATTTCTGAGAAGAATGTATAAAAGCTGATCTTCCTGGAGCCGGCCATTTCTCAGGGACTGAGCCACAGCCCCTGCAGGCCACCGTCTGGATGAGCCGAGTGCCACGCTGTCAACAGGGACTCGGTGTCCACCCAGGTCCACCACAGGAAAGGCGGCAGCTGGGGGCGTGTGTTCACTAAAGTCTTAGCACTAAAGAGCACAAGGACTGGGAGTTGAGGAGGAGGGGACGCCCGACACGGACAGAAGGGTGCCAGCAGCAAGGCCGCGCTCTGGGCCTCCTCACACCATCCTCTCCCAAGGGCGGGGTGGACTGCAGGGGGCACCGACTGGATCCCGACAGCCCTCAACGTCCCTCCCTGCTCCTACGTTTGTTGGCTGTGAGCCTGAGGCTAGTTCCTGTACCTCCCGAAGCTGCTGGTTCCCCGTGTAAATGGAAATGACGGCACCCCCACCTCACACGGATGCTGGCCGCTGAAATGGGAGAAAGGCGTGCGTGCAACACCCAGCGCAATGGTGGGGATGGCAGGAGGCCGGCTCTATCACTGCTCGGGGCACTGGCACGAAATCCATCAGCGGTTTCACTGGAGCCTGGGTTCTGCTTGAGATCTGCAAAGCTACCGGATGTCACCGTCCCCACCTTCCTCCCCTTCCCTCTCCTTCCTCCCCTCCCTCCCTCCCTCCCTCCCTCCCTCCCCCTCGACGGTTCTCAGCGATGCCATGGGAAGATCCTTCAACAACACCACCGCCCGCTGGGCTCCCCTCACTCCGCCGGACACTCCTCTCCCAGCGAACTTTCCAGGGCCTTCCAGTAGCTCAGCATCTTCTGGGGCTGGATGAAGTGGCAGGCGACGATCTTCTTAAAGCGGCAGGTGGAGAAGCTCAGGCCGGCGGGGAAGAAGGTCTGCTCGGAGTGCAGCTCCTCCAGGCCGATCCTCAGCCGCGCCAGGCACAGCCCCACGAAGACGTCCTCCAGCTTGATGAAGGGGACGGCCTCGGACACGTTGTACACCTGGCTCGCCACGTCGCCCGAGAACACGTAGGCGGTGCCCGAGCAGAAGGGCGGGTACTTGTCCCACGGGTACTCGTACCTGCTCACGAACCACTTGTTGCGCTTCTCCCGGATGGGAAGCTCGTTCATTTTCAAGAAGCCGGTGAAGAAGCGGCTTGTCCGGTTTTTCTTCAGCAGCAGCTCCACCAGGTAGTAGACGTTGACGAACATGTCGGAGTCCGTTTTCATCACGAAAGCCGCCTGGGGACAGAAGTGGTGGACCCACTCGAACCCCATCATGGTCTTCAGAGTCAGGTTCAAGTACACGTCCACGAAGTCCTTCTGGATGATGTCGCGGTGTCGCTGGCTTTCCTGGGCCACCGCTCGCGACGCGCCCTCGCTGGGGGTGGTTCCCAGGAGGAAGAACGTTTTTATCCGTTTTCCTCTCACGACCTTCTCTTTGCCCCACGTTTTCCGGATGGCGGTGCGAGCGAACAGCTGCTCGTGCGAGGAGGTCACCAGCAGGACAAGGAACGGGGGGCTGTGCCCGCAGTCTACGTCCGGGAGCTGGAGGAACCTCCCGTATTCTTTCTTGAAGATAAATGGCTCTCCTTTAAAAATAGACAGGTCGTGCATGCTGAAATACAAGCAAAGGGCTCCCAGAACCACGAGGGAAAAATATATCCATCTCGTCTTCACGGGGGCCATCTGAAAGCAACAAAACCAAACGTTCAGACCTCAAAAGGAGGGGGGCAGTTAGCCCTACCCGGGAGGCTGGGCGGGGACCGCGCCGTGTCTCGGAAGCTCTGGAACCCGCTGCACAGAGCAGAGGCCGCGGTTCCACAGCGCGGCGCAGGCGACTGCCTGGGTGGGTGGCTCGGCGCTGGATGATCAGGACCCCAGGGAGAGGACACTGGGCCCGGCGCCAAGGCCGGCACCGCGCCGTGGGAGTCTCGGGTTTCCTGTCTAGAGGGCTGCGCAACCCCATCTCTCACTGGCTCCTGCCAGCTCTGCCTTCTCCGACTCCGCCGAGAGTCCAGCCAGAGCCTGCAGACCACCTGCCCCCGATCTACACGCGTGGACCTCTGCCTTCTTCTCTGGTGGAATTCAGCACCATTTTCTCTCTCAGAAAGAAAAGGACGGGTTAGCTGATTTGCACAGCTACCTTGAAATTCCACCCCTACGAGTGGTAGTTGTTATTTTACCGTTTTAGGTTACTTTTTAAAGTCACCTGTGTGATTCTGTCATCTTCTGCCCATCCATCTGTTTGTTCTCGACAAATCCAGGATGATCCATGTTAACATCAGAACATTAAGAAAAAAAAATAAACTCACGTTTTCCTGGGTAAGACGAGCCTCTGGTTTGAAAGCTAAGCCACAGGGTAGATTCCAAGAGGAAATGCGTTCCAAACCGTTGTCAGCATAGGCCCTTCTGCACTCTCACGTTCTGGCTTGGTTAGTTTACTGAAAATGATGACCCTCTTTCTCAGGAATCACATAAGGAAAAAACACAAAGAGCAGCGTCATTCAAATCGCTCGTGCCTCATGGGCAGCTCTTCACCATCTGCTGTGCCCAGTGTTTGCTACAGTGTTGCCCCACCACCTGCCTACGTAACCTTGGAGGAACCCCAGCCTCACTTTCCCCATCTGTAAAATGGGTACAATGGAGACACATTTCACCACATTGTTCACCCGTGGGCAATAGTAACATCACGCAAGTATCCGAGCATCTTTTCTGGACTGAGGGATTAGAACGGCACCCAGAGCTCTGCAAAGAGATGTCAGTCGGTTACAGTCCAATTTCTCATGTTGGTATCTACCTTCTCGACAGTGTGGCTGATGCTCAAAGAGCTTAACACAGGGAAGAAACCCATCAATTCTCAACTCAGTGTCCGTGTCTTCAAAATGTCATCCTAGGTCAGAGGACAGAGGTGCCAGAAAGAAAAGAAACTTACTGAGTGAAATGGAGAAAGGGCTGGTGATTTTGATGTCAAAAGAGGATCTCAAAATCTTATTCAGTCAAAACTATGTTCCAAATATACTCAAGTACATTCAGAAAAGAAATGGAACAATGATGGAGCTTTTCAGAAGTAGCTGACTCTCTGGAGGCCGACGTGGTCCAGTTCCTGTTCTTCTCAGCCCCCCGAGGAGCTCCCCTCCAGCTGGGGCCCCCACCACCTTCGGAGAAATCACTGCCAGAGGTGAGGGTGAGTCTCAGCTGGTGCTTGCAGGATGGTGAGAATTCTATTTCCTTCTTTCTTCCTTTGTGAGATTATTTATTTGCAGGTCTAGGATATGTAGCTTATTTTGCCAGGGTAGGGATGCATTTCCCTCCACAATATACTTTAGAGAGAAACATGAAAACCCAATGCAAGAGAAAGATATTTCTCTGTTCTGCTTCCTGTCTCAGGCACATCTGCTCGTCAGCAATGGGCTGCCTCAATAGCAAACCTGAAGTTCCTGTGCCCCCAGAGCACCTTTTCTCAGGATCCTTCCCAAGGGTCTGTCCCCAGGGGTGGATGCTCAGCTCACTGTCTGCACCAGTCTCTCGCTGGACGCCAAACAGCACCCAGGAGGCAGAGCAAGTGGCAGGGGCCCAACCAGCCAAAGCTCCCTGGCATCGTTTTTTCATGTACGGTTGGAACATTCTTCCTGCCAACAGTGACTCTCCAGAAGTTACACCTCACAAACCCACTTACAAAGCATTTGCATCTTTGATTGAGTCTATATTGTGAGCTACAAGGACCCAGCCCCAACCTTCCACTGGAGGTGAATTTGGGGAGGGCACCTGGCACTGACAAAGCCTGAGGAGCAGGTAACTAGGAAGGGAAGTGTGTGCCCTGGTTCCGCCCCCCACAGGCCAGCTGGGAGGCAGGAGCCCTGAGCATAACGCAGCTCAGCCTTACCTGGGGCAGAGCCACAAACACACACTATCTCTGCTATGGAGGTCCCACCCTCCAAACACACCCGTACCAGGCTGTGAGGCCCCGCCAGCCAGCCGGTAAGGGATCAGCAGTTTCCTTAGCAAATGCCCCATTCTAGGCTTTGCTCTTCTAACCTGTGAGCCTTATAGATACACACACAGAGCCTCGGAACTGGAGTAGATAAGCACTGCGCATGAATTATAGATCAAGGCAAGCCAGAAGGTGGCAGGCACCTTTTCCCCTTCTCCCCTGCCTCCCACCCTCCACAGGCTCCTCTGCAGGCATCACAGCTCCAGGCTGGGGTCACTGTGCCCCTTCGGGGCTGGAGTGCCGGGGTGGGGGGCATGGCTATGCCCCTCCTTACACCCCAGAGGCCTGTGCACTGGTTAGACACCGGGCACATCTGAATTACAGTGAAACAAGCAATAGCACAAAGCAAGAGCCTTCAAGGGAACCTGAAAGTCAATGTCCTAACTGCCTTGCAGTCCTGTGGAGGGTCCCTCCCCAGGCCAGGTGGGCGGGACCTCTGACCTAAGGTTAGAGGCCCTGGAGACAAAGGGTTCAGAGTCCACATGCCCAGGGGCTAGAAAGCCAAAGACCGTGGTCTGGAAAGTTAAGTTTAAGGGGGCCGATGAGGAGGACCTCTCTCCTGGGTCCGTCAGTCTGGAGAATCCTCCCTATGCCTGCTGGGAGCCCCTCCCGCTTCTGAGCTGCCTGTCTCGGTACTTAGGTTGTTGAGGGGACACAGGGATTCTTCAGGAAGCACAGAGGAGAGGTGCCGGATCATGAAGAGCCACCCATCTAAGGAAGACAGCGGGAGTGAGAACCTGCAGAGCGCATCCCATCGAGGGTTTCTCCACAGGAAAAGGAATGGGTGAGGGCGCAGAACCACCACGCCATACAATTCGGTTTGAACCCAGACGACTCCCCAAGCAGGCTGGTGTCCTGGACAAACACAAGTCTTCTACGAATGCTAGAGAAATAAGCTGATGTGCCTTCTAACTATGTCAGAAAACCGGCACGATAGAAAAATAGACCAATGGAGCGGAACTGAGAGGCCGGAAGTAGGCCTACACAAATTCAGGTGCATTTCAGATCCGACAGTGAAAGGCACATCACTAAAGCTCTGGGAAGAAGAGCTTTCTGGTCTTGGACTAGGCAATTATTTTTAAACAGGACACAAAAACACGCCATAAAAGAATGAGAGACTGCCAAGACGTGTGGACTAGCGCGCCCTTCGGCCACTGCGCCCCTGGCCCCTGCGGTCACCCCGCTTCTTGGATCCTGGTGCAGGACTCTGCCAGCCTGGGCACTGCACTGTCACAAGCACCTGAGACCCCTGCCCAGCCACTTGCCCGCAGCCTGCAGGCTGCACACGTATCCGGGGTCTGGCCTAGGGCAGGCAGCTCGGTGTGGCCCGGCTGGGCTCCAAAGTGTCCCCATGCCATGGCCAGCTCATGGTGGTCAGTGTGGGCAAGACAGAGCTCACCATCCGGTTCACCCAGTCCTATTTTGTGATGGATTATGATCCAACCATCAAGGATTCCTACGGAAAGCAGTGATGATAGGTGACAGAGCAGCCCAGCTAGATACTCTAGACAGAGCAGGACAAGGAGAGATTGGAGCTATGGGGGAACAGTCGATGGGAGCTGGCAAGGGTTTCCTGTCCGTCTTTTCAGTCCCAGATGGAGGCAGTTGGGAAGAAATGTGTCAGTTTCAAAGACAGATTCTCAGAGGCAAGGGCCATGATGCGTTTCCAGTGACTGGAACTGGTACCAAAGCAGACCTGGATCATCAAAGACAGGTGGCACAGAGAGGACAGCAGATAGCACCACGCCTGACGGCGACTTCCACGCAGGCGTCAGCAGACGTCAGGACGAACGCGGATCCAGCTTTGCAGCAACTGGCCTCAGTGAAGAGGGAGTGGAGGGGATTCGGGGCGCAAAGCCCGGGACACGCCGCGGGGGAGAGAAGCGCCCGACAAGGCGGCGCGGTCACCCCGGAAACGATCTGCTCAGCTGAGATTTACACGAAGCTCCCTGAACCAGAGGCCATGGGAAGTTCATGTGTGTCAACGCTAAGGCTTAAACGTCACTGCCTGACAAACGGGTCCAGTCAGTCTTCAAGATGACAACTGACCGATCCACGATCCTCCACGCCCCTTACAATCAGGCCCTGCCTGCCGTCCCTGTGCTGCTGGCCGGCCCGCGCCTCCACCCTCAGGCCACACTGGTCCCCTCTCTGCCCCCTGAAATACCCGGTCTTTCCTTCCTGCCCGCCTGAGCTCGTGCCTCCAGCTTACCCCTCCGTCACGTCCCCTATTTATCACTCAGGACGCCCACCATGTGGCATTTTCTCAATTTCATTAGTGGGATCGGATTTTATCATTTCTGTGTACGAACCTTGGACTACTGTCCACCTTTCCCCCGGTCACTAACGCCCGAAGGACAGAGCATTTTCTGCCTTTTCGACACTGCAGTGTCTGCCGGCGCAGTATTCGGCACACAGCCACCCACGGGAAAGTCCTGGGTGGACCAGGAGAGGCCCCCGTCTCCAGAAGCCGAAAGGCGGTTCCGCACAACTGCGCGCTCCCCCCGCGGGGAGCCAAAGGCTTGCTTCGCAGGGTAGAGCCTCGGGATGAAACTCTCCGGAGAGATTTTTCGGTGCATTTGGGATTTCTGCTTTATGTACATTTCCTAAGACTTCCCTTATTTCTCAGAAGAAGCAGCCTGGTTTATGTCAATGGAAGAGGGAGCAATATCGCAATGTCTGGTTCCACCCGCTGCTCCCGCGGAGGCCGGCGGGTTTTCAGCGGCCACGCGTGGGCATTGTTGGCGGCGTTTGGAAGCATAAGGCAGGCTGCCCGGCGGGAAGGGGACAAGCAGCTGTGCAGAGAAAGACGGGGAACTAGGGTTCACGCGTGGCGCTCCTGCCAGCATCTGCCTGCTGGCCCCAGGACACAGGCACGCCAAGAGGACGGGAGACCACCTTCGTGCAGAAAGCAGGGCATTCGCAAGGACAAAGCACAGCTGGCCAGGCACAAACTTCAAATGCACAGGTTTGTCAACACAGCAGAAGTGACTCTCAGGAGCAGCCAAACCTCGCAGACCCTCCCGACTCACACACCCTTCGCTCTCCATGGCACAGAGATTGCGCCCCACATGCTCCTCCTAATCGTGGGAAAGCTCCCTCTCCGCGGGTTTCATCACCCGCAGCTCTCTCCCAGACCCGCAGGAGGCGACCACAAAAACCTACAAACTAGCAAAAAGCTGAATCCACACATCGTGTGTGTGGTTCCCGCAGGCAGGCCACTCTTGAGACTGCCGTTGTTAATTGCAATTATCACCGTTTATCTTCTGCTAGAATGTCTTTTGGACTGTGGGCTATTTTACTGCAGGACGCCAGGTAGAACGTTCTGAGTTCACAGTGGGGGCTCCTGGGACAGGTGTTGCTTTCTCCCTCGAGGGGATGAGCTGCTTCCTTAGGCCTGTCATTTTTTCCTATACATAGCAGCCTCCGGCCTGTCATTACTTGCTGTTGTCTGCCAGGAAGCGGGAGATTCTGCTGACGACACGTGGCTAGAGAATGCACTCTGAGTTGGTTTTCTAACAGAAGAAGTAGAGCAAAACCTCATGACTTCTGCCCTCCGAGTTCAAGACCACTTGGCCTGGCCTGAAGCAGTCCCTGAACAAAATGTGGAGGCCGTGACACTCGGCCAAGAAACCCGCTGATGGGGGAGGGTTAAGGCGCCCTTTTTCTTAAACACTGACCTACAGTTGTCAAGAGGCTTCACTCCAGCTTCCAAGACTGCTCAACTTAGATCTTCATTCACAAATATGAGGCAGAGTAAAACGGTACAGAGGGGAATTAGCAACTAGAAGGAAGGAACTGAGTAAAAATCTTTGCAGTCTTCTTAAGAAAATTTCTATATGACACCCTAGAAATAAATTTCAAAAAGCCATCTGTGCATAAATATTGTGCTGGCTGCGAACATTCTTACCCAGATTGTTACCAGGCAGGAACCGGGCGCCAAGCGGCTCTTCCTCAGGCCAGCCTGTAGCGTGTGGGTTCTTGACTTCACGCAGGAAAGATTTCACGAGTCCAGGTGATTTTGAGAGCGTGTTTATTAAAGCTGGGGACAGTGAAACAAGGAAGGGCTTAGCACAGAAAAAGCAACAGGAGAGCCTACAAGGGGGCTGCTTTGGCTCAATGGGAAGTAAAAGTCACAGTGGCGGGGGGTGAGCCACGACGGGGATGCTGCTGACTCACTGAAAACTCAGAAAAAAGAGGTCTTGGAGACAGGTTCAGGCAGTTATCCCAGGACAAGCCACCACTGTCCATTGCTCCCTTAGTTGCAAGTCTCATGGGGACCCTTAGGACTTAGAGAGAAAAAGCACGCCTGAGAAAGAAATGGGGGGAGAGGGTGGGCATGCTCCTGAGAGAGCCCATGCTGGGCCTTGGTCTCTCTAAAGGCAGGAATTTTAGGGGAGGTCTTAAGAAAGGATCTCAATAGAGTATTCATCAGCTTTATGCTGATGTGTCAAAATGAGATTTCTTCCCCTGACTGCATCCCTCCATGGGTGTGGGTGGCAAAAATGGCATTGTGGATGGAAAGGGGCCACATCCTAAACCTGACAAGCTCAGGGGAGGACTGCATGGAGGCCTTCCAAACTCAGACACCTAAAGTAACCACAAAGGATGGTCTGAAATGAAAACTTTTTAACTAAAAGCAATTTATGGCCCTGGCCAGTGTTGCTCAGCGATAAAAGAGTGTCGGCTTGAGCACCAAAGGGTAGCAGGTTCGATTCCTGGTCAAGGGAACGTACCTGTGTTGCAGGTTCAATCCCTGGCCCCGACCGAGGTGCACGTGAGAGGCAATTAAGCCATTCGGTCTGTGCTACTTTGTTATGGCAGCCCCAGGGCACTTACACACTTACTAGCGAATCAATGAGTGAAATCACTCAGAGCATGTTTTACCTGAGTATCTGCAATGTAACTTCTGTGTGCTTTGTTCAGTGACAAGCACAGAGCAGTATTAGAGGGAACCCTGCTCGCAGGGACGTTGCACGTAGCTCTGTCACGCATGCTTCCTCCTCTCACTATGAACAGTTGGAAAGAGAAATTTTTTCCCACATAATTTTTTCACACTAGATTTCTTTTTCTGTTTGGAGAAAACTCTACACGCAGGAACAGTTATCAAAGAGCAGACAAACAGTTACATTAAAGATCCGAAAACAGCTGGGGGGGGGCTATTTCCATTCAGCTGTGTCCCATCCTTCCTTGGATATTTCTGCCCATCATACCTCCCGGGGACTGAGTTCTCTCCTCTGGCCACCTCTAGGCAATCACAGCTTTCCAGTGAATCTGCGGAAACCACCTTCCCTGGAACAGAAAAAGAAAATGCTAGCATGCAAACATCATCTCCTCCTAGTCAAAGGCCAGTCACCTCCTGTGTCTTTCACTGTTTCTCACTTGAAAACCCAGCACAGTCACCATGAGTCCATGGAGCAAGCCAGAAACGTGTGAGAGAGAAATTTCACTGACCTAGGTCACCAATGCCCAAGTAGTCGCTGAATGAGACACTGTCATGGAACGTCGGAGAGTGTGGCTAAGACTGCCACAGGGAGTATTAACAGAACTAAGAAACAGATGCTCAGAAAATTTCCTGTCCAACATTCGGGTTTACTGTGGAATCTGCTTCCAGCTCGCTCACATTCACTTCACTCCAAATCTGACTTAAAAGTACACAGCTTTCACTAAAGATAACGTTGGCAGGAAAACCACAGATTTTAATATGAAGTGATTCACAGTGAAAATATGACACTTCTTAAAAGCTCATTAACATTGTTAAACACAGGTGGGTTTGTTAGAAAGTCCCACTATCTCACTTAATGACACCTCTTCATTTTTCCACTGGTATCTGGCTTTGAGTGCCGGTTGTTACAGAGCAAGCTGGGACCATTTTCCTATAAAAACCAAAGCTGTCAACGTGCCCTAAGAATTTTACTGAGAATATCATATTTTAACAATAAAAAGAGCAAAACATGTCAATTGGAGAAATAAGGACACAAAGTTAGACTAAAGTAAGTGACTTCTAAGCACCATTTTCAAATGCTCATCATTTTCATTTTAAACCAGCATTTCCATTATTCTAACTGCAGGTACTTCTGAATAGCAGGGTAACTGTCTACAGACTTAAGGGGAAAACAGTAAGCCATCATCCTGGCTGTACAGCAATAAAACTAGGAATTAACACTAACTTTGATCAAGACCATCAAAAATCTCAACCACTTAGAAATAAAGAAAATTAACTATAAGGTCAAAGGAGAAGTTAAATATGCAATAACGGAGAACCTATAAAACAAAACAGGTGAGAACACTAGATATAACTTTTCAGGATGTGTTCAAAGCTGCTTTTAGAGGCAAATGCATAGTCTTCAGTATTTTCATTGTTAAAGAAAAGGAAAAAAACTAAGCCCTCAAAGAATTTTGGAAACAAACAAAAATTATAGAAAGTAGGAGTAATAAAACTAAATGCAGGATTAAATTTATTTAAACACTAAAACAAAATATTACTGGTAAAAGCACATGCCCTTTCTTAAAAATGGACTAAGCTCTAACATAAATACAGAAAGTGAGCAGAAAACAATAAAATGAGAACTGGACATGGGAAATGCTACAAATAGAAGATCATCAAGATGTTAAGAGTTCTGTGTTTGGAACCCAAGGGAACTGGGTCAGAGTTTAAGTCTGACACTTGTTAGTTATGAGACTGTGGGCAGACTTACCGTCTAAAGACAGTTTCCTCTATATAAGAAGAGTGTAAAACTTTTTAAATGAGAAAATAATGGTAACTACCTCCTAAAGTTTTTGTGAGTCAAATAAGTACTTCATGGTACCCAGGAACTAGTAAGCTCTCAGGCAATAGTCAATCTTTCCTAAGACTTCCGTGATGATAGTCTGTTTGATTCGTAAGGCCCTACAATCCCCTCTGACATATGCTCAGGATACAATCACTTGACTTGGTCCCATTAGGTCCGCTGTGCAGGTGACACCTGTGATTCGATCTTCAAAATAATGCAATTTCTAGAAATTGCTGAAAGGTCAAATTCTTCCAAATTTTAAGTGGAACTGACATGCCAGGACCTCGTGAGAGGGCAGGTGATGTGGAGTGACTTGACAAGGGTCAAAATGTCCTCCAAAAAATATGTCCTTACAACATAGTTGCATGCTAAAAAAAAAAAAAAAGCTTCCTGCTAAACTGGTTAGAATCTGCCTGCATAAACAGAGACATTTCAACTACCACAGCGAGACAACACCTAGGAACAGAACAATGAAGAAGAGCAAGGAACGGAATTTAGAAAACATGAGTCAGGAGGGGTGGGAAATGGGGGCAAAAAGGGATTAACTGGATACTTAAGAGAAAAACCAGATTAACGTCCCAATAGTAGCTAAGACTATCGCTTCCTGTGTTCCAGCTACTGCGCTAAGCACTTTTCATTTGATTACACCTGTGTTTTCACCACGTGTCCATGAGCTGGATGCTAATGTTCTCTTTTATTGAGTAGACCCCGCGGAGTGAAATCACTAGCCGGGGTCCTAGAGTGAGTGAGTAATCGAAGCCAGCATCTACAGCCTGGGAAAGGCACTCTGGGGTCCACAGTCCTAAACCCCACTGCTCACCACCCCCGTCCCTCAGTGTCACAGAGGAGTGCCCCAGGAACCAGAAGAACCTAAAGAAGGAAGGGCCTTCATCAGTGTGAATCCTACAGAAAACTGTGGAGCCAGCAGCAGTCAGGCTTCCAAAGGGCAGCTTCAATGGGGTGATTGTGGCTAAAATCAGAGAGCAAATGACAGTCCTTTAGGAAGATAAAGACAGTAATCTTAAAGGGGGTGACTGGCTTAAATAAAACTTTCTATACAAGGAACAACAGCTAAAGAGACAGGATCCGAAACATGGGCTATGGCTGCTGGAGAACTCCTATGTATCCCTTAGAACCCTGCTCAGACATCACTACTACTATGTAGGCTTCTGAATTGTCTTCCCCAGAATTGACTGCTCCCCTCTTCCCTAGACTCCCAAGCACATTGTAACATCTACTGGAGTGCTGACTTTGCATTTTACTTTCTTGAAGCTGACTCCCCAACTAGACTATGAGCTCCTTGTGGTCAATGGACTGGTGTTCATTTATGTATCCTCAGGGTCTAGCCCAGCGTCCCACTTGGAGCAAGTGGGCAGGTACTCAGTAAATATTTGTTGCATAAAAAAAGGGATGTGGGAAGGGGTGGGAAGAAATGGAGGGTTCGGTCAAGCCTGAGAACAGGACAAACCAGGACGTCAATAAGTGATGACTAATGGAGTACTATGACCGAAAGAAGAAAGCCGAAAAGAAATCCATGCCAGCCAGCATCTTTCCCAGAACTAACGTTCATGACAGTATCTTATCTGTTAGCAAGCAGGGGTTCATCAACGACAGAAAACCAACCACCTGATTTTTAAAAATGGGCAAAGGACCTGAACACACATTTCTCCCCAGGCAGCTGGGGAGAGGGGCTGACAAAGACCAAGCAGGTTTCAAGGCCATTGGAACCAGGATGCAGTCCTGGCAGAAAACCAAGTAGAAATTTGATCAGAAGCCCGGTCAAAAGGACAAGCATCCTGGGGAGGCAAAGGGTTCCCCGGGGACACGGGTGCCTGGCTCGGAGCCCAAGGGCAACTCCATGCCCAGGAAGGAGGTATGGAAGCCTCGAACCCGCCCAGGATTGGGCCGAGCTGGCCCGAGTCTGCAGTCATCTAGCGGCTGACTGAGGAAGGAGGGCTGCGAGCCCCTGTCCTCTGATGAAAGGACGGAGGTTGTCACCCGTACAAGGAAGCTGGGCCAGATGCAAATCTCATAAAATCAGACGTGAATGGTGGGCCTGGTTTAGTCAAAGCACCTACTTAGAAACTCTACACAAGAACAGGTGCCCCATGTCTGGAAAGACCTTTGCAAAGGAAACACTGTCCTTGCGAATTTGCTGAGGTGGCAGCTCAGTCAAAGGTCTTTTACACTCTGAGTTGCACTTCCAGGAGATAAAACGTCGATGGACCTCACATTGAGATCCTTGCTGCACTATCAGAGCTTAATTATTTTTTAACTTACCTAACAAAGGGCCTATATAAGATAAACTGCCTTGAAAACAGAAGTTTATGGCTATCTAACCACTATACTGTACACCTGAAACCAATGCAAAATACTGAATGTAAACTGTAATTGAAAAAAATTTTTAATTTTGAAAAAACAAGAAGGAAAAAATGAGACAGAAAACAGGCCTTAACAGATACGCAGCCATTCCTTAGAAGGAAGACAGATATATTTTTTCACCACACTGTGCTACATGCCAGGAGTAATTTATCTTATAGCTGGAAGTTTGTATCTTTTGACCCCCTTCACCCATGTTGCCCACCCCGCCCCCCAACCCCTGCCTCTGGCAACCACCAACCTATTCTCTGTATCTGTGAGTTCAGTTTTGTTTTTGTCTCGTTAAGAGTCCACAAATAAGGGAGATTATCCAGTGTTTGTCTTTCTCAGACTTATTTCGCCAAAGGGGAGGTATCAAGTGTTCTCCCTTTGAAACAATCTGCGTATTACATGTACCTGTTTAAGAAGAAAAGCCATGGAAGGTGGGCAGATGCAAGATTATATGACTTAACTGAAGTGTTTTATTACTTGTAAGGATGGGCAGAATCAACACGCATTTTCCCACCAAAGCGAGTAGGGATTTCCCACCTGCGAAACCCTGTGCGAGCAGCCCTTCCCCACCCGCAGCACGCACCGGCACACGGCCCTTCCCCGATCTCTCTTCATTAACTTCTCCTCTGTCTCATGAAACAAGGGCAGAAATAGCAGATGAGGGAGATGCAGAATGGGAGGTGACGGTCATATGTAAACAAAAGGCAATTTTTTAAGTTTGCCATGCCAATACAAAGAGTGAGAAATAACTTCACAGCATCTGATTACCGCAGGTTTGAAAAGGGTTTTCTGTTACTGGAAGCTGTATTTATCCCCAAGGGTCAGACACCTAAACAAAACAAGTGAAACAGAAACAGGATTTTTAAAAAAAAATTAGATGCAACATTGACCGGGAATACACACGCACGCAATTTGTACAGATGTTGCCAAAAATGTTGATTACAAAATCTGAAGGCACCTCACTGCATCCAGGAGTGACCCAAAGAGACTCCCTTCCGGTCCTCTCCACCAAGTCAAACCCTACTTACTGCCACACATTAGTGAAGAGATGTCACTTCACCAGATTGCCTGTCACCCCCCACATACACACAACTCCCACACTCCGCAGGGAACTGTCAGTGCAGAGTGCTGAGGAGCTGGTTGTTTTTTTCAGGTTGGGTAATTCATTCTAACTGGGAGATGTTAATTTCCTAATCTCATGTTTGCACTGTGCCCACAGAGCAACACAACTTCCTCCTGTGCGGTGTGATGGGGTAACACTTCATAAGTGAATGCATCGGTATCAATGAAAAAGATATATAAATAATCCAATTAAAAATGGGAGGACTTGAATAGACATTTTGCCAAAGAACATAGGCAAACTGCCAACAGCCGCTCAATAGCACTAATCATCAGGGAAATGCAAATAAATCCACAAGGATATATCGCTGCCCACCTGCTAGGATGTTTACTATCAAAAAGACAAGAGAGCCTGCTGGAGAAGAGGTGGAGAAAAGGGAGCCCTTGTGCGCTGCTGATGGGAATGTAAACTGGTGCAGCCATTACAGAAAACAGTATAGAGACTCCTCAAAAAATTAAAAACAGAACTACCGTACGATCTGGCAACCCCACTTCTGGGTATGTAATTCAAAGAAAATGAAAACATCTCTAAGAGATGTTCACTGAAGCATTATTCACAACAGCCAAGGTATAGAAACCACGTAAGTGTCCGTGAATGGATGAATAGACAGATGAAGAAAATGTGTGTATCTACAATGGAATATTACGCAGCCTTAAAGAAGGAAACCTTGACGATTGCCACAGCATGGATGAGCAGGAGGGCGTCACGCCAAGTGAAATGAGCCATGCATACAACGACAAGTACCATGATATCACTTACACGTGGATTCCAAAAAAAAAAGGCCAAACTCATAGAAAAGGGGGGGGGGGGAGGAGACAGCGCTGGGGCTGGGAAAATGCCCAGAGGTTCTGAGGACCTCAGGTGCACACTTGACAACACTTTGGTGTTTAACTGAAATTTGCTGAGTACAGCCAGAATGTTCTCAAACACACAGGGAATAAAAAAGTAAATGAAAAATATTAATACACTGGTAAACCAAGTTTGATGAAATTTGGTCTGCAACCGTCTTATTTTCCTTCATATAAAAAGAAAAATGAAAGGCCCGGCGGGGCGGGGCTCAGCGGGTGAGCACCGACCTGGGATCCAGGAGGTCACAGGAGGATTCCTGGTCGGGGCACAGGATCAGGGCACAGGCCCGGTGGCGGCTCATCCCCAGTGGGGAGCGCGCAGGACGCAGCGGATCGGTGACTCTCTCATCCTTGATGTTTCTCTCTCCCTCTCCTTTCTTCTCTCCGAAATCAATACAGACATATTTTTTTTAAAACGAAAGAAAGAAAGAGAAACGGGCCACAAGCCCGCAGTGCAGGGTCCTCGGAAGCGCTGGGCGGTCGAGCGCACAGGGCCAGGCCACCGCGGGCCCCCCATCCGCGCCCGAATCCCCGCGCCCGCACCTCCCCGGGACCCCGGCGCTCCCCGCCCCCCACTCCTGCCCGACCCCCGAGGCCCCGCGCCCTTCTCGCCCCCACCTCCCGCGTCCCCCGGCGCCCGCACCTCCTTTGGCCCCGCGCCCGCGCGCCCCCATCCCCGGCCCTCACCGTGCGCCCCGCAGTCTGTCCGCGGTCCAGCCGGGCTGCAGCCGCCCTGAGCTCAGAGCCCCCCGGGGACCCCCAGCGCCGGGCGGTCCCGGGCGGAGCTGGGTCGGTGGGGCGCCGCTTACACCCGCGCGCAGCACTCGGGTGGGAGGAGCGCGCAGCGACGCGCGCAGGGGATCGCACGGGCCAGAGGCTGCGGCGCGGGGGCGGGGACGCGGAGGCGACGCGCCCGGCCCTGCGCAGTGCGGGAGGGGTGCTCCGTCTCCCCTCCCACCCCGGGCGCGGGGCCCCGAGAAGCCGCAGGTCTGGGGCTCTGCGCGCCCCGGGGGCGACGGGAACCGCCCGCAATGCGCCGCCTCCGCGGCCTCCAGGGGTGAACATCTTCCCCCGGCACCCGAGGCTCCGCGGGGGCATTTGCGCACGGCCCCGAGGCCGATTCTTGGAGCTCACCTCCGGCCCCCCGGGGGAAGGGTGCAGAGTTAACTTTCAAACTCTGGAATCCGAAGGCAGCACAGGCCTGTGCTCCCCAAACCCCAGAGGCCTCCAGAGAGGACGCCCTACCCCCTTTCGGAAACGGTTTGGTTAGGAGCAGTGGGTCAGGTCAGGTGAGGGAATTAGTCGTGGGGGCTGTTTCATCCAGAGGACGGCAGAACCAAGTAGGTACTAGTCTTCCAATTCCCGTTTCGCACGTGAAACTGAGGCACGGAGAATTTTAGAGGCATGAGTCCTATAGCGACATATTCACTTAGTTAATATTTTACTTAGGGCGCTGTGTTTACTTTCATCGAGCATGGGCATGAAACTTGTTTTTCTTGCATTTCCTTATTATTTTGTCATAAAAATTCTTATAGACAAACAAAAAAAAGAGCCATGATGAGTAGTGAGATAGATGAGATGGTGCCAGCAGGAGCCCAGCTTTCTCTGGCAGGAAAAATATACGTATACTTATATACAAAAATACACATGTGTGTTTTTTAAGTCGGGAACATATGATTGATCATCTGATTTAGCGGATGTCAACCCTGCCTGGAAAATTTTGAAAATCCTCGGTGCTCAGGCCCTACCCCAGGCCAAATGAATCCGATTTTTCCTTAATCTCTATAATCTCCAATAGCTTCAGAGCAATGCCAAGCCTTAGCTCCTGTGGCCAGCTGGTGATCCCTCCTGGGCAAAGATGAAGCTAATGTGGGGGAGAGGTGAAGAAAACCCCTCGATTATTTAGGGCAGTGAAGTGCCAAAGCGTAAAAGATGCAGAATCTGGGCAGTCGCCCTGCCAGGGCACTGCCCCTGCTCATGGCCCCCGCTGCCTCCTGGCCCTGCTATCTAGGGACGGACAGACTGACGGCTCCCACTGCCGGCTCTGGGATGGGCGCACCAGCGGTACTCTGAAGTCTCGGGAAACTGGACCATTTAAATGTGCATGGCCCATGAGAAAGACGTGTAAGAAACCACGGCACTCCCTTTTCAAGAAGAGTTGGAGAAATACAAGAACATTGTTGAAGATGAGCTTCTTGGCAAACTCTAAAAGAGGAACTGAAAGCCTTGGACAGTGTTCCCAATGACCTAGATCCTGAGAGTGCCCTGCCCGTGGCTGGGTTCCGACCGTTCCAACCGAAAGGCCGGACACAGAAAGCAGCCACCTGCCCTTCAACCGCTAGCACCTCCTTTGTCTTGCACCTGGAGGGAGACTTAGGGATACAAAGGCAGGAAGACTTTGTGCCCTTTACTGTGGAAAAGAGGGAGAGCTTTTATCCCCAAAGAACCCGCAGAAACTCATAAAGAAGAAACAGTGACACTTGGCCGAGCTGGAAGAAGCCCTGGCCGGTGCCAGCAACGCTGAATTCCGTGACCGCGCAGCTGTTCTTGGAGCACACATTTTGCTCTAAATAATCCAGAGCCGGTGAAGAACATCCCACACTAAGGGCCTGTGAGAAGTGTGGTCAAAGGCAAGAAGGTCAGGCCTCTCTTTGAGCAACCACCCAACCCCACGAACGCAGAAGCCACAGATCCCAGCCTCAAGAAGTCAATGTCGACAATATTAAGAACAGTCCAATCCCAACCCTGAAGAAATTTCCAACACTTTGGAGACCAACACTCGTGAAAGGAAGTTCAGCCCAGCTGCCACCCCCAGCGATGACCCTGTGGCAATCGCTTCTGCACATATGCTGAAAGTAAGCAAGACCCTGAAAAGTCTAAACATAGAATCCAGTTCTGTAGCTGCAGCTGGGATCCTGGACCTGGTAGAGGCACTAAGAGAAAATGACACCTTGACCCAAACCAAGATCGACAACCAAAGATAGCAGTTGGGAGCAGCCGTAGGAATGGAAATCACCCAGATGCTCCAGGAGAGTTCAAGGATCCTCGAATTTGGATATCAGTTTACAAAGCAAGGGCCACGAGCAAGGTGGCAGCTGCCATCACAAAGAATAATGTAATTTACCTCGTTCGTAAAAAGCGAGTTGAAGGCGACCGGAGGTAAATCTCTACACGAGGCCAAGTTTCACCAGGGCGGCCATTTGGAAACAAACAAAAGCTCTTCCTCTTCTGAAACCAGAGCAAGGGGTCCGCTGCCCGCTGCCAAGAGTCAAAAAAGTAGAGACAAGGTTGAATCTTTGCGGCGCGTTTTATTATTCTGATGGCCGGTGATCAGAGAGGGCGACAGGCCCAGTACCTTGGAAAAAACCACCCTAACGTCTCCTCTCAAGCTAGCAATTTCAATAGGGTTAGAGGGTGAGGGGAAAAAGAAAAGTCTAAACACTACTTGTTGCAACTAGTTCCCAGAATCTGCCTTCTATCATTGTCCTCATAAAAATTAGCACCAAGATGCTGTAAAGATTAGCCCTGAGGGAAGTGCTGTCTCCTTTCACACAGGTCCTGTCCTTGATCTCTCAAGATTTATCTTCTTTCTGAGTAATGGCCTCATTTGGGCTCTGAGACTGCTTATCTTTACGACTCTTTCATTTTCTTAGGGTCTATAAGAAACCTCTTATCTATAGTTAGTAAGGTGAATAATTATTAAATAACTGTGGCTGTAGTCCTATTATGTGCCCTTCCCTATTGAGTCCCCATCGGGACTGTTTTATCAAAGGTTGTTCATTTCTGTTAACCACACAACTAATAATTTAATTGTTAATCTTTTTTAAGCACTACATATCTATCTTGGATTTTTTTATATCTACAATTGTTTTATTTGCTCATGGGCGTCTCTGACAACCTGCACCAGTGGACATATGCAGACCTTAGTGGGTGAGAACAATCGAAAACGATTTAACCACACACACGCGCACACACACACACACACAAAGAGAGATGCTGAATCGGTTGACAGTTCCAGAGTAAGGAAGAGTCCTCAGAACTGGCAGGAGAAGCTGTGGGTCCGAGGGAGGGCTCCAGGGAAGAGGCTGATGAGCGACAACAGAGTAGCAGGGTAGTGCCATCAGCCGCCCACATGGTTATGACTCCCCAGCGCTCTGCACTGGCTCACATGCGGCAGGACCCCTGGGGTAACCAAATGGCCTGGCGCTCGGGGCTGAGCACTGTTAGCCAGCACGTCCAGGCAGGATGCAGCCTCCCAGCCATCGGAGGGAGCTGGCGCCAGCCCAGAGAATGATTGGGTAAAGCCTGCCCTCCCTCCACGCCTGTGCCCTCTCCCTCCCCACCTGCCTACCCTCTTGTCTCCATGTGTCACACCCCTGTCAGCCATAACACCTTAGCTCAGATGGCTCACTGGACTAGCTCTGGGCATCCTGAGGGACTGGGACACAGGGCAGTGTTTTTAAATCAAGGTGAAGGGAGCAAGGAAGGTGCAGGACCCAGAGAAAGGTGCCTGGGAAAAACAGAACTGAGAAGTGGGGGACCGTGTCCCAGCAGGGCGTCTGCATAGAGCTGGTCCAGCTGAGACCGAATGATGGAAAAGCCTCAAGAAGTTGAGGCCAGAGCCTTCCAGGCAGAGGGGAGACCCTGAGACAGGAATTTGCCTGCCTAGGGCTCAGTGTTAGCATGTGGAAAATGGGCTCGTAGAACAGAGCAGACCAGGTAGGGCATGTGCACCAGTCGCATAGCCTTGGACCCACCTGTCACGTAAATGAAAGCCCATTTCCTGGACCAGAGCCCTGTCTGCAGCTCTGACCCAGAGAGACTCAGGACCTAGGGACACAGGGGTCTCAGGACCTAGGGACACAGGGGTCCAAAGTTGCAAGAGTAGCCCATCGCAGGGCCTGTGCACCTCCTCTTTCCTCTTCTGGAATGTTCCATCCCAGGTATTCACAGGACTCTCCCTGGCTGCACCCGGCTCCCCGCTCAGGCCTTCGCTGCACACGGTCTGAGGCGCACAGCCTCTCACCCTCACCGCGCCCCATCCCCTTACCTGCCTGGGTCCTGCTTTGCTGCCTTGACATCCCTTTGCTCCACTGTGCGTCCCGTGGCCCCTCACAGGGCAGGACCTCAGGACTCACCCACCACCCACCACCGCGTCCCCTGCAGAGGGCTCGGCCAGGCAGAGTTTCGCTCTGCAATGTTTTCTGAATGAATAAGTGAGGGAATGAACGAGCAAGCGGCGAGGACGTGCACAGTGGCCGGAGGGAACGGAGAAGGCAGGTGGCTCTTCTGTGCTTGTGGGGGGGTCTCAGGGGAGCTGCGGGAGGCAGAGAAAGACACACACACCCCCGCACCCAGGCTGGTCACCCGCCTTCTGATAGAAGAACCTGGGTAGACCTCGCCTCTGTGGCTGAGACAGTCCCAGGGACCCCTGTGCAAATTTAGAGAGCTGATCAGAGGTTCTCTGAGGCCTGAAAGGTCCCTGGGAAGAGCTGCCCTAATTAGAATGAGTGTGCCGGGAAGCTTTTCAGGCCCACAGCAGCTTTCAAAACGTTAAACAAAGCTGGCGTGGAGCAAGGTGAGGGCTGCGGGAGCCACAGCTGAGCTCAGAGGAGGCTGCTGCGCAGAGCCTGGCGGGCTCGCAGGCCAGGCTGCGTGGCCAAGCGTCCTGGGGCCCCAGCGAGGCGCATCGGGGGACACCCTGCCCACAGGGCCCAGAAAAGCCTGCCCTGCCTGGCTGACAACACCCCCCTCGAAAAGGACCGCTTTTCCCCAACTGGGTGGGGCTGCCGAACAGAATTGCACCCACGCCTCGAGGGGCCGAGGAGCTGTTGGCCAGAGCCAGGGTGGCCCTTGGGGTTATGCCAAGGCAAGTCTGTGGCCAGTCATGCCCTACAGGGTGGGGCAAGCGAGGCTGGCCCCAGCCCTCTGAGTAGATGGGACCACACCTTCCCACACAAGGAGCTGTGGGCGTGGGAAGGAGCCTCCAACCCACTCAACACCCTCTTCCTTCCATCCCCCCGGAGATACCATCTTGTACCCCTAGGACTATGCCCAGCGCTGCTCGACTTCTCTAGACCGAGGATGGGAGAATTAGAACTAGAGAGATGCTGAGAACTGGGCCTGGCACAGAGAGAGCCCTGGGTACATGCCAGCTCCGATGGTTCAGGAAGTGACCCAGGAGCACGTCGCTAGGAAGTGGGGGGCCGAGGACCAGGACCCAGGCTCTGGTGCCTCCCGTGGAGCCTTCCCAAGCTCCACTATTCCATGGTCCCTGTGTGGTTGTTCGAGGGCCCACAGAAGCGCTCTGATGTCCAAAATAAAGTAAAAAGGGCGAGCAATGCTTGGTGAATAAATAAGTAACACAGTGTTGTGAAGGCTCTATTTTCACGATGGGTTGCATTGAATAAAACCTATTGAGGAAAACACCTGATCATAATCACTTTAGGAAAACTCATGGCAGTATCTTTCTTAGAAGTAAAATTATTGTTGTTATTAAGGCTCTGTGACAATCACTATTCTAAATGTTTCCATGAGCATTAACTCATTTCTTTCTCACTACAGTTCTTCGAGGTGGGTACTGTTCTGTGCCCATTTTACAGGTGACAACACTGAGCCACAGAGAGGTCAAGTAATTGGTCCACGCAAAGCAATTTCTTGCCAACTAGAAATAACCTAATGTTGTAATAATGTGCATTACTTTGTTAGCCCACCTAATTCCTCCCCTTGCTTTTTATCATAAATGTTATGAATCTAAAATCTAAAATGGGGGGGAAAGAATTAAGGGTACAGTGCCTCTCACTTTAGCCTGAAGCAAATCGGGAGCTGGCAGAAGTGAGCCGAGATTTGTTTCAAAGGTGGAAACCCATAAAGTCATAATTAGCCCCTAGGCTGGAAGCTGAATGAGATTTCTTTAAAAAGGAGATACAGAGCCAATTACCCTACTTTTAGCTGAGGCAAAACATCCAGGAATAGGGTGGAGAGCAGTAAGAAAAATTAATTAGAAACACGGGAGAAGAAAGATCAATGCAAAAAGGGTAAGATGCTCTCCAGGAACTGCCCTGCAGTCACCCCCACCCTGCCCCGTGGTTCTCAGCTTTCCTGCCTCTTCTGTGGACTCAAGAACATGCCTTTTAAAGGTTCTCATGGCTTGTGTGTGCTAGGGTGGCATTTGCAAAAGTCTGTCCCCTGGATGTTAAACAGGTATTTAAAAAACAAAAAGCAGAGTCCAGGATCTGATATACAAACAACCTTGGGAGATCCTATCTGTACAGTTTCTTCCAGCTTCCCTGAGCTATAATTGTCATATAACATTGTATAAGTTTAAAGGGTACAACGTACTGATGTGATATGTGTATATATTGTGAAATGCTTACTGGTTTAGTTAATATCCATCACCTCACATAGTGACAATTTTTCCTTGGGATGAGAACTTTTAAGATCTATTCTCTTAGCAACTTTCAAATATGCAGAACAGTCATCACATTGTACATTACTATACAGTTTTTTAGTGCAGGACTTCTCAGAGCCTTTGCTATGAATTGAGAAGGTTCAAGAGGGGCATACGGAATGCAGGCTTTTCTAAGCGCATCTAATAATGCAACCCATTTTTCAAAGTGTGTGTTGTGGGACTAATGTCCCAAGATCCCCACTAAAGCAAAAAAGATGAAAGGGAAATAAATAATGGTGTGATACATCTATCACTTCAGCTATTATCTGATACCCATTTGGTAACATGACATCTAAGTTCGTGAACACTGATGAAAGGAAGCTTGCTGAGGCACTTTGAGAAGTGAACTTGAATTTTTGATATTTGGGGAGCCAGACCACACTGTCCCCCAAGTCCACAGGGCACAAAATAACTGCTATGCTTGGAAACAAATTTGAATGTTTTAAGAAAAGCCAAGTGTTTATGGAATGTTTTTCAAGTAGAGCCACTCTCTCCCCAGAACCAGGAGAACATGCCACGGTCCCAGCCGTCCGTGCCCCACAGGTCTGGGCTCTGGGAGATGCAGCCCGGAGGAGGGGGCGGGCCCCCTTCCCCCCCGCAGCCAGGGAGGGCCAGAGTCCCCGTGTGCCTTGTCAAGGAGCAGGGCGTGGAAGAGCAGGAAGCTCCAAACCCCCTCCTCTGGATGAGACCCAGGCCCTGGTCAGTGGGCTGACTCTCGCTACAGAGGCCCAGGCACGGACACGGCAACAGCACCCCAAATTCCAGCACCCCAAATTCCAGCCATGGACAGAAACGTGTGGGCAGGCCTTCCACCAGCCACATCCCTCCTCCAGGCTGCATCCCCTAGAGCCCAAACCCGGTGGGGACAGGGGCGGCTGGGACCGCGGCTCTGCCCCCTGTAAAGTTCCACCGCCTGTCTGTTCTCTAACAGTCGCCATGGCTCGCAAGCCTGTCGGGTGCGCGGGCCGGAGGCGATGTGCAGAGGCCGCAGACAGACCCCTTCTGTCTGAGAAGGGGGCCCGAGCAGAGTGGTCGTCATCACCGACTCTCAGGCTTCCCCACCAACCGGCCAGACCCCTTCCAATCACCCTTCAGGATCTGCAGTGTCACCGTCCAGCCTGACACCCAGGACAGAAGCCCGAGGTCCCTCCTCTGTCTCTGTCACAGAGTCTGATAAATTCTCCCTGAGCCCGTCTCTCAAGTCCCGCTCCTCCAACCCAGCCCAGGCCTCGCCGTCTCCGGCTGCCACTTTGCAAGCACCCCAGGATCGGCCCCTCCTCAGCTCCATTGCTGGAGAAACCTGACCTAATTAAATTGGACCCTTGCTGAAAGCCATGGTCGCTCCTGGCCAGATGCATGGACACACTGAAGGACCACCCATAAACTGGTCCCAGCTGCTCAACCGGCCTCAATGCTGGCCAGGCCGTGCTCAAGCTCCCTCACCAACCAGCCTGCCACTTGTGACACACCACTCTACCATTATTTATTCCTCTCCTGTCTATTTTTACCTTCCCTAGGTCCCTAGAAAACTCCTATTCATGGATCAAAACAAACATCAAATGCCCTCTTCTCTCCCCTACTCAGTTAGTGGCTTCACCTCCCGCAGCCCTCGCCACACTGCACCACTGGGGCTGCCACCTATTGGCTCATGTTTCTGTCACTTCCATTGGAGACAGAGACTTCATGTCATTTGTTTTTATGCCACCAAATCTCACATAGTGCTAGCATGCAAGTGTGAAATAGGGGACGCTGAGGAAAGCCCTGCTTGCCTTGCTGACCCCAGAACCCCACTCTCTGCATCCTGTAGACTAAGGAGGAAGAGGTGACAGCTCTTTCAGTTGTTGGTTTCTCGCCCCTGTCGCTGGGTTCAGCCAGTTGTCAGTCATTCAGACTAAAACGTGGAAGAGCTTTGTTGACACTAGAGTGTTACTTGCAAAAGGGGTGGCACCCGGGCTGCGGGCTGGGACATGAGACAGGTGCAGTTCAGTGGGAGGCGGTGGCCCAGGTTGTGCCAGCTCTGCCGAGGACAGCAGCCTTCCCAAGGACAGCCTCGGCCACAGGGCTGGGAACATGGGGAGGGGAGAGGGTGCAAGTGACGGGCCTTGGAGGGACAGCAACACTTCTGTCTCTCTTCATATTTGGGGGACAGCGCTTTTGTTCATTCTGCCGCCTACCTCAAGCCCTAGGCACAAGGAAAGGACTTTTGGAAATCATTTGAGCAGATGAACCAGGAGTTAGCGTCTGCTGAAGAGCAGGAACGCCGTACGATCAACATTTCAGCTTCGCATCTGTTGGGAGCCACATACCAACTCCACCCACGGAACAAGCAGGACATTCTCATGTGCTCCTCTGGATAGAATCACTGTCACCCACAAAAGGACACCCCCATGTAAGGAAGGGCAGTGTTGTGCCGTTGGTGAAATAATTCTGGAATGAATTGAACCACTGGCGGTAATAAATTTAGGACACTGGAGAGACTGAATGAGTAGTTTTATTTATTTAACTAAAGGGAGGGTAGAACTTTGCGGTGGCTCAGGCTTCCGCCTGTGGCAGAAAGGTCACAGAATTCACCCAGGTCTCAAAATAGGGGCCTTAACAGGTATTTTCCACATCAGAGGCTTTAATCTTAGAAAGGGGATCATAAAAAGACACATTATTAATCTTATTTTCCAGCATAAGAAAGTGGCTTGTGCTTAATGCCTAGTTTCTAAAGGAAGTACTGTGAGTTTCACTTCTGTATTATTTTTTCTTTTACTCTTCCCCCGAGGATATGTTTTTATTGATTTGGGAGAGGGAGGGAGAGAAACATCAATCAGTTGCCTCCCGTACATGCCCCGCCCGGGGTTGGGCCCGAAACCCTTCGGTGCGTGGGACGCTGCTCCAACCAGCTGAGCACCAGGCGGGTTGACTTCTGTATTTTTAGTGAACACGATAGCTGTTCTGAAGTTGGTAAAAGCTCCCCATCGGCAAAAGAAATGTTCCTGTTCAGTGATTTCCTGGTAGGTTTCTACAGAACAAGCAAGGACAGGACCCCGTTTCCCACAGCCTCGCACCCGACCAGCCCGAGAGCTCCTGGCAACACCGTTTACCGGGCCTTTCATTTACTTTCCTTTACTGGGCATCCTCCGCGGCCACCCTCAGCTGCCACCCCAGGTTACCTGCCCCCGTGGAACCCAAACTGAGTGTTACGATCCCAACCCCAAATGCCTCCTGGCTTTGCCATCTCGGCCAGCCGTTCCCCTAAACCGATGGTGCCTTTTAAATAAAAATCGTGAACCCGAAGGTGGTTGCAGCAAACTGTGCTCCCTTCTCGGTTCCCTCACTCGGCGCCGATCCACAGGGAGTCTCGGGTTCCCCGCGCTAGACACTGAGAAAAACTCGGCTCCTCTTCGGATTCTTGCTGCCCACGCTCGCTGCGTCGTTTCACAACTAGGACAGCCCACAGGTCAAAGCTGAAGCGTAAAAGGATGAAAGAAAAAACAGCAAACTCGCCCCGAATGGGCCGCTGCCTTAGGCTTTGACCCCTCCCTGAACCTGCCCGCTGCTTTGCTTTCCAGAGGCATCAGGTAATTGCTGGTTGTGCTTCGTCCAGAATTTTTAGCTACAACCTGTGGGAGAGAAACGCTGACTCCAGGCTGACCAGCTCCAGAAGTGGGCGTCTTAGGTCATTTTAAATGCTGTATTTTCACTCTTACCCATGAGGATGTCAACAACTTTTTTGTTTTGTTTTGTGTCGAGTCTTTTCTGAGAAGTTATTTTAATATTGTTTTCCCAAATTCAGGCCCCAAATTTAGAATCATGAAGCTGTTAAGACATCTTTGGCACCTAAAATATCGTTCGGATTTCCTGGGCAGCTGCTAGGTAAACACAAATGCTGGCTCCTTCGCTTTCTGAAAGGAGACAGAACAAAAATAATTGAGTTTGTTTGGCGCTCTCCAGATTTTAATTAAGTCAAAACTATCACAAAAGCTCTTTTGTTTATCAAACCCAGAATATAAGAAAAATATAACAAATTAAAAGAGGAATTTAGTCTTCCTAGATTAATTTTATGGAAGTAACTTGTTGTTGAAGTAGCTATGTGTTAATGATTACTTACTGTTCAGGTTGAGACGAATGAGTCTCATGTTCACATACAGAAACTGATACGTTAACTATCTACCGGTTGATTTGTTTGAAGAAAGATTTTGTTTCTACATTTAAGTACCCTTCTCAATTGAGGATAATCATAATACATTTTACGTTTTAAGATGAAGTGCTGGAGCCCTGGCCAGTGTGGCTCAATTGGTTGGGTGTCGCCCTGTGCACCGAAAGGTTACTGGTTTGATGTCAGGTCATGGCACATGCCCAGGTTGTGGGCTCGATCCCCGGTGGGGGGCATGCAGGAGGCAGCCGATCGAAGTTTCTCTCTCTCCCTCTCCTTTCCTCTCTCTCTAAAAATCAATAAGCTATTGTTGTTTTTTTTTTAAAAAAAAGGTTGAAGCGCTGGAGATCTGTCTATAATATGTTCCTACTTTAAAGCAATTCTTGATGATATCCTTATAAATTTATATATATTATGCCTGTAAGAAGAATATTTTCTTTCGTTCTGATATTATCAATACTAGAATAAATGCAAATACACAAAATTTACATTTAATTTGCCCACCCTTCTTTAGTCCTGAAACCTCCATTTCTGACTTTCCCGACCATCCTAATTCTCTGACAAGCTGAAGCCAAGTAGCGCAGACCTTGCAGGTGACGACCCCTTTCCTCTGTGTGGTCGTCTTGCCGCTCAGGAGGCAGGGGGACCAGGAGGAGGGGCTGCAAGGCAGGAATCCCCACTCACGGCATCACTTCTCTGGAAACTATCAAAACCCACTGTTGTTTCCTAACCAGGGACCAACTGGGTACACTTAGCAGCTCATCCCATCCTGTTGGCTTCCAGCGCTTAATTATAACCACACGGACTCCTCCTCGGCATTTGAAGGCCCCTGGCCTTTCCCCTCTGCAGGTGACAGAGGCTGGGGCACGAGCGCTGGGCTGGGCCCAGGCTGAGAGCTCCTTCCCCGACGTGGCCTGGGGCCGCCCTGCGTGTCCCTGGGCTGACTTGCCCCACAGCAGGCAGGGCCAGAACCGCGGTGGGAAGCGGGGAGGGAGTTGCCTCCAGGCCCAGAGGAAATGCCGAGGCCCAGTCGCACCCCTCCTTCGGGAAGTGCCACAAGGACTGATCAGGCATCGATTTAGGTCAAGATTTGCCACGTAGAGGAAGGAGATTGAATAGGAATGTGGGCCAACAGAATGGGGGCGCCATATAAAATGAACCTAAAGCCAAGGCCTTCAGTGCACAAGCTCATCACCTCGGGCAGGCCGCTCGGCACCCTCGGAGCTCAGGGCTGCGGCAGGTTCAGCGGGACGGCGGGCACACGGCGGCCCTGCGGGAGTGCCCGGTGACCGAGCGAGCGAGCCAGGGATGGGCTGAGATCCAGAGCAGCAGGCAATTCCCTTGCTTGCTTCTTTTTTGTGTGTGTGTGTATAAAAAAGATGTGTCCTGGCTGGATGGAGCGTCACCCCATCTACCAAAAGTTTGCAGGTTCAATCCCCGGTTGGGGTACAAATAGGATGCACCCAATCGATGTTTCTCTCTTTTGTTTGTTTGTTCGAGGGTATTTTTCCCATTGATTTTTAGAGAGAGTGGAGGAAAGAGAGGACAGAGAGAGAGAAAGAGAGAGGGAAAGAGAGAAACATTGATCTGAGAGAGACACACCAATTGGTTGCCTCCGGAGCCCCGACCAGGACCGAGGATTGAATCTGCAACCCAGGTACATGCCCTTAACCGGGAATCCAACCTGTGACCCTTTGGTGCACAAGCTGGTGCTCTAACCACTGAACAACACCATCCAGAGCCAATGTTTCTCTCTTACCTCTCTCTCTCTCTCTCTCAAATAAATAAGCATATCCTTGGGTGAGGGTTTTTCTAAAAAATAATCATCTGGATTCTCCCCCACATGATGACATCTGTTGCTTGAGAAGATAAACAATGATAAAAAGCCTCCCAAATTTTAAATGACTTTGTTTTAAATGACTTTGCCTCTCCGCACATTTGAACAACAGCGGACGCATGGAACAAGACTCTTTATCCGGGATATGCAGGGCGCGGGGGGCGCGCACGGGTTTGACAGTCCCTCACGGAGCTCTCCATTCCTTGGGAGTGTGGAAACCCCAGGGAAGTGGAAATACCCTGGCCTCTAAGTCGATGTCATGTTTGAAGTCAAATCCTGCCTTGTAAGAGCTGTGTGACGGTGAGCCGATTACATAAACTTTCTGAGCCTTGGCTTCTGTGTCTATAAGTATTGGGGGCAATACTTATTCCTTTAGAGGTTTACTGTGAAGATCAACTCAGACAACGTAAGCAAGACACCCAGCACACAGTAGGAACTCAATGTAGATTAGTTAGTGTCCATCCTGCCAATCTTGGAGTCCCATTTAAGTCCCATATCCAATAACAAAAACCCAAGACAAAAGGATCGATATGACTGAATATTTTATATCAAGACAAATTGAGTGTTCTCTGTTTCCCTTTTTCTCTATACATTTGACCCTTGAACAACATTGGTTTAAATTCCATGGGTCCGCTTATAGATGGATTTTATTTTCAATAAATACAACAAATGTAGTTTCTCTTCCTTATGGCTTTCTTAATAACACTTTCTTCTCTTTAGCTTACTTTATTGCAAGAATACAGTATGTAATATATGTAACATACTAATATGTGTTGACTGTTTATGCTATCAGTAAGGCTTCTGGTCAACAGTAGGTAGATTATTAGTAGTTAAGCTTGGGGGACATCAAAAGTTAAACTCGAATTTTCAACTTCTAGGACCACCAGCCTGCCCATCTGCCATCTGTGAGCTAATTAAGCATCATGATTTTATTTCATTAAATGTGCACCAACATTAATAGACTTGCCAACATTTTTGGCCTAAATTAACACTCAAATACAATTTTCCTTGTTTCTTTTAACTTAACTCTTTGCTGGGAAAACGGGAATGCATTCATGTCTAACTTTTCTCCATGTAATTGCCATCAGACCTTGACATTCTTCAAGTCCTGACTTTGCTGAAATCACTAGATCATAGAATGAGAGCTCCGAGAGAGCACGACCTGTCCATATTCAGCCCTCTGTCCTTAGCCTTGTAGTATGTGCTCTTCAAATATTTGTGGAATGAATGAAAGAAGCTTCGACCTTTTCCAAGTGAACGGCCCTCCCTAATCTGGAATTGTTTTCATTGCATCTCAGGAATCCACACTCCGCCTCAGCACCTCCAGGGCAGAGGCTGTCCACGGCATGCGGAAGGTCCACTCCACGCTTCGCTCCTGTCACCACTGGTCCCGGTTGTCCGTTTGGTTGGGTTTTCCATCTGAGTCACTGTGCTTCCTTCGCCTGTTCCACCTGGGCCCCACTGGGTTCTTCTGCAGTAATGCCCTGAGGATTGTGCCTGGTCCTGCATGGTGACCTGTAAAAACCCCTCTCCCTTTCTTGTAACAGACCCATAGAGCAGGACGGGATCTCGGGTTGGGTCCTGGGAGTCCCCAGTTTTTCGAATGCACTCAGCGGATTTGCATGCTTGGTCGTGGACCAGCACTAATCCGGTATGCTCTCCCGGCAACGAGCTCACCTCCGAATTCCTCTTCCCCTCAGTTAATTGCTCCTCAGTTAAATGTTCCTCATTCTCTTAACCAGTTCCGTAGAACGATGGCTTCCAATTGCCCATTTCTGGTCCAATCTGGACATTCCTTCTGAAAATATGTCACACATACAAATGGCTACAAAACTCTAGGTGTGATCAGTCCACTACAGACAATGAAGGGACCACTTGGACCAGACTCATGACCTCACCCACAGCCTCTGGCAGATCCCACCCTTGTGACTTCAGGAACCTAAACCCAAGTCACCCACTGGAAGACACAGTCAGACCTTCAATTCCTTTTATCCCTGACCTTAAGGTACGTAGGATACTCTGCTGTCAGATTTTCATAGCTGCAGGTCAAGGCTCCAGAGGAGGAGATGGGCTTAGACCCTGGTCTGCAAGTCCCTCTCCTTGGCATTCCCTTAGTGTCCCCTTTCCCAGGTCTAGACCCCAGGCTGGCATTGCCCGAGGAGCACCATTCATGAGACTTGCATTTCTAACTCTCTTCTGTTGGAAAGTGTCCTTCCCATCACCAAGGCAGGGTGCTGTGTTTGGAACACATGGGTTTCCCCATCCCATAGTTGATGCAACGGTGATCTGTGATGTCCAAAAGTTGAAGCCAACATCTTGAATAAGTTCAAACACAAGTCAAGAACTAGGCTAACTTTAACTGCTCCCTTCTGTCCCCACATTCTATACTTTTATTGTTATAGGCTAAACCCTTAAACAGTAACAGCTTCCAAAAACATGCACACATGATCTGACGACCTTGGCTGTAAATGAGGCATTAAGCATGCACCCGTGTCGTGAATAGCGTGAAACCCCACTGTCACAGGACAAAGCACGGCACGTGGATTATCTCAGCCAATGCTCACAGCTTGCAGAGGGTAGGGGTTGTTTTGATTCCCATTTAGAACTCTAGAACTCAAGAATCGCCCAAAAAGAGGTTAAACAATTCACCCAAAATCTCACACCTGGGAAATAAGAAAACCAAGATCCAGCCACAAAGCCTAGGATTTTACCCAACATGGCCATTGTCCTACATCAAAGTGAACTGCAATTCAGATGCATTTATTGTCACCAAAATTGCCAAACTGAGCACTTTTTTTTCCTTCAAGTGCAAAATTACAACTCTGCTCAGGCTCGGTACTTTCCATCCCAAACATTTTATTAACTTAGGATCTGCTTTCTCTTCAATTTATAACACACGGATGATCTTCATAGACAATAAACTCCCTAAATCTTGTAACTAAAGTGGACAACCTTGAAAAGGGGATACTTTCTTTTTCTTTTCATTGGTTAGAAAACTGTATTTTATATGGGCAGTTTCGAGAGGCTTTATGGGTGGCAATCATTTTTTTATTGTCATTTATTGAGGTATAACATACAAACAGCAAAGTACATGAACCCTAATTGTACAATTCGTGCATATTGAGATGAAGTCTTATATATATGACTCATTGACATCTCATTGAGAGATACATATATCTCTGATTACAAAGGGCAATATTGACTGAAACAAAAACTTAAAATCCAAAATTTACTATTCAGGATTCACAAAACTGAGTAAGTGTAAAAGAAATGTAATTAAACTTTTCTAGCACCTGGTCCAGATCTAAGGCCAATGCAGGAGGACAGGAGCCGCCAGACAGTGGGAAGCTCTGCAAGATGAATCTGCCTTCTCCTTAGACCAACAAATCGCAGGAAGAAAAATAAATTCACAGATGAAAAGAAACTAAGATACGTATCATCTGCCTTCAATATCGAAAATGCTGCTACTTTTAGTCCCACTTCATTTCCGAGGAGGGAGCTGGCGGCAAGGCCAGCTAAGGCGGCCGCGGGTGGCAGCGCAGGGAATACGCGAGCCGCGGGGGGCTTCCGTTAAAGCCAGCTCTTAGAGACGATGGCTGGCACCATCCCTCTTAGACACTGGTGACTGTGCACTTTGCACATGACATGAGACCTATTTAAAGAACACGTCCCGACTATGAGGACGATGGGCACCTAGTGCGCGTCTGTGGGAATGTGGAATGAAGCAGACACCGTTTAGGAGAGGCGCCCGCTTCACGTGGGGGCATCCACCAGGTCTGCCAGCATTTTTTATTCGTCTTCTCACGAATAACCCATGGAGGGAAGATTAAGACACATGCGTCCCTCTCGGGCTGGGGCCGAGGGTTCGCGGCCGCTGTCCAGGCGGGTGGCTTCCCGGGCCACCCGGCACAGAGGCGCTTTGTGGAGGATTGGCCTCGGGCAGGAGCCAGCGCCTGCTGCACTGCTGCCGTGGTTACCAGGCCCTCTCAGGATGCTCCCAGGTTGCAGAGAGTGCTGGAGAACAGACTGGTTTCTTGGGTTTTATTCACGCAGTTTCCATTGGTTTTGTCCTCGGATTAAAAACTACCGTGACCCTCTGACGCGGGCAACCACCCCCTCAGCTCTGGTGCTCGAGAGCGCTGGGAGTGGGCTGTCGCTGCGCCCCGTGGAGCGCAGGGCCTGGCAAACGGAATCTACGCCGCGCACACGTCTTTACGTTGGGCCTTGTCAGGCCTGGGTGGGCTTCCCCGCAGGGAATCCCATGACCGGTTACCTCAGTCAGCATCGAAACCTCTCCTTTTCAAACGTGCGTTACTGATACGCTAAAGTAAAAACCGCTGTGACCAGCTAAAACCATAGTTTATTGTTTGTAGGCACAGATTCTTTTCGAGGAATCAGAGCTACTCAGGGTGAGGCACAGATGTATCTTGGGTCCTAGAGAAGAGCACAGGTCTTGGGTGGGGGGTCATGAGCCCTGAAGTAGCTCCAGGAGGCTCTCTCAGAGACAGTCCACAAGGCCAGCCCGGGGCACCGACCATGAGGACAACTGATCCGTGCCAGGAAGGACAAGGGCGTGCTGTTTTCTGCCTGATTAAGACTGAGACACAGAGTGGTACCGAGGACCCACGCCCGCAGCCGTGAAGAGCACCAGGTCCAAAGCCAGGCAGATCTGGGGCCGATCCCAGCCCCTTGCTGTCGTGAGAACTTGGGGAGCCTCAGGAGGTTTCCGGGTGTCCACCTCCTCGTGGCAAAGTGGGGAGGCTAGTCCCAGTGGTGTGACTCCATGGGATGCTGCAGGCTCAGTGCTCGACACGCCAGCTGGGCACAGGAAACACCCATAAGTGGCAAGTGTTTAACAACCAGAAGAACGAAGGTGGAGCAGGGGGGAAGTGAAGAAAGGAAAGGAAGGATGACAGGAGGAAGGGGAGGGAGGGGGGAGACGAGGGGAGGGGATACAGAAGGGGGGAAGGGGCAGAAGGGAGGGGGAGGGGGAGTGTTTGCGATAGTTACAAGGTCACGTCCCTGCAAACAGGGATAGAGAAGGTGAGTCGTGGCCCCAGATATGCAGCGAGCTGGGTTCAGATCCTGACCCCGGCGTGTACATGTTCATGGCCCCTGAAGGAGCTCTAGTAGCTCCAGAATCTACCATTTGGCCTTCGCTTCCAACCGCATAGGTTCATTTTTTCTTTAAGATGCTTATACCGATTATAGAATTTATATTATATTTAGCCACTTTTTTTATTTTAGTTTTTTATTACGGGTTGCCAAAATTTATAAAGAACTCAGACAATTCAACACCAAAAAAACAAACGACCCAATTAAAAACTGGGCAGAGAGCCTGAAAAGACACTTCTCCAAAGAGAACTTCCAGATGGCCAATAGACATGTGAAAAGATGCTCGACATCACTAATCTTCAGAGAGATGCCGATTAAAGCCATAATGAGACATGACCTCATGCCTGTTAGGGTCACATTTTGCTTGTAGTTCGACTGAAGGAAAGAGCCCACCCGAACCACCATCCACTTAAACAGGAACGCTAGGTAGGAGACAAAGCGAGGCTCCTCCTGAGGTGGCTTTGGGAGCTCAGGGGCCCTGCCTACTTTCTCCTCTTGTCTCCGCAGAACAGTTGTTCTGTTCCAATCTCCTCTCTGGAGTGTGGCCAACAAGGAGGCCTCCGAGCCTCCTGGGACCGCTTAACCACCGTCCCCATAAAGCTGGCTCCTCCAAGTGCCACCAAGCAATGAGGGCCAGTAAAAGTGGATATTGGCTGGACTTCAAGGCTCAAGAAACTTATGAAGTCATCTGCTGCCTTTGGCAATGTGTGTTGGCTTCAGAACTGGACCTGAGAGGCGCAGAATAAAAATTCTTATAAAAATAAGAATCAGGCTTAGGAAACAATGCTGCCCTGATTTTATCTTTTGCTGAGACATTTCACCAGGATAATATTTTTCCCTTGGAAAATTTCCAGTGGGGAACAGGTTTCCTGTTATGAATGAAATAGCCGTTTGAGCCAAATTTAAATAAATCTTAAAGGGCAGCTAAGCTCAGCTGACATTGAGATTATATTGGTAAAAGGAAAGGGGGCTCCAAGATCTCTATTACTTTATTATTTTTCATAAAAAAATAAAAGTGTATTTGCAATTGCATCTTTGAATAAAATCTTCCATCATCATCGCTTACAAATATATATATATTTCTACTTCTTAGGTATAATTTTTTTCCTTTGATTTCCCCAAGATAAGTCAAATGACCTTTAAAACAAGAATAGATGTCCACAGAGGAGGCACTCCTACATGGAAATGACCATGATCATTTGGAACCACAGCCACCATCTCCAACCACCTGCCCTGGTCTCTGAGTGACTGACTGACAGGAGACCAGGTAGCTCAGGCACTGCCATCGCGAGGACTGGCACCTGAGCCCGAAGCTCCCTGCTCCCCGTTTCCTGCTCAGTGTTTCCACCTCTCTGGTATTATTTTCTTCACACACACACACACACACACACACACACATCTTTCCATCTTCACTTCCTGGCATTTTTAGAATAAAGGCTGCTATTGCTTTTGCCTTAAGCTGTGTGTGTTATTTTGATTCAAAGATTCTATGTTATCAAGAAAAAGAACGGCTGGGCGAACAGGAATCTCTTCATTTGTCATTAATGATTTAAACCAGAGATTCGAACCCCAAGAAATGTGCAGAAAAACCATCGGTCCCTGCATCCAGCTGACTTCACCTGCAGGGCACACAGGGTGGTCAACTCTGCTCCAGCCGTACAGGCAAAAGGAGGAAAGACCATCAATGCAAAACCCTAGCCCTGTTCGTTTTTCATTTTTAAACCTCGGTTTTTCCTTTACTTCCTACTCTTTAGAATCAAATAACCGTAGGGAAAGAATCTGGCTGAAAAATGGAAACAGAGAGGCTTGGAGCTGAAATCCACGTCTACAAAGTCAGTCGGGAGCAACAGAAGCAGCCGGTTTGGAATGAACAGCCGCAGCCTGAGGAGTCTCAGCGCAGCATCAGCGCCGAAGGGCCCCCAGGAGCCTGATGGAAACACTGGCCGGCAGGCCGGGAGCCGGGGGCGAGCCTCTGCACCCATTCACTCATCCATTCCCAGCAACGCTGTGAAGTGGACGTTGCCTTACCCATTTCACAGATGAGAAAACTGAGGCCTAGAGAAGTTGTGTGGCTTGCCAGAATTCACCAAGGATCACCAGTGCCAGGAAGTAGCAGAACTCAAATTAAAAGTGAAGCTGTCTGACCCCAAACTTCCTTCCCACAACCGTTGGACTACGATGTCTGCCTCTGCTTGGGCACAGCCAGCGTAAGGCAGAAACAAACTTTAACTGGATTGTTGTACTTAAAGTACGTGTATGAATTGCAAAGGGAGAAAGCAATGGTTTGCTGGGATTTTAACACGGAAAAGTGGAGTAAGAATATGATTGACCTCATACCTGCAAATTCTTCTTTGAAAATAATTTTTGCCGGGAGTTACATTCAAAAGATTTAACAATTTTGTGTCGTGGGTACCATCAGTGGGAATAGACGTGGGCAAGGCATTGGAACAGGGCTCCGGCAGCCCCATGTAGAGATGGGGGCTAACCCTTTAGAGGCTGGATTGAGGAGCAGTGGAGAGGAGAGTGGCCCGAGAGCAGCCAGGGCAGCCGGCCCTTTGCCTAGTGCCACAGGAGTATTATCGCAACGCTTTGTAGATCCTCATGGCCGAGCCCATGCTCCCAGCACAGGCCGCCTAGTCCAGCCAGCTCTGGCCTCACTGCGGTGTGTGGGCCACACTGAACTGTGGGAGCAAGTGCTCCCTGCTTTTCACACCCGCTTGGAGCAGATGAATGGACATAGAACTTAAAAGAACACTGACTCCCCACAAAGTTCTCTTTTTCTCCAGAAGCTTCCTGTGGCTCAACAAAAGGGCTCAAAACAGCCTCCCTACCCTGTGGAAGTGTGGTTTACTGAGCATCAGCACAAGGCCAGATAATTCGTCTAAATTCCCACAAGGCCACAATTAGTAATTAGCCTCATAGCAAAAAGTAGGTAACATGGAAAATGCAGGTAAATTTTTAAAGTCCAGCTAATGAGTCTCTTATTATTTTTTTAAAATATGTCTTTATTGATTTTAGAGAGAGGGAAACATCCCGTGCCAGACAGAGTCATTGATCGGCTGCCTCCTGCATGCCCCCTACTGAGACCGAACCCGCAACCCGGGCATGTGCCCTGACCGGGAATTGAACAGATGACCTTTTGGCCCATGGGACAACACCCAACTAACTGAGCCACATGGGCCAAGGCGAGTCTCTTATTTTTAACATTAAATGATGTCACACAATGGTCAGAGCCCCGGTATTCTGGGCTGACTCAGACGTCACTGGAGCAGGACGTGACCTAGTCCTGTGGCAGAAAGGCTCCTCCGGCCCCGCAGAGGCTCTGGAGAATTTGAGGACACTCCCGCAAATGAAATTGCCTTAGCTGTTTGGGGCGAGAGCCAAAAACAGCAGTAACAAATAAACCCGGCCTCTGGGGCCAAACGCAGGGTTTGCATCTTCGACCCACAACTCACCAGCCCCGTGCTCCTAGGCAGGCTCCCTAAGTTCCCTCAGCCTCTGTTTCCCCAGCTAGAAATACAATTCTGTAAAAATAACACTAAGGTCTCACGGTCGTTGGAAGGATGAAGTAAGGCAATAAATGAAAAGTCTTTTACACAGTATCTGGCACATAGTAAACAGTAAGTTTAGTTCCCTTTTCTGACCAAGAAATTCATTTAACACTTGGGCTCAAGGCGCTGTGCTCTGGGTCACAAAGCTGAATGACACGCGCACTCTGTCCTCAAAACCTACACTCTAAATTCTGCTGCTTGGTGTTTACTCAACAGAAATAAACACATTTGTCTACAAAAAGATTTGTCCACAAGTGTTCATGACCTTTATTCCAAATAGCACCAAACTGGGAAAGACTCCAATGTCCATCAACAGATGAATGAATGAACATCTGACCATCCCCTACTCAGCAATGGAAAGGGGCAAACCGCTGGTACCAGCGTGGAGGAACCTTTGGAACATTTTGAGAAGGGAGAGAAGTCAGATAGGAAGGACTGAATAGGAGTTCTAGAAAGGGAACTCTACAGTGTCAGAAAGCCGAGTAGAGGTTGCCTGGGGGTGGGGAGAGGGGAGAGATTAGCGGCAGAGGTGCACGAGGGAACTTTGGGGGTGACAGAATGTTCTGGCTTGTGGGGTGTTGTTCACATGGATGTACACACTTGCCAGAACTCATTAAACTGTACCCTTGAAATGGGTGCCATGATATAGTAAGAAACATATCTGGTCTTGGTCTCCAGTTCCCGCACAAAGCTCTTAAAGACCTGGGAACGTCCGGAGTGATGGAGCCATTTTTTGTTATTTACAACAGCCCCTTTGGATCATGAGATGACTGGTGAGGAGTGGGGGGATCTAGATAGCTCCAGATGGGAGCTGGTTGCCAGAAAAGCCAAGCACGTGATTAGGTTAGAACTTCCAGACTCATCCAGCCCCCACCTCCTGGGAAGGCGGAGGACCTGGAGATTGAGCTCAAGCACCAATGGCCAACGATTTAATCAATCCTGCCTGCATCTTGGAACCTTGACGAAAACCCCAGGAAGATGAGTTTGGGGGAGTTTTCTGGTTGCTGAACACGCAATGCTCTGTGAGGGTGGTACACCCCAACTCCACAGGGACAAAGGCCCCCGCACTCAGGACCCTTCTGGGCCTTGCTCTAAGTACCTGTTCCATCTAGCTGTTCACTCCTATCTTACAAAATAGATTAGAATCCTAAGTATTATGCATCCCTGAGTCCTGTGAGTCATTTTAGTGAATTGTCAGTAGAATTGTTAGTCAATTCCCTCTATAACTGGTGGTGGTCTCAGGAAATGCCCGAGAACTTGAGAAAGAAGGAAACAGGACTGCCTCCTGCTGTGCAACTAAGAAACCAGCCCAGCCAATAAGCACAAGTCACCTTACTCCAGGGCCTGACTGTCTTGACATTTGCATCAGGCCAAAGACAGAATAGGTGGACCAGAGGAGGCCCGAGAAGGAGGCATTCTGAGGGTAGGGTGCACACTGCCCACTGCCCAAGTGAGCACTGTCCAGGGGCAAGGCCATGATCAGTACAGGGAGGAAAGGTTTGTATGGGAAGGCGGGTCAAGGCTTCAGAATGGAACACAGGTAGATCTGAGTCCGGGCTTGGCCATTTCCAGGCTGTGACCTTACATGCGTACTGAACACACCCCTGCCTCAGTTTCCCTATCTATAAATGAGGGTAGTGTCCACCTCTTCGGGTTACCATAAGGATTTTGTGAAGCCCTCAATATGGAGCCTGACGCACTGCAGGTTCCTGATCAATGTTAGCAAATAAAAATACGGTGAAATACCATGGAAGCATGGAACAGACTGATGAAACTCAGAGGAAAGTGTGTGGGGGGGGGGGACTAACCAAAGAACATATATGCAAATATGCATGACCCATGACACAGGTAACAGTGCAGTGGGCCTGGGGGTGGGGGCAGGTCCAGGGTGGAGAGGGGAAAAGGGGGGAAACCTGTAATATTTTCAACAATAAAGATAAATTTTTTAAAAAATACTGCGAAACACAATAACCGGCAGTCTAAACTGAGTTTGATTCACAGGAGCTAGTGAGAAAAGGCGTCACACTCCTGCGCTCACAGGGGCCATCTGCCAGACTTGAGTGGGCTCCTGGGAAGTTATCCCGACGCCCACAGCCCCTCCACGCCACTCGCGCCGCCTGACGGGGCCCTTTACAATCTGAACCTCCCACCCGGGAGCATCGCTACGTTCCTGAACACACTCCGGGAGCATCGCTACGTCCCTGAACACGCTCCAGGAGCATCGCTACGTCCCTGAACATGCTCCGGATTTCTAGTTCTGGAAAACGGCCAGACTGACTAAGATGTTTTCAAGATCGCGCCACTCATTTTTCCACTTACAAGAAAGTCCTTCCCAAAGGACTAGCAGTAATAATAATAGTAAAGCTGAGTATCTTAGATAACCATAAAATTAGTGCTTTTATGAGGATCACAAGTCTATTTCCAAATACTTGGAAATATGTTCTATTAGGACTAAAAGGCTTGAAACAGAAGGACAATCAGCCGCTTGGCTAACCAGGGCTCTGTTTATACTTCTCGGAGGAGCCACAGACCCACCTATAGGCCAAAGGAAGACCCTGCACCGCTATCTACACTGCCAGGAGGTGGCCAGTTGCCCGCTGCATTTACACTCCTGTGTGTAACGCAAAGCTGAGAGATTCAAACAACCAAGCACTGGTTTTAATGGCTTTGAAGACATAACATTCTGCGCAAAATAAATTATGTTGGCTAAAAGCCTTATAAACAATAGACGCGTTAACTGACCGGCTGGCGTGGAGGTTTTTGGGTGCTAGGTTCCCCTCTGTCCGGGTGACCAGGACCTTAAGCCTGCCTCTGGTTTCAGCAGTTCACTAACTGTACTGGGCCCAGGCCAGGGGCAGGGACACTGTCAAGAAGCTTGTGTTTTGCCTCCACCTGATGGTCGGTCCCTATCATTACAATTCACTCGGTCGCCGGTGACCTGCTCTCACAGGTGCTAACGGTTAGGCTGCTTTGGAAGGAAAACTGTTTTAAATACAGCGGCGCCGCCGGGGTTTTCCACAATCTCCACTGACGAACATTCAGGCTCCGAACGCCGCAAACCCGGGAGTCAACGCTTCGGTTTCCGAACACGCCTCGGAGGGCGAACAGGCCGCGGGCTTCGGGGGCCAGATCCCGAGGCCCGGCTGTGGGCTGTGGATCCCTCGGTTTGCGAACGTTTCAGAGCTGGAACGGACTCTGGCATGGGTCACATTCAAAACCCGAGGGACCCCTGTAGTCCTCAGGGACCTTCGCAGGCACATAGTGCATTCTCTCTATACCCCTCGCATTTAATCCGGAAAACCAGGAACCCAAGGTCAACCACAGAGCATCCCCGTGGCGTGTCCTGGGTCTTTGTACCAAATGATTTCAACCCAAAGAAATGCAAGGAAACGAGGGAGAAAAGGCAGAGTGGAGAAGGGAGCACTTATTGTTCAGTGGTTAGAAAACAAAGCCTTCAAATTTTTGTCTACTTCCTTTTCTAATTGAAAAATACAAAAGAAACAGTTACTTTGAATGTGTAGGGCTAATAAACTAAACTCTGAACTTCTGTTAGCTTCAGGTCGTCACATAATTACATGTAAATCATATAATTATTCCACTTTCTGGCCTTGTCTCTTTTTTGCAGAATGATTTGGCTTCACTTGGGTCCCTTTATTTTTTCTTATATTGTCTTTTTTGTTCTTTTTTACATATTCATAACGCTGTTCAGTTTCCAGAAGCATCCTATATTGATAAAGCATGTGGATTTTTTAAATTATATTTCAATTCCGCCCAGTCCATATTTGGGGACTTTCCTCACTGGGCCACTGGGTCCACTAAGCTGTTGAAGGTTAAACCAAATCTGCAAGAGAACTTATTCTATGTATAGGGTATTGTTAGCTAAGTGGAGTCTGCATTTCAATAACCCTTTAAAGAAAATGAAATGTGAATAAATAAAAATACTCTCCTAGAATGTTCCTTTTACGACAACAGAAAGACAATATAAGAAAAAAAATAACCCGATTTAAATAAGTGGTCTGGTTTAATCTTTGCTTGTTATTAGCACAAATATTTATTTTCACTTACAAATGTGAGAAATAGGGGGAAAATTGGCACGTAGGTAAATAAATCTATCTTCATCCCACCCTACCACAAAGGATGGAAAGTCAGCCTAAAGACAGCAGGAGTGTAAGGCTATTTGTGAGTGCAGTTGTTATAAAATTACACATGCTTTAGTGGCACATAATTTAGTGCAGTCAAGTACAAATAGATATTAATTTTTAATTATATGAATTTCCATTTCACTGTAGTCTCTCACCTTATTATTTAGCAAAGGGAGAAATGTTTTTAAAGTCGCCTACATCAAGTATTTGGAACAAAATAACCTTAATTCACTTAGAAATGCCTCTTTCTGTTACTAAGGCAACCAGAAAAGAGCTGTTTCCCAGAGTTCCTGGGCTCCACACGGCTCTGCCACCATAGAAAACATTCCCAAACGAACAGACAAGCTCAGCTGCAAAATCGATCCCCAGACTCAGGAGGAGGAGGCGTTTACGGCGACTCAAGGCAGAATTGCCATAAATGTTCTTAAATTGTCCTTAAATCGAGGAGACAAGCTATTGCAACAACACAGACGTAATGTTTGAGGCAAGAAAAATACAAGGACTAGCACATTCGCCAAGAGGGGAGGGATGGCAATAAAATCTTCCAGGAAAGAAAAATATCTGAGATGAACTGAGGTGGGGCAGGTGCGCAGAGAAACACCGTCAGTCCTACCTGGTGGACAAGTCGTCGGGGCTGGCCCAGCTCTCGGGGAGCAGACACTCTGGCATCAGGAAGCAAAATGACAGGACCGCGCTCGGCGCACAGCAGCTGTGGCTGCAAATCAATCACAGGCAGGAGCAAAAGCAGCAGGCACACCCTTCGGCGTAGAAAGGGCACTGGGGTGCACATTTATTTGTCCTTGCTGTTATCCCCACGCGTGTGTGACAGCGTTACATTTGGATGTGGTTTCAAAGATGATGCACACGGGGGGGGGGGGGGGTAACAAAACACGATGAAACTAGACCATCAGCGTCATTTGAAAACACTGACCAAATAATCAGTGAAAGAAAAAACACCCAGTGCAGACAGCAAAGTCCCGCTGAGGATTCGGATGCGGCAGGAGGTAAATGAGGGCAGGCACATACGAGCAGAGACCAAAGCTGAAAAATCTGATGCTTCTTCAGACAAGGTCTTTGCTATGAATCTTTATTCGATGCTTGCTCTCTGGAAAGCTCTTTATTTCGAAAGCTAATTCTGAGACAAGTAGCATAAGGCACTTACAAAGAATTACTTTTGTCATAGCACAAAGAGAAATTCTATCTTTTGAAATCGTTTTTTTTAAGGCATTAGTAAAAAGGTCTATTCACGCAGAGCACAAAGAACAGAGAAAATTAAGCAAAGGCCAAAAATGTCAGGCCGGTGAAGGTACACATGTGTTGTCCTGACACTGAATTCCGTGTTGATGTGACAAGGAGAGAGTTCCACGGACACCTAACGGCGTCAGAGAGAACAATTCCTCCGAGAGGCCCCGACGTGCTGAGAGGTGGGCCAGCTTCAGGCCAAAGCGTTGGGGAGACCATTGAAATGTTGCTTCATGACTTGGGTTTTCTAAAAGAAAGGGAAAATATTAGGGAGACGGCTGTTAAAGGGAGACAGAAAATGTTTGGCACAATTTTCATTAATTATCATGCAAGGAAGGGAAGTACTGCCTCTTACTCCATAAACCGCTAATCATCCTTTGTTCCCAGGGCAAGAAAGGAAATTAAATGTTTCTCATGGGAAGCCAGGCCAGGCTTATATCATTCTCCATGAGAAGCCCCCACCGCATTCTCATGGCTGATGCATGGAAGGCTCAGTTGACAGCCTCGTCCTGGAGAGGCTGGAGCCAGTAGCAGGTAGCAGCCTTTCGGGAGGGACAATTCAGTCTCATGCTACATGTCATTTCTCCTGGGGCATCAAATGAGCATCTGTTTCAAACACAGGAAATGAGACTTCGTTCATAGTTCCACGCACTGCCATGTTCTCCCTAAAAACTGCCTTTTCAAATAAAATGCCTGAAATATCCATGAGCTATGACATGGGCTCGTCTTTGGAAGCTGACTGGGTTGCCAGGTTGCATTTTAAAGAAGGATATTGAATCCCTCCAGGGGTTAGGGGTGGGAGCTAGGGAGCTGTCTGATTCTCTCCTTCACTGTCAGGCATTCTGACCTCACAACAAACTATTGTGGACTGGTTTCCAGACTAGAAGCCATCAGAGAAACTGGCAAAATGTGCTGGCCACAGCTGCAGTTGCCTTTTTTTTAAATCAGCCTATAAAGCCATCTGGTTCCATGAAGGATTCTCTCTCAGCTGTGCCATTTCACATTCAATATTTCTTTCATAATTACCACATTAAAATTGCATGATTCCTAAAGAACTTTACAATCAGAGCGAATAGAAATGGATTTAAACAGCACAGATGAGTCTTTCACTGGGGGCTGTGTTTTTTGTTATTTTTTGGTGGTTGTGTTTTTCTGGGTTTTTTGGTATAAGGACAAATATCAGCATATTTTCCTTTCCAAACAGTCTTCAGATGAACTTCTGAAGAATAACCTTGCTGATGTTCTTTTTAACAAAAATGGGTCCCAGCCCATTCCTTAGAAATGGGATTAGGGACACTAAGAAGACCGACAATATGACTTTTCAATAGTAACAACAGATGGAAAAATAAACAAACGAAATAAAAGGGCTCATGCCCAAAATGGTAACATTAGGCCTTAAAGTAGAAATCTATGCACCCAGAAGATGAAAGAAACCACCTGGGGAAACATCCAATGATGGGCTAGATTTGCTGCGCAATTTATATAAACGAGTGATGAAACACTCATGGTCCAGTAGTGTGATGGCTGCTCTCACCAGCCCTGATCTTAGAGATCTTTCCTCGAAACGTATGAAGCTCCCAGGTTTTACACTAGCTTTCCACGTCTAAGCGTAAGTATGGTGTGAGGGGAGGTCTGTGCTCTTCAAATTGGCCTCTGGTGCCCAGAGCGGTGTTGTCAGTGGACATTTACAAAGCACGAGTGTTCTTCCCTCCTGCCACTGGACCCTCCATCCACCCTCACCAGGCAGGCTCTGAGCCTGATCCCAGCCTTAGGGGACCTGCCGTGTGGTTGGGGCCTGGCTCCCTCACTCTCTCTTCCCCGGTGCCCCGACTCCAACAGCCCAAAAATGTCTTACGTCTGTCAGTGGAGGCATAATACGGACAGTAAGGAGACCTTTAAAAATTCTTAATTTTAATGTAACTTTTAAAAAGAACCCTTATAGCACCAGAGCAAACTCCTGCCTCAAATTTGAAATAATAATAATAATACATTTACATAGATATGACTTGCAAAACCTGGTATTTTTATAGTACTAATGATCCTTAGGTATTTGCAAATATTCTGGGTGAAATAATAATAATAATACATTTACATAGATATGACTTGCAAAACCTGGTATTTTTATAGCACTAATGATCCTTAGGTATTTGCAAATATTCTGTTCTCTCACCTGGGTGGCCCATGATATTGGACCATTTCCCCCGTGTTCCTACAGCACTACCATCAGGTACTGTCATAATCCCATTAATATATTTATGTGGCCCTTACCACACTGCTAAGGGTTATGTAATTCTTTTTTATGGTCAGTAGAAGTTTTGTGGGTTTTTTAATATGTCTTCATTGATTCCAGAGAGAGGGAGGGAGAGGGAGAGAAACATCAACGGTGACAGTCACTGGTCCGCCGCCTCCTGCGCGCCCCCTGCTGGGGATGGAGCCCGGACCGGGCCTGCGCCCCGACCGGGACTCGAACCCCGAGCGCCCGGGTCCCGGGTCCCGGCTCAGCGCTGAGCCGCCCGCGGACAGCGGGAGTTTGAAACCCGCAGGCAGCCGGCGCGGTGCCCAGGGTCCCGGGGGCGCCGCCTCCCGCGTCCCTAACGAGAGCGCCCGGTTACTATTTAACTAGCGGCCCCGACCCAGCTCCGCCACCGCGGCTCCGGCGCCTTCCGCGCAGGGCGGGCTCCCCCGCAGGGCGGGCTCCCCCGCAGCACGGGCTCCCCCGCAGCACGGGCTCCGCGGTCCCGATCAGCGCACGGCCATCGCTATGGGCGCGGCCTCTCGCTCCCCACCCACGAGTGCGGGGCAGCGGGGCCTGAGTCATGGAGGCGGGCGCCCGGCACCCCGGTACCTCCACGTGCACCAAGGTCAGGAGGGGACAGTAAGTGCGGCACAGCTGCCCCTCCAAAGCGCGCTTCCCTCCGAGCGCCCTCCCGCGGGCCTGCGCCCCGGGCCAGAAGGGCCCCCCCCCCCCGCCGAGTGCGGGACGGTCGGGACCAGGGCCCGCGCCCTGTCCCGGTGCAGGGCAGGAGCCACGCGAGGCACCAGTTCCCAGCCCCACCAGCTGCTACCTGGGACAGCCGGCGGGCCTAGGCGTCTGCAGCCTCCGCCTCCGCCTCCGCCTCCGCCTCCGCCTCCGCCTCCGCCTCCGCCTCCGCCTCCGCCTCCGCCTCCGCCTCCGCCTCCGCCTCCGCCTCCGCCTCCGCCTCCGCCTCCGCCGGGCTTACTTCGGCCGCCTGCGGGGAAACCGCAGTGAAACTGGGAGCCCCGGTGAGCGCGCAGGACGGAGCGGGGCCCACCCCCCGCACACACTGCACATGCCATGCACCACATGCACATGCCATGCAATACACCGCACACACCGCACACGCCACGCACCACACGCACCACACGCACACAACACACGCTACACACGCCACGCACCACACGCACACTGCACATGCACATACACACCACACACCACACATACACACAGACCCACCACACCACACACACACAACACACAATACACACAACACACAGTACACAGCACACACATAAACACACACCACACACACTTATGCAGCACACAACACAGGATTCACACATATGCAATACTCATGACACGCACAGCACAAACATAGAACACATACAATACATGCAACAGACACGCCACACACACATACAAAAAGCGCACGAACGCCGCCTTTCTAGAGGCAGACCCCCCGCTGGGAGTGGCGCGGGCGCGCGTGGATTCTCATTAGTTTCCTGACCTCTCTTAAGCACCCAGCACCCCGTGGGGGAAAGAATGGAGGAGGGGGCCTGAAAGGACAGCGCTTCCATGGGGACCTGAAAGGACAGCGCTTCCCATCACCCATCACTCACGGCCATCACCAAAAACAGGAAGGGGGGAGTTACCAAGGCTAGTTTTTAATACAAAATAAATGTTACTGTCTTCTAAATGAGACGGGCTTTTTACTGGGAGCATGGAAACAGCAGGAGTTCTTGGAATTGACCTCCACCTGGCAGCACATCAGGGCACTGGAAGCTCGGTGGGCCCTGGCTGGGGGGCTCCTGGTCGGAGCATCGTCCCGGACACAACAAGGTGGCAGGTGCGACTCCCGGTCAGGGCACATACCTGGGCTGCAGGTTCAGTCCCCGGTCGGGACACATATGGAAGGCAACCGAGGGATGCTTCTCTCACATTGATGTTTCTCTCTCTCCCTTCCTCTCTCTAAGCATGTCCTCGGGTGAAGACTTATAAAAGAGAACATGGTCAAACTACAATGCTTTCACTGTGAGAGCCAGTGCCTTTCATAGGCACAATTATTAAATATGCTGCTGTACCTCTTCCGCTGCTGTCTCTCCCTCTTCCTCCTTAGGTCCATAAACAGAAATTAAAAGAAAAAATATAAATTAGCATAAGCTTGAAATTAAATCTAAAAATTAGGCAAACTGTAATAAAATACATGTTCATCAAAATACAAGGCATTCATTTATTGATAAACTATATAAATAGCAAAGATATGATAACTGAGCGATACCTACTTATTTCATGCATTATATTTCAAGCCCTTGAAATATTATGAGATTAAGACATTCTTCTGTCATTCATATGCCTCAAAAAATATAATTAGTAATACTGCTTAATTATATGTTTAATTCTATCTGTACGTCCAGCACATACTGCAGATCTATAGAGCTATCTAGTAAAACTCAGACCATATATGTAAGCAGTTAGAAAATTTGAACAAGTCTATGTCTTTTCTGCACTTATGTCCTTATAAGTATGACTTCACTGCAGCTTTGAACCAATTAATAAAAGTAAAAACTGTTCCTCCATCAGAACACAACGGCACAATAACATTTCTGAGCCATGCAATGTTCAAACACTGACTTCCTGTTAAGGAGAGAAACCTGCAAGGTAAGAGAGGGCGAGGCCATCACAGCTCAAACAGGGCTCCACTCTGCCAACCCACTGCAATTTCTATTTTTTTCTCAGCTCAAAGTAATAGAACCAAGATATATCTGCTAAAAATGCAAGGAAATAAGAACCTTCTGGTCCCTTCCCACAACGCCCTCTGACAGCCCTCTCTGGGGCCAGAGCAGTACAGTCACTTTCAGTAAGTGAGCGGGTGTGGTTCCAAAGAGCGGTCGCTAAAGATCGCCAGCGCCTTGCAGCTGGGGCACGGCTCACGGAATCTTGGACTAGGAAGGGAAAGCAATCTTGCAGTCACATGTATCCTCTCACCCCTTCCTTCTTTGGACAGATAGGGACACGAGGCCATAGATTTTGATAATCTGCCAAAGGTCACAGAGCCAGTAAGCAACACAATCAGGACTCACTTTCAGGTTCCTGGCTGCTAATTCGGAGCCCTTCCTACTCCACAACGCTGCCTCTGGAGATCAGACGGGAAAAGGCAAGTCACAGAGGACCGGCCTCACTGTCGCGCTCCCCACCCCAGCCTATGTTCCTGGCCAGTTCCCGGACAACGCTCTCCAATGTCCGAGACTGGCATGGAAAATGCAGACCAGGAAAGCCTGGCCCAGCTGGCCAAGGCCCAGGCAGCCCAAGAGGCTTTCCCAGCACTGGGAATGGCCTTACGTCAACCACCATGATGACGTACCACATTTTACTGCTAAAATGACATCCAGGAAAAGAGACTCCTGCACTTGTGAAATTCAGATATTGGTTTCTCAGCGATGTGCTGACTAAAGCTCCTTAAGATCATCTAATTCTGCCCAGGCCCATCCCTCCCCTGCCGCGACCCCCTCTTCTCCCCCTGGGGTTATGCTGTCTCCAGTCCTCCTCATCTCCAACCTGTTCTCCGAGACAACAAACCTCACCCTGACAACAAAGGACAACAACACTTCTGTCTTCTCAGGATAAACCCGTCATCCTCAGAATGGCTGGAAGGCTACCACCATCAGCCCCGTACTCACTCCCCCCGCCCCACTCGCCCCTCTAGCCTTGGCCCTCACCCCTATTTTTTTTTTCTTAAATTCCACCTTCTATTCCTCTTTATTAATAGAGAAAGGCATTTTTATATGTTTTTATTGATTTCAGAGAGCGGGAGAAAGAGAGAAACGTCAATGATGAGAAAGAGTCACTGATCAGCTGCCTCCTGCCGCCCCCCACTGGGGATCGAGCCCACAACCCGGGCATGTGCCCTGACCGGGAATCGAACTATGATCTCCTGGTTCATGGGTTGACGCTCAACCGCTGAGCCACACCAGCTGGGCCTTCCACCTCTTTTTCTCAGCCCTACGGTCCACATGCAATTTTATCACGTCAGCCATAGCTTTCAGGACATTGCTTAAAATGACATTTTCAAGGGACACTTTCCTGACCCAGAAGGCTGATTAGGGGACCCCCCGTATCTGCTCCCATAATCAACATTGACTTATCTGCCTCCCTGACTAGTCTGAGCACTCCTTGGGCCGTGACTTGTGTCTCGCTCATCTTTGGATCGCCAGGACCCAGCCCCTGTCTGGAACCAAGGTATAAGCTCAATAAATGTGTTGGGTGACTGGGTAAATAAACATAGAAAGTCGGCCATTAACACTTTGAATCTCAAAGAACATGATTTTCTTTTTATCCACATAAGAGCAAATGAAAATTCACAATGTACAACAAAGAATTACCAACTACGTGAGTTTTATATTTTTCTAAGTCCAATTATTTGTGTTAACTGTACTCAGCTGGAACAAATGAATTAAGAAGAGACACGCTATTAAAAATGGGTTCTCCTTAGAGCGAGCCTGGAGGGCAGCAGGGGCCTTGGAGGAATAAGTGTTAGTCTCAACTCTTACAGCCTAGCTAGCAGCTATCACCACGGGACTGGCAGTCTTCGTCGATGCCTGAATTGACCTTAATTTCTTGAATGAGACATTAAACAGAGAAAGTAATTGCTCAGAGAATTTATAAAAATACCTAGGCTCAAAGGTCAAGTACACCTTGAAGAACCTTAGCTATGACCATCACCAGCTCCATCAGACACGGGCTCTGTGGGAGCAGGGACGGTGTCATTTTCATGCTCCGTCTCCAGTCGCTGGAATTCTGCCCAGATGTGCCAACTCTCAACCTGTCCATACAATGTTGAATGAATGCATTTATGTAGCCTCTCTTGTCTCACATCCCTCTTGGGAGGAGGTGGGATATATCGACTAAATAAAAAGGTAAATGTCCATCCTTAGCTCACGGCATTGTAAAATATCAGAATTGGGCAGATCCTTACCTACATTCAATGTTTGAGTTGACTTTTATGGTTGGCAGATCATTATATTGACAAAAAGGGTTTTTAAAGATAATTATAATCACATGGTCAAGCTCTTGCAAAATCTTAGGCGGGGTAAAAACCATTCCCTTGGCGGTGCTACAACTTTCCATCACTTCACCGTGTTGTTCTAAGCAAGCTCGTCGGGGGAGCCTCAGGAGTGGGAAGTGTATCTGTGGCGGGAACATGGCCAGGGAGGCAGGCTGCTGAGGTGGCACGTGGCCAGGAGTGAGGACAGGTGTCAGCTGTGGTGTCAGGCTGGCCCAGTTAGGACAGGTGGCTGGTGTGGAGGGAAGCCGAGGGCTGCCAGGAGTGACCTGAGGAGGGCAGCTGGCCTCGCAGCGGCTGGGAGCAGGGCAGACCTGTGTTCCCTGGGTCCTCAGGCACCGCAGGGACCCAGGCGCAGGGCTCCTCCCGGGCCTGGACCATGCCTGCCTCCTGAGGCACCTTTCCTCCTGACTGGTTTTGGGGGAAGCCAAGTGGCGTGATTTACAGACCATAATCAGGCCAAAGGCTAAGAGAGTCTGGAGAGGACTTGATTCGGCAGAGAGCACACTTAAAATCCTGTTACCTCGACGAGAACCAGACACGAACATGGACCAGGCTCAGCGCTCCCAGGGTCTCGCGAAGTTCCCGGGATGCCCTGTCTGCAGCTCCTTCCTGCGGGAGCGCCCAGAAGCTGGGGCCTCCGCTGTCCTCCTTCACTCCTCGGGCGCCATTCACAAGCCCCCTCTCCCCGCAGTCCCTCAGCGCCCCCGGCCGCCTGCCAGACACTGCCCCAGGCTGTCAGCAAGCAGCTGGCACACAGCTCGGCACCATGACCAAGGAATAAGGTCCCTTGTTTTAGAAAGAACAAGAACCCAACCTAATCCTAACAGCAAGGCTACAGATTATTCACGCCCTGTCTGGACTGCCCGCAGACCTGGGTTCAGGTCCTGCCTCTGATCCCTCTTGGCCCTGTACCCTCCTCAACCACAGCAGTCAACACGTTAGCTGCAAACAGCCTGCTACCCGCCTGGCTGCCCCCCCCCACGGTCACCCTCACTCTGGTGCCCAGGAAGGTCCCCAGCACCTGGTAGGAGCTCCGGAGGTGTCTGGGGAGCAGAACGGAGTCCAATGAATCTCCGGGGGGAAGCAAACAGACACTCACCTTCTCCTGGGACTCGGCGAGGCTGCCCGCATCGCCCGCGTCCTCTCTCTGGGCCTCATTTTCCCCACTGTCTTCAGCCTTCTCTGTTCCCTGGTCATAAAGAAACGCACCACTAGCCTGAGGGAAGCTTCCGAGGAAACACCAGGCCGCAGGCCTCCTGCTTGTTAGGCCACTTAGCTCCTAGCGCAGCGACGTGCAGCCTTTCTCATCTCACGGCACACAAGCTAAGTACTACACTTCTGCAGCACCCCAAAAATAGGTTGTATTTTTTTGCCGATCTGATAAAAAATAGGAATAATTTTGATTCATTCATGACAGACAGCTGTTGTCATTTTCTTATTTGACAATCTAAGGGAAAAGGGGTCAGTGCCCCGGCCTAAACAGTCAGGCATGGCAGGTTTTAAAACTCTTGCAGCACATGGTTGGACATCGCTGGAGCAGAGCACAGGTCGCCACCCGCCGAAACTGCTCACTGGAGCTCTTGGTGAAATTCAACAGATCTGCTTCAGCGGCCTGGGAGAGCAACACCCCCAAACGAGGGTTTTGATGCACCCGTTTAAGGCTTATGAGGAGAGCGACAAAGCAGCCAATATTTAGGCGGGGTTTGTTTTCTGTTGTTCGTGTGGAAGGGAGGCTTTATAATTTTAGAGATTTAAAAAGATTAGAAGATGATAGATGATAGATGATAGATGATAGATGATAGATAGATAGATAGATAGATAGATAGATAGATAGATAGATGATAGATAGATAGATAGATAGATAGATAGATAGATAGATAGATAGATGATAGATAGACGATGACAGGTAGATAGATGATAGGTGATAGATAGATTAGTTAGATGATAGATTAGATAAATGATAGATAGATAGATAGATAGATAGATAGATAGATAGATGATAGATAGATAGATGATTAGATAGATAGATAGATAGATAGATAGATAGATAGATGACAGATAGATAGATGATAAGTGATAGATTAGATAGATGATAGATTAGATAGATGATGATAGATAGATGATAGATAGATGATTAGATAGATAGATGATAGATTAGATAGATAGATGATTAGATAGATGATAGATAGATAGATAGATAGATAGATAGATAGATAGATAGATAGAATGGATGGAAGGAAGGAAGGAAGGAAGGAAGGAAGGAAGGAAGGAAGGAAGGAAGGAAGGAAGGAAGGAAGGAAGGAAGGAAGGACAGAATGACAGATGATAGTGTCAAGTGACACGCTGAGGAAACCGGTCTGTGGAAAGGTGGTTCGAGATACCAACTCTCACCTCTGAGGTGCTCGGCGCCTCTCCCACAGCCTCGCCATTGGGAAGGGAAGGTTCTTCTTCGGGCGACTTTGTCACCTGCATCGTATAAATGGAAATGTTAGAGAATCTTTTTGAGGACAACCATTTGCATTGCACCACCATGTAGCTACTGAAGCCATTTTGTCTTCGTTCCCCATCCTGTCTTCACGACAGCACCGTGGCCTCAGTAGGCAGGGCAGTCACACCACTGACGCCTTAGGGACAAGACAATAAGGTAGAAGGTATCACACTGCAAGTGAGCGGCAAGGCCAGGCCTGTGCCTCCCACTGGGCGCTCTTTTGACTAACCAGCAGCTCCCAGTCTAAAATACGACGTTATATGTAACTACATGAGGTGAACTTGCTGTGGCACTCAGTTCACAACACACACACACATTAAATCATCACGTTGCACACTTTAGACTAATCCAGTGTTACATGTCGATCAGATCTCAGTAAAATCGGAACAAATATTAGGTTATTTTTATTATAAAGGCACTTCAAGCTCAGCCATATACACACCCTCCAGCCTCACCCTCCTGTGATAATCAATATTGAAAATTTGACATGTACCTAACTCAATCCTAATACATACATAGAGCTAATTTTTTTGTCAGTTATTTTTGTTTTATGTTTGTGCTTTTTAAAGCAGAAATGGGAACATATTATGCATAACTTGATTTATTTATTTTTACTTACTCTATCATGGGCATTTGTTCAGATGAATTAATGTGGTTCTAATACATTCTTTTTATAGCCTGCTTAATACTAAATATATAATAATTTATTCAAATGTTTCCCAATTGCTGGTTTTCAGAAAGTTTACATGTTTGTGTCTCTATAAACAAAACTATACTAAACTGAATAAAATGGAGGCGTTTTTAATTAGATTTCTTTCCAAAAAAGGAAATCACCGGCATTCATATCCCCACAGTAACCTGTGTGTGTCCTTTCCCTTCCTCCTCAGACCAGAAAAGAGAACTGTTCTCCTTCATCTCTGCCAACCCACTCGGGAGAAGGTGGCATTTCCATTTCATTTTCATTTCTATTTTCCTAATTACTGGAAAGAAAGGGCGTATTCTTCATGAAGTTAAGCCACTTATATTTCCTGTTCAGATAACTGCCTTCATATGCTTTGCCCATTTTTACTGAGTTGTCTTTTATAATCAGTTTTAGAGGTTCTTTATATAATAGAAGCTCTAGCCCTTTGTAAGGTTATGAATTTTTTTCCAGTCTACAATTTTTTACAAATGCTGTTGCATATATATTTTTTAAGTTTTTAGCATTTTACATACACAAATTTATCTAACTTTCTTTCTCTAAAATGTAGTTCTATTATTTTATATTAGTTATTAACATCTATAGCTTTAATCCATCTGGAATTTAATTTAGCATATATTGTAATGTTTTCTTCCAGATAGGTGGCAAATTATGCCTGAACTATTTATAAGCCATCATTTTTTTCTCTTAATATGCTATTCTATATATAAAAATGGGCATATTTATTAGTTCCTATGCCAATATACTACTTTTACCACTGTAGCTTTTAACATGAATTTTATTACTCAGAAAGGCAATTTGCTACAAGTCTTTTTCAACATTTTCTTGGCTCTTCTCAGACATTTATTATTCCAATAAATGTTAAGATCATTTTTTTCTAGTGTGAAAATGTTTTAAATAGACTTTTGATTGAAACAGCACTAAGTATATTAGTTTAGAAATTTTCATTTCTTAGTGTTGTCATCCTACCTAGGAAAATCATAGGTTTCTCTGTTGCTTTAATATTTGCTGGTGTCCTTTAGAATAAAGTTAAATTATATGCATCATACAGGCCTTATATGCTTCTTGAAAAATTTATTCCTAAACATTTTAGAGACTTTTATCACTATTGTAAATGAGATGTTTGTTTTTACATTTGAACTTCCTACTTGTTGTTGATGATATAAATAAAAGCTAATAATTTTTGTATATTTTTCTTTTATCCAGAAACTTAATAAGCTATCTTATTAATTCTAACAGATTTTATTGGAGTTTCTTGAGATTTCTATGCATACAATTACATCATATACAAATAAAGATAATTTTAAAATTTTATATATATTATATATACATGAAACATATTTATTTTATTTTTATTTTTTAAATTTATCTTTATTGTTGAAAATATCATATTTATTTTCTTACATTATTGCAATAACTACAGCTTCTAAAACAATGTTTAATATTGTGACAATAACAGACATACCTATCTTGCTTCTAATTTTAATAGAAATGCGTCAATATTTCATGGTTCATTATGACGCTTCTTTTGATAATTGGTTTATAAAATGTAATCTGTTTCCTTCTATTTATATTTTAACCTATTTTATTTTAACTAGGAATATCTGATGAATCGTATCAAATATCTTCTTAATAAACCATAACAATGTAGTAGATTCTGCTTTTGTGAGTTGAAATGAAATGTTTGTAAATAATATTCCCTCTGCCTGACCCCTCCAGAATTTAAAAATTCTTACTCAATCCTTTTACTTTTTATGGAAGTATGGTTATTTGCCTGACTCAGTGAGAATCCGTGTTCCTTATTACCAGGGCATAATTGGAAACTGGTTACGCAACCACGGCTTTGGCTGGAGCGTAGGATTAAGAACGATGCTCAGGTAATGAGATGTGACCAGATTCTTGTAAAGAACGAAGGCGGGCTTCACGGAGACAAAGCGCACTTACGAAGCCCTCCTGGGGAAACTGGCCTGGCACTTGTTCTGTCACAGCCTGCCCAAGACAAGAGAAGCTTCCTAAAAGCAAGAACGCTGCTTATGGAGCTTACTATCCTTGTATAAGCATGCATTTCTATATAATTGTCGGGAGTGTCTATTTTTAGCCTTAGCACAAGATTGATTTCCTTGCTGACTTCTCCACAATGTTGTTTACTACAAAAAGACACCATGACGATTGATGATTTATGGAGATGATACTTTATCATCTCCATAAATCATCGTGTCTGTCTTCCCAAAGGAAACTTGAAGGACTTTCCCATGTGCTCACATAAACACCTATAAACCCAAACAACACTGACAACAAACACCAAAGGCTCTAGCACAGACTGTGCTGCTAATTGTCGGAGTAACTTTGTGCAAACCAGCTCAGCTCCTCGGGCTTCCAGCCCCTCCTCTGGGAAGAGAAGAGCCGGGACTGGGCGGCCTCCTGGGTCTCCGGAGGCCGGGTTTACCTATCCTTCCATGGCCATCCCTTTCTCCCCCTGAGTTAAGGAGAACTTCGTGCAAGATGACAGCACCTAGTTACAAGTCAGGGCGGGATCTAAAACCTGAGGTTCAATATTTTTAAATGGGAAAAGATGAAACAGCAGAAGCTGAAATAGATTTACATATATTAGTATGGATACATCTCAAAACAATGTTGTTTTTTTAAAAAGCAAGTTATAGAACATTCCAAAAAGTATGATACCAATTTGGCATCAAAAATACAAACAACATATGTAGTGCTGGTGGAGAAAATTATATAGTTTTATAAATAGTTGGGTTTTTTTAATCCATGATGTTGGTGGCTCCCAAAGAGGGAGGGAAACAGGGTTGGGGAGAGAAAAATGTGACCTTATAGTTTCTCTGTAATGACCGCCCCTCCTAAATCAGTGGGTTTATTCTCTACAGAAATTAAACCAGAGGGGATCTGACTTCCCGGTCATGAGGCAGCTGAAGTGGGGGAACATACCCAGGACAAGGGGAATATATGAGAAGTTCACATGTTAGAAGGAAAGACTCTCCTTTCCCCTTCCCCACCTGCTCCAGAACACTGGCAGCCAGATTTACTCTCCATTTACCACCACCCTTATAACCATCACCATCACCATCACCACCACCACCGCCATCGCCATCATCACCATCACCATCACCACCATCTTCAATACCACCACCATCAATACCTTCACCACCACCACCATCACCGCCGCCATCACCACTATCTTCGCCACCACCACATCACTACCTTCACCACCACCACCGCCATCACCACCACCACCCTAGAGGCGGAGGATTCCTCTCTGGAGAAGCTCACCTAAACCAACAGAAAAATCCCACAGTCCAGGACTCTTGACAAAAAGTCACCTCAATGTCACTACCTGAAAACTGGTGACATATGAAAGGCACATGCCTCTGAGGCAAGCCCATGTCTACAAGGTAGAATTTTGAGTGGTTTCTCCTATAGTGAGAATTAATTTGTGCTCAGTCATCACAAATATCTTTAGAAATGAAGCTGGGTACAAACAAATAAATGAATTAAGAAATAAATGTCTTGTATCTATAGAGTCCTGTATGAGATTCTTGGAAGAGGTAAGGAATGCAGTGGCCATTGCATATAGTGAAGCCAGGTGATGTCATTAGAGGAATTCATGATATTAGCTTTAGTAGCATAATTCTTTTTTTTATTGTTCAAAATATTACAGATGTCCCTTTCTCTCCCCATTGACCCCTTCCACCCCACCCCACCCTCCTCCCCAGCCCCTCGCCACACCATTGTCTGTGTCCTTGAGTTGTGCATATAAACATATAAATTCTTTGGTTAATCTCTCCCCCTCCACTCCACCACCCCCTCCTTCCCTCTGAGATTCGTCAGTCTGATCCATGCTTCCATGTCACTGAATCTATTCTGTTCATCAGTTTATTAAGTTATGTAGATTCCACATATAAGTGAGATCGTAGCATAATTCTTTATTTAATAGACATAATTATACATAATCAAAGATGAAACAGCAGCAGAGGGGGGAAAACTAATGAAATTTATCTTGCTCTTGAATCTAGATCTTACTCTTTCCCTCTTTGTCAGACTTAAAAAGCAGAGTTTAATTTATTTTAAATAGAAAGAATTAAAATAGGGGATGTATAATAAAATTAACTAATATAAGCTATGAGAAGTCATTTCATAACAAAATTTTATGAACACAACTTGAGAATTCATATTTTTACATATTTAATTTAGCACAGTTAAGACTATTGAATGCAATGATATTTTTTTAAAGTATTATAAAACTTTATTTTATTTTATTATTTCTTTTTCTTATATAACAAAGTATAATGAAACAAAATATGAAAAGCATAGCTTTGGAACATGTGTTAGTAAAACCTTGCATTGTCTCTATGCATAAGATTTCACCAGAATAAGGGGTGTACTGACATCGTGTTAATTTAAATACTCTCATTTATTAAACAGTCTTGGATGCTGACTTCTAGCTTCACTTACTATGACTTGTATTGGGCCCCCATGGGGTGTTCAAGCTTACCTTGGAGCCCGGAGGGGGAGCCAAACCAAGGAATGAATAAATAATATTCTCTTCTTTTGCAGAAAAGAAAGAATCAAAGTCCTTGAAGCAAAGAAAAAGAATGTTTAAACCCACCGCACACTGTGAGCCAGGACGCTTACTGCAGCTGATCTCTTTTTCTTTTAATTTGTCATTAATTTAGGAGCTAACACAAAAGGTTACGCCAGTTTGCTCTGCCAAAGACGGCTAATCCCCAAAGGTGAGGAACCTGCGCATACCTGCCTCTCTGCTGAATGGTCCAGGGACCCTTCGGTGGTGCTCAGGCCCAGACAGGCACCTCGGCTCTGACCTGGGCTCAGATGCCCAGGCTCCAGCTGGGCCGCGACAGCCCTGCCTCTACTCCCTCTGGCCTCCTCCGCGCCCGCCTCCCCAGCACGTGTGTCCTCGCTCTAGCTGACAGCTGCTGCCCTGCCCGCAGGGTAACTTCTTCACCGGGGCTTCCTCTGCCTGCTGCCACCAGCAGTTTTGTGTAGGAAGAAGAGAAAGGGTGGCCTAAGATGCCTATATCCGGTTCTGGCCTTGATCAGCTCCTCTCATTTCCAGAGCCCCAATCGCCGCATCTGAAACGGGCCCTGGAAGGCCCTGGCGGGAGTGGCTCAGCTGGTTGGAGCATCTTCCCAGACACCGAAAGGTTGATTCCCAATCAGGGCACATGCCTAGGTTGCGGGTTTGACTGGGGACCATACACTGATTGATGTTTCTCTCTCTCTCAAATCAATAAAGCATGTCCTGGGGTTAGGATTAAAAATACAAGGGGGGGGGCGGGTTTGGGGTGGAGGGGGTTAATGGGGGGGGAAAGGGGGACATCTGTAATACCTTCAATAATAAAGATAAATTAAAAATTAAAATTTAAAAAATTTAAAAAGAAAAAGAAAAGTGACCTAGAAGGCTCAGGCGACCTCTAAGATAACTTCCAATTCTCAGGTTCTGAAGTCCTTTGAGTTTTTAAATGTTTCTTTTCAACAATTTGATTTACTAAATAGAATCTGTAAACTCTGAAGAAAAAGTGATTTTTATGGCAAAACGAACCATGAAATGTATAAAATAAATCTGCTGTTGTAATCAGAATGTCCAGAATGTTTTTAAACTACTTAGATAACATTTACACAAACGTATCTTGCACCCTTCATAAGACCTGACTTCGGCAAATCACCGTTTATGAAAGTGGGAACTTACCCTGTCTTTGTGGGTGCGCCTCTGTGCCCACTGCAGGGTGGATCAGAATTCCTTTCCAACTAAAGGCATACTTTGTTTGAACAACTGACCTCATTACTTCAAAATAAAATACAGAACCTAATCCCAAGAACTTCTGAATCATCGTTTTATTGTTTCCATCACTTTGTAAATCTTAAATGCTGCTAGTTCACAATGGGCCTACCATCCAGATATTGGATGGTAGAAATAGGTCATGACCTGAAAACTGTGAGCAACCTCAAATGCTGCCTCGAAATTAATCTGCTTTAAATAATTTCTGAGAAACACACACGCAGAAGAATTTTCCAAGAAACAAAAACTCACTCCACAGTACTGCTCTTCGTTGAAGATCTGGGGAGGCAAAGGAATCCCATTTTGAGGTTTTTTCTCTCCGGGAACATTGTCTCTCATCCATTTCCTGTTGTCTTCATCTCCAGCTATGTCCAATTCCTTAAAGTCGATTTTATTAGCTTCCAAAAAGCCCACTACTTCTTGCTGTTTTTTCCTAATCTGGTCAAAAGGAGAGAAAGATAACCATTAGGCTCTCTTTTTAAAATGTTTTGCTAAAAATAATAATAAAATATTTTGCTAATATTTGCATAAATTAAATCCTTTCTGCAACTATACTATACAACACAAATAATTTCGCAAAGTATTTAAACAAAGAAAACGATAAAATCACACGTCTTCATTATAAAGGATGAACAGAGTGATCACGTAAAGTCTGAAACGTTAATCTCAATGTTTAAACCATGGTGTGACCAACCCAATAAGGAGAGGCATGTTCTCATCACAGCTTCTGTGTGAGATCTTCAAAGTTCTTTCCTTTGCTAAGCTTTCATGCCAAAAAGTAAATCAGAATTGGTTATGAAGAAAAATGATGATTGGGGTAAGAGAAAGAAGGAAAAAGTCAATTTACTATGAAACTCAAATACCAAGCATACCCACTGAAATAAATGCACTTGGTCACGGTTATGGAAATAAGAACATGAGTCACACTGAACAAAAGTAGCTTTACTCATACAGGAAACCAAAGAGCCCGCGTGGAGATCGTTGGGTGGGGAAGGACAGGGGAGAAGCTGGTGGACGTTTCTCCCGGCACGTACTCCAGGTGACAAAGTGACAGGACCCGCTGCCCCAGGACTGTCCCTTCCTGCCCCACCCAGCTCTGGAGCCGCACCTGAGGGAGCCAACTCCAGCGCCACCGGCCACCTTCAGAGCCCAGAGCTCCCTTCCAGAAGCAACTACAGCAACTGTCGCTCCTCGGCTGAAGGCTCACTCCCAGAAATGCCCGACACCTCTTGCAGAAACACTGGGAAACAAGTCACAGCAGACTCTGGACTCTAACAAGCTCTGGGGGAAACCTCCAGAGTGATCAGCTGGAGGACTGGTCAACACTCACTTACTGACTCTCCGCTCTGCACAAGACTGTGCCAAGCTCTTCATCTGAACAGATTCACAAGCTGTTTATTTGGGTGAGAAAAAGGGAAAGACCCCATGTGCACAAACTAGATATAGAACAAGCTAAAGATAATAAAGGGGCAAAATCTGGTCATTTTTTAAAACTAAGATTAAAATTTTAAATAAGTAATTTTGACCTGAAAATACCCAATATCTTAATTTTTTCAGTCCTCTGAATACTGCCTAATGACGAAATCAAGTCGTGAAGAGCGGTCTATGGGGCACGAGAGGCCTCGCTGTTTCACGCAACTTGTTTATCAGCAGAGGGACTAGGCTTTGAGGATTCCAAGGAAGTGCTGCGAAAGGGACATGTCCTCCCAAACCGCGAGTCTAGATTCAAACCCTCGTTTGGCCAAGCCCAACTGCTTTCACAAAGATGAGTACGCCAAAAAATTATTTTATTCGTTTTTGCCAAAGTGAATGATTCTATCAAAGACTTGAGTAGAGTGTTTCTTAATTAAAGGAAAGTAAGGCGCGTATGGATGCTTAAGCCTGGAATCAAATCGCCACCAAGAACAAATTCTGTATAATTTGGTTTGGGTGGTGACTTGATTGTATATGTTATATTAATTATAAACATAAGATACATTAATATTAAATAATTTTTTAATTTTTTAAATCCTTGCCGGAGGATATGTTTTTTATTGATCTGAGAGAAAGGAAGGAGGGGAGAGAGAGGGGGAGAAACATCAATGGTCGCCTCCCTTACTAGGGATCAAACCTGCAACCTTTTGGTGCACAGGACAATGCTCCAACCAACTGAGCCACCCAGCCAAGGCAATAATTTTTTAATTTTTAACATAAAGTGAATTATATATAGATTACATATACACATATATGTAAATGGTAATCACACATTTACTTTTTAATCAACATTTGTACCATCAATATAACAAAGACATTGCTAATAAAAGCACTCGATCAATAAATTAAAGGTGGCTGTTAGCCAAAATACAACACTTAATAAGATTTGTGCCCAGATATCTATTTCAGTTTGGGGCAATTGTGGACGAAAGATAAAAATAAAAGTCATACAGAAAGGTGTGGAGTGATGGACTTTTCCTTGAGTTTCTGGAGTAAGCACTCTGGCACGTTCCTGAGTGTCACCCCTGTCAGAACCAGAGGACCTGTGTTTTCTCCACCATGTGCCCTCCCCTGGCTATGCTGCTCCTGCTCCAGGAAACTCCATATCCCACAGCTGCATGCCTGAGGCAGTGAATACTACAAAGTCCCATCAGACCTGATGACAGCTTGTTGGACTAAATTATTCCCTTAATTAATCGTGTTTTCTCTACAAACTTCCAGCCTGTCCATAATTATTTGTGCCACTTTATAAATTACTTATTCCTTTAGATATTTTCAGAGATGACTCTGAGGTTTTGAAGAGTAGAGGTGTCTTCATTTTAGGAAGGTTTACCTTTCACTAAATATTCAGAAGACGGCATCCGTTATTCTGTCCAAACCCATCTTCCTTCCTTCTCAAATACCCGCTGGGAGTGGAATCAGCCCGGCCGAGGTCCATGGCCACCTCTCCAACATTATTGGCATCTCTACTAAATCATCCCTCACGACTGAAGTGGGATGAAAAGGGATCTCACTTTATTCCATGATTTCGAACAGATGAGAGACATTTCCCAACACCCTGACATGTTTCTTCTGCGAGAAAGTCAGAGAGGTGGAGGAAATGGATGGGAAGACCTGTTTGCTGTCATTTCTCGAAAGACAAGCAATTGCATCTTCAGGAAGTTAACTGATTGTTGGGTGCCTGACACTGTGTTAAATGCTAGTTCTCACCCTAGCTGGTTTTTCTCAGTGGTTAGAGCATTGTCCCATGGACTGAAGGGTCCTGGGTTCAATTCCAGCCAAGGACAAGTACCTCGGTTGCAAGTTCCATGCCTGGCCCCAGTCAGGGTGCGTGAGGAAGGCAACCAATCTTTGTCTCTCTCACATAGATCTTTCTCTCTTTCTCTCTCCCTTCCACTCTCTCTGAAAAGCAATGGAAAAAAATATCCTCAGGTGAGGATTTAAATAAATAAATAAATGCTATTTCTCAGCCACTCCCCAGCCCCCACCAAAGAAAGAGAAGAGAAATTAAAGGTGCCCCTGTGTATTTCCCAAACACCAGTAACTTAAACTGGGCCAAAGGCATAGCATCTGACCATCAGAGCCCTTGACCTTGAGTGCTGCCAGGGCTGGAGAAGGGTTTTAGAAATAGGCCAAAGGAGGGGAGAGGGGAGTAGGGAGCATGTGAGCTCACCTGGCTGGCATGGTTGCCTTTGCCCACACCCTGATGCCCATCCTGAGGCCCTCCCCCTTGATGGGTCTCCATTCCCTGGGCCCTTGGTGAAAGTGAAGCTCTTCTCCTTGTGTCCTCCTGAGCTGATCTCCAGGGACAAAGCATCAGTCCCAGAAAACACCTTCCCTTCACGGCTTCAGGGGGAGGGGCATGCACAGCACCCAGAAGTTCTCACCAGACACACTCCCCTTCCACCTTTCGTGCCCTTTTCCTCTCCAGGGTGCCATGGCCAATGGTGGGCCCATAAAGGTGCAGACCCTCTAGGGGATCTGGGGGTCCTTGGAGCCCGTGTCATTTGGAGCCTTTGGGACCTCAGCGTTGGCCCAGAGAGCTCTGTTCTCCTAGCCTGTTACATTTACTCAGGCAAAAGTGTTGCTCTCTGTCCTGAAGCTACGAAGTCCCTGTCGGTCACACTAATGGGTCGGAGTAATCTTGGGGTCACTCGCCTATTTATTATCTGGTATAGTTAGGAGCCTTTCCAACCAAGGTCAGTCTACTGCAGTAAAAAGCACGCTGCCCTTGAGTGAGCGTGACCTGAGCTGCCGTCCTGGCCCTGAAGGGTGCTGAGGGGACTCTGCTGGTCAACCAGCTCGCTCGCAAACTGGATGCGCGCGGCCTCCCGCGGTTCTGGTGAGAACCCAGGAAGATGCGTGGGAAAGCATCTGTGCACAAGCCGAGAGCCTGCTCTGCAAACACCCGGCAGCACACTTTCCCAGTTTACCTGCCTTGATCAGTGTGCCAGGTAAGTACTCCCATCACCATTTTAAAATGACAAAGCGGAGGTGCCAGTGAGTTAAAGAAGTGCCCAAGGCCTACACCCAGATCCATCTAATTCGAGAGCCATGTTTCCCACTGTTTTTACACTCCTCGAGGCTGGAGGGAGGACTGAGGACCCAGGAGCCACCATGAGGATCTGTCCCAAAGATTGTGGTTCCAGGGCTGTGCATATTGAAACGGTGAGGACTACCCTCTCTCCCTTTGTCCCCCCGCCCGCGGTGGCAGTGGCCTTCAGGGAGAGAGGAGGGTCACACGAGAGGCACAGGGCTTCTCCTGCTCCCAGGGTCTCTTCCCCCAAACCCCACCATAAAAACCTGTAACTTCACTTTAACATCAACTGTTAAAACAGAGCTGTAATGCCCAGAGTACATGTGTGACCCTCACAAGGAGATGACGGTTTGGTTTTTTCTTTTTTCATTTATTTCAGTCACCCATCAGAAGCCTTGCTGCCCTTGTTGCCGAGGTCACAGGCAGGAATTCCTATTCGAAGTGTACAGACTAAAGCAGTAAGGAGCAAAGGTTTTACAGACCAACGCCACACACAGCCTAAGTCCTGGCACCTGCCCTGAGGTTCTGCTACAAAGACACCTCGAGTGAAACCAGGCAAAACCATTAGCACTGAGACCACGGAAATGATCAGTTCTCATTCCTTAGGATAAGACAGAAATTCTTCCATTTATGTGGCTTGTGACAATTCTTCTGAAAAATAATCATCATAGACTCAGATCTACTAATATTAACTAATAATTATAACAATAATATTGATTGATATTAACTAACAATTTTAATAGCTAAAAGTTATAACAGTTATAGTATTAACTAACCAGAGCTAATTATGACATTAACTAACAACTATAACATTTATTAAGCACTGATTAGTACCTGACACCATGCCAGACCCCCAGGCATGTTATCTCCTAAGTCCTCCTGACAACCTATCAGATGAGCACTATTCATGTTCTCATTTTACAGATGAGGACACTGAGGCTTAGCAAGGTGAAATAACATTCCCAAGGTGACACAGTTCCAAGCAGCACTAAAACATTTGCTCAGGGAACAAGAATTAACTTGGCTCTTCCAAGATCCTGGAATGAACGGTACCCCTCCAGACTCTCTGAGGCTAACCAAATCAAGCCCACGCTTCAGGAATGCAGAACATCAAGTAACCCTAAAAAATCCATAGATGTATTCATAGTCTCCAGAAGGATGCATGGGCCATGCTGAGCTGGTCTACAGAACAAGCAGAAAATCAGCAGGTCAGTGGTCAAGTTTCCAGCAATGAGCATCAATGGCATATTTAAAGGCCACTAGCCCGGCCAGTGTGGCTCAGCGGTTGAGCATCAGCCTAGGATCCAGGAGATCACGGTTCAATTCCCGGTCGGGGCATATGCCCGGGTTGTGGGCTCGATCCCCAATCGGGGGCGTGCAGGAGGCAGCCGATCAATGACTCTCTCATCATTGATGTTTCTATTTCTCTCTCTCTCCCTCTCCCTTCCTCTCTCTGAAATCAATAAAGACATATTTTTTAAAAATAAAAATAAATTTAAAAAAACAAAGCCCACTAAAACCTTTTTCCTCAAAAATTATTTTTATCTAAATAACCCAAAAACGTGTGCTCATTGCAGGTCAACTAAGAGTTTCTGAGGTCATCAATAGCCATGAAAGATTTTGCACTTTTTACATTTGGAATTTTCCCTCATCTTTTTCTGTTGAAAGACGTTCTAGAAATCACTGGACACTCGCTGATCAGTGGGGCTCAGAGTGGATGCCCAGGCTCCTTTCTCTTGCTTTCCACTCGCCCCCTCTGGAAAGTATGGTCTAGGAGTGGTGGCAGTCAACAGCTGCTGCTGGACTGTTCCCCGCCAGCGGCTCACCTAGCGTATCATCCCTGGTTGAGTGACCGCTGAAATCCTAGCTGCCATCAAAGACAGTCCAGGTCATGGATATAAAAGGAAACACCCCCGTCGCTGGTCTCCAACTCTCAGGATTAATACAATGGTTTTCTCTCCACAGCCTCTCAAGACTTCTGCTAAAATGCTGGCGGAAATGCCAGTGTCAAAGCCTGAATCGCCCCTCCACGGCCCCCGTGTCTGGAGGCAGGTCTCTCCTGCCCAGCATGAAGGCTGGAGTTGGACAGGCAGGTGGGCGATTCCAGGCCTGGTCCGAAGGAAATCAGACAAAGCAACGTTATGGGGTGAGCTTTTGGTACCTATTTTTGTTCTGTTTGGATTTCTAGAGCATTTAAAACTGTGGCCTTGGCGGTGTTTGTTCTTGTCACTGTGACATCATGTTCCTCAAATAATAGTGTTACACATTGCTAACTGCACACTTTCAGTTTGGCTCCACTGCGCACACAAGTGATTACACCCAGGAGTCACTTAGTAATCTGGTCCTTCCAGCTCCAAATCCTGTTACACAACCTGTCGTCTATTTGCAACTTTGATCGAAATCTTTGCAGAATGAATGGCAAAAAAAACACTCCCCCCCACACACACACACACACAGAGCAAAAGCCTTTGATTGTAACACTATATGCGACACGACAGGGCGCAAATCGCTTGTTAAAAATTCTAGAATCCAACACGCCCCCTTCCTCAGGCCCTTCACGCCCAGCTTGACACACTTACACGCGTCTTCAACACTGGTGAAAACCAACGCAGGAGGCGGCCGGGGCAGGGGCGCCCCGCAGAGCCTCGGTTCACTTACACATCCTCAGGCCGGCGCGGGGAGGCGGCCTGGGCCACCCCCTCCTCCCCAAGCCTGCGCTGCTCGGAGCGCGGACAGGAGGGAAGCCCGCGAGTTCCATCGGACACCTACCGCTATGGACCCAGAAGATGTGGCAACAAACACTTTGATAACCATTTTGACAGTCGGAAAGAGGACTCCCCCCAACACACCCCTGTGACGGGACACGGCGCGCGGCGGGCGGGGCCCTGCGCTCCTCTGCGCTCCCGCCCCGCCTGCGGCCCCTTAAGCTCCCGCTCTCCCGGGAGCGCGCAGGCATCCCGGGCCGTCCCTTCCATTGGCCCGGGAATATTTGGGGACCTGTCAGGAGAATGTTTGATTGGTTGATAAAAGCAGTCCCTGGACCCTTTCCCTCATCACTTTGAACGCCCGACAACAGTCCCTAAAAGGCGAGGCTGCGCTGCGCACCAATCAGAGCCCTGCGCACAGCTGCCGGGGATGGAGGCGGGTGGCGCGCGGGCCGCGGGGACAGGGACAGGGGGAGGCGCGCTCTCGGGGGCTGGAAAGGCCCAGACACTGCAGCTCTGGGCTCCGAAGGGGCCCCGTTTACAGGCCTTCTGGCCAACAAGCGGGAAGCCTCAGAATAGCCGCTAAGGCCTTTGAGTAAAGAGCGAAGGGCTGCCTTCCTTTAAAGGTTTCTGGCAGGTTAAAAGGAAAATCGGCGAACTGGCCTACAGCAGATACCTTAGGAGCGGCCTGTTCCCACTTTCTCCCCTTACCACCTGTTCCTCTTAAAGAACAGGATGACAGGTCTGGACGGGTAAGGTTTCACGGAAGTCCCCAACAAGGCTGGGAGACAGCTGTCCAAGAACTGGACAAGCAAATTGTCCTCGCTATGCTGGGGCGAAGGGGGAGGGGGGCGAGGGGCTAAATGATCTGTTTGTAACGGGCTCTGTCTTATTCACAGAGAGAACTTGAATTATGTTCAAAGTTGGAGGAGTTCAAAATCTAGTAAAACCCAAATGCTGGCCGCCAACTCTCCTGATGGGTTTAAACATCAAGATCAAGGGCATTAGAGGCAAAGGCCCCTGGGGGATATCCAGTCTGCTTAGATAGCTGAGTCTCTTATTTTTGAAGTCCCCTGCTCCTTGTGGAGGAGGTGGCACTGGCGTCCTGGAACAGGGACGGGTGTTAGGCTTATGCGAGCCCCCTTCACCAAAGTCTGGAGGCCTGGAGGCCTGCGCCCTGCCCGCCCAGGCCGGTGCCTTTGATGAGAAAGGATCACTGGTCCCTGGAATGCAGCTCAAATCCACTTACATCAGGCCAAGTGCTTGAGATGACTCCACCACAATGTAACCTGGAGCCTCAACAGGCCAGCTTAACCGCTCCTAATGGTAGGCCCTTGGCAAAGACGATTAATGGTGCCCGAAGTTTAAGCCACTAGCATTGTAATTTTTATTTTAAAGCCCAACATAGATCATAGGTCATTGTTGCTTTTCTTCTTTTCTGTATTTTCAAAACTTCTGCACTGAGTATATATGATTTTTGTCATATAAAAAATATATATATATTTTAACACCTCGGTCTTAAAATGTCAGGTGAGCATGTTATTTTCTCCAGATATTACTTAAGGAAGTAATAAGCTGTTCATTCTTGACTTTGTAAGTTAGTAACATGAACTATAGCTGGATTCACAGGTGCCCTAGGGAGTATACATCCCCTGATCATATAAGACAAAACTGCCTTCATAATGACACCCCGGGGGAAAAAGGGGGACATCTGTAATACTTTCAACAATAAAGATAAATTTTTAAAATCTTCACCACAATTTTTTTTTTAAATGACACCCCTTCCGTCTTCACGCCCTGGAGAGAAATAAATTTCCTATTTGAAACACTAGCTAACAATTTGTAGGTGTTTGCCCGGAGCCAGACTTTCTCTAAGTGCTTTGCATAAACCACTCCCTTCTTCTTTACAAACGCCTTAAAACTGGGCTCTGCGATTATCCCTACTCCAGGTGAGGTCTTAGAACTGGAGATGATGGGAAGTGAGCGGTGCGTCCAAGACCTGAGCTAAACCCATTTATCTCTACGCCACACCTAAAAAATTCCTGACGTGCTAACCTCGGATTCCTAGGGCTCCCTTTTTGCACTATGAATTTCTTTCAGAAGTTTATCCTTTTAATAATGCCATGAAAGTGTACAAATTAGAAATCTGAAAACTCTAGCTCAAAGATCTTTTAATGTATTCTAGGGACACGAGTGAGCTTCAAGATAATTAATAGGAATGCCAAACATTCTAAATAAGTCCTAAAATAAAGCTCAATGATTCTCTGACATAGAAAATGCACTTCAGAAATAAACAGCCTAATCCAGTGGGGATGCAGGAGGCTAATCATATCAAGTCAAAGAATCCTTTCAGATTTGACCCAATTTTTTGACAGAATTTTCTTTTTCCAGCTTTATTGAGGTATAACTGACAAAACTCTAAGATATTTAAAGTGCACACCAGGAGGATCTGATACAGGTATACGCTGTGAAAAGAGGACTTGACCTCATTTGAACAATAAAAGTATGCGGTATTGGCTCCAAGGTTCACAGAGATCCTCAGATGATCTCATGAACAACGAAACCAGATGCTATGTTTTGAGAAAATATGAAATGAGAAATAGCCTGGCCAGTGTGTCTCAGTGGTTGAGCATCTAGCCATGCACCAAGAGGTTGCAGGTTTGATTCCTGGTCAGGGCACATGTCTAGGTTGTGGGCTCGATCGCCAGTAGGGACTGTGCAGGAGGCAGCTGATTGATGTTTCTCTCTCATCGATATTTCTTTCCATCTCTCTCTCCCTCCCCCTCCCTCTCTAAAAGTCAATAAAAACATATTTAAAAATAACATAAAACAAGAAATAAAGGTATATTTTTATTATGTAGAATAACAGTGGTGGCCACCACAGTAACTGCAGTGAGTTGAACAGTGTCCCCCCAGAACTCATGTTTACCCAAACCTCAGAATGTGGCCTTATTTGTAAACAGGGTCTTTGCAGATGAAACTAGTTGAGGATCTTGAGGTGAAATCATCCTGGATTTCAGGTTAAGCCCTAAATCCAGGAACTAACGTCCTTGTATGAAGAGAAGACACAGAGAAAAACGCCATGTGAACACAGAGACAGAGACTGGAGTGACACTGCCACAGCCAAGGAACCCCAGGAGCCAACAGAAGCTGGACCAGGCAGGAAGGATTCTCCCCAAGGGAGCATGGCCCTTGATTTCAGAATTCTAGCCTCCAGGACTGTTGGAGAATAAATTTCTGTTGTTTTAAGCCACCCAGATCTGTGGCAATTTGTTACAACCACCTTAGGAAACTAATACAGAGAAATAGGTGCATACGTTTGGTATGTACCATAACTAAAAGGCAGTTCTTCAACTTTGTACCTCACAGGCCTCTCTCCCTTCCAAATAAGAAGAAAGCGCCCCTTTCAAAGGCAGAACCAAAGGCTATCGACTGGGAAAAGCTAGTAAAAAAGAGAGGGAGAAACCATTCCGATGGGAAAGGAGAAACCGCCATCTCTCAGGTTCCTCCAGTCCTGAGAACCAGTGTGGGGATGATCCCTTCACAATAAACTGCTGATTTTGTTACTTCCTGGGCAGACTATTAGCCATGAACCAGCCGTCTTTCCATAAATGTCAAGTCTAGGGTGACACCTGTCTACTGTATGTCTGCCTGGAGACGCTCCCAACAACAAATATGTACCACCTGCCATCCGATAAGGGTAACTCATAACTAAGGTGGTAGGACCACGGCCCCCACGAAACTCTGGTGGGCACTCTAAGGGCATGTGGAGGAAGGGGTGGTGACCTGAAGGGACAGCCTTGCCCCACCCACCCCTACAACGCAGGAACTAAACCGTCTGCTTGGAAACACGCACTGTCCCTATTACAGAAAAGCCAATGCAAAAACCATAAAGGGAAAATCTGATAAATTTGACTCTACACAAATATCAGAATACATTGTAAACAAAATTAAAAGGTAATTGGCTGGAGGAAATATTTGCAGCATATATCACAGACCCGAGTTTCATGGAAAACATCGAAAATTCTAAGACACCATTTTTTACAAAGATGAACAAACACCAAGTGAAAAAATGGGCAAAAGGCCAGAAAAGGCAAATCGCAAAGTAAGTCCAAATGGTCACTAGCAATATGGGAAAAACGCCCACCCTTCCGGTGATCAGAGAAGTGAATAAAACCAAAGATGCCCATTTTCAACAATAAAACGGGCATTTTAAAAAGAAGTACGATTATCCCCAAGGTGGTTTAAGGCCTGGAGACATTTGCCTGGAAGGCAAACTTGCATCTACCTTCAGAAAACCTCCAAGTGGGCGCATCCTTGGATCCTTCCACTTCTCGGGGAGCAATTGATCCTAAGGAAACGGGAGACCCACAAAGATACAAGGCAGTGATACAGTGAGGGGGGGGGGGGTAGGAAAGAAGGAAATAATAATATAAATGCTTGTTAATTACGCATTCCACCGTGCAGGTGATTTTTACCTTTTCCTGGCACTTTCCTGTTCACTGTAAGTTCTCTACACCAGACATGAATTACTTTGTCATCAGAAATCCAACTTGAGAAAGCGCGGTTAACAGGCAGAGGGGCGCCCACACCCGCCCGCGGGCCCCCTTTCCAGGGGCACCGGCGCCCACACCCGCCCGCGGGCCCCCCTTCCCAGGGGCACCGGCGCCCACACCCGCCCGCGGGCCCCCCTTTCCAGGGGCACCGGCGCCCACACCCGCCCGCGGGCCCCCCTTCCCAGGGGCACCGGCGCCCACAACCGCCCGCGGGCCCCCCTTTCCAGGGGCACCGGCGCCCACAACCGCCCGCGGGCCCCCCTTTCCAGGGACACCGGCGCCCACACCCGCCCGCGGGCCCCCCTTCCCAGGGGCACCGGCGCCCACAACCGCCCGCGGGCCCCCTTTCCAGGGGCACCGGCGCCCACACCCGCCCGCGGGCCCCCCTTCCCAGGGGCACCGGCGCCCACAACCGCCCGCGGGCCCCCTTTCCAGGGGCACCGGCGCCCACACCCGCCCGCGGGCCCCCCTTCCCAGGGGCACCGGCGCCCACACCTGCGCGCCGAGCACCGGCCTGACTTCGACGCGGCCCAGGACCCCCCGCGCCGGCCGCGCAGACGCCCCGCGGCCCCGCCCCCGGCTCTTCCGCGCCCTCCCTTCCCAGAAGGCCCCGCGGGCTGGTTTCCAGGGCGACGAGTCTGCGCCCCGAGGCCGCCGGAGTCACGCGGAGCAGGTAACGGCCGCGCTGTCGCCGCCGCCGCCGCCGCCACCTGAAGCCCCAGGCCCCAGGCGCCGACCCTGCCCAAGCGTAACTCCCGCCAAAGTCTCCGGGCCTTCGGGGGTCGCCCGGCCACTCGGCCCTGCCCCTGCCCCGCCCCTGCTCCTGCCCCTGCCCTGCCCCCGCCCCTGCCCGGCTCCGGCCTCGGCGCTGAGTTGGTAGCGTAGCCAGGTGGTCCTGCCAGGCTCGGCCGGTGGAGGGCACCCTCACCGCGCCTCGCCCCTCCCTCACCGCGCCCTCACCTTGCCCTGCCCTCACCGTGCCCCCGCCGCGCCCTCACCGTGCCCTGCCCCGCCCTCACCGCGCCCCGCCCCGCCCACGGAGGCCCGCCCCCACGCACCCACTCGGGACCGCGCTGCACGCGGACCGGCCGCCGGGGCTGCAGACGGGCTGCCCGGAGCGGGCCCAGGTGCGGCCTGGGGAGGGGCCAGGCCCTCGGGCCGCCTCGGGTCACCTGGGTCACACGGGGGCGACCTCACCACCGCCACCCCTGCCCTGCCCCCGACTCGCCGAGTCTCGCGTATATTCTCCTATCTCCCATTTTGCACCTGCCTACTTGGTTGTACTTTTTGGGTTTTGTTTCCTTCTGACCTTAGCGCTGGCATCTCCCTGACCCCAGCCCGGGGGACTCTGGAGCCTCTGAAGTGCCTGCTCTGTGTCCGCCCGGAGCGCTGTGTCCACAGTGTCCCCTTAGGTGCTTTAACGCTTCGTTGCCACACTCGTGCCAACAGGTAACTTGTTTCAGACCAGTTTTTTTACTGCTGACCGTGGCCTTGAACATTTTTTTCTGTCTCCACTCACTAGGTGAATTCATCCAGTCTCACAGGCCCAAACCCCATCTAAATGCCAGGGAGCCCCAAGAGTATATCTCCAGCCCTGACCCTTCCCTGAACTTCAGACCCTTTGCTTAGATGTCTGCCCACACTTCTACTTAGACACCCAAGGCATCTCCAACACAGCCGCCCAGAGCAGCTCCTGACATTCCCCCAAGCCTGCTCCTGCCACAGCTCCACCCACCCCAGATCCTGGAAACCATCCTCCCAGCTGTCCCGGCCTTGGTCCCCCATGACTACTGTTTTTCTTCCTCCCCACATCCAGTCTGTCAACACATCCTTCAGAATGTACCAGAACAGATGCACAATCCTACCATTTCCACCAACCCCCACTATCACCACCCTGGTCCAGGCCACCACCATCGGTGCCTGATTATCTCAGCAGCTTTCTAATTGGTCTCCTTGCTTGTGCCCCACCCCCAACTCAAGTATTAACAGTCTTACGCTATTTCCCCTTTGTTACTTCAAGTAAGTCAGTTTAGGAAAAAATGGATATGAATTTTATAGTTAAAAAATACAATTTTTTAGTACATATTTTGAGAATTCCAACTTTTAAGCCAGGTGGACAAAGCTACATGAGCACCTGACTATTAACAAGCTAAAAATTGAAAGATGTCCCTTAGCTTTCTTAGGTATATGACAGTGTCCCTGGATATAGAACTATGGCAAGGGCTTTAAAATTGGCTGTACGGAAGGATAAGATAACCCATGGACTTCCCAGTGAGAAAAAGAAGTCACGTAGGAAATTAGGCTGTTTGTTCGCTACTCTTTCTTTTTAGGTTTTTGGGGGTTTTTTAGAGAAGTACCAAAAGAGGCAAGTTGAAATGGAGACAAATGTTCATCCCTGTGCTGATCATTTTGAGAGTAAGTACCCGGGCGCTCGTACTCTGGTCTGTCAGGCACAGAGCGATGCGGTGATGGATATGACAGGTCCCTGCCTTACGGAGCTAATGACCCCCCCACACCTGTACCCTTGCCAATATCAAACCCCCATTCTTTCTCTTTTTCCATCGAGTGTAACCCCAAAGGACCAATGTAACATAGTAGTTTGCTGCAACTTGCAGAGGGCCTAAGGGATGTAGCAGGTTGTCAACCTCTACTTCACTCCAACTGGATCTCCCACCTGCCCTCAGGCTGCCACTTCACAGAGGAGCCCTGGCAGGAATCTCCTTGCGCTCCAGCCACCAGGTCTGCAAGCCTTACCAGCTTGTACCCACCTTCCTTCTTCCTGTCCTAAGCACCCCTCCCTGCAATTCAGCTGTCATCTCCTCCCACTTGTCAAAAAGCCTATCCTGTCACTGTCAGCTTTTCAATCACCTGTTCATCTCAGCTGGCTCTTTCCTGTGGCTTTTAAACGTGCTCAAGGTTCCCATCACAAAGGGGGGAAGAAATCTCCCCAACCCCACATTCCCCTTCACATTCCAGTTGTTACCTAATCTCTCATGCCCTTTGAAAGGCAAACTTTCTTAAAGAATTGCCCTGTGCAGCCCTAGCAGTTTGCTCAGTGGTTAGAGCACCGGCCCCCGGACGGAAGGGTCCTGGGTTCGATTCCAGCCAAGGGCACATACCTCAGTTGCAGGCTTGATCTGAGAGGCAACCAAATGATGTGTCTCTCTCACATCGATGTTGCTCTCTCCCCCTCCCTTCCACTCTCTCTGAAAAGCAATGGAAAAAATATCCTCATGTGAGGATTAAAAAAAAAAAAAAAAGACTTGCCCTGTTCAGGGCATCCGTTCCTGCCTCTCGCCTTCCGCCCTTGTCTCTATACTAAAACAAAAGCCATTCATCAGACACTCCCAGGCCTCATCTTGCTCATTGTCAGCAGCCTTGAGATTTGAAACTGTCTTCCCTTGGCCCTCTCTGACCCTCCTGCTCCTCCTGCCACCACCCCGGCTCCCTCCCCTCTCCTGGGGTCATTAACAGTGCAGTTCCTCAAAGCTCAGTGTCTCTTCCTGTGTTTCCCCCATGTCCCCTACATTCTGATGGTGGGCACAAACCCATGCCCACCATCTATATGCTCCCAACCCCCAACGTTGTCCTTCCAGCTTGGCCTTCCTCCCTGAGCTGGCCCCCGCGTCCAGCTGGCTGAATGGCATTGCCTCTTAAGGCCTCTCAGGCACCTCCAACCCAGCACCAGAACAATCCAAGTCGGAACAATCTCCCACCAGCCCACCCACTGGGACCTCTACCATGGGTAACTGGGATTCCTCCTTGACCTTCCCGTCACCCCAGCATCCAGTGTGTCACCCAGCCCTGGTGGTGTCGCCTCCCGTTCATCTTCCATATCTGTGCATCGTCACCGGCTCTTTAGTCTGAGCTGCCGCCTCCCTTCACCCAGCCTCCTGCGGTCCCCTACGCTGGCTTTTCTCCAGGCTGCTCTCTACGCGCAGCGCTGATTCCCTCATCCCTATCCCTGCCTCCCTCTTTCGCTCACTGCAGCTTCCCATTGCTCTTGGGTTAATGATTTGAATCATAAACGTGCCCTCCTGGATGCTGCAGTTGCTCACCCCACCTACCTCCGGACACCCACCTGGAGCCGCTGGCCCTGCTCACTGGGCCCAGCCACGCGGGCCTCCTCCACCCAGCAGGCCTTGGCCCTGTCTTCTCTCCGTGTCTGCAGGGCTCTTCCCCCTCCCCTCCGTTTCTCTGCTCGCTCAGTTCCCACAGACCCTTACATCTCAGCTCAGATAAGCTTCTGTCAGAGGACTTCCCAAGTCACTGTCTAGGTCAGATGTCTGTCATATGTCCTCACAGAGTTGTATCTCTTTCCTTGAAAACACTTAGAACAGTCACTGCTGTATCACCAACATATGAATGCCACAAAAACTAAAACATTTCTATCTGTGCGCGTTACACCCCCACACCTCACACAGATCCTGGCACGTGGTAAGCACCCAAAGATGTGTTGAAAGTGAATGAAATGAATATCTAATGTGTAGCCTGTATAAAATGTGCAATGCTTTAGCAGAGTTTTATTAAAATAGGATGGAAATTCTAGTAAAAATAATTAGGCCAATACTGAAAATGAACAAGAAATGTGGCGGTGGCCGGGAGTAGGAGCTAAATTGTGCACGTGTATAAATGTAACGCATTTCATTTTCCTTCAGTGCCCACAGTCTGTTGCATTTGCCACCACTTGGTGGCAGTAGAGGAACAGTTTCTAATCCTGAGGGTGCTTGTTTGGGATGCTCACTCACTCTAGTAACAAAGTCCAGCTTTTTGTCAAAAATAAATAAAATACATAAAATTGTTAAATAACTAAAACCTACATAAGTTGTCTGTAATCATCCAAACTGAATATAGCACATTTCCATGTTATCAGATAAAGTTTGAGATTTCTGATAGATATAGGTATGTTTAATTTATGGATTTTCATGCTGGATGGGACTTTAGAAGTCCGTTCAGCTAATATCATGCATTAAACAGCTAAGGACAAACAGCTAGCTGTCCTGGCAGAGCTGGAACTGTGCAGAACTCAGATGTCTTGCCTCACCAGCATTTTTCCTTGTATACCATACTTCCTCTCTTCTCCATCAGTATTAATTCTTAAACTTCAATATTAGAGTGACCAAGTTTATGAAGCAAAAAATTGGGACATATAATCTCAAAAGCGGATGCATGACTGAAATGGGGCTCCTGAACGCCCTAAGACCTGTGATCATCTTACCTGTGTAATACTATTTTTATAAGCTGAGGGAAGGGCTTTTCTATCTGTTTACCATCCTGCTCAACTTTGAGTTGAGGCCTTTCTTTCTGTGGGAAGACCCTCAACCTGGGTCCGGCTGCCGTTTCCTGACCCAACTCCACTGAGCTCCTGTCAGGAAAGCCGCAGAAGTGACCCTGGGCCCTTCTTGATCACAGAGAGGCACATGAGGTCCACCGGTCCCATCACTGGTGATGAGCCTTGATGACCTGGTTGAGGTGGTGGTGTCTGCCAGGTTTCTCCACAAGGTCACCTTCTTCCTCTTTGTATTTGGTTAGTATTGTGCCAAATCCTGTCCCTTATCCAACTTATGTTCACTGGTCTTCAGCACCCATTGACGACAACTGCCTGTTTCAGCTACCTCCTGATAGTTGCCGAGTAGCCAGTGTCTATTTCTACTGTTCCTTGTACATTTATTAGTTGTTACTCTTCTGTAAGGACCAGCTTCCTCTTGCTTTGTCACTCATTCGTAGCAGCATGGACTCCTGAATTCCTATTTGATTTAAGAGGTAGTCCTCTCACAGCCCCCTTATTTATTCTGTCAAATGTCCTAGATTGGACCAGTGCAAACTTCTTCAAGTTGGCATCTGTGTCCTTTCACACACACCAGCCTTACCTTGTACTCCACCTGCCCCAGGCCTGAATCATCCATTTCTGCGAGGAACCCTGGTTCCTTTTAGCGGGGAGTGGTGCTCAGTGTGCTCATTGTTGCTGGGGTGTCATTTCTTCTAGGCCTTCTCAGAGAGCAGAAGCAGGAAAAACACACACAGAGATACCTCCATATACATGCACACACACATAAATCTAGAATGACTTCTGTATCTATATACCTATATAGATATATAGATATCTATACCAACCCAATATTTCCTGTTCCACTCCGACACCTCAGGGCTCTTTCTACCCTCCCCTGTTTCTATGTAAATAAAACTCTTTCAGGCACCAAGAAGCTTGGCCTCCATGAGTCTAAGTATATTATCTCCTTAATTAACTTACTTGCTCTGTGTAATTAATATCCTGACCTTGTCAGCTCCCTGTCACCTTTTGTCACCCCCTTGCCCTCCCCAAGCCTGCCCCTCCTTACCCTGCTTCCTCCACTTCCTGGCGTTGCCGCCACCACGCCTCTGCACAGGGGCCGGCCTTCTTGCTTTGTTCTAAGTCTCCATCCAGGATGCCATCCGGAGAGTCTGCTCTTTGGTCCTGCTAATTTTTCCCTGAGCCAGACATCCCAGCAGCTCCCGGGGTTGATGGTCTTCTTCCTGGATGTGGTCCGGGTGACAGTTTCTAGAAGCTTGAAGTTACTTCCCCAAAGCCTTTGGACTCGCCCTCTTCTTTGACTCTTTATAATAGTGCATTTCATTTACATTTTAATAGCCTGCTTTTGGTCTCATTTTGATTCTTGATGTTTTTCGAGGTAACCTGCATTAGTCTCCTATTGCTGCTATAAAAAAATTACCACAAACTCTGTCTTAAAACAGCCCAAATGTATTCTCTTACTGTTCTGGAGGTCAGACATCTGAATGAGTGTCTGGGAGTTTAAGATTAAGATATCAGCAGGTCTGGTTCCTTCTGAAAGCCCCAGGGGAAAACACATTTCCGTGCCTTCTCTAATTTACAGAAAAGCCTGCACCTGGCCTGTGACCCCTTCCTCCATCTGCACAGCCAGCAGGGAAGCGTCTTGTTCTGACCTGGGTCCCTAATCACAGTGCCATCTTCTGACTCCTCCTGTGTCCCCCTTATAAAGGTGTTTGTGATTACATCAGGGCCAGGTGGATAATCCAGGATAATCTCACCTTGCGATCCATCCATCAGTCATTCTGCGAAGACCCTTTTGCTACATAAAGTGACAGGTTCTGTTCCCAGGGTCTGGGGATTCACAGATTCTGGAAATTAAGTTGTTACATCCTGTAGGGTAGTAATTAATCAGCCTATTACACTACCAAATGCAAGTCCTAAATCTTTTTTTTCTTTTTTTTAACTTTATGTTTCTTTTTTTTTCAAATATATCTTTATTGATTTCAGAGAGAGGAAGAGAGAGGGGGAGAGAGAGAGATAGAAACATCAATGATGAGAGAGAGTCATTGATCGGCTGCCTCCTGCATGCCCCCTACTGGGGATGGAGCCCGCAGCCCGGGCATGTGCCCTGACCAGGAGTCGAACCGCGATCTCCTGGATCCTAGGTCAACACTCAGCCTCTGAGCCACGCCAGATGGGCCTTAAATTTTATGTTTCAATTACAGTTTACATTTAATACTATTTTGTATTAGTTTCAGGTGTAGGGCATACTGGTTAGACAATCACATACTTTACAAAGTGTCTCCCCAATATTTGCAGCACCCACCTGGCACCGTACACAGTTATTACAGTATTGCTGACTGTTCCCCGCACTGTACTGTGCATCCCATGACTGTTCTGTAACTGCCAACCTGTGCTCGCACTCCCTTCCCCATCGCAGTCCCCCTGCCCTCTGGCAGCCAGCAGTCTGCTCCCTGTCTCTGTCAGTCTGCTTCGGTTTTGTTTGTTTACTTTGTTCTTTAGGTTCCACATATAAGTGAAATCATACGGCATTTGTCTTTCTCTGTATGACTTATTTCACTCAGCATGTCCATCCATGCTGTCACAAATGGTAAAACTTCATTCTTTCTTAGGGCCAAGCAAGTCTCAAGTCTTAAAAATGGGATTTTAAGTCCTTTTATTAGGGCGAACAATGAGCTGCGTGCAGACGCTGATTGGAAGGCGAGCGCCTGGGAGCCCTCTCGCGGCCGCGCCTGGAGTCGCACCTCACTGATTCTTAACAGCTGCAGCAGCAGCGCCACTGTGCGTCCGTCGCAGCGACAGGGTTTCACCCAGCTCCTTAACTTTTCCATTCTGATAGATGAAACTGGAATCTAATTGTCTCAATTTGCATTTAACTGACGTAGAGCAAGTCTGAACATCTTACATGTGCCTTGGTTGTCTGTTTCTGTGACGTGCATGTTCGGTAATGTGTTCATATCCTGTGCCGCTGTGCTATTGGGTTATTATAAGAGTCCTTTGTAAACCAAGGAAATAAGCTCTTTTCATATGTATTGAAAATAGTTTACCCATTTCTGATGTGTCTTTTTACTTGATTTCTTTTTGTCATACAGAAATTTTGCATTTTTATGCAGCCATTTTTACTAATTGTTTCCTTTGTGGTTTCTGGGCTTTATTTCTTACTACACTCCATGTCTTCTTTTAAGACTTGTTTTTAACATTTACCTTTTTAATTCCCTTCTATTTATTTTACTGTGAGGAATGAAACAAGGATTCATGTTTGTTCCGCGTCCCAGGCAGACGCCTGGCCCGCGGCTCCCCGTCGCTTACTAAACGCCCGCTTTCTCCCCCTCTGTCTTACACCAGGTTTCCAGATTTACTGGTGAGGTCTTAACATTTGCTTTCTGTAATGTCATTCTAGGTTTTCTGAAATATGTTCTTTGCTTAAAAAGAAGGCAAAACATGTCCAAAAATACTACCTTGGGAACGTCATAATCACAGCAGTGTGAAGACCTCGGCTCGGACACACAGCCGGAGCCCACGCCACGGGCGAGGCGGGTAAGGAGCGCGGGGATGCCGCCCTTCACTGCAGACTCTTAGCATGTGTGCAGTTTTCGTCTGCCTTGTTGCAAAAGCGGAACTGAAGACAACTGAATGTAGTATTCAGATTGACCCAGGTGTGTTTCTCAACCGTGAACATTCTCATTTCCAATTCTGTAGTTAAGTGAACAGGCTGTACAAATTTATTATTGTCGCAGGTAGTTATTCCTTGGTGTGTTCCAGAAAAGCATGATCAACTGGGCCGCTTGTTTTTTAGAACAGTATTTTTGTTGTGGGGTTTTATTAAATTTATTGGGGTGACATTGGTTAATAAGATTATATAGGTTTCAAGCGTACATTTCTGTGACACACGATCTGTATATTGCATTGCGTGCCCACCACCCTCAGTCAAATCGTCTTCCGTCACCACGTATTTGGACCCCTTTTCCCTTTGGGTTGTATTTCCGAGGTGAAGAAACTGCTATAAACCCTATAATGATAGAGACATGGTGAAATTATGCTTCAAGGGCAGTTAAACAGTGTTATACTATAAACACTGATGGTTCAAAATATAAATGCTGTCAAAACCTGAACTATATCCTACCCTAAATTTCATATATCAAAAAGAGTGTGCTAACTATAGTAAGCGTTAATTACATGGTTACTAACTTCGCTTATTTTCAAATCCTTGAAGGCAGAAGTTTGTGCCCAGCAAGCACTAAATAAATGTTCTTTGACTGAACTTTTAATTAATTAGTCAGCTAATCAAGAAGAAAATAAGGTAGTTGGCCTAAAACCTGGATTTTTCAGTAACTCACCACATAATCAGAAATTCGTATATGTTTTTACTGATAACAATGGTGAGGTATAGTCTGTTTATATTAATATAAAGACCATCTAAAACAATGGAATCAACTTAAAAGTGTAGTTGTAGGTCTAGTACTACTCATCAATCAGTTTTTATCAGATCAGTGAGAAAACTGGTATTTAACAGGCATTGTATTCCGGAGAGCTGCTTTTTCCCCATGTTATATCAGTGTTTATTAAACTGAGAGACCAGGATGCCATTCTGTACTGTATCACGTATAGGGCACTCAAAGCTCATCTTAGCCCTTTGTAGGCCTGTGATTCAGAGGGAATCTTTAAAAAAAAAAAAAAAAAGGAGGTGTATTTAGGCACATCCTGGAACTTCAGTATTCTGATTTAGGAATGGAGAGACCACCACTCCACCCTAACCTGCTGATGTTGATAGTCTCACTGTTCCTATCTCATCAAATTCAGAGTGAGTTATACTGATTAATCTAAAAGATCAAGGGATAAGAGGTTATGTTCCATATAGTCTAAGCTTTTGAACTCTAGAATAGATGTAAAAGAATGAAAGCTGAATGGCATGTAGTTCCCATAGGCTTATTGCAGGTTTTCACAGAGTTTGACATTGTAAGGTTGCAGTAATAAATGAGTTGGGTCAAATTATGTCCATTTTGGGTCAAGCATATGGTACAGTGAAAAGAACTTGAAAGGCAGACAGACCTGGATTCAAAACTCAGTGTTCCCACTCACCAGCCCTGTGACTTTGGATAAGTAACTTACTGTTCTGAGCCTTAGTTTGCCCATCTGTAAAATAGGCTTAATGATGCCTATTTCTCGGCACTGTCATAGTGATTAAGCAAGCTAATATATGTCAGCTCCTACCTCTGTGCTTGGCACACAGCAGATGGTGGTGGTGTGGTCATCATTCAAGCATTTATAAGTAGTGGTTAGGTGGCAGCACCACGCTAGGCCTGAAGCTACAACTGGAACAAGACAGTCTCTATTTGCAGGGAGCTTCAGTCTAATGAGATTACTCAGGGAGCTGTTCCAGGTAAAATAGCTGATGGGGAAACTGACTGACTCTTGGTGGCATCCCTCACAGGCAGACACCAGCGGCGTCCTTGACAGTCCTGGTGTTATCCCAGAATTCCTCTTCCAAGAAGGGGGACTACTGTGTGTTGATTGCTTACTGTGTGACAAGTACTGGGCTAGGTGTTTTACAGTCTCATTTCCCCCTGTAATAACCCTCTGAAATCGCTGTTCTCATTCACATTTACAAATGGCCAAGACCACTTAACTAAGTGACTGACCCACATTCAAACCTAAGTGGTCAGCCTTCAAGTTGTCTGTCACCTACTCTGTGAGTCTCCCGGTATTGTGGCAGTGGGACAGTTTGTGACTGCAATATGAAAATCACTCTTGAGTGAGGGCTTTATCACACAATGCCATAAGAGGCGATTTCTGCAAGGAGCGTTCAGACGGGGGAGGAGGAGAGGTCAGCCAAAGTTTAGCTTGTGGCAGGAACAACTGGTCGAAAACAAATTATTCTTGTGGGTTAGCAACCATTGTTCAGGCAATCAGGATTTGTCAAGATGCGTGGGGAGGAAATTGGAGGCTAAGGTCATGGGCCAGAGGAGGTGGGGCGGTGCCGCCCAGGGACATGGACAGTCGAGGCTCCGAGGGCTGCTGCAGAACATTGCGGCCGTCAGGGCCTCTTATAAAGCATCTGGGGCTTTGCCTGTGCTTCTGCCACGGTCACATGGCAGCAGTCTCTGGAAAGATTAGTTCTTTATTTAGGATTGTGTAATGTCGCCACCAGTGTGTAGTTTATCATTATGATACGTAATGAAAAAAGACCTGACCTTGAGGCTGGAAAAACATGGAGAGTCATGTTTATGGACCATCATAACCTGCCTGAGCCTGTTCCCTTCATGTGGCTGGGATTACGTGATGTGAACGCGGTCTGTAGGAAGTAAAAGCTCTAGCTAAATATTAAGTATAATGCTAATATCACTGAGACAATGACTTGGGCTACGATTCCTGTAGTGGGGAGATTACGAACTGCCTGATGGATTTCATCAGAAGAGGGCACAGCTGGAGAGTCAGGCAGATGCAGAGAGAAACAGATTTAGAGGCAAAAAAACCTGAGTAGAGAGAGTGGCGGTTAGATTCCTGTCGGGAAGGACCTGATGGTAGCTAACTTCTCTCTTGCTTTCTTAATAAAACAGGAGAATTGAGAGTATTAAATGAAAAAAATATTCCTTTTAGAGGCTCCATGAGGTGGATTCCTTTATTTCAGAGTGCTGTCCGTAGGCAGATGTAAAAGCGACCCTGGCTGTGGGTATTGTGCCTTAATGCAGCCGCCTTATGGAGAGACGCGGGGCCCCGGGCTTCCAAGCGGTTAGCTCTGTTCAGAGCATGCCTTTGGGCCCTTCTTGTGTCTGATTTCTGTTCTCTCTAAAGCATTCCTGGTCTGTAAATGGAGAACTATTGTGTTTAAGTTCCTTTAAAGTGTACTTAATATGAATCGAATCCGCCCTACATAAAAGAAGTGTGGCTCTTTGTAGGTTTTAAATTAGTTTCTCAGTCATGACCTTAGGTTACCAAGACTTTTGACCGTGTGGCACCATATGCCCCTGATTAGATATTAGGATCACACCATCAAATTTCATTTTTGTTTTTATCTTTTAAGTATATTTCTTTGAAGTCTACTGTACTATCATTTAGTTTCCAAGTAAGATTTTTATTTTCAAATTCAAGAGTTAAATATATAATAACTAGACAAACTTAAATTTTTTTCCAGATCCATTATTTATAAAAGTTTGGGGTTTGTATAGCTGAAAATATGGTTAGTTATTTGCTAAACAAATGTAAATTTTCCACTTGGTATATTTTCTTCCAAAGGGTCCCTGAACCCTGGATGATTTTCTTACGTAAATCAGCATGTTTCTCTGAATCGCTGCTTCTGTCACCATGTAGAATATAATCAGGGAAATTATATTCATGTCATGATAGTCTAAGTAAAACATGAAAAGAAAGGCAAATCTCCTGAACTAAAATATAAAAAACCTCATAATCACAGGTCAAGTAGATTCATTCTAATCTATATTTTTAATATCAAAAGTATGTGATTCGTCATTAGTAAAGAAAAGTGTGACATCTGGACAAGCAGATCTGGGTTTTGCAGGCGCTGTATCTGTATTTCACGTCAGCCACCCAGACTGAGCAAGTCCTGTCACTCTCTTCAGTTCTTATCAAGGCCAAAAAAAATCCCACTGGACAGCCAGGCTGAGAGGGAGGTATAACTCCCTCATTCATCAGCTCTTGCCATTGCTTTTATCTGATACGAACTTTATCTTATATTACCTGTGAACATAATTTCACCAAAGTCTGCTCTCAGGGGTCTTATAGTTTATGTAGAAAAATATAAAAATCGAACTGAAATGTGTCCAGAAGACACTTCAGAATTCTCAGTTACCCATTATAGTTCAGTGCTATAAAGCGCAGGTCCATTTTAATGTCAGTCGCTGTCATCTAAAACCCCTTCCTTGGGGCAGGTGCGCCATGTCTCTGGCCGGTACCGCAGGAGGCCGTGGCGATGAGCGTTTCCCCAGCGCGGCCTTGGGAAGCAGCGGGCCGTCGGCAGAGCCCGGGAGCTGCGGGGGCCCAGGCCCGGGCCCCGACGTGGCCCAGCTCCGCAGGAGCAGCCCCTCCGCGGGGAGCGTCGCCTACTGCAGGTCCCAGTGCTCCTGCACGAGCTTGATTTCTTACTACGATTACTCGGAAGGCTTTCTCTCTGAGTGTTCAGCAGCAGCCCGCGAGGGAAATGGTTTGGAGAAGCCTGTGGTGAAGGACAGGAAGGAGAAGAGGAACTACGCTTCTAAGCGCTCCCAGCCCAAAGGTAAGGAGCAGACTGTCCCAGCCAAGACCACGCGCCGGTCACAGCAACGCCACTAACTAATGCACCCACCTGGAAGTGGCCCACTCTCAGTTTTATCACTTTTCCATGCTGTAAACGTGTTATAAGTGAAGTTTTATGGAAGGAGTTAGGAAGTAGAGAAATTAAGAATAAATGCAGCCCTGGCCGGTTTACTCAGTGGTTAGAGCATTGGCCAGTGGACTGAAGGGTCCCGGGTTCAATCCCGGCCAGGGCTCGATCCGGGAGGCAACCAATCGATGTGTTTCTCTGACATCAATGTTTCTCTCTCTCTCTCTCCCCCTTCCACACTCTCTGAAAAGCTATGGAAAAAAGAATAAATGCGAAGGGCTGCACCTGGTTACCATTCTCTGGAGCAGGATGGACTTTGTACAGCAGCCCAGGGCTGTGCTGTGGGCAGAGCTTGAAGACCTGGAATTTAGTCTGCTTTCACTGATGACTTATTTTTATTAGTATTTTTCTTACTCTCCACCCGAGGATATTTTTCCATTGCTTTTCAGAGAGAGTGGAAGGGAGAGAGAGAGAGAGACATCGATGTGAGAGAGACAAACCGATTGGTTGCCTCCTGTATGCGCCCCAACCTGGGCCAAGCCTGCAACCGAGGTACATGCCCTTGGTCAGAATCGAACCCGGGACCTTTCAGTCCCCAGACTGATGCTCTAATCAGTGAGCAAAACCGCCTAGGGCCCGATGACTTAATTTAAATTTACTTTTGTATTCAGGAAAAGGTGCTTGCTAAAAATGAAAGTTAGGTGTAACATGCAACACCCAGCCCTCTTGCACAGCTTGCCCTGTGAGCCCCCTGGTGAGGCTGGTTCCGTTTCTAGTTAACAGGTGGCCTTGTTACAGAGCACCACAGTACCTGGATTTCAGTGGCTTCTTGCCTTACATCTCAGCTGAAGAACTATGGTTTGAATCACCAATGACATATAAATTCCTGTCTCAACAGCCCAAGAAGATGGTCTCCAAGTCCGGTGAGGCATGTTGGCAAAGATAATCTTTTGAAACAGAGATGGTGAAAGGTCATTGATAATGTCATTTCCTTGTGGATTTTGGAAGTACCAACACCTTCACCTCCTCACTGCCCAGACTGGAGTTGGCCCTGCGATAATCTTGGTCTCCCCATTCCCTGCCTCCCTGCCCAGACTGTGATTGGGTCCTCCCACTTTAGGCAGTTCTGGGCTTGTAAATATTCCTTGTGTGAGAAATAGCCAGGAGTCTTTTCTACTGTGACTGTGAGAACTGCCATCAGTCAACAGCTAGAAAGTAACAGCCTGTATGTGTGGGGCACATCTAACTGTCTCATCTACCCAGTGTCAGTCACCCCCAGCCTGAATAGGACCCTCTGTGCCACTTCTGGGTCACCCAGACTCTTCGGTTCCCCTCTTCCTGGCTAGACAGCAGGGATTCTTAATCTGACACCCATGCTGTGAACCCCATGAAACTCTATGCATTGTTTCTGTTTGTGTTTGTGAGCTCTTCTAGCGAAAAGGGACCATAGCTTTCTGCAGATCCTCAGAAGGTTCGAAGCCCCTTTTCTAGAAGGTGGGAGTCCCACACCCCTGGCAAGGCCCAGGGCAGAAGACAAAAGCCCGGCGCCCTCTCTCACAGTGGGGCTCTGGCATTGGGACAAGGTTGTCACAGCAGAACATGCATCGCGCTTGGCTTCTACAGTTACCCACCCCCTCGGCTGCATCAAACCTGCGAAGCTCCGAACACCAAACATTTTTCATACCTTTGGCACCAAAACTGACTTGGCAACAAAAACCTGATTTGAACTCATCTTTATTTCACTTAGTGTGAATAATCATATCTATTTCACTATAAGAATATTTTTTGATTAAACTGTGCTGTCCCCAACCCTACTGGGATGGAAGCACCGTGGAAAATATCACACATGCACCGTAAAAACTAAAACCCCCAAATTCAGAAACGGCGTGGCCCTAAGGCCTTATGACAAGGGATCGCTGCGTTTTACACGGAGCCCGTGCTCTCGTGGGACCGTGAGGAGGCTGCGGCACTTGTAGAACTTTCTGCAAGAGACAAGCTGCATTTTGAGGCCTGAGCACCATATTGTAAATTAACTTTTTAAAACTGAACCCTCATTTATTTGTTCCACAGATGTTTATTGTGTGTCTTATGCAAGACACCTGTTCATAAATTGAGAGCAAGCCAAGTCCGCGCGGTCACCCGACTGCCCCCGAGCTCTGCGGGCGCTATGGCCCTGCGAACGCTCCGGAATGAGTTGAACGTCGCCGCATCTGGAACAAGTTACCCGCCCCACGGACCTTGCACGCTGCACCGCGAGCTTGAACCCGAGCCGGAGCAGCGGGCCTCGTCACGGAGTGTGGACGGGGTTCCTCAGTTTCTCCTCTTAGTCTCTTGTTCCCTCCAGCTCATGTTTTGCGAGAGTTTGCCAAAGAAGTTTAAGCAGCGAGTAATGAATATAATTTGAATCCAAAGCCGGCGCGGCCCCTTCCCAGGGGGAGTCAGTGCCCGCTCACTGCCCCCATGCTGGCGGTAGCTGACTGACCCGGGGGCCGGGACCCTGGGTTAGGGACTGCCAGAGGGGACCTGGAATTCTCTAAAGCGCAGCGACAGCTGAGATCATGTTCAGGTCCCAGCTTAGAAAAGCAAATGCTACGGCAGGAAAATCCTTCACAGAGAAAGATCATGTGGATGAAAGGAGGACTCCAGTCTGACAGGATGCTTGCTTCGGTCAAGTTTGGGAGATTTACCTAAGTCAGTGTAAATAATAGCAAGCAATACCTCTCTACAAATTAATTTATGGTTATATCTCCTTTTGTAGAAAATACTTTCAGTGCTCTTTCAATTATACAGGGCGGGGCAAAAGTAGGTTTAGGTTGTTCATATGGAAAATAACACAGTAATTAATAAATAATAATACAGGAATAAACTGTTTCACACATTCACAAATGTAGCCACTTTTGCCCACCCTGTATACCCTTCTTCGATGTGTTTCATTAATACAACGCCAAAATGTGTGATAGTCATTCAAAAAGTTGGTGTACCGAAAAGGAAGTTATTTTACTGCATCCCATCGCCGGGACGCCTTTGCCCTGGTGTCTGCAGTCGGGCGTTGTCTGTAGTCGGGTGTAGATGGAAGACCTAGGGTCACGCTGAAGACCCCTCTCCGACAGACGGACACCAGGAACTGTGGAGAACAGAAAGGGAAAGGCCCGCCCCCGGACCCTCTTCCTACCCTGGTCCTTGACGGGAGAGGGCATGCCTGTGGAGGTGAAACCAGTGTCGCCTGGAAGAGGGAGCGAGCCTGCTGCAGGGCCGGCCCGCAGGAGTGGGCGTTGGCTCTGGATAAGCAGCAGAACCAGGCCGAGGGCGCGGGAGGCCTTGAGAAGACTCTGAAGCCCCAGAGGAAAAGACCAGGAGAGGGGACTAGGTGAGGCCAGGAGGACAGCGGAAGGAAACAGCATGGCTAGGGGGACAACAGCTCTGTAAACGGGGGGCTGGGGGCGAGGGTGACCCTGGGAAGGAGGAGGCTGGTGCGGCCAAGTGTGAGCGCGGTGCACATCCTTGGAGCTGCTCCGGAGAGCACGCTGCCTTACGTGAGGAGTGCCTTTCGGTTAACTGTGAATTTAACGGAACGTGTTTTTGGTGAGTGAACTTAATTTGAGTGTTTTTAGCTCAGTGGTTTAAAATTAAGTATCATAAGAGTAGTTTAATCATTGAGCTAAATCTGTCTTAATTGTGTAGAAATGGGATAGAAATGGTAAGTTTTGCCCTTATTGTGTGTAGGTTAGGGTAATGAGACATAAAACCATTAAGGACTAAACCCACTTTAATTTTCTGTAAGCCTTATAGTTACATAAGTGTGCCTGATGTATGTAATATGAGTTTGTTCCCGACCACTCAAATGCCAGGTGGTACATTTACCTTTCTGAAGCAAACTGGCTTGTCTTCTTGGACCCACCCAGTAGGGTAAACTAGAAATTTAATCTCAGGTGTGTTTGGGGAATGGAGGGCAAATGGAGGACCTTACACAGACAAGAACACTTGGGGAAGGGCCTCTGCTCCTTCATTTTCATCACTTATGTGTTCCTTGTCCAAGCCCATGTGATCTTTAAAAGGCTGACACCTCCTCTTTGCAAAGCACCCGTGCCATCTGAGCGCATCCCACCTGCGGCCTGGCCAGTGCTCCCAGGGCTGTGGGGTTAGTCTCCAGGCACCCACTCATTCTGACAGCCCACGCTCCAGTCACTTCAGACAGGGACACAAGCCTCACTGCCTACACGACCCACCGCCCTTCACTCTTCTAGTCTCAGGGAACTCCCTGTCTTGTCCAGGGTAATGTCACCCAAGAGCTGGAAGACATTACAAGTTGGAGGTCAAGTTCAGTCATGCTGGGCATGGCGTAGAATGTGACAGCTGCTGCCTACCCATGTTTTAACCCAGCCTGATCCACGCAACCTGGGTCTAGGGCTCCCCTAGCCAGTTCCCAGGCTGTTCAAGTGGCCTCGACACAACCGCAGGCACCTATTCACTGGCCTCATAGGTGTCACAGAGTCTGGCCTGCTCTGCTCCCCAATTTCCAATGTACTCCAAAGCTGATTCCAAAACACTCAATACTCAACCATAGCCTCTACTCAGTTGCTACCAGCAGGAAAATAAACCCCATGGGAGGCACAGTTGTAAAGACAGTTCATCAATTATTGATGTGCTACAGATACTGTGATGGTGGTCACATCCACGTGGTCTTTCCCAGCCAAGGCTCAAATGCTGCAGCCCCAGAAAGCATCGCCCTCTGTTTCTTTTGGCTCATTGTTTCCGTCCCAGGCAGAATCGCCTTTCCCATGCCAAGCATACTAAGCCACATCTCGGAGGATGTGTCCACACTTGGTCAGGAGCCTAAGGGCACAACTCCAGTGACCTGGGCCGTGGCGTTCCCTTCTCTCTCAAGGATGAGAACCGGAGATTGTAGGTTCTAGGGTCCAGGTTCAATCTCTCTGTCTGAATATAGATGCACTGATATGTACTCACGCACACACATTTACATACAGAGGTGCACACAGATGCACACATATGTATCATACAAAGGCATATATACGGATGGGGACAGTGGTGCAGGCACACAGACCTGGGCTCCGTCTCCCCATTTACTAGCTGTGTGCTCACTGGTAACTGACGCTGCTAAGCACCCGTCTGCTCATCTTTAAAATGGGATAACAATATTAGAAACACTTTGTTTAAAACAAACCCCTGAATGAACACAAGCCCTTAACTACCTCATTTAATGCCCAGCCAAAGAAATGGAGGGAAAATGCTCTTTGTTGGATTTATTGAGAAATGGTATATCTCTACATATACTCTAAGCAGTAAAATGGTTTTTAAAGGATCTTTTTGAATATATGAGATCTTCATATTTAACATTGGGCTCTAATGTTACACTCTAATTACCTCATAATATATTATTAGAAGGTCTGCCTTAGATCATCTATATAAAGCATTCAGTTCAATATCTAACATATGATATGCACTTAATAAATGTTACCCTGTATCATGAATTTTAGTTTCGCTTTATAAAAGAAATAAGTACAGGTTTCAGAGTCAAAGAAAACCTGGCTTTCAAGCCACTATGTCACTTCATGGTTATGTAACCTTGGAGAAATGACTTAAAACATCTAGCTATAAAACAGACTACTACTGACCCTAAAGAATTGAATTAAATGAGAGATCTCTGTATGAAGTGCCTGGCCAAGCATGGCTATTCATTCAGTGTTGGTTCTTTCCACTTCCAGCTTTCACGAGTATGTACATCTGTGCAGGAGAGGGGGGATACTACATGCATTCATATCTGTGTATCTGCATATCTATAGCTATATATAACTAGTAACAAATTGGATTATCTGCTTAACAGGCCAGAAGGAAATCTCAGCTGAAAAAAAGCACAAGTGGAACACATCATTTTTAAATCCTAAAATCAATATGATTACCCAGAGGAGAGATGCCCTGACTCAGCGCGTACTCTCAGCAAGGTTTCATAAGATTAAAGAACTAAAAAATGAGCTAACTGATATACATCGTAAATTGGAGGCCACGGTCATGGAAAACCAGTTTTTGAAACAACTTCAGATTAGGCACTTGAAAGCTATAGGAAGATATGAGATTTCTCAAAATAATGTTCCTCAGATTGTGGCTAAGCATCAGAATGAAGTTAAAAATTTAAGGCAGCTGCTTAGGAAATCCAAAGAAAAGGAAAGAACTGTATCTAGGAAACTTAGAGAAACCGACAGTGAATTGCTGAAGACCAAAGATGCCTTGCAGGCTCTGCAGACACTTTCTGAAGACAGAAGTCTCGCAGAGAGGGAGGAACTTACCCAGAAACTGGCTACTCTGACGACAAAAATGGAGGCAAATGACAAACAAATACAGGTCTGTATGTCAGAGGCCTAGAAGAGTTAAGGTTCCAGGTTAATACGAGGGCACACAGGCGCCTCTGCCCCTGCGTGAGGAAGCACAGCCAAGTGCCTGGCTCTGCGGGCGGAGCGGGCGGCACACTGCTGGGCAGGGGGCAGGGCAGGGGAGGGGAGGGGAGGCTCGAAGGAAAGACTGAAATGTCCCTTCTGTTACAGTGAGTGAGCACTAGGCTCTTTATATGAAAATGGCCATTCCCTTGTTAGGGGGGATTTTTTACGTGCTGAAAAGGTTGGGTTGGGTTGGGTTGGGTTGGGTTGGGTTGGGTTGTGCTGTGCTGTGCTGTGCTGTGCTGTGTTGTGTGCAACCTGTCTTAGAAACCAACCCTCTGCTTCAAACCCTTTATTAAAAGGCTACTTCCCTAAAAACCTCACAGCGTGTCTCTTCGGTCCCTTGCCCTGCACTCTCCCTCATCAGTTTGCCCAGTCACTGCAACATACATTTTTGGTATTTTAGAAATAGAAAAATTTCCCAGATAGTACTCCTGGGAACAGAGAGGGAAAAGGAGTGAAACTACTTGAAGCAATGAATGGATTGCTTTTCCTTAACGATGCATGGTTGTCCAAGGCCTGGGGAGTCCAGTTAAGGGATGATTTGGGAGAACACCTTGATTATATTGAGAATTCTATTTTATGTCAGATAGTTTTTGGTCTCTTTAGACATAAACGTATAATTGGAATTAATTTACTGTTTAATTCCTTAATGTGTGTGGGTGAGAGACAATTATCTCCTATGATCTTGAAATAATTAGAAAATATCAATTCATTTCAACCCACTTTTTAAATCTCAGATATTTCTTCTTTGGTAAAATCCTCCACTATTTTCAAAGAGAATTTTCTCACCAAAAATGGATATGTGAGCTCCAGAAAATAATGGGCACCCTGGCTCCACTCCTGCAAGCAGGACACCAGAGTTCTCTGATGTGGCCTTTTAGGTAGCACTGGGCCCATCTTAGCATGTGTCTGTCATGCAAAAGTAAATGTATCTCTATCTCATCTACATATCTTTACATATACATATTTTTATATCGATGAACAAAACAAGAATTCAAGAATTGAGTATTTTCTCATCAGAAGCACTGGTTATGAGGGAAATTCCATCTAGTTGTAGGGCATTTTGTTGGGGGAAAATGTTTGTGGGCCAAAACATGTATGTATTTTTTAATGTTACTATTTTAGGGAGTGGGGTTTTAGTGATTGTTTCATCCTTATAACTTACCGTATTTCCCACTTTCCTTTAATGAGAAGGTATTAATATTTTAATGGGAGAAACCATACTTTACAGGGGGGGCGGAAGAAAGCCTCCGTCAAAGTCCAGACCAAACAGTCCTCCAGTGAAACAGTTCATTCCAGAGAGAAGGCGACCGTGCCGCAGCGAGCCCTGCGTGTAGATGGCGATTGTGCTGACCAGTGTGTGCGAGGGGCCCTGAGTCCCCGTTACCAGGACCACAGTCCACGATGGTCTGCACTGATGCTGGACAACCCTTTAGAAAGAGGCTGGGAAGATTTTTAAGGAATACAGCAAGTCCTCCAATAACGTTATTTCGTTCAGTGTCGTTTCATTATAACATTAGGAAGAAAACACCGATTCCTGGCCGGGGCCACTCTCTGAGGAGGTCATTTTCTCCCCATGGCTGCGTGGGTTTTCTCTGGGGACTCTGGTTTCATCCCGCATCCCAAAGATGTGCACACGAGGGGAATCAGTGGGAGTGGGAGTGGGAGTGTGCCCTGTGCGGAAGGGGTGGCCTGTCCAGTGTGGGTCCTGCCTGGCACCCCGAGCTGCCGGGAGAGGCTCCACCACCCATGACCCTGAACTGGAATCAGCAGCTGGAAAAGAATTAGCTTGTTTTTAGTCACCTTTCTTAAATGTCTGTAGAGTCACCTTTATTTCAGTGTTTAATATTAGAATGTTTTAGGTCTTTGTTTAGAGGTTTGGTGAGGTTTTTATGACAGAAATAGGCCATAGGACCTTAACTCTAACTTATATCCATTGGTTTTGTTCTACATTGTTCACTGAAAGTCAGTTTCCAAGAACTTATTGACCCGGTAGGTGAGCACTTACTGTACACGATGCCAAGTTAGAAGAATACTTCGGATCAGCAGAACTGCTTAGGTTTAAAGTGTGACAGTCATTACAATTATTGATTTTCAGGACCTGTTCAAAAAAATTTTTTATCAAATTCTAGAATATAAAAAACATTAGGTTCAAAACATGATATTTATTCTCTAGAGTCGTGACCTGGGATTTTGATATTTGTGGTCTTATTTTAATTCTACTGTATGTCCCCTATAAAAGCCATCACTAAAATTATATTAAAAATGTATACTTCTTCCCAGCTGGCATGGTTCAGTGGTTGAGCATCGACCTATGAACCAGGAGATGGGTTCAATTCCCAGTCAGGGCACATGCCCAGGTTGCAGGCTCCATCCCCCATAGGGGGTGGGCAGGGGGCAGCCGATCAATGACTCTCTCATCATTCATGTCTCTCTCTCTCTCCCTAAAATCAATAAAGATATATTTAAAAAAAAATGGTACTTCTTGCCCTGGCCAGTTTGGCTCAGTGGCTAGAGCATTGGCCTGTAGAATGAAGGGTCCTGGGTCCAATTCGGGCCAAGAGCACATACCTCGGTTGCAGGCTCGATCCCTGGCCTCAGTCAGGGCACGTGTGCAGGAGGCGACCAACCGATGTGTCTCTTTCACATCGATGTATCTCTCTCTCTCCCTTCCACTCTCTCTGAAAAGCAATGGGAAAAAATATCCTCGGGTAAGGATTAAAAAAAATAAAATTTGCACCTCTTGCCCTCACTGGTGTAGCTCATTTGGCTGGGCATTGTCCCATGCACCAACAGGTTGAAGGGTTGCTGGTTCAGTTCCTGGGCAGGGCACATGCTGAGGTTTTGGGCTCAATCCCTGGTAGGAGGCATGCAAGAGGCAGCCGATTGATCTTCACACACATTGATGTTTCTCTCTTTCCTTCTCCCTCTCCCTTCTTCTCTCTCTAAAAAGTCAATTTTAAAAATAATTTTTAAAAATAAAAAATATTTTTTAAATTTGCACTTCTCATAAATGTAATTAGTTCCGTTAAAGTAGAAGTTTTAATAAAACTACACTGGTTACAGAATAGTTGGAACATATACTGTTTTTAGAACCTGGAGAAGCAACTCAGGTTGAACAATAAAGCCTTCAACCGGCAGTTGGCCGTCGAGAACCAGAAGACTTTAGCTGCCCAAACAGCTAGGAAGACTCTGCAAACAGAAGTCAGACACCTTCAACAAAAACTTAAGGTACTTCTTTTAAAGCAGAATGTAACAAAATGTGTGAAATTCTGCTTCCCAAATTGTCTGAGCTATTTATGCCTATTATATCTTTAAATTATTTAACTTCAGGAATAGGTTTCTCAAATTAACTTTTTCCCCTGCAACCATATGAACAGATGGAGGACCTGAAATTACGATGTGTTAGCAGCCTGGTGAATGTGTACTTAATTAGAAAAAGTAAAACTCTATTCTGTTCATTGGTAGGACTTCTTACTATTTTTATTTCATCACATAAGATAGTATTATTGTATTCTGTTAACATTTTAATGGAACCCAAAGTAAGTTTTTAAATTTTTTTTTATATATATCTTTATTGATTTCAGAGAGAGGAAGGGAGAGAGAGAGATAGAAACATCAGTGATGAGAGAGTCGTCATTGATCGGCTGCCTCCTGCACGCCCCCGACTGGGGATCAAGCCCACAACCTGGGCATGTGCCCTGACCGGGAATTGAACCTCGATCTCCTGGATCCTAGGTCGATGCTCAACCGCTGAGCCACGCCTGGCTGGGCAAGTTTTTAAATTTAAAACTTATAACATTAAAATATTTAGAGTAATTTTAGTGGCCGCTATATTGTACTATGCAAAAGAATAAGAAATGTCAGGGGACAGGAAAAAGGGAAAGAAGCTGGCCTGGAAGTTTTCAAAAACATTGTCCCCATTACAATAGTTTGTCACTCTGTTAAAAATACTTTTTTATGTCAGGAATGGTATTAATGATATGGCCTATTTCTATTTCTGCTAGAATTACAGATTTTATTCAAAGAATACTGAACTTGCCCTCACAGGTGTGGCTCGGTTGGTTGGAGCATTGTCTAGTGCACCTAAAAGTCGCCGGTTCAGTTCCTGGTCAGGGCACATATCTAGGTTGCGGGTTCGATCCCTGGTCAGGGCGCACACAGAGGCAGCCAATTGATGTATCTGTCTCACATCAATGTTTCTCTCCCCTTTTCTCCCTCTCTAAAATCAATAAAAATTTAAAAATTAAAAATAAAAGAGAGACACTGCCCTAAAAAAACAAAACAAAAAAACCCAAAGAATATTGAACTCAATTTGTTTTTTAGAAGAAATCGAGGTTGCTAACAGCAAATACTTACAGAAAAGCTGGTTTTTGGCTCTCTCTAGGAGAAGGACCGGGAGCTCGACATTAAAAACATCTATAGTAACCGGCTACTAAAAACTCTACATGACAAAGAAGAGGATCCACAAGGTACGTTTTAACTATTTTTTTTCTCAAAATCTGTTCTTAAGTATCTAGTGAGGTTTTCCTAACTTACGTCACCAAATGAAACACACTTGTGACTCTGGAAGAATAACGGACCTCACTATGGCTGAAATGCTAGAAACGAGTAGAAACATGTTCCCGTCTTCCCACGTCACTCAGTCCTGCGCGTTGCTTTGGGTCGAAGGAAAGGGGGACTTCTCAGCTCGAGGCAAAGCGGCCGCCAAATGCTAAACTTTCTAAGAATATCTAGTGTGGATTTAAAAATCAACTGTAGCCCTGACCAGGCAGCTCAGTTGATCAGAGCATCTTCCGAATATGCCAAGGTTATGGGTTCGATCCCTGGTCAGGGCACATACAAGAATCAACCAATGATGCATAGATAAGTGGAACAACAAATCCATGTTTCTCTCTCTCTCTCATTAAAAAAATTTTTTTTTTTTTAAATCAACTTTAACCCTGGCTGGTGTGGCTCTGTTGGTTGGGCATCTTCCCAGGCCCCCAAAGGGTGCTGGCTTCACTCCCGATCAGGACACGTGCCCTGGTGGTGGGCTCCATTCCTGGTAGGAGGTGTGCAGGAGGCAGCCAATCCACGTTCCGCTGACACATCGATGTTTCTCTCTCTCTCCCTTCCTTTCTCTCTAAAAATCAATAAGAAATTGTTTAAATAAATACATAAAATTAAATAAATAAGTAAAAATCAACTTTATTTAGGTACAGTTTACCTCACTAAAGTGCATCCGTCCTAAGAGCGCAGCGCAGCGCAGCGGGTTTTGACAAATGCATATCTATTCACATGTAGCCACCGCCGGGTCAGGACGTGGAGCCTGCCCTCTCCCGGGGAAGCCCGTGCCCACTGGGCGCCCAGCAGTCCCCCGTCCCTGTCAGAGCAGCGTCGTTTGCGTGTCCTAGGAGCTCACGCAGGTGGATCCTGAGTGGCTGCGCCTGGTGCCCGTGCTTTCGCCCAGCATGGTTTTGCGGGCCACCACGCTGCCGCGTTCGTTAGTCTGTGCTTCCCGCTCCTGACCTGTTTCCTCCTCCAGGGCAAGATGTACTCGCTTCCCGCCCCCCAAGAGCCCCCGGCGTGGCACTCTGCTCAGAAGAGGCACAACAGGAACGCTCGCCTGTTTAGTGGCAGTAACGGTGTGTTTACTTTTAAAGGCAACCACCGCAAATGTCCTCGCCTTCCTTGGGCTGCCCCTGGATTATAATCCAGGGCAACAGGCAGCAGAGTAATGACGAAATCAGCCGTGGCGTCACTGAAACGGATGCCTCTCCAGGGAAAGGGCGTCTAGGTTTCGTGGTTCGCCCCCTAGCCTGGGCCTTCTAACCGCCGGTCAGCAGGGCCCGCCACGGGGTGGCAGGGCTCGCGCTCACAGCTGCATGTCTAAGTTCTGAGGCTCGTCTGCAAGCAGGGACAGCCGTGTCCCCCAACAGCAGCGCAGACCCACGCGAATGCCCGCTGGCTTTGGACTCGACCACTGGGACACCCAGAACCTTCGTGGCCCAAAATAATACTAAACAAGTGAAATGGCAGGGGAAAGGTGATAGCGGAATATGTTATATACATATTGAAAAGTTTTAGAAAATATCTAGTGTACTTAAGTTGCAAAATGTCATTTTTATACTTAAAATCAATATTGCTTCCAAATGTGAGATACGTTTCTTATATATAATGTACTTGTTCTGTAGTTTCTTCAACAAAAGCAGTACAAACAGACAGGAAAAGTGTTTCATTAACAAGCATCAGACACCAGGGAACACAAAAACCGGAAGACATTCCATCTTTGACGACTAAGGTACAGCAAATTTGAAATCTTGCAACATCTAATTAACATACCTTTACAAAAATAGGCTATAGTCACTTGATTGATCCAAAAAGTATTGTTTTCATTGAATTAAATACAATTTAAAATTATCTGTACCCAAAAGATAAGTTTTTGCTGCTTTTCTGAATTATAGGATAAAAACACAACAGGAAACACTGGTCATAAAGAAAAATCACCTAAAGTAGTCCCTGTAACTCCCCACTATGTCAGTAAACTCCCAAGCCAAGAGGATTCCAAGAGAAAATATGAAGGTAATTTAACAACTTTTAAGCTTTTTCAACTTTTATTTAATTTTTTTAAGTTGTGAATTACTGTATGTCTGTGTATAAAAGACATATATGCCTGGCCAGCATGGCTTAGCAGTTGAGCATTGACCTATGATCCAAGAGATGGCAGTTCAACTCCGGGTCAGGGCACGTGCCGGGGGTCTCGGGCTCGATCCCCAGTGCGGGGCATGCAGGAGGCAGCCGATCAATGCCTCTACTGACTGCTGTGCAGGAAGGGCAGGGGCAAGCAGGCCAGGCGGGAGCCCAGTGCCATGCCCCAGGCAAGAGACAAAGGTGGCTCAGACTGGGGTTGGGGGGAGTGGAGGTGGGAAATAAGCAATTTCACCTATTAACAAATTTTAATATTTGCATTAAGTATTCTTGGGTGTAATATTATTTAGAATTAACTATACATCTTGCTGGCTTCTTTGATCACCACTAATTCTTTTTTTTAAATCGTCATCCAAGGATATTTTTTCTATTGCTTTTCAGAGAGAGTGGGAGAAAGAGAGAAACATCGATGTGAGAGAGACACATCGATTGGCTACCTCCAGCTAGCGCCCCTACCAGGGAGCTTGCAACCGAGGTATGTGCCCTTGGCCAGAATCGGACCTGGGACCCTTCAGTCCTGGGGCCGACGCTCTAACCACTGAGCCAAACCGGCTAGGACTCACCACTAACTCTTAAAACATATTTCTTCTCTTACTAGAATTCCTCTCTTATTATTTTGGAGTATAAATGATTTTATTTCAGAAGGTGTGAAATATGTGAGAAAATTTTCCAGCTCTTTCATGTCCAGCACTGTCCCCTCTCCCCCTCAACAATGACGGGCTATTCTGACTTTTAAACGATGACCTCGTCTGATCAGTACGTCGGCCGTTGCTGCGGGATCCTGCATGACTATGCCTGCAACAGGCCTTTCCTCTGAAGAGGGGAGGGCTGAGCTCAGGGCTTCTGGCTGCCTGGGCGAGGGCAAGGAATGGACAGCCCCTCTTCGCCTGGCTGTGGCACTGACGCCATGCTGAGAGAGCTTCCGTCAGGGCACGTTCATCCACCTCATCACAAATGCCCGAGCTCCGCAGGCTGCACGTGCCACTGTTTATTTAACCATGACCTCAACAGGCATTTAGGACGTTTCGCTGTTACTTACCCATGCTCAGTGACATCCTTATATGACGTATCGTTGTGTATTTTTGTAGGGTTTGGTCCTAGAAGTAAAGTTGTCGAGGCTAATATGTTCACTTAAAATTGTGGATCGATACTGGTCAATTCTACCCAAATAAAGCTATACCAATTTACACACCCCAACTGGGAACAAAAGTTCCCATTTCCCCATATTCTCTCTGGGTCTGGAAATTACTTCCCAGTTGGGTGGGTAAAAATATCCTTGTTTTAACTGGCACCACCTCCAGCTATTGGTGTTTGAACTAGTAGTAACTTATTGGCAGCTTTTAGTTCTTTAATGTGCTTGTCAGGAGGTGCAAGTGTGGCAAACATGCATGCCTTCTTGAAATAAAAGACCATTCATTTTGAAGGTTGCCAAATTGACTCTTTTTCTGATACAGATTTATCAAAGGAAGAGGAACATTTGAAAGTACGAGCAACTCTGGAGAACACTGGACGACAGAGAGACAAAAAGGCAGATCAAGAGAAGAAACCCACTGTAGAAAAAGAGCAGGAACTGCCGCCAAAAAGAATTCAAGTCACTCACCCTGAACAGGAAGGTCAGCGGGAAGATGGCGCAGCAAAAGAAAAGCTTAAAAAAAGTGTACAAATAAATGACACGAACGAGGTCCTGAATAAAACTGCTGCTCCAAATACCAAAACACCCCTCAGACAAAGAAAGCATTACTCGTTCACAGAAGCGACTAAAAATCTGCATAATGGGCTTCCCGCTTCGGGCGGGCCAGCCAACCCCGGGCCCTGGAGATGCAACCACAGCACAGGCAAACGGCCGGACCTGAAGCCCCGGCACCCTGTGGGCGGCTATGAGCCCTCTTTTGGTAAGTCTTCCAAAACGAGAGCAAAAGATGCAACTTTCAGAGATAAGAAAAGCAGTCTGATGGAGGAACTCTTTGGATCGGGCTGTGTCTTTAAAAATGACCAAGCAAGTACTGCTACTGAAGGGTCTGAGGAGACTTGGAAAAGTAAGATGCATCAGCCACCCCCTGGCCAGGCCTCCGCCAGCAATGCTTTTGGAGATTCTAAAGCAACTGTGGTGAATTCTGTTCAGTCACCTTCACCTACAGAAGAAAAACCAAACATAATTATTTAAATAAAATCGATATTCTAATACATTCCGGTCTGATGTTCTGGTAAGAAAAATCATGAGACGCCAGGAGCCTGGTCAGGTCAGGGAGAGAACACTAGTTTGACTAGCATTTCACCCACTTATGCCGGCAACTGAAGTGTTATATTAACTCCAAACGAAAATGATTGTGGGTTTGTATATAGAAAGATTTCCCTGCTTGATTTACCGTAAGTATACAGCAAATACAATTGGCATGAAGAGAGCTTTAGATATTTTAAATCAAACAGGTGTGTCTTTTCATCTAAAGCTAGAAACAATACCCAGCATTTTTTAATAGAAACACAAACCTATAGCTATCCATAAATACACAAATGTTAATGCCAGTAATACCCGTTCTGTGGAATCAGGAGATTTTGTTTCCTCTCTCCTTTTCTGTACTTTCCAAGTGGGATTTTTTTTAAAAGCAGCGAACAGTTCTTTTTTAGGTACTACTTTAATAATTTTAAAATTTTATTTTAAAAGCACACATCAATATTCATAAATGTATGGAATCATTGGAAGAATCATAAGAAACTGGTAATAGTGGAAAACCAGAAAATTAGGTGACGCAATTAGGTGAAAAAAAGGGTTATTTTTTGTATATGTTTTTTTATTTATTGTTGAAAGTATTACAAATGTCCCCTTTTCCCCATTGACCCCTTCCACCTCCCGTCCCCACGATACACTTCTCAATGTATCTGTTTCTGTGTCTTTTAAATTCAGTACCACATTTGTTTATCGTTAACCCTCACCCGAGGATATTTTTCCATTGATTATTAGAGAGAGTGGAAGGGAAGTGAACCCATGACCTTAGGTCCACGGGCCGACGCTCTAACCACTGAGCAACACCAGCCAGGGCAGTACCATATTTATCTATTTAAAAACAAATAGTTTTTGAAAAACCACAATGATGTGAAATGACAAACATTTAAATTTCCCCTATTTAATCTTCATTAACTATTATGTGGAAAGCATTAACAGCTGTGAACTGTAAATCTTTTCCTCTAGCCTCAGTGAGATTTGTCAAAATTGCAGTATTAACTGAAAGAATATATCCTTAGGAGATAAATATTTCATTTGAAATACTGTCAGGGGGACTATATACGGATTAGTGTTCCAAGGACGGCCCTGGGCATGTGCGCCTGGCCGCCTCGCTGCTGACTGTGTAAACTGTCCTTGACGCTTGCAGCTCCCTACAAATGGCCATCAGGCTGGGGCCTCTTAAGGGACCCTAGCCCCTGCAGCTTCCTGTGCTGCTACCATCTCCCCCTCAGGCTGGCTTCTCATCCTGGTGGCCAGAACGTACCCTGTGTGGTGACTGACACAGTGGAAGCTGGTGTCGGAGTCCTCACGGTGCTGTCTGCTAGAAATACAGCTGTGTTCCTTGTTCTGTGTCCTTTCTTAAGGCCACATCAACTTGATGCTGGGTAAGTGAACGATCAGGGGAACCTGAAACCCACTCTGGTCACGATAAACTAAAGTAACACAGCACTTCGCCCTTTCATGGTACAATTAGCAGAAATCATAATGAGCTCCTTACTGGATCATTAAGGAACACAAGGTCTTTTCAAAACTAGTGGTGGAATCTAGCTCTACGGTGCTGTGGCCCACTTAGCTAATGACTACAGCCCTCTGCCACTTGTCAGTTACAGGTTGGTCATAGCAAATAAGTGGCTATAATGAAGGAAGTCATACAGGCACTTGCAAAGATTCTAATTAGGAAAAAGATGTTTTAAAAAATATTTAGGAAAATTATACTTTATGGGCCAAACATGTATCCATTTAAATTAATTTAATCAGGCTTCCTACTTTGTTTTTTAACTGTGTTCCATTCTATGGAGCATAAATATTAAATCCTTATAAAATACACTTCATTTTAAATGCTTAAAGTACAAAACACAATTCAAGCACAAAACAATGCATTATGGTATCATGAATACATTTACAAAACCTGGAAATTAAAAATTAACAGCTTCAAATAAGTAGATAATACTCCACAAAGACCTGCTCAACAAGTGACACTTTAAACAGAAGAAAATACAAGCAATGTCAGTTAGTGTTGTTCTTTCAGCAAGTACTGCATGAGATTAAAAACAAGTGTTCAAATTCTAGTAGTGATATTAAACTGCTTTCTAATCTGGGTTAAAAATAGTATGAAGTCTTTAAGTACTTAAGTTATTTGAAAAAATTTTCACTTTCCAATTGGCAACATGACCTTTAAAATATGCCGAGTGCAAATCATGAGTAACAACATGAAGATGCCATAATGTCACATATTTATCACCACAAACCTGCTACTATGCTGCCCAGTACACAGGCACAGGCCTCTCTGGCTCAATGACAAGTGTACAAATCGTAATTCTTATAAGAATCTCACATAAAGTCCAAGAACAAGCAGGTTCAACAAAAGAACTAACCTGTGCTCTTTTGTTTCTTAAAACAAACAAACAAACAAACAAACAAACAAAAAACAATAAAACAGTGTAAGTCAGACTGTGAACCTGAGTGAAAATTCATGTTGAAAAATATCAGCGATGTGTTCATCTTCTTCAGCTGAAAGGGTGAAGCACAATGGCCACAACTTTGTTACAGACTAAAATCCAACAGGTGACTCCAACGCCACCTAAAAATAAAGAGACTCAACATCAGGGAGCACGCCAAGAGTCCTGCCCACATTCCCTGCCTCCACTACCTTTATCCTAGAGGAAACAAGAGTAGTTCCACTCTTTCTGAGCAGCGCTGGGCTAAGATAAGGTTTGCATTTCCTAGGTTGGAATTCATCAGGCTTTCTAGTCATTCGCAGGGCTGCCTTCTTTACTAAGCAGGAATTACACAGGGCAGGGAGCTCTGGTTTGAATCCCTCTTCCCTGCCAGAGAAACAGGCTGTATTATTTATGATCCTAACAGACTGTAAGACCATTCTGTGAAACTATTTGGTTTTCCCTTCTCAACAAAGCTTTGTAAGTGAAGGAATGTTTACCCACACCTTTCTTGTCCACTGGTAAATGAGAAATAGGAAGACAGGCAGCAAGAGTGACCAGTGGCCTGCTGGCTGCCTAGGAGGATGGCCTCTTGCACCAGCACTGCCCTCATGGCTGAGTCCCCCATAGAGGGTGGGGGAAGGGGAGGGGGCACGGCTAAGTTGAAACAGTCATTACTTTTAATTTAGTAATTCACCTCTAGCATTATTACAAATCACAACCGAAGACTGACTGACAAGGACATGTGTTATAACGTTATTCTTGAGAGGAAAATATTTGGACCTAAATAAATATCTTTTAACAGAAAAATTAGTAAATTATGACACAGCCAAATGAAGAACAGCTATTCAAAATTCCTTAATAAAGAAAAGTTTAGCCCGGCCAGCATGGCTCAGCAGTTGAGCATCGACCTATGATCCAGGAGAATGTGGTTCAATTCCCGGTCAGGGCACATGCCCGGGTTTGGGGCTCAACCCTCGGTGGGGGACATGTAGGAGGCAGACAATCAATGACTCTCTCTCCATCACTGATGTTTCTATCTCTCTCTCTCCCTCTTCCTTACTCTCTCTGAAGTCAATAAAGACATTTTTTTAAAAAAAAGTTTATTGGTATGGGAGAAGGCTTACAATATAAAGTAAAAAGGAACAAAAATTGGGCAACCTTAACTATACAAAGGTGGGCAAAATAGATCTACAGTTGTTTGTATGGAAAAATATGTAATACAAGAATAAACTCTGTGTTTTGCATGCTCACAACTGTAAACCTACTTTTGCCCACCCCTGTATAAAAAGAAATAGAAAAAAATGACTGGGAAAAACATGCCACAATTTAAGAGGGATTATCCGCAGCTAATGAGGTTTTTTTTTGTTCTTATTTTTGTAGTCGTTCTACAATGATGTACTACTTTTAACATCCAAAATAAATTATGTTTCAAAAATAAAAGAATGGCAGAGAGCCATAAATGCTCTCGCTATGCATAGAACTGAACAGAGGTCGCAGAGTTTGGGGGAACTAGAAGTGGTGTTTGAACAAGCAGGCTATCGGACTGCAGGTATCGGGCCTAGAGTCCAGAAGCAGACTTGGTTGAAGTCCAGCTCTGCTACATAGTATTTTGGTGACAGCAGACAAGTTAACTAACTTCCCTGGGTCTCCGGCTCCTCACTGTCAGCCTCGCGAGGCTGAGACACAAAGCCTGGCTCCCCGGTGAAATGGACGAGGCAGACGATGTCAGGCTGACTTAACCTTCTACCGCACACCTCCTCCTAAGTGTCGTCATTTTCTCCCACTGTTTCCCAGAAACTCCTACCTGCCACTCTAGTGGGAAATGCTACCAGGCGGTCTAGCGGGGTTATCCATTTACTCGGCACCACAGCCACAGGAACAGAATAGTACTTCCAAATGAGGGAGACCATCAGGGCAGCCTGCAGAGACACCGCTGGTGAGTGCCCCAACCCACCAGTCATGCAGCCAATCACCACAGGAACAGGGGGAAATCTGAAAACAGACTAAGAACACTCCACATCGGTGACCTTAAGCCCTATCAATCCAGTCCCTGCAGCTGACAGCCACTGATAAGATATAAAGTTGACCCTTGAACAACACAGGTTAGGGGCACCAACCCCATACACAGTCAAAAATCCCAGTGTAGCTTTTGACTCCCCCAAAACATAACTACTAATGACTGGAAGCCTTATAGCTAACATCAACAGTCAATTAACACATATTTTATGTTATATGTATCATATACTGTATTCTTAAATAAAGGAAGCTAGAGAAAAAAATGTTAAGAAAATCATAAGAGAAAATACATATATTTTATGCATTCATGACATACCTTTTTCTTAATATTTTTGATATTTCTAGGCTACATGGTTCATCTTCGAGTTTTGTCAAATTGTCACAAATCTCCAAAACATTTTCCAACATATTTATTGAAAAAAATCCACATATATGTGGGCCTGCACAATTCGAACCCATGTTGTTCAAGAGTCAACTGTATAAAACTATTAAATTAGCTGATAAATTAACCAAGATCTCCTGTAACACAAGTGTTCTTTTCTCATTGAATATCTCCTATAAGCAGCCAGACTATGCTACTAAATACACCTTATTAGGGACAGAAGCGATCATACATCTCTAAGATCCTTAAAAAACTAGTTAATTCTCCCATCCACACTCAAGTACTGGCAGCCATGTGCAGAAGTGAGACTTCTGTAAGGTTACTTTTTTTTTAAGCCTCCTACGGACATTTTATTTTATTTTATTTTATTTTATTTTATTTTATTTTATTTAAATACATTTTTATGGATTTCAGAGAGAGGGAGAGAGAGATAAACACCAATGATGAGACAATCATTGATTGGCTACCTCCTGCACGCCCCCTACTGGGGATCAAGCCCACAACCTGGGCATGTGCTCTGACCCGGGAATTGAACCACGACCTCCTGGTTCATAGGTCAATGCTCAACCAATGAGCCATGTCCACTGGACTGTAAGTTTAAATGGTGGGCAGAGGGATGATGCTTTCTCTTCCCTCCTTTCCTTAATAGCACTCCCTCAAGTTGTCTTCTGTCCCCTCTGTGGCCCTGAATATGCTGCTCAAATAAGGAGACCTAAAAGAGGGCCTCCGGCCCTGGCCAGGGGCTCTGTTGGATAGAGCATCATCCCTATACGCCAAGGTTGTGGGTTTGATCTCTGGTCATGGCACATACAAGAAGCTACCAATGAGAGCATAAATAAGTGGAACAACAAATCTCTCTCTCTCCAAAATCAATGAATTTTTTTAAAAAAAATTTAAAGAGGGTCTCTGGCCTAATTTCAGTCCCTGGAAAATCCTATCTCATATCAAAGTGACAGTGCCTCAGGATCAATGTACTTACTATACTCAAACTGCCTGGGTTTTGGGGCGCTTGAGTCCTTTACCCCAGTAAAAATCACTAATAGCACTGAAACTCAGAGATGACTTAAAGCAGCCACGGCAGACCCACAACCTCAGGGTAAAGCAGCAGTAAACAGGTAAAACAATACAATAAAATGCACACATTTTAAGCATTAAAAAAACACAATAAAACAAGTTAAAAATCCCCCCATAAGAAAGCTGTGCGTCAGTGATATTGGACTTTAATGAGAATAACAGGTTCCCTACCTGGAGAGCAGATGGTCACACGTCCTCATACCATGTAAGAAGCAACGGCCAAAATCACTGACCATCTCAGAAAACACAACTAGTAAGTAAGCTGCTCTCACTTCTTCCCCCCGCCTCCCAAAACTGCACTCGAGTGAAGGCCACATAAAGAACTCCAGAGAAGTTGTTTCAGTGTTCATTTGCTTAAAAATCCCAACATTTAACAATTCTAATCAAGAGAAAGGCTTTCTTTAAGTCTAACTTATAAATTCAGAGTGTTCAGAGTTACATGCTGGCAGGACCACACAGCACAGCAGCTGAAGGTGGAAAAACCTGAATCTCCACACCTGGATTCCAGGGGCCAGACGGTTCTAGACACTTACCAACTTTAATGACCCCAGTGACACAATAGGACACTTACTTGCAATATGTAGAAAGCAACACTTATAACCCATTTTATCTTGGCCAACTGAGCCGTCCGTGCTTTCACTGAAAGGAAAACCAGGATGAAATGATTATATCAGTCCTAGAAAGGGAAGAAAATATTCAAGTACACAGAAATGCTATTTCCTCTCACAAAATATTTTCTAAGGATGCATGTACATATAAAATAGAATGTCTTAAGTCACCCACTGTGCTATTATTTCAAATAGGATCACACAGATTGTGAGATGTGAAGCTTTAATTTTGAAAAACCCTAAAGCTATTCATCAAAATCAGAGATTCTTTTCACCATACACTTACCAATAGGACTAAATGTTCTTCCCTGTTTCTCAGTCTACACTATGCACTGATCCACAAGGAAGTCTAGTTTACCCTGTGCCTGGCCTAGGCAGGCCCCTCTGCCTGTTTCATGAGCCATGGAGACAGCTCTCTCACTGTGCACGCTCTCAGCACACAGGCTGCCCTGTGCAAATCATCTTCTGCACAGCACACTGTTAGCACAGTGGCAAACACAAAGATGAGTAAGACCTGAGCCCTAGCCTGAGTCTGCACTCGGATAAAGACACTGCCGGGCACTTTCTGAAGAGCGGAATTAAAAAAGCCCCTGAGAATCCACTTTGAGATTTTTTTCTAGGCTTTCTCTCAGAAAAGTGTTGAATTTGAAAATGACAACCTAACTAACAAGTTAGCTTTGAAGAAACTCTAAGAGTAGCCTGGATGTTTCTGTGTTTAGAAAGCAAAGGTTCACCAGCAAATAATGAGAAAGTAATAATTATTATTGGGTTTCTTCTAGACAACTTAAGTTTATATCAACATTTAGAACATCCAAGAATCAGTACATATATTCCATAATCTTTGTATAAAGATTTCTCTATGAGCAGCTCTTATGAAGCTTTCCAAGCTACAAATGAAAACAGTACCATGAAGGAAGCATATGAGGTCTTGCTTCCCAGCAATGTCATCAGTTTGGCTCAAATAAACTCTTATAAAAATTAAAAAAACAAAACTGCACCATGAGTTTTGAGCTTATCTGTCATCTTGTTGATCTTTCTTTCCAGCCTGGCGTATCTGGCGAACTCGTCCATCATGTTGACAGTGGAGAGCTCTTGCTTCATGTCCTGGATCTCTGCTCTCATCTGAGACTCCTGCTCTGCATCCTTCTGCAGCACCCTGGACATCTGGTAGAGTGGACAGTTGGGGTCAGTGCCTTTCCACCTGGGGTACAATTCTCCCTCACCTCCTCCACCATCCTACCTGCTGCCTCTCTCGCCTGGGCAGGCTGCCCTTTACCTAGATAGCCAGCTTCTGCTGCCTTGTCCTGGTCCTGCTCCCCACAACCACAAAAATAAAACCTCTCTCCGGTTTAAATCGCCATTCACATTATATTTTTCCTTTTGAAGGCATGCCAATGAATTGTTATGATACAAACACATGTATCTTGCACTATAACTGTAAAATTGTAATTATAAAATAAAAACTATTCCTGTCCCCAGAGCTGTCATTCAGGTACAAGGACCCGTTCTCTTCCCTCCCTGGAGAATTCAGTCCTAAACTGGGTAGGCAGAGCAGGATGGGGGGACAGAGTGCCAGCGCAGAGGACTCCGAGCCCAAGCACAGCGAGGAGGGCATTCCTGCAAAGGGACACCCTGGCAAGGAGGGAAGGGGCGGGGGACGGGGGTCAGAGTCAAGCCTAGTGATATGGGGGTCCCCAAGAAAGGGCAGCCTGCCTTTGGAGTCAGAGACAGAGCAGGGAGGGGGGTGCATATGTTATAAAAGGAAGGTACAGAGCCAAACACGGTATCAGCGCCCACGTGGCATCAACCCTGGAGAGGGGGTGCTGGTGGGAGAGTAGTTACAAAGTATTCATCAAATAAAGTAAACCTATTGAGGATAACGGAGCCCGTTTTCGCAGCGGCAGGCCTCAGGCGCCTGCGCAGAGAGCGTGGCCCGCTGGGGCGCTCACCCAGCCCTCCGCCCGGACAGTCCTGGGGCGCCTGCGCAGTGCACACCGCCCGCGGAGACCCCGCTGCGCCCTCGGCGGCGCCAGTCCTGGGGCGCCTGCGCAGTGCGCCTCCTGCATCCCACGCAGAGCAGGTGCTGGGGCGGAGAGCCTTTGCGCCCCCCCTCCTCAGATACCTTTGGCTAAAGAAAATCCTAGATTGTCTGCTAAATGAACAAGATTCTCTCCTCCATGTGTCCTGTGACCAGCTTAAAGGGAAAAAAAGCAAGAACTCTCAGGAAAATTGTAAGTCAACACCAGGGACTGGGGTGTCCTTACCCAAGCACACACCCCACCCTAGTATTAGACTGAGATCCCCTCCCAGGACCTTCCAAGGCTTTGCTGGCTAGAGGATTCCAGACATTAGGGTTTCTCAAGGGCCTCAGGCCAAGGTGCCCAGGGGACCAGCCAGCTGCTCAGCTAGTGGGATGGTGTACCCCTCCCTTGCTTCTGGCTGGACGGAAACGTCCGAAACATTGCAAGATGGTTATCATCTGAAGTACAGGGGCGCGGCCCACTCCTAATCAGACTCCTTTTCTCCTCGGGAGTCTTTCCACTCAGGTCCTCAAATCAGGGCTTCCGATGGCACAGCCTCTAACGGTCGTGGAGCAGCACTTTGCCTACACAGACCAGGACTTCCTTCCAGCACTTCCTTACCTTCAGCACAAGCCCAGGGACCAGGCGGAGCCGGGGGCTGTGCTCGGCTAAGATAATTTGAACCTGGCTAACAATCCCCACAACCAAGGGGAAAGAGGTTTAAGAAAGCTAACTGGCTTGCATTTAGAAAGATTATACAGCCTGTAAGCAGCAGCACAGGATATGTCACAAGTCCAAGGTCAAACCCAATCCTCTTTCATCTACAATAAGCAGGGACGGGGAACGTCAGGCCCACAGGACTCATATGGCCAGTGAAATCATTTGGTCTGGCCATGCCAAGGCCTCACCAAAGAGAAGCAGTTTCAGCCATCCCATTAAATGTTTGACCAAATACAGCAGGCTAATTTTTAAGTTGATAATTTTGTATGGCCCACAGATTATGTTATAAATATCCAAATGGCGCTTGGCAAAAAAAGGTTCCCCACCCCTGAATGAACAGCCACCCTTATGGGGCAGAAGTTCACCCATGTCTAGACTGCAGCAATAACTTCTTGTGACAGTGTTTGGTGTAGGCTTGGTGAAGGAACCTGAGATAACAGGTCTTATTTATAGCTGCTGGCATACCCCAAAGACACATTTCAACTTCCCCCTCAGCTAAGGAGAAATTACAAACAATTCATAGAGGAACATAAAACACAGCCTCTGAGCAACTGAGATTAGTTGCATGTTGCTCCAACATGAGGTGAAATGGGATGGGGTACAAAGGAAGAATGGAAGTGAATCTGCAAGAAAAATAGACAAGAATCCCACAAAATGGAAGACAACATCTGAAAACCATATATCGAGTAAGGAGTTAGTATCCAGAATATATAAAGTACTCCTAACTCAACAACAACAAAACAGCCCCTCACTCCTGCTATGGGCCTACAGAGGGTACCTTTTCCCTGGGGACAGCTCCTGGTGCCCAATTTAAAAATGGCCAAAGGACCTGAAGAGACATTTTTCTAAAGATGAGATACAAATGACCAATAAGCACATGAAATGATGTTTAACACCACGAATCATTAGGAAAAATTTAAATCAAAACCATAATGATAGTACCACCTTGCACCTATTAGAATGGCTATTATCAAAGCAACAACCTAATATGACAAGCATTGGAGAATCTGGAGAAATTGCATCTCTTGTGCAATGCTGATGAGAATGTAAATGGTGCAGCTGCTGTGAAAAACAGAATGGTAGCTTCTCAAAAAAATTAAATGTGGAATTACCATATGATCCAGCAATTCCACTTCTGGGTATTTACCCAAAATAACTGAAAACAGAGACTTGCACAGATATTTGAACACCAGCATTACTCACAACAGCCAAAAGGTGGAAACAATCCATATGTCCATTGAAAGATGAACAGCCCAGCCTGCACGGCTCAGCAGTTTAGCATTGACCTAGGATCCAGGGGATTGCAGTTCCATCCCCAGTCAGGGCACATGCCCAGGTTGCAGGCTCGATTCCCAGTAGGGGGCATGCAGAAGGCAGCTGATCAATTGATGTTTCTTTCTCTCTCCCTCTCCCTTCCTCTCTCTAAAATCAATAAAGACATATTTTAAAAGAAAAAAGATGAACAGATAAACAAAACGTAGTACGTATATACACAATGGACTAATATTCAGCCTTAAAAAGGAATGCAATTCTAACACATACTACAAGGATGAATCCTAAACACATTATGCTAGGTGAAATAAGCCATGAGGTACTTAGAGTAGTCAAATTCATAAAGACAGAAAGTAGCTGCCAGGGAGAGGGCAAATGGGGAGCTAGTGTTTAATGGGTACAGTTTTAGTTTAGGAAGATGAAAAACTTCTGGAGATGGATGGTGGTGCTAGCTGCACAACAATGTGAATGTACTTAATGCCACTGAACTGTACACCTAAAAAGGGTTAAAATGGTAAATTTTATGCATATATATCATACAACATTTTTTTACAAAGAAGAAAGATGGGCAGGGGTCAGCTCTACAAGAGTCCTTCATGCAATTCTAAGAACTTGGGACATCATCTTAAAGACTAAACAGCATCAGGGAAGATTCTCAAGGGGGTGGACAGGGGCTAAGAGAGATGTCTCTATGCGTGAGAACAATAGGTGTAGTAAGGCTCTAGAATAGTGCTTTACACAAAACAGGCACTCAATAAATACTTGCAGAACAAAACCTAAAGTAGAAATCCTGCCTAGTCTTAACCTCCACCCCCCCCCCCAGCAGCAATTTACATGAGGAGAGAAAAGCAGGGAGAGCTGAGTGTCCCAGAATAATGCCACAACCGGAGCATCCGATCTTTGAGGTCTCCGTCTAGATCAGACAGCCCCTCACTCCCGTTGTGTGGAAATAGAGGGCGCCCTTCCCCGGGGAACAGCTCCCTGTGTTTCCCCCACACTTCGCCCCACCAAATGCGCGGCGGAACCCCCCATTCGTGCTCCAGTAGGCAGAGAATCACAAACCAAGGATCAAACTGCCAACCCGAGAGTCACTAGCTGGGCGACTTTCTGGGTCAGACTCCTCTGGGAGGTAAAGGAAGGTGGGGTGACAGTCCTGTCCCAGCCGTCCTGACAGCGGGACGCGAGCTGATGCGCTCACGCCTGGGCAAAGCCGCCGGCTGGGACAGCGCTCCCGGCGCCCAGCGCTCCCCCAACAAAGGAAGCAGCGCACAGTACTGAGGTTCTCAGTCGACGCTGTCAACCACCCCACCCCACCCCCCAGAATGGGTGCTCCTGCACCCTGAGCTCCGTCTCTCCGGGACCTGGCACAGCTGGCACTACCTGCGAGGAAGGCCGAGGCCTCCGGCAAACCCCGGACGCCGTGCGCGCCAGGCACTGTCCCCTCGGCCCAGGGCTGCCGGCAGCCTCCAGACTCGAGGAAACAACGGAGAGGCGGGCGGATGCCAGCGGGCACGAACAATTCCCAGCCTGAACCTCGCCGCCACGTGACAGCGTGGCCAAAAGTTGCCAGGTATTTCTTTTATTTATTTATTTGAGTATTTCTTTCTTAAAACGCAGAAGGGCCCAACCAAGACGCTTCTGCAGGCCGAGCGCGGCCCTCAGGCGGCCAGCGTGAGACCCCTGTGCCTACGCCAGGCTCGGCGGGGACGGAGGTCGCGACCCACCCTGGAAGGCCGGGACGCCACTTACGAAGGAGGAGAAGGACGGGAGGAGGATCCTGAGGACATTGCACCCAAACACGAAGCAGAGCACCAGCAGCCACGCCCAGTGGTCGGCCTCCAGCGCGCTCATCCCGGACGCTCCCAGCAGCTTGCGCGCCGCCAAAGCCGAGGCCCCGGGACCGCGCCGGCGCCGGCGCCCGCGCCTGCGCAGTGCGGCCAGGTCCGGCGCGCCTGCGCACTGCGCCGCGCAGCCGGGAGGCTGGGCCGCGTTTTCCGCCGGGTCCGGGCGGACGGCGCCCCCTGGCCTTCGGGCCGCCGCGGCCTCCTCGCCGCCGCCGCGACTCCCGGGAGACGGGTTTCCCAACTTCGGGTGGTTGGGCGACCACGGTCTCCAGTTTAGGTGTGTCTACGAGCCATTTGTGTGATCGTGTAATTAATATTTTCTATAAGTTGGCTCACTTTTATTTTATTCTATTTAGAATAAACCTTTCCAGAAACAGAAAACTGCCGTGATTATAGCAGCAGGTATCTGTAGAACAAAATGTTTGTAAGCAGTTATATGTCAAATGTATTTTTACATGTCTAAACTAAACACTGTAATAAATCTACAGGATTTCCCAAACTGCACCCCCAGTTAGAAAGCAGGGTTTGGCCTGGCCGGCGCTCCGGGGTTGAGGCGCTGCCCCGCCCACCGGGGTCCCGGTGAGGGCCCCGTGAGGGTCCCGGTGAGGTCCCCGTGAGGGTCGGAGGGCTGTGCCTGGGCTGCGGGTGGATCCCCGGCCTGGCCCGGCGTGGGGGGGGGGGGGGGCAGCCAATTGATGCGTCTCTCACATGGTGTTTCTCTCTACACCCTCCACTCTCCCTGAAATGCAATGGAAAAAGTATCCTTGGGTGAGGATTTTAAAAAAACAAAACAAAATACACTTTACAGTCAGCGTGTAAGAAACTAGTTAACCTACGTTTAGGTGAAAATGGGGTATTACAGCAAAAGAATCCCAGTTCACCTTTATGTACAGTAAATGATGTCTAGCTGCCTCTTCTGCCACGGCTGGAGTCTGAAAACTAAAACCTAATTAAAATGGATCACAGAGCTGTGGTCCTACAAATTTCTGTTTCAAGAAAACACATGGAGCAAAGCTACTTAATATCAGTAGAGTGAATTCTTTCCTTGGAAACACAGCTCGGGGGGTAAGCGATGTGGAGCTGACAAGAACAAAAGGCCTGGAGCCTGCCTCTCCTCCGCAGCCGTCCCCTCCAGCTGGACCAGCCCCAGCTGCCGCCGGCTCCTGGCTCCTCTACAGACTAGAGATTTAGAAGGATTCACAGGGAGAAGCCACCCCTGGAAAGTGATGGCAGCCCCTCCTTCGCCTGTGCCTTTCAAGCTGAAGATGAGCGTTTCAGCTGTTCCCCACCCTACACACCCCACCCCACTAGTGCATACCCCCAGGAAGAGGGCCACCAATTCCTGGTAAGGCGACAATGTGACCAAAAACAACTCCAGAGAAATGTCCTTGACTGCAGCAGCGATGGGAGAGGATCTGGCTTTCAGGAGCAACCCAATTTAAATAACTCAGCTCTCTCGCATTGCTTCATTTGCACAGCTCTCAAAACGAGCACTCACAACGGAAGGCTGAATTTTCCTACTAACATGTGGAAAGAAAACATGAAAGCCAAGACAACTCAATAGGAGTCAGTCTGGATCTCGTAACCAGAGAGGTGCTCAGAGCTGAGTGACTCGAGTCAGTTACTGAGGACAGCCAACACAAAGTGGATTCTTCTCGAGAGATCCAAGCCCAGAGGCGGCACTGAAATACAAGAAACAAGATGGCTTCAACTATTCCCAAAAGAGTGAAAACGGGACAAAGAGAAGAAACAATTTAGTAGGAACTGAATATACCTATTCTTTGCTTTGCCCACTTGGTTTTACTAAATGAAAATGATGATGATGATGACATAGTGTTGAGTCAAAGAGCAGACTGACCACCTTTCCACAATAAATTAAGTAAAATCTGCAGTGTTTATTTCGGTGATGGCACAAAATAAGCTCAGGAAGTTATCTTGAATGCACATTTTACAACCATTATATTGCTCATTAGCTGTCAGCATCCTGGACATGTCCCATATGTTGGCAACATGTTTTAGGATCCAGGATAGCTAACGATAAATGAAGTATGAGGATCTCTTGGAAAATTGCCTTCTAGCATAGCTGAATATTCAAGCGTTCCCTGTGTGCTCACAAATATGTGCATTGTACATGTATATGTGTGTGTGAGGAGCTAATTAGAAAAATGAAGTGTTGTAATTTGGGCTATTTTGCTGTGTTTTTTAAGTTGTTAAATTTATGCAAAATTTTTAAATGCTAATGTTTAAGTATACGTAAAGACAGCACTGTTAATATTGCTAGATAGCCCGGCCAGGCGTGGCTCAGTGGTTGAGCGTTGACCTCGGATCCAGGCGATCGGGTGTTCGATTCCCAGTCAGGGCACATGCCCAGGGTTGTGGGCTTGATCAGTGACTCTCTCATCATTGATGTTTCTACCTCTCTCTCTCCCTCTCCTTTCCTCTCTCTGTAATCAATAAAGATATATTTAAAATATATATATATTGCTAGATAGTTGTTGAGCAACATTGTGAATATACTAAATGCCCCAGGACTGTACCCCTAAAATGGTTAATCGCATCTTACGTAAATTTAACCTCAATTTTTTTTTTAATCCTCACCTGAGGATATTTTTCCCATTGCTTTTCAGAGAGTAGAAGGGGGAGAAACAGAGACAGAAACATCAATATGAGACAGTCCCATCGATTGGTTGCCTCCTGAATGTGCCCCAACTGGGGCCAGGGATTGAGCCTGCAACTGGCCAAAATCGAACCCAGGACTCTTCAGTTCGGAGGCCGACTTTCTAACCACTGAGCAAACCGGCTAGGGCTCACCTCAACGTTTAAAAATTGCTAGAACAGTCCTGGCCGTGTAGCTCAGTTGGTTAGAGCATCGTCCCCATATGCCAAAGTTGTAGGTTCAATTCCCTGTCAGGGCACATATAAGAATCAACCAATGATTCTTCCTCTCTCTAAAATCAATTAAAAATAAATAAAAATGCTAGAACTAAATAACTTTTATTTTATCCTGGCTGGAGTGGCTCAGTTGGTTGAGTGTCCTCCAGTGCACCGAAGGGTTGCTGGTTCGGTTGCCAGTTTGGTTGCAGGTTGGATTCCTGGTCAGAGCATGTACCTGGGTTGCAGATTTGATCCCCAGTGGGGGAGCCTATGGAAGGCAACCAATTGATCTCTCTCTCCCTTCCTTTCTCTAAGTATGTCCTCAGGTGAGGATTGATTTTAAAAATGTTTTTTATTTTAGTCTGTTATGCTAAGCCTTCTGAATATGCAAAATTCAGGTTAAAAAATTAATCTTATTGATATGAGTACAGTTGACTTCATTTAAACCTCAAATTTTCAAAAGCTGTGTACTATGTCCAGAAATTTATCTCTAAATAAACCTCTCATTAGTTTTAAAAAATAAAAAAATAATTTCAAACATACAGAGAAATTGCAAAAAATAAAAATGTGAAGAACCCAATACCCTTAGATTCACCTACTTTAACATTTTACCCATTTGCTTTATCATGTTTCCTCACCCTATCTTTCAGTACATCACTAAGAACCTTCTCTTATATAATTGCAGTACCTGTGTTAACTTCAGTATAGTTAACATTGATATCACGCTTTTATCTAGCTGCCATTTGTGTTTCAGTTTTGTCCTTTGTAGCATTTTCCCCTCCACTACAAGATCCAGTCCAGGGTCAGGTACTGCATTTAATTGACATGTCTCTTTGGCCTCCTTTAATTTGGAACATTTCCATAGTTTTTGTCTTTTATAACATTGACATTTTTTAAGATGTAGTTCCCCTAATAAAAAAAAATAAAAACTTTTTTTTTTTTAATCCTCACTCGAGGATACTTTTTCCATTGCTTTTCAGAGAGAGTGGAAAGGAGAGAAAAGCATTGATGTGAGAGAGAGGCATCGATTGGTAGCCTCCCGCACACACCCCTACCAGGGCCAGGGATCGAGCCTGCAACGGAGGTTTGTGCCCTTGGCGGGAATTGAACCAGGACCCTTCAGTTCACAGTCCAGCGCTCTAACCACTGAGAAAACCAGCTAGGGCAATAAAAAAAACAAAACTTTTTGAGAAAGTGCTGACCTGTTTTACAAAGTGGTTTACCATTTTACATTGTGACCAACAAGGTTTGAATCCAGTTCCTCCACATCCTATCCAATGTCAGTCTTTTACATTTTAGTCTTTCTAATAGGTGTGTAGCGGTAGCTCATTAGACTCTTTTGCTGTATTTGTAGTTCCCTGATGACTACTGATATTGAGCAGGTTTTCATGTGCTTGTCATTCTTATATCTTTCTGGATGAATTATCTGTTCAAACCTCTTGCCCCCTTTTTACTCAGTTGTTTATTTTCTTAGAACTGGATAGTTTTGAATTCATTCTCGATACAAGTCCTTTATCTGTATAGGCTTTGCAAATATTTGCTCCCAGTCTGTGGCTTGTCTTTTCATTCTCCTAAAAATGTTCTTTGAGCCCGGCCTTCATGGCTCAGCAGTTGAGCATCAACCTATGATTCAGACGATGGAGTTCGATTCCCAGTCAGGGCACATGCCTGGGTTGCAGGCTCAATCCCCAGTTAGGGGCATGCAGGAGGCAGCCCATCAATGACTCATCATTGATGTTTCTCTCTGTCTCACCCTCTCCCTTCCTCTCTCTGAAATCAATAAAGACATATTTTTTAAAAGGGAGAGGGTAATTCTTGTAAAAAAAAAAAATGTTCTTTAAGAAGATTTTAAACTATAGTGACAGAAAGCATATCAGTGACTTCCTAGAGACCTGAGGGTGTGACCAGAATTGATTGAAAATCCTATCCATATCAGTGACTTCCTAGAGACCTGAGGGTGTGACCAGAATTGATTGATAGGTGTTTTATATGTTCTGTAAATAGATTGTTGTGACGATTGCACAATTCTGTAGATTTACTAGGAATCACTGAATTTTACGCTTAAAGCGAGTTTTATGCAATGTTTTCTACTACAACTTTAATTTTTTTTAATTGTTAAGGTATTAAAGCCTTCTGTGTATCAGACACTTTACTAACTCCAGGGTGTAAAACGATGGTGAACAAAACATCCACAATCCTTATTCTCCGGTAGACTTGACTAAGCAAATATTTAAGTACTGCCCGAGCTGGTGTGGCTCAGCTGGCTGAGCACCCTCCAGTACCGACAGGCCTCCCATCCGGCTGCGGGCAGGGCACACACCCTGGTTTCTGCCTCCATCACCAGCAGGGGGCGTGCAGGAGGCAGCCGATCAATGACTCTCATCATTGATGTTTTTCCCTCTCCCTCTCTCTGAAACCAATAAAAATATATTTAAAAAAAAAAAAAAGAGGACGCTACCCAGAAACAGCCGACTCCAAACAACGCAAGGGAACATCGCGGTGAGTCCCGGGAGGTCGCAAAGACCCGCGCCTGCGCGCCGCGGCGCCTCCGGAGTCGCCAGCTCCCGCTTCCCTTCCCACGACCTCCCTTCCAGCGCCTGCGCATTACAACCCGCTTCCCGCAGGCTGCGAAGCTTGCGACCCTAGATACCCTTCCTTGCCGACTGACGTGGGAGAAATGGGCTCGTACTCGACTCCATTGTCTCTCCCTTCCCCAGCCTACGAGACGAACTTTAAGTTTCCGTCGCAAGTCCCCCTGGATGGAAGGGCCTGGACACTCGTGGCCTGCAGAGATCTGGCGCGCGCCCAGGTATCCAGGAGAGCAGTGGGCGGGCTCACCCGCCGATCACGTGGTGGGCGTCCGCCAATCGGCATGCAGACCGCACTTTGCGGCTCCGCTTCAAACTACCGTGAGGCGAGAGCGGCCTCTGAGGCCCCGCCCCGCTCGCCTGGGTCTGGGGCCCCGCGAGATGGCAGGCGGGAGTGGGGGCGCCCAGAGCGGGGGCGGGGCGCAGTGGTCGAGTGACGGCCCGCCTCACCTATTCAGGGCGCGGACCGCAGGGGGGTGGGCCCCGCAGCCAATGGGAAGGGGCGGGGGGCGGCCCGGCGGGCGAGGAGGGGGAGCGAGTGGCCGGGGGATGCGGGGGGAGGAGGAGGCGGGCTCCCAATCCGGTTTCATCCGGTTCTCCCACTGCCCCCATCGCGGGTCCGAGCAGCTTGGGCGGCGGGAGACGCGGCAGCGGCCAGGCAGCCCAGGTTCGCGAAGCCCCGAGGCGCGCCGCGGCCCTCTGGCACCCAGCTCGCGCCCGCCCCGCCGCCACGATGCCCAAGAGGAAGGTGAGCGGGGACCGCAGCCCGCACACGCCCCCTCCGCCGCCCGGGCCTGCTGCGGCGCCCCGCGCGGCCCAGGCCTGGCGCGTCCGCGGCGGTGCTGGGCCCCTGGAGGCGCCCCGGGCCCCGCGGCGGGCGGGCGGCGGGCGCGCGGCGGCGTCGTGAGCGGCGCCCGGGAGCGTGCGGTGGCCCGGAGAGCCGGGTGGGAGATTCGAACGCGGCGGCGGGAAGCCCCTGACGTCAGCCGGGCATTGTTCTGGCGGGCGGGCGGGCGCGCGGGGGCGCGCGGGGCTCGGGCACTTCTGCGCGCGGGCTGCTCCCACTCGCCCGTGCGCTTCCTTCCCCAGGTGAGCTCCGCCGAGGGGGCGGCGAAGGAGGAGGTGAGCGCCCTGGCCTCGCCCTGGGGGAGGGGGCGGGTCGCGCGGCACCCTTCAGCCCTCACTCGTGTCTCTTTCCTCTCCCGAAGCCCAAGAGGAGGTCGGCGCGGTTGTCAGCCGTAAGTACAGCGAGCCCCGTACCCGTTTCTTTCTCGTGGGATCGTGCCCAGCGAAGGTACTCAGTGCCACCTTTGCCTTTCAGAAACCTGCTCCCGCAAAAGTGGAAACGAAGCCCAAAAAGGCGGCGGGAAAGGTAGGCGTCAAACTTGCCCTAGTGGACCCGCGTGTCTCCGAAGGGCCGCTGTGCCACTGCCCGCGGGACTGTCCCGTAAGAAAACGCTGTTGCCGGCGACCAACCCCGTGACTGTGAATATCGCAGAGTAGTTGTTGGATGTCAGTCTCCTGAAATGTCGAAATTTTATCTCATTTTCTTAAGTTTTGTATTTTAATAAATTTTTTTTTTTTTGGTCTGGGTAAAATATGGACATAATTGTCCTGGCTGACAGGGATGTAATGTGTCTCGTTAATGCTGCTGCAGAATTTAGGAAACTTGATGACTGAAAGTATTAAATATTAACTTGAGCTTATAAAGGAAACCCATTCTTTGTGTTGTGTACGTGTGTATGTATAGTCAGTGCTTGTCCATGGCTGCATGCTTGTGTTTCTTTTGACAATTATAGCCAAGCTGGGACTGAGGCCAGGAGGAAGGGAATGTGTAAGTTTTTGCATGTCAAGCTCACAGGCCAAGGTAGGGGATCATATCTTACCTGTGTGGGTACATCGAGAGTTGTGTTCTCTGAGAACGTAACAATTCTAAAAGTGTTTTATTTGCAGTGATGTGTAAAGGAGTTCAGGAAATCTTTTTTTCCTGACATGCTCAAGTTCTCCGTGACACTTGTTGCTCTGAATAGATTTATGGCTGCATTATTCACATTGCAGGTCTTTGGAGTGAAGTTCCTGGGGATATGTACATTTGAAAACTTAAGTTGGAAAAGCAGAATATATGCAAATCATTTGTAACTTTGCTTTGGTAGATAGCAGTGAAACCGCCTGCTGCTAAGCGCTCTGTGTTCTTCAAGGGAAACTTATGGTGTGATTAATTTCTGTTCACTCAGAACTTAAGTGAGAGTTTGGTATTTGCAATCTCTCCCTGCCCCCCAAGAAAATCCTGTCCTAAAATCTTAGGTGGAATCTTAGCACTGCACAAAGATTCTCTCCCCCCACCCCGTTTCTATATTTAAACATTGTACAGAGTTGAGTGTAAAAATCTTAACTTTTCTTCAGTAGGAAGTTCTGTTTGATGATGATTGATGTTTTTAAAAAGGGGTTCAAGGGAGGTATAAACATAGTACGTTAGTTTAGAATTTCTCACACCAGAAGATAATGCAGAAATTCTCTGTATACAAAGTTAGAGTACCCCAGGAAGTTTTCTTGAAGGATGGGGGGATGGGGGAGCAGATTTTGCTCCAAAATGTTAGTAGGAACAGTATACTGTTATTACCCATCTTTTATTCTTTGCTTTTCTAATAAACTAATAGGCTGAAGTACTATGCCTATTTCCCTCTTAAGTTATTCTTCCTTTCCTTATTTACCTCTGTCTCTATTTTTATCTGCCTTAAAGTTATTTTAATGAAAACAGTTCAAATTTTAATTCCAGTTTGGGACATCAAATGTAATAAACATTTTTCTTCCTCTCAGAGGTCAACAGGTAAGTCTTCATGTCAGTGTTCCTTAAGGAGTAAACCTGTCAGTTCAATTTGCCCAAAGGAAAGGGGGCAGTGGCTTTTTTTCCTGTAAAGCTTTTGATGTGTTGATCACCATACTGCCGGTTAGACATGCTGTTTTCAAAGCATGTGCATCCCAATGTGTGCTCCTGACTCGGAGAATTTCTTTAGAAGCATTTTGAAAGTGGAAGTGTACATTTAAAAAGCATGTTGATTGATTTTGTTTCCTCTAGCTTTCTAGCTATTAATAGTTAAAAGTGGTATTAATTCAATCCAGGCTATTACTGCATATTGTATTTTCACTTTTAAGGTTTTACATTTTTATGTTATTGTAGTGGTTGTGAAATGAATGGGAAAGCTAAAGAAATCAGATTGCAAACGAATAGTTGTTTTGTTTTATTATTATTTTTTAAATGTCTTTATTGATATCAGAGAGAGGGAGATATAGCAACATCAATGATGAGAGAGAGTCATCAGTTGGCCTCCTTCTGCATGCCCCCCACTGGGGATTGAATCCTCAATCCGGGCACATGCCCTGATCAGGAATTGAACCGAAATCTCCTGGATCACACATCCAATGCTCAACCACTGAGCCACACCAGCTGTGCGCAAATGAATAGTTTTTAAGTACAGGAGTGATTGTGACCTTTCATGGTAACAACATATATAGCAGTGTTATCCCAAATATGTTTGTTTACATAATTTATTATTTATCCGTAAGGTACGAAATTATTAGCGCTTGTCGTGCTGTCTTTATGGAATGCCACAACTGGTACAGGATACATGGCACTGATTTTTTTCCTCCTCTTAGCATTGACGTTTGTGAGATCCACCTGCCTGTCTTTGTTGCCATTTAACTCAAGTATTGGTCAGTATTGATAGGGGTCTTTATACAACTTACTGGTGACCTGGCTTAATTTAATTTCCATGTTGCTACATTCTTTATTTACAGGAAATGTTAAGGTATTTGTTACTCTTCCCCATTGATGGATGGTATCCAAAAATATTGTTCTATATTGCTTTAAAGGTGGCTTAAATTTTGAACCTATTTTATCGTCATACTAATTAATATGTGTGCTTTCAGATTCTTCAAACACCTAAATGATAACGATAAACTCAAAATTGATCCTTTTAGCTACTCATTATATGATAGTCAACCTGACCATACAGCATGGTGCTTTTTTCAGGTGAATGGGCTTACTGTGAGGGTAAGTGTCTGTCAGGACAGTGGACTTGTGACTGTTTGACTATTGTTCATGTTTCCCAGAAGTTTGACAGTTACCAGGGTAGAGGTTCCTCCAACTGTTCTTCGCCTCATTTATTCTGTCATGTGGAAATTTAGAGAACACTGGGTGACGGAGAAGGCACTGGAGAAAGTTGTGTAGTTCAGGCTTTAGGTTTAATCAACACAAGAGGCTTGCTGGGCAAGTCCTGAACAGTTCTCCTTAGCAGATTTGGTTGTCCTGATGACTGGGGGTGGACCCTAAGGTGGCTTGTATAGAAAGTGTGTCATGGAAAAATAAAAATAAATAAAAATAAAAAATAAATTTAAAAAAAAGTATGTCATGTAACTCAGGCTGACGTGTGACAAAGCATTAACATTTCAACTATTGTGGCTACTGTTTCTATCATAGGATAAATCTGCAGACAAAAAAGTGCAGACGAAAGGGAAAAGGGGAGCAAAGGGGAAGCAGGCTGAAGTGGCTGACCAGGAGCCCAAAGAAGACCTACCTGCGGAAAATGGGGAAACTAAAAATGAAGAGGTGGGAGTGTGCGTGTGTGTTGGGTTTTGACACTGACGGTAGATAATAAATTGTATACTTTTATGTAGCCCATAAGACAGTCTGTTTTTTATAATATTGAAAGTTTTGTATGGTAACCCCATGTGAATGGACAGATTATTTTTATGAATTAGATCATACTTGTAAATATATATGTAAATGGTTTCTTTTCAAGAAAGTAAACGAGAAATTTTAATACACTCAGAATTTCACCAGTAATGTGCACTGTCTATGTTGTATATGGGGTTCGTTAATATAAAAAAGATTTAATTTACTAACTGGTATGGCACTCATTTTTCTTTCTTTTACATGACCTCAGGAATTTATTTAAATAAATAATCCCTTTTCAAATTGCTGTCTATAATTTTCTTTTTGCCTGGGCGGGCGTGGCTCAGCAGTTGAGCATCCATCTAGGATCCATGCAGGAGGCAGCCGATCAATGACGACTCCCTCATCATTGATGTTTCTCTTTCTCTCCCCCCCCCCTTCCTCTCTCTGAAATCAATAAAGATACATTAAAAATAAATTTTTTAATCCATTCCCTTCATTTGGCATATTTTTACCACTTATTTCTAATGAAGGTTGTTTATTTTTCTTAAATTTGTCTGACTAGGACTGAGTAACAACTTAATCAAGCAAATAAAAAGTAACTAAGATAAACAAATGCACAGTGTATGTGATGTTAAGTCGATGTCCTTAATCTTTATTCTTTTAAGCTCTGAGGAAAAGAGGCCTTTTTTTTAATCCTCACCCAAGGATATGTTTTTATTGATTTCAGAAGAGATGAAGGGGTGGGGGAGAGAAGGGATGAAACGATAATGTGACAGAGAAACATTGGCTAGTGGCTGCCCTTAGGCACCCCAACCAGGGATCACGCCCATAACCTAGGTATGTGCACTGACCAGAAATTGAACCCACAGCCTGCTTGGTGTACAGGACAGGGCTCCAGTCAGTGAGGCACCCTGCCAGGGCATGAAGAGAAGGTTTCTAAAAAAATAAGTGGGCTGCAAGGTTTTGATAAATAACTTCTTAAGCCAACCACAAGCGTCTTTTTTTATGTTATATTGGCTAAACTAGAAAAGATAATTTAGTTATTTACTTTCAAACTTTTCTATTTATAGATCAAATTTTAATGTAATCTGCTTATTTCTAAATTGTAAAATAGGTAATCACAGTTTACTTTCAGTTCTTAGTTCTAACCATATGTGAAATATTATGTAATATAAGAAGACATTACTAATCTAGTTATGAGAGAAGAATTTGACCTACTATATGTTAGCAAAGCATAATTGATTGTTAGTCATGGTGGTTATGTTTTTATAAGGTTGCTGTGAATACTGAAAAGTTGTAAATAGGGGAAATACAGGGTTAGATTGCGATACTGATCACACTTCCATTAACTGATCAGTGCAAACCTTATTTTATGTGTGTTTCTGTGTAATATGTGTTGTCAGTATGTTAGCATTGAACTCGGGGCCAATAGAAACGTAACTCATGCCTAAATGAAGCTATCCTCCACGTGTGTGTTTTCTCCAGAGGACACATCACAACATCCTTGCACTTGGCAATACTAGAAAACAACATTTGGCACTAACTAGAGCATTAAAAAGATGCTTGTTAACAGTATTAGAGAGGAGACAAAAAGGCAGCACCACCTCAGCTGGGAGTGTGTGTGTTGAACGACTCAGGTATTTGGTGTTATTTGTCTGCACGCAACTGTGGAATCACCATGAGTATTGGTTTTAGGATTACAAATAAATTTTAGTGAGTGGGTGAATTACTGATGCGGATTGACTGTGTTTTTCTTAATCCTCAGCTGAGGATAGGTTTTTCATTGATTCTAGAGGGGGCGGGGGGAGAGAAACATCATTTGGTTTCCTCCTGTATGCTCCCCGGCCAAGGATCCCACCCAGTGCCTTTGGTGCACAGGTCAGGACTCCAACTGACACTGGCCAGGACTAGGGCCGACTGTTTCTGAGACCTACTAGTTCTATGTATATAAGTAAAACTTATATTGTGTTAAATGCTAAAGCTCTCAAAGCTCAGCAATGACACAGAAACCAAATGTCTCATCGTAACTTTTCCTTTGATCTGCAGAGCCCAGCCTCGGATGAAGCGGGAGAGAAGGAAGCCAAGTCTGACTGATACCACATACCCTGTCTGATGAGTGTCCCTGTCTCCCTTCTTGTACAATCCAGAGGAATATTTTTATCAACTATTTTGTAAATGCAAGTTTTTTAGTAGCTCTAGAAACATTTTTAAGAAGGAGGGAATTCCACCTCATCCCATTTTTTTAAGTGTAAATGCTTTTTTTTAAGAGGTGAAATCATTTGCTGGTTGTTTATTTTTTGGTACAACCAGAAAAATCGTGGGATATTGATACAGGAGGCTATGATTGTCCTGGGTGTCAGCTTAACATTCCATAGATGGGGGCCGTTTTTATATCCTATAATACAAATACTAAATGACAACTTGGAGTCAGTCGTGCATTTAATATGTCTTGAACATTTTAAATTACTTCTATTCCCATGTTTTTGGTAGAAGTGTTTCCTAAAGAAAACCACTCCTTGGTCTTGGCTCTCCCTGTCAGAATTTCGTGCACTCTGTAACATCTTTGATGTGGTAGTCCAGTTTTCCTAGTAACTTTGTTAATGTGCTGTGAAAGATTGAAAATTTGATTATGTAGTATATATATATTAAATTGTGAATTAGTGGGACTTTGATGTAACAGCGTATCAACATTTGAAGATACTGGTACTTGATACTCTATTAAGGGAAATTAGCCTCCAAGTTTTAAGCTGGAAAGTCACTGGAATAACTTTAGAAAAGACTTACAACTACATGACTTTGCATTTTTGGTACGTTATGTTAAGAATTGTGTACAAATTGAAATGTCTGTGTACTTATTCTCAAAACAAACAATAAAATCTCAATTATGAAAGAATTCTTTGAAGCACACAAATGAAGTTCTGGCTTAAATTTTATTTAACAATTTACATACACTTCCAAAGTTTTCTTAAAATTTAGCCCGGCCGGGCATGGCTTAGCGGTTGAGCGTCGACCTAGGATCCAGGAGATCGGGGTTCGGTTCCCGGTCAGGGCACATGCCCGGGTTGCGGGCTGCAGCCGATCAATGACTCTCTCATCATTGATGTTTCTATCTCTCCCTCTCCCTTCCTCTCTCTGAAATCAGTAAAGATATATTTTTTTAAAAAAGTTTTCTTAAAATTTAAAGTGTGAAATATTTAATTTTTCTGTAAATTACTTGAACACATCTACATTTTACTTTGAAGATGTTTGTGTGACTAAATTGGTTTAATAATGGAGAAATAGTCCAGTGTCCTTTGAAGCAAAATAAGTTGTCACTCCGCAGGAAGTAAGCTTGTAAGTACTGACTAAGCCAGAACTAGACCTAGTGTGGTTTGTATTTGCATATTTTTGAGATTTGCTTTCTTGTGTATTGGACTTGGTGTTCTGCCATGGAAACAGTCTTTAGAGGTGGTTGGTGTTGGACACCTGCACCTATTTGGCAAATACGAAAACAGCTGGGCCAGGGAAAGCACCTTGCCATGGTTACCACTAAAGGAGACCTTGGAACAAAGTTTAGAGGTTCTGTACACTTGACATGTTACTCTGCCTGTGGACTGATGAGAAGGAGGCAAGCGTGCCTCAAAAATGGGGTTCCTGGGTGGTCAGCTCTGCAAGGACTATATGCCCAAATGACCATTTTGAGAAGCCCATGGGGAGTGGTGAGGTGTGGCATCTTAAAAAGTGTGAGACCACAGAAGAAAAATGCAAAAAGGACACTGACAGGAAGAACTAACACCCAAAGAAGGGTTTTGGCAACCCCTGGGGAACGGGAGAGGACTCGACCAGGCTCCTCAATATGTAAATTAAATAAACTGAAACATTTTCTCCCACACTTGACGCAATTTTTTTGGTACCAGAATTTCTCTAGCTCCTATTTGTACCAGTTAAAAGGACACCTAAAAACGAACTAATTTTAACCCATCCAGCAGTGTTCATTTGTACCACCCAACCTTCCTCACCCCTAGGAACGATGATAAATTGTACCATCAGGAAAATTTTCTCAGTTGTTTGGAACTCATTGCTAATATATTTTTTCCTTAAAAGTATAATAGGGTTTTTACATTTCATATAGATTGATACCAAAAGAAATTGTCTTCTCTGTAGAAACTTGGAAGAAAGTAATTCCAGATCCTTCTTGCCCTGAGCATTCTTCTATTGTAAGAAAATGCACCCTCAACTGGATGTTCTCGGCTGTCAAAGGAAAAAGAGTTTTGTGTGTTTTGTTTTGTTTTTATTTCAGAGAGGAAAGGAGGAGAGAGAGAAACATCAACGATGAATCATTGATCGGCTGCCTCCTGCACGCCCCACACCGGGGATCGAGCCCGCAACCCGGGCATGTGCCCTGACCGGGAATCGAACCTCGATCTGGATCCTAGGTCGATGCTCAACCGCTGGCCCATGCCAGTTGGGCAGGTTGTTTTTTTTTTAATGATCCATTTTGAGGTCTGATCTCAGTACTTAAAAATCTCTTGCCCTTTCAGTTTTGTTTTTTTAAATATATCTATTGATTTCAGAGAGGGAGGGAGAGAGAGAAAAAATCAATGATGAGGGGGTCATTGATCGGCTGCCTTCTGTGCACCCCCTGCTGGGGATCGAGCCCACAACCCGGGCATGTGCCCTGACCAGGAATCGAACCGCGATCTCCTGGATCCTAGGTCGATGCTCAACCACTGAGCCACGCCAGCTGGGCCAGTTTTGTTTTTTTCTGTGTGTGTGTGTGTGTGGTGGTTTTGAGAGAGACGTGGACTTCTTCCACTTGGTTATGCATTGATTGATTGATGATCGTATGTGCCCTGACCAGGTATCAAACCTGCAACCTGCAGCCTTGGTGTATCGCGATGCCGCTCTAACCAACTGAGCTGCCTGGCCAGGGCTCAGCAACTGGTTCTGAACAAAGCACTGAGTGATAAGAAAGGTCGGCTGACATCAGTTGTTGACTTCACATCATTTCAGGTATCCTAAAGGACAAAGAAGATAGCTTTTTAAAACGATGCAAAGAAGTCAGTCTGTAATTTGTTAACTAGAAAAACCAGTTACCAAGCACCCTGCCTTCTCTTCGCTTGTTAGAAGTTGAATTTGTCCTTTTCCTTGAGGGTTGATCAGAGGTCTTAGGCAGGGGACCTGGTGCCCAGGACAGATTCCTGGGCCTCGTGGAGGCCCAAGGGAAAAGGTTCAGTTGTAGCGGTCAGTGCTCAGAAGTGTGTAAAAGTGTTTGTGGAGGTGGGGACAGGGGTTAGGGGGTTGGCAGGTGCAGGGAGGAGAGATGTGTGTGAGCGTAATTTAAGTACAGAAGCAACTCCCTGGGAAGAATCAGGTAATGCAGACAAGAACACCCTTTATTCACTTGCTGGACAACTAAAACATTTTTCTCAGGTCTTTTTCTATGCTTAGGTGAATTTACAAATTTGGTGTTATACATTGTATTTTGTAATCTTTCTCATACTTCTATGTTAATGAATATTCTTTAGTCTTTGTAAATGCTACATAGTATTTTGAGAACATAATTTGTCAGATTTAGACATCTCCATTAAAACAAGCATGGTGAAATGAAAATACGGATAATTTCTATTAATCTTTGCAGATAGATTCTAAAGATATATCTGCCTATCACAGTCCACAGTTGTTCCATGAGTCTGTAGTAAATACACTTGATTGCAAGACAGCTGAAAGTTTCAAAGCCTAAGCTTTGAGTAGATGAGGAAGAGTCTTAGACGATGGGAAGCAGCTCAGTAACAAGTTGGTTCACATTATAGCAGTAATATGTAAGATTTCATTTAAAAAGCAAGGCCTGAAAAATAAGGTAGAATCATTTAACCCCAGAAGCTAAAAGTAATTAAACATGTTGAATTTCCTTCATATATATTTGGGTTTTTATTTGTAAAAGGTGTTAATACTTGCTTAATAGTTAATCATGTGACTATGCCATAATTTGGTTATTACAGTTAGGAATTTGTTTTTGGAATTAGGAATAATTTTACCCAGAGTCAGGCAGTACAGTATACTGACCCCCATGTACCAACCACTCCCACCAGCCATCAAACCATTGCCTGTGTTATTTTGAAGCAAATAAAGGTGGATATTTTAAATTTTATATATATACATATATATGAAGTTAAAAGTGAACAAAATGCACATAAAGCAAATATTTATATTAGTAGTAAAAACTCTTTATCTTTGAAGTTGTACACATTTTGTCAGGATTGGTTGCAGATTCAATTTAACAAGAAGCTGCTAATTTTAAATCCAGTATGGCTAGTTTCATCTTTAGAATCAACATACAACTTTCTTAGATGCTGATTCGACATTCATTAAAACCAAGTAAGCAGGTGTTTTGAAATTTTCTGAGGGCATGGAAATGTAAAGTGATGTGATTAAATGACAGAAAGGCATCGGGAGAAGGGAAGCCACAGCTCAGAGATGCAAGAGGTACTCTCAGGGTGGTGCCAGTGCAGACCCAGTTAGGGGCAGGTACAGCAGACCTTGGTTGTAGACAAATGTGACCCGGCAATGGAAGGGGCAAAAGATGGGTAATGGGCTTCACTGAAATGACATTTCTTCTCTCAGAGGGCCTGAGAAGCTAATGCGGTGCCTGGCACACACTGCCCAATAAATGCCTGATGCAACTCCCCAGTGATTTTCAGAGCCTCCAACAACTGGGTTCCTGGTGGATTTTCCCCTCCGTGCAACAACACATACATGTTATTGAGTAAAGCTTTAGAAAATACATTTGATTTCACTTAAGTGAGAATTATAATTGAGAAGATCTGGCTGTGGTATCCTACTAGAACATGACATTTGTCAAGTATAGTGTTTCCTTACATCCTTAACTGGAAAGATTACTGTTGAGTTTTAGGTTTGAGTCCTAACTGTAAATAATGTTAACATTAAATTTATCTCTGAAAGCACTTTATGTTACCCACAGAAAACTAGTTGAAAAGCCTATGAAAGCTAATGATAAATTCAAGTTATGTATGAAAAATTTTAAATACCCTCATCTGTTCTGCATGATTCATAGAGAGGAAAAGTTGCCAGTCTTTCATGCTTGGATGTGTCTATATCAGAATGTGGTTGCATGTTACAGTGCACAAGATTATCATTTTTACCAGTGCTGATCTGAGTTTTCACAAGAAATATATTTCAAGGCAGTCTTAACTGCTCTAGCAGAATTTCTCACTTTTGCTTCACTTCTTATTCCATTTATTTTGAAGCCAAAGTGAACTAAATATTCACCAAATTTAACTGAGCTCCTCTGAGTGAGGTAGTCTCAGATATCAGGGGAAACAAATCCTGAGTGCTTGGCAAGGGAGCTCACTGCTCTCCTGAACTTCCAGGGCTCAAAGTGTGTCTTGGTCAGTGTCAAGTGCCCAGTTCAGTGGTCTTTTATTTATTTTTAATTTTTTAAAAAAACATATCTTCATTGATTTCAGAGAGAGGAATGGAGAGAAAGAGAAACATTAATGATGAGAGAGTCATTGATCGGCTGCCTCCTGCACGCAGTTGGGATCAAGCCCGCAACCCAGCCATGTGCCTTGAATGGGAATCGAACCGCGACCTCCTGGTTCATGCTCAACCACTGAGCCATGCCAGCCGGGCAATGTGGTCTTAAATACATTCTTAATGCGGTGCAACCACCATCACAATCCATTGCCATGACTCTTTTCATCTTGGAAAACAAACTCTGTAACCATTAAACAGTAGCTCCCCATCCCCCCTACTCCCAAGAACTCATTCTTTCTTCCTCTTTGATTTTGACCACTCTCAGTGCCTCATCTAAGTGGAATCATACAACCTGTCCTTTTATGACTGGCTTATTTCACTTAGCACAGTGCCCTCAAGGTTCATCCCTGTTGACGCATATGTCAGAATGTCCTTCCTTTCAAGGCTGAGTAATATTCCATTGCATATATGTCCCACATTTTGTTTTTTCATTCATCTGTTCATGCACATGTAGGTTGCTGTCATTTTTTGACTATTTTGAAGAATGTTGCTATGAACACAGGTATACAAATGTCTTTTTTCATGTCCCTGCTTTCAGTTGTCTGGGGAATATACCCATAAGTAGGAATGCTGAGTCATATGTTAGTTCTATGTTTAATTTTTTGAGGAGCACCCATACTGTTTTCCGTAGAGGCTGCACCAATTTACATTCCCACCAACAATGCACAAAGGCTCCAATTTACCCACATCCTCACTGACACTTGGTATTTTCTGATATTTGATAGTAGCCATCATGAAGGATATGAGATGATATCTGATTGTGGTTTTAATTTGCATTTCCCTATGATCAGCGATGTTGAGCACCTTTTCATGTGCTTATTGGCACTTTGTGTCTTCTTTGGGAAATGTCTATTGAAGTCTTTTGCCATTTTTTAAAAATTGGGTTGTTTGTTTTTTATTGTTGAGCTTTAAAAGTTCTCTATACTACATATTAATTCCTTATTAGATATGTGATTTTCAAATATTTTCTCCCGTTCTCCCACTGGGATTTTGATTAAGAAAAAATTGGGCCAGGTTGGGAGGGTAGTTGTCTTAGTCCATTTGGGCTCCTATAACAAAAATAGCATAGCCCTAGCCAGTTTGGCTCCGTGGTTAGAGCTTCAGCCTGAGGACTGATGGGTCCTGGGTTCGATTCCAGCCAAGGGCAAGTACCTCGGTTACAGGGTCCATCCCCACCGTGCTGGAGGCAACCAGTCAATGTGTGTCTCTCACATTGATGTTTCTTTCTCTTCCTCCCACCCGCTCTGAAAAGCAATGGAAAACATATCCTCCGGTAAGGATTAACAAAACACAAAAAAAAACACTATTAGGTTTGTGCTTAGACATTGCTAAACTTGGCCTTGCGTTTATTTGGTATCTTGAAATAAATGTTTTAAAAATGTGGCATTGTGTTTATCTGGAATCTTGAAATAAATGTTTTAAAAATGTGGGTACTTTGCTGAGGCATTTAAATTTAGATTATAGGGCAGCCACGGAGAAAGACTGGCTCCTTGAATCCGAGGTGGAGAAGGTAGAGTTGACTTTGGCAGGGTTCACCTCACCTACTGCTCCAAGGAAACGCGCTCCCTCTGCTGATCATATTTGAATTTTACAGTGCAGCTATTCAGACGATGCACTTACTGTTTACCTAACAGCAGCTAGGACAGAAGCTGTCACCCTTCTGGAATGGAGGAGCAAGAGGGGCGGAAAATACAGGACAGAGATAGAAAACTATACAGCGCGGCGGGCTCACCACCTGTGAACCAGGCGGCCCGGCACAAGCCCGGGTTGCAGGCTCCACCCCCCGCCAGCAAGGGGCGTGCAGGAGGCAGCTGGCTAACGATCCTCATCACTGAGGTTTCTGCGCCTCCCTCTGAAATCAACAAAAATATATTAAAAAAAAAAAAGAAAAAAAACTATATAGAAAGGGTGAGATGCATGCTTGGCCTTGGGAACACAGAAAGGATCCGATCCTAAGCAGTTACTTATATTTGGAGGAACAGAAGGTAGAATGGGGACCCTGTGAATGGAGTCAGAAGGACTTGTGGCCCAGCTGGTGTGGCTCAGTCAATTCGGTTCCATTCTGGGTCAGGGCACGTGCCGGTTGCAGCCTCGATCCCCAGGAGGGGACGTACAGGAGGCAGCCGATCAATGACACTCTCATCATTAATGTTTCTATCTCTCTCCCTCTCCCTTTCTCTCTAAAAATCAATTTAAAAACATATTAAAAAGAAATAATTTGTGAATAAAGACAAAGGGTGGGGGGTGTTTAAAAATAACGTGTAAGTTATTGCAGATGATATTAAAGACACAGAAAAGCACAAAGAAGAAAACAAAAACCACAGACCCCTCACCACAGAGGTTAGCATTTAGGTCTGTGCACATTAATAACAATGACAAGCAACTGTTTATTGTGCCCTGGCTATGTGCCAGGTGCTATTTTAAGCAGGTACCCACATTTTCTACATTAATAAGGCGACTCTGTGAGGTAAGAGCTATCATCCTTCTTTTACTAACAACACAGTCACCATATTCATCCAACTTGCCCACGCAGCTAGTACGAGGTGGAGCCTGGAGTTAAATCCATGTCCTCTGACCACAGAGCCCTTTGGCATGAAATACTTTATATATTTGCATGTAATATATTTTACCATTTCAAAGAGCTAATTATCTTTATGAGTGATGCATTTAAACCAAAAGCACATTCTTTGAGCATTTAAGTTAGTAATCGATCAATGAACTAATTCAGCAAAAATGTGTCTTTCTAGTGTAGCATGTTGCCTAGAACACGTTATTTCATTTAATTCTTATGAAAATCCATGCATAATTGTTACTGTTTACATTTTTCAGGTAAGTGAAGGGATTTGCCCCCAGGGATGCCAGCTAATCAGGATACAGCTGTGAAATGGCCCAACTTGATGAGCAAGCTGAGCTGCATGTCCCAGCATTCTGCTCCCTGTATGGGAGCATTCTCCCGGCGTGGGTTACGAAAGCCACGTAGCAGCTGATTGGGAGGCAGGAGTGGAGCCAGAGCCACGTGGACTGTCGCTCTCAGCAGGGCATCCAGGAGCTGCTGGTGTTCACATGCATGGATGTGGTTTACCTGCCCACCCAGCCTCTCCTGAACAACTCTTCCCCCTTCCCCCTGGGATCCTCCGGGTGTGACTCAGCTCTTTGACAAAGGGTGTCACCTTCTCTCGCTGGACACCCACATCCTCAAAGGTGGAGGCTGGCAGGGAGACACTCGCACGGGCTCCCATCTGCCGTTGTGGATTCCAGCCTGTCCTCCAACTCCTCCCCTTCTCTTCCTGCCTGCCTGCCCTGTGGACTTCAGGCTCCAGTGTCGGAAAGGAAGACGACAGCCTTACAGAGACTTTTTAAAAATATGTACACATATTTTATGTTTCAGAGAGAGGAAGGGAGAGGGAAAGAGAGAGAAACATCAATGATGAGAGTCATTGGTCAGCTGCCTCCTGCACGCCCCCTGCTGGGTGTCATGCCGAAACCCTGACTGGGAATCGAACCATGACCTCCTGGTTCATAGGTTGACACTCAACCACTGAGCCATGCTGGCCGGGCCAGAGACTGTTTAACCAGCTTCCACAAATGGAGGTTAAATCCTTGTCATAGACCCCGTGATCTGCTTTCTGTGGTTGAACCCCAATTATTGATAGAGGCCAGAACTTAAAAAAAAAAAATTAGGTGGCCAGATGGAAATAACTTTGATCATTCATGTTTAAATAGCTAGGAGTCACACCTGAACTTACTTTTGAGAATTATGTAATTAAGCTAAGAAGGAAAAGAAGGAAGTTGCTTCTGGTAGCTCTTGCTGCTGTAACAAATTACCACAAATTTAGTGGCTTAACATAAATTTGTTTTACAGTTGTGGAGGTCATAAGTCAAAAATGGGTTTCAATGGATCATAATCAAGGTGTTGGCAGGGCTGGTGCCTCCTGGAGGCTCTAGGGGAGGATCTGTTTACTTCGCTCTTTCCAGGTTCTGGAGGCTGCCCACTTTCCCTGGCTGGAGGCTCCTTCCTCCAACTTAGAAATGCAGCCCTAACTTCTGCTTCCCTCCCCCTATCTGCTCTTGGATTCTGACTCTTGCTTTCTTCCTATAAGGCCCCTTGTGATGACATTGGGCCCACCTGGATAACCCAGGACAATCTCCCCATCTTGAGATCCTTAACTAAATTACATACAAAGTCCTTTTTGCCATATAACAGAATATATTTACAAATTCTGGGGATTAGGATGTGGACATTTTGGGGGAGCCATTATTCTGACTACCACAGGCACCGTGGAATTTTTCCTTTTGTCTCTTTTCTTTTTTAATCCTCACCTGAGGGTATTTTTTTATTATTATTATTATCATTAATTTTTAGAGAGAGGAAGGGAAAAAGAGAGAGAGAGAAACATGCGTGCCCTGACCGGAGATGGTACCCCCAACCATGCCCCAGGATTGGGGGATAGAGAAAAGTCCAGTATTGGAATGAGACTGAGGGGTCAGATGACTTGGTTGATTTTTTAAATAATCCAATTGTAATGGCCTATTTTGTTTTAGGCTATGACATAGGTCCCTTGCATCAAAACAGTGTGTTAAAGAGTGTGTCAAAATGATGTGCTGAAATGTACAGGATGCATTCAGAAAAATACTGCGGTGTTTTGTACTTGGTGGCAGGACAATAAAGCCTCTAAAAGTGTCAGGTGGGAGAGAGGATCAGGAAGATTAAAAAAACAAGCACACCAGGCGCATTGTTACTGGTGAGATGAGGAGGAGACCTCGGCTCGTGTCTTCTTGAGGGAAAGATTCCAATCAAGAGACAAAGTGCTTCAAAGCAAGCAAGAATTTATCGGCCACAGCCAAAATATACTTAGGACAGTGACACAAGGAAGGGCATGGAAGAAGCAGCAGGAGAGCCTGGGCTGGGCTGCTCTGGCTCGCTGGGAAGTCAGAGAAAAGGGGGCCGTGGAGACAGGTTTGCGGGGTCAGCCCGGGATGAGCTGCCCACTGCTCCCCTGGTTGCAAGTCTCATGGGGTCCCTTAGAGGTTAGGGGATACGTGCCTGTGGGGGAAGGAGAGGTGAAGGGAATGGCATGGGTGTGCTCCCAGGAGGGAGAGGGCATTGGGATGTTCATTTTCAGGGGTTTTAAAGTCTGGGCGTTTAGGGGAGGTCTTAGGGGCAGATCAATATAATATTCATCAGCTTTATGTACTAAAAATGAGATTATTTTTTAATATGTTTTAGTTGATTTCAGAGAGAGGAAGGGAGAGGGAGACAGAGAGAAACATCAATGATGAGTCATTGATCAGCTGCCTCCTGCAGGCTCCCTACTGGGAATCGAACCTGCAACCCGAGCATGTATCCTGACCGGGAATCAAATCAGCAACCTCTCAGTGCATGGACCAACACTCAACCAACTGAGCCACACTGGCCAGGGCTGAGGCTCTACTATTTTAAAATTAAGATTACATTTTGTTCGACTGTGGGTCTAGCCCAGACTTGTCCATAAGTAAAGAAGAGGGACCAGGAAGCTTTCTCCAGGTTGCAAACAAGGTGTCAAGATGTCTTAACAGAGCACGGGGAAGGCCTTGCTTTAGGCACCTAGTTTACACAGCCATTGCATCAGTCACACAGGGAATGTTCCCCAGCAAGGTGACCCAGTGACCTTAGAGCAGTTACTTCTTCCCCAGCCCCCCGCCTAGAATTTCTCTCCATCCTTAGCCCTTTCCTCTTGGGCCTGCAGGGTTTTCCCCAACCCTCCCAGAAGCCCCAAAGTCTCATTTTAGGAGGTGAGGCCGGTGTTCTTTGTCTCATCTTTGCCATCAGTGAGGCCCCGAGGAAACCACAGAAGGCTGTGCCCACTCGAGGGAGAGGCTGGGGGAGCCAGGAAGGAGGCTGGCTGGAGGTCATGGGCGCTGTGTGGCCAGGGAGAGGGTAGAGGCCACGTGGGAAAGGCAAGACAGATGTTCTCTCCCAAAGCAGCCTCCAGTCCTGCTCCTGAACACACACTTTCCTCTCTACCTCTCTCGAGACTCTACTTTCCTCCCTCCTTTTAGGAACTAGGAGGCCCTTCTTCATGGGGCCACCGTGGGCAAAGTTGTGGAGGGACAGGCATTTCTGGCGCAAGATCTGTCCCTGCTGGCCTTGTCTGCATGGCAGCCCTGGAATCCGCGTGGGGCCGGTCTCCAGGTTTGTTAGGGGCCATCAGGTTTTTGTGGGCTGTCCTCGGATTAAACCACCACACCAACCAAAAGACTGGGGAACATTAAACCACCACACCAACCAAATAACTATCTCATATTGGAGGGCCTGTCTTGTTGAGGAACTTTTCATTAAACATCGACAAATATTTATTGTGCACCTACCATGCCAGGCTTCCTTGTAGCTCTAGGCTAGAGACGTGTCAGAGAGCAAAACAGATAGAAATCTCTGCCTGCCTTCAGAGTGGGAGGAGCCAGGCAAGAAGCCAAACGACAGGCACATTTAAAGCAGGTTAGAAGGTCAAATGCGCTATGGAGAAAAAGGAAGCAGGGAGGGGAAGGGGAAGTGGGGGCGCCGGTAAGCTTTACCGTTACTTGGGGTATTTTGGGTAGTCAAGGAGGGTCTCAATTACAATGGAACATTTGAGTCAGCAGTTGAAGGAGGTGAGGGACTGAGCTGTACAGTGTTCTAGGGCAAGAGCGTTCCTGGCAGAGGAACAGCAAGTACAAAGGCCCTGAGGCAGTGGCACTCCTGGCTTGTCTGGGGACCAGGAAGGCGCCAGTGTGGCGGGAGCAAAATGAGAGGAGGGGAGAATAGTGGGACAGAGGGCAGAGAAGTACTGAAGAAGGCAGTTCATGGGGGCTTGGAGGACTTGGGCTTCTCCTCTGGATCAGATGGGAGTCATGGGAGGGTTCTGAGAGAGGACAGGTCTGACTTGGTTTTAACAGGCCCCCTTCAGCTGCCCTGTGATTTCAGGTGGTAGCAGGATGAAGGCAGAGCAGGAAGACACTTAGGCGGCTGGGTGCTCGTCCAGGCGAGAAGTGTTCAGATTCTAGAGATACAGGGTGTCCCCAAAATGTATACACACTTTAACAGCTGATAGCTCAATTTTGAAAATGAAATGTATTTTAATAAACTGCCTTTATAATGATTCGAAGCGTGTGTATACATGTTTTGGGACGCCCTATATTTTGAAGGTGGGCTCATCGGGGCTTCCTGATGGATTGCACGTGTGATTGAAAGGGAGGCGATGCTAAGATTTTTGAAAATAGACCAACAAGGGCCAAAATGACTTAGGGAAGATTTTGTGAAGGAAGTCGTTTAGGGATCTAGGTGGGTCCTTTCAAGCTAGAGGACAAGGTGTAGAGACAGGGAAGAGATATGAGAGCAGAGGGAGAGAGAACTTGAGAGGGGGAGATCTGGACAGCCACAGAGGACGGAGTTCGAGTGTAGGTCCTCATGGAGAGCTTTAGTACCTCTTAGAGTTCTGGAAGAAAGCAGAAGGCACAACCCACTGGGATAACTGAGGAGAGTTCATGATGCTAGTATGTACAAGGGTGTGGGCAGAGTTAAATCAGCAAGGGATGGCTGCCATCTGACTCAGAAGAGAAGCCCAAGTCCTGAAGGGCAAGGGGGGAAGGGGTATGAAAACCTAGAGAGGGTCTGTATAGAGAGGGCTGTCCCTCAAGAGCTGTGGCCTTCGGTGGAGAAAGCGCAGCACCACCAACCAGCGGCTTGGCAGCAAAGGAGCTGGGAAAATAGAAACCCACCCTCGCTGCCCTCTCGCCCATTCATCTCCTGCAGGGACCCCCTACTGGATGGAGCGGGAGGGCCCAGAGCCCAGAGCCTAGTGCCTGAGGCCTGAGGCCTGGGACCCGGACGCAGCGGGGAGGCACAAATTTAAAAACAGAGCCAGGAGTTTGGGATTAGGTGACAGAAAAAGAGAGAGAGAGGATTGAATAAAGAATATGTTAAGCAGTACTTAAGGACATTTAAAAGTGATAGTCACAGGATTAAAAGGGTAGGGAGTCTGAGAGGCCTTTGAGGAGGCTCTTTGGTGATTGCGGGAACTGAGAGAAAAAGAATCCTTTTTATGTAACAGCATTGTGTTGAGAGCCAGGAATTGCTCCCCCGGAAATGCTCACAAACACCCGCGTATTCTAGCTCTCATGAGGGTGAAATAATGCATGTGGTGTAGCACAGTGTCCAGGGTATAGAAACACTCACTGCATTAGTCGTTATCCCCATTTTATCCATAAAAAGCCAATTATCCATAAAAAACAAAGAACACTGAGCCACAGAGAGGTCACCCAACTAGTAAGTGGTGTTCAAATGCAGACACGGTCTGATCCCAGCTCCCGTGAGCCCAAGGCCTCTCCCAGCACAGTTTTCTCCAGTGTCTCGAGAAACATTGCAAAGGAACAACTGGTGAGACCTGGAGACAGACACGGGCCAGCGCCTGCAATGTGGGAGCACATGGGGACAGAAGACAGTGACGAGGGAGAGGCCAAAGCTCCAGAGGAAGAGATAAATGTGGAAACAATTTGCTGAGGGAGGCAGGGACAAGTAGCATTAAGGGGACAGCTGGTTGGGCTAAAGGGAAGAAAAGGTCCCGAGGAAAGACGACATTGCCAGGAGGTGGAGGAGGGGGCCTCGGGAACTAGATGCAAGGTCTTCTACAAGCCACCGAGGGCTTAAAAAATCAGATTCTTTTTTCTTTTTTTCAAAGTGCTCTGGAAAGCTATCAAGATGTTGCTTCTTTTCCTAGGGGATTTATCTGACGGAAGTCAGTGTTTGCACCATAGTGCCTGCCTCAGAGGCTGCTTTCAATACAATTTTTGTTGAATGAATGAAATGAGACAGGTTCAGTGTGCCCTTGATTTCAGCTCCATATATATTGATTCAGTTTGATGGTATCACTTTAAAATATATATATATTTATTGATTTCAGAGAGCGAGATAGAAACATCCATGATGAGAGAGTCACTGATTGGTTGCCTCCTGCACACCCCCTACTGGGGATTGAGCCCCCAACCTGGACATGTGCCCTGATCGGGAATTGAGCTGCGATCTCACGATCTCCTGGATCCTAGGTGGATGCTCAACCGCTGAGCCACGCCCGGCCTGGCTGGTGGCATCACTCTTTAGTTCTAGCATCATCTACATTTTTTATGTTCTTCTGCACTAGGCTGACACTGTGCACGGAAGGACACCTGCTGCATGAACCTAACTCATTTCATGTACATTTGCATAAACATACTGATGTTAGAATTTGAATTATGTTTATCACTTTCTTTGCATGCTCTCCACTGCCCATATTTATTTTTAAAACTTTCAAAATCAACCCTAATCCACTCTTTAGTCCTCACTTTTGACCACTCTTCTCTGTGAATTGTTGGAAACAGACTTGTTTGCTATTTTCAAGATGTGCTTTTCACACTTAATGCATTTATGCCTTCTAAGTGCTGACTTGGAACAGTCCAGTGAATTCTACTTTTTTACTTTTTAATTAAGATTTTTCATCCTTAGGCAGCGTCTTAAACTTCCTGAGCCTCAGTTTCCCCATCTTTAAAATGAGAATAACAGAACCTAACTTGAGTTGCCTGTGATGAGAACATGCATGTAATTATGACATGAATTTTCAGATTTCAGCTCTCTCAGGTACTAGCTGTGTGAGCTTGTGGAATACATGTGAATGGTTTAGCACAGTGTCTGGGATATAGAGGCAAAATATTAGTTGTTATCCCCATTTTAATGATTATCGATAAAAGCCAAAAACAAAGACTGAACCAGAATCAGGCCCCGATTTCCTTCCTCCCTAGTGAGAGGTGGTGAGGGGAGAGGGAATTTTGCAGTGTTTACTCTAAGGTAGTGCTGCCCGCCCGGGGCTTGCAGCCTGGCTAGGTGCCCTGGGACCCCTCTCAGTCTCTCTGGGCCTCAGCTTTCTCAGCTGTGAAGTGAGCATGTTAATGGTACCTAAGAGCTGTGTGAGCATCAGTGATGTTGATCCAGGGGAGGGGTTGCTTGCTAAAGAGTAAAACATCGTAGTTCCCTTATGGGGAGATGGGTGACAGCATTATATTTTATTATCTATGAAATATGCAACTCCTTGGTTAATCTTCGACAGTCTAAGTTCTCCCCTTTTTGTCCTTGATGTTTGCTAACTTTGGTAATCTTGTTGTAGCAGATCAGACCGTCCCACAGGAATATGCCCGGAACTTCAACCGATCAAGTTGTTCCACGTAGTTATCCATCTGAACGATTTAGCTACAGCCTGTATGCCCTCCCTCGGCTGGTGACACAACCTCGACCTGCTGAGCCCCAAACGGAGATTTTTGTGACTCCTCTCACTGGACCCCAACCTCATCTTGCTGATTCACCCCCCTACACATTTCCGATCCTGCCTCTTCCTCTCCCTCCTTATAGCTATTGTCCTAACGTAGGGGTTTACTAAATACTTTTCCTGCCTCTTGGTTTTAACCCTCTCAGGTCTATTCTGAAATGAGAACTGCCTTAGAACCTTTCACTGGCTCCCAATTTTAACTTCCGAATTACTGGGTCCCATCCGCAGCTCTCTAAAGCCGCCCCAAGCTGTCCTGCTGGCAATGGCCCCTCTCTCCTTGCTCAGAGGCTGGCACCCCTTTGCACAGCACAAGCCTGGAGAACCCAGCCTTCTCTACCCTCCTCCCGCTCCCAGGCAGGCTGATCGCCCTTCTGCCTCCGCCCTGAATCTTGCCGTTATTGGCTTACACCTGTTATCCCCCAAAAGACACCCAAGTCTCTCAGGCGCAGCTGCGGCTCATTCATCCGTTTCCATCTCCCCACCGCGTCTGCAGCACCAGCAGGTCAGGCGCCGATGCCCGTCCCGGCGCGTCGGGCTCGTCGGCTCACACGTGGGAACTTTCGCTCCTCGGGGTCAATAATCATAAAAGCGAGCACGTTAGACAGATGGCGCTGACTCCGCGGGAAGGACACCTCTTAACCCATTAAACCCTCACGACCCTAGGAAGCAGGCCCAGACATTAGCTACAGTTTACAGGCGATAAGCGCCGAGGCCCCGAGGTTGAAAGGATTTGCTCCAAGTCACACATCCGATGGGCGAGTCCCAGCACAGCCCGATCTGAACCGTTCCCGGGGACCCCTCTACCCTCTGGGGGCTACCCCAGCGGGCGGGACCCCGAATGCCAACGTCTATCCCGCGGGGCAGGGAAACACCCTCTCACCGCCGCGCTGGGGCGCCGCCCGGGACCTCGGGACGCGCCGGGCCGGGTCGGACGCCCAGCGTGACAAAGGACATTTTTTGGGGGCCCTTGTCCGCCGCTCCAGCCTCAAGCCTTGTCTTCCAAGAGAGTCCTGGTGGCACGTGGTCGCCGTGTCCCCCCAAGTCTCCTGTCGGTGTCCCTGGCGCGGAGCCCGCCCGCTTCCCCCGCCCCCCGGTCGGCGGCGAGGCTGGGGGCGGCCTCCCGGCCTCGCGGGGCCGGCGGCCTGGGGGCGCCGAGGCGTCTTCAACCCTTTCTCGCCTCTGAGCCGCAGGGTTTCCCGGGGACTTGGCGTCGGTCTCGTCCCTCCGACCCCCCTCCCGCGGCGGGGGGCAACGCGGCCTCTCCGCGGACCTTCGCGGCGCCCTCGGACCCCGGCCGCCCCCCAGCTACGAGCGTCCGTCCCCTCGGTCCCCGGCCCGGCCCCGGGGCAGCTCCTCGGGCCGTTCTCTTGCCGGGCGACGCGAATCTCAGTTTTTAAGGGTCTCGCGTCTTCGAGGGGAGACGGACGACCGCCCGTGGAATCCCCCTTCCGACAGCCCGAGGCGGGCGAACCCGGCGGGCCCGCGGCGCGTCCCGAGCCCGGAAGGTCGGGCCCGGGGCGCCGGGACGCGTCCCCCACCCCCACCGCGGCGCCCGGCGGGGCCCCGGGCGGCCCCGGCCCCCGCCCAGCGGGCCGCCGACCTCCGCCCCCCGCGTCGCCTCACCGCGCGCAGGGATCCGGCCACGCGCCACCCCTCCCCCGCTCGCCGTGCCCCGCGCCGGGCCCGTGCGCTCCAGACTCGCCTTCCCCGCGGCCGCCGAGGCGGAGGGCTGCGGGGACGAGGCTCGCCCTTCTCGGCGGGGCCCGACCGCTCGGGGTGCGGGGCGTCGGGCTGCCCCTGGGGCGGACTACTTTTCCTCCCGCGGAGGGACTACTTCCGCGGAGGAGTCGCGCTGGCGGCGCGCACGGCATGGCGGCGGCGGCGCGCCTGAGGTAGAGGGACGCCGGCCCGCTCAGGCCTCGGCGCGGCCTACACGCTTCGCTCGCTCCCGCCCCTCGCCCCGCGCTCGGCCATGGCGGAGCCCTCGCCCGCCCGACGCCCGGTGCCCCTCATCGAGTCCGGTAAGACGCGCCGCCCGCGCCCTCCCCGCGGCGCCCCCGGCCCGCGTCCCTCCCCCGGCCCCCTCCCGCGGCGCGCCCGCGCCTGACCCGACTCCCCGTCTCCCCTCAGAGCTGTACTTCCTCATCGCCCGGTACCTGTCGGCCGGCCCGTGCCGGAGAGCCGCCCAGGTGAGTGCGGGCCTCGCGGGCGGCGGCGGCCGTGGCCGCGTCCCGCCGCCGCCGCCGCCGCCACCGCCTGGGGTTGCGGGAGGAGGGCGCGGGGTGGACCGGGGTGCGGCCCCCTCCCCTCTTAACTGCGCGTCTCGTCGGCTGCAGGTGCTGGTGCAGGAGCTGGAGCAGTACCAGGTCTGTGCATCGCGGCGCCCCCGCCCCGTGCCCCCCGTTCCCCCGCCGGGCCTTGTCCCCGGGTCGCCCGCCCGCCGCCCCCGCCCCGCTGCCCTCTCCCCGCTGCCCCCACCCCGGGCCCGCGCGGTGGTCACTCGTGTGCATCTCGTGTCTTTGCAGTTGCTGCCGAAGAGGTTGGATTGGGAGGGCAACGAGCACAACAGGAGCTACGAGGAATTGGTGAGACTTTTGACATTTCCGTCCCGGGGTTCCCGAGCACCCGCCCCCCGCTCCCTTTTCGGGGCTCCCGGCCGTGGGGCCGAGTGTCCGAGCCGCGCGCGGAGGCGGGTGGGCCGCCTGGTGTCTGCGGGGCCGCGGGGCTTCGCGCGGTAGGTTTGGTTTTGCTCTGGGGTGCCTGTGTTTGTTTTGGTAGGAAACGGCCCGGGGGGCCCCCTTGGGGCGGCGGCGGGGGCGGCCCGGCCGGGCCCGGCGGGGCGGTTTGCGGCGGGGAGGGCCCCCAGGTGCGCCGCCGGGGTGAGGAGCGGGGCGCGCGTGCGCGCGGGGGCGCGCCGGCCCTCGGGCGAGCTGCGCTCCGCTGTCAGTCTTCTGAACCCGGCTGTAACTCTGGCTCTGATTGGTCGTCTTCCTTGGGCCCCGCCCAGGTCTCCAGACCACTTGTTCCGCCAGAATAGAACCTCTGGTGTCAAAGGTGGAGAAATGGTCCTCTTTAGCATTTTTTTCTTTCACCTCGTCATTGTAGTAAAAATAAAAATATTGCTGCTGCGAGAATATGCCACGCCTATTCCGTTAGTGTTGCTGCTCTGAATTGTGCACTTGCTGAATGCTTTAAAAAGCATTTATTTTGATGAATGTTTACAGTCATTTGCTGGACATAATGTAGGTTCTAACTATGCAGATTCTGTTTTTGGAGAACCATTAACGTACGTTATAGTTCTCTCTCATACTTTGTCAACTTACCTAGTGGCCCTCACAATATATAATTCAGTTTTATCTATTCATTTGTCCTTAGTGGAATGAAAACATTTTCCAGAAAAATATTTTTGTCATTTTGTGTATTAGGACAAAGGATTTCTTTAGTTGCTGGGCCATGTTCAGCATCTTGTATTTGCAAAACAACTGAATAAAGAGCTGTTGAATAATCTTTCACCACAGTTCTAACACCTGTAAGCAGAAATTGTAGGATATGATTACCATTCTTGAATTAAAAAAAAAAAAATAAACAAGGGGTTTTGTCTGCATATGAACAGTTAAGTGTTAATACTTCAAAAGTCAGGTGAAAGTAACAGGGATTCTATCTCAATTGCCAGTTTTAATTGCCTTATTAGAGAATTTTTTTGTTGCAGACTTTTAAAAGCAGGTAATATCTTCAAGAAAGTGCTTAAAATTCTGCATAATGGCAGAGTTTTTTCTTTGAGTTTGATATTTTGAGATTTTTTTTAATGCAAGGAAACGTTTAAAGGACTGGTTTGTTTTACTTTTGGTGGTGAGAGAGTTTTTCTGGTGAAGCAGAGAAGCATTGATGTGACAGTAGAGTCATGCTACTGAAGAGAAAATTGTTTAAGTTTTGAAGCAAATGTAATGTTACACCTACAAGAAATAGACATATATTTAAGTAGACATATATATTTTTTGCTGTTAGAATTGCTTAAGACCCTACTTAACATTTGACTTAAAATTATTCAAAATCTCTGATACCCTCCTCTGGGATGTGGCTGTGACTGGTCATTGCTCATTGCCTGCTGATTTGGTGTGTCTGGTGGGTATCCCCTTCCTCCTCTACCTTCCTCCCCCACCAGCACTGAGTGGGACAGGATGAGCTTCCTGTCTAGAGGAGAATTGTTTTGTCAGGGGTGTGTGAGTAGCCTCTAGTTCTTCAATGAAAGTCGTCTGTTTTTTTAATATCTTAAGAAGTATTTCAAATGTATATTTGTGAATTCTCATACCATAAACAAATTCTTTACTAATTTGCTCTATTTACTTTGGTTTCTGTTTGAAATATATATGTATTTTAATAAACTATCAAATCTTCAAACAGAAAATAGAACAAGTCATCCACTGGCCTTAGTGATTCTCGGTGCACCTGTTACCTCCTTCTCCCAAGCTGTATTTTTAAGCAAACTTCAGGCATTTCTTTCTTTCATTGGTTAATATGCTGAAGTATTAAGAATTTTTTTTAATTTATTGGTTTTAGAGAGGAAGGAGAAAGAGGGAGGGCGAGGGACGGAGGGAGAAATGCTGATTGTTGTCCCACTTATCTATGCATCATTGGTTGGTTCTTGTATGTGTTCTGACCAGGGATCCGACCCGTAACCCTGGCACATTGGGATGACGCTCTAACCAACTGAACTGCCCGGCCAGGGCCTACCCTGTTTCTTTAACGAAGAAAAAAATTACATTTAAAAGAATGAATTGAATTGGGTTATTACAGAAAAAGTTTTTAATCGGAAAATTGTCAGCTGGAATTCTGGAGAAGAAGAAACTGTTAGTTGTCAGCCTTCTGCCCTTTGGGCTATTTTTTACTTTTATCTGTGCTAAAAAACTTTCCAGATGTTACTGCTATTGTTAAAGTCAATACTCATTTGTTTACCCAATCTGTATACCTTTTCTGATATTTTGTTTTTATTTTTATTTTTTTATTGATTTCAGAGAGAGGAAGGGAGAGAGAGAGAAAAACATCAATGATGAAAGAGAATCATTGATTGGTTGCCTCCTGCAGGCACCCTGACCTGGGCCAGGGATTGAGCCTGCAACCGAGGTACATGCCCTTGGCCGGAATTGAACCCAGGACCCTTTAGTCCTCCGGCCAGTGCTCAAACCACTCAGCCAAACTGGCTAGGGTGACAGGTTTTTCTTTATTCCCAACAGAAGGGCTCATCAGTGTCTGGGGTATAATTAATTTAGATTTGTTTCCTCAGTTCTGTGATGGGTTAACAAATTGTTTTTAAGCTAATCCAGCTACTTCTCATTGTTAAGAGCAGTAGTTTCTCACATCTCCTTTTAACAGTTGGAATAAATAAATGATTACTTTAAAAAATTACGTGGGCCCTGGCCGGTGTGGTTCAGTTAGTTGGGCGCCATCCCATGCATGGAAAGGTTGCTGGTTCGATTCCTGGTCTGGGCACGTGCCTGTGTTGGGGCCTCAATCCTTGGTCTGGGGGCATGCACGAGGCAGCCAGCCGATGTTGCGCTCCCACATTTCTCTTGTTGCTTCTCTCTCTCAAAATCAATAAACTTTTTTTTTTTTTTTTTAAATTATGTGGTGCATGTAACTATCTGTAGTTATCTGTGGGTATACCTAATTATACTTCCTGGCACGTAGTAGGCTCTCAGTATTTCTTTTTTTTAATCCTCACCTGAGGGTATTTTTCCATTGCTTTTCAGAGAGAGTGGAAGGGGAAGAGAGACATAGAGAGAAGCATCGATGTGAGAGAGACGCACATTGATTGGTTGCCTCCCGCATGCACCCTGACCAGGGCTGGGAATCAAAGCCTGCAACGGAGTTATGTGCCCTTGGTCGCAATCAAACCCAGGATCCTTCAGTCCGCAGGCTGACACGAATCACTGAGTCAAACCAGCCAGGGGCGGCGCTCAGTATTTATTGAAAGACTTAATGTTGTTTCACAATTAGTATATTTTCTAGCTAAGAACCAATCAACAATTTAGTTATTAAATTTTTTTATGATTTTTGATTTCTTAAAATGTGTACTTTATTTGTAGGTCAGTTAGAGCAATGTTTAGCACTGAATGGCCATGAAATACATGGTAGTTATACATCCCATTAAAATTTTGTTTTTAAATTAAATTTGAGTGACATTGGTTAATCAGATTACGTATTTCAAGTACACAATATAATGCATCAGTTTCTATTTCATTGTGTGCTGTGTCCCTTTATAAAAACTTCTTAATCCATTAGGCATGTATAAAATATTTTGGCTACTATCTTTCCTTTTTAAAAAAATTACTTACTGTTTTTTGGGGCATAAATGGCAGAGAGAGGGAGAGAGAGAGAGAGAGAGAGAGAGAGAGAAAGAAACATCGATCTGTTGTTCTACTTGGGCATTCATCGGTGGTTGTATGTGCCCTGACTGGGAATCAAACCCACTCTAGTAGGGAGCCAGCTGTTATCCAGGAGGCCTTCCATCCTTCTAAGTGCAGACTCGGTGCTGCCACCCACTGGACAGAAGCTAACTTGCGGTATGTAGGGCCAAAGAAAGGAATGTCAACCCTGGTCTGCCCATTGGTACCAATTCAGCACAAGAGGAATTCCCGTTTTGTGGGTGTGCTGAGGAAGGAAACTATTTGGTGCAAACAGCTCAATTATGAAATCTCATGGAGGTGGCCCCCTCTGCTCCAGCTAGATGTCTTTAGTGTCTCAGCTCCAGTTGGAGGAAATGCAGCCTTCAGGAAAAATGAGCTCCCAAACCAGAGGGGAGCTGACTTACAGAGAAGTACCCCCTACCTGGTCCATAATTGGTCCATCCTCATGGGATGAGGACTCCACATCCTCAGTTTGATTGGTCAGAATGGAGGTGATCTGATTGGTTGGTGTGAAGATGCTGACTAGGATTTAGTTGCACAGCTGATTAGACAGGAAAGGCCTCAGTCCTGTTGGTTGGAATACAAGTTCAAGAACTTCTTTACAAGATCTGACTCAGATGGTAAGAACACAATTCAGAGCAGGCTTCTGCCTGAAATGTAGTTAGCATAAGAGACCCTATGTGTAGAAATGGCTGCTAGGATATACTTTTAGATTTGAGCCAAGTCAGTCACCAGAAGCCCTTCTTGGTGTTCGGTACCTCCTTTCTCTATATCCACAGGAATAACAGACACTGGTAAGCCATACACAGAATCTAAAATCACAATAAACCACCAAGGAACCAAAAAAGGCCTGGAGCCACCTCCTTATAAAAGTAAACATCAAGAAAGATCATGCCTTGGTGTTTCCAGAGATTAGAGAAAATTAAGTTATTCCTTTGGATAAAGGCAAAAGTAGCAACCAGCAAGAGACGACCCAAATTATTAGGTACATTTAGAGTAAACTGTAACCAGTGGTGCTATCAGGTCCCCTTGATAGAAGACAAGTTGTTTATCTTTTTTTTTAAATCATCATATTTTCCCCATTTTCAGAGAGAGTATAAGGGCGGGGGGGGAGAGAGAGAGAAACCTCTATGAGAGACGCATAGATTGGTTGCCTCCCGCACTCACCCTGACCTGGGCCAGGGATTGAGTTTGCAACCAAGGTACGTGCCCTTGGCCAGAATTGAACCGGGACCCTGTAGTCCGTGGGCCAATGCTCTGATCACTGCGCCAAAGTGGCTAGGGCCAAGTTGTTTATCTTGAGAACTGGTAAGGGGCTATGTCTCCCTGTGTTTTACAATCTTTTTGCTGGATTATCTCTCATGTGCATCACATTCTAGTTTTGTGCTATAATTCAGTAATACTTTTCTTCTAAAAAAAATGAGTGGTATGTACAATTCACCCTTGAACTGTGTGATTCCACTTATATGTGGATTTTTTTCAGCACATACATACATTACTGTAAATGTATTTTTTCTTAAGCTTTTCTTAACACTTGTCTTTATTATTTTTTAAAAGTATGTTTTTATTTGTTTCAGAGAGAGGAAGGGAAAGGGAGAGGGGGAGAGGAACATCAATGATGAGAGACAATTATTGGTTGGCTGCCTCCTGCACTCCCCCTACTGGGGATCGAGACTGCAACCCAGGCATGTGCCCTGATGGAATCAAACCATGACCTCCTGGTTCATGGATGGATGCTCAGCCACTGAGCCACACTGGCTGGGCAACACTTTATTTTTAAAAATATATCTTTATTGATTTCAGAGAGAGGGAGGGAGAGGGAGAGATAGGAACATCAATGATGAGAGGGTCATTGATAGGCTGCCTCCTGCATGCCCCTCACTGGGGATGGAGCCTGTAACCCAGGCATGTGCCCTGACCAGGAATCAAACCTTGATCTCCTGGATCCTAGGTTGATGCTCAACCACTGAGTCAGACCCAGCCGGGCAGGGCAACACTTTCTTGTCTTTAGCTTATTGCAAGAATACAGTGTATAATATCACATCAGTAGACTATTAGTAGTTAAGTTTTTGGGGAGTCAAACGTTATACTTAGATTTTTGACTGCATGGGGTTTAGCACCCCTAATCTTTGCATTGTTCAAGGGTCAACTGTAAAATTAGTTCACTAGTCTTTTCTCTCTAAACTGACTAAAAGTTGTCTTAATGTTAAGTAAAAATTGCTTATGTTTATTGTAGAACGTTTAGAAAATGCAAAAGTGAAAATAGAAAAATCACTAAAATGAAAAGTTGATTTTTCTTTATGCATATGCTCTAACAAAAATAGGATATGGCCCTAGCTTGTTTGACTCAGTGGTTAGAGCATTGGCCCCCACGACTGAAGGGTCTTGGTTCGATTCTGGGCAAGGGCATGTGCCTTGGTTGCAGGTTCAATCCCCAGCCTTGGTCAGGGTGAGTTCGGGCGGCAGCTAATTAATGTGTCTCCCTCACATTGATGTCCCTCCCTCCCTCCCTCCCTCCCTCCTTCCCTCCTTCCTTCTCAAAATATCAATGGAAAAAATACCCTTGGGTGTCAACAACAAAAAGCCGAGGGGGCTTATTTAAGCAGGGGAGACAGCGCTTTGTCACTTCTTTTCATTGTTTTACTGTACTCTGTATAGGAATTGTGATATATGATAGTTCTAGATATAGTTTAAAGTAATTGAGACTGTTCTCACATTCATGTGTAGGACTTGAGAATGTTGAAGAGATTATTATACTGACTTGGTCAATATGCTATTACAGTAAAACCTCGATATAATGGACTAATTTGGCCGAGGGGATGTCCATTAAGGCCGAAAGTGTTATATAATAAAGTAGGGTTTTTCGAATGTGTATGTTAAGAAATTTACAAATTAGTTTACAAGTTTCTACTTATGTAGACACATTTGTGTAATTAAAATTAAGTATGTATGAAAAGTTTAATTTCATAGAAAAGCTTTCTACATGTATTACTGTACTTTTAAATTCATACTGAATAGATCTAGTAAATGCGTACATTCACCAGTCTCCTTGAGTAAACAAATGCACACAACTGGGGCGTGGCTTAGTGCACCTCCAAACATGGCCATCACGCATTAAAACTGCTTTGGAAAGTCACGCCACAGGCCAACAGAACCAATTATTGCTTGATATACGGTGTGATCATGTGCTAATCATTCGTGGAACGTTGTTTACAAGCGGTGACTCTTGGATTTAAATAATGTAGACTAGAGTTGTGGACACGTGATATTTCTGTCAATGAAATTTCTAGTGTTTTTTCCTCCAACATATGGCTTACTCCCTAAAATTTGTTAAAAATAACAGTGAATTAATAACAAAAAAATCCTGTTAATTTAATTATAAGCAAATCTTGGTTAAAAGCTTTTTAAAATTAACGGGCTGTTAATTTTTATGTAGACTTACAGACTGGAAATTTTATCTGTTAAATCTGAAGTTCGTTAAATCGAGGTCCTCAAAATCGAGGGTTTACTGTAATTATAATAATCCGGAACCATTATTGATTATTTTTATTGCTTACATTGGGACTAGAACCAAAAATTATTTTCCGGATGCACTTTGTCTTATACAAAAATAGAATAACTCCCCCACTCCTTTTAGATCTTTGATGGTTTTGTTAGAATCCTGAGAAATGCAAGGAATCTGTAATTCTCATGAAGGGAATTACAACTGCTTCCTGGAACTAATATATCTGGATGTTGCTCAAACTGTGTTGAAGCCTCCTATTGTTTTAATGATTAGTTTCACTGCTTCTTCAGTCCAGGGAGTGAGTATAATGTGCATGTTTGTAAAGTTACCATTCCATATCATTTAAGAGAAAAAGATGATCATGTCTAGCACTAGGAAGCAACCTTTTTAAAATTTCTTTCCATACCTTTTCTATCTAGAGAAATTCTTTTTATCCATACCTTTTCTATCTGATCTTCAAAAACAAGTTTCCATTTCCAGATAGACTTGGTTGTGTAACCTCAAAACTTAAAGTCAATTGTGTAAGTTCTCTACCCATCTGAACAGTGGAAATCTCAAAAAAAACTGTTAGAGATGAGTGATTTTCTCCCTTATAGAAGCCATGTTGCCATTGTCCAATGTCAATTTATCTTAATATATATATATTTAATATATCTTTATTGATTTCAGAGAGAGGAAAGGAAGGGGGGGAGAGAGGAATAGAAACATCAATAATGAGAGAGTCATTGATCGAGCCCACAACCAGGCCATGGGCCCTGACCGGGAATCGAACCCCGATCGCCTGGATCCTAGGTCGACCCTCAGCTGCTGAGCCACACCCGGCCGGGCTTAATATATTTTATATGAGTTTTACTTTTTAAAAATTTCTTGATTGATTTTAGAGAAAGAGAGGGAGGCGGGGAGGGAGGGAGAGACAGACATCGATTTGTTGCTCCACTTATGCATTCATTCGTTGATTCTTATATGTGCTCTGACCAGGGATTGAACCCGCAACTTTGGTGAATCGGGATGATGCTTTAACCAACTGAGTTACCTGGCCAGTGCCTATCTTAAATATTTAACCCTTTTAGAAATATTGTTTAGATTGATCAATGCTGTTAATTGAGTGGGGTTTTTTGTTTTCAGATTTGCATCGCTGACAAGTTTCTTAGATCTATAGTTTCTTGGTTCCTGTTGGAATTACTTTCTAGTTCCTCCTATCTTTCTTTCCCCTCCTGTGATGAGTTAATTATCTACAATAGGTTTTGGACTTTTACATACTGACACTTCGAAGCACAGAGTGCTAATTAGTAATATACACTTTTTGAGGTCTTCTTGAGTTTTGATATATCCTTTGAGTTATGCCTTGGAATATCTGTCAGGGTGGGAAATAGAAGGTTGGAAAGTTGAAGATGTTTTATTCTTTTCTGTACTAGGGCTTTTGAGCAAAAACTTGATATTGAATCCAGTCTTATTTTATTTTTGAATTCATGATTAAGAGCCAAAAGTGAGATCTATAACTATGTTTTAAATTTTCTTTGGAGCAGTGTTTCTCAGGGAATTTGAAAGTGGGGCATTTTTGGTGTCAGAGTGGCACGGGGGTACTGTTGGTATTAATGGAAGGGAGCCAGGCATACCGTATGTCCTGAATGTGGGGACAGCCCTGTACACTGATGTGTTGTTCTCAGATGCCGTTAACATCACGATTGAGAAGCCCTAGGGATAGAACATTAAAGTTTATGCCAGATACATTCATATCTGGTAAGATTAGGCATGTTCATGAATTAAACTTACACATTCTTTTTTTTTTTTTGAGGTATAACTGACATGCAATAAACTGCATATATTTACACAATGTTCAAGTTGATAAATTTGGATGTGTGTTACGCCTGTGAGCCCATCACCACAATGAAGACAGTAAACATGTCTATTACACCCAAAAGTTTTCTCCTCCCCTTTGTAGTTTCTCCTGCATCTCTCCTGCCCTCAGCAATCTCTGATTTGCTTGCTGTAACTATATATTAGTTTGCATTTTGTGTACTTTAATGCAAATGAAATCATACAGTGTGTACTCTTTTTATGCCTTCTTTGAGCATAATTGTGAGATTCATCCATGTCCTTGTGTATTATTAATAGTTCATTTCTTATTGATGAGTAGCATTCCATTGTAAAACACAGTAATTTGTGTATTCATATTCACCTGTTAATGGACATTTGAGTTGTGTCCACTTTTGGGTTTTTAAAAAGAAAGCTGTTTACAAACTTTTATGTGGACATATGCTTTAATTTTCTTGGGTAAACACCTAGGGATAGAATAGCTGGATAACAGATAGGTGTATGTATTTCTGTTAAAGAAACTGCCCAACTGTTTTCCAAAGTGGTGTACTGTTTTATGCCTACCAGCAGTTTCTCCACATTCTTGCCAGTCTTGATCTGGTCAACCTTTTTAATTTTAGCCTTTTTAGGTGTGTAGTGATATCTCATATTTTTAATTTCTATTTCATCAGTTACCAGTGATGTTGAGCATCTTTTCATGTTTATTTGTCATCTGTATATCTTCCTTGGTGAAGTGTGTGTTCAAATCTTTAGCTCGTTTTCAAAAATAAGGTGTTTTTTTTTTTATTTTAAATTAATGAATTTTACAAGTCCTTTTCAGATAAGTGCTTTGCAAATATTTTCTTTTAGTTTGTGGGTCGTCTTTTCATTCTTTTAACAGTGCCTTTTGGGAAAAAAACAAGTTGTTTGTTTTGATGACATCCAGTTTATTAATTTGGTCTTTTGTGGATTGTGCTTTTGGTGTCATTAGAAATATTTGCCTAATCTGAGCTCATCAAGATTTTCTCCAGTGTTTTATTACATAAGTTTTATGGTTTTAGAGTATACATTTAATCAATGATCTGTCTTGAGATAATTTTCATTTATGGTGTGATATTTGGATCAAAGTTTTTTTTTTTTTTTTTTTTTTTTTTTGGCAAATGGGTATCCATTTATTTTAGCACTATTTGTTTGAAATATTATTTTTCCCCCATGAACCTTTGTCAAAAATCAGTCATCCTTCTATCACAAGTCATGAAGTGAAGTATTGTTAGCTTTCAATCTTTTTATTTTTTTATTTTATTGGTGCTTTGGCTTTTCTAGGCAATTGCATTGCATTTCCGTATGAATTTTAGGTTGAAATTGTCAATTTCTACAAAAAAGCATGCTGGGATTTTGATTGGGATGGTGTTGAAGCTGTACGTCAGTTTACCATTTATTTAAATCTTCTTTAATTTCTCTCAGCAATGTTTTCTAGTTTTCATGGTTTTTTACATGTTTTTTCAGATTTATTTCTAAGTATTAATATTTTTGGTACTATTTTAAAATGATATTTTTAAAACTTGCTCTCCAATCAGGTCTTGTCCAATAAGCATGTGGCTCCTGATCATCTGTTGCAAATCTGCCAGCGCATCGGTCCCATGTTGGATAAAGAAATTCCACCCAGTATTTCAAGAGTCACTTCTTTACTTGGTGCAGGAAGGCAGTCTTTGCTACGTACAGCAAAAGGTACCTTAATTTGAAGAAGTGTTCTGCTTTGTATTACTAGCTTAATAATTATTATAATTGTGAAGTAATGTGAGCATTGTGGAAGAAAGGTGATATGTAACTATACACCATGCTGTGGACTATAAAATTCTCTGCATTTAGCATAGACATTGAATTTTATTACATAAGTGTTTAATGGGTCCTTCTGCATTTAAAAACAATGAAGGTATAGATGTTAAGCTAAAAAGTTTGAATTTATTCTGAGATGTGTTTTGAGGTTTTATCAATGTGAGTTCTTAATTTTCCATTTTGTAGCTCACTTACAACTTCGTTGAATGTAATTGTATGTGTCTAATAAACTCTTTAAATGCTAGAAGTATTTCATTTGATATTTAGGTCTTTGAAAGCCCTTTGTTATAAAGGGGAAGTGATTTTCTAAATTTGGTAGCAGTTTGAAAAAAAGCACCCAAAATGTATAATTGCATGGTTCTTTTTTCTCACCAACTTAATTTTTTTGCTAAGTTATGTGGTAGTAAACTGTTGGAATTGCTGTTCTTTTTCTGTTAGCTTGGTATAAATCACTTAGACTAAGTATATGTGTATGATATGATCTATGTATAAAACATGGCTTACCTGCTAATGGGCAAGAATGTTGGCTCTCTTGATCTTGAGCATACGTCAAGTTCATCCCCCGTGATTATTTTTAAGATCTGTTGCTGATGTGATGTTGCCTTAGATGTACCACCAGTATAAAGCTTGACTGAGAAAGAACTACCTTCCCTCTTGGTTCCATACCAGACTGGTTTTTCAGCTTTAGTTGTCTGTTAGTGCTCTATGGCCATGCCACACTGTGGCTTGAGTCAGGAAACTGTTCATATTCTTCCTCCTTCTGTGTCCCTATTCACCTTGTAATTATTCTGTTTTAGGTTGTTATATAGTGGTTGCCTGGGTAGCCTGTTTTCTTTACTTGTGTCAAGCTCAATGTCATTTTGTGATGAGCACTGCTTTAGAACTGACAGACCTTAGAAGAGACTTCAGCAAGCTGTCCTAGGGGTAGGGACCATATTTCTCCGTTTTTTCTGTACTCACTAGTGCCATGGGAGGATGCCTGGTAACTGCTCTTTGATCATGATAGTGGTAATGAATCCATTCATGTAAAACGTAATATGCCTGTTAGTTTGGGGCACCCGAGGCTCAGTGGAGGTTTATTTAGTAGGATGCCTTCCTTCCCATCCTCTTTCAGTTGTGAAGAAGCTAATTTCTAGCGCAGCGTAATCTATGTTCTGCTCTCTCCTATAGAGGGGCAGACATTTTTTCTTGGTATATATTTACTGGTAGGTCAAAGAGGGATGGGATGTTAGAATAGTGTTCAGACTCACAGATCCTACGTATGTGCTCTTGTGTAAAGATCAGCTATGACCCTTAAACAAGAGGAAAGCCATTTAATTTTGTCAATATTTCCGAAGGAGATTAAAGTCATGGTAATATTGGCCAAAATTAATTTTAAAACTCAATAACATTTAAATAGTTAATTAAGGATTTTCAGGTAAATCAAAGAAATTAAAAATTTCCTTGCAAAAATTTCCATTTTTGGAAAGTTGGATCAGTTGTGATTAAGACTTTTAATCATTAATATTGTATGCTATAATTCCACATAAAAATAAAAACTTATTTGGCATTGAATGGGACTTGGAGTCAAAAGATCTGGTTTTGTGGTCCATCTTGACTAATCATTTGCAGTGGATCTCTTTAAAGGTCCTGGAACCTTTGAGCCTCAGTTACCTCACTTGTAAATTGGCGACTAATACCTACCTCACAGGGTTGTTGTGAGGATTCCATGAGATAATGTATGTGGAAAGCACTTTGTAAATTGTAAAGTGCTACACAATGTTAGTTGTCGTTATTGTATCTGAGATGTCTTAAATTTTTTTTCCCCTTCAGAAATAGTCTAATAAAGTTCTAGGGCTTTTCTGTTAAAGTATATTAGTTGGTAAAACTTTGAATAAACAGTTTATTAAAATATACGTAAGTATTCTATAAAATCTTTCTTCGGGTTAACTTTCAAGATTTTATGTGTATCTAAAATTCATTTTAAAGACTGCAGGCACACAGTTTGGAAGGGCTCTGCCTTTGCTGCTCTTCATAGAGGAAGACCTCCTGAAATGCCGGTGAATTATGGTTCCCCACCAAATCTTGGTAAGTGAGGCTGGCTTTTTGGATGCCTGAAACCGTTCTTTTAATTTCTTGGTCAACTTTGTAACTGCTGTGTTAAAATTTAAAAGAAAATACTGGTGGTAGCATTGTTTCAGTAGTAACAAGGATCAATTTTCACGTTTGTTTTCCTAAAATATTACTAAAAGTAATAAAAATTAATTAAAAACGATTTTATTATAATAAAAAGTCTGTACCAATGATTATAGTAGTGCAGAACGGGGAAGAAATTTGTGTCCTTAGGATTTCTTGAACATAGATTTTTGTTTTGGGGCTTCTCTTAGCTTTTTACATACTGGCACCCCCTTAACCATTTTTGTTGTTTTTATTTCCTAGTGGAGATACATCGAGGCAAACAACTCACAGGGTGTTCCACTTTTAGCACAGCATTTCCAGGAACTATGTACCAGCATATAAAAATGCACAGAAGGATTCTTGGACATCTATCTGCTGTTTACTGTGTAGCATTTGATAGGACAGGACATAGAATCTTTACAGTGAGTTAACATTTTAAACTCAATTTGTTATCATCTGGAGCACTTTGGTGTTCATCAGAATCTTTTAAGAAGTCTTATACAACCCATAGGTTCTGTGTTTCTCAGTCTTAGGATTTTGACTCAGTAGGTCTGGTGTGGGGCCTGTAAATTGTGTTTTTATTTAGTGTCCCAAGTGATTCAGATGCAGGCCTTGTGTTGTGGTTGTGAGATATTTATGTTTTTATTGATTTCAGAGAAAGGGAGAGGGAGAGAGGTAGAAAGATCAATGATTAGAGAGGCATTGATTGGCTGCCTCCTGCACGTCCCCTACTGGAAATCAAGTCCACAACCCAGGCATGTGCCCTGACCGGGATTCGAACTATGATCTTCTGGTTCATAGGTAGATGTTCAACCACTGAGCTATGCTGGCTGGGTGAGGCATTGATTTAGAGCAGTGGTTCTTGGGCATTATCGTTAAGGATGCTTAAAAATATTCATCCCTAATACTTCTTCAGTCTATTCTAATCTAGACTTACTCAGGTTAATTTCTACTATGCGTATTAACGAAAATCAAACCAAACCCCTCCCACAAATATCCGACTCTCCACAGGTTATTCGTATTCACGTTGAGTACTCACTGATCCAGGGAAATCGATTACTTGAACATTGAAATATTGTTTTATTCTTATAAAGCTATATATAAGTATTTGGAATTTAATTTTACATTTTTTATGTTTTAAGGGAAAATTAGGATGGGTAAGAAGTTCAGATTTTATTTCTCAGTTGTGAGATTCAGAGTAGATACTCTACTCACATATTTATGGAATGAATGGATGTTGACTGGTACTATAAATTTTAGACTCTTGGTTATTTTTTTGCGTTTTTCTAAGTATTTTTAATTGTTAGACCTATTTATGGCTCACTTCTATTTTTCTTTTTTTATCTTTATTGTTGAAAGTATTACAGATGTTCCCTATTTTCCCCCATTGATCCCCTCCACCCCACCCCCAGGCCTTCCCCAAGCCAATGTCTGTGTCCATGGGTTATGCATATAAGGATTTAAGTTCTTGATTAATCTCTCCCCATCCACTCCCCCACCCCCACCTTCTTTCTGAGATCCCTCAGTCTGTTCCATGTTTCTATGTCTGGTAGACTCTTGGTTATTTAAAATGAAGGTGCTAGTCCCATTATTTTTTAGTTGTTTTGGGAACAACTACTCTTGTATTTCATCCTGTGAAATGTAGATCTGTCCTGACACTTACCAAATTACTTAGCTTGACATGGACTAAACTGACATTTAAAAAAAATATATATTTTTATTGATTTTTAGGGAGAGAAGATGGGGGGGGAGAGAAACATTGATCAGTTGCCCTCCCGTAGGCACCCAGACCATGACTCGAATCTGAAACCTGGTTTATGTGCCTTGACTGGAAATTGAGTGGTGACCCTTCCATGCATGGGGCGACGCTCAACCAACTGAGCCACAGGGACCAGCGCAAACTAAACTGACATTTAACCATTGTAATTGAAATAGGCGAGCCATGAACTTTTATTGGACTTAGTAGTTGGCAGAGAATTTTGAGAAGGTAGTTTTTATATTTGATCTGATCCATAGAAATGAAAACTTCACAATATCTTTATGTAGACATTCTTTGATTTGAAGAAAAGCTGTTTATAAATGTTCTCAGCAAGAGAGGATGAGTTTTAGACACTTAATTTGAGTGACATGTAAATAGTATTTTAAATGATGTAAAAGACTTCTGTATTAACATTTATTTTGGGTGTTTTTTTTTAGGGTTCAGATGATTGTTTGGTGAAGATTTGGTCAACACACAATGGCCGCCTATTATCCACATTAAGAGGTCATTCTGCAGAAATTTCAGATATGGCAGTAAACTATGAGAATACAATGATTGCTGCAGGGAGCTGTGATAAAATAATTAGAGTGTGGTGCTTGAGAACTTGTGCCCCAGTTGCTGTGCTCCAAGGACACACGGGGTCAATTACATCTTTACAGGTAAACTAGCGTTCATGGGCACATTTGTATATTATCTCCTTTCCTTTAAAACTCTTTCTCTTTGGAGATGAGAAATAGTAAGATGCTTAGTAATTATATGATCTAATTTTAAATTTAGTAATCAAGAAAAGGTGTAATTATACTTCCATGAATCTTGGAAGGGTGATTTAATAAATATGTAATGCGGTTAGAGCTTTAATTTCAGGCTTAATGGATGACTTATTGCTTTATTTAGGTTTATGGTTGAACTGAATGAGTCAGTTACAAACTGGTGATAGGTTAATGATTTTTCTACTTTAAAATTTGTGGATTTTGTTAAGCTAATTAATTTTCTGAAGTATATTTAAACTCAGTTTTAGTCCATATTCTAGAACTTAGATTTAAATAGTCACATTCAACATTTAAACCCTTCATTTTGTATGCTTGACAAGATGGAGCTTGGAAGAAGCTTCTTCTTTGAAGTCATAGGTTAAATCCTACCTCCCTTACAAAGTATATAATCTTGGGGAAAAATAATAAAACAAATAATAAACTATTACTGTCTGAGATGTTATAATGATAAATATGAGAATCATCTAAAACCCCACCAAAACCAATTCTTCATCTTTTCTGCTAATGGCAGTACTGGCCTTCTTTGCTAAGCTCCTTCTCTTGAATGTCTTGTGTGTCAGCAAGTTGTGTTGCTTCTTTCTTCCTGGCTTTCCTCCCCGTTATGGGGGAAGGAAAGGTTAAGGTTCTTAGATTAATTGGATTGATTGGATTGATTTCTTGGCTCTTTTATCTTACCTGTTTCCTTTCAATCAGTATTGTATATTGCCATCAGACAAATCTTTTGGTTGCCTTCTGTGTTTTATATGATAATTACAGTTAACTCTTTAATTTGCTGTTGTTATTGGGCCCAGATTCTCTACCCATTTCACCACTTCCAAAAATGAACACTTCAGTCATGTAGGTCTTTCCATTGCTATCACATACCATATTCTCTATCACATTTCTACTTTTTTCATATTATTTCTTTGCCTAGTATGTTTCTTGTTTTCTTTGTATTTTCCTCTTCATCTTTTAACCCTTCTTGGATATCTCTGGACCAGATCGAACTTCCTTTCTCTAGCTTATATAGCACAGTTGGTACTTTTTATTTTACTTTATTGTATTTTTTTACAAGATATGCCTTTATTGATTTCAGAGAGAAGAAGGGAGAGAGAGATAGAAACATCAATGATGAAAGATTCATTGATTGGCTGCTGCTTGCATGCCGTCCCTCCTGAGGACTGAGCCCGCAACCCTGACATGTGCCCTGACCGGGAATCGAACAGTGATCTGGATTATAGGTCGATGCTCAACAGTTGAGCCACACTGCCTGGGCTATACTTTATGAAATACAAATGTTAGCCCTATTCTGAAGTTAAAATTTAATTTTTGTATTTTTTTAAAACATATCTATATTGATTTCAGAGAGAGGAAGGGAGAGGGAGAGAGAGAGAAACATAATGATGAGTCATTGATCGGCTGCCTCCTGCCGATTGAGCCCGAAACATGGGCATGTGCTCTGACTGGGAATTGAACCACGATCTCCTGCATTCTAGGTTGATGCTCAACCACTGAGTCACACCCAGCCAGGCAACTTTTGTATTTTCTTATATTAGTTTTATGGGGTTTAAAAATGTTTAAATTGTGATTCACTTGGAATTTAACCTGGTGTACAATCTGGAGGGTAGATCCAGTTTTTCCCCTCAAGATTGCCGCACAGTTGTCCCTTTACCATTGATGCAGTGATTCATTGTTTCCCCAGCTGATTTGAGATGTCACCTTCGTCTTAAGTCTTGTATTAGTATCCAATTTGGAGTTTATATTTTTTCTGTTGGTCATTCTGTGAAAGTACCTACAGTGCCCCATAGTTTTGATTATTGAGGCTTGGTGATAGGCTTTCATATTTAGAACTAGATCTTTACTTTCTCTTTGTAAAAGTTTTTCTGGCTCTTACTGGTTTTGACAATTTTTTTTCTGGGATCACATTATGTTTATAAGTTAATTTGAGATAGACTTTACTTTTTTATAGTTTATGCTTTTATTACAATAGTGTCACCTATATTTTTGGATTTCTTACATATTAGAATGTCAGTTGAAGTTAACTTTGAAAAACAGTTTAAACTACAACTTTAGTAGAAGCTCAGGAAACTGAGTTGTATATGTTATTGCTTTTTAGTTTAGCCCAATGGCCAAAGGCTCTCAAAGATACATGGTCTCTACTGGTGCTGATGGGACAGTTTGTTTTTGGCAGTGGGATTTAGAATCCCTGAAATTCAGGTAAGTGACTTTAATTGTGTAATAAGTTTTCTTTTTTAATGTTATGATTTAGTCTAATGAAGTCTGGGCATAAAGAGAAATTATGGATTGTGGTTGCCTTTTTACTGACTACTTACTGTTTATAATTTGCTATTTAGGTGGTTGGATATGTAAAAGAAGCATAGCTATTCTTAGTGGGCACATTTTTGTGGGGGAAAAAAGAGTATGTATGTGAAACATTTTGAAAAATATTAGAAATATGTAATTAGATACAGAGAAGTTTAGGTAGGATTATTTAAGAATCAGAAGACCTGTGCTGTCCAATATAGTACCTACTAGCCACATGTGATGATCAAGCACTTCAGGTGTGGCTAGTGTAATTGAGGAACTGGATTAATTTATATTTAAAAACTGAGACTTGATTCAGTTATTATGAAACTTTTAAGCATATTTCAAACCATTTGAGTGTATAAATTTAGTTTTTCAGCTGTAAGTTTTATAAAAACTATTTGATGAAAACATTCAAATAGAGATGCATTATAAGTGTTCAGTATACTTAGAAAGATTTCAAAGATTTAATGAGAGGAAAGAATCTAAAGTTCTCATTAAAATGTTATTAATACTGTTGTGATATTTCGGATATATTGGGTTAAATGAAATAAAACTTATTTCATCTCCTTTTACTGTGGCTACTTAAAAAATACAAAGTTACACATGCGGCTTGTATTCCATTTTTGTTGGACAGTACTCGACCCTGGTGGTTTTATGCCCTGCGCTGCAGCCCTGATGATGGGCTCACTTATACTCTGAGTTGTGGTCACCTCAGTTATAAGATGGGGGCCTGTCTTTCTGTGTAAGAGGATCGCTGTGAAGATGGGGATTAGACAGTCTTCCAGAATCCATCCAGCTACAATAGCATATGTGGAAATACTTGGTATACTGCGAGGCACTACAGAAATAACGTAATAGTTAAATGTGCTGGCTTATAATGTGTAAGACTAATATATTTTAAAACATCATCTTTTATAGTCCACGTCCCTTAAAGTTTACTGAAAAGCCTAGACCAGGCGTTCAAATGCTTTGTTCTTCTTTTAGTGTTGGTAAGTACTTCTTTTAGTTTCATTTTAGCATTTATTGAATGACCCCATTATTGTGAAGGGCCTTTATCAAATAGATGGTAAATGACTTATGTTCATTTCATTAGGTTTAATCTGTCATGTTCATTTTATTAGCCTTTTTCTTGCCTTTCACGCCTCCATTCTACCTTTTTCTGATTTTGAATAATAATCGGAGTTAGTGATGGAAGAGATTGCTGGCTAAAATGAGGTTCAGGGTGTCAGTGATTCCTGTGTCATGTATGCCCGGTGTATGATACACCAAAATTGGGATTTTCTTTTAACAGGCTAAACTATATTTTTGGTAGTTAAATTTGTTTTCCACACATCTTGGTGAAATTATTCCCCATTTTCTCTAATGCCATGGCTGGTTCTCCTGGCAGTACCCCCCCCACCCCGCCCTTAGGTGATTTCCAAAAGTCATGTTGTTAGTATAAACTGGTGTGGTTGAAATGGGTTTGTTAAGAATATCAAGACACCTTTATCACTCTTATCACTTAGGAAATTCCGAAGGTTTTAGGCACTCTGTGCCATAAACAGGAATGAAGAGCAAATATATATTTACTATTACAAACCTCATATCAAACTATATTATATTCATTTAAAAATGTCTATATAGTGAATTGGAAAACGGATCTGTTGAGATAAACTTTTGGAATAAGAGATATTGCTTAATTTAATATAGACATTTGGTTTGTGGAGATATTTGTTATAAACCTTAACCTTTTTATTTCAGGTGGTATGTTTTTAGCCACTGGTAGTACCGATCATGTAATCAGAATGTATTTTTTGGGTTTTGAAGCACCTGAAAAAATCGCAGAACTTGAAAGCCACACTGTAAGTATTCGTGTTTTAAAATTCTGTAGGTTAATTTTAATAATGTTCCTGTTGGTGTATAGTCAAATATTGATAACAAATTGATTCTTTTTTAAAAAATTGAATTTATTGGGTTGTAATTTTAACTTAATTGTAGGAGGAATTGCATTTAAAGGTGAAGGATACTGACAACTCATATAGCACCTTGACAGTGCTACTATTTTCCAGTGATTATTTCATCTTTAAGTCCAGAATTTTGATTATGACAGTTGATTTGGGTGGGTTAGGTTCAAGTGGCCTATTTATCTTAACCCAGCTCATGAAATCAGAGTGCTATTTTATTAATATATGTTAAGATATATAACTCAGTATTTTGAGTTAGAGATCAATCAGGTCATGTTTTCTCCTAAGAGTTTTGTGAGGTTATTTGATAAACGTAAATTCAAGTTACTTTAAAATAAAAGAAGCCCCGGCTGTGTGGCTTGGTTGGTTGGAGTGTTGCCTCTCACAGTAAAAGGGTTGTGGGCTGGATTCCTGGTAAGGGCACATGCCTAAGTAGTGGGTTCAGTCCCCTGTCAGGGCACATGTGGGAGGCAACCGGTTCATCTTCCTCTCACGATGATGCTTCTCTCCCCCTACCCCTGCACCTTCCTCTCTCCCCCTTCCTCCTCCCCCTCCCTCTTTCTCTAAAAGCAGTTAAAAAATACATGTCCTTGGGTGAAGATTAAGAAAATTTCTTTCCATGTAATCATAAAACAAATTATTCAGCCTTGTTTTTAGCTGCTTAAACCTTTATATTTTGATGACTTTACACACATACCAATTTTTATACAGGTATTTTACTGCATGTGTCTGTCTTTGTGACGAGCTATATTTTCGAAGTCCTGTTAGGTTCATAGTTAGATTCTTTGCACTTAGTGTGTAATTCATGTTTGAATGACAGGGCTAAGCAGCACAATTGCAAATCTCCTGCTTTAAATCAAATATGCTTCTAGCTTTAAAACTTTTTTGTTTGTTTATAAACTATGCAGATGATGACTTTTGTGTTTGTTTTCCCCCCTCTGATTTAGGATAAAGTTGATAGTATCCAATTTTGTAACAACGGTGATAGGTAAGTGTTGTTTGCATTTGTGCATATGTTTTTAGGCATATATACTGTGCTTCATATTAGTATAGGTAATATGTCATTTTGTACATTGCAGGTACTTATTAGTAAATACATATATTAATTGAATGAAAAGTCTGGGGCAGTGGGAAACATGAAATACAAGTTTTTGGAATTTAGTTTTTTCTGTCTCATGAGACCAAATGTAGGTCTCCTTTAGTTTACGTCAGCTAAATTTCTGATTTACAGGAAAATTAAGTGAAATTCTTTTTAAAAAATATATCTTTATTGATTTCAGACAGAGAGGGAGAGAGAGAGAAACATCAATGATGAGAGAATCATCACTGATCAGCTGCCTCCTGCCCACCCCCAACTGGGGATCCAGCCCGCAACCTGGGCATGTGCCCTGACCGGGAATCGAACCTCGATCTCCTGGATCCTAGGTTGATGTTCAACCACTGAGCCACGCCCGGCTGGGCAGTGAAATTATGTTTGAGTAGTTAAATCTTTTCTCATCAATGACTGGGCTGTATCCTTCAATGAAATTATCACTTAGATTTTATCTTTTTTTGTGTGATTCCCAATATCTCTCAGGCATCTTTCCTAATCTGAAGCTTTTAACACTTTGTTAAAAGATTATTTTTGCACAGTGACCAGCATGAATCAATTTGAGTTTAGAGTTAAGTTGCTTAGAATGGAGCTTTTGTTCTTACCAACTTTTAAAATATGTCTTTATTGATTTCAAAGAGAGGAAGGGAGAAGGGGGAGAGAGAGAGAGAAAAACCAATGAAGAGTCATTGATCGGCTGCCTCCTGCATGCCCCCTACTGGGGATTGAGCCCGCAACCTGGGCATGTGCCCTGACTGGGAATGGAACCATGATCTCAACCGCGATCTCCTGGATCATAAGTTGATGCTCACCTGCTGAACCATGCCAGCTAGGCACCATATGTCTTTTAGTCTTCCTGTTTTTCCCCATCTTCCAGATGTTGTCTTCTCAATCTATTTGACAAGCTATTGTTTGCGTTTGAAACGTGCTTTACTTTGTAGAGCCAGGCACATCATAGCAAACCAGATTTTTTTTCCATTCAGATATAACCTAGAGCTCTCTCTTTTGACTTAACACCTATAGATTTACCTGCAGTCAAGAGTGCTACATTAAAAATTTTTTTGCTTGTGATTTTTAACTAGCTGTTGGTGGCATGTATCTAAGTATAAGGTCGTTTTTCCTCCCTTTTTTAATATTTAAGGTTTTTAAGTGGTAGCAGAGATGGAACAGCACGGATTTGGAGATTTGAGCAGTTAGAGTGGAGAAGCATTTTATTGGATATGGCGACTAGAATCTCAGGGTAAGTTGAGATGGTTTGTTGTAAGTAGATACATCATAAGTACTTGGTTTCTCCCTGGTTAGTTACCTCCTGTTACGAAGAGCTAAATGGAAGTGAATGGTGGTTACCTCTTGCATGTCTGATATAGATACTTAAATTTCAAATATCCAGAAGAATTTATTCTTAACATTTATTTAGGAAAGAATAACATATTTGTTCTGTTTCTCAAAGCATTGACTTCCTCTTAGGTGTTGCATTTAAAACCACCTATAATTTTTTTATATATATGTTTATTTGATTTCAGAAAGAGGAAGGGAGAGGGAGGGGAGAGAGAAAGAGAAACATCAGTAATGAAAGAGAGTCATTGATTGGCTGCCTCTTGCACGCCCCCTACTAAGGATCAAGCCTGAAACATGGGCATGTGCCCTGACCAGGAATTGAACTTTGACCTCCTGGTTTATAGGTTGATGCTCAGCCACTGAGTCATGCCAGCTGAGCACCTATAATTTTTAAGAGATACAAAAATAACGTGGGTATGCCCTGGCTAGGTAGCTCAGTTGTTCAGAGCGCCCTTATAAGCCAAAGTTGAGGGTTTGATACTCGGTCAGGGCACACACAAGAATCAACCAGTGAAGGCATAAATAAGTGGAACAAGAAAAACAGATGTTTCTCTCTTTCTCTCTTCCCCTTCCTCTTTAAAATCAACTTAAAAAAATATAAAAATACTCAAGCATGTCAAATACAGAAATTTTACTTTTCTGTAGATAGGATTTTTGGAATTAAAAAAAAAATCACTGTAGATAAATCTGAAGAATAAAGTACACAGTCAGCTTATTGTTAAGGTCAGAAAGTTGTGCTATATTGGGAGTGATTTTTTTCCCCCACACTAAAATTTTGGCTTCTAAAAGTAGTTTTGAAGGCAAGTTTGTCCTGTCCCTAGCTCCCAATGCTTCAAAGTTTTACACATGTTTTTGAGCATCTTTGAGGTAAGCTTAGCACTTCCCAAGAGAAATATTACAGATTTGAAAAATACTGCTGTTTTTGGTTTGTACATATTGCGAGGCAGTCCAAGTTATGGGAAGAAGACATGTTCTGGGATCAGACCTGTGTTCAGACACTACTTAGATTGTTTATAGCTATATAATTTTGAGAACATTATTTTATATTAGTCTGTTTTATCATCTGGGAAATAAAATAACCTTCCTTTAAGTATTACTGGGAATTTTATGTTTTATTTTTTTAAAACGTTTTCATTGATTTTTAGAGAGAGAGGAAGGGGAGAGGGATAGAAACATTGATGAGAGAGGAACATCAGTCTTCTCCCTCCTGCATGCCCCCTTGGGGATCAAGCCCACAACCCGGGCATGTGTCCTGAATGGCAATCGAACTGTGACTGATTGGTTCCTGGGTTGATACTCAACCACTGAGCCATACCTGGCCAGGCCATTATTGGGAATTTTAAATGATAGGATGAAAGATGCTAGCACACTTCCTTGTCCAGAGTAGGCATATCAGTGTTCTTTTGCCCAGTACAGATATTTACTTTAGTTACACTTTAATAGAAATCTGAAGTTACAAATTTTAGTTTAGAGTTTATACTTTTTCATAACAGTTTTTCTGGGGAATGTTATACATTTTGTCTTTTGGAAGTCCTTATGTCTCCTTTATTTTCAGTAATTGTAGGAGAAATTAACTTACATTCTCTGCTGTGGCTCAAACAGTTGTACTGGATTTCAAAATAAATTTCATCTTAATATTTTTGTGGAATGATCTGTGGTAAAGGTTGGAAGGAATGTGTACTAGAAATCTGATAATCCTTGTTCACAAATAGGTCTTTACCATTATTTAAAAATGTTGCACCTGGATACTCAAAAGCATGTTGATGTGAGAGGGAATACGCAGTGGAAAGTCACTCCTTGATTAGTTGAGATGAGGAACAGGAGTGAAGAGCATTCGAAACCATATTCACATATGAAGAATTGTTTATTAGGAAAATAGGAACATCGGTGTAAACACTGGAATAAAAAATAAAAAGATGAGACTGAAAACTGCTTAGTGTTCTTGCTGCCATGCTCTTCCTGGACAGAACTTTTCCTGTAATTCCCTTTGTGGTAGAAATATTCTTTTCTCATGTAAAGTTTTGCCTCTTTCAGATCTTGAAAAGCAGAGTTTCCTGTGTGTAAGAATTGGTGGGTGTGTTTGTTTCACTGTTCTAATCTTGGCTCATCAACGCAATGAACTCTAACAAGTCTGTTAGTAAATTCAAGGTTATTAAGAGGGAATACCTATTAGTTTAAAGGGGAATGTGGAGTCAGTCTTTCTTACATTTCCTCTCTTTTATGTTACACTTTTTCTTTGACAAATCTAGTAAGAATTATTCTCGTCTGTGTTCTACTGTTTACATAGATAGTTATTACATATCACTTTCTATACTCTTATAGCCATTTTCTTTAAAATATTTACTTTATTACATGTTTATAATTTTTCAAAATGTGTATGATTTCAGAAGCCCCTAGGCCTTTCCTCACCTTCCCACTGTTTACTGCTGACTATTTTACAGACGAACTTTGCATATCACTTTCCTAAAGGCTGCAATGCATTGTAGACACATGTATCCAAGATTATTCTTACCTTCCGGCCCATAGGAACATTCTATAGGGAAGTATAAAGAGATGAGTACAGTCGTGTTTACAGTTCAGCAAATTGAGCATCTGTGTGTCAGACACTTCTGTACATTGGGGATATGAAGATGAATTAACTTCTTTCTGTCTTCCTAAAATTTTTTGTTATCTCTATAGAGAGAAATAGTTAATACTATTGTTAGGGCTTGAGTTCGGAGGAAAAGAATAATAGAAAAAAGGTAGAAGAAAAAAACTTCGCTCTTACAAGTAGCAGTAGTGTCCTAAAATCTGCCTTTATATAGTCTCAGCACTGCTGCTTAATTGTCCCCTCTCCCTTTGGGTTTTGCCCCAGTGTGTTTATAGATAATCTGTTAGGGATCAGATATGGTGAACCCTATATAGACTTGGTAAGGTAAGCACAGGAACTTTATTTTTGTATAGATAAGGAATTGTATACATTGTTTAGCCTACCATCTAGGTAAATTTACACATTGTGTATTTTTTTCTTAGGGACTTAACTTCTGAAGAGGAAAGGTTTATGAAACCCAAAGTAACAATGATAGCTTGGAATCAGAATGATAGCATTGTTGTCACAGCTGTGAATGATCATGTCCTCAAAGTGTGGAATTCTTATACTGGACAACTGCTTCATAACTTGTTGGTAAGTCTTATCCAATATAACAAATTAAGATTTTTTTGAACTATAATTTTATTTTTAAAGCTATGAATTTAATTTATTAAACATGTTTCACTTACATTATCAAGTAAATAGAAATTTGTACATAAACTGATAACAATGACTGTCAATACATTTTTAAAAGCCCTTATTCACTATGACAACATGAGTTTTTAAATGGAAACGTAAAACTTGCAAACCTTCCTTAACTATATGACTTTGTTGAATAAAGGGACATGCTGATGAAGTATTTGTTTTGGAAACACATCCCTTTGATTCCAGAATTATGTTGTCTGCGGGACACGATGGCAGCATATTTATATGGGATGTTACAAAAGGCACCAAGATGAAACATTATTTTAATATGGTAAGTGAAGTCCAGTGTGTCTTCATGCATGTTTGCATTTGTTTCAAGTACCTGGATTATAAAATTTAGTCAAACAGATCTGCATGTTTTGGCAGTTTATATTTCTAAAAATCGGGGAATTTAAAGCCTAATAAATATCTGACAGCCAAACGTACATACATACATGAAATTCTCTGTATAGCTGATTCACACGAGGGAAAGATTTTCAAAAGTTACTTAGCTTTGTGTGTATGGCTGAATGTGTGTCTGTCTGGGTTTAAATTGGCAAACTTATGGTAATTATACACAACTTGAGACTTCACAGCATTACAGGTTTTGCATGGTGGTCAGTCATCTTAGTAGCAAGTTTAAACTCCAGAAAAGTATTGATTTGAGTTAAAGAATATCACACTTTATTAATCTTAAATTATTTACCTTATAGATTATTAGTCAGTAGCCTTTTGTGTTTGTATTAAAACAAAGGTTTACAAAGGTGCTTGTCATTCACTTGTCAGAAATAAAGCCTTCACTTTGGATTGGTTTATGATCCTTTATTCAGTCATTTTGAGAACAAATTCTTAGAAAATCTTTCAAGCATTCTTCTAGGTTAGTGGTATCTAAAGTGAATTTTAGCCCTGGCTTTTGTGGCTCAGTTGGTTGGAGCAATGTTCACACACCAAAAGGTGGTGGATTTGATTCCCAGTCGTATATACCCAGGTTTCGGGTCCGATCCCCTGTTGGGGCACATATGAGAGGCAACCAATCGATCTTTCTCATGTCGATGTTTCTCTTCTCTCCCTCTCCCTTCCCCTCTCTCTAACCTCTTCCCTTCCCTCTCTTCTCAAATCAGTTTTTAAAACTGTGAATTTTATTTCCTGAAAATATAAATTGACATGCTTAATGAAAAAATTTGTTTTTCAACATGAAAACAGTTGATGTAGCAAAAGCATGTGCATAAAGTTGGTCATAACTTTGTCCCCCCCCCCTTTTTTGTTTTGTTTTGTTTTGTTTTGTGAGCATGTGCCAAACTTTTATTCAACTAATGAATGAGGCTTTTTTCCTCTGTTCCCTAGATTGAAGGACAAGGGCATGGAGCTGTATTTGACTGTAAGTTTTCACAGGATGGACAGCATTTTGCCTGTACAGACTCTCATGGTCACCTTCTGATATTTGGTTTTGGATGCAGCAGGCCATATGAAAAGGTCATTTTAAATACTTTCTTACAGTATGTAAGATAAGTACTTACAAAAGATATTTTTTCTTTGTTTTTTCTAATTATAATTAACTGCTTAACATTTGTTTTCTTCTAACATGTATAAACCTCAAAATACCAGTCTGTAAACTTCCTTTTTTTCTTTTTCTTTAAAATTCCCTTTTATAGATTCCTGATCAGATGTTCTTCCATACCGACTATCGACCACTGATTAGAGATTCTAATAATTATGTCTTAGATGAGCAAACCCAGCAGGCTCCTCACCTTATGCCTCCGCCATTCTTGGTAGATGTAGATGGAAATCCTCATCCAACTAAGTATCAGAGATTAGTACCAGGCCGAGAAAATTCTGCAGATGAACATTTGGTTCCACAGCTAGGCTATGTGGCAACAAGTAAGTGCAAAGTCCTCTTTTTTTTTTTAAAACTGTTTTTTGAAAGATGTAAAGAAAAATACAAAGAACTCTTGTACTTTCAAAATTCACCAGTTGTTAATAGTTTGTAATGTATGTTTTATCATTTATCTCCAGATACATATTGTTTTGAACCACTTGCTTAAGTTCTGGACCTCGTGTTCAGTTACCCCTAAATACTTTGTGTTTTCTAAGACCAAAGATACTCTCTTATATAATCATAAACAATAATCAAAATCAGGACATAAAGCACTCAGGTAATACTGTTAGCAAATGTATAGTTTAATCAAATTTTGTCTGTTATTCTAGTGACGCTTATTACAGCGTTTTTGGTTCTCCTAATGTAGGTTTCAATTTGGGGACTGCACATTAAATTTAGTTGTCATTGATTAAGTCTGGTTATGCATTTTTGGCAGATACAACATAAACAATGTTGTAGCCTTCCTGGAGCATCATCTCAGGATGCTTATGATTGCGGTTTTTTCAATGGTAATGTCTTTGGACACTCAGTTAAGGTGGTGTCTGCCAGGTTTTGCCACAGTAAAGTTACTTTTTTCTTTGTAACTAGTAAGTAGTTTGTGGGAACATGGCGTAGTGCCCTGTTCCTTGTCAGACTCGCGTTCTAGAGCTCACTGATGATTTTTGCCTGAATCAGTTGTTACTTGAAGTTGAAAAATGATTTTTTTCTAACCCTGTCATCACTGAGCCTACATTTTATTAGTTGTCCTTCCACTACCCTTCCTTTTATTTATTTATGTAATTCATTAAGTTTTAGCTTGATGGGTTGTAATGTAGTGGGTTATAGTCCAGCACTGTTACTCTTTTGTTGCTCATGTTATCCTTGGATTTGACTATGAGAGCCTTCTTAACATGAGTTTTGTATCTTCTCAGGTCTCCTTGAGCACTTCCTTACTTTTTGGCATAAGATGTTCCAGTCTCATCTTGTACTTTGCTTGTCCTAGCGAAGTACATAGTTTTTGTATTTTTTCATAGCAGTGCAATATTTTTCCTGAATTATTATTGAGCAAAGGAAAAAAATGCATCTGCAGGCATACCTTGGAGGTATTGCGGGCTCAGTTCAGACCACTGCTGTAAAGCGGAGAATGCAGTACAGCAGATCGCATGACTTTCTTAATTTCCCAGTGCATATAAAAGTTATGTTTACACTGTACGGTGGTCAGTTAAATTTGCAATAGCATTATGTCTAAAAAATGTACATTGCTCAATTAAAGAATACTTTATTGCTAGAAAGGGCTCACCATCATCTGAGCCTTCAGCGAGCTATAATCTTTCTGCTGATGCAGGGTCTTTTCTTGATGTTGATGGCTGCTGACTGATCAGGGTGGTTGTTACTAAAGTTTGAGGTGGCTGTGGCAATTTCTTTAAATAAGACAACAACAGTGAAATTTGCCACGTTCTTTGACTCTTCTTTCACAAGTAATTTTTCTGTAGCATGTGGTGCTGTTTCATAGCATTTTATCCACAGTAGAACTTCTTTCTGTATAGGAATCCTCTCAAACCCTGCTGCTGCCTTACCAACTAAGTTTATGTAATATTGTAAATCCTTTGTCATTTCAACCATCTTTACAGTATCTTCAGGAAATTCCTTCTCAGGAAATCACTTTCTTTGCTTATCCATAAGCAACACACCATCTGTTAATGTTTGGTCATGAGATTGGATCAGTTCAGTTACATCTTCAGGCTCCACATCTAATTCTAGTTATCTTGCTGTTTCCACCACATCTGCAGTTAACTCCTCCACTGAAGTTTTAAACTCCTCAAAGTCACTCACGAGGGTTGGAATCAACTTCTTCGAAACTCCTGTAAATGTTGATATTTTGACCACTTTCCATGAATCACAAGTGTTTTGTGTGTGTGTGTTTTAATCCTCACCTGAGGATATTTTCCACTGCTTTTCAGAGAGAGTGAGGGGGGGGAGAGAGAGTCATCAATGTGAGGGAGAGACAATTGGTTGCCTCCTACACGAGTCCCAACTGGGATCCAGCCTGCAACTGAGGTATGTGCCCTTGGTCAAAATTGAACCTGGGACCCTTCAGTCCACAGGCCAAAGCTCTAACCACTAAGCAAACTGGGTAGTGGGCACAAATGTTGTTAATGGCATCTGGAATGATGAATCCTTTCTCAAAGGTTTTCAATTCAACTTTGCCCAGATCCATCAGAGGAATCACTATCTATGGCAGCTGCAGCCTTAAAAATGTTTCTTAAAATAGCAAGACTTGAAAGTCTAAATTACTCCTTGACCTGTGGGCTGCAAAATGGATGTTGTGTTAGCAGGCACGAAAACGTTAATCTCATTGTACATCCCCATCAGAGCTCATGGGTGACCAGGTGCACTGTCAATGAGCAGTAATATTTTGAAAGGAATCTTTTTTCTGAGCAAGAGGTCTCATCAGTGGACTTAAAATATTCAATAAAGCGTGTTTACTTTCAACAAGCTTCTCACTAAGCTTCATCATTTCTAGCTTTTGATTTAACGTGAGAGAGATGGCGGCTCTTCCTTTGACTTGAACACTTAGAGGCCATTGTATAGTTATTAATTGGCCTAATTTCAGTATGGTTGTGTCAAGGAACAGGGAGATACAGGAAATGGCTGGTCAGTGGAACAGTCAGAACACACACAATTAAATTAGCCATCTTATATGGGTGTGGTTCTTGGCGTCCCAAAACAATTACAATAGTGATATCAAAGATCTCTGATCACAGCCCTGGCTGGTGTGGCTGAGTGGTTAGAGCATCGGCCCAAGTACTGAAGGGTCGAGGATTAGATTCCTGGTCAAGGGCACGTACCTGGGTTGCAGGTTCAACCCCTGGCTCCAGTGGGGGCAAGTGCAGGAGGCAACCAATGGATGAGTCTCTCTCACATCAATGATTCTCTCTCCCCTCCTCCCCTCTTTTTCCTCCCCCTCCCTCCCTTCCAGTCTCTCTAAAAATCAGTGCAAAAAATATTCTTGGGTGGGGATTAACAACAACAACAAAAAGTTCCCTGATCACAGATCACCATAACAAATGAGTAATTACCAAAATGTGACAGAGACATGAAGTGAGCACATGTTGTTGGAAAAATGGTGGTGATGTACTTTCTCAATTCAGGGTTGGCACAAACCCTCAGTTTATAAGAAGCAAACCATACTATCTATGAAATGCAATAAAGTGAAGCATGGTAAAATGAGGAATGTGCTTGTATTTTGTTTGGATGAGCATGGATTTACTGAAACTGAATCACCAGGTTAAGCTTAATGTGAAGCACTGTATGTTTACTGTTTCAAATGTTTATTCTCTTAGTTTGATGAAATCTCCTTTGCATCCAACAAAATTCACTATTTTTAAGTGCACTGTTCAAACGAGTTCTGACAAATGTTAGTCATGTAACAACCACCACAATCAAGATATAGAACATTTCCATTTCCCCAAAAAGTTCTCTTGGGCCTACTCGGAGTCAGTCTTCTTCCTTCTTCTGGCCCCTTTGTAACTTCTGTTTCATTTTGTCACTTTAATTTTGTCTTTAAGGAATTTTGTACAAATGGAGTCACACAGTCTGTGTAGTCTGTGTCTGGCTTCCTTCTCTGCCATATTGCTGTTTGCTGTTTCTTTATCCTTTCTGTAGTCGCCCCTTTCTCTCTTTTCTGCCTTCTTTGGTTATATTTTTTAGTGTTTCTTGTTATCTCCACTAATGTCTTATTAGCAACACCTGTTTGTCTTATTTATTTTTAATGGTTGCTATAGGTCTGGAACTGTCAGTGTGTGGTTTGCAGACCCATCATTTTACCACGCCCTTTAATGGGGTCTTTGAGGTCACAACCATCTTTATAATAGGGACATTTTATTTGCCTTTTTTACACTGTTGACATTTGTACTGATGGAACAAAAGCAATGGTGGGTAAACTTTTGGCACCTTAGCACAGATCAAGGCCTTGGCACCAGACTACTAGCAGTCCCTGTGTTCTTCACTGCCTTGAACACACATTTAAAAATATCCTTTGTGTTAAAATTAAAGGTGTGCAAAAAGCAGTCCTGTGTGCTGTGAAGTCTCTCTGTTCTGCCTATGAGAACACAAACTATCTCCAGCCCTGTGAGAGCTCTGGGATTCCCCCTCCCCACCCCACCCACATAAGCTTTTTCATGCCCCCCCCCCCCAACATGGTGGTGGTTTACCATATGCATGCCCACATTGTTAGTTAATCAAAGAATTGATTGGTCTGTGCTGTGTGTCTGAGCTTTCTGTGCATTCACTCCTGATATTCAGCCTGTATAGTTTAGTCTTCCCCCCTGCTCCCAAACTCTGACCACTGTCTCCTCCACTCAGTGAGACTTCTGGTTGCCATCTGGCTTCCCTCTCCTCATTTTGCAGCCTAGAAACTGCTTCCAGGCTTTTACCTGTAGTGATCAAAAGGCTGGACTCATTTGTTTGTCTTCTCTCAGGGATCACAGTCCTGTGCTGCCTGTTTTCCAGTGTGTGAAAGCCCTTGTTTCCTGAAATTTTTTCCATTGTTGTAGTAGTTTATAGTGGAAGGACATTTCCTGTAGCACTTAAGCCTTCATGGGTGGAACCTCCTTTAATATTTGAATAGTGACTGTCCCAAATAGTGCCAAGTAGAAACAGTTACCATTCAGATTATATACTACTCCAAGTTATGATTAAATGTTTTGTGCTTTGAAAGAAAAGATATATAGACTTAGGGTTTTTTTATTTTTGGAAAAGACATTTTAGAAGTCTCATTTTCTATTGTTTCCTTTTGGGTCCCATGTTATATTCATAGGAATTTTATGATATACCCACTTTTAATTAAAATCTTTTTATTTTATTTATTTTTTAAAAAATGTATATTGATTTCAGAGAGAGAGGGAGAGAGAGATAGAAACATCAGTGATGAGAGTCATTGAATGACCGCCTCCTGCACGCCCCCTACTGGGGATTGAGCCTGCAACCCCGGCATGTGCCCTGACCAGGAATTGACCCTTGATCTCTTGGATCAGAGGTTGATGCTCAGCTGCTGAGCCACGCCAGCCAGGCTGAAATATTTTTATCGTTTTAGATTAGAGCTCCACTTCTTGCATTTATAGTTCATTTTTTGAGAGTGATGAAAAATTTTTAGTGATATTAAGATAGTTAATCTAATGACAGTTATGACATTCAGTGGTTGTAAAGTTCTTCATTGATTTCCATAGTAAAATGGAGATGTTAGTGAGCTATAAGAGAATTAGTTCAGATAGTAGGATGGAAGTGTTTTTTTTTTCTTGATATGGTATATGACATTTTTTAGTTTTTGGATCTGTTACCATGAAAACATTCCTTTTGCTTAATTCTCTACTAATTTCAGTTAGAGTTCTTAATTTAAAAGTTGGTAAGAAGTTGATCTGTGTTACATATTATGGTCAAAGAAGATGTATCTTATGGTGGGGGCTATGTAAGGAATTGTTTGCATGAAAATGTTGTTTTGATAAATTTTTAGACCCCCAACCATCTAACACTTTTTACTCATTAACACTGACTCTGAACCTATTAAATATCTCTGAAAAATAAAGAAACAGACACTTTTTAAAAACCTGATTTTGTACTTGAAGTAAGAATTATGGCTACTGGCTATGCTAAAAGCATATCTGAGAGAGAGAAACTTAAGCTTAGTTGGAGAGGCATGTGTAGCTACCTCCCTCAACTGCACATGTTTTTTCAGGACATTGGGGACAGGGGGAGAGATAGAGTTATAGTTTGTTGAAGACCAAGAAGGTGTTATTCGTCCTTTTAAAGTTTTTTAAAACAGTAGAGAAGAAATGCCACTGCTTTTCTCTACGTCAGAAATCACACATTGTTGCTGTTTCTAGTTAGAGACCTTGGGCAATAAGATTTTAATGAAACATATCTTGTGTATATTAGGGATGTTAGTGTGAACTAGCAAAATAAAGCTTCCACTGAAACATGTTTCTACATGCTCACTTGCTGGGAGTTCAAAAGCTCTGCTGAGGTTTTTGTGGCACTTACTACTCTCTAAAGGAAAGGTTGTCTAGGTTTTGAATATTTTTCTTTCCTTTTTTAATTGATTTTAGAGAGGAAGGGAGTGAGAGAGAGGGACATCGAAGAGAAAAACATTGATCAGCTGCTTCCTGCACGCCCCCTACTGGGGATCGAGCCTGCAACCTGGGCATGTGCCCTTACTGGGAATTGAACCTGCTACCTCTTGGTACATGGGATGACATGATGCTCAATCAACTGAGCCACGCCAGCCAGGGCTTGAATCTTTTCTTTGACTTAATTATGAATATGTAGAATTATGTTTATTTTTTTCAAAAAACAGGAATTCTGACAATTGCTAATGTAATTTTAACTATAGTCTATTGAAAGTTTTTTCCCATTTGTATAGATTGTGATTTTACGTTCATTAATTGACTTTGCAGGTGATGGAGAGGTAATTGAACAAATTATAAGCCTACAAACTAATGACAATGGTGAAGGAAGCCCAGAGTCCAGTATTCTGGATGGAATGATAAGACAGTTGCAGCAGCAGCAAGATGAGAGAATGGGAGCTGGTCAGGATAATATTCCAAATGGACTTCCAAATGGGGAAGAAACACCACGAAGAGGTAATAAATATATGAGATATTTTTCCTTAATATGACTGGATTGAAATTGAATAAAGGACGTCATCAGGTACATGTTATATGAAAAACTTGAAGTAATCATGATATTTTCATAAGTATTAGTCTGGAGGTAGCTTTATTAGATGTAGAGTTGATGTGCTAACAAATAGACATTTGATGTTCAAGTACTGTGAAAGGTTTTCTAAAGGAAAACGACAGTTTCTGGGTATCTGTTGCTTTAATCGTTTATAATTTAACAAAACACAAACCAATAGTGTAGAGCACTGATGTTTTTTATTGTGAATCAGAAGGCTTGAAGTAAAATTTCAGGGCCAAGTAGTTGATATTGGAATGTAGTAGTGATTACATTAGTAGTGGAAATAATCTAGAGGAGATTAGCAATTATTAGGCAAATGACAGCTCTCTCTGGGAAATTGTTAGGTAAATGCCTGTGAAAGCTTCAAGAAGTCTATCAAATGCCATAAATCCCAACAGTGAGATATATTCATATATATATTAATTGATTTTAGAGAGGAAGGGAGAGAGACAAGTTAGAGAGACATCGATGTGAGAAACATTGATTGGTTGCTTCCTATATCCACCCCAACTGGGGACTGAACCCGAAACCCAGATATATGCCCTGACTGGGAAGTGATCCCAAGGCTCTTCAGTGCACAGGATGACTCTCCAACTGATTCACACTAGCTAGGTCATGGTTCTCTTTTGTTTTAAATTATGATGTTAACTTACATCTATTTATGCGGTCTTCCTGTTTTCCTCTACCAAGATAACAATTATTTCGGATGTTGTGTTGGTCCTTTTAAAGTAAATAAAAAATACATTCTTACATGTATTACTAGAAAGCATTTGCTTTCAAACTTTATAAAAAGGTTAGTAGGTTGTACATACTCATTTGAGACTTAATTTTTTCATGTAATGTTATATTTTAAGATTGCTCCATTGTCGCATCAGGTTCATTTTGACTAATGTGTATTACTCCATTGTATGAATATATCTGATTTTATTTATTCATTTTCTCAATGGGCTTTTGGGTAGTTTTGAGATTTTGCTAATTGTGAGACGAAATGATGTTAGTAGTCTTGTATGGGTCTCATATACATTTGAAAGAATTTCTCTTGAACATTAATCTCAGAGTGAAATTACTGGGTATGGATACATTGTGCCAAACTACTGCCACAGAGCAGCCCCCAGTTTCTCTGCTGCAGTAGTAGTAGGAGCTTCTTCACCCTGTGTTTTAAGAAAACAAGCACTTTGCCTGGTACTCCCTCTTCCCCTAGACAGGTCTCCACCTTCTGTGACTTCCAGTTCGTGAGAGGGTGCCTTGCCTCCTGTGCCTTCCTGATTGTCTCTGCACAGCTCAGGGCTCACTGTTGTCTGCTTTGCTCTGTCACCCACTCCCCAACTCCAATTCAAGTGCTGGCAGCATTTCCCCACTTTGCAGTTTAGTGAATTTACTTACTCTGGCAGCTGCCTGTCTGAGTGGCTCAGATTATCTTTGAAGTTGCAGTTAATATTGTTAGAGCTCTTGCTACAAAGCCACCACAGTTTGAGTTGTCTAGCTTCAATGCTAATTTTTCCAAAAAGATGTGGTTTTAGTGTTTGGTTTTAAAGAAGGCAAGGTTTTTAGGAATGCAAATATGTTATAGAGAATGCCTGTACATGAAAAAATTTCAGAAAGTCTAGTAAAAATAGAAATTGAGATTAATAGTTAATGTTTGTTCTGTAGTTTACATTTTGATCTCAGTCACATGAGGATTCTTTTTCCTAGATTTTTTTCAGTAGATCTTCATTTTTGATTTGTATCTCAGAGGGAATGTATACTATATGCTTATTATATGTTAAATGCGTATAGATTGAACTTTGGGAATTTTTTCTTGACAACTTTTCCCTAGGTTTTAGAAGACTAAGCTTAGATATCCAGTCCCCTCCAAATATTGGTCTGCGTCGTAGTGGACAAGTTGAAGGTGTTCGTCAGATGCATCAGAATGCTCCCCGTAGTCAGATTGCTACAGAGCGTGACCTGCAGGCGTGGAAACGAAGAGTGGTTGTACCAGAGGTACCACTAGGCATATTTAGGTTTGTTTTAGGATATCTATTAATATTGTTTTATCAATGAAAATATATCTATATGGTTATTTACGTATCTTAATCCATTAGTGGTGCAAATAATCATATAAATATATTTTAGTAATGAGTTGAAGTCTATTTTAATTGTGGTAAGAAGGAAGTCTATTTTAATTGTGGTATAGTGGAAAATACCAAACTTGCTTTCTAAATTCTTTTTTTAAATGTTTTTATTGATTTCAGACAGAGGAAGGGAGAGGGAGAGAGAGATAGAAACATCAATGATGAGAGTCATTGATTGGCTGCCTCCTGCAAGCCCCCTCCTGGGGATAGAGCCCTCCACCTGGTCATGTGCCCTGACTGGGAATCGAACCATGACCTCCTGGTTCATAGGTTGATTCTCAGCCATTGAGCCATGCCAGCTGGGCTCTAACTTTTCACTATGGTAAATTTTTAAAATAATCGATCTTGTTTCATCTACACAGACACCGACTTTTTTTCCCTTCAGTATTATTTTTAAGCCCTAAACATAATTTTGGCGAAAGCATGTCAGTATGTATTTCTAAATGATAAGGAATTGTTTTAAATATAACTATAGTGCCATTATATCTTGAAAACAACAAACAGTTCTTCAGTAGAACTAAATATCTAGTCAGTGTTTACATTTCCAATTATCTCAAATGCCATAAATGTTTTTAGTTCTTTTGTAAGACTTCATTAGTGGTAGTAGTTTTTCAGGGTTCATAATATATATGTATATATATATTTGTGATGCTAGCAGGCATTGATGCTTACTGCTTAGATTCATTAATTCATTATGGTTTATAAAATTGTGATATTTCAACTCTATGAAGTCTTCATTTATTACCTTGCATACTTCTAAAAAAGAAATTTTCTCAAGTCTAATATTTGATTATTCAGTAGTGAAGTTTGTATATAAAACACAGGATAGATGTTCACTTATTTGCCTTTAAAGATATATTCCCTGTTATCTTCCAGTAATGACCCAGTTTATGTGTGTTTGTGTTTTTCACTGTGTTGATCACGCTGTTAAGGAATATTTTTAATATTCCTTATTGCTATTTAAGTTGTCCTATCTTTGACCAGGAGGAGCCTTTTTAGTTTAGCTTCTGAGTCCTTTTGGAATGATTGTAGTAGCCTTTCATTGTATCCTTGCTATTGGGCATGGTAAGGTGTTACAGGTTTATCTTGTGAATTCCTTGACCTAGACCTGGACTTAGTCTTTTCTCTTAAGGAGCTCTGTTTTCTTTTAGTGGGAAATGGTATTTCATAATTATAGTCTGGACAGTGGAGTCTTCCTTGCTATTGAGTTTTTGAAATGGAGGCAGCAAGTACTGTTTTTGTTAATATCTTAAACTCAGTATTCTGTCATGTTTGTGTCTTATAATAACTAATACTTTGAAGATAATTTTGTAAAAGTGTTTATGTGTATAGCAAGAAGACTTTCAGTGATTGGTGGAATAATATTGGATTCTTATAAATTGTGCAGTGAATTTGAGAATATTTAAAGTACACAATAAAATAATGAAAAGCAAAATCTGAATTGGCATGAGAAATACAGAAAATCAGTTTCGTGCAAGTAGAATGCTATAATTAAGCCTTAAAATTGTGTCTGAGTTGTACGGTCATCAGAACCCAAAGTGTTATTTTGGGATACTTTTTGTTGTCAAAACCAAGGGAAGCAAACATATCAGGAATGAAAGAACCTGAAGAATAGTTCCTTAAACGTTAAACAAGCATTTGTTCTCTAAACATAAAGGAAGACTGGAAATAGTTTAAGGCTGGAATCATGGTTCCAGTTAATCAGAGACTCAGGTTCCTCTGTTTCTGATCTCCATTTTAGAGTGTGACTTTTAATCTTAAGGTCAACTCAAAGTCCAAGATAGCTGGTCTTTATATACTAGCCATTACATATCTGCATCTGTGAAATACAGGCCAGAAGAAGGAAGAGAGGCAGAAAGTAAAACGGACATTCCTTTATTTAAGCAGCGTTAATGACCCACATGACATTTCTGCTTATTTATTGGCCAGAATGTCATCATACGACCATACTAAGCTACAGAAGAGGCTAGGTAATAGTTTTAATTTAGGGCAACAAAGAACCTAGGTAAAAACTGAGATTCTGGTTCTAAGGAAGAAAGAATGAATTTTGAGAGTCAATTAGCTGTCTACCACAAAGTAATTTTTTCAAAGAAGAATGTTGCTCTTTCTAGTGCTATATTCTGATATACACGTGAGAGCTTGTGAAGGTGATGCTGAGTGATAGAATAGTGGTCAGTGCCCTTGACAACATTCCTTACAGTGGAGAGCAGTGGCAAATCTTACATGACGTTCCAGTGTCATTTAATAAAGATCAAGAGAAGCTAAAAATTTGTTTTCTTCCTATAAAAGTAGTATGTATCCACTGTGAAAAATTTAGGTAGTAAGGTAAAGGCATGAGAATATAAACTACCGTATTGTGCAGAAAGAGGAGCACACAGTGTTGCTTCCTAGCAGAGGAATTCTGTTTGGGGCTAGAGTTCAGGAATATAGTTTGCGTTTATCCAATAATAAACTTTTGTTCATTCTAAAATCTTTCATAATACCACTTTTCTTAGCTGAGTGATATTAGCGATTCATTAGGCATGGAATTGCACACAAAGATGATACTTTTGAAGGCTAGAGTGTTCCTTTGTTTTATTGTTAAGAATGAATTATATGTAGTGTTTTGTAAAAAGATATGGGATAGGAATTTCATTTGGCCGCAAGTGAAAAACCTGATATAATCCCTTAAGTACTTATAAAAGTGGTGAAATTGACAGCTTGTGAAAGGTTGAGTCTAATTTAGAATTTCCCTGTGGATAGAATAATGTTCCACTGTAATTTGAGTGTGGGTTGCAGATGAACCTTGAGAAAAAAGTGATTTTCTTAAAAGTCCGTTTTTGTTCTTACAGAATTTGTGCTTATACTCATTTGATTGTCCAGTTATTTCTTGGGGCATGGTCATGATGTCAGTTTTGAATCTTTTCTGGTGGGATTTTAAAACGAACAAAAACAAGGCCATGTGATTTCAGTAATGTTCAACTTGGAGAATGAGGACCTTCACTCATTCTCTAAGCATGGAGAAGGAAAACAGTGATCAGGAGTACCTTCCTCGTGGTGAAAGGGTCCCCTGCTCTGAAATTGGTCACAGAAACATTATACTGTTCTTTTGTATTATGGAAGTAAAATACAGATGATTAGAAAAAGTAGGAACATTGCTATTCTGGTTTTCTGCAAAGGTATAAAACATGCATTGTGAATAGGTTAGAGGAGGATTCTGCTCTTATTTTTTCTTTAGAGAAAGGAATTTTAACCTTGGAAAATTACAGGGACACTTTGAGTAGCTAATTTGAGAGATCCTGTTTGACTTGGTTGAGATAGGGCCAATCAGAATACAAGCAAATGACCATTTCTGTGTAAAATATGAAAAATAGGACTTCCTAACTGCTGCTGAGAATTTAAATTTTCATATTAGATTTCTAACATAAAGTACAGCTTGACTTAAGTTTTTCTCTAACTTTAGGAAATCCTATATTAATTTAAAAAGTAGTATATAAGCTTATGATTTCTAAAATCATGATGATTACTTTTTCCTGTTAATATCCTCTACTTATCCATCAGTTCAGTAACTAATATAACCGGGTAATTAAATTTCTAGGAAATTGGAAGACTTCAGAATAGAGAAAGGTGAAGAAGAAAGAAGTCTTTATGTAATTGGAAGAAAAAAGAAGACTCTTCAGCTCTCACAAAAGGTAACCTAAATTCTATTTTTCTTAATAATAAGCAAATTAGAAATTAAACTGGAATTCTTAGTTTTCTTTTGATCAGTGAAAATATTAGTAATTTTCACCTGAAATAGAATAATATATCTTGCTTAAAGCCTTCTGTGTGGGATTTAGAATAGTAGACATAAGGTTGTACAGCTGTTAGGAAAGATTAATAGTTTGAAAACTTGAGGAAAGTAGCCTGGTGCCTAATAGTGTTAACAGATTCTAGGAAATTACTGTCTAATGACCACTCAGGTCAAGAACTAGAACATTACCAGCCCATCAAAAGTATTTTGTGTTCATTCCCAATCACTACCCTCTCCTTTCTCCCATAGGTAACCAACTGTCTTCTAAAACTGTTGGTTAGTCTTATTTATGAAGTTATCCAAATCATGCATCTGTAAAAATTTTTAGATGTTACAATGGTTTGTAACCCTCTAAACTCAAGAAAATTTTATTCCTTAGTATTTAATTTCTATTTGGAGTTTCTTGAACATCACATGAACAGCATTAACATGGAGTTCATGGAAAATACACAAAGTGTATGTAAGATTAGTGCTACAAAACTGGTGAAAATGGTTGCATATGTGCACGATTTTCTCAGACTTGATCACAAGGATGAACTAGTTCCTTGGGAGTACTGTCTAATTCTTCGTAGCCTTGTTAAGTATAGAGTGCCCTCAAACTGATTTTTTTTTTAACAGATTTTTTTTTTTTTTAACAGATGATTTTTTCTTTTGAGTGGTAGTTTTCATCCAACTGTGTTTACACATTATAAATTATCAAACTTATTAATATTAACGAGTTTTTGCTTTAACAAAAATTAGTATTGACAAATTAAGGAAAGTGTAATTCATTTAAAAATCAGCCAGTAATATGTTGAAATGGTAATACACACTATTGATTATCAAACAAGTTACTAATGTGCCAATTTATTTGTATATTACCAAGGACTATGTGCTTTTATTGAGTGATTTCACATATGACTTTGGTGTTTGAGGAATATAGTTTGCCCCTACCCCCCTTTAAAATACACTCTAGCCTGGCCTGACCGGCTCAGTTGGTTGAGTGTTGTCCTGTGTACCAAAAGATTGCCAGTGTGATCCCTCGTCAGAGCATGTATGGAAGGCAACTGATTAGTATTTCTCTCTCTCCACACGCACACACACCCCTCTATCTTTCTCTCTTCCTTCCTCTATCTAAACGTGTCCTTGGGTGAGGATTTAAAAAAAATTTACAATGTCAGTATTTTATTTGGATGATTTTTAAAAATTATTTAATTATTTTGTTTTGATAAAAATAGATTTTAAAAATGTAAGCAGAATTGGCAAGTACCAATAACAAATCATCCAAAAATTTTAAACCTGGACATAACTAGGGTTAATATTTGAGGATTATTTCAGATAGTATTTCTCTATACCTGTGTATACACATAGTGATATATTTTTTACGGCTGGTTACTGCATTATAATACATATTTTCATTTTTAAGATATATAAAGTGATAAACTTTTTGGGTCATTATTCATGGTCAGCTAATTAACTTAGTTTTATTTGGAAAATGCTCATCTAAAGTGTCTAATTTAGCCACGTCTTCTAAGTATCTTAGAAGACAAAGATTGATTTAATAGCATATGGCAAAAATAAAATCCATTAAAGAATATCTTCCAACTATTATTATTATTTATTTTTTGCCTTAAATCTTTTTGGGAATTTGATAGAATGTGTATTTGGTTGAAATTGTGGTAATTTAGGTATTGATTTTTAAAAAAATTTATCTTTATTATTGAAAGTATTACAAATGTTCCCTTTTTTCACCCATTGATCCCCTCCACCATGCACCCCTCTCTCCAGGCCTTCACCACACTGTCCATGGGTCATACGTACATGCATACAAGTTCTTAGGTTAATCTTTTCCCACACACCCACCCACCCACCCCTACCTTCCCTCTGAGAGGTATTGATTTCCATCTACATGTTTCTTTATGTTGCAGTCTGATTCGGTGGTTTTAATGTCACAGTTTAGGCAGAGGACATGTAGGCGTAAATATCCAAATTATGGTAGAAGAAATGTTGGATGGATTGAGTTATCTTCTGGAAATGAATCTTCAAGCTCTATAAGACATGTGAGTTTGTAACTTTAAAATATACAAAATAATTTTAAATAAATTGTCTTGCTTTGACTCTACCCTTCAATTGTGTGAAGATACAGTATTCTGTAAAGGTTAAGATGAAATTTCACATTTTGAGTTTTAACAGAAATTGTGCACAGCTTTGTTGAGGTACTCCCTGTACTAGTGTACCATCCAGTAGTCTTGTGTATTAACACAATTGTGCCATTATCACTACTATTTAATTTTAAAATGAATACTTGTTCATCAACTCTAAAAAGAAACCCTATACCCATTTTTTGTTACTCTCATTCCCGTCCCATCCCGTCCCTGGAAACCACTACTTTACCTGCGTTCTCCGTGGCTTTGCCGGTCCTGGACGTGGCATATAGGTGGAGCCCTACCGTAGGATTTTGCTGCTGGCCTGGCTCAGCGCGGTGTGCTCGTGGTTGCCTCGCCTGTGGGCTGTGGAGCGCTTTGTCCTTTCCTTGCCCAGTGAACGGACACACCGCGTTTTGTTTATTCACTCACCGCTGGTGCACGCCTGTGTTATTTTCACCTTGTCATTAATGAATAGTGCTGCTTACTAATATTCGTGAAAGGCTTTTGTTTGGACATAAGTTTTCAGTTCATTTGGGTTTCTGTTTAGGAGTCTCATGGTAGCCCTACATTTAAACTATTGAGGAATTGCCAGACTTTTTTAGAGTGGCTGCACTATTTTATATTCCCATCAGTGTTGTATGAGGGTTCCAGTTTCTTCACGTTCTTGTCTACACCTGTTGTGATTGTAGCTGTGTTAGTGAGTGTGAAGTGGAATCTCACTGAGGTTTTTTTTTCTTCTTTCTTTTAAATATATTTTTATTGATTTCAGAGAGAGGGAAGGAGAGGGGGGGAGAGAGAAACATCAATGATGAGAGAGTCATTGATCCACTGCCCCCTGCATGCCCCCAACGGAGGATTGAACCCCCAACCCGGGCATGTGCCCTGACCGGGAATTGAACCCCAATCGCTTGGATCCTAGGTCGATGCTCAGCTGCTGAGCCGCACTGGCCAGGCTCTCCCTGGGGTTTTGGGTTGCAGTTCCCTACTGACTGATGATGTTGAACCATGTTTTCATTTGCTTATTTTCTATTGGTACATCTTTGGAGAAATTTCTCTGCAAATCTGTTGCCCATTTTTCAGTTTGGTGGTTATTTTTAATTGCTGTAAAAGTTCTTTTTGTATTCTGGATCTTTTTATCAGATACATGACTTACAAATATTTCTCATTCAGTAGGTTGTTTTCACTTCTTTGATGGCTTCTTTTGAAGCACAAAAGTTTTACATTTAATGGAGTTCAGTTTATTTTTCCCTTAGTTGCTTTTGCTGTCATATCTAACCCCTTTACTTGACTTTCAATAATCATACGTTAGTCACTGGTCTTCATTTTGATTTTTCTTGGGAAACCAATACTTTTGGTAAACAGTTTAAAAAAAATTGACATTAGAATGTTAATATTTTCTAATTCAGTAACGTTTTGAGGAATGAAATGTTCCATATGGGTGAACAACTTATTTTACTGCTTTATGAAGCATTAGAATAGTAGTCAACATAGGGCTTGAATTTAAATCCAAAGTCTTCCACTTTCATAACTTGTTTAAACTTTCTGTGCCTCTGCCATATCTCTGAAAGTTATTAGTAATAGTACATCCCTTAGAGGTGTTGTGAGAATTAACTTAATCATATAAAGTGCTTAAAACAGTGCCTAATATCCAATAATGTTAGCTGCTCTTATCATCAAAACTGTTCATTTAAATGTTGTATATAATGAGACTAGTTTTACATTTTCTTTTTATTATATATTGAGCATTTTTAACTCTTTGTTAATGGTTTTGGGTAATTATGATAAACCTTCTCATCCATCCTCTCTAGATAATTCATTTCACTACTAGTGTCTTATTCTTCCTGTGCTTCCCTCTCCCCCACATTCAGTCAGATACATACATATTTTATTATTTCTTCTTTGTACAAAACTATAGCATACTACAAGTGCTCTTTTACACTGGGTTCTTTTCACTTAAAATATTCTTGAAGTCACTTTATATCAGTGCATAAATATTTTCCTTGTTTTTCTTTTTTTTTTTTGAGTTGTATCATAATTAATTGTGTGGTTCTAACAGTTTATTTAACCACTCCTAGTTGTTGCCATTTAGGATGTTTCCAATATTTTCGTTATAAATTATGCTATAACGTGTGTATTTTTGTCCTGTTGGAGATGTAATTTGAGGATATATTACTTGAAAGGGGAATGCTGGGTCAAAAACTAAATGCACATGAGTTTTAGGAGATTGATAAAAATTCCTCCTAAAGGAGCATCTGACTGGCACTCCACCTATGGGTCATGAGAGAGCCTGCTTCCTGCCCTTCGGCAGCAGGACGTGTTACATGCTTTCATTTTACCACTTTAATTGCTGAGAGTTGGTGTCTTTTTTTTAATGTTTTGGCTACTTTTTATGTGATAAAATTAATGTGAAATTTACTATTTTAATGATTTTTTAAGTGTACAGTTAAGAGGCAGTTGACATATTTAATTGAAAGTGAAACAATGGTGAGACACTAGTACATACCTGTTACGGTGGCTTTAGTCCAAAACATTGAGAACATTTACATGACTTATTAACTTCACTCAGAGATCAAGATTTCTGTTTTGTTTTTTTCTCCCCTCATAAATTAGACTTCCTGTGACCAAAGTGAAGGTTCCTGTTCTTCCGAAGAAGAAGAAGAAGAATGGAAAAGTGATAGAAAAAGTGAAAGTGATAGTGACAGTTCAAGGTGTGTCTGTTTCTAATCGTTTTTCTCTCTTAAGCATTTTAGTCATAGCCTTGGATGGAACTGTACCTTCAAGATGCAAGAGCTTGTAACCGTAGAACAGTTAACATTGAGTTTTTAATATATTTGAAAGGAGAAGGAAACTGGATTAACAGCTGTTTCTATAGAAAATACTTTGGGTATTTTTATTTGACTGTAAACATTTGAGCTAGGAGTGTAAAATATGTTTAACCAAAACATTTAGTTAGCCTTGCTGGCGCATGGCTCAGTGGTTGAGCATCGACCTAGGATCCAGAAGATTGCCGTTCGGTTTCCGGTCAGGGCACATGCCTGGGTTGCGGGCTCGATCCCCAGCAGGGGGCGTGCAGGAGGCAGCCAATCAGTGACTCTCATCATTGATGTTTCTCTCCCCCTCCCCAGAATCAATAAAGATATATTTTAAACACAAACAACAACCCCCCAAACATCTAGTTAATCTTGGGCTGCATTTATAAAGAGTAGTATATAAGGAATATGTGGTAAAACCATTGTACAGCCCTGGCTGGACGACTCAGTTTGTTAAGCATCACCCAGAACACCAAAAAAGCTTGCGGGTTTGGTCCCTGGTAGGGGTGTGTGGGGGAGGCCGCCAGTGGATGTTTCTCTCTCTCCCCCTTGCTCTCTCTCAAATCAGTGGAAAGGTTCTTGGGTAAGGATTAAAAACAAACAAAAGTTTATCATTACATTCATTACGTATTTCGTATTTTGTTTTGTTTTGATATCCAGATTTCATGGGACTGAGATGTTAACATCTGTTCATCTTGGTAAATGTCAGCTTTGTCTTGACAGATGCTTAAGCCATAAACCTGGACACAATTCTCTTCACAGTGTATCCATCACCAGGGTCCAGAAAGTTTCCTTCTAAATACGATTCAGATAATCTTACTTCTGTTTGCACTGACAGAGTGCGGGTCCAGACTCTCGTGCACACTGCCAGCCTCCTTCTCCTCTTTTATTCCTCCCTCCCTCCCTCCCTTCCTTTTAATATATCTTTATTGATTTCAGAGAAAGGAAAGGAGAGGGAGAGAGAGATAGAAACATCAATGATGAGAGGGTCATTGATGGAGCCCGCAACCCAGGCATGTGCCCTGACCGGGAATCAAACCCTGATCACCTGGATCCCAGGTTGACGCTCAACCGCTGAGCCACGCCTGGCTGGGCTCCTCCTCTTTTATTTCATTATGATTAAGAGCTGCAGTGATTGTTAGAACACTGTGTACTCTTAAAAAAATTTTTTTTCATTGCAGCAAATCTTACCTAACATAAAATTTACCATTGAAACCATTTTTAACTGTACAGTTCAATAGTGTTAAGTACATTCACAGTCTTTGTGCAGCCAATCTCCAGAACTCTTTTCATCTTGTAAAACTGAAACTGTATGCCCATTAAACAACAATTCTCTGTTTCACCCCTAGCCCCTGAGTTTTATCATGCAAATGCTCTTAAAATTTTTTGAAGATCTCTTTTTATAATAAGCTTTTGGACATGTGTATGTTTTATTGAGCCTGAGAGGTAAGTGGTTGGCCAATAATGGCCCCGGTAGAGGTCTTTATGTATTTGCTGAAGCTGGTAGTGGGCTGGCAGCTAGTGTTCTATGTGTAGTTTCCCATTTGACTCTGCTTTTGCTTCAGGATGGGCTAGGATTGGTCTCTCTCTGGATCTTCTGTCATATCCAGGAAAATCTCTCTCTTGGCAAGAAGCTGTGACCACTTATAGCTTTCTGTTTGGTGTGGCAATGCTTTCCTTGGGCTTCTCAGTGTATTCACTGATCAGTTTGTCATTGTGATTAAAATTTCTAGTCCATTTCTAGTCTCCTCCAACTTAGGGGATGGTGATACTTATGGTTCTGTGTGACCTCTACTATTTTCATAACAACACTTCATTATTTTTAAATGATTTTTAAAAATTTTTTAAGGGGGGGAAGGAAGAAGGGTGGGGAGAGAGCGTAAGATCAATGTGAAACATTGTTTGGGCACTTCCTGCACCCCCTACCAGGGATTGAGTCTGCAAACCAGGCATGTGTCCTGAATGGGAATCCAGCCGGTCACACCAGGCTACACTCTTTTTGTTGTTAATGCTCCCCCGAGGATATTTTTTCCATTGATTTTAGAGGGAGTGTGAGGAGGAGGTGGGGGGCGGGGGGGAGACACACACTGGTTGGTTGCCGCCCATACATACCCCATCTGGGGCATGTGATCAAACCTGAGACCCTTTGGTGCCCAGGTGATGCTCTAACCCATGAGCAACACCAGCCTGGTCCTTTTTTTTTTAAAAGGGGGCATTTTTTCTTTTTAAATATATCTTTATTGATTTCAGAGAGAGGAAAGGAGAGGGAGAGAGAGAGATAGAAACATCAATGATGAGCGAGTCATCGATGGAGCCCGCAACTCGAGCATGTGCCCTGACCGGGAATCGAACCCGATCTGGATCCTAGGTTGATGCTCAGCCGCTGAGCCACGCCCGGCCGGGCCAGGTTCACTTTTTAAAAGGGGAATTGTTAGTTGGCTCTAGATGTCTTTCATGTGGTCTCTATTATACTTTAAAAATTCCTCAGGCTTATATTTTTTCTTAATTCTCAGTGTCAGTGAAGATTTCTCTCTTACCACCTTTGGTCATTCCAGTATTTATTGATGGAGAGGGCAGATTGTTCAAATTGAAGTTTCCTAGGATCTCTCTCTTCCGTGTCTCTCCTCCTATCTCATCTTAAGGTTATATGATTAATTTGCTATTAGGGCTTAGATTCTGGTTCCATACAACTTAAAATGTGTTTCTTTTCTAGTGACTCTTCATCTCGATATTCTGATTGGACAGCTGATGCAGGCATCAATTTGCAGCCTCCTTTACGTACTTCATCTCGTCGGCGTATTACCCGGTTTTGCAGTAGTTCAGAGGATGAAATGTCTACTGAGAATTTATCTCCTCCAAAAAGGAGACGAAAGAGAAAGAAAGAAAATAAGCCTAAAAAAGAGGTAAGAAACATATATCTTTATAAGTAACACCTATGTACAGTTTATAGAGGCTTTTCTGCCCATTTTAAAAATTCAGAATCTTCTTGAAATTGAAACCTTCATTTTTATTGACAACATTGTATTATCAGGAGTTAATTGTAAAATGAAAACATTTTTGAAAAAGCTACTTTATTTTTAAAACTTCTCTTTCTAATATGTTCAAAGTTGGACTTGGGACTTAAGCCTTTCTGAATTTGAAACTTAAGGGGAGAGTTCTGTTTTGCTTGGATCTCACCCTAACACCTTTTACCTGTTAATTTCAACATCAGAAATATACTTCAAGGCATTTTAAGGCGTTTCCTTCTTTGGTTTGTTATTGACATGCTTTCCATTTTCATCTGCTACGTTCTATCTGCATATTTTCCTCCTAATTGTAACAACCATATTCCTTATATGTACCGGGCCTGTGCTCCTCTTGTGCAGGCAGCTCTCATTATTTAAAAATGCCGTGTCTTCGTATTAGTTACCTATTGCTGTGGAACATATCACCTTGAAACTTAACTGCATAAAATAGGAAATGTATTATTTCATGTTTTGATGGGTCAGGAATTTGGAGGCTGATTAGCTAGGGGATTTGGGCTCATGAGGTTGCCTAATTGTGTTGGTTATGGTTGCTGTGGTCTGAAGGCTTGATTGAGGCTAGATGATCATCTTTGAAGTTCATTCATGTGGAAGTTGGCTGGTAGCCTCAGTTCCTCACTGCATGAACCTCTCCATAGGTGAGGTGTCTTCACTACATGGTAGCTATGTTTCCCAGAGCTAGTGATCCAAAAGTGTAATAAGCAAGCCCTGGCCAGGGTTTTCTCAGGGGTTAGAGCACCGGCCCATGCACCAAAGGGTCTCGGGTTCGATTCCCAGTCAAGGGCACATACCTGGGTTGTAGGTTCGGTCCCTCCCCGGTCCGGGCACGTGCGTGAGGCAACCAGTCGATGTGTCTCTCTCATGTCAATGTTTCTCTTTCTCTCACCCCTCCTTCCCTCCCACTCACCCAAAAAATCAGTGGAAAAAATATCCTCAGGTGAGGATTAACAAAAAACAGACCATTAAAACAGAACAAAAGTGTAAGCAAGGATGTAAGCCCTGATTCCTTTTATTACCTAGTCTTAATGTCAAACATCACTTTTGTTTTATTCTGTTTGTTAGAAGCAAGTTGAGCTCATACTCAAGCGGACGATACTTTGGAGAGGACGCGTATCAAAGAATTTGTGGTCATAATTTTAAAGTCACCAGTCCTAAAACCTCCCATGAAGAGGAGACTGCCTGTGGTGTAGTCTGTGGTGAAGTTCATACTGGGGTCTTAGGCAGAGCAGACTGAATTGAAGGGGATTTAGGCTGGGAATTAGCCTCTTGCGTAGGATATAAAGTGTTAGGCAGAGCCTGCTACGTCCAGGAGATGCGAGGAAAGCGCCAGGTGGTAGATGTAGAACGCAGACTATTGAGATGTCCCTGTGTATGTTGAGGAAGCAAGTATGTATGGTATTTAAAAACTAACCATTGGGTGACATGCAGTAAATAGTCAGTGAATGGTAATGTTTCTTTTGTTTTTCAAAGAGCACATGCTTCCCCTTTCTTTTCTGTTAAACTGTTTTCTTCCTCTGGCAGGATGTGCGGAGAATGACACCGCCGGGGCCTGCAGATTGGGCGCATCTTCACGAGCTCCATCCGCCGGTCTGGGTAACTGACACCACTCTGCGGAAGTCTCCTTTTGTTCCACAGATGGGCGACGAGGTGCGAGTAGAAAGATTTAAGACGGGAATGCGGAACATGAGGCAAATTAGTGCTGCTCTTAAGGCTTTATTTTTATTTGTTATTTTTCAATGTATCCTTTTGTAGGTAATATATTTTCGACAGGGTCATGAAGCTTATATTGAGGCTGTGAGAAGAAATAACATTTATGAACTGAACCCTAACAAGGAGCCATGGAGAAAAATGGATCTTAGGGTAAGATGATAGTATTATTAAACATTTAGCACATATGTAATTAAGTTACTTATAAACTCATTAAAAAAACCCAGAGACATATTTCATTATTATCGTTCCATTAATTTCCTACTTAAAAACATTTCTGTTATTACCTTTAAGCTTTAAGTTCCATTTGGAAGACTTGTTTATCAGTGGGCAGTCTTCATATATTGCTGATTGACATGTAAAATTCTTAAGTGTGTTAGAATTTCTTAGGAAGGCAGTTTTGCAACATGTATCAGTAGTCTTAAAATATACAGACCCAGGACAGATTTTAAAAAGGAGTGCAAGTTTTCAAAAAAAGAAATACAAATTGGAAAAAAGGTTCAACCTCATGCATAATATAGAAAAACTTAGGTTCCCTCTACAGAAACAGCTGTCAATCTTCTTTATTTCTTTTAAAATATATCTTTATTGATTTCAGAGAGAGGAAGGGAGAGGGAGAGTTGAAACATCAGTGATGAGAGAGTCATTGATCGGCTGCCTCCTGCACACCCCCTACTGGGGATTGAGCCCTGACCAGGAATTGAACAGTGATCTCTTGGATCCTAGGTTGATGCTCAACCGCTGAGCTATGTGGGCTGGGCAACAGTTGTCAATCTTAATTGAGATGGCCCCTAAGTGACTAATGGGTGGGTAGTTTATACAGTGTGGATACGCTGGACAAAGGAATGATTCATGTCCCAAGTGGGAAAGAGTGGAGTAGTACGAAATTTCATTGTGCTACTCAGAATGGCACATGATTTAAAACTTACAAATGGTTTATTTCGGGAATTTTCCGTGTAATATTTTTGGACCACGGGGTACCACAGGTAACTGAAACAGTAGAAAGCAAAACCGTGAATGAGGATGTGTTACTGTATTTTCTAAAGTGAGTGAATATATTCCTTACATTAGAAACAGTATTAAATGTCTGTCTTCCAAAAGGTGTGAAGATTAACTTTAGCAAAAATGATAGTAATTAATAGTCACTTAAACTTGTCTGCTGGTTTGGAAGCCTAAATTGTGAGTTGACTAAATTTTGTAGTATATGGTGAATTACATTCTTGAGGAATTGATTTATTTTAACCATTTTAAACATTGATTCTTTTTAAAAAATCTGTTGAAGGATCAAGAATTGGTCAAAATAGTTGGAATACGATATGAGGTTGGGCCCCCTACACTCTGTTGCCTCAAACTAGCATTTATAGATCCTGCAACTGGAAAACTTATGGACAAATCTTTCTCTATTAGGTATGTGTTATTTTTTATGGAATTAATTAAATTTAGATTTTTTTTCTTGCTGGTTACCATTCTCTTTCCATTTAGTTGCAGGGTAAATAGTACAGTACCGTGGACAGCCTAAGGTGTGGATGTATGTTCTGATAGATGGGAGCCTCCCTAGAAGTAAAAATAGGAATGCTACAGCAGCAAAAATTAGGCATTGGCATGTTTTATACATTTTTTCATGCCACTTAAATGTGTGGAGAATTCTGGCCTGTAGGTGAAATTGCTTCTGCTTTTGTTTTGGAGAAAATATTAGAATAAATAATTTTCTAAACCTGTGCTGTCCATAATGGTAGCTGTTAGCTGCATGTAGCCACTGAGCACTGGAAATGTGGCTGATTGGAACTGAGTGATACAAATGTACACATTGAATTTTGAAAACTTGGTGTGAAGAAAAAGGGTGTTAAAAAACCAATATTTTTTATTGATTACGTAGTAGGATATGTTGGGTTAAATATAATACACTATTAAAATTTAGTGGTTTCTTTTTATTTTTTAATAAGGCTAGTTGAAGATTAAAGTTTACGAATGCAGTTTCCATTGTATTTCTTTTGGACAATGTTGCTCTGGACTATAACCTGCTGTACAAGGAGTTTAATAATCTTTTGTTTCTGTTTAGATATCACGATATGCCAGATGTTATTGACTTTCTTGTGTTGCGTCAGTTTTACGATGAAGCAAGACAGAGGAACTGGCAGTCTTGTAAGTCTATCCTTATGAGTGTTAAACAGCCTTAGAAATTAATCTCTCCTTTGGTGGATGCAAACATGTAAATTCTGGCAAGAAATACAAGTGACTTAAAAGTTTATTTTGCTTAGGGTTTGGCCCTCACTACCACTTTTTTTTTCATCCTCCCCTGAGGATATTTTTCCCATTGCGTCTTCAGAGAGAGTGGAAGTGAGAGAGAGAGAGAAACATCGATGTGAGAGACACACAGATTGGTTGCCTCCCGCACCTGCCCTGACCAGGGCTGGGGATTGAGCCTGCAACTGAGGTACGTGCCCTTGGCCCAAATTGAACCTGGGACCCTTCAGTCCTCGGGCCAACACTCTAACCACTGAGCGAAACCGGCCAGGACTACTAAAGACTTATTAATGCTGAATGATAGACTTTTTTCCCCTTATCTATTTTGTTTGGAAAATAGTGGGGTGGATGGAAAGGAAGAAATAGGGTTCTTACAGCAGTCTATGTTTCTTTTGTAATATATGTAAAACAAATGTATCAGTCAACTATAGTTTATTCCCCTAGAAGTGTCATCATTTTAGAATACATTTAAAAATGTGTGTTATCTAAAATCTCTGAAGTCAGTTGAAGTATTGGTTCCACAGTTTGTTAGCCTTACTAAGATCTGCTTGCCTGCTTTTATGTTATACTGAGATAATGGGATATTTGGATGTTTAACCTGATTTTTATTATGAGATCTTAAGAATTAGAACACTGTTTTGTATGAAGATACTTATATAGGAACTTTAGAATAATCATGGATTAAATTCTAATCATAGTTAACTTTTATAATTTGTTTTGTTCTTCAAGAAGTGTTATATATTTTATAAGTATGTATTTAATATACTTAATACAAAAGTGTTTATTGATAGTATATATTGTTGTAAAAGATTTTTGAGTTTTGTTAAATTTTGTTCTTCATTTTGTGTTGTAAATGTAATAGAACATGTTTTGGAGGGGGCATTTGGATCCACTAAACACTGGAACTTAGTCATAAACCACTTTAGCCTAGTATGTTTATGGTTATATGCCTTCAGTAAATTTCTGAGTGTAACATTATCTCTTTTTTGCCTCTTTTATCACTAAAGATTGTTGGGAAGTAGGGATAGATGGCTAATTCTAACATAAAAAAAATGCTGTGATTATTTATCTTCACTGGAATCTTTATCATGATATTTTACAAATTAAGAAGGTTAGTGTTGGAAACATGTCTCAGACTGGGTCATATCTCCTCTAGGTGACAGGTTCCGTTCTATCATTGACGATGCCTGGTGGTTTGGAACAGTGCTGAGCCAAGAGCCCTACCAGCCACAGTACCCTGATAGTCATTTCCAGTGTTATATTGTTAGGTATGTATGCAGATGAAAATGAATGCTTACAAACATTTGTTCATTGTGGTAGGTTGCATGAACAACTAATACATTGCAGGTTAAAAAAAACCCATGATTTTAATCTGTCATTAAGTCTCATCAGACTCACCTTTACAGTATTTCTTTAGCACACCCCTATCGCTAGTACCCCTCGGGGTACAGTCTCTGCTTGCTTCCTTGGGGCTTTTTCTGTAGCTTCCTATATTTTCTCCAGCTGACATTGCAATATCATTGTCCAGGAGCATGTATTACTTCCTTTGTTTAAAAAACATCTTCGCTGCCTTTCCATTGGCTGTGGAATGAAATCCACATTTTGAATCATCCTGCTTGAGGCCTTCACGCTGTTAGAGTTTTTCTTGCCTTACCCTGGCACAGGGCACAGAGATTTCTGGTTTTGTCCTTGAACCCACCATGCATTTTTACACTTATTATAAACTTTTACTGCTACAATGAGGTTAATTTTCACATTTTCTATTTACTCTTGTAGTGGATACCTAGTTATTAGCCACAGTTGTCTTTATGAAAGGTCAACTAGACTTTTCTTTCGGTTTTAACAGGTGGGATAATACTGAAATTGAAAAGCTTAGCCCATGGGATATGGAACCAATTCCTGACAATGGTATGTAATTGTTAAATAATGAAAGTATTTTACCTTTACGTTTTTAATTTTTTGTCTTACATGGAGCAAATTGTATTCTTTGAGACATGTTTTCAAACTACTGTGGTAACTGAGCTTCACTAAAAGAGGTCAACACAATTATGTGTATCTGGTTCATTATTTCTTACCTCGCGTTTCCAGCTTGATTCTGGCTGTATCTTAGTAGCCCACTGTCATGTCTCATGTTAGCCTGCGTAAAACTTTGTGGACCTCCTTCCTGTGCCTCCCGTTGCCTTTTCCTCACCCTTACTCTCACCTTGTTCTTCCTCCAAAGGAGAGCTCTCACTTGACTTCTGTCTTCTGCTTTACCTCAGCTTGTCTGTCCTATTGAGGATGGTCTCTTCCTTTCCTATGAGACAGTGTCTGTTCTAGAGCCAGCCTCTCCTCAGTACTTGCTGTCCCACTGCATTTAAATTCTCTTGGACCTGCTACTCACACTTAGTTTATTCCCTCCAGCAGTTCTAGTTTCCTCTTTCCTTTCTCCTTTTTGAATTTGAATTTGTCTCTTATATCTTAAAACATCTTTTATTTGGCTTTCTTGAACATTTTATCTGCTGAGTTATTCCTCTTGCAAACTTTTTGGAGGGGTGCTCTTTGTCTCTTGCCTCCATTTCTTCACTCTCAAGCTTCCTTTTATTCGTGTCTATTCAGTGTAAAAACATACAAAAACTTTTTTCCTTTAACCCCCACCATTTTTTGACACGTGAAATCTTTACTCCACAAGTTTTTCTTGTCTCTGCCTTAGGGACCTAGCCCTTCTCTTTGTATTTACTCTGATATATCTCTATGAACCACTGTCTTGGTTTACTTTGGAAATGAGGATTTTTATGGAAATTAGAAATTTTTTTCAAAAAAATGTTTTTCTAATAACTGCAGTCTTGAGAGTGACCAGTGACTTCCCTTTGTTAGATTTTTATTTGAGCTTAGTATCTTAAACAAACAATAGGAAATGACATTTTTCAATATAGAAAGCATATAATAAATAGAAACCAGCATTTTTTCAGAACTTTGTGTGTATCATTTCATGAAATCCTGCTCTGAGGTTGATGCTCTGTTACTAATTTTAGAGATGAAGGAACCAAGGCTCAGAGAGTCTGCAGTAACTTGTTTAAAGTCGCACACAGACACATCTAGAAAGGGTAGGAGTTGGGATTCTAACCCAAGCCACAGGCTCCAACCACTGCTTGTAACTGGTTACAGCTGCTCTTTTTTAGAGGATAGTACAAGTCAGGGAAAAACACTCACGTAAAGAGGCTTTGCATGTTAATGAGATCCATAAGCCTTTAGAAGAGTTGTCAAGCAGGCGTTAAAATAAACGAACGTGAGGAGAGGCTCACTGCATTAACCATCTTTGAAATGTGTGTTAAAATCGTCCGCTGGCATTTGACATTTTTCTTCTCCTTTTTGTTAATCTTCACTCGAGGATATTTCTTTCATTGACTTTTTATTTTTATTTATTTATTATTATTTTTTAAATATATCTTTATTGATTTCAGAGAGAGGACGGGAGAGGGAGAGAGAGATAGAAACACCAATGATGACAGAGTCATTGATCGAGCCCGCAACACGGGCATGTGCCCTGACAGGGAATCGAACCCCGATCACCTGGATCCTAGGTCGATGCTCAACCGCTGAGCCACGCCCATTGACTTTTTAGAGAGAGTAGAAGGGGGGGGGCAGAGAAACATAGATGTTTGAGAAACACATTGATTAGTTGCCTCCTGTATGGGAATCAAACCTGCAGTTGAGGTACTTGCCCTTGACTGGGAATTGAATCCATGACCCCTGGGTCCGTAGGCCGACACCAACCACTGAGCCACACGGGTCAAGGCCAGGGTGACATTTTTTGTTTTTTATTTGTGATTTTCAGAAGAATGCTTTCTGAATATTTACAGTGTCTCCTCTTTTTAAAATGTGCACTCTTTCATTATCAGTTTTTTTAAAAAAAATATATTTTTATTGATTTCAGGGAGAGGAAGGGGGGGAGAAAGAGAAACATAAGTGATGAGAGACTCATTGATGGGCTGCCTCCTGCACATCCCAACTGGAGATTGAGCCTGCAACCCAGGCACATGCCCTGACTGGGAATTGAAATGAGATCTCCTGGTTCATGGGTCAATGCTCAAATACTGAGCCATGCCGGCCGAGCTTATTATCAGTTTTTATCACACTTTTAAAATTCTTTGTTTTGAAATAATTTGAGACAGAATGTTACAAAAATAGTGCAAAGAATTTATGAATACCCAGTTTTCTCAAATGTTAACATCTTAGATAACTGTAGTGCAGCTGACAGTCAGGAAATTATCATTGATAGAATTCTAATCCATAGACTTCAAATTTGAACTATTGTCCTGATGTCCTTTCACATCCTGGATTTCATTGCCATGCTTTCTTAGTCTCTTTTAATCTGGTATCCCTAAGTCTTTTAATTATCTTTTATGATCACAACACTTTTGAAGAGTCCCGCCCAGTTATTTTGTAGAATTTCCCTCAGTTTGGGTTTGTTTGTTGTTTTCTTATGATTAAATCCAGGGTTTGCATTTGGGACAAGTGTGTCAGAGAAATGATGTGTTTTCAGTGCATCATATTGGGAGGCACATGATACCAGTTTATCCTGTTAACTTGAATCATTTGATTTAGGTGGTGTCTGCCAGGTTTCTCTACTATTAAGTAACTACTTTGTCCTTTGTAACTAGTGTCTTTTGTTTATGACCTTTGACAATTGTTTTTTTGTTTCCTTTATCATTTGTATTCTTTTTTAACGGAATTCATAGTTGATCCACCTGAAGAATTAGGAGCTAGTATTTCTGTTACTTCAGATGAGCTAGAGAAATTGCTCTACAAACCACAAGATGGTGAATGGGGCCAGAAATCGAGAGATGAAGAATGCGAACGAATTATTAGTGGTATAGATCAACTTCTGAATCTTGGTAAGTCTTTAGTGTGAAAAGTTTCATGCTCAAGCTTTCTTTTCCACACAAGTATTTAAAAATGTATCATAATTGTGGTTGTGTTTGTTATTACAATTTCTTCTTGTTACCTTTTGGTTAAACCTGCAGTGTTAATGTAGCTGTAGTGTATTTTATGAATGATTTGTGGAGAAATAAAACAGGTTATGAATTTATTGATAAAAACTCTTCTGTCTGCCCTGACAGATATAGCAGCAGCTTTTGCAGGTCCAGTTGATCTCTGTACATACCCGAAGTACTGTACTGTAGTGGCTTATCCAACTGATCTTTACACAATTCGAATGAGACTTGTTAATCGATTTTACAGGTTAGTAGAAACCTACCTTAAAAATAGTTTGAAAGGTTACTTGGCTGTACCAACTAGAATAAATACAGGTGTAGTGGTAATTAGTGGTGACAGTGGGAGAATGGGGACTAACATTATTTTCTATTTCATTTTCTTTTTTTATTATAGTAATTCCTTGGTCCTATAAGACATTGTGTTTAGTTGCTTGTGGGTAGGTGTGGTTAGAACCCGAATAAGAAAAATTGTCAGATTTCATTCCTCAATCTTAAGTAGTCTGTTTTTCTTACAAATTATGTTAAGTAGTTAGAATATATATTTTGAGAGAGAGAGAGCGAGAGAGAGAAACATCCATTTGTTGTTTCACTTATTTATGCACTCATTGGTTGCTTGTAGATGCCTTGATCAGGGATCAAACCCTGCAACCTTAGTATATTGAGAACAGTTTAAGCAACTGAGCTACACAGCCAGGGAGAAATTATATTTTTTATTTGTATGTTTAACATTCCTATTTAGCTGTTCCTTTTAAAAATAACATTTAATTTCGTTAAAAATTGGACTTTAGCCTTTGAAAGGTTAATTCCCTAGAGTCATGTACTTATCTCTGGCTTCTAGAACACTGATAACTATAAAGTTTCCTATTCTCATTGATTTTTTTAAAAGCAGTTGATGGTATCTTATTTTTTATAATTTACCTACTTGGAAAAATTATAAAAAACTGACTTCTTGAGTTCACATTGTTGGTATAATTTAGCTCTGTAGTCAAACATGGAAATGTGCATTTGATCAGGAATCCCTTTGCTACTTTACAGTAAGATTGACTCTTGGGATTGATGTTGTTGAACACATTTTCTTCATTGAGTCTCAATAGCTTCAAATGTACCCATAGGCAGTGTGAAAAGGGAGGGTTGCTCTGTTGGTTTTCTGGATGCAATTAAGTGATCTGTTAAGATTTTTGGTACTTAAATGTATTCTCAGAAGTTTAGCTCCAGGATAATTGCTTATGACTAGGATCAAGTTGTCAGCATGAGAAGGTTATTCATTGTTACTTTGCACTTATTGTTTAATTAATATCTCATGCTGGCTTAACATGCTGGGTTTTTTACTCGGTTTCTGTCTTTTTATTTCCTAAACCATAAATTGCCTTTTTATTTTGAAGGAGGCTTTCTGCATTGGTTTGGGAAGTCAGATATATAGAACATAATGCCAGAACATTTAATGAACCTGAGAGTGTAATTGCAAGATCAGCTAAGAAGATAACTGATCAGCTTCTAAAATTTATCAAGTAAGTGTCTTCATATTGTAGATGTTATGGAAAAGCGATTGACTTTGCATATTGTGTTCTTGCAACCATCCAGTACTTCATTTGTGCTCTCTGAATTTTATACCTTTTTAATGTGTTACTTTAAATGACATTTCTTTACATTATTACTGTGATTGTAATTTCTGTACAAGAATCAGAAATTAATTCAACTTTTCCTACTTTTTAAAATTTTGAAATAATTTTATACTACAGATAGGTGCCACATATATATCTGTATCTCCTTCATCTGTTTCCCTTTGGCTAACATGTTTTTACATATCTGTGTATCCCACTGAAGTGCTAAGGAATTATTCTTGGTACAATACTATTGACTAAGCTGTAGGACTTAGTTGGGTTTTTAGTTTCTATATCAGTCCTTTTTCTGTGTCAGGATCCTGTCCAGAATCCCCATCATATTCACCATTGTGTTTTCTTAATTTTCTTTAACCTGTTCCCCAGTCTTTTTTTCATGACCTCAATTGTTTTTTATAAGTGTTAGTCAATTACTTTGCTGTGGGTACTGAATTTGGGTTTGTTTGATGTCTTCTCAGGATTAGATTTTTAATCTTTGCATTATGTCCTGTGAGAGTGTTTGTACATGCATGACTATCTCACATACTTTCTTGCCTTGGGAAATCATATTTGGAGTAGTATCATGAAAACTGACCTGGAAATCACGATCCAAGGTCTAGCCCAGTGTGTTCTAGTGAATATTCTGTGTGACCTTGGACAAATTACTCAGCTTGTATCTTTTAAATTAGTGAATTTGCTGTATGATCTTATATAAGCCTTTCCCCTTAGCTATAAAAATTCTGTAGAAAAATAATATAGAGAAGATAATTTATAAACTGTGCCATCATTTTCAATATGTAGCAACAAATTGGAGAATAACCAGTTGCAGCCTGTCTCACTTTCCTGGGTTAAATATGTCCTGTGTCTGGAGGACTTGGACTTATTCTCAGTTCTTTTTTCCTTCTGGAAGATTACATACCATTTTTCACCTTTATGCCTGGATATCCCTACTTTAGGATTCTTTCTGTGTTTACCGTGAGGTTAAGATATAATTTGATTTAAGTTCTACTTCTTTTTCTTCTATTTTTTATCTCAAATCAACCATTTTCCTGGTACTAATTAATTGTACGATTATTACTAGTGATGATACTTAGAAAAACTCACCCGTGTGTTCATTAACTGAGGCCATATATATGTTATTTCTGGATTACCAGCTAAATTTCTGTACATACTTAACTGAAAAAAAATACCCTTTTCATATTCTAAGATAGTTGTTTCCACAGAGGGGAGTAGAAACCTGGTTTTTCTCCTCTTGAAATTAGGTGTGCATAGTTGGGCAGCTGTTTATATCTAACCTGTAGTTTGAATCTTTGATAACATTAATGACATCTGCATACTGTTAAAAATGAAAAATTGTTTTTTAGGAATCAAGACTGTACAGATATCTCAGAACTTTCTAACACTTCTGAAAACGATGAGCGAAGTGCCGAGGCTTTGGTATGACGTTTATCAGTTTTACAGTGATTTTTGTTAATTTCAAATGGTAACTTGAAAATAATGAGTGAAGTAGAAAATGTTGATTACCTATATCAATTCTTGCTATATTCCAGTGAACTATGAAAATAGGGCACTTGATAAAATATTTCTAAGTTATCTAGATGGTCAGTGACATAATTTGTTTTAGCCAATAATTGATATCAATATATCAAACAACATAGTCAAAGTGAATAACTTAGGTGTGGAGTATGTTCTCTTTCCAAATTTTAGCTAGACAAAGATGCATTAAAAAATTATCTTGGAAATAGTTTTTGTAAAACCTGAGAATTGCTTTTACTTTTATTTTTTAATTTTTTAAATTTTTTTTAAGTTTTATTATTGTTTAAAATATTACAGATATCCCTTTTTCTCCCCAATGACCCGTTCCACCCCATTCCAATTTTTTAATTGTAATTGAAAATCAATGAACTTGGCCATGCTTAAAGTACCCTGAAGTCCTTCACTCAAGATGGTCTTGAAGTGTCAGCGAGGCAAATGTCAGTGACATTGCACTACTTAAGATCAAGCTGTCGGATTTGGTTGCAGGGAAGGTGTTCTTTAAAAACAGTATAGTGTAATTTCTTCACAAGCTTATTGTAGTTCACTGATTTTCATGCTAATTTATATTGGAATAAAAATGAGTATATATTTAGGGAATAAAAATGTGGAGAGTACAAAATACAGGAATTGTAGGAGACTCTGTTTCTGGGGTTTTATGAATAGAGACAAAACCCAGATTTAAAGCTGCTTTTCGTAACTATGTTTTGGGATTAATGCATGTTCTTAGGGGATGTGAAGGGTTATTAAGAATGGTTGGTTGGTTGGAGTTCATGTGCCACAAAAATCATGTGATAGTCTGTCTTTTGAGACTTTGTTAACGTTATAACCCTTGTCTTTCATATACTTTTAAATTTAGATTATTACATTTCTAATGAGAATATTAACACTTAAGGTGGTCTGATTTTTATTCCTAGGATGATAGTGATCTTCCTAAAACATCTTCTGGAAGAAGGAGAGTAAGTTAATCTGCCTGATTGACCTTTGTTGTTCATTTATTCTTTATATAAAATCAACTTGAGATCTTTGGTGGTATCTTTTGAAAAGTTAAATCGATACAGATACGGAATATTTTGTAAGAGAAAAGGGAATAATCACTGAAAGCTGGATAGTCAGATTTAGTGGAAGAGTTGGGATTTGAACTGTGTTCTCAGAATGAGAATGGGATTAGAACAGACAAAACTCTTGAAGTTGTAATATGTTAATTAAAAGTCAAGGTTATTAATCTGAAAATGCTCAAAAATCTTAACATTTTAAGTTTCATCCAAATGCTGCTTAAGTGTAAGCTTTTTATAACAATTTTCGTAATATGCTTGCCCCAGATAACATTGAAAAGCTAGACTTGAATTACTGTCATCTGATTTGTCATTTTGATATAATTCTCCCAAGTGTTTAGTAGCTGTTTAGAATTTGTTTGCTATGGCTGCTCTAGCAAATTACAAATCTAGTGGCTTAAACAATAAAAACATTATGTTATGGTCCTGTAAATTAGAAGTTTGACTTGGGTCTCACTGGGCTAAAATCAGGGTGTCAGCATGGCTGTGTTCCTTTCTGGAAACTCTAGGGTAGAATTTGTTTCCTTGCATTTTCCAGCTTCTAGAGGCTCATGACCCCCTTCTTCCATCTTTAGGTCAGCAGTGTAATGTCTTCCAGTCTCTTACTCTGACCCTCTGCCTCCCTCTTGTAAGGACCCTTTTGATTACATCAGGCACAGCCAGATAATCCAGGACAGTCTCCCCATCTCAAGATCATGCCTATAGTCACTGCTACAGGTTCCTTTTTACTATGTAAAGTGACATAGTCACAGGTTCTTGGGATTAGGATGTAGACACCCTTGACACATCATTCTGCCTACAAAATTATCCAGTGTGGTAACTTCAGATTCTGCAAAAACATTTTCTAAACGTGGGAAATAAGTGCTGGAATGAAAAATGTTTCTAGAGTAACAAATGTTACTCTATTGGATTATTGGATTTTTACAGAAAAGTGGATTTTTTCCCAAGTAGATAGAAAATAAAATAACGATATTATAGTGTCACTTTTCCAACACTGAAAATACTTTTAATATTGTGAATATTTTTAGGTCCATCATTGGAAAAATAGGAGCAGCAAAGCAACCAGCTATGTTGAAAGCAACTGGAAGAAACAGTGTAAGGAACTAGTGAACTTAATTTTTCAATGTGAAGATTCTGAACCATTTAGACAACCTGTTGATTTGGTTGAATATCCAGTAAGTTGCCATTGTTTGAATGTTTGGGGCTTTTCTTATTTTGTGTAGAGGAGATCGGGTAGAGGTATTTAAACTTTTGAAGAATAAGATGTCTGGCTTCATGTTAGCTTTTTATCTTACCACTAAGTCAGTTATGTAGTGGAGGGTTCTACATGGTATCTGTTATCTAAGTAGACCCAGCTACAGGAAAATTATAAACTGGATAAAAAGTATCTGTCTTGACTCCAGTAAAAGTTGGGTGGAACATCACCTTAAAAAAAAGTCAGATACTAAAGCACAAACTTTCTGTAGAAAGCTTGGAAATTACAAAACACATAAAGAGGGAAATAAAAACAAATTCATGTCTGGCTCTCCCTCTCAGGAGCACGCCTTCAGTTTTCCCGTCCCCCTTTACCTCCCCTCCCCAGGTGCCTAACCTTTGCCTTTCCCTCTTCTAAGCTCCCAAGGGCCCTTCTTTTGCCTCTGGAACTTGTTTTGTGAGCCTACGCAGCCCAGCTGCCTCACTTCTACTATCTTTGTAATTTTTTAAATAAACTTACTTTTATAGTTTGAAAAAACAAGAAACAAATCCAGTCCATGTCCTGCTACAAGTATAACATTTTGGTTATTTGTTACCTTGTTTCTGTGTCTGGGTCTTCTAAAAAATATATTAATGACTTTAAGCTTCTTCTAATTTTCCCCTCTTCTATAATTTTGAATATTTTAGAAGTCTGATGCACTTACATGTCTGAAAGCAGGAATGAAATCTTTGAACTAATTATTGTTTTTAAAACCTAGGACTACCGAGATATTATAGATACTCCAATGGATTTTGGAACAGTAAGGGAAACTTTAGAAGCGGAAAATTATGACAGCCCTTTGGAATTTTGCAAAGACATCCGGTTGATATTTAGCAATGCAAAAGCATATACACCAAACAAAAGATCAAAGGTAATTTAAAAAGTGGTTAATAAAAAAGAACATGATCTGTGTAGGTAATTGTTTGCTTGCCTAGTAGAGGCTGGAACATTAAAGATGAGTGAGTAGGCAGGACTGCTGTTGAGAATAGAACTGCTACTGCCCAGATAATCTCCTATTGCTGCCTCGCCATAATTAATGATTATCCTTCCTAAAGTTTTATAAACAGGATTGGTGGGCGTGAGGGTCTTAATAAAAAATGAGCAAATTTAAATTTGATACGTAGAATGAGAAATATTTATATTTTACCTATGGGAACCTTGAAAAGTGAGTTGAAAATTTACTGATAGAGTTGGAAGAAGATTAAAAATAAGAAAAGGAAAATCTGAAGATGGGGCGGGGACTATGGATATAAACTAATATTTTGGATCCAAAGAACAAGCACACGTGTTATCGATTCTTTAAGAATACAAGTATGGAGCACAGTCCTAAATCCTTTTTTTTCTTCCAAAACTTGTTGAAGCATAATAAATATACAAAAGAGCACATATACTGTCAGGGAATTTTCACAAATGTCATGAACCTTTGTGGCCAGGGTGCTGGGTGATTAGTAAAAAACAGCAATAATTTGAGAAGATTTTAAGGTAAAAGGCTTGATATGATAGCACTTTCTTTGTCTATCCTCAGCGACTCTCATTGCTAATTAATTGTTTTTGCCTTAATTTTACTTTCTCCTCATTACTTATTATCAGACTCCTCCCACATTATTAATTCTTGTCTCAATTTGAGAACCCTTGCGTTACATTCAATATTCGAATCCTTTATTGGATCAGTTTAACATTCAAGTCTAAAATTTTTCAAGCATGTGCTATTGCCAGTATTCACCATTCATGATGCTGTTTCTACCCAGAAAGAAAATAAATTTCATTCATGTCTTTTCCCTCTTGTTTTAAGTACATGCTTGAGGATTCATACCATACAACTTACCATTTAAAGTGTATAATTTAATGGTTTTTGGTATATTGCATTATCAAATTTTCAAAATTGTGGTTAAATCTATGTAACATAAAATATATAGTTTTAGGCCCTGGCCGGGTGGCTCCATTCTTTGAGTGTTCGCTGTACCAGGCACCAAGAGGTCACCAGTTTGATTCCAGGTCAGGGCACATGCCAGGGTTGTGGGCTCAATCCCCAGGAGGGGTCATGCAGGAGGCAGCCAAATAGATGTTTCTCTCTCTCCTCCCCCTCTCTCTATAAAAATTAATAAGAACATATTTTAAAAAAATGTTTAGATGAAATGTATAGTTTTAACCATTTTAAGTGTGCAATTCAGTTGCATTAATTACATTTACAATATTGTTTAACCATCACTGATACCTATTTCCCAAACTCTTTCATCACCCCAAACAGAAACTCTGTAACCACTAAGCAATAACTCCACATTCTCCCCTTCCCTCTCCCTTGGTAGCCTCTAATCTACTTGCTATTTTTAAGAATTTGCCTATTCTAGATATTCATATAAGTTGAAGAATACAATTGTCCTCTTATGTCGTTATTTCACCTTTTCATAATGTCTTAAAGGTTTATCCATGTTCTAGCATATATCAGAACTTTGTTTCTTTTTATGGCTGAATTATTGTCCATTTTATGGGTTGGGTATATGATATTTTGTTTATCTCTTGATGGACATGAGTTATTTCTACTTTTTGGCTTTTGTGGTTAATACTGCCATGAATATTGCAATACCAGTGTCTGTAAGAGTTCTTGCCCTCAGTTTCCTTGGGTATTCACCTAACAGTAGATTTGCTGGTTCACAGGGTAATTGTATGTTTAGCTTTTTCAGGAATCACCAAACTGTATTCCATGTTAGCTGCATCATTTTACCCCCCCCCCCCCCCAAGCAGTGTATGAGGATTCTAATTTCTCCACATCCTTGCAAACGTTTATTGTTTTCTTTTTTAATTGTAGCCCTCCTGGTGAGTGTGAAGTGCATCTCACTGTGCATTTTGTTTTTTGAATCGCATCCTAGGGTATTTTTCCATTGCTTTTCGGGGGGGGGGGGCAACGATGTGAGACGCAACGATGTGAGAGAGACGCATCAATTGGTTGCCTCCCACATGAGCCCTGATTGGGGCCAGGGATTGAGCCTGCAACCCAGGTACATGCCCGTGGTTGGATTCAAACCTAGACCCTTCAGTCCGCACGCCAATGGTCTAACCACTGAGCAAACTGACTGGGTCTCATTGTGGTTTCGACTTGCATTTCTTTTATGATTTATTACAAATTCTACTTGGAATTTATTTTAATCAGGTGTGATAGGACATGGAGATATGGAAATGATTGCCATGAAGGAAGAAGTTTATACTAATAGATTCATAGAAACAAGGAGGCATGACTTACCTTATAGGGCCACATGGGGATGGACCATCCATTGGTCAGTAGGCAGAGGGGAGCAAAGGGAAGATTATATAGCACAGGGTCTATAGCATTGAGGTTTTTGCAGGAAGGCAAGGTAGCACAAAGTAAACTGTTTAGGATTGGCTAGCTTGAATATTTCCCATAGCTTTGACCTATGGGTTGGTCTCTAGGTGTCTGGTTCCTGGCTGGCCCTGGGGTGATTTAGGATGGGGTAAATGGAATATTGGCTTGGTATGTGAGAGTTTGGTAAAGACGATAGGGGTGTGAACTCTGGATTGATTGTTTTGTGTCAGAGACATGCTTGTAAGAGAGTCCTTTGTAGGAATTAGCCACGGGAGGGGCAGTCTCTCCAGGATCAAGTTTCCAAATGCCAGAGCATCAAGAATACAGAAAATAAAAAAAGAGAGTCAGTACACTAATGTTGAGCATCACTTCATGTGCTTATTGACCACTTGTATGTCTTCTCTGGAGAAAGATCTATTCAAGTGCTTTGCCCGTTCTCTAATTGGATATTTTGTCTTTTTGTTGTTGAGTTGAAGGAATTTGTTAAAATATTCTGGATATTAAACCCTTGTCAAATAAATGTTTTTTTCAGATATTTTCTCTTATTCTGTAGTTTGTCTTTTCACTTGTTCATAATGTCCTTTGTTTTGTGCTTTTGGTTTCATGTCTAAGAGTCCACTGCCAAATCATATTCACCCCATTGTCTAAGAGTTTTGTGGTGTAGCTCTTGGATTAAGTTGTTGATCCATATTGAGTTAAGTTTTGTATATGTTGTAAGGTGGAAATACATTCGTCTCAGCACCATCTATTGAGACTATTTTCTTCCCATTTTTGAAAATCAATTGGCCATAGATATGGGTTTATTTTTTAACTCAATTCTGTTCCATTGGTCTGTATGTATGTGTTTGTCTCTATGTCCATCTTTCTGTCTATGTCACTACCACAGTGTTTTGTTTACTGTAGCTTTGTAGTAAGTTCTGAAATCAGGAAGTGAGTCCTCCTACTTCGTTCTTTTTCAAAATTGAACTACTCAGGTTCCCTTGCAATTTGTTGTGAATTTGAGGAATGGCTTTTGCCATTTCGAAAAAGTCTTTTGAATTTTTGATAGAGATTTTGTTGAATGTATAGATTCCTTTGCACAGTATTGACATCTTGACACTATTAAGTCTTCCTATTTCTTAACAGGGGATGCCTTTGTGTTTATTCATGCCTAATTTCTTCCAGCAGTGTTTGTGATTTTCAGTGACAAGTCTTAATACCTCCTTGGTTAAATTCATCCCCAGTTTATTGTTTTAGATGGTATTTGAAATGCAGTTGCTTTCTTAATTTCTTTTTCTGATTGTTCATTGTTGGCATATAGAAACACAACTGATTCTTGTATGTTGTTATTGTACCCTATAATAATTCATTTATTAGTGCTAATAACTTTTTTGTGGAATCTTTGAGCGTTGTTATATGTAGAATTATGTCATTGGTGATTAGAGATAGTTTTACTTCTACCATTCCAATTTGGATGATTTTTATTTTTCTTGTATAATTGCTCTCACTAGAATTTCAAGTACTATGTTGAATAGCAGTAGTGAAAACAGGCATCTTTTGTCTTATTCCTGATCTCAGGTAGAGTTTCAATCTTTCACCATTGTGTATGATGCTAACTGGGGTTTTTTGTATGCTGTCATTCATGTTGAGGAGCTGATAATTTTAGCACCCATTTAAAAAAAATGTCTTTGTTGATTTCAGGGAGAGGGAGGGAGAGAGAAACATCAATAATGAGAGAGTCATTGATCCGCTGCCTCCTGCACCCCCCCACTGGGGATTGAGCCTGCAACCGGGGCATCTGCCCTGATCGGGAATTGAACCTCGATCTCCTGGATCCTAGGTCGATGCTCAACGGCTGAGCCATGCTGGCTGGGCTTTAGCACCCATTTTTGTTAAATAATGTTTACTTTCAATTCAAATGTATTACTGAATTTTACATAAAAGCTAATGAGAAAACATGTACGAAAATGGCGATAAGGTAACCAGAGGTTTCAAACAATATGCTTGGGGGGAAAAATCACTCTTGTTAAAATTGGTGACTTATGCTAGACTTCAGGTTTAAGTGAAAAGACTAAATATGTGCACAAAATATTGGAAATGTTAAAGATTAGATCAAAGATATCAAGGATTATAAATTTCACATATATTCATTTTATATGTATTTATATGGTATCTATAGGAAGCATATAGGAAATTCATTTGTCTCGTATCTTTTTTTTTAAGGTTCTCTAGTGTTAGTCTCTTCACCCTCCTCTGAGGTGCATCAGAGTGATTCATAATTAGCTTTCGAATATAAGACCTTTGCTCTGATTTTCAGGAATGACAGTGGACAAGGAAGGAGCACTTCCAGTCAATGAGCAGTAGCTGTACCAAGTGTTACTTACAGCAGCACTCACCACCACATTGCTCTTTTCAAGACTTGATGTTATTTAATTATAAAAATTGTTAAAACACATTTTTCCATATAAAAGTTTTAGGGCCTATTTTCCTTTTTCTATTCTTTTTCTGTAATTCATATTTAGATCTAAGTGGCATCAAAAGCAGGCAGATTTCAAGTAGAGACTGGTGAAACGTTGCCTTGCCTCAAGGAGACACTTCTCTTTTGCTGCCTAAGTAGCAATCTGAAAACCAACCAACTTCCCATCTAACTTTTGGAAAAGGGGACTTTTTTAGGTGTGTACATGTAGATGTGAAAATGAGAAAAGCCAAGATAGTTGCTCTTTCCTGCAGATTCTTACAGATGTCATTGAAGGGAAGCGGTGAGAAATAGATAAAGACAGTAAGAGCCATTATCACTAAAAGTAATAGGTTGCAAGTAGCCTCAGTGATTACATTCTTTCTTAGAAAAATATTTTGTCGTTATAGTTTTGCTTTCATATTGCAGATTTACAGTATGACCTTGAGATTGTCTGCCTTATTTGAAGAAAAAATGAAGAAAATCTCCTCTGATTTTAAAATTGGTCAAAAATTCAATGAAAAACTTCGAAGAAGCCAGAGGTTCAGGAGACAGCAAAATTGTAACCGTGTTAATCAGGCTAACAAAAATACCAGGTGACTTGGTTATTGCCAACTTTGTATAGGTTTCAGGGGTACAGTTGTATGTATATCATCTATATATTGTATTCTGTGTTCACCACCCCAACTCAGGTTTCCTTCTGTCACCACTGATGTCCTCTATACTCTCTTCTTTCTGTTCAGGTTTTGTTCATTTCTTCTTTTAATTTTATACAGTGTTTAGAAACATAAATAGACTGGAGAGAAAGTTGGGTCATGGTGAGACTCAGATTCATAGTTTGAAAAATGCCTGTATTACACAAATGTTGGCTCCCCTAAGCATTTAATCCAAAGAGCCTAAGGAATTCACTGTCACTCTCTATAACTCTATTAATTGGATCATTTGTTTATTACTCCAGTTTGTAATAAAATAATATCAAATTTAGAGGAAGAGTGTTAATAGTAATCCATGCCAGAATAAAATGTTAATAATGAATATTTTGATGTTTTGATTTGAAATTATTCTCAGAGTAAAGTAATAATACACTTTTAGGCTTTTTCTGTCTCATTAAATACTCTTTCTTTTGTTCATATCTTTGAACAGAAATATCAAGCAGAAGCGTGTAAAGTCTCAGACAAGAGTAACTCCTGAGTTGGTAGGTTCTCCTACCCAATCTACCTCTAGTCAGGCAGCTTATTCTGCAAGCCACAGGACAAGTGCTGGTGTCTCTTCGGGTGTTACTTCTGGGGACTCTTCAGATTCAACAGGATCATCAGAAAGAATGAGAAGAAATAGACCTGCCACTCTAACAAATGGTTCTACATTATCTGGTAAGAAGTAGAACATTATGTTGTTCAACTGCTGAGCACTCAAGTGTGTAACACTGCTAGTGACTATGGGTTTACAGGAAGGAATAAATAAGATGTGGTCTTCACAACTCAAGGAACTTAAAATTCAACGGAAGAGACAGAAGTAACAAACATAGAACAGTAAGATTATGTTTGATAAGTACTGTTCTTTGCAAATGGTACTGCCATATTTTGTGCAAATTTGAATCCTCCACATTTTAAATAATGTGATATAAATATCACACGTATGCAAAATTTGACATTTTTATATTTCTTTAAATAAAAAAAAAAGGCGTGGTAATGATGTAAGTTTAAAACTGATGAGCTAGTAACTAACCTGTTTATATTATTGCCATTTGGCAGTATAACTGGCTGATGCTAGCCCTTCGCTAGCATTGAGTGAATGAGGCTGTGGTGTTTATGTGCCTCAGTATTGCTCTGTGTGGTTTTGGTGAATTGTGATGATAGTATAATAATTACTGTTGTAATTTAAAATAGTAGGCTCAAACAGGTAAGTGCAGCCATGTTTTAGAGACTGGCATGACTTGCAGAAGAGTTTGGATTACTTAATTGGGTCCCTTGTTGAGTAAGGGACATGAGTTCTTTCCTGTTTTGTTCTGTTAATCCTCACCGAGGATAGTTCTTCCATTGATTTTTTTTAGAGAATGGGAGGTAAAGAGAGAAAGATCGATGTGAGAGAGACACATCAATTGGTTACCTACCGCATGCACCCCGACCAAGGCCGGGGATCAAACCTGCAACCCAGGTACATGCCCTTGACAGGGAATTGAACCTGTGACCCCCTTGGCGTGTGGCCAGTGCTCTAACCACAGAGCCATACCAGCAGGGCATGAATTCTGTTTTAAGAAGATGGATTAGTTTGGCAGTGATGTGCAGGCAAGAGGAAGAATCGAAACAGTCACTGTAATGGCTAGTGGAATAGAGTATGAACAGTCAAAGTGGAAACAGTGGAGTAATTTCAAAGGAAACACAGTTTGATGACGGACATTTTCCTAACACAGTCACTTCTCTAACATGGAGTTGAGTGTGTTATGGTGTAAAGTTTTGTCTTTTAACAATATGTTCCCATTCATTTTAATGGTTTTCATTCTGTGATAGGCATGTAAGAAGTGAATCTGAATGAACAGGAAATTTAGGTTTTCTGCCTTGTGCTCACATTTGGCCATACGTTTGTTTATTTGGGGGGGGGGGCAGGGATGACCTGTACTATTTAAATTATGTCATTTTTTTTTTTTTTTTTAGCATGTAGACATGACCATTGAGCTGAAAGGTACAACTATACTGTTAGGAAGGGCTACTAGAGAGAATTGCTGGATTTGAAATGATAGTGTCTTTTCTGTTGGAAATGCCTATTTCATATAACAGAAGGAAGTAGATAATGGGGCTAATTAAAATTTTAAATGGAAATTTGCTTATTAAGTATATAAACTGTTTCTTCTAAATCCAAACCAGAAGCAATATATTACTTTCAGAAATAAGAGAACAAACTTGATTTGGAATGCCAGTTATGCACCTTTTAATACCAAAATTTTTATCAGCTGTTTTTTCAAACAACTTTAAAAAATATACTCTGTATTTTAAGAATCTGTTTTAAGTATTTTTTATGGAATAACTGCTCATATGTGTAAAGATAGGAGAATAATGTAATGAACTGTTGATGTTTTTTTTTTCTTAGAAAGTGAAGTGGAAGATTCCTTAGGTACCTCTTCATCTTCTTCAGCTTCAAATAGCTCCGAGGAAAGTAAAGGAAGTTCAAGAGCTCGTGAATCCTCCTTACGTGGTAGGCTGGCCAGAAGCAGCAATCTCAGAGTGACCAGAATGAGAGCTGCTCAAAGAAAACCTGGTGAGAGACTCTCCGTGATGCTTTGGAGGAATGTATATAAAGAGAATTCAAAAGCTAAGCATTGAATGGTTTATTGATTTAATGTATCTACATATGATTAAATGTTCTTTAGGCTTTTTTTAAAAAAAAATTGAGGTGTAATTACATATAACATTATATTAGTTTCAGTTGTTCAACATAATGATTTGATATTTGTATACAGTGTGAAATGACAAGTCTAGTTACCATCCATCACTATATATCGTTACAAAATTTTTTTTCCATTTTTTTTTCTTGAGGTGAGGACTTTTAAGATTTACTCTCCTAGCAACTTTCTCTTTTTTAAAAAATTCATCCATTTTTTTGTTTTAGAGAGAGAAACATTGATTTGTTGCTGGTACATTACATCCCCACGATTTATTGATTTTATAACTGGAAGTTTGTACTTTTTTGACCCCCTTCACCCATTTCTTCTTCCCACCCCCCACCAGTCTGTTCTCTGTATCTATGAGCTTTGTTTTGTTTGTGTGTTTATTAGATTCCACATATAAGTGAGATCATATGGTATTTCTTTTTCTTTGTCTAACTTCACTTAGCATAATGCCCTAAGGTCCCTTTGTGTTGTTGCAAATGGCAAGAACCCGTTTTTCTTATGGCTGAATAGTATTCCATTGCATCACATCTTCTTTATCCATTCATCTGTTTTTTTCAATCATCACCTGAGGACACGCTTAGCGAGAAAGGCGGGGGGGGGGGGGACACGACGACAGAGAGACACAGACACATTAATGTGAGAGAAACATTGATCGGTTGCCTTCTGTACATGCCCCAACCGGGCATTTAACTCTCAAGCCGGGTATGTCCCTCAACTGGGAATCGGATCAGCAACCTTTTGGTGCACAGGATGATACTCAAACAACTGAGCTACTTTGGCAGGGCTCCATTCATCTATTGATGGACACTTTGCTTTGCTTGTTTTCGTATCTTGGTTAATTTAAGTAATGCTGCAATGAACATGGGGGTGCATAGATCTTTTGGAATTGTTTTTGTTTTCTTTGGATAATACCCAAAAGGGGAATGAATAGCTGGATCATATGGTGGTTCTAGTTTTAATTTTTTGAGGAACCTCTGTACTGTTTGCCATAGAGGCTGCACTGATTTACATTCCTACCAACAGTGCACAAGGGTTCCCTTTTCTTTACATCGTTGGCAAAACTTGTTAATGTCTTTCTGAGAGTAGCCATTCTAACAGGTGTGAAGTGATACCTCGTTGTGGTTTTGATTTGCATTTCCCTGATGATTAGTGATGTTGAGCATCTTTTCATGTGCACGTTGGCCACCTGTATGTCCTCTTTGGAAAAAGTCTATTCAGGTTCCTCTGCCCTTTTTCCCCTTTAATTTTTAATCCTCACCCAAGGGTATGTTTGAGAGAGACAGAAGGGAGAGATAAACATCAAATGATTGCCTCCCATACTCGCCCTACCAGGGATCGAATCTTCAACTGAGGTATGTTCCCTGACCCAGAAGCAAACCTGCAACCTTTTGGTGTATGGGACAGCGCTCCAACCAGCGGGCCCACCTGGCCAGGGCCTTTGCCCATTTTTAATCGTTGTTTTTTTGTTTCTTAGTTGTTTGTTTGCTATTGAATTGTATGAGTTTATGATTTCCTTTGCTGTGCAGAAGCTTTTGGTTTGATGATTTAGTCCCACTTATTTTTACTTCTGTTGCCTTTGCTTTTCATGTCAGAGTCAAAAATTCATCACCAAGGCCAATGTCAAGGAGCTAGTTTTATGGTTTCAGGACTTACATTCAAGTCTTAAACCTATTTTGAGTTAATTGTTGTGCGAGGTTTAGGATAGCAGTCTAGTTTCATTCTTTCGCATGTGCTGTTCAGTTTCCCAGCACTGTTTATTGAAGTCTGACCTTTTCCCATGGTGTGTTCATGTCTCCTTTTTTTGTAAATTAATTGAGTATATATGTGTGGGGTTTTTCCTGGGGTGGCTATTCTGTTCCATCTTTTAGGCCTTTTAGATTTAGAATGGAAATCTATTTTGGCAGTAAAATACAAGGAACTAAAGTAATGAAGTCATTTAAAAAATGTTGAGACGAGGAAGGCCTTTCTAATCTTACTCTTAACTTTATTTCTAGGTCCAGTTCCTTTAGAAAATGGATGTGGCAGAAAAGCCACTCGAAAGAGAGTCTATTTAAGTGACTCTGATAACAATTCATTGGAGACTGGTGAAAGTCTAAAAGCCCGAGCTGGAAATAACCGTAAAGTGCTACGAAAGTGTGCTGCTGTGGCTGCCAATAAGATAAAGCTAATGAGCGATGCTGAGGAGAATTTTAGCTCTGAAAGTGTCTGTTCTGGCCGTAAGCTGCCTCACCGCAATGCTTCTGCTGTAGCTAGAAAAAAGTTGTTATATAATTCTGAAGATGATCAGAGCTTAAAGTCAGAAACTGAAGAAGTGGAACTGAAAGATGAGAATCAGCCATCACCAGTGTCCAGTTCTCATGCTGCCAAGAATACTGTCAATGAATCTGAAAATGGAGATTCAGAGTCAGAAAGTGACTTGCAGGTAGTCCGGAAAAGTTGGCATGCTAATGGTTACAAGTCCCACACCACCACAAGTTCTAAAACAAAATTTCTGAAAATAGAGTCTTCTGAGGAAAGTCATGGTTCAGATAATGGGCATAACAGAACTAGTAGCCCATCAGCATCTGGGCAGAAACTTAAGGCAGGAGGCATCTCGGGGGAGGAGGAAGCAGATTCTGAACCAAGAAAATATGCGGGTAGGAAACACAACACAGGTCGCAAGAATGCTACTTTCCTTAAGAAAGCAAAGATCTTCAGTGATTCAGAAGACTCTGAATCTGAAGATAGAGAAGAAGGTAGATGTCACAGAACGGAAACAAACCTGATGCCAGGGAATCTGAAGTGTGACCCTGTTGCTGGGGCCCACCGTTTCTCAGATCATGTGTCCGAGACAGATGTGGATTCAGATGATGGCAAAACGGAAAAACCACCAAACAGTTTTACGAAAGGTAATTGAAAACATTTCACTGATTCCTACTGTCCTTTCCTTATGTCATACATTGTTTTTCTTTTCTATGGAACTTCTCTTTGCCAGCTGTTTTCTTTCCACCTGTGCAGTCTCTATTAGTCTTTTCTGTGCATCCCTTTATTCCTACGTATGTGCATAACTGTTGAGTAATTTTATTCACATAACAGACAGTCTTGGCCTTAACAACTATTTTTATTAAATATTTCACTTTCTGTATTAGTGATGGGGATATTGTATTGGCAGTGGGTTTAGAAAAAGCAGAGGCACCTGGCCGGTGTGGCTCAGCTGTTAAGCATCAACCTATGATCCAGATCACTGTTCTATTCCTGGTCACGGCACATGCCCGGGTTTCGGGCTCGCTCCCCAGCAGGGGGTGTGCAGGAGGTAGCCTATCAATGACTCATCATTGATGATGCTCTCTCTCTTCCCCTTCCTCTCTCTGAAGTCAATAAAGACATATTAAAAAAACAAAACAGAGGAAACCACATCTATAAACTGTCATGATGATAGTTTGAGGAGGAAAGAAAAGGGTAGAACTGGTTGAAAGGAATGTGGTAATAATCATAGTAGCTAACAGAACAGTTACTGAGATGTTCTTTGTATCATGAACTTTTTCTGAATGCTTTATGTTTTCTAATCCTCACTTTAGGATATGTTTTTATTTTATTTTTTTTTTAGAGAGAGGAAGGACAACAGAGAGAGAGAAACATCGATTGTTTTCCTCCCATATGTGCCCCGACCTGGGATTGAACCTGCAACCTTTTGGTATAAGGGATGCCAACCAACTGAGCCACCTGGCCAGGGCTTAATGCTTTATGTTTATTAATCAGTTTCGTCTTCATATCTTTTATGAGATAGGGACTGTTGCTTTTATTTTCAATTTTACTGATGAGTCGAGCACAGAGAGGTGAGATAAGTTGCTGAATTAAGATTGTACTGGTAAGTGGGGATTGATGAAGAATTATTAAAAGCAGGAGGCAGCTAAAGCTAAGATGAAAAATTGTTGGTGTGATAGGAACTTGTAAAGTTAAGAGTTTCAGGGAGGCTGAGAGTAAGCTATTAGTTTGCATACCTTAGTGTAGTGATAAAAGAGTTTAGTCTGTATTCATGTAAGTAAAATGTTTTAGTGTCAAGTGTTTTGTGTACATAGCTAGACAGGTATGGGATTTTGCTGATGGGAATATATTGTACTTGCGAATGGTGCTGAGGCCAAGTCATTGCTCCCATCCCACTCACTGCCATCCTTACAAGTTAATAAGAATGAAGAATTCTGGACTGAAGTTGTTTAAATGTTCTATTAAAGATTAAAGGAATATTCTTTAATTTTTAGATTCTACATCACAAGACCATGGACAAAGCAGGAAAGTTTCCAGGAAAAGGGTCTGTTCTAGTGACTCAGACAGCAATTCAAAGGTGGTTAAGAAACCCTCCAAAGCCAAAACGGGTCTCCTAAGGATTCCTCGAAGATGTGCAACCACCGCTGCCAGTAAGATTAAGCTCATGAGTGATGTGGAAGATGTTACTTTAGAAAGTGTGTGTACTAGAAGCAAAAGGGGAAGGAAAAAGCCCCTCCGTTTTGCGTGTACCACAGCTAAGATAGTGAGTGATTCCGAGGGAGATGTAAACTGTGAAGTGCCAAATGAACAGGATGCCTGTGACGAGGAGCCACCTGAAGCTGACTCAGAAGGTAGTACAAAAAGCATTCATCAGTCTTTAAATGGAGACTCAGACTCTGAAGGTATGTCAAATTCAGAACAAAACAGGCCTACCAGGCATGCCAATAATCACAAAACAAATGTTGCACCTTCTAGAACAAAGAACTCATTGATTGGGTCTTCAGACGAAGAGTCAAAAAGCCATATTCCTGGGGGTGAGATTGGTAGAAAATTTTCTTCTGAATCAACTTTGGATCAAAAAGCCACTGCAGAGACTAACTTTGAAGAGGAACTGAATTATGGGCTGCGCAGGTGGAATGGCAGAAGACTCAGGACCTATGGGAAGGCTCCTTTCAGTAAGACAAAAGTGATTCAAGACTCACAGGAAGCAGCTAAGACGGAAATACGAAGGAAGAGACTGCATTCTAAATTGGGAAATGTGGAAACTTCAGAAACAACAGGGAATTCAGAATGTGGACCTGACCCTAGTCCCAAATCTGATTCAGAGTTGGGATCCGTAACTGAATCAGATGTTGACTGTGCTGATGAGACAAAAACCAAAAAGAGGAAAACGAAAGGAAAAGCAAAAGTAGTTAGAAAAGGTAAAACTTTTATGGCTAATGTATCTAAAACTGTGAGGCGACAAAGACAGAGCAAGCGCCCTAGGTTAAATGCGGAGGATAATGACTGGGAGGATTTGGACTATGCGGAGTCTAAGCGGGTCCTTCGACGTTCCAAAATAAAAACGCGAAATCAGGGTAGAAGGACCGTGAGGTACCACGATGGGGATGATGATAGAAACTTAGAAAATGTGTTAGGTTTCGATGATTGCACCTTATGACCTTGAGGGAAAACCAGTTCATTTAAAGAGGAAATGGACTGGAATTTATGGTGAAACCTGGCTGTTGAAATTATTTTTTTGTCCTACAATTCAGGGAATATATTTATATTTTTCTATGAAAAGTTATGAATGTGACTAAATCATGACTGTTATTTTTATTTGCACTTGCTTGCCTTTGTAGCAGCATTCAGCACAGGTGCCAAAATATGCTTCATTTTGGGGGCAGATCTACTTAAACAGTATTTAACTACATATAACAAGAGTTTGAAATATGTTAAACACTAGACATCCTGGTTATCAAAACTAATGAGCATTACTTTCATGATAGCAAGTGCCATGCAGATATTTTCTGAATTTGTCAAGAGGTGGTAGTTTCTAACCCATGTCCTATTGTAGTACAACAATTTCACGTGACCTATGTTTACAGATTTTTCATAAATATTATGTGCATACCGACATTACAATCATGGGAAGTGTTACCATGATTAGTAGTAGGCAAGGTACCTACCACTTTTTTTTTTCTTTCCCTGGCTACTTGAGTAGAATGCATTATACCAGATTTGGTTATTTTCATTGACATGGTTTCCAGTTTTCTTTCCAAATGCTGTTGAATCTTTCTCTCTTTTTTATTTTTATTTTAAAGGAAAATATTTTATTTTATAAACTTGAATTTATAAAGTGCTGGTAAATTATTTTTTTTAATGTTTTGATTGTATATTTCAAACCTCTAAGGCCAGACCATAGTCCTAGCATTTTCTTTTAAATTGTGCACTAACAAAATGCTATATAATTTTCTTTCCATGATCTCTTGGTTTCCATGTGAGGGAGTTAACCAGACTCTTGGTCTTCCTTAGTCTTACTCTGTGAAATAGAGGAGTTTGTGTGCCTTAGATTTAGGAAAAGTTTGTTCTTTAATAGAGTGTACAGGACTAAGACAGTATTTAAATTATATGTAGTTCCCCCCTTTTCTGTTGAAATCACAGGGTTGAGTTTTGTTAAGTGTGCAATTGCAAATCTCATCTATGTAGGAAACTAGTTAAATGCTATTCTCCATTTCTGTTTTAGCTTACTGCTGCCATGGGCAAATCTCAAGCAGTCTTTGCTGGGGCAACTAAGTGTATCTTTATTAGTGACCTCTGGTTTAAATCTAAGAAAGTCATGTTTTGTCAGAAAATAATTTTGGAATCCATTTGACATGAAACTTTTATCACATCATCAAATAGCATAGTACACTTTTTTTTCCGAGCCAAATATTTTTACTTGATAGGTTGTGCTACTCCCAACAGTGTAGGTGGCCATTCCTAGCTTGTTTGTGCCTGAAGATGGACTTGATTCAAATGGTTTACATATTTTGTAGCGAAGGGGTATGCAACAATACTCCCACCCTTACTGTTTATTGGCCCTATTTGGTTTCAGACAAATTTAACCTTTTTCTCCTATGAATCCTTAAAGTGGCAGATATGGAAAAGCACCAGACTCTGGTATTATTAGTGTTAGAGAATGTTCTTAAGTGTTGTTACTTTGTGTAGTTACCTATTCTTTTTTGGACAGTACCAGCTGAGATAGGTGGGATACCTGCCTCTCCTTTGGTTGTTTAGAGAGCTATCACTGCTTCAAAACTATGAGACTCTCCTCAAAGCTCATATTCAGTGTGTAATAGTGTGATGCAGGATAATTGTCTTTCACTCTTGACCTGAAAAAATTAATGGAATGCTCTTTACTTCCCTAATTTTAAGAAGTGGTGATAGATGTCACATCCATTAATTTATTTAAACTTTTCTTAAGCTTCTCCGTTTTAAATCTATTCTCAGGGTTATAACTCCATGTTTACCATCATTTGCAAAAAGGTACCAAAAATCCATAAATAAATATGGAATACATTCATAAACACGTAAGTTCTTTTGGTAAAATGATACTTTGACCATTTAGGCTCCATCAATATAACTATTCGTATCTTTTACACTGAATTAACTGGTCATTGTTTGGCTGGTCAACTAATTACTAATTTTTCATTTTGTCCAAAATTGTTAAACCCTTGTTTATATAAGAAGTACTCTGGTTTCATCTGGAAAGAAAAAAGAATTGGCCTGGTAACTTTGAAGGCATGATTGACAATGGTAGCGTCTCAAGTTCTGAAGTAAAACTAAAGGATTATAGGGAGAATCGTTTTTATGGTCTTTTTTTGGTCATGGTGCTATTCTAAGGTTAACTTTGAACATGTGACACACACTCCTAAATACCTTTAAGGAAAATTAATAAATAACTAATAGTTTAAAATGTTTACATTGAGCACTTAGAACGTTTGACCTTTTTTTCCTGCTTCTCTTTATGGGAAAATGCACAGAGATTTAATGCACAGATGTACTTTAATATGTTTGGGATCAGTTTGTATTTTTCTTGTGAGAGAAGATAAAAGGTTACAAACTGAATGTGAACTGATCCAGAAGGGCTACAGCTTTCCATTGCACTTGAAGTAACTTAATGGTATATGGGGGAAAAAAGACTACTGTGGTTGTGTATGTCCAGAGTCCTCTGATTTTATTCATTTATGATTTAAACAAAAAGGTTTGAGGTATTTAGATTTGATTTTTGCTTTATTTGAAAGACTAATTTTACTAAGCATATTAAGAAAAAAAGGTTTCAAACATTTAAAAATAGGTGAGATCTTTAAAGCATTTTTTTTTTCATATCCTACTTATTTTAAAAGGGTATACTGACAATGCGCAGTAACTTCTGAGTAAAAGGGAAAGTTTATCCCTAGGTAATCCCTAGGGTGGTCATGCTCCCTTTTTTTATTTTAGGGGAAAATCTTTGGTTAAATGCTTTCTCAATTTAGTAATTCTTAGCAAAGGATAAAGCAGTTACAGCTTCTAAATCAAAACACAAAAGTTTCTTTTAAATAGTAGAGAGTTGTACCTAAAAAAGGAAATTAGTTTTATAATAAGGAAATGGGAGGAAAGAACTTATGTTTTAGGAAAATTCACGTCAAAACCTAGAAGTGAAAATGGAAAAAGGAGACATAAACCAAAAAAATACCATCTGAGGGTACTGCTGTCCAAAAACAATATAATACACGTCACCAAATCCTTCCCACTCCATTGGTTGATGATGTCTTCAGTAAAAATTCTTACTTAGAATAACATTGGATCCATACTACATTCCCTGTCCCTCTTCTAGTTTTTTTTCCTTTAGAATAGTTAGAACACAAAATTTCTTAACCTCACTGTATAGTATTAAAAACTAAGATGAAAGGATTTTAATATCTTCTGTAAGTACAAATTGAATTTGATTGTACTACCTGAACAAAACGAGGGGTTTATATATCAGAACACATGAACACCATTAAAGGTGCATCTAGTATTTTTGGTTTTCCTTTCTACTCAAAAGTATTGATTTTTCGAATAACTTTTAAATGGCCAAATAAGGTCTTTTTGTCTTGTCCTTTACTAACGCTGAAATACCAGCCCCATTTTTTTCATTGATACCAAGTCAACACATTTACTTTGTCAGGTATCTTGTAGCTGTCACCAAATATTTTAGTTTACTTACAGTGCATGGAAATTATAGCTCAGTTCTAATATGATGGGGTGCAACAAAGCACCTTCATTGTAGAAGAAATTTTTGTCTGTTAATTCAGTATACCTCACACTTCTGCAGTGGATATCAGGGAATAATAAAGCAGAAAGCCTAAGAAATTTGCAACTTAACAGTTTAAAGACTGTCTCTTATTCTAATATTTGGGAACAGAAAGACCAAACTAAATAAATTGGTCAAAGCTAGGGAGAACGTGGGGCATTGTGGGAAAATATAGTCCAACTAGGTTAGTAAATGCTAATCCTGCTTGTAGCTCAATTGTGAATTAATGGAAAGGAGTGAAGTATACAGAGTATAATGATGAGGGCTGTGTTCTCTCTCCTCACATTTAAAGAGTATTTTTACAGCTATTTTCTTAAATTACAGGTGTTGCCTAAGGATACATGAGAATTTTCAAAGTTCAGGGGGATTTTTACCAGTCACTCAGTCTGCCAAGTTTGTTCCTAACATACTGTTAATGTGGTAGGAAAATGTCTAGTCTCTTACTGGTTGTCCTCTCAAGGATTGCTCTTAGAGATTAGGTGGAGGGAGGCTGAGAGGGAGCAGGGCAGCCACAACATTTGGGTCCTACAAATCCGTAGGCTCTTGGGTTTGGCAGCGTGTTATAGACTATATATCTATTTGTCAAGACTAATAGTTTCATTCAATATACTTGCCAGTGTTACAACATGTTTTCTGGTCATACTTTAGTTTTGAAGTTAAATTCAGGTAAGTCTTATCATTTATTAAAACATTTAATGGGAATTTGGACTGGTAAAGAGAAAGAGGTATTCTGACCTAACTAAAATGAGATGACCAACTACAGACTTGACCGCAGCAGCTAGCCCTACTTGCTGTTGGATCCACAAGGAAAATATTTTGAAATAATTACCCTTTTCAGAATCAGTGGTTAAATGTTAACGGAGTCTTTGTTAATATATTGAAGTTAACTAAGTGTTGATCCATATTTCGTCCTTGGACTGTACACTTCAGCTCACCTGTAAAATTCTCACCATTTTACTGGAGCCTGTCAAAGAGGCAAATCTTTCAATTTTCCACTCCCACACAGGATACTTACTTTAACTTTCTAAATTATCAGCACATCTGGGTTTTAGCATTTTCATCTAGGAACCAGCTTTTTAGTCAGTTACTAACTAAAAGAGTAAGAGTATAATACATTTAAGGATGTTTTTTTTTTTTCTTTTTTAAACTACTTCAAGCCTCCTGGCTGATTAATTCAGTAAGGTCTGCAATATGAGGTCAGTTTTCCTTGCAGCTCATCTTTACCTCTTGTTTTAAGCAGCTTCCAAACCTCTATGCATTTGTGATTTTTCATGCGGGCAGAATGCAGCGCTACAAGTTGGTTGAGCCAGGGCACTGAAGGGAGTCATGAGATGTGCTTGAACAGGGGTTGTCATTGGGTTGTCTGTCACCGTGCTGCTTTTCATTAGTGAAGAAATAAAGTTGATTGGAAACTCGGTAGTTACTTCTGATACCTTGTCCTTCCTACATTAGTTTGAAATGCTCTATCTCTTAAGTTCATTAAACAGATAAGTATCAGTTCCCTTTCATACTTCATAGAACTTTCATCAGAATTTTAGAAAAAATTGAGCAGCATACATCACAAAGGTTGTGAGAATCATAAGAATGCTACCAATTAACTTTTCTAGGGATGAGAGAAAGCTGTAAAAGAGCTGTAGGTGCAAAACAAAACAAGGTTCTGTGCTATCCTCATTGGATGTAGTGAAGACTGACTTCATAGGTGAACATAAGTACATCTGTTCAGCCATAAAAGCGACCAGCCTAGTGGAGAGCTCGATTATGGAATTATTTCTGACTGTCTCCTGACCTGACACTCCCATGCTGTAGGAGTTGACTTCTCAGTGTTACCAACTCCCCTAGAGGAATAATTATAAAATGTTAAACACAGAGTTACAGAAAACACTTAACATTCTCTAGAGAGACTTTTCAGTTTATGGGAACACTTTTGGAAATGTATGCTTTAGAGGGGGCCGGATATTTCAGTGTTAAATGCTATTTACTTCCCGAGTTTTGGTCATTTTGAAAGGCAATAAAGGACATCCCACACCAGCTTTGATAAAGACTTGTTTGAAAGGTTATGGTTTGCAACTAACAGGTTTCCCCTCTGTATGGACTTGATTTATCTACCAACCACACAAATCAGTAATGTCAGTATTTGAAAAGTATATGAAATAGGCTAGTATATGGTTTTCATTTTTGATTCAGGCATTCTTTTTCCATTCTCAAATTTGTTTTTAATATTCCAATTAAAATGCTGATCAAATTAAAATTCTGTGTGCTTCTGCAGCAATGATGTTAGTTTACCTTGGATTTAGGAAAACAATTTTGTATCAAGAAGTGTAATTGGAATAAAGTATAATTGGAATATGAATAATTCTTAAAATATAGAAACGAAATTACTGCTTTCAATCAAAGCAATCCATTTCTCTTCACTACAGACCATCTTAGAATACACAGTGACCTGACTTACGATTTAAAGTGGTCATTTAGGTAACCTGACCAAGTACTACTACAGATGTAAATTTTCATTCTACTAAAGAGGTTTTTGCCATATCCAAATAGGGATTCATTTATAGGCGAGCAACAGTGCCTCAAGCACTCAGTGACTTCCCAACATGTGACTGACCCAAGACCATCTGGGACACCAGGACTCTGAGCTGTACTGTCTTATTAGTATTAAATGACACTATCACAGATGTATTGTTAGAGTAGCACCCTCCAAAATTTTTAAGCTTGTACACTAACATATAAATTGGACTTCTCTAACTGAATTATCCTGTATATATTTCTAAAAACTGTTTGTAGCCTTCCAAGGAGAATAAAGCACTTTATAATTTACCAAGTTCTCAGTAATAAAATTAATACTGACTTACACGTATGTATTATTTTTATTTGTATTCCATACAAGTCACTCTTCTTCCTCAGATTGTTTTTATCTTGATGAAATTCCCATTTTATGTTAAAAGACTTTAGAGATACAGCTTTATCAAGTTGAGTTGCTGTACGATTTGTTCCCATGTTCTTTACTCTGGGACGTAGGTATTTACTTGAAGTTCAGGTTTCCTTCAAGTGTTTTTTAAAGCCTACTCACAGTTTATTCTGTAGAATCTTAACTTTCACATTATTTTGGAGTACAAATGAGCATTTATTAAAATGCCCTAGAGTTCGTATTTGCTAGGTTCCTAAATAGTCAGTATGGGGAACTTGCGTCACTACATCACAAAGGAATTAACTGCTGCAACTTAAATCATTTTGTCCCACAAAACTTTTTAGTTGTAATAGGATTTTATCTATGGTAGTCAACTGGGTATGTATTGGGAATGACCAGTTGTCTTTTTTAAAAAATTTATATATGTTTTTATTGATTTCAGAGAGGGAGGGAGAGGGAGAGAGAAACATCAATGATGACAGTCATTGATCGACTGCCTCCTGCACACCCTCTACTAGGGATGGAGCCCCAACCTGGGCATGTGCCCTTACTCTGAATTCAAACCCTGATCTCCTGGTTCATGGGTAGATGCTCAACCATTTAGCCACACTGGCCAGGCCAGTTGTCTATTTTTAATGCCTTTTCAACATGCAAATAGCGGCAGTTGAGTGATACTAGTATATCCTTAACCTACCATAAGTACAAATTTCACCTTAATTTTGCTATATAGTTTTAACTATTTCATTTATCTGTTGTAGCATGTTAATATACAGGGGTTGGCAAAAGGAGGTTTATAGTTATAATGCAAATAATGCAATAATAAATAATAGAAGAATAAACTTTTGTGGACTCACAGCTATAAACCTACTTTTGCCCACCACTGACTTAATGTGCTAAATAAAGATTTGGCTTTGGACCTAGGGTTGTTTTGCAGAGACTAATGTTCACAATTTAAAAATTCCTAAGAAATTATTTGAAGTGGTAACACTGCACTTTAAGCCACTTTCCATTTCACTCCCCCAAATTCATATGCATGACTCCACAGAGCCCAAATAAAGGGGTGGGTATGTTGCATGGGGCACTATGATGTTCAGTGTGGTCTGCCAAAATGCCATTTTTGCAATGTCTGGTGACTTACATTGAACCAAATGTCGAATCTTTAGCAATAGCATTTCACTGGAAAGGCATGTGAACCATAATTGGCAAAAGGAACTAATGCATTTGTGGGGGCTTTAGTGAAGTAGTTCCTAACCTATGTGGGAAGGAGGCATGGTCTTGGAGGAAGCACAGGCACGTCTTTGAAATGAGTTTCACCGACAAGGTAAAACCTGGAGGGCTTGCCTCAGAATTCTCGCTCTGTTGTTGAACTTGTCAATCCTGAGAAGCCACTTTCACCTATACTCATTTGTCTCTGGTGACGCGAGGGCAGACATCTCATCTCCATTCACAGAAGGAAAAGCTAAGAAGGTTGGTTGTTGGTTACTTTGACTGCTAGAGAATGATGCTTGAGAGCTGACAAACCCCCCAACCCGCATTTTCTAGTCTAACCCTTTTTTAAATTTTTTAATTGATTTCAGAGAGAGAGAGGCAGAGAGAGAAACATCAATGATGGGTCACTGATCGGCTGCCTCCTGCACAACCCCTACTGGGGACCGAGCCCGAAACCTGGGCATGTGCCCCGACCGGGAATCGAACCTTGATCTCCTGGATCCTAGGTCAGTGAGCCACACCAGCTGGGCCCAACCCTTATTTGCTAGTCCTTGGTAGTGAAAAGGCAGGAGTGAGTTCTCCAGATGCCGAGTGTGATTATTTCTTGATCTACCGCCTGTCCTTATGGACTGCTGAATCTCTGGGAACTTGAGGCGGGGACCTATACACTCATCCCCAGCAAGAGTTGTTCTTAATGACTTCAAGGCTAGATTGCCAAGAGAGAAGGCCTAACATCCAAGGGCTAATGAACTTCACATGCATTTTTATCATCCTAGAAGAGTACTAATTGATCCTGTGTTTGAAACTGGGAAATCTGGCTTTGGGCCCACCGAAACTGGTAAACGTGGAGTAAGTAGTAGGCCCACCGTCAGGTGGCCCCTCAGCACAGCTCCAGGGGGATGGGTCACCTCAGCCTGTCTGGAGCACTTGCTCTCTGTCCTGCCTTTTGTCTGGTGGATCCCTTCACTTTCCTGCTCCTGGCTGCAAGGACACTTCCTTAAAGGAAGCCTTCCTTGCCCCTTAGTGAAGGTTTGGTTTCTAGAGGATGTTTTCATAGCACTCAGCACATCCTAGTCCTTTACAGCGACTATGCTTGTGCGTGTCGGTTTAGCTTGTTTTTCCATCTTTATCCTGGTCCTCGGTGTGCCTGGCACATACCTAACTCAGAAAATATTTGAGTAATGGAACTAGGATTTAACAATTCCACTTATATAAAATGCTCAAATATTTGGGGGAAAATGAATCTAGGATTAAAACCGCATTTCAGTTCTATAAAACCAATAATTCCTTTTTATCTACTAGTTGCCAATTTAATGTTTTTTCTTAACCAAAGGAAATACTGGTATTCGAGTTAAACCCTTAACAAGGATCTTGAAGTAGAACTGATGCTGTGTCATGTCACGATGGCATTTCCTCCTTGTTTAGGTTCTAGGAAAGTTATCGCAGAACTCCCAGTGAATATTTAAAAGCAGTTCAACAGTACTAGAAATGATGCCAAAAACTTAAAACCTATATATGGTTCTATTTTGAAAATTCAGATTTTAGATTAACGGCTTTATGATGCTGAAAGTACTTAACCCCCTCCTTATAAATCTGCTACTGTTACACCTGACCAATTATCTTTACAGATTATATAAATTGTGCCAGATTGAGGGACCTGAGCTCCTATTTGAGACTTCCTTTGTAGATAAATGCAAGGTTATGTCAGTGTCAAAAACGCACAGTAGTGATAATCGCTTATGTCTTTATTTAATTAGCAATGTGAGTAGTTTTACAATTTAGGAATGTATTGTTGAGGAATGGAAGTAGTAAAATCTAACATTTTTGCATTTACATGAACTTTCACTCATTTTTCAGAATCTGTTCCTAGAGACAGAGAACCCAATACAAAAATGAGAACATGTTTGCATAATCAGGAGGATGCAGTGCAAATGCCTAGTGACACTCTGAAAGCAAAAATGGTGCCTGAGAAAGTTCCCCGCAGATGTGCTGCTGTTGCTGCAAATAAAATAAAGATAATGAGTAATCTAAAGGAAACGGTTTCAGGACCAGAAAATGTCTGGATTAGGAAGAGTAGCAGAAAACTGCCCCATCGAAATGCTTCTGCTGCGGCTAAGAAAAAATTACTGAATGTTTTTTATAAAGAGGATGATACAAGTATACATTCTGAAAGTGAAAAGAGCTAGAAGATATTATAGCAAAATGCTTGTTTTAGATCAGATCCTGGAAAGAAAAAGCACAGTAGTGACTATGAAAACGTAGAAGTGGAATTGAAAACAACCAGGGGCCACAAGGGACCTGGCAGTTGCATTCTGCTCCTAGCTCTAAAGGTAATCCCTTGTCACCTTTCAAGAAATTTTCTGAAAGCCATAACCCAGAGAGTCACAGTGGGTCCTAGGAAGGCTTCCTCCCAGTGAGCTTTGGTGCAGACACTACAAAGAATTCTGAGGAGGAAATAGATTTGTGAAGCCTGTATTTGGAGAGGTGGAATGAAAAGACTAATGGCCTCTCATAAGTTTACTCCTTTTCAGAAAGGAAGAGCCTTGGAGAAATTTCTTGATTCCTTGGAGGAAGAAAAATACAGGTGTCTTTCCATGTCCTAGGGGTGGGGTTGGTTACAGGACCCCCCAAAATCTGCAGATGCTCAAGTCCCTTCTATAAAACGGTGTAGTATTTGCATATAAACCTACGCACATCCATGTACTTTGAATCATCTCTACATTACTTAGAATACCTAATACTATGTAGATGCCATGTAAATAGTTATACTGTGTTGTTTAGGGACTAATGACAAAAAAGTCTCTACGTTCAGCATAACTACATAGTACACGTCGGCAAAAATGTGACTTCCCCCGCCAACACAGTACTCTTGACTTGTGGTTAAGTCCCCAGATGTGGAAACCTTGGATACAGAGGGCCACCTGTAATGGAAGTGTACAGGATCTATAGCAAAAACCTAAAGGAGTGAAAAAATTCAAAATCCAACCTGCTAATTTTAAGAGTTCTGCATTAGAGTATAAACCCTAATGATGACACTGTAGTGTCATTAAAATAAAAAATCAGGCACATTTCAAGAAGTGCCATCGAGCCTATTTGACTTTTGAATGAAGCAAATACTTTAGCAAGACAGTCCCTACAATTCACAGCCCGAGTCAAAGCAATTTAAACTAAGAACTGGGGGTTCTACGATAGGGATTTTAATAATCGAGTTCTGAAGTAGTGCTGGAAATAGAGGAAATCCATAAATGTCTTATTTTGTTTATATTAGAATTCATATTGAATGATGACCACTTGATATGACTAATTCAGGGAATCTATATTTTTCTATGAAAGCCATGAATGTAACTATCACAATGTCATCTCTTCACTTTTACTTTCGGGTAGCAGCATTTACAGAGATGCCAAAATGTGCCTCGTTATGAGGCAGGTCTTAGTTTTAATCAGTTAGAAAATACAAAGTATAGATTAAGATCAAAATAGTCATATTTTTAGATACAGTGACATCCTCTTACGTTTCTCTATAGCACCTTAAAAGTTAGACCTTTTGAACACTTTGAGCAAATTTATTACAATCTCATCACAACAAACTTTAGTGGCAGTATGTCTGGGCTATTTCATTGTGGCCTTCAGGAGGATTAGAAAATCTGGTCTTGATACTATAGAGAATTTCTTTGCAATGAAGTTTAATTTGTTGTCAATAGGTATTTGTTGAAATTAAAATCACCAGATTAAATGAACACATAGAACATACTATTGGAAAACTGAATTGTTAGAAGTTGTTTTCCCATTTAAAAATATCTGTGAATATTAGTATATGATTTGCATGTGTAAATCTGAAAAAGTAAAATGTGGAAACTTAAAGGTCTCTTTTCCTTTTTCATTAAAAGACTAATGTAACGCACTTTGTTCTGTTACACAGATTGGCCAAGTGTCTAGATTACTTGAAAAATTTGTGGTTGCATGTCTGCTTAAAAAAAGGCTTTTTTCTTTTCTTTTTCTTAGCGTAAGTCAGAATACTTCTACCCTATTATAGTTCGTGTCCTTTGCTCTGCTTACAGTGTATGTTCATCTGAAATTCTGATACCAGTATGTTACTAGCGCAGGTGAGAATTCCTAATAACTGATATTTTTAGGTGCATGGGGTTTGATTTTTGATTAAAAATGAAACTATACTTCCAGTCCCATGTTTACACTTTAATTTCATAGAAATTTCTTATTGGGTATATCATCAACAAATACCATAAAATGAAAATATTTAAGTCTCAAGATTATTTTATGCAAAAATTTTTGACAATTTCAGTGTAACAAAAGGGTTTCAATTTTGAATTTACAATTTACTGTAGTGGAGTTAATTTCTGTCAGTACTTGAGACTATCAGCCTTTTTTCATAATGGAAACCTTCTCTGGTTTAGTATTTAATTTGAACATATATTTGCCTTTTTTTAAGTGCTTGGCCTAAACTTGTTGTAACTGCATGAAATAAGCTTTTGTTTAAAACTTAACATTCTTGTAAAATGCTCTCTCTAAAATGTATGCAGAATTTTAATCACGGCCAAATGTATTATCATTACCCTATTTATCATGTTAATCAGCTTTCCAGAAATGATTTCTTCATAATATAATTGTGAAATCAAACTGAGGATCTTAATGGTAAAAATGACATTTATTCAACAAAAGGACTAAGACAAAGTGATACCAAACCCTTTTTATTCTGTAATTCAGTCATTCTATAATGCCAATTAACCCAGGAGTTTGAATGCAGTTTTAAAACATCACATTGGTAATCTTGTATATTCTAGCTCACTATACTTAAAGTTTCCTAAACTCTTACAGGATAGCAATTTGGGTCTTACTGGTTTATACTTAGGTGTTCAAATTTTGCTTTGAAGTCCAGTGTTATATTTTGCAGTAATGTGTAAAATTGCTAAATATTGGTTTTATGTAAATGGTTTTGTTCATCACTGTTTCTCCACATCTTAAAACAAGAGGTTTCTAGCAACTCTCTGAGATTTCTTTTTATTATCTCAAGAGGCTCCCCCGACCCCAAGTTAGTACTTAACTTTGTGACTATTTATGGACGGGGTTCCAAAACGTCAGCAATGCCATCTAGTTTCAGCACGACTAAACCTAGGTAAAAGTTTTCTTTAACTTCCCATGGCAATACCGGATATTTTCATTTTTATTTGAACTCTGTGGACAGTTGTCCTTTTTTTCTTCTGCTTGGAATAGTGCTCTGTGAACTTTGCTAGCAAATTTTAACGAAAACCAATTAAACACGTACTTTGCTTATCAGTGAAAGGCTATTTAAAGCAGAAACAAATTTTGTATTAGAAATACCCGAGTTTTAAAAAAAACGAATACGTTTGCAGTCTTACAAGTCTTTTAGATCCGCTAGCCGGCCGGCCGCCTTTGGAGAGTGAAAGCCTCGGGCCCGAGTCCAGGCCCCTCCCCCCCCCCCCCCCCCCGCGAAGCCCGGTCCCTCCCCGCCCGCCCTCCTTCCTCTGCCCACTCTCCCGCGGGGCGCCCGGCCCGTCCCACGCGCGAGCGATCGCGGTCTGGAGCCGGGTGATGAGTAAACTAAAGCTCACCGGGTCCTAACGGAGGAGGAGGACGGAACCGGAGCGAAAGGCAGACGGGCCGCCGCCCTCCGGGGCGCTCCGGGCGGGAGCGGGCTTCTTCGCGCTTCCCTCACCGCGAGAGTTTCCGGCCCCGCCAGGGGGCCCGCCCTGTGCCCGCCTCTCGCCTCTCCCTCTGCCTCTCTAGCCTGCAGTCATCCGATCTCTCGGTCTCCCCGCCCGGCTCGAGCGGAGTGAGGAAAAGCCCGAGTCTCGCGCGGCCCTCGGGGTCCGGGGCGCGTGCGCGGAGGCGGTGCAGGGGGCGTGGCAGGGAGCGGCTTCTCTAAGGGGCAAGTTCGGGGGGCGGGGGGGGGCAGGAGTGAGGGGCGTGGCGATGCTCGGGCGCGTGCGCGGGTTGGTGCGCGGGGGTGGGGCGGAGGGGCGCATGCGCCGTCGTGCGGCGCCGCAGTTGGGCGGGGCGGGTAGGGGGGCGGGGAAGCATGGCGGCCACGTTCTTCGGAGAGGTGGTGAAGGCGCCGTGCCGAGCAGGGACGGAGGACGAAGAGGAAGATGAGGGGAAGACGGACACGCCCGAGGACAGGGAGGTCCGGCGGCAGCTGGCGCGGAAGAGGTGAGGTCCTGGGCTCCGGGGGCCGGCGGCGCGCTCGGGCCTGTGGCCGTCGGTCCCAGCCAGACCCCGGCCCCGGCTGTCGCAGGAGCGGGGCGGGCGCGCAGGACCCCGGTGGCTGCCGCTCGGCCGTGCCCCAGCCTTGCCCTTGGCCTCGGGAAGTCCTCGGCGGGTCGGGCAGAACCCGCTGCCGGGACGGTGGGTGGGGGCCGGCGGGCGGGCGCCGGCCTGCAGTTCGGGCGGGTGGTCGGCTCACGTGCTCGTCAAAGGCCCGGCCCGCAAGACCCCCCTCAGCGCGGGGGCAGGCGGCCGCCCGCCCCCTGGAACTTCGTCCGGACTGCAGCCTGTCTCCTGCCCCACGTGTGTCATGTGTTTGGTTCATGGACATAAGGCAACCTCCTTAAAGCTTTATTCTCCGCCCCACACTTGGGTTAGCATCGTGTGTCAATAGCAGGTGGATGTCTTGTTTTTTAAGAAAGGATGATTTCCAAACACACAAAAATTGGAGAAAATAGCGAAATGAAGATCTTGCCACCCCTAATTGAGTCCAGACCACGATGGCCCTTTCACCTGTACATTTTTTCAGAATGCGTCTCAAATGCCATAGGCATTTTCTTCCTTTTGCTATTGTCACCCCTGACAACATTATTAATTTTTGGATAATTATTTTCTAGTCTCAGACGTGACATTTTACAGTTGCGTTTGTGTAACTCAGAACCCTAGACGTTTTATCTCTGCAGCCTCCTTTCGTGTAGAGCAGCCCCCCTCCGTTTTCTCCCTTGCTGAGAGGCTGGTTGCCCTGTAGGATGCCTTATACTCTGGGTTTATCCGATGCTCCTTCTTGGTGTCCTTTCGCATGTTTCCATCACCTGCATTTCCTGTAAGTGGAAGTTCCTTCTAGAGGCTTGGTCAGATTCAGGTTCAGTATGTTGCTGGGAAGAGTGCTTCGGAGGTGGTGGTTGGTGTTCCCTATGGCACCCTCTGTCCAGTTGTCCCACTTTTAGGGATGCTAAGATTGGCTGGTCGGTGGGTCCTGTGGGCAGCTTGGCCTCTGCTGTAGAGTTCTCCGGGAACTTTGTATGGAATGGTTTTCTCTGTTGTCATGGCCAGATTCCATTGTTTCCTGAGGATTATAATTATATTCTTTATAAAATCAAAATTTGTATTTTACTTACTACAAAATCATATGTATAGTAAGTATTCTTTTTATCATAATAAGGTACTATTTATATTTAAGTTACTTTAGTTTCACCTTTTTTTTTTTTCTTGTGTTAGGGAGGTGCGGCTCCTTCGAAGACAGACAAAAACATGTTTTGAAGTTTCTCTGCTGGAAAAATACCCTTGCTCCAAGTTTATAATTGCTGTTGGAAATAATGCAGTAGGTGAGTGGAAATGCATTAGACCAGACAATTTGTTGAAAGAATAAAATCTCAAGTTACTTCTTTTTATCATAAAAGACTTCAAATTTTTTTTTCAAGAAAAAGTCATAGTAGAGTTGCTTTGTATTTGAGTAAAATGTTTCATTGCTCATGTGGCACTGTCTTTTTGATAAGCTTAAAAAGTAAGATTTACAGAAATGTTTTTGGCTTTAGGAACTAACACACTCAAGGAAGTGGTTCTAGTGTGTTCAGGTATCTAGGATTCCTTAAGTTCCAGGGCCTGTTTAGGCCAGACTTGGAGTGACAGAGGTGGCATATGTGTATAGCCCCTTTGTAGCATTGGTTCTTAAATGTTTATGAATTAACAGACTCCTTTGAGCACATGATGAAAACTCTAAAAATAATAATCACTAACATTTTGAGTACTTAAGTTCTAAGGTCTTTACATAAATGAATCCATTTGAGAAGGTAAAGTTAGAATGGTGCCTGGTTCAGCTAGAACAACGTACACATGCAAGTGCACAAACCTGTGTAATTATAGGGGTTCCCTGGTTCAGAGAACATTTGGGAACTCTAGTTAAGATCCTTTGTCCTTTAAGGTAGCCCTAGTACTCTCAGAACAAGTACTGGGTAAATAACTACTGACTCATTTATACAAAGTTCTAGCCTAAAATATTCCAGGTAAATACTGCATTGTGAGAGTATGTGTCAGTAAACCTTGTCAACTCCTGGCTCTAATACCGTCTGTACTCGGGGCGTGACCTTTGACTTCTTAAGGCCTGCTTCCTTTTCTGCAAAATTGTGGTGTAAAGTTGATGGCCTGGAATGGCTCTTTTAGCCCTAAAATTCTATAGTCACATGAATGAACTTGTTTTTTATTGACTAGAAAATGCAACTTGCAGAACCAAATGCTAACTTATGTAAATTTTTCTACAGCATTTTTGTCGTCATTTGTTATGAATTCAGGAGTCTGGGAAGAAGTTGGCTGTGCTAAACTCTGGAATGAATGGTGTAGAACAACAGACAACATACATCTGTCCCCCACAGAGGCTTTTTGTGTGTTTTATCATCTAAAGTCAAATCCCTCGGTATGTGGAACTTACCTTGTATGTTTAAGACGTGGTTGTGTAGGCATCATTGATGTAGTGTTCATTTGAATTCCACCTTCCTTTCTATCTACTTTTGGGCTGAGGAGTTCTGCCTGTAGACAGGGTAGTGACCACTTTGTTGTTTATACACCGTTGGTAAAGTCCTTAGGAAATTCTGATATAGAAACAAACCATAAACATTAGGTATTTAACTGTTGCCCTCATTCAAAAGATTATTTTAGTTGATGACTCCAAATGAGCAAAAATGTCTTGGTTCTGTTAAAGTAGGGAGTTCTGCTGTGTTGCTGTATAAGCCAGTGTTTAGCCAGTGCCTGGTACATGCTAGAAACTCAGTTAATGTTTGTTGAACAAATGAATGCTTTATGCATTGTAAATACAATTCAGGTTACATCAAGGTTTCATCCTAACCTAATTTGTCCTGGTTTTTTAAGTCAGAAAAGACACTCTGTAGCCGATGCTGAGTGATTTCTTTGGGTTGTATTTGTCCTAATTTTTCTCTTGGGTCCATTCAGAGAACGCAGTGTGCTGGGCAGTTTGGGAGACAAGTCAGGCAGATGAGGTGGCCAAGCAGGTGACATGTCTGCCCGTCTGCTTGTCTGATAAGAGTTCTGTTCCAACACTGCTGGATACTAGAATAAAGGCCAGGGCAGGGATTCAAACAGTGGAGAAGTCAGTAACCCATAATATTATCATGTTGCTTATTTCAAAAGATAAAGAGCACGTGTCGGCCCCAAAGCTGTAGAATTTGATTTTGCAATACTCATAGTTTGTTTCTATAGGGTTACTCCAAAGTTATTGAAATTTTGCAAGGATTTTTATAAAACATCCAGAATTTATGGAAATTAATCAGGAAACTAAGCATGTTCTTTACCTGATCATTAGTAGGAAAGTTTGACTTTAGAATAGATAGTGAAGGTCAGGTAGGATAAATTTCTGTTACTGCGTCTGGTTGTATCATTCATTGGTTAGATATCTCTTGATTATTATTATTTTTTTAAATCCTTCAGGATATTTTTTCCTTTGCTTTACAGAGAGAGTGGAAGGGGGAGAGAGAGAGAGAGAAACCAAAACATGGATATGAGAGAGACACATCAATTGGTTGCCTCCTGCACGTGCCCTGATTGGGGCCTGGGATCAAGCCTGTGACTGAGGTATGTGCCCTTGGCCGGAATCGAACCCGGGACCCTTCAGTCCACAGGCTGACGCTCTAACCATGGAGCCAAAATTGCCAGGGCAGATATCTCTTGATTATTCAGAATCTATGTGTGCAGCTAATTATGTATCCAGTCTTCTTCTTTTCCCCTGTCCTGGGACCCACTTTCCCCTTTTGTGCTTGCTTTGTGCAGTTAGCGTATCTGGCACTATTTTAAGAGAAGACGTGGTTGACTTCTGTGGATAGAATTGCTCCATGAACGTTCGTAATCAGGGATCTCATCCTTTTCTGGCCTCGTGGCGTCGCAAGTTATTTCACCTGGAGCGTGTGGTCTGGAACTTGGTTTCTAAACTAACACCATCCTCACAGTCATCAGCAGCACTTCCGGATACAATTTGGGTTGAGGTCCTGTCAGGCCGCTGTTGTTTGCTCTGCTAGACTTGTTGATATAGTGCTTGCATTCCACAGGGTACTGATTTTGAGTGTGGTCTTCACAGTGTGACCTGCAGCAGGGCTGATACTACCCTGTTTTATAAAGAGGATTCTGGCCATCTTTACTGGGAGTATCTTCATTGTCTCATATGCCAGCTCCCAGTCAGTGTTCACTTTATTCCAATAGTAATTGCCAGTAGTAGCTTGATTCTTAAATTTTAAATTTTAAAGAAAAGTAAGCCAATAGCAAATTCAGGACAATAAGTGTTATCTAAGTGTTATGTTAGGATAGTCACGATGTATCCGGTGACAGTGTGGGGTGTGTATAAAATTTATTTGACCCTACAAAAACTTGGAATTTGGTTTTTCAGGTTTTCCTTTGTCAGTGCAGTTGCTACGTTGCTGAAGATCAGCAGTATCAGTGGCTGGAAAAGGTGAGAGATGCGGCCAGGAGTCCTTGAGGACAGGAGTTGCCATAATCTTTACACTTAAACCTACATGGTCAGATACTGAAGTGGGGGGAGTATTTGGGTTTTTTTTTCTTTAAAATATTGTAGGAATTTGTTAGAGAATAAAAGGAGTTATTTAACAAACAAAATTAGCATGGTGCTAAAGATTGTAGGTTGTAGAGGCATGGAAGTAGTGGAACATGAGTTGAATCCTTCCCATCCAGGCTCTTACTTTGTTTGAAAGAAGTACAAGCTACACGCATGGACTACAATAGGGGTCATGGCCAAGGGTGAAGACGGCAGTACTGGAAAGTCTCGGAGACGGGAGGCAGGCATTGGCACTCAGCTGCCACTCCACACTCCAAAATGTACCCATTGTTCTTAGCATTATGATGAATTGGTTGAGGCTTCACTTCAGGGGAAAATTATGCACCATAGTATGTGCCTAATAATACAAAATTTTCAGCGAATTTAACTCAATTAGGAATTTTAGAGAATAACCATAATTTTGGCGGTCATATTATTTTTAAATGAAGTCACAAAGCTGTGATATAATGAAATTAGTCTTGCAAATCACTTATGACATAATATAAAATCTTCACTTCTATTGTTATTATTTGAAGTAGCCATTTCTTCATACAATATTTTCAAACAAGGTGCTGTGACCTAAAACCTCTCTCTTTTTTTTTTTTTAAAGAAATAGCTGTTTCCTTTGTTTACATTATCATAAATTTTTAAAAGCTGGAAGAATCCTTGGAAAACCATCAGATACAAACTTAGAAGGACATTGAGGTTAGAGCGATTGAAACTTGCCTACAAGCATCGTATATAGTCATCCCCCCTTATCTGCAGGGGATATGTTTCCAGACCCCAGTGGATGCCTGAAACTGCAGAGTACCAAATCCTGTATATACATACATACCTATGATAAAGTTGATAAATTAGGCACAGTAAGAGATTAACAACAACTAATAACAAAACAGAATGATTAGACAATAATTGAATACAAGCACAGCAATACCTCAACAGTCGATCTGATAACAGACGGCTGCTAAGTGACAGGTGTGTGTACACAGTATGGATACACGGACAAAGCGATGATTTTCACGTTCCGGCTGGATGAAGCAGGATGGCGTGCGATTTCATCGTGCTACTCAGAATGGTGCCTAATTTAAAACTTAGGAATCCTTTATTTCTGGAATTTTCCACTTAATGTTTTCAGAACTCGGTTGACCACAGGTAACCGAAACCACGGAAAGCAAAACCTCAGAAAGCAAAACTGTGGATGAGGGAGGATTACTTAAAATTCATTTAAATTCACTTGAAAGTGATTTTTAAGAGGACTCAGTTGCAGGAGTCATTGGTGGATAGGAGAAGGAGTGAACGGGACTGCCATAGGGTTCAAAGTCGAGTGACTCATTTACCCTGGATGACTTCTGGCTGTTACAGTGGCTGCTCTGGCCATCTTTATTCCTGATTTCATTTTCTCAGACTGCAACTCCCTTAGGTAGGTAGTGCTGTCCTTCCTTCATAGGAGAGCAAAGCGACTGGAAGGTCAGTCAACTAGAGAGAGACAGAACCAAGATCAAATTTAGGTGAGGGGACAGCAAAGCATGTGTTTGAGTTTTCCATGGACACTTCTACCCCTGCAAGGCATGATGTTCCTGTGAGTGGTGTTAGATAAACACCTAGGGAAACGTTTCTGTTCTGTAATGAAGTTATATATATATTTTAATTTGAAATTAATTATATGTTAGGTTTTTGGCTCTTGTCCAAAGAAGACTATGCAGGTAACTGTTCTCACGTGTCGACACGTTACTGACTATAAAGCTTCAGAACCTACCAGCAGCCTTCGTTCTCCTTTCCTGAAGGCCCTAAAAACACAGAATTTCAAGGAGTCTCCATGCTGTTCGCTGCTGGAACAACCGAATATCGCGCACGATCTCCCTGCAGCAGGTGGTATTCAAGTTCGTAACCTCTACATTACACCTTGTTCTTGCTTTGTTGATAGATAGTACTTTGCATGTGAGAGAGCTTTTTGAGGTGGTTTGTTAATGATGGTTAATAATGCCTTGCTGTTTATCCTCAGTGTCTGTGGTTGCTGGTACGTTCTATATGGTTTGAGTTTAAAAACTTTCCACACACACAGTTATATTAAATAGCTCAGAGTTCTTAACTGTTACCCTTCAGAGTCGCTCTGTTTCTTCTTGGTCTTTGGTAACTCGTCATGTTAGATAAAAGTTAGTAGTATGTGAAAGTATGTTTTAATTGTCAAAATAGTAGGTTTTAGGTACTGAATCTTGGTAGTTTTAATATTTTTTTGTTCCTGCTACTAACATCATATCCAAATTAGATTGTCACTTTTCAGTAGTAAATATTACAGTATATAATTAGGTGTTATTTGTTAATAAAGAAAAGGTTTTTTTTTCCTTTAAATGTTAAGTTTATTAGAATAAGTGGCTCAATATTTTATACTATGCTTCATATATTTATTACATTTATTTTGTTTATTATAGTCAGCAAAATTTTAATCTTGTAGCTACTTAAGATGTGACTCGGCAGTATGTTCAGGAAACGCAAAATAAGCAATATTCACTTCTGTGATGCACCTGAAACTAATATTGAATATAAACTGTCATTGAAAAATAAAATAAAATAAACAATATTTGCAAAAGCAGGAGACTATTTAGGAAAATAATTGGCTTTGAAAAAGTATGCATTGTAATTCAAAATGGCAGTAAATGCTTTGATTAAAAGAGACAGTAAATGCTTATTTTTGAAAGCAGTCTTTATTTTTTAGAGATGTTTAATTTAAAAATCCTATAATAGAAAACCTAATTGTTTTTTTTTCTTGTATATTCCTAGTTCTGAGTTACTGTCAAGTATGGAAAATCCCCGCCATTCTGTACTTGTGTTACACTGACGTGATGAAATTGGACCTAATTACAGTTGAGGCTTTTAAGCCCATATTTTCTTCCAGAAGCTTGAAAGGTTTGGTTAAGGTAAGGTTTTATTTAACTCATTGACTTAATAGCCGAGCTATTAAAATGAACAAGCATAACAACAAACATAAATGTATGGGGTCAATTTAAAACCTGAGTAGCACTTAGAGATCCTTTTTTCTTAAAGTAAAGCTTCCCTATCTGGTGGTTAGAATTTGATCAGCACCCTCGGCACGCTCTCGTATAGATACCCCTCTGTAACTTGAGTGTTTGTTCGTGTGTGATAGATCAGTGCCAGGTGTTTAAATCCCAGGGAGCTGCGTTGAAAGATGAGTTTTACTGTTTGAGAAGTTTCTGTAACGAATTAATTTGGAAGGTTGGTAATTTCTGAGAAGGCATTGAATCAATTTGGAATGAATTAATTTGGAAAGTGGTGGTTTTTGAGGAGGCATAGCATGGATCAAATTATTATAACATTCCCTAATTTTTAATGGGACTAAATGTGTGAAGATGAGATAAACCTGTACCCTGCTTTCAGTTTGTATACCTCTGTGGGTTCTTTCCCCAGAAAAGTCTGTATTGGAACTTATGCACACAAAATTCTGCCGGTAATTTCAGGTAGTTTAGGAGCTCCCCTCCTTTCCCTAAGAGATTTGCTGAAAGTCCATGGACTCCCAGTTTGAGAACAACTTCCTTAAAGGGAAGAGGTTGTGACAACATTGTCCCACAGCCCCGTTTTATTCAGAGTGGCCATTAGTGTTAAGACAGCTTCTCTGGTGTGTGGGAATTAGCTCACCTCACAGGTCTCATAAATTAGTTTGCTGGCTAGAGTGTGAGTTCTTTGTGGGAACAGACCATGTTTTTCCATTTTGGTGTCTCCAGATCGTCACATACCTAGCATATAGAAGATTGCCCACAGTAATCATTTGTTGAATTAATAAGAGTGAAACTGTAAGACTCTTAATTTAGTGTAATGCAAGCACACTCGGCATTCCGTATCCATGGATGGCAGGCAGGGCCGACTGTTTACATTTTTCTACTCTGTTTTATGTAAGGGACTTGAGCATCTGAGAACTTTGGTATCCTGCAGTTACCGAGGGACAACTGTGTCTCTTCCAAATCCGCTAGAGTAATGAATAATCTTTCTGACAAATTGAGCTATTTATATACAGCATCTCTTTTGAAGTATATTCTAATACTTTTGTTTGCTTGGTTAACTGATTGGCTCTTCCCACTTCATGAGAACAGGGCCGGGCTGTTTTGTTCATGTTGTGGTATGGAGCTCAGCGCACAGGCACTCCAGAAACATTGGACCTGTTCTGAGAATTGTAAATCATGTGTCATATAGTGTTTAAGTCAACTTTTGGCTTTAAGAATATTCTTTGAAGGGGAAATTTAAATAATTTCTTAAACCTTTTCATTTCTTGCCTTAAACATAAAGATTGTGGGAGGGAGGGTGAATCAGGTGGCTGTTTTGGAGAATGGTTTTCTTAGGGAACACATACAGTTATCCTGAGTTTATTATTTCTGTCGCTCTAAAGTGGTATTTGGTTAACACAGTGGAATTCTCTTGAGTGCCTACTGCGAGGACCCCGTAGTGCTAGGTGGTCCACCACTGTGGGGCCTTCAGTGGTGCAGATGATTTCATGACAGGCCAATAGAGGGCACTATTGTGTGCCAGCCAAGGGAAGGGGGTGATCCATCAGAGGAGAGGCTCTACCAGGGATATGGCACTTAGTTGGATTTGAAAGATGGGTGAATCCTAGTGGGTGGACGTGTACAGATGGCAGCATGTGAGCCCAGAAGTGGGGCGAGTTCAGAGAGCATTGAGAATGGTGGTGAACGAGGGAGAATGGTGGTGCGCTGCAGAGGGAAGTTGGAGCTCATGGGGAGAGATGGTCCAAGCTAGAGTGTTGTGGCGCCTCCAGGCTTTAGATGGCCTGTGGAGGCTGAGAGGTTCCTCTGAGTTTTGGGTGATGGGAGGATACCTTTAGATGTGTGACCTACATGCCCTTTGATTGAAAGAGGAGGTGAACAGCAGTGCCCTTTCCAGTTGGGTGCTGGGACTAGGGGTTGGGGTTGCACAGTGCTTCTAACTGAATTCTCAGTCTCATCATGTTAATTTATTTTCTCCTTTCAGAACATCCCCCAGAGCAAAGAGATACTAAAGAAACTGGTGATGACAAATGAGATTCAGAGTAACATCTACACGTGATTCCAGATGGTTTTGTCATGTGTGTTACGTGTCCATTCCTTTGGGGGCCACAGCGGCACTGTTTCATAGGTTTCTTTTTTCCAAGGGGGTGTTGTGAGGATGTTAAAAACAATAAACTTATTTAAAATTCATTGTTGTTATAGTTGCTTTTTATGGTGCTGCTCTTCACAGCTGAAATAAGCCAGGCTTTTTCTCTGTCCACTAGGTGGGAGTATTGTTTTAGTTGAGTATTTTGAGGTGATATAGTTAAGTTTTTAAAAAGCTTTAGGTTGTATTAATATGGCAAAGTATAGTTAATTTGGTGCAGAAATTCTCTGTGATAACTGAAAGTTGTGCCGTTGGTGATTCCTAATATATGGAAAGCTGCTTTTTTAATGAATTCTACAGTTTGTTTTTTGGATAAAAATTGGGGATAAGGTAACAAAGTTATGTATTGGCTCAAAATGAAACAAAAAGAAAGTTGCATGTCATCACTTCAGTAACATCTGACAGGTAACCTCTTCACCCAACTTTCCCAGGGCTCTTGTGCAAGTTTAATGGAATTGGTACCATCAGCACAAATGGGATGTTATTAGAATGTGACTTGAGTCATGAACTCCGAGTGGCCACACTATTTCACAAAGCCACAAACTGCATTAGTGAAAGTAAATTCTAAAATGGTGGAATTTAGAAATGCTGCTTTTCCTTTTTCTTCCTTTTTAGTTATTGAATCATTTATATTCTATGGATTTATACATCTTACCCATTTATATCTTCTAGATTCAGTTTATTTACTGTTGTTGATCGTGGTTGGAGGTGGGTGGGAGGCACTGACGCCTTGAGGAAGTTTGGTTGCCTTCCAGTAGTGAAGTGTGGAAGTTTTGTGTTTGACCCATGTATGACTGTCTCCTGATGATAAGAATGGAAGTGTTTTCCTTGTTGCAAAAAAAAGGCATGCATCCATTTAGAAATGTGTTTGTAGAGCCCAGAGGTGACATCAGTTGTGAGAATGAAAAGGCGTAAAATCTAGATATATTGACTTTTAAGGCCAAAGTATCCAGGCAGATAAGAACAAAACAATTACCTATCTTGTCCATCAGCTATTCGTGCCTAATACCCACACTTAACCTTGGAAGCTTAAAACAACCACCATCCATTTTTCCTGAGTGTGCAGGTTGGATGGGTGCCCTGCTAGTTTGTGCCATGTGCAGCTGGTCTTGGCTCCAGCATCTGCAGTCACGTGTCTGACATGACTTGGCTGTGGTCTGGCTGGTCTAGGATGGCCTTGCCTGGCATGATTTGGCTGCTTGCCACGTGTTACTTGTTCTCTCAGCAGGCCTGCCCAGGCATTTCTCATGGCTGTAGAGGAGCAAAAGAGGGAACAGAAACTTGGAAGTGCCTTTTTAAGCCTTTGTATTAAGTTTGCAGCGGTCCTAATGTGTCATGTACAGAGGCAGTATTGGGGTGGGCGGGCATGACAAATTGGAACCATTAATACTATCAATGTGCCTGCATCTGCCTTCTGACCACAGTTACGCATCACCTGTCTCCCCGTCCCCCGCAAAGTATGCATACCCCAGTCCTAGGATACCGAGAGTCTTACCCAGTTATATCAGTCCAGGGTCTTGTAATCTAAATGCATCTTCTACAGAAACCTACAAAGTAAATAGACAAGTTGCCCTCTATATACCAAGTGCACAGTAGTGAGACGGACAGGCCATCTGCAAGAAATTTTTCCATTTGACAGGTGAAGAATAGGACTCATGAGTTGTCATTTGCCTACCAATTCTGCAATTCCACTGGACAAAGTGTCAGACTCTGGGAGTGAAAATTGTTCTGTGATGGGGTCCAACTTCTGTTCTCTGGCAGAGGCTCTTCAGTCTAGTTCTTGGTTTTAAGATGTCCTTTTTCATCACATGCCTTGCCTAGTTCCAAAGAAATAGTCTTTGGTAGCACCCGAGTAGCTTTCTTATTCATAGAAAGATGAATGCCTGAAATACAGTACCCTTAAAAACATTGTGGGTTTCCTGTGTATCTAATTATAAGTCTCCATGCTCCAAATGTTATATGTAATACTGTCAAGTGGGATTTTGCCACCTTAAAAACTTACAGGAAAGCCTGCCATAATTTCCTGGATCCTGGAATAAGACACACAACTTCTGGGTTACAGACAGAGGACTTACAGCGTAGCAAGGAGCCTGAGCTTCACGTCAGATTCAGAATCATCCAGATGGGTGCTGTGCACGTAGTGGGTCTGCCTCACAGCTAAGGACCCTCGAGCTTAGGGAATCCAAATCTTTTATGAAGGATGGCAAGCAAACCTGCCTTTTATCTTCCTGGACATTAAGGAAACCTACCCTTGGCTCTAGGAGACATCTCTGTCTTCCAAGGCTGTTTGTGTAGCAAAAAAAGATAGAACTTTTGCTCTCGAGTGCAGAAAAATGAGACCCATGAAGAATTGTCTCCCAGTAATGTTTACCTCTTGGATCTATACTACACCAGTGGCCGCTCTGAACAATAGGATTTGCGAACAGCTCGGACGTTGGCATGAAAGAGGAGCCAGGATGAACCCCAGCCCTGGCCTGTGGTCCTAGTGACTAGAACAGTGTAGCTAGCTGCACCAGCTGAGGTGGAGGACACTGCAGGTGACAGAAACCCAGTGTGGTTCTGGATGTAAGTTTGAGATGTCAACTAGATGTTTAGGTGGAGCTGTTGAGTAGGCAGTTGGATGTAGAGCCTGGTGTTTGGGAGACAGGTCTCGGCTGGCAGCTCAAGATGGGTGTTATCTGCAAAGGGACCATTTAGCGCCGTGGGCCTGGGTCATGTCACCAGGCAGTGACTATAGAGAGGACCAAGGGATGAGCCTGGGGCCCTGCAGTGTTGGTGGCCAGGGAGGAGACTGAGAAGAGCCCCTGATAAGGTAGGATGGGACCGGGGCACATGGTTTCCTGGAAGCCTGTGACGGAAGCTCTTGAGGCAGGAAGGATTGCTTAGCTGGGTGTCGTGCTGCTAACTCATCAGGGAAAACGAAGACCAGTGCCTAATGGTTGGAGTTAGCAGTGTGGTGGGTGGTCAAGTGCGATGTATGTTCCTTACTTTCCACTGGTTCAGCTGACGGATAACTATTTAGAGGGATAGAATTTGTACATATATTCTCACGGTAAATCACTAATTCGAATTGTGGTTTCTGGAGAAAAGTAATCAACAGAATGATGACACGTGATGACCTGCAATTCTGATGTCTCTCTTGTTACTGCCACTGGAGGCTCATTCTGAAGTACTCACGACTTGCCATCTTGATTTGGTCTGGGGGGTGGGGACAGAGAATAGAAGGACGTGTGAGAGAGACGCGGAGAGAGAAGTGGGCCCTGCCGCAGTGGCTGCCTGGAATTCTGTGTTTTCGGGAAGAGGGATGAGAAATTCAGCATGGATTCCCAGTTGGGATTCTCCCCATAAGTCTGGTTTCGAGAACAGCTCAGACAGACGAGGCTCGGCTGGGGGGCTCCAGCCACAGGAGCTCAGCTTGTGTGCCTGCCCCCAATCCTGTGTGGCTTCTGACTCAACGATCCGCCTTAGAATCTGCTGCCGGTTATCTGATCTGTGGCTACCCCCTCACATTAAGTACCGTCACCCCAGACGTGTTTGAATATGAAAAATAGCACCGGCCCCTACCTGGGGACCTACTTAAGAACTATCTGCTGCTTAAAGAAACCCCATTATGGCCATTCTGTGCAGATGGTATTTGATCTGGGGTGAGATCTCAGGGCAGAGCTCTTCATTCGTTCTGTCGGAAAGGAAAGGAGCGGAGATGGAAGTCACGTCACTGATTCTTGATAACACGCCCCGAAAAGGTGATCCCGAGTTCCCTGCCAATCTATCTGCACCCTCGCTGGTTTTGCCACAACACACCCACGGGAGACAGTGGAAGGGAAAGGTTTTCCAAGAAGCCAGTGTAGTGTAGGCCCTTTGTGAATGGTGACTTGGAAAGGCAGGGATGTCAGTTTTGCTTATTTAGAAAAAGCACAAGCAGTAGGAGCTGTGGCTCCCTTTCCCTCCTTCATCAGCGTTGCCATGGTAGCTGCGTTCAGTCCCCTTTCACCCGAATTCCATCCTAAACACTTGTCAGGTCCCCAGGGTGTGCTTGATGTTGCCGAGACAGGTCATATTTGTCATCTCATATCATTTTTTTAAAAAGAGAAAATGGTTCTGTTCCTAATTTCTTTCCCACACAGTGCACAAACACTTTTCCTCTGATAATACCACTTTGCAACAAAAACAAACAGGCAAATTGCTAATTACATGGTTTGAGGTTTAGGATGCAAATTTGTAAAAATTAGTTTGATATACAGCGAAGTTATACAAAACCCAAAACCCAACTGTTTAATAGTTTTGCCCCTATCATTCTTGACACAGGCCTAGAAAGAGCCTGTTTTACAAACACCAAGGCCCACGGCGGTCGAGTACAGCAGGGTCGGCCCCTGGTAGTGCTGAGCTGAGCTCTGCTTTTCCTGCGAGCCCGCCCTGCCTGGGGCTGCAGTGCTGGATTCCAGGCCTCACGGCTGGAACCACCCAGAAGACTGGATACCCTGTGGCCAGGGGAGACTGGGCTCAGCCTCGCAGGGAGGGGAACAGTCCAGAAGAACCAGATTCCTGGCCTCAGCAGCTCTGCATCTCCGGTCACAGCTGGTGGACCTGGGGGCCAACCGGCAGCCTGTTGCCAGGCGAGGCTGACATCGGGCAAGGCTGTTGAGCTGCGGTGTTGCCAAGCTCAGCAGCATCTCCCTGTCATAGGCTTCTTTGGAGGGTGAGCTCTAGCTTCCAACCTGTCTCTTCTGACACTCCTCCCCTTCTCTGAATTCAGGTCTCTGTCAGGAGCCAGTTTCTCTTTGTGCCAATTGAACGCTATGGGCAGCAGGCTGGGCCGAGCAAGGACCCAGGTCCTCGACTCCAGTCCTGCTGGGAAGGAAATGAGAGGCCATGTAGGCCGGGGCTCAGAAACATGTTAGGCTAGAAATCGCTGCAGGTGTTTAGTTAAGGGTAAGATACACTGAAAATAGGAGAACTGGCCTCGGGGCCATGCTCTAGATGGCAAAACAGAATCTGGAAGCCTGTCTTCTGGGAATGTGGGCTCCTCTGACAGCCTGGTGAGGCCCCGCCAGCAGCCGCCTGGTGCCAGGGCAGCCGTCCCAGGGCACGTCCACCCGCTGCATCGAGTCAGCATCCAGACTGTCACCCGTGAGGCCTGGCCCTGCAGACTCCATGGCCTACGCTAGGTGCCAGCCAGCTCAGCCAAGATAAACCCCGCCTGCAGGCCCCGCAGCCTAGCTTGTTTCTGGGCTCTCCCCAGGAGAGGTTGGGTTTCTCTCTCTGATTCCTGAATGCCACCAACTGCAAGAGACTGAGCCTGAGGAGAGGTCCCAGACACGCAGCCTGCCCTGCCCATGAAGTGCAGGCCCGAGGCGGGGTCCCTGGGCTGGGCAGGGACTCTGGGCGTCTCTGAGGCCTTCTCAAGATCTGGACCCTGCGTTCCGCATGGTGGTCTTGCGTTGCGAGCCCTGTGAGCGGTGGGGTCTCCATGGGGTCAAGCTTGGGCCTTTGATGTTTATGACAAAACAACCTGCGTCTTGAGCTGCCATGTGGCTGCCAGACTGCGGAGCGCGGCTGGCGGTGACTCAGAAATTCCGCTGCGTGCTCTCCAGCCGCTGGGGTGCTGGTTTAAACCACATGGTAATAACTTGGCCGCCTGCTCCATCTCTTAATATTAAAATGTGAGATTGCTCACATATTCATGTCTATACGTTGTAAACCCGATATTAAACATGACCGATACCAAAATAGCTCCAAGTGTATTTCTCTCAAAGGAAACGGAGTGATTTACGTCGGAATCCTCGTAGCCGCGGGGAACTTTACAGGCCGCCTGGGGAAAGAGGGAAGCACCGAGCGGCTATTCCTGCGGGCTCACAGGAGTGCTCGGAATTTTCAGGGATGAAGTCCGTTCTGTTTGAAATGCTTAAATGTTACTTATAACTGTGGAAGCCGCTCTGCTTTTAGACTACTGGTGTGCTTAGAGTTCTGGCGAAAGCTGCGTCCCGTTTCTCTCCCTGAGGTTCTGTACTTCCACCAGCCCCCGTGCTCCGACCCTCCCAGTCCTAGACGTCCCAGCCTCCCTTCAGTCCCGAGGCTGCCCTGCGGTCCCCGGCCCTCTGCCCTCCGGCCCTTCTGGAAGCGTCTGCCAGGGTCCCCAACGTGCGCTCGCTCGCCTAGCTCACCGCTCCAGCTCCTCCTGAACGCCAGACTGCCTTTTCTCAGATGAGCCTTGTGGGAGGGAGTTAGGTCTCAGGTAGGCAGAAGCTGCCTCTGTTTCCCCCGTGCACCCCTCCCCATGCTCCAAAGGACATGTCACACGGGCTTGGGACTCCTGGGAGTCCCGTCATTCAGCAGATAAACCCCAAATACCTGATGCCCACTTGGGCTCCTGCATGGTCCACATCTAACTCACCTTTCCCACCTTATCTCCCCCTTTCTTCAAAACTCAGCTCCGACAGCCCCCCCACCCCACCCCAGGCTGCTCACCTAAAGCCATCTCTTTGTCTCTGGACTTCCGCAGAGCTGAGCAGCACGTGGGACCATCTGTCTGGCCATTTTATATATATATATATTTAACATTGAACATGAATTACTTTTATAATTAGGAAAAAACTCCCAACCCAATGAATTATAAAAACGATCTGCTCTGTTTCATTTTCAAACGTGTCTGGTGTGGATCTCGTTTCAGAGTGTGCCTTCATGTACACCCATCAAGTCTGCTGTTTATTCTTCAGAAAGAGCCAAGTTAGAACTAACTGAACCTGGTCATTCACCTCCCTCTGGCCACCATTCTGCATGTACTCACTTCCAGTACCTGGGATGCAGCGACGGGCAAGGTGGACACAGTCTGTCCTTCTGGAGTCTGTGGTCAGTGAGGAGCCCCTCTGATGGATGCCTGGGGCTGACCCAGAGCCCCAGTCGTGGATGAGCAGACGCAGGAACAGCCCACGTACAGATGTTGTCCTCACAAGGCTAATTTTGGTCCAGGCAGCTCATGTCACAGCAGCAGAAAAGGTACAGTCAGTCCTCAGTATTTGCAGATTCCATATTTGCAAAGTTGCCTGTTTGCTAAAATTTATTTGTAAGCCCCAAGTCAATACTCTTGGTGCTTTTTTGGTCCTTTGTGTGGACTCGCACAGTGACAACAACTTGAGTCCCCTGACACATGTTTTCCAGCTGAGGTTGAACAAGACAGGTTCTGCCTTCTTGTCTCTCCTCAGACAGACATGGCCAGAGGAAGGAGACAGGAGGGGACAGTGACGTGTAGAGAAAGAAGTGCCACTTGGATTGGTGGAATCCCAACTCGGAGGGCCTCAGGCAAGTCACCTAGCAGTTCTGAGCCCTGTTTTCTTTTTTGTAAAATAAAGAAAATAGAATGTGGCCCTGGCCAGTGTGGCTCAGTTGGTTGGGGAGTCATCCTTTGCACCAAGATGTCGCTGGTTCGATTCCCGATTAGGGCACGTGCCTGGGTGGCGAGTAGGGGGCGTGCAGGAGGCAGCCGATCAGTGACTCTCTCATTGTTGATGTTTCTCTCTCTTCCTCTCTCTCTAAAACTCAATTTTGAAAATCTTAAAAGAAAAAAAAGAAGAGAAAATAGAATCTGCCTGGATGAGTTGATTTTAGGATTGGAGCCTATAGCCTATGTGAGATGGGTTTATCTCGCACAGGGGTTCGCGCCTCCCCTAGGAGCAGCGGTTCAGTGCTCGCTAATTCCTGGCGACTCTTCACCGCCATGGATACTGATGACCAACCGCACTTGGTTTACAGGCCTCCAGACAGAGACGCTCTTCTTGGGTGGGCATCTCTCAGGGTGACAGTCTGTCTCCTGCGGTCTCTGGGAGACCTCGCAGGTGGTATGGGGCAGGAGAAGTTTTGAGGAGTGTCTTAGTGCTCAGGTTGCTACAACAGAACGCCACAGACTGAGTGGCCCAAGCAACAGAAATTTAACGGTCCTGGAGGCTGGAAGTGTAAGATCAAGATGCCAGCCGACTGGGCTCCTGATGAGACCCCCTTTCTGGCTCGCAGGCAGCCGTCTTCTCTCTGGGTGGAGAGAGGAGGCCAGCTCTCTCTGTCTTCGTACAATTCCATCGTGAGGGCACAACCTTCAAGCCTGATTACCTCCCAAAGGCCCCGCCTCCGAACACCGTCACACTGCGGGTTAGGGTTTCAGCCTAAGAATTTGGAGGGGACACGAACACCCAGGCCGCAGCAAGGAGGGAGCACCATTGCCCTGGGGCCCAGATAAGGTTACAGAGAGACGTGGGAGGCCGGGGAGGATCACTCTGCACTCGGCACTCGGGCAGAAATGGGACGAAGGTGCAGAGAGCGGATGAGAGGCTGCCGAGGACAGTTTCCGGGGTGCGGAGTCCTCGGACTACCATGAAGAGATGCCAACAACACGCTGCAGGAGGAGAAATCCAATTATATTTATAACTTCTTCTCTGGGTTAAAAATTATTTTTTTAGATATGGTTTTGTTTTTCATTTTCAATTACCATTTCTTTCCCTGACTTATGGATGCTTTGGAACATAAAAATACAGTTCTTGGGTTGCGGCCACCGCATTTGCGTCACGGCCAACAACCACTACCTTAATCCCTTCATTACTAAGGAGAGATTTATTTTCCCAAGTTGACAATCTTAGCTGAGTGAAATACTTAATAGAATTGCTGAGTTTCTTTTTGTCTTGTTTTTTTGGCTCTCCCTTCCTCCTCTCCCTAACAGGCTGGCCTAGGAGTCCCCTGCAAAACTTCTGAGCTGGGGTTCAGGCTGAGGAGAGGAGGTGGTGGTCCAAAGCCTCTTTTCTGGTGTTGTGGACTGAAGTGTGCCCGCCCTGCCCCACTGCCCCATTCATACCTGGAGGCCCTAACTCTCAATGTGACTGCGTTTGGAGAGCAGGGTTTTAAGGGTAATCAAGGTTAAATTTGGTTATAAGGATGGGGCCCTAATCCATTAGGACTGGTGTCCTTATAAAAAGAGAAGACATCAGAGCTTTCTCTTCCAGGCATGTGCCCAGAGAAAAGTCCATGTGAGGACACAGGGCAAAGGGGGCCGTCCACAAGCCAAGGAGAGACGTTGCACCAGAAACCCACCCCACTCACACGATCTTGGACTCCCAGCGTCCAGACTGTGAGAGAAGAGGTCCTGTTTAAGCCGGGCGGGGCTGACGGCTGCGGCTGATCGGCACCGAAGGATGGGCGAGGCCATTTCACTCTTGATCCCCTAGGCCGGCCCTGGGGCGCCGCCTGAGCCTCCACTCAGCCCGCCCCCCCTGACGGGGCCCAGGAAGCCCCAGCCCTGGGCTTGGGCCGTGGTCCGTCCTAACGAGTTGAGCTCTTTGGGCCACCTGATTAGTTCAGGAGTGAGTATATTCTATATGTTCATATGGATACGCAAAGAACAGTCAAAACAATTGTGAAAGGGAACGAAGTGCGAGGACTTACAACCCGATTTCAAGATTTACCACAAACCTGCTGCAATTAGAAAGCATGGGGTCAGCGTAAGGATAAACATATGGGTCAAAGGAACAGAACAGAAAGTCAGAAACGAGGTGCACATGGTTACGGTCAATTGATTTTTGGCAAAGGTGCCAAGGTAATTCAACGAATTTTATGAAAGACTCTTATAACTCAACAATCATTAAAAGTAACTCAATAAAAAGTGGGCAAATGGTTTGAAGAGATGCTTCACAAAGGAAGATATATGAATGGTCAATAAACACATAAAAAGGTGCTCAACATCACTGGTCTTTAGGAAATGCGAGTTGAGACCACAAATGAGAAGCTACTGCAAACCTAGTATAACAGCTACAATGAAAATGAATCTTGTTGGCAAGAATGGGTAGCAATTGGAACCCTCAGCTACTGCTGGTGGGAATGTAAAATAGCTGGAAAAACAGTTTTGTAGTTTCTTATGTAGTTAAACATAAATGTACCATAAACATTAAACTTACCATATGACCCCGCAATTTCACTCCTGGGTATCTACCCATGAGAAGTGAAAACCCATGTCCACAAAAATACTTGTACATGATGCTCACAGAGCCGAAAAAGTGGAACAACCCAAATGTCCATGAACAGCTGCCTGAGTAAGCAGAACATTGCACATCCACACGGGATACTACCGAGCCACAGGGGGAACAAATGTTGACACGTGCAGTCACATCGCTGAATCGAAAAGGTACTAAGCTGAGAGAACGACACCAAGCATGAAAGACGACACACTGTACATTCATTTTTATTAAATTCGAGAAAACCACAGAGACAGATAGCAGGCCAGTGGCTGCCGAGGTGGGGTCAGAATGTGGCTGAATGCAAAGGGGGGCACAAAGGAAGTTTTGGGGGTAGTGCAAGTGTTCTACAACTTGATCATGCTGGCTGGTATGTAGGACAGTTTACATACATCAACCAAAACTCACTGAACTGTACATTTAAAGTGAGTCTTTTTTTTTTTTTTTTTTAGTGTGTAAATTATACCTCAATAAAGCTGTTAAAAAAGCCTAGCCTGGCCTTTCACGGTCTGTGTAATAGATCCTATCTACTTCTCGCCACCTTTCCTCAAGGCCTTGACACAGGACAAGTTTATTTTTGTTCTTGTTACCATCCTGTGCGGGTCAGGGTCGGGGGAGGGACTCCGCTCCACAGGGTCACTCGGGGACCAGGCTCCTTCCACTTCTTAGCTCTAGACCAGGCGTGGGGAACAGCTGGCCCGGGGGCTGTAAGCATTTGGTCTTGCCCTGCCAAGGAAACCGCAGGCGGGACTCATAAATATTTTGAATGTTATTGTCGCAAAGAAATTCACATAGAATAAAGGAAACCGCTCCAGCCAGTCAGCCCACCGACACCACTGAATTAATAACGTAGGAGGAGATTAACGGGTGACGTCTCCTGGACAACCTTTTGGAAACGCCTTGCCCTCAAACAGTTTCCCCCAAAGCCCCTCTAGATTTAAAGAAAAAAATGATTAAGGGACTATGCAGAGTGAGGTGGCGCTATTTTTAGTTAAAGTTTATCAAACGGGCGTTTCATGTGCTATAGGTTTATTTTTACTCAAGTGCCCACTGCATAGCAAGAAAACACTGTACTGATACTTTCTGGTTTACAAAGCGTTTCAAGGACGTTTATACATTTTTCCACCACAGCCCAGTGAGGGGGCAACAGTTCTGACCCCGCAGGGCCAGGTCTTCCCGCAGACTGTCCGCCCCTCCGCCAGTGCCCTCATGGCCCCTCTCAGCACTGGCCGCACCTCTGTGGGCTGGGTCAGGGCAACAGACCTTGCCCATGATGCCGTGGGTCCAGGAGTGCACCAGTGACACCTGGGGACCGCCCACCCTCTGTCGGCACCCGGTCTGCCACCTTAAAAAGGTGAGGACCACAGCTTTCAGATGTTCAGAAACAAGTTCAGGGGAATGGTTTTAAGTGAAGTGGATGTGGTTCATCTGCTGGTTTTTCTTTTTTTCTTTTTTTAAATATATCTTTATTGATTTCAGAGAGAGGAAGGGAGAGGGAGAGAGAGAGATGGAAACATCAATGATGAGAGAGTCATTGATCGGCTGCAGCCCGCAACCCAGACATGTGCCCTGACCGGGAATCGAACCCCGATCTCCTGGATCCTAGGTCTACGCTCAACTGCTGAGCCACGCCCGGCTGGGCTCCACTGGTTTTTCTTAATCCAACCCCAGCAAGTGGCTGTGGGGGTTGCAGGCATCAAGATAGCAGCCTGCTCACTGCCCCAGGGCATCCCAGCCTTCTCAGGACAGCTTCACTGCTTCTCTGAAGCTCAGACTGACCACTCTCCCTCCCTCCCTCCCTCCCTCCCTCCCTCCCTCCCTCCCTCCCTTCCTTCCTTCCTTCCTTCCTTCCTTCCTTCCTTCCTTCCTTCCTTCCTTCCTTCCTTCCTTCCTTCCTTCCTTCCTTCCTTCCCTCCCCCCCTCCCCGCTCTCTCCTGCCCCACTGGACAGACTCCACGCTGTCCTCCAATGCCAAGACCTTGTTCTGTGTTTTCTCTTAAAGAGGACACGCGTGGGCTCCCGGAGAGCCTTCCCATGCATCAGAATAGTCTCATCAAGCACTCACGCAGCTCAGTGACTTGCTATGGTTCCCAACTTGGCTACCTGTTCGAATTGCGAGGGGGGATTTTCAACCGCTCAGGGCCCAGCCGCACCCCACGCTGCTTCAGTGTTTCTGGAGGGAGGGGGCACAGGTGTCCGTATTGTTTATAGCCCCCGGATAACACCACCACGCAGCAGGTGTGGGACCCAGTGTGGGCCTCAGGTCAGCACCACCTGGGACTCGTTAGACATGCCCGTTCTCGGGCTCGCCTGGGACTCACGGAGTCAGACACTAGGGCGGGCCCAGCCGTGTGGGTTTAACACGGCCTCCAGGTGAGCCTGATGCTCACTCACGTCGAACCCGGGCAGAGCATCTCAGACTGATGCGAACCACGTGGGGAGCTTGTCAGTGGGTGGGGGTGGGGCTGAGATTCTGCGTCTTCCAGGTGCTGCGGCTGCTTCTGCTGGTGGGACGGCCCCTGCTGGGGAGCGAGGGCCTGGGGTCCCAGCGACACAGCACATGGCAGGCGCTTAGTAAGTAGCTGCTGGATCCGGTGGCCACCTGGAGGATGTGAGGATTAAGGGCCGTACGGGACAGGCCCGACGCGGACCGGACGCATCATCCCGGGGAAATGACCCCGGTGTTGAAGTCGCGGGAAGTGGTGTGCACAGCCGTCCCTGGTTACTGCCAACAGCTGGGAGGTAAGTCGTGGGCTGGGAGGAATTTACACTTCGCCCCCCTCGGTGCCTGCAGTTCGCTCGGTCCTGGGGAATGTTAAAGGCCCGGGTGGAAGTGAGGCCTCACGTCAGCGGCTGGATTTTCTTAAGTCCCACTGGGGACTCCATTGTGCACTCGCGATGACAGTGTCCTTAATCCAGCGCCCCTCACGTAGAAGTGGTTCCACACCTGCACGCTTCCGACTGGAGTCCCAGGGCGTTGAAGGGGGTGCAATACATACGAGTTGCATATCCAGGCAGCTGGGCCTGTTTCTGATGAATCTGCAGCAATAGTCAACAATGGTCACAAGGGGGCAGTCTTGCCCCACAAAGATTCTTCGCTGCGGCTGGTGGCTGGCGATCGTGACCTGCTCTCCCCTAAGACTTCCTTGTGTCGATAACACTCTTGTGGGTCCTTGACCAGGACCCGTAAGCAATTAAAAACACGCCAAACAGGTCTACATGCATCAGACTGTTAAAAACGTCTGTGGGCTCTTTAAAAAAACATTTCTAAGGATTTCTTTCTCTTGCCGTTTTTATGCAACTGGAGCTGGTTATACCAACGTCTCCGGGAAGACGCTGTTCCTTCCGAGCGGTGCTGGAACATTCCGCCCCGAGGTGCTAGTACTGCTCTGATTCAGGAGGTTTTGTTCTCGAGAGGACATTGATCTAGGGGAAGCCTATCGGTTTAGAAGTTAGGCTCCTGTTATGTTGAATGTTTCCATTGTTGTCTTGGTGTCTTCCGAGTGGACACTGTTGCCACTAGTGTTGGGGACTGCTGAGGGCTCTCCCAGAACACGCGCCCGTCTCCCCGCGCCCACCCTCACCTGCTCCAAATTTAGGCCTCGGCATCGCCCGGTCATGTCCTCATCAGCACTGGCCTGAGCGAGTCTCCTGTTACAGGGTGACATTTATGGAAACTCAGAGCACAAGGATTTCTCCGCTGTCCCTTTTCAGGCGTCTTGCCTTAAAATGGCCGGGATGCCACGTATTTTCCCCATTCCAGGAGCCCTGGGCCTGTGCAGGCTGTTTAGACGGCACGTTAATGAGGCTCCTGTTTCGGTTAATTGTGCAGCTCCTGACAGGGCCTCGTCTCCAGATGCCTGGGCCCCTCCCTGATATGATTTCCATATGTGACCCCACGTGCCCTCGAGGGCCACCTCTGAAGGAGCTGACCCCCCAGCTCCCTTCTTGGGAACAATAAGTTGTCTGTGTCTCCTGGGCTCCCTTCCAGGCTACTCGTCCACTCACACTCGGCCACGCGTGGGAGCCATCAGGCAGGTCCCTCTGAAGCCTCTGCCTCGGGAAGCCAGGTCCCTCTTGACACAGGAGGAAGGGGACAGGTCCCAGGGTTCGCTCTGCTGTTTTCCATCTGGCCTGCTGAGCACTCTCTCCTCTGGGCTGAGGCCACGGCAGGATTTCAGCAGGGGCTTAACATTGTCTGACAAACATCAAGGGAGGCTCCACTTGGTGCCAGGCACTGTCCAGCCCTGGGGACCTGCGGGTGGACGCCAGGCCTGTAGAGCAGCGTGGAGCATCTGCAGAGTTTGGATTTCAGCCTCGATGTGAGCCCTGCGTCATCTCGCATATGGGTGGCCATGAGAGACCTGGCTGTGGCCTGGGCTCTGTCTGGTCTCTCGGTAGGCTCTAGTCAGTGGCATTTGCCCAACCTGGCCCCCAGCTCCTGTCCGCAAAACCCAGGACTGTCCTGTGGCTTTGAGGGGAGGTGGGTCGGCCGAAGGCAGCGGTGTGCTCGTGGACTCGGGTGGGCTGTTTCCCAGGCCTTCACCGGGAAGGGAATTGGGTTCCGTGAGTTCCCATGGGGAGGAGAGAAGGCAGGTTGTAGCTGGTGTCAGCTGGAAGTGCATTTGGCCACAAATATCAGGACACCTGGCTTCAGAGTTGGACACAAATAGGGATGAGTAGTCATATATAGAGTATATATTTTACATTAATAGACTTTTTTTAGATCAGTTTAGGTTCACAGCGACATTGAGTAGAAGGCACAGAGATTTCCCATCCACCCCCTGCTCTCCCACACCCATGGCCTCCCCTCATCACCACCCTAGAGTGATGCACTTGTTACAATCGATGACCTACAGTGAGACATCATCACCCGGAGTCCACAGCTGGCATTGGGGCTCGCTGTCGGTGTTGTGCATCCTGTGGGTCTGGACAAATGTGTAATGACACGTGACCACCCTTATAGTACCATATGGAGCAGTTTCGTTGGCCTGAACGTCCTTTGTGCTCCGCCTGCTGCCCCTTCCCTCCCTCCAGCCCCTGGAGACTCTTTGCTGTCTCCCTAGTTCCGCCCTTTCCAGGACGTTGGAATCACACAGCGTGTAGCCCGTCGATTGGCTTCTTTCACTTAGGAATAAGCAGTAAGTGTGCCTTTCCGCGGCTTGACAGCTGCGCCCTCTTAGCTGAGTAACTGGGTAGTCCGGTTCACAAGAAGCCCTGGCGGGCTGCTGCCTGGCCCCAGGGCCCACGGTTACTCTCGGTTCCCCTCCGCTGCTGGTCGTCTTTTCCCCTCGTGGTTGCAGAGGCGGCTTGGTCTCTAGGAAGCAGGGCCAGGACTGCAGCGGAGGCAGAGGGAGGCGGGGGGGTGGTGTTGTCAGCCAAGGCCTTCAGCTTTGTGCAGAACAACAAGAGGCTTCCCAGAAACCCCTGCAGGGACCGTCCACTGACATCTCCTTGGCCAGATGGGGTCACATGGCCACCTCTGGAGGGTATAGGGAAAGGTCAACCCTGGCTCACCCCAGCTCTGGGTAGGGGTTTACCCTCCGCTGCTTCAGAGCTCATCAGGGCTCTGCTGGCAGAGCAGTGCATGATCGTGTGTGTGTGTGTTGAAAAACGTGGGAGAGCTATTGGCAAGTGTCTGGAGGCCACAAATCTCACTAAAAGACCATTTTCATGGCAGGAAATGGCAGTGCTCCCTCCCCTGCAGGTGTAGAGGAGATTCAGGGGTCAGCTCTGGGAGGGACCATGGAAGGTTAATTGTTACGTGAATGGTACAGATAAACTTTGGAGGGGGAAGGAATCGCTGTGAGTTCAGAGAACTGATGGTATGGATTTAAGGATGGGTAGAATTTAAGGATGCTCTTATATAATAAAACATTTATTATATAAGAGCATCAAAGGTGTCTAATTGTCTTTTAATATCCACTTGTCTCATCTTCTCAGCCATAACCCCAACTTTGGGTTACACGAGGCCCACCTTTCCCAGCTTCCCTTGCAGCTAGGTGTGCGCAGGGAGGTGAAGGGAGGCAGTAAGTGCCCGCCACAGGAACGGGCCCTTCCCTTTCCCTTCTTCCACCCACGGGTGTGAGGCCAAGGGGGTGCCGAACCATTTTGGGGTGCTAAAGCCACCCCTAGGGGTAGAGAAGCAATGAGACCAAGAGAAGTAGTCATGGCTACTGTGGACCTTACACCTGGGCTGTTATGTGAGAGAAAATAAAAGACTTTCTTGTTTAAACCATTATTAATGTGGTTATAGCTTTGAGTCTATGTTATAATTAAAAGTAATAAGCTTTTAGTGTCTCCTGAAAGCCACGTTAATCATACTTATCTAAATCGATACTCACCTCGCCTCGCATTGTTAAGGAACAATTCATGGCTTCCTTTTTTAAAGGAGTTTTCTGCACTATGATTGGCGGTGGTCCAGTTTGCTTCTTGAGTCTGAATGTCCCTGTGGGTGTCAGCCTCTTTGACAAGAATGACGAGCTATAAAGTTGACGCTGTCCTATCTGCCCTCCAACCCTTCACTCAGGTAGGCATTAGTTGTCGCAGGGGTGGGAAGGGACAGCAGACAGAAAAAACTGGAGCCAGGTCTGTGCTTCTGATTTTTCAAAGTCCAGCCCTCGGGGTCGTCAGCAAGAACTCATGTGTTCAGACCACTGAGTGGGGGAGGCAAGTGGAAGAGAGACACAGGCAGAGAGAGCCCAGCCAAGGGGGCCTGGGGACAGGAGACAGGGAAACTCAGCAGGACCGATAGGAATGAGGTCACCTGAGCAGGCAGGGACATATGACCCCTCGGCTCCTCGGCTCCTCTCAGCACCTAGGGCTTACGCAGGTGCCCTAGGACTTAACTGCAACTCAGGAAAGGGGAGGGGAGCTGATCGGACCGGTGGAAATGCTGCTGAGCTGTGGAGACGTGGCCGGGATTCCACTTCTCGCACACCTGCGTCATCGACAGAGCCTGGCCTCTACTGCGCACGCATCCGTTCATGGATGTCGGTTCTGCGCTCGGCAGGGCCTGGCCTCTACTGCGCACGCATCCGTTCATGGATGTCGGTTCTGTGCTCGGCAGGGCCTGGCCTCTACTGCGCACGCATCCGTTCACGGATGTAGGTTCTGGATATTGCAGATTCCACAGAGATGCGGCTGAAAGCTGCGTGAGCCATTGGCCTCTTTCCCCGCCCCGTTTACTCTCTGCTGTAGCCACCAGGCCCTAGGTGGCCACAGCTGAAGGTCTTGATGCTACTGGGTAGTCTGAAGAATACTGGAATATTATATTATCACACGTGTAGGATCTGTAGAGCTAAAATGTGGAGTTCCTGTGCGGGTGGCAATGTTTCAAGGTATATTTTTTTGCTAACAGCTACTCACTTTTCATGGGGTCCTTTGCCCAGAAACGGGGTGCCCTAAATATTTGCTGAAGAAAAGAGGGACATGTGTTTCTCTGTGATTTCCCAACAATTTAGCCTCTGTTTGAGAGGCAGGTGACTGTAAGTGAATTGTCACAATCATGATTTTCTATTTGTAAGTTAACACACAGCAACAGAGCGACCCCTGAGGGTAAACACCCAAGGCCACAAAACTCTGTGCCCTGTACAAGGAAGGCTGAGAATCACTGGAATAAACTGTATCATTGGCTACATGTGAATGATGCTGATTTTGCACCAAAAAAGAGCTTTCCATGAAATTTTATTGCTTATCTTAGAGCCATACTAAGAATTGTATATTCAAGGGTGAAAATAATTTGCTGAAGTCCCACTTCTTCCCCTTAAAAAGTCACTGATTAGCAAAATTGTGAACAAATAGCTTTTCAAGCAAGTCAGCAGCAAAATAGTTTATACAAACAAATTACCCTGGTGGCGAAGTAAAAGTTCCCCCCAGATGGGAAGCTTGGCCACAATAGTGAGTTATTTTTAGGAGACACTGTGGATGGAATTTCATACAGTCTTGGAGGGAGAAGATCTTTCATTACATGACATAACTCATAGCAAAATTCAGAAGCTGTAAAGGAAAATATTGATAAATTTGACTTCACATAAACTCAGAGCTTTTGTACTTCAACAATACCATAAACAAATTTAAAATACCAACCACAAAATAAGCATCAAATTAAAATATGAAGCCGATCTTCAACCTGGCAATTTTCCACTACTAAGAAAAAAAGTATTTGCGACGTCCTGTGGTGGAGGCTGTCAGCTGGATGTTCCCTGAGGTTGCTTTCCTGCATGTCATGGAATTCTAGAGAGGCCTCTGTACAGCTCCCCCCGCTGCCCACAGTCCCTGGCTCCTGATGGTCTCGCCCTTGCATGGTCTCCTCCCCTTGAGTGTGGGTGGGACACGTGAGTTTCTTTTAGCCCATAGAACATGGCAAAGTTAGCAGGACATAAAAGACTGTGTGTCTGTGTGAGTGTGTATATAAAATGGTAGCACCCATCTTGCTGGCGTCTCTCTCTCTTCAGCTGGCTTTGAGGAAATCCCATATGACAAGGGACCGAAGTGGCTTTGAGGATCTGAGGGAAGCTTCTGGTGGACCGCCAGCAAGAAACTGGCACCTTTATCTACAACTGGAGCCTTCATCTACAACTGCCAGTAACTGAGTCCTGTAAACAACCAGAGTGAGTTTGGAAGCAGATCCTTCCCCAGCTGAGCCTCAGATGAGGCTGCAGCCCTGGCCAGCCCCTGAATTGCCATCTTGCAAAGGACCCAGATAAACTGTGCCCAAGCTCCTGACCCACAGGAACTGTGAATAAGAAATGTTGAGTTTTCAGCTACTAGGTCAGTGGTAATATTGGCAGGCAGGATAGATAGCTAACACGTAGCCCGACTGCATTGCCTCTCCCAGCCTGCCTTGTAGTTGGATGTTGCCAAACGACTAAGCTCTAACCCACAGAATGTAAACAGAAGATACACAAATGGCCAATGAGCACGCGAAACGATGCCCAGCATCACTAATCGTTAGGTCATGAGGGAAATGCAAACCCAAATCAGAGTGAGATACCACCTCACACCCATTAAGACGGCCACTGTAAAAAATAATGAAAATAGTGTTAGTGAGGATGTGGAAAAACGAGCCCTTGTGCCCTGTTGGTGGGAATGGAAAGTGGTGCAGCCTCTATAGAAAGGAGCGGTGGCAGGCCTGGCCAGCGTGGCTCAGCGGTTGAGCATCGACCTAGGATCCAGGAGATCGAGGTTCAATTCCCGGTCAGGGCACATGCCCGGGTTGGGGGCTCCATCCCCAGTGGAGCAGGAGGCAGCCGATCAATGACTCTCTCATCATTGATGTTTCTCTCTCTCCCTCTCCCTTCCCCCCTTTGAAATCAATAAAGACATATTTTAAAAAAAGAAAGAAAGGAGTGGTGGCGGTTACTCAAAAAATTAAATAACCGTATGATCCAGCAATTCCAAAGAATTGAAAGCAGGGTCCCAAGGGACAGTTGTACACTCACGTTCACTGCAGCACTATTCCCAGTAGCTAAAGGGCAGAACCACCCAGGGTCCAGCAACAGATGGGGGAATCGGCATAATGCGGCCCATGCCTACGACGGGATGTTATTCTGCCTTAGAAAGGAGGGGAGGCGACCCTGACACAAGCTACCACATGGATGGACCTTAAGGACATTTTGCTGAGTGGAGCAAGCTGGTCACTAAAAAGAGCAAATACTGTTTGGTTCCACTTACATGAGGTCCCCAGGGTAGTCAGATTCAGAGAGAGAGAGAGTGGGACGGTGGTTGCCTGGGTCCGGGGGAGGAGGCCATGAGGGGTTGCTCGGTGGGGACAGAGCTGCTGTTCTGCAAGGTGGAAGGAGCTCGGGGGGGGGGGGGTGTTGCACAGTGATGCGAGTGTACATGACGCTGTTGAACTGTACCCTCAGAGACGGTGAAGATGGTAAACTTTGTTACGTGTGTTTTACCACAATAAAAAAATTTAAAAAGCAGCCTGCATAAACAACGTGTGCAAGCCCCAATGTATAAGAAAGTGTGTGTGTGTGTGTTGTGTGCATGAAGAATTTCTGAAAGAAAAAACAAGCGCCGTTGGCAAGGGTGACAATGGGAAATCAGATGAGAGAGACCTACCCGTTCACTGTAACGCCACTGGTGCTGTTTGGAATTTGAGTTTACGGTGAAGGTGGCTTACTTTTGAAATTTATTTTTATTTATTTTTTTAAAAATATATCTTTATTGATTTCAGAGAGAGGAAGGGAGAAGGAGAGAGAGAGAAACTTCAATGATGAGAGAGTCATTGATCGGCTGCAGCCCACAACTGGGGCATGTACCCTGACCGGGAATCGAACCCTGATCGCCTGGATCCTAGGCCGATGCTCAACCGCTGAGCCACGCCTGGCTGGGCTTACTTTTGAAATTTAAAACAAATGATTGATAAGGAGATCCGATTCCCGATCCGATTCCCCCGACACTGGTTCTGTACATTGCCCGGGGCAGTCACTGAGGGTCACGCTGGTTCCTTATGTTGGTTTCTGCTGAGGCATTTGGAGCCGCTGGGTTTTGGTTTCTTCTATACAATGTGTTTTCCAAAGGATAATCCTTAATTCTTCAAAAGCAGAACAGCTAGAGTAAGTTTTGGAATTTGGTTGGATTGGGTTTCAGTGATTTGAATTAATAAATAAAAAGTTACTAAAAGAGACTTCAGCCCTGGCTGGTGGGCTCAGTGGTTAGAGAGCTGGCCAGTGCACCTAAGGGTCGTGGGTTCGGTTCCCCATCAAGGGCATGTACCTGGGTTGCGGGTTCACTCCCTACCCCCACGGTCAGGGTGCTTGCGGGAGGCAACCACTTGATGTGTCTCTCACGTTGATGTTTCTCTCTGTCTCTCTCCCCTTTCTTCCCCCCCTTCCTCCCTTCCGCTCTCTCTGAAAGGCGATGGAAAAAATACCCTCTGGCGAGGATTGAAAAAATATTTTATGTATAAAAAAGGAGACTTCAGTGTTTCTAAAGCACCACAGAGAGCCACGAGCTAGGAAACACTTGGCCCAAAATGAACACACAGCGTCCCTTGTTTGCAGAGACTGTGACCTCGACCTCGTGCGTCCCAAGGCATCCGGTAAATTCCGTAAATTCTGCGCAGTAGTAAATAAACGCTTAAATTCATGGGGAGTAGAAACAATTTTCACAGCTAATGTCGACTACCACAGGTCATGGGACTAGTTCACTTTGACTGTGACTCTCAGTTTAAAGATAACTGAAATGCGCCGTTAGGCAAAAGAAACGTGGACCAAGACATCAGCCCGGGGGAGGGAAGAACGTGCAGAAGTGCGCACATCCCTGGGGTCCGCACAGGGCCCGCGGCCAGGCGGGCTGAAGGGCGCGTTGGAGTGTTCGCGGGGCTCAGTGGAATAAGCCGGCAGAGAAAGGTAAGTACCGTTTCGCTTGCCCCGGGATCTCGTGGACAAAGTTAACTAGCAAACAAAATAGAGACAGGCCTAGACACAGAGGACAGACTGACACCGGTCAGAGGTTGGGGGGCCTGGGGGCTGCGTGAAAAAGGTGAAGGGATTAAGCAAAGACAAACACGACTCACTGGCACAGACGACAGTGTGGCGATGACCAGAGGGGAAGGGGCCTGACTCGGGTGGTGAACACACACGCGGTGCACAGACCATGTAGAGTTAGGCACCTGAACTGAAGAGGCACAGCCCTGGGAAGCACAGGGTGTCATTCTTTGACGTTTCCATCCCCCAGCTTCCTGCTTTCGATACAGGCGGATGCATTTACGTGATGACAGGTTTCTCTATGTTCATTAGAATTTGTGATTCTAAATTTGTAGCTAAAACGTCTGCTTATTTAAAAGCAGCAATAATTTACAGCACCACCCCACAGCCGAGCGCTTAAGGCAGGGTTCTCCGCCTCACATGACTGACACTTGGGCGGATGTCCTTCTTTGCGGGGTCTGCCCTGTGCACTGTGGGATGTTAGCAGCACCCCTGGGTGCCAGTAGCACCCCTTCCCCAGCTGTGCCAACCAAATATGTCCCAGGCATTGCCAAACGTTGACAACTGCTGCTTGGCAGGTATGGCTGGAGAGAGGGCAGGAAGGAAGGGGCCATCCACACCTGTGATGCCACTGCGTCTGGGAGTCACCTGGGTTCCCTGACCTTCCTCCAACTGTGCCCACGTGTCTGGACCTTCCCCTGCAAGGGCGTAGGGCACAGCTGAGAGGGCTGGGGTCCTCTGGGCCTTATTCCATCTCCCTGGGTGGGCAGCAGTGGGACTTTGTGTCCATGTGTGTTGGGCGTGTGCCAGGAGTGACCTGTGCTGCCGAGGCCTGCATGTGGCCACTTGTGACAGAAAGTGCCACAGTTTCACAAGGGACTGGCCAGCTCCCACCCCTGAGTGGTGCTAGAGTCCCAGCTGCTCCACAGTCTCAGCGACACTTGGCATCACTCACATGAGCCTTCTGGTGGGTGGGTGTGATTGTAGGTTGCACTTTCTGATGACTAATGATGTTTCCCATCTTTTCCAGTGCTTTTCTTTGATAATTACAAAAGCAGTCAATGTGTGTGTGTGTAAAAGGAGGAATTGTGAATATATAAAAAGGCGGAATAGCAAAACTGCAGGAGGTGTTGACCACTCCCAGCTGTCTCGATGGCCTGGCCAGCACCTCTAGGGGGCATCCCAGGCCCTCAAGTCCTCTCCCCCTCCTGAGGGCAGCCTCTGGTGTTCCCTTTTCACTGCAGAATTGCCAAATAGTGCAACAGAGGAGCCTGTAGGTGGCGCTCAATCCTGGAGGTTTAGAGGCACAACCGTGGCTACCAAACTGGGTGACCTGGCTGTGACCTGTGGTGCAAGCTGAGCCCTGTCCTGCACCTGAGTTGGGAGGTGTCCTGTGGGGCAGGGGTGGAGAAGTGTGCTTCCTACAAATGCACACGTGTGTGTGCACGTGCATGTGGTGTTTGTGAAGATGTGGGGAGGTATGTGCTGTGTGTGGTGCATTGTATATGGTGTGTGGGGTGTAGGGTGTGTGTTGGGGGTGTTTGAGGTGTGTGTATGTTATATGAGGTGTGTGTGTGTGCTGGGGTGTGTGTGGTATGTGTGGAGGTATGTGTTGTATGTGGTATGTTATGTATGGTGGGGGGTGTAGAGTGTGTGTTGGAGGTGTGTGAGGTGTGTGCATGTTATACATGGCGTGTTGAGATGTGTGTTATATGTCATGTGTGAGGTGTGTATGTGTGTGTGCGGGGGTGAGAGGGGAGGGGAGGGCATGGTGTGCTCTGAACCAGGGTGGGCGGTTGCTGGACATTAGGAAGTTGTGCCAATATTTCTTAGCAGACAAGAGTTCATCCGCTGGACACACACGCACAGATTAATGTTTCAAGTACAAAATTCAAAAGGCACCGAAAGATATAAGTGTAAAGGAAATATCCTTTTTGTTCTGTCCCCAGCCTCTACTTGCCCTTCGCTGCAGTGGAAATATTTAAACACAGTAAAACAGACTATATATGTGTGCGTGCTCTTGTGGGTGGGTGGTGGGAGGGTCTCCCCGGGCCCTGGGAGCAGCCCTTTGCCGCTTGGGCTCCCTTGGGGCTGTGACTCTTTCCACTAGAGATGGTTTCTTGTGACCAAAGGGATGGGGACTGTCTGGAAGGCCGAAGCGCCACCCCACACCTGGGCCCCCACCGGTTTCCTCTGGCACCCAGCCTGCGGTCGGCTAGTGACAGATTTGGGCAGGGTCCCCTCGAAACGGATTCTGCTTCCTTTGCAAGTGGAAATGTTTCTTAGCGCTATTGTTTCCTCCTTTGGTGATGCTTTTTCAAATGGAAAAATGTCATAAATATAATCAGGAAAGGAATTAGCAGATATTTTTGCTCCCAAATTATTTGAGAAACGAAAGGTCAGATTTCTTTAATTAGAGTTTCCTTTTTAGCGTTTTCCGGCCTCAGGACTTTCCCAGCAGGGCTGATGCTCAGAGGCGCCAGGGCGTGTGGGGCCTGAAGGAGGGGATGTCCTGACTTAGTTCTGCGTGTGGCCTGAGATTGGACATGCTCTTCAGGAACACGGATTTGATGTGTGCGCATGTGTGTGTACATATGTATATGTTGTTAAAAAACGTCTGATACCATTTTGGGGGGGGGAGCAGTCATTGCCAATAAGGGTAAAGAGAGCCCCTCCCGTCCCCGCAACCACACACTTTTTGTTGACCATGAAGTTGCAGGGATGCTAGTCGAACCCTTCATGTGGTTCCTGGATGACATTGCGTGTTAGGCTGTAAGCTTGGGCGAGCCTTCTGTTCTCTGATGTCTTTAATTGGGGTTAATGAAGAAAGCGCTCAATTTCCCAGAAACAAGTTGGTTCTATTTTCTCGAAATGAAATTTGTAAGAGTCTTTGAAGATGACTGTCTCTTCCCATCCGCAGTGAGATCCGCTGCCGGGGGGCCGCACTCCCAGCCCTTCTCCAGCGTCATCCCCTCGTCTCCAACAAGATGGGGCCCCAGTAGTTTCTCAAAGCGCCACTTGCTCGGAGCTCCTCTGTTCCAAAATCTGTAGCCCCGAGTAGCACTGAACTACCCTGGACCTCTGAGACCTCCTCTTTAAAATGGGGACACCGGCAACCCTTGACATCATGGTGGCCAGCCCTTTATAATTGCTTATTCCCGCCTGCCCCACTAAGAGGGTGAAGGGGGGGTGGCAGGGCAGAGTGACATGGCCAGTGTCAGGAGCCACATGCCTTCAGCTCCTTTCTTTTCCTTGGTCGCCTGGGAGCCCCAGCAGCCTTCCATGGAAATCCATGCTGCCCACCAGGGTGAGCCACCCACTCAGAAGAGCCAGGCAGGCTGAGCCACGAGGCAATCTCCCCCACTGGAAAATCTAGTATTTTGGATTCATTCTTAATTTTGACAACACCTTTTTTTGACACCAATTCTATACTGACTCCTAGTTACTATATCGTTCTGATTTCTTCTGGATTCATTGTTTTCTTCTTGCTGGAGTAAACCCTTAACAGATTTTCTCAGACAGGGCTTTGTAAAATAAATTCTTTGAAACCAGGTATGTACTAGAATAATGTTATTACTTTCTTACGTTGAATAATAATTTAATTAGATAGACTGTACTAGGTTAAAAATATTTTCCTTTCCAAATATTTAAGCTAGTACTCGGTTGTTTTCTCATATCATTACCCATCAGGAGGCCCAATGAACACCTTGTTTTTGTTATTTTGTAGGTGTTATGGGTTGGATTGTGTCCCCTAAGAAGATGTGTTAAAATCATAGCCCCGGTACCTGTGAATATGACCTTATTTGGAAATAAAGTTATTGCAGATGAAATTAGGTAAGGTGAGGTCAGACTAGAGTGGGGTGGACCCTTGATCCAATATGACTGGTGTCCTTATAAGAAGAGAAAGACACACAGACACAGAGAAGAGGAAGCCACATGACGATGGAGGCAGAGACTGGAGTGATGTGTCTACGGGCCAAGGGCACCAGGAGTCACCAACAAACCTCTAGGTTCTCCCCTAGGGCCCTCAGAGGGACGCGGCCCTGCCGACTCCGTGATCTGGGACTTCTGGAAGTATGACAGAATGAGTTTCTGTTGTTTTAAGCCACCCTGTTTGTGGTCCTTTGTTACAATTGCCCCAGGAAACTAATACTAGGTAGGCAATCTACCTTTTCTTTAGGCAGATATGAAATTTCACCTTTTTCTTAGTTCTTACTACTATCTAGTTGATGTGTGTTTTAATCTGTCCTGTTCAGTACTGTCTGAAGATTTATACACACACACACACATTTAATCTGGGGGGACTTTCAGTCATTTCTTCAACAACTTCTCCCCGGCTCCCCTTTCCACTTCCTGTCCCTTTAGGCTGTGCTGGTGACATCTCTCCTCTGCCCCCCCCCCATTTCTTATCCCTTCCCAACCCCAGATCCCCAGTTCACTCTTCAGTAGGGTCTGCCCTGAACATCCTATGTTCTATTTTTGTTTTTATTTCTTTTAAAAGAATTTTTAATTTTTAAATTACAGTCTGTGAATAATGTTATATTAGTTTCAGGTGTACGGCCCCGTGAGTGACACCTATGTAACTTATGAAGTGGTCACCCCATCAATCTAGTACCCACCTGGCCCCATACATAATTATTACACCACTACTGACGGTGTTCCCCGGGCTGTACCTTCCATCCCGTGACTGTTCTGTAACTAGCAACCTGTCCCTCTCAGTCCCCTCCCCTTTCTCACCCATTTCCCCAGGCCCCTCTCTAGCAACTGTCAGCATGTGCTCTTTATCTGTGAGTCTGTTTCTGCTCTGCTTGTTCGTTTATTTTGTTTTTCAGATTCCACATATAAATGAAATCATCTGGCCTTTGTCTTTCTCTGACTGACTTATTTCCCCGTTACATACCCCCTAGGGTGCTGCTGCAGATGCAAGGTCCCATTTGTTATGGCCGAGTCATAGTCCCTTGTATATGTGCCCCGTTCCTCTCCACCCCTCACGGATGGTGGCACTTAGGCTGCGTCCGCATGTGTGCTGTTGTCAGTAGTCCTGCCGTGAACATGTGCATGTACATGTCTTTTCAATTTAGTGTTTTGAGTTTCTTCAGATAAATACCCAGAAGCGCAGTTGCTGGGTCCTTCTTTGTCTCTTGTTACAGTCCTTGTTTTAAAGTCTATTTTCTCTGGTATAAGTATTGCTACCCCAGCTTTTTGTTTTTATTAATTCTCACACGAGGATATTTTTTCCATTGCTCTTCAGAGAGAGTGGAAGGGGGAGAGGGGGGGGGGGCAGGGACATCGATGTGAGAGAGACACATCGATTGGTTGCGTCCCGCTCACGTGCCGCCTGGGGCTGGGGACTGAGCCCGAAACAGAGGTACGTGCCCTTGGCCAGAGGTGAACCTGGGACCCTTCAGTCTGCAGGCTGACGCTCTAACCACTGAGCCTAACCCGCTAGGGCATACTGTTTGTTTGTAACATAATCAGTGTTTTGAACTGAAGAGCTGGGGATGAGAAAGGTCTGGGGGCTTGTTGTATGGGTGAGGGGCCCGCAGGTTGATGTGCAGCTGCGCTGTGCACAGATAAGCCGCGTGACCCCAGTGCTGGGCTCTTGAGACTTAGGGCCGAGGCTCCAGAGTCCTGAGCTGTGGCAAGCTCATTGCGGGAGAGGCACTGAGACATCCCTCAAGGACGGTGTCCCCGGGTTAGAGACAAGGTTGGGATAAGGCTGGTGGAGGGTTTCCCCCCTAAACCCCAAAGCCTGGCGACTTTTTGACAGCTCTCCTGTGTCTGAGGGGCTAGAATGCACCGCTCCTGGGGGGGTGGGAGGTTAGGAATAATATTTAGGTTGATTGACAGCACATAAGCCTGAATGGTGAGCTGGTTCCTGCTCCACCATCCTCCTGAGCAAGTCACTAGAGGGACCATCACCAGATGTCACACTGAGAGAGATGGAAAACCCTGTCCAGGGAAAAGTGTGGTGCGGGCCAGTTTTCCCCTGGGAGCCAGTTGTGGCTGGCACCTGTGTGCAGAGAAAACATTCTGGTTTTCTGTGTTGGTTCCCACTGTGCTATTTGGAGGCCATTTAATACCTTCACAGTGAGGTTTCACTTTCCATCTACCCCTGTTGTCTGAAAGGGCCTGGAGCTTCCCAAGCTGTAGGGTATCACGTCTGTCGTCTTTGAGTGTCATCACTGGGCACTTCACCCTTGAGTGGAGACACTACTTCAAGAGCGAGGTCAGCAGGGGGTCCCCCGGGAGGCCCTGTAGCATGGCGCTCAGAGTGATGCTGAGGGGCCTATATTGCTGTGGGCAAGCTTGGCTGTCAACCCTCCAAGGGGGAGCTGTGCCTCCCAACACACAGGGGACAGCTGAGTGGGATGGGGAGGGGGGGCTGGTGGAAATAACTACATGACTAAGCTGGCCAGGTATGTCTTGGTTTCGGGGTCAGCTCAGAAGAGGGTCTGACATCTGCACCAATTGTCCCAACTGGGGGCACCTGTGCAGCTCGAAAACGCTTCCTGAAAGGTCTTTAGATTCTATTATGAGGTCTACAGAGCAGTTCGTAGATTGCAATGTCTATCTACACAGCGACAGCTACTCTCGAGAGAGTCCAAGGCTGGGGATCCAAGTCAAGAGCCTGTGTCTGTGTCAGGGGAGGTGCAAGCTGTGGGGTGCAGGTGGTTGGGTGGGCAAGGCTGAACCAAGGCAGATAAAGAAATGTCTACCTTCTTCTGGAACCGTCTTGAATCTGTGACCAACCTTCACAACCCCCAGAGAAGAAATCATTGTTTCCCTCAAAACTGTGTTATATGGCCCGGCTGGCGTGGCTCAGTGGTGGAGCATTGGCCTAGGATCCAGGAGATCGCGGTTCGATGCCCGGTCAGGGCACATGCCCGGGTTGTGGGCTTGATCCCCAGTGGGGGGCACGCAGGAGGCAGCCGATCAATGACTCTCATCACTGATGTTTCTCTCTCTCCCTCTCCCTTCCTCTCTCTGAAATCAATAAAAACGCTTCTTTTTTTTTTTTTAAAAGTTGTGTCCAGGAAGGGAGAGAACATCCCAAACTGACGGGTCTTTAGAGGCCCTTCTTGCTGTGTGTTTTCCCCTCTTGTTAAATTATAAGGTTCTTAATGGCAGAGGCCTTTCCGGCGCCCACCCTTTTCACTGGGATTGTGTCGGCGCCTCGTCGCATGCCCTGCAGGAGTACGCGTGTCCTGGCGATTGCAGTCCTCTTCAGGACAGCCGGGAGCTGCGGCTCTCACCTTCCTGTCATCTTCCGAGACCACTTGTTAAGCAGGTGCGAGCTCGGCTGCGGCTGTTGAACGTGATGCCTGGCCCGCCGCGGCGGGAGGGCCCGCGCCTGGAGACTGACGGACGCTGCGGGCGAAGGTTTCCATCTTCCTCCAGAGCTGTTCCCGCAGAGCCGGCTCCACCGGGAGGAGCACCGCGTCACGGGGTCCTGGGGCAATGAGGACGTCGCACTGATTTCTTCCCCCTTGTCCAGAGAATAAACTTCAGCTAGGCTTTTTGGCTTCCTGGAATATATATATATTTTCCCTGAGAAAGCATAAATAGCAATTCTTGGCTAAAGATGGGTAACTGGAAATAACCGTCATATCCCCGGGCACACGTGCAATCAGAATACAGACAGCGCCTCCTTCCCCCTTCCCCTCCCTCCCCCTTTCTCTCCTCCCTCCCCTTCCCTTCCCCTCCCCTCCCCCTCCTCCTCCCCCTCCCCTTCCCTCCCCCTTCCCTTCCCTTCCCCTCCCCTCCCCTTCCCTCCCCCTTCCCTTCCCTTCCCCTCCCCTCCACCCTCCCCTCCCCTCCCCTTCCCTCCCCCTTCCCTTCCCCTCCCCTCCCCCTCCCTCCTCCCCCTCCCCTTCCCTCCCCCTTCCCTTCCCTTCCCCTCCCCTCCCCTCCACCCTCCCCTCCCCCTCCTTCCCCCTTCCCTTCCCCTCCCTCCCCCTTTCTCTCCTCCCTCCCCTTCCCTTCCCCTCCCCTCCCCCTCCTCCTCCCCCTCCCCTTCCCTCCCCCTTCCCTTCCCTTCCCCTCCCCTCCACCCTCCCCTCCCCTCCCCTTCCCTCCCCCTTCCCTTCCCCTCCCCTCCCCCTCCCCCTCTCTTCCCTCCTCCCTTCCTCCCCCTGCCCCTCCCCTCCCCCTGCATCTCCCCCCCCTCCCTGCTCCCCCTTCCCTCCTCCCCCCCCTCTCCCATTCAGCCAGGAAATTTCACTGAGGGGATCTAAGACTTTGCAGACACTCAGAATTTTAAACCACAGGTTTCACTGTCATCGTTTTAGACACTTATTTACTTCAAAGGAACAGTGGGGCGGGAACTTGAAATCCAGTTAATACTGGGGGCTGGCTTTCTGGAAGTAACTGGCCGTGTGGGGAGATGAAGGGGGCTCACCTCGGCTGCTGGGCCGCGTTTCCCGGAGCTTTAAGCCTGCCCCAGGCCAGGCGCCGTTTCTGGAGGAGTGATTTGCTCTCGGCTCCGAAACGCCCGCGCGCAGGGCTCAGCGGTGCCTCTGGGGAGGCCCGTCACCCCTGAGGTTCTCCGAGGCCCCGTGCTGCCGGGCCTGGTGGATACGCAAAACTTTGGAGGTCTGAATTTTCTTTCTTTTCAAAATATATTTCACTGCAGTAAACCTTCAGCCAAGCTTCTTGCCGATGGCAGACAGTTTAATTGCTGTGGTGAACTCGGCTGACGCTTTCTGGAAAATTTTGGGCGCTATAATCATCCATCGAACCCAGAGAAAATAGATTTCAACCCAGACAAAGATGTGCCCGTGGCCCAGCCTCTCAACAGAGCTGCTCTGTCCAAGGGTGTTGTTTCCCTTCCCCTCTCAGGCTTTCTTGCACGCCTCGCAAGTCCAGAACATACTATTCGGGTGGCAAACCCAGAGAGGCCCAGGGTGAGACGAACCGGGGGTTTCTGTTTCTCCCCCCCACCCCATCTGTCTTCCCGGAGCACCTGAGATAGTGGATGGCAGGACCAGTTGGTTGTTATCACTCATTTGCTTTATTTATTATTTTAAAATTTCGCAGGTGCTGGTGCCTCTGGGTAGCTCAGGACGTCAGCCCTTGGGGTGGCTCCAGTTGTGTATTGCAACAGACCCGGCACCTTTCCTGAGCGCCATCCACATGCCCAGGCGCTATTTCCTTGGGCCCCTTGTTTTCTTTCTTTCTTTTTAAATCAATAAAGGATATTTTCTGAACGAATGATGCCTGGTTCAACATGGAAATTATAATTTGGAGCCTATCAGAAAATATTCAGCATGAAAGCTGCGTTAGTCACCACACCCAAGATTGCTGCCATCTTAGTGGCAAAATAAAAACCACCACCCAGTGGAGAGTGTCTTTGTTCACTGCAGCCGCCAAGGACTATGAAGTGTGTTGATGGCTTTTTTTCTCAGCTGTGTTTATAACACTTGCACACACCCTGTGGCATGAACAGCCAACCCAGGCTTGGACTTTAAGTGGATTTACTTTAACGGGCTCCCCTTATGCGTGCCACTGTGCCGGTAAGAGCTCTGAGCTTCAGCAGAGCTTCTCAGCGTCTCACAAGGACTCCTACACGTGGTGGGAAGGAAGGACCAGAGGGAGGTGGCACCTGGTGAGCCGAGGGACCTGGGATCTGGGCCCAGATAAGGGGCCGGGGAAGGAAGCAGCTGAGACAGAGGCAGTGATTGGACGTTTGGCCGGTCTGTTCCCAGAAGGGGCCTCCCTCACCCCTGCTGGGAGGCAGAGGCAGGGGCCTGGGGTTGGGAGGAGCTGTTAACAGCCTCATTTATCCAGCTACTTGTCCTCATCAAAGCCGCCTGCACCACGGGCATGAGGTTCCTAGATGGGGTTGCTCCTGTGGGCGACAGATTCCACACCCACGAGCTCCAAGGAAAGGCGTCCTTCATGGGATCTCGCTCACCCACTTGCGGGGCCGAGTGGCTTTGTCATTGCTCCCTGTTTGGAGGTGAAAACGTTGAGGCTCGGAGGGCTCGGCGCGGGGTTTTGAGGGAGGCCGCCGTCTTCCACGCCCCCCGTGATTCGGAGCCAGGTCACTCTGGGCTCCTCACTTACCTCCCTCATTTCCTGGCCAGCCGTCCCCTGCCGCCTCCGTCAAAGCTGCCCTTTGTTTCATCAAATACTTTCAAGTGTTTTTCTCTCTCACAAGAGCCGGCCCTGCTCAGACAGTTTCTTCTCACGAAACACTGGGGGTGACTGGCGATCTGCTCGCCTTCCCTCTACTTTCTCCAGGGAAAGCAAAGATGTTAAGTCTTTTTGCAGAAAAGAGACTTGCGGTGTTTCAGCAGGAAAGGATTCATTTGCATTAAGAAGCTTTGGGCTATGAGCCAGGCAGAACCCTAGTGAAAAAGGGGTCCATCCTCCAAACCCACACTGTGCAGCCCGGAGGTGGCAGCACTTCTGGGGCCTGGGGACTGAGATGTCATCAGGGGCCTGGATCCCTTGGCTCTTTGGAATGGTGACTCCTCCTGCGTGTCCTCTTCTGACCCAGAGATGGCTGCCGCTGCACCAGCCATCACCTCCACACACCCTCGGCAGACCTGTTTCTCTTTAACAGACTCTCTTTATCAAGGAGGAAAGGTTTTCTAGATAACCCTGCTGCTCCCAGACTTCTCCCAGCCCGCCTGCACGCTCTGACAGTCCACACTCCCCCACCAGGGCACGTGGTCCCCTGCATGCCGTCCCTAGGCCAAGGGGGCGGCTCCTCAGGCTCATCTAGGTCTTCATGGACCCCCCAACTCTTCCTTCTCCTTTTCTGAGCTGAAAGCTGGAGTTCTTGGGGCTCGCAGCCTCCCCTCCTCTGTGCCTGGGATATTCTAGGGCTCCCAGATAGCTTTCCGGATTTTCTAAGGACTCTGCATGCCAGTGATGGAGGCGCGGACACAGGGTTCAGGCTTCACTTCTTCCTGCTCCGCCCTCTCCAGTCTATGACACAGGCCTGGGTTTCTCACGTTTTCAACCTCACTTTCTCCTACCGATGGCTTGTGCACCACGGAGAAAGGGGGTCCTCCCTTCCTCCAGGGAAGCATCTTGATGACCCGACCCCTGCTGCAGTCGCTGTGAGGATTGTGAGGGCCGATAACTGAGCTGTACATCAGAATAGTCCTGCCCTGAGGCCCGGACAGGAAGGGCCTCACCTTGGCTTCCCCCCGGGGCCAGGAGTCTGCGGGGCCTTGCCCGTGACCCCTGGTCTACACTATGCTCCAGGGACTGGGGCGAACCTGTGGCAGGTGGTGGAGCCTTAGCCCAAGAGGTGGCCGTGGAGTGGCCGTTTGGGAGGGTGGTACATGGCCATCCAAGCAAGCTGGACACCCATAGGTACGTGAGCTTCCCTAGGGGTGGACAGAGCCTGGTGGGCAAAGAGAAGGGGAGAGCGAAGGGGGTGGGCTGGGCCTGGGGTGGGGGCATCCTGGCACTCCTGGGGGTTAGAGGTTTCTAAATTCACACAGTGTTCCAGGCTGGTATCAGGAGCAATTATCAAGGTGGAGGCCAGAACATAATTGAACAGTTTGTCCCCTTGGTTGATCACTTTTAAACGTGCAACATGTGGTTTGCAGGCCCCCGGGTCACTCTCACCCTGGGCAGCACCACTGTTTGGGGTGCGCTGGTTGGACGGTGGCCTGAGTTGCCATATGGTGCCTTATCCATCGACAGGGAGCTTTTAATTTTTATCCACTTGTTCCACTGCTCTTATGTAACTTTCAAAGCAACCGTGGGCTGGTATTAACTCTGATTCCTACTTGACGGTGTCAAGCGCTCTGCAGCTAATCATCATGTAACTCAATCGTGTAGTTTAAATTTCTTTTCTAGAAGAAAGACGATTAGGGCTCTGTAGACACTGGGCCACTGGCACCAGCGACGGCATTCTCTGTGCAGCAGACCTGTCCTCTCTTGTCTAGTAAGAGAGCGGCCTCCTAATGGCTTTAAAAAATGCCACCTCCTAGCAAGTACTGGACGCCTGGCAAGAGAAGCACCACCGAGGTGTGTGTGCTCTGTGCCAGGTTCTGCCAGAGAGGGAAATCATGGCACATGGTCCCCGCTCTCAGAGTAGTGGCTAGAACTGAGGAGGGATGCAGAGTGAGAGAGCACATATTAAAAAAGATTTGCTCTGGCCGGTGTGGCTCAGCGGGTAGCTGGCCGTGGCCAAGGTCCGCGGGTTCTATTGCCAGTCAAGGGCACATACCTGGGTTGTAGGTTTGATCCCGGGCCCCGGTTGGGGCACATGCGGAAGGCAACTAGTTGCTGTGTCTCTCTCACATCGATGTTTCTCTCTCTCTCCCCCCACCTCCCCTCTAAAAATTAATGAAAAAAATCTTCACTTGAGGATTAGCAACAACAACAAAATATTAACAATTTTAATTAAAAAGTTGAATAGGTGATAGAGTCACACGGTTCAAAATCAGTAAACCACAAGAGGCCCTCCCTCTGCACAAATCCCCGACCACCCAGGTCTGTTCTCTGCGCACCAGGGTGCCTTTTCTTCACATCCTGCCAGCAAGCGCCTTCTCCTGTCTTTTTGATAATAACCATTCTAACAGGGGTGAGGTCACTCTAGCCTTCTCGACTGGACGTTCCTCCAACACGACACGCTTGTTCCTGAGTCGGGACAGCTGTTCACTTTGCTGAGAAAGTTCTTCCCAGATGTTTGTTCCCAGCTTTCTGCTCCGACATCACCTCCCAAGAGAGGTTTTTTTCTGGCCATTCTAAGAGTCCTGGGCCCTGCCATGGTTCTCTGCCTGCCCCCGTGGTGGTGTTCTCCTTCACTGTCTCGCTCAAGACTGCGTGTGTGTTTGTGTGTCACTGGAAAGGGCCTCCATGAGGACAGGGCCTCGTCTTGCTCACTTCTATATTCGATATACTGAGCACAGTGCCTGGCCCAGAGCAAACCCCCAGTAAACACTGTTGGGCTCATTACCAAATGAAAAAAATCAACGAGGGACATCTTGGCACTTGCTAGGTGCTATAGGCATATAAAAAAATTCTAAGTCATCCTATGCACTGAGAGACGGGAGCTTCCTTCTGATGGATTAATCAGGGAGCACTCCCCCTGCGGGGTGCGTGACCTCCGTATCAGGTGGGGTCCGTCCCCAGGTCACCAAGGAAAATAGATCTCTACTTAGTAGAAGACCACTGCTCCCCCCTCTATGAAGTCAAAACTGTGTAACAGCAAATTCTCAGAGCCTTCTGGGAAAGCCGGCCTCCTTTCCAGGGAGCCAACATTTGCTCTGGCTCGGATGATGTGTTTCGTGATTTTTGAGTCTAACTTAGAAAACTTTAGGACAGCCAATTAATCTACTTGAAAAGACCCGGTCAATGCAATTGAGACTTTTTCCCTGACATAATGGAGACGAAGCTTGAAAGAGATTTTTAAAAAGTTGTCTTTAAAACAGGCTTTTTATTTATTGAAGAGCCAAAGGTGAAGCCATCTGTTACTGTAATGATCATCTTTAGGGGACAGCCATAAAGGTGCCAACAAGTAAATACGCCCCTGAAATGTCCACCAAGGTCCTGCCAAGCTCCTCCGCCTCCTGCCTTCTCTCTCCCCACTGCCCTCGGGTAACCGAGGGGTAAACGGCTCCGAGTGTTTGCTGGTGTCACTGATGAGTTCAGAGGTTGAGCGGCACCGAGGTTCATGGCACTAATATCTGATTTGTTAGACATGAGTTTCCTGGAGACAGAGCTGGGAGGCCTTGGGTGCTGAGGCCGCATTTCCTCTTGGGGTGACTTTTGACCCTGCCCTTCTCCGAGGGGGTCACTGACACACAGACCTTCCTATGTTGTCCTGGGTCAGTTTACACCACGAATAATGAAGCAGGACCTGCTGCGGGAAACCCAAGGCCACTTCTCACCGATGGCTCCAGTGCCCACCACACGCGCTCCAGAGTCCTGTGGCCTAAGGGGGGAACAGCAATGTGGGGCGATGATAACACAGGCTTTTTATAGTCTACGCCACATCGGGATTGACAAAGGACACGCCATGCTACGTGGTGCCGGCTGCCTGCCCGCCCCTCCCTGCGAAGCTCGCTCTTCATCAATCGACTTAACTGAAACCTCAGGCTCTCAGGCCCCTTTGATCCCCCTTGCAGGTTTCTGGTGGAGACTGCATTTGTGCTGAGGATCATTTTCACTTTGCAAAGAGGTGTTCAGGAGATCTGATGGCAGCGTAATGTCAGAGACGCTCTAATTCCTGAGCCCTGGTTTGGGTGAAGGTGGAGACTCTCCAGACCCGCTATATTAGATTTTCATCCCAGTTATGTGGGGCTGGGCCCCCAGCGGTTAGCACGGACGCGGTAATTAGGGGATAGCTCCGCTCCCAGGCATTATGACCAGCTGGCCCCAGTGCCAAAGGGCCGACACTTGGGCTTCTGATGAAAAACAGATGCAAATGTGACCAGAGTAATTGCAGGAAACATCGTTAACAGGACTGGGAGTCTGCAGAGGAGGGCACACGGGAAAGGGCAGGCTTTATTTCGGTTTGTCTTTAAACAAAGGCAGTTCTTTCCTCAGCACTTTGAAATGCTGACATGACTGCCCTTTATTGTTTAAGAAATCACGCCAGCGAGTTTTGCACGTTTGACACTTGTCTACTCGGAAAGTGGCAGGTGGTGGGATAAGACAATACCCCAGAGCTGTCGGTGCTTGTGGGATGAGCGTTTAATCAGGGCTGTTGTGACATGGGCCCTGTGTGGACTTGGGACACTGTCAGGGGACACATCTTCTGCACTGGAAGGCATCCAGTCCATGGGCAGGCCCAGGCCACTTTTGCAAGAAAGGGAAATAGCACATTCATGTTTATTGCTTAAAATTTGAACCTTCTGAGTCCTGTTCCATCCCCCTCAAAGTTTACTTCCACTTCCCTGCCCCGATGGTTTTCTCACTTCCTTAATATCTTGTTAAGGTCACAGGAATAGGAACAAATTGTTTCTTGCAAAGGTCATCTTTTGAAAGAGCATGTTTGGCTTTCCAAGGCGCCAGGGTTCCTGGCCTCGAAGGAGAAATGCGCGCACTGATCCAGGCAGAGAAGACAGACGCTGGAGAGGCCCGGGATGGGCCAGGCCTGGGTGTAAAGAGGGTGGAGGGGGCGAGTTCTCCGAGGGGAAGACGGAGCTGACCAGGAGCCTGAGGCAGGCACAGGGTGGGGAGGCCAGGGATGCAAAGGGAGGGGAGAAAGAGCCTCACTCAGGAAGGATTTCAGTGGCCCTGGCGTTTCCCACGATGGCAGCGGGTTAAGGAGGTGGGTCCTCCCCCTCCTAACTGCTCCAGGGAGTGGGCCAGCTGACCCAGGGCGGCAGTTCCCCTTTCTGTTTTGAGCATGGTCACTTGCGGGGCCACGTCTTGACCTAACTTCTGAGAAACCCCTTCACAGCCCAGGGCCTCCACCGGGAGGGCGGGAGCAGCCCCATGGCTCGGAAATGCCCTCCGAGGCTTCACAGGTGGGAGCTGCCGGGTGAGATTTAGCCCTGGGCCCGGCACGCACACCCTGGCGAGCTGCCTCGATTCACCGGCTCCCCTTTGTCACCCCCCGTCTCCAGTTCCTGCGCTCCAGCCGACTAGGCCCTGGTGTGTTCCGACGCCCCTTGTCTCCACCATCTGGAATGCGCTCTCTGCCTTTTGCACCCAGCAGTGCCATCTGCACTCATTAGGCTCAGCCCGAAGGCCGGTTCCCTGATCCTCCGTGGGCACCGCAGCTCAGTTTTCTAGCTTCCTCCTCGGAACACGGACGAGCTGATTTACTCACCCAGGGGGTGTCCAGGTGCTGCCTGGCCATCCAGAGCCAGCGCGGCCTTCTCGCCTTTGTCTCTTTGTACCTGGTCCAAACAAGTACAAACAAGAGATGTTCAATACATGTCAGATAGAGGAACTAGAGGTTTTGTGGTGGGAACCTCTTCCAGATTTTCAAGAAACCAAAAAAAAGGGTCCACTTTCAAAAAAAGGGTAGGTGAAGCTTGTGTCAAAAAAGAAGCATCTAGGAGGTTTGGCTGTCATACCAAAAATAGCAGGTGACTCATATTCTGGCTGAAGAGATGATGCTTTGTTTGAAAATTCTGAGTCCAAAAAGCCTGTGATTAATGCCTTCAATCCATCCATCCCTCCATCCATCACCTGTCCTTCCACCCACCCACCCGTCCATTTATTCATTTCCCCCAAGAACTGTTGAGACTTTGAAAACAAATAGGACAAGGTTCCAATCTGGAGAGGCATATAGATGTTTTTCTCAGGGATAGTCATGGCTATGTGATTATTATTAGGATGAAATTCAAAACAATATTACATGTAAATTAGAGTCGCCTAGCGATGGAACGTTATACAGCCATTAAGCTAAGCGATGATTGTTAAGAGTGGGTGACAATATGGAAGATGGTATGATATAATATTAAGTGAAAAAGTGCATCTAGCAATTGAAATAAGCATATTCAACGAAAAAATCGTGGGAGGAAATGGAAAAAATGTGAACAGTAGCTCGAGTGCTGGGAATGTGGGTGACATCTCACTCTTCTTCCTACTTCTGTGCATTTTCCAAGTTTTCCTTGAAGAGCCCATTCTCTCTGCATTTTCCATTCTTTGTGAGCAGGGTACTTAAGCAGGAATTTCTCCCATGCTCCTTGTATTTTCTCTTGGCCATTTGAATGTCTTAGTAGAGTTTGCTCTATAGGACAGGAGAGATACACTGTCTTTCTGTGGTTAAAAAAAAAGTATGTGTCTGTATATAAAATTTTAAAATGTATTTATGTGTTATAAATCCATAAAATAATATATATGCTTTTATCCCCACCCCCCAAGGTGTTTTCTATCTTGTTTCCAACCAGATTAAACCTGGGTGGGCTTTGCTGCTGGGCCTTTGTAGGCCCCCTAATGGGAGAAGAGCCCGAAGACTTCAAGTCAGTCACTTGAAAATGAGCTTCTCCTCTCTGTGGCCACACTGATGAATCAGCCAAGTTTCTTCCTTGGGGAGAAATGATTAAAAGTCCTGTTTATAAGCCTTACTGTGAATGCACCTCCTTCCACTGAGCTGATCATGGTTTCTTGGCTGATGTTAGCTCATGGTATTTGTCTGGGCTTCAGATCCTTTGCGATTTAGAACTCAGTGTCACAGTTTCCCCGTGGGCACTGTTCACTGCGTGGCTCTCGAGCCTCTCATTTTATCTACCGTCATTCCCTGGCTGGTGGTCCCCACATCACATTGCGGCTCCCCGTCCACTGCGGGAGCTCATGCGGTCATGCAGCGGGCTCGCTGTCCTTGGCAGGCCCTGCACAGAGTGAGGCTCTGGGTGTAACATGCTCCGAGGGTGTTTGTACGTGGTCCCTCTGCTCGAAAAGGACAGCAGCGTCTCTGGCGCTTGAGCGAGGTCTGCGGGGGCTTCTCTGCAGCTGGCTCAGACCTCGGCGCCCTTAGATTTGGCCAATGAGAGCTCCGAGGGCAGCTCTTCCAGGAGGGCAGGACACCCCCTGGGTGGGGAGGGCTTTTGGTTCCCATGCAGGCCTCTTGGTGGGGCCACCTCCAGCCGATCCCTGGGCCGGTGTAACATTCAGCATGGGACAATCCCAGTCCCCGAGCCCTTGCTTGGGCTAGAAAGGACTCTCAGGGCTTTGTATGAATGGTCTCCTTTCCTCCGTGAAAACAGCAATTGCCCACGGTCACGCAGGGAGGCGCAGAGCCAGCCTGCGCAGGTCTGCCTGGCTCCCACATCTTCACTCTTAGCCTCTGCGCGCGGCCATTCCTGCCTCTCACTCTGCTACACGGAGCAAGGGACTCCCGTGTCCCTTGGATTGAAAAAAAGAATCAGGGGGACATGGCAGAAGCAGGGTTGATCTGAAATGAGTCTCTTCCAACAGAGACGGAGGGGCTCAGGGAAACTTCAGAGGGGGACAGATTTCAAAAATGCAATTACTTTAAGCTCATGGGGACTCGATGGGGGAAGACTAGAACTTGGTGTCACTCTTGGAAAAGAAGGTAAATGACCTCAGGAAGACCAGTCAGGAGGCCATTGTGTGTCCCGTGTGGAATTGTGCGCCCACCCCCTCGTAGGCCATGTGACGATGGACCCTCTGGACCTCATCCCTTACAGCCTCTGCCACACTATGTTCTCACCTGCTGCCACCCTGGAGGCGAGTACACAGCCCTCCAAGCATTCTGTTCGCCTGTCCCAGGCCAGGGAGGAAAGCTAGGTCACCATTTGCGCCCAGTGGCGTTGCATCTTGAGGGGTGAGTATGGTTTTGCCACTCTGTTTTTGGATCAAGTTGAGAATTCATTACTCACACCCAGAGCTTTCAAAGGGTTCAAGTCCTGCCGCGGCAGAGCCAGCGCGGGGCCGTGACCACTGAGCAGAGCTCTCCTAGCCTGCTGGTGGCTGCGACTTGGCCCTCGGGAGGCCGTGGGGCTTAGGGGACAGATGTGTCCTTGAGCCAGGCACACACATCCCTCAGACACCCACTCAGGTTCTGTGGCACGCTGGGAAAGAAAACAACGACAAGCCATAGTTCCCAAATCTCACAGCAGGTACGGTGCGTCAAAGAGGCCACACCTGCCCTCCGCCCCCACTGACTCACCGTGGGGTGACGCGCCGCTAATACCAGGAAAAGCGGGGCGCGCGTTCCTCCGTATCTCCAAAGAAGAAGTGAAACAAACGAGCAAAACAATTCCATTCAAGAGAAAACCCCAAGCTGCTCTAGAAACCGACCGGCACCTGCAGTGAACGAGCTTCTCCGCGAGGGTGCTGCTCAGCCGGAGGCCCGAGGAGCCTTTTCAGGAATGACGTGAGCCGCCGAGCCACCCGGGTTCCCTGGCGTGGGGCTTGAAGACGCCGCCCTGCCAGGCCTGTGCCCGTCCCAGGGCCATGGCCTGTGCTGGGACAACTGCCCGCCGCCCAGACGAAGTGAAAAAGAGGCCGGCAAAGTTCACCTCCGAGCGTTGTGTCTTGCAGGTGCCTTGGAACGAGGTCGCAGCTTTGCCTATTGCGTTTCACTGAAGAGGCAGCCTGTCATTTTCAGGACTCTCACCTCTTCCAAAAGGACGGAGCCTTCCCGTGGGCCGCCTCACCGGGCAGGGCCCCATGGGCCACCTCGCCGGGACAGGGTCCCTCCTCACCCAGCAGGGCCCCTCCTCACCCGGGCAGGGCCCCTCCTCACCCAGCAGGGCCCCTCCTCACCCAGCAGGGCCCCTCCTCACCCAGCAGGGCCCCTCCTCACCCAGTAGGGCCCCTCCTCACCCAGCAGGGCCCGTGGGCCGCCTCACCCGGGCAGGGCCCCTCCTCACCCAGCAGGGCCCCTCCTCACCCAGCAGGGCCCCTCCTCACCCGGGCAGGGCCCCTCCTCACCCGGGCAGGGCCCCTCCTCACCCAGCAGGGCCCCTCCTCACCCGGGCAGGGCCCCTCCTCACCCAGCAGGGCCCCTCCTCACCCGGGCAGGGCCCCTCCTCACCCAGCAGGGCCCGTGGGCCACCTCACCCGGGCAGGGCCCCTCCTCACCTGGGCCCCATGGGCCACCTCGCCGGGACAGGCCCCTCCTCACCCGGGCAACCAGGGTTCCTAAGCGGATGCCGACCAGTTTCCACACCTGGGCTAGGACAGGTGGGGATGACAGAAGACAGGTGTCTCTTGGGCACTTTCTTCCTGGGGATAGGTCCCGAGTTTTCTCAAAGGGTTCCTGGGAGGGTGGGCTCATCCATTGTTGTCGTGTGGCTGCATCTGCCAGGGGGCCCCACCTCGCTGAGTGTCTGTCCTGCCTCACGTGGAGGTGGCTGTGGGGGGTGGACAGTGGGGTCTTTGTGAAGGACGGTCTATTGCGCGGCCATCATGGGCTCGCTGTCCCAGGCGAGTGTCAGCCCGGCCCGCGTGGGCGGCGAAGATGAGCAGTTCTTAACCACGGGTCGAATTCAAGGGCCTGTGAACTTGGGAGGAAACAAGTGGCATCTTCCTTTTCACTGACCTCCAACCTCTACCCGAATTTAGCATCTCCCTGCTCGGTGGGGTCAGTGGTTCCTGCCACGTTGTGGAGATAGGTGACTTCCTGCTGTGGCACCATCACTACAGGGTTTCCGCTCATCACTCCTTCAAAATGTTGGCGTTCCCAGATCACCGCTGACGCTTGTCATCTGATGCGTTAGGGGAGCCCCTGATTTCATATCAGAGACCCGAGAACTGTTTGGATGACACTGTGCTCAGGAGTATTGGCTCCCTTTGCAGCCCTGTGTGGTTTTTTTTTTGAGTTTTCTCTTTCTTTCTTTTTTCCTTTCTTCATTAATCCTCACCTGAGGATATTTTCCCCATTGATTTCCAGGGAGAGCAGAAGGGAGGGAGGCAGGGAGGGAGAAAGAGAGAGAGGGAGAGAGAGAAAAACATCGATGTGAGAGAGACTCATCAATTGATTGGCTCCCGCACGCACCCCGACCTGGGCCTGGGATGGAACCCGCAACCCAGCTTTGTGTCCTTGACTGGGAATCGAACCCAAGACCCTTTGGCCCACGGGCCGATGCTCTAACCACTGAGCTACACCAGCCAGGGCTTTTGTAGTTTTCTGAGAAGGGACCATAGGCTTTGCCATTCGGCCACTCAGACGAGGACCTTTCCTCCTTTCTCTGGACTCACTTCCCTCCTCCCACAGAAACTCTGGGGGTGCTGCAGGTGAGACTTGACCCAGGCTCACTGGGAATCGGTATTCAGTGCGGGGGTGGCTGGGATGGGTACTCAGGCTGGGAACCAATGCTCCTGTGGAGGGCAGGGCCCGAGACTCAGCTGGGGCCAGGCGCCCGGGCCAGATGGAAGTCTAGTCCTGAACTTGGTTGGTGTTCTCTGTGTCTTCTAGGTTTCTATCTCTTATAAGGCCACTAGTCATTGGATTTAGGGCCCACCTGATCCAGGATGCCTCGTGGAGACATCCTTACCTAAATGACATCTGCAAAGACCCTTATTCCCAGTCAGGCCACGTGCTGAGGTTCTGGGTGAACCTACTTCTGGTGGGAAACACCATTTAACTCGTGACACCTGGAGGGGTTTTAAAACTCCTGGTGCCTTGCTTGGCTGGTGTGGTTCAGTGGTTGAGAGTCCACCCATGAACCAGGAGGTCACAGTTCGATTTTTGGTCAGGACATATGCCCAGGTTGTGGGCTCATTCCCCAGCGGGGGACCTGTAGGAGGCAGCGACCAATGACTCTCTCCCTTTCCCTTCCTCTTGCTGAAATCAATAAAAACATATTTTAAAAAAAGAAAAATCCTGGTGTCCAGGCTCTTAGGTTAATTATACCAGAACCCCGGAGGCCAGGACACAGGCCTGGGGAATTTTCAAAGCTCTGGATGATTCCAACATGCAGGGCAGGCTGTAAAACCAAGGGGAGCCTTGTGCTTTATATGAGTGGAAAATCCAAACTGAGATGAGCTCCGTGGGGATCCACCTGGTGGAGGGGTCCGGGCCATTTCTAGTCTTGCCGGGTGCCTGCTCGGATTGGGTGCTGTGTGCGTGTGCACGTGTGGGAGTCTTTTTTCGGTAAATGAAACCTCGTGAAAGAGCAGCTGTGGGCACCCTGGCTCCGGCCTCAGCTGCCATGTGTTATTTCTGGCTTTTCGGCACCTGGATGGCCTGGGCCTCGGCAAGCCCATGTTTATTGTAACTGGGCAGCGCGGCCACTTTGTAACCCGAGTCCCTGGTGCTCACACGAAGGTCTGAACAAAGTGCTTCTCAGTCCTTGACGTGGTAAGTTTTTCTCCTGAGAAACCATGAAGTCGGTTTTCTTGGGTCTGTCAGCTGGGTTTCCATCTGAGGGCTTTTGATCCACAAAAGGGTTATTCAGAGCTCCCCTCAGTCTTAATTAACTGCAGACCCTCTGGACCTGTCTGGTTTCCATTCCGCCTGTGGGCTGTGCCCCCTCTGCGTCGGGGCCCCGCTGGCAGCAGACCCCTGGGCGGGGGGGCTCTGTCCCTGCCGCCCCTGCTCAGACCCCAGCTGGGTCCTTGTGGGGCACAATCAGAGCGAATCTGAGCCCCAGACTTCAGCTCAGGGCTCAGTTTCCAAGGCTGATGGCCTCAAGCTCGGTTCTGGGCCTGGTTCACTTTTAGGGAAGGGAGGTGGGAAACCTGGTGACAGCTCTGCGTAGGGAGGGCTGGCTGGTGGGCTCCACATCTCTGCACAGACTCTGGGTTGGCGTGGGTTCAAACCCACAACAAGCTGTGGACCTGGAGCAATTCCTTACCCTCTCTGTGCCTTTCTTGACCCCTGTGACGTGGTTTTCACCACGGTCCCTACCTCAGGGGTGGTTGCATGTCCATCCTTAGCCCAGTGCCCAGGGAATGCTCCCTGTCACCATTGTGACCTTGTTGAAGTCGTGACTCTGAGAATCAGCACATTTAAGAGCCACAGTTTGGCCCTGGCTGGGTAGGTCAGTGGGTTGGAGCTTTGTCCCGTACCCCAAAGGTTTCAGATTTGATTCCCGGTCAGGGCGTGCGTGGGAGGCAACCAGCCAGTGTTTCTCTCTCACATTGATCTCTCTCTCTCTCTCTCTCTCTCTCTCAAACCAATAAACATATCCTCCCATGAAGATTTAAAAAAAGAACCACAGTTTGATCACTGAAGATCACGTAAAGGAAATGCCAGTCTCTATCTTGTGCCTCTGGACAGACACTAAAGGGCTCCAACTGATCACGTCCAAGACCCCTTGTCATTGCTCCCTCTCCGGCGCCCCAGCTTTCTCCTTGATCCCCAAACTCAAATGCCTCTCAGAGCAGGACAAGCTGCCTGGGTGGGTGCAAGAAGGGGCATCACCCGTGTGCAAAGGCCAGGTTCTTCCAGAGTGGGCTGGGGAGGGGGGGCGACTGAGGTCCCCCAGGTTAATAGATTAATATTATTAATAAGTGGTGAAGCTGGGACTTGAACACAGGGCTTCATAAATAGCAGCATGTTAGGAGTGCCTGTGCCAAGTCCCTTGGAGCCGGGGGACTTGTGTTCTCAGGGGTCTTTGTAAATGGGTCTCTCCCAGGCAGGGGACAAACGCCCATGCATCTGGAGCTGTTCCCAGGGTGTGCGTGGAAACCTAGAACCATCGGGCAGTGATAGTGACACATGGTTTCTTGCTTTCTGTGACCAGGCGCTTACACTGTCATCAAGCAGCCTTCCCTGCAAATACGTGTGCCCTGGGGGCTGTGTGCTGAGCCCTGGGGGCTGGGAGGAGCAGACAGCTCCCTCTGGGCCAGGTGGGACCTCCTGGGCGGGAAGTGGCTGAGGAACTGCCCCCCTACCCCCAGTTCTCCAGGGAGAGTCCCTGTGCCAACTCTGTGCCCAGCACTGTGCTCTAAGCACGGAGGCAGCAGCCGTGACTGGGACAGGTCCATGCCCTGGGGGAGCTCCCAGTCTCCTGGTGGTCCTCACACTTCAGCAGCATCAGGATCACCTGGAGCTGCCCGCCCTGACTTTCTGATTCAACAGGTCTGGGTGGGACCTGAGATAATGGTCTCTAACGAGCTCCCAGCTGACGCTGATGCTGCTGGTCTGGAGACCACACTTTGAGAACCACTCGTCCAAGATGGGATCCCAAATTTTGAATACCTGATAGTCATCTGGCTTAGCTTCTGGAGATTTTGATTCCTTAAGCCATGCATTGGGACAGTCCCTGGGGATTCTGACATCTGAGAGCTGATATATTGGTGGGGGTGCTTGTTGCTGCAGCTCCCTGCCCCCCCCCCCCACCCCACCAGAGAGCTGGAATTTGGAGTTCTGGGCAGGGTCCCAACACTGAATCTTTAGCAAGCACCTCAGGTGACTCTTACATTGGGGCCAGGCAAGACTGGCTAGGTGGGGGAGACGGGGTGGGACTGGGGCTCCTCCACTTGACCGGAGAAGAAGCATCTGTTGTCCCCTTGTCAAGCCCTGGCTGTCCCCTACCTACCACTGCCAGACCCAGCAGTGCAGCAAGCCGCATGGTTCCAGTAAAGGCCCGATTGTCCATTGTGTGATGCTTGGCACCCAGCGAGCTGCCCACACATTCGGTATCCTCAGCTGTGGAAACGCCCAGCAGTTGCCAGAAAAATTTTGACCTTGCTCAAGCTCATTAGGGCTGAGTTTTGGACCTCACAGTGTCCCCCACCCCTCAGCTTTAGCTACGGTTTACTGTTCTTTGCTAGGAGGCCTGATTGCAGCATTCCGGGTCCTTAACTTCCATCTCCCAAGAAAGCAGAGATGTTATCTGAGGCCTAATGATAGCCAGTGGCTAATGATGCAGATGCTTATGCAAATATGTGCTCCAGGATCCTCATCCAGCCTGAGCAAGGCTTATGCAACCCACTGCCTTGAGTCATGCCTCCCCACCCCCACCCCACCCACTTAGGAGTTTGACGATGCTAAACACAGGAGCTTGCAAAACAGTTTGCAGGACCTGGTGTCCTAAGCAAAAATGTCCCAGCTCCACCCGATGCAGTTCTGTGACTAGTACTTAGGGGAGATTCCCCTAAGGAAGTCCCAGAGACTGCAGGGAGACTTAAGAGGTCAGAGGGCCGGGAAGACAGGGAAGTTTTTGCCTGGAGCTCTGTTTCAGGCAATCACAGCTGTGGAACTTGAGAACTGTAGACTCATCCAGAAATCAAGGAGCCTGTGGTCTCTCTCCTATGTGGGGCCAAGGGGTGCAGTGAGAGCTCAGAATGGGGCTCAGGCTCCAATGGGGCTCTCCCCACAGGCATGGGCCTCTCAATTCCTGCACCTGTAAAATGAGAGGAAAATGTCTTTCTGAGTTTTTGCAGAGGCAGATCTTGAGAGGAATCACCAGGTGGCCAGCCTGGCCCTCCCTTGTGATGGGGGCCAGGAGGGGACACCCCCTCCACCAGGAGTTGGGTGTTAACGGGGAACCCACCTAGTGAAGTGGGAGGACTCTGAGGGCAGCAGCGGGTCAGGAAATGGAAACACTTTCTATGTATTTTTACAGATATCCTGGAGGAAGTGGGTCCCTGGGGGGTGCCTCCCTCTATTATTTCCATTAATGCTGTTTGCCCTCCATGGCTTTCATGGGCACCTGGACAGAAGATGGGGAGAGAGCACTGTGCTTTGAGACATCAAGGGACTCCCAGGAAATAAGCAAGCGCACAATTGTCCTAAGGATCCTTGTCACATGCTTTCCATCCACATAAGTTTGGATCGAGGGGCTGGCAGGAGGCAGGGGGCAGGGGGCAGAGGCAGGTGTGCTGGGAGGCGGGGCTGGATGCCCAGGCAGGTGAGAGGGAGGCTCAGGTGGAGGGCGGCCCAGCACCAGGGTTGGGCTGAAGTCAGAGGCCTGAGGGATGGAGTGACTCTGACAAGACACTACATTTGAGTTTCACCTTTATTTAAAAAATGCCCCACTCGCCGGCCTCACAGCTAAGGGTTCTAGTGCCCTGGCTTGCAGAGCGACTGTGAACCAGGTGAGAATAAAACATTTATAACCGGCCATCTCCGCTCAGCAGAAAGGCTTTGAGTCGGTTAATTACGAAGTGTGAACGTGGCCACGATTTTGATGGGTGCCCCAGAAGCCTGCCCCTGCAGTCTGTGCTCACCTTGCTCACCTGTGGGTGCGCAACCTCAGCTCAAGGGTCCCCCGTGTGTGTCCTCAGCTCTGCCAGGAGAGGCTCTAGCTGGTGCCTGAGTTCTTTCCTGTCTGGGTGCCTTGACCTTTTGGTAAAGCAAGAACCCACTGGTTAGGATGATGTTTTAAAACATATAAAACCTTCTGGATTGCAAAGGAAATGGATGATATCAATACACAGTTATCAAACTAAAAAACTTCGATCTCCTTTTTAATGCATTTAGTAATAAGATCTATAGGCAGTTCTGAGAACCACTTTAATGTCAAAGCATTGATGGGTGAGCAACGCTACGCTCAGATTTCTGGAACAAATGTAACTGATGTTACATCAGAGTATCTGGGACTTCTAATTGATGACCAAGTCCTAGGGCTGTCCCTGCTGTTGGTCATGTCTATTCATGATGCAAGAAAATACTAATTTTTGGTTAGAGATTAGGGAAAATAAAGATGTCATTTTTTTATGCAGTTTCAAGGAGCCCCTGAATTCTGTCCACTGACACTTTGGGGATCTTGTGAACTCCTGATTAAGACCCTCAAATTAGAGCTTATCGATCAGGAATGTCTGCCTGGCTTCCCATAATTATGCTGTGCATTTCTTCTCCCTCCCTCCCTCCCTCCCTCCCTCCCTCCCTCCCTCCCTCCCTCCCTCCCTCCCTCCCCCACTGTGTTCTCAGGTTCAGCACAGTTCCTGATACCCAACAGCCCTTGATGAACATTTCTGGAAGGGGTGAATGAATTCCTTCCATCATAGCCCTGCAGGGGAGCTTCTACTAGTCCGTGTGTAGGGAGCTGATGAAAAAGAGCTCCAGCTAGGTCCCTGTCCCTAGAGGCCTCGGCTTGTGGCCGACATGCCAGCGTGTGCAGCACTGTGTGCGCTGACTGGTGGGGCCCGGCCTGGGTCTGGGTCTCTGGTGGCTGCTCGCTTCTGCTTGGCCGTGGACGGACAGCTCCCCGCAGGCTACGGGACATGGGTCTGTGTCCCGGGTGACCAGTGCTCTCTTGGCGATCTGCACATGGTGTTGGGCCCCTTCCTACCATGTGTCCAAGTTTCCTTCCCGATCCCCACCACGTGCTGGTGGTCCCGCTCTGTAATGGTTCGGGTCCCAAACCTATGGAAGAACTGGGTTTGTCCACAGCCAGGACAAGGCCTCAGGGCTCCCGGGTTTCCAGGGGGCCTTTGACCCATGTTCTTCCGTAAAAGCTGACATCCCGACAGGGAAGTTCCCACATCAGGACCTCGTCACAGCACATTCCTTTCTTCTCACACGAAACTCCGGGACTTTCCGTCGTGTCTCTGTTGGCCCTCGATTTCCCTGGAGGCTCCCCCAGGCCCAGAGCCCTCTGATGCATTGGTCCTGCTGTGACCCAGGATGACCCCACTGTTGGCAGTGGCCAAGCCCAGACTGGTCTGTTAAGAGGCTGTCTGGCCTCCAGTGGGATGGAGCTGTTCTGGAACTTTGGACTATATTTGAAGATCAAATACAGGCCTCCCTTCAAGCAACTTACACAGTGAAGGCAAGGAAGAGCACCAGGTCAAGGGGGCGAGGCCATTTCCCTGGATGGCCTCCTGTGGACTCTGCTAGATTGTCCTGTGAGTTCTCTTACCTTCAAATGCATTCAATAAAATGGGACTATCAGTGTCAGGGCTGGATACCAGCAGCTACCAAATGTGTAAGAGGTTTTAGAGTGGAGAAAGCACTTCGTAAATGTGAGCTGTCACACGCTGTCAGCTAGTGGCGGGAGTTAGCTCCGCGCCGGTGGACAGTAGCGAGTCTTTGGAGCACGCTGCTTGAATCTCAAGTAATTGTTTGATGTTTACCCTGAATGTTTTGTTGTGCTTTTTTTCTTAGTAGATTATAAGATCCCTGAGGGTAGACCTCAAACAGACCAAAGTCTGTGTTAGTTTCCCATGGCTACTGGAGCAAATCACCACAAACTTGGTGGCTAAAAACAACTCAGACTTAACTACCTAACGTTTCTGAGGCCAGAGGTCAGAGGTCTACAGTGGGTCTCGCTGGGCGAACATCAAGGTGTTGGCAGGAAGGCTCACGTGGAGAATTGTTTCCTTGCCTTTTTCAGCTCCTGGAGGCCGCCTGCACCCCTCGGCTCCTGGCCTCATCACTTTGGTCTCCGTGCTATCTCCTCCAGCTGGCCAGGGTTGGAGGCAGCGCAGAAGGAGCCCTGGAGGTGAGCTTGGGGTCGGAATCCCAGCTCACCACCCGTGTGACCTAGATAAAGCCCATCACCTCTTTTTATTTCATTGACATATAACGGACATAGGATATTCTAAGTTTAAAGTGTACAACATATTGACTTGATACATTTATATTGTGATACGATTGCATTGTAGCGTTAGCTAACACCTCTATCGTGTCACATAATTATTATTTCTTCTAGTGCCATCACCTCTTGATGTGTCAGGTCAACACCTGAGCAGAGGGGACAATAGCAGCGCCTGCCCTGTGGTGGTTAGGTGGGATGAGCCGATAGATCAGGAGTGGGTAGAACAGTTCTGGCACACAGTCAGGGTGACCAGCTGTCTCGTTTGCCTGTTTGGACATGGGACTTCCAATGTTAAAACCTTGACAGTCCCAGGCAAATGGGAATGAGTAGCTCACCCAACTAGTTGCTCAGCAAGCGCTAGCTACCATCCCCATCTTCAATGGCGGCGCCGGCCCATGTGGAGGAAGGACCGAGGGGGGTTGGTGTTGGGAGGTGGAGGGCTGGAAGCCTGACCTGCGAGAGGAGGGAGCCCTGTGGGATTTGATTTCCTTAACAAACTTATAAGGATGCCCACCCTTTGTGACCTGAGTACCTCAAAAAAGGGAAGACATAAAACCCCAAAGCCCAGGACCCCAGCATGATGAATGGACTAGGGTTGAAACGGGGGCCTTGGAGCCTTCCCGCTTCACGATGGACGTCCCCATCACTCACCAGCGTGGCCCCTCCCTGGGGTCCTGCGCCTGGATATTTTAACAACAGGATGTTTGGTGATTAGAAATCTCCTTTTACAAACTCACATATTTTGGGATCTCATTGTAAGTGCCGTAAAATCAGAATTCTATTCTCTGGGCTGACATTTCCGTGGATGTGTTGCAGTTTATAACCCCCCAGGTGCTGTTAGCTGGTGCTGGGAACTAGAAAAATCAATATTCGAATCTTTGCTTCCTGAGCACATGACGCCCGGGTTCAGGAAAGTTCTGAACTTCCTCTGGTACAAGCTTCACTTATAACGTGTGCTTACGGTCCAGGAATGTGTTGTGGTTGGTAACTAGTAGAGCCCTTTTCCACACTTTTCAATGGATTGTGGAATTAACTGTTGCATTAAAAATTTGTTTCACACACCTGTTTCTTCAGGAAAGCGATGAGCAACCCTCTGCTCTCCAGACGTGAGATGCTTGTTGACCGGCTCTACCTTCTGTTTCTGCTGTCTGTCCACCCCCTGACTGCACAATGGGGTCACAAACGTGAACCCCAGATTTCCTCCTCCCTCTCGGGCTCCCAGAGCCCTGAGGAGCCATTCCTGAAGCTTCTAATCCTTCCTGACTGTAACCGGGAAGCGTCGAGGAACTATGTGCAGACACACAGGCATATGTGTGTGTTTGTAATTGGGGAGGTTTCTCCACACACCGACGCCGGCAGTTCTAGTCTATGTACATGTGTGCATATAACATGATAACATATGCATGCATATAACATGATAGCATATGCATGTATGCCCATGGACACATGGCTGACAGTAAGACAACACTTATCTGTGCATTCTGACATATTCTATTTTTACTCTAGTCTCATTGCCATCAGTGGCCGGCTGTGACCATCTAAAGTGACTCCCTAACTTCCTAGCGGCTGTAACCCCCCCCCCCCAGCACAGTGCTGCTGCAGGCCCGCCTCGCAGCAGCCGAGTGTCTCCTTGAGGCTCTTGCAGAGGGGAACAGGATGGGCAGCTTCTAGCAGCTTCCCCACTTGGCTGCTTCCCCTTTTCTCCTGTCCTGACCTCTGTCTGCTCCCCCAGATTCTGATTCTTTTCTCTGCTCGCCGCGGCTCGTTGGCGCAGGTCTCCGCCCGCCTGCCTGCGTTCTGTTCAGCTGGGGGGGGGGGAGGGGGAAGCCCTCTGACTTGCCATTAGCTCAGCGCCTTGCGGCCACGGCGGGTGCCGGGTGCCATTCAGTTACAGCCCGTGAGGTGGCTGCTGTCAGGACCCGGTTCCACAGCAGGAGCTGCCGCCCCAGGCCCCGCCCGCAGCCTCTCAGCCCAGACCTGCCTGGCCCCGGGGCCTGCATTTTTCATCTCTGTGCTGTCCGGGCTCATTTGCCTGTCTTTGAGACTGTGGTTTAAAGGACGAGCTCGGTAATGTCCTTAGAGGGAGAACACACTCTTTGGCCCAGCTTCACGGGAACTCTCCAGCCTGCCTTGTGGCTCCAAGCACATGTCTTTCCAGGGAGTCTGGGGTATTCGAGATGCTCTCTACCCAGGGCTGTCAGATAAAACCCACGACGCCCAGGTAAAACTGAATTTCAGAAAAACAACATTTTTCTGAACAATATTTCATAAACAATATATTTTTTCAGTGTAAGTGTGTTGCAAATATTGCATGGGACATACTTCTACTAAAAAATGACTTATTTATCTGAAATTCATATTTAGCCAAGGATCCTGTACTTTTATTGGTGAAATCCGACAACTCTAGATGGAATGCATTCTTAAGATGCCGGGGCGTAAGTGGTGGCTTCCAAATCACTGACGTGGGCCTGGAGACCAGGCTGGGCTGACGGGTCTGAGAGATGAGAAGGACACCAATATGGGAACCGTTAGACTTCTGGACAAATACCATAAACTGGTGTCCCTTTAGAAGACAGAAATTTATCCTTGTATAGTTCTGGAGGGGAAGTGTGGAGTCAAGGTGTCCGCAGGGCCGTGAGCCCTCCGAAGGTTCCGGGAAGAACCTGTTTCAGACCTTTCCTAGCTGCTTGGCCACGCAGCATGACTCTAATTTTCCCGTGGCCTTCTCCCGTCACTTCTCCCCTTGTCCTCTGTGTATGTGTGCCTCTACCCAAACTGCCCCTTTGTACAGGGACACCAGCCATGTTGGATTAGGGTTCACCTTAATGGCCTCATTTTTGTGTTCACTACCTCTATAAAAACCCCATCTCCAAATAAGGTCCCGTTCTGAGGTATTAGGGTGTCGTAGTCCGTTTGGGCAGCTATAGCAGAACACCACAGACTGGGGGGCTTATAAACAATAGAAGTTTCTTTCTCACAGCTCTGAGGCCTGGAAGTTGGACTCCCAGGTGCTGGCAGATTCTGTGTCTGGTGAGGACACGTTTCCAGGTCCACAGACAGTGCCTTCTCGCTGTCACCTTGCTCGGTGGAAGGGGTGAGGGAGCTCTCTGGGGTCCCTTTTGTAAGGGTACCAATCCCACTCATAAGGGCTCCACCCTCATGACTTACCTCCCCAAAGTCCTTCTTCCTTATATTCCATCACACTGGGGTTATGATCTCAACATATGAACTTTTTTGAGGGGGGCGCACGTAAATATTCAGTCTATAGCCTAGGTGTTAGGACTTTAACGTATCTTTTTTTGGGAACACAATTCAACCCATCACATGGTCCCAGGACTGTTTAGGGGTATTTTTATTTTGTTCTTTTATTTTTTAAATATGTTTTCATTTATTTATTTTTTTTTAAGAGAGAAAGGAAGGGAGAGGGAGAGAGAGAGAAACATCAATGATGAGAGAGTCATTGATCAGCTGCCTCCTGCACTCCTCCTACCAGGGGTGGAACCCGCAACTCGGGCATGTGCCCTGACTGGGAATCGAACCTGCAACCTCTTGGTGCTCGGGACGACACTCAGCCAACTGAGCCCCACCGGCTGGGCTAGGCTCTTTCTGTTCTTAAACTTCGTAGGATGGCTTTCATTCAGAAGGCTGGAGAACCCATCTGTACCTGGCCTATGAGTAATCAGTCTCCTGATGACAGGAGCAACAGCCACGGTAAATCCGGAGGTGTCAGGTCATACCAAGTCATCCGAAGGCAGCTCATGGGAGGACAGGCAGGGAGAAGGCCGGCTGTCCATGGAGACGCGACTATGCGTCTGTTCCACCCTCCAGCGGTTCTGTGGGCATATGGAAGTTTTCAAGTGGAATGGCGAGCATGCATGCTGCTCCTGCAAAGTAAACATTTCTGGAAACACTTGCTTCAGGCAAGTGGCCCACGCATTTTGCACAAAATGTTACACAAGCTTTGGAAGTCATGGGTGGGATTGTTTGCAAAGTTCTTTGGAGCCTTATAACAAATGTTTGCCTGTCTTGAAGCCTAAAACAAACAACCCTCCTATTTAAAAAACACGGGCCAATGAGAACGACATTTTCAGCTGAAAGGGATGGAGGAGGTATCGTTAGGAAAGAAGTATTGACTGGATCCTGTCGTTCAAAGATTCAGCCTGGGACTCTGATCACATTTGCTGCTTTTATCAGAAATGAGGGCCATAGCTGGTCTTCAGATAATATTTGGTTAAATAGACTAATGATCATTTTAACAAGATTGGGCCTCTGGTATCTAGAATTGGGAATGGGAAATCAAAGACCACCATGACAATATTCCAAGGGAGCTGTGGCCAGGGTCAGAGACAATTTGTGGCTTCCATTAGCCCCTCTTCTCCTGCTTCCTAGTGAGAAGAGGTAGGTTGACAAGACCATCTGGCAGGCTGATAAATTGGGTGAATTTTCAAAGAGGAGGCAGATATAAAGTGATCTTTGAGAATACTTCCCAGAATTGTAGCTTTAAAGCTTGGGAAGTTCTTTAGATCAGTGCTGCCCAATAGATTAGAGGAAAAAAGAAGGGGTGGGGGGACAAAAACCCCAAACCAGGAAAAACCCCAAGAGATTATGGAGAAAACTAACCTGCCAGATCCTCCCAGGGTATGAATGACTCATGGGAGTGGAAAAGTCCAGGTGGCTACTGTATTCACATTTCAAACCTTTCTGGACTGTTGTAGGCTGATGGGTAACATCAGCCTAGCTCAGGTCTCTATCAGCATTCCTTTGATATGATTTTAAAGAAAGTGCTCTAAGAAGGCACTGGCACACAGATTCCTTTACACAAACACTCCATGAGAAAACAAGCTCAGGGTCTCTGGGAAGCGGTGGTCAGGAGGGCAATGGCCAGGTAGCTCCACATGTGCCTCAAGGACTATGTCACTCCAGATGTGAATTTCCCTTTTTATTTTTTTCCTTTTTGTTACATTTATTGGGGTGACACTGGTTAACACAATTATACAGGTTTCCGTGCACAATTCTACAACACATCACCTGTGCACTGTATTGTGTGTTCGCCCCCAAGTCAAGTCTCCATCCATCACCATCTATCCCCCATCAGATGTGAATCTAAGTGCTCAGGTGCACCATGCGATGGCCCTACCACTTCCCGGGAGAGTGTTACCCAGTCACATGGCTGAAGACGCAAGAATATTACTTCCAATGGCTCATAGTTCATTTACTCTTAAACATTAAAATAAACGTGTTTCCCCTAATTATCTAAGTTCTACATGCCCATTGTAGGAAGTTGGAAAATTTTTATAGATTAAGAAATGAGATTTACCGTAATGATCCCACCAGCCGAGATGGGCACTGTGAACATTTGGGTCTAGAACATGTTGATCGGCGTAGCTGGGTCCTGCTGTAATTTTTCCCTTCCTTTTTTTACTGAATGTTGCATCATAAGCATTTTCCCATGTCACTGATGGTCAGGAACAGGGAGGGTGGGGAAGGGAAGAAAGACAAGAGACCTCCAGGAGGGCAGGGTTATTGTGTCTTGTTCCCCCAGAAACTGGAGACTCCTTGGCGGCCTGAGTGCTTGTCTGGTGGTGGTTGCGCTCCCCGCCCAGGTCACCATCATGGTGGCTCCTGCCTGAGCTCTTCCTTCACGGTGTGGGATGAGGGCGTGGAGAGTCTCGAGGAGGCCTGTGTGGATGGAAGGGCACAGGGTGGACGGAGGACGCGCGCCTGGGGCCTCGAGCTTCTGTCCTCCACGTGCACGCTCGAGCTGCGGTCTTCCTGGGGCATCTCACATCCCTCTGCAGACAAGGCCCAAGCAGACCAGCGGGTCCTCTTCTTTGTCGGCCTGTCTGGTGGTCAGGGGGTCCTGCCAGGCCGTCTCCTGGGTGTCTGTCAGCCTTTGTGGCTGCCCTGGGGTGGCCGGGATGGGGACATGGCGGATCAGGTATGGCGAACCACAGTGACAACTCTCTCGGAGGAGGGCTGTGGCCTGGGTGGCTTCTCCAGGCTCTGGCGGGGAAGGAGAGGGCAGGCCTTTGCCAGGGACTCACTCCTGCTTTCCTGCCTGACCGGAACTGTGCCAGAAGGTGCAAAGTTCTAGGAGGTTCTTGAATGTGGACCACATTGGCCTGGGGTTCAGAATTGTTAGGAAGATGAGGTCCATCTATGTATGGAGCTAAGTGACCCCAAATGGAGAGCAGTGAGGAAACTGCCCAGGTGAGGAAGCAGGTCAGATAAGGGGCCATGTTTGGGGCTCTGGGCAATGATCACACTTGCAGCCAGCTGCTGTGTCCCCTGCCCACATTCTAGGATGCAATGGGACAGTGTGTACCCTGTTAGCCTGCTCCTCCACGGGCACCTTAGCCTCTGCGGCCTGAACGGGTTGGAAGATGCATCTATTACCCAGTGACTCTCCCTCCAGTTTGGACACTCTGCAAGCTGTTGATTTTAGTCACTTCCTAGCAAGATGCATTTCAGTTCAGCTTGTAGCTGGGGCTTCTCACCTAGGTACAGTGACTACAAGCTTCCCTGTTTGGAAAAACCAAACTATTATGTAAAACTGTCAAAGGTTCTTAGACCTTGATGGGACATGGACTCAGGAGCTGCAGGTTGGGGTAAGGGGAAGTGACTGTGCTGTGTTGAGAGGGACAGGAAGAGGCTGCAGCTGATGGGGTGGCCCTGGGCCTGGGCAGTGTGCAAGGGCCCCCTTTGTATTGGGGACGACTGTGCAGGTGAAGTCAACAGGTTCTGGGCTTGGGCCCCAGTGACTACCTGCCTTGGTTGGGACAGGCTGGCTCCAGTCTGCTCTGTGGGCGCTGGAGGGGCAGAGTGCCAGCAGAGGGCTCAGGGCGCCCATGGAGGAGAGGTGCCAGGCCTTGTAAATGCCACCTCATGGTCGTCGTCTGTGTCTCTCAGCAAGTCTGCAAGCTGCAGCATGCTCTGAGGGAGAATCAGAATCCCAGAGGGTGTCATAGCATGACCAAGCTGGCGGCATGTCAGCAGGGTCATCCTGTAGGCGATTTCTTCCCTGAAGAGACAGCCACCCAGTGACTTAGCCCTGGGGTTCCTGCCAGGAGAGGCTGCAAATGCAGCTGCACAGAAGGAAGAGAAAAGACAATATCTGGACAGTTCAAGGGGCAGTGAGAGGATTGTTTGTGCCTCTGTGTGTGCGTGTGTGTGTGGGGGGGGGGGGAGAGGGAGAGAGACAATATACACGTTGAGATCCATATACAGAAAGTTAGAATTAGTCACCATAGGCTAACCTCCCTAATAAGCAACCTTAATATTTTTTGTGTCTTAATAAAATAGAATTTACTCCTTACTCATGTCAAGTTCAGTTTGTGGTGGATACTTGGGGGGGAGGAAGTCTACTCCACAGTGTCATTCAAGGACCCCGGCTCCTGTCTACGACCTTGCCATTCTCTAGAGCCTTAGTATTCTTTCTACGCAGCCAGTGGATGTGGGAAGAGCATGTATGGTTTTCATGAGCCAGGCCAGGAAATGGCATCAGCTCCTACCCATGTTCCAGTGGCCAGAATAGTCATGTGCCCACCTATCTGCACAGGAGACTGGAAAGCTGGTCCAACTGCATACCATGTGGACACAAGGCATTCTCTGTTGTCTTGGACAAAAGGCAAATTAGTAGATTAAACCTTCCTAACAGTGGGAAAATAATCTTATTGACTCAGACTATAGTAAGTATTTTATTTCTTTGGGATTTGGTTGCCTGTTGACTCAGAAGGATTTTAAAATTAATATCTATCTATTAATAAAGTTTTTCTCAGCACTTAATCAGGCTTCTTAGGCCAAATTTAAATGTTCTGTGTCAAGGCCTTCAGACATATACTTTTAAAAAATGTGAAGAACTGTGAAGGGTCCTAGATTTTACCTATTTGCAAGCTAACAAGTCAGCCTGCTGGGTTCACGGATACTGGTAGATGACACGAGACTGTCGGGTCAGAGATGCTGTCTGTTTAGTTCACTGCCGTCTACTCAGTGTGCTGGTCGGCCTCGAGCACACTACGTGGCACACAGTAATCTTAAGTGATATTTATGAATGAACAAATAAGTAAATGAATAGCAAATATTCATTTATTATGAACTCATTTGTATTCATAATAAATGCTCACTTATGTAAATGAATATTTACCTAAACGAATAGGTAAATATTATGAAGTCTCAGTTGCCCAAATCGGACACCCAAGGCCACTCTAAACTCTCTCTACCATAATGGAAACTGTTATGTGCATGAAAACACCTACCACCCCCAAATGGTTCCTCCATGTACAAACTCATGTTGACTTGATTCTATTGCTGCTGGCTTTGAGGATGGATGAAGAAGCCAGGAAATTCAGGCAGCCACCAGAAAGCTGGAGGAGACGGAGAAACAGAGTGTCTCCTAGAGCTTCTGGAAGGAACCAGCCCTGAGGAGACCTCAATTTTGGTACCATCCATTTTAGATGTCGCACCTCCAGAGCTGAAAGATAAGTTTGTGTTGTTTTAAGCCCCTATGTTTGTGGTCATTTATTCTAGCAGCAATAGAAAGCCAATACACAGGGCAAGGAGAGAGGAGGCTCCCTAGGAACCCACCCCTCCTGGTGGGAACGGGCCAAGGCTGCTGACATAAGCCCGCACTCCTGAAAAGTTTTGCTGAGCACAGGGGAAGGAGTGTTCAGTGGGAAATGGGTTGGAGAGTCTCTGAAGATACTTCCAGGCTAGGCTGGAAGGAGCCAGAAGAGAACATCTGGCTCATACATCCAGTTATTGAGTCTTCAATGTGTACTGAAGGGCGTGGGGACAGGCGAGGGGGGGAGAGCTTAACATCAGCATACAGGTGCCCCGTGTCTCAATGAAACCAAACCCTCCCTGTGTTGTTGGAGAAAAGGCTTTTCTTTCCTTTGCGGGGTGTCTGTGACTTCCCGAACTGCCTTGCACCCCTGTGATTAAGGTCCTGTAAGCTTGCTTGAGGTCCATTTTCCTGGCTATGTTTTGGCTGCTGAGATAGTATCTCCCTCCTCCCCCACTTTCTTTTAAATAATCCTTTCCTCCCTTTACCGCTGCTTCTTTATGCTTTCCCAGTAGAGACTGGAACTTAATGAAGAGAAAAAGATTTACAGATGCGGCTTAAATTCCGAATGTTTTAAATTTCTAAAAAGAGAATACGGAAAAGGGAAAACGCTCAAGTAGCATCTAAGAGAGGAGAGAGAGAAAAAAGGAAAGCATAATTAAAAGTGAGATTGTGCGATGGGCAGGAATGGCCAGGGAGGGGCTGCGCCGTACGAGGGAGCGAAGGGCCCGGATGAGCACAGAACCTACCCTGACCCTTGTCTCCCAAGGAGGGGAGTGGGGAGAAACCCGAGAGGAAAGGCCAGGCCTTTCCCACAAACGCGGGCAGGCGAAGAAGGGGTGCCTGCTTCACAAACACGACTGTTTGATTTCATTTTGATCTTCAGTCTTCCTTCAGATGTCTGCTCCAAGCCCCATCACATTAGAAGGTGGCCTTTGGCCTTGTGCACGGTCTTGCTCACATTGCTGAGTGGTGATTCCAGTAACTGAGCTGGTAGAGCCTTGGGGCCCGGAGCACATTTTCTCCCACAGCATGGCCTCGTGGTGCTCTTTGGTTCACTGTATATTGTCGACTACACATTTTTCACCTGCCCCCACACAGATATTCCTTATGGTTGAAGGAGGCCGTGCTTAAGGTCTTATAGATGTATGTATTTGTGAAAAATGCAGAATGCTTTGTCTTCACACCCAACACTATGGGACGCGTATGCACTCGTTGAGTGACTTTACAGAGTACTCGGTGGCGATCCTCTCTAGAACTGCTTAGAAGTTGTGAAATGTGTCTTGATGTTGGTAATCGGCCTGTGCCTTTGAGCTCACAAGTTGACGTGACATAGCGATGTTTCCAAATGCTTGCGTGTAAACGTGCTCTCCGGTGCCTTTCGCCACTCACTGGAGCTTGTATTTGCAGCTTTTTCCAATCACTTATCAGTTGTGTTAATTATGCTTTATTAATTTGTTAAGTTTTTGTACTGGCTGTCATGTAGAATCATAACATTGTAGTCAAAGCCAATAATTTGTAGGTGATGGCAGATGGTGAGGATCCAAGTGGGTTTCAGAGAAAGAAATTTATAGATCTTATCACAATATTTTTGTTTTAAAAGTTCCCTTTTCTTTCCTCCTGCAAATGTGTGTGTGTGTGTGTGTGTGTGTGTGTGTGTGTTTGTTTTGAAGACATGAGCCTTTGAAATAATATTTCCCCGGGAAGCCTCTGTGGTGCCAACTCTCCATGACAACTGTTGAAAACACATCAAGATGTTTTCTAAAAAAGAAAAAACAAACATAAAAACCCCCACAACCCAATAATAATAATAAAATTACTGGAAGCAAGGGAAGAGATCAGCCAAGGCAATTAAAAAGTGTCTGAGTAGCAGGCAGTCATGTCTGCAGTTGCAATTCCAATCATGTTAGAAATGGTCATTGTCTTAAATTCGTTTGATGAGAAATCTCTCTGGATCTCTTTTCAGATCTCCAGTATGAATGTCTTGGAAAAGCAATTGTAGTTTCTGGTTTCCCCCGGGGAGGGGCAAGATGGACTATTTTTCCTTTTGTTGAACAGCATGTAATTTTGCCACATTTCCCTTTGTGGATCTTCAGAGCAGACGGCACCAAGGTGATAAATAGCCACATGGCTCTGCAAATAATCTGAAATCCCTGGGAAATTCCCCTGGTTGGCTGGCCGATGGGGGCTCTGTCACCTCCCAGGGAAGTGGATATTTGAGGTGCATGAGACCTTCACCATAGTATACAAATACTTCGTGCCACTTGCCCACCTAGAAAGGGCAGACCAAATGGACGTTGACCATCTCTCAATGGGGAGACCAATGTTGCAGCCCTTGGGTGGCTGAGCTCTCCTTCTAAGACCTGCCTACTGTCCCACAGCTGGGTCTTCAGACAGTTGGTGGCCAGCTGCAGTTCTATCGGGGTAGCATCCAAATGAATTGTCCCCTGGAGCTCTTGTTCTGATTTGAAATTACCAGAGTTATTTACCAATCTGGGAAGCAGAGCACCTTTCAATAGGGAAATGAAGCCTGAATGACTCTTGGTTTGGATCCTGGCCAATGTCAGCGTAGATTTGTGGTTTCTTTTTGGGTGCTGATGGGCTTGTGGGGCCTCGGGCTACAAAGACACAACCAATTTCAGGACCTGGGGCTGCCACTCCAGAGACTTGGGTATCTGAAGACGAGAAGGGGAAGGAATTTTTCCCTTTCTCCCTTGACCCTCCATGGCTGGTCTTGTCCTTAGGGAGTGAATACCTGATGTCCCCTTTCCAGAGCCTCAAACATCACGAAATAGTCATGTGTTCTAGTTCATGCATCAGATTTCTGAGAATCTCAAAGAGAGAGATCTGCTAATTCTGTGAGGTCTTCTCTCCGGATTCATTGAGGGCCACAAGTCAATGAGGACTGAGCCAGCACTTAAACTATATTTGCATAGACTTTAAGAACCTTAGGGAATGGCCTCCAATCTGAGACTCTGCCTCTGGGGTCTTCTCTATGAAGCATTTGCCCCTTCTTGGGTATCCTCTCCTAACAAAGGCCAGGGTACGGAGGTCTTCATGGACAGTCCTTGACCTTCTAGGTGCAAGGAGATCCAGCACTGAGGACCGTGCCCGGGTTCCTGAGGGGGCAGGAGGAAAAGCAACTTCTTGCCGATGAGTCCTGCTAATCAGCAAATGTTTCCTACAAAGGGCTCAATAGTATTTTAAGCTTTGCTGGTCACCTGGATAATTACTCATCTCTGCCTTTATAAACATGAGACCTGCTATGAACAATACTTAAATAAACAGGCACAGCTGTATTTCAGTAAAACTTTATTTGCAAAAATAGGTCATGGGCCAGATTGTCCTGTGGGCTGCACTTTGCCCATCAAAAAAATGAAAGAGTGCAGTAATTCGTTTCTCAGTATGCCAGCTTAGTGAATATAAAAGCGTAATTATATCCCACTCTGAGAAGAACAGAATAGAGGAACGCAGGAGGGGCTAGTGGGGCATGGAGGAGGGGCGCCTAATCTACCCTAGATGGGGGCTACAGCTGGGTAAACAGACTTGGAGGGTGGAGACGGTCTGGGAGCTTTTCAGGTATAATGGTACTTAAGATGGATTTTGAGGATAAAGTAGGAGTTTCAGGAGGTCAAAGCCAGAAGGAGTTTCAGGGAAAACCAAAGGCACGTGCAAAGGCACTGAGACACGCAGAGCTGGTGTGTGGGGGGCCTCTATGTGCTCTGGTGTGTCACTACCTAAGTCAAGGGGGCCAACTTCAGTGGCAGAGGGAGCTAGAAAGGTAGGCTAGGACTGTGTCATGAATGATCTGCTTTGTGCAAAGGAATGGGGGCTTTCTCCTATAGGTGCTGTGGAGCCCTGAGGAGTTTTTAGCAGTGAGAGGCATGCACAGAACTGGGAGGATGGTGAGAAGGAGGCATTAGAGGCGGGTGGGGTCTGTGGCTACCTTTGGATGCCCATGATTGGCCCTGGCCTGAGCCCCTTAGACGAGTTCTGAGTCCTCTGCATGTTTGGTCCAGAGCCTACTCTTTAGCACTCTCCAAGTCCAGCCACTTGGTCTGTGTGACCTTGGGCTGGCTAGCAGATTCCTCATCCTGCATGTGTGTGTCAGCTCTTCATTTAGGAAATAATAGTGCCAGTCTCCCCACTGACAGACAGAACCTCATGGTTCAACCATCAGTTGTGTGTGTTTTTTAAAAAAAATATCTTTATTGATTTCAGAGAGAGGAAGGGGGAGAGAGAGAGAGAAACATCAATGATGAGAGAGTCATTGATTGGCCACCTCCTGCACGCCCCTGACTGGGGATCGAGCCCGCAACCAAGGCATGTGCCCTCACTGGGAATCAAACTGTGATCTCCTGGATCTTAGGTCATGCTCAACTGCTGAGCCACACCCAGCCGGGCTGGTTAGTTTTATGGGTCAACCTCACCTGACTTTAGCACCCAGTTATTTAATTAAATGCTAATCTAGGTGTTGCTGTTAGAGCAGGGGTGGGGAAACTTTTTTCTGCCAATGGCCATTTGGATATTTATAACATCATTCTAGGGCCATCCAAAATTATCAACTTAAAAATTAGCTATGAAAAAAGCTCCTAGATTTATTTGAATTTTGAGTCCCACCCGCGGTTGCCTTGGCAGGGCCAGACCAAATGATTTTGCGAGCTGTATCCAGCCCGAGGGCCGGATGTTCCCCACCCCTGCTGCAGAGGTATTTTGAAGATGTGATGTTGATTTAACATCAACAATCAGTTGACTGTAAGTAGAAGAGATTCTCTTTGAGAATGTGGGTGGGCCTCCTGCAGTCAGCGAAAAGGCCACAAGAGCATGTCTGAAGCTTCCCCGAAGAAGAAAAATCCCACCTGTTACCTGGCGCTTCAGTTCCTGCCTGAGCGCCTCTAGCTGGCCCTACGGCCTGAGGCCTGCCCAGCCACACCCCACAACTGCATGGGCCAATTCCTTGAAGTCTCTCCCTCTCTACCTCCACACACACAGTTCTGTTTCTCTGGTAGAGTCCTGACTGATACACATAGTGAGGGGAAAACTGAGGTCTATTTGTGATGACAAATTTCATTAATAAAGTGAAAGTTGAACGGTACGTTCTCCATTGCGAAGGTAGAAAAAGAATTCTGTCTTGAATGGAGAAGGTGAATGAATATCTTTTTGGTTCTTCTGCCTTCATCCCAGGGTCATCAAGAGAACAGAGACTTCTGTTAACCTAAACCCCGTGGAAATGTGTGGACCGCCCCCTCCCGGCCCCCCCTTTGGCCAGAGGGCCTTGGAAGGGACGGTCAGTCTTGGTTCCCAGGTGTGAATCAGGACACTCGAAGGCCGTGAGGGCAGTTGCTTAATTCCAGCCGTGCGGGGGAGACGACTCGAGTCATGCACAGCCCAGCAGGGCTATGGGCAAATCCAGCGCACACTGGCATTGCTCACCCTTGCCAACAGTAAGTCATCCGTGTGGGCATCGGTGCCGGGCCTGCCCTGCCCTGGCTTTTCTCAGCCCCGCCCCTCCCCTCCCCTCTGAGCCCTAAGCCAGAGCAAATGCCCCTGTCCCAGGGTCAAGACACTTAATCGTCAGCGCCCCCGCCCCCACCCCTGCTCTCAACAGCAGATCTCTCCCACCGCAAACACTTGTTCCGAGTGGGTACCAGCTGCCCGGCCCTGACGCAGGCCCTTGACGCACTGCGTCTCTCTTCCAAGCCTCACACTTGTCCCGTGTCCGTTACCTTACTCCCGAGGTCTCCGGCTGGCAAGTGCTGGAAGCTGAAATTGGAGCCCTGCCCGTCTATCCCAGGGCCATGGTCTCAACCGCCCTCCTTTATGGCCACTCGGTTTTCTTTTCCTTTTTGAATCCTAACCCAAGGATATTTTTTCCCATGGCTTTTCAGAGAGAGTGGAAGGGGGAGAGACAGACAGACAGGCAGACAAAGAGAGAAACATGAGTGTGAGAGAGACACATAACCACTGAGCCAAACCGGCCAGGGCAGCCGTTCGGTTTTCAAACCTCAGCACAGATTCCCCTTTTCTCTGAAGGCACCTCGAGCTCTCCGGCTGCTCCCCCTGGCTGCTCCCAGGGCCCCCTGTGCTCCCCCAGGGCCGTCTGCTGGCTCCTGGGCTCGTTTGGCGCCTCCCTTCCCGGTTAGACCGAGGGCCCCGGGCGGTCTGTGCCTGTAGCCTGTTTGGCGCATCCTGCGTGCGCCTCCAAATACTGAAGGGAGGTCATGTCCTGCACAGCTGGGAGCTGGTTTCCGTTTCATGGGTTTGTGGCTCAGCATTCTTTTGGGAATATCTTAATTCTCCAGTGAAGAAGGGATGTATTTGGCGTGGCTGGCACCGTGGGCCAGCCAAGGCCCTGCTGACGGCTGAGCCGAGGAAACTGTCTGGGGACCCAGGGAAGCCAAGTGCCAAGCCGTCTTTTCTCCCGAGTGTCCCTGTGATGATTCTAGTGACCACGCTGAAATGGAGACTTTCTATTCACTGAGGACCTGACACTAAGCAGACTTGCAGGTGTGACAGAACATATTTGTAATACCTAAAACAAAACGGCCAGCATTGAAATGGAGGTGTGACGCTATGAAAAAATTCTTGGCTTCATCAAGAAAAAGGTTGGCTCTCTTGCTAACTTGGATTCTTGCTGCTTGATTGTTTCTCTTACCTGTCTTTCAGAAATAAGGAAGAAAACATGTAATGGTAGAAAATATTTAAGCCAGGGAAGACCTGAGTCTCGGCTTATGAGGTTGTGGTTACAAATATCTAAAGTTTTAAGGCTAGTTTTGCTAATGGATATGTTAATACAGAGAGGCAGCATGGCGTAGTAGAAAGGCCCTGTTATAAATGAATGCTTGTGCCCCCCTCTCCCCAAGTTCATTTATTGAAGCCCTAATCCCCCAGTGTATTGTATTGGAGATGGGGCCTCTAAGGAAGTAATTAAGATGAAACAAGATCATCAGGGTGGGGCCTTGCTCTAATAGAATTTATGTCCTTAAAAGAAGAGACACCAGAGAGCCCAGCGGTCTGCAAGCCAGGAAAAGAGCTGTCATTAGAAACTGACCACTCTGGCGCTTTGATCATGGACTTCTTCCCAGCCTCCAAAATTGAGAGAAAATACATTTCTATTGTTTAAGCCCCCCAATCTGTGGTATTTTATTATGGCAGCCTCAGCAGACTAATATGGACCAATAGTTTTGGATCAAAGTTACATTGGAATTCTGGTTCTTGCTAGTTGACCTTGGACAAATTATTTAATTTTTCTGAGCTTGATAAGTAATAAAAGGCTAATAGACTTTGTTGGTAGGTTTGTTGTTACGGCTGAAGACAATGCTTAGCACTGAGCCGGCACTCAGAAGGGCCTCATGCAGTTGTAGGATATGCCCTGTGATGGTCTTCTTTTCTAAAAGCCAGTCCCTGCCCAGTTCTTGAATTGTGAAGCAGCGAGTATTTGGTCACTTGGAGGATATGTGTCATTGGAGTTGACAGAGTAAAGGGGATCCTTTCCCAAATTCAATATTTATTTCTACATTTAGTCTTTTCATTGTAAGGCATCAGCACAGAATCCTCCCCGGAAGAAACGGTTTACACCCCTATTAATGGATGTGTGTGGGTGCTCATTGCTGGTCTGAACTCCCAGTGGGCGCTGAGGAACCGGCAGCTTTCAGATAGAATCCCACCTCTTCTTTTAGAGCCAGCCAAGAGCAACGCATCTTTGCTCTAAGGGAAAATGCTTATAAAAGAGCTTGAGTGTTTACTTAAATGCGGTGAATGCCTTCATTTCAGCTACACAATCGATGTTTAATTAGACACTAAATACTAATTCTAAGGTGAGGTTTTGTGGAGGCATCAAGAACACTGAGAATTAGACATTCTGCACCAATATCTAGCTCCTGTGATTAGACAATGGATGATTTTTGTGTGGATTGGGGGAGGGGTGCATGGAGAGGTCTTTGCCAAAATTGATCTTATTGATGACAAGTCTCAAAGGTCATCTTAAAGTTGCTTCTGTAAATGTCAGGATAACTGTCACTCAACATCCCCAAAACCTGGGTTTAGGTTTCTGTTGAGCCTGAATTATTGTATACTTGGTGGAGCCACTGCTTTCTAGGATTCCAAATGAAGGGGTTCGGAACAGACCTCCCCAAGATGTGCTACTTTGGCAAGTGAATTATTTTGAGCTGAAGGCAATCAAGACTCTGTGGGGTCACTAGAAACTTTTACTTCTCCCTTAAAGAATCTAAATTTGGGGCCTTGCCCATAGTAAGCGTTATTATCAGAAATAACTTTTTATGAGCTGTCTATAGGGCAGGGCAAACACCTAATTACTGAACATCTGCTCTTTCAATAGCCCTGCAGTGACCCTCCTCCCCTCTGAAGCCCCAGGTGCCTTACCTCATCCTTAGCTCGGAACGTCATATATTCCTCATTTTCACTTTCTGTTTCTGAACCTCTTGTGTATCTGGGGCCTCAGACTCTCTCATGTATATGGGGTTCCATATGTACATATGCAATTAAATTCGGTTATTTTCTCTAGATAATCTGTTTCATGTAGATTTAATTCTTAGAGCATCCAGAAGAACCTAAAAGGGTACAGGAAAGTTTCTTCCTCCCAAACACAGCCATGGGACAATATTTCAATATCTTAATTATCAGCTTGACAAAGGATGAACTTGTGGGGAAAGTCCAGGGGTTCTTTTGTGATTTTGATAGTTTGGATCCTGAGGGGGCAAAATGTGAAATTTGAGAGTTTATGTCACCCTTTTAAGCTACAGAATAAATAATACTTCCTTCTGGCCCATCAGAAAGTTTGAACAACCCACGATGAAACTAAAAGTAAAGACAAGCTTCATTCCTTTTCATCCTCAGCAGGACAACTCTAAGCCCTTAATTATGTGCCTCCTCCTCAGTTGTAGAGTCTTTTGCTCAGCACTTACAGTTACGGGTTCATCTACATTCCCCAAAGGCCATATCCATTGTAAAGGTCTTGAACCATTTGCCATGGAGGATTCCACATTTACTGCGCCCTCTCCACAGGCTGATGGGCTTCATGGGCAATTAAACTATATGTGAAGAAGATTGTCAGTAGGAAAATGACCCAAGAAATTAAAAACATTTATCAGTGACCGATGTGATTGCCTCTCTGTCCACTGAAAATGTTTCAGTGTGTTCTTTTAGAATCTCTTGGGCGAGTGCAAACAGCCTGGCCTAGCACCACACCTGGAATCCTGATACTGGTTCTGATCCCGAAAAAGCATGATAGGTGAAACACCTAAGAGGTGCCTAACATTCTGTAGGACGTGACCAAAGAGCCTCATTCAAGCATCAATATGGGTAGGTTAGCCCAGGAGAGAAATTTCTTGGAATCATAGATTCCTACTTACTATATAAAGAGATTTTTACAAGTTGATTATCTGAATAACTGGCAGCAGAATTCTTCTCAAGGAATCTCATCATGGTGCTCAGGAAACACCCTGAGGAGGGTTTGAGGTAAGAGGAAGGCCTCCAGAAGCAGTGTGTGAGGGCTCGTGCACCCAAAAGAGTGAACTGCTCTGTCAGAGACGAGAAGGAGAGGATGGGAGAAGAGAGAGAAGAGAAGAGAGATGCCAGGAGATGGAGATGATGTGCAGTGTGGGCTGGGACAGGAGCTGGAAGGAGTGTTGAGAATGGAAAAGACTCATTTGCCATTGGAGGTTGTCCTCATGTCTTCAGTGACAACCCCTTCTCCATCTGTGGCTGGCCACCAGACACCCTAATGACTGTGTGAGCTCGTGTTGAGGGAGAGAATGTGGACACCTGTTCATGTGTACACATCTTTACATGTGTATACCTGTTCACGTGTTCATGCATACATGTTCGCACATGCACAAATATTCAAGGTGCTCGTGCCCACATATGGACATGTTCATTGTGCTAGGCGCTTCATGTGTGCATGCACATGTCTAGGTGTGCACATGTATTCACGTGCAAGATGAAGTCGGCTGTGTTTTCTATTTGGGTCACCACAGTACAGGACAGAGACAGCACCTGCTGGAACACCTGCCCCCAGGGCTGGGGCTTGGAGGCCTTAACCTGAGGAACCATCGGAATTAATGGAAAGAAACTCACACCAGTGCAGCCTTCATGGAACTGGGGGTTCAAGCTCACTTCATTTAGATCTGGGGGGGCAGTGAGAACCCTACCCCGCCTCTGGGTTACAACTTTGCTTATTTTTAGCATTATTGAGGTATAGTTGGTAAATACAATTGTAACATACTTAAAGTGTGCAACGTGAGGATTTGATATACAAACGTTGGGAAAGATTCCCACCAGGGAGTGAAGTACCACATCCACCGCCTCACATTCACATTTTTTTGGGGGGGGGGGGAGGGTGAGAACCTTAACTTTTACTGTCTTAGCAAATTTCAATGATACAAGGCAGTATATTCATCTTACAACTGAAGGCTTGCACCCTTTTACTAACCTCTTCCTATGATGCCCACCCTAGCCCCTGGCAACCACCATTCTACTTTCTGTTTCTATGAGTTTGACTTTTTTAAAAAATTCTGCATCGGGTTACAACTTTAAAAGTGAGAATTTCTGACCATGGCTCTGCCTTTGCTCTAGTTGGATTAAAAGAGGTCTTGGCGTCACCATTACCCTCAAGCAGAGGGCTGGGCTCAGAAGACACACAGCTATTAATGGATTCCTGAAGCAGATGCTGGGAGATTGGCCAATGACATTGGTCTCTCAGGGTGTAATGTGTCACTCCGTGCCCCGCAGCGGGAGCCAGCCTGATGAGTTCTCACCAGCCGTGTCTCAACACTTCTTACAGTGTCTCCATTGAGGCTTCGGCGAGAACTTACGCAACAGAGATCCTGGGATAAAGTGTGCAAACGCTGAGAGCAGCTTCTGGCAGACAGCAGGCACCGGTTATTGGAACAGTATTTCAGGCACTGCTCATGATACCTGCTCCTACCACATTTGAACCACAGATTGTTTTTTCCTGGAAACTGTGTACCAACCGAGATGACTCCAACATGCTGGGGCTCAGTGGGGTTTGCCAAGGTGAGGAAGTCAAAGGTGCTCTTCCCAGGCCCTCTGAATGCAACAGCTCCATGGAAGGAGCCTCCCTGCCTCCAGCCCCTGGACTTTAGAACCTATCTGCAGAGCAGCCCCCAAGAGGTGCAGGCTCAACACGGCGACCCTCTGGCCAGGAAACACCTGGCTTTATACATTGGCTACCGCACGCTTGTTGAACAATATAAAAATACTTCATTACCAACTTTCACTCCATCTGGACTAAAGAACTAGCAGTGAAAGGTAAAACCACAAATTCAATGGGAGAAAATGTGGGAGGATATCTTTGGCCCTAGAGATGGGAAAAGATTACTAAGCAAAATTTAAAAGCTCACATCATAAGCATAAAAGGCAATAAAACATTTGTTGTCCCTGAGGCCTCCATCGACAGTTAAAGACATAAATTTGGAGAAAGTGTCTGATTTCAGAAAGACATGTCCACGACTACAAGCAATAAGGGACATGCAAGAAACATCTACGAACCAACAAGAGGAAGAAGGAATTCAAATGAAAACGAGGGTGAAGGACATGGACAGGTGATGTACAGGAGAGGTGACCCCACGCTCAGGCGCACGTGGAGACCCTTATCAGGGGTGGGAGGGATGCAAAGCGAACATACGATTCCTTTCACTCTATCAGGCCAAGTTAGGAAGCCGCCTAGTGCTCAGTGTTGGCGGGTGAGCTTTGCCGGTGCGGGTAGCCGGGTGCAGAGTGGCACCTCTCTCAGTCTGCCTACTCAGCAGTGAGCCCCGGGACTGGGGCACCCAGCAGTGAGGCCCCTGGCTGTGGGTCCCAAATGCATCCTCACCAGACTCATGGCGGGGATGGGCCACAATGTGTGTTGCACTGTTGAGGGTGGTCCCAGGAAGCTGGACCTGCCTGGCAGCCCAGCACTGGGGACAATGTGTGGCTAATGTGCCGGGAAGCTCCTCCTGGAGCCCCGGCCAGGCTCCCTCCCTTCCTTTCGACATAGGTCCCTGTCTTTTTCCATTTGTCCATTTTCTGTCCGGATAACTTGCCATTTACCCTTGAAGAGTTTTCCTGTATGGGACTTAGTTGTGCTGTTTGATAAAAAAGGAACAGGAAGGTCCTCCTATGTTCCTCGCTCCCTCCCTCCCCCCGGTTCACACATGGGACACCCACCACGCGCGGGCACTGTGTTGGGCGCTGGGAACACAAGGGTGAACTACACACGCAGGCTGGCTCACCTCCTAGAACTGCCTGTTAGTGACCCGATAACCTACATGCCTCTATTCACTGTACAGGCCATCGGTACTCAGACTTCTTGGTTTTGGGACCCCTTCACACTCTTGAAAGTTATTAAAGATCTCAGAGAGCTTTTGTTTTTGTGGATTATCCTAAACAGAATATTTTTACTGTATTAGGAAGTAAAACTGAGAAATTAAAAAATATTTATTTATTTATTGATTGAAAAATAGCAATAATAAACTCAGTACATGTTGCCATAAATAACATTTTTATGAAAACAAAGTATATTTTCCCCAATACACCATTCTAACAGGAAGAGCAGCGTTATTTTGCGCTTTCCCAGTCTCTTTGACGGCCGGCTTAACGCAAGAGAGCTGGGTTCTCGAGTCCGCCTTTGCATTCAGTTCCTTCCAACAGCACCCGTAACAGAGCTTCTGGGAAACCCCACTGTACCCCGAGAGAGCAAGAGTGAGAAAGGCAAACAACACCTCAGTGTTGTCGTAAGATTGGCCCTGACCTCCTGGAGCCCCTGAGACCTGGGACTCCCAGGGCCCAGGCCAGGCCCCACCTGGAGAGCCCGGCCCCGGCCAGGCGGCGAGGCCCGGGGTGGGCGTCTGGTTGAGCGCGTCAGGTGTTTACCCAGAAAGTGGGGGTGGAAGGGGACTGAGGCGGGTTGTAGGCAACACATTTACTTTTCTGTGTTTATTGGTATCTCCTGTTTAGTTAGTGCTCGTTTTATTGACCAGAATAATGGCTTTGACCAGCTCACTGACTTTCAGCGGTTATCTATTGAGCACTTCCTATGGCATAGTGATGCGGCTAAGTGCCTTCTCTTGCTAAAATTAGTGTACCCTTTGATTGTCTCTTTCTCTCTCTCTTTTTTAAATCTTCACCCAAGGATATTTTTTCCATTGCTTTTCAGAGAGAGTGGAAGGAGAGAGGATCGACGTGAGAGAGACACATCGACTAGCTGGTTCCCTGCAACCAACCGAGGTAGGTGCCCTTGGCCGGAATTGAACCCAGGATCCTTCAGTCCGTGGGCCAACCCTAACCACTGAGCCAAACCAGCTATGGTGTTTTGTATGTCTCTTAACATATAAAGGGCCTTGTGTCCAAAGAACCAAATATTAGTGAAAATGTAAAGGTGTCTGTGGGCCCTTTAACTGCTCCGATGGCTTTGCTCTTGTTTGACCCCGGGCCCATAGATTCTTGTGAACTGGCACAAGGGATGACGCATCCTTAGATTGGAGGCAAATTCTCAGAAACGTTTCTGGAAGAACTTAGGTGGACAGGGAAAATCTTCAGCTCCAAACTTCTGTGGGGTAAAAATGGGTGCTACCTGTTGGAAATCCACTTTCAAGGCTGAGGCGCCCGTGCCTTGAGGACCCTGAGATGCCAGGGACTTGCTCATCACGGCGATGGCCTCAGGGGCTATGCTAGACACTGGCAAACAGATCACCTTCCAACAGTAGATTTGGGTGATTTTATAACAGCCAAATATTGGCAGCAACATGATTGTCCCCTAAGGGAAAACGGGTTAAGGACATCATGGGACAGCCATACAACGGATGCAACAAGGGGCGTGTTTCTTATGCACCGATGGGGATGGTTTAGGGAAGAGGGTCAGGTCAGTTCAGCGCAGAACCCGGTGTGCGGTGCAGTAGCCTTGTGTGAAAGGTGTGGGGGGAACGCGTATTCGCTGCGTTTGCATAATAATCTCTGAAGAGTGTAGGAAACCCTCTACTAACAGTGGAGCCCAGTGGGACGGGGTGGAGGGGAGCTTCTCATATACCTTTTCGCACTTTGCGATACCATGCGAATGTATTGCCTATTCAAACCTGAACTAGCTTTAAAAAAAATAAAAAATAAAATAAAATCCAGATGGAAAGCAACCCAAATCCTTTTCGCTGGAGCCCCTTGATTTTTCTAGACAGGGAGCAGCCCCACGTAAACCGAAGCGGCCCTGCTGGGACGTGGGCGACTCTGTCGTTCTGACAGACATCAGACTTACCGACTGCGTAACTGCGATAAACGCACCAGGCTCGCACCCAGAGCACCGCCGTTCGGCTCCGCAGAGCAAGTGTTTATTGACCCACGTCGCGTCTCATCGGCTTGGTTTTCAGGAGGGGAGCAGAGGGACCGGCCGAGTGTTCGGGGTGTCGGGCGGAGGGTGGAATTTTAACAGTTTTCTTTGGATGGGTTTCAGGCGCCGCGCACATTCCTTGAGCGCGCCTGAGTGTGCGGGTCCGCTGGGTGGGCCCCGGGGATGGAGGCGCGGCCAGGGCGGGCAGGGGTGGCAGAGTAGCTGTGTCTCCGGGGAAGCTCTCGGTGGACAAAGGATGACGAAGGTGTCTGTACAGTGCCGGCTGGGAGTGGGTCCTGGATACGTCTCAACAAAGCAGGAACGAAAGGGTTGGGTCCTGACAAAAAGTATTTTCAGATGTTCAAAAGCACAGGATTCTCATACTATCACATGGTGAACAGATGTCAAAGTTTTAGTCTAATTAACGAGAAGGCAAAGGTTGGAAACACTCCCTGGTGCACGTTCACTTAATTTCCTGCCCTGCACCAGGGACTGTCCAGTGTTTGCAAATGGCAAACAGCAACTAAACTGTGACAGTAGGTCCAAGGGAACTGGCCTGCCCTGGCGCCCTGGGCGTCCCACCTGTGTGGTGTCCCACCTGTGCGCCCCGCTCAGAAAGGCCCTGTGCTTGGCTTCCTGAATTTCCATCCTGAATTTCTTAATTTTGAAGAGGGGGCCCAGTATTTTCATTTTGCAGTGGTCCCCCAAATTATGTAGCTTTCTTCACTCAGCTCATTGCACTGGGAACCACAAAGCCTCTATAGTTTTTTTTATTTTATTTTTAAATTAAACTTATTGGGTTGAACATATTTTAAAACAGAAGTCTGCTATTCTTGAATTTTCTTTTCTTTTTAAAGCACTGTGTAGATTGGTTTTCTTTAAAGGCAGCCTGTCTGACCCCTCAGGAGTAGTTTTGCGAAGTGACCCCTGATGATTGGCTCATAATCTTTCCTGGAATGAGATGTTCGTCCATTAGGATAGGAGGGACCCGCGAGCCAGAGAAAAAGCCCCGTCTCAAGTAAGTGAAACTTGGCACCGTGCAGTCACTTTATTACGCGTGTGGAGTGTTTAAACAGCTTTGTCGCCATAGGTCAATGTGTGTAGGTCTGACTTGAAGTAGAGCCGTAGGTGTGATCTACTGAGCCAACAGGGAAGATAGCCTTTTGCTTTTCTTGGAATGTGTGAAGGGTTTTAATCTCAAAGAGCGCGGGTGCCTGGTGGTTGGGACTAGTGCCACCCACCCGCCTCTCGTCCTAAGGCCCCTCAAACTTGTAAGGGATGCAAATTCTAAGCAGGCAAGCCGGGAATTAATCCGATGCCTTACTTCAGTTAGGATCGGGCCTCCTGCTCATGCCAGGCGTGTGGACGGTCTCTCGCCGCAGGACCTGGCCTTTGAGCCGGTGTTGGATCTGTATTTGGAAAGCATCACCCCATCTTCTGCCATGTTGGGTGGCTGGTCAGATATCTGGAGAACATATATCTCACTTCCTGGTCACCTTTGATGTTACCCTTAAACAGTCTAAAGACCCCCTTGCAAAGCGGATGCGTCTCCGACCATGCTCTTGGGCCACAGTGTGCTGCTTTCGCCTCCTCTCGTTTCTTTAAACACAGTGCGTGCGATGTCATTGCTCCTGCAGTCATCAGTCCGTTCCATCCAGCTCCAGGAATGCACACTATTTCCTTCTCCCTGTTGAAACTTCAATGTCACTTTGCTTACAAGCTTATGTCCCCTGGGTTGGAATACAGCTGTTGTGGAATAACATTTGTAAAATATTGCCTGACGTTATCTTTTATTCTCAGTACTTTCTGCGGATGCAAAGGCATCTATCTCCCGTCAATGTGCCGATGGAACTGAGAACAAAGAAGCCACCGCTCGGCTCCTACTGTAAATATTGAACTGCTTTCAAGTGCACAGTAGAGACAATGATCTCAAAGGCTGGGCTTTCTCTGCTCTGACGATAACCTGGAAATACACGAGGGAAAGCGAGACTCTGCTCGCACCAGGGTGACGACTGATAAATGCAGTGGAAGCGCCGTAGTTGCAAAGGTCATTGTCTTGGAACCATCACAGTAAAAATACTGGTTTAAACAAAAACATCAATGGATGCTGAATGTGTGTGCGTGCGCCTGGGAGGGGCAAGATATTACGTGGTCTTAAAGTGTCTGCACACAGGCTGCACAGGTTCCTTCTGGGCTTGTGTGCTTGGCACATACTAGATGCTCAAGAAGCATTCACATGGCCTGGCCGGCGTGGCTCAGGGGTTGAACGTCGACCCATGAACCTGGAGGCCACCTACGGTTCGATTCCCGGGCAGGGCACATGCCCGGGTTGCGGGCTAGAACCCCAGTAGGGGGCGCGCAGGAGGCAACCGATCAATGATTCTCATCACTGATGCTTTTATCTCTCTCTCCCTCCCCCTTCCTCTCTCTGAAATCAATAAAAACATATATTTTTTTAAGAAAGAAGCATTCATATGTAAAATCAGGGAGGTATAATTGAGATATTGGGAATTATAAATAAAGGGGTCATATTCTACGATGGGTTCTGGGCCAGCCAGGCCAAGAGAGCACCTCCCAGCTTCCCCGATCCTCCCCCCGCCCCCCACCATTATGTCTGAAGCGGGGAGCCAATGTGGGTGATGTCAGACTAGGAGGTTAGAAACTGGCTCTGTCCTGTGATGCTGTCTTAAAATGCTTCTGCGGATCAGCTTGCGGGCACTTTTCTTCCTATCCTGTTACCTTTGGACAAAAATATCCTTTATTCCTGTTTTCCTGAACTGCCCATCTCCCTCTGGGTTTTAATCTTATTTTTTTGTGGGAAATAGAATAATCTAAGTAATTAAGTAATTCATGTTCCACAAACCAGAAGCAGTTCCTTCAACACATTCGCCCTGGCTCTGGGGCCATCCTGCAGGGCCCAGAGCATTCCCTCCCCAGGATGGGGGAGTGGCAGGGTGCAGCTGCCCTGGGCTGTCACAGCCCAGTGTCTGGAGAGAGCGAGCGCTCATGTGACTCACAGGAGGCACCGTCCCCAACTGGCCAGGTCCCCAGTAGACAGACAGCTGGTGAGACCGTGTTGTTCCTTATGATTTCCCAACCAGGAACCGGCTTTGAAGGCCCATCTCACACTAATGATCACCAAATGCCCTGGTGAGTGATTTGTTTTGGAAATGAAGCTGATCAAACACTTGTAGTCGGCAAATGTGACCCCAAGTCACCCACAAGTGTCACAGGGAGAGTGGAGAGGGATGGGCCTCCCTCTGGAAAACACAGTATGTTGGTGGGCTGTTCCCAAACCTGGAGGCCAGTGAAGGGTGATGCTAACATAGACAGAAAAATATGAATGTGCCTCTAATCCTAACACACAAGAAAAGCGACCCGATTCCCAGGAGTCTCCCCTGAGCCATTGTAGAACCGGCAGGGTCCCTCTGCCCCCTTCCAAGTCTCTTTTAGAAATAAAATGAACCGACTGCCAAGCCAAGTAGCGTCAACTGCAAACCCAAGTTTACTTTTTTGAGAAAATCATAAATTCATTGTTCAACAAATGGGAAATTCAGAAAAGTCTAAAGAAGAAAATAGAAATCCCCAGCTCTCCCTCCACTATTAACGTTTTCATGTATCTCCCTCCCACACGTGTGTATGTGTTTTCATGCTGGTACAAGGTTGGGATAATACAGAGGATACTTTTATGTTTCCAGCATTTTAAAGTTAATATTATCTCCTGATTGCACTCAGGTTGAAAAAAATGCTTGTGATTAAAATTATCTTTAAAAAACCAATTTTTGGGGGGGATTTTTACAAGAGTTTGTTTGAGCCAACCTGATGACACATTTGGGGAGCAAGACCTCAAATGCTGGGGGAGGAACAGTTTTTCGGCTTCTTTGATGCATTTGGAACTAAGGAGGGAACGTGAGGAAGATTACATGGAGGTGGGAGAAAGCAAGTCGGGATGGGATTATGAGATAGTTAACAAGATTATGTGCTCTCCTGAGGATGGTTATTTCAAGAGTGTTAACCTAGAAACAATGGACAGGCCTAACTTAAAGCAAAGATAAACCTTTTACTGAAAAGTTATTTGTGCTTACCCTGTGGACAGAGACAATATTGTGGTGAAGGCCTGGCGCGGGGGATGGGTACAGGGTAGTAGGGGTTAATGGGGAAAAAGAGGGGACATCTGTAATACTCTCAACAATAAAGATAAATTTTTTTTTTAAATAAAAAGAAAAGTTATATGCCTGGGGTGGACTACTCACCAGGACCTGCCCAGTTAGGAATTTATGATCAGATCACCCTGGAAGGTTACTTTCCATGGAACCCCTTTTTGTCTACAGTTCCCCCTTTTCGTCATAAGTCAGTCTGAAGCATGTGTTGATGACTAGCCTTTCAGCTGGATAGTGAGGCCTCAGAAGTGCTAAGAAGGTTCATTCCTAGAAAGTCTCGGTATCAGCGTCATCTTGTTGACCACTGAGGATGGGGCAATACTCTAACCATGGGATATGAGTTGAGGCTGAACTTTTCCCCAAAAAGGGAAGAACAGGTAGGTGGACAGCGGTCAGCTCTTAGGGCCTTCATTGCGAAAAACCACATCTGACTCTCCTGTGGGACTTTCCGCTCGGGGCTTGCCTGAGTTGTGACTTGCTGTCCACAAAGAGTGCAACAGGCCGCCAGCCGAGCAGCGCCCTGGGCGGTCTCAGCTGTCCCCACGGACCTCTCCAACTGCCCCGCATGAATGGCAACCAACGGGCAAAAAGACCCAGCATCGCAGGGAGCGCCCTCAATGGGGCTCGGACAGCAGGTCCGTATCTTCCAGGTGTGATCCACCCCCAGACACCCAGCTTCATGGCGACCCCATTAACACTTCCCAGTCCCAGTTCGATGCCCAGTCCTGTCCTGGTTCTAATCTGTGACTCAGAGTCGCCTGGTCATCGTGCGTTTGGGTGGCCTTCCTGATTCCCTTCACTCACTTGTCCTGTACTCTTTTCTGCATTTCCTCCCAGAAATTTTTCAGAAACTGAAAGAGAGATTTATCAAACTGCCTAGGTAGCAAATCTGGATCAGAACCCAGGCTCTCCACCCCAGAGCTCTGAAGCATCCACCAGAGCAATCTTGGGAAACCCGTGAGTTCAGGAGAAGAGGAATGATGACTTTGGGAACAGAGAGGGTGGTTTACAGGTGGTCTCCCCGGAGGAGGTGGTCGGTCCCCTTGCTCTCCCCCATTCTCCCCGGGTGGAAGCCTCTGCCCAGGTTTTTTCCTTCTCAGGAGGGGCCTGCAGCTTTCCCTGTGTGGGGACAGCTCACCTGTCCTCTGCTTCCCAGCAGCAGAAGGCTGCTCAGCCACCAGGGAGAGCATTTGCAGGGGCCCGAGATGGAGGCCGCACTTCTCAGATCAAACCCCTCACCCTGTCACTCCCCGAAGCAGCGATGACTTATGTTTCCTAGGATCCCTGCACGTCTGGCTGTCTTGAATTTAAGGATGCAAATCCTACAAGCAGGCCTGGAAGGAAGTGTCACCCAAGGGTGCCAACCCTGCATCTGCCTCTTCCTGATGGGGTGACTCGGGCAGGGCCGCCTGGCCTCCCTGAACCCCTTTTCCTGGTTTGTAAGATGGGGTGACTGTGAGGATGAAGAAGGTGATTGCAGAGCTTGGTGCAGCACCTGGCTGCCGGGAAATGCCCAGTAATCAGTGGTTTTTATTTTAAATATTGACAGTTCCTACGCGGGCTTCCCCCCCACCCTGCCAGTCTCCCAGCTGTTCAGGCCTCCACCCTCTGCCTGGGTGAACCCTCCCTGGCACCGCCCCCACCACGGTCAGCCTGGCTCATGTCACTGTGCTGGGAGTTCTCGCGATACCTGCCCGTGGGCTCCAGTTCCCCGGGCAAGACTGTGGCTTCACCTGGAGCAGGCGGTGGGGGGAGCGCCTCCGAGATGGATCAGGAAGATGGGTGAGCGCAGACTGGAGTCCCCCTGCCGGGCTCAGATCCCGGCCACGCCACCCACCATTAATGTGACTACGCTTTTACTTATAAAGGGGGTCCAGTGACAGTTCCTCACGGAGCTGTTAAAAGGATCAGATGAGATCTTGCGCGGAGGCCTCTGACAACTGGCTGACCTCCTAAGCGCTGCCTGAGTGTCAGCCGATGTCATCCCCACCTACGAAATGTTTGGTGAATTGTTTGTTCTTTCTGAGCCTCAGTTTTCCCATCTGCAGCGCAGTGGTGACGAACTCTGTCCCCCGGTTGTGGGGTGAGAGGAGGTTCTGTGTGGGGTGGAGGTGGAGGTGTGTGGTATCTTTCCATGGTGACAGCTGTTGTTATTGCTCACTCCGGGGGCAGGATGGCAAACCCGTGGATTCACGAGAGAAGGGATGGGTGACACTGGGATTCCCGCCCTGCCCAGAGCCCCCTTCCCAGACACTTAGCAAATAAAACCCCAGGACGCCCAGTTAAATTTGAATTTCAGGTCAATAGCAAGTAGTTTCTTAGTGTAAGTATTCTCAACTATTGCATGGGACATACTCATGCTGAGACATTACCCATTGCTGACCTGCAACTCAACTGTAACGGACACCCTGCGTTTCATCCAACAATCCTGCAGGAGGAAGCTGTGCGAGACTAAGGAGGTTATCGTGGTGCGAGACGGTGGGGGACAGAGCAGAGCACCCGGTGGGTAGCAGCTGCTCTCTGCTCTGCATTTCTGAGCGTCCCTCAGGGCCTCTGCGCTGTCCGCTGCCCCCTCCTAATCACAGAAGAATGCTCCGTCCGGGAACACGGAGCGTGGAGGTGTAGAATGAATGAGTCACCCGCTGGTGAGGAGGGCGGGCAGCTGGCGGCTGGACGGGCTCCAACCACGAGTGAAACGGTGCCAGTGAACACGGGGCACGCTCTCGGGGCGGCTCGAGGACCGAAGGCTCAGCCTGTGGCAGGGAGACCACGTGACAGTGAACCGAGCTTCCGCCAGTTTCTGCCCACGTCCCTGTGTCTCCTGGTTGAGCTCACTTTAATTCTGTGCTTTTAGATCTGCTAATTCCTGCTCTTTCCTTTCCTTTCCTGCCAAAAATATCTGTTAGTCATAGAACCCTCTCGGGCATTTAAAAGGACAGTGACAGAAATGCAGCCTTGCCCTGTAGTAACAGGAACAATGAAGGGCTTTGCTCAGTGGCCCTGGCCATCAAGAGGGTCCCCATCCTGAGGCCATTTCAGCCCATGTGAGCCCAGCCATTCTCAGGGGTTGAAGGGCACGCATTCTGTCCATCCTGCAGTCAGGACACTGAGGTTTGCAGAGTTAAATCCCTTCCCCTAATCTCAGCTGAGTGGTAGGGATGACTCAAACCCACTGTTTCCTCCTCAATTCAAAAATATATTTAAAAAAAGAGATGCTTAATATAAAAGCACTTAGCTCCACAGGGTCCATACTCCCTCGCCTGCAGCACGGCTGCTTTTATTTCCCAACAGGCCTTGCTCACTCGACAGGCATTTGTCCTAACTGCAGTCATGGGTAGGGCCTGGCATTGCTAGAAACACTTTGTCACATTGCCACATGGTCTCCCAGTACACATTTTTAATGACCACGTCGTAGTCCAATACATTAAAATTCCGAACAGCGCACCTTCAGGTTATTTCTATGTTTTTAAACTATAATGTGGTGGTGAAAAATTTTGAGCTGTACTGTTTTCTTTATTTTGAGCCCAGGTGTTAGGACTTCGTGATGGGTTCATGTGTCCCCCACAAACATATGTTGATGTCCCATCCCTGGGTACCTCTGAAGTCGGCCTTATTTGGAAATAGGGTGTTTGCAGATGCAATCGAGCTAAGATGAGGTCATACTGTAGTAGGGTGGGTCCCTGTCATACATTTGGGACAAAAAACACCTGTCTATGGGATTAGTGACAATGGCGTTATTATTGAGATCTCCTCTAGTAGCCGCATGTGCCTGTCCAGCCTGGGTGGCCAGACTGTGCTTTCCCCGGGGGTCATTTGTCACCACTCATGGGCCACTTGATGTGACTTTCTGAGGACGGATCGGGGGCTTTCCCCGAGTTGCCACTTCCACAGCCTGTGCTGACCTGGAAATGCTGTGTGCGGGTGGGGGACAGGGTGTGGGTGGACCCCGGAAGACGTCTCCCTTCACCCTCAGTGTCAGGGTTCTCACCCGCCCACTGGGCTCTGACCCTCTGGGTGCAACCCTGTGCTTGCTGCTGTTTGGAGCTTCACACAAAGGATGGCAGCTAAATGCTGCCAGAGGGTGTGGAAGGTAAAGGGGTCTCCAGGGTTTTCAGAGCAGCTTAGGGAGCAGAAGCGCATGGGGCCCTGGCCCAGCTCCCTTCTCGCTCACCCTTTGCTTCTGTCCCGCAGAGAGTCCCCCGAGTGCTCAGCCCTCTGCAAGGTGGCCCCAGGACCTGTCCCTCCCTCCCTCCTGCCCTCACGGCGGTTTGAGTTCAGGGCCCCCTTGCGGAATGCCCAGCCCCAAACCTCCCCTCTCACGCCCGGCCTGTTTAGTGGGATGAAATGACAGTGGATCGCCAAGTGGCAGCTATCTGCTCCGAGAGTTGGTCAAGCTGGGTGCCCCCCACCATGTGCCCCTCCCACCAGCCCCTGCCCACTGAGCCTTCCTTCAGCCCCAAACTTCCTGGCAGGTCTTGGGAGAACTGCCCTTCTTCCAGAACCTGTTTGACGCACAGCCTCATGAAGAGAAGACTTTGGTGCAAGGTTCCTTGCAGAATGGCTGCAGCTCTGCAGAAACGGGCACAGAGCAGGCCCTGCACTGAGATTCCTCTGTCTGTAAAGACAGATCGAACTCTCCTGGGCTGGTCTTCAGGGTCACAAGCCGGAGACCAATCTGATGCTTTGCCTGTTGTGCACATGTCCCTGCAACACCCCAGCATAGTCAGAATTCCCACAATTGCTGAGGGGGTGGGGGTCAGCCTGTGCTCAGCCATGTGGAGCAATGCTGGGTGCCCAGTGCTCCTGGTCCCTGCTCTGCTGGCAGGGGCAGAGGGGGGCTGAGCATCTGGGGGCAGAAGCCGAAGTCACTTAAGGAGGTTGGCTCTTTCCTTTTGGGGTGCAGTGGGTGGATTTTGTTGGTGGGCACCATCCTGGGGGGCATCGGGCTTGGCCAGTGATGTCTGGCGGCTGTTTGGTTTAGGGTGAGGGTGTTAAGGTGGGAGGTGGTATTTATAGGATAGTGTGAACCTTTAGTTGAAGGGCAAGAAGCAGCAGCTGCCCACACAGCAGGATGCGACACCTCGGGGGTCAGGGGAGGATTTCCCAGGTGGTGGCTCTGTCTTTGATGTCAGCTGCCCTCTACTCTCTCCCTGACCATAGGACAGGACGAGGTGGGCTTAGAGGGTGGCGCAGGCGTGCATCCGTTTCCAGGAACAGCAGCCCACGATGGTCACCCCGTAGATCCCGAGCCCCTTCCTAGGGCCTGTTCTTTGACCCAGGATTTGGGCCTGGGCCTGGGCCTGGGCCTCATCTCCTGACCTCTGTGGACATTTCCAGTCTCCCTAGGTGAAGACCAGCCAGGTGACAACTCAAGAGGCCCACCCTGGGGTCACGTTATTAATTCATCCCAAGCAAGAGGAAAGGAACTGGGGAAGTGCTTTACTACGAGGGGAAGATTGAAAAATAAATGTCATAAATGCATGTGAAGAGGTAAAAGGCCTGATTTAAAAAAGGGAGTAGGAAGTCTTTAAAAAGATCTTAATCTTTTAGAAATTAAAAGTGTCTTTAAAGTCACATTAATTTTATTTTCTTCTTATAAAGATTCTATATCTAGAAAATCTAGAAGTAAAAAGGAAAGTGTAAGGGAGAGGCTAAGAGTCCTGTTGAATCCCACCAAGAGCCTGTGTTGATTTGGTGGTCTAGTCTTGAAAAACCGACGGACACACAGACAGACACACAGACAGACCTTCACGCCTTCACACGTGGTTGAGGCCATTTTACGGCAGAATCCGCTTTTCATTTAAAATCCCATCAGCCTTTCCCCTGCATCTCTGAAAACATGAATTTTAACAGTTCCCTGCCATTCTGTGGAAAGGCTGAGCAATTCATTTAACTCACCCCTTACAGATAATGTACAAATTTAATTTAAACTCATTAAAAGTGTACAAGTCTGTCTTATGAAACAGAATAAGGGAGGTGCCACTCAGTGCCTCAGTTTTCCCGTCTCTAAAGTGGGGCAACCCTGCCTCAGCTCAGGTGGCTGGTGTGGCCTTTAATTCTTATTTAGGAAAGGCCTAGCAATTCACCGGTGAAGGATTGAGACTTTAGTCAAAGGCTTTGCGTAATTGTCCCCAATTATTATAATTTGCTCATTACAGGCAATCAGTGCATTGCAGGCCTGCAGAAAGGAGTTTATTTGGGAGTCCATCTGTGTCTTTGTCTTGCTTGAGCTGCTGATGGGGGTTCAGGAGGCCTGTGATTTTCTTCCTGCTGGAGAGACAAGGATCAGCCAGAAGACAGCCGGTCCTAAATGAGCCGGCCAGGTAATCACTGGTGCTCAAGGTGCTACTGAGGGCCAAAGGGGGATCACCACCTGGGCTGGAAGGTGCGGTTGGGCCTTTCATGGGTACACAGTGCCAGGCCTCCATTTCTCTTCATCTTCCTGCCTTTACTCTCCCAGAATACATAGGTAACTCACCAGGATTTCCATCTTAAGCCTTTTAGAGGCCAAAGGAATATTAGTTCATTTAGAGTTTTCCCAACTTTTCCTGATGGTCCCTGAGCCATGTCATCTGTCTCATACACTTCAGAAGTTCTCAGATGTGATCAATCAGGGCTCCCAACACCTGTAAAATGGGGCAGAGAGGTCGAATAGAGCATTTAGGAACCAATGAACTGAGCATTTACTTGCCACAATTTGTAGAAATGTCTAAAGTCCATCTGCAGAGCGATGGTGACCATATATTCTGACACTTAGATCAGGACATGTGGTCTGACCGAGACCTGTTTTCCAGAACTGGGAGGACAGTTGTGTAAAAGACAAAGAGATAGGATGTTGCAGTGGCTGCCAATCTGGACAGCCCAGGCTGTCCTGTCACCTCCACGTGGGAGCAATATCTGCCATCCTCGGTGGAAACTCTCAACACTCTGGTCTGCTTTCTGGAGCCTTCAGTCTATTGCAGATCACCACATGGCAGTTTGAGCACCAGTGATGACGATTTGACATGATTCATTCCTAACATGGTTTCTCTCCTGGGTCTGGCTGCAGTGACCTGAACTTTGGAGCATGTATAAACACGCGTGTGTGTGTGTGTGTGAGAGTGGGGGTGCAGTGGGGTGGTAGGAAAGGCTGTTTAGACCATTCTTGAGTCAACCTCCAGTTCTGAGTTGTCTGGGGGATAGATTTAAACTTAAAGTAATTGGGGGTTCAGTTTGTTGAGTGATCCAGATTGAGGCTGGAACCCATGGGTTACAGAAGATAAACAGGAATACACTCCACAGAGGCTGTGTCTACACATTCAATAAAGTCTTATTCGAAGGTGAGGCTGACCCCTCAGAGTCACTGTCACATTTGAAAAGGAAATTGGGCTGGTTTCAAGCCCTCCAGGAAACAGGAAGAGGCAGGTGGAGGGCGGGCCACACCCTCCTCCAGTCAGGGTAACATACTGAACCATTGTCCCCATCACACGCGTTTAACTGGTTCTGAGCAGACCAGCGTATGCTGCAGATTCGGACTAACTGACTGCAGCCCGGCCGTCCCCGGGTCTTGAAATACTGAGTTTTCCATTTCTCACGTCTGGGCTCTGTGACTATAAGCCAGCATGTCTTCGTTTTTCCAAAACATCTCACTCATATGCTGAATGCACCATAGTCCCTTCATTTCTTGAAACAGTGAACTAGTAGAAGGTATAAATCTCATAGGAGTTTTCTCTGCTCATTTGCTAGATCAGATGTCTCCAAAGTGGTGACAAACTGGAGGAGTTCAGGAAGAAAATGCTAGAATGTCAGTTTCTGCTTCTCCCTTTCACCTCGTCGATGTTTTGAGTATGTTTTATGGCATACACAATACAGTGCACATGAGCATCCAGAGGTGAACGCACGCTTTTATTACCGATAGAAATGCAGTAGACCAGGGCTCAGCAAACAGCACACAGGCCAAGATCGGCGCCCCGTCTTCGTATGTTCACTCACAGCTAGAGATGATTTTTACATTTTTAAATGGTTGCGGGGTGGTGGTGATCAAAATGAGAACACTATTTTGTGACACATGAGAATTTTATGAAATTTAAGCACCAGCAGCCATAAATGAAGTGTGACTGGAAGGTATTCGCGCCCGTTCACTTGCATGTTGTCTGCGGCCGCCTTTGCGCCTCCAGCAGCGAGCCGAATAGCCGAGAAAGATAGACTGGTCCTCCAGGCAGAAAACAGTTCCTCTCTGGCCCTTACGGAAAAGGTCTGCCAGCCCGTTCCCACACCACTGGCTTCATTTCCTGGGACAGTATCCTTGAACCAACTCACCTTGGTGGAAAGAGTATTTTAAAGCTCAATACGCCTAACTTCCTACGTAACTTTCAGCATGTGTCTTGGAGGCCTCTGCTGGGCATTTAGCCGGGGTCGGGGGGAGGTGGCGGAGGAAGGGCAGGGAAAGGCCGAGAAGACTGTCCAAGTCTTGAAGCCGGCCTTTGAGAAGGCAAGAAGTGGCACGGAGTTGGCCTGATGGGCTAGGAACGCGTCCAAGGGCAAGCCCTCCTTGTTCCTGTCAACTGGTTATCTTTGTTTGGATATCAATGCGGAGTCACCTGGTAGTTAGAGAGCCACCGTCCTGTACTGTGCTTACCGAGCTCCCCTCCCCTGGAGCCCAGGGCCCTTCACGTGGGAGCGTTTCTCACCATGACGCGACATTCCCGGGGGTGGTGTTTCTGTGGGATAAGATCTTGAGATTTGAGATTCGAGATTCAATCTGTTCCCTCCCCTTTAGGCCCGTGAAAGAAAAACAGAAAAACCCTCGTCAATATGGGAGGACCTTTCAGCAAAGCCCAGGTGGTGGTTCAGAGGGGTTTTTCTAAACCCAGGAGTGGAGGTGAGGGGCTGGGTCCAGCCGCTGTACCTCCACTGATCCAAAGATAGAGCTTTGCTTGTGCGACTCTTTCGTTTGCCAGGCAGCTCTGGGACTTTGAGTAGGAAGGTTCAGGTTCCAGGAATCCTGATCACCCCAAAGTTTCCCTGAGCACAGTGGCCTTCTGCATGGGGTCAAAAGTTTATCTCAACAGGTGTGTGTGTGTGTGTGTGTGTGTGTGTGTGTCTATATGTGTGTCCCCAAAACAGCAGCTCTGGCCTACTCAGCTGAGAGAGTGCGCGCATGTGGGTCGGAAAACTGATTAGTCTCCCAAAACGGGACCCAGTCACCCTGACAGAGACCAGAGGCCTGGGGAAGGAAGTGGCTTACTCCGTATGTTGGAAGGATGCAGCTGGACTCTGAATCCATGTCACTTACCCGTGGACACTTCCCTCGGACAGCAAGTGGGAAACCCTAGGCAAAGAAGGTGGAAAATTTTAGTCCAGGAGGAAGTAGGCTCTTACTTAGGGCATCGGCCAGCTCCCAAACCCTGTGTAGCGCTGACTAAACTTCGCTCACTAATGTTATGAAATGACTTAAACATAAGGACGTACAAAATAAACTTTCCAGAAAAGCAAAAACCACAACAGTGGGCAGACTGCTCACTTCTCCTTTGTGGGTTGGTGACTGTTTGTGAGATTTCGGTTAAGGCTATTGCTGCCTGTCCACGGTATCCAAGAAATGCAAGTCTCTGGATGTTAGTAATCGTGCTGGAAGTTTCGGTTTGCTTGGAAAACATGCTGAGCTGACCTAGTGGGGTGACATGAGGGCCAGTCACTTCTGCTTTTTGAAACAGGGCCTCCCAGGATGCTTGGGAGGTGAGGTGTTTGTGGGATTTGAGACCCCCAGCTGTGGAGGCAGGGTGGGACACTGACCACCTGAAAAGGTGAAAAGAAATGGGCTAACGTTTCTCCTTTCATTGAAGGTATTTTAAAAGTGTGAAATGATAACAAAATTAGAGAAATAAATTTAAGAACCCCAGTTCGCCACTCCAATAAAATGGCTATTTTCACTTTTGAATATTAACTTTCACACATTTTAAAACTCTCAGCAACAGTGTGCACATGCTTCTTTGCATGGGGACCACCTCGGAATGAGGGAAAGATGTGGCTCTTTCTGCAGCTAGTGGCACAAAAGCACACTCTCTCCTGTCCCCCAAGCTCGCCTGTGTGTTTCTAGGGACAGGTTGGGCAGAAGATCACACTGGACTCCATGTCTGCACACAGTGCCACCACAGATGACAATGGAGTGGTTGTCACAGCCCCAATACAGCACCCAATCCCTTCATTTGATGTGCTAACCTGAAGCCACAAATCTGTCCACCTCACCCCCTCACTCCATATATCCTGCTTTCTGTTGCCACTTTTGGGGATGAGCAGCTTTTTTGAGGCGTCATCTAAGTTGCCTCCTGTGGCTTTGCTCTTTGAACCACCCTCGGTCCCCAGGCGTGTGAGAGAAGGGCCCTTGTCCTGAAGACACATTCTCGGGCTGCAGGGAATGAGTTAGAAGTGGAAGGTGCCACTTCTAACAGAGAGATGGCAACATGAATGTGTATGTGAGTGTGTCTGTGAGAATGACCGTGAGTTTGTGCATGGGTGTGAATGTGTATGGGCCTGAGGGTGTATATGTGTATGTGTGTGTATGAGCATACGTGAGTGTGCATATGTGCATTGTGTGCATGTGTGTGTATGAGTGTGAATGTGAGCATGTGAGTGTGCATGTGTGTATATGTGCACATGTGTAGTGTGTACATGTGCATTGTGAGCATGTGTGTGTGTATGTGTGTTTGTGTGTGTACACACGGCATGGTTGCAGCAGGTGTGTCTCAGGAACCTTACCCTAAGGGTTTTGTTCCCAAAACCCTTCGAGGAGCATCACTGAGGTCAGCTCAGGAGGCCACACAGTGACATGGGCGCTCATGGGAAATGAGCCAGAGCTTGGGGTGGAGGCGGTGGTTCCTGGGGCAGGGACCCGGCCAAGGTCAGCACCTGACATGGTCTCAGGTTTTGTCACTTGGTGCAGAAAGGGGATAGGTGTCATGAATAAGGGGACAGGAGTCAGCTAGGTGCAGCTTCCCATGCTAGCAGAGCCCCTCAGGGTCTCTTATGGTGAGCCTCCAGGCCTGAACATTCAAAAAGAATATTTTTATTCTGAAAGCATGTGGGTTGGCCCCTCAACTCCCTTATCTTGGAAGTTGGCAGTCGGACTGTGCTATTTTATTTATATGGCAATTAAAGAGCTTTCACAACAAAAAGAACCATGCTAATCCTCCCAGCATATCATTGCTTGTGAACATAGAACTCTGTCCATACTTTAGATGACTCAACTTCCTTTCCAAGTCTCTGCCTCCCACCCAGAACACAACAGAAGCTCCAAAGAGCAAACCTCCTTTTCTCAGTGGGAGAGCAGGGTTGACAGGATGGGGACAGGACACCCCATCAGCTCCAGCCCCCAGGAGGAGGGCCTCCTTTGGGCTGCGTCCCTAAGCGATGCCTCCGGCTCCAGGAGCGGATTTTCAGCTGACCAGCTTGGCTGTCTGGTGGGAACTGAGCAAGGCCTGGTGCTGCTGGAGAATGTGGGGAGGTGGCTGTGATCCCAGAGGTCAGACTTGCCCAATAGGACGGCTGCTCTGATCTTCAGAGGCCAACAAGCAAATGCCCCACGGGAGAGGGGGGACAAAAAAAACGCCAAGGTCAGATCTGTTCCTTCCTCCACCCCTTTGCTCAGGCTCTTCCCCTGCCAAGAGTGCCTTCTTTTCTCACTTAACACCCACTTATCCAAATTCTGTTCACAACTCCCCTTACTGCACACAGTGGCCCCTTCCTCCATTGAGCTTGTCCCTACCCCTCTCACACCTTCACCTCCCAAGACACCGACTGCCTAGACCAGGGGCTCCCAGGGTTTTGAAAAATGAGGGTCCTTTGTGATGCCAACACACCTTGAAGACCCATAGGATTTTGGCATTTGTTGATTGAGAAAAGGGGTTGGTGGTCAAAAAGATGTTATAAATTCCTAATTCTCCAAAGGGATTGGGGTTTTGTCAATTCTAAAAGCACCAATATATTGAAAAAAAGTTCACTGTACTTGCTCAGTTTTGAGGCAATGCTTGATTGATACCTGGATCTGTAGCTCCCTTGCTATAACTGTGCTTTCTAAGCCCAGGTGTGGCTCACCCAATGGGAGTGACACCATCTACTCCACGAGGAAATTGTGGTTCCTGCATTTCACGCTGGTTGAATAGAGTTCTTGTCTTTGTAGGGAGTTTGCAAGGCCTCTTTGAGGGCAGGGATGACGCCTGGGTCAGGTGTCCTGGGTAGGGTAGGTGCACTGTACAGGCCTATTGTCAAGGAGACACCACAGCAGGACCAGAAGAGCCAATCCCTTGAGACCAAGTGTTTAGGGAAAAACAAATCTCTGACGAAAACCTACATTGTGGTCACCCAGGAGGAACAGTCATCGAAGAGGCAGAGCTGGGACACAAACAAGGTCACCCAAAGGTGTATCTTGTTGAGGAAAAGTAGGCAGGGCTGTGAAAAATGTTCGAGTCCAAACTCTAGACCTGGAACCCACGGAGATGAGAAACAATTGAGTCAGAACATTCTGGAAGGAAAACAATGGAAATTCACCCTTTGTGAAGCAGAAGCTGTGCAGAGACTGGAGTGGGGGTGAGGGGCAGAGAGCACCTACAAAGAGAGGTGGCACAGTGACAGGGGCAGGAAAAAAAAGAGGTTTTTATTGGTCCAGAAACAGGTTAAGACAGACGACTTAAAGTAAAAATTCTCTTTGCTGCGACATGCTAGGAAGAGTTAGAAAAGTCCGAATTATTGCAACTAGAGCGATTCCTGCTGAGACATTCCTCAGCGCCCTTCGGATCTGTCTGGAATCTCCCCGGCCACACGGGAGGGTGTTTCTTCCAGTGACCCTGCCGAGCCTGTCCTGCGGGACTCCCCTTGCACGGAGCCCCGTGACTGGGCTGCTATCTTCTCTCGCTCCCATTCCTTTCTGCCCCACGTGCGTATCTCCGCCGTCATCTGACACATTCTGACAGCGATGAGACCGATGGGTGGTGCTCGGATGGCGTGCAGAGCTCGTGTGGCATTCTCACTCCCGTCCTTGTCATCGGGGACACAGACTAGCCGCAGAGAGGGTGAGATTTCTACCCCCATCTCCATATTTCCAGTGGGAAAACTCTGGCCACGGGTGAACAGACGTGTCCATGTTACTATTTTCCTCTCTCTGCCTCAGTTCCCTCCCCTGTAAGGTGGGGATTATACCTGTATCACAGGATGTTGTAAGGTGGCACTGAATTCGTGCCTGGAAAGCCCCGAGCGTACGCAGTAGGTGAATGATCAGTCTCAATTTTGTTGCTAAGTAGCTCTGTGACCTTCAACAACTCACCTTCTTTGCAAGTCACTATCAAAGAAGGTGGCCATCCTTAAGGGAGCTGATTACATGGTCAAGACCCTTCTATTTATATAACCCGCCTCCTTCCACAGCTAAAGAACCCTTGGTGTAGAGTATGGATGCCTTCATTTTTTCCCGTTTATTCAGATGTGACATGTCACTCCAAAATTTCCAAAGGGCATGGATTGAAGTGTGGAGGATGGGGCGATGAGGGACATCAAGTGCAACTTAGTCTACACTTGGGCACAAGTGCAGTGTTCCTGGGTCTGTGCAAGCTCCAAAGAATTTGCACTAAATGAAAGGGCCAAGGGATGGGCGGGAAGTGAGGTGCTGGGACCCAAGCCCCCTCTTCTCCACTCACCTCTGCAAGGTGCTGATGCCCCTAGGGGTCTTCTCCAGCTGCGTGTTTTAAGGAGCAGCATGGCAGAGTGTGGGGGTAGGGCCTTGCTAACCCTCTGTGTTGGCTTGAATAGTAACCCCTCCCCGCCGCAATTTATGTCCACCCAGAACTTCAGAAAGTGACCTTATTCGGAAATAGGGTATTGCAGGTTTAGAGTTAAGTCAAGACGAGGTCATGCTGGCATAGGGTGGGCCTCAATCCAGTGGCTGGCAACCTTATAAGAGGAGAGGAGACACAGAGGCACACGGGAAGGCCATGTGAAGATGGAGACAATTTGGAGTGACGCAGCCTCTAGCCAAAGGATGCCAAGGATCGCAGCAACCAGGTCCTGGGGGATGGAGGAGGGGAGGAGGGACCCTCCCTGGAGCCTCCAGAGGGAGCTGGGCCCTGGCTCCACACCTGGACTTTGGACTCTGGCTCCCAGAACCGCTAAGCCCCCCAGCTGGTGGAATTGGTTAAGGCAGCCCTAGGGCGAGAATAGAGCCGGCGGCCTTTTCCCAGGGCCTCATGCGTCTGAAAGCATGAAGGAAGCACACTCCCGTCGCGGTGGGAGCGGCCGCGCGGTGCCCCTTATCTCTGCCTCCCGGTTTCCGCTCAGGCAGGGCCTCTGAGGTTCGAGGGGGAGTCGGGAGGAGCCTTGGCAGCGGCCCACGTTCCCAGCTGGATATAAATCTTGTGTCGTGGTGGTTCTTTTCCTTAGTGAGTGGCGTGTGCTCCAGAGATAAGGGCGAGGGAGGAAGTGGGGGCTGGGGGGTTCAGCGCAGAGGAAAGTGACAGAATCACTCCCAGAAACGATGACTCACGGGGTGTTGGGATGGGTGTCTCCCTGCCAACCAAGGACCTCTGCAGAGTGAGCCGGAGTCAGATGCCACAGCTCTGCCTCTCATTATGTGGCCTTGAGCGGGACACGCTCTGTGCCACCTCAGTCATCTCGGCTGAGAAATGGGTCAATGACACGCACGGATCTGCATCCGGGGCAAGGCTGCCGGAAGGCAGAGTGAGTGCAGGCGTGAGCATGCTGCCTCATCCGTCAGGGGCGCTCAGATGGTCGCTGCCTGTGTCTTACGGTGACGCTGTGGTTTCCATGGTAATGGCTGTTGCTGTCTGGCAAATTCCCACAGCCAACAGCTCGCCTGTGGGACTTAACTCGTGTGTCATTGAATCAGTTCTTATCTCTCAAGGGGTTTTCTCCGATACGGGAGGATTTGTGTCCCAGGCACAAAGACTGCTCTGAGGGACTCACGCACACACGCACACCCTGAATCCCGTCTGCGCACCTCATGCTGCGGTGACGTGAATAGGGAAGGGACTGGGTGACCCTCCCAGCCACGCGAGTCATGCCGACCTTTCGCCCTTGGTTCTAGGAAGGTTTCAAGTGTTTCTCCAGCATAGAGCTTTTAGAAAATGCCTCCTTCCTCTATAAGATGTTATCTCCCGACAAGAAGGTTGGGGGTGAGACAGCGAAATGACAGAATATTCTCACAGCACTGGCCTTTAGAAGGGCGGAGCCGCCGCAGGCCAGTGTCTGGAAATTCTGAGTCCACGCGAGTGAGGCTCCTGCGTGGGGTCCGAAGCTCTCCCTTCCTTCGCGGACCCCTCTCCAGGGCGAGGGATACTTACCCCGCAATCGGCTCCCTTGGGGATGGCCGCCCTCCCCGACGGCAAGCTGGGAGAAGTTGCTCAGGGCCACAGGCCTGCTCAGCAGCAACGCTGAGGCTGAACGCAAATGTAAGAGCTGACCTTCGCCTACTGCATTCACTCAGGGCTTTCCGTGCAGAGTTCAGTGACTCCTTACGACATCCTGCGATGCAGGTATTATCCCCACCTTGCAGGGGAGGGAACTGAGGCAGAGAGAGGAAAATAGTGAGTCAGACAGTGGGGTTCCAGAGCCCTAGTTCTTAACACGACACCCTCCTGCCTCCCAAACCTGAAATCAAGCTGCCTGGGTGATGGCCATGGCAGAAACCCCTGACCTTGGGTAACTGACTTGACCCCCCCAAGGCTCAGTGTATCCCTCTGTAAAATGGGCATCCTGGCAGATACCTCATCTGCTGCTGTCAAGATGAATTGCATCATACGTGTAAAGTGCCTGTCAGTGTTATCCCCAAGAAGCTTTAGCTATCCTTCCTCCTTCTCTACTAGAAATGTCACTTCTGCATCCTTGCTGCCATCGGATGCTGTGTCTATGAGCAGGACCTTCGCTTCAGCAGGGAACCCCGGTCCTGGTCACTGGGTCGGGATCAAGAGGTCTCCTCCCTGGGTACACCCTCTCCTCTCTGCCTCAGTCTCCATCCCCGAATCTTGGCGCCCAGCCCCTGCTTGGGCCTCCCCTTTCCCTGTGGCCACAGACTCAGCCTGGTGGGGCTGGGGCAGGCCCCTCCCTGGGTCTGAGGCTCTGCAGCTGCTCGGCCTCTGCGCTGCTCATGCCCGTGAGTGGGGTCAGTGGGAGGTGAAGGCTCTTCTGGGTAGCACCCTGAGTTTCAGGTCGTGATTATCAAATGATATAATTACAGGCCAGAGAGGCCATTCCTGTGGCCTGATTTGGGCCACCTGCTCTCCCAGAAATCTTCTTCCTAAATGAGGAATTTTGACGACCCTGAAAGCATTGATCTCCTCTTTGCATCCCACTCCCATTTTTCTGGGCCTAGAAATGAACGTTGGCCCCAATTCATGTACATTGTGTGTCATTTAAAAATTACTAAAATCTATTGGAGTTACACAGACGCATACGCAGTGTGCACTCTGTGACGGACACAGAGGCAAACCAGACGTCACCTGTCCCCAAGGCCTCTGCTACAGCAGGGATTTCCGTGTGCACACACATGTATACGTGTACACACAGATATGCGACATAATATTGTATTAGTCCTGTTGCCGTGGTAACAATTTCTCACAAACTTAGTGGCTTCAGACAACACAGATGCATTACCCTACAGTCCCGGCAGTCAGAAGCCTGGCACGGGCCTCCGTGGGCCAACAGCGAGGGGTCGTGGGGCTGCCTTCCTTTCTGTGTCCTTGTGTTTTCCAACTTCTGGGGTCCCTCCCTCCTTCTCGGATCCTTCTTCCCATTAAGTCCCCCTGTGACCACTGCTGGGGAAGGGTCTCTGCTGAATCAGACTCTAGGGGGCTCAAGCTCCTTGCCCAGAGGCACTCTTTCTAGAACAATTTGTAAGAAAGTTCAATCGTTTGGTTCTAACTCTTAGCCAGTAGACACATATTAGGGCTGTTCGTCACAAGGAAATTTTCGGAACAATACTCTGGTTGTTGAAATGGATTAAAAGATTTAAAAAATGGACATTAGGGTGTGGGATGTTGATGGTGAGGGGGTCTGTGCACCCGGGGGCATAAGGGAACCCCCTGTACTTACTTAACGCTCAATTTTGCTCTTAAAATAAAGTCTGTTAAAAAAGAAAGGACATTTAGACAGGAAATCTCCCACTACTCAGCACCAAAATATAGAGATTGTATCACTAATGAAGTGGTAGCATACAGCAGATCTTCGGAGATGTACCACTTTAATAAACAAGGCTCTATCTTCAAAGCTAGATTAATATTTACTGTTTGGCTTTAAGTGGGAGATATGCATCTTTACTAATCGAATGAACTGCAATCACTGGCCCCAGATGACAGTTCATTCATCCGCTTCTGTGTGTTTGTACGAGCACACGCACAGGGCATACCGCCCGCAGAATCGGGAGTCTTGCGCTTCACGTCAACAAGTGCTCACTCACCGATTGCGTTTTCTTACTATGAAACTCACTCCCCATCTTCTTAACTACAAGAGTTTCTTTGTCTTTAATGAGCATCCTGCCTCCCCCCCCCCCCCCCCAACCACTGTGGCTGCTTGGAGCCCTGGGTCTTTCTATATTTGCACCCTTTGGTCAAGGACAGCTCTCAGCATAGATCACAGGGCCTTCTTGAAATTCTCTTGGCTTCTGTGACACCATTTTTCCCTCGATTTCTTTTTTATTTCTCTGATTTTTTTCCAGAAAGGCCTGCCCTGGCCCCCTGTATTGGTTGGATGGTCCGCTGAAATGGGGTCATTTGAAGAGAACTTGATAAAGGGGGCAGGAGGGTTCAGCAGGGACTAGCAGTAGTGGGGAGCCCTCACTGATCTTGGTCAGCAGGATGAAAGGGAAGGAGCAGTTACTGTCAGCAGAGCCTGGAGAGAAAGCTCCATGAGGCAGCCCAGGGGCAGGGGCCTGGAATGAACACCAGAGTACCCCCGTCCCTGGGATCTCCTCATGTGCTCCCTCCCCAACCGCCCCAAGGAGCCCGCAGGCAGGGGCCATTGAGGCGTCTCACTCACCAGTGTCCCAGGGCGAAGAGCAGAGTGGGCAAACTTGGAGAGTGAATCTACGGGGACAGACAGAAGGATTCCAGCCACCACCATCCATGCTATGGGCTGCATTGTGCCTCTCTCCCCTGCCCAATTCATACGCTGAAGTCCTAACTCCCAACACCTCAGAATGTGACCTTATTTTAAAGATAGGTCTTTAAAGATGTAATTAACTTAAAATGAGGTCACTAGGGTGGGCTCTAATCCAGTCTGACTGGTGTCTTTATAAGAAGATATTAGGACACAGATCCTGTGAGGACCCTGGGAGAAGACAGTCACCTACAAGCCAAGAAGAAACCAGTCCCTCCCACACCTTGGTCTCCAACTCCTGGCCTCCACACTGTGAGACAACCCATTTCAGTTCTTTAAGCCCGCTGGTCCGTGGCTTTTCCTATGGCAGCCTGAGCTAAGACAATACCTCAATTTGCAACAGCCCAACACTCTCTCCCACTCCCTCCCTCCCTTGACTTTTCTCTCTAGCGTTTATTACCATCCGGTGTACCATGTTTTATTTATCTTGTCTCTTCTCTGTCCCAAAGCCCCCCCCTCCCCATGCCAGCTCCATAAGGGTGGCTTCAGTCTGTTTTGTTCACTGCTGGAGCCCCCTTGACTAGAGCAGCACCAGGTGCATAGAGGGTGATCTGTGTGGCCAGGGTTTGCTGAACAAAAGGTTTTCCAAAAACCTCCTTTCTTGTCATCTTTGCTGGTGTCTTCTTCTCTGCTCACCCTTAACCCCAGTGCTTCAAAGTGCACTCGCTGGTCTTGGCCCCTCCAGACCAGCCCCTGGTCCTCCCTCCCCACTGTGATGAGTAAGTAGCACTGTCACCCAACAGTGTCTGGGTCCCGGGCTCCAGAACCATCCTGGCCTCTTCCTTGTCCTCCCCTGGCCATCCAGCGCAGTGTGTGTTGATCCCTACGCCCCTCTGCTCCTCACTGTCGTGGCCTTGCACTCAGCACACGTGGGGATACCCTTAACCCCCTTCTCTGAGCCAGTCTGGGCTGAAGCAGGGTGGTCGGGTGAGGTACTTGACGGGAATTCTCCATCGCTTCCCGTGTGCCAGCTGAGGGGAGACTGGGGTTCGAGTGGCCTGGAGGTGAAAGGGTTGGGCTGAGTCAGATGCACAGTGGCGTGTGTGTGTGTGTGTGTGTGTGTGTGTGTGTGTGAAGAGAGAGAGGATCCACAGAGAAAGATAGACACAGAGAGAGACAGAGACAGAGGTTCACACAGAGGCAGAGGCAGAGACAGAGAGAGCGAGCACAGTCTGTGTGAAGTTCAGTAGGTTTCCTACCTCCTCACATAGCATGATCTAATCTTATCAATTGTCAAGATGTTAGCATTTGTGATCAGTAAGTCATCGGGGATTTTTTTCTGAAGATAAAAGGACCGTCCAGAGAATGTAAGTCTCAGATCTCTTTGTATGTATATCGTACGCACCACATTTCCTTGGAGGCCTTTTGGGATTTTTTGCTGATCTGAAATACAGCCATCCAGGCCTCAGGACAGGGTCTGCTCTAGCACTGACTGTTTCTGAATGTCTAGACTTCATCACAGAGAAGATCAGGATGGACTCAGGGTCGGGGAATGGGCAGGATGGAGTTGGAGCCCATTTCTTCAGAGCGGCAGGTCGCTGCCCAGCACAGGAAGAGGGGAGGCTCTGGGCTGGGTAAGAAATGCTGAGAGGGTTCAGGTGTTGGCACATGTCGGTGGGTGGGAGGACCGCGTTTTCCTCCCATGGTGTCCATGTGTGCACGTGTGTGTGTGTGTGTGAATGTGTGTGTGAGTGGGGGGGAGAGGGAGGATGCCTGAACTAACACACATGGTTGGTGAAATCGAATGAAAAGGCTCTTTGAAAAGCTAACAGGTCTGCCCAGACCCGAGGCGTGTTGTGATGGCTGGATCAGCGGACTTTTCCGGGCAGTTGGAGCCTGTAGCTGTCTGGACATGATGTGGGGACAAGTGGAGGCCAACATCTGATGATCAGAGGCAATGTCAAAGAGAAGGAATGTGTGCAAAGGCGGGTTGCCAGGGATTATTTGCTCACAAGAATGTCTTGTTTTATTTGTTAGAAACTTTGGAAAAGGAAATAGAAGAAAATGTAGAACGCAGCGCATTTCAGAACTTAGGATGCTGGTAATAGATTGTGCAACCCCTGAGGCTTTTCATGAGGGTTCAGTGTTACATGAATTGAAGTACACCAGTTCTAGCCCCTGATTTCATTCATTCGTTCATTCATTCAATCATGCATTCAATCATTTAACAAATATTTGTGGGGTGTCTATGACTGATTGATTCACTGATTCAATCAACAGAGGATTATCACTCTCACTACACACACATGTTGTACTAATTTTGCTAGAATATTTAACACTTTTACGGAATCATTTTATTCTGGAAAGATATTTTCATCTCTTCAGCATCCTAGAAGAACTCCAAATAATCCTCAGCATTTTATTTCAATATTTTTATATCACTTGATTTTTAAAAGTCCTTAAAGTCAACCACTGTGCTATGTCAATATGCACTGCCGTCGATGTAAATGCGGGAGAGGCGACACCGCCAACACAAAGTCTGGGAGCCGAGGCCTCGCCCTGGACCGGGTGGCAGATTGGGGAAGGAGGGAACAGACCTGAGTTCTCCAAACACTGGGTCATGCACCCGCAGGGCACTTTGGAAATGACCATTTCCTCTCTCTCTATATATATTTTGCTTCTTCCTCTTGTTTGGCAGGCTTCATCTTATCCTTGTCGACTTCCCAGTCCCACGCATCTCTGGATGAATTGCCCCCATGGCCGGGCATTTATGCCAGCCAAGGACACTAGCCAAGGACACTAGCACTGTGACAGTTTTTCTCCTCCCCAAGGCCATGTAGGCTCTTCCTGCCCCGCGGACAGGCCTGCTGCTTGCTTCTCAGGCAGGAGCTCGTCTTCCGGCCCGTGGGCTTCGGGCCAAAGCCTTCGGGGGCGGAGGCCAGCCTGGCCGTCTGTGACAGACGTGCTGTGGGTACCGATGGTCCTTTCATTGAGAGCACAGGCCTGGTGTCTGACCCCTGAAGTGACAGTGCTCCCAGCGAACCCTTTATTTCAGGGCTCGGGGTGAGTGGAACGAGGCCCCAAGAGGAGAGGACAGGGACGTCGTACCACGGGCCAGATGGGCTTGGCCCTTCCGAGCTTGCCTGGCTGGCACTGAGGTTCCGTGGCAGCCAGTGGCCTTGGCCTCGGGCTAGCCCCAAATAGTCACATTCTGAGGTGTTGGGGTTAGGACTTAAGCTCACATTTGGGGGGGCACCATTCAGTCCACAGTGGTGGCTAAGGCACAGCCTACTCACATGTTTGTGTAATGTTTGCACACCTCCGCAGAATATGTAAACGTCACCTAAACACCTTGAAATTCAGCTGTGATTCCTGTGGCCCTTCTACTCACCTGGTCTTGAGCTGACTCTTGTTCCCTTGGGGCTTCCTAACCCCAGCCCCTCCATGGCCTCAGAAGGCAAGTGTCCAGGAGGCGTCAGACGATTCCACGACGTCCGTCACTTCTAGGTCGATGGGGACCTGTGGACCACAGTTACTGGCTGCTGAAAATGGAGCTTCATGTAAAGTCCCGTTAACTTGGTTTAATTTTCATTTTTGACACTGCCAGCGTGTGTGAGATGTGTTCCCACAAGAAGCCCCCTGACTTAGTGGGGTGGTGGTAATTTTCAGCACTTGGGTCCTTAGTTGGTCCCCTTGAAAGGGCTGCGGTTACGCAGCCACCTCGGGTCCCATCCTCATTAAAGCAGAGGGGACAGAGTGAGCAGTGGGTGGTCGACAAAGGGGTTTTGTTGCCTCGGCTTCCTCAAGGGACTCTCTGAGCCCACCCAAAGGGGCTCTATCCGATCTCCCCACTTTGGGGACCATCGTTAACCCCTTGCCTTGGTGTGTCTGCTCCCCACGCAGTGGTGGTTTCTGAAGAAGTGTCAGCCCACGGTCTCATTTTCTCGTCTCCGAGAAACAGAGCTGGAGCAGCTCGTCACAGCCCCTCCTGCGCTGGCCTCGCATGACTCTGATAAAGGGACCTTTATGGACACTAATTATGGCCAAGGACTCCTGCTGCATTTATAGGCACGTCTTCTGGGCTCTGGTTAATGTCCTCGGAGAAAGCTCATAACAAATTAACATTTATACAGTCCCATTAATCTTCAAAGCATTTCGCTGACTTCAGTCCATCCCAGTGACCCTCTTGCTCAGGTAATAATACGCCCCTTTGGTCTCATATTCTTTGCCCTTCTACATTTTTGTAGATGGAAGAAAAAACAAGCAGACAGACATGAAAAGCTCCGAGCAGCCCCTGCCTCAGCGTCGGGCCCGGCTGGGCCGGGCGGCCGTCCAGGCTGCGGTTCCCGCCCTGGGCACCCCGCGCCTCCCCTCGCAGCGGGCTCTGCGGGGGAGGCGCTCAAAGCCGCGTTTGAGTCCCGAAGCCTTTGACTAACTCCCAACAAGCTGCTTTTCATTAAACGCACACACGAGCACACACACGTGCATGCACGCACATACCCTCCCTCTTCTATAGGTGCCCACTCTCAAGCTGCTGAGGGGGTCTGTGCGGGGAGCTGGGTGTGGAGATGAAATTCTCTGAACAGCCCCATTTCAATGGTTCGGGGGTTACTGGCTCCCCCAGTTAAGTGGGGTTAAGTGTGTGTCCACTGGGCAGAGCACAGGGGAAGGACGTGGCCTGGCTGGCCGGGCCCCAGAAGGGCCACTCTGCCTTTGGGGTCTGGTCAACATGCTGCATGTGCTCAGCACTGTTCTTCCAGTTTCCAGGATGCAATTCCCACCAGCGCTTTTATACGTCTTTTGCAGACAGAACCCCGATATTTTGGGGGGACCTGGGAGGAGTGTGGGTGCTACTCATTGTGGTGTGGTGCAGGGCTCTCTCCTGCATGGACCTATGCCCGGCTCCTTGATTTCAGCCTGTCTCCTCGTGCAGGCCTCCTGCCAAACCAGTTGCTCCCGTGGATCAGAAAGGCCCATGAAATTGCAGGTGAAGCCCTTCAGTGGATTTGGATCTAACGATGGCGGAGAAATTAAGGACAACGCACAGAGCCCTGGCCGGTGTGGCTCAGTTGGCTGGGCATTGTCCTGTGCACCGAAAGGTTACCAGTTCCGTCCTGGGCCAGGGCGCATGCCTGGGTTGCCTGCGAGAAATTGCTAACTTATGTGTGTAGATTTGTGTGTGTGTGTGAGTGTGTAGATGGCCTATGTTACGTTATCTGTTTACTGCACTCTGTATAACGCCTTCCCTGGTGCAGTCATACTCAAGCAATCTTTTGATGGTCATTATGAAGTCTCAAATTAAAATAATTGCTTGAGATACTGTCAGCAAGGTGACTAGATCAAGGGACTCAGCGGCCAATGTCAGTCTCACATCTACGTAAGAGGACACCTCCGCCCTCTTAGGAAATGTGGCTTTCACATACACTCCTCCTGCTCGGGTGACACATGTTCTGCGCCACCCCACAGCTCCATCAGCTGTTGTATGTTCTGAAAATACAAAGTGATTTTGATGCCATCTAATCTGCATACAAATGTTATCCATTGCTCAGGATAATGCACTATGTCTATCACGAATAATCAATGGAATGTTCCATGCAGCTCACCCACAAGCAACAGCGGATGAATTTGAGGTCAGAGTTCTTACGTCAGACAGCAACTGTTTATCCACTGCCTGCTATGTGCAAATCCTAGCGTCACCGTGCTTAGGTATACCAGGGATGCGGGTGTCTATACATTGGTGTCTTGGATTCGGGGTGACATTTTTAGAGGGCTTGGCCACTTGGACATGGATTGTAAACAGGGTTGGGTGTCTGCTATCAGACCTTTGCTGATAGCCTGGGGTTGGACACCCTCTGCCTTTTCCACCTCTTTCCTGTCGGGCGTCACCACTGAGTGAGACTTTCCTAGAGTCAGGTTACCGGACTTAGGTTTTACCCATGTGGCTTTGGATTCTCGCCCCTTTGATTCTGCTCCTACACTTGCTTGGCTTTGGTGCCCTTTCTTTTCCCTATTTTTCTCCTCCAACTGTGCACATCATTTCTTTTGAGAGCTCACTTCTTCCAGGAAGACTTCCTGGAATCACTCATTTGTCTTCTCTCTCCATCAGCAGATGGGTGTCTGATTTCACCACAGCCCTTTCTAGTCTCTATTTCTGAGTCCTCAGTTTTACTCTACACTCACTGGCCTGCTCCTCCCTCTTCCCCTTCCACATGTGAGAAGGCACTCGACATTTTTTTTTTTTTTTTAAATATGTCTTTATTGATTCCAGGGAGAGGAAGGGAGAGGGAGAGATAGAAACATCAGTGATGAGTCATTGATCGGCTGCCTCCTGCACGCCCTCTGCTGAGGATCGAGCCCGCAACCCAGGCGTGTGCCCTGACCGGGAACCAAACCTCGATCTCCTGGATCCCAGGTCGATGCTCAATCACTGAGCCACGCCTGCCATATAACATGTGACACAAGTCCACCCATGCTCTTTCCAAATAAGCTTTATGACATTCATGTGCGTTACGGAGAAAATTAACGGAGGGAAAATGACAAGCCATCCGAAGTAGTCACACTGCATGTCACAGGGACTTTACCCCATTTGCCCCATAATTAGATTACTTGTGACGCAGCCAGCTAATTGTCCACCCCTCCCATCAGGGGACTCCAGCCATATCTGTGAACACACACGACTCCCCACCGCAAGACAGATGTCGGGTGCGGCTTTCTTCCCACACAAACATCTGCTCTGCTGCTCTGAGTCAGTCACGAGACTAGCAGGGGATGGATTCCTGGGCGAGGCGCTGGGTCCAGCCAAGTCTGTGAGCACCAGGTCTGGGACCCCGACGGCTGGGACTGTCTCCCCATTGGCGGAGCCTCCGCAGCTGCCTTTCATGTAAACACCCGAGACTTCACTTATCCTGGTGGCCTTGGGCTAGATGGGTCTGAGAACTGAATGTCTCTCGACGTTGACACAAATACACTGAGTGATTTTATTTGGGGCATCCACAGCTTTTTCTTCTTTCCTGGAACAGATGAATGAATGAATGACAGTGAGAACCAGGAGACTGTCACACAGGTGGGGGAACCTGGCTCTAGTCACAGAGGCCTTCAGGAGGTTATGAGGAAACCTGGGGTCCTGACCCTGCCGCCTCCTGGTCCAAGAACCTGCCTTGTGGCCCGGCGGGAGACCCGGCCCAGCCAGGGACTGTGGGAGCAGCCTGCGGTGGCGGGGGATTTTTTTTCAAGCTCATAATCATTTGCAGATGTTGGCAGTAACTGGTGAAGCCAGAGCAAAGCTCCAAATGCCAGACCACAAAAATATATCATTTTTTACTGTCTGATTCCTGGAAATGAGACAGCGTCAGAGTAAAATAATTCACAACGATGAATATGCCCGCTGCCTTCGGGCCGAGGAGCGGTGCCCATTTAGAGGAGATTATTGGCTGTGTATCAGTTGCGCTGTTCTCAAAGCTGGAGAGCAATCTGGTGGCTTCTGGTTAGTGGCGCAGGAAGATCACCTGTCTTCTTCATGGGATGGTGTGCCTTTAACAGGTTCTAGCTGCCCAGAGCTTGTCTTGTGTAGGTTTCTAATATTTAAATCAGGAGTCCCATCCTGCTTGGTGCCACAGACCCTTACGCAGCCAGGCGAAGCTTGTGGATCTCTTCTCAGAGTAAGGACTTAAAACGCATGAAATAAATTACATAGGATTACAAAGAAGGCAGTTATATTTAAATACAAAAGGTTACAAAAACCAGAGCTGTGCTACGGTAACCCGTGTGCTTTTTTATAATACATTAAAAATAAGACTGAGCAGTCTGTCTAACAGGTAGCATGATTTCGAAGCAGAGATAAGCACAGAAAGTACTTAAGATACTTGCAACAACTGAAATGCAATATGAAAACAGCTGTGATTTTGTCGATCACAGGCACCGCTAACACCCTGGGCTTTGCAGCCTGTGTTACCAATGGAAGGAAATGCTAATGCTCTGTTAGAGGTCATTGAAAATAAAAATGGATTGTTCTCCTCCATCCAAGTCCATGGACTTCTGGGCTTGTACCCCTGGTTAAGCTTCTGTGTCTTTGCCCCAGTGGTGGTGGCTCCAGGCACATGACCTGTGTGCAGACGCCCACTTGGCCTTGGCAGCTCCAATGACCCTTGGCTCCTGCCATGTCTGAGTCCCGTCTTCTCTTTTCTAAGGTCTCCTGGTTGAACTGGGCCTTGTGATGAGGCTAGAAATTTAACCCTTTCCAAGGAATCAAACCAAATTAAACATGTTTCTTTTTATATGAGCCTAAAGCCATAGAATGGGTCCACTCCATTCTAAATACCAAGTAATGAAGTCTCGTTTCCAGTAAGGCCAACTGGTGCGCCTGCATGTGTTTCCTGAGGCTGCTAGAAGCACCCAGGCGAGGGGCTCAAAACAACAGACTTTTCCTCTCCCACAGTCTGGGGGCCTGAAGTCCCAGACCCAGGTGTGGGTGCCCCCATCAGCTGCCCCTCGTGGCCTTCCCAGTTCACCCAGGATCTAGCCACTCAACCATGTGTGGCTATTTCAGTGTCAAATAATTAAAGTGAACTAAAATCTAAAATCCAGTTCCTCCATTGCAGTGGTGGTGAGAGGCTACCACACTGGCCGACACGGACACAGAACATTTCCATCACTAGAAGGACCACCCTCTGCTCCTGCCATTGCCTTGGACCCGGGACACATGATGCCGTGGTAGACAGCAGGGCCAGTGCAGCGAGCAAGGAGAGAGATGCTCGCCGTGGCGGCTCAACCTGGGCTGCAATGATGGCGATTCGGTGAGAAATAAAAACTGCACTTCACAGTGTGAATTGCCCAAGTTACCAAGGTAACATAACAAAACAGTGCTGCTGAAAGCTGCCGTTTTTTGAATGTCCTCAATACACAAGGCAACTTACATACATAGTGTAATTTGACTCATGACAGCCCCTGGGTGCTCATTCAATCACCTTCCTCATCTTTATGATCATCTTAAGGTTTTATTTATTATCACCTGAAGGTTTGGGAAGATCAAATGACTTGCCCGAAGCCCGACAGCTTGTTAGGGTCAAGGCCGGCGTCTCAGCCCAGGTCCTTCTGCCCAGATCCCTGCTTTATCCAAATACACGAAAACTGCTCCAGAAAAGCGCTGGGTGAAAATAATATCATTTTATTTTATCAAATAGTTTTCCAGTCAATGTATCATTCGAAATAAAAGGGAGATTTTAGAAATTATTTTTACCTATGCTGCCATACCAATGGAATCTTGTTTGAATTTCTGGTTTCTGCCCAGCTGCCCTTTAAAATCGCCTGGAGATCTGGTTGAAATCAGACTCTGATTCCTAGATCTGGGGTTGGGCCCAGCTTCCAGGTGATTCCCATGGGCCCCCAGATTTGGGTCCTTGATTCAGAGTGTGATTTCGCCCAAAAAGCCAACATAAGCAGGCTGACACTTTCTTCTCAGGGGACTGCTGGCTGCGTGCTCCATGGTCTGTGGGGAATTAGGACCCTTCTCATTTTCCCGAAGGTCAATATGAGCCTGGTCCCTCCCACCATTACCTCTCTCTCTCTCTATTAAAAAAAGTATTCATTGATTTCTTTAGAGAGAGGAAGGGGGAGAGAGAGAAACATCGATGTGAGGGAGAAACATCTATTCGTTGCCTCCCACATGTACCCCAACCCTGAGACCAGTGACCCTTCAACTCTGAAAATTGATAAAAAAGATAAGCCCTGAACCTTGGGACCTTGGGCAAATCACTGAATCTCTGTAAGTCTTAGTTTCCTTTTCTATAAAGTAGAGATCATAGCACATAAATTTACATACATATTGTGAAAATAGAAAGATTTCAATTGAGAGCTCTTTATAAACTGGAAACATAATCGTACCAACAGTGGGTGTTATTATTGTTAAATCCAGGTGGTGTGAAATCGGGAGGCACCATTTCACGTAAGCTCTGAAATCTGGTTCTTTGCCAAGAGTTACCCCTTCTCGCCCATTACACTCCTTCCTCTGTCCCAAGAGACCATTCTCTTGCCTTCCCCAGGCCCCAGTAACCTTTTCTGAAAAACAGAGGGACCAGAGTCTGGGCTTCTGAGCCACCTCCCAGGGCTGACAGTCTATGATTTCATGATTCTCAGGAATGTTTGGCCTGCTGGTCTGGGTTGGTTGTTTTCTTAAGAAGAAAGCAAGCCAGACAACCTAAACATGAAATACAAGCCAGCGGTGAGTTACAGGGACTTTGAAAAAAGCATTAAGCAGAATGGTTATGTCTAACACAGAGCCTGCCAGCCTCGCCAGGGCCCGGTAACCGGGATCAGATGTCTGAACTTGATATTCACCTGCAGGTACAGTCACGGCTTTTAATCCGCCCAGCGCTGTTGTCGAAGCCGCCTGAATGCGGTCAACGACTTTCTTTTAAGAGCCGCGTGTTACACGACTCTTTGTTTTCCCAACCAAATTACCAAGCTGGCCTCGCAGCTCACTCCAGCGCCTTGGCCTCTTGCAGAGGGGTTTCTGTTGGGATTTGTTTTGCTTTGTAGAGTTTCCATGCGCTCTCTGGGGATGCCTTCTGGCAATTAATTAATGTTGTGTTATGTGTTTGGGGATGGTCTTGGGTTTCTCCCTCGCTTTGCATAATGAGATTAGTGGAGGGAGTCTGGCTGGAAGATTTACAGATGGAATCTGAGGGAGCAGGCTTCTCAGAACCCAGGTTCTGGGCAGAAATAATAGAAGAGAGAGAGAGAGAGAGTGTGTGTGTCTTTACCTCCAGGCTAACCATCCTAGGGCAGCATCCGCTCGGGGTCTGCCCCTCGGGGAGGATGGTCACCCTGTGTCCCCTGACCAGATTCACACCAAGAGACTGGCTGACCAGCCCAGTGGCTCCTTGTGTCTTTGTCGCCACCCGTATGGCTGCCTCGTACTTGGCCGATAGACAGTAGCTGCAAATCCCTCCCAGGTCTCCATTTGGGGCAGATGAAGTCATTGCTGCTTCTGCTTTGCAAAATACAATGGCACCGAGCCAGCCACAGAGGCCTCTTTCCTCCACGCGGCCTTTCTGTGCTGAGAGTGGTGTTTCATGCTCTATCCCGAGCCAGCCCCAACCGTCACATCCCGGAGGGAGCTCACGCCGTTGGGTTCTCTCTGAAGTGTGACCGTACAGCGCTGCCTCTCACGTTGGTGTCCGCACTGCTCATGTCGCTTGCGGTGGCCTGGCCTCTGAGTTCTAGGTTGCCTCAGGCCCGTTCTGCAGGTCGTGGGAAGCCCAAGCCCTCCGAGTCTCTGCTTCAGCCGCATGGTTCCCTTTAGGGACAGTCTCATCACCTTCGGCCATCCCCGTTGCTCGCCGTGTCCGCCACACGCGGAGTCCCGGGCCTCCCGTTATAAACACCCTCCCACAGCGTGTGATGTGGCCGATGCCCCGGGGGGCTGGAGCGCGTAGGCTGCCGCGACACCGACAGCTTGGGGACGATGCCCCTGTGCCTAGGCAAGTCCCGCACGGGCTCTGCTCAGCTCCAGCTCACTTCTGTCCCGCTTTGTACTTTTCAGTCCCCTCCCTGTCACTCTACTTGCCCTTCTCCTTTGCTCGTTTCCCTCCCCACTTTCCTAAGATAAACCCCAGTGCTGCGTTGGCTCCCTTTTCCACACTCACCCCCGTCCTCGGTTTCTTGATTTCTACCCCGAGCAGCTGTATTGAGATATTTTGCTAGACAGAGACACTCACTTCCCTAAAAGATATTCTGGAAACATCAAGATAATATATTTTTGGAAATGCATACGACACGGAGATGTAGGATGGGAATTTAAAGTCTCATGTATTTGTCTGATCAGTATTTATTAAGCATCCGATCTTGGGGACAGAAAGATGGCAGGCCCACACTCTCTGTGTCCGAGGAGCTTTCAGTTTCGTGAGAGCGACAATACTCGGCGAGTAACGTTACTCCGTGAGGCAGAGTATTGAACAGAGAGACGAAGCAAGACATTGAAAGTTCCAGTTGGGGTGTCAGGGAGACTTCTCTAGAAGAAATAGCCCCCCCAGGCAGAGTCCACAGCATCACCCGAGGCTCAAAGCCGGCGCCATGGAAGGTGTGGTGGAAGTGAAAGAAATGGGTAGACTTCGGACTTTCATCAAACATCTAAAGAGCTTGGAGAGCCATCACTCCCGCCCGCACAGCAACAAGAAAGGATCAACAGACAGATCAACAGCCATCAGAGGATCAAGGTCACAGGGCCAACCACTGTCTGCAAAATGTGAGAGACAGGCAGGTACAGAGTCAGGACCTGGGAGCAGACACCTTCCTGGGAAGCAGTGCCGGGTCCCTTGTACTCGGTGCAACCTGGCTGGCTTTCAATCAGAAATTACAAGGCATACTAAAAGACCAAAAAAAAAAAGGAGCTTGAAGACACAGACTGAGCGTCAGAGCCTGACTCAGACATGATAGAGAAGCTGGAATGCTCAGATGGGGAATTGAAAGCAGCCGTGATTAATATCCGCCGGGCTGCAGGCCCGGGTGAGAGCCGGCTGGGCCGTGGGGAGCCCGCGCAGGCGCGTGGGAACACGCCCCTCCGGGGATGTCGCTCTCGCTGTTCCTGGCAGGCCCCCTCCCCTGCCCTGTCCTCGCAGGCTGCCTGGGCCGGTCAGGCCCGGGCCCTTCTAAACTGCCGGTTCTCTCTGGGCTCCTCAGCCAGCGGCCCCAAGGCCCAGGTGAGCAGGGACAGCAACTGCACACGACGACCTGCTGGCCCGGCCTCTGTGTGGGGTCAGGACTCAGCTGCAGTCTGCTTCCTGGAGCCGAGGACAGGAAAGGGGGCTTGGTGAGCCCAGCGTGATGAAAGCAACGGCTTTTTATTGTTGGAGCAGACAGATGTTGGACGGATTGTCCTTCCTTCCTCCCTTCTTGCAATCATCCAACATTTATCACCCGGCTGAGCTAACAAGTCCCTCTCTGAGCAGCATGAGAACTGCCCACCGCTAACGGTGCTGCTGGGAAGATGGACTCCGGGGCCAGGAAGGGTGTGGGCAGGTTGCCGTGGGGAGATGGGGGGGGGGAGGGGGGGTCAGCGGGGAGAAAGATCAGGTGAGTCTTGGGTGGAGTGGAAGGCTGGTTCTTCCCTTTGGAGGGGAGTTGTTTTTGCGTTTCCAGATCCCTTCCCCCCTCTCCTGATGTCAGATCCACCCCTGACCAGGCCACTTGTCCCTGATGGCCCCCTCTTCCCAGCCAATCACCCACTGTGCTGAGCCCCAAACTGGCTGAATTCAGGGAAGTGAGTTTGGCTTTGGGTTCCATGTGTCTGCCACTTCCTCACTTTGTGACCCACAGCAAGTCACACACATGTGATAAGCCTCAGATTCCTCATCTGTGATAAGATGCCCCCAAATACCACTTCAGGACTATTTTGAAGATAAATGGTAGCTGCCACTGCTTCTGAGGATGCCCTTGGGCAGCATTAGGCTGAGCCTTTCACTCCTGCTGACCCGTTTAATCCCCACGCCGACTCCGAGAGCAGGCTTGGCTGTTGTCCATTTTGATAGAAGTGGAAACTGAGGCACACTCCAGCTGAGTGGCTGGCCCAGGGTCCCACGGTTCTAAGTGGTGGAGCTGGGATTTCACCCAGCGATCCAGCTGGCAGGGAATGCGCTCACCTCTGTGTCACTCCCCTGTTGTGGTGGGCACCCACCGAGGCCTGTACCAGGTGAGTGGCACCTGCTCTGTAGCAGGTCCCGCTGTCCATTTCCGCAGCGTATACAGAAACCGCCACAATTCGAGGGCAGTTTTACCGGAGGCTCCGATTGCTAAGTCACTTTGCCTGGGTAATGACAGTGGGGTGGAAGCTGGTGGTTAGCTCTTGTAAAATTCTAGAATCACCCATGGCTCTCATGTCTTTATTAAATACATGAAGCTAGCCTAGGGGTTCTCAACTTGGCACTGGTGACATTCTGGGCTGAATCAGGCTTCGTCATGGGGCCTGTCCTGTGCCTTTGAGAAGGTTGAGCAGAATCCTTGGCTTCTATCCAGTAGAAGTAGCCAGGAGCTACGGGTTGTGACAAGAGTGTCTCCAGGCCAGGGTGGGACAGAGGGTGATAAGAGTGTCTCTAGGCCAGGGTGGGACAAAGGCCAGTGAATAAGACTCCCAGCACTTGCAGGACCTGTGACTGTGACCTTTTACATTTTTCTTCTAGTCTCTCCTTGCCTCACCCTGGTCCTGGCCCTGCTCCAGACTGGCCAAGTGCCCAAGGGGCAAAATTACCCCATTGAAAGCCACTGAGATGAGAGCTTTCTCCCTGTAGGCTGGCAAGAAAGAGGCAACTGTGGATCTTCTGAGGGTCCACAGATCTCTCAGAAGACTCAGTGCCTCTCCATGTCCTCTCCTCTGGACCAGAACATGGGGCCTAGACGCTCAAGGGCATGGTGACCAGTCTGGACTCAGGTAGATGTTTTGATAATTAGAAAATGCAAACCAGAGTGCTAGGAACTGTAGTCCTCAGTGTGACTTCATCTGAGCTACAATGCTTTAAGGCATAAGGACCATCCTTGATTCTTGGTCTGGCCATCTTAGGGCAGGGGTGTCACTGCCATTCCGGTTCATGGATGACCTGGGTGTGTGGGGCAGGAAGAAACTTTCCTAAGTTCTTCTGGCTGGTCTAATAATTAAATTGATATGAGATAGGTTGACAAGAGAAAATAACCCAATTTAATTATGTACATATGTATGGGAACCCCAGGTACGTGAGAGATTCAGGGACAGAAACGGGAAATGAGGTATATATGACATCCTGAGCTAAAGATCACCTTGGGACTTCAGAAGGGAGAGAGGATCATTGCAGGGCAATAAGAAGAGCAGATGCTTACTAATTAGATGTTTTCCCTGCCCTATAGACTGACCATAAAAAGTTTTTTCTGGCAATAACTCTTATTACGGACAAGGCCCCAAGTTTAAATTCTTTGAGGGAGAGGTAAAAGTTTCTTGTGAGCTCACAGGGACCCAATTGCCTTCAGATCAAAATAATTCACATGTCCAAGGGGCACAGCTGTTCTGAACCCCTCAGGTGACTTTATCCCTTCTCTCCAGGTGATGATTTTCTATGGAGTACCTGATCAGGTAATAGGACATCCCTGGATATTTAATAATGCCATAAAACTCCCCCACCCCCAATTTCAAAACCAAGCCCAGGTCACTGAAACATGAAAAACAAGTGTCTACTGTAGGAAGTGTGGTTGTCATGAGTTCAAATACCAGACAGGAGATTTCTGCCCAAGAAATTAAGAGGAGCACTGGGTTCCTTGTTACCAGGGGGATGAACCCCTCAGCCTCACCCTACCTCCTTATACCTGGACCATGATTCAGGTGTGGTCAGAGGTGGGCTGGGCAGCATGGTAGGTAGGTTCCAGGATTTCCCCAAAGGAGAGGCTTGGAGATATAATCTGGTTGGAAGAAAAGTTTAAGTTTGCACATCAAATTGGCAAATTCCTAATTAGATGTCATGTTTCAGATTACTAAAATCAGCAAGATGCTTTTGTCCACATTTCCATCAGATAGAGAAGATCAACTCTAAATCAAATTATATTATTATCTCAAAGGGTGGCATTGAGGGTGCTGATGGAAAGGCAGGGGCTAATGTATCCCCAAGCCCCTTTGGTTGGACAGCCAGAGGTAGCCAGTCCCTTCCTTCTGCAACCAGTGAAAGGCTCACCCCAGACAGCTGCCTTTGTGCCTCAGTCTGTCTCCTCTGTAAGGATGCAGTATGAGTGAGTATCCCTTATATCCTATATTTTCTGCCTGCCTTCCGTATTCTGTAAGAGGAGCCTGGATTTATACCCAAGTGCCGTCCCTTGATAGCTGTGGATGACCTTGAATAAGTCGCTTACCCTCTCTAAGCTTCAGGCCCCTGATCCATAAAACAGATCAGAATAATCCCTACCTGATAAGATATTGTTCAGATTAAATAAGATAATATGGGAAAGCTGTTGCCACAGGACCTGGTAGATTCAAAATGTTCTTACTGTTATTATTAGCATCAGTAGGAATATTACTGTCCTAACTGGCTAGTTAATATTAATAATAGAAAAGAAGCAAAGAGAAGTCAGACATTACAAACATGGTCACCTGGGCAGCTTCACCAGGAAGCTGCAACTTTACACTCCCCAGGGAACTACCAGTCCATTCCCAGCAGATCACCGGGGGAAGGGGTCCAACAAAGGGGAGATGGGAGATGGGTGCATGCATAGTGAAGTCATGGTGTTGTAGGGAAGATGCTTGCCTGTCAGTCTAGCCTGGGGAACCATGGACTGGCTAGGAGGGTGGAGCCACCACCGCAAGTGTGTGAAATTTTGGAAGGGTGAAATCCCCAGACAAAGAACTCTCTCTTGTTCCTCTTGCTTTGCTCCTGTTCCCTTGCACTCTCTTGCTCTGTGACCCGCACTTGCTTGCCGTGTGGCCCTAGAACCCACATGGCCTATGGCCACGCGGACCCCACATGCAATGGACTGCAGCTGGGAACTCAAGCTAAAATAGACAGATGCTGGACTGGACTGAACTTTGATATGTAGTGGAAACTCTGGGCAGTGGCTTTGATCTTAGCCCTCCTGAAGACAAAATGGGACTTTGTCCATGATGGGACAGAGAGTAATGGATGGGAACACCCTTAATGTTACGTCACCGATAAAGCTTTCCACAATACCTCATCCTCCCATGGGGGCCTCAGGAAATTCTTGTTCCTATGGCACCCCAAGAATCCTACTTCCACCAGTAACAGGTGGGGACACAGAGGGCTCCCTACTGATAACAGTAATAGGTGTCCATATGTTATGGGTGAAAGTGGGGTATCTCTTTCCCCACTTGGTGCTGGGGGTCAGGTTTTTAAAATATCTCAAGAAAAAGAATTTTCTGAGACCCACACAGGAGGATGAGTGATTCTTATTTGTGTGGAATTACACCTCTGGGTTTCCAAAGTCCCATTTCCCTTAATCCAGTCCTGGAAGATGTGTGACTGGAGATTCCGTAGAGCTAAAAGCAAAGCCAGCATCCAAAGTTTTTGTTCCATGACAATGCCTGTCAGCCACAGCCACAGATGGGGACCTCTGTCTCCCACACACTGTCCCAGGGGGACTCCTGGTGAGACTCCTGGGGTTGGGACTGTCCATGGGATGAGGTGGAGGTGCGCACAATCTGGAAGTCTCTATGGTCTATCAACCACATCCCATCAACGCACAGCTAGGCTCTCTCCCCACCTACACCCTGTCCCCTGCTCCATCGTCTTGCCCCGTCACCCATCACCAGAACATTCTCCTCCCTGGTCTCCCTGCTCCCTGCTCTCCAAAGTGAGCCTGGTAAAAAGCAAATCCCGTTGCTTGCTTGCTTTGCACAAACCAGCGGCTCTCATGTCACCCAGAGCAAAGCCAAAGCGCTCACTGTGGCCACCAGGCCCTCCGTGGACCCACCCTGCTCACCCCTGCGCTCAGCTCCCGCCGCGCTGCTCGCTCTGCCTAGAGGGACCAGTCTCCCCCGGACAACCTCACGGCTCCCTCAGCACCTTCTTCAGCTCTTTGCTCTAATGCCACCTTTCCCCGAGGCCATCTGCACTTGAAATTGCGGCAGCCTCTATTCTCACCCCTCCTTGGCTTTTTATTTCCCCCTAACTCACCCCCACGCCGTACGGTTTCCTAACGTTTCCTCTCTGTCCTGTTGAGTGGACGCTTGAAGGAAAGAGGGACCTTTTGGTTTTGCTTCAGAGGCTGCTGCTACTTCTGCAGCCACAGCGGAGCCAGGTGCTCGGCGAGTGCTCGGGAATGTCTGTTAAGTGAATGAAAGCATGCATGCATGCATGAATGAATGGATGAATGAATGAATGAAGAGCCGCACTTGCTCAGGCTCCTGTCAACCCTCCTGTTGACAGAAACGGCCCTGCCATTTTTCTCTGAAATGAGTCATCTGCTCCGGGGCCTCATGATTCTTCCTCCCTCCTCACCCACAGACTTTTTTCAATGATGAAAGGCCGGATCACTGGAAATCACTGCAGGGTATGTGCTTTTCTAGCCCCGAGTGTGGCACTGACCTTGTAATTTTCCGTGCACGGCTCTAAGGAGGCAGTAGATTTCCACCAGGAAAGAGGAAGAAGCCGTGGCAGAGTCGAGCGCAGCGTTTGACTGGGGAAAACCAGGGCTGGCTGGTGCACGAAGCCACCTGCAGCTTGGTGCCAGCCCCATAGCCATCCGGCGACCAGGGGCAGAACCTTAATTTCGAAGCTCCCTGACAGCATGTGTATTACCTGTTGCCTGAGGTTGCACATTTTCAGCTCTCCCTGCCCCGGCTTAATCCTGGGAAAAGCAGCGTCATCTCTCTGAGGCTGACTAAGGGCCCCAGCCGCGCTCGGATCACGGTCCGCAGTTGGCCGTCCACACTCACCATTTACAAAGGCGCTTCCAACGAACCGGCCACCTGACTCTCAGCACGCCGGCCTGGGCAGAGGGGAGAAGCAGAGCTTCCATCCAAATGCCCACAGCACGTTGTTCTGACAGCCTCCCGGGCAGCTGCTCTTTTTCCTTCCCATGTCTCTCCTCGGGAGACCTGTTTGCCCAGCGCGGGGACTTACAGAATGCGGAATGGTCTAGACTTACCTCTGGGTTCACTGACCTCCTACGGCGTTTATGGACTGGCTCAGTTTGTCTGGATTACACGCTCCCCCAGTTCCCGTTGGAGACCTGCTGACTGGCTACATGACCTTGGGAAAGTTCCTTAGCTTCTCTGACCCTCTGTTTCCTCATCTGTAAAATGGGGCAGTTAATAGCGAACTCATGAAGCCATGATGGGGACTCGTGATTTGTGTGCATGCTCAGCACCGTGCCTGGCACAAAGGCAGCCTCCAGCAAATGGCAGCTGTTGCTGCCGTCCTTTCCCACCACGTATTCTCCAGACTGGAAGCTGCAGAAATGGGGGACAGGTGCTTCAGTTGGTAGATGAACGCTGGTAGGTAGAGTTAGCACAGGGCCAAGGCCGGAGCTCAGAACTCCAGGATCCTCAGCTTCTCAGACGCCTGCTCTGGCTATGGTTCTGCCTTGTTCCACAGCCCAATTTACACCATGTTCTGTGTCCTTGCTCCTTGTATTTGTTATTTATTATTAGTCCCACAGCCCAACGCACACCATGTTCTCTGTCCTTGCTCCTTGTGTTCGTTATTTATTATTAGTCGTGAGCTTGTTCATGATGATTCTGCAGCGAGGGCTGTCTAGCTCCCCTCCCCTGTAGGCAGCTCTGTGCCAAGCTTCTCGGCCTGGATGATCCGTTGGTGGTGGTGCCCCAGAAAGTCCCTTGGCTTGCCCTTGGCATTTTGCAGACCGTGGCCTCCCCAAGGGTGGAGATCCCACCTTCTGGCTCTGTCTTCTCTGAGCTTAGAACAGGTTCTGGCAAAACTGGATACACAATTGCAAGACCCAGAACGAAAGGAAAATGGGACTCCATGTTCAAATATTAAAAATTTCAAGTTGGAGACCACGGAGCATGAAACCAAGGGTTGGCCCTTCTGGGGGTAGGGCCTTGTGCCAGTCACACTTGCCTATGATGCCAGCACTGTTTTAGGCAATGCGTGTTTCTTGAGTTGAATTGCAGGAAACATTTAATCCCGGGTGTGTCTTGCTGTCTTGATGAACAAGCGTCAGGCCTAGAGTTGCTGATTTGAGCTGAGCTCTCATGTAGGTTGGTGATGCTCCGCCCACTCACACAGCAGAGCTTCCAGGAAAATCTGCCACTCGAACCCCATCCTGAGAGATCCCAATTTAAATTGTCGAGGTGGGTGCTGAAATTTGGTAGTTTGAATCCTGCCCCGTCCTACCCACCAGGTGCAGCTAAGATTGAGAACAACGGACTGATTGGATTTGGGTCTGTGATGGAGGGTGGCTTTCCTCTCTCCTGAGCAGCCAAGATAGAATTAGGGCAAACACTATTATTTTTTATTATTTTTAAATCATGATAAGATCCACATAACATAAAATTTACCATCTTAACCATGTTTAACTGTGCAGGTTGGTGGCATAAAGCACACTCACCTTGCTGTGCAAACATCACCACCATCATCTCCAGAACTTTCCATCCTCCCAAACTGCAATGCTGACCTTATTAAACACCAGCTCCTCACGTCCCTCTCCCCCAGCCCCCAGCACCTACCATTCCACATCCCGTTTCTATGAATCTGGCTCCTCCAGCTGTCCCATATAAGTGGAATCACACAGAACTGTCCTTTTGTGTCTGGTTATTTCACTCAGCATCATGTCCTCGAGGTTCTGTCACGTCGTAGCAGGGGCTGGAATGTCCTTCCTTGTTAAGGCTGAGTAATATTCCACCGTATGGATGGACCGCATTTTGTCCGTCCATTCACCTACCGGGGCGCACTTGGGTTGCTTCCACCTTTGACTACTGTGAACAAACGCATTATGTTTATAATAGTGTGGTTTTGTCACCCCCACTCACAGACAGGAATACTGAGGTTCCCGGGGAGTGACGTGTCCACGCCCAGGACCGTCCGCTCCTGCCCCTTGCTCTTTCCACGTCTCCCTGCTCCCTTCGTTCCTGCAGAGGGGTGTTTGTCTCGGTTGGTTGGTTTTGCTCTTTCTCGTGAAGATAAACAACACTTACTTAGCCGGGGGCTGAGCCGGCGCAGGTGGGAAGCTGGACACACACAGGTGTCTCACTGGAGTTTTGTGGACACAGCACCTGCGGGCGGCACCTGGCGGTTCCCGTGGCAGGGCTTCCTGGGCAGGTGCAGAGGTCGAGGGGCCTCTCCAGTGAGGCACCAGGAATGGCAGACATAAGGGTGGTGACATGCAGATCTGGTGGCTGCTGTGCACTGGACGGCCGTTCACTTCTGTGAAGTCCTTTCATGTGCAGTGGGGAAAGCGGGCCTTTGGGGGCCTGAGCCTGGTCACCAAGGCTGGCGCGGTGACTTCCTCTCCCCCAGCCCTGGTTTCCTCGCCTTTAACAGAGATTATGGTGCCCTCCTGCAGGGCTCCTGGGATTATTAAATCGGTAACTAAGGTTAAGCACCCAGGACGACACCGGCTCCCACCAATCAATGCACACACAGGTTTCCTGCTCCGTGACCTTCCACTTTCCCTAAGGGCTGTATGTTTTTTAATTTATTAATGTTTTGGTGTATTTTAAAACATTTTAAAAATCCTCACCTGAGGATATGTTTATTGATTTTGGGGGAGGGGGGCAGAGAGAGGGAGAAACATCGGTGTAAGGGAGAAACGTCCATCGGTGGCCTCCTGTACACACCGCAACCCCGGCTGTGTGCCCTGACCTGAATCGATCGGCAGCCTCTGGGTGTCTGGGAGGACACTGCATCCGGCTGAGCCACCCGGCCAGGGCTGGTGTGTGTCCTTGAGAGGCTGCATATTTCAGCGGCCAGAAGAATGCAACCTCTCTCTTCGCGCGAAGATAGATGCCTCCTTTATGTGACATCAAAGACAGTGGAATGTTATTTTTCCCAGAAGTTTTAAGACAGAAACATAGTGCTTTTTCTAAATCTAGAAATGTGAGAACCTGTTTTTTAAAAAGGAAGAGTTAGGTTTTCTAACTTTTCCATTTTTCAAAACTCAGACTCTCTTGGCCTTCCTTGGAGTAGCTGCTCCTTTGATGACTCATAATGACCTACTGGGGAATAAAAATCTCTGGGATGGATTTTTTAAAAATTGTGCCTTTTATTGGCATTTCCTCAAAGACCCTAAAGCACTTCCTTAATGACCATCTCTATAAAGGATCGCATGGGAAGACAGAGATCCAGGTCCTCTGGTGAAGAGGCCATCGGTCTAACCAATGTGGCTTCCACTGGTTCTTCTCTAGTCAAAGGTGGCAGAAGGGATGCCCACTAATGAATCCTCCTGGACTATGCTCAACCAGGACTCTGTCCACGTAGCTAATGGCTGAAAGTGGGCACAAGACTAGTATGTCTTCATATTCATGGTGACCTCACCGCTGGGGCGTCCCCAGCAGGTGACGTAACTCAATGTTTAGAGAATTCCAGAAAGCAGAGTGGTTGCCCCTCCCTGTTGCTGGATGACACAACGCACTGTCATCCTATCCTCTTGCAGCAGCCATGACAGTGCCAGTCTTATCGGCCCAGGGTGACACCCTCAGACCAGATGTCACCCAGCTGGCACCACAGGCTTCCACTCCAGAATTAATCTGTCACAAGGATATGTTAAGCTCCTATTCTCCTGTCCTTAGAGTCGACACTGGTCAGCAAGGTACATGAAACAACTCGCCACGGAAGACCACATTGCGTGCCACGTGGGATTAGCATAGATTATTATGAAACTGGAAATGAGAGGAAGGACGGGAGGGACTGGCTTGGCCAGAGAAGGCTTGTGGGGCAGGTGGGTGGAGACCTGAGCTCTGCATGAGGACAGGGTTTGGAAAGGAGCAAGAAGAGGCAGGGCTCACCCAACCTGGGGATAACTACTGAGGAGGCCGGTGTGGTTCTGTGGAGCCAGACCAGACCCTAGCTGACCTGGTGTCTAGTTCTAGTTCAGCCTGAGCCAGCCAAGCCTGGGCAAGTCATCCCTCCTTTTGAGGCCTATTTCTTCATCTACAAAATTATGCATTCAGGTGTGACTCTGAAGAACTGAAAACAGGGACTTGGGTGCTTATACACGAATGCTTATAGCAGTAATAATTCACAAACAACCCAAATGTCCATCAGTGGACAGATGAACTAACAAAACATGGTGTTCCATGCAATGGAATATTATTTAACTATAAAAAGAAACCAAGTTCTGACACATGCTACCATGTGGATGCGCCTGCAAAGCATTATGGGGAGTGAGAGAACACAGATGCGGAAGACCACATATTATCTATTCCTTTCATTTGAAATATCTAGAATAGTAGTGCCTAGAAACAGAAACAAGTTGGTGGTTGCCAAGGGCTGGGGGCACGGGGGGGGGGCCTGCTCAGTGGTGTGGGATGTTCTCTGGGGGGGATGCAAACTCTTTGGAACTAGACAGAGGTCTGTTTACACAACCCAGCAAATATGCTGAATGGCACTGATTGCTCACTTTAAAATGCTTAATTTTATGTTATGTGAACTTCACCCCAGTGATTTTTTTTTTTTTAAAAAAGGAAAAAAATGGTGCCTTGCACTAAATCTGAGCATTTCCAACTTTCTTCTGGAACCTCAAGCCTTCCGGGGGGAGGCCTCAGCTGCCCTCCCAGTGGGGACAGGGGTATTAACCTGGCCTGGCCCCTCTCCCCTTCTGTGATGACAGCTCTGCTTTGAGTATCTCCTGCCCTGGGACTCCACGTAAGATTTCATGTGAAGAAAGCTGATAATGATATAGATAGATAATTTTTAAGTGATGAAAGGTGAGCTCATCTCTCTGGTGTCTTTCCCAGACCAAAAAATCCATAATTTCTGTGGGAACTGGCCATGTACCCTTTTCCCGCGCCATCTGGATTTCTTTGGCCTGTGATGAGAATCTGAGCCCACCAACCTTCTAGAACAGCAGGCTCTCTCTGTCCGCATCGGGCAGAGGAAAGGGGCAGGCAGCCCTGGTTTGGTGTCTTCAGAGACACTTTGGCCGTGGGAGGTTCTAGGCATCCTGGAGCTTACGTGCTGGGGGGTTGTCTGAAGACGGGATCGCTGTGGCAAACTCTTTATTAGCTGAACAGATGTGATTTTTTTTCTTCAAAGTGTGGACTGAGCACCGACGGGCTTGTTAGAAATGCAGGATGTAGCCCCCAGCCCCAACCTCCCCAATCTAAATCAGAATCTGCAGTGTCACAGGACCCTCAGGCGACTGTCAAGCTGCTAGCGAGGACAGTTCAGAGGCCTGAAGGTCAGTCGCCTGATTCCATCCCCAGGTAATGCTCCCAAACCACTATGTCGTCATTCATGGTAAAAAGGAGACAAAAGCTGCCCAGCCGGTGTGGCTTGCTGGTTGAGCGTCGACCTAGGAACCGGAGGTCATGGTTTGATTCCTGGTCAGGGCAATGCCCGGGTTGTGGGCTCCATCCCAAGTATGGGGCGTGATCGGTGATTCTCTCTCATCATTAATATTCCTATCTCTCTCTCCCTCTCCCTTCTTCTCTTCGAAATCAATAAAAACATATTTAAAGAAGAGAGAGAGACAAAAATAATCCACCTCGTAGTACTGAGCTGCATTTAGCAGGAGACACTGAACCTAGCAGGCCCCATGCACACAGGAATCATTCCATGCAGTTCTGCTTAATCTGTCTGACGGCTGAGATTCTTAGGGTTCAAAAGGATTTCTGGGAGTTGCCCTGGTTCTAAGTTTCAATTCTGATGAGAGTTTCCCACTTTACTCCATATTCAGAATTGAAGCTCAACTCTTAGACCTAAAGATACTCGGTTGGGTTTTCCCTAAACAAACATGACCTAGGAAAGTGAAAAATAGACACACACAGACTTATAAATAGGGCTATTGAAGGAGTTGATGTTTCTGGATAGTGTGTAGATAACACTCCCCAGCGATGTGCTCCATACACCCCATTACCCGCCGGCAGGGCACATTGGGCAATCCGTCATCCCCACTCCTGAGCCGTAACAAGCTGAACTTCTGTGTAGAATGTGCTCCTCCAGTCCCTTCAGGTGTTATTTGAGTAAATGATAAAAGTAGCAATTCAGTTTTAATAGGATATGTTTACAAAAGCTTCTTTAAAAAACCAATGCCGATATATACAATGAACAGTCTGTATATTATGTGCTCCGAGGAGGGTAGATTACTTTTATGATAAACATATGAAAACTTGCTCTGTTTAGAAGAATTTTTGTATACTTCTAATGAAGTATTTCACTAACCAAGGCTTTTATTTGGGTGGATCCATCCTGTCGTTTCCCGAAACAGAAATGATAGTCGTGTTGCAACAAAATATTTTTAATACAAACAGAAAAGCTAAGCCACCGGGTGGTATCTCTGAGGCTGCACTTGAGTGTCTAAAAGAAAACCAAAGGTAAAAAGAGATGCTTCTGAGACCCTCGGCTCAGCAGTCTTCTGAATCGCGCGGCAGCTCTGGGATGCAGCTGGCCGATTAAAAATTGCTGATGTTATTTGAATTACAAATTAAAAGGTTTTCCTTCGGTTATCTCTAAGCTTTCGATCATCTGTACTTTCTGAATTTTTTTTGCCATAACTTGTCCCTTGTCTAGCAAACTTCTGTAATAAATATAATACTATTATTCTGCCGCTTAACTATAATCCCAAGGTGTGGGAAACCAAGGGTAATGTTTCTCCTTGGAAGGTTTTTTAACGAGTCACCATGGTTAGCCTGTTGATAAAAGTCGAAGAACAATCTCACGTACGTTCTTCCAATCAATAAACATCACTTATTGAGCACGTATGCTAGTTCAGCCCTTCAATCAAATCTTGCAAAAGAGTTGAAAACACAGAAGTCACAGAGAGCTTTAGGAATCTTACAATCTAGAAACTTTCTCTGAAGCAAAGGAAATTAAATGGGCAATGTGCTCTGGGCCTGACCAGCGGTGGGCACGAGGCCTGCCACGGGGTTCAGAGCGAGCTGGGGCACTGATGCTCAGCCAAGGGTCTCCCCAAGGCCACCCGCCACGCTCACATCGATGAGGCTTTCTTTTTCTTTCCAGAGGCCAAAATATATCTTGAGATTCTAGTTGGAAATAAGGTAGCATTTGGTTCTGTCCTTCATTTTCATGCAGAGGAAATGCAAATCCTGGATTAGAGGGCCTCTCACCCAATAAGTAGAAGTTAAATGACAGTAAGAACACATAGGACTGGTGACACCAGGGCTTCCTAGAGTTGACTAATATGATCTAGACGCTTATTGAAGTGATTAGTACTCCTTCAGGTACAAGTGATAGAAATCGTGTTCAGACTGGCTTAAGCAAAAGTAAGTAAATAAGGAAAGAGGGAAGGAAGGGAGGGAGGGAGGGAGGGAGGGAGGGAGGGAGGAAGGAAGGAAGACTGGATCGAGGGTCTCAGATGATGCCATCAGGCTGTCTCTCTGCCATCTCTCAGTTCTACCTCCCTCTGCTTAACTTCAGTCTCAGACAGATGTTCTCCCTGTGGTTGCAAGATGATCCCCAGAAGCTCCTGGACCTACAGACAGAGCGACTTCCCACCCCAAGTTCCGTTTTAACTTCCCCAAAGGACTCTGATGGGGCCACCTCTGCACTTAGGTTCTCAAATGAGCACATCTTTAGTGACGCTCCCAGGTCTCATCCTGTCTCCCCCCAGTTTCCCAGCTCTTCATTTGAGACCCTGTGTTCATTCTTCAATAAACATGTCCCCGGCCCAAAGATGGAGGAAGTCCCACCCCTGCCTCCCTTTCTGGGTCTTATAAATGTGGGTACGTCAGCTGCAGGTGTAGCAGCAGTTGGTTCTGGGTTTGGGGCAGTGGTCTTCAGGGGGGAGGGTGTGTTGAGGGGAGGAACTGGTGATAAAGCCCCACAGGGGCTTGTGTTGGGGGGATAGCAGAAGAAAGAGCCAGTCACCTGAGCCTGGCTGGAGCCGTGCGGTGGGTCCCTGCAGAGGGCACGTGGCTACCCGTCGCGTCTCAGCCTCACCCCAGGTTTGGGCAGCGGGACTGGCCCCTGGGAAGGAGGAGGTGCCTGGACGTGGCACCAGCGTCTACACCCCCACCTGGCCCAGCCGTGCGCTGGTCCTCACCTTCCCTCTGTTACCTGGGCTCATGCCAGGAACCGCCCACAGGAGCGATACTTGGAGGGGTTTTTGCTGCGGGAACGCAGAGGTGGCGGCTGGGGCGCGTGGCGGGCCCGTAGGTACAAGGAGGACCTGGGACTCGCGCCCAGGACCCCTGCCTCGGGGCCGCGCTCCGCCTCCCTCTCCGTTCCCACCGCTCCCCGGCTGTAAGACGCCTGCGTGACACAGGAACACGCAGCGTTTTGACCAATAGTAAAGGTCAGACTTGAAGGTGCCTCACTTATTTGTTTTGTAATGACAGGGTAATAAAACACTACGATTAAGAGCTGAACCACAGCCCTTTAGAGTAAGTTTCTTTCGCAGAGCCAACTAGAGATGCTAAAACTGCCTGCGGCTCTCCTGGAATAACCAAGAGGCTGGAAGCGCAAAGTTCCTGAGCAGGAGACCGAGGCAACTGCAGCCAAGTTTCTTTACGAGGAGAGGTGGTCCTCAGACAGCGTGTGTCCCGTAAGAGGAGAGGTGGTCCTCAGACAGCGTGTGTCCCGTAAGAGGAGAGGTGGTCCTCAGACAGCGTGTGTCCCGTAAGAGGAGAGGTGGTCCTCAGACAGCGTGTGTCCCGTAAGAGGAGAGGTGGTCCTCAGACAGCGTGTGTCCCGTAAGAGGAGAGGTGGTCCTCAGACAGCGTGTGTCCCGTAAGAGGAGAGGTGGTCCTCAGACAGCGTGTGTCCCGTAAGAGGAGAGGTGGCTCTCAGACAGCGTGTGTCCCGTAAGAGGAGAGGTGGTCCTCAGACAGCGTGTGTCCCGTAAGAGGAGAGGTGGTCCTCAGACAGCGTGTGTCCCGTAAGAGGAGAGGTGGTCCTCAGACAGCGTGTGTCCCGTAAGAGGAGAGGTGGCTCTCAGACAGCGTGTGTCCCGTAAGAGGAGAGGTGGCTCTCAGACAGCGTGTGTCCCGTAAGAGGAGAGGTGGCTCTCAGACAGCGTGTGTCCCGTAAGAGGAGAGGTGGCTCTCAGGCAGTGTGTGTCCCGTAAGAGGAGAGGTGGCTCTCAGACAGTGTCTGTCCCGTAAGAGGAGAGGTGGTCCTCAGACAGTGTGTGTCCCGTAAGAGGAGAGGTGGCTCTCAGACAGTGTCTGTCCCGTAAGAGGAGAGGTGGCTCTCAGGCAGTGTGTGTCCCGTAAGAGGAGAGGTGGCTCTCAGACAGTGTGTGTCCCGTAAGAGGAGAGGTGGCTCTCAGACAGTGTGTGTCCCGTAAGAGGAGAGGTGGCTCTCAGACAGTGTCTGTCCCGTAAGAGGAGAGGTGGCTCTCAGACAGTGTGTGTCCCGTAAGAGGAGAGGTGGCTCTCAGACAGTGTGTGTCCCGTAAGAGGAGAGGTGGCTCTCAGACAGTGTGTGTCCCGTAAGAGGAGAGGTGGCTCTCAGACAGCGTGTGTCCCGTAAGAGGAGAGGTGGCTCTCAGGCAGTGTGTGTCCCGTAAGAGGAGAGGTGGCTCTCAGGCAGTGTGTGTCCCGTAAGAGGAGAGGTGGCTCTCAGACAGTGTCTGTCCCGTAAGAGGAGAGGTGGCTCTCAGGCAGTGTGTGTCCCGTAAGAGGAGAGGTGGCTCTCAGACAGTGTCTGTCCCGTAAGAGGAGAGGTGGCTCTCAGGCAGTGTGTGCCCCACGAGTGGGAAGCGAGTCAGCTGAAGGGTGTGCACTCCTCTCCAGGGCTGGGAAACCTGGGCCTCGGGAGCTCCCTTCTGAGCAGAGGCAGGGGGTGAGCGCGGCCTGCAGAGCTGGCCCGGGGCTGGCTGCGGGTCCCAGCACAGGGCTCGCTGCCTGGTGACGCGATGCACCCCCTTGTTCGCTAGAAATCACAGAAATTACCCCTTAATCCTGGGCCCACAGTGCTGAGAATGTACCAGTTAATGACTCATTAGGAAGATTTTTCCAGAACATTAGGTTCTGGGAGAAAGTCCTATTTGGGAAGCACGGGTTGAGTCTCCTCTCTGTCTGCCTGCGGTTTGGTTTTCAGCGGGCCTGGCGTCACTGTCTTTGCTTAAGCAACGTGTGCTAATCAGGGGAGGCTGGCCCTGCTCACCCCGAAGCCGGAGGGGAGGCAACGTTAGCGCGGATTTCCCACCGCGAGACGATGTACACCTGATTCCTTCCATTGCCCAATCCCCACCCCCTTTTTTTTGCTTAAACAACAGAAATTTATTTATCACAATTCTTTTTTTTAGATTTCCTAAATTTATTTAGTGAAATTTAGACCTACTATAAAGAAGGAAAAGCCAAATTTTCTATAGTATAGCTTTTTTTAAAAATTTATCTTTATTGTTACAAGTTTTCCGGGTGTCCCCTTTTTGATGTGAATGGCAGGTAAGCCCGAAAGGAAAGGCAGCAAGGGGTTCACTTTGGAAGGGAGAAGGGAGCCGGCTTGCCTCCTTTGCTCCATTGTCCTGCCCCGAGACCCTGGGATCCCACCGTAGGGTCCTGGTTGGGGGGACAGAGAAGGGGAGGAAGGCGGGAGCCCATAAGCAGGGGAGCAGCGAGGAGGCACCCCTGTGAACCCTGGAGGGGAGGCAGGAAGGGGAAGTTGAAAGTGATTCCTGGCTTTCTGAGTTTGGGAAAGGAAGAGATTATGATGGGTGACCAGTGACCAGCCAATTATCTTCCTGAGTCCTAAAGTGACCTTCCACATGGTCACTCAGGGAAACATATCCACGGAGCACCTGTTCCGTGCCGGGCTCTGCTCCAGGCCCCAGGCACAACAGTGAAGAGGTAGCTGCCATCCCCATGGCGTTCACTGTCTAAGACAGGGCCTCTCAGCCTCAGCGTTGTTGACATTTGGACTGGATATTTCTCTGTGGGGCCGTCCTGTGCCCTGTGGGATGTTAGGCAGCATCCCCGGCCTCTACCCATGAGATGCCAGCAGCATCCCCAGTCGTGCCTGACAATCAACAATGTCTCCAGACAGTGCCAACTACCCCCTGGGGCGGGGGACCATCACCCCCATTTGAGAGCCATTGGTCTATAGAAAAGCCAGATGAGAAATAAAATAAATAAGTAAAAATACATGTGCTCAATTATAGAGAGAGGTAAAGCAGGGGTGGTTGGGGGAGGGGCCATGGGAGATCTTCCTGAGAAGTGACATTTGGACAAAGTCCCCAAGGAGGTGAGAGAAAAAGCTACTTGAGCAGGTGCATTCCAGGGAAGGGCCCTGGGAGAGGGGCCGGCCTGGCGAGCGCCAGCCACAGAGGAGGCTGTTTGGCTGAAGGACAGGGCAGCAGGGGACAAGTTGGAGAAGAGACAGAGACAGTGGTGCCTGTAGCACTGTAGAGGCTGGACTTGACCCTGATGGACAGGGCCTCAGAGTAGATCAGCACAGGAAAGATGTGACTGACCACCACTGTCATCTCACAGTCTTCGGGTCAGAAGTCCGGGTCGGCTCAGCTGGTGTTTCTGCTTTGGGTTCACTGGCTGGATCAGGGTGTCCACCAGCGGGGACCTGATTGGGAGGCTCAGGGAAATCTGGTTCCAAGTTCATTCGGGTCGTTAGCAGAACCCAGTTCCCTGCGGCGGTGGGGCTGAGGTCCCTGAATCTTTTGGCTGCCAGCTGGCGCTGCCCCAAGCTCTTAGAGGCCTCTCGCTGGTGCCCCTGCGGCCCCTGCATCTCAGAGACAGGAAAGGCCAGGCAGCCTCATTCCTGGAGCCTCTCTGACTCCCCCCTTCTGCGTCCCTCCTCTGAGTCCAGTCTGAGAAAGTCAGGAGAAGGGGCCACCCGGATAATCCAGGATAATTTTTCTGTCTTAAAATCCGTAACCTTAATTACATTTCAGTTCCCTTTTGCCACGTAACTCAACAATTTCACAGGTCCCAGGGATTAGGGTGTGGACACCTTTGGGGATCGTTCTGCCAGGCACAGTTCTGAGGCAAAGAACATGGTTTTATTTATCTGAGCGTGAGGCTTTTATAAAGTGTACCCCGAGGTGGGCATGGCTAGGGACGACTCTTTACCAGTTCTCCCACACTGACTTTCACTGCACCCCTGTGAGCACGGCCAGGTGTGTCTGACCAGCAGTGTACAACTATTGGGTACTCAGCTTACACACCAGGCCAGGCGATGAGGGCTCCCCTCACGACCCTTAGCCCAGGTGTCCAGAGAGGAAACTGAGGCTCAGAGAGATGACCCTCTCTCGTCTGCACGTGCTCAGAATCAAGTGTTCTTCTGTGAGAGCCGTGTCTCCCAGGGCAGCCCCCACACGTCACCCCTCGTTTCTCACTCGTGTCCGCTGGGAGGGAAACAAGAGGAAGCAGCAGCCTGTGCCTCTCTGGTAAAAAGGTGCTTTAGGGGGAGCCCAGTGAGGCCCACAGTCCAGGGAAGAGAAAATGTTGGCCTCTGCGAAGCCCCAGCGTCACACCTTAGCACTTCCGAAAGGCCCGGATGCGCTCGCAACCGAAGGGGAAGCAAAGAGCTGAAACAATAAGCCAAGTTCCAGGGCGCGCGGAGGAGGCGACCTGACCGAGGGGGAAAGCCGGGAGCAGGGACCAGGATGACGTGGGTTGGGGAGCTTAAAGGCCCCCGAAGGGGTCTGAGCTGAGAAGGAAGCGGTGAAGCTACGGTGACGAGAGCCACTCTGGGGAGTCAAGGCGATACGCCGTGTCACCTGTAAAGACAAAGTGAAACAAATGCTCCCTAGAGAGCGACTGAGACAGGGATGGGTGGACACAGGTGTGGGGATCTGTGCAGAGGCCATGCCGAGTTCTTGGTGCTTGGAGCTGAGCACCCTGCTTCTACCAGACCCTTCCACCTGGAGCTACGAGACAGGTACCTACCCGGGGCAGAGAAGAGCCTTCAAATGGCCTGGACTGTCCTCCCAACCTCTCCAGAGCCTGGCAAGTTGTAGACGCACAGCAAACAGTGCGCCCCGCTCCCACTCACGAAGTTTATCTGTGATGCCTTTTGTATGAAGTTCTAGGAAAGGCAAGTCCAATCCATAGCGTCAGAGAGCCGTCGGGTGGATGCCGAGGGTCAGGGAGGGTGGACCGCATAGGTGTAGGAAACAACTTTTTGGGGGTGACAGGACTCTCTTATGTATACTTATTTCTATGTTGGTTATGTGAGTGTTCACATTGCCCATCAAATTGTACAAGCAATTTGGATGCACTTTATTGTATGTAAATAACACACCAATAATGTTGATTTAAAAAAGAGAGAGAGCTACAGCTGTTGCTCGGGATAAGAGAATGTAGCAGGAACAAACTGAATTCAGATCTTGACGTTGGTGATCATGCTGATCCCGAGGCAAGTCCCTGAGCCTTCGCGGTCCTGCATTTCCATCATCCTGGTGAAGCCACCTCTCAGGCCAGCATCCATGGGGCTGTGCAGATGGACTCCCTGGTCATCACGTGGCTCCTAGGACTCATACCAAGTGGCGTAAGTGCTGAGTCCAACGATGGACTTGCAAGTCCATCATTACAAGCAAGTCACTCGCTTGTAATGATGGACCTGCTGGGGCAGGTGGCTATTAAGCAGCTCCCCAGGTGCAGATGGCTGATTAGATGCAGCGTTTGGGCTTTTATCTGATGCTCGCTTGGTATCTGCACAACAGTTGTCCTTTGAAGGACGAAACATAAGCAAGCAAAGTCAGGGAATCTGAGCTTCCTTCCAGCGGCTCGTGTCCTTCCATTAATGGATGGGGCGGTGAGTTACTCGGAGGATTTCCTGAGAGGCCCAAGGCATGATCCTACCACGTGCCTCTAACTCTTTGATGCCTGTTTCAGGTGGGGACCTGAGCAACCGCTTGCAAAAGCATGATAATTGGAGCGTGTGCCCCATTCCGACAGACCAGGTTTGAATCCTACCACGCAGTAGCTGTGTGAGACTAGGAACAGCCAGTAGCCTGAAGACCAGCCTACAGGGAGCCCAGGGCCCTGCGGGGGGCTGGCTCAGGACTGTGGGTGCAGACTGGCTGCAGGAGGTCAGCACGAGTGTTGGGCTGCCCATGCCTCAGTTCTTTGTCTGAAAATTGAGGACTGTAATTGCACCTCCCTCCCAGGATTGGGAAGACAAGATAAACTCGTGCCTCTGAAGCACCTAGAGCACTGCCCGGCACGTGGCAAATGCTGCATGAGTGTTTGTCAAACAAAATAAACAAATGATGAAATGAAGTAAGGTGAGCAGAACCCTTCATGCCGGTTCTGGGACTTCCATGTGCTCGCGTTCTGTGGAGTATCATTAAGCGGAGAGTACGCTTGGGGTCTCGGCGCTGGTGGAATTCATTGAAACAGGATTAGGTTTTCATTGACAAGCATAAAATCTTCTGCCGTCTGCACTGAGCATCATGCTACCTTCCAATCCTTGGCTTTTAATTTTTTAAGTATGTTTTCCCCCACTAGAGAGTCCAGGTCAACTTCGCCAGTTCTCACGTTTATGTGTCGCATTTGCAGCACTTTTGGGGACTAGAATGGTCAAAAATAGAGGTTAATAAGTGTTGAAATCCTGAATTTTCTTTGCAAATAAAACCGCACTCTCTCTCTTCATGCACATATATATTTCTACATATCCTTTATATCTATTTATAGACTGTATCTATTAATCAACCCACTGAATGATAGCTAGGTGTAGATATATACCCTTCTTCACAAGATGCCAGCGACTGAGTCCTGCGGGAAGAAACGAGGGCTGCCTTAGGGATAGTGTATTTTCCATTCTGGGTCCTTAACCGCTGATGGCCACCGGCCTCTGGGGCCGGCTGTGAAGTCTGTGGACCACTTCTCCTAATAAGGTTCTTAAATGCATGAAAGAAAACATACAGGTTGTAAAGAATCAATTACGTTAAGATACAATTAAACAAATGAATTACATAAATATATTAGTATATAAGTAAAACACACGAATTGTGGAGCAACATATATGCTGTATCGTAATGGGACCTGTAACAGGACTCACAGGTGGGACTAAGACGGATTGTCGTTTTGAAGTGGGGATGGGCAGGGGCAATGTGTGCAGATGTCTGCACGAAATGCACATGCTATGAAGTCACCTGTGCTTTTTATTGTCAAAGTCGCAAGGACTGTTGGCATACTGAGGTCGCTGCCTACGTGTACATTGGAAAGAAACGATGAATCTCAGTTAGAGGCCAGTGAAATAAAAATGTAGATTTTTACCATTCGAGTTTCTGAGTCCAGGCGAGGAGGCCCACCTGCTTGATTTGGGTCCATCACCGCCCCTGTCCCTCCCCCCCTCCCTCCCCCTCCCCCCTCCCTCCCCCTCCCCTCCCTCCCTCCCCCTCCCCTCCCTCCCTCCCTCCCTCCCTCCCTCCCTCCCTCCCTTCCTCCCTCCCCCATTCCCTCCCCCCTCCCTCCCTCCTCCCCCATTCCCTCTCCCCTCCCTCCCTCCCCCATTCCCTCCCTCCTCCCCCCCTCCCCCCTCCCTCCCTCCCCCTTCCCTCCCTCCCTCCTCCCCCCTCCCTCCCTCCCCCTTCCCTCCCTCCCTCCTCCCCCTTCCCTCCCTCCCTCCTCCCCCCTCCCTCCCTCCCCCTTCCCTCCCTCCCTCCCTCCCCCTTCCCTCCCCCCTTCCCTCCCTCCCTCCCTCCCCCCCTCCCTCCAGGTGAGGTCCAGGAGGCAGGGGCTGTGTCCGCCCAGGTGGTCTGCCCTGCCGCTGCTGTCTTCCCCGCACTAGAACCCCTGGGTGTAAAGGAGCTACAGCCTACAATCTTCCTACACGCGTCTAACAGCGAGCTGATTCTCTCAAAAACAGCATTAGCGTGTACCCGAAATGAATGCGCCTCAGAAGGACAAAGGGAACCTCGTGCTCGCGGAAGGCAAGGGAGGCAGCTGCAGCTGTTTTCTTTCATCTCCCCGAGTGCTGTTTGGATATAAATTTCCCCTCGCCCCAAATGTGCAAAAGGCCAGGACTAATTCATGGGCTGCCCTCCGAGAGCTGGCACCACACAGGTCGCTGCAGAGTGTGGCAGGCATGACTAAGACCCCTCACCACAGCCGAGTTAATTAAAGTGCTTTAATAACCGGTGGTGTTGCTGAGGGCAATAATGAGGGTGATGCCCAGTGCAGGGGGTCAGGCAGGAAGCTGCGAGTGGGGTTGCCACGGCAACGGAGTCCCGGCCAATGCCCGCCGATCAGGCTGCGGCCTGAGTGCAGCACTTCCTCTCGAGTCCGCCCTGGGTTGGAACTGCCACCACGTGAGCGGAGCATCTATCCGCTGCCACTAATGAAGTGGAATCGATCAGAGAGAGTCAGGGACACAGAGAGAGGCACCAAACAGGCAGAGAGGAGGGAACAGCAGAGAGGGAGACAGACAGACAGACTGGGAGAGGCACCGGGCACTATTGGTGGCATCTGGAAAAAGCACATTTTTCTTTGGATAGACTCGCTGGCTGTGCTGGGAGTAGACCGGCTCGTCTGTCTCCCTGTCCCTCTCCTGCCTGAGCATGGCACCGATGGGTTTGAAAAAGCCAGCCAGAGTAAAAGCCACCTCCAGCCCCTGCACCCGAGGCTGGTCTCCCTTTTGACACAGGGCTGCTATGTCACAGGCTGTGCCCTGCGCCAGGCACCCGGAGGAGGGCTCCAGGGGCCTGAGCTCCCTGTGCCCCTAGCACAGTCCGTGAGCCCTGGTGTGCACCCGGGTCTGCCTGGAGAAAGGGGAACTAACCCTTCCTGACAGGGACAGAGGCACCCGATGGGCTATATGGCTGGCTCTCCCTCACATTTTTCATTTTGCAATAAGGAGAGTGGGAGGGCTCTTAAAAATATCCTTCATGCACCTGTGACTTCCCATCCTCTGCCTCCTACCTTTGAAGCAAAAAGTAAAGACCAAGTTCCCGACAGGTAAATGGAGACGTGTGGTGACTCAAAGTCGGCCTTGGGATCTGTGTAGGCTCTTGGTGTGTCCTTGCCCACCCTCGTCGGGGTTGATGCGAGAAGCCAGCAGTTGCCAGAAGTGACAGGAGTGTCAGCTCTGCATTAGAAGCTCGGCTCTGGCACTCACAGGCCTATTCCTCAGATGAGAGACCACCCCTCAGAGCCTCAGTTTACCCATCCGTACAATGGGGGGTAATAATACCGACTTCGTCATGAGGGTTGTAGTGGGATTCAGAGATAAAGTATGAGAAGTGTTTAATCTGCAGTGACTGTGTGCATGTGTGCACGTGTGTGTGTGCGCCTGGCCATGTGTGCCGGTCATCCCTGGGACCATGTGTGTGGTCAGGTCTGTATGTGTGCACATGTGTGTGCATGCCTGGGAACACTGTGCGTTTGGTGTCCTGACATCATGGAGCTGACCTCAGGCTGAGTCCTGGCCACAGCCCAGGTGTCACAAGGTGCTGTCCAGACACCTGAGAAAACCTCCATTTGCTAAAACCTCTGCTCCCCCAACCTAACCTGATCCATGGCTCCAGGAAGAGCCATTTTCCCTTCTTTCCTCCTGGGGGACACAGAGAGTGGTGGCCATGGAGGAGACGATCGTGGGCTGTGACAGTGAAGCATGGAGGTGTACTTTAGAGGGAATGGTCAGGACGGACTTTTTCTAGAAGCAGCCCCAGGAGTTGCTGGGGAAGACCCTTCCAGGTGCTGGGTGTGACAGCTCCCAAGGCCTGCTGTGGAGAAGGTCTCAGTGCCCTTGGAGGCAGGAAGGGCCCAAAGGAGCCCAAAGGAGGTCACAGACAGGCCTTGGGCTGTAGGCCCAGTCACAAGTTGAGTTTGACTTTGAGGAAAGGAAATTTAGGTGCTTAGAGGAGGGCATGCCATGGTCTGGTTCAAGTTTTCAAAAAGACCACTGGCTGCTGCTGTGTGGACTATGGGAGGGCCAGGATATCAATAGAGACCCGCCTAGGAGGTTCTTGGCTGGTTAGCGATTCTCTATAGATTCTAGATTCGAATCCCTGCTTTTTTATTTTTTTTGCTGTGTATGTTAAAGTATCATCTTGTCTGTTCACTTTCTTTAAGGTGTTTGTACAATGAACCAATGTTCTTAATTTTGAGTCCAAATTGTCATTCCTTTAATATGTTTCTGCCTTTTGTGTCTTAAGAAGTCCTTTCCTACCAATATATTTTTTAAGATAAATATTTATCTCACTTTTCAACCACAAGCTAGATCCTCCAAGGAGAACTCAGCTGTCGTAAATCCCCTCCCCAGGAATGTCATCAAACTGGGAAGACCGACTCTTATCCCAGGAGAGGAGATTAGGAATCAGCACCACGCCCAGACGAACTTGGTCACACACTGCCGTACCTCCCGGGTAGCCTTCTAAGGGCCTAAAAACCATTTCCTCTCCACTAAGTCGGCTTCTTCCCCCACCCCTTCCCCGCTTACGACAGTACATGCGCTCTCAAATCTCGCCAACTGGTTGAGCGTTCGCTTTCCCTGCCATGCCCCCGGCGCATATGAAAATGAATAAATGCGTATGCCTTTTCTGCTGCTGATCTGTTGCCATCGCATTAGGTGGACCCAGCTATCTAACCGAAGGGTAGAGAGAAGGCCTGTCCTCCCCTGCGGCTCATAAAACACCATCGTGTGGCCATATGGTCCAAAGCGCTTTACTTTTCAGACGAAAGAACTCCCGTCGTCCGGTGAGGGGGGTGGACACCAGCGTTCCCGCCAGGCTTGGCTCTGACTCTGTGTAGGTTGTGTCACTTCAACCTCCCGACAAACCCCGCCCACGTGGCCCCTGCCCCCGGCCTGCGCCACTCCTTGTGTTTATCTCTAGTTTGATTTTTTGGTGCAGGAGATGTTTCAGATTCCCTCACGGGGACGCTAACAGTGATGAGCAACTTCAAAGCCTGGGTGACCGAGAAGCAGCCGTGAACGCACACAGCCTACTCTGATCTGCAGGGACAGAAATGAGAACAGCCCTGGATGGCGGCGCCTCGTCGAGCCACCCTGCCCTGAGACAGCGGGGGGGTGGGTGACAGGCGGGCCAGCTGTGGGCTGTCGCAGAGAGCGTTTATTCCTCAGAGGAGGGGGTTTCTCCAGGGAGCAATAATCGTCGGGATTCTCAGGCCCCTTAGAACAGCGGCAGCTTCTCGGGGCTTGAAAGACAGAGCAAAGGGGAAATGTCTTCGATTTTTTTATTTCTGGAACCAGCGATCGCCCATTTAGATTCATTTAATTGAGAAAGGAAAAGGCGAAGCAGCAGCTTAGATCTTTGTGTCTTTTCCCATTTGCCTGAAGGCAATTTAGTAAAATGGGGGGGCGGGAGCAATATTGAGGGTGGTCTGAAAACACGCGCTTCGCTGCCCGCTGCATCTGGACAGAATGCACTGGAAGGAAGTCGTATATGTTTAATGACGTGTTTGTTAGTATTCAAGTTCCCTGTGACTGTTTGGGGTCCAGTCCTTTAAAAGCATGCTTTTGCGGGGGGGGGGATCTGCTGGGTTGGGGGAAGAAGATGAGCTGAGCCAAACGGCCACTAACACTTTGCAAATCGCACCCTGCTGTGCTTTGGTTAAAGTGACAGAAAAGTGACCTCATTTCCCGAAAGCAAGATATTGCACAACCTCAGAGGGAAGCGTGAGATCTGGTCTTGGGGATGTTGGGTCTTGGGGCCCCTTGAGAGTGTTTCAAGTCCCCGCCTGCTTTAACACTGCTCGTTTGTTTCCTCCAGCAGAGGGGTGACTGCTGGCTCCGGGTAAGGGGCTCATCACTAACACCGCCCTTGTCACTTGACTTTTATACCTTTAATCCAAAGCTATCTTCAAAAATATAAATATCCAGGGAACATCTTCTGGGCAGGCCTTGCAAGCACGGCCCCACAGAGGGTCTGTGACACCCAAATCTCTCTCGGAGCCCCTCCTAATGCCACGTGGTCAAGTAGGTTGTGTCCCATGATTGAACCATCTGGCCACCACTGATGGGGCCTGCGCCCCAGGCTGGCAGGTGGCCAATAAAATGGCCTGGCCCAAGACCTCTGCCTGAAGGTGCCTGGTAGGCTGAATAATGCCCCCCCCCCCCCCGCCCAAGATGTCCTAGTCCCTGGAATCTGCAAACATGTTACCTTCTATGACAAAAAGGACTTTGTAAATGTGATTAAGAATCTCGAGATGGGACGTGATCCTGGATCACCCAGGTGGACCCTAAATGCCATCACGAGCGTTCTAAAAGCTAGACAGAGGGAAATTTGACTCAGAGAGAAGGCAATGTGATGGTGGAAGTAAGATGCTACCCTGCCAGCTTCCCAGATGGAGGAAAGGACCACAAGCCAAGGGATGCAGGGATGCAGCTCTGGGTGCCGGGAAAGGCGAGGAACAGACTGTCTCCCGCAGCCCCCGGACACAGCAGGACCAGGGAAACTGAGTTTCGACTTCTGGCCTCTAGAACTGTGAGGGAATAAATTGCTGCTGTTTTTAACTCCTAAGTTTGTGGCAATTTGTTACAGCAGCAAGAAGAAACTGATACACCATGCTCCACAATTTGTGAAGTAATGAGGCTCCCATCCCTGACAGTGATTGGAGACCGACTGCTCCTCAGTGTGTGTCCACAAAGGAGATGGTGGCTCTGAGTGGCAGGTCACACAGGAGAATCTGTGAACCCCTGGAAGCTCTAAGACTGTCGTATTAGTCCGCTAGGGCTGCCGTATCAAAGTCCCACAGGCTGGGTGGCTTAAACAGCAGATGCTTATAGACACTGTTTTTGCCTTGTGTCCTTACATGGTTGTCCCTCTGTGTGTGTCTGTGTCCCAATCTCTTCTTATAAGGACACCAGCAAGGTTAGGTTAGGGCCCACACTAACGACCTCATTTTAATGACCTCTTTAAAGACTCTATCTCCATAAACAGGCATATCTGTGGTACTGGGGGCTAGGGCTTTAGCATATGAACTTGAGGGGGACACAGTTCAGCCCATAGCCACTGTGCTGTGTGCTGACATTACTGACATAGTTGTTTAAAGGGTATTTTTAGATAGACCTCTGCTTTCAATTTGGGAGCGCTATGGCCATGTATAAAAGGAGGAAACGTCCCAAAGTGAAAGCCCACGATGCCAGGAAGTCCCTATAGCTTTAAGCATTGCACCCAGTCGCTGCTTGTGGGAAGGACCCAGCTGGGTGCGTTCCAGCTCCCGGGAGCTCCGGGCTGCCCCACGCTAAGGGTGGTCTCCCTGCCATGTGTACAGCTCTGGCCCATTCGGTGACTTCTGATACACAGCAAACCATGCTCAGCCATCCACGATGCATCGGGCCTCTGCCAGAAACCCGGCCAAACAGACGGCAAACCCACCCATATAGCCTGAAATAGAAACTTGTTTTCCAGCGTGTGACCAAGAAGGGAGGTATTTAATTTTGGAAGGAGCCGAGTTAGTTTTCTTATGGGTCATTTTTTCTGGAACAGAATCCTCCCTGGGTGGTCTTCTTTCTATCGGTCTATTGGCATTTTGGAGGGGATGAGTCTGTGTTGTTGGGGGCCATCCCAAGCACTGGAGGACATTGGCAACATCCCTGCCCCTATCCAGTAGATGCCAGTGGTACCTCCACCCCATTTGTGCCAGCCCCAAATATTTCCAGATATAGCAATGTCCCCTGGGGGGGAAAGTCAAGAGAGTGGAGGCAAAGAAAACCACTCCTGAGACCTTTAGCTGCCCTACCCAGTTGTCACGGCTGGTGCACTGTGAGCCAGTCTCGCATCCCGAGTGGCGGTCAGCAAGCCCAGCCCAGCCCAGCCCCACGCCTGGCACTGTGCTTGCACTGTTTGGTGGCTCCCCCGGCCCTGGCCAAAAGGAGATCTTCCTGATTAGTGTCCTGGAGGCTGGTGGTCATTGAGCTCTTATCCGGCTGTCTCCTTTGCCCCAAGGGCATGTCACCTGGAGCAGCCTAGAAGTGTCAAGGTGAGAGGGGAAAACCTACCGCAGTGTGTTAACATCGCTGCAAATTAGCCCAACCGGGAAACTGAGAATGGCCTGCATGTGAAAACCATGCGGTAGACTTTTTACTTGTGAAGTTCACCGGACAATTCGGTCCCTGTCTGATCCAATTCCCCACAACCCTCGCGTCTCCCAGCCGTCCAGGCGCATGGTCAAGGCGAGCTCTTCCCTGGACGTCACGACTCGGTCACCCGGCCGCATACACCTCTTACCGGGTGATTCCGAACCGCGCCACGGGCATTGGAAGGTGCAAGAACTCGTGCGACACGGGTGTTTATTGCGCCTGCAGTCATGCCAGGTTCTCCTTCAGAATGAAGTTCTCAAAAGACCTTTCTGGTCTTGGCCAGAAGAAAGCTCTTTTGTTTTTATTTAAACCTCAGACAACAGAACACTTCTGTTGAGGTTTGAGGTCAGCACAGTTCGTTGTTCCTAATGGTCCCAGGTGAAGTCTTTTATTGTGCACAACATTGCTTTAGAGGAATTATCAGAAAATATCTGACAGACAAAATGTTTAAAAACGGGCTTGAAAATGGAGGAGCGCCACCCACAGATCCGGGGTAATTTTATGGCCAAACAGAGGGCCATGTGTCCTTGAGCACCCCGTGGCTGGCTGTTTATTACGCAAGAACAAAGGCTGTGTGTTAACTTATGGAATAACTATGGTGACTTAAAACAAGTTCAGGGACCATCAAATGTCTACAGGTGAGACTTTTTCCCCAGGAAGGAAGGCTGCACCTGCCCCCTGCCAGGCCGTCTATCAAAGGCTGTAGGGAAACCACCTCACCTGGTAGGAACAGGCAGCCTGGCTGCAGGAGGGTTTAGGTCTGGCCATGTGCTGGCTTTGAAGAAGCTACTTGGTTGTTTCTGGAGGAGCAGGGTGGGTAAGATCAAAAACAAGCCCGGGAAGCCCCAGGCCTCAGGGATTGTTCCCAGGGAACTCAGGTGTCTGCTCCCAGGAAAAACAACTGTGTGTGTGTGTGTGTGTTAAAATGCACATAACATTTCCCATTTTAACCATTTTTTAGCGTACAGTCGGATGGCATTAAATCCATTCACATCCATCTCCAGAACTTTTTCACCTTCCCAAACTCAAGCCCCTGGCATCCACCCTTCTACCTTCTCTGTGTCTCTGAACCTGGCTGCTCTAGGGACCTCACCTAAGCGAAGTCACACAGTATTTGTCCTTGTGACCGGCTTATTTCACTCAGCATCATGTCCTCAAGGTCCACCCAGGTTGTAACACATGCCAGAATTTCATTTCTTTTTAATGCTATGTACCCCACTTTGCTTCTCTGTTCGTTAGCCAACGGACATTTGGCGAAAACAGAACTTTTCATATTATTATCTTATACACAGACAAGATTTATTCCAAAGAGCTTTAGGCGACTTTACCAAAGAACTTGCCCAATCTCTTTAATCCAATGGAGACATAGACAATGAGAGGCTGGAGTAAGTGGGCAAACAGCACATATGTAGATAACACCAGGTATGTAAATGGCTGTGTCATTCCTCCCCCCAGTTATTTTTGTTCTGGAAAAATATTAAGGAGACCAAGTCTATGTTTCAAAAACAGGATTTATGAGTCTAATCGTATTAACTCAACAGGGAGCACAAATGCCAACAGCCCCTTTGAGTCACTTCTTGGAGTCTGAAAGGAATTTGTTTTAGACAGGAGTTTTCTCTTCTTTCAGGTTTGTTTTAAGAAGTTCCAAAAGCAAACAGTAAAATAACAAAATGCCTGGAGCCGCAGATCACAAAGCAGCCCTTCAAAATAGCAGCCGGATGGCAGCCGTCGGGGGCTGGCTCTGGGCTGGGCTGGGGGACTCCTGCCCTCAGGCTCGGGCTTGCCCGCCCTCTCCCCGTCTCGCTAGGTCTCTAGTCCATGTGAACTCTTTCTGGTTTTAGTCCTTAGGGTAATCACTGCCAGGTTACTAAGTGATAGATGGATTTCACTTAAAAAATGCCTCGCTTTGGCCAACTTTCTGTCCCAAGAAATGGAGGTGCTCATCCCCTCTTCCCTCCTGTCCAGTTAGTTATTAGACTGTTTTGGTTTCTCGGCTGGTTGGCTTTGTACGTGAAAACAAATTTATTGCCTCTGCCACAGTGTCTCCTAGGCCCTCACTTTGGAAGATAAAGATATTAGAGTTTGTCAGCATTTTGGATTTTGGCCATTCTGATAGGCATGTGTTGGCATCTCATTGCTGTTCTATTGTATCTCCCTGATGGCATACGATGTGGGGCATCTTTTCGTGTGCCTGTTTGCCATCTGTGTATCTTCTTTGGTGAGGTGTCTGTTGAAGTCTTTGCCCATTTTTTTAATCAGGTTGTTTTCTTTTTGAATATTTTGAGTGCTTTGTATATTTTAGGTAACAGCCTTTTATCAGATATTTCTTTTGCAAATATTTTACTCCTAGTCTGTGGCTTGTCTTCTCAGTCTTTTGACATTGTCTTTCACATAACAAAACTTTTTAATTTTAATGAGGTCTAGTTTATCAATTTTTGTTTCATGAATCATGCCTTTTGTGTGGTATCTAAAAAAAGCTATCACCATACCCAAGGTCATCTAGGTTTTTTTCTATGTTATTGTCTGGGAGTTTTGTAGTTTTGCATTTTACATCTAAATCTATGATCCATTTTGAGTTAATGTTTCTGAAAAGTGGAAGATCTGTGTCTATAGTCTTTTTTTTCTTTGCATGTGGATATCTAGTTGCTCCAGCACCATTTGTTGAAAAGACTATTTTTGTTTTATTGTATTTCCTTTGCTCCTTTGTCAAAGGTCAGTTGACTATATTATGTGGGCCTGTTTCTGGGCTCTCTGTTGTGTTTCATTGATCTACTGTTTGTCTCTCCTTTCACCAATACCACACTACGTTGATTACTGTAGCTTAATAGTAAGTCTTGAAGTCAGATAATGTCAGTCTTCCAACTTTGGTTTTCTCCTTCAATATTGTGTTAACTATTTTGAGTCTTTTACCTCTTCATATAAACTTTAGGATCAGTTTGTCATCATCTGATTTTCCTAAGGTGTTTAAAATTTTATTATGGGGGGAAAATCCAGGGCAAAACATGCCTGCTGTGAGCTAGAATTTTGTAGGCAACATCTCATTGTATGTTCACATCAGCCTATGAGGAAGGTGGGGACGCCAAGCCTGAGGTCATTCCGTGAGTAAGTGGTAGAGGTAGAATTTGGATTCTTGAGGCTATAACAAGCTGCCGCAGATGGAGAACACTCACCACACACCTTCTATCCAGAACATGTAAGCTGGCCTGGCTGTGTAGATATGCATTTATACCGTGCCAATCAGGAGTCCAAGTCCACTCAGCCTAGCATTTCAAATCACTTTGACCTAAACCCAATTCCCTGGATTAAACGGTGTCCTTGACATGACACATCTGCCCTGAGTTCATGCCTAGTACCAAAAATGTCCGCAGCAGCACCTGGAAATGGTTTTAATTTTAAAAATCTACCGTTAAAAATGATGAAAATGGATGATTTCCAGCGAATTCTCATGCTCTCTCCTGAAGTTGTTCTACAGGTTGTCTAGCTGCTTCTGTCGTATGTCTCTTGTTGGCTTGATTTCTTTGTCTTCTATTTAATGCCTTAAAAAATGGTGCGTGTATTTCCTTACCGTTTATTTATGTGCTGAAATAATCACTGAGACCTAAGACAAGCAGCTACCTCACCGCGAATGAAGAAGCCAGCTCAGTTTGCGCGCCCTTGGCTTCGAGTTGGACAGCCCCTCCTTTAGACTCCAGCTCAGATGTACAGATCTAGGGAGTGACGGGATGCTCCTTCCCATGGCGAGACAATGAACTTAGCACGTCTTCCCAGCTCCAGGGACCAGGCCTTCTGGAGCCTTGCTGTGTATGACTTCTTCTGAGAGAGGCAGGGTGCCTGCCTCTAAATAGGGGTTTGAATGGGGGAGAGAGTCTGCCCAGGATCAACCTTCCAGAAACAAATAAGCGAAAGAAAAACATGGGAAGACAGGTCTTAGAAGCTCTTTCACTTGAGAAAAATTTTCCCTTTGCCACCCCATTAGCATAATAACCATGTTCCACTGGTGAGTTCAGACGGTGTGGGAGCTTTTTCTCAGATATAGAGTCATCAGTGTGGTGCACGGGAAAGCTCCTGCCGGAGTGAGGTCTGTTGATAGATAGAGTAATAATGAATCACTCCCCTAAATGAAAAATGAGTGAACTAATCCCACGAGCCCCTCCGAGAGCTACCTTCGCCAGCACAGGCAGGAGAGAGCAGAGGACCTGCCACCCTGACCCTGCGGACCCGGTGGACACAGGTCAGGCCCACCCCCTCCTCCAGCTGCCTGCAGCGCCGGCCCATCAACTTTGCTTTCCTGGGTGCCAGGCAAGAGGCCAGCAGATGGTGCCCCTGTGAGGGTGGGATGTCACTAGAGGTGACCTCCTGTCCCCAGCCTCCTTCTTTAACCCTTTAGCACCCTGAGAGCTGGGCCCTGCTTGTGACCTAACTTGACCTTCCCAGAGACACCTGGAGGTGACAGCCAGGGCTGTGGTTTCTTCTTGGATTTGCCGCCCACCTCAGGTGGGGTGGCTTAATTAGTCAATGGCTGTGAGGTTCTTTGAAGATGCCACGGGCTCCGTCACAGCGGGGCCTCTTTGTGCCCAGAGGTAAGACCTGTGCTGCCTCTGGGGGCGTGCGGGCCTCGGGAGGCCCAACGGGCTCCACCAAGTTCAACGGCGCCCTTACTCACGGGAAAACCGGTGTGGGGCGTGTGTGTAGTGTGAAGTGTGTATCTGTATATGATGTGGCTTGTGTTGTGTGTGGTGTGCGATGGTGTGTTTGTATCTGTGCGTATGGTGTGGTATTTGTGGTGTGTGTGTGTGGTGTGTGTGTGGGGTATGGTATGGTGTGGTGTGGTGTGTGTGGTGTGGTGTGGGGTGTGGGGTGTGTGTGGTGTGGTGTGGTGTGGTGTGGTGTGGTGTGGGGTGTGGTGTGTGTGGTGTGTGGGGTGTGTGTGGTGTGTGTGTGTGGTGTGTGTGGGGTGTGGTGTGTGTGTGTGTGTGGTGTGTGTTGTGTGTGGTGTGTGTGGTTTGTGGTGTGTGTGGTGTGTGTGGGGTGTGTGTGGTGTGTGGGGTGTGGGGTGTGTGTGGGGTGTGTGTGGGGTGTGGGGTGTGGGGTGTGTGGTGTGTGTGTGGTGTGTGTGGTGTGTGTGGGGTGTGTGGGGTGTGGGGTGTGTGGGGTGTGTGTGGTGTGTGTGAGTGGGGGTGTGGTATGGTGTGTGGGGTGTGGGGTGTGCGCTGCGTGGGTCTGCGTGGGTCTGCGTGGATCAGCATCGCCCGGGCTGCAGCGCCCGCGGGCCCGGGGAGGGAGAGCACGGCCGGGCAGGACAGCGGCCGGGCGGGCCCTGAACTTTTGTTCTGGGAACACCACCCACGCGGGGCAGCCTGCCAGGAGCTGCCGCCCCGCCCGCCCGCCCGCCGTCAGCCAGGCCCACGTGAGAGCCATTAGCGTCCAGCGGCAGGCTGTGTGATTTTTTGAAGCCACCCGAGAGCTGCTGCTCTGCCTGCTTCCTGCTGACCCTTGATCGGGAGCCCCGCAGGCTGGGCTCCAGGCTCCGTGTCCCCTGCTGCCCAGCCGGGCCCCCCTCGCTGCCATCCCGCAGGAAGGGGTGCCGACAGCATGCTCCCCAGTGGAGCGGGGCCTGAGGACACTGAGCTGCCTGCGGACTGGGCCCCAGGGCAGGGACACATTACTGCAGCCCCTCCCCTGCCCACGAGCACGGAGCTGCTGCCGGCGCCGGGGAGGCCCCCCACTCCCTCTGTGGCAGGGATCAGGGGAGTCCCCATGCCCTGAAAGGCCCTTCCTGGGCATCTCCACCCGGAGACGCCCCCCACCCCGAAAGCCGGGTTGGTGGGAGCAGAGGAGAGAATTCACTGTCACCCTCGTTTCTTCCTCACTGTCCACCAACGGAAAGGTCCCCTGTGGCTTCTTTTAAAAATTAAGACACAATTCACATGCTGTAAAATTCACCATTTAAACCATTATAAGGTGTTCAACTCAGTGGCTTTGAGTGTAGTCACAAAGCTGGGCAGCCATCGCCACTGTCTAATTCCAGAACATCTTCGCCCCACAAAGAAACCCTGTACCCCCTGGCAGCCACTCCCCGCCTCCCCTACCACCCGGTCCCTGGAAACCACAGCCGCCGTCCGTGTGCAGATTTGCCCGCTCTGGAGACGTCACATGAATGAAATCACGTAGAACGTAGTCCCTTGTGACCGGCTTCTTCCACGTCCCGACACTGCCCAGGCCTCCGGCTGCAGCTGTGACAGTGCTGTACTCTCCCGGCCGGAGAACGTTCCAAGGTGCGGCCGGAGCAGGCCTTTATCCACCGGCTGGTGGACTGGGGTGGCTTTTAAGTGTCCTCGCTTAAAGGACTCCCACCTCCATCCCGACTCAGCGTCTCCTCCCCAAGGGCAGGGGTTCTGTTGTCCATGGTTGGAATAGTCTGGTAGACCTGGTGAGCAAATAACCACAGGGTACCTGGGTGAGACATCTGAGTCAGGACTTGGCTCTGCTGCAGATGGGGCAAGTGGGTCTCTCAGCACCCCTCCCCCTCCCGGCCTCAGTGTTTTCATCTGTAGAATGAAGGGGTGCAACCACGTGGTCTCTAACGTCTCCCGGGCTCTCTTAGCAAAGCAGTGAACAGGCAGCCCTGTATTATTACCTTTGAGAAAGGGAGACGAAAGCATCCTGGGGGCTAACGGGGTTGGTGTGGCCGTAACTGAAGGTACTTTTTAAATAATAATCTGGGCCAACCCACAGGAGACACTTGTAACTTAATCCCCAAATGACAGAAAATCACTGTGAGTGACAGGGAAGGAATGACAGGGCAAATAAAAAAAAAGAAGACATATAACAGGAACCCACGTACAGCCTGGTGCTTAGCTCCCAAACCCCACAGATTAGTGCCAGCTGGGGCCGAGGAGGCCCGACGGTGCCCATTTAAAAAAGGGTTTTGCTTGACTCTACATATATTTCATCAGGAGCCATCATTGAGCTGCCAAAACAACCAATGTGATTTTAGGTTATATTAAGAGGAGTACAGGGGTTGAAACAAGGGAGGTGGCACTGGTGAGACCACCCCTGATATGGCTGCCACAGTCTGAGAGGGAGGCCACCGAGAAGAGCAAGCCTAGAGGACGAGGTCAGGACGGTGAGGTGTAGAACCGTGACGTAGAAGGAAGCCCAAGAGCCCAGGGTTTTGATCTGCAGAGGGAGACAGAGAGAGCCGTTCACAGACACCAAGGCACATCCCTTGACAAAAGGAGTTGACTTCTGCCCTGTGACCTGGCGGGAGGCTGGAGTCATGAAGTGGTGGACTTACCCAGGGCAAGGGAGAATTCTGTGGCAGTAAAAGTCACTGGGGCATGGAGAGAGCAGGTGAGGAGTACCGAGGTGGGGTGCCCACTTGTCAAGGGCAGTGCTGGGGACCTCCAGGACCCTTTCATTTATGGACATAGGGACTTTCACTTAGATAAGCAAGGGGACAATGGGGAAGGCGTGGACTTGGACTCCGACTCGCAGGAGCCTTCAGCTGGGAGCCGGCCAAAGACGGGCCTACTGCCCCATAGTAGGTTGGACTTTATATGCAAATATACTGTTCTCCTTGGCACCTGAAAATCCCGAGGTAAATTACCTGCTGAGGCAATCGGGACTCCTCCGAGGCAATCAGCCATCTCAAAGTCCACGCAAGCCCACATTGGAGTCAGGTAGAATGACTCACAGTAATCGGAAGGCAACTTTGAAAGCTGGATTCTTCCCGAAACACCTGCCCAGTGTCCTTGATGACTTGTCAGGGATGGGGCTGGGCTTGGCCTGGGGTCGGTGAGGCCACTGGTGGGTTGCCTTTTGCACCCAAAGAACTTTGGGAGGAGGGCTGCTTCCTAATCCCGGGTCTGAAAACCATCTCATTAAGTGCAGGTGGCCATTTCTCCACGAAGTTGCGCTGGGCTGCTTCTGCAGGCAAAGCTTCGGCCAGTGAGAAGGGTGGCCTAGTTCATACTACACATGGCCTGTGGCATTCCTCAGGGTCAGTGTCACTTCTTACTGACCCTGATGGATTCCAGGATCCCAAGGCCCAGGTCCAGCTCTGTAAAGCAAATGTTTAGAGAGAATGTCTGCTGACACAGAAGTCCAAGGGGAAGTGACACTCTTAACTGTGTGATTGCCACACTCCTCGGTGTTGTGCTCCATGCAAATGAAAGATGAGGCCCAGTGGGCCCGAGGGACACTCCGTGCTGCTTTTCCTAAGGAGGGCAGGCTGGCTCCAGGAAAGCTGCACATGCCGGCTCGCCTAGGATTCCTTACTGTCCTGCAGGGCTTGAGGCTGCCAGGTCCTCATGGTGCAGGCCCTGGGCAGGGCTGGAGCTCAGTCACTTGGAGACCAGCATCGCACATTTCTGTGCTTGGTGGGCAAGGATACTCTGAACTTGGGAAACAAAAGGACGGGTGTTTGAGCCTAAAATGTGCCCCCTTCCTGTGCGGGCTGCAGGCCTGCTGGCAATGCTCCCTCAGGTCAGGGAAGCCCAGGCTCTCCGGGCGATGCCAGCCATTGGGAGTTCTGAGCTGTAAATCTCTGTCTGATGCAGGCCAGAGGAGGTGTGGCCAAGGCCAGTGTGAGTCAGACCCAGACATTGTGACCCATCACCTGTGACCCAGACATTGATCGCAGGCCCCGAGTACGTCCTGAACCTCTTGCTCAATGTTGTAGTTCCTAGTAGCACGGCACACGCAGCTCCTGTCCTGGCACCGTATTGACCCTGAGACCCAGGGATGTTCCTACTCACAGCGGGCCTGAGTCTTACTCATCAGGGACTGATGGTCTTCAGGGAGCCCTATTTCGGGTGCCTGGGGTTGCCCAGCAGACCCGGAAAGGGGAGCATTGCTCGCTGAAATGTTAATAGTGTGACGCAATGCCAGCCGCTATAGCCCAGGTTCTCGTCTAAACACACACGGGCAATTTGCATGCGGGGAGTGAGGGGTGTTTCTGACCACCCCTCTGTTCCTTTCTCGGGAGTCTCCACCACTTGGCCCACCTCCCTCAACTTGCCTCAGAGACAGCACCACCTGAAGGGAGGCAAGAAGGCAGGTGCCCAGACCCAGGCCTGCGTCCCACCCCCAGGCTTTCCTCACTCCTGTTGCCAACCTTTGCACCTGCTTTGATTTGGCCCTTTCTTTCCTGCCGAGAAAGGAGAAAAGCCAGGAGTTTGGACTCAGGCACGTGTTGCCTCTCCATCTCCCGGGGCTCCAAGCGGGCCAATTATCAATAGGGGGGCTCGTGAGGTTTTCAAGTCATGAGATTTTCAGTGCTAAAACCAGGACAAATGGGGACAGCTGGTCACCCTCCTTATTTGTTACTCCCTTAGGGTGTAGAACAATGATTTTTAAGATTCTTTTGATGCTGGATGTCTCTGGGAATCTAAAGGCCCTGGGCTTTCTCTTCGGTATAGTATATGCAGGCCCTTAGGCGCACTAACATATGTAGTTTCAGGGTGCAGAGATCCCCTTAACAACTCAAGGGGGAGGGATTTGGGCATCCATGGACCTGTCCCGAGAGCCCAGTAAAGATGGTAGGACATGGGGAGGGTTCCGATGTTGTGGTTAATTGCATTAGCTCTGGAGGTCACTGACCACGGTTCCTGGCCAAGCTCTGCCTCTCTGTGGCTGCAAACCCATTTTCAGGTGTTCAAACTTCTCCACCCTCCCTTCTGCATCTGTAAAATGGGAGTGAGACCTGCTTCAAGGTGGAAAAGACAGTTAATAATACAAGGACAGAGTGAAGTACGTATAGATCACACGGGCACAAGTCTGTCTAAAATGTACACACTGAGCTGCTACGTGTGTGCCAGGGACTGTTCTGGGCTAGAGATTTGGCAGAATAAGATGAAGTCCTTGCCTCCTAGCTTAGATTTGAGTAGATTGAAGCCAAATACATAGAAGCTGCTTGATGGCTTCTGTGATTATTAGCAGTAGGCTTCAGAATTTCTCACTACACCCATTTTTACTCTACTTATGGCTGGTTACCCACCAACATTGCCCTCAGCAGGGGTGAAGGATGGGGCGCTTTGAGATAGAGGGGAAGACCTCCTGTCGGCATTTATTGAAACAATGGAGCTAGAGCCTTAATGCTTCACTGCCATAATTTTCTTTCTTACTGATATTTTATTTTATTTCTTACTGATATATTATTTTATTTTTTTCTTACTGATTCCATTTTATTTATTTCTTACTGATATTTTCTTTCTTACTGATATTTTATTTTCTTTCTTACTGAGATATTATTTTATTTCTTATTTATTTTATTTCTTTCTCACTGATATTTTAAAAAGCTAGTTTGAACACCTCACCCCATTCCTAATGAGAACTTCCACTTCTTTTTTCCAATAGATGCTTCAGTCCTCTGTGAACTCTTGCTGAACTGATTTTATGAGCAAACTGTTCTCATTCATCAAGAATCAACAAGGAGACCCGAAGGAGACCCGTGCGGGCAGGTGAGGCTGGCGCAATGGCAGGTGGCAGCTGGACAGGGCTCTGGCCCGAGGCCTGGGCCCCGCCTCTGCTGACAGTGGAGCCCTGAGCGTGCTGCTGACGTGTGCTGACTGGGCTGGCTGTTTACTACACTTTTTAAACAGCTTCACTTCCAGTAAGACCTGAGAACACACCACGACACCCTCATTTACAGCACTAAGCGTGTCACTAGGGCGGCATGTGGGCCAAGAAAGGGAGAGTCCAGGAAAGGTGAGATTAGCTGGCGGGCAGGTACCTCGCCTGATGTGAAGCCAGAGCCCGGGGGGAGCCAGGTGGCCGCATCCGCGCCACCCCCGAGCACACTGGGCTGCCCTCTGGAAGGGTCCGTTGGAGCAGAACTTCTTCTCGAGAAAGTCCAAGTAATCAAGGGGCCTTGGTCTGGGAATTGGAGCTGGTCTCAGGTTGGCTGACTGCCAGAGTGACGTGGACAAGTCATTTCTCCTCTTTGAGCCTCAGGTTCCCTCCCCGCATAATCAGGGTGTGCGATCGTGATTTCTCAGTGGGAGGCAGCCCAGCCCAGCCTTAGGCATGGGGCTCCTGCTTCCAGTCCCTCGTCTCCCTGGCCGTGGGACTGTGGGAGCAGCCTCACCTTGAGGACATGCGTCTCCTGTGTGGTCTCTCAGGGCCGTTCCGAGGGTTTTGTGCGCTAAAGCTCACGTAACCCTTAGCAGGGCGGCAGGGGCCTGGCGGGCGCTCCAGGCCCAGGAGCTCTGATCAACATCAGGAGCACCAAGGAGCGCTCGGGGAGGGCTCTGTGTATGCGGAGCCTGGAGACACCGACCAGCCCGCACATCCCGGTGTCTAGGATCCCATTAAAGACCACAGACTGCCGCTCTTTGGTGGAAGTTACCAAATCCTCTGTTCCCATTTCACTAAGATTCCTAAACAGAGTCACTTTTTATTTAAAACCATTTCCCTAAGGCAAAGGTGAAACTGTTCATTTGGGGTGAAAGAGATAAAATAATAATAATAATAACTTCCTCGGTATCGTGGACTTGACAGAGCACATTCAAGTGTATTATCTCATTCGGATTTGCCTGACAGCCCTGTGAGGAAGGGCAGGTGCAGGCGAGGAAACTGAGGCTCAGAGTTGTCCATGGTTGCATGAATGAATGAAAAGGGGCAGGGAGAGGACTAGAAGTGACGTCCTCTGGTTCCAAACCTCGTGTCTGTCGAAGGCAAAACAGCGCAGCAGTTGGCTGTTCAAGATCTGGGAAAAAACACAGAGAGGTTCATGCTTTGTCTTTTCATCTTTGCACGTGGCGCCGCTGGTTGGTTGAGTGGCGATGGCCCACACTATCTAGATGTGCTGTCTGGGGTGTGCGTGCCCCACCCCACACACGGGACAGGCTCCAGGGCTGGGGCACCCTTGACACAGGATGGGCCGCCCCAGCCTGGTGTGAAGGGGTCCTGCGTCAGGAGTCAGCATTTCGCACCCTCCCAGCCAGCTGGGTGAGCCCTTGGGGAGACAGGGAATCCACGTGGGACTGAGGACTGACCCAGGGCAGCTCTCCCAGGGCCAGGAGATGCCCCAGCTCAGCAAGGGGAGAGATGAATCTGGGGAGTAGAGGCGCTTGTGGTGAATGGAGTAGACCTTTAAAACAATACCAACAGCGGGCTTTAACTGGAAACTACCCAGCAAAAGGAGACGGGGCAGAGCGCGTGCGAGGGGGCCCCGGCAGCGTGGAGGGCCGTGCCGAGCCGGCCTCCACTCCCCCTCCCGCGGACACAGGGCCTCGAGAGGGAGAGGCGGCCGGGCAAGTCTCATCAGCGGCAGGCCCCTTCCCGCACGCTGGCTGCCTGGAAGGGCCGCTCCTCCCCTCTCTCACGTAGGCAGCTTATCTCAGGTCTTGTTGGGGCCTCGAAATCCTTTAATCTCCCAGGATCGTTTGCATGGATCAGCCTCTATTTTTACTCTTTGGATGGCGAAGTGAATCAGAGATCCTGGACTTGTGGAGGCCTGTCCCCAAGCACTAAATTCCTTGCAGCTTCCAGCAAGTTAGGGACAGAGCTGAGAAACTGAAATGAAAACACCAGCAAGATGGGGCCTGCTCTCAGCCACGGCGTTTGACGCATAGCAAGCGTTCAGCAAATAGCCACTGAAAACAAACATCTAGGGTCCTGTCGACTCCAGGAGCTTTCTGGCCCCGCTGCACAGTGTGTGGAAGGCCAGGGGATGGCAGCCAGCAGGGTGTTGTCTGAATTGATGAGCCCGATGCCTATAATTTTCCCAAAGCAAAATATTTGTGGATGTGGCTATGTGCATGGAACTCTCTAGGCTTGGCGCAAGCTTGAGAACCTTTGTTTTCTTTCCCTATATGTGGTCACTGCATTTACCCTGCATACTCCCTCTAAGGGGACCCCAAGGGATGTGGGTGTGCTGTCCAGCCAATGGGTCTTTTAGATGGTTATCAAAATCCATTCTGGGCCTGTAGAAATAGGATTCGGGTTGTTCTGGTGCCGGAGTCTGGGAGCCAGGGGTTCCTGGAAACCAGCAGGATTTCACAGGAGAGGGAAATGAGGGGCCGAGGGCTGCTTTCCAAATGGCTTCCCCCTATGTTTGCCATCACAGGCTTTCCAGGCCATTCAGCTCGCTAATCTAGCCTTTGATGTTCAACACAGCACTTATAAATCTCCCGAGCGGAGGGTTGTGTAGGTGGAGGGCAGAGACGAGAGAGATGTTCACAGTGTAATATTATAGTCGCTGTTTAAGTTACTTAGAGAACAAAATATTTTCTCATTTGACAAGTATTATTGAGCACCTGCTATGTGACAGGTAAGATCTTATTGCTTTAGGAGATATCACCAAACAGAGACCCCTGCCATGGGGCGCTCACACTGTAGCAAAGAGAGCAGGCAAGATAAACACACACACAATAAATGCAATAGGGTAAAACATAACAAATCGTAAGTGCAATACAATAAGGTAAGAAAATAATGAAATAAGTAAATGCCACAGTTTGTTGAAGGTGTTGAGTGCACCAGAGGGATGGCAACAGAATGGGGGGGGGGGGCATAGAGCCTGCTGGTGGGAGCTCAGGTTGCAATTTTAAACAGGGATAGTCAAGGCCGGCTCCACTAAGAGGGTGACTTTAGGAAAAGGCCTGTGAAGGTTGAAGGAGTGAGTCACTGGGGCATCTGGGGAGAGCGTCCCGGCTGATGGAGCAGCCACGGCAAAGGCCCTGAGGCAGGAGCATTGGGCATGATCAAGAACAGCAGGGAGGCCAGTGGGGTTGAACCTGGAGGGAGGAGAGAGAAATCGGGGCTGGGGCCGAGGAGCGGAGCTGGACCACATAGGGCGCTAGGGGGAGAGAGAAGGGTCGTGAATGGCCTGGGGCCTGAGCATATTGGTGTTTGGTTAGTGTAATCCCTGATGGGATTCTCCTGGTCGGGGAAAGGAGAGGCATATCCTGACACTCACCCCCCAACCCCAGAAGGTCGTCACACTGCTCCCCTCTGTGGAACACCACTGTTTATGGAGGCGTCACTTCTGATGGGCGAGAAGGCAGCTGTCACTCATGTTGGGGGGGGAAAGGGTTGAAAACCAATGTAAACACATTGAAATTAACTAAAATCTATTATCTCCTAATATGTGCAAACTCTCTTCTAAGGTAATTCTTTCTTTTTATTACTTATATTCCAATGAGGTATCTTGACCTGAAATACACTAGACAACAAGGAATAACTTTTTAAAGGCTCCTAAGGGGTGTATCTGAGCGAAGCAGCCATGTGCTTCGGTAGAGCCTTCCGTGTGCTCTTTTCAGATCACATAACCAACTTACGCTTCATCTGTTTGGGAGGGGGCCAGACCCCGAGGAGTGGTGACTATCTGATGGGTCAATACCTTTGTTAATGTGGTCGTATTCCTCAGGAGGTGAGACTTCTGTCAGCTTAAACGTCACATAAAACATCCTCTGTGGCTTCATCTGGTGTTTCTAATAGTCTATCTTGCACAGTAATTGCCTTTTTGGATTTTAAGTTCCCCTCTTTTGATTATTTGCAAGCTTCTGTAGAGGTTCATGATGTGTGGTGACTTTTTACTTTTCTGAGGCCCCAGTTTGAGTCTCAGATCCTGCAGGGATGGTCCCCAGAGGTGGTTCCACCTTCCACCCAACATCTGGCCTTATTGTGGCTTCATCGAGTCCAGTGCTTGTTCCTGAACTTCTCATGTGACAAAATGAGCAATTTCTTGGTGATGTTGTGTCCTATGATGATATTAACAAATGCTATGGACTGAATGTTTGTGTTCCCCCCAAAATTCATATTTTGAAACCCTAACCTCCAATGTGATGGCAGGCGATAGTTCTGGAGGCGGAGTCTTTGGGAGGTGATTAGGGTTAGATGAGGTCATGAGGGTGAGGCCCCTATGATGGGATTAGTGTCCTTATAAGAAAAGGAGGAGATACCACAGCTCCCTTTCTCCTCCGAGTGAGAATCCCACAGGAAGATGGCCATCTGCCATCCAGGAGAAAACCCCCACCAACAACTCAATCTGCCGGCGCTTTGATCTTGGATTTCCCAGCCTCCAGAACTATGAGAAATAAATGTCCGTTGTTTAAGCCACGCAGCCTATGATATTTTGTCATAGCAGCTTGAGCTGACCATGACAACAAATATGAGGCTTTTGTAGTCTTTGCGATGCCAACTCACAAATGTCAAATATCTACTATTTCTATTTTTTCCTTTCTGAGCATTTAAAAAATGAAGTCTAATTTAAGTACAATAGAATGCACAGCTCTTAAATGTTTAGTTTAGTAAATTTGGACAGTTGTACACCTGTGTAACCATTACCTCAGTCAAGAACTACCTCAGTCAAGAACTAGGACATATCTACCACCTCAGAGCATTTCCTTCTGCCCCTTTCCAGTTAATTACTGGCCCAACCTCACAGCCTTGGAGGCAACAAAGCCCTGACTTCTACCGCCATAGACTAGCGTGGTCTGTTCTAGACTTTCAAATACATGGAACCTTCTAGTATGCATTCTTTTTGTGTGTGACTTCTGTCACTCAATATGATGTTTTATGTACATGTTGTTGAGCCCATCAGTGTTTGTTCCCCTTTATTGCTGAGTAATATTCCATTTATGAATATACCACAATTTGTTAACCCATCCCCCAGTGGATGGACATTTATTTTTTTGGCTACTGTGAATATTTTGGCTTTAAACATTCTTGCATATGTCTTTCTGTAGACATCTTGTCATTTCTTGTGGGTAAATACCTGGAAATGGAATGGTTGGGTCACAGAGGAGACACATGTTTAACTTTGAAGGAGCTGCCAAGCAGATCTCACGTGGCGATGCCATTTCTCTCCCTCCCAGCGACGTGTCATAGCTCCAGCCGCCCTCCATCCTGGCCAGCACTTGGTGTGGTCAGTCGTTTTTTATTTTAGCTGCTGTAATGGGTGTGAAATGGCACCTCACAGTAGTTTTAATTTTCATTTCTCTGATGACGAATGTGATTGAGCAACTTTTCATGCGCTTTCTGACCTTCATAGATCTTCTTTGGTGAGATGTCTGTTCAAGTATTTTGCCCATGTTTAAAATTATCTGATTTTTCCATGTTAATTTGTAGAAGTTCTACTTATTTTTGTACTTGCCTTTTCTCCCTTTTACTCTCTAAATTCCTTGAGATGCTTTATCAATTCTGTCTACAGTGCCCATCACAATTCTATGTAAATAGCAGGTACTTAATACATTTTTATTGGATTATCAGCAAGTATTAGGCTCTGTCTGGACAGTGGCATAAGCTGTTGATTTTATTAAAAGAATTCAGTCAAGTTTTTGTGTTTCATTTTTTAATTGACCGCATATATTACTTTTTAGTTACTGAATTTGACATTACTCTTTTCCAGTACGTTCCCCTTTTACAGTTATTCAGGCTCTTTCCAACTGTTTTAGGCCGACCTGGCATATACCACTCGAGTTTGGAAACGATAATAAACTTTATAGCTAACTTTTATAAGGCTTAGGAAGATCTGAAGTTTTCACGATAGGTGGTCTCTTCTAGAAGTTAAAATATTTATAGTCTTAAAACATAGAACATTATATACTATCATCTCCTGGTCTTCTCCTCTTCTGAAGTTTATGAGACGTTTCTTAAGCGAGAGCCAGAGCCTGAGGGGCAGAAAGAGGGAGCATAAATACTCTTGAAAGATGAAGATGGCGAACATCGGCAAAGAGAGTATCTGAGGCTTTTAAAATCTTGTCTCCCTTCCAGTTTTGTCAGCCAGAGCATTATAAGTTTCTGTTCTGCTTTGAAAGAACACCTGCAATGATGTCATCCTCCTGTTCTTAAATTAGCTTCTAGCAGACCGGCCAGCTCGGGGGAGCCAGAGAAAGGCCTCCACGCTTGTCCATTTGTCCATTTGTCCTGGGCTCCCATGTTTTAGTGACACTCTGATCCCCAGGGTGATTTAGAGAATCGTTACCTTGAATCTTGACAATTATAAGTAGCCAACACATTTATTATTTTTCAGTTGGTTGGTTTTAAATTCAAGCTAGTTCAAATAAATTATTTTTTTTCTGACCTCAAAAGTAATAGTTGCTTGTTGTAGGTCATACAGCATAAAAGCAGAGAGAAAACGAAAATGATATGATAATTCATCTCACAAAATAATAATTATTAAAACCTTTTAGGTTTACTTGCGGTCATTTCTGTTTGGGGACTAATATGTACTTTCTATTCTGTATAAAGAATCACGTGAGTGTGCTCTATGAATTCTGCTTTTTGTTTATTCTGTGTTGTTTTTCCAGAATGATTTTCACACATCATTACAGGTATTTAATGGCTGTACAACATTCCATTATGTGGTGTTGGTCCTTCTGTTTGTGAGCATCAGTCAAGGCTTGTTGTTTACTTCTTGTTGCTAATACAAATTCCATCTCTTCTGCCCAGCAGAGTATATTTTGTCTGCTTCCTGTTGGTTTATGAAAAAGCCATTAGCTGTTGTACATTTAGTATTCTTTTTAAAATCTGGCCAGGTTGCTAAGCTTTCTTTTAAATTCTTACTCTGTCAGAGTGGATTCCCTTAAGTGTTTAGCTCATCTAATCACATTTTGGTCTATAATAAATTTTTTGTCTCCTCCTTTCCAATGGTTATAGTTCGTATCTCTCTTTCAGATCTTATTACATGAGTCACATCTTCTTAAGCAACTTGAAATAGGAATACTCAGCAGGCACACCTGCCATTTCCGATTTTAACGGGAAAACATTCAGTGTTTCACTGTCAAGTAAGATGTTGGCCATTTGTTTGTATAATTATGGTGTTAAAGAAGTAGCCTTTAGTTCTAGTTTTCCCTAAGGATTTTTTAAAATTTGGGACTATGTTTTAAGTGTTATTTAATGCCCTTTAAACCACTATTAAAAGTGGGGGCTACTGACATAAAGTATTATAATGTCAGATTTGCTAATATTGAACACTTTTGCATCCCAAGCTAAGATAAGCTTTTCTGGATCAAGGATAGAAAATTCTTTTAAGATACTATTTATTTTGCAGCTACTTTATTTAGGGTTTTAAAACTGCACCTAAATGAAGCTGGCTCACAGTTTTCTTTATTTGGTATTATTGTGATTAGTTGCTGGAATCAGGGTTAATACACTATCATGAAATAGATGGATACCTTTCCATCTTTTTCCATGCTTTGGGATAGTTGATATAAACTAATTGTTAAAAGTTTGGAGGAAACTTTTGAGATAAGTTCATTGTATTTTAAGTTTCTTTTATGGTTAGTCATCTATTGACATTTAAAATTTCTTCTTATGTCAGTTTTGAACATACACCCAGAAAATTGCCCTCACCCCCCCAGTCTTAAATAAAGATTTGCTATTATATTTTGCATGGACTAGAATGTCATAATTTCTTATCACGTTTGTGATCACCTCAGTTTAATTTCTAAAGCCTTTTATTATACAGAATTCGAGAGACTAGAGCAATGAGCTACTGGTCCCACCCTCTGGCTTCAGTGATGGACAACTTGATTCTGCCCACACCCTCTCGCTCGCTCACCTCCTCCCTCCCCTCTCCTGTTATTTTGAACAAATCCCATCAGCATGATTTCATCTATAAATATTTCAGCATGTATATCTGGTATACAGAGACTCGGGGCCTGGCGTGGGGAGCAATGCCAGGGAGTTCTGTGCGGGTGCCACCGGCTCCCCAGGGCAACCAGGGGACGTGGCGCCCTGTGGACCTCTCCAGGGACCTGGGAGGGGGGAAGGGAGGAGCGGGCTGATGCTGCAAGGGCGCGACCAGGAGGATGGGCTGCTCCCGCTCTTTCTGCCACTCCCCGCAAGGCCGCAGGCTGGTCTGGGGCGTGATTTCTCTTTCTTTTTAATGGAAGGGTTATGAAGCTTACAGAACCTCAGTGAGACCCAGGGCATGAGATGCGATTGCTACATAACCAGAAACAAGGACAACCAAGGGAAATGCCCCAAAGTGCATGAAACTCTTCTAGTAGAAATGCCACTGTTGTCACCACTTACTGCTCAGAGCCAAAGTTACTCGGATTTCAGAAATTTTTCCAGGGCTTCCCCAGGAGAACCAGTGTGGCTGTTGCCTTGCGAGCTCCCGGAGCTCAGCCACCTCCTCACACCGCTAACATCCTCCCAGGCTCATGCAGGCAACTGCTTGTCAGAATCTAAGTCACACGTGGTCAGTAAGCGCACGGAGAGATGCTCAGCATCGGCAGTCATTCAAGAAATGTAAAGCAAAACTACAGTTTAAGACTCTTCACACCCACGGGAAAGGCTAATATTGATTTTTTTAAGAAGACAGGAAATGACAAGTTTTGGCAAAGATGTGGAGAATTGGAACTGTCATTCATAGTTGGTAGTATTTTAAAATTCTTCAGATCAGAGATAGAAAATAAACATATGTACAAGTGAACAAAGGTTAAGAATGACTGCAAAGTTCTTGTCAGAAACTATGCAGACCATAAGGAATGAAATATTAAAGGGAGACAGATCGATGATAGATAGATTGATAGATAACAAATCTTGTCAACCTATAATTCTATGTTTGGGGAAACTAATCCTTTGAAAAATGGAAGTAAAATAAAATCTTTTCAGACAAACACACGCTGCAAGATTTTACTTCCAGGATATCTGCTCTGCAATAAGTAGAAGCCAAGTTCTTTAAATCACAGGAATATGAAACCTGTGACCACGTTAAAGTTTGGATGTATACAAAGAACTGCAGAGTGCCAAAAATTGGTAAATATAAATTTATTGCTTCATTAAAAATTCCTTTAAAAGATAATTGAATGTTAAAGCAAAATGTAAACATGTATTGTGAGTTTAATATTATATGAGAAATAAAATGTGACAACAGCAAAATAGTACCAACAACACGGAGAAAATAGAAGTACAATGTTTCTAAGAATTGTACATTATACAAGAAGTGACACAATATTATTTCTATATGGACTGTGGTAAGTTAATGTTGAATATTATAAATGTTAATCACTTTCAAAATAATGAAACAAAAAATATAGTTCATCAGCCAATAGTGTAGATAAATAGAATAGTAAAAATATATACATTTAATCCAAAAGAAAATAGGAAAAGAGAAAAAAACAAATAAGGAAGGGATGTGTGACAAATAGGAAAAAGTAGTAACATGATAGATTTAAATTCACTCATATTAAAAATTGTAACAGAGCTTCTAAGATGAAACAAGACAGACAAAAGTATGTGTGATCTACAAAATACTTAGTACTTTAATTGTGATGACAAAAACATGTAAAAGTAAAAAGATGGAAATAGATACACCATGCAAAAGAGAAGCAAAATAAAGCAAGAGTGGCTTTATTAACATGAAAGAAAATAGACTTCAGAAAAAGAATTATTAACAGAGATAAAGAAGGATATTTTATAGTGACAGAAGTCAATTTACCAAAAAAGATAACAATCCTAAATGCATACATACACAATAGGTGAAGGAAAAACTGACAGACCCGGAAGACTAGGCAAATTAACAATTTCAGTTGAAACTTTTAGCCCTTCTTTCTTAATAATTTATAAAACAAGTATACAGAAACTCAGTAAGGATAATACTATTCATCAATTTGACCTAACTGACACAAAAGTATCTACCCAGCACCAGGGGAATATCCCGATTTTTCAAGTGCATATGGAACATACGCCAAGACAGACCATGTGCTGAGTCATAGAATAAGCCTTGACAAACTTAAAAAGACTGACATCATACAAAAATTTTGCCCAACAACAGAATATAATAAAGCAACAGAAGAATATCTGAAAAATCTCCAAATATTTAAAAATTAAACAACATACTTCTAAATAACATGTGGGTCAAAGAAGAAATCATAAGGAGGATTAAGAATATTTTGAACTGAATAAGAGTAAAAGCACAACACTTGTGGGGTATAAGCTTAAAGAAAATGACCCACATTTCCAACCTAAAATGCTAGGGGTAAAAAGCAAATTAAGCCCAAAAATAAGAAGGAAGTAATAAACACAAAAGTAGAAATCAATGAAATAAAAAACAAACAAAAAAATAACATGAATGAAATTCATAGCTGGTTCTTTGGAAAAAAAATTCAATGAAACTAGTTAGTCTCTAACTAGACTTATTCAGAAAACAGAGAGAAGACACAAATTACCACATCAGGAATGAAACAGAAGCATCACTACAGGTCCTATAGCCTCTAAAAGGATACTAAGGAGACGTTATGAGCACTCGTTACTCCAATTACTTCAATAACTTCAACAAAATAAATTCTTTTTCTTAATATTTCTTTGGTTGTATAAAAGAATATCCTTACTCTTAGGAGATACATGCAGAAATATTTACAGTGAAACCCACTTTCAAACAGTTCAAAATTTTAACAATTGGTGAATCTAAGTGGTGGGTATACAAATGCTTATCATGTTCTTTTACCTTTTCTGTATATTTGGATGTTTTCATAATCCAAAGTTGGGAAAAATAAATCAGGCACAGACTCTTGTCCTTAGAGAGTCTCTCACTCCAGGTTTGTCATTTGAAACAGGCACGTGATGAAAAGAACAATGTCATGACCTTTCCCCCCAGAAGGCGGGGCTGTGACCTTCCCTCTGTGTCACAATGCAGCTTCTCAGTGATGCTGGCGATGCTGGTGAGCTGGAAGCTTCTTCAAGATGAACACAGAGAGGAAAGACCTAGATCACTGGGGGCCAGTCTTGCCCCTTTTATCAGCAGCAAGGAAGGGGCAACAAAAAATATTGAGTAACTCTAGATGTCTAAGTCTTACCAACTTATAAAAATGCTCAGGGCAGGCAGCATTGGATCTTGCTTTATAAACAGAGGCCTGACCTACTTAGTTCTTTCCAGAGGTTGGAGAAAAGAGGCCTTGACTCACACAGACATGAAACCTTTGACCTAATTAGATACTAATTACTCATAGCAGCTTTGTTTACTCTTTCATCTCTTAAACCAAACACAGTATGAGATTCAAGCACACATACAGAGCAGAATTGCTGCTAGGAAAAGGGCACAAATAGATTGACTCAGTCCTGAAGTTCTTTTTTTTCAGAAAAGATGTTGCTAATTGCATAAGAATAAATAATACATGGGTTGATAAATCCCACATCTAGGGATTTATTTAGAAAACAGCTTTCCTGCATTCCTAAGGAGCTGAATATTTAGAATCGGGTAAAATTGAAAGTCAGAGGAATTAGCCATCTGAAGCCAAGTTGGATGAGACAAGCAAAGTTTCCCACATTTTGATACTCTTTGTGATTAGAGTATCTGTAAAGGAAACCAATGGTTGTATGTTTACTGATTTTAATAAAGTGCAAGGGAAGAGGCCTGATAATGTGAGTTTCCTTTCGGCCTTGGGTCCTGGCTGATGATGTTTGGGCTTCCAACCACCCTTTGTGTTGAGTGGAGACTTAAGAGGGAGTGAGTCAGGAAGAGCGTCAAAACCTCTTTGCAAGATGTAATTAACCCACTTAGTACTTATCTCCTATGACCCAGCTGTTCAACAAATGGAGCATCTCAATAGCTCGATGCTATTATTGACGCTAGGTATAGTGATAAAAGTAAACAAAATAAATTGCAGTGTTTATGCAGCTTCCATTGTGGTGGATTTGGAAAAATCAAAGTTATTTAAATAAAGAAGAAAGGATGTGAGGAAGACTCTCGACTTAGAAAATCTGGTTTTCATCCTGGCTTTGCAGCTGCTTGTTGGAGAACCTGAGTGATGTGTCCTTTGACTCGCTTCTAGACCTCAAGGCCTCATCCATCATGGGCGGGAACTTGGCTAGATTTCCAATAGCAGCCCTTCCAGCCCAAACTTCAAAAGAGAAAAATCTAAGTGTGGTCCAGGGGAGAAGAGCTTGGGCTTCAGAATAAAGCATTTTGATTGGTTAATCACTGAATTTCTGATCTTGGTCAAGCATCTAACCATTCTGAGCTTCAGTTTCCTGCTGCAAAGCGAGATACTAATCGTTACTCATACGAGATGCCACAGACAAAGGAGCCCTTTCTGCCCCTGGCACGCCACGAGACCTCCCTCAGGAGCTTATACATGAAAAAAGGTTTTGTAATGCAAAAACCATGATCGTTTCACCAGTGAAGCAACCAAGAAATTGGGCAATTTCCCCTCAGCCACACGTCAGCGCTGCTCAACCTAAAAAGCATCCAATGGACAAGTCCTTCCATTCTGACCATCTTTAGCCTGAAAGACTGGAAGAGTTCCTTCAAATGAAAAAAACTCCCGATGGCAGAGATGTTCACTGGCCACACTTGGTTTTTGGAAAATGTGTCCATTTAGACAGTCAAGGCCACTTTTCACGCGGCCTGTCCTGGTTGGCCCAGGCTCAGCAGGAGGTACCTGGGGCACAGGGGACTCTGGGCTGCTGTACCACATGGTGCATGTGGCATGAACAGCCTTCCTGGGTGCACGTGTCCGGGGCAAGGCTCCCGGCAACAACTGTATCTCACCCCTTAGGGGCCTCGTGGTAGGAAGACCTTTCCCAGGTGGGTCTGACTTAAAGCCACTTCTGCCCTCCCCACGGGGATAGCAGAGGAGCCGCAGGGAAGTAGAGTCTTTGGGACAGAATCTCCACCGTCCCTTGGACACTCCTTTTGGAGAATAAGCTTGAGGTTGGAGGAGCGGGAGGTGGGGGGTGTGTGCATTTCCCCTCCTTCTCTTTCCTTCCTGCTGTCCTGGGGCAGAAACCCGCCTTCCAGCCCAGGTAGCAGAGCCCAGCAAACAACAGAATTTGTTTCTACCCGGTACTCTCAGTACTCACAGTATCACACCCAAGTGCAAACTGTGAACTCAGCGTCACTGGTCAAGTTCATGATGAATTTGTGTCAAAACATTCCCAGAAGGGCACTTTTAAAATAAATATCTAAAGAGAAGGGGTTTAACTGTTCTGTGTTGCTTGTCTAGTTACCTCTGTTTCCTTAGAAGTTAGGGGAGTGGGTCTCAGACATACATTCATGTTCCACAGACACGGTTCCCTGGGCCCGCTTGCCTCTCTCAGAAAGTTAGTTGCTAGAATCTGGCATTCACTTTGCCCAGGAGGAAAAGAAAAGTATCTTTTATCTCCAGCCTATTTTTTATAAATCTTCGCAGATGAGCTAATAACAGTCTAATTTTCTCATCCCATTCAACGAGCCCTGAGGTGGGTAGAGATGTGATTTCAGCTCAGAGATTCTGCCCGACGCCTGAAATGAGATACTCAGCAGGCGTGGGAACAGAATTGCCCATTAACTTCAATCTTATGATTATTCTAGTCTATCAGGCTTCATTCACCCTAACCTTATGATCAGACTTGAAATTTCATCAGCAGTGGGAGCAGGAGAGGAAAATCAAATCTAAAGCCAGGCCCACGCTGGCCATCACCGAAACAGATGATAAAATTGCCCCGGTGCGTATTTGCCGGGTGCAGGTGAAATGGCAGAGAAGGGGCCCTCGGATGGCGCGAGAGCTCCTCGGAGCGCGTGAGTCAGGAGCCTCTCCTGGCATCGTTCACAACTTCTGGGGGGTCTGAGGATGGGGTTCCAACTGAGACCAGCTCCTGCCTCTTCCCTCCTGGCTGTGCCGAGGCCGGAGGAGCGAGCGAGGACTGCTGGGCAGGCGTGGGCCTTGTCTGGGCCGCCCTTTTCCAGCCTCAGCCTCGGGAAGCTCGGGGGAGCATGGCCTCGGCTGGGTTTGGAAGGTCCAGGAATGGCCCTCAGACAGGAATCCAAGCAGTGCTTTGTGTCATTGTTAGGGACAGAGGAGTCGGAGTCTGGTCTCTGTGGTCTTCTCGTTCCCTGAGGAGATGGCAGCCCCTCCCTAGAGCCTCCCCTGGGGGGAGGTTCCCCTGCATGCGCCAGAGCTCAGAGCCCCCAGCCCAGCCCTGCTCCCAGGAGGGGCCGCTGTGGGACTGGCAGGCCAGGGGTCCAGGCTGAGCCCTCACCTCGTGGTCTCTGCTGTGTCCACCGGGGAGGTTTGGAAGAAGCCAAAAGAACCCCACTTCCCTGGGCCTTACAGTGAGAGTGTCACCGCAAGGAACAGCGGGTGACTCCTAAGGGAGAAGGCCCAGTAAACTTGTAAATGGAGCCACTACTGCTCTGACACCTGTACGGTATGAGCCCAGGTACGGCCAGCTGAACCTGTGAGCTGTCCCGCCCTGGGGGCTCCCACAGACTCGGTGGCTCTGGACAGAGCCTTCTACTTACCACAGAGTTTGCTCATCTGCAGCATTGTTGTAACATAACCGCTAAGATTCTTTCACGTGCAAGTGGCAGAAACTCAACTGAAACTCGCTTAAGCCTCAAATTAGACTTACTGGTGCAGGTCACTTATGAGGCTGGCAGATGAGGCTTCAGGAACAGCTGGATCCAGGGTCCAGCTATGAGGATGTTTCTCAATGTCTTTTGGCTCTCCTGCTTTCTCTGCGACAGCTTAGCTCTCCAACAGAAGGCTTTTGAAAGGGACTGGATGGCCATTGGTGCCCAAGGATTGCAGGATTCTTGGTGCTAATCATTCCGGAAGGAGACAAGGCCCCTCTTTCTTGGTATCTGTGACAGGGGCTGGGCCAGGTGGGATCTCATGCCCACCCCTGTACTGAGGCTGGGGGTCATTCCCAGGTTGAGGGGGCAGTTCCCAGGAGGCAAGAGAAGGAGGCAGGGATGTGGGGAGGGCCAACCTCAGATTTCACGGCCTACCAGGTGGGGGTGCTCCACGGGAACCTGGGGAGCTGGAGGAGGAATACAATGATAGCAGGGGTAGGGGGGATCCTCTAAAAGCCCCTTCATACTGACAACCTCTCAACACTGAAAGCTTGAAAGTGCTTCCCAAATAATGACAAGAAAGGACTGCGCGTCCCTTTTGCACCCAGCGGTGGTGGATTTGACATTTCCAAGTGTCTCGCCCACAGCCTTCCTTTGAGAGACGAGAGTATCTCTGAACTTCATAGTCAGGCAAATAGAGAGAATGCTGGGAGACCACCCCCGGGGCGCTGTTGCTCAGAGGGGGGGCAGGGAGCAGATGCAGACAGCCTCTGCGTCTATACTCCCCGGGGGGTTCCCAGCTCCCCGCAGCTGTGAGTCCCTTCCTATCTGCACCCCCGCTGCCCCAGGCACCATCACCCCGGAGCCCAGAGAAGCGACTCCTTGCTGTCACGAATGAACTTGGACGGGAAAAACCACATTTTCACTTTCACTAGCATCCAACTAAAACGCAGCCTTGTCTTCAGTTACTGAATGGAGGCAACAGAGGGTAGCAGGGCTCATCGCCAACGGAAGTCGAGGTACGCCCGTCACAGGGCTATTGTGGTGGCATCTCAAAATGCCACTTCTGCTCATCACTACTTTGACACTGCAATAGCTATGAGGCCTGCCACGGGACCTTACCGCATGATAAAGCAGCACAGATAGTACTTTTCCACAACCATAATTCACTAAGCATTTCGACGTAATTGGTTTCCTTTCCAATTTTCTCTTATGCATTAAAACTAGGATTCTGAGGAGGGTCCGTAGGAGCCCCAGCTCTTCCCACAGGCAGCTCAGTGCTATGAGTTGCACGTGCCTTGTTCAGGGACTCCCCACCACCACACTACGAGGTAGGTGTTAATAATCCCCCACGCAACAGATGAAAATATTGAAGCTCGAAGAGTGGATAAATTCCCCAAGGACACAAAGCCAGTGAGTGGCAGAGTTGGAGTTCAAATCTGGAAAATCTGGCAGGGAGCCTTCCAGGCCTCCTCAGCTTGGAGAGGAAACTTCTGCTCTGGTCCAAGGAGGGGCAGGTGCCAGACCTGTTCCCAAGGCCACTGCCTCCCTCCAGGAGCTTCGGAGAAAGGTGTAAACAGAGTAGACACCCTAGAAGGCACCCTGGAGGGGGAGGGGACAGACAAGAACAGGGTTCTGCCTTGGGCTACACCCAGGGACCATTGGTTTCTCCAACACTCCTTGCACAAGTGTTTCGAAAACTTGAGTATCTGATTGCTTCATGGATATTTGACTTACCTTTTGATAACCGACTTTAGGTACCTTTTAATTTCTTAAAGGAGTCACCAGCCAATTTAATACAGGAAAGAGGAGCTGCAGTGTTCTGGGCTGGTAGTGACATTATCAGTGTCTGACCAGAGGGAGGGGATATTTCCACCATGAGCCCCTGCTCACCTGGGCTCGGAGGAGAGACTTGGCTCAGTGTTTCATCCCAGGCCCGGGTGTGCACACTGCAAACTACACCTGCTTCTCCACTTGTTCTTCACTCCAGACCCATCGAGGTCACTCTGGAGTAGACGCCACAGCCCCACCCACACAGTGCTGAGGCCCAGGGAAGGTGTGGTGGCCCCCGAGAGCGCCCAGGACAATCCAGCCGGGAGCCAGCACTTTTTCCCTGTGGACGCAGGGAGCCCCACACCCTGTCATCTGTTGGCCGTGGTCCCACAGAATCGACTTGGGGGTATTGGTGCTCAGGGCCCTGTCGTTTTGGCTCATTTGCGTACATTCTCGGACCACTGACAGTGACTGGAGAATCTGGGGGAAGCCCAGGTCCTCTCTTCTGCCTCTGGGCTCTGAGCAGTGACATGGGTTTCACGTGTCACTGGCGGCAAGCCCTTACACAACAACCCTCCCCCCACCCCTTGGCTATCTCTTCCCGGCATTCTCGCTGGCACAGCTCAGAGACCATAAATAACAAGTCCCTTTCCAACACACCCTTCGGTAAACTCTGAGTGGCCCTGAAAACAAGGCCGTGCGTCTTCCAGGCAGAGCGTTTGGTAAAATTACCATCTGGGTCCCTGTTCTTAATAACCGGCAGCTGGACTGGGTACAAATTCCCTGCCTGGGGTGGACGTGTGTGTGTGTGTGTGTGTGTGTGTGTGTGTGTGTGGAGAGAATGTCATTTCCACAAGCTCAGAAGGAAGGCCCAGACCAGGGGCCAACAGAAGGTCTTTCCTGGGCAACTGGCCCAGACTCACACGGGTGCTGACAGTAACTGGATGGTCAAGGAGGGGTGGGGGTCTTCCCTGGGGCTCTGCTCAGGACTGATGCTGGGGACCCAGGTCAGGGGGCTCCACAGGAGCGATCTTTAAACCTGTGATTCAGGAATGGATGTGGCCTGGTGCTAAGAAGCCTTATGACTCCGATCAGCCAAGAAGGGGAGCTGGAGAGGCGGTGATGAACCTCCCACGGAGAAGCTGACCTGGTCCTGCTATGAGACAGGGCACTAGGGAGAATCCCGGGAAGGCTCGCCCCTGCCATTCCTGAGGGTCTCCCCTGTGGACCCCCTGGGAAAGCTCTGTGACAGCCCGGCCCTGGGCCAGCCTCTGCTTCTTCTGGGAAGTGTGTGTCATTCCTGGTCGTGTTGTCCTTTCTGCTTGGCCCAGAAGGCTCGGGGTGGAACCTGGGACTCGGCGCTGTGAGCCCGGGAAGCCCCATGAGCTACACGTCGCGTTCCGGGCTCTCCTGCCCCGTCTCAGCTCTCTGGGTCTGGACCGCTCGGGCATTAGAGTTTCCAGTTTTAGCGCCTGCACTCCTTGGGCCTCCTCAGATTGATGGGGAACAGGGTCCAGGGGGCCAACACGCTCGTCCCTCCGTCCTGCCCAGCCAGGGGGTCCCCGGTGTCCTCATGTGTGGGACTCTGGGTGTCCCCAGAGGAAATCCTCTCCCGGATTCCTCCAGGAGGAGACTGGAATGCAAGCTCTGGGGTTCAGGGGCTCACCGGTCTGTTCCTTCCATCACCGTGTCCCAATCACCTAGAAGACTCCTGGAGCCTCTGTGGAAGCTCCGTAGATATTTCCTAGATAAATGGTGGGAATGAGGCAATCAAGCCACACACACTTTGGATCAAATTGAGACAAGTCTGTGGTCACTCTCCAAATTTTTCCAGGCCCTTTTCGAGCCTGCCCTGTGCCGGAGGCTGACCCCGGCCTGTGCTCCCCAGGCCCCTGGGTGGCTGCCCTCTGCTCAGCAGTAACTGGAGGACTGGAAGGTGGGGACAGAGGGTGGGGACAGGGTTCCCTGCTCCCCTGACAGCCCCTCACTGGGCTCAGATGACACCACGGCCCTCCCCGCAGGCCAGGGGTGCCTTATTGCTGGCACCTGGACCCCAGCCTTGGTCCTTCCCTTGTCCCTGTCACCCCGGGAGATGGCCTTGGTCTCAGCATCTTCTCCTGCTCCATCATGAGCTGTTTCTAGTGGAATCTCGTCGGATGCATCAGGCAGCTCTGCTTTGTGTGTGTGTGTGATGCTGGGATTTTCTCTCTGTGCACAAATGATACGTTCACCGCTTTGTCTTCCCATTGACTTATTTATTTAAAATATCTATTAAAATTTGCAACGATGCTTCTACGTTTCCTTCAGATGGAAAAGAACTAGGAGGACCTTGTATCGTGTGTGTGTGTTTGTGTGTGTGTGTGTGTGTGAGGCAGAGAGAAGGACAGTGAGTGTATGCGTGTGTTTGCCATCAAGAGAAGCCTTTTTAATTTTTGACTGTGTAACGTTTAGAAATGCTAAACAGTAAATAGTATCTTAGACAAAAGAGGAATAAGAAAACTATAAAGCAGGAAAGAAATCTAACAGTTTGTCATCTATGAGGTTAGGGCTCAACTATCCTATGATTTTAGGACTAAACTATGAATTTAGGACTAAAGGAATGAAAATATCGTGTAGTTTGAATGGGGTGTCGTCCTGCTCAAGTTTTTTTCTTTTTTGCACTGTTTTTAAACAACCAAAATTTTTCAGGTGCCTATTGAGTTACTTCTGTAGTTTGTAATAATGGCCACGTCATATGATCGTGGTCTTTGCTTGAACGTCCTGTCGAACGTAGGTGACGGCTTAGGGAGTGCCGGTCACTCAGATCCAGCACAACACTCCTCGTGCCTCACCCTAAGGCCTCGTGGGGAAGGCCGTGCGCGTGAGAATCACATTCACGAGTCTACGCGTGACGATACCGCTGTGAAGCTATAACGCTGCGCACTGCGAAAGGCAATCGTGGCGTCAGTTTAGTACCAGGAGCAGAAGGAAAGAGCGAGCAAGAGAATCTCTGGGCAGAAACACGGGCAGGTGTTGGGACCTGGTTGTGGGGGCTCAGGAGCCAGCTGCCTTGGAAACCGAGTCAAACCCGCAGGTGGCCCTGGGCTCCTGAGCTCTCACTGCCTGACCCTCCTCCTTCCTGGGCGCCCGATGGCCCAGGGGGCCGCCTGGCGCTTCAGGGCCCCGGTGGGCCGCGGGGCAGCAGGAGCAGCAGGGCCACCTGGGGAAGGCTGGGGCCTGCACTTGACCTTGGCCAGCATTTGCCTGCTGCGATCGTTCTCTCTCCTGAGGTCCTGGACCCTCCTCTCCGAGGCTTCCTCCGCCCTTTCCCGGTGGCCTCGGGTCTGCGTAGCTCCCGGGGCCTGTCCTGGGCCATCTTCTTACACACGCCCAGGACCTGGTGCGTGGAGTCGGCGGATCTCCGCACGTCGAGGAATTCCCTCTCTGTTTCCAAGCAGCACGTTTCCGCCCCCATCAGCTGTTTCCGTAGCCGTGTCACACGATCCTCACGGGCATCGGGCGGGATCCGGAGCTTCTGCTTCAGCTGCGAGTCTCATCTCTCAGGGCTGCGTTTTCACGCCGCAAAGATGCGCTCTCGGTCCGCAGACGCGTTATTTCCCCTGCAAGCTCTTTGTTCACTTGCTTTTGCTCCCACAGTTGTCTGGCTCTTTCCTGACTTTTCTGGGACACGCGGACGTCGGCATCCTGGGGGACACCTCGAGACCAACTTCCGACCCGTGGACGAATCGATCCCCGTTTTCTGCTTCCCTCTGTCGCGGGAGCCCCACACCCCCGTCACCCACGCGCCCTCTCGGGGGGCTGCAGCAGGCTGCGGGCCCCGACACTGGCCGGCCGGCTCTGTCCTGCGGGACCTGCCCCGCCTGCCCCCCGCTGCTCCAGCCTCTGCGTCTCCCCGCCCCTCCCTCGGGTTCCCTGCTCCCGCCCCGTAGTTTCCTCCCGGGGCAGTTCTGGGCGGTCCGGTGACGCGTGGCTTTGCTCCAGCACCCGCCGTGCTCCTCCGAAGCGGCTCTCCACCGCCCGATGCTTCCGAGACGGGCCTGTCACCAGGCGCTCGGGACAGGTTAGGGGTTGGCTCCCATGCGCCATTTTCAGTAGGTCACCCGTGTCCTGAAGTGACACCCTGCTCAGGTGTTTATCCAGTGCCCACAAGTACAAGGCCTGTAACGAGAGGACTGGCCTCCAGCCCAGGCGACCTGAGGGCCCCGGCGGCTTCTGCCATGGGTCCAGTATTCCCACGTCTGGCACAGGACACCTCTCACCCGGCGCCTTCACACTGCTGGAAGCGTGTCTGCTCTTTACTATCAAAGACACCACCACCAGGGAGCCCGCCAGGACCCCCCAGGGGACGCGTCTCCGGCTCTCAGGAAGGAGCAGCAGCACCGCGCACGGTGCTCCCGGGGCAGCTGGAGGGCGGACGCCGGGGCAGGTGGCAGGCCCTCCATGCCGGCGGGGCCCTGCCACGACTGCCGGTGGCCCGTGGGTGCACATAGCCCCTCGGAACCCTGCGAGGTTCTGCTCTGAGGTCAACAGGGACCTAGCAACCAGGCCTGACCAGCTGGGCTGGGCGAGGGGAAGCCGGTCGGTGTGGAGAACAGTCCCTGACCTGGCTCTGAGACAGGACGGATCGCGTCTCTACAGGCCCCGGCAGGGGGAGAGCGCTGAGCGCAGCCTGGAGGTGGTCCCTCTGGGCCCACCTGGCTCCACAGCGGACCCAGGGGTCAGAGCAGGTCCCCGCAGAGCCAGTCAGGGCAGACGAGGGCTCGTCCCCGGGTCACGCCCCTTCTCCTGATTTAAGTTTCCTTCTGCTGGGGGGACCCCCGCTGCTGCCCACCAAGGTCCCAGGGCTGTCCCTCCTCCACGGCTCGCTCTCCCCTTGTGTGTGGTCACTGTGGGCAGGTGGGTCCCAGGACTCAAGGGGGTCCCCACAGGTTTTAACTAAGGGACCTGGATTCCAATCCTAACATCTCAGGAGAAACCAGTTAGAACTGGGAGAGTCACGATCATGGGGTCTGTGGGGCCAGCATGGCCTATTCAAGTTTCCTTGAAGGGAGTGACTCTGCCCAGGACCTGGGCTGCCCCTAGTGTGCCCCTGCTGTCGTCAGCCCACACCTCCAAGGTGGCCCAAGGAAGGGTCTCCGCCCACAGAGTCACCTTCACAGGTGGCCCCTGGGAACGGTGCCCTTCCTTTGGCTCAGTTTGCCACCTTTCATGTCACGAATCCACATGTCGCTCCCCAGCGTCTCTGTGCAGACCACTGTTAGTCTGTCCCCTGGGACTCTGCCACGACAGGCTGACGGAGCCAGCAGTCAGCCAAGGCCAACCTGGGGGTCCTGAGGGGTGCAGGGGTCCCCTGAGTGGAGAGAACAGGCTTGGTGGTGAGAGGAGGGGTGGCCGTGGTCTGAAGTGAGAGGTATTTTCTTTTTCTTTTTAGTTAGACTTTATTTTTTTAGAGCAATGTTAAGTTTAAAGAAAAAGAAACCTTCAGTGGAAAGTACGGAGAGTTCACATGTCCCCAGGTCCCCGTGACATCCCGCATGAAGGACCCGGCGCTATGGTCACCTGGCATGACTGGGGTCAATGCTGTATAGTCAATGGATGAACCAATATTGTACATTGTTGTCACCTAAAGCCCCTTTCCATCAGGGTTCGTTCACACTTTGTGTTGAACATGCTGTGGTTTTTGACAAATGCGTGATGTCTGAACGCACCGTTATAGTCCCACGGAATAGTGCCACGGCCCCAACCCCTCCTGCTCCATCAAGTCCACTCCCCCTCCCCCTGGACCCCTGACCACTTCTCTTGCTCTGTGCTCTGCCCCATCTGATATTAATACGGGGATTCCAGCTTTCTAGAATTAGTGTCACATGGTGCCTCTTGCCCACCCCTATATTCTTACCTCGCCGTGCCTAACAGTTAAACTGTTTCTTAAAGGCCACGTGATAGTTGGGTCTTGTTTTTTAATCCACTCGACAGCCTCTGTCTTTCAATCCGTGTGTATAGACCATGGACGTTTACTGCGGTTACTGAGATATTTGAATTAGTACCGACCATATTTATTATATGTCATCTCTTCGTTGCCTTCCTTCTGTTTATTTTATTTCTGTGGTTTGAGTTGCAGCTTTTATGTCTCTGTTTTATCTTCTCTCTTAGCATGATCATTCATACTTCTTTTTAAACACCCGAGTAGTTGCCCTTGAGTTTGCAGTTTACCTTTCCAACCGATCCACACCCCCTTGTACGACTGGTGTCCCTGGGGTCCACGTTGGCAAATTTTAACTTATCTGGTGTTGGGAGATGTTACAGTTTGAACTGTGTTCTCCCAGAATTCCAGCATTGCTGTCGTAACCCCCCCCCCCCCACCTCAGTACGTCTCCTTATTTACAGAGGTCACATCTGTAAAATGAGCATCATAAAACCAACCTCTCAGGGTCACAGGGAGAGGACAGACGGACGTGCCACATGCTTCACAGGTATTAATTACGTATTTGCATTTTGATGGACGCAGTCCGGTAGAGCTGGCCAGCACGTGCTGACGGTGTTTCTCGTGGGCTTGCACGGAGATGGACCACAGCTGACGCCCAGTTTTCTTTGCTTGTCGTTCCCCTCACTGCCACGCTCCATTCTCCAGCCAGCCCAGGCCGCGGGCTCCCACCCGTGCCGGGCAAACACGCACGTGCCTGCCGAGCCCGGCTTACTTATACCAGAGTCTGAGGCCGCAGACACAGAGACATCTGGCGGGGGCAGATTGGGCAATCCTGGGCTGTTTTGCCATCCGAACACGACTTTGGGAGACAAGGAGGGGGCCGTTACTCACAGCACGTGGACAAAGGCCCTGTCAGTTCCAGCCGTGGTGTCATCACACCAGCTATGACCAGAAATGGTCTTCCTCCAGCGTCAGGTGCCAAGCAGGGTCACACGCTCGCACCCTGCCCAGGAGTTACACAGCGGGGCTTCCCCTTCCCTCGCTGGCCACGCCTTCTGTGTTGCTCTTACAGAAAAGACAGATTAACATCTGGCCCAGATCATGAGATTCTTGCATCTGCTCAAACTAAACTAGCCGCCGCCAGCTGCCTCATATACGAGGACAGTGTGTTCTTTGGGGAGGAGATTCCTGGATAATTTAAAATTCAAACCAAGGGCTGTGAAAGGAGGAACTGGAAGCTCGGGGGAGCCCCTGGGTAGCAGAGAAAATGACAAAAACAAACACGGGTGGTTATCGGCGGCCGGAGAACATCCTCAGGAGGCAGAGGGCCTGGGTTCGAGTCCCAGTGGGGTTAAGTGCCAGTTTTATGTGCCTGGGTTTTTTCTCAGGAAAAAGGAGACCAGATGTGGCGGTCGGGAGCCCTATTTTCTTTGCAGACCCCTTCCGGGAATGCTTGATTGTGGCTTCGATGGAGCCTTCAGGCCACTGTCGTCCCACAGTCTGACACCAAAGATTCATCCGCCCACTGCTACCCAGTGACCCCACTTTATGGAGGAGAAACTAAGGCACGGAGTTTAAGTCACGTGCCCAAGGCCACGCACCAGCCCACCACAGTGATAACCCAAGGTCTGGCTCCAAGGCACAGAAAGGCCCGGCTGCCGCCTGCCCGTTTCCCACCCTGCCTGATGCTGACTCACCTTGTTCCCGCTCCCTCTCCACCTCCTCAGCCCGCTCGCTAAGCCTCCGACACCGAGAAGCCCATCAGGCCTGCTGTGGGCGTCCACCCTCCGCTGCTCACAGGGGGTCTCAGGCCCTGTAGGAGGGAGAAGCAGGGGCGAAGCTCAAGGCAATGTAATTCGCTTTTTCCCTACCATGTGGGAAAACTGGGAGACACGTGCACCCATCCGTAGTTTTCAGTATATTAAGAAAAACAATTTTTAAAAAAATTTGTGATAAAAGATACATTTTATTCTAATTTTTAAAAGTTTTGGAGTGAAGATAAAAAAGGACAGCCAGAGTGAAGGGTGGTAGAAGGACTTTGAGAGAATCCATGTGTCTCCGGGGGTATGAATGAAGTTGACCACCCAGAACATCAGACGATGCTTTTTGTGTAAAATAAAAATGCTTCTTGACCGGCTGTGAAAAGACGGGAAGCAGAGACGCTGGGTGAGAGAGGAAGAAGGAAGATGGCCCTCCCGCCCTCTCTTCTTTCTGGAACCGTTCTCCAAGGGAGGTCCCTCGACAGCTGGGGCCCTGAAACTAATACGTATGATATTGCATGTCAACTGGCATTGGAAAATAAAAAAATTAGTAAGAAAAGCTTTTATATTTAGTATCTTAAATTCAACATATAAAATAAATATTTATACTGTCTTCCAAAAAAAAGAGCTCGCTTGAGTTGTTAGCTAAACTAGCCACTTTATTCACGAACCCTGTCTTTATTGAAAGAACAGCTCGAAAAATTACGTTTACTCAGACTTTATTCAGGTATTTGACAGGTATTTCCTCAAAAGTAAATGAAAGGGGTCTGCCACTGCAAAGGAAACTTGGTGTTTGTCGCTGATGATAAAACTTAAACTTTCAAGTAAAAATCGGAATGTTTGAAAACGTGTGTCTGCCCCTTTAAGCTTGAGAGCCTCCCAGGGCTTTGCTGATGAAATTGGTGGTAACAGTCACTAACGTGATTGCCTGATATTGTACATCGAAATGTGCCAACATTTTGAAGCAACTGTTTTCCATGTGACTAATGCACCATGTTACAAAATCGCACGGGGTAAAAAAGCATTCAAAGTGCTGGACAGACCCGTGGGATTAATTGCAACCACTGGAAAGTTTATTGATATGGTTTCACACCCCAACTGCAATGAACCTTTAAGCAATTTGTCAGTTTCGGTGCGGCATAAAACAATATCCACGGTGATCTGAAACAGTTATTATATATACACCCTTCCCTCTTCCAGTTACATATCTGCCCAAGGCCTGATTTTCTTCAAAATGTATTACAACAGACCGAAGGCAGCATTTTACGACTCCAGCCCTCTTCTATGAAACCAGACATCAAAAAGACGGGAAAGCATATAAAACAATGCCATTCTCATCTTCTTAGAGAAATCGTTGCTTTTCATAAGAATGTGTATATGTAATGTTATTTAAAGTGTGCGAATTTCTAATATGGTAAACACTGATGACCAGTGGTGTGCTGGTAAATGTTTTACAACCAGCTCCCTGGGGATGGGGGGAGCCCCCTCATTTGTAGTGTTTGCTGATTTCATGGCGTAAATACTCTCATCACGACCAAGTTCAAACTACCAACTCGTCACTGATGCAGACTTGGGAAGAGACGGTACCATCGGTGAGCCGGCTCCAGGCACCTCTGACAGAATCCACCTGTTTTGTGTCATCCTAATTCTGAAGAGTGGAAAGGAGCCCTGAGGAGTCTGAGACCAGGTATCCCAGGACCATCACCCTCCTGTCTGGTTAAGGCATCCCAGCAACTGCATCCAGCAACGTCAGGAGTCCGGAGAGTCCCGGCCTCAATGACAAAAGCCCTTGAACCTCAAAGCCTAATGTTCTTGATGTAAACAACCCCACTTCTCTTCTGTGTGTCTGCCAAGCCCCCTGGCAAAGGCAGAACCAGAACCTTCCTATTCTAAACACTTCCTAAAAGAATTCTGCATTTAGGAACACTTTTGGGGACTTTCTGTAGGAAGGGCTCCCAGCTGGGTCCAGCCTGGTCATGATTTAGTAGGTGGCCGAGTATAAATCGGTTACACGGAGATGTGACTCAAGGCCTGGTAGCTGCTGAGTGAGCAGCCGCTGAGCTCAGCACCCTCCCTCCACCCCTCCCTGCTGGGTGGGGACCGAGTGTGACGACTCTTAGGAGGAGGGGTTTATGTAAACAAAATACTTTATTTGAGAAAGAAACTGCCAAATTACAAAAATTTTTTACTTGAGTTCTGTTCATTACCATGCCAGAGGTTTGTAAGGGACGTGTTCCCGTCACTACTAGGTTGGACCACATGAAACTGCCAACTCGGTCGATTAAAAAACAGTCCAGTATTGATTCCACGTGGTTCGAACCCATATAAAGCGAGCCGATGGTGAACGTTTGTTTTGGCAGCAACGTGTTCCCAGCCACATGTCTGCTGATGTTATAAACAGATGTCCGAGCGATAAACAGGTCCCGCCTGAGAAACATCCTGTTTAAAGATACTGGAAACTGTCCTGTGTGGGTCTCGAGGCAGCTCCGCCCTTCTCGCCAACCCCATGGTCTCATCACACGGCCGGGTCCAGGTGTCCTCACAGTGCAGGGACACCTGTCTGCCTTCACAACCCACTGGGCCGGATCACTCAGGAAGGCCAGGAGTACACGCTGCCCCAGGGAGTCCTTAGAAACAAAGTCTTCATCGCCACTAAAACGTTTTCTTCGTGTGAACCAGTCCAGTGCTTTCTCTCTCCCACCTTGCTTACCCTCTTGGCCTCCGGGCATTCTGCGTCCCAAATAAAAAAAACAAAACCCCCAAACTGTGTTGCTGCGGTCGCTGAGCAAAAAGGAGCAGCGTGGTATCCAGACAGCCCGAGACTCAGCGGTGAGCAAAGATGGACAAACATCCTCCATTCATGTCCGACGTTTCATAGATACCCCCCACCCCAACCTTCAGTATGTTTAACTTTACATGGAGCCCAGATAAAAAATAAAGCTTTCTTACAAATTACATTTTTTTCCAGTGAATTACTTTTACAGTAAAAATAGCTGCTACATAAATCCCTCCTGATCTCTGAAAAGGAGTTGCAGATTTCCAAAAATAGTATTCTTATTTTAATCACACAGTCACTCGGGGCTTGGGAGTGGCGCTCGGGGTGGAAATGGCTGGTTGGGAGGTTAGCTGTGGGGGAAACACAAGTGAACTAAGAAAAAAAGATAAGTTTTGTGTATCAACTGACTTACAGGCATGCATAGAAATGGAAAACATATGCCATTTGTCAAGAAAAATACTGCTTTATAGGTTTTACATTACAGTTTTTAAAAGGGGAAACCAGAGGCCAGAGGTGCCCCCAGAAAATAACATTACGTTTCTTATAAAAATTCCCAAATGTACATACTCCTTGCCAGATAACAATCCAGGCAGAACAAAACAAAACAACAGGGATTGACCCTCGTAGACCTTATTCCTGTAGGCATATTAAATGTAAATAATATACACTTTACAAATTCTCTTAGCCTGCCGGTGGCAGATTCATGTTTGCAAAATGCCACAGGCGCTCTTGAAAAATGGAATACAACATTGCATTCTTATTTCACATACAGCAATATAATTATTTTAAATTACAATATACAATATCTGTTAAATAGAACAGTTAGAGGATTTCGATAACAATTATAAGATTACAATCATATATACAAACCAACTTCTGAAATGGCACGATTGTTTTTCTTGCCCCCTCCTGCCCTCCGAAACAGAGACCGCTTTCGCATTTGTGATTCCTGGTGGCAAAAGGCCAAAGAAAATGAAAGATGTGTGCGTCCAGGACGGGCTCACTCCGTGGAGAGGGGCCCGCAGCCCGGGCGGCCCTGCCCGCAGCCTGCTCGGAGCGCGCCCTCGGCCACTGCAACGCGACCGCATCGTGAACGGCGCTCCCCCGTCCGCAGGAGCCGGGGCGACACGCCGCGCGCTGGGCGGAGAGCTGCGGTTTCGGATGAAATAAGGCCACTGCCTCTCGGCGACTTCCCTGGAGCGTTCCAGCGGCCTGGCAGGGCCCGGGGCAGCCGGTCAGGGTGGCCCCGCGGGCAGCCCCCGGGCCTCAGTCCTCCGTGTCCGGCTGGACGCCCAGGATGGCGTGCAGTTCCTCGGGCGTGAAGCCCAGCAAGTTCTGCAGGTCGCACACGAAGCGGTACACGTAGCGCTTCCCCGACGTCTTGTGGATGATGTTCTTGTCGTAGTAATAGCGCAGGCCCCTGCTCAGCTTCTCGTAGTTCATCTTGGGCTTATTCTTCCTCTTTCCCCACCGGCGGGCCACCTGCAGGGGACACGGGCGGAAAGGAGTTCAGTTCCCATCGGCATTTAAGGAAAAGTGAACGACTCCCCCCCCCCCCCCCCCCCCCCCCCCCGATGCTGCTGGCGCGTACTCACTGGGGACACTCGCCCACTAAAGGACCCCAAGGGTACCATCCGTTTTAGGACTTGTACCAGGGCTGTGTCCCTTGGCTGGTTCTCTGAGGACAGCGGGAGGGGTGGAGGGAGTGCAGTGCCCGCACCCACGGTGAACTCTTGCCAACGCCCACGCAGACCCAGAGACACTGCCCCTTGTCAACGGATCCAAGACCGCACTCAAGTTTCCGACCGCCAGGAGAGCTCTCCTTTTACCGGGGGACCCTTCCTTGTGCCCAGGGAACCGAATCTGTGAACCCGGGGGGGGGGGCATACCTCATCGGGGTCAGCAAGCTTAAACTCCCATCCGTCGCCAGTCCAGCTGATGAACGACTGGCAGGATTTGTCGGAGAGCAGCTCCAGGAGAAACTGCCACAGCTGGATCGGTCCGCTTCCTGGGGGAGAGGGCAGGTGACAGGTTTTTACAGATTTAAAAGACGGCAAGGCTTTGGCCATCCTAATGAAACAAACAGCGGAGGCACGTGAGCCCCGATGCTGGGTGCCACCGTGAAGGTGCCACTCCAGGAGCCGTGACAGTCCTGAATGCTAGTGGGGTGAGGCTGAACACCAGACAGAGGTCTTCCTTCAGACCTCCATGCCTCCTACGCCCAGAAAAGAGTCATCAGGTCCTTGATGGCTGGGTTCGGTCTTTCTGGGGGAAAATTCAGGGCCACCAACTCTTGGCATCAAAATTCCTCACGCCGTGTCACTGTTCCTTCTGTAGCAACTTTCAGAGTTTGTCTCTACAAATGATGGGACCGGAGGGGGCAGTTGAAGGGGGCATTTACCACAGAGTGAGGCAAGTTATTCATGGAATCCTGTGCTGCAGCTTTCCGGCCACATGACGTGGCTCGATTGCTAAATCCAAGACTCAGACTCCTCAAGAGCCACCTGGGCATTGGGAGTGACACCCACGGCCCAACCACCTCCAAGTGCTGAGGCCTACGCTGTGCCAAGTGCCCCCTCTGCGCCCTTTCCTGATTAGCATTTAGAACCACCACCTTGCAGAGAAGCACCGTGGCAGCCCTGTCTAGAGAAAAGACGTGGCTCAGAGGCCAGGTGCCCTGGCCTGGATCACACGCCCATCCAAGAGCTGTGCCCCAAGACACAGAGGCCATGGGCGGCAAGGCTTGGCTACGAGGCACAAAGTACAGGAGTTCCAGAACCGATGGGACTGGCTGCCAGCGTGCCCAGGGAGCTGCGTCCCTCTGCGCACACTTCCCCATCTGTAAAATGGGTTAATACCCCACCCACGCTGGGCCGTCCATCCTAAGGACTCGGGACAATGTGCCCAGCTAACTACACCGAGGGGCAGGTAACGAACACTAAAATGGAAACTAATGCCACAGCTGTTTATTTGACCAGACCCTGACCCTCAGGGTATGGACACCACCCTTCTTTCTCACTCACTCGGCGTGTACTTTAACGGGTTCGTGGCTATTTGTTTCAGATGACAGAAAGAAGTGGATGCCTACACTGTCTCATTTAACCGATCAGATTTTTTAAATCCCCAGTGGCTCTATATATAGTGAAAGTATAGGGGGAAAAGCTCATTTAAGGACACATGAAGCAATTAAAGAAAAAAATCTCGGTATTTTTGCTAAAACGCTGGAAATAATCTGGTTCTAAAAACAACTTTAATATTTGTCCCTTGCCTAGAATAGCTCTTGCCCAAACCGTAAAAAATAAGATGGGTTTTAGAAGCAAGAAAAGGTAAACAGTCCTGTGTTATTTGAGGCTGGCTTGCTGCCCCTCCCCGAGCCAGTTTACATTCTTTGAAATTCCTGGAGTGGGTGAGTCAGAGCTAAGCCTTCAGCGCCCCGGTGCCCGGATCCTCCCCTTCTCTCGGGAATGGCCGAGGGAGCAGCCCTGGATTTCCATCCACTGAGCTGCATCCACGGGCATTCCTGCAAGGTTGGCCTTTTTAGGATTCAGAGGTACAGCTTGTCTGGATTCAGGATTACATCCCTCGGATCAAATGTGGGGTGCAGATACAATGTGCTGAGACTAGAACCGCCCTGGCCAAACATGGCTGTCGTGGGCAGGGCACAGGGAGGTGACAGGGACACCGGAGCTGTACACTCACCTGTGAAGCCGGCCAGCACGGCCGCAGGTATGACTGGTTTGCCCTGCTCCACCGGGTCGCTCCTCTCTTGGATGTAATCCTTGAAAGACATGGTCGGCTTGCTGAGGCACAGGGACTGGCTGCAGTCGTCCTCGCAGCTCTCGAAGGAAGGCACCCGCTGCTCCAGCAGCGACGACTGGCTGTTCCAGGACTGGAGCAGGGAGTCTGAGCTCTCGAAGCTGTCCCCGCCATTCTCAGGGGAGTCACGGTCTCCGGGCTTCCCTGGCAAAGATAAGCAGGCACAAACTTTGAATCCTCCAGGACAATGACACATCCAGCCCTACTGCTAATAAAAACCTGCAGGTTGTCTTGGACTCAATGGCACCTGCATTCAACCGTATTTCCTGCTGGTGCAGAATCATTCAGGCTTCCTAATGCTCTTAAACTGAGGGCCTCGTTCCTTACGCATGTGCTGCACAGCCACACCTTCCTTCGGCAGCAGAACCGAGAAATCAAGTGAAGCCTCACGGGATGGAGTATTATACAGCAGTGAAAAGGACAGGGGCTGCTACATCCGACAAGAGAGGTGGCTCTCAGCCATAATGACAAGTAAAACAACACACAGTCTGACCCCATTTATACCAAGTTCAAGAACAGAAGAAACTACAATGATAAACTCAGGACAGTGGTTTCCTCTTGGGGTGGGGATGCTGCTGACGCTCGGGACAGGGATGAGGGAGCGTTCTGGGATGCTGGAAGCCCATCTCCATCTGGGTGGCTTTACACAGGCGTATATATGTGAAAATTCAATCTCAGTTGTATAACCTGAGATCTGCGCCCTGTGTATACACATCTCCGTAAAAAGAAATCTATTTCATTCCTGCACTGTCTCCCAAACATCCCGCTGGGTGGAGGAACCTGTTCACAACAGCAGGGACTGTCTTGCTTACGCAGCTTCCTAAGGCCCCACCGCAGCCTGAAACACGAGGGGCAGGCCTGCGGAGTGAACCCGTCGCCTGGGACCTAACGTCACTCAGAACAGGACGAGTCCCGGCCTCCTGCAGGAGTGGGACACAGGACCCTGATGGAGCAGCTCGGGTCGCTGTCTGGCCATGGCCCCCGGGAACCACACCCACAGCCCACGGCGAGGAACGCGCGGAAGCTCCTTACCAGAGGCGCTGCCCATCAGATTCACGCTGCCGCCGGCGAAGTCCTGGCCGACGGAGCAGTAGCCGACGCCGACCGCGCTGAGCTGGGACTTGGGGAACATCGGGAACTCCTCGGAACTGAGGGCGCCGGGCGCCGCTGCAGGCGGACACAGGCTGTCCAGGAGACTGCCCTTGGGGTAGCTCTGCGCCTGCATTCCGTACGGCGCCTGCTCCATGCCAAAGCCTGCGACAGAGCCACCGACGGCGGAGCCGTTAGGTCACAGCGCGTGGTAATCGCGGACCCTCCGCCCCTCAAACCGACCAAACTTGAGCAGTTCTGCGTGCCTGGCCTTTGCACACCCAGCGGACATGTGGGCTCTGACGGGAGGCTTTCCACGAAGTCCTCTTTGCAAACCATTCATCTCCTCAGCCTTGCTGGCCTTTTACCGCCCGCTGCCTCTGGGCCTGGGTGCGATGCCCCAGAGTTACTGTTTCTACGGCTTTTGTTCAACAAGTGCTTTCCCGAGACCCTCAGGATGACAGGGGTTACTGGCTCTTTCAACTTCCAAGGACACTGAGGCTCAGACTAAGTGACATGCCCCGTCAGTATGTCCTATGGGGCATCTCTAGTCCCTCCGTCCCAGGGCTGGATCGGGGGACCACCTGTAACCTACACTCACCAGAGAGAGAACCTGAATTCCAGGATGCCTTTTCCAACTCCAAAGTTCAGAGCAAATTTGGTGTTGCTCTCCACACACTTCCTGCACCCGCCACCTCCCATCTGTTATACCAGACGTGACCCCAGCAGTCAGCTCCCTACATTCTACCCCTCGCTCTGTGCAGGGCCTGGGCCAGCTCTGGCCATTACGCCATGTTAAATTTTCTGGTGGCCACATTAAAAAAGTAAAACACACACACACACAAAAAACACACCCAGGGAAACTGAAAAATTTTACGTGAACCTAAGATATCAATTATCATTTCAATAAGTGATGAATATTTTTCAAATGAGGAAGGAGACAGTTTACATTCTTTGTTTCACACTAAGGCTTCCAGATCTGCTGTGCGTTACATTGCTGTCACGCATCTCAATGTGGACCAGCCACATTTCAAGCTCAGTCGCCACGTGTGGCCACTATATGGGTCAGTGCAGGTCTAGATCATGCCTTCGGAGTGTCCAAGAGCTAACAGGATGACTTCAAGCCCAGATCTCAAATCTCAAGGGCAGAACCCAGACTGACCTAATGAATTGCTGTTAATCCAATGAGGAACGGAGTTGAGGTGGGAGTTTTCTTCATACTGATCCTCTGTCTTTTCTTGGTTTTCTGGAAAACAGACACAGGAGTGCTAAGTTTGCAGATCGAGGTTAAAACTACACGAGAGAAAGTGGCTTTCTGAATTACTGCTATAGGGGGTATTTCAAGATAATGCAACACATTTGGTGTCACATTTAATCCGACAGTGTTCCAAGTCATTCCATCTTTTCAAAAACTAGAGACCATGATGCATTTTTCAATAAGTAGAGTGAGTCTTCGCCCATGAATGCAGTCAGAGGCAAAGTTAAAGTCTCTACTGCATAATCTAGATGGTGTGTCAATGAATCATGAAATATTCATTCACCTGTACCAGGCAGTGGCCGGAAATAGAGCAGGTGAGTAAAGGAGACTCAGTCCCTGCCTCCGTGAGGCTCAGGGCCATTGTTTCAGACTCTGAAAGTCCCCCCAGGGTAGGGTGACCGCTACACAGAGAGAGGGCCACTTGGGGACACACATGCCCAGGAGCTTTGAAAGGGAAAAGGTTTGTGGTTCTGCGTGTCTACTCCCTACACACACACACAACCACACGGGCACCCCCACACGCCCACAAACCCAGAGCCACAGGCGCACACCCGAGAGTGGCCAAACAGGCCCAACCTGCCAGCAAACATCCTCACCAGAACCTTGTCGGGTCAGACTCGTCCAAGTTCAAGAAGATTTGGGCATTTTTAAAAATGAGTTCCCCTGGCCCTCAGGAGCCATCACTAGAGAGAGCTGGTAGTGGACTCAAGTTCTGACAGACAGTGAAACTCAGCGCTCATTTAAATGAGGAATAGTTCCCAGAACTCTACAAAGGGGCTAATTTTCTTCAAGTTTTCACTTAAGTGATCCCTCACTACAATGTTTTTCTTTTTGAACTCACTGTATTTTTAACAATGGTCTCAATGCTCTCATAAGGTCTGAATCACAACTTTCTATGATGAGAGTTCTTTGCTCAGAAGGCCAGTTTTTGTAGAATATGTATCAGTGTAAAAATATCTATCAATTACTCCTACATTTCTTTAAAAACATGAAACCCAAAAAAATTCTCTGTTGGACTCCATTTGGACTTAAGAAAATTTACTGTACAATTCACGGAGTTTGGATAAAGGCTCGCACCGCCGAGGCTGGCTTCGTTCTTTCGGTTCTGTAAGGGGAGCCACAGAACAGGGGAAGGATTCTTTGCTGGCCTCCGAATCTGAGCCAACACGTCCTGCTCCGACGAATGCCGTCTAGCGACAGTGAACCAGTTAGTGACTCAGGCTGTCGCCTTGGGGCTACGCTCCATGTCCCACACACACACACACACACACACACACACACACACGCTTAAGTGGATTCAAATCTATAATCGAGGCCCCATATGTGACTCACTCCAGTGGCGTTTTCAGGCAACTGACATCATTTGAAACTCTGACCCCACAGTTGCCCGCTCTTCCCTCCCACGGCTGGTACCTTTGATCATTTGCTCCAGATGCTCCCAGAGAATGTCGCCCACAAAGTCAGGTGCCAGCTCCAGAAAACGCTCCTTGCCCAGGTTACACAACACCTGGCCATTCATGCCGAACCTCTGGAGGTTTACGTTCACCAGGCTGAACTCGTTGGTGGCCCAGAGGAGCCACTGGCAGACCTGCTGCTCCGTCCACAGCCAGGGATCTACGGGGAGGGAAGAAGAGATGGAACAGAGGGAAAAAGGCAGGAGGGAGTGAGACCAGAGTAGTAGCTCCTGATTTACCCCCCAGGGCCACACGTGCACCGAAGACCAATGAAACGAGCGAGCCACCCGGGGGAATTCTAAGTGCTGGATGGAGTGTGCAGGTGACTGGTTGCAATAAAAAGTGGCTCAGCTTAACCCCATCTCTGCCACTCTTTGTGAGCCGTCTTAAACAAGAGTTGTGTTTTTTTTTTAAATAACCCATCTGGAGCCGTGGCAGTCAAGTTCGTTGGTCTAGTATGGGGCAGGCTCAGAAAAGCAGCTCTACAAAGAGGCACTTACTCTTGGGGATGCCCAGACGGCGCTGCTCCTTTTTGAAGCCACTGAAGGTAGCCTTCAAGGCTTGACTCATCACAGCCTTGCTGCAGGGAGTTAGCAGAGGCAACTCACAGCTGGCCGAGTCTAGAAAGAAACCCGGGGACATTAGGACTTCAAGCTGGCAATAGCAGAGGGAGAATCCAGGGGAGGCGCGTCAGCTTTTAGAAAGAACAATTCTGATCTCAACCTTGACATAATTCCTTAAGAGAATCAGTGTTACCCCCCAAAATACTTTTGACCGAGATTTAAAAAAATTACACATCCCGTATCTTCAATTATTTAAAAAAATCTAAAATAAAATCAAACTCAAGTTTTTTCTTATGATGCAAAATTTCACACAGCAGTTTATGCCTAGGCAAAATGTCTATTGAAAGCTATCTGAAAACTAGATAATAAAAAAAAAAATGGCATGATTCTTGGCCCAAATTCTTAAGGGGTTGCAAATACATAATTCGGAAGTCGATTCCAGTAAACTAAGCAGCAGGTGGAGACTGGAGCCGGGTACAGGCAGCCCTGAGCCCTGTGAAGTTGGCCCACTTTCCATTTTTGTTGAAAACTGTCTTCTCTGGATATTCCCTCAGCCATTTAAAAAATGATAAATGACTGTCACACGAAGGCCTGCCGACGCCAGTGCGCGTTTCAATTAATTTTCTGGGCCGTAATTTCTAGCACCTACTTCACGTGACAAAGTCACGTCTGGAATGTTTCCAACTAATAACGATCCCAGGCACTGCGGAGGCATCGCTGACGTGCTGGTCCTTTATAAAGAACAAACAAGGACGTGCAGAAGTGTGAAAGTCAACAGGGATGCGTAGAAAACAAGCAGGAATCATTTGCGGCCCCCAAACTCCAGGGATGAGCTCACTGCGAGCCCAGAATGAAAAGCCGCGACGCATTTGCCTGTGCCCTGTTCTGCTCTGCCGGGTGGACCTGGGAGCCACCGGGGTGAAAAGACCCTGATGGAAATCTCAGGGTCCCCTGCAGGGTGCCAAGAGCGGGAGATGTGCTCTCCCCGGGGTGCGTCTGGCAGGGAAGCCACCAGAATCATCACACTCATCAAATGGGAAAAACTGTCTTGTCCCAGGTTGAGCCTCCACCTGACTTTTTACACCAAAGACTCAAGATACCAACACTCATTGCTCATGGACTGTCCTTATTCACCGGGTTACTCTGGGCCATCACGCACAGTGTGTCCTTCGGGGTAGCAATTACCGTGAGAAATGGAATCCAAGCCTGTGGGCACTTCTTGGAGAGCTTGCTTTTCATTCAGGGAGGGGAATATGGCAAACAGGGACCCATCAAAGGTGTCGAAGGCTGGCTGTCGCTGCAAGAAGGGACAGAAAGAAAGCAGAAATATATTTACTTACTTAATTACCTGTTTTCAAAGTGGTCCGTGGGCAATCTCATTGCTTTGCCCCGATTAAGCTGGCCATCGAGAGGCCACACCTGGAATGGGCCAGCCGCACGCAAGAGGTGTCTAGGCTGGCCCACGTGAGCCACCGAAAGGAGCGGTTTCACTCCGGGCCATTCAGTCTCCCTCAAGAGTCAGGACGACTGGGGATTTATTTTTAATGGCCTAATCCACTTAAATTAATAAATTAACTAATCAAACCTAAAAATACTAGACTCCCAGAAGAACAGTTCTGGGAGGGGCCTCAGAGCCCACCTGGTCCAAACACCTGGCCTATTAGCGACATCCTAGGAGAGAAATTCGGTCAGGCCACGTGTGTAAGGAAAATGACCCCGGGCAAGGCAGTTTCAGGTCACCGCAGTTACAGCGAAAGGCAAATGATGGAATGAAACTGAAAATCAAGCAATGAAAAAAAAGATCTCTGGGAGCATTTATTTTTAAATGTTTACAATGAGACACTTTAACTGAAACTAGGTGTTTTTCTTCTTCATTTCCAATGGTTCAGAAAATAGTAAAACACACTGAGAAAGTTCCTTAAGATTTAATTTTATAAAAGTAAAGAGTATTAAAAAGAACATCCCCCTCCCCCCCAATCATCTTTGGGGAAAGATCTCCAAAGGAAGCAGGTTATAGTGAAACTATCTACAGTTTTAAGGGAAAAGAGTGGAGAGAGACACAGAGCAAGATAAAACCTCACACTGTCGATTTCTGATCATCTAGCATTTATCAAAGAAATAGCCTTTAATGTAAAACTCGTTAATAAGTAACAGGTAAGGCCTTGATTCATCACTGCCCAGCTGGTTAAGGAAAATATGTGAAGAAAGCTATACTTTTCCAACACGCGCTGGAAATCCCAAGTTCTGTGTAATACAATGACACATCTGTTGAGTCACCAATAAGAAAATGTGTAACACATTTACAAATAAAATTGGCCTGCGCTTTCTTTTTAGAAATGTGGAACAATGGATGACACATTGCAAAAGAGGGTGGGCAGAGCGGGAACTGGCCCAAACACTCAAGACAACGACTCCCCAGGAAGGAGCCCAGCCCCACAAAACCCAAGGCAGTGATGTCCAACAGATGCCCCAAGATGTCGAGGAAAGACCTATTAGGCAAATATGAAACGTTCATCTCTAGATCTATAAACTACTCTATATTGGACTGTGTGTAAAATATCCAATCCACTTTTGAAATTCCCACTAGCTTTGCCCAGGTGACTAAGAAATGCCTTTGGTTCGCTGACAGTAAGTTCAGTTTTTACAATAAAGAAGTCAAAAGATCACACGAATTCACGCTGCCTATTTCAACACATCTATTCCAGTGACAGTGTCTTCTTCAAACCCAGAAATTGCACGGACATCACGAAATTCTTTCACTTTACAGAATTTTTCTTTCTAGGGGTGTGGTTTCAAGCTTGGTGCCATCACATCTTGTCCAGTTTCTGCCCCACTGAAAATGTCTGACCAAACCAACAGGGAAACTCACTCGCCTGAAGCTGGATGACCTACATAATACTCAAGAAAGACCTGAGCCCGTGTTTGGCTCTGTGGGTTCTATCAGACAAATAACCTCCCAGGATCTACAGAGGAAAATGTGACATCCCAGGAACACGTATCTGTACAAAACCCCAGGCTCAGAGGAGGCCAATCTAAACCCACTGCTTCTGGGATGTGTTTACTACACGAAGCTGACAGCAATCAGGTCCCGCTCTCACGCGTGGAAAAGGCCAACGGGGAGTTAGTTATCAGTGCTGCCACAGAATCCCCCCCCCCCCCCGGATTAAGACAGGTGCTCCAGGAAACGTGTTTTGCTGGGCAGCAGAGGCCGCTTTCATCTTTACTGTTTCCTGGCTCACAGACCCAGGCTGCCCAGTGGGCTTGGACCACCTGATGGAAGCAGTAGTGGGGCCTGCTGGCCTCTCCTAGGTGTCCTTGCCTCATCCCAGGAAACTCCAATTCTGTGTAGCTGAGAACCACAGGGTTTTTCACCTGGTAGGAGTCTCAGAAATAAACTACCAAGGCCTCACCTTCTACAAATTAAATGGGTTCAAGCATCAGGATGCCCATTTTACAGACTAGAAAACTGAGGCCCAGAGAGATTAAGCAAACAGTCCAGAGTCACACAGCCAGTAAATTAGAAGTTGGGGCTAGAACAGGTCTTCTGGGACTTAGCCCACTGTTTCATTTTTTTTTTCCTCCTAGAGACTGAGCTTTACAAATTAAAAACAACTTTTAATTAAGACTTGCTCACTCACCTTGAGTGTCCCTCGGTAACTGTTAGACACAGGGGCCACCTGGTCCATGTTCTTGATTCCAAAATCATTCATCTTAAAAGAAAAAAGGAAGGAGAGTCAGATGCAACAAGTCAAGTGCTCCATTTTTAAGGAGACTTCACGGGCTGCAAGACACCGATTCCTGCTGAGTCTGTCAAGTTGCATAATAGTCATTCAGAACCAAATGCCAGGAATTCTTATTTAAAAGGCCCTTTCTTACAAAGGCTATGATATTTAAGTAGTTCAATAATAATGCTGATTCCCACTGAATTCCACTTAGAGCCTCCTAAGGCAGCCTGTGTCCTTCCCAGGTAGGCAAGGGAGGGGCTACTATTCCCTGCCACCCGGGTGTGGGCCCAGAGGGGTGCCAGACAGTCATGGGCCACCTCCTGTCTGCAAGGGGGCAGTCAGCCGCACTGGGGATCCTCAGGAGTGACCTGCTCCAGGCAGCTCCAGGTTTATCAAGATCTAGGAAAACATGCTGGGAGGAGCGGGGAGGCCCCTCCTGTCCACACTGGAGGAAGCACAGGCCCAGGGAGATCAAAGGGAGAACCGCGGCTTCAGACTAACCCTCCGGCCCGGTCCCAGATCCTCCAGTGTTAAATACACGAGCTCTAAACACGTCTGCTTTGTGTGTCGCCCAGCTGTGCACTTCCTCAAGAAGCAATTCCAGTCACAGATCGGCCTCACTTGCTCTGACAGTATCTGGGCTTATGCTAGACCTGCCCCGCCCAACGTGGTAGCCACCGGCCACGTGCGTCTGGTGAGCGCCAGGCACATGGCTAAGACATGCTCTGCATGTAACATACACAAGCAGAGATTTCAAAGGTCTCGTAGAAAAAAGTAAAATATCTCAGTAATAACGCTGCATTTACTGCATGTTTATATAACACTTTGAATATATTCGGTTAATGGAAATATACTGAAATTAAGTGCACCTATTTTAAATATTTAAGATGGCTATTAGAAAAGTTATAGTTACATATGTGGCTTGCAACTGGACTGTGCCGTAACAGACTGTGAATTTATTTGGGGCCCTAATATGAAACTGTTTGGCCAGGTGAGTTATATATTAATAAGGGAAAAGGGTACCTAGATAATGGCACTAGAATGTTAGATAAAAAACCCAGAGAAACCAAAACTCATTTTCAAATAACCTAGGTTAGCACAGTTGATAGTAACCTTTACCCTATGGGGCCCTCCTCAACCTCCTGGCTTCCTGGCTACGGAACTGAAGGGCTATAAGGCAGCTTTCTGGGGTCCACTAATTGCCCTCCCCGCCAGTCTCCACCGGGTGCTCCCAACTGTTACAGCTGAGACCTCTGAGTAATTAAAACACTGCGCAATAGATAGCACTTACCAGAGGTGGCAAATAGCATATTTTCCGGTACCTAATTGGTTTTTTGTGTGTGCTTTCTTGTTTTTTCTTTATGATCAATGTTATAGCTAAAGCAGACCTCCCAACAACTCAACACCCTCCCCCCTCCCTTGGCTGGAGAGGCAGTGTGGGAGGTGAGTGTCTGCCTCAGGGGAGGCCAGAGGCACCGCAGAGGGCTGTTAAAACCCTCAGAGTGCGGGTAATTATCCCGGTGGCCAGTGAAGGCTGGAGCACTGGAAATAAATAACAGGGCTATGGGGGTGGGCAGGGAAGGGGAGGGGCTGTCCTGGATCAAAAGTGGCCACATTTGTTCAGCATCTCCACTTGGTGGGCCATGTTCCCACATGCACTCAAGGATCAATATTCAGTACTGATGACGGCTGCAATGACAGATTCCTCCTAGCCCAGGGCTGAGCCTGAGCTGGGGGACTGTCCCTTCCCACCTCACTGAATCTTCCAGACATCCCTGAGCGGTGGATGTGACACAGCGAGGCCCAGAGACCTTTGGGAACTTGCCTAGGATCACACAGCTACTGTGGGGGCTTCTGAGGGGCACAGTGTAGACCACACGGCAGTTGGGGATGGCCCTAAATCCCGAGCGCCTCCATGTGCCAGGGTAACCTGAGGGATGGGGCCTGGGCCTTCTCCCACCACATCCTATAGGTCAGACAGCACACAGATGTTATTAGACCGGCGCCTGCATGCTACTCTTTACAATGGGAAATGCTCCTCAATGCAGAGCCTTCTGTCATTTACAGGAATGAACTAAGTCCTGCTAACCTGTTGATTAAATACACGAGCCTGAAACAGAAGAGCAAAATGCCCAGGCATCTTGGGTGCTGCCAATTACCCACCCAGGCCGGCTCCTTTTCTACGTCTGGTTTGCAGACGCTTGGTGACTTGGGAAATGTGGAATAATTTCCCACCTTCACAGAGATGGACAGAGAATGGATGTGGAAGGCGATGGAAAAGCTTGGCGGGGGTTTTTGTGTACAAATACTTGGAAGAAAAGGCAGTCTACCACTCCCACATAAAGAGCTGTAATTATTCATTCCAGAATAGAATTCTTTTGTTGTCCAGCTTTTAATTTGTTTTGTAAGAACCATGAAGAATCAAAGTGGTTTCAGGCAGACACAGAATTAATCAAATTTAAGTTCACTTATTTTATTCAACGTGGCTCGTTAAGGTGGCAGACAAGCCAAGTTTCTCCATGTAAATCAATTTCAAATTTGGGTCCTTTTTGTGTTTTTGTGTTGCCCTTTGGAAAGCTGCTTGTGAACAACAACAACAACAAAAAACCCCAAAAACCAAAAAAAAGAAAGAAAAAAAGGAAAGTGGCAGAAACCTAAGTGCTGAACATGGTTAAATTTTTAAAACAAGCAGAACTTGCCTGACAACTGTACCCTTCTTGGAACAAGTGATCACTTATGTGAGATTAGACCACAGGTTTGTATTTAGGCAAATTTGGAAAGAAAAAGAAAAAGGACCCCCTCCCCCCTCCAAGTCCTTTCTGAAGGTTGGTGTGTTTTTCCTTTGAAAGTTATCACTTTAGCGAGAGGAATGACTAATCCCAACAATGAGTGTTTGATATTTCCCTGCAGGACCCGAGGGGCTAACATTTACTGTACTATGATATTACTCAGAATTTTAATAAACCTTAACTTGGAGATTTATCTCCCTGATGGGTGGTGATGCGGGCAGGCAGATGGCGCACAGGCGCTTCCATTGTCCAGAACAAACATAATCTCTTCGTGGTGAGTTAAAATAAATTACCCTTATCTCCAAAGGGGACTGCTCACTTCTTCACTTTCTAAATAAGTAGCACGTCAACTACTATTTCAGGCTACCTTGAAATTGAAACAGACCAATATAAAAAGTCTCCTGTGCTTTAAAAAAAACCGCACACCCTCAAATGCACAAACGCTCACTGATACCCCTTCATTAAAAATGCTTTATGAACGAGAAAATAAAGGCAGCCCTGCGCGCCCAAGGCGTCCTTTCCGGCCAGCTCCGGGTGCTCGCCCGGCGGGGCCGAGGGGCCCGGAGCCGCCCCCGCGCGCCCGCGGGGGGTCCTGCGCTCCAGCCGCGCGCCCCGGCCGCCCCCGCTCCTTCCCCGGGCGCCTCCCGCGCGGTTGGCCGGGGCCGGGCCCTGGACGTGACCGAGCAGGTGACCCGCGGCTCTGCGTGTTCCCGGAGTCGCAGCCTCCCAGGTGTTTCAGGAGGCGGGCGCCCCAGATCTTCCCGGGCCCGGCGCGCTCCAGTAAATCACCCGCAAACCTGGGCGCGCCGGGGGCCCCCCTCGGACACCCTCTGCTGAGTTCCTCCTGCCCCTTGGCGAAACCAGATCCGCCGGGGCGCCCACTGGCCGGAGCCCCCCCCCCCCCCACTAGGCCCTCGATTCCTTTTAAAAACAAAAGCAAGCGAGCCAAGCCGGCGCGCACGCCCAGCCCCGGCGGCTCGGCGACCCGGGGGCCGCGCGGCCCAAGTTCGCAGCCGGCTCCGCGCGTCAACGCCGGGCCCACTCCGCGCCCTGCCCCGGGCCCCGCGTCCCCGCGTCCCCGCAGCCACCCGCCACACGAACCGCACAGGCACAGAACCCAGGCGCGCGACGCCCGAGTCCTAGGAGCAGCCGCCACCCCGCCTGGACCCCCGCGTGCGGACCTCGGCGCTACCCGCGTCTCCAGCCCCGTTTCTGAATCCCCCAGGGGAGGAGCCGGCGCCGGGGGGGGGGGGCTCTCCACGGACCCCCGGGCCCGCGCCCGGCCGGCCCGCCCACCCCGGACCCCGCTCTTACCGCGCGGCTTCGGGCAGGGCCGGCGAGCGGCCGGGCGGCTGCTGCTGGAGGCCCGGGCTCCTCGGTGCGAGCGCGGCGGGGCCGCGGTGCGGGTGCGGGTGCGGCGCTCCCCGGGCCGGGGCGAAGGAAGGCGGGCGGGCGGGCGAGCAGGCGGCTCCTGGCGCTGGGCTGGGCTGGGCTGGGGCTGCGGCTCCACTGCGCGCCGCTCCGCCGCTGGAGGAAGTAACCGGCCCGGCCCCTCGGCGGAGGGCTCTTCAGCAGCGGGGAGCAGGGAGGAGGGAGGCGGGGAGGAGGGGCGAAGAGGGGAGGGGAGACACCGGGGGGGAGGGGAGGGGGAGGAGGGGGAGGAGCGGGGGCGGGGGCGGGGGGCGGGGCCAGCCTGTTCCGGCCCGGCCCTCGCTGCGCCCCGCGCCCGGCGCTCAGTCCCTGCGCCGCGGTGCCAGGCGGTGCGCCCCGGGCCCCGGCGGAGAGTCTCCCTGGGTTTCCTCCCCTTGTCCCGAGGCTTCAGCGTCAAGCTCGCCTCTCGAATCCGGCAGGAACCCGGGGCTGGTGCTGGCGGCCCGAGCGGCCGCGGGGCTCGGGGTAACAGGGGGCCCCATTCTTGGATTTCTTTCCAGATTTTTGATTTCTGATCATTCTTATCATGAAAAGACTCTGAGATGATAAACGGACGAGCTGGGCCCTTGGCTGGGCGGCCGAGTCGGCGCTGCGCGGAGAAGCCCCGGTCCTACCGCCTCCGTGAGCGGCGCCCCCTAGAGTTGAGCGGCGCCTTCACAGCGACCGGCCTGGGCTGCGCCGGGCTGATGCGCCTGGTAATTCTCCAGGGCATTCTGCTCCCCACTTTAAATATGAGGGAACTGAACCTTAGGGCGAATGACTTGCCGGGTGATAAAACGTATGACTCCCACCCATGCTCAAAATCGTCACCCACACCCTGCCACTTCCCATTTTTAGCTGAAAATACTTGGGTCGGTGGCTAGAAATGTGTACATTTCCTAGGCAAATTCACGTCAGATTATCAATATTTTGGAGGAAAATTTAGATTCCTGAAGGCGGATATAAAATAAAACGGCCCAGCTTAGGCAAGGCCAGGACACTGAAAATTGGTGCATCTCAAGGACCCAGTGCTGTGAAGGGAGAACTGCCTCATGTCTTCGTTACCAAGGTTTCCCAGTTTCCGTGGCAACCCTACCTCCGGAGTTATTCGGATAATTGAGATATTACCGTGCCTTAATGTTTCCAGGTACCCCAGGGTCTCCAGGTGTCATCATCGCATGGGTCCACAGCAGGGTCTACAGGCTAAACCAACCAGGTACACAGCAGGAGTGATGTTTCTAGGATACTGAATTCATCCTGACGGCCTCTCCGTGCATATTCAGGTCCGGATCAGAAACCATAGATAGGTCAAGAAAGCATTTCATAAACGGAGTACAGATCCATAGTAAGTTACCATGGAGACATGAAGAATATGCTACTTTTTATTTTTTAACTGTAGCAGAAAATACTGACTCATCTAGGCTGCAGTTTTAGCTAATAGAGGGGTTCCCCTCACCAGCCCCTCACACAGTCCTTGATAGTGTCTGAGAAGCTGGGTGCCCACAGCCATGGAGGCAAGTTCAGTCGCCCCAAATGGGACTGCCTGTCCATAGCACCTGCTCCTGCTCTCCTGGATGGACGCTCAGTGTGGGAGGCTCCGGGGCGGAGTCATTGAGGCCCAATGACCGGGAAGACACAGTTTCTCCTCGGGCTGGTGCAGGCGGTGGGCAGGCCCGGAGGGGCACTTTGCTCACGTTGAGCCATTTCCAACACATCTGAGCAGAAAGATGTCAAAAGAAGGAGCATGGCGGTTTGCGGGCAATATGCTCCAGACAACCAATTTCTCTTCTGCTCTAACTCGTTAAACCTGGGGCTCCTTCTCTCCTCTGCAGAAGAAAAGGTGATTCAGGAACCTACGTCATCAGGCTGGGATGAGCACTTGACATAGAACCAAACAGCTCAAGAATTTATCATTGGCAGAGAGTCTCAAAATGATCGAATGATTAAGTTTCTTTTTCCAAGCGCCCCTCTGAGAGCATCTTATGAAAGAGACCCTTTGAAAGAAATATCGTATACATGAAAAAATCATCCTTACCCTCTGAGTGGTAAGTGTGAGAAACCCTATTGAAAATGATCTGGCCAGAGTGCAAATGGCAGAACCGAAAGAGGCACAGGAGGCAGGGGGAGGAAGCCCAGGTCACACACCAGCTTGGACCCTTGACTCCCACCCAGGCCTCGGCCACGCCCTGATTCCCTGTGGAGAAGGCCTGGGCTCATCCAGGCTGCACCCTTGTCCTGGTCCTACACCGTGGCCAACCCCCGTTTATGCCTGGGCGGTCGCATGGTCATAATAAAAAGGCCTATCCTAGTTCTGGGGCGATTTCAGGCTTCCCAACATTTTTTATCTTTCTGTTATTAGTTGATTTCCTAGTTACTCAACTGAACTAAGACCGGGGCCTGGCTGAAGCCTGAGATTACTCATTGACTATTATGGCTTAATTTACGGAGCTTCACAGTAAATCAAACCTAATAAAAGTCTGGCCCTTGTGCTTCAAGATCAAAAGTCGAAGGTGTTAGAAGGAAATTAACAGCCAGAAGTCACTCGGGTTGAAATGATCAGAGGCATTGTGTCAACTGGGTTCAAGAGCAGCCTCTCCCCACTTGAGAAAGAGAAGCCCACAGAGAAGGGGACAGGGGGATGCTACAGGGCTACGCATGCGTTATAAAGACCAAATGTCTAGGGAGTAAATTGCAGATAAAGAGTCCTTTAGAATCCGAACGTAATTATTTAAAATGATTAGCTTACCAAGTCATCCTTTAAAAAATTAGCAAAAACGTTTCCTTAGAAACATATCTGTTTCCCTTGAAATTCAAATCAATAGTCAACATACAGTTGGAAGTGGTTTCCAGTGCAAGCTAAACAGACGTCATTTGGTCTGAGCTGTATTACGTATTCATTCAGCAAACAGTGTCACCTGCTGAGAAAGAAGACAGGTGAGTAAGGCTTGCCCCCTGCCCCTGAAGAAGTAAAAATAAAGTGCCCAGGACTGTTAAATCACACACAAATTCCAGACTGTGGAAAGCCTGGCGGTGGGGGCGGGCCAGAGAGGAGACTGCGCCTAGAGGCAGAATCCTTTCATTCGTGCTTGTTTGCACCTGTGTTTCCTTTGCTGCCCACTTGCCCTGACTCACTGGGTGGTGCTCAGAAGTAGCAGTTATTCCACCGATACATTCAAGGGATGAGGTCAAGTTTTATGTCCCCCCAGCCCCTACCCCTCACCCCAGCCCTACCTCCCACCTCTAATATCCTCCAGCCCTCCACTCTTGCCCATTTATAGGCCGCCACAGCTACCAGGAATCCCCAGCCAACCTGGGGTCGCCTAGCGCCCTCCCAGCCCCCCAAGAGGGCGTCCCGAGCTGCGCAGGAGCAGGCAGTGCCTACCCTCCTCTTTAAAATTCCTGGGAATAGCGATTGTGGGACTCTCCTGGAAGTCAAAACCTTTTCCCAAATTCCATCGGACTTTTTCCCTGCGTCTTTGCAGCCTCAGCTGTCCCTGGGTCTCCTTGTGGGCACAAAAGCATAGTAACGATGGAACCTGTGGTCTTAACCTCCGAAGGGAGACCAAGGCAGCCAGTGGGAGCAGATGTCTTGGAGTCAAATCCCAGCTCAGCCTTTCACTAGCCCTCCTACTGTGAATCCCTGGGCAAGTTACTTGACCTCTCTGGGCATCAGTTTCAAATTTGCATGACAACAGCCTGAGCCGGAGTGAGTTGATGTTTCTTTAGCACTTAGAACAATGCCCCGCACACAGTTAGTCTCAGTGTGTGATAAATAAGAGCCTGGAGGACTCTGTCCGCCATCCTGGCAGCCTCTCTGGTGGCCGCTTTGCTTATCCTCTCGGCAGGATTTCGGTCACAACCAGGAATGAAATCAAGACCAACGCCGTCAACAGGGACCCACGCCTTCTCTCAGTATAATTCTCTTGCCTTTGGTGGTAAGAGACCAGGGCATGAAACACTGAATTTTAAAATTGGAAAACACATTAGAGAGTTGATAAGTGAGACCAACTCCTGTTTTTATAAGGAAACTGAGGCCCAAGGGGGATCGGTTCCTCTCCACTGTCATGGGGCTGCTCCCTGGCCGTCTGGGACGACAGTCGTCCCCGACAGTCATTTTCCCTTATAAGGCAGTCCTCCGGAGCCTATAACCGACCTCCCCAATCCACCGTGGCATTAAACTGCCTGATGACAGGCTTAAGGCAAGTCCAAACAACAGAGTAAGAGGACCTGTTGTATTCCGTGGAATTGATAATCCCTAAATAAATGTGTCTGGAGTGTGAGTCAGATATGTGGTCGGGTCGTCGCGTGTGTTTTTCCTGAATCACAGCATGGTTCCCACAGTAGGCGCCCAACTGAAGAGCACCAAGAGTGTGGACTTTATTATTTATCACAGAAACAGGGCGCTCAACCATGAGTCTTCACACACACACACACACACACACACACACACACACACACACACACACACGACGGGTCTTTGCGATTGTGCCAGTCAGTCTAGCCGGTGATTGTCATTTAATTCCCCGGCTACTTCAGGTGGCAAAATAAAACCTAGATGAATGTTTTAAAGCTAACTAACGCGACAGACTTAAGCAGGTGTGTGGGTAAATCACTAAGGCTTTGGGTTCCTCACGTTGCACTCATGCTTTTGAGGATCTGCTTTCCAGCGGCTGCAAGGCTCCCCCCCTTCTTCGCATCTGTGAATTTTGGTACCTGTGTCTGTTCAGACCCACTGAGGTATCAGCACCTCCCGTTTATAGCTGTGAATTGCCTCTCCTCACGCGCTGTGCTCCGAGTTCATGCTTTCTTGACCTCTCAATGCCAAACTTCACCCCTGACCATGCCTTTGGTTGGGCCGCGCTGTCGTGGAAGGGAGACCAAGGAAGCCTGTCCCCTCTGAGCTGGAGCACCTGCGTTTCTTGGTAGCAAGGAGGATGGGCTGTGCTTAGGGAGTTGTGCCTTTTGGTCTCGATTTCCCCCCATGTGTTAGTGTTTGTATAGAAACACGAGTAGATTATTCGCCTGCAAGAACTACCTGCTCTAGTTCAGGAAAAAAAGCAACCATCTGACATTTTATTTATTATTCATCCAGCATTCCATTCCAGTTTTACTGAGATATAATTGACATTACCTGACATTCTAAAAGTGATTTGTCAGTGCAACTTGTGAATTAGAACACTCACACTCATTTCTGAAAGACTTCTAGACATTACGTCTGTTCTCAGGAGAGCAGCCAGAGAGGTCCTGTTAAAATATCAGTCAGATCTGTCTCTCCTCAGCTAAAAACCCTTTAACGGCCCCCGGATGACTCAGAGGAAAAGCCCAAGTCCCACCAGGCCTGGTGACCTGGCTTCCCACTATCTCTGTGACTGCTCCTCTTTCCTGGATCCTGCACCCCTGGTGGACACTGGATCCCCAAACACCAAGCAGGTCCTTCCCCATGCTGTTCCCTCTCCTGAAGAAGTTCCTCCCAGATGCCACCCGGCTCCTTCCTTCACTTCCTTCACACCTTTAGGAAAATAGTCACCTTTGCTGAGACCTTCCCTGGCCATCCCGTCAAAAATTCCAACCTCGCCCCCTCTCACCCAGCGTGAGTGTCCCCCTTAAGCCTGTTCTATTTAGCATCCTTTGCACTTGATGTTTTTCCCCTGTTCATTCTGTGTCACCCCAACACGAGTTCTGCTCCGGGGGGCGGGATTGGTCTGCTTTTGCACACGGCTCAGAAGAGTTCCCGCCACACAGCGCCCAGTCAGGCTCTGCTGAGTAGATGACGAACGTGCCCAATGTTGGTACGGGCCCAGGGATGGGAGCCAAGAGACACGACCCTTAGGGCCTTCGGAGAGAGTGAGGGCTCTTAGTACAAGCAAGAAAGCTTTGAGTAAATTTTAAAGATTGGGTAAAGACTAAAAAGTTAAATTGTGCAGTGACTTGGACCTTCGACATTCTCTAGAGGAAAAAGAGAAAAGGGGACTTATGAAGTGGCCTTAGCGAGCTCTCCAGCCTTGGGGGCAGCCGCGTCACGGCGGCAATCGGGTTGCAGTGTTAAGTGCTGTCTCGGGGGCGAGTCGCCATCTGTAATTCATGTGAAAGATATCAGAAAAATACAAAAACAAGACCTTGAGAATTACATTTCGATTATCAATTACATGTTGACAATGGTGTGAAATGGTCAGTGACCAGGAGATTAAAAGGAACCGGAAGGACATCTTTGGCTCGCCTGTTCCCACTCATTTCTAGTTTTTCCCAGTTGGTTTCTCTGGGGCCCCTCAACTTTGGATATGATTCAATCCCCACTCCTGAGTGGGTGAGAAAACCGGGCTGGGCTTGTGGACGTCTGGACCGGGACCAGCAGTACGCCAGCAGCCAGCTCCGAGGCGTGGTGGGGATTGGACTGTCTCCTGACCAGCCCAGGGTCTCTGCTGGGTCCTGAGAACCCCATGGTCCCCGCTCTGTGGTGCACTAGAGCCTCCCCACTTCTGCCACCTCTGCTGTCCTGGCTGGAGCTGCTGCCTTGGTCTCATTTCCTCAATCCAGGCTCCTTCCCTGCCTGGTGTCCTCAGTCCCCTCCCTGGTCAGGGACATGTCCAAGTTCTGCCATCTCAGGACCGTCCACACAGTGACCACCTGTCTGCCTGTCTGCTGTCCAACCCATCTGTTGGCATGCCCGAGTGTCAGTGTGGACCCTTAGGGCCACCCTCAACATACTCCTTCCTAGACTATGGGGGACAGGCCGGGTGGCAGCAGGGAGGCCGGCCAGGTGACCGCAGTGGGAATAGAGGTGGGGGACGAGGGTGGCTCGGACCAGTGAGTTTTTGGTGGAGATGAAGGAAAGGGTTTCCTATCTCAGGCACCGGCGCCACCCTTTACCAGTTGCTCAAGTCAAGGTCCTGGGAGTTGCCCTTGGTTTCTCTTCTTGCCCCGGCCCATAAGCCATCAGCAAATTCTGTGGCCTCTACTTCCGTAGCATATCTCAAATCAGCTCATTTCTTGCTTTTCTGGCTTCTGTGCTCTTGTCACCATTTTGCTCACCTTGACCACGCATCAGTCTCCTGACTGTCGAGCCACCCCTCTGCTCCAGCCCTTCTATAATCCCTCCTCCACTCAGCAGCCAAGAGAGTCTTGGAAAAAACACATCCTGTGATGTCACCTCTCGCCTCAGAATCCTCTGAAAGCTGCTCACTCCACGCAAAGTGGAATCCCGACTCTGTTCAATCAATGCCCCGCCTATTATACTGCAGTGCCCCCGCCTCGGCTCCAGGAACACCCTAACCTGCTCCCGCCTCGGGGCCTTTGCCCTTGCTGTTCTCTGGAACGCTCTCCCCGGTCTCTGCAAGGCTGCTCAGGGCAGTGCTTTCGGACCCCCTATCAGAAGGGGGCTCAACGTCATGGCGACAACACTCTTCCTAGCATTTATCACTACAAAATATTCTCGTTAACTTACCTTTTGTTAGATTTTGTTGCCTTGTTCTCCTGTATACTAAAACGCAAGTTCAGTGAGGGTAGAGCCTTGTCCACCTTGTTTATTGCTGCGACCCAGCACCTTCAACAGCATCTGGCCTGTTCTAGGTATCGACAAATACGCATTCAGTGAATGAATGAATGAATGAATGAATGAATGAATGAATTTGGCTAGATTCAGTGCATCATCCCCATCTCTCTGGTCTTTATGACTCCTGAGTTTTGTTATCCAAAGCATCTTCCATTACTAACTGCTTTAATCACCTATGAACTTGGTAAACAAGTCATTGAACAAATAGTGACTAAGGCAAAGCCCAAGGTATGTCCCCAGGACAATATCCCTGGGATGATTAACTCTTTTTGTGTAACTACCCTTGAAGATATAAGACATGGGAAATATCCTGCTGAAGGACAAATAACAACATCTGTCACATTTCCCTTATCTGCTTCCCCAGTAAGCCTGTCAGGTCACACCGACACCACTTGTTTGCACAAAATCCTGGTGACTCCAAGGCCTTCACTGTCGGGTGTGTTTCCTGACCCGGTCCTGCCAGAGCAGGTGTGAAGTGTCCACTTCTGCCCAGATGTGTGCTGCTGACCCAAATGGCTTCTGTCCCTGAGCTGGTGTGAGCCTCAGATGCCTCACAGGTGCTTTTCATACCACAAATAGATGCAAAGCCTGTGGGCAGAGGCTGGGTGGCTCTGAGAGCCCTTGGTGCAGAGATTCGGTCTCTCAGCCTCCCAGTCGCTTGACATACAACAAGAGCAAATGGGTCTGCCCTTCACAGAAAAGGGCGGTTGAACACAGCATGTCAGTAACAGGACACCCCAGATACGAGGGCCGAAATGAGATAGAAGTTTATCTTTCGTCAAAACAACACTCGAGGAAGGCTGTCTGAGGCTGGCTTGACTAGTGATGCTGGGACCGGAGCTTCTCCCATTTTGCTCTGCGCTCGCCCACCTGGCTGAAGAAGGCTCCCTGCCTCCCCGGGAGAGATGGGAGAGAAGCGGGGGCATGTCCCCGTGAGGGCACTCTTCAGAACTGCGTGTGACAGTCTTGCTCATTCCCACTGGGATGGATTTAGTCACATGACTTCATCTAGCTGCAAGGGAGGCTGGGAAGTGTCGTCTTGGCTCAGCCACACCTGTCCCTGAAATATGCGCCTCTTCTGGGTTATTTCCCAGCAGACCAGGGACAATCCTCAGGCTCTTCTATCTCTTGCCCACTCCAAATCAATCTGGAACCGGGGCCTGTGGATTCCAGGTCCTCAGTTTCTTTATCAATTTCTTTTTTCCATCCTCACTAATCTCAGAGGCAGCATAGCATTTGTCAGTCGTTTTCCAATCAGATGCCCTCCCTCTGATATCTTCCTTTTGGTCCATACTACACCAGGCAACCAGACATGCTGCCTGATCTGTTGCTCTAATTACATTATTTCCCTGCTCAGAAACATTCAATGCCTCTTAAAATAAAATCTAAATTGCTTAGCATGACTTTCACCTGCACTGCCAGCCTCATCTCCCACTCTCCATCACCAATTACCCCATGAAGCTCAAGATCCAGCCAAGGGAAGGGAGAAAAGAGAACAGAAATTTACTGAGGGCCATTTGTAATAATCAATACTATGGCCTGAAAATTTGTGTGGCCCCAAAATTCGTATGTTGAAATCTAACTCCCAATGTGATGGTATTCGGAGGTGGGGCCTTTGTGAAGTGATTGGGTTATGAGGACAGAGCCCTCAAGAGTGGGATTAGCATCCTTATAAAAGCAGCCCCAGAAAGCTCCCTTGCCCCTCTTCACCACACGAGGACACAGCGAGAAGGTCGTCTATGAACCAGGGACTGGGTCTTAACCAGGCACCGAATCTGCTGGCACCTTGGTCTCAGACGCCCAGCCTCTAGAACTGTGAAATAAATGTCTGTTGTTTATAAGCCCCCCAGTCTATGGTATTCTGTTATTGTAGCCCAGACAGGCAGAGACAATCATCATTGCACCAGGATCTTTTAGACGAGTTGGAAGGTGGCTACTTCCAGGCTGGAGAGGCTGAAATTGAAACGGGCTCCACATGCTCAGTGGCTGCCAGGGCCCTGGCTGTCTGAGTGCAGATCTGCCTCTTCATTTCTGGAGATTTCCACAGACAGCTGCAAAGCCTGGTCTGTGATCGTGGCCAACTAATCATGGACTTACCAGGAGCAAAAGCAATGGGAGCCCCTCAGAGGGCATACCTGAAACAGCTGGAAACACTCCAGGTGTGGGCAGCAGGGCCTGACCTGTGTCACCAGATGTCATTCAAGGCTCTCAACTGATCCCAAAGCCTGCCTCTGTCCACAGACCCAGAGCTCTCATACCACCGAGTGGTATGATCTTAGCCTTCCTGCTGAGCTCCTCCAAAGGGCTCTGAGGTAATTTACTAGCAACCTGTGTATAGGGGGACATGGTGTCTCCACACCTTTCGTGGTCACCTGGACACATGCTCTCTGCTAATACCAATTCCAGGGGACTCAGATACCCCCAGGCTCTACTGGAGAAGGGGTGCCTTCTGGAAGTCAGATAATAGAGTCATGTGACAGAGGAGGGGATTTCTGGCTTTGCCACCTACCATGTGATGTCATACAGGCCCCTTCACTTCCGATGCCTCAGTTTCCGCCATAAAACAGAGACAGTGCAACCTGCCCTGTCAGTTATATAGATACTGAAAGAACTATGCCCGTCTCCTTCCCCTCCCCTCACCCCCACATGCAAATATTTATCAAGGGCCTGCTGTGTGCCAACCCAATTCTAGGCAGCCTGGGATACATTCACGAACAAAATAGGCAAATATCTCAGCACTCATGGAGTTTATATGAGAGTGGGGGAGTACACGCAATAAATAATAAGCGTAGCAAATAAGTAAAGTCGTAGTAATTAAAATGGCAATAAGTGTGCAGTGGGGGGAAAGAGAGGAAAGGAGAACCAGGCAACGGAGATCCAAATCACAGAATGACCCAGGACTCCTGACAATGACCTAGTGCCGTGGGTGTCAATCACTTCGGTCTCAGGATTCCTTTACAGTCGTAAAATGCCTTCCTTATGTGAAGTCTATCCATTTTTACCATATTAGAAATCACAACTGCCAAGCATTGAAAATATTTATTTAAAAATGACGATGATAAACTATCACATGTTCACACGAATAACATTCGTGAATGAAGAGCAACGTATTTCTAAAACAACAAAATATTAGCATGAAGCATGGCATCGGTTTACATTTTTGAAAATCTTCTTAATGTCTGGCTCAACAGAAAGCAGCGGGTCCTCATATCTGCCTTTGAATTCAATCCGTTGCTGTCTCACATGTCACGAAGGCTCTGGAAAACCCCACTGTACTCTCACGGGAGAGCAAGCGTGAAAGAGGCGAACACCACGCATGAAAGCCATTCTGACCTCACAGGTCCCCAACAGGAGGCTCAGAGACCCCTGGGGTTCCTGGCCCATACTTTGAGAACCGTTGCTCTGACGCATCCAATCTCCTCACTTTTCAGATGGGAAAACAGAGTTCCCCCTGGGACAGTGTGAATTTCTGAGGTGTCTCAGCTGCTCGGTAGCACAGGCTGAGGACCAGACACACCCAGGACTTCTTCCCTTAGCCCAAGCTTCTCTCCCCGCATAATGTTTATTTGTTGCTTGATTTTTAAACACAAAGCAAATGCCCAGGCGTTTATTATGCTCAGACTGAAACCTCACCGTCTGAAATAAGTAAGGTACAAGCTTGATGGCCTAGTACAGCCAAAGGTGAGCGGGGCGTGGAGCCCAGGCACAGGGCTGTAAATATCCTGTTTATCGGTCTGTCTCTCGGGGTGCGGTCTGCACAATGCCCCTTTGTGCTTTCTGAAAAGCCTGTGTGTTTTAGGTGTAGCTTTCTCTGCAATGACAGAGTCATTACAATCACAGTAAATATTCCCTTTGATGAATGGCACAAAGGTGACTGAACCTGAATCTTGACTGGTGAGGGCGGGTAATGAGTTGCTCCGGGCCAGCGGTCACGCTTGGAAAAAAATCCCACTTTCTGAACAGGTAGATTTGACACACCTTGACCTCCAAGTCGGCTTAATTACAGCCAACTAGTGTGAACGGGGCAACTCCCCTGGCTCAGGGACTGGAGGGACAGAGCTGCCAGGGGTCAGCCACGACTTTTGGTTTCCATTCCTGGAAGGAACAGACACCCTTCGAGCGAGTGTGGCCCGAACAAACAGTGCCTTCACCCAGCTCCCCAGGTGTCAGGGCATTAGTCATCCAAGTGATATCAAGATGTAGAAAGTTCTGACAGAGTGCAGAGTGAGTCACTTGTCCCCACTGAAGGCCAATGAGACAAACAGAAGGGAAGTAGACAAGTCATATATGGTTCGCTTCCCTCAGCGGGTCCGCCTGGGACGGAGCGAGCGAAGGCCTCCCTCCAGGAAGGCGGCGTCTGGGCGGCCCAGGCCCCTGCACCCAGGGCATGAGGCCTGTGGAATTGGTGGGGACCTGCCGCCCTGCCCCGGGCCTGTTACTTTGGCCCACTGTTCATATGCCAACCTCCCCGGGGGTCCCCCTTGCAGAGTGTGAACAGTAAAGGCAGCCCGGGGAGGGGGGGGAGGCAGAGGGGCTCCCGGAGGAGGGGGAAGGAGGGGCCGCAAGCGGGGTGCGGGGGCGCTTGGAAACAGGAAGGCCAGCTCCAGAGAGGCTCACGTTATTCTTCCAACTTACAGCTTTAACTAAGAACCTGTGTTTTAAGATTTTTAGACATTTTTGAGAACATAAAAAAACTGGGTTGACAAGACTTTTATGGCCGTGGCAAATTTGAATTATTCAGTATTTACCATGTTTCTTGAAACTCTGGAGTAAGTTTAAGATGTTTAATGTACTATATTCTATAAAATAAAAAAAATTATTTTTATGTTTTCTTTTTCCAGTTTTCGACTCTTTCATTGATTTTGGCCCTAAAGCAGAACAATAATTAAGCAGAGGTGGAAAACCCTGGGTTGTAGATCCTGTCTCATGACAAGGCTCGATACTAATGCCCACTTAGAAGTCACTGCTTTAAAATCTAGGAAAGTGTACAGACACAAGTCAGACTATGTGAAGAGTTTTGCACCATATTGATGGCTAGCATGAAATAGTTTAAAGAACCGTAGACTTCTTTCTACCGAAAGGACGTTTGAATGCCCTTCTCTCTCGCAAGGAGACTTTGACTTTCTTCTCAGTGACACTCACTCACCTCGTGTCGCTTGCGACGAATGACATTCGTTCATGTAACATACCAATGTTGGGCTCTGCACCGGGTCGGTGCTGTGCGTGCGGGTGAGAGGAGCTTTGCTTCTGCTGTGACTGGCCAAGGTTTTGTGCGTCTCCCCAGGCGCCCAAGGACGGGCCTCCCTCAGCCCTAATCACCGCGCTGCGCAGGGAGCCACAGGACGCAGGCTCCTCAGTGGTGCCTCTTCTAGTTCCCCCCATCAGCCCACGCAGCAGGTAGGTGCTCAGGGACAGACGCAGGTGGCAGGAAGAAAAATAAGATTTAGTATGATGTCATCAAGCCGTACATTTTAGGAGAAGATCCCCATCTTGATAGAGAACTTTCTTTTTAGCGGTCGCTTTGCGATGGCCTGTGACTTATCAGGGGACACAGGAATTTCAGGAGGAGCTTAAGAAAGCCCGGCCATCAGGACACAGGCGCAGAGGCTGAGACGCAGCGGGGCTCACGGACCTGCAGCTTGGCCCTCTCAGGAGGGGATCACAGACGTGCCCGGGAGCTCGTCGCCCAGCCTCAAGGGCCAGGGTGACCACCAACGCCGCAGCTCCTGATCGTGTCGAAACAAACCGCTAGGCCCAAGAGGGAGCGGTGCCTGCCCGGGTGCCACGTCAGCGAACGGGAGCGGACAACTTCCACGGCCCTGCGGGTGCCGCGCTTGACCAGAAACGGCCTCTGCAGGCAGCCAAGGCCCGAACCCGGGCCGCGTCCCGGCTCCGCGCGGCCTCCCTGGTTTTCGCTCCCAGCCCCACCGAAGCTTCCACCCCCTGCGTGGACCTTGTCTGCTGCGCGACCTGTTAAATAGTTTGCTTGTTTCATCTAAATTGTCTTCTTTAAGCATTTTTAACAGTATCCTTGGGGCCTGTTAACAGGTCAACTGAGGCCTGTAACATTTCTAAGAGCTGATTTGAGCACAGATCGTTTGGACTTGGCAGTGCCCAACCAGAAGTGGGTAGGAGTGGCCCGGCAGCGGGGAACAGGCCGTTTAGGGAAGGTTCGGAAGCAAAGGAAGGAAGCTATTGACTGGCTGCCACTTCAAGCCTCGTTGGCTGTTTGTCATTGGCTGTCCTTAGCATTCTCACTTCCTGACCTGGAGGCATTTACAGGCTTAGATTTTGGTTGGCTGACGTAGGCCACCGTGGCAGTAAGGTCACCTCTGTCTAACGACCTCCTTGTTTAATTAACTTAACAGGCCTAAGGTGCCAAATTTGGGATTAGAAACCTACAAAAACTTAATTGCAGGACCCCAACCTTAAAAGGAATAGGTGGCCAAATAGCAGCCACATTTGAAGAACTATGCGGTATGCAGGCACATGTTTTATTTTTATTTTTTGACAACTGGATGTTTTAGTTTGTGTTATACAGTGTGTGAGTCAATTCAGCACCAACCTGGTGGGATGACATGCTCACACTACACTGAGTGTGAGCTCTGTTTTGGATGGATTTTGAAGGCAGCCAAACAGCTTGGGTTTGGTCCTGGCATGGGTTCGGCCTTGGCTCCGTGGTTCACTAGCTATGTGACCTTGGGCCAGGAACTGACCCTCTCTGGGCCTCGGCTGTAACATAGGGATCATAGCATATTCCACCTGATGTTGTGAGGGCCAGTGGCCACCCTGACGATTTATGGATCTATCATCTATCTATCTATCTATCTATCTATCTATCTATCATCTATCTATCTATCTATCTATCTATCTATCTATCTATCTATCTATCATCATCTATCTATCATCTATCATCTATCTATCATCTATCATCTATCGATCTCCCGGTCTATAGACCAGGTCACATACATGGTGTGTTGGCACAATCTGTACTGGGAACATAAGCTCTGGCATTGGCTACCCCACACCTGAAAATAATCGAATTTGATGCTTTTGGATAAAGTAGGATTGTTTACTTCTCTAATTTGAGAAACTGGCAGAATGTGAAAGTTTGAGAATCTAGTGCAACGTAGTAAATATGGGAAACTGAAAGGGAACGGAAGGTATTATTTCCTTGTCTTTGCTCTGTCCCACTGCTTTGTAATAGAACGTACATGACTTTTCAGTTCAGTTTAATTACGTCAGATGATGGCCTGAACGAACCCACGCTGGCGAGCAGGAGCTCACCGTCCCCTCTGCTTGTAGCCATTAAACACACAGCCTGGTTCTTACTCTATGAAAAGGGCTCAGGTTCTGAACCTCCTCTTAGGGCTGTGGGGGGATCAGAGGCAATGTTTGCTCAGAGCCGGACTGGAGTAAACGCCTTCAGCAAAGCCTGCTGCTTCCTTCTCAGGAGGCCTTCTTTAAGTCATGTAAATACTGGCAGATCTCCTTTTAATACGTTTTGCTTTACTGTGCTCACAGATATTGCATTTTTTACAAATTGGAGGGAAGACCCTCCACCAGCAAAAAGGTTAGGACTTGCTGAAGGCTCAGATGGTGGTTAGCATTCTTTAGGAATAAAGTATTTTTAACCAAGGTATGTACATTGGTTTCTTTTTTTTAGACATATTGCTATTGCCCACTTAAACTACAGTGTAGTGTAAACCTAACACTTATGTGCACTGGGAAACCAAAATATTCATGTGATACTCGCTTTATTACAGTATTCGCTTTATTGTGGTGTCTGGAGCCAACCGCAATATCTCGGAGGTACGCCTGTAGAAACTTTGGATTTAAGTCGAACCGGATGTTTGGTTAACAATGAGCGATTCTCCAACAAGCCCAAAGTGAACCACTGGGTGGAAATAAATCATAGCCCGAAAGCCTTCCCGTTTGATAAGGACTTGGTCGACATGACAGTCCTGAGAGAGAGTTTGCTCTTTCCTTGAACAGAACCCTATTTGACTAATGTACATAAATCTAGAATGCCAAATTAATCCCTCGCATTTCAAAGGTTTCTGTCTACGATTTCGAAGACGTAGACTGGTAGAGCAGATTCCTGTAGCCAGTCAGAGTCAGTAAAACTGAAATTCTGGGCAAGAGGTTTTCTTTCTAACCGGGATCCTTTCTCCAGTGCTCAATCTAAATGTCATCTTACGAGGAAGGCCTTCCTGACCTCAGGCCAGGCTCGATTCTGGCGAAGTGACCCAGGGAGGCTCGGGGTGGTGGTGTGATGGGGCAGATGCTCAGGGCACCTTACAACAGCCGAAAGGAACTTTGCAAAGCTCGAGGTCGGCCGCACACTCTCCCTGCCGGTCCCTCCCCCACGGTGTCACTGCCACAGAGGCTTTCTGCACACCTGGTGTGTCTCCTGCTCCCTTATTTCCCCAGGTGCAGGGGTGATGCCCAGGCAGAGGCGACAGGCCAGCTTCCCACAGAGGCCTGGCCTCTGCTATGCTGCAGCATCTTACTTCTAGTTACTGTAAGAACATCCAAACCTATAGAGAACTTTACAAAAATTTACTTGAACCAAACAGAAGATACTCCTGGAGGCAAGGTCTCAACAGGCTGGAAAAATGCTTCCTAGAAGGCGGTTTGCGGCTTCTTTGGTGCATTTGGAATTAAGGAGGGGACGTAAGGAAGATTACCTGGAGGTGGGAGAAAGCAAGGTGGGGAAAAGGTTACAAAACAGTTAAGACGGGCTCTCTCGGATGGTTTCCCTTCAGCAAGGTTTGAAAAGAGGCCTTTCAAAGGTGTGTTAACCTAGATGCACAGAAAGAATGCTTAAGGCAAAGACAAAACCTTTTACTAAAGAAGTTAAATGCCTGGGGTGGACTACCCACTATGACTTGCCCAGTTAGGAATTTATGATTGGATCACCCCGTCAGGTTACTTTCCATGGAACCTCTGTTTTGCCCACAGATAATGTCAGGTTTTGAGATCCAGGAGGGCAGATCTGAAGCCCAGCACTTGGCACAGCTGTCGGTGCCTGACTGGAGATGGTCACCTCTAATGGTTACGTGGAATGGCCAACACTGTGATTCTGTTCCTTCCACCATAGAGGAGTATCCTGCTTTTCCTTTGGAATTAACCTGAGATTATGCACCCAGCACAATGAGCTGGGGTCTCAACGACCGTCTCCTGAGTAGGCAGTGGAAGACAGAGGTAGGGGGCTGGGCTGGACCTGGTGGGTCCGGGTAGCAATGTGTGCGGATAGCACTCTAGAAGTGTCTTTCTGGCCACTGTGTGAAGCCGGATGAAACCAGGAAGCCTGATGGCATGGAGTCAAGTTGAGGTAAGAGCAGTGGAGATAAGACGGAGCATTGCTGAGCCTGTGTCTGGAGCAAGTTCTTTATTGTGGAAATTTGTGAGAAAAAAACCATTAATTGAGAAGTACCAGACCCCATTCCAGGTTAAGAAACAACTGAAAATGGTGGTTGAAATAACCCAAACAACTAGATGTGTGGAAATAAACGAGGAGGCTCTACCTCCTCCTGGTGTCACCTCGGGCACGTGACCCTAACTATTTCCAATTCTCATTTTACTGTTGTGAAGGTGGAAAGGATCATTCCTCCAAAAGTCAGACGTGGGGCTACCATCCTAACAGGCCCTTCCACTCCTAGGTACATACCCAAGAGAAATGGAAATGCACGTCCACACGGAGACTCCCAGCGGCATCGGTCATCACAGCCGGACGGCGGGAGCCACCCCAGTGCCCCTCAGCACGTGGAAGGAATAACTGAGACGCACACATCCCTGGAACATCACGCGGCCGCGGGAAGTCCTACAACCCGGTGAACCTTGAGCCACTGTGCTAGGTGAGAGGCCAGCCACAGAAGACCACGTACATGTGATTCCACGCATGAGATTCCACAATAGTCAAGTCTATAGATTCAGGAGGTAGATTAGTGGTTGCCTAGGGCTCGGGGGACTGGAGCGACAATGGGGTGCTAGCTGATGGGAGCAGGGTTTCTTTGGAGGTGATGAAAATATTCTAAGAAAAGCAGCCAGACACAGGTCACACATTGTATGACTCCATTAGTACGAAATATGTTCAAGAGGCAAATCCATAGACAGGAAGCAGATGGGTGGTTGGGGGGGGGATGGGCAGTTATTATTTGATGGGTACGAGGTATTTTTCAGGAGTGAGAAAAAGACTTGAAACTGGACAGGGGTGTGGCTGCACAACATTGTGAATGTGCTAAATGCCGCTGAACTGTATGCTTTAAAATGGCTAATTGTATGTTATGTGAATTTCACCGCAATTACAAAAATGATGAAAGGAATCATAGCCCATGATAAGTGTGCGGTGACTAACAACCGCTGCTATTGCCCTGTCCTTAGGACTGTCAGCCACGCTGGCATTCTTTCCTGCCCGTTACTAGCAGGCTGTTTAAGGCTTTCTCACGCGCGTTGCATCACATATATTAAAATGCACCCACGTCACAGCTTAAATATTTTTGAACGTAGAATAGCTTGAGAAGATTTTTTTAAAAATAATATTGCTTTCAAAATTAGTTGGCTACCAGGTACTAATTTAATGTATTGTGCATACTTGAGAATTCTGAATTCTGGCAAAGTGAGAAAATCAAGCTTACAAATTGGTTTCAAATGTAGTGGAATTTGCACATATTCAGAATCCAACAATCAGTGAATTGAGACAGCGTTATAGTTTGTACACATTGGATGATACAATTTTGATATCACCATTTTCCTTCCTCATCTAGGCTTTCAAACATTTGTATACCCCACTCAAAACGTTATTAGCTGAAAGCAGTAGCCCACAATGCCAAATAGATAAATCAGCCCCATAACAAGCACCCTTTGGATTTCTGTTCTCTTATTTGCAAATAATATCAACAGAATATGGAGTCCAAGCAGGGTTTTTTATGTGTAAGGCCAAGCTGAGATATTAGTATGGTTTTGAGGGCTTGGCCGATCTTTCAATGTGGGAGGAAGCTCGGTCAGGATTGGGGAGGGTCATGATATAACAGTTCAGGATAAATGCAGACGGCGAGGTGAGGGTTTTAAGGAGATTCTCAAAAGAGTCATGAAGGATAAACAGTCCTCAGTACTATCTATTGAATAGTGGAATCATTGGATGTTTATTTAAGTGCATTTTTCTGGGAAGATCCTGTAGTAAGCAACAAAGTCAGGAACTTCTATTTTCCCGGACGAGGATTTCTCAGAATACTAGAGCCATCGATGAGCACAGTGGGACGGCACAGTCACGGGAGGGAAGGCGGCTTGAGAGTGAAGTCACGTCAGCGTAGACAGGAAACTGGGGGTGTAGATGGTTTCTGCTCCCGAAGGTAATCCGAGACCATGTCACCGAGGATTTAAATATTTGCAGAAATTTGGGTTTTATTTGGAGGAAAATGACACAACCAGAGCTTGTTTTGGAGCATGAAAGTGGCAGCAGACCAAAGACCTAGAGGCCGGTGAGATGGATATTGAAATAGTTCAGGCGAGAGGGGGTGAGAACTTCTACTAGAGAGAGTGTAGCGTTTACTACCCACGTGTTCATTCACCAGAAAACACTGCTGGGTTTCGTCTGAGTGGCAGGCCCTGCTCTCCATGCTGGGGTGCTTGGGGACCAGTACAGGCCAGGGCCTGTTTGTGTGATGCTTAGCTAAGGCTCACCCAATGCATACATGTAGGATGAGTGACTTCACGCCTCTGCTCAAAAGCCTTCTGAGTCCAACACTGATTGTTTTAGGTGAAAGTCTCACCAGTCTCCAATTTGAAGTCCTCTGTATTAGTGTCCTATGGCTGTTCTAACAAACGAGCACAAACTTAGTGGCTGAAAATAACACAGTCTTGTTCTCGCACAGTTCTGGAGGTTGCAAGTCCTAATATCAAGGTGTCAGCAGGGCTGCATTCCTAGTGGAGTGTCTAGTGAAGGATCTGTTTCTTGGCCTCTTCCAGATTCTATGGGCCACCTGCACTCCTTGGCTAATGGCGCCTCCTCTGTCTTCAAGGCTAGCATCATGCATCGAATCTTGGAATCTCTCTCTGACCTCAACTTCCATCATGATAGCTCTTTCTCTGAGTCAGACACTCCTGCCTCCCTCTTATAAAGATTCTTGTGGTTATATTTAGGGTCCACCTGGATAATCCAGGATAACCTCCGCATCTCAAGGTCCTTAACTTAATCACATCTGCAATGTCCTTTTTGCCATGTAAGGTAGCGTTTACAGGTTTGGGGGATTTAGACTTGGACACCCACGAAGGGCCATTCTTCCACCCACCACTCTCTCCAAGACTGCGTCCCACCCTTCTTCCCCTTGACCCCTCTTGCTCTCTGTTCCCCAGTGGAAGTTTCTACTCCACCCAAGCTAGTTTTCTCACCATCCTGCCCCACACTCATACTGGCTTCCAGAGTTCTCTCATAATATCCTAACCCTTCTCTTGACTCTTCCAAATTCTCACCATCCTTGAAGGTCTCTTGAAGCCCACCTCCTCCGGGAAGCCCCCCCTTGAAGACTGCAGCCCACCTTTCTTCCTCCATGCCAGACCCTTCTCATTCACTGTAAACATGACAAGATCCTGCTAGCTTTTTTATGTTTCTATCTTCTCTTTTTGAGGGCAGACACTGAGCCTCAGCCATTGCTCATTGAATCAAATAAATTTAAGAGCAACGTATTATTTTTACCTAGAGAGCATAGAGCGATGAGAAAGTCATACGATGTCAGTAGCCAAATAAATGAAGCCAGATGGAGTGGAAACTGTGAGCAGCAGTCTGGTCTCTCATTGAATGGAATGAATGGGAGCAAGATGTGGCCTGCCGATGGGCTTGGACAGGCACTGAGGAAGAACCCCCCTAGTCTCCGAGCCTTGAGTCATGGAATTACAAGGGTGGGCTGTAGAATCTCGTATGCAGCTGCCTTTAGAAGCAGGGCACAGACTACCCCTCGAGGACGCAGCCATGCTTAGATTCGGGGAATGAACGGAACGGCCCTTTCAGTTTTCTCTTGCTCTAGGAGTCTAAAGCGAATTGGGTCTCGGGTGAGCATCACTGCGTTCCTTTCCTGCTGCTTCTCTTTCTCTTCCCAACTGCGACTGTTTGGGACTGATTTTGAACTATACACCAGATCAGGAAAATGCCCCCAGATAAGTTATTCCAAAGCACCCTGCTCGGTGGTGTCTATCTATACTTCCCAGAAACTAGATGCATAGTCAGGATACTAATGCTAACAAACAATCCTCAAATCTCGGTGTCTTATAATAAAGACCTGTTCTTCCCTCCTCCACAGTCCAACGCAGCCTGGGTGGCTCCCTTGGGCTCTCCTCCCAGTGGTAACTCAGGGATCCAGTCTGCTTGTATCGAGTGAAACCACCATCTTCACATATGACCTCTAGGGTCGTGATGGAAGGGGAAGAGAGTGCACCAAAGATCCTGCAGGGAGCGTTATGGCCAAGCCCACGAGTAGCTCCCATCCCTCTGTCCACCGTTCTGGGCTCAGGGAAATGGCCAGCCTAAATGCAAGGGAGGCTGGGAAAGTTTTTCTCCCCGGTGCCCAGGCAGAGGACATGGGGCTGTGAATGTCTTGCCTTGCCCACCTCGGCCAGAGCATGTCTAGACCTACCAACCATCACCTGTGGCCTCACCCATATGCTTGATTAATACAGTATTTCATCCTAGTACTCACAGATGTCTTGGCAGCATGGAGACCAACCTTCAGGTCACTTGACCGATGATGGTATTATATCGGCTTGGTCAGAGACTGCTTTTTCAGCTTCTGCCAACTTGCCCAACTGGTGCCCACAATCGAGTGGCAGTTTCCTATGAATAAAAACGCTCGATTTCAGGAAGACGATGCCATGCAACCTAAAGCGATTTGGGATCAAGGCTTTGTTTTGACTTTCTTTTCTGATGGTTTAAGGAAGAACCAAGATCCAGATCATTTGGCTTCAAATGAAAGGAAAGGTGGGCTTTTGTACCGTAGACCTCAGCAAGCAGGTGTGTCCACGCTCGCAAGTGGTCAGCAAGGTGACTGTGCCCTGACGGCCAAGGGCACCAGTTCTTCTCCCTGTGCCGGTCGTGGAGCTGGGCACTGGCTGGCTGGGGAGGGAATCGCCAAAGACGACTCCCAGGCCAGCTTCCCAGCCCATTTCACCTTCCTGCCCTGGCACCCCCAGCTCAGTCCTCAGCCCCTCCAAAGCAGCTACAGCCTCCTTCAGGGGAAAACTCGGTCCAAGGACAAGTGTCTTTGCTGCTCCCTCTGGAGGGCAGGGACGACCTGCTTTGGCAGAGTCTGGTAGAATTTTTTACCATATTAAGGGAAGTATGGTCAAAGATGGACTTGTCTGCCTCCTCTAATTCCTTTTCAGTTTGAAATTCCTTACTCTTACTCTTGCACTCAGCAAGGGAATGTATGTGAAGTGCTTCCTAGGGCTTGACAGGCAAAAAAAAGCGAATTGCTCTACTTATAAATGACCTTTCTGCATGGTGCTAGTTTTCTTGGTAATCTCACTGAGATGTCCCCTCACTGAAATGCAGATTTACTTACCATCTTTCTGGTCTCGGGTCTTTGCACCGAGAGAGTGAGAGGCAGGCCTGTTCCCACTGAGGACCTCGGTCCCACGGCCCACTCTCACTCCAGAATCCCGCCGGCTCCTAACTTCTCCCACTGACGTCAGCTTGGCCAACCCCCAAATTCCAGTGACTTGTTTCCCATCGCCTCCCACTTGGTACTCTCTGAAAAGTATTCTGAGGCAGTCTGAGTACTGGAGTCTTCTGGAATGTTCTTCAATAAATCAGTGAATACCATGAGAATGTATGAGCCAAGGAGGTATCACAACACAGGCAAGAGAATGCTCTTTTTGACTGTGCCGTGCGCACACCTGCCTCCCACGGCACAGCAGGCCTTTTACTGGGAAACAGAATGTTCCCGCTTCTGCCACTGGCTGCCACAGCCCAGTGAAGATTCACCTATTGGGAAAGAAATGAAAGCCAAGACGTCTTTGAACTTAACTGTTTTATGTGTTTTCATAACATTTTGGTCCGGGACATCTGTCTTTGCTTAAAAGCACATCTATTTATATCAACGAGCGTTTACATTGAATCCCTGGAGACTGATTCACACAGATGTTGCATGAATACAGTCCACTTCGAAAAAAAATGTGGCATTTATTTCTATCCCACTCCTTCCCCAATAAAGTTACATCCCAGGAATTTGTAAACTGTATAGTTCTGTGTGCGCAAAATACATCCTTTTAGCTTTTGCACAACACGTGACTCATGTTATTGTTGTGATGGTTGAACGAGTGAGTCATGTTCGTACTAGGAGGTCTGGAGGACTGCGGGCCAGGGGAGCCAACCAGCTTAGGAGGCTTGTAATGGGATTACTCATTCAAATAGAGACCCGAGTGGAGGCTAGGAGCCGTGTGCCCAGATGTTTATACAACCACCGCCTTGGCGTGGATGGTGGAGCACGGAGCACAGGCAAGCTGGCAGTGGGTGGGGAAGACTGGGGTTGATGTTACAGGGCATGGCAATGCCAAAGATCTTGTCAGACCCTCATGGACAACTGGAGGGGAGGAACCGAGGAGAAACCACACTCCACTGAATTATCTGTCCCCTACGTCCATCCCACTCGTCGGTGGCACACAGGAAATCTACTCCTACAACACGTATCTGTCTTTATTTGTGCCTAAGCAGAGTTCATTTTGATGGAATACAATTTGTGAAGCCATTTCTTCTTTATTCTATGAACTGACATCTGTAACTTATATACACAGCGACCTCTTTCCTTGGAGAAAATTTATACCTAATAAAGGTCACCTCAAGTGAACTCACTTAAGAGGGGCAACACGACTTCATAGAACCAGTGGGGGGAAAGTGTGGCAACTGAAACGTCATCTTGGAAAATAAAACTAAAATGATGGAAATAAGTATTTTGGCTTTTTATTAATAAATTTCAGGTTATAACTGCAACACCAGGCCTCATTGCCCCCTGGACAAGTCCAGTAGTTCCTCAGTCTCCTTCTCTAAATCCAGGAGACCTCATGTCCTTGGCAGGATTAGAAGTTTCACTTTGTCGTTAGCTTGCATCATCTTTGCAGTGTTTCAGATGGTTTCATTCTCTGTCTGTTAATGAGGCCGGTGTAGACACTGACCCAGTAATCTGCGATCAAGACTGGTGCTGGGCGTGGAGTGGTTTGAGTGTCACTACTTCTCTAAGTGGTCAATTCATTAGGGAATATTTTAGAATTTGTGATTAATTTGGCTTTGTTATGCAATGTTATCATAATTCTGATTTTAGGACAGATGCTCTGATAAAAGGTTCCTCTTTAACATCTATTGGTAGCTATTAAGGGCAAGACATTGTATCTCCATTAGTTCATCTAAACCTCATGATGACCCACTAATTTAAATATGACTGTCCAGTTTTATAGATATGGAAATCAGAGGCCCAGAGAGGTTAAGTAACATGCCTGAAGCCACACAGTGGATAATGGAGGTGTGCCTGCTTTCTAAGCCTGTGACCCTAACCTCTGGTCCAAGTCAACTGTGCTGGGTGGCTAAATATCTAAAGATCCCATTTACCCACAGACAGTAAGCAGTCCTCAGTTTTCCAAACCCCCGAACCTCTGGCCTTGACCAAAAGGAACCCCTCTGCACTCAGTTGAAAGGTAAGGCCAGTGAGCAGGCGCTGGCTTCGGTTAGGATTTTGATTCTATGTGCCTGTGTTACAATCCAGAGCCAGTTCCCTATCACAGTCGCGGAGCATCTTAGTCGGTACCTCAGAGCATAGGAAACATTCTCACAAGGAATAACTTTCCAGAACATGGAAACCCTCCCTGGCAAAGATCGTCTCTCTAGGTCACGGGTATTTCGCTACCGGATGAGAACCGAGTTGATATCTGTGACTAAGGCACTGCGAGAGCCCCCCAGACATAAGCATCTTCAGACAAACCCTCCATTAGTATTTGCCGCTTCCCTGATGTCAACCAACAGATCAGGCGGCCTGCGGGCCAGGCCAGTTTCCATCAGCTCTTCCTGTGTGCCATGGGAAACGCCTGTGAAAATGTCAAATCCTTCGTGGGCGCCGAGGGTACCATGTGGACCGCGAGCAGGCAGGTGGAGGCACCAGGGAGGGATGAGATCCCGGGTGTTTCTTACGGGAGCCCCTGATGGCTGCTGGGCCAGGTGGCCCGCCCACGGCGGTGATGCTGTGGGACAGGAAGGTTTGGACCAAGGAAACTGGGTCTCGAGGACAGGTCGTTTGCTTGCAGGTTACTTGTCAAGCAGGGGCCTCCTAAGCCCAGCCCTTGGCGGTCTCATGCTGGCCAGATCATCTTTCCAAGCTTGGTTTCCTCTTTTCTAATACACAAAAAATAGCAACGCCAAGCGCAGGAGGTGTTGGAGAATCCAAGGCAATTTAACTGGAGAAAATAGGTGAGTGTTGTCAGCGGTGAAAAGCTGATTTCTAGGGAAGGGCGGATGAAAAATTGAACTTTGCACAGAAGTGAATTTTCTCCCCTCTCGCATTAATGTTTCATTAACGATAAAATCACGTTGCCATGTTAGGAGACACATTTTTGGGAGAAAACATCTGGACATACAAATCCAAAAGGAAATCCAGGCCAGTACCGTCTGACGACTGCTCTGAGGCTCTAACGAGGCACGCTAGACTACGTCCTGAGTGACCTAATAAACAGGCCTGTCCACCACTGTAGTTATCAGAAGTAATTTACGTGATGCTTTTGAGTTTGCCATGCACGACCATCTCACGGCAAACCCTGTTTAATGCGCCGAATTCCAAGCCCTGTTACTCATTTGTGGAGGGTGTATATTTGGACGTGACTATCTGCAATTAGGCTTAATTAAAACCACCCACCTAGAGCATGCTGCAAGACCAGCATTTAAAAATAGGAGCTGGATAATTAAGGTCATTAATAGGAACTGATTATTTAGTTTATGATCGCTTAAGAAACAAATAGGGATCAGCAGTTTTCTCCTTTCTAATAAAAAACAGGGCGCAAAGAGCGAACCCTGTTTGTGCCCCTGGGTGGGGGGTGAGAGGAAAGCCCCCCTCCCCGGGCAGAACAAGCAACCGGGTGGGGCTGGAGGCAGCCTCCTCAGACCCCTGGGCCTTGGAACTCCGCCTGAAAAGCCCCAGGTGGCCCACGGCCCTCGTTCTGGGACAGGCCTCCTGGAATGAATTCTTTGTCACTGCTGGTGCTGTGGTTACTGCACGATTTTTCTAAGGCCACAGGGAAGCTATTGATGAAACTCCTGGATCACCCACAGTCTCCTACTACTTGCCGTAAATAAACAGTTTATGTACAGGGCTGCGCAGAGATGCTCCCCATTCTTTGGCCTCGCTGGTGGGCTTAAAGAGCTTTCTCCCGCGGAACAATGGGGCCTTTCACAGCAGGTGCGAGGCATCCAGGCATCAGGCATCCAGCTCTAACAGCGCCCAGCTGACCTCAGGGATCCGCAACGCATGCAGCTGGTGTCAAGTGGGGCCTGGTGGGAAGGTGACAGGTTAAACTCAAGCAGGGCCCCCGAGGCTAATATCTGCAGGCTGATGCCCAGTGAGAAAAGAAAAGATCTTTTCTGGCCGTGATTTCCCCCCCGCAGGCTTCAGCTGGGTTTTTTCACAGAAATCAAGAATAAATGTTTTGCGAGTGTGTGTCACACGGGGCAACTAACCAGGTGAGAGGGTAAGTTTCTACGCCTTCCTCTGAAGCTTGCGCGCCAGGCCCTGAGCGTCGTTTCCAGGCTGCGAGGAGGTTTATTGGGTGCCTGGCTCAGCTGCAGGAGAAGCAGCCCTGCCCGCCAGGGTCTGAAGTCATGTCCTGCCTGTCTAGAAAGAATGTTCCATGTTTCGAGTACAGGCCTCATCGTTTCACAGGTGAAGTCAATCCCATTCAAAATGTTTACTCCTACGTGGGGTTTTTTGGGGGAGGGGTGGGAGGTAGGGTTGGTTTAGTTGCCCAAGAAAATGATGTAAATCTGCTTCTGATGTGTTTTTAAAGTTGATTAGGATTTCAGTTGATTAAGTAGGATTTCGTGCCCATTACGAAACAAACCCCTTTAGGAAAGCCGCCCCGTGGGGTTTCCCAGCCTCGGCAGTGCTGGCACTCGGCGTCGGATCGGTGTTTGGTTGTGGGCTGTCCTGTGCAGTGGTGGACGTTTAACGGCCTCGCTGGTCTCCACCCACGAACATCAGTAGCACCTCACACCGGCTGTGACAATCCAAGATGTTTCCAGATGTTGCCAGATGTCCCCTGGGGTGGGAGCAGGTCGCCCCCGTTGAAAACCCATGTAACCTGATGAATCAGGGTGGGGAAATGAATTCTTCCCCTCTCAATGCCAGAATATCTTGAACAAATTTTGTTTTCCTGAGGCATTCACGGAATTACTGAATCCAAGGTGGTTTACCCTTTTCAAGAAGGTAAAAATCTACGCTTCTAATCACTGTTTTTCCTTTGTGATTTACCTCCAAAATTTTCAAGATTCAGGAATTAAATTGCCCATTAGCCACCTTGCATTTTATAGATGAGGTCTATTTTCTACCTGACTCAAGATGAGGTCTATTTTCTACCTGACTCATTTCCACTGGCTCTTCAGGTCCTTTCTCACTGACAGCGTTTCTGCCATTGAAACTACTGACCCTTGCGGGGTTTCTCTAGTGACCCGTTTCTGGGCCGTGGAACAGAGACCTCACACATTCACGGTGACGAGCCTTAGCTTTACTGGTCTCCAGACTTTGTGGAGTGCAAGTCAGGGTGCTGCGGGCGACCCTGTTTCCTCAGGGGGCGTCGTAAGTGTATAATCGCCTGTCCGTCCTACAGCGGGGCCCTGAGACCCTCGCGCAGTCACTTTCTGAGATCACTCCCCTCTGCTGGTGTGGAAAGAGGCCCGGAGCGTGCTGGTGAGCGAGAAAGCCAGTGGGACCGTGGCTTTAAAATAAGACAAAACAAAAGACAGTGTTGGCGCCTGTTTGTGCGGGGACTGGAGAGTGTCCGCTCAGGGTATCCACGCGTGTTAAAAAGAGTTGCTCTGGGGAGTCTGAAATGGAGAAAGGTGGCAGGTGGAGGTGGGGGTGGGGGCGCTTCTATTTTGACTTCAGACGCTTTTGTACCGTAAGTTTTTGATCAGAATCACTGCTTTGATAACTTAAGTAAAACTTAATTTCCCTTTCTTTCTGTTTGTCTTTCTTTTTGCTCCCAGACATGTCACCTTTCACTTTCAGTTTGAACAAGGGCCTTTTCACTTGCCTTCGGCAACGTGTCAGATGGTCCAGGGCAGTCGTTTCACCTGCCTCAGCCGACGGGGCTGTGCCACCGCATGTTGTTGCTTCGTAGCATGTGCAAGGCTGCTGCTATGTGGCAGCCGGGGCATCGGGCAGCGCAGGATGGGCAAGGCCTCCCGACGACCTCTAAGTGAGGCGGCCCGCCGAGAACGGGCAGACAGAGGGACCTGTTAGAAAATCAGGCAGAAGCAAACTGGGGACGCGTGCTGACAGAGCGCAGACATGCAAACACAGTCGACTGGGCCTGGAAGCAGTTACTTTAATAAGATGAATCAGAAGAAGGACAAGGCTGGCCCTGGGGACCAGGATGTTGTCCGAGTGTCCTATGGCTGCTGTAGGAAAGTTCTACAAACTGGGAGCTTAAAGAAAAGAAAGTTATTTCCCCACAATCCTGGAGGCTGGAAGCCTGGAATTGAGGTGTTGACAGGGCCCTGCTCTCTCTGAAACCTGCCGGGAGGATCCTTCCTGCCTCTTCCAGCTTCTGGAGGTTTCCAGCAGTTCTTGGCGTCCCTTGGCTTATAGACACATCACTCTAGTCTCTGCCTCCATTCTCCCCAGGCCTTCTCCCTGTGTCTCTGTCTCTGAGCCTCCTTTCTCTCTTTATGGGGACACCAGTCACGTTGAATTAAAGGCCTGCCCTAATCCAGTATGACCTCTTCTTAACTAATTATAACTGCAAATAATCCAAATAAGGTGACATTCTAGGGGGCAGAGGTTAGGACTTCAGTGTGTCATTTTGGGGACATATCAGTCCTTAGCACAGTCCTCTGCAGGCTTTGTTATTTGACTGTGGTCTTTACTGCCTCATCCCGGCTGGACCTAAGTATGGAGCTGGAGCGCAGGTGGATGGTGGTGCTGAGCTTGGCCAACCTGCGGCGTATAAAATCGCCAGATTTGCCCTGGCTGATTTGCCTCAGTGGTTAGAGCGTCGGATTTTGGACTGAAGGGTTGAACGGTTGAAGGGTCCCGGTTCGATTCCGGCCAAGGGCACGTACCTCAGTCATAGGCTTGATCCCCGGCCCTGGTTGGGGCACGTGTGGGAGGCAACCAATTGATGTGTCTCTCTCACAATGATGTTTCTCTCTCTCTCTTTGTCTCTCCCTTCCACTCTCTCTGAAAAGCAATGGAAAAAGTATCCTTGAGTGAGGATTTTTAAAAAGTGCCAGATTTGCACTGTGAAATATCAATGATTAGGACTCAGTGCCTATGGACGTGGAAGTAGATGGTCCACTTAGGAGGATGGGATAAAGGTTGTTTCTGAGCCACTGGGTTCCTGGATGCCCATCCACCCTGGCTGAGCTGGGAGGTCTCTTCTCTGGAGAAACTGTGGCAGGAGCAGCTGGAATGGAGGACCTGGGGCACAGTGGCAGGTGCAACTGTGCAGAAACAGGGTGCACTGAGGACAGGAGCACACACAGTGAATGCAAAGTGCCTGTGCCCCCTGAGCTGGCAACCAGACATTTACCTTCCAGGCAGCAGGTTGAAGCAGTTTCCCTGGTCCAAAAGAAAGATCCAGAAGAAAGACCCAAACAGCCCATCTAGACTATGCTACAGGAGAGCTCTCAGTGGATAGGACCCCAAAATGCCCCCATATGAGTGTGTAGAGGCTTCAGCCAGCTTTTGAGTTTCCCCAGATTAAATATGAGCAGATGCCCACAGCAGCCAAGGACTGACTATTACTAATCTGCAGAAAGTGACAAATGTGAAAGACAAAAGTACGTTTAAAACTTTAAAAACTAACTTGGACCTATAAGCACATGAAAAGTTGCTCAGTGTCTTTAAAAAAACAACAACACTTCATTGATTTCAGAAAGAGGAAGGGAGAGGGAAAAAGAGAGTTGAAACATCAATGATGAGAGTCATTACCTGCTGCCTCCTGCACGCCCCCGACTGGGGATCAAGCCCGCGACCTGGGCGTGTGCCCTGACCTGGAATTGAACCCCGATCTCCTGGATCCTAGGTCGATGCTCAATGGCTGAGCCTCGTCCAGCTGGGCTCAGTGCCTTATTATCTTAACCATTACAGAAATGCAAATCAAAACCTTATTATACACCCACATTCATAGCAGCACTATTTACAGTATCCGAAAGGAGAAAACAGCCCAAATGTCCAACAGTGGATGGATGGAGAAACAAAATGTGGTAGACACATACAATAGAATATTATTCAGCCTCAAAAAGGAATGAAATTTGGACACATGCTGCAACATGGATGAGCCTTGAACACATTATGCCAAGTGAAGGAAGTCAGACACAAAATAACACCTATTTTATGATTCCTTTTATAGGAGGTTCTTAGAATAGTCAAATTCACAGAGACAAAAAACAGAATGGTGGTTGCCAGGGGCTGGGGAGGGAGGATGGTGAGTGAGTGTTTAATGGGCACAGAGTTTCAGTTTGAGAAGATGAAAGAGTTCTGGAGATGGATGGTGATGATGGTTGTACAATAATGCGAATATATGTAATGCCACTGAACTTTACCCTTAAAATTGGTTAAAATGATATATTTTATGTTATATATATATTTTACCACCATTTTAAAAACTCATTCAGATACCACTTCACACCCACTGGGATGGCTGCAATGAGGACAGATAATAACAAGTGTGGGAGAGGATGTGGAGCTGTCAGGACCCTCTCACTCTGTTGATGAGAATGTAAAATGGTACAGCTGCTTTGGAAAACAGTCCGGCAACTCCTAAAGTGGTTAAACTGATAGCTACCACATGACCCAGCAATTCCACTACTAGGTGTATACCCAAGAGAAATGAAAATGTGTCCACACGAAAACTGGTACATGAATATTCATAGCATTGTTCATGAAGCTAAAAGTAGAAATCATCCAAATGTTCATCAGCTGGTTAATAGATAAATATAATGTGGTATAACCACACAACAGAATATTATTCAGTCATAAAAAGGAATAAAATGCTGACACATACTATAACATGGATGAACCTTAGAACATAACACTAAGTGAAAGAAGCCAGTCACGAAAGACCACATATTATTTGCTTCTCATTATAAAAAAAGGTCCCAAATAGACAGATCTATGGAAACAAAAATCAGATTAATGGTCGTACAACACTTTGAATATACTTTTTAAAAACCCCACTGAATTGTCTGCTTTGAAAGGGTGAATTTTATGTATATGAATTATATCTTAATAATTTTTTTAAAAATCTGGAGGAAACAAGGTCTATGCCTACCATGAACATCTTTAGAGACATGACAAGATTTTTCATCTGTGAATAAAAAATAGGATACTATAAAGAAGCAACAACTTGAAAACAACAATAGCGAAGAAAGCTTTGGGACATGGTAGCATAAATGAAAGACCCAACAGAAGGATTAGAAGGTGTGCTTGAAAAACTCTATCAGAAAATAGAGAAGAAAGCTGAAAAGAGAGGAAGGGGTAGAAAAAAATAAAAAAACTGGAGTCCCGGTGCAAGAGGTGCAGTGTCCAGATAATAGGAGTTCCAGGAGGGGCGAACAGAGAAGATGGTGAAAAGTCTTTAAAACACAATTCAAGAAACGTTTTCAGAAATGAAAGATACTAGCTTGCAGGTCAAAAGGGCCCAGTAGTACAATGAATAAAAATGACCCACACTAAGGCATGTTGCTGTGAAATTTCAGAACAACCAGGGAAAAAAGAAGGCTCTGAAGGCTTCCAGGAGGGAAAAAAAAAAAGACAACATATCAAGAAACAGGACTCAGAATGGCTTTACCTTTCCCAGCAGCAACCCTGGAAACTAGAAGATAATGGAGCATTCTTCAGAAAGGTGACTGTCAACCTGGAATTTTATACCCACAGAAACTATCAAGCAAGGGCAAATGCAGAATAAAGACATTTTCAGAAATTCAGGGAAGCAATTTTAAGTAACAGATTAAATATTCATCCTGCAACCGGGATTGAGCTCAATACAGTCCTGAAGCAAAAGAGTCAGAAACATAATGACGTAAACAAAACACCAGTTATGAGGGCTTACACAAAACACCATATGCATTCTGCAGGCGGGTGACAAACACAAAGCCGGGTGTGGAGGAGGGAGATAGTAAGAGAGGAGAGGATAGAAATGTGAGGGAGAGTGAGAGGGTGGGAGGAAGGAGGAGGGGCAGATGGCAAGGGGACCTTTGTGCCTTTCACCAAAATCATCTCAGTATAGAGCGCCAGCTCGCAGGATCCAAAGAGCTTCCATCAAAATAGCAGAAGCCCCATTCTAGCTCTGGAGAGCTCATGTTTGTGTCTTAGTCAGCATGATGCTACAATGAAGTATAACAGAGTGGGTGGCTTAAACAACAGAAATTTACATCCTCAAAGTGCTAGAGGCTAGAAGTCCAAGATCAAGGTGTTGGGTGGTTTAGTTTCTTCTGAGGCTTTCTGGCTTGCAGATGGTTGTCTTCTATCTCTGACCTCACACCATCTTCCCTTTGCACCTCTCTGTGTCCTAATCTCCTCTTCTTATGACATCAGTCAAGTGGGATTAGCACCCACCATAGTGACCTCATTTTAACTTATTCACATATTTAGCTTCAAATAAGATCATATTCTGAGGTCCTGGAACTCAGGACGTCAAGGTATGAATTCTGGGGGCATACAATTAGGCCCATAACAAGTGGACACATAACCTTCAGAGACTCAGTTTCCTCACCTCTAACGTACAAAACAACCATGCCAGGCTCTCCGAGGTATTGAGAATTAGTTGGATAAGGTATGTGAGAGTACACTGTCCAGCAGTAAAGCACTAAACACTCCTTGAGTATATTTCTGTGGGTCTAGGACCCGACCTTCATCTCAGTCCTCCCTTTCATGTGTTGCTTGGTCTGATTAAAGCAACTCATTGCTAGAACTGCACCCCACTTTTCATCAGACACCACATTAGCTTTATCTCAAAATGCTTTCCCATAATGTCATCTCATGGTTTGTTGCTTTGATCAGATACAGACAGAACCCTCAGATCAGCAGTTTTATCTTTTTTGTTTGGCTGAAGACCTGGCCAGATCCGTTCAGCCGAGCAGAGGGTAAGAAGCAGAAATTCATTCCTAGAGTTCCTTTTTCTCACTACCCATACCGTGGTACCTTTATCCGAAGAAAAATGGGCTTTTTATTTACCATAAGCAGAAGCACATATAAAACTTTGAGCTTTTTTGCAGGTTTGAAACAAAGGTTCATAATCCTATTTTTGCCAGACTTGGCATTTTCTTGTGGATCATGAAAGAGGCCCCCTTTTTCTAGAAGTGAGGTGCCGCCTCCCCGCCTAGCCTCCAGGGCCTCCCGTGTGTAACACTGTCTGATGAGTTATTGGAGTCAGATGCATTTGTGGGACTGTGTGGGAGGACAAGACTGCCTTCTAATGAGACACAGATTCAAAGTTTGTTGGCATGGTGGATGGGAGCTGTGTTTACATGCAAACCTGAAACCTAACCAAGCACATGGAGTGAAATCTTCCAAGAGTGATTTGCCATCTTGAAATGTCACTTCACAGAGCAGCATCCAGGAAATATCAGATGAGCACGAAGGGCTATTGTGAAGACCCCAGAAACTACTGACTCGGTAGACAGAGACTGCCGAAGGGCAGGGGGCACCTCTGGACAATTCAAGAAACTTCCAGAAATTCCTGGTTGCTCGCTTTAAATTAATAGAGACATCCCAGCCCGGCCGGGTGTGGCTCAGCGGTTGAGCGTTGACCTAGGATCAAAGTGATCGGGGTTCGATTCCCAGTCAGAGCACATGCCTGGGTTGTGGGCTCGATCAATGACTCTCTCATCATTGATGTTTCTATCTCTCTCTCTCCCTCTCCTTTCTTGTGTCTGAAATCAATAAAGATATATATATATTTTTAAAAAAATAGACATCCTGAAAAGATTTTCTTTGGTTCGACAAAATTATATAGTAATACATAGGTGCTGTGTTAGGCCTCGAAAGTGAGACAAACACTGCCACTGTTGTCAGAGGGTTACTGTGTGTGTGTGTGTGTGTGTGTGTGTGTATGTATAGAGTGTCAGGAAGAAAGGACAGTCACGATGGCTCTTCTCACTATGACACAGGGCAGGAATGTATAATCCTGCCCAGTAGAATGTTCCTCACTCCCCTCCCCCTTTCTTGGTCAGTCTTTACCGTTCATCTTGCTTTGGTTTTCTCCAGAGCATCTCAGACGTTACGCTGCATTGCACACTCATTTGGTTATTGAACTGATTGCTTGTGTGCCCTCCAGACTGTAAAGTCCACCATGGCACAACTTTCCCTCATTCCCAGCGCTCAGAGCTGCGCCTGGCACGCACGCTTAGGCCCCATAACTAGGTGCTGAGCGAACAAATGCTAAATGGAGGAACAAGCACAAGTGTGAGAGCCGGAGAGGGAGGGGGCAAGTGTCCTGGAAGGCAGGGGACATGTTTTCGGGCATCCCACACCTCGAAGGGTGAGGGCACTGGGGATTCTATTTCCACCAAAAGTAATGGGGCTGCGCGGGTCTTTATTTCCCATTATTGTAGATAAGATATTTTCTTATCCAAAGATTGTTTTCCGAGTCTTTATTAAATAAGTAACACAGATACACAAAAATACTGTACGAATGGGCATGGGGCCTGCACGAGAGAACGCAACTGGTACCTAGTTTATGAGAAATAGTCCCACAAGCCATTGAAGAAATGGGAATTTAAGAAAAACCCAGCTTTTACCTGTGAAATTTGTAGAAAAAAACCAAAAATGTCATGCTCTTCTGCCCCACTGGCAGGTAGATGAAATATTGAAAAGACGGATACCCAAGTACTAACGTTGGTCTCTTCACGGCGGTGGGATTATGGGTGGTATTTCTCTCTGTTTGGCCTTTGGAGATTGTTTCGTCTTATATACACCTGCCCATATGCACACACACATGACATGTCACTGCCTTAGAGGAGTCCCAGTTTGGGCTGAGGCAGGGCAGGCGATCCGCGGCTCACTCAGGTGAACGTAAGTGGTTTGAAGAAATATGTGGGCATGTAAACGTCTAGAAACTTCCCGACACCTTTACCTGCTCTGAAGAAATGTGCTGAAGTGGCAGCTGTAAGAATGAGAGGATGACTTACGTGGCTTGTGGAATCTGTTATTATTTTGTACGAGCTCCTGGAACCCGTGCTTTTAACTCCTTCATGCCCTTGTCAGGCGTCCATGGAGAGAGATGTCACCGTGTAATCAAGAAAGCGGCCACGAGAACGCTGCCCAGCAGTAGTGCCTGCCGTGAGAAGGCGGCAGGATGCCAGCAGCTGCGGGCGGGTGGTGAAAGGCGGCCCGGGGGCACTGGTCAGGGGCAGGATGGATAACCAGTCACCGGGACCCTCATCCTCACGCACTTTTTCTTTTTGCACTGAACAGAAAAGAAAGCTTAGAGCTAAAAATGTTTCCTCCCGGCTGGCATGGCTCAGCGGTTGAGCATCGACCTAGGATCCAGGCGATCAGGGTTCGATTCCCGGTCAGGGCACATGCCTGGGCTGCGGGCTCGATTCCCAGAGGGGGGGGTGCAGGGGGCAGCCGATCAATGACTCATCACTGATGTTTCTCTCTCCCTCTCCCTTCCTCTCTCTGAAATCAATAAAAATATATTTAAAAAGTAAAAAATAAAAATAGAAGGCATCATCTATTCTCAAGATGTTGGGCCTTCACCAGCGCTGGATGACAGGAGGGGAGGTGTCGCTGGGGATGTGGTTTTGTTCACGGAAGGCGGTAAGAAAGGTCATTACAAAGCCCCTTGTTTCTGTGATTGAACTCGAATTTTTATAGGTTGAAGAGATTGAGATACGTGCTTAATAGAACAGGAACAGTTTACGGGACAATGTCACAATGCTGTTAAGGCACCGACGGTTCTCAGAATTATTCGGGGGTGTTAAAGATTGCTGACACGGGAGACAATAGGTCATCGTTCTAAATTTAAGACTCCGCGTGTGCTTTAAGAAAGAAAACCTACTTAAAACGTCAGCACTTGAAACATTTGACTTTCTTGCCCAAGAAACCCTCCCGCTTTCCCCACTGTAATGATTATTTGTGTGACACCCGAGTTGGCAAGTTTTGCATGGTGGGCGTTAGAGGAACTGCCAGCCACCAAGATGTTATCGACCAAACAGATCCATTTCAATTTTGTTTAAGAACAACAGGCCTTCTTTGCTCTCAGCGAAAGATTTCTCCTCCCCAGGATCTTCTCCAATTACATAACGAATGACGGGTGTCTCATCCTTCGGATGATTTCCACATTCAATTTACAAGCTATAGCTTGTCTTCCAAACGTAAAGCACATTGAGCCGTAAACTGAAGGCGGGGAACAGAATGTTCCCGGGACCTGGAAACTCTATGTACTGCTCCTTCCTCTTTTTTTTTTTCAAATGTAGAGTTTGTCTAAACAAATTTAGCCCAGTCTTTAACCAATCCTACTCAAAACAAGGAAGTGATGAGCGGAGAGAGGAAAAAGATGAGATATTACATTTAGTGAAATCAACTTGATCCCCCCCCCCCCCCCCGTTTTCATAAATTGGCCATTCTGGTAAAGGCAAAGATGGGTCCAACTGCACTGCCCATCAGCTTTTTCGAAAACAAAATGAACTTACTTTTCCCGGAGACATAAGCAGTGGAATTGCTGCATGAATTATGGATTCCTCTGTGGCCCACTGGGTGTTCAGTGTTGGGTGTGGTTTTCCCTTCCTTTGCCCAGGAGGCCTAGTTGTCACTGGGGTCACTGAGAAAGTGCGCCTCCTCCTGGGGGAGGTGGGGATTTGTCCCGACCTGACCTACCCTGTCAGCACCTTTCTGTCCTGGGAAATCAGGCCTTACTGGGGTGATGGCAGGGACACAGAGGGGCAAGTCCCAGGAGTAAGGAGAGTCATCACATGTAAACTGCTCCCCGCGTGGCCCTTGCAGAGGGTTTATCTGCGTATCTCAGGAGACCCTGGCACTGATAGGGGAGGAAACCAAGGCTCTCAGGGTTGGGGTGGAGTGACTTCCTGACCTGGCAGGGAGGGGGGTGGTGATGGGGGAAGGGATCCTGCAGAGATTATGTGAGTGCAGAGTCTCCGAGTCCCTTATGGGTCTGATGTCCCAGGTGCTGGGTGAGGACCCTCTCTCCTCTCCTATGGGAAGAGACCCCCTGCAGTGCCCTGCATGGAAGGTGCTGGCAAACACAAGTTCCTGCCCTTCCTGCCATCCCTAAATACCTCTCCTCCTGCTTACGGGCTCTGGAGTAGCGCCCATTCCATCCGGCAGCCTTCCCTCCAGATGGAAGAGAAATGCAAACCACACGGCAACTTTATTCTCAGCAGGTTGTCAGTATCAAATATCATGGCTTTCAGCCCAAGAAGCATTTTCAAAGATGGTTCAACTGGAGGGAGAAATGCCATTCTGCTCAAGTGTGGGAACAGGTCTCAGCAGACAGCCACGAAAAACACAGAGCACAGAGAAGCCACGGAGGCCAGGAGCAATGCCAGCTCCCAGCACACTGAGTCCTGCTCTGAGTGGGGCCAGGCCCTGGGAGGGATGCTGCCAGTGTCCCGTGGGAAGGATCAGGGGACACCCGCTCTCATCTCCCACTGGCTAACACCCTCTTTCCATTTTCCATTTTTTAAAAATGCTCCGTGGGTTTATTAGTGGGATACAAGGCCACAACACAACTACATGCATCGGTCGGCTGCCTCCTGTACACGACCTGACCGGAAATCGAACCCACAACCTGGGCACATGCCCTGGCCAGGAATGGAACCCGCAACCTTTCAGTGTACAGGACTGGGCGCTCCTACCAACTGAGCCACACTGGCCAGGGCAGGGCCTTACTTTTTGAAATGTGTCAATTAACAGGGGTCCCTAGTGCCATTCCCTTGCTCTAAGGACCAACTTTCCATCTCCTAAAAGTGGCCTCAGTTTCTGTCATCCGTGGTTGGAGTGAGGGCGTTGAGTGAGGGCTTGGCCACTTGTCATTGGGTGACTCTGGCCCATTTTCCAAACCCTCTGTGCCTCAGTTTCCTTTTTTGGAACAAGGCGGTTGAATTACTAATACCTCCTCACAAGGTACTCACGAGGGTCAAGTAAGGTAATATACATAACACATCTACAACAGAGACAGGCACGTAGTAGGAACTGCGAATGTGTGAATTTTTTACTCTTTAAAAGAACCAACACTGGGCATTTCCTAAGTGCTGGGCAGTGCTAAATGCTAAACCAACTGCAGAATTGCTTTATCTCATCCCCCCAACAGTCCTCAAAGATGGTCCTACGGTCCCCATTTTACAAATAAGGAGACTGAGGTGTGAAGAGCTATCTGACCTTCCCACAGCCACGCTGGACTCAAGTCTGCCTGACTCCAAAAGCGAAGCTCTTAATTACTTTGTTGTGCTTCTCCGATGATCAAATTCTGAGAACAGCTTTTCCATATATACAGCTAAACACACATTAGATCATCATTACGCCTAAACTGTTTATTGTACAGGAAGTCAGGTCATATCTGTTCTTGTCCTTATGTTACTATCACAGTCACAAGAACTGTTCTGTCCACGCCCTGAACAGCAGATTTCTAGTCTGTGGTTAATTCTTCGAGGTTTATATAATTTCGACGATAGAACAGATTTCCTTATCACAAAATTTTCTGCTTGCCACCTCCCAACGATGGAGATGACAGAGTCCGGTATTAATTTCCAGGCGGCTTCCGATCCCGTTTCGCCCCATCTGCTGGAGGCGTAGCTGCCCCGGGGGCCCTGGGTTCGGCTGATTCGATCTGGAGGGAGCGGAAGCGAACTCTCTGCTGCGTGCGGAGCGCGGCTTTGCGGTGCATTGGGGAGATTTTCAGATATCTGAGTAGGTGTTTTTAATAAGTTCGCCTAATTGTATTTCCTCTCCACTAAAAAAGAAATGTCCTACCCTAATAGGCTTAGTCTTTCTAAATTATTTTCTGGTTTTAATTGTGCTGTTTCCCACGAGCACCTAATTTAATTACAAGATTGTAATGCTCTTTCTGTGCAAAGCTCGCTCGCCCATCGGGAAGGCTGGCTCCAAATGTTGGGGGGGGGGGCTTGCTTTTCCGCTTTCTCAGGGGGGAGCAGGAAAATGCCTGAACTCACACCTGCCCCAGTCAGTCGGGCCTTTGGGAGGCACGGAAAGCGAGGGAGCCGAGGAAGACCCCACCTGGCCCAGGACCAGTCCAGAGGGAGCGCAGACCTGCCCTCTGCAGGCTGCGACCCCCTGTCCACGCCAGGAAACGGCCACCTCCAAGCCCACTCGCTTGCCTGAGGTGATGGAGCTACTGGCCTGGAGCCCGCAGCGGATCCAGGAAACGCGTGTTCCACCGAACAATGAGTGTCCAGGCGTGACGTGTCCAACAGTTATTTTTGTAACAGCTTTGAAGGATATGATCCCTGCCAAACACAGGGAGAGGCCGAAGGAGAGGGAAGCACATTTCTGCTGCGGGCGGGGGCGGATGGGGCTCTTCATCCCTTCACAGGGGCAAGGTTGTAGCTGCAGGGGCCTCGCTCATCTCGGGGAGAGGCTGCCAGCGGTGAGATGCTGACTTGGTTCTGCATTTGCATGTCTGTGTGTCCCCTGCCCAGCTTGATCTCCCTTCTAGGGCAGCAGGGTCCAGAGGGGTCTTCCTCACACCGATCATGAGTTTGAAACAAACTCTGAAGCTGCCCAAAACCAGCGTGAGTGGTTCAGGGGTCTAGACCACCTAGGGGGTCAAAGCAGGTGCTTCCCAGGGTGCCAGAGGTGGCCCTTCAGACAATGCCTGTGACAGGGGAACAGCGGGAGGGTCACGCAGGGGAGACAGACACTAGGCCCTTTACAGATTCTGCCTCAACAATCCCTTGGGTCTTGGGCTCCTGGAGGAGCAGTGTGGAGTCTTAGACCCAGATACCTTCTTCATATTCTTGGTAAATATCTGCTAAGTTGGGAGGAGGGAAAGACGAAGGCCTATTTAGATATGTAGTAAGTCAATCGCACTGGTCTAACTGGGTAATTAATGGCTTAAGAGCAGAGCCAAGGATGGACCTGAGGGCTGAACTGGACCAAATTCTGAGTCCAAAGCCCCGACCTTCCACGGGACCATGGAGACTGTGATGGACTGGCTCATTCGTGTCTGCGCCCAAATTCACATGTTGAGGCCCCACACCCCATTTGGGATGGGGACTTTTAGGAGGTTATTAAGGTTAAATGAGGTCATAAGGGCGGGGCTCTGATCCAATGGGGCTGATGCCCTTATAGAAAGAGGAAGACATGTGAGAGATCTCTCTCTGCACATGTGTAGGAAAGACCACGTGAAGCATTTGCTGGCACCTTGATCTTGGACTTCTAGCCTCCAGGACTGTGAGAGTAAATGTCTATAGTTTAAGTTCCCCAGTCTGTGGTATTTTGTTATAGCAGCTAGAGTAGACTAATACAGTGCTTCAGACAGAGATGGTCCACAGCGCTGGGTGGTGGATGGTGGATGGGGAGAGGCCCCGAGGACCTCAGCACCACCATGCTCTAAGAAATGACTCATCTCTCTGTGCTCCTGGCTCCTCAGTTGTAAGATGGGCTACTAATAATAACTACCCATGGGGACAGCATGAGTCTTAAATGGTCTAGAATGTGTAAAGAGCCTAAAACAATGTTTCTAAAATAAAAAATAGATGTAACATAGGTAGGAACTAACATTTATTGAACATCTACTTGCGTAGGCATCACACTAAGCATTTTAGATATAACGTTTCATTTAAGGGTGTTGGGAAACAGTACAGGGTCCCGGTGGAACCTGGGACATGTTCAGGTGACACACAAGAACACCCATATTTAGTAGCTATGATGATGTAGCTGCTAGCTTTATTCGTCAGCTCCCCACGAAAGGCTTCCTGCCTCAGCCTGAGGACGTATTGACCGTATGCTAATTAAATATCAAGCCTAGTAATAAAAAATCAATACTTTCAGTTCATAGGGTGAAGAGAGAGAAACTGATGGTGCACATTTGGTTTTTTCTAGGCACCATTTAGTCATCAAATCTCAGAAAAGGAAAACCGAGAGGTTTTGTTTACGGGGCATAGATATTTTTAAATCACCCTTCAGCGTCTCCCATGCCTGACTCAGGGATCCCAAGGGGCACTTTCCGAATGCAAAGGGCTTGACTTTATAGAAGAGATTACTGACCACTTAGCTCCATGTGCAGAACCGAATTATCTCCTCAGTTGCACAAAGTCTCGGCATGGGTGCTGTCTCGTCACTTCCTTAGCAATGGTGGTGTTTTTCAGATTTGTTGTACTTTTATTTTTATTTTGACTTGTTTGAAGCACCCCAGACCCAGCTGTGTATTGGGACCTGTAATTGTGTCGGGGACGTGGTTTCATGCTGCCAGGAGCAGGGGCTCGTCCCGTCACCTTGGTGCCTGGGCCCCTCCTGAGGATGCTGATGTGTGAGGAGAACCGGGAGCCCAGCTCAGCCCGCGCCCCAGAAACAGACCCACAACCCTGCTCCACGGAGAACGCCCCGGCCCGCAGCCCAGTCTCCCAGCAGCGCCCGCACTCCCCCCATCACAGCGGATGCTGGGGCGTCCTGGAAGTGGGGTCCTGGAGACCAAGAGGGGCGAGGATGTCCCTGGGGAGGGCTGGGGGGCTGGGGAGCAGGTGGGGCACTTACCAACCAGGGTAAGGCATTCGGTACATTAGCTCTGGGTGTATCCTGGAGGTTCCTGTGGCACCTCCCCCATGGAGTGGCCGCCGCCTTTTTTTTTTTTTTTTAATATATCTTTATTCCAAAGAGAGGAAAGGAGAGAGAGAGAGAGAGAGATAGAAACATCAATGATGAGAGAGTCATTGATTGGCTGCCCAGCCCTCAACCCGGGCATGTGCCCTGACCGGGAATCGAACCCCGATTGCCTGGATCCTAGGTCGAGGCTCAACCGCTGAGCCACGCCTGGCCGGGCTGGCCACCTTCTCACGGCTCAGCCACCCTCCTCTTCGGCTTCTGTCATCGCCCCATCGACTCCTCCTGAGACCCGTGCTCTCCGCCTGTGACTGACAGGGTCCGGGGCCCAGGCAGGCGGGAAGCTCGTGCCAGCTTGATCTGGAGGCCCCTCGAGCCCCTGGCCGAACGCGCCTCATCAGGCGATGACCCCTAGCGACCTGCGGCAGCCTGTGACGCTCACGCAGAAGGCACCACTTGGGGTTGGCCCAAGAAGGAGTCTGTGGGCAGGGCAGGCACACTGGGCACCTTGGGGTGGCAGAAAGTAGCTGGTGGGTCCCTTCCATGACTTTTCCAGTGTGTGTATCAAAAAACTTGGCTTGGAAAATAAATAGCAAAGAAAGAGGGCCAGAAGAAAATGCCAAACTCATCTTAGCTGCGGTGGGATTACCAATGATTCTTTCTCTCTGCATTTTCTAATTCTAAAATAATTCTTAATGATGATGGTCATGCATCATTGTGTGTGTGTGTGTGTGTGAGGGGGAGAGAGAGAGGGAGAGGGAGAGAAGAGAGACAACAGCAAGACTACTAATTTGACTGATGGTGATGATAGTTTTAGTTTCGGTACATTTTGGACAGAACAAATTCCCTAAAAGAAAAAAGTACAAGGGACAGCAATGGATTCTGGGCTCTCCCATAGCAGGTGCTGTGTTGCTGGTTTGGTTGTTGGTTTTCCTAAAGCAGTGACCTGTAGACACCTTCCTAAAGGGTCTGTTCTGCAGAACAATGGTCTCGGGACGTGTTCTGGAAAACAGAACGATTTTAGGGTCAGGCGCGTTTGGGAAATGGCCGCCTGTGAGTGACTCCTTTATTAATTTATTTAATAAACACTGAGATCTTTCCATGCTTGAGACCACCATTCAAGACACGGGGTATTTAAGGAGACACAACCTTTGCCTCCCTGGTGCGTTATACTCTCGATGTGGACAGGGAGGCAGAGTATGCAGAGGTGGCACTGACGTCACCATGGTGACATGGGGACTGTCACCTGCAGGTGCAGATCCAGGCCTGTAAGATAAGGGCAGAGACATCTGGTGGTCAAGAATCCAGTTAATCTCTATTAATCCCACATTGCCAAACCTTCCCATACAGCAAGCTCTGACTTCTTGCCAAGCACCCACAGTCCACCCTTGGGGAAACACTGCTCTTTGGTAAACCGAACAATTCAGTCGAAGCTGACCATCTGCCTCCCTAAAGCTACTGCCAGGAAGCTCGTGCAAGGAGTTTGGGACCACATCCGTCCTTTGCATAAATGAGGAAGGGTGGCAGGGGAAAACCCTGTTTCCCATTCCTTCCCCTTTCTGCCCCAAATGACTGCTAACTTGAATTTATGTAGCAGAGCCAAACTCTTATGTGCTCCAACGAAAGATCAGACTTAATATGTGGCAGATAAGGCTGGGAGGGTGACTGAGGCACACAGGACATGCCGGTGAAGGACGGCAGAAGTCACTCGGAGGGATCTTTGCTTAGGGAGGAGCGGGCACAGGGGCCCGGGCCTGGATATTTGCGGGGAACACCCAGACTGCAGCGCAGGGCTCCTGGCACGGTCACTCCCTCTCAGGGCACTGCCCCTTCCTCCTGGGAACCATCGGAGTGGGACAGCAATCTGTGAATCCATGTGCTCCCCCCTTCCTGTCCGTTTCCTGCTACAGACAGACACCTGCTTGGTTTTGTCCCCGCCGGGGAACCCGGCTCCGCAGTGCCAGCTGCGTGAGAAACAGGCTCCGAACCGCCTGGTGGGCGAATGACCGGTCGATCGGCTTGCACTGGGCTGCTGGGCGGATTAGATGATTGGGATAGAGCAGGGGGTTACGGGCTATCTGTTCATTCATTCCCCGGTCTTCATTACTTATGGATTAATATTAACGCTTCCCCCCTTCATCAGGGGCTCCGAGGAGATGCTGAAAACCCAGAGGAGGGTCAGAGGTGCTGGCTGGCGACCTGGAGCCCCGTCGCTCCGGGAGGGTGTGCTTGGCTGCATAGAGGGGGGTCAAGGAAAGCCCTGAGCAGGGGCATCCAGAGGGTCTGGTACCACGGGGTGGGGGAGGAGGGCCCGGCACACTCTGGGGAGAAAGGCAGCCGCCCTAGGCTCCAGACGTCCCATGGTTCTGGGACCACGGCTGAGAACAAGGAGCCTTGGGCAGATTCTGGTTGAAGCTCCCTTTCAGACGTAGAATTCAAGGCCTGAGAGGGAGGGTCTTCCTCCCCATCACCTGCCAGGACCCGGGCCCTCCTCCAGCCCTGAGATTCCAGGTCCCGCAGCCCTTCGTCCCTCTTCCCTTCTCGGGGCCTAGAGGCATCTCCTAAACACTCTTTCAAAGACACGAACTGTGCTCAACATGGTTGCATCATGGCCGTTTCAATGCTACCTCCTGAAAGAAAAAGAAAAGATTTCCTTACATTTCCCCAGGACCCCTATGATCTGCGGAACAGGAATATTTTACAGTAAACCCGCAGTTTAATGGGCAGACGCTTGTGTGCGGGCTGCTTACAGAGAGAAGGAAATGGCTCTATTTTTACACTTCCCCTAGGGCTGGGAGACAAAGGCCACCCCTGGGTGTAATTTTAAAGGCTATGAGGAAGGCAATTTTAAGGGGGGGAAAAAAGCTGCTTTGATTGATGAAAATGGAATAAACTCCAATGATTTCCTTTTAGAAATCGCTATATTCTGCAAGTTGTAGGAAGGCCGGGTGCAATTCGATTAAACACACAGGCAAATGGAGAGAGGACCGTGAGGGGCTCATCAAGGACCTGGTTTCACACCAGGGTCCTGTCTGAGCCAATGAGGGTGTGTCCTGCCTTCAAAGACCTGTGCCTGTGTTAATTCTCCGAAGTTCACTGCTTGAATGAGGCTCTTATTTGAGGTTGACTGCTGGCGCACTGAACAGGTCAAGTTTCCCCAGAATCTTTCCTAAACTCAGTTGCTAGGTTCCACCCCCCATCGCCGTCCACACCCTTGCCAACCTTTTTCATTGACCAAGACCTTCAAGAAGTGTTCTTTATGTTCTGCGTCTACCTCTTCAAGAGGAAGCTTTGTCCAGGGTTGATGCTGATGGTCAGCATATCCTGACGTCCCGTTTTCTGAGATGCAAACATCTGTAGACTTTAAAAAAAACAAAACTTCAGGCTCCTGGACTGAGTAGACATTTCAAAAAGGATTTGCCAAATGCTTTTGAATGTTAGAACCGTGGCTGGCTCCAGGGAAGCAGTTCAATAAATATTTGTTGAATGAAGACATTGGATTGTCGGTTATTGGAGGTGAGTGCCCTTGGTCACTGCAACCTGCCATGTGCTGGGACCTTGGACCAGCAATCTTTTTTTTTAAAAAAAAGACGTAGGGCGCTTCACTTAAGACATTATATTGAATATATTTTCAAATGAAGAAGATATGTCTTTCTTTTCAATTTTATGTTCAAATTCTGTAAAAAAATTTTTTTAAATTGATTTTTAGAGAGGCAGGGGGAGAGAGAGAAACAGAACCACCCTCCAACCAGCTGAGCCACCTGGCCAGGGCTTTATGTGCAAAGTCTTACCCTTGATCCTCGGAGGAGATACAAAGAGAAATGAGTTTTGGAACTTTGTGGAGCTTTATGAGTCTTCAACAAGAGGAAGTCAGGTCCCTCCCTGTTCAGTGTGTCATTTCCAGATCCAAATGGCAGAAAAATAGCCCCAAATATCCCCAACTCAAAGATGCCTTTAGAAGTACATTTCTTTTACTAACATAGTAATTATGTCTTTTGTTGGTTTAGAAGGGAAATCTGAATTTGTGTTTGCAAAAGCCACTTTCGACAAAATATTTGAAAGAAACAGTATTGCAGAAAAATCAAAATAAATCATACAAGTTTAGCATTTTGCAGATATTATTTAAGGCTGCATAAAGGTTAAAACACCACAAGACGTATTGTCAAATTACTTGACGAAATTAAATTTAAAAAAAATGATCCTTTTTCTGGTTTCAATGTGATACACATGTGAAGAGGCCATGTGGCCCGATGGGTAAGGGTGCTCTGGAGTCAGAAGCCCGCGTTAGAACCCCGACACCCCCACTTCCTAGGGGTGCAGCCATGAGCAAGTTATTTATTTTCACTCTCCCTTGTTTTTTCCATCTGTAAAATGGGAACATTGTACGTCTAAGTAAAATGACTTTTGTGAGGAGTGAATGAATTGCTACACATTAAACACTTAGAGCTGTGCTTTGCACAAAGCGCTCAATCAATCTTGTGGAAATTCGGGGAGTTGGAAAGACATGACAAAGAAAGTAAAAGCCGCCCACTTCCACCCTCACAGACGCCACTCCCAGAGCTTCAGCATTTTCCTTTGTCTTTCTCTATCCATTGTATAACGTGTTGGAGAGTGCACTATTTATAAAAATGCTAATTAAATTATTTGTAAACATTCTGTGCCCCTTTCATAACTTTCTTAACTAATTCCCTGTTCTTGGACACTTAGGTGGTTTCCAAAAACATCAAAACACATTTTAAAAACTCTTTGATGTGTTCTCATTACACGGCGCGATCTTTGAACCATGGAGCTGTTTTCCATTCTCTGCTAGTTCTGGGAAACCTTATAAAACATGATACGTTAGACACAGAAGTGCTGAAACATGACGAGAATGAAGCGTGTTTACCTGTGTGTTGGGAAACAGTGATCAGGTATGAGAAATAGTAACAGCACAACACCTCCAGCACGCGTATGCTCTCGGCACAGAGCCCGTCTGTTACTTTGCGCATTAACTCGGACCTCACGGCCACCTCAAAAGGTAGCTCTATTACTATGTCCATTTAACAGATGAGAAAACTGAGGCACAGAAAGATGAAGGCCTTTCCTACGGTCACCACCGGGGTAGTTTGCGGAGAAGGGGCTGGAACCCAGGAGCTCTACCTCCAGTAACTGTATTCGGGGCCACTCCTCCACCCTCCGTCTTTAAGGAAGGGTGTTTATTCCGGGTGTGACACCGGGACTGTTGTACCACAATTCCCCTTCCTTTCCTTCATTAGGAAGGCGACAGAAAGAGCAAGGCAGTTTTGGTAAACGGATACTTTGTCTGACTCCAGTGGCCAGAGCCTGGCTGGGCTTTCACACCATGCACTGTTGAGGCATCTGGCGGCCGCACTCCCGCTCGGAGCTGGCTGGAAATATCGGCGGCCGCCTCCCACCCTGCTTCACACCGGGTTGCGGGGTAAGCGCCGAGAGAATGGCCGCATTGTTCTCCAACAGGCATTTTTCTGTGCAGGTGTTTCCCGGTCGGCCGCTCAGGACAGCGAGCGTCAAGCTTCCCGTCTCCCTGCCCTTTCCAAGCCCCGCGGTGAGCAGAGCGGGGCCGGCGGAGAGCTGGGCGCGGGGGGCGAATTCTGCGCAGATATGTAAGGGGAGCTTCCTAGGGGAAAACATCCTAGTGTTTCATTTACAGGACTTGGCTCCTCCCGGAGAGTGTGGCTCCCTTGTGTGTCAGGAAACGAAGACAGAATTTTCTGGGGCCTCGTACACAATGAAACAGAAACATAGGAAACGACAGGCGGAGGATCCGGTTCCCTTCTTCTGCAAAGTTTGTCTTGAACTTGAGCGTTGCCGGGAGCGGAAGGGCCTTGTCTACTCAACTTGTTTCACGCTGGGCCCCCTACAAAGTGGATCTCGCTCCAGAGAACACTGGCTTTCCCCTTTTACTCTTCCTTGTAGCACCGCATCCAGCCACCATCCTTTCCTCCCCCCGTTTTCTAGGAACCAAACAAGGGTTTTTATAATGACGACTCCAACTAGAGGTTACTGAGAAACTGGGCATGAATCCGCATGTGTGCGACTCTAGAGCCTATTCAGTTCTTACGAAGGGCCGGGCGCAGAATACGCTTTGGTTTCTTGAAAAAGGCCAGGTATTTGCCTTTAAATGTTCAGGTTTCTGGAACATTCTGTTTTAAAAGCCTTCCCTTGAAAAATACGCAGACTCAAGCAAAAGGTCCCCAGCCTGGCTTTCGGGACAACTTCCTTCCGTAAATTCAACTTTTGCTTACGTGGCCCTATTTTATTTTTTTCAGGATTATTTAAACAGAGACCATAACTACCTGGATTTAAACTCTGACCCGAAGGCCATAAGATCTCTTTACTTGCAAAGGACAATCATGATTTTGTAAAGTAATGAGACTCCGGGAAGACCCATCAACGGGGGGTGTAACTTGAAAAGGGCTGTCAAGGAATGCCATCTGCAGAAATGGGGCTGAATGTTAAATTAATGAGGCTGAGATTTGTTTTTTCCCCCGTGGCCGTGGCTCCCTTCCCTGCTATCTGCAGCCCCCTGGCCCTCCCCCCGCCCCCCGTTTCCTCCTATCCGCGCTCTGACCTGCGGCGCCCGGAGAGCTCAGGGTCCGCGCTTCCCCGACGGTGCAGCAGCACCATTTGCCTCGAGCGCCACCACCTGGCGGAAACGGGAACACCCACGCCCGCCGCCGAGGACGATCTTGAAACCGGTGCAGGCACCTCCAGCTCTGCACAGCCCCCACCCGTTCCATTCTCTGTAAGCGCCTGGGGTGGGTATTGCCGCTTACTGATGCGGACGTTTTCCTCTGAGTCACTCTACTCGTTGGTCGTGCAATCATTTGGGTTCAAAGATACTGAAATGAGAGCCATCCTGTACCTTCAGCTAAAAATCACATAAATTGTCTTCTCTATAAACGACTGGATAGGAGACGCTTTGCTGACATAAAAATACAGTAACAGGACCAGGCAGGAAACACTCTTTTCTTACCTATTTTCTCAGCATCCTGTCTGTAGTGGAGTTGGTCTAAAGTGGAAATGGTCGCCCCCTCCCAGGGCTCCCCAAACCACCTGCCGGCCAGTTCACAGCCCTGATTCTGTAGACGCAGGCTCGGGGAGGGACTGGGCTGGAAGGTTCTGAAAAGTGTGTGTGCACCTCAGGGCTCATGCGTGCGCGTGCTGTGTGAGCTACAGAGCTCCCGGGTGCTAAAGGAAAATATTGGGATTCTCTTCATAGTCATTTATTTTAAACATTTACACTTTTATAATGCACAGAAGAGAATCAGAACAGTTATATATCATTTACAAATCAATACTTTAAAAGCTATTAAGATGTGTTTTACCAATAGAAGTTTGGACCAAACCGACCAGTCTACAAATGCATTAAACTGAAGACTGTTCTCTGCAGTCCTGGCTGCCATTGGCAGGCCACGTAACAGGGGCTCAGGGGGCTGAGCAGGGCCTGGCCTGCAGGGGGTCAGCCTGCCTCGCTGCTGGGTGGGAAGACCAGAAGGAGGTTAGACTCGGAAAGGGTTCTGGGCTGAAACCTGGGGAAATAATTTCACATCTGTGAGGTGTTCTCCTTTTCTGAGCAAATGTGGAAGGAGAATGAGCTGAGTGTTGGACACCAGGTGGGGTGGGCTTGTTGGGGATACTAGGTAAACAGGAGATTAAGCTCACCTTAAGGTGTTTACTTTCATTTGAACTGAAAGATTATAAGAACGTTCAAAATAAAAATATAAACAAGATTAAAAGGGAAAGATCTAAAATGCCTAAAAGAGACCCCTGAGCCCCTTGAAGACCCTGCATTTGCTTACAGAAGGTTGGTGCCTTTCGGTAGATCATCCTTATTAATTAGAAACTTGTGTAAAAAAATCTGTATTATATCGACCTTTGAATAGATCTTTTTTCAAAGTGGATGGAAAAAACCGAATTAATGTGTATCTATCTTCGATTACATGTATATTTCGAAGTGGATGGAGAAGGCAGAATTAATGATTCAAGGGCTAAATTGCTATTTTTTAAAAGATCATTTTGATATGTCTTTGGAAAAAGAAACTAGAGGCTCCAACTTTAAAAAAAAAAAAGTGGGAATATTTTAAAATGCAGCCCCGGCTTAAGAATGGTGATATAAATTGCTATTGGAGTGACAGCTTTGATTAAAATCTAAAACCAGTCATAGTCCCACTGATGTGACGCAAATCACTGCAGAGGAGAGAAATCTTGCCTGGTGCTAAGAGGAAGACAAAAGACAAGGACCTGTGCTTTAGGTTTACCTATGACTTGCTGACAGCTGTCAAATTTATCATTATTTTTATTTTAGATTGAAAAGCAGAGGCCCTCCTTTGAACAGCTCGAGGCAGGAACGTTTTGTTGGTGTTGGATCTCGTCTGCAGTGACTAGCAGATTCCTCATCACATGGGTCATTTGGTGACTGTGTGGGTGAGAAAAACCATAATTTGACCATGATTTAGAAATGTTCTGGCAGGTTCCAAGAGGTGCAGTTTCTGGAATCACTGAGGACATAATATGCTGCGTTGGCTCCGAAAGACAGTCTGTGGGTGGCCAGGGGTGGGGGTAGGGTGGAGAGGTGGCGGCCCAGGCTGGGGTATCTGTGCTAAGCGGGTGTCACCTGTTTCTTGCTCTACCTTCTCCTGTTTCCGAGGAAATGTTATCTGTTATTCCCGCCTGGTTTTGCCACGAGTCTTGGGCCAAGACCCAGCAGATCCAGGCCTTTTTTCTCATCTGTAAAATCAGGGTTTGGGTGCACTGGGAGGGCGGCAGGACTGAGCCCAGGAACCTCTGGCATGGAGCTCTGGGCTGTATCGACCCTAGTGGGAGCGAACAGTTGTCAGTCCTGTTGGGGGCACCACTGGAAGCAGGAATCATGGGCCTTGTTCGCCACACGCCTGCTCCCTGACCCAGCAGCTCTGCCCCAGGACTTGGTCCACTGGTGGAGACAGATTTATGCTCATGCCCATTTACTCCAAAATTTTTTTTGACAAACTACGTGTTTAAGAGTAAGGGCATTTCTGAATAAATTAGGGTAATTTGTTCAATGGCACATTGTGGAGACCTCACAAATTATGTTTTCAAAGAATATCGGCACAACGGATATTCATGATATGAGATTAACACTGTAAAAAGTAAGACAAAAATGTTGAATTGCATGATACTGATTTCGCATCAAATATTGGAGACATGCATTTGCATGAAAATAAATCTGGGATCAAAACAACCACGTGTGAACAGTGCTCCTAGGAGATTCCTACTATAAAACTTAGTCCCCAGCACTCACGGTGACCTTGATTCCTGTCCAAGCCCCGCCTGACTGAAGCAGTCCCCAAGCTGTCCATTTTCGTGCTTCCTCTGTCACCTTGGGTCCTTACTCTGCCTCTTAACTGCCCTGCAGCTCAAGACCTGACTCTTTAATGTTTCTCCCTTTCCTGAGAGAACCTTGTCCCCTGTCCCTTAAATTTAAGCTCTTGCTCTCTGCTTACTACGGTTTATTTAACCAAGATAGTACAGAGAAGTGGGTTCCTAACGGTCATTTCATCAGGATAGTTCATTCATTCCAGCAGGACCTCTGGATACAGTGACAACCTAGAGCAGTCACTCTAACCATGCGCCTCAGGCTCTGTGACAGTCACTAGAGCCGTTAGGGGAGCGGGTAGGGCCTTGCAGAGTCCCCTGTGGTCCAAGTGGCTTTCGGTTCCTCTGAGGCTGGGCTGGACCAGGATTGCGCTCACTCTCACGCTTCGTTGCCTAAATGACTTTTGCTTTTACTTTGAAAAATGGGGAGGTTTTTGTCACAGATAGGTGGGATTATAAAATCCAGGAGCTTTAAAAAAAAAAATACTTGTATTCGAGCTTAAATTTCTCAATAAAAATGGATTTTTCCAAGCGCTATCTTGTGAGTTTGCACACTTACTCGCAGGCGGACTTCACAAGCCCCAGTACCTGCTCAGGCTTCCTCTGGAACATAGCAGCGCACCCCCTGGACGGGTGAGCCCCCTCTTTCAAAACCACCAGTTCGTTAGCGATTAATCCCATGAATGAAGTGAGTTGTCCCAGTGAATGAAACTATTATATAAACAAAAAGGTGGCTCCAAAAAGCCGTGTCAATGAGGTTTTCTTTGAGAGATGTTTTGCTCCCTGGAAAAAGGTCACGGCCTTTCAAAGAGGTGGCTTTGAGGGGGGTCCATTAATTTAGAGGTTAAACCCTGGTATTTAAAATAAAATAATAACAGTTCAGGTTTCCGCAAGCCTACGACCTCTGTTGTATTTTTCTGAGTGGATACTATCGATGAAGAACCGTGATTGGAAATGTTTACGGCTCAGAGGGATGCTTCCTCCACTTGGGAAACACGCGCTGCTCTGAACAGTTGCTGGCTCCTTTCCTGGCGGAGCTTAAACAGGCTGGTCTGCCCTGGAGGGAATTAGGGACACGAGCAACAATTAGCTCGCCTGCACTAAAAGCGGGTGGCTTCTTTCTTCCACTTGGGAAGTGACTTACAGCTTTGCAGGCCCATCTCCCCGGCCAGGCTGGTTATCGGAGCGAAGCTCACTCAGGATGCCAGTGGGAGTCGAGTCAGCAAAGCAGGAAAGACTCGGGGCTGATATGAAACGGCCTCTGCAGGCGCAGAAGGGCCAGATGTTGGTGATTTCAAATATTTGGTTAACCTAATATTTGCACCAGTTTCCTGCCCGTGTCTCACCAAGCCACCCCCGCTGGAAGGCAGCTGACAGGGGTGCCCCGCGGCAGAGCTGGGGAGAGGGGAGCTCTCCCGGGCCCGCCGAGGGTCTGCTCAGAGGCAGGGAGCTTAGAAGGCATGTCCAGGGCGTCACAGCCAGATGAAGACAGGCTAAGCCTTGACAAGAAGAGCTTCCCCAAAAGCCGGGGCCACAACCTGGGCAAAGTGTCATCTCGGTCATTCTTCCAAACCCTGGTGGCTGGGTGGACTGGAGGAGCCTGCACCCTGGGGCCACAGGACCTGCTGAGCGCGGTGCCGAGTGGACATCATTCCGGGGTTAACCTCTGTTATTCCTTCCCTGCCCCTTGGCCACTTGACATCACAAATATAATTTTAAGTATTTCTATGTCTGAGCTGTGTGACTGGGTGGCTGTTTATACAACGTGGTTTGAGGAGGCGTTGTGGGTTGGCGTTATGGGTTGAATTGGATCCACCAAAAGGATACGCTGAAGTCCTAACCCGGGACCTGTGAATGCGACCTTATTTGGAAATAGGGTTTCTGCAGATATAATCATGCTAAAGTGAGGTTATACGAGATTATGGTGGGATCTAATGCAATGACTGGTGTCCTTATATGAAGTGGAGACTTGAACACAGAGATACAGACACAAGGAGAGACCTTGTGACCACAGAGGCAGACTGAAGTGAGGTGTCCACCCACAGAGGGACACCAAGGACTGCCGGCCACCACCAGACACGGAAGAGGCAGGAAGGATTCCCCCAGAGCCTTCAGAGGGAGCGGGGTCCTGCTGACCCCTCCATCTCAGACCGTGAGGGAATACATGCTTGTTGTTTGAAGCCCCCCCGGTTTGTGATAATTTGTTCTGGCAGCCCCAGGACACTGATAAGGGAGGTATCTTGAAAAGCTAGCAAACGTGGTTGTCTGAAAGAACTGAGGCCTGGCCCTCAGCTTCTAGATTCTTCTCGCTACTCCCCTCCTCTAGGATCACCCCTGTCTGAAACAGAGTTAATAACGTGGCCGCCTCCATTCCAGGGTGCAGATGGCGGGCAAGCAAGGGCGATCAAGGTCAGGTGTATTGAAAAAACTCCGCAGGGTATTTTAAAGAAAGAAAAAAAGAAAATATTTCTTCCCTTCCTCCTTCCTAGATTTTTCTCAAAGTCTTGCTCCCTACCTGCGTGGGACTTGCTGACAGGTGTGTTAGACAGACACTAGGAAGCATGTGCTTCAGGCCCTCGTTTTGAGCTTGGAAAGGTCTCTGGGTGCCTGCGAGTCCTGTGCCTAGGGGGCTGGAGAGTGTGCTGCGATCACTATTCCCTCCCTTTTGGAACACGGCTCTGTTGCTTCATGACAGAATGTTCTAAGGGGGCTGGGCCGATTTTATGCTCCTTTCAACACTGTGCAAAAAGTGTGAAGAATGGATGGGAACTGAGTCCCAGCTGCTGTGAATTATTGGCTGTCTTTCCCTTTTCTTCAGAAAGCTCTTGTTGGACATTTTTACAAAAAGCAACACTTAGATCTTTCTAGTATTTCTGTCATCTATGTGTGCTCCTCGAGGGGCACTGGGCTGGGTGAAAGCAGTCATTGTGAATGGCCTTAAGCAGGAAGGAAACCATTGGCAAGGCTGAGGAATGGCCCGGGGTAGAAGCCGCTTGGTCGCAGCCAGTGTTTCTTCAGGGGGCGCTTTGGCACATTGGGTGAGACAAGTTTTAGTCATTCAGAACCACCCCAAGCATTGCCCCCACCAGTAAAAATGAGTAGGAACCCCTGGTTATTCTGACGACTAAAATCCACCCCCCACACCACTCATCTCCAAAGTTGCTCGTTGCAGATGCTGTTGGTGTCCTTAGATGCATCTTTGGCACAGAAGGCTACGTCCTGTGAACACCTGAGACCTTCTGCCTGGGGGCTGTGGCTCTCAGACACACCCAGGCAGCTGGAAGTGCTGCAGTGTTTGCCCGATGACACGGTTGGTGGTGAACACTCCAGCTCCTTGCAACGTGGACGCACGCTCCACACTGTCTCCCAGAGGCCCCCATGGGGCTGAGCTTCAGTTGTCCCCATGATGGTTGACTTGTAACACACCTGTATTAGTTTCCTAATGGTGCTGTGACAAATGACCACTCCTTAGTGATTAAAACAACACATTTATTATCTTATAGTTTTGGAGGTTAGAAGTCAGACATGGGCCAAGGATCAAGGTGACGGTAGGGTGCAGAGCCTTCTGGAGACTCGAGGGAGAATCCATTTCCTTGCTCTCTCCGTCTTCTAGAGGCTGCCCACACTCCTTGGCTTGTGGGCCCTTCCTCTCACTTCGAAGCCAGCAACAGTGGCTGAGTCCCCCCCATGTCACCTCTCCGGTTCTCCCTCTCTTCTTTTAAAGACGCTTGAGATTACATGAGGCTCAGTTGGAGAATCCAGGCTACTCTTCCTATATCAAGGTCAGCTGATTAACAAACTTAATTCCATCTTCTACCTTAATTCCATCTGCTGCCTTACCCTTTGCCTCGTAACCCTACGTGGTCACAGGTTCCAGGGTGCTGACGCCCATTGTTCTGCTAGCCACAGCCCCCTTCATCGGCTTCCCTTCGTCTCTGCCTCTCTACCCCCTTTCCTATCGGTTTTTCTTGGGATCATTTCCCAAACAAACTTCTGGCACTAGAGGTCTTATCTCATAATCTGCTTGTGCAGAAACCCAAACCAAAGATACTGCCCAAAAGGAAATTACTGCGTGGAACCACAGTGAGTCAACGTGATTTAGTTTCTCTGTCTCTTGGCTCTTCCTTTCACTTGTGGAACTTCTTTTGCCACGGGTGGCAAAGGACTAAAGTGTCTCCAAGTAGCCCGATAACCTTCCAGATTCAATTCCCCGGGGAAGGAGCAGCTGGGCCTGCTGGCCTGAGGTGCATTCTAATGGGCCAGCTGCAGGCCATGTGTCTATCCCTGAGCCGACGGTTGAGGCTGGAGGGCCGCAGTGTTTTCAGTGGCCACACCTGAGTCACATCCTTACTCCTGGATCTGAGGGTGGCACCTCGCCCAGGCGTCCCGGCTAAGAGTGGCAGAGGCAGGCACGCGCGCAGGGAAGGCGATAACGAACCTTAACCGCACTGTCTTTCTTTCTTTTCTCCCTCTCTCCTGCGAGCCCTGCTGCATGTGAGGGCTGTGTGCCTGTGCTTACACAACACGGGGTGCCTGCGTGGGTCCTAGGGAACATCCAGTGGGCACATTGCCATCATTTCGGAGATCACAGAACCAATGCAAGGAACTGCTGTGGCTGCACAGCCGTGTTACCAGCATCAGCCCGAGAACCCCTTTCCCGACCCTGGGCCCTGGGCCCCATTCGCCACAGCCTGGCCTTGAATAGCTCAGCTAAATTTTGCACTAACTGGTATATCTGAGATGATAGTGGGATTAGCCCCGTGAGTAATGTGCATTTGTTTGAGTGTCTTTGTTTTTGCCTTACTCTTGACAAAAACTCATGTTTGTTGCAGGTGCACACAAAGGAGACACGGTATAGAAGCAGAGTGAAATGTGACACAGGAGAGGACACCGAGGACAATGTGCCCTGTGATGTGGAGGTGACTGCACACTTCCTGTGGAGCAGAACAGCGTTTCTGACAATACACGTGGAAACCTTCCCTGGATGAAAAGAGTGAGAAATCAATGGCCATTTCTAATTTCATTCGTCTTTGGAGACAATTCTGTCTTTATACAGGGAATCTGAAGGCAGACAGAGCTGGGTTTGAGTCTGAGCTCTGCCATTTACTCCCTCTGTGGGTGTTTGCATTAGTGCTGAGCCACTCCAGGCCCAGTTGACTTATCCAGCCTTTGTTCCTGTCAGAGGTGGACCAGACCAAGCAAGGTCAGAGGAGGGATTCCCACCAAGTGTCAAGTCCATCCGTCCATAAGGCCTGTTTTGCCTTTTTGCTTAACGGGGTTCAAATTTTCTGCCTCCAGAATGTTCTTTCCAACTTGGCATTGATGTAAATGGCACAACGTTATTTTACCGGTGCTAACAAATGATCCCAAGCGTCAAGGCTTGAAACTATACCCGTTTGCTGTCTGAAAGTTCCCTGTGGGTCAGGCACTCTGAAGGGGCTTAGCTGGGAAGCCCTGGTTCAGGGGCGCTCGTGAGATTTCAGTCATGTTGTTCAGGGCTGCACCCTTCTGAGCATTTGCAGCTGGAGGGTCAGCTTCTCAGGTTGCTTACTCACACTACCTGCCAGTCCTTCCTGCCTGTTGGCAGTAGCCCTAGTTTCTGCCTTCACGGGCCTCTCCATAGCTGCTTGAGTGCCCTCACAGCATGGCGGCTGCCTCTCCCCAGAGCGAGGGAGGCAACGGAGAGGAGGGGAAAACTTGCCATGTCTCTTGTGATCTAGACTCCAAAGGGACACATGGCCATTTCTGCAATTGCCTCCTGGTTATACCGTTGGCCCTTTTCAGGCTGGTTGTGAACACCAGGAGGTGGGGGTCACTGACGTTGCTACTAAACACAGATAAATCATTTCTTTGATTGATATGTGGATTGCAAAGTACTACATCAGTCACGGCAGCTACAGTTACTTACGAGTTCTGATCCCTGTTGAAATCTGGGATTTGTCCCTCGGTAACGCTGGTGTGTGACGGGCACCCCCAGAGCATTCCTGGGTTCCACTGGAATGAATTTGCTTATGGCCCATTGGGTCCAAATGTGAATCCATGAGATGGACATTGACAGGAGTGCGTGGGGGACTGACTGCTCTTGTACTTAATTTAGTGCACCATTTAATGGATGCTGCAGCAGATCTTTCCAAACACATCACTCCTTTGATCCAAGCTAAAAAGGCTCGCACATTTATACCGTGCAATTCGGGCCCCTGGTTAATGAAGGTGGAACAGGTGGAGCAGCTGAGTGGTCTGCTGCTGAGCTCAGCCGGAGGGTGTTCGCAGCAGCCAGCCCAACAGCTTTGGCCCTGGGAGACTTTGCCCCAGCAAGACCTGTTTGCTTTCGCATAGAGCAGGTGCTCAGAAATGCCGCTTTTATTATAAGGACCGTGATGGTGATTGTGATGATGAATGATCAATGACCTGAGCAAGAAAAATGTCTTTCGACTTCAGAAATGACAATGCATTAGATGCTAATGTGGAGATGAAGAAATTCCTTTGGAACCCGTAGATGTTCACATTCCTTTCCAATTATTAACACCGGAAACGGCGCTCTTCCCTCCCTCCCCGTGTATCATGTGCATTGCAAATCACGAGGCATAGCCCTGGGAGTCAAGTTATTCCTCCCTCTGAAATGCATTAGTTAGATCAGCTGCACACCAGCTCGGTATTTCTCTGGCTTGATTTCCACGCAGACTTTCCCCCTCCTGAGAAAGGCCACACTGGGTGACGGAGTGGTCCCTGGGATCCTGGGATCCCCACCACTTCGTTAGCTCCTTTAGGTCCCTTGTTGTGTTTCTCAATCTTAATTTTAGGTGAGAAGTTTAGCCAATTGCTTCCTTGAGCTGCCTTCCTTAAGAGAAAAAACAGAAAGAAAACCCAGAAATGGCTTTCTAAATATCCCTGGGGACCTGGAGGAGGGGTATGGAATAGTGTGTGTTGGTGCACATGCTTCTGGTTGACTATGTGATTGTACAGGGAACAGTTACAAGTAATGACTTAAAGTTAAATTTTCCATAAACTTAAATATTTTTAAATTTTATGTTTCAATTACAGTTTACATTTAATATTATTTTGTATTAGTTTCAGGTGTACGGCATACTGGTTAGAGAATCACATACTTTACAAAGTGTCTCCCCGATATTTGCAGCACCCACCTGGCCCCGTACACAGTTATTACAGTATTGCTGACTGTTCCCCGCACTGTACTGTGCATCCCGTGACTGTTCTGTAACTGCCAACCTGTGCTCGCACTCCCTTCCCCGTCGCAGTCCCCCTGCCCTCTGGCAGCCAGCAGTCTGCTCTCTGTCTCTGTCAGTCTGTTTCGGTTTTGTTTGTTTGTTTATATTGTTCTTTAGATTCCACATATAAGTGAAATCATATGGGTATTTGTCTTTCTCTGACTGGCTTATTTAACTCAGCATAATACTCTCTAGGTTCATCCATGTCATTGCAAATGGTAAGATTTCATTCTATTGATGGGCATATAGACTTTTTGCAATGCCCCTTGCGGGTAACAAACACCACTACAGGTAGAAAGGGCTTTGCCTTAAGAGCTGGCCACGTGAAGATGTGCAGAGATAGGCACTGACCTTGGGCTTGACCTTGGGGGCAGGGGAGGAGAGCAGATGGAATGTTTCATGTGGACCTTTTTCCTTTCTGTGTTATGATCTTTGCATTGGTTGAACGTCGGACACGGAAATACCCTATCATATATTTTTTTTGTATTTATTTGATTCTTGGCCAACCCTAGTGCTATATAGGCAGAGAGCACAAACAAATTGCACTGTTTAATGTAACATAACAATTAAAATTGGGAAGGGAGGTCTGGGGACCGTGAGCTCTTTGGGTCTTGGAGTTTCAGTTTTTAAGGTTAAAAAGTTGGTCAGGGGGTCCCTAGGGCCATTTTCCAGCTTCAGCATTTTAGAATTCTCTGCATGGGCCCCTGTCTTAGGATTTCAGGGCCTCCTGCCTCAGGTGACTGCTAGTTAGTGAGGGGGTGATGCCCAGAAAACACCCTTAAAGGCAGCTCCTTGGGAGGCGATGGGAATGACCAGTACTGTGAGGGGGGCAGACATCCCCAGCCCCCACCATGTTCAACTGTCACACCCCAATCTCCAACTGTTTTCATCTGTAACTTTGACCACCACTGAGAAATGAAGTCATTGGCGGGCTGGGAATACAGATACCTGTCATGACTAACCCTTCTCTACACCTACATCTATAATCCATAATCCCGAAGAGGAAGGGGGAGCATTCGGGAAGGCTGAGGTTTTTCTGAGGCAAGTATGTTGAGCTCATTTAAAGATTATGTGCATATTTTGCTTGGTTTCGATGCCCTTCTAATGCTCAGGGAGGAAGGAAGTTGGAAGGGCTTAGGAGCTGTTTGGCAGAGTTCGAGGTACCGTGGAGGAACCGTTTCGAAACGGAGCGATCCTGCTGGGTGAGTCAGCGTCACAGGGGCGAGGGAAGCGGCCGCGTGTCTGCATTTTGGGACTTCTTTAAGGAGTCATGAGGTGTGTGCGTGTGCGCGCGCACACACACACACACACACACACATATGAACAATGCAGGGTAGGGCTCACCGAAGAAGCTGTTGAGGACAGTCTTTGGGGACACAAACTGTCTCCCTTGGCAGCAGATGGGGGCAATGGCAGTGGGAAGGGGTTGTTCCTACCACTAAGGAGGGGCCAAGGGCTGAGTGGTGAACCCGCAGGCCCTGGGCTTCTCTCCGCCTCCGTGGGCTTGTCTCAGAGACAGATGAGGGGAATCTGGGGGCTGCAGAAAGGACAGCCTTATGCAGAAAGACAGGGCTGAGAACTGGGTGGGGTGGGCCACGAGTTACTCACTATCTAGGCGTTCCTATTCGTTTCACCCCCTGCACTAAAATAATTTGAAAGCAGAGACTAAAACGTCAATGTATCAATAGATTTTTGCTGGTGTAGTTGTATGTTTGTAGCAGCTGATGCCAGTGGCCCAACCAACATTCAGGTTTCCCGCTTGCTTTCTTAGGGACAGACCTCCCGTGCCTACCTAAAGAAATCTCATTCCCCAGGCTCCCTGGGCACGGAGGAAGCCCTGGGCAGAGTGTAGGGCACCGAGAGGTAGCTGCCGGTCTCAGGTGGGCAGGCCCCCCCGGAACCACCTGGTTACCCTTCTTTCTTTTCCTCGCTGGATGGTGGTCATGAGAACTGAGAGCTGTGAGCGCAGCAGCCGTCTTGTTAGCAGCGTGTGCCATTGAAGGAACATGCCAAACGCATGTAGATGTCATGGACTGAAAAAGGCTCGTGGGGCTCCTTCCATGAGCCACGGTCACGTGGAGATCACCTCGAGAGCCAGACGTTGGTTCTGACCCAGCTGCCTCTCACCTGGTCCATCTGTGGAGCGTGGGCCAAGGTGGTTATCGAGAGTTTGATTTACTTAACGGTAGTCAATGTTCTTCTGAGGACGCCGGAGGGCTGGCTGGTACTTTACACACCACTGGACAGAGCTTACACTGAAGGTGTGCGGAAGAGAAGACCCTGCCCTGGCCTGGTGGCTCAGCTGGTTGAGCGTCATGCCAGCCCTTGCACCAGAAGGCTGCAGGTTCGATTCCTGGTCTGGGCAACATACCTAGGTTTGGGGTTTGATCCCCAGTCGGGGCACGTATAGGGGTGGGGTAGGGCGTAGCTGATGGGTGTTTCTCTCTCACATCAATGTTTCTCTTTCTTTCTTCCGTCCTTTCTCTCTCTAAAGATCAATAAATTTAAAAAACAACAACAAAGAAAAGAACCTGGCACAATAAAATGATCTCGGGTACCCAGCGCCCAGCCCACTTCATGTACAGCCTGCCTGGTGTGGACAGGGCCTGGGGGGGGGCTTCTGGACCCCGCTCTCGCCCTGGGCAGCCCTCCCCTCTCCGAAAGCCCACGCAAAGCCCACTCAGACGGATCAGAAGTAAGAGGGTCAGCCGATCACTCTTCTTTATGGTCGACTGCCCGGTTTTCGTTAAGCTTATTCAGATTTATTTTACACCCTGACACCTTAATTAGTGCTTGTTTCTGAGCCGTCAAGGGATCGCTTTGGAAATGGAAAAATATGGCTCCTCTGTTTCTACAGACCTTTGAGTTGTCTCCTCAATCTCTCCATTTAAGTTCCTTCCCCCCGTTTTTAATTTATTACTTTTTACATATCCTTTAAGTAGCAGATGTTTAAGCACTTTTTAATCCGGGAAACGGCAAAGTGTAACTGCCGGCTTGGCAGGCACCGGGTCCCCGAGCCCCTGGCCGGGCGATAAACATGTTCTGCGCGCAGTGCCATCTCACCGCGAGGCCCAGGCCCTGTCCCCGCCTCGGGACATCTTCCGTCCGGTGTGGGAGGAGCTCCCCAATTCATCAGTGGATGTGGCTTAAACCGAGGGACACGCAGGGAAAACACCAGCTCCTGCTGTCCCTGCCGTGAGCGTGTAGCCTGCGGGGAGCTCCCGAATTAAAACACGGGCTTGCGGCCCGGACGAAGGAGAGTCGAAGGCTGAATAGCGTGTTTGTCTTCTGCTTGATTGAAAAAGAGAAGAAAGAATCGATTAAGCCAAACAAACCGTGTCCCTCAGCTGTGAGGCGCCCTGTGTGCCCAGGTGCCGCGACGAGCCAGCCTGCACGGGGGGACAAGGGAGGCGGGGTTGGGGACAAGGGGGGCCCAGCTTCTACTTTTCTCATCCCTCTGTCCCTTCCACTGCCGAGTGGATATTTCAAAATGAACACAGGAAAATACAGACGTTCTTTCAAAACAATGACACATCCTGGACAGAGATGGTCTCTTTTATCTGGGCAGAGGACCGAGCGATAAGGGAGCCGGGGGGGGGGGGGGGGGGGCTCCAGGCTGTGGGTGCCGTCGGCGTGGCGTGGGTGGGGCCGAGCGGCCCCCGGAGAGTCCCACTGTGTGTGCACAGGTCCCGCGTCCCTGGCCCGAGGGACCGGGTGGCCGCCCAGAGGTTTGCTGCGCCCCCACCGCCTCTCGCCCCCCGCATCCCGTGCTCTCCCCGTCGCGTGCCCCCTTTTCACTGACTACTACATATTTTCCCCTTAAAAATAGCATTTCATTGATTTTTCTTTTCTAAAAGATGAGTTATGTTCACGGGGGAAATTTGAGAAAGCACAGGCAAGCAGAAGCGAAATCTTAAAGTCACACACATGTTAACCTTTTGTTCACTCGCCGGCTCTCACTCCCTAGATTGAACAGATAATTTTCAGTCATTTTTTTTTTGGTTATTTTGCTAAGCATGGATCTGTTTTCCTGAGCCTCTTCCCACCATGCCGATGATTGCCACAGGTTTCCCACCCTCGGGTGGCCCCCACGCCCTGTGCTCGTCAGTGCTGACCGGTGGCCCCCTCCTGCCCACACCATCTCCTCTGCATCGCCCCTCCTCTTGTCCAGCTCTGTCGCTGTCCCCAGGCCACCACCACGCATGCCAGGGCCGTTCCAGAGCCCGCTCGCTGTCCTCGCCTCCACCCTTAGTCTCTCTGATTCCTGCTCTACACTTAAGCTATTGATCCTTTTACTTTTTCTCTGCTTTTTTCTTTTATGCTCAATCCCCCCACCTGTACCCCCAGCAGTCAGCCTGCTCTCTACCTATGAGTCTGTCTCTACTTCGCTCCTTAGTTCGGTTTGTTCATTAGGTTCCACATCTGAGTGAAGTCATATCTGCTTGTCTCTCTCTGCCTGGCTTATGTCACTCAGCACAATACTCTCCAGGTCCCTCCGCGCTGTCACAAAGGGTAAGATTTCCTGCTTTTTTACAGCTGAGTAGTGTTCCACGGTGTCAATGTCCCAGAGCTTTGTTATCCGCTCATCTGCTGCTGGGCACTTGGGCTGCTTCCAAATCTTAAGCCGTCATATATTGTTAATCTTCACCTAAGGATATTTTTCCCATTGGTTTATAGAGAGAGTGGAAGGGGGGGAGAGAGAGAGAAACATCAGTGTGGGAGAGACACATCGATTGGTTGCCTCCCACATGAGCCTTGATCAGGGTGCGTGCCCTTGACCGGGAATCGGACCCACGACCCTTTGGTGTGCGGTCCAACGCTCTAATCACTGAGCAACGCTGGCCAGGGCTGTTAATGAATAGTTTTTAGATAGGATATGTACCATTTTATTTTTTCTCTTCAAACATTTTTTCACTTGGAGTTTTAAACGATGAACAGTTAGTGACAATGGTGCCAGAAGTAACAACCTGTCTTTATAAAGCACTTGAAAGCATTGTGCACAGTCGCCCCTCACACAGCGTTTCAAAACATGACAGGGATGACAGGGATGACGTTTTCCCTCTTGCGTCTCGGGGTATTAAGATATGTAACGGGAGGAAGCCAGTCCTAGGTGGAGGGAGGCCACTGGGGGTTCTGAGCAGAGGGGGGCCTTGTTTCTAGTTACAGTTTGAGAGGAATCAGAGATGGGGACCAGGGAGGGGTGCAGGTGGGAGGTGGGGCGGAGAGAAGGGTCAGAGTCAGGGCGTGTTTTACAGGTGAGGGTGACAGGATTCGCTGACACCCTGGATCTGGAGCAGGAGGAAAGAAGAAAGGGGACAATGTCTTGGTCTCTGCACTGGGCCATTGATGCCATCCAAGGTGCAGAAAGGGTCCATGGATCACAGGGGGGCATGTGGGAGGAACCCACCAATGGCTTGGCTTTGGCTGTTAGGGGAAGTGCATCCCCTCGACTGGGTTTTCTAGAAGCAGAGCCTGAGAGGGGAGTTGGTGCCAGTGATTCACAGAGGGCTGGCTCTCAGGAGGTGACGCCAGGTGTGGAAGAGGGCAGGGGGCTGAGCTGGGCAGGGATGCGGCTGCAGCCAGTCTCACCTGAGCCTGATCCACAGGGAAGCCTGGGCATGAATGTCACCGTGGAGCTGTCCCTCGTTGATGCACAGAGGCTGGGTTTCTGTATCCCCCTAATAGCCAGTCGGTCACTGGCTAGGGTGCTCACTCACCCCCTCAAGGGGATCCCCAGCATCTCTGGGTGAGGTGTCTCTCACCCGCCCAGGCGATGCTCCCGAGAAGGTGCCGCTGTGAGCCAGCAGCGCCAGGGGAGGGGCACACCGGCTGGTGGAGGTGTGTGACGTCTGTCCCCGGGCTGGTGGAAGTGTGTGACGTCTGTCACCGAGGAACGGGAAGGGGAGCTCAGGAAGGACGTGGCTGGGAACGCGAAGTTGAGGCCATCAGTGGTGTGTGTCGTGGTGCTTAAGGCGCGAAGTGGCTGAGAACCAGCCAGGAGGTGATGTGGGGAAGAGGGAAGAGCCGCAAACGCAGAGGCCGTGGGCCCTCCGCGCCCGGGGGTCGGAAGGGAAAGAGGGGCCCAGAAAGGAGGCTGCGCGGAGAGGCCGGCGAGGCAGGAGGAGTCTGGGCAGTAAGATGTCCCAGACCCCAGGGGGAGCGTGTCCCCGGAAGGAGCATGACCGAGTAAGAGGGGACTGACATGGGCCTCTTGACCGGGCGACCTCCGTGAGAACATTCTGAGCCGAATGCTGGGAACCAGAGCCAGGTCCGAGCGGGCTCCGTGGAGGAGGCGTTCTGACAGCAGGACAGACGGCACGGACTGGAGGCTCCTGTTGCTGGAACGTGGTGTGACGGGGACAGGGTGACAGGCAGTGATGGACGGAGGTGGGGAGGCGACGGCCAGCTCATCGAGAGCTTTGCATCCCATGTCAAAATGCTGGGATTTGAGGCCAAGGGAAGCAGCCACCGAGGGATTTTAAAGAAGGAAATAACTGTGGTGGGATTTCTGTCTCGCTCTGGAGATATTTTTTGCCTCGTATGTAGGTGTGTGCCTGGCTCACGCCCTGTTTAAACCTATGGGAAGTCGGCACAGAGTGTGTGTCCATAACTGGTCTCATTGTATTTTCCCGCAGCTTAGGAGAGAGTTCACCTTTCTAAGTCTCCAGCCAGCTTGGAGGCTCACTTTCAATTTCTTTCTACTTTTCTTTTCTTTTTTTTTTTTGAGTAAGTGATGCCAGAAAATGATGCATAAATGTGAAAAATTAGACAACTATAAAAAACGTACCCCATGATAAAGTAAGGCAGACTCTCAATTGTCCCATCTGTACTCTCACCGTGGCTCCCACGAGGGCAGGGTTGGTCCTGACCCCTTCATCCCAGGTCATGGACAGTGCAGGACAAGTAAATTTATATCAAATGAGTGAATGAATGAGTGATCTCTGTGCACATTTAATGAGTGTGTGTCTTCTTGGGATATGCTTTGCATATCTTAGAAAGAAGCAACATAATTGAGTCAGAGCATTTGTTAAATTATATGTCTTTGGTCTGTTTAGGTATTTTATATATGCCTCAGCTGAACTCGGGTTGGAATGCTCTTTTTATTGAGATAAAAAAATGGCAATTTTTTCAGAGGGGAAAATTACTTACATGTGAAGTCTTATTTTATTTAAATTAAAAAATCAGGCCCTGGCCGGGTGGCTCAGTTGGTTGGAGCATTGTCCTGTGCACCAACACATTGCGGGTTAGATTCCCAGTTGGGGCAGGTACGGGAGAAGACGATCGATGTTTCTCTCTCTCTCTCCTCCCTTCCTCTCTCTCTCTCTAAAAGAAAATTTTAAAAAATCAATAAAAACATATCTTCCAGTGAGGATTAAAAAAAAATCAGTTGCCTGATAAAAATCTCAGGTTTTGCTTGCTCTCAGGAAGAGACTGAGTATTTCTACACCTATTATATTTACATCTTCTGCAATTTTAGTTTCTTTGAATTTGCCTATCGAGAGCAATAAAAAAAAAAAAAGCTCCAAAAAAATATATCCTGTGAGTTTTAAAATTCTCATCAGCGTTTTCTTCCTGATGCATCCAAGGAAATCAATCCTACTTTGCAAAATGGGCTAAGCATTGTTGCCAGATCGCGCTGAGCGACAGGGACCCTCATTTTCTCTGGAAACATCTGGCTCTCTAAGCACCATCCGGCATGATCTTGGTAACTCTTAACTGTTATTTTGTGCCATTTTACCAACCTTTATTTATTTTACACTGTTCATTCATGTTGGAAAGCAGTCCTTAATGCTTACCAGAACAAACTTCTTCCTGGTCTCTTTGCTTTTAAGAGCCACACAGCTTAGTCTTACTTTTGTTCTAAAGAAGCAACAAAAATACTTAATACTTTAAGCTCTTGGGCTGTGCTGACTGGGTAGAGAAGGGTTTCTTCAGTGTATATTTATTGCCTGAGGGAGCCCTTGAGTTTTTGTGTGAAGCAAACCTTACTGACTTTCTGACTGCTGGTGGGAATATAAATTTGTGCATCTGCTTTGCAAAGCTGCTCTACAGAACCTACCAGATCTGACAATTTGCACACCCGAAGACCTAGTGATTCCATTCCTCGGTGTGTGCCAAACAGGAATGCATACCTGTGCTCACAAAAAGACAAGTACAAGGATATTCATAGTAGTTCTGGCCAAAATGCCCCAAACAGGAACCTACCCGCCTGGGTAAATTGGTTGTGGTATATTAAAAAAAGGGAATACTATACAGCATTAAGGATGAATTAAATACAGCCATAGGCAACCATACAGTAGAATCAAACATGATACTGGGCGAAGTACATCTATATGATTCCATTTATATGAAGTTCAAAATCAGGCAAAATGAATCTATGGCATTAGAAGTCAGGCTAGTGGTGACCTTCGGGGAGAGTTAATGGAGAGAGGGTCACAAGGGGAGCCTCTTAAATGATGGGCATGTTCCTTTTCTTGATGTGGGTGCTGGTTCCTCAGGTGCTTTGACGCCATGAAAATCCTTCAAATGTACATTTTTGATCTGTTCTTTAATTTTGTATATAATGTTACACTTTGATTAAAGGTTAAAAAACACACACCCAGAAAGCATAAAAAGCAATAAATACTAGAGCTAATTCTAAATATACTAATAAAAGTAAATGAGGTAAATTTATCCATAAAAAGAAAGCACTCTTAAAAGAAAAGCAACACAGATGATCGTGTGCTTGTCAGACAGAGCTGCACTTTCTTAGGGACTTCATACCAACCCAAAGGGTGTTAGAGTCCACAACCCCAGTTAAATTCTCGTCTCTGATTAGGCCCACAGCATAGAGCACCCCGACCCCCTTTTGCTTTTGAGGGCGCTCCTTTAAAAGGCAAATCAGAGACGTGGCTTCGCATCGGTCACCACCTTCGAACATGGATCCACTTCTGTGTCCTGCACCACGTCTCCCCAGCTTCCCAGTCCTCCCCCCTGCCATCCTTCCCTTGACTTCCAGCACACGGGCCCATCCTCACACCCCGCCATTAACCATGGCCAGTGGCACCAGGGGCTTCTGTCAGCTCAGCTCCTGCGCGAGAAGGCAACCCCCTGGAGTCACTATTTTCACTGTGTGGCCCTTGACCCCCCCAGCCAAGTTCTTGATGGACGCTCGGTGAATGGCTCTTTGGCTGGTTTTCCCGGTTGGCTTTTAAGTGCTGCTCCCTGGGCGTCTGTGCTGTGGATACCGTTGGACGCGTACCGCCTTCTAGAAGCATCCTTCTAAAACAGTCTGGGCAACCCGGAGGCACGTTACTCTTACGAGTCCAGGCACCGCACAAACACAGCAGCTCGGCTCTGCGCTTGGTTTCGTATGTGTGTTTTCAAAAACGGCCTCATTTGATTGACAGAAGGCCTTGCCCCACGGAGAGCTGTAATCGCTCCTCGGACCCGCGGCCGCCCTGGACCGCAGTCGGGGCTGGACGGCCGCCCTCGAGCGCTTTCCTCCTGGGAGGGGGAGCCTGTCGGGACCTTTTCCTTCTTAGTTGTCAGACTCTCGATGAGTCATGATGCGAGTGACAAGTTCTCAGCTCCCACCCAAATCACACCATCTCGTGTTTTCTCATTTCTTGTTTTGAGCTTATTTTTCTCCTAGAGCCCAGGTTCTCTGCGCATTAGCTTTTATAAACCCACGATAAGTTGGCACGTTGATCCCACGGTGCCCAAGCTCCCTGAAGACCAAACGAGGCGGAATCATTTTCTGATTTAGAGAATTTTTTCCCTATAGTGCTGCATGATTTGGCAGCCTTCCTCGAGAATGTCGGAGGGGGCAGAGCTCCCAGTTGGCGTGATTATACTTCGTCTAGAAGACAGAATTTTCCAGATGATTTGGAAGTCTGAGGGGCAATACTGGGAGACCAGGAAAAATTCCCAGCATATAATCGATTAGAAATGCCTGTTCAGTCTCTCTCCCTCCCTCCCTCTCTCTCTCTCTCTCTCGGCAAAATCCTGTTTTTCCCTTCCACCTTCATCTTTTTCTATGTTCTCCAAAGCATTTCTTCATGGAGTCTAGACCCCTGCCTTTTGGAAGCAACTTTTAATACTTTTTAGTGCTGGGGACAGTGGACAGTATTCCAAAGACAGTTTGTTTATTAGATAGAATCGTGAAATTGTCATTTTTGCAGGTATCTGCAGTTTCGTGTGGCTTACTCCAGACACTGGCTCTTGTGGTTGTGTTCAGCCACTTATCACATATGTGTCATGTGCCCGACACAGCGCTAGTCTGTGGAGACACACGGGGATTACGACACTGCCTTGCCCCCCAAGGCTGCCAGGGGAGAGGCAAGACAGCACTGTGACAGGGTGCCCAGGCGCCAGGTGGGCGCTGAAGCCAGTGCTGGGTGACCGTTAGGGGGAGTGGTGACCCTGGCAGAGTGAGTGGCAGTTGTTGGCCAGCGGAACGGGGAACAGGAGGTGTGAGAACAACATGCAGTTGTAGAGTGTCCCAAGGCCTGGGGTGGCAGAGGGGAACAGCAGTGCTTGGCTAGGGTGGAAATGGGGAGCGTACTGGGGGCGTGGGGAGCTCAGAGGCCGTGAAGATGAAGATGAGTCGGGGCTTGTGAACCAGGCTGTGCTTTTGGAAACTGTTCCAAGGGCAACAGCGAGGAGGGCTCAACACTGAGGCCTGGTTAACACCACTCTGCACACGGCTTGGGGGACGGAAGGAGCGACAAGAGGTGTGCCGGGGGGACCAGTGGGATGGAGGCCTGGGTTGCTTTTCCTTTGTTCCGCCGATTGTTTGGTCTTGGGAGAGTTGCTTCCTTTAATTTTGGTGTGAAAGCAAAAAAAAAAAAAAAAGGCAAAGGAAATCTGATTGTGCTCATAAGACAGTTAGTTCAGGAAGAGAGCTGGCCCGGCCGGTGTGGCTCAGCGGTTGAGCATCGACCTAGGATCCGGGAGATCGCAGTTCGATTCCCGGTCAGGGCACATGCCCGGGTTGCCGGCTCGATCCCCAGCAGGGGGCCTGCAGGAGGCAGCCGGTCAATGACTCTTTCATTACTATGTTTCCCTCTCCCTCCTTCAATCTCTCCCTTCCTCTCTCTGAAATAAAGACATATTTTTAAAAGTATATTTGTTAAAAAAAAAAGAAGCAGAGAGCTGGGTCAGGGCAGTTGCAGGTGAAAAGGCAGGAGAAATGGCCTCAGAGCTTCAAGCGACCCAGCCATTGCGTGTGCGGCGGCCGAGCAGCAGCGCAGCCGGGCGGGCGGGGGCCTCGGGCGGGCAGTGCTGCCTCTCGGGGCAGCTGCCGGAGCAGCGGGGCCACCGGGGCAGGTGGCTGAAGCTCCGAGAATCACTAGGACGGCAAGTCATTATCTTGGCCTGGAAGCCACACAAAAATACCAAGACACAGCCAGCACTTCCACGACAAGCGTTCTTCTTAACTACATAAAGGAGACACAGAAATACACAGCTTTGTCCAGAAATGCAAATGGGAAAGCATTACACATAGACGCAGTAGACACCTTATTTTGGAAACCTGTCCCGATCTCTTGGAGGGGAGGGAGGATCAGGCATAGGCAGAGAGATCTGCTGAAACACTTAGCCCTGGAGTTGCATTCGTTTATAATCTAATATTAAACCCAAATCTCTAAAGCACATAAATTTATCGGATCCTGCGCAGCACTCTGGCTACCACCCCGAACCCCTGTTATTTTTCCAAGCTGGTCTAAATTTTCCAGGTTGTTGGAAAAGCTGGTGATCCTGTGGCCTTCAAGAACATCTTACATGAAAGCCAGTCACACTGAGTTATGGTTTTTCCATCAACTCAACCTTTTCACCAAATTGCCCACGGCTGCAACTATTTTCTGATAGATAAATATTTTCAAAGTTCCACTGTCAGGCCCAGCTTAGAAATGCCAGGTTTGTAATGACTACACCCACCCGTGGCTCTTCCTCCTCAGGGCACTCCCCCCGTGCCCCAAGCAACAAATCTGGGGAGAAAAGTAGAGATCACATATTAAAATGATATTAGCAAAGGAAGAAACAATGGCCTCTTTGTGCTACTTCACACTTCCTCAGAGAAGAAACTACTTTCATCCTCTGTTATTTTAAAACCACCCCCTCCTTTTGCTCAGTTCCAGCTCTTGTGGCCGTGGCTGTTAGGACTTACTGCGAACAACAAAGAGCAGCAAGGATACCGTTTAAATTCTGCAGAGGACACACGTGTAGTCTAAAAATTTTGACATCACTTTTCCAAAAATTGAAAGGTATTTGTCCTGTTTGGCAAAGTTTAAATAAAGGGTAGGGATAGGCTTTCTATCAGAGACAATAATCCAGATTAAAAAAACACACAACGCAGTATAAAGTGGGCACAAATGAAAAGTCACATATTTTCATTGTGGGACGTATCACATGATGTTTTGTTGTTTCTTTAAGGTTTATTGGTCTGAGCCCTCCCCCAGGAGGGCAGCTCCCTGGGAGGCAGCTTCTTGCTCCCCACTGTGAACCCAGCACCTGGGGCATGGAAACATCAGTGAACAGGTATCAAATAAGTGACAGGAACGAATGAAGAGTAAAAGTGGCTAAAAAAGTCCTTTTTTTAATATACTGGGCAATGGGTCCTTGAAAGAAGTAATTAAGGTTAAATGAGGTCAAAAGGGTGGGCCGTGATATGATAGGGTGAGTGACCTTGTAAGAAGAGACATCAGAGAGCTGGCTCCCTGTCTCTCCCTGGGCAAACATTGGGGAGAGACCATGTGGGGACACAGCAAGAAGGCGACTGTCTGCAAGCCAGGAAGAGAGCCCTCACCAGGTTCCCAACCCTGCCCGAGCTTTGATCTAGGACTTGCCAGTCTTCAGAACTGTGAGAAAGTATATTTCTGTTGTCTAAGCCACCCCGTCTATGGAATTTTGCTATGGCAGCCTCAACAGACTAGTACATAGCCTGGTATTCAGCTGGAATGTGGGCTCCAGAGTCAGTTAACCTTGGCCCTGATCAGGTGGCTGGTTAGCCCACAGTGAGAATAGTCAGATAATTCAGTTCATTTGATCAGTAAACCATGAGAAACTCCTCTCCTAACAGTAGAGCTGATGCGTCGGGCAGAGGGCCGTGGTATCAGGGCTGGAACCTCAGGGTCAACGCCCTTCCCTTAGATGAGGTCAAGCTTAGTACCTGGGCACTCAACATGGAAAGGACTCAGGGCTGTGCTGTGACAAGCTGGTCAATAGGGACTAAGAGGGACAGATCAGGACCGTAAAGGAAGTAATGAACATGGGGTGAAGATGACTATGGTTCCAGGAGCAAGAGGGGCTGGGGTCAGCCCACTGGGACTGTTGGCCGCATTGGACTCACTGCGTTTTGAATGGTCTATGAGCTAAGAATAATTTCATATTGTTAAATGGCTGCAAAAGAGTCAGATGAAGAATATTTTGTGACAAGTGCAAAATATGTAAAAGTCAAATTTCAGTGCTTACAAAAAATGTTTTACTGAAACACGGCCCACCCATTCATGTACTTATGGCTGTTTTCACACCAAAGCTGGGAAGAGACCAAATGGCCCACAGAGCCTAAAATACCTCCTCTCTGTCCCTTTGCAGAAGTTTGCTGACTCCTGTTCCAGGACGTCCCAGAAGAGAGCAGCGGACACCCCTAGTCCAGTGCTTTTGGAGTACGTTGTGGATATTAAGTGATAAACAGTCCTCAGGGTGTGGTCTGCGATCTTTCCATAGTCCAGTGTTAGGACCTCTGCAGTATTATCAGGAAGCACTGATCGGGGGTCACTGAATAGTGGTGCCCACAGTGGGCAGGACCAGAGAGCAGCAGCCCCTTGAAGTCTGTGTCAGGCTCCCCCTCGCTGGGTGGGCTCCATCCACATGGGGCGTGAACCTGGAAGAAGACAGCCTGGAGGCGTTGGAGAGATAGTTAATGATGTGATGAAATGACAACATCACAGAGACATTTAGCTCTTACTTGACTTTCTACATGTTATGGGCTGAATTGTGTCCCCCCAATTCATATGTCGAAGCCCTGACCTCCAGCCACTCAGAACTTGACCTTATTTGGAGGTGGGTCTTTACAGAGGTAAGTTAAAATGAGGTCACTGGGTAGCTCGGACCCAATAGAATTGGTGTCCTTATTGAAAGAGGTGATGAGGACACAGACACACAGGACCATTGAGGACACAGGGAGAAGATGACCGTCTACAAACTAAGGACAGAGGCCTGGAACAGTCTCCCTCCAGCCTCAGGAGGAACCAACTCTGCCCACGCCTCCACCTCGGCCTTCTGGGCTCCGGACTGTGAGAGAAAACAAGTCTCCATTGTTTCAAGCCGCCCAGTCTGTGGGCCTTTGCTAAGCCAGCCGCGACACCGATGCGCCACCTCCGGCAAAGGTGGAGCGAAACGGTGCTGAGCAGGCAAACGCGTCTTCCGGCCTCGTTTCACGGCCTCGTTTCACATTCCTGGTCTGATTACTCACAGGCTTTGCATAAACGATGACCCCATATTTGACCCGGGAGAACGGCAGTGATAAAGGACAGAAGGATTTTCACGCGTCACCCGGCGGGTCGCTGGACTATTCAGAGTCGTTTACCACGGGCACCCGAAAGGCGAGCAGCCGCTTCGCGCTCGGCACTAGCCTCCTCCATGGGCAGTGGAAAATTACTCCAAAAAGATGAGCCTTGTTCTGGGGACAGGTTTTCCACAAGAAGTTACAAAAAGATTGTCTTTGTCCAGGGGAGTCTTTCAGCCGTCTCCTCCCACTGGCTCAACGCTGCCCATTTTGCTTCCACCTCCACCTCAATTTTGGGCACTTGTTAAACAAATAATACACACACCCAGGGTTGGAGTTGTGATTTTTATACAGATGGTTAAAAATAGCAAAACTGTGGGCAGAGGAATGACCACAGGAAGTGATTCATTTCCTCTGGTCAGTGACTCTGACACCTACCAATCCCCGAGAACTAGAAATAATAGAAGCAGCTCTGTTGAGGAGCCGTGGTCCGCGGTTGCTACACTGGCCCTGGTCGGTCAGGTGGGCTGACAACCATACCGGACAGGCGAGGAGCCTGCCATCAGCAAGTGCAGTGACATTGGGACATGAGGGCCCTGCATTCTCTCTCTCTTTTTGTTAATCCTACTTGAGGATATTTTTTCCATTGCTTTTCAGAGAGAGTGGAGGGACAGAGAGAGAGAGAAACATCGATGTGAGAGAGACACATCAATTGGTTGCCTCCTGCATGTATCCCAAGAGGGGCTGGGGATCGAGCCTGCAACTGAGGTGCATGCCCTTGGTCGGAATTGAACCCGGGACCCTTCAGTCTGTAGGCCAAGGCTCTAACCACTGAGCAAACTGGCTAGGGCTCAGCATCATCTCTTCATTCCTATTTCTGCCAGTGACTCACTGCAGTCACGTGGTCTCTTCCAACTCTCGCAATCTCCGGTTCTGTGATGAAATGAGGAAGACCACTCCAGATGTGCTTCTGCGTGCCACCAAGGTACACACCTCTGTGTCTGGGTTCATGCTAAGGTCCCCTCCGTAAACCCGATTCTTCACTCTAACATTTGTGTGGCACAGTTGCCCAAAAGGACTCTAAGTACAGCAGAGACACCTCCCTTCTGCTCTGGGCTGCTGCTGGTGGTGTAGGTTCCAATTGGTGGTCCTTGGTCGGCTTCAGTCCAGTTTCAATGGATCCTTCATAGGGTCCAACCCATTTGACCTGGTCTTGGTCCTACACTATGTTGCATGTCTTCAATGACGCTATGCTCAGATGAGAATCATTATAACAATCTTGAGCCTTTTCTGGTGTTTTACGGGTTGTGTTTTCTCCAAGGTGATCTCAGTAGCTTGTACCAGTTCTAGAGGGTCTCCAGTGCCCTTCCCTTAATTTGATATCTAGGAAGTGGAACAGGGTTCAAAGGCCCCCCAAGGTGACTGTGAATCTTCCCTGGGGCCCCAGCCTGAGAAATGGGGAAACAGGATGCTAACCAGGGTGTTAGAAGTAGGTGAGCTATAGATGGAAAGACTCCTGTGTGGTGGGACTGGGCTTTGGGAGCCTCCAGGTCCCCTTTCTTAATCTTATTTCCAGCGAAAGGGGCCACACAGCAGTGCTCTGCTAAACCCATAAGCCTCTAGTGAGGAGCACTGTTTTTGAAATGCATAAATAACAATTCTCAAAAACCACCTGCTGAAGATTTTGGAACAAGGTGGGTTACAAATAAAGAGACAAATGAAATGAACAATCAAATCACAACAGTTAAAATCCATCAAGGCCCGGCCGGGCGTGGCTCAGTGGTTGAGCGTAGACCTGGGATCCAGGCAACTGGGGTTCGATTCCCGGTCAGGGCACATGCCCGGGTTGCGGGCTCGGTGCCCAGTCAGTGGCGTGCGGGAGGCGGCCGATCGATGACTCTCTCATCATTGATGCTTCTGTCTCTCTGCTCTCCCTTCCTCTCTCTGAAATCAATGGAGATATACTTAAAAAAAATCCATCAAGGACCATTAGGACATTTTTTAAAAAGATCACTTATAACGTCTAGGAAAAATAATCTTAATAAGTTAAAAAATTTCAAGGATTATTGCTAATCCAATATGCCACAACGGGTGTCTTCATTCCACATTTTGGTTAGCAGGGAGTTTGGGGAAGGGAGAGAAAAGCCCTATGGGGAGTGGGGGTACAGAGTGAGGGAGTGGGAAATGGGGACAAGCAGACAGACAGAAGCTTGGGGAAGAAAAGGGCAGCAGGACCCACGGGTAAGTCAGAGGAGCAGGGGGGCAGGGGAGGACTGAGCTCAAAGCTGGGACGGCCTGAAGGGATAGTGGGTCACTCTCGTCACAGGCTTGTCCTGGCCCAGCCTGCCGCCCTCACCCCATCACACCGGAGACTGCTATTTGAAATGCAGGCTGACCAGTCTCCCCACAGTTGGGACTTTCCAACTGTCCTTTATCCACAAGCAAGCCCAAGTGGCAACTAAAACGGAGGGGTTCAGGCAGCATGGGAAGGGGCGCCCTCCAGTGGGGTCAGAGCAATGCCCCCTATGGTTTGAATGAAGAGGGACACACAGACAGAGGGCACTTTAGTCTGCAGGTACCCCAAGACAGAGCACCCAAGATTCTTAACCTGGGATATGTGACCCTCAGACATGACATCTCCCACTGTAAGAGATCTTTCCCGGGACAGGGCCGTCCTGTTCCTGCACCCAGGGGAAGCCAGGCCACCCCCACAGGGAGAAGAGGCCCCTTCCAGCGAGTAGAGGGGGGAAATGACAAAGGCCGATGGACCGCAATCACCAGGGTCTCTTCCAACTCTAACAATCTCTGGTTCTGTGATGAAACAAAAAAGACCAGCACTCTCGACAGCTGTAATTAATCTTTTTAATTATAAAATTCCTACATGTAAAAAAAATCAGCAACTTGGAAGTGTATAAAGAACAGAAGAAAGTAGCATCTTTAATCCCATTTCTGGAGGGGAATCACAGTTGGAAATTTGGGATGTATCTACCCATTCTTCCACGTTAAAAAAATGCATATGAAACATATTACGTATTAACATAGATAATGTATGTTGTATGAAACATGCTAATTCTTTGTTGACCATCTCATGGCAAATAGTGGCTACATTGCCTTCTCAGTACTTAACAACTATTTCATTCATTTAAAAAACTTTTAATGGTGCTGTGCACTGGAGTAAAACAAAGCACAGGAAAAAAAGGAACTGGTTTTAAGTTTAACACTGTTGAGATTTGCTGAGGGACTGTTGAGGGTCCAGAGAGAGGCAGAGGTTATTTCTGGCTAAACCCACCAGCTTCCCCCTGGCTGTCTTGAGCTTGTCAGCAAACCCTGGGAAACTGCAACCCTAGACGCGTTTTCTTAAGGCCGCCACCATTCTGTCCCGGGCAGAACATCCACTCAGCCAAGCCGTCCTTCAGGGCCCCCTCTTTCCATGATGCTCCCTCCTCTCCTCCCCGGAGCCCAACTGATCCGTCTCTGACTTTCTTGGCTATGAAAACCTGCTTGTGGGAACGGCTTGGAATGTCGGCTCACTCGCATTGAGGCTGCTGAAAGTGACAACCGTGGAAACCCACGTTCTGGCCCTTGGACAGTGCATGGCGAGATGGGACCCTGGCGGTGCGATTCCCACCATCGTCACAAAGGCTGAGGCTCAGGAGCTCTTTCTACACATCAGGCCTTTTGCCTCCCATCACCTCTGATTTTCAAAACCCCATTGAGGAAGGTATTAACATCTTCATTTTATAGGCAAGGAGAGCAAAGCCCAGAGAGCTTAAGGGATTTGTGCAAAGTTGCACAGCTTCATGGTAGCACCGGATTTCCTTTGGGGGCCTCCCTGTGTCCTTGGCACCGCACCATGACAACCTGGTAAAGGAGGTATTGGACTCTGAAGTCACACAGTGTGGCCCTAAGGCGGCCACCTGGCCAGAGCTGAGCCTGGGTGGGGTAGGAGGCTGGAAGGCCTTTAGCCTTTCCTGAGACTTCAAGGGGCCACAACCTTCAATAACCATCCTGGATGGCAACCTCCACATCATGGCCCCACCGCCCAGCCTGCTGGGCCTCTGGTTTGGTAACACAAACATTTCTTCATCGGGGCCTTAAATACTTAGGGTCCAGGTCTGACCTCTAGGGTTCAGGGTTTCAATTACCCACATGTAGCTCCCAAATATAAAATCCCCTGATAGCCAGATCTGTCCATTGTGGTCTTATTACAAGTGTCCTTTATTGTGAACTATTTTAAACTTTCTTTAAAGGTCATTAGTGTTCAAGAAAAATTGGAGGGGTGTAGGAAAATTGGATAGAATTCAGAAGAGAGCAAAAGTAATGATTATGAGGATGGAAAACAGGGATCTTAGGACAGGGTAATGAAGGTAATTATTCATTTCCCGGAGGGAAATTGGGGGGTGGCTATTGTCATTACAATCTTGGTCGGGCTCTGAGCACTGACCCTTGGTTCCTAACTCCGGGGAGAAATGGGCCCCGAGCCTTCGTAGGAGGCATTCTGACCGGGTGTGGTCACCATGCGGTGGCCCCGGCTCTTGGCATCTCCCGAGACCTTTGGTACCTACCTTGGGTTTGGCTCTTGGCGCTGCCCTGAGAGGAATAGAAGGATGAACATGGCTTTGCCACGTCTTGCTGGACACTGGCCGCGTCCTGTCACCTCTCTATGCCTCCGATTCCTCGCCAGCGACATGAAGATAATAATTGCGTCTATCTGTTAGCGTTTGTGATGATTAGCGGAATTCATCTGTGCAAAATGCTCGGAGCGTGCCAGTCGCATCGAAAACATGACCTGAGTGCGAGCTGTTGCTGTTGTTGAAATCAGAGCCAGAGGGCCAGGGAGAGTCAGAGGCTTGTATAAGGTTTGGACTAGACTTAAAATTTTAAATGACTTTATTTACTATTAATTAATGGAACATGATTCCTATAAAATGAAACGGTCAGCCATGAGTGTGCGCACAGCGTTATGAGTTAACTGGTGTGTCGCCTGCGTGGTCACCGCTCCACGGGGTGGTTCTCGTGGGTGCACAGCGAGTTGTCTATGGTGGGGGTCGCCCCACTTTACTTTGCAATCCTTGCAGAGGGGCACCCAGAATCTAACATTAGAGCGGGTGCCTTGTCTTTGGTGTTTCTCTGTCCCCATCACAATTGCCCTTGGGAATTGGGGGATGGCAGATTCAGCCCTGAATCAGAGTCAGGGATGTGTCTCTGGTGTCCCTCCTTCTGGTCCAGACCCAGCACTATTGCAGGGGCCTCCCCCTGCATCTCCCCTCATCACCCCACCGTCTCTGCTCCTGGTGGTCACCAGGGAGCCTTCCACAAGGTGACCCACGCCTTGTGGCCACAGGACCTGGCTCATTAACCACTGCCCATCAGGCTCCAGCCTTCCTGGGTCCCTGCTGTTCCCCCAAACTGCCACACACGACCCTCCTCAGGTGTCTCCCTGCCATCCTCCCTCCCTTCTCCCTTCCTTCCGCTTCTGCCCACTTTCTCCAGGGCCATCCCTGATCTCCGGCTGCCATGGCCTCTCCGCCCCCTCACTTGCCCTGGTCTTTCCTCCATGCTCATCACCACCTGGCACCTGTGTGCATGTTTCTTGGTTCATCTGCTCCTTCACCCAACCTCGAATGCCTTCTCCATGACAGCCAGGATCTGTCTTCTCCACTGTCTTCTCCAAGGCCGCCCCTGTGTACGACACAAAGTCAGCGCCGAATAAACACCTGCCGAGGGAACACACGAGTGGCTGAATGAATGGGCCGTGGAGAGTTTGAAGAAAATATTGTTTAGAGGCTGGGGACTAGCTGAGGACTTCAGGTGATGCTTTCCAGTTCCAAGACTTGGGCCAAAAGTGGTAAGAAGGCTTCCATGCCTGAAGCTGAAAGTCAAGGTGGGTGTGCTCTTAGGACCCTGGGGAGAGGCTGGAGGCACTTGACTCTCTGCTGCCCCCTTCAGGTGGGGGATAAGAGTGAGGTTCTTGTTCCAAGAATATTTAAAAGAGCTCCCCAGAGGTTTGGGTTTACGTGTTGCTGAACTTGGATGAAGAAAAAAAATCCTATTTTCTGTATTGCCTTGCTGGTATTTACCAGATAACCCCTCCCCATTACTATTAGCAGCACTTGTGATTTTGTCACCAACACAATTCACATGCATCTCCCTGGCACATTGTAGTTGTGGCAAAGACATGAATTTTGATATATGGACTTTGCTCATGGTGACTTCAGCATTATAACGATCAGATGCACCCATAAATCATTTTATTTAATGAGTTAATGAGGAAGCATATGTATCATGCATTTATTGTTGTAATATTTTTATGTCTGATAGCAATATCATTGATTTGCTTTTATGGATTTAGAAACATTTCCTGAGAAGCAGTTCAGAAGCATCGCCATATAGCCAAGTGGACCCGTGGTGTACAGATGGAAGGGTGTGGAGGGCCCCACTGAGGAAGGGAGATGGGGCCTTGGCTGTGGGAGGCCCTATATAAACCAGGAGCCCTGGCCCCTCCCACTCAACCTTGCTCCAGGTAGGGCCTGGGGCTTGGGCCAGGGGAGACCTCAGTCACTGATAGGAGGGAACTAAACCTCTCCCTAGCCAGGCTTTTCTATTAATCTTTTATTCTTTCCTCAACTCTCCTTCTATTCCAGCCCTGACTCTCTCCACTGCACATGGTGACGTCACTCTAATCCTTACGGGATCTGCTCCTGTCATAAAGGGAGGCACCTCTGCCTTTCCCTTACCTGGCTGTGAAGGTGAAGACACCCGTATGAAAACTCTTACAAAATCAGCTGCCACTCCTCGGCCCCCAGATCCCTGATCTAGACAGGACCTTCCTCTTTTGGACAAACTTTAAATTCATAAAGACAGATGATTAAATCTTCCTATCAATTTCAAACAAAGTATCAAACGATGGAGTTGAATGAGCTTCTAAGTCCACAGCAAAGAGTTGGAGAAGGGATGGTGGCCGGCAGGGAAAAATAGAGAAAGTGTAAAAACAAGTTATGCATGTTGGCAGGTCACGTAGACTGTTCCGCTCGTGAAATGCTCCCTCTGTCCAGCTCCCTTCTGGAGAGTGTGAGGGACAGGATAGGAATTACTTTATTTTGGTTTCAACCATAAATGCCACTGTGAGAATTTGGGCAACGCACTAAGCTTATTTCATTTCTCCTGTAGGAAACCGGTCATATTCTCTCTCTCTGCTTCTCTCTGTCTGTTGCTCTGTATCAGTGTCTTTCTCTCAATGTCTCTGCCTGTTTCTCTGTATCTTTCTCTCTGTGTCTCTCTGCCTCTGTATCTCTGCCTCTGCCTCTGTCTCTGTGTCTCTGTTGCTCTTTATTTATCTTTTTCTCTCTCTCAGTGTTTTCACCTCTGTTTCCCTGTCTCTTTCTGTATCTCTCTACCTCTGTCTCTGTCTCTGTCTCTCTCTCACACACACACACACACACACACACACACACACACACACAGAGCAGCTCTGCCCTCTCATCTTAGGATAGGTTCTGAAAGTCCTCTCTCCTCTCATTTCTCCGTGTGGAGAGACACGGGAGCCTCAAAGGCTGTGCACGGCACCCTCTGCAGATTCGGTTCCTGGCCTCAGGCTCACCCCCTCCTTAGGCCCCAGGAATGTTATGTGAGGGAATGCTAATATCTGAAAAATGCTTTGAACTCTTGGAAAAAGACATTGTATTAAAGGACTCTTGAGAAAATCATTATCCCGCATACAGCCTAGACCCGTGCCCAGAGAGAGGGCTGCGATCGCCTGAGCGGCCGAGCGCAGCGCTTACGTTACCGTCAGGACAACAGCTGAACTCCCCACAACACAAATCAGGTCCCAGGTAGCCCAGTGGGCCTCAGAGTCTTGATCTTAATATGGAACAAAGTCTTTCCAATGGAAATGGGCCTGGTTCCACCCCTCGGAGAACCTGCTTTCACATCGAAACATTCGGCATGGAATGTGTCCCTCTGCCTCGCTAACCCTGCTGGTGTTTGGAGGGGCGCGAGGAATACTGACCTCCCTGGCAAAGCATCCCATGGTCAAATGCAGGGAGCGAGATACCCCAAGTCCGGAACAGACGTTTGGTTGGGTCGCCACAGTCCCAAAGCGCCACCCGAGCGTCTATTTTCCCGAGCAGCCCAGGGAGATGATGGGTACATATTTCATGTGTAATTAGGCCGTGTAAGGCGATCCCGCCCGGCAGCCGCTGCCCTCGCCGGGGAATGGCTTCCAGATTTCACCCCCATCTCTTCTGTCTAGACTCTGCCTTGCTAGTTTTTTCCTCCACACTTAAAACAGGCTCCAATATAAAATGCCAAAAACAGAAGTTTTGTCCCTCTTTCTCATAAAGACGTGGGACAGGGCTCGCTCTGCCAGACAAGCAGGGCCCAGACTTTCATAAGACACGTGTCGTCTGAAGCTGACAGTAAAGATTGTCCAGGCGTTTCGGCGGGTCATGCGAGCACTTTTTCCTTTCTTTCTTTTTTTTTTTTGCAATATGGTTTTCATTAGGAGAGCGAGTATTTCTAGAGAGGTGTGGCCGGGGAGGCGGGGGGCCGTGGGCGGGTGGGGAGAGGCGGGGAACCGGGAGAGCTGCCTCAGGAGTTTTCAAACAACGCCGTTATTTATGCCGCCGCTGAAATCTGCATCGTCTTATAAAACGGATCTGGGGGAGTGAAAAATTGTCATCCTGTTACCAGGGGCCTATCTTGTTGAGTGTGCTGATAATTCAAGTGAAAATATAGTCCCTCAATGAAAGAAGACGGAGAAACTCTTAGGGCACAAATGCTTTTCCTTATTAATTGTAAGAATCTTTCTATAACCCACTCTTGGGGGGTAAAGAGGCTTTTTTCTGACTTAGACTTACAGAAACATTATTACAACTGAATTTATTTAATCAGATGAGATGCTGGAAAGACAGAGGGGCGGTTGAAGGCCCACGTGATTGTCCAACAAAGGCAGGGAGTTGGGGAGAGGGCGTGTGGGGGGTGGGAGAGCCCCCTTTTGGTTGTTTAAAGCTACCTTGTCTCCTCCCAGATACCTGCAGTTTCTATGGAGATGAAACTGCTTTCTTCTGTTTAACAAGCTGCTTCCCTATGTAATGAACAAATAAAGACAATAAAATAGAAAAGATTTTTAAAGTAAAGGAAGAATAAAATCATGCTGCTATTGCACATCAGAAATAAGACGATCGCTTTTCAGAAAGTTGAAGGTGGGTTCCGGTTCCTATGGAAACAAAGCAAAACAGAAGTAGTACATCCGCGGTGTGGAAATAAGCTTCAGATAAGTAAGCAGTCAGACGACTCAAACTCCTGCGCATTGCCTGTTTCTCTCTCCCTCTCTATTCTAGTCTAAAACATACCCAACAGCCCGACCCGGTGGCTTAGTTGGTTGGAGCATTGTCCTGTACACCGAAAGGTTTGCTTCCTGGTCAGGGTACATACCTAGGTTTTGGGTCCAATCCCCAGTCGTGGCGCATATGGGAGGCAAAACCGATCGATGTTTCTCTCTCACATCAATGTTTCTCTCTCTCCCCCTTTCTCCCCTCCTGCCTCTCTCTAAAAATAAAAAATAAACATATCCTTAGGTAAGGATTAAAATGTATATATATATACATATATATGTGTATATGTGTGTGTGTGTGTATATATATATATGTATATATATATATATTCAGCAATGTGATACCTCTGATTAACAGCCCGTGGGTACCGCATTTTTGAAGTTTGTATGATGAGCTCTTTAGAGGCTATGCTGGCCTTTTCCTAAAAATATGCAAAATTGTCTTATAGAACTCGGGTGGAATTCTCAGTTCTTCAGAATCTGTTAATTCGCCTACCAGTTTTTCTGAGCATCTACTTTATACATTGGTATTATGTGCACTGTAGAGAAATCAACTGTGTTGTAATTGTTCCAAAGGCAACTTAGCAACAACTTCCCTGAAACAAATGATCTAGCGATAATCTTAAATGCCTGCATTCACTGGTGTTCTAGAGACTCTGAGAAACAGAAAAGAGAAAAGAGGGGCAGCGGACTCTTGAGTTTGAAAAGTCCTCAACCTCAGGGAAGAGATGAGGTCCTGACAGCTGAGTAATGACTCCTGTAGAGAGACAGGGAAATGCTGGTTGCATGAGGCAGAAAGAGACAAGCTATATGAGAAGGAGGGGATTTCTGATGCCTTGAAATAATCACAAGGAAATGAAAGATTTTCGTGGGCCAAGGTGGGCTGGGAGGCCTCACCACATAATTTCACTTTTGAATTTATATCCAATTTTCTTAACAGGGTTAGTCAGACCCCAGCACTTAATTTCTTGCTAAAAATATCATAAACTCTTTGGCAAGTATGGCTAAACTTTACTAAAGATATGCAAAATCATGCTTATGTTATAGAATTTGGGTTAAATTCGCAACTCTCGAATCAACACAAGAAAAACCCCCACATATGTGCTAAATGAATTGTGTCAACTACATTTTTTTGAATCTCGATTTCAACATATTTTCAGATTTAATCTGATTAGCACAATACTTCTACGAGGTGGGGTTCAACTTTAATCCATGAAATTTGTATTACACGATTTATCAGAATTTCACCCCGCTCATTCACAGGGTGACCTTATTTACAATGTGTGTGTCAATGGGACTCATCTGCCTCACTGTGATTTTGCTTGGACATCTAAATATAGCTTCCCAGACAGATGTGGTTTGAGTCTACTTGAAATTAAATTGCTCTGCCCAACAGAAGAGATCTTAGCTCCATCTGTATTGCATCTGGCTGCAGGGGAGTGCATCTTGGAAATGGAGACAGTTTCTCCCAGTACGCTGATCACAGAGCTGGGGAGGCTGCATTTGCATCCCCCCCCCCCCAGCAGATCCCAGTTCCTGGAGGGAAGAAGTCATGTCATCTTTTCACCCTCAGTGCCTGGCACGATGCGTGCACTAGGTGCTCAACATGTGTGTGCCAAATGTGTAAACAAGTGTGCTTCTCTCGTTGGTGCCTGATCCACCTCCAGTGGAATGAAGAGAAAACAAGGGCACATAAGTTTGAACCACTTACAGGAAGCCCACCTTGGTTTCTCGTATAGATAGGAAAAAATATCGCATGCAGCTAAACTCTGTAATAGGACTCTGCTCTGTTCTACAGCCCTTATCTTACATATACGTCCTTTCTGTAGATCCTTGGGTAGGTGCCTTAACATCTTTATAAGGAATTTAGCTCAAGGAAAACTGGGATCCTTTAGTTCTGCAGATTTGTACCCTCCTTCTATAAGGCCCCAGACAGTGTATGTTGTGGGTGCTGAGTAATAAGCCCTCGGATCTCTCCTTCACATCACAAGGGGCCGGAAAGCAAGTCATCTGCTCCCATGTTTCTTTTTGTTGTGCTCGTGGCTTTATTTTTCTCTAGAAAATATCTTAATGCTGTAGTCTGTCTTTACATGTCAAACAGCCATCGGAGACTCTTCTAGAAGCCAGAGGATGTTGTGGCCAAACAGAGACTGAGAAACCTGGCTCCTGGCTGTAGCTGTCTCTGATGTATCTACTTAAAATGAGGAGAAACAAAAACCCAGGAAAATCTGATGATGGATGTAGCTGTAATGTAACTTAGAGATCTCCCCGCAAGCCAAAACCCAAAGCCCGACCTGCCAGGCGAGTGGCCGTGGAAACCCTCTGCGGAGCCAGTCGCAGGAACGCCTCTGCCAAAACAGTAACAACCGTCTATGGTGCAGAACATGCCATCTGCATGGGCTCAAATTCTGCACATTGGTGCATAAATTTTTTTTTCTCTTCACATCAGAGAACACAGGGTTGGCGTTGTTTTCAGAAGACTTAAGTAGCTCTCATTTAAATTATTCAAAAGTTGTATTTGGCTGAATGTTGAGTTTCGTTCCTTCTTAAGCTGGGATCATTTCCAAGGATTGTTAAAAAAAAAAGCCCAGTGACTTTGGTAGTGAAAGAATTTAAGTACTTTGGTGATAGACCCCATAGAAACAGACAGCTAACTCAACAGAAGTGGTCTGGTCTGGCGATGTGGCCCGCAGAGGAACTGGGGCTGGCGGGCTCTGCTGGAGCTCATGAAAGGGAGCTTGGTCCCTGGAGCAGCCAGGGGGCCAGTGGGAAACCAGGGGGGCCGGAGGGGGAGGCATAGCTCCCCCGCTTCTCGGGGGGGGGGGAGGATACCATAAAAAGTGTGTAACTTTAATCGTAATTGCCCAGAGTAAGCGGACAGCTAAATCTGCCTATTCATTAGCAATCTGGTGCTCAATTGCAGGCCCAGAAACAATATGCACGAGGAAAACCGCCTCTTAAAGTGAAATGCCTGGGAGAGAAAGGCCGCATTTTCTTCTCTTTGGAACTGGGCTGCAAGGCCCTGGGTTCCTGGGGTGTCGTTCCATGACAATGATTTGAAATCCTCGGTTGAAAGTTGTTACAACTGAACCAAGCTCTGGGCCTGATTGATGAATGGAATGAACGTAAAACTCAGGCGAATTTGGAAGAGACAGTGAGTGTGCTTACACATAAATATATGTTATATTTATATTCTATCTATCATCTATCTACTCACACAGACTACATTATGTTTTGCTTTTAGCTCCAGTGTATCTTAATCCAAGACAAAGCACACCCAATATAATTCAACTCAATTTCAAAAGCGTTTATTCAGTATCTCCCATGTGCCAGGCTCTGAGCACTAAGATAAATGGGACAAAACCGACCGTCAAGGCTGCAGGGCTGGCAGGAGGCGGAGACTCACTTAATCACACCGTGTGCTGAGTTCCGCCATGGAAGGGCCTGTGACCCGGAGTGGGAACACGTGTGCCCCGTGGGAGACGGCACCAGATTTACCTGCTGCTCTGTGCCTGCTGCCCACCCCTTTCTCTGACTTGCACAGACGGAGGCGCACCGGCCTTCATCCTGCTCCAGGGTCCACAGCGCCTGTGACTTGGGCTCAGTGCTGGATGGGGACTTGCTCCCTCAGTCATGGTCACCCATGGGATGCAGGGTGACACCATGTGCATTTTACCCTGACCTCCCAGCACTTTTTTCTACCACTTTTTTTTTTGCTCTCTTTGGTCAAAGTGACTTTTAAAGAGATGCAAAGAAAAACCAAATCAGATGGTGTATGAGGGGCCAGGGCTGTCCTGTTTGCCTGTGGCGATGGTTAGAAGGATGAGGTCCTTCCTTGGACAACAGCAGCTTTGGACATTTTTAGACAACAAGTGACACAGCTGCCACCTTCTTGACACAAGCTGCATCATTGGTCAGGTTGCAAGAGGGCGAGGCCTCCAAATCTCTCAATGCCTGATTCCCCACAGAGGTGGTCTTCCAGCTCATTCTAGTTCTAAAGCCTAAGGCTGGCAGTGCCACCTGGCCCTCAGTCCACCCCTGGGTCAGGTCCACAGGCCAGTTCTGCATCTGGTGCAGAATGAGGGTCGGGGCAAACACAAGCAAGTGACCCGCTTGTAGGGACAGCAAGGGACCCACAGTGACTTGAGACAGGGTTTGGATTCAGTAGTTTATCTGGGAAGTGAGCCCAGGAGGTGGTGGTGGGGGAACAAAGGAGGGGCCCAGCTGGTTACTGCACCAGGGAGGTCGAGCTCAAGTCCACGGAAACCTCGAAAGGCCCTTGTGTAATATGCTTCCGAGTTGTGCCTCTGGGGAGCGGGGATCTGGGACGGGCTTGCCCACTGCTGGTTCCTCATCGGCTGAGGGTTGCGCCTCTGCACAGCCCCTGGCACATCTGGGCTGCCTTGCACAATGAGATGCTGGGGAGGGAAGGTGTTGGGATATGTGGGAGCAGTCCCCGCATCTGGGGGTGAACTCAGGTGAGCCAGTGGGTCCCATGCAGAGTGTCAACTGTGTTGATCATATTTAGGTACAATGAGGTGAGTTGGGCCACAGAGAGTGCTACCTGAGGTTTAGGAGGTGACACTAAAGGCCAATGAATCAATGGACATTCGTTACGAAGGATTATCTTTCCAGCGCTGTGATCGATGCTACAAAGTGAAAATGGTGGCTGCGCACCGTCAGAAGTGGGAGAGACCCTGGGTGTAAGAGGGGTCATGCAAGGAAGCGGTAGGTGTTGGGCCTGCAAGCCCAGAGGCTGACTTCCAACACTGAGAGTGACCGTACCTCACCGCAGCAGGCTCCTGGGATCATAACTGAGAATTCACACCACAGGGGGACACGCAGGTCCCCCTCCGACACCTTAGGCTCTGGGGTGTGGGAGCTTCCTGGCCCCTCACTGGGAATTGGGTACAAGAAGCCCTCTGCACTGCTGTTGGCCTCGCCTTCCCTGCACCGCCAGGCAGCAGCCGGAGGAGGCCACAGGGACTCAGACTTTCTGGTTCACAACTTCCTCCCGTCTCTCCCACCCATCCTGGGGCCTCAGGGCAGTGGGCTTTCCCCTACATCACCCGCTCTTCTGAATCCTAATTCCCCAGCTAGATCTCTTTTTGTTGTCTTATTAATCCTCACCTGAGGATATTTTTTCCATTTATTTTTTATTTTTTTTAGAGAGAGTGGAAGGGAGGGGGAGAGACACAGAGAGAGAGAGAGAAACATCGATGTGACAGAGACACACCCATTGGTTGCCTCCCGCATGTGCCCTGCCTGGAATGGAGCCTGTGACCCTTCAGTCCGTGGGCCCATGCTCTAACCACTGAGCCAAACTAGCTGGGGCGCCAGCTAGATCTCAATGGCACATGGGACTCTGTTCTTGACACCATGGGAGAGTGCCCTAGATAGGGTGCCGGGCTTGCTCAGTGCCAGGTAAGTTCTGGGGTCTTAGAAAGAGAAGCTCTCCTCCTGCTCCACGGTCCTGTTCTGCATGTCAGAATCTTCTTCCTGGACTTTCTTCCATAAATCCTAACTTCCCTCCCCACTCCAGGCAGGCAGGTAGACAGGGAAGGTTGTCTGGGGGTGAGCAGCTGTCCCTCTGCAAAATGTGTTCATGATTGTCAAAGTCTCACCTGGGGACAGGTAGCCATGCATCTGGAATCTCCCCAACAGGCAGGAGATGCTCCCGAAAGCCTCTGAAGGCGCTGCGGAGTGATGAGGTGAGGGCTCTTTGGCAAGATAGTGCTTGGTGTGGTGCCCAGGTGGCGGATGGGTGGTTAGGAGGTGCCCCAGTGGCCAGCTATGAGGCCATAAACCTTGAACTCCCAGGCCTGGGCCCTGGGAATAGACAAACGGGGTGTCCGTGGGAGCTGCGGTCAGTGTGGCCCATGGTGACTAGCTATGGGGCAAGCGAGGGGCAGGGTTCAAAGACCGGTTCTCGTTGAGTAGCTGCTGTATATAAGTTGTGGGAAACTGAAGTTGCTTCGAGAAGCTCACGGTCCGAACCAGAAGCTAAACATGGTCATAGTTCCACTGTGGGAAGGAGGAGGTTGCGAGACACGCGTGTTGTCTGAGAGGAGCGAAGGCTGGCTGGAGGGCAGGAACTAAAGCAGGCCCAGCGCCGCCCGGGAGGGGTCCAGAAGGCCCTCTGAATAGGAAGGGTGGCCAACTGGCCATGTGGCGAAAGCTCCTAAGGTCTGGGTTTGAGTCTTGACTCACTTTGGCGCCTTTTGAACTTGGGGCATCTCAGGCCTGTACTACTGCGTGAGGTGACTGAAGGGCACCTGTCTGGCAAATGTGTGTGTAAGTGCTTCGTACATGGCAAACCGCATGCAGGTGGGAAGGCCGTTCCAGGAGGGGAAGTCCAAAATGAGAAAGAAATTCCAAGACTCCAGGACTTAGTGACAGAGCAGAAAGTGACACTAACCACAGGAAGAGGGGACCCTGGCCAGGCAACTGTTTGGGGTGACAGAATTTATCTTTAAAGTGCATTTTTCTAGAATTATCTCAGAAGATTTCAGATTTCATTACTCGTTTAATGACCATAATTTTGACAGTTCTGACCCTCAACTGTGGTTGTTCCTTCCAATCACCTGGGGAGCTGCAAGCATCCATATCAGTGCCACAATCCCACTGTCCCAATTCTGATTCACTCAGTCCGAGGTGGGGCCCAGACCATGGCCTTACTTCTGAAGCTGCCAAGGTGATTTGTTGTGGACGCAAGGCTCTGCTCACTGGTGTGCAGACTGCAGCTCCCCACCCAGCACCAGGTGGGCATAGCACCCCAAGGTAAGGGAACCCATCCCAGGGGGCTCTGCTCTTGCTGCATGCATGCCTGAGAGAAGCAAGAGGTGTGTGTGTGCTCAGGGCTTATCCAAGAGGAGTGTGATTCCTAATAGGCTACCAGTTAATCAATCAATGAGTCACAATACCAAAAATAGGGATGTGAAGATGAATACCCCAGGTTCTCCTCTGGGAGGTCCTGTGTTTAGCCTCAGGTCATCCACTCCAACAGCCCCAGTCTGTAGATAAGAAAATTGAGGCTTCAGTCAAGAGGCTGTGACTTGGCCAAGGTCAAGGTAAGTGCCGGATGCCTGTTCGCATGCATTCCTTACCCACGGTCTGTGCGTTCTACCTGAAATTGACTTTTCACCCATTAAAATTATATCAAGCCATCCATAATCATAAGATAATCATTTGCTACTTAAAAGGAAGTCATTAAGATATTGATTTCATTTGCATTGATGCATTGTGAGGCCAATGCCTTTATCAGTTCAAAAATCACTGAGAAATTGTCTCTATTTTCTAAAAAGGCAGCTGCTTTTGCACTCATGAGTAATCGCGTGGAGGAAAACGTACATGACAAAGTTGTTCATTGATAGATTGTGTCATAGTACATGAAGCTCAAAAGCAAAATTGCCTAAATATAATCGCCAGAGGAGCTGGAGTAAATCTCCCGATGTGCTGCATGTAATTCCATTTAAAAAATACAAATCCAGTCTCCTGATTCATTTGTACAACCTTTGTCACCAACGCTCACTGACAGAAGAACAATGTGTTTCTTATCAACTTGTTTTGTGAATTATGCAAGTTGATAGGAATTATGCATTATGCAATTTTACGGAGCAGTTTGTGGTCAGCACGTGTTATTAGGAACTGCTGTGTGCACTGGAGACGAACTGCATCTGACGTGGATGGAAAGGGCTGTGTGGAACTAGTCTGGGGGGTAAAGAACACAGAAAACGGAGTTCTTAGCAGTTGGTGATAAAATATAACAGTAACGCTTGTGTAGTAGGTCCCGGACTCTTCCGAGAGAATGTGCGTCTCTGTCCTTCCGTGTTCACTCAAAATCAAGGACAGGCGTCAGGGAGTGGGGTGAGGATTGCGGTGCGGACAGGGGGACCCGGGGAGGCTACTTTTAGAAGCCAAGGCTAGAGTCCTGACACATGTTCCCCTCCCTTCCCTGTCTTGGATCGCCCTGAAGGAAGGTGGATCTTGGAGTGGAAGGTCCTGTCCCCCAACCTCCACGATGGCAAGAAGGTCCCAGTGGACTGAGTCAGGCCGTGGGGTGAAGGGCTCGGGAAGCCCAGAGGAATGCTGAAGGGCGCCCATGGCCTGGACAACTGAAAAGTGACCAACTGAAAAGTGAGGCCTGCCCGCTGCCTCCTTTCTCGAGCCACGGCTACCCTTCACGATGGCCTCGGGCCCCGGTGAGCTCGCCGAAGACGTGACCGTGGCAGTCGGTGCGGGGATCTCACTCCAGTACCTCATTTAAAGCAGAATGTGAGACTTCCTCCCTGGTGAGCACTTACCGCAGAGGGATCCGCTACCCTTTCCACATTTAACACGCGCACACGCACAGCTAACTGCTAAGCCATAAAGAGAGCTCGCAGGCGCGCCGTGCAAGGACAACAAAGACCAGACCTTACGAAATGATAACCAGGAGTTTATAACTCATAACTCCGTGCCTGTTATATTAAAAGTGGAAGGCTTTTTGAACTGCAACCTCTACATCCCAACCCAATAGTTCTTTCGGCTTTGAAATAGCCACAATCTGAATTTTATAGGGATTATTTTTATTATAGGTAAAGCAATTAAATCTCCATATTGAAGGATGTAAACCTTTTAAGGCCCTTCTCAGAATATCAAAAGGAAAGGAGGCTTATATTTAACAGGTGTGACAACCCAGCACAGGACATTTCATTGAACAAGAACTTGACATTATCCAGTAACAAATACTTAAATTAATCCAAAACATCTTTCGGATAAAAGGGATTTCAAAAAGAATTAAGTCGACCACAAAACCTTATATAGAAAGAAGATTATCTCATGTATGAAATACTTAAAACTACTAATTCTTATAAAGTGTGTCCAGTGGCATGTTTATAAAAAAAACCTTCCTTTTAAGTGATATTTTTATGAATTTAGAATTACCGTATCTCTTATTTGTCCTGCAAAACAGACAGATAGTAAATGTGTCTCCATTACTTGTGTGCTGTCGGCCTCTCAAATTAACTCAATCCATTTAACTAGCTGAAACTGATTTTCTATATTTGGCCTTGATTATGGAGCAGGCTGAGGGAATGCTGTAGTAGTAGGTGGGGATTAGATTAGACAATAGAAAGAACTTCCTAACTTCAACAAGATACAGTCGGTTGGAGGAGATGATGTCCGAACCCTGCAATACTCTGGGAATTTCCAAAGTTAATGACCTCAGCTTTGTGAGCGGGCTCAGTGTGTGCCTTTAAAAAAATTCTCTCTCATCGATCTCTGTCATCTATCATCTAGGTAGCAATGACATTGTTTCAAATACTGTGTTTTCTTCTGAACACATTTTTTCCTGTTCTCAATCGTGGTAACTTGGGTTGTTGACATCATGCTCTTTCTACTATTAAAGTGCAGTTCTTCATGCATAAAACACGCTCTGTCAGCTGGCACACAATATAATTTTCAGTACTGTTCTATATTATTATAATATTAGGCACTAGTGAGGATAATCGGGGAACGTCGCCAGGGTAACGTAGTATTGTGGAGCAGAGCCACTGCCCAGTGGCCTGCCAAGATCGTTGGGACAGGTCGAGACTCTATCTGTTCACTTTAAAGCGCTCCCCGAAATGTTAAGGGCTCCCCGTGGTGAGGTTTGGAAATTAGTGGCTAAGAGAAAAATTTCAAAATACAGTGAGGTTTCTTGGATCTGGAATATTTGGAGAATAGAGAGAAAAATGAACCAAAATATGCAATTGGTAGTCAGTCAGGGGGAGAGGCAGGTTGAATATATTTTGAAGACCCTGTGAACAGCGGCACTGTGACTTCTGGGTGACTGGGGAGCAATTCTAAAAAAATCAGTTTTGCAAATGATACATCTAGCACGGACGAAATAAACTGGCATGATCCTGTGAGTAAATAGGCACCTTTGAACGTGCAGTCTGCTATTTTTTCTTACCAGCTCAGAAAGAAAGGGATGCACCTTGTCCGCAGCCTGCACTGTTTTCAGTATTTACTTTTATTTGTTTCAACTCTTGGCCTCCTGTGGAGAGGTGGGCTTGTATCTGATCTACCAGGATGTGCCTGCTTGTTCAAGAAATTTCCTAGGAATGCATTTGTAGTTTCATGAAGGCTGTCCATTTAAAAGAGAAGCACTCCCTTGCAGAGTTTGTAACCATAGATTCTCAAATGAATGAGCCTATTTTGGCATTTCTAGGGTTAAAGACCCTCTCAGAATCTATAGGTCCTGGAGAAGGCAATTTCTAGACTCAGCTGCTTAGACCCATTTTATTTTTCCCCAGCAAACAGGAAATGGAGCCCTGAAGGCTTTTTTTTTTTTTTTTTTGAAACTGGAAAGTGTGTGGGAAGGGGGCATACCTAAGATGCCCACTTACAACCCTGAGCCTGACCCAGACTTGGGGGTCTCTGTGTGTTTTTTCTTCCCTCTCTTTTTTTCTATTATTTTGGCAGACTTTTTGGAATGTCTGGGAGCTAAGGGCTTTGCTTCATGGAGCAGAATTCTGAAGCAAGAAAAAGAGAAAGTTATAGACTAAACCACAGAAATGTAAACACGTCTGCAGCTAAAATAACTCCACTCTCATTGAAAACACTCCTCCTTCACAATCAGACTTCTGTGTGCTATGGTCAATAAAACTGCATGTTAATAGCGACCAATTAATAGATTGTGTTGCCCGGCCTTAAAGGTTGAGGGAGTTTTAATTATTATTTTTCAAATTAAAGGAGTGCTTATTCCCTCCCTTCCCTTGGGGTGGGGGGACTTAGCTTTCTTTCTGGCTGTTTGCTGAAATTCTTGGCTGTTAAAGTTTGGAGAGGGAGGGACATGAGTAGTTTTCACTTGGTCGGAAGGGCAGAGTGTGCAAGAGGACGCTCTGGGATGGGTTCCTGGCGATCCGCGCAGGGACTGTCGTGACGGTGCCAGGGCGACAGGAGTCCAGAGGAGCGGCACTCAGGTAAGCGCGATTTTGATGCCAGAATTCCTTTTCAAACGAAAACATCTGGAGGGGCTTAGCAAGGTGCCCCCAGGGTCAGTGAGAGGAACCGTGAGGCTCCGCCTTTTGGAAGCTGTTTCCTGGGGACAGTATCGGCACAGGGCTGCTGTCACCGCGTCCCTCAGGCTGGGGTGTCTCCTCTGCATCCTGACATCCTCGCGACCGCTCCCCGCTCCTCCTGCGCCCCCGCCGTCCTGTCCCAGCTGGGCACGCGCAAGTGGTGACTCCAGGATCACTAAAGCCCGGGCACCTAGGCGGCTGTCTCTTCTTCAATAGTCCGCGAGCGACGTCGTCTTAATTCTGAGTAGCTTCCAAGGCAGTCGGTGGTCATTTTAAACTTCTGCGACAACCCGTTTTAACTTTTGTTATTTTTGATGTCTGTACCGGCCGAGGCCGGGGAGAAATTACTTCTCACTGGAAGCGACGCCGAGCGCCCGGGAGCCAGCCCCGCCGCGCTTCCCCATCTCGCGGTCCCCGACCCTCCCCGCCCTCCGCTGCGCTGCGGTCGCGCTCCTCTCCCCGCCCGGCAGTGCGTCCCGGGCTCCTCTCCCGCCGGGGCCTGGCCTCGCTGGATGCTCACGTCGTCCCAGGCTCCGCTCCTCCTCCTTTTCCTCCGCGGAGCCGCCAACTCGGTGCGCAACCCAAGCGGTGTCCAGATCCCCCCTCTCCGCCCGCGCCCCCCGCGACCCCGGCCCGAGGGCGCGCGCGCACGGACGCGAGCGCTCCGGCGCACCCACGCGCACCTGGACTGGAGCGCGCGCCCCCACGCGCCCTTGGACACGCGCCCCCGCCCCGCCCCCGGCGCGTACTCCGGGATCCAGAGGAGCGCGTCGGGGCGGCCGCCCTGCGCGGCGATTGGCGGCTGAGGGAGCCTCCCCGAGCCGGCGCCCACACCATGGGCTGAGCCCGTCGGCGCCCGGGAGTCAGTGCGGCCGGCTCGGCGCGCACGGCCAGGCTCGCGCGCGGGCACAGGCGCGCGCGGACACGCGCGGACGGACACGTGCCGGGCACGCCCTCCCCCGACGGCGGCGCTCGCCTCCCGGTAAGTCCTGCGCTCCGGGCGCTCTGCCGGGTCCCCGTGCTGGCGGCGGCGGGGACGGTGGCGGCGGGCGTCCGGCTCTTCCGACGGCTCCGGGACAGGTGGGGCGTGCGACCCGGGGAGGGACTTTGGAAAACGCGCGTGGTAGGGGACGCCTGGAGAGGAGCAGGCGCACCAAAATCGGCTGGGGTCAGGAGAGCAAACCGCGGGGGCCTCAGCTGGGGCGCTGAGCAAGAGGTTATTTGTTCTTGTCTGGAGTGGAAATCAGGGTTGAATGAAAGCCCACGCTTGGCTGAAAGTGGAGACCAGATGCGGGCTTGGTTGTCACTGCCCGGTGCGTCCTTCAGCGCGTGGACTCGCCCTCCGACGGCGCCAGGGCGCGCGCTCCGACCCGCTGCGTCTCTGTCCTCGCCGCCGTCTGTCTGGCTGGTCTGTCTTTTCACCTCTGACACCTCAGCCTGCAGCAGTCATGCCTCTGCGCCTCCAGGGTTGCGCCTTAATTGGAAAAGTCGGCGTGTTTAAAATGTAGACTGTCATTTTTTTAACCAGCTAGTCTCTTTTGCTTCTATCCGAAGTCCATCTGCCATATATTGCTGTTCTATATTGTATAGATGCTTTTCCAAAGGTGCTGCGTGGAGTTACGCTTGATATTTTTAAGGATCAGACTTAGATACTATTATTATTAGCAGACTAAGCTGCCCAGTAAAGTGGGTAAACAATTTCAATGCAAATACGGATTTAATGCAAGTTGTCGTTGATACAACGACGTCGTTTATTCTTCCAAAGAACATGCTCATATGTGCCACATTTCACACTCGGCATGTTTCTGGAGCTTCTGTAGTTCAAAAACTTTCAATGTGAGTTAAAAAAACACACACCACAAAACTTTTTATTCTTCCCAGGGTGACATAACATAGGGCATAGAGGTTTATTTACCACTGGGACTATTTCTGAGTATTTCCAATTCTCTCCGAGTAAGTTAGAGCCCCGTGCTGGCCTCAGCTCCCTGTCACCTTATCACCCGCAGGACTGTCACATTCCTGGGTTTAACCCCTGCTCTGCTGGCATCAGCTCGTGCGGCTCCTTCATCAGTGGCAGAGCCAGGCAGTAGCAGTTATACAAAACTCCACCAGATAAGTTAATTCACTGTGTGTCAAGTGATGGATGAACTGATCGTACCATTGAAATCACAGTTCTGCCGGAAACAGAACAAGCTATGCAAACTTGTGTTTAATAAGCAAAGCTTTATTATCCTAAAGAAAGGTGTTATGAGTGCTGCACACATCACAAGTGCTGCTTGCCGTTGGGTCATCCTAGTTTCAATTTAGTCAATGACTTCTGGAAATTACAAGAAACTCATCGATGGGTATTAATATCTTTTGAGTTTTTTGTTTAAGAAAATACAATTCCAATTGCACTTAACATTTCGATTTTTTCTCTTTCTAACACTTTGTAATTATTTAGTTTTATTTTTAAAATTCATGTAGACTTGCGGCACATAATTTCACATGTACCTGTTCTTTCCTGACGACTTCTTGGCAAATTAATTTGATGTGCCTGTCATCTTTAGCTAAATGTTTGAACATGAGTTGAATGGGTTGTGTGGTAGGGCTGCTTGTACACGTGTATATATATATTCCCCCCACCCCACTCCTAATGTTTGTTTTGATATTAAAGAAAAATTTTGTCGAATTTCTTATTCTCATAAAATTAGATATTTTATTTGCAGAAAGGGCTAAGGTCCCAGGGGAATGCTGGATGTATAAGAAGTAAAGCATCTGTGAAAGGTGTCGGTATTGACTTTTAACATACAGTATCCTAAAACGTTACCTGCGTGCCTATATGGAATATGTTATATCTCATAAGTGGGTGATAGAACATGTTCAACATTTTCCCCTAAAGTTAATATTAGCTGTTTTCTTCTTGTGAGCTGTCCTTAAATAACAAAAGAATAATCGAGGAGTGGGTGGGATTTATTTCTTCGCGAGACAGAGGAGCTAATGTTTCTAAAATCTTTTCCTGTTTCCCAGTGGAAGCGATAGCAGGTCGGCGTGAGTCCTAGGATGTGGGCGGCGGGCAGACACTGTCATGTTGAATGAATATCGGTGCTGTTTCATAGATCTCCATTCAGGCCGTGTCAGCCTAGGGCCACCTACACGTTGCTGATGAGACTTAGGGAGCCTGCGAAGCTAGATGCCTTCAAGGGAGCGTCCGTGAGAAGTGAGCTGCTGTTAGCAGAACCCTGGCTTCTTGGGACTGCAAGTCAGTTCTGGGTCTAAGTTGGGAGTTGATCTGTCTGAAGGCAGGTCCCTTTGTCACCTCCTGGCTTCACTATCCTCTGCTTCCCAGGCAGATGGTTCAGTGAGGAGGAGAATGCCAGAGGGGTGCGATTTTCTTTCCCCAGCGTGTGAAGCTACTTGGGCATTCCCAGGGAGTATTTCTTCAACATACAGCTTTTGTCTGTGGTCTGCACCTTGAACTTGGAAGTTCTTAAACCCTTTGCAGTAGCATTTGTTGGAGAAACAAGCCGGCACAACGGAGGTATTTAAACATTTTGAACCCAATTTCAGGTCATTTTGATCCCTGATGGTGGCAGGGTGAGTTGGAGTTGTGGGGGGACTTTGAAAGTCACTGCAGTAATTGGTGCTGACACAGCAGGTCTGTGTTGTTGATGGTCACGGCGACGTTCTTGCTGGTCCTTCTTTGCCCCTCAGTGGGCTTGTTAGCAGTGAGCCGATTAGTTGCACGTTACGCATTGTCAGCACACACCTTCTCACGTTAGTCATTCCAAGCAGTCCTTCTGCAGATGAGCAGGCATTTCCCATGGCTAGACGAAGCATCTGAACCAGCTTTTCAAAATAGCGGGGGTGTGGGGGGTGTGTGTATTTCTCCCCTTTTCACAATAAAATGTTACCTTTTATTTTGAATATTTTAGTATTTACAAAAGAGAGGATTCATGCTTCATGTTTGTAACTTTGCAAGTCTAGGGAAGGTGGTGAAGGCGGGTGATCTAAAATTACTTTGCTAAATTTAAGTGTAAGTGAAATGTAGACAACAGCAAGAAATTAAAGGGTGTGCTCCAAAGGGAGCTCTGGTCTCAGTCTTCGATTTAAACTAACTTTTAAGTCCTTCTATTTTTACAGTGGCATGCCATCATCCGGAGGACCCTGGCTGTGTCTGAGAAACAGTAATTTGACAGTGAAAGCAAGGGGTGCGGTTACCTTGACGGGGTGCGCGCTCAGAAGTGCGTGCAGAGGGACTTTGGTCATGTGACCGTTTCCTATTTGAAAACGGCTGGGTGTGAAGACCGAAATAACCTTAAAGCGTGTATAAATGGGCCTTCTGAATGAACTTGTCGCTTTTAAATTACAATTTGGGAGAACTAGACGTGAGATCTGATCTAGGACAGACCGTTAGCGTGTGTAAAGGCTTTGAAAACCTAGATCTGTAGCTGCCTCCCTTTAAAACATAGCCTAACGTTTTGAATTGTTTCAGTGGAAATGAGATTTGCACACAGCTGGTGTCTCATATGGGATTCCTTTTAGGAGTAATATTATTCCAATAATGATCCCCCTGGAAAACACGCTCAAGGGGGAGAACATCCCTCCAATGACTAGGAAAGAAAACAGGCACATCTCTGGTGATTTTCAAAAAAAAGCAGGAAACCCTTATTTTCATCTGAGTAAGGGTTAGCTCAGCGAAGGTTCCCAAATCTTCATTTAAAGGCGGAGAAGTGTGCGTGCACCTGAGTGTTTGAGCAGGGGGCAGTAGCATTGTTGCCTTACTCTATTAAGTCAGAGATTTTCAAGCTTTTTCAGCTCATGGCATGTAAACTAATTTACTAAAATTCCATGGCACACCAAAAAATGTATTATTATTTTTAGCCAAAAATAGGTATAATTTGGAATGATTCACACCGGATGGCTATCATTGTGTTGGCCGTTGTCATTTTTTAACTTGACAGTCTGAGGGAAAAGAGGTCAGTGGCCCTGGCTGAACAGTCAGTGCTGCATGTTTTAAACGCTGTGCCAGGCACCCTGGTGGAAAATCGCTGCCTTAGGTCCCTCTCCGCTCTTGGTGGGAAGATTCATTCTCTCTGCGATGGAGCGGACATGTGGGCTACGGATTCTTGGGGCTTTTGGCGGAGTGGACGTGTGGGTTGTGGATTCTTGGGGTTCAGTAACAAAGTTGCAAAGTAAAAGACCGAATTGGCTTGGGCACGTTTTCCTGCGCCCTGGGCAGAGGGGTGTGCGAGGCCAGCTTGAGGACGTATTTGTGGGGTCGCAGTCATTGCTGTGTCTTGGAAATGGATTAGTGGGTGGTGTTCCCCTTCTATCTGAGCAACCGTGGACATGGCTGTGGACTCGGCTGCCGCAGGAGAAAGCCGAGATCCCTGTCGACTCCCCATTGCCTTAGTCTAACACGTTGACTGGGTTGGCGAGGGGAAAAGTGAGGTTCCTTCCTCTCTGTGCCCCTGAGGCTCGGACGCTGCTGGAAGCGGGAGTGAATGGAGGTCTCAGGCCGCTGAACGTTCTAACAAAATCATGTCTGTCGAATGGATTCTCATTAAAATCGGGAGGGATTGAAAGGAGCCGCTCTGAGGGGCCTGGTGGGACAGGGAGGGAGGCCCCCCGCACCACGAGGGCAGGAGGGAAGGCCTCGGACCCCAGTAGAGAGTGAGGTGCGTTCCACGATTCTTCCCTGGCGAACGGAGATCTAAGCAGAGTATAAACAATAACCAAAGAAGAAAAACGAAATGCTTGGAAATGCAAACCTTACTTACTCACAATCTCAACCTTTTAAGTTTAAATGTATTAGAAAGCTGAGGTTTCTTCTAGTAGGAAACAAGGTAAAATCATGTAGAAAAGAAACCAGCGGCTGGCCTAGGAACGTTCTAACAAAATCTTGTATGTCGAATGGATTCTCATTAAAATCACAGCCAGCCTCCCAAAGCCAGGGCTCATCCTCACAGATCTGGGCTCTCTCTGCACCACACTTGAACTTGTCTTGTGCGGGGCTGGCTCTGTCGGCCGTGCGAGGTACAGCGGCAAGAGGACAGAGTAAGCGACAGGAGAGGGAAAGTCGGCTTCTTCAGTATCAAAAAGTTCTCAGTGTATTTGACCCTGGCCGTAAAATTACTTCCCTGCGGCGTTTTGGAATAGAAACAATGACAGCAAAGATCAGACCCGGGAGTGGCGCAGGCTTCTCTGGAGGAGGGATTTCGGCCTCCAGATCACCAGCACTCGCCCCGTCTCTGACACCCCAGGACAGGCCTGTGGAGGCGGAGAGATCACTGACGGCTGCCTGAGGTATCTCCCTGGGCAGTTCACAGCAGAAGGTGCACCCGCCCTGAAGTGGCTTACAGTCCTACGTCATGAGGGAATTTGACTTGTTTTTGCAGGTTTCTAAGACTTATAGGTGATTAACCAGAACGCCCCACAAGAACAGTTTCTCCTGAGTACTCTACGCCCAAACTGCAAAAGCAGAGGTAGGTCAAGTTCAACCATGAGTCCATCGAACCCACAGTAAACTTAAGTACCAGGAGACATAGAAGGCATTTCATGTGTATGCATATTAAGATCGTATTTACAACGACGTTGAGCACCAGTATAATTTTTTCTTTGCAAAAATTAAGCATTCGGTCATGTTAAATTTTCTTTATTAATTTTAAGCAACCTGGAAAGACATTTCTCAATCAAAATGTATTGATCACCTACTAAATGAGAGCACTGTCCTAAAAGAGATGGGACCAGGGTTAGTGAGGGACTCTTAAGACACTGGACAGATCTAGAGGTTAGGAAAACAACTGCAAATTAAAGGGAAAAGCCAGAATATTCCACTGTGGTTCTTGCCTATCTGCTTGCCTGAGTTACAAGTTGTGTTGACGACATGTAAACAACACTACACCCCTTTTCACTCCAGAGAGCTAATAGCTTCCACTCTTTATGCAGCGTCCTTAGGATGAGTATCCGCAGGTGGCGATTAGTGGAGGACAAGTGGCTGCCCAGGAATGTAGGGAATCCCCAACTGGCAGAGGTTGGTCTGTGGTCAGATTTAACGCAGGTTGCGAGGTTCAGGACTCCAGCGGAGCAGAGCTTCTGGGTCACAGAAAGGCAAGTAGAAGGAAGAGACTGGAAAGTGCAGACTGTATGGGGAATGGCAAGGTGCCCTTTAGTCCATGTCATTGCCTTATTGTTTGTGCAGGACGCCACGCAGGGGGCACCGCAGGGGACTCGCGTCCTGCGTTCAGGGAGCTGAAAAATATAAGCAGGAAGTGAGTGCAGGTGCCGTGGAATCTAGAAAGGAGATGAGTGAACCTGTCCCGGAATATAGAAAGGGGTGAGTGAATATGCTGTTAAATCTAGAAAGGGAGTGAATGCAAAATGCTATGAAATCTAGAAAGAGGGTGAATGCATATGCCATGAAATCTAGAAAGGGAGTGAGTGCATATTCTAACAAAAGTGGCACCTGCTTGGACCAGGCCACTGTGCCAGTGAGCCAGGACCCTACACTGTAGGGTGATGGAGGCATTGGCCCCCAGGGCCTTCTACTCAAGTGCTCTGTGTGCTGCGTTGGAGGCCTTGACAGGCAACCCACCCATGCAACACACGGGGCTCACCGTAGGGCCGCTGTTGGGCAAGCTTGCTATACAATCACACGGGTCCTTCTCTCTTAGGGACCCACGGGAGCACATTGCTTTTAGTCTTAGCATCAGGAGCAATTGTCTGAGCATTTGGGTGAGGTCATCACTCGGAGGCCTGTGTGTGCCCAGCTCCCCCGTGGCCTCCACATTCTTAGCTCCAGTGTGTTCTTGTTTCTCTCTACCCTCATCTCTATTATTTATTTCTGAATTTAAAAAAACAAAAAACTTGTTAATTGCATATACCCCTGTAAACTGCCTTATATCCTTCCTTTGGAACAAGGTAGAATATAAATAGAGTAGTCCATCTCATAAGAATCATAGAATGGAAAAGTGATCTAAATCTAATGCATGAAGATCAGAAAATGCCTCCCAAAGGGCAGGGAGGCCCTGGTGTAGGTCCTGTCCAACCCTCCCCGGGTTTTGGAGGGACCAGTCTAGATACCGATTTCAATAACCCAAGCGTGGAGGTAAAAGGTCTGGAATAAAGTAATCTTGCAAAGGGGACGGGAGAGTACGATGTGTGCATGCTGGTCACTGACGTTGACTTCACCAGGTGGTGCAGGCACAGGTGATCCTCACCACAGCCCTTTGAAAGAGGTGCCCGCATTGCCCCCACTTTCCAGAATAGCAGAGTGAGACTCGGGACTCCAGGTAGTGAGAGCCAGGGTGGAACTGAAACTCGGGCAGACACACTCTGAAATCCGCGCGTGGGCTCTGCTGGCTGGAGTCTTCTTGGTCAGAGTGGAAAGCCCACTTACAGATGTCCCAGATGACAAGAAGGGAGCCGAGCAAAGGAAATAGAAGGAGTCTCATGTCTAGTTTTAAATTTTCTAGTAGCCACATGAAAAAAGAAAAACAAGTGAAGTTAATTTTAATAATCTACTTTGTGTAACACGTGTCTAAAACACTTCAAATGTAATTAATACAAAATATTGGTGAGATATTTTACATTATTTTTTTCTATAGCGATTCTTTGAAATCCAGTGTGTACTTTACATGTACAGCACATTTCAAATGCTCAGTGGCCACATGTGTCTGGTAGATACTGTATTGGACGGTCACGTGTAGACTGTTCCGCAGAAGGGCTCAGATTTAATAGAATTAGTAACCATAACATTGGTAGATAGCTCGTCCCAGGAGTAGGGCTTTGTGTCTCCATTGGCCATGTCGCCCAAAATATCACCATGGAACCAGATATGATGGCACTAGAAAGCTGAAGTTTGCATAAGTTCAGTTCTGAATCTGCAGTTTTCAGATTGGAGGGAATATGTATATATAACTTCCTGTTGACTCGCTTCATGCTTTTTTAAAGGGCAGAATGAAATATCTGCGTTTACACTGAAACTTTGTATGCCTGGTAGCAATAGTGCTGTTTTCATCTCAACCCCGCTCTGACACCTTCATGCATAAACATCTTATTTGTGCGTTCCCCACTTACAGATACTCCTGGCATCATAACACATTTTCTGTTTTTTTTTTGTTTGTTTTTTTAAATATATCTTTATTGATTTCAGAGAGAGGAAAGGAGAGGGAGAGAGAGAGATAGAAACATCAATGATGACAGAGTCATTGATCGGCTGCAGCCCGCTACCCGGGCATGTGCCCTGACTGGGAATCGAACCCTGATCGCCTGGATCCTAGGTCGACGCTTAACCACTGAGCCATGCCCGGCCGGGCCACATTTTCTGTTTTGCCTGTGGACAGTTAGTTTCTTGAGAATGATATATTTTATCATTTTGAAGAACAGCCTTCTTTTTTTTAAAAAAAATATATATATATTATTGATTTCAGAGAGAGGAAGGGAGGAGAGAAAGATAGAAACATCAGTGATGAGAGGGAGTCATAGATCAGCTGCCTTCTGCATGCCCCCCACTGGGGACATAGCCCGAAACTCCAGTATGTGCCCTGACCAGGAATTGAACCTCGACCTCCTGGTTCATGGGTCAATGCTCAACCACTGAGCCACGCTGGCCGGGTCAAGAACAGCCTTCTCCAGGGGCTAGCAGCGCAGAGAAAGAGTGACTATCTGATGGATTGCCACAGAATTAGCTTCTAAGAGCTCACACTCAGATTTGGTAATGAGACTACATCTAACCCGGCCTTTCCCTCTGTGGAACACTGAGCTGCACTGCAAAGTCTTATAAAGCCAGTCTCGTAGCTCACATGCCACTTGTGATTATCAGTGCTATGTGTAACGTGTCATTGAGTAACTTAACCCCTTTACCGTGTGCATGTTGCAGAGTGGATTTAATTTCATTTTTCTGCAAAGTTAAAAAAAACACCCCACTGTAGGTTCTTACTCTCAGTTCCGTGAATAAGAAATTTGTTTTCAGTTCAGGGCCTGGTCTGCAGCAAACTCCTCGCCGGGCTTTCTTGTAGATGGCTTGTTTTCATGATCACTAGTGCATAATAAGGGAATTCCACTCACTTTCTTTGTTCTGGTTTATTTTTCCCCGTGGACAGTGCTTACTGTAAAAAAACTAAACAAAACAAAACTGTTAAGTAAAATACGTGTGGCTTTTCTCAACTCTAATTGCCCTATCAAATTTAACAGCTAATTCGGCGTAGTTATTGGTAACCAAATATCGACGGACAAAAAAAATACCATGACTTATTTAAAAACAAAACAAAAACCAACCTCAAAACTAACGAGCGTGGCTGTGTGGTCTCGTCTATACCATTATACATCTCTGGTTGTGGGCTGTCCAGGGACAAACAGAAAAGCAAGAATTTTTTTTTTTTTTAAGTTTATTGTTGAAAATACTACAGGTACCCCCCCTTTCCCCCCCCATTGATCCCCTCCCCCCAGCCCCCCAGGCCTTCCCCACACTATTGTCTGTGGCCCTGGGTTGTGCATATACGCATATCAGTCCTCTGCTCAATCTCTCCGCGCCCACTCCTGCCCACGGAGCCTCATCAGCCTGTTTATCTCGTGCAGGGCAGGCTCTGCTGCTGTCAAGTTGAACTTTGCAGTCCTGTTTCGCCCTCCACGGAGTGACAGCCACCAGGTGAAATCCTTCAGAGGTACCTGAGCGCCTGTTGTTTCTGTTGTTGTTAATCCTCACTGGAGGGTATTTTTTTCCCCCCATTGATTTTTAGAGAGAGTGGAAGAGATGGAGGGAGGGGAGAGAGAGAGAAACGTCGATATGAGAGAGACACACTGATAAGTGGCCTCCTGCCTATGCCCTCGCTGGGGCCGGGGATCAGAGCCTGCAACCCAGGTAGGTGCCCTTGACCTGGAACCGAACCCTCGACCCTTTGGTGCGTGGGCTGACGCTCTAACCACTGAGCCACACCGGCCAGGGCCCTGAGCTCCTGTTCAGAGGCCCGCTGCACGTCCGCCCGATGCTCTGTGCTGCGTTCCACCTCCTCGGCTCCCACAGGAGAACAAATTTAATTTAAAGTCTAAATTCTATTTGAGAAGCCTGAAGCACATTAAGACTTCTTAAATAATTCACTTGGGGTTACGTTCAGTGAACATGTGTAAATATGAGAACGTGAGAGGCAAGTGGTCTGAACACAGAATGAATCGAGAGCACGCTGATGTGAGCCACATGTGCTCGGGCTCCGGGAGGAAAAGCCGAGTCATCGCTGGCAGCTGGAGCCCGGGCCGGCCGCGCGGCCCAAGGGAAGGTTAACGTCCAGTTGCTTCTGCGCTGGTCCTTAGGATTTGCCACGTGGTCAAGGAGGACCTTGGAGAGAAACTGCTAAGTGCAGGACTGTCAGCTCGTGGGTGCTGCTCCCAGCTGTGGCACAGCGAAGATGACAGGAACCCAAGGGGGCTGCCTCCCCCAGCCCCACATGGATCCCCCACCAGCTTCTCAGTTTGGGTGTTTGTGGGAGCTGCTACATTTAGTCCAGCTCGGGTTAATAATGACAACTGTAGAGCCTTGTCCCATGAGGCCAAACAACTTCCATGCTATAGGGATGTGTGGGTGGATTCAGCCACATGACAAGTAACACCCAGTCGAGTCACCTCCTTAAGCATTGCTCAGTGTTTCCCTCTCCTCCTGGTCTCTAAACACCCCCCCCCCCCCCCCCCGTCCCCTCTCCCTCCTGCCTGGTCTTCCTTCCTTACCTGCAGGGGTTGGAAATGTCACCGTGGGGAAGTTTCACCTGCAGTGCACAGGCCGGGGCTAAAAGAAACAAGCCCGCGGATCTAATGAAACCAGGCTGCCGATCTGCAGCGATTTTGGAAAGGCCTGCCCTCACTTTCTCTCCTGTGTCTGGTTTTCATGGAAATTTGTGTCTGGGAATGAGGGGGAAGCAGCGTGGATTTGCTGGAGGCAGGTGCCTGCGTTCTTTGGCCCTGGCCACGAGGAGTCAGGTCCAGGGACCTCCGCGGAGGGGAGGGAGACAGAGGCCTTAGGAGATTCGATGAGCGCCATGCAATCTTTATAAAACAGTGGGGATTTCCGCAGACTTCCTGATTTTTGAAAATTATTCATACGTCTGCCCTAGCCTGGGATTTTGAGGACAGAAAACACACTCCACTTACTGTCCCTGCTCTGCGAATTCACCCTTTGAAGTTGTCACAAAGTTATGTCTATAGTCTCTGATGCTGGTGTACGTAACGTCTGAGATTATGAGTAAAATGATTCCATTTCTTTACCGTGCAAGGGCATGGCCAGGACAGGTCAGGAGAAGGTCCAGCGGCGTCATGGTGGCGGTGTTGGGAGCATGGGCTCCCCCCCTATAAAGAGTGGGAATAAATTTGGGCTCAGCCCAGGTTAAAGGAGTGGAGATGAGGCTCAGAAGGAGTTGTGTTTGCACTGGCAAAGGAGGCAAGGTTAAACACTATATTTTAGTCTTTGCTCCAAGCAAGTGAAAACGAGAGTTGCATATCATTTATTTGAGAAAGTTAAATGCAGGCCTCCTTTTTGGAATAAGCAAGATTTGAAACAGACTCATGCAAGGCAAGGATGGTTCGCAGCTTGGATACTTACTGTGGAATGAAAAGATGTCCTGAGAACGCTTTCCTTCGTAGACATTTGCAAACCATCTGTTTGCGAAGAAGTGCCGTCATCTGCTTCATCTGCGTCGGTGTATCAGTCTTTATTTCTTTCCTTTTTTTATTTTTCGGTTTTTGGTTTTGTTTTTTGTGCTTGACACCTATTGGCTTTTATTTTATTTATTTTTTAAAATCCTCACCCGAGGATATTTTTTCCATTGCTTTTCAAAGAGAGTGGAAGGTGGGGGGGCGGGGAAAGAGAGAAACAGTGATGTGAGAGAGACGCATCAATTGGTTGCCTTCTGCACGTGCCCTGATAGGGGCCAGGGATGGAGCCTGCAACTGAGGTATGTGCCCTTGGCCGCAGTCGAACCCGTGACCCTTCAGTCCAAGGGCTGACACTCTAACCACTGAGCCAAACTGGCTAGGGCAACTTCTATTGGCTTTTATAACAAGTCGTATCGTGTATGTGAATTGTAAAGAGTTGTCAGTGTATTGTAACTCTTTCAATTCCCGGCTTATATAAATAATTGTGGGACTATCCTAAAGAGGTTGGGATAAACTCAGTCTTTTGAGTATAGATCTATCACTGAGACATTGGTGCCAAACACAACAAGAAGTAATGATATTTTCTGATGCAGTCATTAAATTAGTGCTTTTTAAACCCCTTTTCATGACCAACCCTCTAAGGAGTCTTTTCAGACAGCTCTTTCCTGATTATGTCTCCTCCCCATGAAAATTTAATACCATAGGTATAGTGCATATCTCTTTAGGTATTTTTACATTACACACAGGTACGCATACCTACATTTAGGTAAATCTGCACATAAAAAGTGACTTTCATCTTGCAAGAAGTAGGGTTAGCCTCCTTGGGAATGCACAGCTTCCATACTCAATGCCAGTACTCACCTTTGAAAAGGTTCAGTTTCAGCCCAGCCGGTGTGGCTCAGCGGTTGAGCCCAACCCATGCACCAAGAGGTCACAGGTTCGATTCCCAGTCAGGGCACATGTCCAGATTGCAGGAGGCAGCCAATCAGTGTTGATGTTTCTCTCTCCGCCTCCCTCTCCCTTCCTCTCTTTCTAAAAATCAATAAAAATATATTTAAAAAGGAAAAAAAAAAAGAAACTGTTCTGTTTCAGAGAAGAGGTGACAGATGCTAGGACAGGATCTCAGAAGGGATGGAAGGACATCCAAGTGAACTCAGGATGTCATGCCCGGGCATTGTGTTCTGACCATTGTGTAGAGTGTGGCCTGGAAACCGATAGCGACAAAGCAACAGGCAGTTGAGCGCCCCAGTGTGTCCCTCAGAGGGCTCCATACACGCGCAGAGTGGCTGGCCACAGGCTTTCCCCTGGAGAGACGGTGACAGGGAGCTTCTGAGAATTAGTGTGTAGTGGATGTGATGGCCTGTGCAGACACACGTTGCCATGAGAGGGACAGTGTCCCCTGCACCCCCGGTAGGCAAGGGAGCAGCCCGGGGCTCCCGCAGGCGGCGTTTCCCCTCGTCTGGGATGTCTACGTGCAGGTCCTGTGGCTGATTTAACGCAGCTGGGTCACATCGATGCCAATGTTTCCCCTCCAGTAAAAATGGAAATATATTAAAAAATAAACAACCCAAAAGGACACGTTGAGTTTCAACCAAAAATCAATCAGGAGAGAAAAACACTTGGGCCCGTGTCAAGAGAAACAAAACTGCGCCAGCAGAGTTTTATGAAAATGATCGTTGAATAGTATTTCCATGAAAAGGCAACTGACTCAGATGAGGGTGAGTGCTCTGGGAGGCAGCCTGAGCGGCCGCCCACGCCCGCCGATGGGCTCAGGCAGTTACTCGACGGGACGGGCGGGACTGGAAGCTGGGAGGAGCGCTCCAGGTTCGTGGGGAGGCAGAGACGTGGGCTGTGAAACCGGAGCGGTTTGGTAAGAATCTGACATGTGTTGGAGCCTCTCCTCATCACCAGCGGTTGTACCAACTGCCCTGGTTCTCCCAGTGAGTAACGGGGTGGCAGAGTTCCTTATCTTCTAGGAAAGTCAGTGATAATGGTGTTGCTGTGAGCGGGAAAGGCAGAGGCTTACCTGGGGCTCCTGGTGCAGGAGGTGCTACGAGAGGGTGGGGGTCAAACGAACAATTTGCCTCCCACCTCTCTGAGTTCTTCTGGATGGGCTGATATTCAAATTAACATGAGGGATATTTAGCAGGAGAGAATGTTCTACATTTATTAGGGATGTGCCTGAGGGGGTGCCGTAAGGATATGAGACTTGAAGATGCATTGGACAGTTGCGGTTTATGTGACATTTTGGACAAAGGAGGAGACAGGAGTCTGGGATTTCAAAGGGAAAGCAGATAATTTGCAGGTGGGTAGGAAAGAACAAACACGGAATAAACAAATTCTTGCCAGCCACCCAGAAGCAGTGGGACCCAAAGGGGAGTCTGACAAACAGCTCTGCTGGATTCCTCCCTGTCGGCCACGTGGAGTTTATATTATGATGCGAAGGTGACGGCCCCTTCCTTTAAGCAGACTTTTCTGTCTGAATTCTTTTAGGCAGCTAAAGAGGGAGGGTTGACGTTTCTTTCTGAGTCTTTTGTTTCTTAATAGCCAGCTTAAAAATCAGTATCCCAAAAGGCATATTTTGGGGCAGGAAAACTTTGGTCCCCTTTAGATCTTCTGGTGGTAGATTTATTTCTGGAACATTGCAAGGGAATTTGCTTCTATATGAGGTAGGAGGTTCATGTGGTCATCTTGCCCTGAACTTCTCTGGGTCCAGGACGCAGAGCCCCTCCCCTGTCACTGTCTGTGCCCTGTATTTGGAAGGTAAAAGGCACGTTTTCTATATTTAAAAATTTAATTTTAATTTTTTATTTTTATTGAATTTATTGGGGTGACATTGGCTAATAAAATTATATAGGTTTCAGGTGTACAATTCTATAATACATCATCTGTATATTGTATTGTGTGTTCACTACCCCAAGTCAAGTCTCCTTCCATCACCATTTATTCCCCCTTTACCATTCCACATATGGTACTTGTCTTTCTCTGACTGGCTTATTTCACTCAGCATAATACTCTCCAGGTCCATCCAGGCGGCCGCAAAAGGTAAGAAGATTTCCTTCTTTATTTTTTACAGCTGAGCAGTGTTCCACTGTGTAAATGCCCCACAGCTTTTTTATCGACTCATCTACTGGTGGGCACTTGGGCTGCTTCCAAGACTTGGCTACTGTAAATAACGCTGCAGTGAACATAGGGGAGCATATATTCTTTCGAATTAGTGTTTCAGGTCTTTTCGGATATATTCCCAGAAGTGGAATTGCTGGGTCAGAAGGCAGTTCCATTTTTAATTTTTTGAGGAACTTCATACTGCTTTCCACAATCGCTCTACCAATCTGCATTCCCATATCCTCACCAACACTTGTTTGCTGATTTATTGATGGCAGCCATTCTGGCAGGTGTGAGGTGGTATCTCATTGTGGTTTTAATTTGTATCTCTCTGATGATTAGTAACTTTGAGCACCTTTTCATATGTCTACTGGCCATCTGTATGTCTTCTTTGGAGAAGTGTCTATTCAGGTCTTTTGCTCATTTTTTAATTGGATTGTTTGGGGTGTTTTTTGGTGTTGAGCGTCTAAGGTCTTTATAAATTTTGGATATTAACCCTGTATCAGATATGTCATTGGCGAATATGTTCTCCCATTCAGTGAGTTGTCTTTTCATTTTGCTGATAGTTTCCTTTGCTGTGCAAAACCTTTTTAGTTTGATGTAGTCCCATTTGTTTATTTTTTCTTTCATTTCCCTTGCCCAAGAAGACATATCAGAAAAAATACTGCTGTGAGAGATGTCTGAGATTTTACTGCCTATTTTTCTCCTAGGATTTTAATGGTTTTGAGTCTAACATTTAAGTTTTTAATTCATTTTGAGGTTATTCTTGTGTATGGTGTAAGAAGGTGTCTAGTTTCATTTTTTGCACATATCTGTCCAATTTTCCCAACATCATTTTTTTATAGACTATCTTTACCCCATTGTCTGTTCTTGCTTCCTTTGTCAAATATTAATTGACCATATAGGCGTGGGTTTATTTCTGGGCTCTCTGTTCTGTTCCATCGATCCATATGTCTGTTTTTATGCCAGTACCATGCTGTTTTGATCACTGTGGCCTTGTAGTATAGTTTGATGTCAGGTAGTGGGATTCCACCAACTTTGTTCTTCTTTCTCAAGATCACTGTGGCTATTCAGGGTCTTTTGTGGTTCCATATAAATTTTTGGAATATTTGTTCTAGTTTTGTGAAATATACCATTGGTACCTTGATAGGAATTGTGTTGGCTCTGTAGATTGCTTTGGGTGGTATGGACATTTTAATGATGTCAATTCTTCCTATCCATGAACATGGTATATGCTCCCACTTATTTGTATCTTCCTCAGTTTCTTTCTTCAGTTGTGAATGGGATTGTTTTCTCAGTTTCCCTTTCTGATAGTTCATTATTGGTCTATAAAAGTGCAACTGACCTCTGGATATTTATTTTGTATCCTGCTACTTTACTGAATTCATTTATCAGTTCTAGTAGTTTTTGGTGGAATCTTTAGGGCTCTCTATATACAGTATCATGTCACCTGCAAATAATGACAGTTTTATTTCTTCCTTTCTAATTTGACTGAAAAGGCACATTTTCATTGCTGCTTTTAGTTGTTTGCCTTTTAAGAAGTTAAGAGGTGCTTAACTCCAAGCAAGTAACATTTAGTTATGAAAGCCCCCTTTCTTCCTGAACCTTTTCCCTTCTTCTTTTCAAATTGCCTCTTTTTAATTTCTTACAGATAGACATTAGTTAGAGTCAGTGGCGACTCACAGTTAGAACTTTGAAAATAAAGCGGGAGAACTGACCAAGTGCTGTAATGGTCATGTGGAGCACAGATTTGGAAGTTCATGCGTGCTTGCCCTTAAAAATCACTACAAATACCTCTTTGAACCATGACTGCTCTCACAGTGGATGCCATAGTAGTAAAATCATGTTACTTTTCTCTTTTCTTGGTGAAAGGGTCAGATTAGATGACACAACACAATGTCTGCCTAAACACTTATTTACATTAAATTTATATTATAAGCTATATACTTGATATTCTGCAGCTAGAGTTGACACCTATTTTGTTCCTTTTCTGGGGAATTGCTGTTGAACTTAATAATTGGGACTGCTGACTACAAAGCAGTCTAGGAATTTAGGAAACATTGATGATCTTGACCAACCAGGGTCAATGATGGATGACATGAAGTCCATGTCTGTACCCAGAAGTATACATCAAATACTATTTTGTTTCCTGGGCCATTTCAGAGTTGTCTCACTGCTTGGCTCATTTTTATTTAATATGATTTTTGTGTGGCATTTCCCCCCTCCAATTTTTTAATGCATGTAAGCTATTGCACGTATTATACAGGGTGGGGTAAAAGTAGGTTTCCGTTGTTTGTATGGAAAATAATACAATAATTAATAAATAATAATACAAGAATTAACTATGTGTTTTGTGTCCCCACAAATGTAAATCTACTTTTGCCTACCCTGTATATATAATTTATTATACAGATTACAGTATTTACAATAATTCTGTAAATATTGTGATAACTTCACCACCAGAACATAGAATTTAGGATAAGTTGTCTCTTAAATGACTTAGACATTCAAAGAGATCCAGGTGGAACCCCTGTCCTACCAAACTTCAGTCTACGGCTCATCAGTCAGGTAGACAAAGACCACGTTATATGCTGATCTCCTTCCACAGACTGCAGCACGTGTGGTCAGCATACGGGAACGCTCCAGTGTGCTAAGAAGCCATAGCTAAACAGAAGCCTTCCCCAGACAGGAGAGACGCAGGAAAAGTGAGTTTATCTTCGCAAAGTTGAAATCCTCTTTAAAAAAGCATTTTAAAAAGCAAACATGTCTTTCCATCTTGTTGTAATAAATAGAGGCTTCTTTTGAAGGGACTTTTCTCTCAGTAAGAATGTTGTCAGGTCGGTTTGCAGACAGCATGCCACCCTGATAAACGGAGCCACATTTTCCCCTGGAGTCAGAAAGCCAGTCATTGTCCCTGCTTTGCCGTCACTCCTCTCTTTCTGGCTTGGTCTCCGTTCAGGCTGGCATCATCTCCAAAGGGGACTCAGGGGTGCCACCTGGAGAGGGGAGAGACTGTGGCTGGAAAGACCCTTCTAAGGAGGAAGACCAACTCCACTAACATTTGTGGAGAGAGTGGGATGGAAAGGGACATGGGTGAGCAGCAGAAGGGACACGCTGGTCCCTTGGGTCCCTGACTTTCTTTGGACACTTAGCTGTGAGTCCCCCACTGCAGAGGGTGGGGAGTTTGTTACCCTGCGGTCCCTGATTGCCTCATTTTATGCAAATGAGCAATCCAGATACACAGTTTGATTGGTCCAAATAGCACTGTCCTGATTGACCAGAATTGCGTGTTCTGATTGGTCATTATGGAGCCGCCCTGACAGGTCAGTAAAGATGCAAACGAGGGTGTCGTTGTAGAGCTCCAGTTAGCTGGGGCAGGTCTCAGCCCCCGCCTGAATGCCCTTCCAGAAACTTATTTAGAGGAACCAGCCCCGGTGGGGCAGGAACTCCGTGTAGGGGGCTTGCAGCTCAGTGTGTGGGTTTTCCCTGAAATGCAGCATAGGTGAGAGGCCCCCTTCGAACAAGGCTGCTGGGCCCTGATGATAAATTTAGGCGCAGCTGACTGTAAGGAGTCCTTTTTGGCAGGTGTGTATTTCTTCTCGGGGCCAACACGGTCGTGGCTGAGTCGAGTCTCCTTTTGGCCTTTTGAGCGTTGTGATTGGGTCTATTTCAGGAGAGGGCTGAGTGGAGTGGGCTGTTTTGTTCTTCAGAGCACCTGAGTGTCCGTGTATGGTCTGGAGGCCTCTGCCACATGAAACCTTTTACCTCTTAAATAAAAAGACCAGGATCTGCCTGGCCCTGGCGCGTGTCAGGGTTAGGAGGAGGAGGAATTGCGCCCTCCCTCTGTCCCTGGCAGACTTGGGCCTCCACGCACTGTAGAAAGGTCCATGGAGGGCTTGCGGGCTCCCCGGGATGTCCAGAAAGATGTTTTTGTTTCCCCTCTCCAGGTTTTAGTCCTGAGACTACCAATTAAACCGTCCCATAAATCCTTCATTATAGGTAGTAAAGCCTAATTTTAGATTTCCTGCCTGCCCCAGTGTCCCGATTGCTACTGGCTGGTGGGAGGCCGGACCTGGGAGGCAGACGGTTCATGCTATGCCATGCATGAGAGCCTTTTTCTCACATATTTGGGGTTTGGTCTTAATTCCCTGACTGCTTTTATCTTAGGTTTCCAAAACTTCTGAAGATAACTTTGATGCGAAAAATAGGGGAAGGGGGCACTGGGAAAGGAGTGGGCATCAGGATGGGTAAGGTGGGGAACAAAGCTGATGGCACCTCTGCCGTCTTTGCTGAGGATACAAGGAGCTGCACCCTCCTGGCGTTTCATACTCCGTGATCCGTAACTCAGCCCCTTCCTCCTGTTGGAAGCTTCATAGGAAAACACATCCACATTCTGAATGTCTGTTGGAACCGGTTCTTCTGTCACCTCCCCTCTTCAGTGCCCAGCACCTTCCACCAGTGACGCCGAATGGTTCAGGGACTGGGCAGTGTGCCAATGACTTCCTCGCTGTCTTCCTCACAGTCGTGAATCCAGCGCCGCTTTCCTGATGTTACTACAGTAACCACAGCCCCTTCTCGTCCTTCCCACTTTTGTGGAGGTGAAGTCAGAAGGTCGGCGGGTGTAACAAAGCTGGGAGGATATCCTGGGTTTGAGGCAGCCCCACTTCGTTACCTACAAAGGCAAGATGAAACCCATGGGAAAGTTGTTCTTTGGCCCTGGAGACTTGGCAGGAGACTGTGCCCTGGAAACCTGCTGGTGGGTGTTTGGGTGTATCTGTGTGTACAGATTTATTGGTTGGGGCATGGGTGGGGTGTGAGCTGAGACCTATACAAACAGTGTTAAAATGTTTAAAACTTACAAGTGACGTGTCTAAGCATTTTTGGACTTCAGAAGGTAGTATCTATAATACTTGGCTCATTGTGGAAATATTAGAACATACAGATAAATATTTAAATTAAATCTTTCCACACCCAGACATGGCTGTTGACAGTGATGCATTTAATTCCAAAATAGTGGTAATTCTTTTATATATACTTTTTTTCCAAAATTGATTATATTACCTATTCATTTTAATAATCTGGTTTTTTAACTTAACAGTTCATTGCAAGTATCTGTGTATGTCAATAAATATGCTTAATGAACTATATTTTTTTCTGCCACATTATTTTAATACTATCTAGGATTCCATTGGCCCTATCATGATAGATTGAGTCAGTCCTCTGTTGAGTACTTAGCCTGTTTCCAGTTTTCTTTGTTATAAACCAAGAGTTCTCCATCTTGGCTGCATAATATGGATTCCCAGGCCCCAATGAAAACAGGCTCTCTTAGGAGGTGAGGCCAAGGAATCAGCACTCTCACATGCTTTTAGGGTTGAAGATCACTGTTGCAAACTACAGAAGTTTACAGAAGATTAGGATACATTCTTGGAAGTGGAATTGTGGGATCAAGGGCATGTGTCTTTAATCTTTTGAAATATACTGCCAAATTACCATTCAGAGTAGTTTTTTAAAAAATGTTTTTATTATTATTATTTTTTAGAGAGAGGAAGGAAGAGGGATAGAGATAGAAACATCGATGAGAGAGAAACATCGATCGGCATGCCCCCTACTGGGGATCGAGCTCACAACCCCGGCATGTGCCCTGACCAGGAATCAATCTGATTACCTCTTGTTTCATGGGTCCGCTAGTCAACCATGGAGCCGCATCGGCCGGGCCAGACTAGTTTTTTTTTTAACTAATGGTGAAAGTTGAAAAAATTTGCATGTATGTATAACACCTAAAAAGTACACCAAGCTGCTTGGCTTTTGCTTAGTCATTTTATATGGTAACTTGACCAAAATAAACAACTGAGCATTTTACTAAATAATGAAGGGGAGTTTATTTGGTGCCTCTTCCTCCCCAAGGGTGGTGCTTTGGTCAGACCAAGGGGTGGATGCCACAGCCCCGACGAGCATGGGACAGTCCTGCAGGACCAAGCTTTATGCCTTGTCTGGACTCCTGGTCTGTCCTCAGACATTGCTGCACATCTGTCCATTCTTTATTCACTTTCAAGCTCCCCTACATATTTCATTACTCTCCTAATGTAATCGTTATTTTTCTCAAAATAATACACAGACATAGTTTTAAAAGTCAAGTAGTATTTCTAGGCTCCTAATGAAAAATACCTTCCCTGAGGGTCGCCCTGTCCTCTTAGCTGTCCTCCTGTCCTTTACTCCCACATCTGTGAGTCCTGGGCTCATGCTGCTCCATCATGAGTCTTCAGTTTTCTATTGTGGAAAAAGAGAATCTAGCTCAAGCCTCCTCCCTCCATCTCCTGTTTCTCCATCCTGCCAAAGCAGTTAAACAACAGAGTGGGTGAAATTAGTGTTCACTTATAACATTGTAACTATGGCAGTGTCAGGCAGGGGTGAGCCATATGGTGTGCTGTGAGCTCCTTGTGTCTTTTCCCAGACTTAGTATCTGGGACTTAAGTGTTGCCTTAGTGTTTCTCTGTACTTCTCAGTAAGACTCCCTGAACTCCTCAGCAGGACGGCATCTCCTCTCAGGGGGGCAGAGTGTCCTCAGTCATCTCTCAGGTTTTTGGAGGGAGGGAGGGATGGAGGAGGAAGACCCGTGGGAGTCTTGTGCTCTCAGGCTGCAGCTGAACTGGCTGCTTACAGGCACGCTGCTGTCCTGGTGTCTTCGCCCGCTGGCACCCTGGGGACCTCTTGTGCGGGACTCCCTGTCTTGGCGTCATCCCGTCAGCCTCATCTTGGTCTCAGGTTGGCGGTTTGCTTGGGCATTCAGCTCTCAATAAAAATCATTTCCCTCACTATTTGGAAAGCGATGCTTCATTGACTTCTCACTCTTTGTTGAGAAGCTCAGTGCATTCTGGTTCCCCTTTTCTGGGTTTTTCTCTTTCTTTATTCCTGCTGTCCTGAAATTTCACAGTACTGGTGAATGTCTTCCATTTACTGTGGCGGGTGCTCACTGGGCCCTTCTGCCTGGAATGCACGCTCTTCGGGTGTGGGAAGGTTTCCTGTATTCTTGCTTTGATAATTTTCCCTCCCGTTTTTCAAATGTGCTCTGTTCTTGGAACTCTTATTAATTAGAAGTTGAATCTCTGACTTTTTGTAGCATCTTTTTTTTCTTTTTTATGGATGCAGTGCCTGTTCTTATCTCCAGGACCTTAATGATAGTTTTTAAAAAATTAAAAACATACTTGCTTCCTGACATCTCTTTTGGCTTTAAATTTTCGTTGTTGTTGTTTGGTCACTGCGTCGCAGGTTGGAAGTCTTCCTCATGTCTGTGGTCCTTGCGTGTTTGTTCAGATTCAGAACAAGTCACTGGCAGGATCAGCTTTGGGTCCGCGCTCTGCCTCCCATTGTGTAACTTTCCATAATTTCTTCCCCTCCATGGCTCTATTTCTCTCCACGTTTAAAGGCTCTTAGAATTTAAGAGTCCACGATTCTTATATGTAAACTATAATGAGTTTTTTGCCTCTTTCCTTCTTGGTAGTTTGTTTTGTTATCTAATAAATAATTTTAAATAAACATCTGCTGCCTTCTAAGCAGGGCGATTACCCAGACAGTGCCCACTCAACCCTCCAAACGCGGGGCCCTAGCCATCCAGGTGGAATCCTTTCCCTTTAGGCCACTGGGGTGGGCAAGGAACTCGGTGGATGGCATTCTGCAGAATTGCATCAGTGGCTGAGGTTGGGGAATGAGATAGGGATGGTCTACGGGAGCCACAGCATATTCCCCTCCCAATAATCCCCCTCCAAATGGAAAAAGCTTCCCTCCAGGTTTTTATGTTTCCAGCTTTCAGCTGCATCTCGCCCACGGGTGCCTTATGCTTGGCTCGAGCAAATACCTACAGGGAAAGGGAACAAGATGTCTTTTTTTTCTTAAATTATTTTAGCTGAGGAGCCCTTTGTTCGAATAAAATTGTACATAAAAGCCCAATAAGTAAATCCACCCCCAAAGAGTGGAGCTCTTGTGGTGGAAGACAGTCCCTTCTTGCCCTTCCCCACCTGCCCCCCCATCTCCAGGCCTCCACTTCCCCTGGAGGCCGGTGTGAAGGCTGCCGGCTGCTCTGTTCTGCTCATTCGCCTCTGAGGAAAGATGCTGCAATGGCCCAATATTGCAGAGCCAGTGAATGGCGAAGCTGGCACCCAAGTTCTAACCTTGGTGACACGGGCTCAATCATGTTTGAAGTAAGTGGCACTAGCCAGATGGGGGCTCTGCCGCCATGACCCCGCTGTGTACCCCTCGGCTCTCAACTGTACAGTCGTCCCTACTTAGACACAGAAAGGTTATTGCAGAGTCGTGTGCCATCACATTGTATTTTATGCTTGATAATTGTGCTTTAAAAATATCACCTTGAGTCCTTTTATAACAGTTTTTGGAGTTTTAGAAATGAGAACTTTTTTTCCTTAAAGAGAGACATGCTTGTGAAGTTTCCTTATGATTTTTTCCCATTTTTTTAGTCACTCACTATTTATCTATGTATCTAATTTTTTTTTTTGCTATCTCATACAGGTTTGTTGTTTGATTTAAAAAAATTGTAGTACATTCCTGCTCTGGCCCGGTAGCTCAGTTGGTTGCAGCATTGTCTCATACACCAAAAGGTTGCGGGTTCGATTCCGGGTCAAAGCATATACCTAGGTTGTGGGTTCGATCCCCGGTTGGGGTGCACATGGGAGGCAACCAATCGATGTTTTTCTCTCTCTCACTGATGTTTCTCTCTCTCTCCCTTTCCCTTCCCCTCTATCTAAAAATCAACAAAAATATATCCTCAAGAGAGGGTTAAAAAAAATTATGGTACATTCCTTATAATTGATGAGCCAATATTGGTACATTATTATTAACTGAATTCCATTGTTTACGTTCGTGCTCACTCTTTGTGTTACATGTTCTCTCTGTTCTGTGGGTTTTGACAAACGTATGATGACATTCCAGTATCGGACTGAATAGTGTCACTGCCCTAAACCCCTCTGTGCCCCACCATTTCGTCCCTCCTGCCCTCCCTCCTCAACCCCTGGCAAACACTCACCTTTTTTACCATCTCCCTAGTTTTGCTTCTTCCAGAATGTCACATGGTTGGAATCATACAGAGTGTAGCCTTTTAAAATCGGCTTCTTTCACTCAGTAATGTGCACTTAAGGCTTCTCCATGTCTCTTTCACGGCTCATTCCTTTCTTTTAACAAATACTCGCTGCCTACCTACTGAGGTCAGGCGCTGTATGAGGGCCCTTGAGAATGGAAAGGTGACTGGGACAGAGTCTCTCCTGTTATCAAGGAAGCAACAGACACATTTGAGAGATTAGTTGGGTGTCATAGTCTTCCTTCTACAGCTGGAGTAATAGAAGGCACAGTTAATAATTATACTGACAACAGGCGAAATGAAAACTGTCTTGGACAAGCTAGCGTATGTGATCCCCTTAGAGAGAAAACGTGGAAAGCTGTGATACGAGATGGAAAATAAATGCTCAAAAGGAGGGTTCAGAGTATTCAAGGACCTGAGAGTTGACTCTGTAGCGGTGGTGCCGATGGAGTGATTGATGTTTCAAGCTGTTTGAGCTGCGGCTCATGGGCCAAGTGCACCCTCTAGGACCGTCCCGGCGACTCCGTCACAGGCCTCGGGTCTGAAGTGTTTCCTGACTGAGGCGGAGGACCTGGCAGGAGACAGGAGGTGCCAGGCGGAGTTGGGGTGAGGCCTGGCTGTCGGGAGGCCAGGAGGGGAGTGGGGGGCTTTTTGCCTCTATGTGCACGTCTCTGCCTGGATGACGCGTGCACATGCGGGAGCAGGCGTGTAGAGCTGCTAGGAGGACGGGACCGGGATGCTGTCTGAAGGAAGGAGGGGAGGTAGCAAGAGGGAGGCCAGAGCCAGGACCGCGCCCTCCCCACGGAGGGTGGGGAGGCCAGCGACGGCTTCCCAGGCCGCTGGTTACCGCGGCTCTGCGGCAGACGACACATACAGCAGCAGGAGGACGTTAAATTACCCCTGAAAGCGAAGTTGCCTCCCGTGTGTTTTAAAGAGACGAGACACGGGGCGCTTATGGGTACCGATTCTTCCTGGTGCCGTTTCTGCAAAACCAAATTTTCTGCGACTCAGAAGAACTCCCATTCTCTCTCTTGACCGTGTGAATACGTGAAACCTTGTACTTGCCTCTGACATTTTCAACCAGAGACAACCCAACGGGGAACAACGCGTCAGGGCGGCGCCGCATCTTTTTCCTGGAGGGCAGGGTACACTTGGGGTAGGTGACGAGTGGGGGCGGTGCCCTGGATGAGGCAGATGTTTGTTAGCCCCCCGAAATGTTAGGAATGTGCCAGTGGCTGCTTCCCGGTCACCGCCAAAGCTGAGTGTAGCTCGGGTGATAAGAGCCTTATTGCGTTCAGTTGCCCCAGGTGTTTCATTCTGCAAAATGGATGGGGTGAGGCATTAAGAAAGTGATCCTCATCTTCATCTTTTTTGGTGTCTTTTCATTCTTTTTTCCTTTGCAGGGCTTCTCAGTTTAGCTGTCCTTCCTCGGAGTCCAGCTCCGAGGTGAATGACTCTCTTTGTGCTGTGCATCCTCTAAGGGTCTGGATGCCTCGTATGTTTGCAGCTTTGCTCCAAAATGCATTTGCAAGGAGATGTTCCCCTTGCGCAGAGATGGCTCATTTCTCAGTGCCTACCCTTCCCTCCTTCCTCGGTAGTCGAATTCCTGCGCCTTAGCTCTGAAGGCTGGTGCCCAGAACAAAGACTACATTTCCCAGTGTCCTTTGCAGCCGAGTGCAGCCATGTGACTACGTTCTGGCCAATAGAATGTGAGCGGAGGTGCTGCGTGCAACTTCTAGGAAGCTGAACTTCCAGGTAGAGCCTTGAAAGGGAAGGGTGTGCCCTTCCCCATGCCTTTCCCTGTTGTACCTGCTGGATTGCTGATGCGATGGCTGGACTCGGAGCAGCCGTCTTGAGTCACAGAGAAGCAGCTGCTTGTTCAAGTGGCAGGACCTCAAGACAGAAGGAGCCAAGGTCTCTGATAATCGTATGTCTGTTTTGATAAGCCACCGTTATTTTTTAAAAAAATTATATTCTGGTAAAATATACATAACATAAATTGCCTCTGGTCTAGGAGCAGAGAGGTGCTTGATTTGCCTCAAATTACCTGCTTGGAGGTTGAGCAATGACAGGGACTTAGGTCTCCTACGTCTTTGTCCAGGGATTTACATCTCTGCCTCCCCCGGGAGAATTTGAGAAACAGGCACCTGTGAGCTCTGTACACGCGTGTCCCGGGCCGTTGGGGGCTGCAAGCTGTGCACTCAGCATGGAATACTCGACTCCTGAACCGTGAATGTTATCTACCTACAAAGAGGTCACCTTACTAGTGATAATAATATAACAGCAACAACGATGATGATAATTAGTTTCATAGGACCCGTCATTTATAAACAAAGCTGTGCATTGCTGCTCTCTTTCTCTCTTGATAAAAGAGAAAACGGTTACACTGCAAATAGCTCGTAAAGTGGTAGTTTATGAGAAATTATGTAAAAATACTGAGCTTAGCCTGGGGACTCTGGAACATGACAGGTATTATTCTGAGAGCTCAGAGCATGTGGGGAGAAGAGGCTGGAAGAAAGGTGGGGGCAGGAGGATAGCGGTGCTCCGAGGGGCCCTCATCCATGGGAAGCAGGCCCTGGGTGGAAGGGACCGCGCCCTTTCAGCTGCCAGGCTGGCAGACCCTGCTGTGTTCGCAGCTGATCTGTTGTAGATACGCCTGGAGTGAATGCTCTGACTCTCTGCTTGGCCCAGGAGCTGTGGGTGTGCAGGTGGCCACTGAGCAGGGACACTGTGTGTTTTAATTAAACCTTTCTCGGTCCTGAGGTCATCACATTCATAGTGGATGTGTTTGTGGTTCTGGGTAGTGTATGGGGCCCATCAATAATTGACGGCTCACGTGGTCCTTAGATGGGCAAAGCTCTTGAGAATTTTTTTAAATGGCTGAACTCATGTGACCCTTTTATGACTGTGTTTTTTTGTTTCTTTGTGACATGACTGGATTTCAGTGTAGAAAAGAATTATAAATACAGAGAAGCAAAAGGAAGAAAAAAATGCTCCCTATAATTTCCCTGTAGACTTAGCCGCTACTACCATTTTGTTTTATTTATTTCCAGACTTCTTTGTGCATAGGTATATAAAGTACATAAAATTATGCATTGAAAACACTGCATCTCTCTCTTTTTTTGGTTGGTCCTCAACCGAGGATATTTTTTTCCATTGATTTTTTTAGAGAAAGTGGAAGGGAGGGGGAGAGACCCAGAGAGAAGCATCGATGTGAGAGGGACACATCGATTGGCTGCCTCCCGCACGCTCCCTGACCTGAATCGAACCCAGGACCCTTTAGTCTCTGAGCGGATGCTCTAACCACTGAGCCACACTGGCTAAGGCTGCATCTCTTTCTTGTTTGGGAGTATTACGATATTTAAAAATACCAAGGAGATGAGACAGATAAACAAGTCTAACTAACTCACCTCTTTAAAAAGCTGGGAGAACACTGGTTTCTTAGACAGAGTTCATTTGTGCTCATCCCCCATGAAATGTCGAACGTAGTAAGTTAGTGTCCACATACTATGTCACTAAGCCTGTTGACCAGCTGACATTTCTTTTCCTTAAGTTTGCTGAGTTCTGTTTAGATGTGTGCACCTTAGGCTGGGAAACTTGCACAGCGCGCCCCTGTCCCTGTGGCCACGCTGTCAGCTACCCGGGAAAAAGGAGGGTTGGTGTCATTGGGAAGTGGCACTCTATCTACCTTTTTTGGGTCACAGATTCCCCTACGATTTCCAAGTAGACTTCTTTGATGCAGTTTCATTTACATGTCCTCCCAGTTTTATGATTTTGTTTGTTTTCAGTTGTCACAACCCAAGTACTACTTCCCAAGAAGCCTTCAAAAACATTTATTCTTATATAGGACATGCTGGACTCTGCTCTGGACACTTTTTCAGTGAATGCTCTTCCTTGCATATTTTGTGTTGAATTAAAAAAAATGTTTTGTGTGTAAAATGCTGCATAAGTTTTGATAGTTTTATTTGCCAGTGCATCTTTTCAAACGATGTATGGTGTTTTTAAAACTTCCCCACCATTTATGGCTACAAAACCAAATTCAGTAGAATCCTACCAATGTCACAGGGATAGTGAGGGGTGGGGCTGAGATTCATACCCAGGGAGTCACTCTGCAGAGCCCTGCTCCTAACTCCATATCAGGATGGAGGTAGAGAGGTGGTTTAGCAGGACCCATGGGAAGGGTGTTTCACCAAGACTGCCTGGGGGTCAGGGGTGAGTTGGCGCATGCATTGGGTCCAGGGGCAAACCCAAGGTAGCTGGGACGTGCAGGGAGGAGCTCTCTGAGAGGTGTGAGCAGAGCATGTAGCCGGAGTGCTCGGTGCATCGTGGAGATAGCCAGTGGTCCACTGAGGCTGGTGGGAAGTGGCCAGAAATGACCCAGAAGGTGGGAATGAGGGCCTCGGAGTTACGTGCCTGGCTTCACTCAGAGCTTTTCTCCAAGCTTCAGGTATTGCCTGAAGGCTGCAGAAAGCCAAGACGCTTTAATAAATAGTTTCACTATTAAAAATGAAGAAGCATCTCAAGAATGTTTTTATTTGATATGTGATCACTGCAACTCTGGGAATTTAAAAAGTACTGTAAAAAATTTGCTTGGGAGGAAATGACTCACTTGAATTGTGTTTTATCAAAGATGCGGTGGAGATGCCCTTTAAGATACTTAATGGCCCGATGTTATGCTGCATCATTTATTTACAGAAGGATGCTTCTTGTGTGTCAGAGGCGAGGGGCCCGAGTGCAGACTGTTTCCAGTTCAGTTCCTCCCAGGCAGGTGAAGCCTACGCCTTAGTGACGTGTTCGCTGTCAGTGCAAAGCAGGACATGTGTTTCATTTCTGAAGGACAGACCTCCTCAGAGTCTAGGACTTATGTTCTCTGCTGCGGTGATGTACAAACAAGCTCATGTACACGGCTCCATGCACCGTAGTGCTGCAAACACGCTATTATCATGCAGGAGGCCGCCGCCCGAACACCACCTCGCGGGTGCAGAGACGAATGAAATCCTATTTGGAGCACGATGGGCATTCAGGAGATAAAGATCCGAGATCTGACTAGTCTTCTCTAATTTTTAATCCAAACTGCACCGAGAGAGAAATGAATCTTTGTTTCTATTTCCTTTCTGTTACTTCATGCAAACTCTGTGTGTGTGAGTGTGTGAGAGTATGAGCATGTGTGTGTGTGTGTGTGTGTGTGTGTGTGTATGAGAATATGAGCATGTGTGTGAAAGTGTGTGCATGAGCTTGTGTGTGTGTGAGTGTGAGTATGTGAGTGTGTCTCTGTGTCCGTGTCAGTGCGTGAGTGTGAGTGTCAATCTTTGTATGTAAGCAGCTCTACTGGATCATCAATCTTGTAAGTGTTGAAATGAGACATTACAGTGGCCCCTATCAGAACCTTCCTTCAGGGCAGGGTTCGCAGTGGCAAAGACAGTCATGTCAGTGGGGTGGAGAGCACCTAAGCAAAGTCTGAAGGTTCCAGTGGTGACCGTGGGCCAACCTTGCACTCTTGTTAGGCTTGGAGTCTGGCACCTTTGAGTTAGGCCTACCCTGCTTTATAGGAACTGTTTCCTGGGGGTGATAGGTTTCATGTATGCATCAGTCAGCTTTGATGTAGTAACAAACAGGCCTAAACACCTCAGTGGCTTAGAGCAACACATACTTATTTCTCACTGTGAAGACTGCAAGTCAGATGTAGCTCTCGTGGGCTCAGCTGAGTTTGACTGGGCTCCGTTCTGGGTCCCAGGTTGAAGTTGCAGCTGCTTTCTGGGGCATGCTTGTCTCATGGCAGTGGGCAGAAGCTCAAGGGCCGGCAGAAACCTGTGATTCTTCTTCAGGTTGCCACCTGGAACTGGTACACTTTTACTTTTGCCCATTTATTGCTCAAAGCAAGGCACATGGCCGAGCCTGAAGTCAATGGGGAGGCAGGTACACTCTGTCCACTGGGTGGCAAGTATAAGTCACAAGACACTGAGTGGAGTTGCATTGGCCTGTTACAGGAGGGAGGGGGCTGAGGGTTGGGGAAGCAATCCTCAGTAATCGTCCATCATTCATTTATCACAGAGGGGGTAGTCTACTCCCCGAGTGGCCTTGGCCAGTTCCACAGCTTCTGATACCACCATGTGCGGATGACTCCCAGATATCTCCATCCCTGACCATCCCTTTGCACTCAGATTCCTGCCTGCAGCTGCTGGCGCGACATCTTACGCGGACACCTCATGGGCATCTTTAAAATCATTCCTTCAATAATCTTTGCTCTCTTAATAAATGGTGACAACCCTCAGAGTCATCCTCAACCCTTTCCCGGGAGACCAGAGATACGATATATTAGAATGTGTCTGAGGTCCTTCTCACTTCAAAGTCTCTGCTTAGATGACTGTGTGTAAGTGGTTTCCAAACAGATCCCACCTCCCAAGCTTTCCAGACCTGACATTTCAGGACCAAACTTACCAGCCTGCTGTCCATCCCACCCCCAGACCCCTGCCATAGGAAACTTGACTTAGCCCTTGGACAGCAGTGAATGGTAGAGTCCACATTTGAACCCATATCTTTCTGTCTCCAAAAATCTATGCTTTTCTCCCAACACAGATGTCATGGATGATACCAGCTGCCTGCGGCATCCTTAAAATCTTGGCGATGGAACATTTGAATGGTTCAGAATCTCTATTTTTTAACTTATTTTAAAAAATCACTTCCTTCCCTGTGAGACAATGCAACCTGTATTTTAAAATAAATAATACCAGTGTTCCCTTTCATTGGTCGTTTTCACATCACGGTGGTGTTCCTTCCTGAGCAGAGCGCTGGCTGCAGAGCTGTGGAATGCGCTGGGGCTGTGTAGCCAGAAGCCGGGGCTCCGTTTTGGCTACCGCACGTGGGCAGCAGGGGTGAGCTGTCATTGTTTTTGGTCCTTGGAGTCGTGAGCAAGAACAAAAGAGCAAGTCATAGCTTTTATGCTGCACGGCTTCTCAACACCCCCTTGTCCCCAAATCAGACCAAACTCACAACTGACCACATCAAACCAAACCTGACCGAACAGCCACGTAGCGGAAGATGCTTTCTGAAGACACCGGGCCATGCTGAAGGAATATAATAGTGATTTATGGATCCTCTATCACACGCTTACAGTGCTTCTGTACAGAGGGAACTCCACCCAGACGCTCCGACAGAGAGCAGAACTTTTGCTTGGCCGGCGATCTGCAGATTTGCAATGGGCTGTCTTTCACCGCATATTTTCCCCTTCAAGCGTGTGAAGCTTTGTGAGCTGGAATAACACTGAGCACATTCAAGACTCCCCCGAAGACGACAGACTTTATCGAGTGTCTCCTTTCCTCTGGGGATTGATTCGGGCAATTAGACCATAGCCTACATATGTTTCTTCCTCTCTTGTTTATGTTGGTGTTCTCATCATAACCGTGATGGATTGTGTCCCAGGATAAAATTAATGCTCACAGTACTGCAAAGTGATGGCAGGGTACCATAAATTCACAGGTACAGCGGCACACTGGGATGGGGCGATAGCCTGACTAGCTAATTTATGAAGCCGTGAGGCTGGTGATAAATTCTGGCCTGATCAACTGTCAGGCCAGGCAGGGTGAAATATAATAGATTCACCTGGCACGCTGTGCAGGCAGGGCCTCCTCAGCGATCCCCATTAGCTAGGATCTCAGGAACGCTGTGCTCCTGGGTTTGCTGGAAGGTCTCGTGCGCCGTTTTGTTTCTTTATGTGAATGACTCAGGGCCAGGGTTTTAATGAACCTTGAGGCCAGGGAGTGAAGTAGGCTAGGATTGCAGTGAGAGTACGTGGGAGAGGAGGAGGGAGGAAAGGGGGAGAAGGGAGAGAAAGGGGAGAGCCAGGAAACTGTCCGTGTTGGAGAAGACACTGGTGCCCAAGCCTCCCTGGCTCTCTGGGACCCAGGTGTGGGGTCCTGATTCCAGACCCCATTGCCTTATGCAGCCAGAGTCATTCAGATGCTGCCAGCTTAGTATCGGGACTGCCTGAGGGAGGGGGAAGGAACTGGGTCTCCAGGTAGAGTCTGTCATCGGTGCCATCTGGAGAAGTCGGGGGAGTGGATGGCAGCAGATGCCAACAATGGATTTGATTGGGTTTGAAATACCCGCAGACCCGGTAGTCTTCCCACCTCACCCAGCTTTGCAGGAGCGCTGTTGAAGTCCATCTACTTAGTGTTGCAGGTTCCTTTCAGTTCCTTCCTCAGATGCCGACTTTGACTCATTAAATACTTGCTAAATGTTCAGAACTGGGCTTTGCTCTTGACTCACTTAGCCGTATCAGCCGTCTTGGGGGTAAGCGTAATTTCTTTCTCATTTGAGAGTTGGTGACCCCAAGGCACAGAGCTGTAACTGAGCCAGTGTCATGCTGCGACTGAGTGGCGGAGGGGAACTGGGACTCCCCCCTCAGCGTGCTCCATCCACGTGGACTCTGTCTCTCATCTCGGGGGCCCTGCGTGACTTTTTCAGTACAGAGGCCATGCTGGGTGGTCCTGGACATGACCGTACTGTGGAGGAGATGGTGTTCGCACTGTGTCTAGGGACAGTAGGACTGCCTTGTCCGTAGACCACTGCCTTTCTCTAGAAGAATCTTCTCAAGAGTTCACGATTACTCATTTTATTAAGTTACTATTTTTTTTTAAAAATATATCGTTATTGATTTCAGAGAGAGAAAGGGAGAGGGAGAGATATAGAAACATCAATGGGGAGAGTCATTGATCAGATGCCTCCTGCACGCCCCCGACTGGGGATCGAGCCTGCAACCTGGGCATGTGCCCTGATCGGGAACTGAGCCTCGATCTCCTGGATCATAGGTCGACGCTCAACCGCTGAGCCATGCCGTCCGGGCTAGTTATGTTTTTAAAGTTTTTTTTTCATTTTTCTCCTTCCCCTCAGATGAGACAACTTGGTCATTCTTGCCCCCCTCATAGTTACGGTGATTTAAACTGTCACCAGCTAAGCCTCTTGCTTTGGGGGCCAGAGAATGTCTGTTAGAGTCCATGTGATCTAAGTTGCCACATGATGGTCCCTCTGTGCTGTTTGTGGTCAGCTGTGATTTTAAGGGACACCTGTTGTTCTTCCAGTTTACAGTCCTGAAGTTTGCTATTTCTACTCTCACCTTCTCCTGAATGAATCTGTTGATTCTCAGGTGATCTGTCGGCCCTGTGTTTGCACAGGATACAGAGTCACTGTCACTACTCAAAGCATCTCGCACGATATGGTCTTATTCTGTGCTTGGCTCTCAGCTTCTGGTCGGGGCTGGGTTGTCGCATTTGTTTCTGCGTTTCCCACACATGGCTTGGACTTGATTTTCTGAACCTTTTTTTTTCTAATCTGGATGCCAGTGGTCTGGAAGCCTCGATCCCCCTTGTCCTCTCCCATGGACAGGTAAGCAGAAGTTATACATGGCACATGTGACCTTCTGCCCACTCCTCGTTCACCTGCAAGGGAGCCTGGGGTCATTGCTGCCCCAGATGGCCTTGGCTTCTGTCGTAAGGACAAGGGAAGACTGGGTGTTGACTCGGTGTTTGTGATAGCCAACATTGTCCCGTCGCACTCCTCCTGTGGACCGTGGAGTGGGTAAAAACTGGTCTTCTCGTATATAGCTCGTGCATTATTGTTATTCTGGGGAGGGAGGAAGGTGTTGGAAAGAAGAGTGGGCTCTGGGCTCTGCGTGCAGACACTTGGCTCCTAGCTGCTGCTCTTCCATTGCTCGTGAAACCTGAAGGAAAGACGTTCTCTGTCCCCTGAGCCTAGTTTCCTCAGTTGTCCATTGAGCAGAATATGATCTCTGGGATCCTGAAGCCCATGGTTCTCTGTTTCTAAAGCACCTTCACTCAGGCGGCTGGAGGCAAGTGATGCAGATACTGACGTCCCCCATTGACCTTGTGTCCCGAGGAAGCTTGGGCAGCAGGGCTGCGCAGGGCTGGCTGTGGAGGTGAACCTAAGCTTGCTGTTGGGTATGGATGGGGTCCCCTTCTAGGTAGAACATCCCTTGTTTCTTGGGAGCCATCTGCACTTCCTTGCCTATCCCGATGACAACTTCAGGGCCATTTGTCACCTTCGCTGTTTCACCAGGACAGCGGTTTATCCAGTGATGTGGGTGTCGGTGGGAAGGGACCAGAGGAGAAAGAGGGAAGAAGAATGGATACTGTTACTTGCTCGCCTTCACGGTGAGCAGTGAAGAACGCCAGCCTCCAGGTGCACTGCCCGCTGCCCGCTGCCCGCTGCACTCGGGGACAGTGCCGTTTGGGAGAGGATGCTTATGTTCTCGGGGAAATGATGAACCACCCACTGCAACAGGGAAGAAGGAGAATCCATGCGATCAGGAGGACCGCTTCTCATTTCGTTCAATGTGGTCATGCGTGTGCTTCCGTGACTGGCTCTGAGTTAATGAATTCATCCAACTACTGATGACAGCAAGGTCATCGGATTTCATATTCTAGTTACTTCTTCGAAAATACGCATCAACAATAGACTAGAAAGTAGCTGCTTATGCAAACTTCTATTTTGGAAGCTCAGTCTGAGTAAAGGCCTGTGATTTCTTATTTAAACCGATGGCAGTTAAACAGCTTGATCTCATTGGTGAGTTGACTGAAGGGTCTTCAGTGAGATGACCCATGTCCAGGGCTCTCCGGATGGGCACATCCGGACAGAGGTCCTGCTACGCCAATCCAGCAGTGTGCTCGAAATGTGATTGATGAGATGAGCGTTATTTATGCCATAAGAACCCGCAAACAAATCAAGATGAGTCTGGACTTGGATGTGCCCACCCTGCCTAGACTTGACATCATCTACAAACAGCATCCTTGGCAAGTACAATCTGCTGCTTCGACATCTCAGAGAAAATCACCATAATGGATCCTCGTTGCTGTTTCATTTCTTTATCAGTTTATTCATGAAGATTTAAGTAGTTCTTTACTGGAAATGGAAGATGGAGAAAGGCAAGGGGACATTTTCAAAAGGAAAAATAATAAGACTCTCATATTAATAAGACTTAATATGAGCAGATGCTTTTGGTGTACATGAAGTCGACCCATTACACATGATTTTAGCCTTTAAAAAGATAATCATCTTGCCCAGCTAGGTGTGGCTCAGCAGTTGAGCATCGACCTAGGATCCAGGCGATCGGGGTTCGATTCCCGGTCAGGGCACGTGCCCGGGTGGCAGGCTAGGCAATGACTCTCTCATCATTGATGTTTTTATCTCTCTCCCTCTCCTTTCCTCTCTCTGAAATCAATAAAGATATATTAAAAAAATAAAAAAATAAAAAAATTTAAAAATAAAAATAAACATGCTACAAAGGAGCTACCATGTATAATGATAGAAGTTGGAAAATATTTTAAAACCAAATAAAATATCCAAGTTTAACTAATATACTTGAATCGTAAAGCTATTCCCATTATTTTATTTCTAGAAAAATGAAAAAACAAAATTAGTCCAAATGGACTCCGTTTTCAGAAAGCGATTTTTGAGAAGGCGTCTAAGTTTTAAACATGCTGTGAACCTCTCTGAGCGGCCTGGCTGCCTTAGTGAAGCGGGACTCTCCGTGTGCGGTGCGGGACCTCGGGAGGGCCCTGTGCTTCCTCCTTGGCGGTCGTGTGCTGCTGTTTTGAAACGTCACTCGAGTCCATCTCCCTGGTTCACGAGCCTGAGTACGTGGAACAACTTGAGAGAAATGACTTAGAATGTCTCCACCTCCATTTAGTTTATTTAAAAACCAAAGCCATTAGCATTCTGACTCAGGGAAGAAGGGCGGCCTGGAACCTTTCTTCCCCGACCCGCACTAATTTCCCAAACAGGAGACGGAAGCGCGCCCCCCCCTCCGTGTCCCTTTTCTCCCGGGCTTTCAGAATTCAGGGAACAGATATTTATCGCTGCTTAACCGCGCGAGATATTTATCGCTGCTTAACCGCACGCCGGGCCCTTGCTCCGGCAGAGGAAGGCCCCTGCCCTCAGGAGCTTCCATTCCCCCCCAACAGACAGTCACGAATGTGATCAGCAGGCCCTGGCCCGGGGGCTCAGTGGCTGGGGCATCCTCCTGAGCACCACAAGGTTGTGGGTTTGATCCCTGGTCAGGTGCATACAGCAATGTTTCTCTCTCTCCCCCCCCTTTCCTTTTTCTCTAAAAATCCATAAAAACATATCCTAGGGTGACGATAAAAAAAATAAGTGAGATAAACAGGAAGAGTCCTAATTGGGTGGCAGCGAGTAGTCAGGAGAAAACAAGCAGGGGCCGGGGATAAGGGGTGTTGGGGTGAGATTTATAGTGGCCAGAAGTGGGCGGGTGACACTTGAGTGATGGCCTGCAGCAGAGAGCACCAGCTATTTGGGGAAGGAACATTCCAGACGGAGGGAACAGCCAGTCCCTTCTGAGTTTGAGGAGCGGTGCAGAGGCCAGTGCAGCTGGACAGAGGGCCGGGGAGGAGTGGAAATGAGGTCAGAGAAATGCGGGGGGGACGGGTCACGAAGGCCGCTGACCGGTCCCTGTGAGGACTCGGCCCCTGGTTTTTCAGCTCTGTGAGATGGGGAGCCCGACACTGAGGGTTTGGGTAACTGGAGTGCCGTGATCTCATGTGCGATTTCACGAGGTTAGGCTGGTTGCTGTGTGGACAGCAGTTTCAAGGTTTGGAGCAGGGAGCGCAAGAAGCCCGGAATAGTCCGGATGAGAAATGACCTCGGCTTGGACCAGGGTGTGGCCCTGGAGGGTGGGGGCAGGGGGTGGCCGGTTCTGGATGTGGTTTGGACGTGTGGCCTGTGGCGTGAGAGGAGGAGAGGGATCCGGATGAGGCCAGCGTTGGGGTCTGAGCGGCCGGCGGGGTTTTGTGGCTGCATGCCACCGCCCGCCAATCTTGGTGGCTCCTGGGTGGTAGGCGTGGGGCAGTGCTGGGGACAGGGAGGAAGGCTTTCTCATCTCAGCATCTCGCCTCCTTCACGGGGAGCGCCTTCTTCCTCTCTTTCAGCCTCTCCTTGGCCTCCTCGTGCTCGTGGCCGGTGGCCAGCTCGGGAAGCGTGTCCCTGCTCTGGGCAGAGGCGCGGTGCGGGCCGGCCAGAGGCTGCCGGTGCCCAGTGCGCGTTCCTGTGCGGTCACAGCGAGGCAGGGGGGCCGGTGCTGAGGTTTCCTTTCTCACACCGCAGAGCAGGCCCATCGCTCGGATCAAAAGTTCATTGTCCTTCAGCACTGGTACAATTGCAATTCAATATCGCCGGCTTGGTCTGCGTGCAGGGTTTTCGCGGAGCCTTCGAGGAACCCAGCCCCGCTGCGGCGCGCACGCTGCTGCTCGGGGCAGGTTTGCTGGTGGGGACGCTGCAAAGCGGAGAAGTGCGTGGACGCGGGCCAGGCCCGGGGAGCGGACCGGGCTGAGGGTCCTGCCGGCTGCCAGGGCGCGGGGCGGGCCAGGCAGGGGGCCGACGGAGACCCGGCGTGTTTGCGCTGTATTTGCCCTGCGCTCCTTGCGGCCCGAGCCGGGCCTGACTTGTAGGAATCCAGCATCGCTGCAGGAAGGCACCCTGGTTCTCATCTCTCTGGGAGGCGTTAGTTTGGGGCTGGGAGAAACTGAATTATTAGCTGCCGTCAGTTACTGTGTGTCTGAGTGCTGGTGACAACGCTTTCCTGCCAGATCACAAAATCTCTGTGGACTCGAATATCCCTCCCTCCGTCCCCTCACCACGTCCTCTAGTCTGTCTGTCCCCACACGGAAGGGCCGCCAGGGCCCCCTCAGAGGAGCAGAAGCTGTGTTAGAAGCCGGCCTGAGCGTTGCAGTGGCTCTTCTAGTGCTTGGTTCTGCGTGCTTGCAATACACGAAAGCCCAGTCATCATAACACACGTAAAAGTCTGTCTGCGCCGACCAAACTTAACATAGGCCAGCGCTTAGCTGTATTTCCTTCGGGCTCTTTGGAAAGAAATACAACTGACAAATAGACTCAGTGATTGGTTTTTATGCCTTGTAGTCCCATCTCTCCTCCACTCATACCCAGAAACGGGCGTGAATTCTTCCTGCTTATGTGTCTCTCTCTTTGCACATATGTGCCACACATCACACACACACACGTGCACATGCACACATGTGTTCTATAAATGCCTTAGAGTTTTACACAAATACCATTATTTCATACACATCCTTCTGTAATTTGCTTCTTTACTCAACATCGATAATGGTAGATCTAGTCCATATGCCGAAATTTGTGGTGGCTCAGTTCTAGTGATTTCGTAATTTTGACGCATAATTATTTTGAATTTTGTTTTTAGTTCCAAGTCTTTTTTTGAGGTTTTTTTTGGGTGTGATTTCCCATCTTGTTTCATTGTGGTGAGAGTGTGTTGTGTGGACATCTGTTCTCTGGCGTTTGTGGATTATTTCTTAGGGGCTCGCTACCTAGTCAGTTTTTACAAATCTCCCACACGGGCCTGAAAAGAGTGTGTATTTTTTATTAGTTGCAGGACTCTTAATGCCTGTCAGATCCAGCTGGATCCCTGTGTTTTCCAGTCTCCGCCTAACTGGTGAATTCGGCAGTTTTTTTCCTCCCTGCCTGCGTCGCGTGTGGACGGCTCTGTGTTTCACACCCCTTACTGCTCTCTCTCGGGTAGAGTGGGGGGCTTTCCGGTCTCCGTCAGTCTTTTAAAAGTCTGACGCATCTCAGAGGGAAGGTGGGGTGGGGAGAGTTTAGTCAAAGAACTTATATGCATGTATGCTTAACCCCGGGACACAGACGATAGTGTGGGGAAGGCCTGGGTGGGGCCCGATGCGGGGTGGAGGGGATCAATGGGGGGAAAAGGGACATCTGTAATACTTTTAACAGTTAAGATAATAATAGAAAAAAGTTGAGTCTCGTCTAATAAAAAAACTCCTCCATGATTTTGCCCTTCCTTTCTCCCTAAATTGCCCTCCAAGGCCTGAGGGGTGGGCCGTGGGGATACGGACAGGTATTCATTCCCCCCACCCGGTTCTGGCTCCCCAGTGTGTGGGTGGGTCTATATAGGGTGACATGAAGTGTCAGGCTGCTTCTGTAGGAGCTTGGCTGTCGCTGTCTGTCTCATACCGTCCACCGAGGCCCTCTGGATGGCAGCCCCTGCGTGAGTGTATCGGGGGACCTGCAGGTTCCCAGGCGTGGGAGACCCCTTGGCCTGGATGCTTTCGGGCTCCCTCGGCTTGTCCTGGTCCCCCGCCCCTGCGCTGAGAGGCAGCCCTTCCTGATTCCCAAGCCCGCTCTGTATCAGCAAGAAGTTTTAAGACGTCACAGCAGACGTAGGACCCATCCTGTCCCCTATTGGAACTGGCTGAGGCTACGTCAGCTACGTCTTAATGAAGCCAGGCCCCAACGATTCATGTTTCTCTTCAGAATGTGGGGTGCCAGATTTCTCCCTGGCCTTGGCCTTGGGTCCTAGGCACCAAATCTTAGGCAACAGGTAAAGTCTCTCAAAGCATCTTCTGAGAACCATCCACACTATTTTTTTTTTTTTTTTTGCCTGCTGGATCTAGCAGTTTTGGAGAAAGTGGCAATTTCTTTCTATAGCATATAATAGATTTTCCTGTTTCTCTTTGTAATGCTGTTAACTTTTGCTTACCTTATTTTGAGGCTCTGTTGTTTGGCGCATATAGCTTCTGGATTTTTATAGTTTTCTTGATGAAATTACTTGTTTTTATCATTAACCGTTGCCCACCTTAATCCCTAATAGTGAATTTTTTCTTAAAATCTGTTTTTTTCCTGATATTAAAATGGCTACTCCAGCTTTTTTGTTGTTGTTGTTAGTGGTTGAGTTGTTTTCTTGGTATATTTGATATAACCTTTCTCAAGAAATTTATACAAAACTTTTCTGTTTATTTATGTTTTGGACATGTCTGGTACAAAGAGAAAATAACTTGGGTTTTTCAGAATCACCCAAAATGAGAAATAATTATGTTTTGACAAGTGAGCTTAATCTATATAATGTACGTTTATAATATAGTTACAGTGTGTATTTGTGTTTGTTACTGTTAACTTATTTTGTGTTTCCCAATTTTACCCCTTTTCTGACTTTATCAGATTATTCACTTCTCCTTACACACCTACCGTTTTTGGAATGTATACATCCTCATTTTAGTCACTTTGGGTTCCTCCTACAGTTTTACAGCTATTCTTTACCTAACACCGTTGGAACGTTAAGCAGTTCTCTCTACCCTCTTTCCACGCAACACAAGTCTCATATCCATCCCCTCCCCTCGTCTCTCAGGTTATTGTTGCTTAGTTTTCCAGTCCTACTTTGCTTTAAAATCCTTCTAAAATTGACCGTTATTATCATATTTAATTTAAACGTTTATCTGGATTTATCAACGACTTACTAAATTGTGTGCCTTTGCTTCTTGAATTTAATTTTTTTTTTTCCTTCTGGGCTTAATTTCCTTGCAGTTCTTTAACTAAAAGTCTGTGAGCAGTAAAACCTTTCAACCTTTCTCTCCGCATTTCTTCAGTTCACCCTCACCCATGAAGGCTCATTTCGCCTGACAGTTATGTAGGTTACCAGTATTTTCCCTTAGCACTTTGAAGATGTTATTTTATTGCCTTCTGGCATCTGTTGCTGCTGCTGAGAAATCTTGTATCCATCACTTTGGCTGCTTTGTAGATAATCTCTTTTTTGTCCTCTGGTCACTTTTAATACTTTCTCTTTGTCTTTGATGTTTCATTATGATATGACTAGATGTGGATTTAATTATATTTATTTTGCACAGGATTTCTTTATATTTTTTATTCTGAAGTCTTAATTTGATTTCCTCAAATCTGCTTATTGTTTTCCCCCAAGTATCTGGAATATTTTTTAACTTCCATTTTTATTATTCACTCATTATGGAAATCCTGATAAGCATTGGAAATTGCATTCCAGCCTCCATGCTCCTTAACATACTTCTCCCTCTCCCTCCCCCCATATTTTTCTTTCTAGAGAGTTTGCTGTTTTCCCCCATCATTTATGAATAATTAATTTTTAAAATCGTCTATTATATTTCTTATTTCTGGAAGTTTGTTTTTAGTTATTTCAGCTCTGCCTGTTACTGGTTTATACTGTCCAGCTTTTCACGAAGGTTTTAATTACTTTTTGAAAAAGTCATTTTAATTTCATTTCGTGGACTTTTTGGGTTTGATCTTTTTAAAATTCAGAATGTTTGGGGTGCCAGCCCTCCTCCCTTTGGCACCTACTGTATCCGCTAATATCTATTCATTTTAGTTCCTTTTTCATGTACTTTGTAATATTTGCTTGTGAGCTCATCTTTCGTGGGGATTATTTATCTGTCTATCCTGGTACAAACTATAGAAACTAGATAACAGATGTGGCTTGGATTTCTCACGGAAAACTTTTTTATCCGCACATGGCCTCAGGTACATAGCAAGCTTTCCTGCTAGGGAGGGTCCCAGTTCTACCTCCCCTGCCTTCCCTGGGCCATAGGCCTTAGAAACCCACCCACTGCCCTTCTTTGGGACCCACATCCCCATGGGTTCCTGCGATTCCGGCGTACTACTCTTGCTTTAGTTTCTCGCTTTGGTTCTGGGCCTTGGGGATTTCTTTTTCTTTCTTTCGCTCTTGGCTGTTCTTTAAATCCCTTTTGTGGGCGATGGGCGCTAGTGGTTATATTTTCTATAGCATGTTCTCGTGTTTGTAATGGAAATAGGGCCTCACCGTCTCAGGTGAATCTGCCATGTCTCGGGTGACCTAGGGTTGCTTTTAGGAAGAATGTTTTTCATACTTCTTGTTAAGACCAGGGACAGAATGGATATTCAATAGGTGAAGTCATTTTTAAAAAATCTCACTGGCTGACAATGGGTACTGTCCCACTTGAAGATGACTTTCTTTATGTAATTTTGTAGTATTGGCGTTGAAAGCATTGGGATAGTAGAGACAGCTTTTCGATAGTTTAAAAAGTGGGCGGAAGGGGGGAGGAAGAAAATAAAAATCATGCCATTCATCTGGTAGGAAAAACTGAGAATTCATCAAGAGAGTAAACCTTCAACTACGGGAAAGAGGAAGTTGGGAGGACAGGAGAAAACACTTTCATCTGTTAAGCCCTGAAGATGGTATTATTATTATTATTATTGTTGTTATTGCTGCTGCTGTTGTAAGAACACCGAACATGAGACCTGCTCTCAGCAACTTTTTAAGTGTCCAGTACAGTATTGTTAATTACTGTAAAAATTGTAAGTACAATGTAGATATTGTTTTAAGGGGAACCAAAGCAGAATCTTCCATTAGATTTAGGTAAGAAAAGAGGGAAGATAATTTCTGTAATAAGTACACTCTCTAGTTAACATTTCAGACTCCCACTAGGAGGGCAGATGGGCGGTGACTCTGGCCAGGGGCATGAGGCTGATAGAAATTGCTGGAGGATGTTAATGTCGGCCTATCCTGGCCGCCGCGGTCAGAGGAGGGTCTTTGAAGACGGCGTGGCCTGTTCTTCAGCACCCAACACGGACACGTGGGTTGGATTAGTACTTAGCTAGGATACAATAAATGATACTCCTGTGTAAATTATAAAAGTGATGAAAGAGCTAACATTTATTTGAATAGTTTTGGGAGGACACACTCCAGTGGCTCTAGAGAGAAACGTGTATGCTTTGATGGGGAATTTTTATTTATTTTTTGGCTTTTGATCTCCTACTTACTCATTTTAATTTAAAAGATAATTCTATAGGAATATTAAAAAGAACTTTAAAAAATTCTACATTGTTCAAATTCTACCATCCTTACGCAACTATTTTCATTTTATATTTTATGTCGTATTTCGTGTATTATCTTTCCTGGTTGTAACACTATATATAATAGTTTGCATCCCCCCCCTATTTATTTTATCATGTTTTCTGGGATCTAATCAAATTCTCATAGTTTTGCGGACATTTTAGAGTGGAGCCTGCTCTTAAGACACTAGACAAGTGACATAGTCACAGCATTTCAGCAAATAAAGGACATTTTAACACCCAACCCCTCCCCCTCCAAATATGGATATAATCTCAAAAGAAAGGGAAATGTCTTCAGTTACTTGAATTATTTTTATTGATAAAATTACTGTTCTTCTACTTTCCCCCTTATTTCTCCAAGGATGATTGAAAACCTCACCAGGGACCTTTTTTGATCCCAGAACAGGGTCAAGGATTCCTGGACTGATGACGTCTGCAGGAACTTACTGCTGTCTGGGTTTGTGACTTAGCTTCAAAATAGCTGATGAATCCAGCTGAACCCGGGAGAAGGTTGGGGGTTTCTGATGGCAGCCCCCAAAATACCATATCTCCGCACAGGTGGAGCTTCCCCACGCAGTCCCAGCACGAGGGACCTCAAAGGGTGGTTATAGTTTTTACGTTTGTCTTAATAAACTTTTGTCTGAAAATCCTCATAAGTGTTCAAATAAGGCCCACGGCTGGGGACCTTGACATCTTTGGCCATATGCATTTTTGTTGAAAAGGATTTGACCGGGACATGTTTCGGGCCTCTGCATGTGGCAGAGAGATGCTCTCAAAGGAAAGTTTTTTAGGGGCTAATGACATGAGTTACAAGTTCAACATTTTTGAACTGGCTCAGATCAACATCAGTGAGTATTCATCGAGCTGTGGGCTGGGCAGGATTTCGAATGCCTCCCTGCCCGCGTTCCCCATGAAGCATGTTTGAGCTCCCCGTGCCTCAATGGCACCGTTGTGCTCCAGCCCGGGCCACGGCTCGGTTAACCTGTTCTCAGCAGAGGCCGAGAGCCCTTCAATGGCTTTTTTGATGTGGTTTATCTTTCACTTCTCAGGAGGAAATTCATTCCAACTGGAATCATAATTTTTTGAGTGCTTTCAGCAGATTTTCGAGTTCTAGGAATGAAAGGCTCATGTGTTTTGTTCAGGAAACTTCCAGCTGCCTTTTTAAAGGAGTTCGGCATGAAGCATCAGGCCGCTGCTAGGTGCTCAGACCTTCGGAAGGGCGAGGGGGAGGCTCAGGACGAAGCCCACCTGCTAGCGCTGCGAAGCGTCGGTCTCACCACTGTTGCTCTTGGGTGCTCTTTACAAAGGCCGACGCTTTTCCTTCGGTTGCTGTGGCTCCATCAGGCCTGCCTTTCTGTCCTCCCCTCCCCCAGCCCCTAAAGTCAATATTTATTAAAATCATTTGATTTTTGAATGTCTGATATTTGTACAGCTGTTTTGGCTTATTTTTTAAAAGCTCCTATATTTGCAATGAAAGTGTCAAAAGTTAAAAACTGAAATTAAATCAAGAAGCAGGAGGTTTGTGCCAAGCGCGAAGAGCAGGATGAAAAGCGTTGGGAGAGACACTGGACGGGGCGCGGAGGCCTTCAAAGCTCCGCGAGTTCAAAACGGCCTCCATAAATAACTTCCTTCTTCAAAAGGGCTTGTTAGGCTCCGGCTTCTGCTCATTTTGATTTTTTAATGTCTATGAAGTTATTTTAAAGTTGTTCCTGTTATGACCCGAGGAGAAAACTGTTATCCTCTCTACTTAGAGTGGCGGCTGAGACGCTGCCGTGGAGCAGGAGGGGGGGTGCGGGTGAGCGAGTGTGGGCACATAGGGGCTGGAGCAAGATGCCCACGGAGCAGGAGGGTGGGTGCGGGTGAGCGAATGTGGGCACATAGGGGCTGGAGCGAGATGCCCATGGAGCAGGAGGGTGGGTGTGGGTGAGCGAGTGTGGGCACATAGGGGCTGGAGCGAGATGCCCATGGAGCAGGAGGGTGGGTGAAGGTGAGCGAGTGTGGGCACATAGGGGCTGGAGCGAGATGCCCATGGAGCAGGAGGGTGGGTGAAGGTGAGCGAATGTGGGCACATAGGGGCTGGAGTGAGATGCCCACAGCAGGAGGGTGGGTGCGGGTGAGCGAGTGTGGGCACATAGGGGCTGGAGCGAGATGCCCATGGAGCAGGAGGGTGGGTGCGGGTGAGCGAGTGTGGGCACATAGGGGCTGGAGCGAGATGCCCATGGAGCAGGAGGGTGGGTGAGGGTGAGCGAGTGTGGGCACATAGGGGCTGGAGCGAGATGCCCATGGAGCAGGAGGGTGGGTGTGGGTGAGCGAGTGTGGGCACATAGGGGCTGGAGTGAGATGCCCACAGCAGGAGGGTGGGTGCGGGTGAGCGAGTGTGGGCACATAGGGGCTGGAGTGAGATGCCCGCGGAGCAGGAGGGTGGGTGAGGGTGAGCGAATGTGGGTACATAGGGGCTGGAGTGAGATGCCCGCAGAGCAGGAGGGTGGGTGAGGGTGAGCGAATGTGGGTACATAGGGAGCTGGAGCGAGATGCCCACGGAGCATGTTGGGGGAGTGAGAAACATGCGAGTCAGATTGTCCAAGAATTGAAATGGGGGAAATTCCCTCTGCATGGAAACAAGCTTTAGTTCCGATTCTACCCCCTCTCTGTATCTATCCTGATTTTCTGGTTAGCATTTGGCAGTGAAAACTCAAAGTAAAATCAGCCCGACTATCTCTCTATCATCTATCATCTGTCTGTCTGTCTGTCTGTCTGTCTTCCGTCGATTCATCCACCCATTCACCCATCATCTGTCTTTCTGATTTTTCCTGCTGGGCATGTCTACTGTAATAACTTAGTGTTGGAGTGCTTCACAAGTTACCTTAGTGTACTGTCCTTGCCCCCGAGAGGTTTGCCTGGATTTCCTTTAGACTTTCCAAAACTTTGTAGCTACTTCGGGACTCTGATACCTTTACAATCAAGCCTTCGGTTAGGATTTCCATCACTGGTGTTACTTAAACGTTAAGTTGTATTCCTGCCTGATATGGCTGCCATGTTTTGGGCTCTGTCACCTGAACTGGTGCTATGATTTCTCCTTTAATAAGCTTTCTTATTATTGCATTTCTGGGTCCAATACAATGGAGATTCTTCCACCTGCCTTCACTCCTCTCTAGAGTGGGCAGGGGTGGTTGATACGATTGAAGAGGTCCTATAGTCCTGGCCTGAGACAGGCTGCCACATAGGGTGGGATCACCCCTCTTGGCCCCTTCTCAGAACTGGAAGTTCCTCTTGGTCCATGGCCAGCTCCCTGTCCCCCAGCCTTGCTGGTCTCCTCTGTTCCCGCTGACCATTGTCTCTGGTCCTCCAGGGTGGAGCAGGAAGGGAGAGGACAGCAAGGGGCTATTGACAGGCAACTAACCAGTGCATAGTCAGTTGTGAGGCTGAGCTCCAAGCACGGGCTCTCTCTCACGGAGCGTTGGAGGGTTCCTGAGGGCTCTCTTACGGACATCCCACTGCAGCTGTCCTTGGCATGGTGATGCCCCGTGTTGGTCTGCTTATGACACCCTCCCCCCAGCTTCTCCACCCCTGGTATGTCTCCACCCTCTTTCTTTCAGGGTTGATTCACCCCTGAAGTTGGTGCACCTTCCATGAGTCTCATGACACTAGAGGATGCTCAGGCCATTGAAGGCAGATCAGCATGCTCCCAGTATGCCCTTTCTACTTACCTGCTCTCAGGTGGCTCCAGGCAACCTCTCTGAGAAATTCTTCACCTGGGGGCCAGGCACCAATCTCTGTGCCCCGACTGTGTAGAACTCTGGGGGACCCTGTGAAGCTCCAAAAATGCTTCTCCTGAAGCTTCCACCTCCCACTGTGACCTCAGTGTGTGTGTGTTTGTGTGTGTGTGTGTGTGTGTGTGAGAGAGAGAGAGAGAGAGAGAGAGAGAGAGCAAGCCCTCATGCAGTTTCACCATGGAAATCCCTTTGCCCTCCCCCTTGGCATGGGGAGAGGCACTGCCCAGTGTCTGACAACAAACACTCTCTCTAAAGAGAAGCCAGGTCTCGGATCTCCCTGACCTATTTCTTAGTGTCCCCTTCCAGTGTCGAGGGCTGTAGGAGCCCGTGCACTCCTCTCCCCAACTCCTGCGGCTGGTAGATGATGGTGGGGGACATAGTTACCCCACACAGAGGTCGGCAGACCCTGCTGATCAGCCCCTTCTCACTCCAACTCCAGATTCTAAAGAGGTCCCCCTCCATCCTCTGGTGGGGGAGGGTCAGGATCCCATCTGGGTCAGGTTGCATGTGAAGGTCCCGGATGGCCTGCTCTTTGGGATCTCCGTAACTTCAGGCAGGGAGCCCTGATGACCCTGGTCGGCCAAGATTCATGTCAATGTACCTTGAACGCCAGATGCTGCCCATTTTTGCTGGATTATTGCACACTTATTAATGACTTCTAAGTTCTTTCCCAGCTTTAAATTATGTGATTTTATTATTCTTGGTTTTTCTCGATAGTTCTGGTAATATACTCTACGTCTATTCAGTTTGGTTGGCGTGGACTCGGGGATGTGCTGCCCACATCCCCTCAGGAACAGAGGACTTAGTCCCTTAGGCCCCGAAAGTGTGGCTGGAGGATGCCTCAGCTGGCAGCCCCCTTTGGGGAGTGCTAGCTGATGATGACTGTCCTGCCCAAGGTAGTGCCTTCTTCCTGGGACTGTCAATGACTAATCAAGGTTCTCCAGAGAAGCAGGTCCAGTAAGATGGATTGAGAGATATGTATGTAGATGTCTACCTGTATCTCCATCTCCATCTTTTCATCTCTAATAATTTTTATCTAAATTGTTTTAATTAGTTTTATTTTAAAAGATTGTCCCACACAGTCGTGGGGGGCCAACAAGTCCAAAATCTATAGCATGGGCCAGCAGGTTGGAAACTCAGGCGAGAGATGATACTTCAGTGTTGACTCGGGAGTCCATGGGGCAGGCTGGCAGTCTGGACACTCAGGATTCCTGTGTTAAGTCTGGAGGCAGAATTTGTTCCCCCACAGAGGTCTCAGTCTTTTTCTGTTAAGCTCTTCAAGTGATTAGGTGAGACCCACCTATATAGGGGAGGGTAATCTGCTTTACTTAAAGTGAACTGATTGTAGATGTTAGGCACATCTACAAAAATACCATCACAGCAGCACCTGGACTAGTGTTGACCAAACAGTGGGGCACCATAGCCTAGCCAAATTAGCACATGGGGCTAACCACACAGCAGGGGCTAAAGCCTGATCTCTTGTCCCTGACTCCCAGTTCTGAAGGGTCAGAGAGCCCTAGGGAGTCACCCGAGGCCTTTCTAGGGCCTGCCTTTCCCCATACCCACATCAATGGGTGTTGATCCCAAGACCATGCCCTGTTGAACATCCTGCATGCTTACCCTCAACTCATGTTCCATTTCCCCAGGACCCCATCCTGCAAAGCCAGTTCATTGACAAACCCGGGCCACAGGAGCGGACTGTCCTTTCACCCCCTGCCTTTGCTACCCCGGGTGCGTAATTCACGTTCACGGAGGCTCTCACCTTTAAATGACCTCTAACTGGTAATTATTAGTATGACTCCAGTGGGCAAAGTATTTAAAACTCACAAGAAATCCCCCCAAACTTGTAACTTCTTCTCCATAAACCCTTTTATGTAACTTTTCATGGCTTTTAACTGAAGAGGATCACGGATCTGGGGAGAGGCCCCGGGGGAATGATGCACAGAGAGGCCCGGGGAAGCTCCCCTCCAGGTCCTGCTCAGAGGTGGCCCCGGGGCAGGCCGGGTCACAGGCCCTCTCTCGATGGCTCTGGAGCGCCCGTCCACCTGGACCGGCTTCATAGGTCAGGGCCTGAGGACCAGATAGCTCCTGGGGCTGGACCAGAACTCGCCATGTCCATCAAGAGCCCACGCGCAGCCTTTTTAACGTCCCCCCCTCCCCTTTGCCGTCCGTATCCCGTTGGCAGGCCCTGGCGTTTCCTCCCCGCTCCCCCCGTCTCCTGCTCCCTCGGCTGCCATCCTCGTCCGGCTGGACCCGCCTTTGTGCTCGCCTGTCCCCCCGCAGTCAGCTGCCTCCCGGGCCTCCCCGCAGCCCCTTCAGGAGCCTCCATCCCACAGATGCTCAGGACGCTCCAGCTGCTGTTTCAGATGACGGTCCCACTGCACAGCCTGTGCTTCTAGGCTGTCCCAAGGGTCCCTCTGTGATCCACACAAGCCTTCGTGACCAGCCGATGTGCCCACTGCCTCCCCGCCCTTGGCCCCCCCTCTTCTCTGCTTTTTCTAGAACGTCTGCCTGAGAGGCTAGCCCAGCTTCTCTCTACACCCTCTGTCCCAGCCACGGTCGCGCTGTGCAAAGCCCTGCGACCCCTCAGGAGGGGGCAGAGCTGATGAAGACGGGCCTCTCGCTCTCGTGCCTCCCTTAAGCCCCTCACGCAGAGGTGGCGACATCGCCCTCTTTCATGGGCGCATCTCCTGCAGCCGCATCTCACCTGCCTGTCGCGATGCAGGTTCTCCTGCCTCCTCTCCAGTGTCTGTATAATTCCTTCCTATTTTTATGGTCTCATTTAAACCCTACCACCCCAAGCCGGAGCTCCCCTTTCCTGTCCCCTGAATGAACCCAGTGCTTCTTATTGGAGCTGCCACGTGTCCCTTATTTGAGATCATAAAACCTGGGCCCCACCTTACAGTCCCCAAAACCTGTGGGCTCTTTGGGAGTGGGGCACACGGTCGAACTTTTTGTTCTCTGTCACCCCTGGACACAGCTCTTTGCAGGGGGTGCTCAGTTCATACTTACTGATGATGGAGTTCATGGAAAGTTCTGGATACACAGAATACAGGGCTGTACAGCCAGAGGCACGTCCTAAACCTCATGGGCCTGGGGGTCGGTGAAGGGCATTTGTGGCGAGGCCTATGATTTTTATTTAAAATATACAGGAGGATTGAAACGTCCTCATTTCCGAATCGAGTACAAACGAGGCGCTCTTTACGCAGGTCTCTGAAACTAGGCAGACACAGTGGGCATGGAGCAGCCGGCTCAGTGCCCTGGTGTGGGATGTCCGTCGCTGATGCCAGGTGTTTAGCAAAGCCAGTGGGCAGAGACCTGCTTCCATGCTGAGTCCAAGGTTCTTGGAGTCTCTCACCCTTAAAGAGCGCAGGGAAGCCCTTTCCTGTTGGTGTCCTGTAAGTATTTTCGCAGGTATTTTTTAAAACAACAATCGTGGCAGATTATGTAGAGACTTACCTGCATTATTAGAGGGTCTCAAATATTTTTTCATTTTCTTTCTGCCTTTTTGCTAGTTGATTTTTTTTTCCCCAAGAAAGCTTCTAATTCCCCCCATCTGCCTCTGCAAACGGTATTCAAAATAAAGCTGTCTGCCTCCTACAAGCATCAGTGATGTTGAAAGATGGAATTTCACCTAAAAATGATGAGCTGTGATCATGGGGCCCCTTACAACTGGTCTTGCTATCAATGTAAATTGCCATTTTTGTTGCATTGTAGATTGTCTTGCCACTCAGGAATTTCACATTTCTTATTTATAACATTAAGATGTTAAGATACTAGCGATTAACTTAACTGGCAATCAGTTATTTTTATTGACAACCTCAAAAGCAATTATGTAGTATTAACAATGTTTTCATTTTTTTTTCTGCCCAATATTGTAAATTTAAAAATACAAAACAGACCATTTGCAAAGATGGTCATTGATGCATTTGCTGTCTTTGAGGTTTGACCTCGTGATTATATCAAGACCAAATTCATTATTAAGGTCAAATTTGCTTCCAAAACAAACTTGGGGATTCTGTTCTCAAAGATATATTTTGTTTGATAAACTTTCTTAGACATACACAATGTTCCTTTAATCTGTGGCCTGCTTGTCAGTTGTCTGCTGTTATGAAATGACTAAATATTTATGTTTTTCCAGTTGAACTTAGTGGAAAAAAAATCTTCTGGTAAATGTGTTTCCTCTAACAGAAGGCTCAGTGTAAAAGGGTATTTATAGTTGTTTTCCCTTTCTTGATGTCACCCGCCTTTCAAATGTAGCCTGTGTTCCTTCAGATGTCTCATTTTTACTTGGGACCTCCAGGCCGGCCATGGTCCTGCGCCGAGGGGCCCTGGGGCTGTTGACTGCTGCGTGCTCTGTTCTGGTGGAAGCTGGTGGCCGCGCCTTCCGCCCTGACACCAGCCTGAGTGCGTCCACCTGCCATGCCGAGGCTGGGACGGAGAGAGGGACCCTGTTTGTCCTCGGTCAGCATCCTGGGCTTTACAAGTCGGTGCATATGCGCCGTTCACGTCTGTATTCATTCTAGAAGAAAAAGAACGGGGGAAGCGTTGTGGACAGAGGTGGATTTAGTGTTGCGAAGGCAAAAAAATTCACCCTCAAACACAAATGAGATGGTATCTCATCGTAGTTCTGGTTTGCATTTCCCTAATAGCTAGTGAAGTTGACCATTGATTATGTCTTTTTGGGAGAGGTGTCTGTTCAGGTCTTCTGCCCATTTTTTTAATTGGATTGCTTGTTTGGTGTTGAGTTCTTTATATATTTTGGATATTAACCCCTCGTTGGGGCTGTTGTTTGCAAATACCTTCTCCCATTCGGTTGGTTGCCTTTTTGTTGTGTTTTTTGTTGTTGGTGGTTTCTTTTGCTGGGCAGTGGACCTTGAGAGTATCATGCTAAGCGAAATAAGTCAGTCAGAAAAAGTTAGGAACCATATGGTTTCACACATGTGGGATATAAAACTGAAAGCAGCAAATGAACAAAAAAGAAAAACAAACAGAAACTCATAGACACAGACAACAGTGTGGTGGTTCCCAGAGGGAAGGGGGCGGGGGTAGCGAAGGGTAAAGGGGGTCAAATACATGGTGACGGAAGAGGGTTTGACTTTGGGTGGTGGGCACACAGTGCAGTATACAGATGATGCATCATAGAAATGTACACCTGAAACCTATATAACCTTATTAACCAGTGTCACCCAGTGCATTTAATTATAAAATGAAATGAAAGCAAACAACGACACAACCAAACCGACAGGAAGCATACAGTCACAGCCATTGCATGGCTCAGACATGATTCATGGAGACGCTTGCTACTTTCTTCCAGCAAAACTGCTCTTGTTTATTTTTGCAACATTTCTCTATGACTGAGAGCAAAACCAGACCCTTTGGGAAATTCTATAAGACTCCAAGAATTGCCTCACTGGGTTTTCTAAGTTATAGCGGATAAGGCAGCCCAGTGATTTACAAGTGGAAACACGCGCGGCACACCACCGATGTCAGATCGAAGGGGAATCACAATAAACAACACACGCTTTGGACTGCTGACCACGTTCAGGAAGCAGAGAGCTTATGTGGAAGTGATTTAAGAGCTCCCGGGCCTCCCGTATTTTCTAGTTTTTGCCTTTCCCAGAAGTGACTCGTCGCAGGGACTCAGCCATCAGGGGAGCAGCTGTCCTGGCCAGTCTCGCAGTGGCTGCAGGCCCCGGGGAGCGCAGGGGGCTGGGGCGGTCCCGCGGGCCTGGGGGAGCATCCTCAGCATCTCCATCCAGCTGAGCATTCGGGGGCTTCAGTTGGTCCCTTGAAACTGGCCATGATGGGGATAGCTCCTCCACAGAAATGGCCAAATGCTTCCAGTCGGCCTCCCCATGGAGAGCCGGTTGTTAACCACCATCAGCACACCGGAGGGTCCCACCCACGTGCCAGAGCTAACCCACTGACCTGCTGCTGTGCCTCGCCTTTCCTGTCTCTCCCAGACCACGCCTTTCTGCTTTCTCTCTTTCTAGAATCTCTGTCTACTCCTCCGCCGGTTCCCTCTATCCTACCTATAAACACACCTGCTTTTCTCATCCCTAAAACAAACAAGCTAAACAAAGAAGAAAAACCTTCTTTTAATTGGATTGTAAACTTTTGGAGGGGAGGAAGCGCCCTGTTGCATCCCTAGCTGCTAGCAATTTCTGTTGCTAGCAAGTGTTGGGTGGGTGGATGCATCAGTGTTTTTTTCCCGAACTACTCTCCCCTTCCCTCTCTTTACTGCTGAACTCCTTTCACGAATAGCCTACATTGACCTTCATGTAACCTCCAAGGCAGTGATTGCTGAACCATTTGGAAACTGGCGTACTCCGATCATTGCTCTGCAGCCTTGTTAGAGGCCACCAAGAGGCTGTGGCTAGTCAGATCTGGTAGCTGGTCTCAATACGCGTGGTTGCTGAATGCATTTCTCATTCTCTTTATCTCTCTGCAGATCACATGCTGTGAACCATTTCTGTCTTACTGAGTGTCCCTTCTTGGCTTCCAGGCCTTGAATCTTTTCTAGCTTTCTCCTAATTCTTTTATAGCTCTTCCTTGCGTTCTTGGCTGTTTTATTTTTTTCCTTCAGTCCCCCAAATAGTTCAGGTCCTCTATTGTGTTCTGCCTTCATAACTCCCTTATGTGAATTATTCTGTAGTTGGGGGTCAAACAAGGCAATGTAGGGTTGATATTTATGATTATTTCTTTGAACTCTGTCTCTTCCAATAGACTCTGAAATCATGGGCAAAGCCCACCCCTAGTTAGGGCTTAGCTTAGTAATTGACACATGGAGGATACTTGGATGGATGGATGACGGATGGGTGGATAATGGATTGGTGGATAGATGGATGGGTGGATGGATGATGGATGGGTGGATGGAAGGATGATTGATGGATGGATGGGTGAATGGATAATGGATGGATGAGTGATGGATGGATGGATGATGGATGGATGGATGATGGATGGATGGATGGATGGATGGATGATGGATGGGTGGATGATGGATGGATGGATGGATGGATGGATGGATGATGGATGGGTGGATGGAAGGATGATGGATGGATGAATGGATGATGGATGGATGGTTGGAAGGATGATGGATGGATGATGGATGGATAGGTGGATGGATAATGGATGGATGAATGATGGATGGATAATGGATGGATGGATGATGGATGGATGGATGATGGATGGGTGGATGGAAGGATGATGGATGGATGAATGGATGAGGGATGGATGGTTGGATTAAAGGGCAGGTTAGGTTTAGATCATGGAAGGAGACAAATACTAGTGGAACCTCTCCTTAATTATAGAGACAAATCGTGTAACATTTCTGAGCTCATACTCTGTGCCTGTCTGGGTATAAAGATGAAGCCATGCTCCCTACAGAGTGCCGCTCCCAAGTGCACTCTTTCACCTTCATGCCTTTGCTCATGTATCCTTCCCATTGCCACCTATGGCATACTAAGTGTCCATCCTGCACTGATGCCCCCGAAGGGGCATCGCCGTTCCCTGGTGCTAGATGGAATTGCTGCCTTTTCTGTACCTCTCTGATGACCCTCACCACATTCTGCCTTCAGTCAATTGTTTAACTAAAATTACAATCCCCCATCAAACTCTTTGTTTATTGAGGGCATGTTTGATGTCACCTTGAGTGCTGGACACTCAACAATGTATAGATTGAGATAGGTTACTTACCTTGATAATGATTGTTTCCTAAGTCTTAAATACAGTGTTATAAATAGGAAGATTTATGAGCTGAATGAATTTCCAGCAGATCATTTTATTTTAAAATTAGAACTGAAGAACAGAGTCAGCATGTCTGTTTGAGTGCAGATACAGATGGCAAAAGAGCTGGGAGTGACTCTTTTGACCATAGATTCTGTAGTGTGATGCTCCTCCCCACCCTAGTTACAGGCTTTCCTTCATTTATTCCCAGACACCCACAGTGCACTGCTTTCATCCTCAGGCTACCTGCTCTGGTGGGTCTAGATGGCTGTCACAGTTCCAAGTGTCACACAGACAGGGCAATGTCACATGACCTTTCCTTGTCAGCCAAGAGACTTTTCCAAGAAATCCTCTTGCTCACACCCCCCCGTGTTGAATTGGCCCCACTGTCCATTCCTGTTGGGAAGGGAGCCTTCTCAGGATGGGCTGCCCATGTTCACCCAGGACCCAGGCTCTTTCCTGTCACGGAGGCAGCTCTTCTGGGCGTTTAGTTTTCCACCTTCCAGTAGTTGTCCTTGACCTCACATATGAAGTACTTGCTGTTGCTGACATAGGGTGGTCAGGACTGTCTGCGTGCAGGGAGCAGCTCCTTGCCCACTGTGTTTGGGGAACAAGGAGGCCACATGTCCCGAACATGGCAATGCCTTGATCTCCCTGTGCACTTGGCGCCATCACAGCAGCATGTCCCTGGACTTGCACCACCTGCCCCTCACTCACAGCTTGCAGAGGAGCAAACTGAGACTGATGGGGACTCTGCTGGGTCAGCATAGATCTGGGCTTTGAGCTCAGGGGCCTTTCTGCCATATCCCAACTGTTTAAATCAGGTGCTTAGATGTGTTTGGCTCTAACCATTTCCGATGAGAACTTTCTGACAATCATGTCATTCTTCTGCCTCTCACCGCAGAACACAGAGCCTCACTGAGTCCCAGGTGACGTGGTTTGTAGCCCTCGGCTCTGGCAGGGCTGGGGGTCCTCTTGTGGGTCACTTGGCTTTTCGACCTCTGCTTTCTTAGGGACTAGGGGCTGTTGGGCTGGCCTGAGCAGCTTGCTCTCACACCAGAGTTTTCAGATGGCTGTATTTTTTGGGGTTCTTGACTCTGGGTTGCCTAATTTTCTGACTTTCTTGCTTGATCAGGCCAGCTGTGACCTCAGGTGGCTGTGACGTGCCGTCACTGGCAGAGCTGCTCTCCCTGGACTTCATGACATCTTTTTGGATCCTTTGTGGCTCCTCAGCTGTGTTATGGATAATTGACGTTGTCAGATAAATGCCCTCCGGATAAATGAAATATTAATAACGCTATAATGCTAATTTTAAAATACCCTTTGCACATATTTAATCAAATCTTCTCTGGGCTTTACTCCTGTCTTTAAATGAAGCCCAACAGTGCAATCATATATCAAATTGTTCATCTGGCACAGTAGAGGTTTGGCACAAAAACACGCTGTAGGACGACATCGGGTGGGAAAGCTCAGCCAGGCTTTGGAGCTCTTACTCCCTTTGCAGCAATGGAAACTCAAAACCATTTGAACCACTTGTCCATGGAAAGCGTTTTACTAAGTGATAATCAGTATCGGCTTTGGATTTAGAGAAGTTTGGGAGCACTTCACTACCCGGGTCTGTGCGGCCCCTCAAAGCATGACCTGACTTGCCCTCTCCCCTCCCTTGCTGAGCACCTGTCACCGAAGACGGGAGGCCAGCGCTGGACGCTACAAGTCACACGTCACTGTCAGGAAAACACTTTGAAAATATGTGCAGGATATACAATGATTATGACTTAGTTTTTTCTATTTCTATTGAGGTATAATTGACATTTAACATTATAGTAGACCAAGGCCTTATGCACTGGGCTAAGTAGATGCCTGAAACCACGGGTAGGACTGACGCTTATATTTACTGTGTGTTTTCCTCTACATAGCTGCCTGTGATAAAGTTTAATTTGTAAGTCAGGCACAGCAAGCGATTAACAGCAGTAGCTAGTAATAAAACAGAGCAATGATGACAATGTACTGTGAAAGGAGTTATGTGAATGCGCTCGCTCTCTGATGACTGATCTGAGTAGCGGAGGGGACTGTACACAGCTGGACAGAGGGCCCAGTCGCCTCCTGGGCCGGATGGAGCTGGTGGCGGGACATTTCATCACGATACTCAGAATGGCAATCAATTTAAAACTTATGAATTGTTTATTTCTGGAGTTTACCACCTCATACTTTTGGGCTTCAGTTCACCGAAACCTTGGGAAGGGAAACCACGGATAAGGGGGGCTACTGTGTATTGGTTCCAGGTGTACGGTGTAATGCTTTGGTATTTGGGTATGTTGCTGAAGATCACAACGGTAAGTGAAAATCCATCACCACATATAGTTACAGGATTTTTTTCTTGTGATGAGGACTTTTTAATATTTACTCTCTTAACAACTTTCAGATACGCAGTACAGCACCGTTAACTGTAGTCGCCGTGCTGTGCATTACACCACCATGACTTACTTATTTTACAACTGGAAATTTGTGCCTCTTGACCCCCTTCACCCATTTCACTCACCTTCCTACTCCCGCCTCTGGCTACCGCCAGTCTGTTCTCTGCATATATAAGGTTTTTTACTTTATTTTACCTTTAGATTCTACACAAAAGTGAGATCATATGGTATTTATATTTGTCTGACTTATTCACTTGGCATAATGCCCTCAAGGGCCATCCATGCTATTGCAAACAGCATGGTTTCATGCTTTTTTATGGCTAAATAATATTCCATTGTGTGCATATTTTATTTATCTACTCATCTGTTGATAGGCAGGTTGTTTCTGTGTCTTGGCTATTGCTTAGTTTTTTTTTGTTTTTCCTGATTATCAAGATGAGTATTCTTGGTTTTTAAAATTTGGAAAGTACCCAAAACTATACAGAAGAAAAGAAGACTCTGTCATAGTTCACACTGGAAACCCGAAGAAGGCTTCTGTCGGCGATTTCATGCACTCCCTTCGGGTCCCCCTCCCTCTCTTTCCTCCTTCCCTCTCGTCTTTTATTCATCTGTTTTTTAAACTACACCAGAATCATACTATATCTATGGTTCTGTATCCCAGTTTTTGTTCCCAAGAATTTGTATTTTCTATGTCACAATAAACGCTTTGCTGTGACAGTTGGGCAGTTTGGATTAAATGTCTCTATTCACGGGCTCACAGCCTTCAGGTGGAGTGGGAGGGTCAGCTGGCTGTGGGTCCATTTATAAATAGCTGTAATATTGCCCATTGCAAATATTGATTTTGATGCAATACTTAAGACATTTTCTAACTTGAAAATATTTTCAACTGAAACGGTTGCCATTTGCAATTTGTCATGTTGTGAGGATTCTATTAAGTGCAATATTTTGGGACTGAATATTTTACTTGGAAAGTTGCATAGGCACAGAAATTCTCATATCTCCAAAAAAAGAGATTGGATTTTAGAGCTGTGCCGACAGGCCTATTCCAGGAAAGATTTATTTTCCTTCTTTTTTCTCTCTTTTAGTTGGGTACTGTTCTAATCTTTTAAAAAATATGGGTCCTCCTAGCATCCACAGATTAAATGGGTTGTTGCTTTCCTGGGACTGAAACAATTGCCTAATTACAGGCTCGGGGATGTTTAATAAACCCATTACTCTTCGTTCTGGGCAGAGACAGCGCTGAAAGAATGATCTGGGAAAACCATTATTACTGAAGCTGGGGGCTGCGAGGAAAGGAAAACATTTTAAAAATATTTTCTTTGCAAAAGTATATGTGTGCTTCAGGACGCCAGTCCAGGCTTGGCCTTTATTTCAGCCCCAATTTTTTCTTCGTAATGCTGAGCTTCCTGCTGAGGAATGTGACCACCCACGCCCCCCTTTTTAAGGGAAGGATTTTAACTTCATTTCCCTTTTAGGACATTCTAAAATAGTGTTTAAGGAATAGGTTTTGTCACTAAATGTCTAGTTATTCCTTGATATTAATATTTGGGAAAAAACCCCAAGGTTCAATATATTTACATTCTCTTTTAGGTTGTTCCAAGATCTTTGAAGACCCAAGAAAAGCCGTGTTGACCAAAAGCAAGACAAATGACTCACAGAGAAAAAAGATGGTGGAGCCAAGGGCAATTGGAGGTAAAATAAAGACCCAGACAATCCTATCTTTCCGAGTTAAGATTTTTTAGAAAAATGTGACTATGTAAATATTTTGTGTCTTTAATATTTGATATTTGTGGTCCCAAACCTCCAAAGACCTTTCCTTGGACCATCTGGCGTGCTTGGAAGGCTTGTGCTGGTTCCATGCATTCTCCCCCCCAGGTGTGATGCCCCTCACCCAGCGCCTCCCCCCCCCCGCCCCCGCCCCAGCACAGAGAGTTTTGTAAATCCCTGCTTCGTGATTATTGTGGTCAGCACAGCTCCTTCTTTCCCCGCCGTCTTCTACTCTCTTCCACTCCTTCCAGAAGAACCGGAAGGCCATGGGCGGTGTCTACAGACCTGGGCTTTTATGATACTAGTAATTTTGGCCCTATTACTAAATTTGGTTTGAAGTTATTTTCTAGTCATTTTACTTGCATTCAATTGAAACCTCATTTCAAGAGGCACGCACACGTCTCTGCATTCATTAACTATGCAAAAAAAAAAAAAAAAAAAGGTGGAAGATTTTAGCATTTTATACACAAAACATGCCCAAGCCTTAGCCCATCAGGGCTGAGACTGCCCTCAGAAAAGCATTTCAGTGGGTGGAAGGGGTTATGGTGGGACCCATGTAATACTCATTTAGGCCACAGAGCTTAAAAGAGTTTCTGCTTTGCCAAAATTAAGCCAGGAGCAATTAGTATATGGGACAACATTACGTGGTGCCTGGGATGTCCCTTGAACAGAGTGGGTGTCCAGGAAGAAATAGTGCGGTTGGGTAAATTGGATGTGGTTCCTGAGGCCATGTCCCCATCGGGGCCGCTAATCTTCATGAGTTAAAGTATTACAGCGAGTCCCTTGATAAAGGTGTATTAGTTTGCCAGGGCTGCTGTAACAAAGACCCACAGACTGGTGGGGGAGGGGTGTTAGACAACATTTATTCTAGGAGACCACTGCCCGGGTTTTAGAGAATAGATATCTGAGATCAAGGAGAGGGAAAAACTTCCCCTCTTTTCCCTCTTAGGTTTTCTGGCTGGGCTGATAAAGTGACATGAAACAGATTAACAGGGAAAAATAACCAAATTTATTACATACGTACACACAGGTGTTCCATAAAAATGTAGGACCCGAGGACAATCTGAGCAGTTGAGGCTCAGGTGCCATTTGAGTTAAGGAGAAAGGCAGCCGTGGTTTGGACTTCAAAGGCAAGGCAGGCTCTTCACAGGTAGACGAGACAGGACAAACATTTGGTAAACCAAGTCTTGCTGGAGCCACCCAGGAATAATGGGACACAGAAGGGTGTCTAACTAGCAGACATTGCAGGTTGTCCCAGGATGCTAAGGTGATGTCCCCTTTCTTTAAGCCGGTTTTATTTTTTTCTCTCTGAATTTCTTTAGGTAGGTAATCAGGAAATCAAAGGTTCTTCATGAGTCTTTTAGTTCTTAAAAATAACCAGCTTTGCCTGGACAGGCGTGGCTCAGTGGTTGAGCATCGACCTAGGATCCAGGCGATCGGGGTTTGATTCCCAGTCAGGGCATGTGCTCGGGTTGTGGGCTCGATCCCCGGTGGGGGGCGTGCAGAACTCTCATGATTGATGTTTCTATCTCTCTCTCTCTCCCTCTCCCTTCCTCTCTCTGAAATCAACAAAAAAAATTTTTTTAAAATAACCAGCTTAAAGTAAAATCAGTATTCTAAAGAGGCATATTCTGAGGCCAAGAGGGAAACTGCTCCGGGCCCCTCTCCTCGGCTTGTGGCTCCATCTTCTCCCTGTGGCTTCACACCATCTGTCTTCCTCTGCACAGGTCTCTGTGTCCGCATTTCCCTTTTTAAAATAAATAAATAAATACATAAGGACACCGGCCATATTGCATTAGGGCCCATCCTAATGGCCTCACTTAACTCCATTACCTCTGTACTGACCCCATCTCCACATAAGGTCACATTCTGAGCTACTGGGGATTTGGACTCCGGCATATGAGGGGTCAGGGGATCGATGTAGATCAACCCACTGAGAGTGGGAGTTGTATTCCTGTGGAAAGATAAGCCATATCCTACTGAAGAAGTTCAATTTCTTATTTTTAGTTCAGTTCAGAGGTACATTTGGGTTCTCCTACTTCCACCTCTCTCCGGTCTCTCTTGCTTACTTCTGGTTGAAGGCACCGGGGCTGGGACTAGGGTGAGCCAGGCGAGGCGTAAAATTTAAGGAGCTGCTCCCTCTCAGGTGCCGGCCCTGCGCTTGCAGGAACCTGGAGAGGGGTGCCTCCCTAAGTCATGGGCCCCAGGGGGGTGTCTCACTTGCCTTCCCATCCTCCCACTTCATGTAGGAGACCACTGCCCCAGGAAGGGTGCTCAGGACTCAGACCTACACGGTTCTCATGGTAGAATTAGCGGATCAGGCTGACACGCCTCACATCCGCGCATCCAGAACAAGTGTGCTAACGTCCGGCGCGTTCACGAATGGAGTCATTAGAATGAGTTTGCTTATAGCCACTTTGCCTAACATGTTTTTACTTAATGACTGTTTAGCTTTAAATTAAAAATTCAGCTTTAAAACTGAGGATGTTTTTAGTCAATTGACAAAGGGCCCTTATAAAAATTAGCAATTTATTTATTGAGAATTATTTTTATCAAAGTTGCATTTGATACAGTATGAAGATGTTTGCTTGTTGTGTGCCTGGCACTGGGAAGGTTTCTTAGGCATAATTCAACGTAATCCTCACAGTGGTTCACCTCTGGTTCTAGCCAGTTGGGACGGGTGCTGGCCAAGTCTTGCATTCACACCTGCGTGAACCACTGAGCATTAATTTGGAGATAGGTAATTGAGGGTTTTTTTTCCCCTCCCTGACATCAGATATGTGGTGTCTTTTCCAACACCATCAACCAATTTGCTGACTCTCCAACACCAACTGAGTACAGGTTTCCCCTGCTATCTGAAACGATAGCGTTCCTATGAAATCTTTCATAAGCCAAAATGTCACAAAGCAAAGAAGCAGTCGCAATTAAATTTCTTTGGAAAAAATTTTGAGAGTTGCCAGGCCCAAAATTCAACTCAGGCACAGTGTCTTTATGTCATTCTCCAGGATCGAAATGCTTAATTACGTACAGTTCTATGTTAAGGGTAACCCCTTACGAGCTCTCTTCGGCTTTCTGATACCTTAGGGACACATCTGGCTAATGGTGCACAAAATAAGTGGAGATAAAGCCCAGATGTTCACAGACGCAGCTCAGAGCTCCCGCAGCTGGATGTGAGGCTGCGTGTGGCCCCGGGGAGCTCGGCGGGCCCCTCTCGCTGCTCAGGGTGAGCTGCCTCCCTGATGACTGCCTGTGTGGCAAATGCTGACACTATTCTCGTTTTTAACTTTTTTTTCCAGAAAAGCGAAACTCCTCTTTAGGTTTCTTTTGGTTAGTGAAAGCAGGTACCAATGTAGGTCTTGTGTCAAAATAAAGTGGCGTGCCACGAACTTTTGAAAAGTGGGGGATGCCCGTATCCGACAATTTAATTCAGTTCTGACTCTACCTGGCGAGAGCGACAGACCTCACAGGTTGAGTGCTCAGTCGCACAAGACTACGACCCTCTCCTCAGACACCAGTTTAAAGTATCAGGTCCTCAGGTGACCCACACTTCTGTCCAACTTGGCTACAGACAGACTTGGGGGTTCCCACAACCCACCCAGCTTCCACAATCCACTAATTTGTTAGAAGAACTCACGGAACTCAGGACAGTGCTATACTTACTACTATAGTTTATTGTAAAGGGCACAAGGGAACAGGCAGATGAAGAGGTTTACAGGGCGAGGTCCCGAGGGTCCTGAGGCTTCTGTCCCGGTGGTTTGGGGGCACCACCCTCTTGGCACATGGATGTGTTCGCCAACCTGGAAGCTCTGGGAATCCTGGCGGTTATGGGTTTTGATGAGGGTTTCCCCACATAGGCGCCATCAATTATGAACTCAGTCTCTGGCTCTGCTCCCCTCTGCAGAGGACGGGGGGTGGGGCTGAAATTCCCGGCTTCCAGCGAAGGCTTGGGCTTCCTGAGGCCACCCCAAAGCAGTCTTGTGTCTTCCAAGTGCTACTTCATTAGAACAAAAGATGCTCCTATCACGCTTAGCAGAAACCTCCGAAGGTTTTAAGAGCTCTGTGCCAGGAACTGGGGACAGGAACCAACTATCTTTTGTATTATACCACAGTAAGAGCCCATTTTACAGATTGTAAAGTGGCCTTTCCCTGGCTTCCATCCTTCATCTGGCCTGGCACCTCTGTCAGTTCCTGCACCCCCTCCACCAGAGCCCTGCCCCCACCCTACCCCACACCTGGGTGCCTGGAGCCCGGAGCCCCTGCCCAGACTGGCCTGAGCATCTTTGGGGCTGCACAGGCCTTGTTCCTGAAGCCCGTCTCCTTGAGAAGATGCTCTGTGCGTTTCCCTAGACCTGAAGGGTGGCCGGCAGGGCAGCTGTTGGACGGAGCATGGCCACGTGGACTGGGGTGTCCACATGACTGTAAGGGGGTCCCTTGCCTGCAGGGCAGACAATTTATTTCAATTCCATTCTTATTCTTGCCCTAGCCCTCCAAATATTTCGATCTTCTCTTCACTCTTTTGCGGGACGGCCTCCCTAATTTCAAAGGACTTCTTTTCTTTTTGGCACTGTGTGCCCGTCTACACTTTATGCGGTTACAGCTGAAGTAACCCACATCAAATTCGTGTCTCCTTAGTAAGCCCCTGGCATCTTAAAAGCAAGAATGAAGGAGAGACAAGCAAAATCCCATTGAATGTCAGTGCATTTTGTTTTCCAAGATACCCAATAATGAAATAATGCTGGATCATGAAACACTAAATCAGGAACATGCACATTACCAAGTGAATTGATCATCAGAAACAGATATTAAAGAGAAGATTTTAGACAACACAGATGCACGTTCTGCAAGGGTTCAAAGGCAGGTAAAATAGGAAATAAAAAGGCTCCCACGGTGATGCCAAACCATCGCGTCACTCATCAAATACTAAATATTTCAGACATGATCATTAGAGACACAAAAGTAAATTAGAAGTGCTCTTTAAAAAATCCATGAAATACCTCCCGAATGGCCTAAAAGAGCAGGACCCACATGGCTGCGGAAACAGCCAAGGAGATTTGCGAGGGTGAGGCCTGGGAAGGATGGGAGAAAGTTCATCCCCCCGGCCTTTAGGGGCATTGCATTTGCTGATCTGGTTTGGTGGGTGGCAGCGCCACTCACACTGAATGGTTAATAAATTCCTGTGATTGGTGACCTGGTGGCGGCGGCAGTGGGTTAGGATCACGGCCCAGCTCCCAGATGTGGGGAGCTGGGGGCATCTTTGTTCCCTGCTCCCCTGCCTTCCCGCCAATCCACATGCCTCATGTTCCTCCAGCCTCCTTCGTTGCCCCTTGTTGGTTGTCTCTGTGAGCCAGCGCCCTCCCTCCTTTACCTGTCACACGTCCCTCATCGGGCACTGCCGCCGGCTGCCTGCTCGAGGGACTGATCTCGCGTGTCTGCATGAGTTGTTTCTCCATCTCCATCGCTTGAGGGGTGGACTGTGGTGCATCTGTGTGACCTATTCACCAATCTGTTCCCTTCCCAGCCACCCATCTTTGATGCGTTGGAAGTATCCAAGACTTCCCCCTAAAGGACTGGAGACATAAGTGGTTGTCTATGAAGTTTGTGTCTTGGTTGGTTATAGACTGAACGGCCGCTGTAACGCCCCCCTGATGTTCCTTTGCTCTTGGACCTCCAGGATGCCAATTCTACTTCATTATACTCGGAATCCCCAGGGGCTGGCTGGGCCCTCCATGGGAAGCCTGAACCAACTGCTCCTGGCAAGGGCTCCAGGACACTTGCAGTGCCCTATGGTAGACGTTTCTTGGTTACAGTTCGGTTTCCCAACTCATTTTGAGTCTGGGGCCAGGGTGTGAGGCCTTGCCCCATAGCTGGATGGAAATGGTATGTTTGTGACTTGGGATGAAGTTAGTTTCCTTTCAAATTCCTGTTTGAGTCTCCTTTGATCTTTCTAGGTGGAAAGTTTTATGGGGGATGTAGATAACCTGGTTGTTCAAGGCCTATTGCGTATATTAATAATTCATTGTCACAAAGTGCTGTGTAACAAATTGCCCCCAAATCTCTAAAACAAGAAGCATTTATTTCACTTACGAGCCTGTGGCTTGGCCGTGCAGGCTGGCCTCTGCTGGGCAGTTTCGGTTTTGCTGTTTCCCTTCTGTGCCTGGGGTTTGGTTAGATGATCTAGAATGGTGTTGTCTGGGGAGAGGGGAGGACTCTGCTTGGCTCCACGTGCCTGTCGGCGTCCAGCCTGCTGGCCCGGGCGCGCTCCCGTGGCGGTGGGAGCTGCAGTGGAAACACTTCATGCCTCTGGACACCTGGGCTAGGAACAGGCTCACTGTCTTTTGGCTGCGTTCTTTTGGGTGAAGCAGGTCACATGGACATCCCCCAAAACGGGTTTGGCAAACTGATTCTTTCTCTGTGGTGAGGGGAGCCACAGTCACGTGGCAGAAGGTGTGGGCGCAGGGGGGAGGGGGAAACCGGGCCTTCATTGTGATCCCCCCTAGTGTGCCAGTCAAACAGGCATTTCGTCTTTTATCTTCTCTGTCTGAAACTCGTGCAGGTTTCAGTGATCTACAGGTGTCCTGAACTGTCCCATCCTAGTAGCTTAAAACACCAACCAGTGTGTTATCCTTCATGGTTACGTGGGCCCACAGGACTCAACTGGACAGTTCTGCCTTCCTGATGTCCACAGGGGCTGTGGTCACCTGAGAGAGAGATGACTGTTCTGGCGTCCAGGTTGATCCCTCGCAGGCCTTGCACGTGGTGCTGGTTGTCAGCTGGGCACCCACCTTGGGCCATGGCCGCATTGCTGTTCTGCCCAGGGCGTGGGGACTGGGTTCCTGGAGGCAGGAAGGGGAAGTCTCTGGTTCTTTTGAGGCCTGGGCTCAGAAACCCCCGGAACATCCCTTCGGCTGTGTTCTCTGGATCAAAGGCGGTTGTAAATCAGCCCGGAATTGCGGGTGGGGACATACTCAGCCTGCGGTATGAGCAGCAGCATGTGTGTGGGGAGGGAGCGGTGGTGAGGGGTGAGCTATCCCAGAGATGCCGAAATGTTCCTGAGCATGAGGGGTGCAGCCGGGAGCCTTCCTGTTGGGAGGAGGGCCTATGGATGGGCCTCTGCTGGGCTGAATGACCCCAGGAGCAGAGGGTGTTTTCCTGGGGCGCCTGCTGCTCTCTAGAACAGGTCATCCTGGGGAGTCGGAGAATTCCTGTGCCAACACTCCTCTGGCCAGGCCCCTCCTCTCTTAGCCTCTCTGTCATGGGTGCACCAAGCAGCTGCCCAATGCAGTTTCAAGACAGGGCTCCACTCCTTTTGCATTTTTAAAGCAAATGTTATCCCCCAAAAGGACTAGCTTTAGATGTAAGGGAAAAATTGCATGCGTTCCAAGATCCAGAAAATTGTCTGTAATAAGAAATAATGCCTATGGCTTCAAGCCTGCCATGACCTTGGCAGGACTCCCTGGAGCCCTTGTGGGGGACAGACCCCGAGCATACAGACCTGGAGGCGAGGGCTCCTATGAGCAGCCCGTCTATGCTCGAGGTGGATGGTGTGCACCAGAGAGGGTCAGAAAGGGCGCAATACAGACGTGGCTGGGACTCCCATGAATCTTGGGCATGTCCCTAGAATAACGTGTCCAACAGCAGACTTCAAAGGCAGCTCTGTGTCCATAGTCCTGGAATCAGGCTGTTCGTTTTTATTTGGGGTTAACTACTACTTAGTCACGGGCCAGATTTATGAGAAGAAAAAAATGACAGTCGACTAAAAAAAAGTGATGGCACCTAAAGGTATAAATTAGAAAAGGTATTTTCAGTGTCAGCTGACGGCTAAGAGCTCCAGAGAGCCAAAGGCTGGGTGGGAACGGTTACTGGGGCCTGCAGCCCTGTGGGAGGGCCCGAGAATGGGAGAGGCCACCATAGAATCCAGCTGTGGCCAGAACCGTGGCCAAATACGGAAGGTCCCTAGGGTTGGTGGCGGGAAGGGGAGGAAATACCCCTTCTGTCCTCCCCCCTGACCTCCAGGTAGTGTCACATTGATGGGGGCAGCCAGAAGACAAGGGTGCCCTGCTGGGGAAGTCTGTAGGGGTTGGTCTCACGGGGGTGGGGAGTGTCGTGGGCCAGGGCAGAGAAGGGTGGACGTGGGCTTTGGGAATGGGGCAGGGCCAACAGACAATAACCAGAATGCACTAGTTTATAATCTGAAAAAAGGAAAATGTTGGATGAAGTATATAACCCTACAGTGTGGACACCTTTAAGTTGAATTCCATTTAAATTGAATTTTAAAGTGAATTAAAGTGTTTTCAAAATACAGGACAAAATCTATTATGTCAAACGAATTTCTCATGAGCCTTGGAACCAGACCACCCTGACTTGAATCCTGGCTCCGTTGCTGACTAACCAGGTGAACCTGGACAGACCTGTGACCTCCCTGGGTCTCCATGGCCCTGACTGTGGGAATTCCAACTCTCAGTCACTGTCAGGATTAAATGAAAAGTGCCCCACTCCGTGAAGGGCAGCCTGCCTTTTATGGAGAGCTTAAGGCTGAAGCCTAACAAGATGTGTGGATGGCATTGGTTTTGGTGGGAACTTCCAAAGTCCAGTGTTCTCCATATAAGAGAATGTGTCTCTTTTTTGTATGTGTGTCTAACTTCTTCTTTAATTAATGATCATTCGTAGACGCGGTCCGTGTAAAATGACCCGTATGAACGACATGTGACGTGGGTTTGGGGGGGCATGTCACAGTGGGGCTTTATTGGGATAAAATTAAGTGATGTTCCGGAAAGAAGGGAAGTGAGTTCTCTAGTCACTTCATGAACTGCACAGACCTAAAGGACACTTTTGGGCAAACATGCTTCCTGCAAAACTGTGATTTATTTTGAAATTTTGAAATTTGTTTTACCATGGCTTTATTGTATTCACTCCTTCGGGTAAAGAAAACACAGAAGCACGGTTGTCATTCCGGTTCTCACTGTCCCTTTCTGTCTCCCAGCTGTCTCCGCTTCTCCGTGGACGGTGAGTGAGCTGGCCTCCTGAAGGACATGATTCAGACTGTCCCAGACCCAGCAGCTCATATCAAGGTAGGTCCCCTCGCCCAGGAAGCTGCGGGCTCCCCCCCAGCTGGACCTGCACGGGCGCCTGCCCACACATCAGTCAGTGCGGGGGTCTGCCCACCGCGCCCACCACTGGTCTTATACGGCCCGTGAGCTAAGAAAATGGTTTTCACATTGTGAAATGGTTGAAAAAAATCGAGAAGAAGACTGTTTCATAACGCATGTAAATGATATGAAATGTACGTTTCACTGCCTGTAACGACAGTTTTCCTGGGACACAGCCGTGGCCGCCCGCGCACATGCCGTCGGGGCGCGGGAATGGCTGGGCGGAGCAGCAGCGACGGACCCGTGGCCGCAAAGCTGAAAATAGTTACTGCTGGCCCTTTGCAGAGGACATTGCTGAGCTCTGAGTTAGCGGAGGACGCGCATCCAAATCCTCTGACTTCTGCTTAATTCCGCCTCCTTTACGCTGCCGGGGTCGCCCAGGAAGGGACCGGAGGGCGAGCGGGGGGTCTGCGGCGCTCAGACACTGTTCCATCCGGGTGCCAGCCCTTCAGCAGCGCAGCATATCACATCACATCACATCACATCACATCACATCACATCACATCACATCACATCACATCACATCACATCATCACATCACCCCCAGCTGCCCCCGACAGCACCTCCCGCGCCCTGGAGGTGAGAGGGTGAGGGAGGGAGGCTCCTGCCAAGGCAAGTCGGGGAGGAAGGCGCCCCAGTTCCTTCAGCCCCACACGTCCACGCAGGTGTAGCCGCAGGGAGGAAATGAAGCGATGGTTTTTAATAGACTTGACCCAAATAACTGTTATAGAAAAAACTGGGGCCGGAGCTGCGTTATCCAGATTGGCCGTCCACACCTGTACTGTTTAGCTCAGCCGTCTACACTGGCTCAGACCGTTCACGACACTGCCAGCTCTTTGTGTTCTCCATGTAATTCATTCGCCCTCAGTGGCCTAGTAAGTTTTACACATTTATATTCTTTGCCTAAAACATTTACCAAGAAATGGAAAGTGGCTTATCATTGAAAGGGAAGTTTGTGGTATTGAAAAATTTACTTTTTTTTGGACTGACATATAAATGCCCTCCAAAATCTCTCTCTCTCTCTCTCTCTCTCTCTCTCACACACACACACACACACACACACACACACACACACACACACACTTTAAAAGCAATATACTTGGGAGTGTTAGGGACCCGGACCATGTGTAACTTATACCCAAACACATTTGATTTCCTGAAATGGAATTGGAAGTAATATGAGCTTCAGTTCATTCTTTGAGCTTGTGGGTGCTCATGAAATTTCAGAAATAGGGGATGTCTTGTGAGTGTTGAGGATTCTGAATTTTATGCAGCGGTAGAGAGGAGCAGCTCCTTCTTGGGGATTTCTGTGACATTTTATTGGGCCATGGTACAAGTGGGGAAATCTCTTGTGGATGTTAGTTTTCTTCAGAAATATCTAGGACATATCTGGTAAGTGTGCCCACAGACTGGGGGCAGGAAAAACTTTTTTTTTTTTTACACTCTGTTGATCATGAATCTGCAAGATGCAAACTAAAGCTCCTGGGGAAAGTGGTAGGAGAAGCATCTTCTGCAGTTCAGAGGAGGCGGGTCAACAACCAGAATCCATGTTGGTTGGCATTTTGTTGCTGACCCACCAGAAGGAAAAGATGAAGTCAGTAAAAAACTGTTGCAGATTTTAAGAAGTGAATTCATGAAGTGCAAACAGTCTTAGACGAATCTGAGAATCATGATCTCTGGAAATGTGTTTATGGGAACTGTCCTGGATTTGATCTCAGGAATGAGCTGTGTTTTCAGTTCTGATTTATCACACCATCGTCATATTGGTTAGCGTAAATGTAAGTGAAGGATAATTTTGAAAAGTGGTTAACCCTGAGAGTTTTTTAAAAACTAAATTTCAACTCAGGTTTGCTTATGTGTGTTTTGAAGATGAGCTGGCAAAAGAGAGCTGCAGTTACTCATACTTGATGTTGGCTCTGAGGTAGAGAGAATTATATTAAAGATGTTTGTTTTCTTTGTAAATCTACCAAATTCTGCCTATTGGAATTTAATTATTCCTGAACCTTTTTTTTGGTATATGAAATTGATGTCCTTGACCACACAGTTAGGAAAATAGATTGCCTTTCTGTATTTCCTTAAAATCCCAGATTTGGGGAATCTATTCAGCAGACTTTTGTGTGCTGAGAGGTGTCTGGTCCTGGGTTGAGGAGGCAGCTTCTATTTCTGGGAGGGGAAACCTTATAAATGGCGCATGAATGGCTCCACTTGATGTGTTAATGTAAATACTGGATGACTTTGTCTTTGGCTCATTTCTACTGAAAGGACTTCAGTTCTGCACAGAAGTGACCTAACAGTGCAGGTGTGCGGGGAGACAGCCTCGCAGATCACGTGTCCTTCCCTAGGCTGACCCTGGGGGAAAGAAACATTGTGCATTAAAGAAATTTATTCCGCATCATTTACCATAGTTCTTTTCTGCCAGAATAAATATTACATATTATAGCAATTGCATAATATATGGTTATATTATTAATATGTGTCATTAGCATACTCTTAGGTAATAGCAGTAGAAGGGAGGAAGGAAGAAGGGGGAATATTCTGGAAAGAACTGGATAGCTACAGGGTCAGTACTTACCAAGAAGTAAACCGCTGAACTTCTCTCCCACGTGATTCTGTAGCTGCAGCTCTGGAAGTAACGCTAAGCATTTCTGACTATAAAAGATGTTAAACTTAAATACTGTTTGTGTTTCATAGAAGGGAGAGTTTGAAAGAGTTTTAGGAAGTAGCGTGCATTAAGTGCAAGGTCACCAGGAAGCCTGAGAATCCAGCCGATGAGCAGGACTAAAAGCAGATGCAGACACAAGCTCCCAGGGAAGGTGCCCGGCCTGCGTCTGAGTGAGGGATTAGGCCAGTTCTCCTGGCCCATCTGACTGAGCCCAGTGCCTGGAGAAAGCTCTGTCTCACCCCCTAGGCCCTACCTGGCTGACCAAAGACCCATTGAGTAGCAAGCATTTCACACGTACTTGCAAATCTGATTTAGAGTCACTCTGCTCCACAGGAAGTTAGAAGGCTTATCCTTTGAGGATACACTCAGCAGAGAGGAGAGACCGCAGTTTTCCCCCCAAAGTCTATGTGATGTGAAGATGATGTAAGCCTTTGATACGCTGCCTAATTTTTCATAATAAATCAGCTTTGATCAGATTCCAGCAGGGTTTGCACACCCCGACAAGCCTGGCGACTCTGTGGCTGTTCCTAGCTGCATGCTCGCTTCTCTGCAGGGTGGTGGCACTTAATTAAACAGAGAAGAGCAAATTTGCTAACATTTCTGCGATGAGTGCGTATAATTTTTATAATCAGAAAACTAACATTGTCTAAAAATATGAAAACATACTGCAAAACAGTGGAGACAGAATTCTAACGTCTGCCGGCCCTGCCTACACATACGTTCTGTTCCGTGGGGTTTGCTGGAGCTGGGCTCTACTTTCTGTCTCTCCTCGATGGTTTCCCGTGTCCCTCGGGGCTGTGCTCAGGGTGCCTGCAGCAAGGTTTAATGGCCTGCTTCCCTGGTCTGCTGCACGGTCCCCCACACTGGTGACTCCTTGTTAAGATTCAGCGATTCAGGGAGGCACCAGTTTTACCAGGTGTAGGCTGGGGTCGGAGGAGAGTCAAGTCACTTCCCAGCAGAGAGGTTATAAGTCATGTGTGGTTGACCTAGAAACCCTCTGGGCCTTTCCTCCAGAGGTGGTTCACAAACAGCCTGCAGAGCTGCTCAAAATGCGGATTCTTGGGTTTCCCCCAAAGCTGCTGCTTCAGTAAGTTTGGGCAGGGAACTGCATTTATAACAAGTGCGTGAGGTGTTTCTGTGGCTCTTGCTTAGATGATGAATAATAATAATTTTTTAAAAGATTTTTTATTGATTTTTTTAGAGAGAGAGGAAGGGAAAGGGAGAGGGAGAGAAATATCGATGTGAGAGCAAAACATCAATCGTCCGCCCCCTGCACACCCCTTACCAGGGATTGAGCCCATAACCCAGGTCTGTGCCCTGACCAGGAACCGAACCAGCGACCTCTCGGTGTGCGGGACAATGCCCGACCACCTGAGCCACACCGCCCAGGGCAATGAATAATTATCATTTATTAAGCTGGCCTGAGATAATAGGTAGGTGTTTCTCAAAGCAGCTGATTTCTTTTCTGTCCACGCGGGAGGCTGCGTTGTTCTGTATGGCTGCTCTGGATGTCCCTCCCAGTCACGCCTGTAAGGGTTTGGAGAACATTGTTTGGACTTGGCCTTCAAATGGCAGCATGCTTTTGGGCCCTGTGATTGAGAGTCCAGAAGAGAAGTGCCACTCGTTGCCTCTTTGGGAAATCCAGGAGTTTTTCAGGTCGGCCCCGCAGTCGCGTGCGGTGGGGACGCGAGCGAGGCTGCCGGCTGCTGCGCCCACACCGCCCTTTGTGCGGCGGGGGGTTGAGCAGCGCCACCCTGCCGCGGGACTCCGAGGTGGGACCGCCGACGTGGGGGAGGCGTGAGTTGGAGGCCAGCTCGGGGTACAGTGAGTTCAGGACGCTAAATGTGTGCTTCCTGATGAGAAACCCAGGCTCCTGCCCGTTCTTACTAACGGGTGGCGCGAGCCTCGCGCGTTCTCCGTGGTTTCATTCCACCTTCTGCTTTCCGGTTTGCACCTTGCTTACCTCTGATCCCCAACCCCCACGGCCTCCGTTACACTTTGGTTCGGGGGACTCCGCTGCCTCCTGCTGCTAGCTGCCTGTTAGACATCTCACCTGGATGTGGGGACAGTGCCTTCACCTCAGCAAGCGGCCAGGGGAACGTACCCGTTTGTGTGACGCTCTGAGCCGTCAGAGCATCGGCACATGCGCTGGTGCGTTTAGTCCAGGGCTTACGCCATTTCCCCAGGTCCCAGGGAGCCCAGGGTTGTGCGTCCTGCAGAGCTGCACCTCTTAGCACCTCTCCCGTGGGGCGGGCAGCCCTAGAGGAGGGTGAGCAGGCAGCCTGGGTGCCAGGCTCGGCTTTGCCGCCCCGGGCACAACATTTGCCAGCTGATCTTGGGCAAGTCGCTGAGCCCCTCCGAGCCGCAGTTCTCTGCCTCCGAGGGTTGTGGGGCGATCAGGTGAGGGCTCCCGGGAAGGCCTTAGGGCAGCGCCCAGTAAGTAACGTTTAGGTGTCATCATCATCATCACCGTCATGGAAAACGTTTTGTTAATTCCTTCCCCTTTTCTCCTGATGGCCGCCTCTCCCTGTGACTCGCACTTAGCGCTTAGGGCGTATCTTTAACCCCCTTCTCTCTCTCTCTCTCCTTCCTTCCCTTCCGTCTGTTCACAGCACCCTTTCCCTGGGTACGAGTGCGGGGTACCCGGTCTCCCTCGGGCCCTGTTACGCGGTCGCTCTTCTCCGGCGGCTGCTGTCTGCACCCCTGTCCTCGCGTGTTTCTTGTCCCTGCCACGGGAGGCCTCCCGAGAGCCGGGGTTCTTCAGCGCCTCGGATCAGAGGCCTTGATCAGTGCAAGGAGCACGGGCCTTTCAAAGGGGCTTTTGAATCCGGTGTCGCCCCACCCAGTGGTGCCCTCCTGTGCTTTTCCAAGAAGTCTATGAAAGTGTCATTTTATCACATTCTATTGCGATTTTAACCGTTGCTGATTTGAAGGGTAGAAAGTGCAGTATTATGGATGTTACTTCATTTCGAAACCTGTGCTCCTCCTACCCTGACCAGCGGGTTTTATTACTTCTTTTGTAACTTCTTTTCTGCTCATTTCAATGAAATCACTAACGTTGTTGGGGGATAGCATGAACCAAACAGGTAAGATCCCTGCTTACATGAAACTTACATTCTAGGGGCTGTGATAGGATATGTTCAAACGTGTGTGTATATATATATATATATATATACGCACATATATATATATATATAATCAGCATTATGACATATGTGTATGTATATTCATATATTAATGCTAGTTGGTATTCTCTAGAACAAAAAGTAAGGCAAGCAAGAGGTAATCAAGAGAGAATGGAGGGGAGAGGTGCCGTTTTACACAGGAGGTTACGGAAGGTTGCTGGGAGGAGCTGAAATTCAAGCAGAGACCTGAGGAAGTGAGGTCATGTGGGGGAAGAGTGTCCAGAGAGAGGGAACAGCATGTGCAGCGGCTGTGAGGCAGGCGCTCGCTCGGCCTGGTCAGGGGCTGCAGGATGTGGCTTGGAGAGGTGATCCTGAGGTCGCGTGTTAGGTTCTGATGTGCGGGGATAGGACTTAGATCTTCTGCATGTCAGGAAGCCGGGGACCGCTGGGTTTTCAGCAGGACGGGTGACATGATCCGATTGGAGTTCTTCGGCACCCCACTGAAGTGTAGTTTACGTTGGTTGCATCGTTGACATTCGCGAGTCACAGGCGTGTGTTCGGGGCTGGTGAGGAGATGGGATCACCTAGACCCCGAGGCCGGGCAGCCGGGAACTTGAGCCTTGAGTCTTCTCGACACACAGAGGTCAGGAAGAAGAGGGGGAACCCCCGGGGGCCGAGGGGAGGGGCCAGTGGGTAGAGGAGGGACTAGAGAGTGCCCGGTCGGCAGGGGTGAGGACCATCAGCTTTGCAGCAGGGATGACACTGGTGGCCCTGGTGTGTGATATGCGTGGAGTGGACGGACAGACGGCACACGGCGGTGGGTTCACACCTAAGGGGAGGAGAGGGGCAGACCGCTGGTGCAGGCCGCTCTCTCACAGCCGGGGTTAGGCGGGTTAGTGCTTTCCTCAACAACTTGTATAAATTATATTTTAGTGGCATTAACCCCAAGGTATTTCATATCTGTCATTCAGATTGTTTTTGATGTTGATTCTGCCTTTTAATTTTTATGATTACCCCACAAGCTAAGTATTTTTATTTGTTCCCAGATATAGATATTTTCCTTTGTGATCTTTCTTAGCGTTTAAACTTAGCACATTCTTATCTATTTTTCTGTTTTTTACTGTATAACTTGGTTAATAGAAATAAAAGAAAATATGTTTTATCTTGAGAACCACCAATAAAGTCCTTCAGCGTTCACAGGAGACGTGCAGAATTGCTCAGAGCATCCAGTCCAGGTGCTTTCATCCGCAGGCCTGCCGTCTGTGCAGAATGAACCCAGCGTAACTTGGCAGTGTTATTTTTTCCTGCTAGTGCCCACCCCCTCCCGAAAGGTTGGATAATTGAAATATGTGACAGCGAGCACAGGCTCACCCATCAGAATGGCGCACAGCCCGGCCAGAGGAGGCCCTGGTTGGACCCGGCTTGTACGTCTCCTGCCCACACTCACCCCGGGAACTGAATCCCTGCCGCTGCTCTTCGGCCTCTTGCTAGAGTCTTCGCTCCTGCCCATCTTGACATTCGGCTCCTTGCCATTGGGTAGAGGAGGGTTGTTCACCATAGAATGACTCTCTCTGTCCTGTTTGCTCCGCTTCCTGGGCTTGACATTACTCAGCGTGACCACACGATCATTTCCGTTTCTGTCATTGTACCTGTGCCTAGCAGATGCTTAACATGTCGTGTTGATTGAATCAAATAAGCAGGGGTCATGATGAAGTGAGAGGGACCCAGGGACTTTACTGTGGGACAGATGCCCCCTTCACTCTCCACCTGCTCTCTATTCATTTCGCTCTTCCTTCGTAGGTACGATTGTAATCACACAGCCAGTCGGCAGCGAGAAAGTGTCCTCAAAGGCGCCGTGTCCTCACTTTTATGTTGTATATATTTGACATATTTTTTTAGAGCAGTTTTAGGTTCACAGCAAAACCGAGCAGGAAAGGACGCAGCTCCCATGTGCCCGCTGTTCTCACACACCCTCAGCCTCATGCCATCATCAGCATCCCGCACCCGGGTGGTAGACTTGTTAATAGTTGATGAACCTACATTGACACGCTGTTGTCGCCAGAGCCCGCAGTTTACAGTGGGTTCCCTCTCTGGGCCGTGCGTTGCGTGTATCTCTCACGGGAGTATCACGCAGAGGAGTTGCACGGCCCTAAAAATCCTCTGCGCTCCAACTGTGCATTCCTGCCCCCCCCACCCCAGCCCCTGGCAACCACCGACCTTCTCACTGGCTCCACGGTGTTGCCTTTCTCTGCATGTCACAGAGCTGGAATCATGCGGCATGTAGCCTTCTCAGATGGCCCCTTCCCTTTAGTCACATGCATCTAAGCGTCCTCTATGTCTTTTCACAGCTTGATAGCTCATCTTGACTTTTTTGAACCATGGAACTTCTAAAAAATTTGATGAATGCCGTATCTTTTCTCCCCAGCATAAGCACACAAACACACACACACACACACACACACACACACACACACACACTCCTCACTCACTCTTATATGCTCACAGATCTACTGCAGCCAACTCTCCACCCCTTCCTTCCCTGATCCCCCTACTGCGCCCCACCAGGGCCCAGGGATCCCAGGTCGGAACCCTGTGCCGGTGATGGAAATCCCGTTGGACGCAGCTGATGAAACTGAATTTTCATTTGCCCCCCACTCTCCTGCCAGAAAATGTGTTGCCTCTTGAAGTGAGTGGGATGAATGGCAGAGCTTCTTTGAACAGAGATTGTTTCGAGGCACATTCTTGGTCTAAATTCAGCTCAGATGATGAAATTCCCTCTGTAGATTCGTATTCTAGAGCAAATCTTCTCAGACGCCAGTCACCTGGGGGCTGGGGTGGCCCCGAGAGTCTGCACTTGAAAAGAGCCCCCCGACCCCTGTGCTGCTGGCCTGAAGACCAGTCTCTTTATAGCAAGGCTAAAAGCCACGGTTTTCACACTGAGCTCGTGACCCACTCGTGGGAGGGAGTCAAGGCCAGTATTAACCAAAGGAAGCGCAGTGGAAGGGAACAGATTAGGAACTCAGGGTGCATCCCACATAGGAAGGAAAAGGGCTGTTTGGAAAACTTAGTTATCTATGTGTATGTGTGTCTACCGGCTTGTGATGTATAATATATGATTCCTTGCTCTGGGTACATTGAGCAAACACTGCTCAAGATCTCCGTGGAGGAAGAAATGAGGGGGAAGCACTACGAAGTTTTACCCTAAGAAGCTGGGTTCTCAGGCATAAAATCGCACATGTGTCTCCACGGATTGTGTTTTGCTGACTCTGGTGGCCAGATGTTGGGCTTTATCCAAAGCAGGAACTGTAAATAGCAGAGAAAGTTTTTTCTTTCTTTCTTTTTTTTTTTAATTTTAAAGATCAAATTCCAGGGTTAAATTAAAACCCCGGTTGTGTTTGGCTTAATTGAGAATACATGTTACTTCTGAGAATGTACTTTAAAAAAAAAGTAAACAAATCCAACCGAAGCAGGGCTATTCATATTTTGAGCAATTCTTTGTGGATTTTCTGGAAAGTGCTATTCATTTGCATTGCACGTTTACTGCTAATATGCTGCTATTATCAATATCCAAAAATAAACAATAATACCCATTTATATGGACCTCCAAATTAGTCCCATAAAATTTTACGATAGTGGTGTTATTGAGCCAACTGAGCTTGAGGCTGACAAAACATGTAACTCTAACCATGTGATTCTATGTCTTTTGTTTTAAAACCCAAGTTTAAAATGGGCTGTGTTTAAAATCTTTGTATTTAAGATTAATTGTCACCAAGCCAACGTTTGTAAGTTTGTGCCTAATGTAAAAGTAAAAAGCAAATCACATTTTTCAGGATGTGTGTTGTTTGAAAAGCTCTCGATTCGAATACTTAATTTTCATAATTGTTAGAAGAAAACGCTGCGTAAGTTTTCATATTTCACTGCACATTGCAGAACCTGCAGAGGGGATGGGCAGGTTTTCTATTTGGGGAGAAATTATTCTTAAAATAGACAATATTAGCAATGAACAAAGACATCAGGAAAGAAAACAGACCCAAAGAGAGAAGATCTTTTTAACTTAGGAGTAATTTAAACAATATACTTCTGTTCTTATTTCTTCGTCTTTAGGAATGGAAAATTCACATATATCCAATAAAAAGACTTAAAAAGACCCATTATTTGATCCTTCAAAACTGCAATTAAAAGCCAACAAACAGACCTTATGTGACATAAGATTTACCCGGTGAAGAAATGTGGGCATGAACTAGAAAAAATGACACAGGATTTTTTGCCTGTTTTTTGCCCCCAGGTTTATTGCGATATAATTGGTGTTTCACACTGTGTAAGTGTACAGTGTACATGATTTGATGCCTGGATATTTTGGAAAGTGATTACCACAGTAGGGTTAGTTAACATCTCCATCACCTCACATTAATTATCAGTTTATTTTTGTGTGGTGAAAAGATTTAAAATCTGCTCTTTTAGCAACTTGCAACTCTACAATACAGTGTTGTTAACTGTAGTCGCCCTGCTATTCTTTACATCCCGGGACCTCTTCAGCGTATCTCGGGGAGATTGTACCCTTTGGCCAGAATCCCCGTTTCCCCACCCCCAGCCCACCTCCCTTCCACTCTCTGTTTCTGTGAGTTTGGTTTTTGGATTGCACATATATGTGACATTTTACAATATTTGTCTTTCTTTGTCTGATTTATTCCACTCAGCATAATGCTTTCACAGGTTTTATTTTTAAACACATTTTACAGAATTAAAAAAATATGTCTTAGAAAATATCTTGATTGATATTAATTCATGATATAAATCAATTGAAGGATTAAGTGTCTGCAATTATTTTTGCATCAAGTAAGTTTTTAGATTTACCCGAAAATGTAAAAGTAATGTTACCTACAACCCTATTTTGTGTCATTATGACACTAATAGCGTTTTCACCATCAATTCACTCACTGACGATTAAGATTTGGGATGCCTGCTCATTTCCTCCGATATGGCCAAATAACACGGTGGGGAATGGGAATGATATATTTTATCTTCCAGAAAGTCAGTCTTCACTAGTATTGGCTGTAGGAGCACTGTGCTGGTTGGGTTCCCTGGGAAGCAGATGGTGAGACAGAATTAGGAATGCAAGAAGTTTATTGGAAGGGGCGGGGTGCGCCTGGGAATGAAGATAAAATGAGGGTGAAGCAGGACCAGGCAGGGAGCGCCCTGGCCTGGGTGCTGATGGACACTTTGCTCACCCAGTGGGAGCCCTGGAGCAGAGATCGCCCTTGGAGGGGGCCGGCGCTGGGCCGCCCCACCCCTGCTGTGTTCAGTTATCGGTCGGGGTGTCTGGGATGAGGCCGGCCGAGCCCCGAGCAGCTGGAGGCTGTGCAAGTGAGTCCTGGATTCTCTTGAAGGGACATCTGAGTGGCGCACCTCCGGATGCCATGAGCATCTGCAGAAGCAAGAGCTCCGGGATGTCTCTGGCTCCTTTCAAAAGCCCAGCAGGGTCATCGTTCGCTTGACGTTGTTACTCCACCCTCTTTTTTTCAGGGAGTTGGGGGGCAAATTAGCCATTTGGAGGACTGCCTTCTCCTTAGCAGCAGCGCCCCTTGTTCATGAAATCATGAAATCGACGTGAATTGCACAGCGCGGAGTAGCCTCTGGCCCGCGGTGCCGGGACTGGGGCGCTTGGCTGTCGGACGGTTTCACCACCATCCAGGGGCCATGATGGGAAACTGGAATCCTGAAAGAAAGTAGATTATTATTTGAAAAATCCTACTCATTCCATCGCCGGGATCTTTCTTATGGCTAGACCTCTGGATAAACAATTTTTCACTCTTGCATTGTTGAAGGTTGACATTAAATTTCTCTTAGGGCTTTTGGGTGAGTCTGTCATCGATGTGTCAGATCCCAAGTCTGAACACTAAAGTCATGTTCCTCATACATCAGCTTTGCCCCCAAGCATTTGAGCCCAGGATGCGGGCTCTCCCCTCGCGCTGCCGGGGCCTGGGCTGTGCCGCTGTGATCGTTGGCGCTGGGATGAAATGGGACCAAGGAGAGGGAATCTATTTCCTGCTGAGTTCTGTGCTAGAAAGCAGACAGGTCTCCTCGGCTGGGCCACCAGGGGCCAGCTCCGTCACGTTCTGGCCATGCTCCTGCTCCCGCCTTCTGCTTCGACCAGATTTGGGAATTTGGGGACCAGAAAAAAAGAATGGGGGGAGGATATGCACATGGGTTCCTTGTGCTGCTCCTGACGTCTCCCCTCCAGGCTGCTCCTCGGCTTCCCAGAGCAGGGTCTGAGGCTTCAGGGCTGCTGAAGTTCTTGCCATTGTCGCTCCCGTGGACCTCCTCCTGCCCTGACTCTTGCTCTGATGGCCAGGGGGCCCAGGAGGCGGAATCTCCATCTCTCTCCCTCCCTGAGCACTTTCATCTTCCCTGTATGTTCTGATTGTGTAGTCAGTGACTTTAACATTGTCTTCTGGGTTCCCTTCATCATGATGAAAGGCCCTGTTCATGCCACGCTTTTCTCTGGGCCGGTGGTTCAGCAGTTTACAAATATCGCCATCATGACTTCATTTACATGGCCTTAGCGTTTGGTTTTTTGGTTGGAATCAGTTGACTTTCCCGCATTGTGCGGTGTCATTTTTGTCACCTCTGTGTGTGGGGAGGTTTCTTCTCTTCTTACTTCGGCTCACATAAAACTGCTATCTTTATTGACATCTGATGGAAAATAAAGCAGTTCCCAAGGCGCGCCCATCCCAGACTCGTGCGGATGCTATGCCAGCGTTAAACACCACTCTGTCTTGTATTTCTGCGCTTCCACTGTGCGCTCTTTGAGGACTTGGAGAGCGCTGGAAGACGATTTCTTGCTGGAGGCACACTCAGTCATCTTTGCCTTTGGGCTGGAAGTGTTTGAATGCCTCTGGGAAAATAGAAAGCCTGATAGGACCTACGTAGAAGGGATTATGATTTACTCCTTGAAGAATGAAACCTAAAACTGTTACCAGTGTGATTTTTACTCAGCACATGCCTTTGTAACCATTTCACTAAATGAGCTGGACTCAGTCAAGTGCCCAGGAAACCGTAGGTATTTTCTTACCCATTGCTCCTTCCCAGTGGCTTAGAGGAAAACAGTCTCACTCTCAGGTGGTATCTCCGGTCCATGCATAGTTTTTATGGTCACTTATAACTGTTCATGCACAAATTTATTTTCAGGTATTAAGAAGTCCATCTAATTCTTAAAACAAACTTCAGTGTCCTATTCAACCTCAGGCTTCTTGCCTGCCTGGGCTCTGACCTGCCCGGCTGAGAAACCTCAGTGTGGGAGCCGGGTGTGGTCGGTCCCCTTTTCTCATCTTACATGTTCACGTTTCCTCCTGTCATCTCCTGCCTCCCCCGTACCCTTGAAATCAATGATGAGCTGAGTTCCCCAGGCCGGGTTTGGGGAAGCCCGTCCTACCCCTGAGTCTGGTACCTCTTTTTAGAATGAGGGCTTCTGCCGAAAGTCTGAGACCAAAACTCTGGAGCTTGACGTCCTCCCACAGTTAAAAAAATAAAAAATGGTACAATGAAACCTAAGAAGCCAGTTGCCAACAGCAGATGTCAAATAGTGATAGTTCCAAATCATGCATAATATTAAAGAGGTTTTGTTCGCTTGTTAACACACAAGGAAAATCTCTGTCCATGTCCCAGTCTCAGTCCATCCTGTGTCTTTAGGAGCAAAGAAAAAAGCTGAGCACAGGCGGGCCGGGGCACAGGGGCACAAGTCTTCATGGGACAGGCACCCCACAGACATGCTTAGAACACGCTGAGAGCCTTCTGAGGATCCAGGGAGATTGTCCCCGAAGCATAATTTTCCGCCACGTGGTTAGGGTGTAATCTGCACTTTTAAGGGCTTTTACGTTAAAATTGTCATTCTCTTGTTCTCTGGTTAAAGTCCCAGGACTTCTAAGTTGTTAAACACTGAACCATATTTTTGGACACATTAGTTTTTTTCTCAAGCTGATATATTTTTGGTCACGGATCCTCTCAGATCCCCATGTGTCTCTAGAAGCCTAGGGTGTCTCCTAACAGCCCTGACACAGGTCTCCCTTGACCCCCTTCTGTCTTGCAAGCTGGAGGAGCCACGTCGGAGGGAAACCCGGTAGGGACTGGATAACTTCGCCGGGCTTTATGTACTGGGCCTTTGAATTTTCTTCTAAAACAGCATAATGCACTATTGAAATACAATATGCAAATATTTCCTTTGGCTTTAAATACAGTTTTCAGGACTGCATGTATTAACAACTAAAAATAGAGAAAGTCTCACATTTCTCATTTTTTCATAGTTATTAGGGCTCGTCATGGAGCCAGCGGTGACGCATCACCTCGCATTGCCCCCCACGGTCCCCTCCTCGCTCCCGTCCCTCCTCTCACTGCCCAGGGCTCCCACCCCCAGGAGAGCAGCCAAATGCAGTCTCTGCTTCATGCTCAAGACTAAGATGTCCAGGCGGAAACGCTGAACAAAGGCACTTAGTTCCATGTTCCTGCTGGTTCTCTTTCCTTTTCTCACGAAAATAAATATATGCACATAAACAGGTATTTGTTTCAAGACTCATCCCCCAGGACATTGTCCTGTTGTACAACTAAAGAAGTCATAAATGCCCAACAAGCCCCCCCCAGCAGTCACTGCACTGCATTACCGTGAGTGTGTGTGTGTGTGTGTGCATATTGCATGTCTAGGCTGGGGAGCCTAAGCTCTGATAGATGGAGAGACATGTTTAGGTGTAGACTTTTGCCCTTTGTAATGGTGAAAATCTCACCTTTGCTTTTCTATTGTTTACTGTAGGGGAACCTCTTCTAGATGCCCTGATATGGCATCTCTCCCCCTTGGAGGCGGCATCTCTCCCCCTAGAGGCGGCATCTCCCCCTTGGAGGCGGCACCTCTCCCCCTTGGAGGCAGCACCTCTGCCCCTTGGAGGCGGCACCTCTCCCCCTTGGAGGCAGCACCTCTGCCCCTTGGAGGCGGCACCTCTCCCCCTTGGAGGCGGCACCTCTGCCCCTTGGAGGCGGCACCTCTCCCCCTTGGAGGCGGCATCTCTGCCCCTTGGAGGCGGCATCCCCTCCCATCTTGTGCTAATAAATTTACTACCCTCTTCATTGCAGTGAACTGATGGATGGTTGTAACTGTCGCGCACAAACATGTTGTGATTGTCAGCCACGCAGATCTTGTGCAGCACAGAACACAGCCTCTTTCATCACTAACTTGATTCCAAATATTTTGGCAAGAGTAAACCCATAGCCGCGTGCATGGGAAGCCGGGTATCAATGCCAGATCAGGACATTTGAGATCCAGAGATGGCAGAAAATTCTCAGAAGTTATCCAGGGCAGAGTAGGCCAATGGCAGTGGGAAATTCCCTGTGAGTCATTTCTTAGACTCTTTCTCCTTCCAACACCCTAGGAACTCCGACGAAATTATGAGAAGCAATTATACAGACAGGCAGGATGGCTGCAGACAGGCAAAACCAGCTTCTAGGCCTAAAAGAGGAATATTATTCTTAATGGTTGTCAGCTGGGTCGAGAGCCCCTTCAGATGGGCACCCAAAGACAAGAAATAAGTCATCATCGGTTCATTCTGCCTGACGCCAGTCTTATTCTCAGTGGGACTGAAGGACGCACAAGACCGTCCTTACTGCATAGCGTGTGCGGCTCTGTGACGGACAGAGGCAGGAACAGAACAGGGTCCCTGTAACTGGAGCCCTTCTGTGTGAGGAGGGGAAGGTTGGGCGTAGCACAGAAAGTTCTTCTGAGTTAACGTGGTAACAGAAGAAAAAAATCAAAACATCTGTGGGACTTGAAGGGGGTGGCCACTCATATCAGGGGTAAAAGCAAGAGGAATATATACATGAAGGGACAAGGCGTGGGCATGGAAGATGGGGCGGGGCGATGGCAGTCAGGAGCTACCCGCAGAGAGGACTCCCTAAAACCCACTGCGCCTAGGGCGCCAGGGTAGGCGAGGAGCTGAGGGTGCCCGCGGGCTGGCCCCGGAGGCCTGGAAGGCCGGGGAGCCGTTTCTAGGAAGAAGGAGGTTCGTGAGGAAGAGGAGGGTGGTGATGGGTGGAAAAGAGAAGGGAGGGCAGTTGGGAGAACTGGTTCTGGCCTTTGGCTTTGAGGAGCTAAGGAGGGATGTTGGGCAGGACGGGGGCTGGAGCCTTGGAGACAGTGCAGAGCTGGAGGTGGGGGTTTTGAGGTCACCCACCGAGGGGCGGTTCACCCTGGTGAGGGTGTGGGCACGTTGTGAACGCTTTTCCAGTGGGCCGCACGGGAAGCCGTCTTGCAAGTAGCTAAAGGGAAAGCTGGCAGATGACAAGATGTGTTGGCGGTTCTTGGGAGAAATCGGGTGGAGAAGGCAGGGCTCTCCCGTCTTTGTCCTTGTGCCTGAGAGCTGCAGCGCCTTGCAGGCCCACTTAGCTTTTGTTGACACGGGAAAAGCGAGGTATTAAACGTTGGCTTAAGTGGAGGCAGGAGATGTTTTGGATTATTTGTTCCAGGACAGAAGATATTTCTCTAGTGCAGGGGCAAATGTGGCCAGCGCAGAAGGAAACGTGGGAGCTCCAGAAGCGAAAAGGCCGTGGAGGGGACCGCGCCGGAAAACTCTGCCAGGGCCTGTTTCGAGGGCACAGGTGGGGGGTTACATTTTGAAAGGCACGTACCTGAGTCCAGAGAAGAGGCGAGGATATGGGTGAAGCTTACTGAGAATTCTTGAGCCCGAAAGGTTCGCATTGAAGGAACTTCAATTTTGTGGCTTTACTCTTCTCCACAAAATAAAAAATAATATCATTCATCCTCTGTGAGTGAAGGGACAGTAGGTTTGGGCAAGGAGGCAGGAAAATAGGTTTCCAGTAGCTGTGTTGGATATTACATAGGAAGTGAATTAGAAATAAATAAAGTTAAGGAATGGGAACAAATTCCAAATGAATTTTTAAAATGACGGGGTTTGTGGTAGACCCAACCGATAGAGCTGTATGATTTCTCCAGCGATGCTTAGTTTCTGGGTTTATGACAAGGAAAGAAGATGGGGGGCGGGAAGCCTCTGGTTAGTAAGGAGATGAGAGAGTTCAGGGTAGAGTCAGAGGATAATGGGTTGACTTGGGAGGTGAGTGAAACCATGAGCTGATAAAGGATCTGGGAAAATATGAGACCAGTCAATGAAGGGGCCTTACCAAGGAGACAGGGAGATTCGGAAAGAGTGAGGCCAGGGCAGGATGGAAGGAGAGGAGGCTGCGGTTAGTGGGAGGAATTTCAGAGGTTTTCTACCCTCTTCAGGTCAAACCCCACATGGGCTGTGTACCTTGGTTAGTCATTTTCATTGTGTTCGGTTGGCTTGTCTCTGGGATTTCTGTGTGTGTTAAAATAGGATGCCCTGGGAAAGGAAATGTAAAATCGCGTCGCCCCTCTGCCTTGGTAAGACCACATTTGGACGGTTGTGTTTAGTTCCAGACGTTTCTTGTAACTGCGTTTCCTCCACAAATGCTGTTGGCCGAGCCGTGGAAATCCGGAGGATGACCGCTCCTCTGCAGCGTCTTGCTGGCCCGGCCCCCACTGCCTCGCATGTGGATCCTGACTCCATTTCCCTTACCAGTCTCCCTTCTTCTGCTCTGACCTTCTGTGGGCCTGTTCTCCATGGGCAGCTAAAGGGACCTATTAAAACATCCTTGGGCCTTATCGCTTCGCTGCTGCAAGCCTTGCAGTGCCTTGCACGCCAATGAGAGTGAAGGCTCGAGTCCTCCCTGTGGCCCATGGGGCCCTGCACTGTCTGACCCCATTGCTTCTTTGACCCCATCTCCTATGCTGACTCCTTGGTCCTCTCGACTCCACCCACAGAGGCTTTCTTTGTGTTTCTCAAACATTCCAGGCATGTTCCTACCGCAGGGCCTTTGCAGTTGCTGTTCTTTTATTCTGGAATGTTCTGCTCAATAGCTTTGTGGCTCTAACCTCGCTTCCCTTAGGCCTTTACCATGTTTATAGCGAGGCCTTCCCTGCCCATCCTGTTTAGCAGTGTTCCCCACCACTGCACCCCTACTCCCCTTCTCGGGTTTATATCGCCTCCTCACATGCTGTTAACTTTACTCTTTCTATTTTTCGGCGTGTTTCCTCCAATGAAGAGGTGAGTTCACAGGGCGGGCGATTCCATTGCGCTCGCTTGTGGCTGGGACCTCACACACTTTACACAGCAGTTCCCACGCAGGGTGGCTGCTCAGTGGTCGACGAATGAGTGACTCTTGAATTACCTGGCTGTAAAAGTCACATGTGCCCATTGTAGAAAGCTGGGAAAACACAGAGAAGCGTAAAGAAGAAAATAAAAATGGTTCTTAATTCTATCTAGAAATAATCTCCACTGACATTTCAGTGTAATCTCTTAGCTTTCCCTCGCCTCTGCATACATAGTCGGTGCATCAGTAGGGATGTTGGTGAATGGAAGGTGATTGCAGGAATGTGACCAGGGGCAGGGATCTGAAATCACACCAACCCAGGACATTGTGAGGGATGCTTGATCTGGTGATTAGAGGCTTTGCGGAGCATGATAAACATTTTAGATATTATAGTGTTTAAGACAAATTATATTTGTCCTCTGTAAACCTAGACTGGGGCAGATCTACATTCATGGGAATACTTACAGAAAGGGTAATTTCAGCTCCGTAGAGAGATCATTTCTCTCCAGTTGGCCACCCACCAGTGGGACTAAGTACTTTTGTGTGTGTTTTTATTTATTTTTTATTTTTTAATTGATTTGAGAGAGAGAAACATCAACACAAGAGAGATACATCGATTGGTTGCCTCCCATACGGGTCCTGATTGGGAATCGAACCTGCAACCTTTTGGTGCATGGGGCAGTGCTCCAACCAACCGAACCACCCTGCCAGGGCAGGGACCAAGTTTTAAGGACAGAATTTCCATCACTGGAGTTCAGATAGAAACTCTCTGGCCACGTGTTGGGTAGGTTCTCCTCGAGGACTTTCATCCAAAGGATCTCAGGGAGCAAAAACATTTAAAAAACTTGTAACAGTTTTAAACTGAGGACAGTAAGTTTTCTAAAATAGAAATTTCTTATACTCCTGTGGCTCCTTTTCGTTTTTTATAAAATACCCATTTATTTCTTCGATAGTAATGACTTGTGTCATTTCTTGGTTTCTTTGCTCACTCTGAGGGTACTCACGGTTCAAGTGTCAGATTGCCTGGGAGGGGCGTGCGTGAGCTAGTCCTGTGTAAGAGATCAGACAAGTAGTTCATCTTCTTTTAACGAACGGCTTCTCTATTTTTAGAATGTGTTACTTCAGAAACATCAGGAACACATTAAGCTACATAATAACTAAGATTTTAAAGCCCTGTTTTGAAGACCCCCTAAACCCAGTGGTATAAACACAGTTAAGCCTGTCATGGTGATGATGTCATTTGTCCTGTAAACATCGTTTAGCCTTTGCTGAATCATAACAGCCCCATCAGTAGAATTTGTAAACAAGCCATTGGAAAATACCTGCAAAGAAAAGTTAGTAATTTGAGTAATTTATGTTGAAAAATCACAGGGCGTCTTGATGGATTGATAAATGAAGAAATAGAACTACGGGTGACGCACAGTATTTTTACTTCAAAGCTATTGCTATTTTTAGATGATCTATTTTTAAGAAGCGTGACTTGAATTGGACTTAAATTGCTCAAGTTCTGTTGTTAAGTATGCCTCAAATGATATATTTTATTCAATGAAGATTTCAAGTCAGTTAGAAGTAAAACTTTTCTTTGGGAATAAGTTGGATGCTGGTTTCATCTCAGTGATTCACAAAATACATTTTAAATTGTTCAAGATTCTATTTAAGCCTGACTTACTGCCTTAAAATTCATGCCGTGATTGCCGTCTCGGATAATATCAGCGATATGCCAGCCATTTCAGGCTGCCGGGAGCAATCCAGGGCGTGAAACCAGGCTTTCCTGTTACCACCAGAGCGCGGGAGAGTGAGTGCCAGTCATGTGAGGTGCAGGGGAGCCCAGGCCCGGCAGCCCGCCCTCGGGCTCTGAATTTACCTGGATTACGAAGCGATTGCAGGGACTCTTACTCCGGTCATTTTGGTTGGGTAATCTGGACTTTTCTTCAAATTTGATTTGAATGAAACGCCTTAAACAGAAACACATGGGCGTGTAAAAGCCAGCATCAGAATTCTTACAAGGCAATAAAAAGAGTAATAAGAATTTATAATTGGATGGCATCTTTCATCCAGATGGGTTTGGCAGCACTCGCAAACCTCGCCTACAAAGGCAGGATGGGTCTTCCGTGCGCGCTCCACGCACAATTGCGTCCAGGTAAGTGAGCCTGAGTGTGCAAAGCAGCCGCCTCCCCCGCCCTGCCACGGCCGGGGCGCTGCAGGGACAGCCCAGGAAAGACGCTCCGGCCAGAGCCCGAGCGCCGCTGCTGCCTGGGAATCGCTGCGTTGGCGACGTGGGCCCCGGGTGGCCTCCTGGCCCGGCCCGCCCGGGCTGCCTGCCACCGTCGCCATCCCCGCACGTGCAGCTCGGAGGGCAGTGAGGCAGCCGGCACGTGGCAGATGCTCTGCGGAGGCAGACGGAGGAGGCTCACAGAGCAGAGCCCGGCTCCTCGGAGGTTAGGTGGGATAACGGGGGTGATGGAACTCTCCAGAAGGCGGGGTCTACACGCACAGCGCCGTGTCGGGGCAGCGAGCCTCACCGATGATCATGGGACCTGAGCCCTGGGGGCCTCGCTCTGTGGCGCGGGTTTCAGTCCATGGAAGTGGAGAGAGGTAGGTGCGTGTTCTTGTCGCGTCTCCCGTTGCGCTCCAGGTGAATCGGGCCGTGTCAGGACATTGAGAGACAGTGAATCGTTCACTCACCTTGGGCTCATAGTTGACAACAATTTTATTTAAATTTTGATTTCTAGCTAAGGGCATCTCAGTTATGCACAAAACATAGGGCCGGGAGGAGGGAGATGGGGAGTGACTGCTTAATGGGTACAGGTTTCCTTTTGCGATGACAGGAAGGTTCTGGAAGCGGATTGACGTGTGGTGGCCCAACGTGGTGAATGTGTACATGCAATTCAATCGCTCACTTTAAAATGGTTTTGTCATGCTCCGTGAATTTCACTAGATAATTTGAGTGATGTTTAAAAACCAGGCTTTGAGGTGTTACTTTGCGCACCCGAGGCGAGGGGAAGCCAGCAGCCAGCAGCGGCGATGGGCAGGAAGATGCTCTGAGCTGCCTCGCCAGAGAACACAGCGATGATTTCTAAAAGCCTCTAATTCTTAACTGTTTGTCTTTACTCATTGATTTCTCTCTGTTTTCCCTGCTTAAAAATAACTCAGTTATTTCTAGAAGCGGCACTGCCCAGTAGAAATAGAATGTCAGCCACATAAGCGATTCTACATTTTCTAGTAGCCACATTACAAAACGTAAAAGAAAAAAAAAAAAAAAAAATTAGGTGAAATTAATTTTAATCATGTATTTTCTTTAAATACTTTCTTTAAAAAGTACCTGCCTGGAAAGTCCATTATATCCAAAGTAGAATCTTTTCGGTACCTAATCGGTATCAAAATGATTAATGAGATTTTTACTTTCTCTTTTGTCTGAGTCTTCACAATCCGGCGTGCGTTTCACTTACAGCGCCTCTGAGTGTGGATTAGCCACCTCTCAAGTGGTCGGTAGCCACACGTGGCCGGTGCTCCCGCAGGGACAGTGGTGGTCTGGAGGTTCCTGTTTTTGTTGAGGTCTCCGTGGGCCCAGGAGACGTTTAGTGAGCTAAGGTGTGGGTGTAGAAGGAGAACATCAAGATCACGGTCACGGTTGGGGAAGAGCCTCACCTTCAGTGTCTGTTCCCGAGGGAAAGGGTTAATGCACCTGCGAGAGGAACTCGGCCTCGTTTTACAGAGTAGAAAGTGAACCTCAGAGAACTACAGCAGCTGCCCAGGCGGTCACATAGTCAACCGTGAGCTCGGGCAAGAGCCACACGGAGAGCTCCTTTGACATCTGGGTCACAGCCAGGAACCCAGGACATCTCTTGTCCCTCAGTCTCCCAGCCTGTACCAGGCCATGTGGCTGAAAGCAAAGGGCATGGCACTTGGTGACTTTGCAAGACTAATGACTACATTGAAACCATGGAAACAGACAGACTCGGTCCCTGCCTTAGCCAGTTAGTCCTGGGACAAACTCTGGCTGGACACCAATTGCAGGAACCTGGAATTGCCCCAGACAGTGCCTCTCCCACTGCAGCTCGGGCATAAAGGGAGTAGTGACTGGGTAGGTCCGTTTCTCATTAAGCCACTAGGGCACTCAGGACACATTCCTCTCTCCATCGTCCGAGGGCTGGGAAGGCAGGAGGACTGACCCGACCCAGGAATATTCAGGCATACCTTTAATTCTATTTTCCTCCCATAGCACTAAACTCTGAGATTTTACGGACCAAAAAAAGTACATGTGTTAAATTTATCAACGCATTTTGTTGTCGTTGTTAAGCGAAGACTTAACTTGCAAAAAGAAATTTCAGGATTGAAATCATTTCGGCCTAGCCAGTTTGTTGTTTCTAAGTACAGATTGGTCACAGCCAATTGCACAGCCAATTGCAGTTTTTTGGTTTGTTTTGTTTTTGTTAATCTTCATCTGAGGATATTTTTTTCCATTGCTTTTCAGAGAGTGGAAGGGAGGAAGGGAGTGGGCGGGGGAGAAACAGCAAGAAAAAGAGGGAGGGGGAGAGAGAAACATCAATATGAGAGAGACGCCTTGACCGGTTGCCTCCCGAATGGGCCCCCCGAGGGGGGACAGGGTGCAAACCTGTGACCCAGGTACTGCCCTTGACCAGGAATTGAATGCACAACCCTTCCATGTGAAGTCCAATGCTCTAACCACTGAACAACACCGGCCAGGGCCAACTGCACAATTTTTATTTATCTAGCATTTTTAAATGAGAACCCCATGGTCTGGTCTGCCCCTGAGCTCTCTCCTTTGTTTGTCGCCTGAGAGACCCTTGACTGGTCATACAGGTATCAGCATGAACGGTTTCGTCAGGTTGAGAAGCAAATTGTTCAAGATGGGAGGCATTCGAGAAACGAGGTTTGGCTGTAATAACCTAGGGTTGGGCCCAGAGACAGCTTGCTTGGGCAGGACAGAGAAGCAGAGAAGATGAGATGTGAAAAAGCCCCGAGAAGATGGTGTTGATTAAAAAAAAATAATTGTGTTTCCTTATTGGTTGAAGATGTGGATTTAACAGGAAGCTTCTTCTACCCACGAAGTTCATAGCATTTTGTCTGTATCTCTCTTATGAAAACAGAGGCTGGACCAAAATCAAGCACTTTAACTTGTAAATGCAAGTGAACTTCTGGGGCCGACATGGCAGAACGTTGAAGTTGCGATTGAACTGAAAAACCTAGGACGCATAGCAGCTCTCAGCGGTGAACACATCACACTTTTATCACCAGCATTTATGTCGCTTAAGGTCTTTAAGTGGAGGGTGCCCCCCTGGTTCATCGTGGGTCTTGCAGGCTCATAGGCTTACACGTTGTGGGCTATTACCCATAAATACCTGCCATCTGAAGGAATGGATGAGGGAAGGAGGGCGAGCTGCTTTGAAAATCATGCAATAGTCACCAGTGTAATACGTCAGGTGTTGCCTATAATTGGTGTGAAAAAAAATCTTTTATTTTTAATTATGGTACAATACACATCACATAAAGTTTCCCGCCTTAACTTTTCAGTGTACAGTTCAGTAATGTTAAATATCTTCCCATCGTCTGCAACCGATCTCCACAACGTTTTCATCTCACGAAAGTGCACCTCTATACCCATGAGTCAATAATGTCATATTCCTTTCTCTCCCCAGCCCCTGGCAACCATGATTCTACTTCCTGGCTCTACGAATTTGCCTTTTCCAGGTGCCTCAGAGAAGTGGGGTCATAGCAGTATTTGTCTTTCTGTGCCTGGCTTATTTCACTTAGCGTAATGTGCTCAAGGTTCATCCGTGTTGTAGCATGTGTCAGAATTTGCTTCCTTTTCAAGGCTGAGTAATATTCCACTGCACCGATAGACCACATTTGGTTGATCCATTCATTCAGCTGATGGACACTTGGGTTGCTCCCACCTTTCGGCTGTTGTGAATAGTGCTGTTGTGAACATGAGTAAGCAAATATCTCTTTAAGACCCTGCTTTCAATTTGGGGGGTATATACCTAGAAGTGGAACTGCTGGGTTGTAGGTTACTTCTGTTTTAATTTTTTGCGGAACTGTTTTCCGTGGCAGCTGTGCCACTTTGCTTTCCCACCCGCAGTGCACAAAGGTTCCAGCTTCTCCACACCCTCGCCAATGCCTGTCAGTTTGTTTTTGTTTTTGTAGTAGCATCCTTACGGCTGTGAGGTGCAAAACTCTATTTAAGATTAATGAACAAAGCTACTGAGGTGCCACCTGCTTGTCTTCAGTCAGTCGGTGACTTTTAAGAAATCATTCTTCGAAGCAAACTATATTTTGAAGTCAGAGGCTTCTTATGTGTGACTCTGGAGACCTCTTTGAATCAGCGTTGTTCTGGCAATAGCAACGTCGGTGCGACACCCACAACTACCTCCTCTCCCAAACCTTAAGAGAAAAAGAATAGAAATTCTTCTTAAAAGTGGTCTTCTGTCCATAATGACCGACAGGCCCTTGCAGAGGTTAAGATTAGTAGGTAAGGCAGCCAAAGACTGTGCGCAGAGAAGGCGAACCAGAAGCGACCCTGGGTATTGTCTGTGTCCGGAAACCCTGGAGCGAGGAGCTGTCCAGCAGGAGACAGGCCGCTGCAAAGGATTGATTTGCACATAATGCACTGTGACTCCTTGTTGCAGTAAAAGTAGAAGTGAAGTTTGGTGTGTGTGAGTGTGCGTGTGGTGTAGGAAAAAACTGTCTCTTTACTATTGAAACTCCCCTGGCTTACTGCATGAGAAAAGCATATACTTGCCGAAGGCAGGCAATTTTAAGAGCGCGGATACTGTGACATCACCCAGCAGAGTTAAATGTCAGTTGAGCAGCTGGTCTAAGAGCGGTTTGCAGTGAGTTACGAGGCTCTGAAACGTCCTGAGTGAGCTTACGCCCTTTGTGGCTTGATACGAAGGCTCTCGCATAGCCTGTTTGTTTTAATGAGCTATTGCCATGTAGCGCACTCAAATGGAAAACACATGATGCTCCCCGGGCAAGAGAGAAGCAATAACTCCCCAGATTTCTGAAGAAGACTAGTCATACCACAGGCTCCCATTATAACAGAAAAAATAACAAGAATTTTAATGCAGTTGTCTGGCCAAATATATTAATTTAAGCTGAATGCCTTTTAAAGGGATATTATAGCTGTGAGGCAGGACGCTCCGTTGGCAGGCATCCTCAAACCTTCCCTGGAGAAGATTCATTGAAAAGTACTGAAGTGTGGCCGCCCTCGCCGGTATGTGCACTTGGAAGAACCACTGAGGAGTCTTTGATCATTTATGTGAGGCCTCTTTGAGTTCGCACAGAGAGGAGAAAATAGGAAGAGGTGCGTTTTCAAACGGGTTGACTTCTTGGCGTTTGCACAGGAGCGTGGCTGACCTGCTGACGGCAGGACCGGGCCGGGACGCGGGGACGGCTCCCGGGCTCCGCATCGGGCGGCCCTTCCATCGCCTTGGCCACGCGATGGCTTGAGTTCAAGGTTCCTGATGATCTTGTCTGGTGACGGTTCTAGAAAAAGGTGTTCTGGGACGTCACCTGGGAACTAACCCTGGGTTCGAATAAGTCCAGTTCAAAAGGAGGACTTTCTGTATGTTCTTTAATTTAAAAATCTGAAATCTCAAGGCACTTGACTTTATCTCAGTTCAACAAGTATTTTGCTGACCTCCAGGTTCGGGGAACACAGAGACGAAAGAGAGATAGTGCCCTCAGGAGACTGTAGCTCACTATGAAGTTAATTTTTACCCAAAAATTATCTAAAGTAAGATGGCAGCTGATGGAGGCGTATCCGGTCAGTTGGTGTAATTTTGCCACTTGATTTCTTTATATCTCTTTTGAGTCTGTCTCATGCGTAAATCGCCAGGGAGAATCAGGTGACAGTTCCTTCTACCTGCAGAGATGATCGGATTGCAGGTATTTGGAGGCGGGAGGGGCTGAGGGGGTGCCGAAGGCAGTGTCTTCGAAGCTCTGTTCTTTTTCCAGCCCCTCGGGTGACTGGGATGTCCCTTCCCAGCCTGCGCGCCCTCCCCGGCCTGGGGCTGAGGTCGGAAGTCTTTGCTTTCAGCTGCTCCCCCGTCGCCTCTCTCCTGCCGGCCTTTCCTGCACCGCTCCCCAGCCCAGCATCCTCTGCAGTCACCTGTTTCAGATAAAGAAACAACACAAGGCGTCGAGGCTTCTCTCACTTTTATGAAATAACCTTTAGTAGCGGCTTTGGAAATGATTTTCCACCAGTTGAAATGGAAGCCCACAAACACTCTCCCCTAAATACACTCTTCATCTCCAGCTCTTATGTTTTTTTTGGTATGTCTTAATACAAAAAAAAAAAAAAAAAAGGCATTTTTTTCCCCTGCAGCTCAAACAAAGCCAGAAACGAGCACCTTTGACTCACATACTAATAGTTTCTCCTGTCTAAACTTCCATGTGGGCAGTGACCCTGGTTTTCCGTCCATACCTGTGACTAACGGGGAGGAGCCGGTCCCCTTTGTCACCTCGGGTTGTCTGAACAAGGATTGAGCTCTTTCTGTCTCGCTCTGTTCTCTTTGCAACCCACTGTCGTTCTGAAAGCAATGTAGAAAATACAAAATGTGGCTCCCGCGGACACAGCGTGGCTTTGCATCGAGAGGCAAAAGAGAAATCATACGCTGTTCTTACCTTTTCACCTGAGTCTTTTCCCTTGAAACGAGCTGCATTGTCTACGCAGCTGTTTCCGTTGGGAGGAAGACTCTGTGCCGCTTTCTCTGGACCGGGTTCTGTTTGTGCCGCGCACTCGGGCTCTGGGGACGCCGCCTCCCGGAGTCACCGAGACGGGGCGGTAATTGGAGCCAGGCGCCCTCGCGGGGGCCCTGAACTCTCAAGAACGCGGTGGCCCTTTCCCCCGGCTCTGTTTGTTCTTGTTTTGTCCGCCTGCCATGATTTTTCTAATTGGATTCAAATTTGCAGCCCTTATGAAAAACACCACAAGAACATGATTTTTAATCTCTTGAGATCTGTTTGCCCCTGTGCTACATATAAAATAGCAATTGACTTAATAGATCCGAGCCAGATTTAGAAAACAATTAAGAACTGCATCTCCCGACGCGGGGAGGCCGTTCGCAGGACCTTGACCAGCGAAGGGACAGCACGTTCCACCCAAGGAGGGGGGAGGACGCCACCTCCGGCAGGTCCCGGGTGCGAGGCGCTCTTTACACGGACCCTCTTCACAGTGTCAGGGAAGGGTCAGTCCTTGTTTTAAGGGGTAATTTTAGTCTTTAGCCAGATTCCAATTTTGGAAAAAAAAACAAAAAACCCACAACAAGCTGTGGAAAAATTGTGTCGCCACATGTCGGGTTGATGTCACCAGGCGTGGGAGGTTACCTAGCGGAGACGAGGCATCTTATTTTATTTGTGAGCTGTTTCTGATTATCCCGATGCAGGGAGGGTCACTTTGAATAACGACGCCTTGACATCTCTTTCATGGGGAAGCTACACCACTGGTCACCAGATGTGCGACGGCAGGCGCTTCAAGCTTCCCGACGGAGCGTGGGCTGCACGTGTGCGGTGACCGCCTCCACCATCAGCCTGGGGAAGGAGCCGGAAGCCCACTCGCCCTGCCCACCACCCAGGGGCACGGAGTTGCAGTGTATGACCGTTTATTACCGATATTCGCGCGGATGGGCCAGTCGTCGTTCTCCGGGCCTGAATGTTCGTCACGGGCTGTGGGTCAGCCCCCACCCCAGGAGAACACTGTTGATCGGTTTCATACCATAAGCATTTTCTGACACGGGAAGTGTCATGGTTAGGCTCAGCTGCGAAATCCTAGATGGAAACCTTGAAGGTCATTTGCTCTTGCAGGTCTTTACATTTTCAACTTTCCTTTTAGACTTTTGTGAGCTCTGGAGTGGATCCTATGGAAGTCGGATCGCTGCGTAGAGAAAGCTTGCTTTGCAGCCTGCCTGCATCGCTGTCGTCGGCCACACGCCAGCCGAGCGGTGACTGTCCACAGCTTAGAGCTTCAGGGAAGCGAAGACGCCTCCTCCACCCCAGGACCCTGACAGGGGGTGTTGCAGGCTGAGAGCACTTTAGAGATCTCCCTGCCAATCCCTCACCCCAGTGAGTGAGTCTCGCCCACAGATTCCTGGCAGGAGGCTATGGGACCTTTCCTCGCCTCTCTTCCACGTTAGGGGCCTTTTGGCAGGAAGGGTCAGCGACAGCTTTGCTCAGGCTCTGTGGCCGTGGCCAAAGGGTTTCAGGGCAGGGAGGGCGTTGAGCTCGGGGCCAGTTCTGTGGACAGTCATTGGAAATGATCGGCAGGGCCTTGCAAATGCAGATACCGACTCTCCTCCCGGCGAGATGTTGCATAACTCCCAGTCCAGTGGTCAACGCGTTGCCGCCACTTTGTGACATATTTGAATTTATCCTGTGTTTATAGAAATTCAAGCCAAAAAGACTCATAGTTCTGGCAGTTGATTAAAGCCATTTAAGTTAGATTTTTGACACTGTAATTAAATGTGAGCACATTCCATATCCCTTCCAGTGGAGAGGGCTCGGAGCTGGCAGAGTGTCACCGTCTAGCTTCGGTTAGGTCCCCGGGATTCCAAAGAAGGCTTTGATTTGTAAATGGTCGGGTTGAACGGTGCCTTCCAAAATATATCTTTTAGAGGTATGAGCTAACAAAATAAATGAAAGAAAATTGGATTAATTTTAATAATTCTGCTGCTTTGATTCCAAATCCTTGAACACCTACAAAAACAAAGTGCCTCTTAGAAGCGCAGCCTCGCCTGTGGACACTGGATCTCTCTGTTTCTGTTCGGGAGCAGAGGGAGCCAGACGTGTATTTTTAGATGGAAGGAGGCACCCAGAGGAGCGTGGAGGTACCCGAGGAGCCCTTCCACGGTACTGGTCGGTCGGAGATCACTGGGCTGCTTGGAGCTTTCAGTGAATTCCTTTCAAATTATGTTGTTTGAAACCAGATCCAGACCCTCTCTGTTATTGATTGTTTTCATATGAAATAACATTGAAACCCAGTAGCAAATTGGGCTAGATGTAGATGAGCATTCCACATGGGTAACTGGGATTTTATTGAGAATTACAATAATGAATGGAGTGAGAATCAGGCACAGAACATAAACCGGGGGGGAAGCTCCGAGAAGATGTTCCGGATGACCACCCCAGTCATGGTCGGAGACGTCTGTGTTGCAGTGCTGGCCCTGCCTCTTATTTTCTGATCTTGGGTGAAGGACTGAGAGCCTGTCTGAGCCTCCGGTTCTTTATCTGGAAAATGGGAAGAATAGCACATAATTCATCAGATTGTTGAAAGAATTAACTCAGATGATTAATGTACACAAAGCATTTACTGATTCGTGGCTTGTGACAAATTAGTGGTGGGTATCATTTTTGTCATAACCAATAGTAGTCTCTAGATGAAATTGAAAAGAGAAGGTGTTTCCTTGGAAATTTTTTTCTGAGTATTTTTGGAGGAGATGTCAGTGACAGATACTCATTGGAATGTTTATTATAAATACAGACTTGGTGTATTATAAGCTATAGCAACAATTACACTACTCTCTGGCTTCTATGAGACGGTGCTAATTATGGCTAACGATGGATTGTTGATCTGCATAGACGACCAACTGTCTGATAACTCATTAGGAGATGTTGAATGCTCAGGTAGGAGCTACTGCAGACAGGATACAAACACCAGCCCGCGTTATTTTTAGCATGCCCTCTCTGCCACCTCTGTGAGTTTTTTAAGAACCGTCGGCCCTATTTCGGGGAGGGAACCTGGAAGCGTGTGATCCAGTGGAATTTAATGAAATGATTTGAGTGGAAAACTGGTCTCACCCGGATACAAAGCCTCCTTTGATAAACCATGTTGCGGAGCCAAAGTTGCTCCCACATAAGAAATAACTGCTGTAGCTCATATGGAACAACTCATTTCTTCCCCAAACATATTTTATGTCCAAGAGAAATAGTTCAATAGAGCTTATGCTTTTTTGTTGCTTTATGGCCATCGTATCGGATCTAAACAGATTGTCAGAGGAAGAGGGCTCAGACTTCTACCGAAAATTCACATGAGAAATAGTACCTTTGTCTGTGGAATTGGCTTAGAAAATAATGAAATAAACAAGAACTCGCTCATTCCTTTTGTCTAGTCTGAAATTGATTTATGAAACAGGGCCTGTGTTGAACTTTGATAAATACCTTGGGACTATTTGATCGAACTTTCACATTGTAATATGAAGCCACATATAGATAATTGCTTGATTAAAATTAAATAGTTTGATGTGCTAGATCTGCACTATAAATTGATAGTTAAAAATAGGTGGAGTGTCTTCACATTGCTAGTAGAGCCATCCTGGCCAAATCAATTTTATAACTTTCAAAGAGCCTTTATTGATTGTGATTTCACACAATCATTTGTCATATTGCAAATAAGAGAATACAGTTTATGTATGGATTTTTAATTTATGATATCCTTTTCTTGCAATACCAATATAATCCATCTTTTCAAATGTTAGTAAATCAAGACAAAACCTTTTATTAGTAAATTGATGGATACAATAAGAAACAGGAAACAGAAAATGCATATTTTGTGAAGACCGTTAATTCACAAGTAAATCTTTCCTTACATTAGAGAAAAAATACAAATCTTATTTTATGTATTTTAATTTATATTTTTCCAACATTTACATATGAAACAGGCCGTGTTCATACCACTTCTTAAAAAGCCAACCTTTTTTTTGGACTCGCAGGTTATTCATAGAAAGTGGACCACATATTATGAAAAGTTATTAATGCCACTCTAGGTTTAGAGTTTAGCCGTTCTTAATAGAAACTCTTCATTTGCATCTGGTACTATTGGTAGTTATTGTACATAACATGAGTTATAACCCTATGTACTGAGAACTTTGGCTGATGACAGGACTAATTATCACATTTACCCACAGATATCTGAATTTCATTCACACCAGTTTTTAAAAAAATCCTCACCAGAGGATGTGTTTTTCATTGATTCTAGAAAGAGAGAAAGGGAGAGAGAGAGGCAGAGAGAGAGAGAGAGAAACATTGATCGGCTTCCTCAGGCACACGCCCCAACCAGGGATCAAACCCGCAACCTGGGCGTGTGCAAACCACAGATTGCAAGTGTGATGAAGAATTTCACACATAAAGGTGTCTGGATTTGCAGGTGTTCCCCGGAGCACCTTTAATGCTCACCTGGTCAAACTCACCATGATCCCGATGGCCCAGTGAAGTCCTTGTGCTTGGAGTTGCAAGACCCTAATTCTTGCCTGCTCAGAGGAGCTTTGTCGTGTCTAATTTTAGCTGCAAATTCCTAAAACATTTCTTAAGTTGTTTACGATTTTATTTTGGTTTCCAAGTTTCTAAACCTGGGTTATGGTTTCTCGCAAACATACTCAATGAGGGTTTTTCCTGTCCCTTTTCCTCTCTCGTTTTATACATCACTCTGGGATGCACCATGTCGTATTTTTACAGAGGATCCTTTCCCCGTAACCCTGATACTGTTCTTCATTTAAGTTCCACACTTGTCTGTCCTTTGTAGGTTTCCTTTTTATGAGCTGCTTTTGTCCCCGAGTACCTTTTTTCCCACTTTGGAGGTAGCACTACAATGGTGTTTAAGGATGTGAAATACCGAGTTAGAAAGATTTTGCTTCAGAGTCAGTAATTCCCATTCTTACTCCCCACTTAGAACTATCTCGTGATTATTTCTCAAGTTGCCGTGACTGGGCAAGTTACTTTCACTTCTCTGTGCCTCTTCCCTTCAGCTGTAAAGCTGGGCTAATAATAGACACACCTGGTCAGGCTTTATGATGACTGGCCAGGCCTTTGCTCCGTGTACAGCAGCTGCACTGTGAGCTGCTGAATGCTGGCTGAGAAAACGTGCAGGACTAGGCTGCTGGTCTCCGTCTGCATCTGTGACCACAAATCTCCGATGGGCACTCAGCGCTGCGTGGAAATCCTTCTGCGCTACCGAATTGGGGGCTGGCTCTTCTCTCTCTGCTCGGCTTCTAAGTGATGGACAGTCTCAGGGCTCAGCTTTAATCACCTTTCAGTCATCATCTGCACTCAGCCTCTCCCCGCTAAAATCGCATGGCTTGAAAACCACCCACATTTCAGTCTCACCTCCCCGCTTATAACAGTGTCTGAATTGATACCTGAACGTGCGTATCTCTAAGCACCTTCGACTTTTAAGTATAAATCCTGATCTATCTTCCCAAACGTGTATCTTCCAAGTCTCCCCCATCTCTGTAAAATGGAAATGCTCTCTTCCCACTTGCTAAGGCCAGGCAGTAAAACCAGACAACAGCCAGAAACCACAAACCGCCTCTGATCCTCTGTCGTTTACTTTCCAGTGTATCAGCCAGTCCTGCCTGCTGTCCCTCCCGCAGCTCCTGGTCCCTCACCTGGATGGATGCAGTAGCATCTTACCTGGGCTCTCCCAGCTTCCCTTGGTGCACGCTGACAAACCTTCCTTTAGGCAGCAGCTGGAGAGCCCCTAGAGCATGTCAATCAGATCCCACAATCTCTACTTGATCTCCAGCCCAGTGGCTTTCCGCCATGGGACTACGTCCAAACTCCTCAATACGATGCGGCCTTGCCCACCTTGCAGACGCCGGATGAAATTACGCGGCCCTGGCACGCGGCGCTCCAGAATTCTGTCTGTTTCTCTGATGTGCCAGGCTTATGCCTGGCTCAGGAATATTGAACTAGCTGGTCCCTCATCTGGACGGCAGCTTCTCCACTTCTTAAATGGTTTCTATTTGTTGTGTAGGTTTTAAGTTAATGCCACCTCCTCGTTGAGGGCCACTTCTGGGTGAGGGTCACTTGTCCCTGAGGGTCACTCCTTCCAGTTCCTGGGTCCTCGCGGAGGAGGTGACCCCCACTGAGGAGTAGTGAGGGCCATGAAAAGTATTTGCGATGCTTCATATTCCTTCTCCCGCTTCCTCCCTCCTGGAAAAAGTGGACTTGATACATTGCATGAGGCAAAATTCTCTCTTTTCCATCGCTGTTTGTCCAGTGGGTTGTATGTCTTCTTATTGATTTATAAGGGTTCTTTATGTATTCTGGATATGAATAGTAGGTCAGATGTGTTAAAAATGTCACTTTCCATTCCAGGGCTTATATTTTTATTCTCTTAATAGTGTCTTTTGATGAAAAGAAGTTCTTACACTTCTAAATTACACTGCATTTCTTTTGATTACTCTTTCCCTTTATACTTAGTGTTTTGTGTCTTACAAACTCTCCTTCATCCCAGAGTCATGAAGGTATTCTTCCATGTTACATTCCAAAAATGTTATTGTTTTTGCCTCTCACGTTTATAGCTGTAATTTCCCAGAAGTGATTTTTGTGATGGGATGAGTTAGTTGTCAAGTTTCTTTTTCCCATGTGGATATCCCATTTCCCTAGCACCAGTTTTCTAAGATTTTCTTTCCTTCTTCGTGCTTTGTGTGCCCCCTTTGCCAGAAATCACCTGTGCCCATAGATGTGTGAATCTACTGCTGGGCTCTCTTTTCTTTCCCATTGTTTTGATTGTTTATGCGTGCATGAATCCACTCTGACCTACTCACTGTGCCTTTGTAATAATGTTTGGTGGAACAGGTTAGCCTGCTTGACTCTTTAACAGCATCCTGATCCTATCTATTTTTGACCCTATACATTTCTGTATAAATTTTAGAATCAGTTTGTCAAGTTGCACAAAAATATTGTTGTAATTCTGATAGGATCTCCATTGAATCTATTGTTGATTTTTGAAGAGAATTGACAGATCTTTACAGTATTAAGTCTTTCAATCCATGAATATGGTATAGCTATTTATTTATGTAGGTCTTTCATTAATATTTTGTAACTTTCTGTGTAAAGGTCCTGCACATCATGTAATAGACTTATTCCCATATTTTAAGATATTTTTGATGTTAATGAAAAGTATTTTAAAATTTCATTTTCTATTGGTGCTGATATATAGAAATAAAATTGAGTTTTCTGTATTGACCTATAGTTAGCAGATTTCTTAAACTCATAATTCTAATGATTCATTTCTAAATTTTCTTGCATTTTCTATCTAAAAAAAAAACCCTGATGTCATCTGCTAATAAAGGTTTATCTATTTTTCCCCAAATCCTGGCATGTTATTTCATTTTCTTGCCTTATGTACTGACTATGACTCCAGTACAATTTGTGACAGATGTGGGAATAGGGAGCCTCTTTGTCTTTTCTCCCAGCTTCAAAGGGCTGGATTTGAGCATTACACCACTAAAATACATGCTTTACTGTAGTTTGATAGGTGCCCTTTATGAGATTGATACAATTCTTTCATTTCTAATTTACTAAGAACTTTTATCATGAATTGTTATTGATTTTATCAAATGCTTTTTCCTCACTTATGCGAGATTATCATATCATTTTTCTTTTTTACAATGTAAATTTGATAATTTACATTGATTGAAATAACCATGTGTTTTTAGAATAAACCCACCTTGACCATGGTATACATTATTCCATTTTAGATGCTGTTGGATTTGGTTGTCTGGGATTTTATTCAGGTTTTTTTGCATCTGTATTTATGTGTGAGATCAGCCTATGATTTTCCTTTCTCATTATGTGCTAGTATTTTGATACCAGCATTGCCTTTTTTTATATTATTTGGAAAAATTTGTGTAAGGCCGGCATAATTCTTCTTTAAATGTGTTAGTATTTGCTGATAAGTCAACCTGGGCCTGAAATTTTTCTTCTTCATTTTCTGGTTTTCTTTTAAGAAGGATTTAGATGATTTAATCAATGTCTTTAATAATTATAGATTATTTTTAGAATAGAGATTGCTGAGTCAAAGGACAAAGATGAGGTATTGATCTATGTTCTTAAAAGGCATGAATGCGAGTGCTCTTTCCTCCACATTCTTGCCAGTGCTGCAAACATTAATCTTTATTTTTCATTTTTGTCATATGGATAGGCCCAGATATAGTGTTTTGGGCTTCTTTACTTTGATTTTCTTTAATTTCTTTTCATATTTATTGGATAATTTATAAGCTGTGAAATCTTGTGATAGTGACTTGCTCTCATCCAACTTCTTTTGTGTATTTATTATTGAGATATAATTGACATATAATGTTGTTTGGTTTTAGGTGTACAACCTAATGATTTGACATATGTATATATCATAAATGATTGCCACAATAAATTTGAAATCCATCACCACACATAGTTACATGTTTCATTTCTTGTGATGAGAACTTTTACAATTTACTCTCTTAGCAACTTTCAGATATACAGTACAGTAATGTTGACTATAGTCACCATGCTTTACATTGGACCCAGACTTATAACTGCAAGTTTGTGCCCTTTGATCACCTTTACCCATTGTGTCCACCCCTCTCCTCCCGCCTCTGGCAACCACTAACCTGTTCTCTATCTATGGATTTGGTTTTGTTTTGTTTTTTAGATTCCACATATAAGTGTGATACCATACAGTGTTTATCTTTTTCTGTCTGAATTGTTTCACTTAGCATAGTGCCCTCCAAGTACATCCATGTTGTTGCAAATGGCAGGATTTCCTTTTTTATGGCTGAATAATATTCCACGGTATATAGACACCACATTTTCTGTATCTGTTCATCTCTTGATGTGTACTCAAGATGTTTCCATGTCTTGGTTGTTGTGAATGATGCCCCCGTGAACATGGGAGTGCAGATGCCTTTTGAAGATAGTTTGTTTCCTTGGAGTAAATACTCAGAAGTGGAATAGCTGGATCATAAGTTCTATTTTTAACTTTTTGAGGAACCTCTACACTGTTTTCCGTAGAGGCTGCGCTGACTCACATTCCCAACAACAGTGCATGAGGGTTCCCTTTTCTCCACATCCTTACCAATACTTGTTATTTCTTTTTTCTGAAAATAGAAATTGTGACAGGTATGCGGTGACATCTCATTGTGGTTTTGATTTGCATTTTCCTGATGATGAGCGAGGTTGAACACTTTTCCAACTCTTTTTACGCCCTGTTGGTTGGGAAGGCCGACACTCACTCTTGTACGTGCACCCGCTTGTTTGTGTGATGCTTTTTAGGTCACCACGGCTCACGCAGCAGTACCGTCTCCAGTTGGCTGGTGGCCTGTCATTTACACACAGACTGAATTACGTTGTGAATTGCTCTGTTACGGTGTTTCTCAACTGGGGTGATTTTGCTTCTGCCCTCAGGGATATTGGGCAATGTCTGAAGACAGTTTTGATTGTCATAACCAGGGGTAAGGGAAGTGCTACTGGAATCAAGAAGCCAGGGATGCCAGCCAACGGCCTACAGTGCACAGGACAGACCCCACAACAAAGAATTATCCAGCCCAGCGCGTCGATAGTGCCGAGGCCGAGAGTCCCTGCAGTCCTTCCCAAGTGACATTTGAGCGCTTTCGTGATTCGTTCTTTCATAAGTACACCGCATCGCAGCTATTCTAAGACACGTACCTGTGTTCAAAAATTCGATGTGTCTTATAATTGATGAATGAGAGTGCGTTATGGCTAATTTTGTTTGGCAGAATTTTTCTTTTCTTTCCTAGTGATACACTAAATCCTGGTGTGTTTCAGGTCTTCCTGCCCACAGCCTTACATTGATGATGTGGCCGTGTGACTCTCACCCTTCCTCTTACCTCTCCGTACGCGTCAGGCTAATTTCGGTGTAGGACTAGGGGGTCCCACAGCATGACAGTGTAACTGCCATCGTTACAAGTGCTAAGAGTCAATCAACATCTAGTGGCACCTAAAGCCACTCCACCTTGTGCCTGCTTTAAGGTAAAAAACAATATTCAGTGTCTGCAACAACCTTATATTTGATTCTGTGTTAAAACAGTCCCTCCCGGATGCAGTAAATAGACATACTATTGATAGAATGTTCATATTTAGTGCAGGGTGGTGTCTATCTTCATTTGGGAGGTTATGAATCATTCCTGTATCTATGGATGCTTTTCCTTCACTTATATTCACGGCTTAACATTCAGGAGAATGAAGATTAAAATGGTTTCCGCGTTAGGGAAATACTCTGGGTTGCTCGAGTCTTCACCCTAAACCTCTGGGTTTTCTTACATTTACAAGCATCGTGGGGAAAGGTAACAACAGGAATATCTGATTTCCAGTATAATTTCTCTCCTTCCAGGTCTTATTTTGTTAAAGGCAACGACCGCTTAAACGAAAACACAGATGACAGCCGCACAGTTCAGTGGAGAAAGCTTTTATTCCCAGGCCTTATCGGAGAAAATCTGTATGTGTTCAGAGGGAAATGGATTTTAATGCGTCCTGTCAATTCTCTTTTGCATTTGTAAGTGAGAAAAAAATTAGATAGTTACAGGGTGGCAGTTTTGAGTTATTAAGACTGATCCGGATTAGCTGCAGCTTCCCTGGGTCAGTACGAGGTAGCCGCCGACACTTCACATCTGTTTCTGGTTTGCGGCAACCGACGGAGAGGCGCAGGTCTGTGTAGCCCCATTGTTAGCGGTCTCCCCGCTCTGGTAAAGACAAAGAGCCCCCCACTCCAAAGGTACTGAAAGACTTTTAACTCCAATTTACAGATTAGGCAAAACCTGTTAGGTTAAGGGTCACTTAAGGCAGTTGAAAAATTTCTTTGTGAACTTCCCAGTTTTCTGGCTGTTAAAGCAAATAATAAAATAAAAAGAGCTCCCCGGTGCAAGAATTCCATAAAACCGAGAGTGGCGTGTGAGACACATTAATGGTTTCCATGCCCGATGAAAACGCTGGGAACAGCTTTAAGTAGCGTGGACTCAAGCACCGCCAGGCCCAGCGCAGTCTGGGAGGCGAGTGTGGGCGCCCGGCCTCGGGTCCGAGCAGCAGCGCGTCTCCGCCCGGCGTCCAGCACGTGAGACTCGCAGAGAGGTAGCTGACCTGCCGTGATGAAGCCTTGTGGATGTTTGGGGACAGCTCTGCTCAGGTGGCTGCTTAGCGCCTGTTCTTTTGGGGAGGGGCACCCGGGACTGTGGCTCTTGGAAAAGAGACCGGCCGTGTGTCCTGGGCCCACGGGAAAGCTCTGGCCCGGTGGCTGGCCGGGCCACCAGTGCGGCTTCCAGACGGCTCTCGTTAGAGTCAACATTGACGGATGGGAGCCCCCTGGCGTCTGGGGGCCTCGGAGACCGCACGGGACGGGGCCCCTGATTTCTAGGAGCTGGCGTTCCAGGGAGTGTAAGAACAGCACCTTCTGAACACTCGGGCTTTCTTTTGGTAACTCGGGGCCATGAAGCTCCCCGCCCCCTGCTTCTGATCCAGCGCCCGCATTGCTGTGGGAGTCACAGAGGGAGAAATCAGCTTCCCCACGTCTCCCTGGGAAAGCAGTCTGGGGTTGACGGGCAGAGATGTTTCTAGAAAACGGGCATGGGGCACCAGCAGTCTGATGCCTGGGGGCTGAGGAGGAAGGTCGGGAGCAGACTGCGGGGATGGGGGTGTCCCACTCGGATGGGGTCCAGTGACCCTGCGGCACATAGACATTTAATGAGCGGAGAGAGGAGGGGGCGGAAGAGGAGGGGAAGAGCTGCGATGGTCATAACTTTTGTCTTTTCTCTTGGGTCAAAGTGCTGTGGTGATTTTGGCTTTTTTTTTCCCCCTCTCCAGCTAAATATGTGAGGTTTTTTGTTTGTTTGGCTGAAGGCCGCTTCCTTCTTTCCTGCGCCTCCAGGGCCTGACACCAAGCTGTGCATACAGCCGACGCCAGTGAAGATCCGCTGCATGGACGGGTCATCTCACAGCTCCCTGCAGCCTTGCTGCAGAAATCTCCCTGCATACGGCGACTTCTGATGGCGTCCCAGTCACCGTTCACTATGTAGCACATCGCTCCAAAACGTATTGGCTTAAAGTCACAACGATAATGTCAATCCTTGTTTCCTCGTGGTTTGGGGGTTGACTGGGCTGCCGTAGGCATTTTCCCCTCAGGGTCTCTCAGATAGTTGCAATCAAGTGGTGGTGGTTGGGGCTGGAGGCATCTAGAAGGTTCCTTCCCTTCAACCTCTGGAGGTTGGTGGTGGCTGTTGGTGTGACCGGTGGCTGGCATACCTGCAAATGGCCTTTCCATGTGGCCTGGGCTTCCTTCCAGTATGGCGGGTGAGGTGGAAGAATGCTGTTTCCAAGAAAACCAGGTACAAGCTGTGTCACCTTTATAGGTAGCCTTGGAAGTCACCTAGTTGAACTTATGCTTAGTCACAGGCCCATCCAGCTTTGAGGGATGGGACTATGGACCCCAGCTTTTGATGGAAACAGTGTCAGCGTCACCTTGTAAGAAGGGAATGTGTGATGGGAAATCTTATTGGGCCATGTTGGCAACTCTGTTGACCATGGGGGTATGGCAGGTGTCTAGAAATGCAGTGAGTCTGCCATCCTGATGGTTTCTAACAAGTGAAAATCAACCCAGTTGCTGGAATAGTTTAGTTGGATATAATTTTAGTCAGTGTTACTTTGGAAGATTGTAACGGCTAAGTAATATACAAAAGGGAATTTTTTTTTTTGAAATTCCGGTAAGTTTGCTATAAATGCATCACCGATGGAGGCAAAATAGAAGGCACATATTCATTCATTCAGTCCGTCAGTCATTTGTTCATTCAGTTAGATTGTGTTTTTTTTATTGAGTATCCACTCACTGCCAGGTACTGTTAGGTCAGTTACTGAGATGGAAATTCTGTAACTTCTAGCATTGGAAAGTCTCTTAGAGACCATTTGCCTTCTGGAAAAATTGCTGAAGAAAGTCACCTCTAAAGTTACTCGGTGCATGTGGCCTGGGCACTTAGGAGAGGAGTTGGCAGACTATTGGGGGAAAGAGCACGGTGGTGGGGCAGATGGCCAGCCTCTCTCTGTCTCCTTCTCTGCATTTATCCATCCATCCGTCCATCCATCCGTCCATCCATCCATCCATCTCTGTCTATCTATGTATCTATCTATCCATCTATCTTTGTCTGCCTGTCTGTCTGTCCATCTATCCGTCCATCCATCCATCCACCCATCCATCCATCTATCTATATCTGTCTATCTATCCATCCGTCCATCCATCCATCTCTATCTGTCTGTCTATTCATCTATCCATTCATTCATTTGTCATCATCATCCATCATCATCATTGGCATCATCTATTTTGTGTGTGTGATGGGGGAACAAAGGTGGCTTAAAACTTAAGTACCAGCTTTCATCTTAATTTCGAGTGAAAATCTTCTCAGGAATTGGTCAGCAAGCAGTTGAAAACCAGGTGACCGGTAGATGCTGAGCACATTCTGTTCAGAACTGAGGAACAGGTGGTGGTTTGGCCGTAGCTGGTCCTGGTCAGCCTCCTCAGGTGAGCCACAGATGGCTTGGGATGGTGTGGAACTCTGCTGGGCCTCTCACAAGGCCTCTCACTGTCAGAAGTACCTTCCCTATCTTGGTGGAGTCTCAAGTTCAAGTCATACTTTGGGCCCTTGAGGGCATCTACTGGGCTGGCCACTGGCGCAGTCAGTACTGCCCTTCCCCAGTGCTCTAGGGACATGCTTGCTTCATTAATTAATTCATTCATTCATTCATTCATTCATTCATTCATTCATCAAATACTTGCTGAGTGCCAGCCCTGTGACAGAGCACTGGGAGCTCCAGGGGGTTTGCTGCTCTTAGTCTGTGAATGAACCTGCAGAGTTACTCACTGATTTGCAAATGGACAGTTGGCAAGGAATTACAATTCATTCAGTCATTGAGCAGGTGAGCATGAAGCCGGGCTGAGACCTTGCCATCCTGAGCCAAGGCCTCTGACCAGGATGTCACCCGGCTTCCTGCCCTCTCTGCCCCGGGTACGTTTGTGTCCTTCCCTTGCTGACACAGGAGTCAGCTCTGCATTCACAGTCTCAGTTGCCACCTAAGCCAGCTGATCACTGGGTGCTGGTGTGCTGAGCCTGGCATCGCCCTTCTCTCCTGCCAGTGTCTCTGATCGAGAGCTGTGTCCCGGTGAAGCTGGGCGGAGTCCACAGCACCTCGTCCCATCTACGCTGCGCTATTTACATGCAAACCTAAGGGCTGTTTCCCTTTAAAAGTCACAGACCAGCAGATGGAACTGCGCCTTGACTGTCCTTCCGTGGAGCACACTGCAAATGAACCTCTGCTCCACCGGCAGAGCCAGGAAAACGCGCAGCACCGGTGCCTCCCCGCGCCGGTCCGAGCCCCGCGCACACGGGCGCGCCTCCCACAGCCAGGCTGTCACCCACTGACCCCGCTCTTCCTTGGTATACGGACCCAAGTGCAGGGACAGAAGGGAATACTACCGGTATTTTTAAGTACACGGGAGGACAAAAAGAGCAAAGTCGCAAAATTGGTTACCTTTTTGGTTTCGCAAATATTTCCAGGGCACTGCGTTTTGCTTTAAGTATTTAACCTGTTGATGTCAGTGTGACTGCAAAATTATTTCCAAGAAAGCCCTCACATTTAGTTTTAAAGCTTGTTTAATTTCATATATATGCTTTAATGCTGTATACCCTTTTAATAAGTGATGCACTATAAGCACACCCCAAAATACCACACCCTTGTTACCCTCACCTGAGGATACATACACACACACACACACACACACACACATATATGTATTATTGATTTTAGAGAGAGGAAGGGAGACGGAGAGAGAAGGGGGGAAAAAAACCAATGTGAGAGAGAAACATCGATCGGTTGCCTCCCCTACATGCCCCGACTGGGATTGAACCCACAACCTCTTGGTGGTTTGGACGATGCTCGCCACCTGGCCAGGGCTACACCACATTTTTAAATAAAAGAAGGTGCTGCAGAATACCTCTCCCAGACTGCATGTAGTGTGACCCATGTTCTTCCAGTTCTCATTTCTAGAAAGGGTCTACGTTACCTGAGTTGAGGCAGGGGGCCCAGTATTGTCTACAGAGAAAACAAACGCTCTCAAAACTTACCCGTCTGTTCAATGGAACTTGTCCTGGGGACAGATTGAACCATCTAGAATTGTTGCGAAGCAGAATATTTGTCAGGTTTTGAAGTTGCTCATAGTTGTGGAGAACAGTGACACGATTTCCATGGTCAGGCCTCACCGAGGAGAAGGGAGCCTGTGGCCTCGTGTGCAGACCTGCGTGATTTACCATTGCTCCTGGGACGCGCATTTCCTTACGTCCCACAGTGATGAATGAGTGACAGTTTTCAAAAGCAACTTCTGAGGGATGAAATTTGGACTTTAATTTTAATGGATGAAAATGAGACAACTTTGTAGAATAATAATAGAAATTCCAGAAATGGGAAGTCAAGGAGGAGGCATACCCGCAGTCCCTCTAAGGGCCTTTTAGAGGGACCTTTAGCGCCCTCTAGTGACAGCGATGCAAGCCGGTCAAAGGGAAGTTGCCCGCCCGCTGACTTCTGGTGCCTGGCTGGCAGATAAACACAGCAGTGCGCTGCTTTGGCCAATAGGTGGTTGGTTCCTAAAATCCTTGAGGCAGGATCATTTTTGTAGCTGTAAGTAAAGGATGAAATCATAGGCACGAGGCAAAGGGTGGCTTGTCTCCTGGCCTCCCAGTGACAGGACCTTCAGAAAGAACATTTTCACTAGTCCCTGATTACTGCAGGTCTTCCCGCAGTGTGTGCTGAGATCGGTATTGGGATTAGATGAGAACTATGAGTTAACCCACGGGAGAGTTTCGATTCCATTCAGTGCATTTACACAGATTAAACACATTCGCAGACGGGCGAACTGGAAAGGAACTGGCCTGCCTTGACTTGAATGGCACTTCATACCCCCAAGAGGGAAGGATCCTCTACCTCACTTTGCAGAAAGAGCGGGTACAAAATAGAGAAGGGACAGCGAAGACAGGGACCAGTGCAGAGAGGGGACAGTGCAGATGGCGGGCAGTGCAGAGTGGGGACAATGCAGAGAGGGGATGGTGCAGAGGGGGGGCAGTGCAGAGAGGGGACAGTGCAGATGGCGGACAGTGCAGAGAGGGGACAGTGCAGATGGCGGGCAGTGCAGAGTGGGGACAATGCAGAGAGGGGATGGTGCAGAGGGGGGGCAGTGCAGAGAGGGGGCAGTGCAGATGGCGGACAGTGCAGAGAGGGGACAGTGCAGAGGGGGGACAGTGCAGAGGGGGGACAGTGCAGAGAGGGCTCATTTCAGCAGCCCCCATGGTGAGATAGGCTCCCGCGCTGTCACAGGCCTGGCCTTGGTGGGTGTAGGACCCAGTTCGTCTGCAGGTGCCTGACGATGCTCCTGCGATTGTAAATGCATTTGTAACACACATCTTGTTCCTGGGCCTCACTTCCGATTCTGTTTGTGAGATAAACAAGTTCGCACGTACAGAAACAAATGTAGTGATGTGGAAGGAATGGCCACACCAATCTCAGACTAAAGGCAGCCTTTCCAGCCAGCACAGGGGGGCGTGGCTCTGTAATCCAGGCTCCTCTGCAAGTTTCCAGCAGTTGCTGACATTGTAGTGCAACTTCATGTCTTTCTTTAAGAAGGAGGATGTATATCTTTAAAAGCTAATTTATAAAATAATTCCAGACCAAGACAACTGTAAATATTGATGTCCAGTATCTCATAAGTGAGATCAATACATTAAATAAAAAAACACATTGAAAGTCTCACTAGTGATCAAAATGTAAGTTAATTTCAACAGCCCCAGATAACTTCTCAGGGTGGCCAGGGAGGACGGCCGAGGACAGGAGCTGGACACAATGCTCCAGATCTGAATAGGGGACGGGAGCAGGACAAGCTCTAGGCAGGGTGGCCACATGCCTTTGTGCACCCTCAATTTGTGTGGCATGGGTGTTAGAGCAAGCCTGGCGTGACCTGTGGCAATCTGGTGACTGTCACATCTCTGCTCCTGTGTGCCCAGTTATGTGGATAATGATCTTCACATGTGTGTAATGGTTCCCAAATCCCACAGGGTGGGCAGAAGTAGGTTTGCAGCTGTTCTTATGGAAAATAATACAATAAATAATAAGTAATAATATAAGAATCAACTCACAACGGTAAATCTACTTTTGCCCACTCCTGTATATGGCAACACAATCACTGAAACAGGAAATTTACAAGTTCCTTTAAACTAATTTATTATGTCAAAATAATTACTGTGCCCTTAGAGTTTTGTGGTTTTTTTTAAGCCAGGAGTAACAAATTGACATAGTTAGCATCCCTGCTGCAGGCTCTAATGCTCCCGCACCTTTGGAGGCATATGGAATTGGGTAAGAGCGGAGTTGGCAGAATGTGAGAGTATGTGCGACGCTTAGGAAATTGTGCTCATTGAAATCGTTGCTCCATTGGAGCCTCTGGAGCTGAACTGACACGTGCTTCACAATGAAGGAAATTGCGGCTGGTGTTGAGAAGTCGAGGATTTAGTATGTGATAATTTCCTTGGTTTGGATTCGTTCAAATCAGCCAAGGCGCTGAGGAGTATTAACCACCTCGAGAAAGTGTTGAAACAATTGTTATTTAAATTGTAATCGGATTATTTCTTAACGTGGCGCTGGAGAATATGCCACACGCGCGTGTGCACACACACGGTCTCATGCGTGGAGGGCCTGTCCTCGAGCAGTGTAAAGTGAGTGGCCTCGGGGTCTCAGAGGGCCTTGCGCTGCATATGTTCTCAGACAAGTCCTCCAGCTGCCACAGGTGGAAAAGTCCCACCAAGGATGGAGTTTTCCACTGTGCGGGCCGGTGCAGAGGCTTGACCCTAATCCGCAGCCTCAGGCCCGGCCCTGGCAGAAAGCCTCGGGACATCCTCCGCAGGGATCTCATGAATAGTCCAGACATGCATTTTAAGATTCATGTGTCATTTTAGGAACGCTATCCAGCACTTCTGTCCTATTGTTTTCCCCTCACGAAGCCTGGGCTTCGGGGGCCGGCCCCAGGCCCTGCAGTCCTGCGTGTGCGGAATTTAAGTTGACTAACAGACTTCCTGAGCGCGGAGACTCCCCGCGACTGGACAAAGCCCTGTCACCCTGGTTTCCTAGTGCCGGCCGGAGCGCCTGGCCTGGAAAGTGGCTCTTCATCATCGGTATTGACTGGACGGGTTAGTGCTGGAGGGATGACTGTCACAAAATACAGGTGTCTCCTGGGTTTCCTTACTGCAGTTAATCAAAAGGAGCTACTCTGTTCTCGTTGTAGACAATAGGAGTGTGGGTTTTGGTGAGCACGCAGAGGGAGCTGGACAACTGTGGGGCTCATGGGCTCATGTGACGCAGATATTTTACAAAAAACATAGAATAATACATGTTACTTATGTAACATTTACATTAACCGTAATGTATGTTTATTGTAAATGTTTTGAAAATATAGATGAACCTAAGGAGACGGGGGGAGGGGGCAATAAAGAAAAGAAAGGTTCTTTGCCATTAGTATTGTAGTATATAAACTACAACTTTTTTTTTTTTTTTTTTTTAAATATATCTTTATTGATTTCAGAGAGAGGAAGAGAGAAGGAGAGAGAGATAGAAACATCAATGATGACAGAGTCATTGATCGAGCCCACAACCCGGGCATGTGCCCTGACCGGGAATCAAACCCTGATCGCCTGGATCCTAGGTCGATGCTCAACCGCTGAGCCACGCCCAGCCAGGCTAAACTACAACATTCTTAAAAAATTATTTTTAACCAATGGCCGGTGATCTAATTCTCCTTTATAACCTGATTTGTAACTTACCGGCATCATACCATAATTTACCGTATTACCAAGTGTTCATCCCCGTATCACTTTCCCGCAGTGTTTTCAGTGATGATGAGCTTTTCATTGAATGGATGTTCAACATGGGACCAGTCAGTTGTGCGCGAATCTCCTGTTGTGTCCCAGTTAAGGTTGTGGCCCCTCGTCTCTTTGCTGCACTCACGCCTCGTTTCTGGAACTACATCCCCCTCATCCGATTTCTCACCTCCCCACCTTCTTGCCGTCGGCCCCACGTGCAGAAGTGAGGAGGAGCCCCAGGGTGCAACTGTGCTGAGTCCTTAGAAAGTGGGAAGACGTGGTTTGAGGACAGACCACTGTGAAAGGTGCCCCTTTCATCGTTACAGTAAATGTGTGGTCTGCGTTACATCGTTCCCTTCTTTGTATTTGGAGTGAGACGTGAACAGGTTTACGCAGGCCTTTGTGAAGTCACGGTCACGAGTCCGTGATGCGTAAGTACAAAGTGGGAATGTGCCATTCACTCACGCACATGCTGGGAGGGGGAGTGCCCTGTCCAGCGTGGGGGCTGGAAAAGCATCTGCCTGGTGGCCCGAAGGGTGGCCTCCAAGGAGGGGATGTGTCTAGTTGGAAGGGAAGCCCAGTCCTTCGGTGCTGAGTGAACTGGCACTGAGGCCATTAGGTGGCAGAGGCCTGGGTAGGGGAGAGGGGAGGTTGAGGTGACAGCTTCATCTTCAGGTGACTTTTCGCCTGGAAGAATGTTTGGGAAATGGTTTCCGTTTCTGCGTTACTATATTCTAATTAGTAGTTGTGCCTTCTGCTATCAATAGCCAGCAGAGTGTTCTGTTTTGTTTTTATAAAAGAACCTTGCATTAAACATTGGGAAGAGACTGGGCTTGGAGGCTGCTCTGCCCCTCTGAGACTCAGGACTTCTTTTTGAAGAGGACAGGAATCAGCCAGACACCGTGTCGTTCGAAATGAAGACGATTTTACAATTCATTATCTCAAAGTTAGCTTTTTACTAGATCACTTTTTAAAATTTATATGCATTTTAAAAATCAGACATAATGAAATTGATGGATAGACTCTTCAGGAAATAGATCGAACAATAGCATCTGGTTTTGTGCTTTTTTTCTTTATTGTTATTAAGGAATAGAAATACATACATATCTGCATTTTACATAAATAAGAGGGAGAGGAAACGCAGAGCAAATGATGTAAATTACCAACAGTTGGAGGAACTGGGTGAAGGATATTAGTTCTTTGTATTATCCTATAACTTTTCTGTAAGTTTGAAATTATGTTCAAAGAGAGAGTTTAAAAAAACGTCATTGTTCACGGCTTTGAATTAGGCAGGAACCAAGGAGTTGAGGGCAGACCCTCGAAGAAGGCCTGTTCCCCGTGTGAATGCTGGGGCTTCCTGCTGCTGCGGAGACCACGGCCTAGAAACCAGGGGTCCGCGGCGACACTTCCATGCAGAATTTCCTTCCCTGGCAACTCTGTTAGCGAAGGGGTCATCCTACTTACGGCTGCTTGATGGGAAATCCATAACAGAGCCCTCCTTACTGCGGGACCACAGTTGGCATTTTAAATTAATGCTTCTTAGGAGAGCAAAAGACAAGGAACCTTGGAGGAGCTGAGAGCATTTTTCTCAGGGCTCCTGACTCCCAGTGGAAGCTACCCAGATAAAACAGCTCAGTACTTTGAAATTTTAGGGGAAACAAAATTTTAATCAGCCTGCCACCATCTCATTCATTGTTGGGAGATGAAAAGAGCGGAAATCAACATCCCTTCGAACTGTGGATGCTGAGGATTTGTCAGATTCTGAGTTTAACACAGAACGAGATTTCGTTTATTTTCTCTTTATTTTTTCTTTCTTTGCGTCCTTATAGGTCTTTCGGTCTCTTCTTTCCTTCCTTCTTTCTTCCTCCTGATCCTCAACTCAAGGGGGAAGTCATGGGACAATAGAAGACGTACACGCTCGGGAGCTCTGACCTACGCAGGCCTGGAATCTGAGTGAAACCAACTCTCCGACACGCAGCTCCGAAAGCAGGGGCTGCCGGATGACTCAGGACTCGGGCCATTGTGTTCTGCGGGTCCCCTGTTGAGACCACACCTCTTTACTGGTCCAACTTTTATGTAGCTAGATTCAAAGCAAAACGTTGTTTCTTCCAGAGAACAAGTAATTTCCTGAAAATGAGTAATTAAAGGCCTGCAGCCCTCTAAGGAATGTTCGGGCCTCCATGAGCTGTACTTCCTTCGGTGGAAAACAGACGCGTGGCCCTGAACTCGCAGCGCGGATCCTAACGCCCCGATGAGGCCCCGCGTGGCGTCTGTGTGTGCAACAGTCCTGTCGGGCTGTGGTCTGACGTTCGCCGGAGTGGGACCAGCTCGCTGACACTTTAAAGCATTTGTAGTGATTTTCGTTATTTGGGTTTTAACTAGACGTTTGAGAGCAAGGATTTGACAGGTTCATTTTCCTCTATTTTTCTCGCCTGCTTTAATTCTAGCGCTTTTGTGTTTTCAGCGGGTTTACTGTGGAGCAAATAAAAATGACGTGTTTGGAGGGAAAAAAAATGAAAGGGTTCAGGACACTCACTGGACACACAGAATAAGTGAAGGTGGTGAACACCCAGCAAGCCAGTGGCCATTATTAAACCTCGTCGTGAAATCCGTTCTACCCGCGAGGTTTCCTTTCAGGAGAAAGGGGCAGAGGGGAGGCTCCGGCCCTGGGTCGCAGTGGGGTGGCAGATCCCGAGCTGGGGGCTGCGCGGGCCTGGCACCCAGCTGCGGGTCCCCGAGGTGCAGGCAGCCCTGTGAAGCCACTCGGAGTCCCGCCACACCTGCATCCTGCCTCGGCCCAGCGTGTCACACGGCGGCACCCCAGGTCACACCTGCTGTGGCAGGCCTAGTCACAGGCAGTGGCTGCCTTTATTTTTAATAATTAAAAAAAATCTCCTGGCTGCATATCATCAAGAAAAACAACATTGTTTTCAGGGGCTCTTATCTCTCCACTCCCAAATATCCTGTTTCTTCGGGTTGGGCGGCCAGGACCAATAGAAACCTCTTCCTGCCATTGGCTGACTTCATTTCCCAGACTTAGCACAATCTCATCCGCTCTAAACAACCTCATCAAAACTACTTTCTGGTCAGAGAGAAGCAATAATTATTATTAACATTTATTAACGATCAATAAACTTGATCGCATTATGGCCAGCACTATTAAGGTAAGGAAAGGGTTCCTTTTCGTTTGACAAAATCTTGTGCTTGTTGCTCTTTTCTTTGGTTTCCTTTATCAAGGCAGATAAGTTGGGATTGGGCAACACCCCCACTGCCACAATAGAGGACAACAAGATTTCCTTTGCACTGCGTAGTAAATTTCCTTTTTCCTACTCCAACCATCCGCACGGCTTAAAAACTTCAAACTCAGAAAAAAATTGGGGTTTCTAAATTCACTGTTGAGTGCCGTGGATGCCTTCCGCGAAGGCTTTTCGGAGCGCGTCCGAATTTCCATTTTCTTTGACTCTCCCTAACGGTCCGGCCGTGTCTCTGCCGGACGGCAGTGGCCTCGGAGCGGTTGGAGGGCAGGGTCGAAGGCGAGGATGGGCTTGTCAGTGTTGATCTTTCGGATGCTGTGGGGAGTGAGTCCTGAGCACCAGGGATGCCCGCCCGTCCAGGTGGAGCTGAAGAGGTACCTGGCCAGCGGCTGCTGGTCATGGGACGTGCAGATGTTGGCTTGATTTTTTGGATCCTTCATGCTGAGAAGGGAGCGTTCTCCTAACTCAAATGGTGGTGACTCAGTTTGTTCGGTTATGTGTTTGTCTTTAATAAAATACCTACCTCTCTGAGCACTGTGAGTAAACTTTCTTCTCAGGGATGTTTGGTTTGCGGGAACCGGAGAGGAATGGCCTGTTCGTTCAGTTCTCTGTGCCGGGGGGTGTGAGGTCTGATGTGTTTTTCTTGCAGATGTGTCTGGTGTATAGTATACAGAGGTGAACGGGGGTGTAAATCTATATAGGTGAAACCTAAATGTGGCCTCATTCCTGGAAGTGAAACCGATTAATTGTTGGTGCAACTCAGCGGCAAAGAGTCCATGAAGTGCCCTCTGTTAAAATATGTTCAAGGCCACCGTGCCTTGGCGACATTTGTAGAAATGAGAAAAGTCAGCAGCAGATCCTGAAAGGAGGGAAAAGGTAGGTTTAGTGACTGCTTGCCTTTTGTTTGGTGGCGCAGAGGTGAGAGGCACTAGGCTGTGTTTTCATCAGCGGTTTTAGTTCATTTGAAAGCTCATGAAAATGGAAGTTTGTCCAGAATTGGGCCAAGGCGTTTTCAAAAATCTTCCTTGGTTTGGTCCTTTGGTAATCTGAAATTGTTTGTATTAAGGGATTCAGTGAACATCCATCGTATAAACTGTTTTTCAGAAGCTCCGTTCCGTTTTCTCTCTCAAGGTATGTTTTATTTTTCAAGGTATGTTCAATAATACAGAAAAGAATTCATGCATCAAAGACTTCCACCTTAGAGAGTTTTTTTTTTTCTTTCACTTCAGGGATTGGAACCTGCTGAAATGCAACTCTCATAGAAAGCTATCTGAGCAGAAATTACGTTATAGCCCAGAATGCTACCCTTTTTATCCGTATTTTCTCCTTTAATTAAGTTTATATTTCATAGCAATTGAATCAGATATTCTTTGTAAAGCCTGAATAGCTTGAGTACGATTTTATGTGTGTGTGTGTATTTCCAAAAAAGCCGTGTATTAAAGACCATGAAAATAACAGGCCGTTCTTCAGAGTGTGGGTGGGTGGGTACTTTTTGCAAAACACAGGTTTTACGTTTCTGAAGATCTGAAGCTATTCTCGAAGGTGGAAGGTTTTGTGACTTTCAGAATAAATTTTGGGAAATAGTTTCCACTTGTCTCGGATACTATGCTTGCTTTCACATTTTATTACAGTGCATTATCTGTGCATTGTCTGTATCTCAAGTGAGCTTTTAAAATGACGTCAAGTGAATTCCTTTTAATCCCTTAAAACAGAATCGCCCCCCTTTATAGGTAACTTCCTCTAGGACTTGTTTCTGTTAACCTTCCTGGGCAGAGTCATGAGTTGGTTTTACTGACTTGTTTATGTTTTAATGATGTGAGTGCAAAGCTCACTCGGCCCAGGGAAAGCTGAGGCTGTGCCCTGGAATTAGGAAACGGTTTTTCCTACAGGCAGTCTCCAGTCTCGCACGCACTCCAGGTTTGGTTCTTTCAGTAAATAAACCCATCAGTCGATGAAGAATCAACTGCACTGACTTGCAGTTGGCGCTCCACACCGGAGTGGGGCCTTTTCGCATTAATATGAGGCCCTACGAGGAGCTGGGAAAAGCTAACTGTTTTCACCCTGCCTCTGTGATCCTCACCGTTATTTCCCCCCATCAGTTTGGAATTGGGAACACGGTGTTTATTGGAAGAAGTAAAGGAATTTTAGGAGCTTACGTGACAGTGTCCGTTTATCGCTAAGTGGCCCTGGATTTTAAGGTCAGATGACGCGTTGTAATAAAACACACAGGCGTTGAGGGTGAGGTCCCCGCGTGCAGTTCACGGGTCAGTTTTGGTTCTGTGCCACCAGACAACACTGAGGGGTACTCAACTCCCCTCCCCCGCTTCCCCCAAAACAGCCCCCCGTTTTCCTGTAGACTCCAGGGCCTGCTGTGAGCCCTGGAACTTGATTGTGTTTCTGTTAGGGTTTTTAGTCCAACCCCCCGAGACTTCCCTGACCCCTTTGTTAGGCGCCGGGCCTCTTGGGAAGTCTGACGAAGCCTGCAGGCCCCCTCAGAAGGCCGCGTTTACGGGCAGGCGGTGCACTGCAGGGCCTGGGACAGGAGGAGCCAATTCTAGTGAAAGTCCTGCTGTCCCCAGACTCCTTGGGTGGTCCAGGAACCCCCGGTAACAGCCCCTGATTCTACAGTTTAATGGTCTCGAGTCTTTAAAAAAAATGGGAGGGTGGGGATTTTCCTTGATCCCAGCGATCTGGGGCTGAAGGACGTGGAGAGCCAGCCAAGCACACAGCCTGCTGGGGTCCCGCCCGGTGTGGAAAGTTACGAAGAGGCTCGCTGAGCAAGAAGCTTGGCTGCTTCAATGAGCTGCTCAAACAGGCTGCTCCCTGACTTAACAGGGGCTGGAGGGTCTGATGGAAACTGCACCGTGAAGTGTTAATTTAAGAACATACGGCATGCCCTGCACCCAGCAGACACTCAGGAGTATTGGCTATTAGGCGTCAACACAGACGCTTATTAAAAAACTAAGGTTTCTATGAAAAAAGTTCAGCTCCGCAGAGGATTTTGATGGACGTGGTGAATGAGTTAATAGCTCCAGGTTTGTGATTTTCATCAACCCGTCGGCTTACGAGGAGTAAGAACGGCTTCATCTTTTGTCACTTGGGCGGGGGGGCTCTGTGACAATGGAAGGGATGTATCTATGTAAGATGCTGCTGATGCTCTGCTCTGCAGATACCATGTCCCCAGAGGAAGCCCTGGTCTCCTGTCCTTGCCTAAAAGTGGAATTTCAGGCCACTGTTTAAAAAGGCTCGCCTCGTGCGTTCCTGGTGGCTCCAAACACGGTTTGGTTTCTGGGGAAGCAGCAGCTTCTCCCAGCTCCCTGAGCCTGCGTGTGCCCTCGGCCAGGGCTCCCTGACTCAGTCACCCGGGGAGCGGAATGGGGAGCCACTGGATTTGTGGGTACCCTTTCCCATGAAATACCCTGACAGAGGACTGCCAAGCTCTCAGAGAGTGTTCTGAAAGTCTGAACCATTTCTTAATTCTATTTTCTTTCAAGTGATTATTTCATTAGTATTTGTTTTTTTGCAAAACACACTTTTATTTAAAAGAAAACCCCACAAACACACTCCTGCATGTGCTTGTTAACGTCTCTTGAAAAAGCACACATAAAAATGAAGTAAATCAGGGAAAATATTGCTGCTTAGAGCTTCAGGATAAGCGTCCCTCTTTGGGCGTGCAGCCCCACAGCAGACAGTCCCACCTGGCAACTCGGGAACTGATTGGGCGGCCGCTGCAGAGGGGACACAGGGCTCTGGGGCCCTGGGACAGCTGGAACTAGGGAGCTTCTCTGAGGTGTAAGATCTCAGAGAGTTAATAGCTCCAGGTTTATGATTTTCATCAACCCGTCGGCTTACGAGGAGTGAGAATGGCTTCATCTCTTGTCACTGGGGGGGGGAGGGGGGGCTCTGTGACAATGGAAGGGATGGTGACAGTCTCCAGCCCTTCCAGGGCTGGTAGCACGCTCCACTGGGGCAGGATCTTTTCTCTAAGGCCAGGGGATACTCAAATGCTACAGGGGACTCATCCCTCCTTTTGCTAGGGCAGGATGAGGACAGCTGTTCTCTGGCCCTGAGATCTCTGTTCTTATCTTCTGTGGCCACAGACACCTGCATTTGAAGCCATGCAAGTCACGTGACCATCCTGGGCAAGGGACCTAACCTGTCTGACCTCAGTTTCCTCACCCATAAAATGGGATTATAATGGCTGTCCTGTCCTGTCTCGTGCTGGTGCTAGTGAAGGTTGGGAGAGCCTCTGGTAGGTGCTCAATACACGGCAGCTGCCATCAGTCCGTTCCTAAGAACTCGCGCTGTCCTTCTGGCCCGGCTCTGAACTCTCTCGATTTTTCCGTTACCCCGCTTCAGGTGCGAAGTCCAGAGCCACACAGATTTTGTTCCAAAGCTTTTGAGGAGGCAGAATAACAGGGACCCTTGTGCATGTCAGGGAGGCACACTGGGCCTGGGAGGCCGCAGCCGGGGGAGGTCAGGAGGCGGGAGCTTGTCGCACCCTTGAATAAGGGCGTGACACTGGGCAGGCGCCACGCAGCTGGCAGGCTGCGGGCTCTGTGCTGAAGGGCAGAGGCCCGCGATGCCTCCCCATCCTGACTGGGGCAGGAGCAGGGTACTGGAAGGCCTCCACTCTTCTGTATTCTCAGTAATTTTGAAAAATGCACTTTGTTGTTTTGTACAAATTATAGTACTAAAACATTCTCATTGTAGAGAAAATGAGGGGGAAAAAATTGCAAAGTCAATACAAATTGCTCCTAATCCCGCTCAGCCAGAGAAAATGACTAACATCTGGTGTCTCCCTACTGTGTTTCTGTCTGTCTTTCTGCCTACCTGTCTTGCTTTTCTCAGTAACATTGTTTTTCAAACAGTTCCCCGTGTCACTCAAAATATTTGATAAACAGAATTTTTATGCTTAAGTATATTCCATCTAAAATAATAATTTATATAACCAGTATCATGTTGTAGGAAATAATACTGCTTTCGGTTTTTCACTAACTACATTGCAATACATTCTTTAATTTTTAAAAATTCACTTTATTAGTACTGGTGCTCAGGAAAGGACTTATTGAACCAATGGGTATGCATAGTTTTTAAGTCTCTGCCAAATTTAAATATTTGCTAATTAAAAAAAAATTGGCCCGTTTCCTCTCTGGAAGGGTTGTGCCAGTTTCCACGTCTTTGAGCCACAGATGAGGCCAGGCTCCCTGCACGCATAACAACTCTGAATGTTTTACCCTTTGAATCTTTGCCATCCTGATCGGCAAGCATGGAATCTCACTTTTATTTGTGTTTCCTTAATTACAGCACTTCGTCCCATTTCAGCTGGTGGCCCCTGGGGCCTCCCCGGAGCCTTTCTCCCTCATTCGTTCACTCCTGTTTATCAGACCTCTTTCCCACGTATTCCCCCTGTTGAACTTGGCTGAGGCGTGTTTCACGAAGCTGAAGATCATTCCTCATCCTGTCCACTCGCTCCTGCTTCGTTTCTTTCTTGTCAGCACCTTCTCCTGGCTCTGCTTGCGTTTGTGAGCCCTGCACAGACCTTCATGTGTACCCGCGTAAGCTGTGCAGCCTGCCTTTAGTGACAGTCCTGTCCATCTCTTCTGTGTCCCCAGCAGTGACTGGCAAACTGTAGAGGTTCAATGAAAATTCATCGAAAAAATAACTTTTAGTTAAGATCCTTTGAAGTCCTAGAGAAAATGAGTATACTCTCCCGGAGGGCAGCTTATCCCGCAGTTCTAAACAGGGTAACGTTGGTATCGTAGGCATTAAATAGAAGTCCTGTTTCTTTAGACCTAGTTCTCCTGGTCAAGTAAAAATTAAATAGAATTATGTTGATGTTTAAAAGAGCACAGGAAAATATTTTTAAAAGGTAGCTATTGTATCTTGAGTTTATAATCCCAATGAACATCATCAGGACCACTGGTTCCATGCCCTGCTCTGCTGGGCGCTCCTGTGATCTCATGTGGTACTCGCGCAACCTGGATGCTGCTGGGTTTTGTACCAAGAGAGGATTAAAGAGGTTGAGAGTATTGCTCAAGTCACACAAATCTCTTCGCTTCCCCTCCATTTATCATCAGTTGATCTCTTTTTCCTGCTGCTATTGGCCCTAGCCTCAAAGATTAAATTGCTGTGCAGGAAAAAACGATGTCCTCAATGATATAGTGATACAGCTCATTGAATAATGGAAAATATTATAATTGGCGAATTCATGTTACTGCTCTTGTATGAAAAAAGGTCCAGAGGCAACAATGATTGTACTCTTGGTGGCTGATGGAGAAAAAGTGCCAGAAAACTCAGGAGCTGAAGGCCTAGCACCAGATGCTATATTTGCCTGGTGCCCAGAATTCTTTCCATATTTGGCAGTTTCCAAGGGGCAGTGGTTCTAGATCCCAGACCAGCTGCTGATTTAAGTTTCCTCATCTCGAGTGTCAACTTCCTCACCCTCCTCTTGGCATCGAACATGAAAGTGCAGCTCACAGTTTTCCATCGGGCCTCACTGAGCCCTTCGGGGGCGTTTGTGGAACTCACTCCGGGAAGAGGGGTGATCTGCTGTTGCGCACAGATAAGTCCCAAGACATTTAGAAAAGAAAGGCCAAGGCCAAGCAGAATTATTTATTTTTAAAGCCACATCATTGTCCAATCATAACATTACCATCAGGGCTGCCTCTTCAGAGGTGTTTGTTCAAGATGATGCGTGTCCAATTCTGGAGAATATGCCCTGGCTGGTGCTGCCCAGTGGTTAGAGCGAGGGCCCACAGACTGCAGGGTCGAGGGTCTGATTCTGGTCGAGGGCACGTACCTCAGTTGCAGGCTCGATCCCTGGCCCTGGTCAGGCGGGGCACGTGCAGGAGGCGACCAATCGATGTGTCTCTCTCATATTCATGTTTCTCTCTCTCTGTCCTTCCCCCTCCCTCCCACTCTCTCTGAAAAATCAATGGAAAAAACATCCCCGGGTGCAGATTAACAACAACAACAGGAATTCTGGAGAATATAATAAAGAACATTTAGAACATATCATGCAAAGAACCCATACTCCTGTGTTGGGCACAGTCACCTTTCAGCCATTCTGCCTCCATGATTTAACGTCTCTCTTCCCATTTTTAAGTTACAGCATAGCAAATTGTTGGGTTTTTTTCATTGAACAACTATCGACAGAGCCAGCACAAAAGAGAGAATCCTCCCCCCCTTCATAGTCCCCCAAGGCCATGAATTCCAATCATCAGCCAATGGCGGGTTTGCCATCCCCTCCCCTTGGGGTCCCGTTGGGTCTTGCCCAGTTTCATTGTTTAAGGTTAACCGTATGCATGCGATGCTCACCTTTGAGGAAGAGGAAACTGTTGAAACAACACTTTGGAATTTGCCAACACAATTAGTTTGTGTCTCAATTTGAGGCACATTTCCCAAGATGTTGCTCCAAGTTTTAAAAAGAAATGTATGTGGTTTTATATTGCGAAGCCCTCTCTGGATCTGTGTCGTCTGTATGTGTTACCTGGTGCGCTGAGAGCGGCAGGCTCGTGAAGGTTAACCGGAGCAGGCCCAGCCTGCATTTATCTTACGCCCAGGGAGGCACTTGATTCTCGATTTCTCCACGGCACCCTTAAAATAGCCTCTGTGGGGAAGGGATTGGCCTTATCTTGCTCGCGAGGAAAGGGAGGCGGAGATGCAGAGGCTGGTGAGGGGAAGGGGAAAGGGGCTGGCCTGGGAGCTGGTGGCTGGAGCTGCAGCCTGATGCTGTGGGCCCTCAGCAGGTGGATTCACCTCTCCTGGCCTTGTCCCTTCTTGGGATCGAGGGAAATGGCCTTCCTCGCATTTCCTTGACGAGTCACTTAGCTCACAATAGCTGGGTCTTTCTCCATTGTAACAGGAGTTTCTGCTTCACGGGGTTATGGTGAGATGAATGGAGTTGGCCCACATGTGAAGTCCTGAATACGTGTCAGCGAATTTTATTATTCATTCAAGTCAGATTTTCCCTGCAGGACTAAAATCAGGAAATCCATAAAAGCTTTACTTTTCTTTCCATTTCTGCTACAGTTTGTGAATTGAGATTGTTTTAGGTAGCCAGTGTTCCTCTGACTAACATGTTCTTGTCTCTTTATTATGAAATAAAACCCTTACAGAACGGCGCGTGCTCGGTGCGAGGGCCGCTCCCTGCCGAGCCTGCCCCGGCCTCTGCACAGCCGGTGCTGGGAGACCTTCGAGTCCTTGTCGCCCTCTGCTTCCCTCTGTGCGTCTCACTCTCGAGTCCCTTCCCTCCTCTCTCTCCTGCTTTGGGAGAGCTGACGAGCCAGCGGGAGGTTTTATAACGTAACGAGGAGGAGGAGGAGCTCCTAGAACACCCCAGATGCTCAGGGGTTCCTCTCGGACCCGCTTTCACCCGCTTTGCGATGCCTCGCACAGGCACTGGGTCCCTTCCCCCATCCCAGGAAATCTGGCACAGTTTGGCTGCAAACCTTGAATCTGGACTAAAGAAATAAAGAGATTGAGCGGGGGGCTCTGCCTGGGCGAGGGCGAATCATCCAAAGCAGTAGCTACACCTCGACTTCTGCTTCCTCCCTCTCAACCTCATCTTGTGTGAACTCCTAGAGTTCGCAGCACATTTCTATTCACCTATAAAATACTGTCCAAGGTCCAGTGCAGGTGACGTTGTGACTTCTGAATGATCCGTGCCACCGGTGTGTGTGAACATGGAGAGTCCTGCTGGCTTTACCTGTGAGGCCAAAGACCGTGAGCTCTGTGAAGCGCGTGTTAAGCAGAGCAGAGAAATAGCCCTGGCGTTGCTAGAGTAGCTCCCAGTGGAGCAGGCCACCCTGTGTCTTGGGCCCCTGAGACAGCCCCTTCTGTCCTACCCAGAAAGCCAGTGGCAGGGGCTCGCTCACTACTGGAAGCACAATCAGATTGCAAACAGTTTTGATAAGAAGCGGGTTATGAAATAAGTGCACGTGCGTGTTTTCAAGCCTTGTTCTTGGGAGATGGAAAACATCTTTTTTTAGACCCCGTGTTTACTGCTTTGGTAAACAGTAAAATGCTGCTGTAGCAATTACCTTGAGGATAAAGGGCTTGTAGACAGATACTTCCTGCGCCCGCTTCCGACGCAGATAGCCAGGCCGGCCAGGGCCTCGGGCTGCGGGGAGGGCTCCGGTGGAAACTTCCTCTGCGGGAGCGGCCGCTCGCTCGTTATGGCCTCTCCTAGGGGAGTAGCCGGGCTGCAGATGCCCAGGCAGAAGTCTCTGTCTTGAAGTAGGTAAAAATAGGGTGTTTCTAAAGCAGTGGCTTCAGCCCCTGGCCCTCATCCTTGGTCTTGTCCATTGCTGGTTTCTAGGGAGAAGAGTGTAACTGGACTAGATAGGTCTGTGAGTGAGCTGCGTGCCCCGCAGGCACCTCGGCCTCCTTTTTATCACAGGGAACGATGCACGAGTCTGCTTTTGTATTTGCTGGGAAATGAGCCACTTTGAGATCCAGTGGGAAGTTTTTTCCCCTGGTTATTGAGTGTAACGGTCATTTTAGCTTTTTCTTTCCTTAGCCAAGCCAACATCACCAGATTTGGGTACACAAATCTCAGGGCACAGATTGTTCTCTGTGCTGATTTTACACTGGTTATTAAATCCCAATGAGTGCATTGTTTAGGCCCTTTGAACCAGAGCAAATAAAAGCACACCACACAAACACTGAACAATAGGGAATCATCAATTATCCATCCACAGGATGTGTCCCTTACCGACTGGCCCCTTTGTAGGGGAAAAAATACATCAAGTCAACAAACAGTAACACTGAACAATAAACTAAATAAAATAAATAGCACCCGAAAGCCACACAACTGAAGCACTGGCAAAGTGCCACCGAGCGATGTTTACCTACTGCAAGCAAGGAAACCTGCGGCTCCACCCAGATCGCCCGTGGGTCCCTGAGATAATCAGAAAACAGAGTGGCCCTGAAGTGTTGGCTCATGTCTTGGTAAAACACCTCCTCTGATGAGAAAGTGCCTGTGAGCTTTGCATTGCAATGGACTAAAGGGCCAAGGGACAGTCTTCATTCAGCACAGATTCTGTAGGTGAGGATGACTGACAGGCAGGGAGGCAGAGAGACTGACCCCGAGAAGCTGCCAGACAAGGTTAGATGCAGTCATGTCTTAGGAAGGTGCTAGTCCGTGAATATACGCCAGTGATTTTATCTACACACTCAGTACATGTACTTTGGTTGAGTTGACACGAAATGACCCAAAGAGGTATTCTCTTTGGGGGACTCATTTGTTTATATACCTTGGCTCACTGTACAACCTCAGGGTCCTTCTGTTTGAGTGACGACTGCTCTCTTCCTCTGCATTTGTTCCCCCCATGCCTCTATGGTGCAGCCTTGTTAGCTGTTAGTGAAACTCTGAGAGGCATCTCCTGAATCCCCCAACATGTTTCCAGATGCTTCCTCACTGCTGCTGCTTTGCACAATGACTGCTCTGACCTCCCGAGGCTGTACTGGTTCCAGAGCCCTGGGAATCTCAGTGTGTGATGCTGGGGCAGGGCCGTCCAGCAGACACACTCATCTTTGGTGCCAGATGGAGTGGCACCCCTGTTGGCATTCCCCCTGAGAATCACCACCGTCCGCCTGAGGATTGGGCTTGTTTTTTTTTTAAGCCTGAAGTGAGTACAGGTCCAGTATATCCACTGAGTAACATATTATTCAGACAACCACAGTCAAGCTGTGTTCTTTTCCCCCATTTCAAAAATAATTTTTGTAGGCGATTAGGAAATAAAAATTTAGAAAAAAATTAAAATGATTGATAATACATCATCGAGAGTCTTTTAAGACTTTCTTCTTTTGGATTTTGGGAGTCATCTTTTGAAGGGACTCCTCCAATATGCTTTGGGTATTTATAGTTTCTTCTAAAGAGATGCAAGTAGTTCCCTATATGTTATCTGTTTTTATCTCATGCTATTCCTTGGAGGATAGTGGAGAAAACATAGTAGAGTCACCATCGAGAGTCCATTTACTTGGTTTAAGCAACATGTTAACCAGACTTCGAGCAGCTGAACTCAGCTGCATTTTCATGAGCTCAAGAGACCAGTAGTTTGAGGCTCCAATAAAAAACCAAGATAGGGGACTGTGAGATGTCTATGGTCTCTCCCTGAGCCTCATCTCTGTCCTGTGCCAGTGAAGGGACCAGTTCATACAATGTGGAATGACAGCTGGTGTCTGGAGTGGCCCTGGACTGGAAGGAAGGAGTCAACTGCTGTTTTGAACTAAAGACTAGAGCTGGCACTCTCTTTAGAGAAGGAGAGCAGGCATCTACTGAGTGATCACATTGCCCGTCAATGTCCATCATTCAGAATCTATGGGACCTTACTGACCACCAGAGACTCTCGCCACACCGGTTGTTAAAGTTTAGTGCTCCGCGCCTTAAGTTATACAGCTGTTGTCTTGTAGTCTTGTATCTGCACTGACCATGCCTGGTAAGAAACAATCAATGTCTATGCGATAAATATTCCATAAGTGAGTGAACATCTGCTTGGATGATAAATGCATGAGTGAGCGCATTTGTTAGTGAGGTGGTACCTGATACCATGTCATAAAGAATTCATTCGCTTAATCCAGTGAGGAGTTATTTTTTTAAAATCTGTTTTTATTGATTTCAGAGAGAGGAAGGGAGAGGGAGAGAGAGAGAGAGAGAAACATCAACGATGAGATAGAAACATCAATGATGAAAGAGAGTCATTGATCGGCTGCTTCCTGCACACCCCTTCCACCCGAGCATGTACCCTGACCGGGAATTGAACCATGACCTCCTGGTTCATAGGTTGACACTCAACCCCTGAGCCACGCCGGCCAGGCCAGTGAGCAGTTATTGACTTCTTACATGCAAAGCATCATGTTAGTGGTCCCTAGAAGGTATGAGAGAAGCTATGCTTCTTGACCAGGAGAGAATTATCACTGTGTCTTGGGAGCAGTATCTTGCATGCTTCTGTGGTCACATTCGAATGCCTAGTGAGACGTCAGTGCGTGTGTGACCTGAAGAGCTGCCCGTGTTTGGGAAGGCGGGCTGGTGGTGCAGCCGCCCAGAATCTAGTTGGATTCTGAACGTTTGTGAGCACGTGACTTACGAGCTCTCGCTGTGTCTGCTGGGCCAGAGTTGGAGACACTTCCCACTGACACCTACAAGCAGAAATCCAGCCTTCAGAGCCTGCATTTTGTTACATGACACTTGTCTGGATGAAGCCACAACCCAAGCAGGCTTTTTGTTTTTACTGAGAGGCCACACCTCCCAGTGTTTACATATCGGGGCTTTGCATTGGGTCATCTAACTGTTCAAGTGTTACAAACCCCTGAAGTCATAAGAAGCTGTGTTTAATGGACTCTGATGGGCACTGTTTGCTTTTCTTTTGCTGCTGTAGCCACGCCTTTGAATTCTCAGTGAAGCTGTAACTTAATCTCTTGGACACATCTACTGGTGTCCAGTATGGTCCACACCAAGGGTTTCAATGTTCATTGGTGATTGGGCAGCGCCTCCAGCACTGTCATTGTTATATAAATGGCATCTGCAATAGCAACGATGTGCTGGAACATGTTCATGAAAAGCTGAGCTCTTTGTATCCAATTGCAAGATAATCCACTTTATAATAATGATTAACTTTAATAGCCTTTAACATTCAATTTAGCTAAGCCAGATAATAAAATGGAATTTCCTACTGAAATGTTCTGTTTAACCAATAGATTATTTAACTTAACGAGCCTTACTGGTCAAACTGTTATATATATAAGCCAAAGAAAATGTGACCTTCGTAAAACCTGAAGTATTCTTTTATCTTGGGGAGATTGTTTTTTATGAACTGTGTTTCAATCTAACAATTTCACAGTCTGCCTCACCTTGTTTCCCCAGGGCCGAGCATAGTTCTTGGCATATAAAGTGCTTCTCCATAAATATTCGCTGAATGAATGAGCATGTGAGTGAACGACCAAGTGTGGAGGGAAATCTTTCCTTGGGTGAAGTATGTCTTCAGCAGTGTATGTGACTAAAGACTTGGTCCCTCTCCCAGCAGAACTATCATCTAGTTGCTTAGGAGTTGAAGAAAAGGAAGCAGTTTTTATTTGGGAGTCAAAAAGTTGGAAGAGCCTGCAGGTGTGGCTCAGTGGTTGAGCGTCAACCCATGAACCTGGAGATCATGGCTCTGTTCCCGGTCAGAGCGTATGCCTGGGTTTCGGGCTTGATCCCCAGTAGGGGGCGTGCAGGAGGCAACTGATCGATGATTCTCTCTCATCATTGATGTTTCTCTCTCTCCCTCTCCCTTCCTCTCTCTGAAATCAATAAACACATGTTAAAAAAAAAAAAGTTGGAAGAAACCCGATTGATTATCTAGGATTCCAGTGTTTCCCAACCCAATTATACTTTGGATCACTACACTCTTAATATCTTTTAGGATAATTAAAAGGGCTTTTGTTGGGAGTAGACATGAAGCAATCCAAATTGGGACTAATTTGCCCACAAATGTTGGTCGGAAAAACATGCTAAAGAAATTATATTTTAATTTCCATTTTTAAAACTTCTAACATTATTTTCAAACAAAACCTTGAGAGATTTAAAGACATTTGTCAAAACACATCCCCACATGATTGTCATTAGAATGTGGACTAGACATTTCCCCGCAGTGGACCAGGAGCCTTTTTCCTAAGCAGAAAAATCAGGGCATGGTCAGACAGGGGAGTTTCCGTGAAAAGGTTTTACAAAACCAGTGGGATCCTGAAAAATTCAGGCTCTCGGGTCTCTGGAACCAGGAAGGTCCCTGATTCTTGGCATAGTCTGGCGTACTTCTGAAAGCTGTACTAATTCTATTAATCAAAGCAAGGGCCCTGGAGTGCCCTAAAACAGCAACACTTTTGTTAAAAACACCATCCCCAGCAGTATATTAGTTTCCTAGGGCTGCCATAGCAAATTTCCACAACTGGCTGGCCTAAAACGGTGGAAATTTATTGTCTTGCTGTTTTGGAGGTCAGCAGTCCAAATCAGGGTGTTGGCAGAGCAGGGTCCTCCCAGAGGCTTTGAGGGACAACCTGTCCCAGGCCCCCTCCCAGCTCCTGGTGGTTCTCACAGCCCTCGTGTTCCTTGGGTTGTAGCGGCATCACTCCAGTCTGTCTTCAGGTCGCCGTCTTCTCTGAGTCTTTGTCCTCCTGGGTCTCTTATGAGGATGCTCTTGTTGGATTTAGGGACTACCCTCCTCTAGTGTGATCTCGTCTCAGTCCTTACCTTAATTCCACCTGTGAAGATCATTTTTCCAAATAAGGTCACTTTCTGAGGTTCCAGGTGGATGTGGCAGAGGGGACACTGTTTAATCCACTGCAGGTAGGAAGGAGACAAAATGGGTTTCCAGGGTGGCAGCTTCTCTTCTGGACGGCGCTCTCCTGTTAGCAGAGCAGGACGCCGCTCGCTGAGGAGGCCTAGCCCCTGAGGTGCTGATGCTGGGAGCCTTACGTTCCTCCGTACGGGTAAATCACTTACGTGTAGATACCATTTTGGAATATGAGAATGCAGTGAGTTTCATTGAAAAAACTGTACAGCTTCACAGCATGAACGTCAGGCATGTCATCGCTGATCAAAACAAAAATCACTGTCAGGCAGAGTGTTCACCCCGCAGCCGTTTCAGTTTCACAAGATACCGAGTTTGATGCTGCGGTTTCCCTTATCTCACAGTGCTGCTCGGTCAGTGTCAAGAAGTGCACCAAGGTTAGGGCCCCGCCCGCCCCTCGGTCCCGTGGGGATTTGCTGCTCAGGCAGCCGGTCATCCTCGGTTATCCTCATGCCACCTGCTCCGTCCAGACGAATGGGTGAAGGTGCTGTTGGCACCTTTTAAGAATTATGCACGTGTCCGTCTTCCCTCAAGTCTTCCAGTTGAGCACATGCTTCTAAGACGGACTCGTAAAACGGTGGCGTGGCCTGTGTTTCTGCCCAGGCGCTACGGTTTCATTGTTGTCTTCTGCCTCTGGTACCTGCTGAAGTTACATACACAGAGGATTTGAGCCCAGGAACTGGAGCTGCCCGCAGACATTCTGGTGTTAGGTGTTGTCAAACGGATCTGACTCCGAGCCAAAAATTGAACTTCATCTAACCGCTTACTTGGAAGGCTCTGCAAGGTTTACTTGGGAAAGAAATGTAGATTTACATTGAGAACCAGATCAGGGGCTCTTGCCATGCTGTTTGTGTGTGCCCCTGTCTCCTCCAAGGACACACGATGGTCACTTGGGGGTGAAAGCTGGCCAGCTCAGGTGCCTGTAGCTCATCCCCCCTCACCTTGGGCGAAGGCACCAGGAAGCTCCCACGTGGCTGGGAGAGTTGGACCATGGAATCCTTTGCTTGTATGTAACTTGCTGCCAATGCAGAGATGGTATAAATTACTGTGAGCAGGCGTCAGTCCCATGTGCTCTCTTTTCCCAGCTCCTGCTCTGGAGAGTAAGGGCTTCTTTCCCACTGCACGCAGGAGGAGGCAGGGACGCGCACAAGTGCAAGCCGGGAACGCAAGACCCTGGGCCAGGACGCTTTGCCCTCGGTGTACACCTTTGTCTTGTCACTCCCTAGTGCTGTTATTAGAGGCCGGGCTGGAGACCAGCGTGAGGGAGGCAGACCTTGGAAACTTAGCCTTCGAGTACAGACATCCCTGCGGCCTTGGATGTCATGACTCAGCTTCTGGAAAAAGAGAAATAGGGTTTGAAGGAGACGGAAGATCTAGTGTTAAGATGGACTGTTTTGAGAGCTGTCTTTGGCCATCATGAAGACTGGGGAGAGAGAAATTTGTTTAGAATATGGTAAAACCTAAGTGCAGTCACACTAGCAGACAGACCTGTTGTTTACACAGAGCATCTGCCCTCAGGTTCCTTTGCATCTGTGCTTAACTGCTCGTGTTCAGGGCCCTGTGTGGGGTGTGTCATGCACCCACATTGGTCTGTATCGACCTGTAAGGTAGATGGGTCTGATCCTTTATCATTAATACCATGGACACGGTGCAGCGGCTCAGTATAAAGTAATGCTAAAGCCAGCTATTGCCCGAGTGGCAAGTTGTATGACCTCCGAGATTTCTCTTCAGTGTTGTGAAAGCTATTTTTAGCCGTAGGGTCCCAACCACTCAGCATTTCCCATGGGCCAGCGCACACAGATAAGGTGAGATCACAGGTTTGCTCCCCGTGAAAGTGAATAACTTATTAGAGATAAAAAAACCCCAACACCTCCCTTCTGTGACCACAACTGCATCACTCATGCAAATACCTGTCGGGCTTGCAAGAGGAATCGAGTCAAGAGAGAAGATAGCTCAGTGCAAATATTCCTGCTGTTGGGCAAGAAGAAAAAAAGGAAAGAACACACCACCCAAGTGTGCTCCCATTAGCAGATGTGTTCCCACATGAAACCGACTCTGTCCAACGCCCCGAGCTAGTGGCTTTATGTAAGAATGCCCCGAGCGGTTTTCATGCGAATAGCTGCAGCTTGCTCAGACGGCGGCCCAGCTACCTGAGCTAGAGCAGAGCTGAGCCTCACCTTCCCCCTGGACTTTGTCATCCCAGCACATCTGCAGAAAGAGGCCGTTTACGTGAAATTCAAATCTGGTTGTTTAGTCTACAAGGCGGGGGGGAAGGCCTCTGTCTCTTTAATGTTTATAACGGTTGGACAGAGCTTGTCGGGTGAAGGTTAATTGCTCTCCAGTTTAAGCAGTTGTGTGCCCAGATGGGTTATCAGGGCTGAACACTCGTTACAAGATTAATCTCATTTCCGACAAGACTTCCCTTTCCTTCAACTGATTTTTGCCCAGCGATTGGAGCTGTCAGCAGCCGTTGAAAGAAGGGTGGATTACTCTGGGATATGAATGCTGGTGCGCGGGGAAACAATGCCGAGCGGTGTCCTATCTCAGGGAACATCTCCAGGAGAGCACATCTCAGGGGTGCTGCGAAGGCTAAGGCTTCTAAACAGCGGGGACAGCTGGGCCGCTTAGACCAGTGCTCCCTGAAATCGCGCGAGGCACTCAGCCGCCTCTTCGGTGCAGGACCTGCTCTTACGGGAGACAGGAGGCCTGCGCCTGCTTCTGCAGGTTTCATTACTGTGCTCTGATCACATCTTCTCCTGGGCCCCACTGCTGTGGTGGGGAGCTTTGTGCAGTGTCTGCAGTGAATTCTGTGGCCGGAGATGCCTCTCCTGAGACACCCCCCGCATTTAATTCCTGTGCGCATTTCAGGCTTCTGCTTAATAACGGGTTTCTGAGATACCATCACCACGTATTTGCCTAAAATCAGTGGGCAGATTTTAATTTTTTTTTTTGATAACTAGTAGCTTCATTTCTTTGGTTTGTCTCAAGACATTCTTCCACAATCATGGCCAAGAAGCTTTTGATCCCTGTGAGATTTGGAGTGTGCGAATCAACTCATTTATTTTTTTACTGTCTCTTGGGCACCCACTGTGGCCATGGGCATGCGGGACAGGCTCACTGGTTGCCTGTAGGGATGGGGGAGGGTGTGACAAGTAGAACATTGTGGAACAATGACAACTGACTATGTCAGGAGGTGAGGAGCAAGCATGACCCAGGCTGGTGACAGGGGGGCAGGAGCCCCAGTAAAGATCAAGTGGTGGGGGAAGGACGCCCCTAAGGAAATGTGAAAACAAGGCTTGGATGTCCCAGGAACTGTGTCATGGGCAGAGGGAGCAACAGGGGCCCAGAGGCAGGGATAGGCCTGGATGTCTTGAGAACAGCGACTGTATTTTGCAGGGGAGGGGAGGGGAGCTGTTTACAGGTGGTGGGCACCACAGGCTCTTGGAGCCTAATTTCTCAGAGGAAACCGTAAGAAAAACAATTCTTCTCTAACAAAGAGGACCATCTGCTTATGTTGTCTCCAGGGGCAGACTTGTACCAGGTGTGAAAAGACTGGGAAATGACTTGGCCATGAGGTGCCCTTTTCGGGAACCCAGAGCTAGAGTCATGGGGAGAAACTTATATAGGTTCCCTTCCCCTCTTCTTCCCATCTCCATACATTGCCTCTTTCCACGGGCTGGGCTGGTTTTCAGTAGTCTCCAGTTTCCTCTGTGCCATAGAGCCTTTGCAGACATTTCAGTCCTGGGCCACTGGAGCAGTGTGCTCTGAGGTCAAACACACACCCTTTGGAATTAGGCGTCTGGGTTAGGATTCTGACGCTTACTAGCATTATGCTCCAGGCAACGTGCTGAGCCTCAGTTTCCACATCTTTAAAGTGGGCATAATGGCAGTTCCTACTTTAAACAGCTAGCGTGCAGGTTAGATGTATGAATTCACATGGGCAGCTCTCACAGAGCCGGCCACGCTGTGATCGTGTCAGTAACGTTAGCGGTTATTCTTACGAAGATCCTGCATTGGCTGTTTCCCTTGCTTAGAGTCGCCTGTTTCCCCGAAGAAAGGAAGGATAAGTTATCATTAAGCCCAGAGACATTTTGGTTGGTTAGACTTATCACAGTGTTTCTCCAGAATAAAATAGATGGAGCTAAGCCTTTCACTGTGCCCTGCTTCCGTATTCTTCAAACAAGGGGCAGACAGTCACCGCCCTCCGCCCAGGCAGGAATCTCTGTTTTCCGTGGCCCTGCAAGACCAACTGTTTTATCTGTCCCACAAGCCATCACGTGGCTCAGTGAGATTTTTAAACCCACAAGAAGTGCATGGTTCTCAGGGCAAAAAGCTGAGGAAGAGAAAGGAGACAGGATGGAGTTCGAGTTGCTGGTGCACGGTCTCCTCTGGGCCTCTGACGGACTGTGACGCTGAGAGCAGGGGACAGGCCCGCCCCAGGGGCCCGTCAGGGCTCTGTTGCCTGAGCTCACCTGAGCCGAAGATGCTTGGCCAGCAGGCAGACTCTGCATCGTCTCCGAACACCTGTAAAGGTTGTGCCGAGTGGGACCCATCTGCAGGTGCTCTCCCTTCCTATTGAGAAACTGGCCATTTCCCGTGTCCCAAGGTCTTCTAAGGAATGCACAGCAGTGAGTGCTGGGTGGGGGTGGCAGTGGGGGTGGGAGAAGTGACAGGAAATTGTCAGGCATGACCATTTTGTCAGTGGATTCCAAGACCGACAATGGGCCTCACCTCTTACAGTTAGTCCGTGAATGACTCAGGCCTCACCAAGGACTGCCCCTCCCTCCCAGCTTCACTGCTGTTTGTGGGAAGGAAATACTCCTTAAAAGATAGACTTACTTGCGAGTAGGCTTCTAACCATTCTTTGTTAACCCTGATCTCATTCCATCTGAAGGGAAAAAAAACACCCTTAGCTTATTTTTTCAACTTCCTTCCTCTTCTGGTGTTATATATACATGTTTATTACTTATTATATATATTTATTATGTATAAAATATTTTAAAAATATGTGTATACCTGTTTTGTTCCAAACTCATTTGCTTTACATAGGTAGGACTTAAGTGAACTTTAAAATAATATCTATACCACCCATTAAAATGCAACCTCATTTCATAAAATAACAGTATCGCCAGACTGTCTCCCTCCCTTTCCGCAATCTCGACTATTTTTCCTTTTCCGTGAAGTGAGGGATGTTTCCTTCTAGACGTTTGTAAATGCTTCTTAATTTTTCACGCTCCCCAAGTTGAGTCAGTTTCCCGTTCGTCAAGGTAAGATTCAGTTCGAATCATTCCTATCTCAACACTCTGGTGGCGACAATAACTGTCGTCTTATTTAAAGGATTCTTAAAAAAGACACACAAAACAGTTTCATGTATGGAATTAAACGTAGGATCATGTTAATATAAAAAAATGGGCTCAGTGTTCCACAGAAAAGCAAGATACAAGAAGGGATTTACTGAGGCTAAGCGACTTCATCGACCCCCCGCCCAGACAGAGTGCGCGTGACGTCAAGATGGGCCTGGGTGATTGGAAAACCAATGCAGGAAATTGCTCGACGGGGCTCAGTCAGGACAGAGTGTACTTGGCTTTGCCTCTGCGTTATGAAATCTGAGTCATAAATTTACATTTCAGAGGTAATTAGCACCTCCTTAACTCAACCTGAGCAGCCAGGGGGTACACACCAAGGAAAAAATCCGCTTCCTGGCGGTGTCAGACCTCAGGTTCAGAACCCGCTGCAATGGCTGCAGCTACGCCCCAGGCTGGAGACCGCGGTCCTTCCCGCTAAGAGGGCCGGGGACCTGCACTCTCCGCCGTTGCTGAGGAAGAACCAGAGCTGCCTTCTCCCCGCGGGGCGCCTGCTCCTGGAGGCTCGGGCTTGGGGCTGTGGACCCCGCAGCGTCCAGCCAGCTCATCCTCTTGGTTCTCGGGCATGTTAGCCTCCTTTCAGTGACCCACCTCCACTCTTGGTGTCCTCTCTCCAAAACACAGACTTGGCCGTGCCGGTCCCCTGCAGAAGTCCCTTTCCCAGCTCCCCACGCCACGGGACAGGTCACGCAGCTCAGTGAAGCAGATATGGGCTCAGACCAGAGACCCTCTGCATCCCACCACCCGCACCCGGGGACCACAGGCAGGGTTCTCCGGCGTGGTGGGGACTTCCAGGCCCTGCTCGTGTGCTGGCAAACCTTTCCTTGTCCCCTCAGGCCCAGCCCGTGTCCCTCCTCCGTGAGGCTGCCTGCTTCATACACTGAGCCCCCCTCGGGCTGTGCTTGGAGAAGGGGATCATCGTCAGGGATGAGCGCCCCGAGGTCTGAATTCTAGTTCTGGTGGTTCTGGTCCTGGGCGGTGGGGAAGCGGGTCTCAGCTTTGTTCGGAGGGGTTAGACTAGAAGAGGAGAGCACTTTCCGCGCTGCTGCTGTCCCGCTTCTGGGAGACGGCAGCCTGACCTGGTCCCGCCGGGCCCGCCCGGCATTCCCGTGAGCGGAGGCACCGGGGCTGCCGCCGTTCAGGGCCACCCCTCCTTGTGCCTTTTGGGGATCCATTCTGAGGCGCAGACCCCCTCATTTTCAGGAAGAATGTCCTGCTACCGCTTTCAGCACTCGTGTGACGTAATGAGTCTGCTCCCTCTCATTCTGTGCCGAAAAAACACCGAGAACAGTTCTCGGACTTGGCCACGTTCGCAGGATATGACCCATACGTGGAGTCACCGGGGGAATGGAGTGCAGGCTAGGGGTGACCAAGACCATCCAAAAATGGCCCACAATCCCCAGATTATTTCTACTTCATTTAAAAAACTGTTTTTGAAAAAAAATTTTCAATTTACGGAAGAGTCCTGCGGGTAGCACAGAGCCCCTGTCCTCTGCGCCTCGCTTCCCCGGTGTTGCCATCCTGCACAACCAGGCGCAGGGGTCAAAACGAGGAGATTGACGTGGGTCCCGTTACTGTCAGGAGTCAGGAAACCCGGCTCGAGGGCTAAGCCCAGCCGCTGCCTGGCTCTGTGTGTCAGGTTTTATTGGGGCGCAGCCCCCCATTCATTTACATGCTGCCCTTGCTGTCCAGCTGCAGCGACGGGGTTGAATAGTTTCCAAGGAGACCTCGTGGCTTGCAAAGCCGAAAATATTTACCGTTAAGTATTGGCTCTGGATAGGAAAATAGTTGCCACCTCCGCCTTTTAAGGAAACTGCGCTTTATTCAAATTCCCCCAATTTTCCACTGGTGTCCTTCTTCCGGGGCAGGAGGCCGCATTGCCTTTGTCTCCCAGCTGTGCCAGTGTCATTTTGGGTCCTTTTTTTCCATGGCCTTGACGTCCTTGAAGAGCCCTGCTCAGGTCTCCGGTGGGACGTCCCTCGCTTGGGGTTTCCGCGTCTAGGCGGAGGCTGTGGGTGCTCGGGGACGGTCCCTGGGCCGCCGTGTACCCGTCTCACTGCGTCAGTCAGAGCTCCGTGATGCCGATGTGTCATCTTGCTTGTGGCCCGACCGGGGCTGCTGGGCTGAGGTGGCGTCTCCCCTTTTCCCCACCACAGCGTGACTGCTTCTTCCCTCCATACTTCACGCCTGAGAAGCAGGTCACTCTGCGCAGCCCCACTCGAGGGGAGGGGCGTTAAATGCCGCCTCCTGGAGGGGGAATTACCCGAGATTTTGTGGACATGTGTTAACATAACAACAGTAGTTGACCAATATTTTACGGGAGATACTTCAAGGGTGCTCAGATATCCTGTTTCTCCTTAAAGTGTCACCCACTAATTTGAGTATCCTGCCGACAGCGGTTAGGACCCTGAGTTCTGGGGGTGATTTTATACGTTCCTTCTATGTCTATTATCTGGGACTCTTCTATAAAGAAGAGTTGTCTCTTCCCCCCCGCTTACTGCTCGAACCCCATCGCTCACTTATATCAGTATAGGCATGTGGATATTATGTTGTTCTTTGGGTTTTAATCCAGTTCTCGTTGTTTACTTTGTCGCTCACTTTGTCCTAATGTTGGCTCCCGGGAGCTCTCTGTCTTTCCCGTTGGTTCCCGCATCCTTTTGACACGTCTCTGCCTCTTTTTCTTTCTCGAACACTTCTCCTATTTCATTTTGAAGCACATTTTTGCAGACTGTTCTGTATTCTGGAAACATGCTGTACTTCAGAATCCCAGCTCCAAAGGAAGTAGGCAGGTCTTCGGGTCATTGGCAGCCCCCCTCTTCCCCCCCACCCCCGCTGCCCTGCCTCATGCCGGGTCTGCAGGCTGGGAGCTGAGGTCAGCCCACGGAGCCAGGTTCAAGTGTGGCCTTCCCAGGGGGCTCCTCGAGATGGAGCACAGCGAACACCGAGACATGGGAGACAAGCTGGGATCGGCCCTCAGGTCGGAGCTCAAGGTTGGTCCCTGTGCAGTCATTTCCTTCTTCTAAGGTCATGAAAAAGAGCAATAAGTAGTGTGACTTCTTTCTTCCCCCAGCGGTATGATTTACGAATGCCTCTCTCGACATGTTCGTCTTCTTTCCTTTCCCTCCTGGCTCTCAGCGCTCCGTCTCCCTCACCTTAGGGCTCCCGCTCTCTCAGGAGCCTGCACAGTAGGCTTAGCTCAGTGGGGGTAACAGACACGTGTCTGTGGGACAGTCAGAGCATTAGAAATGACAAACAGACTCACAAGCAAACTTTTAGAACACAACCCATCTTTATCTATAAACTGGGGATCCTAAAACCTCTCCTAGGTCCCTGTGGAGTGGGTAGAAGGCTCACCTGAGATAATGGCCGAAAGCTGTTCATTAAACTGGAAAATTCTCCACATATAACCTAGTAAATGTCTGCACAATGGTCAATCTAACATTCATTTCATAAAGCTCTAGAACAAAATATATTATCTGAGCACTTTAGGCAGCATATAATAGGGCGTCATTTCACTCATACGCATTGCCTCGTGTGTGCCCGGCGTCGCTCTGGTCCCGGGGAAACAGTCTCCGCCCTCCCGGGTTTACGTTCGGGTGTGTCCAGTGTGCGTCCACACTAGCCATGCATACTCTCATTGAGATGCGTGTACTTTCACGAGACCAGACTGTGAGCTAGAGAGGGTCCTGGGGACTCCGTGCTGTCGGCAGCCCGCCTGTATTGCTGGCAGTCTGTGCTACGTCAGCTCTCTGGTTTATGTGTTTGTTATAGCTTATGTGTTCATCACAGCTGATGCCCGTGAATGATACAGGAACATTAGAGTTTTAAAAATAAATGTTAATTTGTATGAAGACTAAAATTAGATTATGGAGTTTAGTGATAAAAATGGGTAGTTTTATTGCTTGATCTAAGTATTAAAATAAGGCAAGGTAAGGAAAGCTCCAAAGAAATGACTACACCTTGGGTCTCAACTAGATGCAAACGCCTCTTGCCTCCCATGCAGGCGGGCGGTTGGGAATGTGTGGGCGTTTGGGGTTGGCATGATCTTGGAGGGAGCGGCTTGGCAGTCAGTGGGCAGAGCCAGGGATACCTTCGAAATGTGGCCTAGTCCCACGTGATTGAGGGAGGTGGCCCGCCCAAAGTTCCGACAGCGCCTCCTGTTGAGAAGGGTGACACCTAGAGGAGTGTCAGATTGCTGGAGCAGTTAGAGACCCGTCTCATTCTTTCCGGACATCCCCAACCACATTAAACATTTATGTTTTATCCCATCTCTACTTCTGTCACACATTCATAGTGAGTCTCAAACCTAATTAAAGATCCTGATCCGGGAACAAAATTGTTCAACGACCAGACTACAATTAGCTTTCGACAAGTAAAAAAAGTATTCTGGCATCATTGCTTCATTTTATTTGTTTAATTTCCCTCTTTCCTGAACTTGAACATTAAGATTAAAAGTCTGAGAACTCATTGGCCAAACGTGAACATGATCCCAGGCCTCTTCGAGTATGCATGACCCAAAGCAACGTCAGTGCCCAGTAACCTATGGCAAAAACGGGGGGCTGGGTGGGAAAGGGGAGCAGCTTGCAGATTTTCCGCTGTCCGAGAAACACCTCCGACCCAACAGGCTCTGAACAGATCGCTTGATCCTTGCTCCAAACCCAGCCCCGTCCCGTCTTCCATGTTGGCCTTTCTTTTCTTTTTTTAATTTTTAAATCTAATTGTCATGTTTTATTTAAATTTTTAAGTTTTTAAAATTTATTTTTGAATTATAGCTGACCTACAGTATTACATTAGTTTCAGGTATGCAGCGTAGTGATGATACGTTTCTATAATTGCCAGAGTGATCCCCCGGGAAGTCTAGTACCCACCTGCGCCATATGTGGTTATTAGAATATCACTGACTGTGCTCCCTGGGCCACATTGTACATCCCAGGACCATCCGCTAACTACCCACCTGTACTCTCAGTCCCTTCCCCTTTGCACCCAGCCCCCCAGCACCCCCCCGTGAGTCTCTTTCTGTTTCGTTTGTTCATTTTGTCTCTTAGATTCCTCATATAAGTGGAATTGCTTGGTATTTGTCTTTCTCTGGCCTTTCTTGTTTTAGAACTTGCTCTGGATTCAACAAGCGCATTGCTTTAAACCTTCTGCTCTTACTGTAGGGCGATTTTAATAGCCTCATAGAAAAAGAAGTGGAGAGACTATAATGCTGCCCAAGCTGGTTGTACTTCCAGCTTTCGTCCTGATATTCTGAAAGCTGGGCGGTTTCTTTTGGTTCCCGTTATGGGATTTGGCCTAGGAAGCAGATTCACAAACGGAATTCTGACCCTGCAATGTGGGGGGCAGATCCCGCCGCCCCTGTAGCCCCTCAGCTATCCGGGGTGTGCGCGTCCAATGTGTTTGGTCAGGTAAATGGAATTAGGACGGGAAAAGCGGCACACCTAATTCTTCCAAGTAAATGATTTTTTGTTATTTGTTACTTACATTATGTTAATGGAAGTAATTTAGAAAAAACGATCCTACAACTTTAGTCGATTAGACAAAGCTACGGACCAGGGTATAGGATCCTTGGTAGTCCTTTGTTCCTGCCAGCTTTTGTCCCACTCACTTGTGTATGTGAGCTCACCTTCACAAACTTTAATCACAACGCAGCAGCAACAGCAATAAAAATAGAGACCAAGTATAAAGTACTTACTAAGTGCCAGACATTGTGTTGTGCTATATGGGTCAGAGCGGCTGAGACAGATGTGCAGTGATCATCCCCATTTCACACATCAGGACACAGCTGCAGAGAAGGGAAGTCACCAAGTAGGGCTGCGGGCGTTTACTGACTCCGGGTGGGCCCTGGAGATACAGACGTGAATCTGCTCCATCCCTGCCCTCCAGGAGCCCACAGGTTAACGGCCTGAGGCAGACCAATCAACCGTGAGGGTGCAGTGATGGTGTACACAAGTTGTAAACATCTCTGTGCAATACAAACGATGAAAAAAGACAAATTACTGGGGAAATCATTGCAACAAATATGACAAGAGCTAATACCAGTGATGTATAAAGATTATGTTGGCTCCAAATGAGATTGTTAAGTGAACATACTCTGTGAGCCGTATAGGAGGGGATACGAGGGGTTATAATTCCTACCCTAACATCATGTCGTCAACATGAGTTTCTTACAAATTAATATTGCCTAAGAGGAAATATTTTATAATATTTCCTAAAAGAAAAGAAAGAGAATAATTAAAATGAGTCGATACATGTTTGACATGTGAATTAATTGAGTTTAGGACTCATAGCTATAATATTAAAAACAAGGATGTCCAGAGACTGAAGAAGGGATTGGACTTCAGTCCAAGTGGCTTGGATTCTCTGACCAAAACCGTTTTTCTTGGAAATGCTTCTACACGGGAAACAGATCATGTGACCCTAGTGGGGTCAGTTCCATCAGGGGTCTCAGGTTGGGCCAGGGGCTGGGAGCAGGCCTTCCAGTCTCATCTTCATGGTGAGTGCACACTGCTTTTGCTGAGCTGGCAGGCTTATTTGGGGTGGACCGATGGCGAACTGAAGACCCTCCAAGGCTCGCTTTGGGTTCCAGTTGCCAAAAGGGAATTTAGAACATTCCATTCTTGCCTCTGCTGGCACATGCGTTGAAGTTCCGTTACCTGTGCTCACCGGGACAGCGAGACCCTCAAAGTCACTCCATTATCCTTGCCAAGGAGAACATCTTTAGGAACCGAGGCCAGTGCTCTGGGCATTTTGAAAATCTCTGCTTCCCTTCAGTTTAATTTGTGCGTTTAGAAAACAATTGAGCTCACGGTATTGAGACCATGCTAATCCCAGTGCTCCCCGAGCCCCCCACATCCAGAGAAGCACCCATTTTTAAAATGTTTTTATTGATTTTAGAGAGAGAGGAAGGGAGAGGGAGAGAATAACATCGATGTGAGAGAGAAACATCAATCAGTCGCCTCCTGCACGCACCCCAACCAGGGAATAAACCCGCAACCTGGGCCTGTGCCCTGACTGGGAATCAAACCGGCGACCTTCCGGTGCACAGGATGATACTCAACCACTGGGCAACACCGGCCAGGGCAGAAGCACACGTTTTTCCTTTGCACAGCTTCAGGCCAACCGGAGAGAATAAGAAGTCAGGCAGGCGTGCCAGTTAAGTTGGGACATAAGCTCTATTGATTAACCAGCCTGATCGCTGTCAACCACAAACCTGGCCTTCCTGGCCCCCACCAGGACCTGCCACTTAAAGCACCGACAAGTCACCATGTGCACTCCGAGTGGTTTCACCTTTCCTCCCTTTCTATACGAGCTTCGAGCCACTGGCTGATGGCCAGTGACAGGTTTTAAGAAGGCAGGAAGCTGGAAGGAGAAAAACAAAGGCTTTAGCAACTCCCAGAGCGGGAAACAGGCCATGGCATGAATGGCTGAGACTTGGGTGTGCGTGAAGCCATGCACATGGGTGACGTACGCACACATACACTGCATGTGTGCTTGTATGTTTCGTCAGTTAGGCCAACGTCTGCATCATATGCCAGAAAAGTATACCTTGTTTTTTTCAATATGCAGCCTTTACTTCGAATTAACCAGTTGATTGTATGAATTGAATTTGTATGGTTTTTCTGCTCTTTGAGCCCTGAGGTATAACTACTGGCTAACTCTTGGGAGCCCCCAAGTCAAGGTACAAGTCACTAGATTTCTGTCTGGCCTGAGATCCAAGTCCTTTGAAACTGGCGATTTGAGGAGAGCGCTTTTACGGCTATAGAACCTTCTCCATGTGTCTGTCGAGGTTCTTTCTTAGTTGCATGTTCCAAATCCTGACACACGTCCTCCTGACCGCCTCTCTCTGCTTCCCCTCCAATGCCGCAGACACCTGCCCCCGCCACACCTGACTGGTTAGGATAATGCATTTATTGGTTCTTTGAAAAGGTGTGTTTCTGATGTCACACTTTGGTGCTCAGCTGCTTTTTGGGAACTGAGTAGTGTACGGAAGATGCAGGGCCTGCCAGGAGGAGACAGGTTTGTTTGGGGCAACAGTGCAGGACCTCAGCTCCTCCCTGCGGCCACACTTCGGAGCTGGCATGTTTCCTCGGAAGCGTGTGCAGCACAAGACTTTTGCGCTGACTCGCCTCTTGCTTTTGGTCTATGTGGCGCGTTGTTTCCACTTTCATTTAATGGCTCTTTCTCTGAACTACAAGATGGGACCTCATCCAGATAAAGAACAAGCTCCTTAACTCAGTGGCTTGAATCCCAAGAGTGGATGCCGATTCTCAGCAGCACATCCAGGCGTTTCTTGAGTGAGTGGAATAGCAGGATTCTCCAGCAGCGCCCACATCGTGCAGGCGAGGCCTTGCCAAGTGCGCCTGCCCCTTCTGGGTGATCGGACGCTGTCTTCATTGTGCAGGTCACTAACAAGTGACTGCAAGAGGAGGTAGTAAGAATGACAAGCTCCAGACCCCTCTTTGCAGGATATAAGTGTCTCTAGGGGCCAGAACACATTGGGAAGTTGGATTTTATCTGGGGGCAGAAAGGTGACATGGGGGAATTGCATTCCTGTAGAGGAGCCATGCATTTTGGTGTACACATGACCTCATAATTTGTTGGCCCCTGTCATTCATTGGGGAGTGCCACCTGCCAATCCAGAGATGCACTGAATGTCCCAAGGCAGGGAGTCTGTGCCTGGCTCTCCAGCTCTCACCCCGGGACCAGTGTCTCAAGCTTGGCAGTGGGTAGGTGGTAGCCTCTGCTCATTTTCTGCTAATCTTGGGTCCCTCACAGGTTACCTCCTGTTTTGCCATAGACACAGCACTTTCGAGAAGGCTCAGCTGGAAACGGAGGCATGTAGGTAGTTGGTAGCCAGGATGGGGAGGGCAGCCTGCCTCTGGGAGATTCCGTCCAGTGTTAGTCTGGGGGCTGGCCCTCAGCAGCTGGGGTACATAAAATGCCGACCCCCTGACTCTTGGTGGTTTAAGTATGAAAGGTCCGAAGTTAACACATCACTAAGTGTTATCGTGGGAGAGTTGAAATTGGCTTTTTTTTTTTTTTAAATGAGAATTTGGTCTTCAACTTAAGGGGTTGGCCAACAAGCTTCGTTTTTTTGTGACACTTGGCTACTTAGAATATGTTCTTTATAAAACCTCTTGTTGCTATAAGGCTGTGGGTTACATCAGAGAAGATGGACTGTCTCAGCCACTTTGTCAGCAGTGGCCCTTGAACTTTTTGTCCCCAGACCCTTGACACTCCAACCAATTATTGAGGATGCTAAAGAGCCTTTGCTTAGGTGGGTTAGAGCAGTTGATATTCACTGAATTAGAAACCAAAACCGAGATGTTACTGAGACATTAATTTACGAACTTATTTAAGCATAACAATAATAAACCCATTATGTGTTAATTTTAATAACATGTTATGAAAAATAACTACATTTTCCAAAAAGATACTGAGTGATAAGAGTCCCAGCCTTTCGCGTGCTTGCTAATCTGGCTGAGGAGCAGCTGATTCTCAGACCTGCCGCCAGGTCTGCTGTGCTCTCAGGTGTCGTGTGGCCCAGGAAAAATCATTGCACTCCTGTGAGAAGATGTGAGCCGAAAAGGCAAATAACCGTGTATCCTGAAAACAGTGCTGAGCAGCAGGCTCCCTCGAAGGGTCTGGGGACCCCTGGGGGTTCCTGGAACACCCTTTGAGAACTACTGACCTATGGTGCTTAGTCTGGTACCTGGCCCTGTGCCAGGCCCAGGGGTCCAGCAGTGACCGCAATGGACATATCGTCTGCTCTCCTGGAGCTTACAGACTGTTGTGGGCTGGATTTTGTTCCCCCACATTCATATGTTGGAGCCATAACCCCAGAGCCTCAGAACGTGACCTTATTGGAGATCGGGTTTTTACAGAGGTAGTTAGGATGAGGTCCTTGGGGTGACCCTAGTCCAACATGACTGGTGTCCTTATAAAAAGGGGAATGTGGATAGACACGCGAAGCGGGAAATGGCATGAAGACATGGGGAAGACGGCCGTCTTACATAAGCCGGGGAGGGAGGCCTGGCGCAGGGACCAACCCTGCTGACAACTTGATTTCAGATTCTGGCCTCCAGACTATGAGAAAAATTTCTGTTGATCAAGTCCCTGGTCTGTGTTTTTTTCTTTCGAAGCCCTAAGAAACTAACACTCAGACCATGGACTGAAAGTCAAAATTGGCTTCAGAGCAGCCTGGAGGCCTGTGTGGGTGACGGGGGAAAGTTCAGCAGCAAAAGGGAGCCACCCTTTCTTAACGGGAGGCGCGCCTGCCAGGTGGAGCTCTAGCTTTGGGCTCTCCATAGGTAGGTGGAGCAGTAAGCAGTTCTTTTAAACAAAAACAGACTCCTCGAAACAGAGGCCAAACTGATGGTTGCCAGAGGAGGGTGGGGGTGGCGGATGGCGGAAAAGTGAAGGGAAATAGTAACAGTGGAACTTCGCAGGTGGACAGATGGTTACTAGACTGAGTGTGGTGACTGCATCGAAGGTGCATAAATATCCGATCACTGCATTGCACCCCTGAAACCGATACGATACTGTATGCCAGCTCTACATAAATGAAAAACACAAAATAAATGCCTCCTTCCTAAAGCAAGTTTATCATTTTGTTTAAAGAGGAAACGGCTGCTCATTTGCCTCACTGCTGGAGCCACGGCACTTTCACTCCAGCTCCAGCACGAGGAGAGCAGAGAGGAAGTGAGGCCACCCACTGCCATTTGTCCCCCAGCTCCATAAACTGTGCAGACCTCACACCAGGGCTGCCGCATGGTCAGCAGTGACTCGGGGGCAGGGGACACTATGGTGCTATTGCTCCCCTTGAGGTCTGTCTCCCTGAGGGCCACCTTCTGTAAGGATACAGGAAACCTCCAGAGGTATTTTCCTTTGTGTGCAAAACCCTTTAAAAGTGGTCATGGCCATTTACAGCCTCTCTGAATGCAAAGCACATACTCTGACTTCCCAAAGTAAAGAAAGATGGAAGCTCCCGCTGCACAGGGAACAAAGGATGTCGCTGACATTCTGGTAGGTGTGGCTTTGGTGTGCACACGGCATGCAGCGTGCTTGCATTCCCATCCCTTTCAGTTCTGCAAATAATAAAATTTAAAAGAATTTTCTTTTGTGGAGACCTTACAAGGTGGAAAATACTGATACACCTCAGGAAAGAAGACAATTCCTGGGTTTTTAGCCACAGTATCTGGTGAGGTTCCCATTTCACTCCCAGCACAACCCAGGCCCTGCCAGTGGCCCTCCAGGCTCTTCCTGCCCCAGCCTCACCTGGCTCACCTCCTTCTCACTTCACCCACTTTTGCTTCCTCCTTTCTAGTGGCCACATTTCCTCCCTGGTGGTCCCTGAACCCAGTGTCCCACCCGCAGACCTCAGTGACTACTTCTCGCCTTGTTCTAGCTGCTGCTGTTGCCTGGAAGGCTCATTCCCCAGGGATCCACTGGCCTTCCTTTCAAGTTTGTTCAGGCCTCACCTCCTCCGTGAGGGCCTCCCTGACCACTCTATAGTAAAAGCATCCATCTGTACCTCTCCTCCTGACCCTCCTCATTCAGCTCTGCCTTTTCTTTCTTTTTCTAGCACTTACCGCCTTCTAAACCAGTTCTCAAAACATAATGTACATGCAGTTCACCAACTTGTTAACCTGTTAAACCCGGACTCTGATTCGGGTAGGGCCTGGGGTTTTGCACATCCAACAAGGTCCCAGGTGCTGCCGGTGCTGCTGGTCCAGGCATCAGACTTTGAAAAGCAAGGTTCTAATTCACTCTAGAAATTACATGTTTATTTTGAATTTAAAAATTTTTCTGTTGCCTGCCCTTGAGTGGATAATGAAGGGAAAGGCTGGGAGTGTAGATTTGAGGGTGTTACAAAGAGCTCACTGCTGATCTTGGCAGGGCAGCCCCGGACCACACTGCAAGACTTGGGGTGTGGGCATGCTCAGCCCCATTCATCACCAGCTACCCCCCCTACCCGCTGACACCGAGACGAACACACACACACTCTTTTGCTTGAAAGCGAAGAATGAAGGTTAGAGACATTGACCTCAGTGAAAATAAATGATCCTTAGTGATCCACATGGGTGGACAGATGCGTGGAAGTGCCTTGCGAGATTAGAAAGACTCTACCAGCAGTAAATGCTTAACAAAAAATCCAGCCTCAGATGGCGGGCTCCTGGGAACCTGTCTGATTCCCCACTGGCCAGGACTTTCGAGGGGCTCCCGTCTGCTTGTTTTCAGGTCAGGAGCTTAAAGCTTCAGATCTGACACTGGCAGCTGTGGCTCCCTGACCTCGGCTGCACAGTCCTCCACACCTGTGCTAATTGTTCATTTAAAGTGCACCTGTGCTTACAACAGTGGTCGGGGCCGGTCCACTAGGCTGGACGACAGGGAACACACAGCATCTTTTGTTTTCAATAAGTTGCCCTTTTAAGTAGACTTAGCCACAGGCGACGTCCTCATAAAGCTCATCATGCAAATTAGGTGGGCAGGTGACTTAGAAGACCCCGTCCCCCTGAGAGGAGGTGGCTCTGCTCAGGTCACAGGCCTGGAGGGCCAAGTGTCCACCCCTTAACCTGTGCAGTGAGTGTCTTTGTGCAGCTTGGGGCCTGTACAGGGGCGCATACAGCCTGTGGCCCTGGAAACTTCCTCTTTCTCCTGGAAAAGACGGGTAGACATGGACATCCTGGCTCTGCTTCCTCTGGGGCATTCAGTGTAACAAGTATAGAGGTCCTAAATAAAGAGGCAACCCAAAACCGAGGTGTGGACCCTTCTGGAGGCTTCATTAGGGTTCTCAGGCCACCGAACGGTTCTGCTGGTTGGGTTGGGTTGGGTTGGGTATGAATGGATCCATAGACTCTGCTTTTGGCTTCCCAAGGAGACCCATTTCCAGAGGGGCTCCAGTGCCAGGGGTGCGCTGGTGTCGTCTGAAACTGTTGGACACGTTTTCAATTAATAATTCAAATGTATTAGGTTTGGAGATCAACGGTCCCAGAGTCATAAAAATGATCCAAGTGTTGCCAGCAGCCAGCTCGCTGGGGCCCGAGCGTGTTCGACAACAGGGTGTCCCTACAGCCCTGAGCTACATCATGGGAGAGACACGAGCCCAGGCAGAGCGTGAACGAAGGTCTGATACCCTGGCTTCTCGGTCCCCTTCCTGGGCTGCACCCCGGGCAGATTTATGTGCTGGAAAGTCTGCAGTGCTCAGGCGGGGCCTCCCGGGCCCCGTCAGCGGGGGGGAGGCGTCATCACTCCCGGAGCCAGGATCAGAGCTTGGCAGCAATGGGACCCTCACAGTGGGCGAGCGCTTGGCTCTCTCTACAGTGGGAGCTGGCGTCCAAGAAAAAGAAAGTGTCCGCGTTCCTGTCAGCTTAATGCAGTGCACAGCCTGTGCCAACAAATACTTGGGGACGGGATGGAAAGGAAAGGAAGGGGGTCCCTGGAGCACCTGGAGGAGGGTAGGGGCTCCAGGCCTGTGCTCCTCTCCCGGCCCGAGAGCCCCGTTTCTGTAAGACTTTTGGTGAGTAGAACCATATTTTATTGTCACTGTGGACTTTATGTGCAGAACAGCCCAGTTCCCAGGCAGGAGATGAGCCCCAGCCGCACCTGAAGACGAGAAATGGGCTCTCAGGGACCCGGCTGCTGTCTCATCATTAGGGAAGGTGTCCATGGCACGTGGGAAGCTAATTCCAGGGCGTCATGGAAAGAGCCTACAGTTAATGTCTGACCTTTCTGGCCAGTCCACAGTGACAGCTGCCCACCTTACCCACATCCCTGCTCCAAGGGGGAGAAGGTAGGGCTCCCAGTTTGGTCCTGGCAGGAGGGGATTGTCACTAGTTAAGTAAGCTATGTTTCATTTTGCTGCAAGAAGGACCTTCGAAAGCCCCAGCAGACCAGACCCTCACTTTGTAGGTAGGAGGTCAAGGCCCCAGGGCATGAGTGGCACTGAGTGGCTGAGCTGAGCCAACAGCTGGGTCTCACACCAGGGACCCCGTGTTGCCACAGCGCCTTTAAAATTCACAGGTGCCCATCCTGACACTGGCATATTGAATCTGGCATAACATGCCCATTTGGGGGAACTGCATCGATGTTTTTTTCAAATTAAAGCTGTTAAAATGCCCCCATGTTATGGGAAATTTGGGCCTGAGAGTGAGAAGGCACGGCGCGGACACCTGATGAAACGAACTGAGCCAGCCTCGGGAGGTGGGTGGAGGCCAGACATCTGCTTTGCTCGCCAGGGTTTTCCATTGTGCCAGGGTTTCTCATGAATAAAATTCTTGGAATTTTATTGAGAACAATGGATCCATGTGTCAGAGACCCACGGTGAGACGCGTTCCAGATGTGCAACACCCTGTGTTTTTAGCAGATGGACGTGTTTTGAAAGGGCCAAGCAGAGAGCTGCCTGTTTCTCACGGAGCTCCTTCTGAGGATGAGAGGGATAATTCCCAGGCGCCGCCCCCCCCCCCCCCCCCCCCCCCCCGTGCTCACACGAGGACTGTTTCAGTAAAGAAAGGATGCCAATGACTATGACACCCTGTGGGCCTGCGGGCATTGTTCGGGAGTCCTCTAGGAGGCTTGAAACCTAAGCACCTGCACCCCACCTAGGTGAGTAAGCAGCCCAGAAAGGTGGGGAAGTCCTGGGAGCGTCCTAGCAAGGCTGCGTAGAGACCCTTCCTTGTACAAGTTTATTAAAAACACCATAAGATTTTAGGGAAAATTTAAAATAAAAAGCATCATGGATCCCAAAACCTGGAAAAGATTTTTTGGGGGGGAGTCTGAGGAACATCCGTGTGTGCCATGCACGATGCTAGGGATGGAAATAAAGATTATAAGAACATCTTCCCTCTCTCCCCCTCCCTCCTTCCTTCCCTCTGTCTCTCCCCCCTCCCTCTTCCTCTTCCTCTCCCCCTCCCCCTCCCTCTCCCTCCCTCCATCCACTAGTTATGAGAACCCAAACAGCATCTGGGAGTGTAGCAGCAGTGAGGCTACAGTTTTGAGTAGGGCATCCAGGTTCCTTCCCGCACAAAACATACATTTAATAGGCATCAAATGAACTAAAACAGAATTACAGCCAAAAAAAAAAAACCACTTGTCGAACTGGGCCAGGGACCAAAGAGACTGTATCCCGTGGGGCTAAAGTGTCAGATGTGCTCATGACAATAAGATGCTCGTTCCCCCCCCCCCCCCCCCGTTAGAGAAAGACATTTGATTTTTAAGTTTAGAGCTCACAAAGCATAAGTAAGTGGCTAATTGCATACCAGAGACTATGTACTTCTTCCTGGCATCTGGCTCGTTAGAATAATTAGACTGAAAATGGATGGTCCAAACCACTGCCTCGAACCACGTGGAGAATTTGGGGCAATCACATCAACTTTCTCTGACGTGTCCTAATTAAAATACAAGTGTCAGGTTAATAAAAAGCCTTTTACGTACCTAGGATATTTGGTCCATTTAGGAACCCTGGTTGGGGGCTGGGCAGCTGTCATCAATACCACCTTTGTCATTGAAGAGATTGAGGCTCACAGGAGAAAAATGCAGCTCTACTTAAACCTGAATATGCAGATGTGCGCTGTCCCGCCTCTTCCACTGGGGACATTGTTAGAAGGTGGATTTAGGGGATCCAGACAGCAAGGGCAGGATGGGGCTTCACACTCGGTCTTCCTGATCTCAGCTGCAGGGCCACTGTGTTATAGGTGCCGTCTCCTGCATTTGGGCGCACCCCCATGTTTATCCTAAATTTGGTTACAGAAAGGGAAATGAAAATGATCTTCGCATATCAAATGAGTTATTTAAATCGAGGTATATAAATAAGATGGAGGCTCTTGATGAATATTCTGAGTGTCATTTGCTGAGTATGGTTAGAAAAACAATAAGCCTTGCCCGTCAGCCCCGCACAAACCCAGCAGGGCGCAGAGGGACCTGAGGCGCTGGGCTGCACCCTTTGCGCGCACCCAGACTCGAAACACACAAACAGGATGTTGTCCCACATGTTTTTACACTTTCTGTTCATCGCTAACGAAGGAAAGAAGCTTGTGGGAAAAAAGTGTGTTCCTCTGCGGGAGAACAAAGAAGCTATTAACGTCCCTTCCACAGCGTTCCTTTTGTTTTTGAGCCTCCCTGTGAAGGCTTGATTGACCTACCAAACGCTGTGCGTGCCTAATGTATGCAACCTGCAGAGAGTGGAGATGTGTCTTCACCCCTGAAACCGTCCCCACAATCAGTGCCGTAAACACATCCATCACCTCTGAACGTTGACTTCCTCTCCCCTTATGTACTTCTTTATTTTCTTTTTGGGGTAAGACGACTTAGCATAAGATTTAACCTCGCAGCAAATTTTTAGGGGTGCGACGCAGCATTGCTGACTGCAGCACTGTGCCGAGCTGTAGCTCTCTAGGACCTGCTCCCTCGCGTGTCTGAGACCCTGGACCCCCGCTTGCCAGGCTGTGGCCCCATCTCGTCCTGCTGTCAGGCGTTGCAAAGCGCGCCCTGCAGAGCACGGAGAGGAAACAGAGTTGCTTGGAAGTCGGGCTTGTTGGGCCTCTGGTTCCGCCAGGCTCCCTTACGCCTGGCTCGCAGGACGTGGAGCACAGTCCTGTTTTCCTGTCAGTTCCCTGGCTGTGTGGGGTCCCCAGTTCCAGCCTCGGGGGTTTCAGGGACAGCCTGCCGCCTGTGCTAACGTGGCTGCAGACGTCGGGCCAGGGGCAGGTAGCACAGCCCCCTCGTCGCCCAGCGTGGACCCCTTGCCTTAGTGCCGTGGTGACTGTGAGTGTCCACAAACACGTGATGGTGAGAAGCTGTTTCGATGCTAGGAACACACGCCAGGATCCTGCCCTGAAAATGCTTATATTTGATAAAGGGGGGAGCGAGGAGGATTCCGGGGGCGCCACGCCTGCTCGGAGCCAAGGAGAAATCCATGAGTTCAGAGCAGGGAGACTCCACTCAGGGTCCCGAGGGGACCGGTCTCCAGAACATCCTCTGCTGAAGGGATGTGCTGAGGGGAAGGAATGCGCCTCCCAGGGCCAGAAAGGAGGAGCGAGGGAGGCGAAAAGGAAGAATCCGGGTTCCCCCCATCTAGGCAACACCTGCCCTGAGGATAAGCCAAAAGGCAAGGACGTGGAAGGTCCTCTAAGGTGCCGGGTTAACAAAACAAATAGGGACGCATATAGATGGGCATGTATGTGTACACGTATGCACATGTGTATGTATATGGGTGTATATGCATGCATGTATATATGTGTTTATGTGTATGTGTATATGTTTATGTGTGTATATGTGTGTATATATGTATATGTGTATATGTCTGTATATGTGTATATATCTGTGTATGCATGTATATGGGTGTATATGCATGTATGTGTATACAGGTGTTCATATGTGTGTGTATTTATGCATATGTATATACGTGTGTATGTATATGTGTATACGTGTATACGTTTATGCATACGTGTATACTTACGTATATGCGTGTATGTATACGTGCACACATTTGTGTAGGCGTGTATGCGCGCACCTTCAGGCCAGTCCCGGGTCTCATTCTCCCAGCGCCGGGCTGCCATCACAAGTTGTAAACCTGATTGATACTGAAGTAATACCACATTGGAGAAATACGCTCTTTCGATGGCCTTCATTTGCCTATGTACATTTTTCCTTTGAGGTTAATCCAAGATTTTTTATGTTTTTGAAGGACTAAAATAGCAGTGTGTTAAATGAGAAAAACGTGAGCGCAAAGCTAGATGCTGCATTTAATATATGGTTTAATGTCTCCTCCGCTGCAGAAAAGAAAATAATGTCAAGAAGGGGCAAAATGATTCACAGCCAGCTCGACAAGGCCTCTGTGGCGTATGGCGCTCTTCCCAGCGCTATAATTAACAGACGCACCGGTCAGGTGAAGTTACTCGTCGCACGAGATGCTGGCTCTGAGTATTTAGAGTTAAACCTCCTGGGGGTGGGTTGGCCTGGCGTTGGGTGAATGGCGATGGGGGAGGCCTTCCCGGGTGTGTTGTCTGCCGTTTATGTTGCTTTTTTCTCCCTGAAATGGGATTAGGAGGAGACTTCCCAGAAGCTTCTCTTGCACTTGCTCTGCCGTGAAGAGCAGCTCTGAACACGTGGGCTGGAGACAGCGTAACAGTCTCCAGTGTCGTTAGTCTGCAGACTCCCGCTTAAGGCCTCCAGGTAGCACTGGCCGAAGCATATTTATAAACGGTGGGCCTCCCTGCCCCCTTTGTCCTGTGTGTTACTCGCTAACAGAAGCCGGGCATCCACCCACAATGAATGCACCCCAATATATGGCTGCCAGTTTGGGTCTGGGTCGTCTGATTAACCAAAGAAAAGAGCAGTTTGCTGATTTCAACGATCAAGTGAGAAATAGTGAGGCGTGTCTGGGACCCATCACTGCATGCTTTAGGCTCAGAGGCGAGCATGTTGTACTTAGAGGGTCATTTACTGGTTTTGGAGGACTTTCCACTTACTCTCCGGGCCCTTTAACCCCATCCCGAATCCGGGGAGTCGGGGTGTTTACCCCCTTACCTTCTCCCACCTCTCCTGCTACCGACCTCTCTGGGTTTCTAGGTGGTTCCATCCCTTCTCTGTGACAGCCGCTCTGCTCCTTCCACAGCCACAAGACAGGGCGGAGACGTTCTGCCTGGGGCCTCCCTTAGCCCAGCCTCTTCTTTCTTCTCACACCCGGCAGTGTGAGTGTCCCGCCGGGGGGACTCCTCTCAGGGACACAAACCCTGCGGTGCCCACCCTCGCTGCTGACTTCCTCCGCAGTCCTGCGTCCTCTGTGGGCAGGAGTGACCACCGAGCCCATAGGACTACTGTCGGGACGGAGTGGCCGCAGTTCCTAAATGTGAGAAGCCGGTGGTTATAAAACGAACCATCATTTTATCTGCCACGAAGGGGGAAGAAGCATTGCCAGTGAGGGGTGACACGCCACTGATTATAAGGTGCACCCGGGTTTCAGAGCCGGCGAACCGTGGGAAACGGGGTTGTCTTAAAAGCGGTGAAATGGACATGAAAAGATACTGCGTGCCAAGTGCCCACCAGGTCACCTGGTTCATTACACGCCGGAGGGGCTGTTTCCGAGTCCAGAGACAGTGGCTGAAGACCTCGCGTGTATGTCGTGCGAGGAGCCCCAGGCCGGACCGAGTCCTGCTTGGCCGTGTGTTTGGGGGGAGTCTCAGGAAGGGCTTTGCATTGGGTGGTAATGAGATGACTGCCGTGGAGAGGCGGGCTGTTGGGTGACGGTGACGATGACCCCGGCTTCCTGAAGTGGGCACGGCGTCGTGATAGCAAGGACACTGATTAGAATTATCATCAGAGGCGCTGATCGCAATCTTAGCGTGCTGGTCACTCTTAGTTTTCCCATTCATTCCTGTAACCGTTGGAGGAAACCAGAGGGTGATCTGGAAATCCAGGCCCCTGGGTCCCCAGTCCTGGCCTCTCCTGAATGGTTGAAAACTCCCTAAGGACCACTCCCCCTGGAGGCTTCACCGGCTCCAGCCGCGGGAGGGAGCTCGTCCTGCTTTAAGATGCTTTTGCTTTCGGCACTTGACCACACCCAGCTTGTCATGAAAACTTAAGTGTGTTGGATTCTCTGTATTAACATGATAGCATTTTTATGAACCACCGGGCACACGTTAGAAGCAAATCGGAGCCCAGAGCCTTATTTTCTGATTCTTTCACTTGCCGTAAGGGAGCCTCTCAGAAGAGCCATCTGTTTTGGGAAGGCAGCCGGACCTTCGGCTGGGAGTGGTAGTTTGCGTATAAAGTGCATTCGACTTATTACTTTCCTTTTCTTTTTTAGATTTTAATCTAAACATTTTGGATCCTTCGGTGTATCCAAATCTAGTTACTTAAAAATAAAAGCGTATTTTAGTCTTACAGTATGAAATACAATCTAGTTGCGTCTTCTCCACTTTCTGGAACTATCGTGACCGGAATCCAGAGGAAGCATCTTCACGTTACTGGTATACCTAGTATTCAAATGAAACCGCACACGCTGGACACGAACACAGCGGGCCCTTTTGTTTGGGGGCAATTTGCTTAGAATTTATGTGTTTCTCGTAAGTTCATAAAAAATGGCATTGGTCGTCTGCCACTCGCCACATCAGAATATCCCAGCTCTCCCGGAGCTACAGAAAAAAACACCCCCGCACACGCACACACACCAGTCTAAAGTTCAGGTCTTTTTATAGCAGCGTAGAGGCAGGCATATTAAATTATTATGCCACGTTCCTGCCAGGTTTTGGCTCTTTTGAATTCTCTGTTATAAAGCAACCAGCGCAGTTCCCAAGTCCCGCGGCTGGCCGGAGGCTCTGGGAGAATATCCTAGACCCGTTCCGTTAACTAAGGCGACACCTTTGGCGGGTAGGAGGTAGGTAGGCGAGGTGGCCCTGGAGAGGAGGGAAGCCAGGCCGCAGGCAGGCAGGCAGGGAGGCAGGCACAGCGCCGCTCGAGGCCGGGAAGTCCCTTGCGGAGCCCGAGTGGAGGGACTCATGTGCTCCTGGTTACCAGCCTGCGTTCGGAGCTCTCGTTCATTCTGCTTTTAATCCTGCTGGGCTAGAGCCGCTCCCAGCTTTGAAGTCCCAGGGCCGCTGGGCTGGAGAATCCTCCGAATCCGCTTTTGTCATTAAGACTCGAACCAAAGGGACGGGGCAGCCTGCATAGGATACAGCGGAGTCACGTGGATGAACGAAGAGATGCGCTCGGTGTGTAGCGTGTGTTCTTGTAGAGATCAGCCTGTCCAAGCAGGTCTCCAGAATCACCCTGCGGCTTCTCTTACTCCCCCTGCTGCATTGGGGGGGTGCCCGTGTGTGTGTGTGTGAGAGAGAGAGAGAGAGAGAGAGAGATTTTGTTCATCTCTTTGCTCTTTCCCTGGCCTGTTCTTAATTCCGAGCGTCGGACAGCCCCGGGCTGGTTAGAATCACTGTGGGGCTGCTTTGATGGCTCCGTCTTTCTGAGATGCGGCCCAGGTTTCACTCCTTTGGAAATGTTTATCCTGAAGCCTCGTTTTCAGACAGTTTCTCCTCTGGTGAAAAAGCAACTCCTGATACTCTGAATCGTAAATACCATTCTCATTTTTTCGCAATGTTAACTTTGAGGAGAACTCCAAGATAGGAAGAAAAAGATGTGTGTCTCCCTTATCTCTAGCTTTCATACATTTTTTTTTTTTTTCTAAATCGATCTCAATTAACTTTGATTCCTTTCTTTAGAAAGCCATGTGCTGAAATGATGCTTTGCCAGATGTGCGCCTGGGCTCCTCCCCCTCCGAGCACACACTGTGGCCTTGTCTTAGTTCTGATATTTCAGCCCATTGCCAAAATCTCAGGCTATATTTATGTGGTCATTAGATGGGTTTGCAAGAACATCCTAATTTCTCTTGGGGAGATACTGATATTGTAACATCGTTACGCTTTTTGTTGTGAAAGCCATTTTCGTTTTTGTTTGTAATTTTAAAACGAGCCCGTTTCTTGTATCTAGCCTGTTTTTGCTAATTTCTGATATAAACCACACGTGCGTGCATGCTTCTCTTCGTCGGTGAGCCGACGCGGACGTTACCGAGTGTGTGACTCCCCTCCGAGCCCTGGTGGAGTCCCCCGGGCCGGCGGGAGAAGGGGCCCTCTCGGCCTCGTGCCTGGCCTGGTGTGTAAAACCGTCCTCTCCAGTGCCACTACAGGAAGGGAGTCTATTTTGCCAAAATGATTAAAGAAGCTGTCACTTTTGTCTCGATTAATTAGCACATCTACCTAAATCCATGGTACCCATTTTACTTCGAAACCCGCATCTGTGAGTTTAGATTCCTTAAACTCATTCGCTCTGTTTGTGGCCAGAAGAGAGAGCCCTGCAGCTCAGGTCCTCCACATCACCCTGCCCGGTTTTGCACCTCAAACTGTGCCGGTGCCCCAAGCAGTCGCTGCCTGTTGGTGGATGTCTTTGATGCTGCTGTACGTCCGAAATGCCTTCTTTTTTTTCTTTCTTGTGCCTGATCCTGGCTCTGGCCATCACAACCTATCCTTTGTACATTTTGTGTTACCGTGTAAACCCTTAGCTGACCATTTCCCAAAGTATCGCAGGGCTAGGACTCTAGGGAGTTTAAAGAAGTCGAGGTGGCGAGTGTTATATAGGCACAGGCCCGTGGCCATCACTCCGAGAGCCAAAGCACGGAGCTTGCTCGGGTCGTTCCCCCCACTCACCGATTCATGGCCTGAAGCTCACACGCGTGGGAAGCTGTGAGAGGAGTCGGTCCTCGGGTAGGTGGGGGGTAGAGAGGCAGAGGGCGCTCCGGGTCGAGTTTGTGAAATTGCTCCGTAAAGATTCTGACCCTTCTGGGTAGGAGGGAGGTCGAGATCTTTGGAAAGGCTGCTTCTTAAGGCTCTATTGCTAATGGGAAGCATCCTTGTTTATTTAAATATAAACTCAAGGAATATGAAGGAGTGTGAATGTCAGCATGTATCGGAAACCGGGTAATGTGAGAAGGGCATCGTGGGCTGTAGGGCAGGAGGGCAGGTGGTCAGACACGCAAGTCGGCTCCGTCACTGACGCCCCGTTGACCTTGGGCAGCTCACATCAAGGTATGCATCTTTCTGGATCTCAGATTTTCTCATTTGGGGATGAGAAGTTTGGATGAGCCGGTCTTTACAGTTCCTTCTGTCTCCAAAGTTTCTGTTTAAAAAAAAATGTGGGATCCAACCATCATTTGCATCTCACGAGTTGAGAGCAATACTGAGCTCGCCAACAGACGGAAATAAAAAATGAGATATCACGTGGATTTTTTGTGTGTGCATGATAGAAACCAACACTGGATCGTCTCACAGTTATTCGTGTAGTTGTGGCACAGTGTATGTTTCACGCAGTTGAAATTTCCGAATCACACTTGCGTTTGCTGAGTTGGTGGTAGAATGTCAGCACAGCCGTACGCTGGCCACTTATTTGACTTAAAACCACGGAAGAATGATCCACCAATAACACATTTCTATTTCTTCTCACCAAATCATGCGAAAGAGCAAAGATGTCAATAGAAAGGAAGGAAAAAAAGAACGCTAATCGGTGATCCAAATATTTTAAACATCCTGGTATTTGAAGGCATCTGGATAATTCACAGCTCTTTTTTTTTTTTTTTGGTTCATTTATCATCCAGATGTTCGCCATCACGGACGCACCACTTGCAAGTCTATTGCAGCTAATAACTTCGAAGTGGGAAAACTCATATCTTTGTGCGCCTGTCCTTTGGTGCCCCATGTCCCCCCCACTCTCCTTCTAAGTGCCTCTTCCTTAGAATCCCCGGGGAATGTGGCAGTTGTGCCAGATGCGTAGGTGTGAGCCGTCGCTTTTCTTTTTTTAATCTTCGTGGCCATCCTGTACCCTGTCTGCTTGAATTATAGATTGCATTTGTCAAATAGTGACACGTGCAATTGGATGTCTTCGAAGACCTTTGAAATTCAACTTCCTTGAGTTGAGATTAAAGTGGGTGTTCTCTGCACTGCTGCAGTCCAGCCCGGGCTGCTTGGAGACCTGCATAAAAGTTTTCCCAGGCCGCCCAGTTCCAACTCCTATGGTCGGGAGGGAGGGAGACCAGCTACTTTTTGCTTCTGAAAGGTAGACCGTAAAACTGCCTAAAACGCGGTCCCGGTTAGAACTGAATGCAGGGTCCGCCGCTCCTGGAAGCGGGCCTGTGCGGCTGCGTCCTGACTGTGCGTTTCTTTGGGCATGCAGGAAGCGTTGTCGGTCGTGAGCGAGGACCAGTCGTTGTTTGAGTGTGCCTACGGGACGCCGCACCTGGCAAAGACGGACATGACCGCGTCCTCCTCCGGCGACTATGGACAGACATCCAAGATGAGCCCACGCGTCCCTCAGCAGGACTGGCTGTCTCAACCCCCGGCCAGGGTCACCATCAAGATGGAATGTAACCCGAACCAGGTGAACGGCTCCAGGTAAGGAGACCGCTGACTCCAGTTCTCCTGGTTCCCCTGTCCCTTGTAAAGGCCAAGTGGGGCTCAGGCCTGCTTCTCCAAAGAGTCTTTCCAGAAAGCGGGGCCCTTGAGCAGTAACATTGGCCAATGCTGAGAAAATGTGTTCCCCGATGGTTCTGCATCGAGGACAGAGGCGATAAAAGTGGGAGTATATTTACCATGAACCCGCTTTGAAGATGCGGTGTGCAATTCAGTTTTCCAGGCGTGAGGGCTCTGCGGGAGGGGGGCGTGCACACACATGGCAGGGTTTATTGTCTGGAAAATAATGCTGTGTTATGTTTGCATGGAGGGAGAGTGTCACTAGTGGACAGGCACTAGCACACGTCCAAGCCATATGCCCTTGCTCATGGAGTGTCATAGCCACTCGTCCTTCACCCCCACCCGCCCACCCCCCTTCCCTCCTCTGTCCCCTTCTCTCAGTGCTCACCACTGCTTCTCATCTTGACTTGCACTTAAAACCGAGCTCTCGTATTGCCCAAAATCATGAACTTCTCTGTGCTGTCAGATAGAATGTATTATCAAATGCAGAGCGATCCTTGGCCCTCAAAAGCATTTCATCGGATGTAGTTTTGAAAAGCAAAGTTGGTTTCAATTATGATATCATACCCCATATATATTCAGGAAGAAGAATATAAAATCTCAGAACAAAGAAAGGATAATTTTTTAACATGTTACACGATCCGGCGTACAGTCCTAAGAACAGCTCACACGTTCCAGTGTTTCTCTCCCTACAAAGCCCTCTACCCCCAGTGCCCTGTTCGCCCTCCAAGCAGCCCAGTGAAGGGGGCTTGTCCGCATTGGCTAGATGAGGACACTGAGGCTCAGGCTTTTTCTGGTTAAGTCAAGATCACCACTTAGAGGGACTCAGAATTTGGATTCAAACCAAGGGTGTTTGACTCTACACCTAGGGTGTTCTCCACTCTTTTGCATCTATAATAGGCCCTTTTTGCTACATATATATATATTTTATGCCAAATATGTTTTTATAAGTGCTGGAAAACTGTTGTGTCAACTTCGAGTGTGGCCTCCATTAGGTGCCAAGTCACAGCACCTTAGAGGGGATGTCGATCAGCAGTGACGCTAGACGTGCCTGAAAGGGAGCTGGGCGATGCCGTAACTCTCCTGGGCTCCGCGAAGTCCATTCGCTTCTGTGCGTCCAGTTTCTTGAAACTGGGGATGATCACTCTGATGCTGAGCGTTGCCATGGCGTGGGTACTTCATGTGGAATTCAAGCCAACGTAGGACCGTAGTGAACCTCATCAAGAGATTGATTCCCAGACTTCTGGAAGGTCCCTGGTAGAAACTGCCATCTTAGGGTCCAGGATACCAGCGTCCCGGGCAATTATTTGTTACATGTAAAATATCTCACAGGTAATCCTATCCATCTTGGTAGAGTGTTCCCACTGATCATTAACTATATGGACAGGGTGGAGCAAAAATAGGATTCTGGTTGTGAGTATACGAAATGCAGAGTTTATTCCTGTATTATTATGTATTAATTATTGTATTATTTTCCATACTCACAGCTATAAACCTACTTTTGCCCCACCCTTTATTTCTGAGACTTAGAGGATTGGAGCATAGTCATACGGTGAAGGTGCAGCAGAGTTGATGGGGAAGAGGAGTGGAGGTAAACCTGGGGTCAATGAACGGGTTCCATCTCGATGGTGCCACCTGATCCCACGCAAACCAGGAGAGTCAAGATGCATTTCCCAAGCTTTCTTCTTCGAACACTAGTTTCTGCCTGCAGGAAATGCATTGAGGTGATGAGTGTGCGTGTACGTGTGTGTGTGTGTGTGTGTGTGTGTGTGTGTGTGTGTGTGTGTGAGAGAGAGAGAGAGAGAGACAGAGAGAGAGGGGTTCCTCACCCCCTCAGGGTTCTTCCTAAAGTTGGATGTCTTTTCTGTGTCCGCTGGGACAGCAGGGGTTTTCTCCAGGTGTTGGACAAGCAACATGTTCTCTTATATTCTGAGAGGCATTAAATCCAAACACTATTTTGATTTCCTGTATATATTACACATGTAAAAAATTTCCTAACGGAAGTAAATTTTATTTTATTGCAGCAGGTCAACTCACCTGCTCTCACCTTTACCTTATCTTCGTGAGGTATCTCCCAACCACACCACCCCTTCAGAGTAGTAAGTGTGAGCAAGACATGCAATCTGAGCGCGCCGGTCATTCATTAAATGTTTGTCGGGCTGAAGTTAAAAATAAGACTTCTCAATTTTAGGGTGGTGGCTGCTCAAGTACCTGTCTGTCACTGTGATGGAAGAGGTGCTTTGCCCAGCTCCCAGCTGCAGACTGGAATCCTGGCTGACGGTCTTTTCCCATCGAGTTTTCTCATTTTACCTGCAACACTCAGTATTTGCTATTTGAAAGTGGCCCACTGGGACCAGTCTCTCTCTCTCTCCATGCCTTCCTTCTTGGACTCACTGAGATTTGACTCCATGTATATTTTCTTACATTTTCTCTAAGACTCTATGGATTAGTGTAGGACAGTGAGATACACCACTACGGCTGTATTTGCTCCTTTCTGCCCCAGGGCCCTGGATTGGATTGGCAGGGACGGTTTTCTAGTCAAGCTCGGCCACCTTCCAAGCTGTGGGTGGCCCAGGGCTGGAGACCTGCAAGCTGGCGGTTTCCCCAAAGTGTGATAGTGAGGTCAGTGAGCGAAAGCGTGTCCAGCTTGTTGGGGGCCTGTGTCTTTGTAGTGGTCAGTTCATGGACTGCGGAGCTGAGACGAGGGCTGAGAGAGCCTCACTTGGGGGAAAGGGAGGGAGGGAGGCAGAGGCCCTCCGCCCGTCTGTCTTTGCCATCTCTTCGGAGGTCAAACAAATGACAGGCACCATCCCTTCAGTAGGAGAAGAGAGCCCAGGAGCTGTGTTCCTCACTAGGAGGCCGGTGAATCCCACAGGGTCTCTGTGGGTGTTGACAGTGGGCACCGGGACTGCTTTGCCTTTCTTTTTTTTTTGTCTCGAAAGGGAAATTGTTTTGGTTAACCAGAATTTACATAGCCTCTTATGAAAACAAAACCCAAAGCACCATAATGGCTATTAGGCTTAGTCTTTCCTCTCCGAGAAATGAAAGTGTTTTGAGCCAAAAAAAAAAAAAAGAGAGAAAATTCACAAGCTAGGAAATAAGTCCCATCCTGTCTTTAATACATAACTGTTTGTAGAGATCTCGTTCTATAGAACATTCCTTTTCCAAGTGATGAGTCCCAAAAGGATGTGTTTCCCCCCAGATTTCAAGGTCTAAATGTCAGGTGGTCTTTTGAATACCTATTTCAGCTATGGAGAGACATACAGGGTGGAGCGAAAGTAGGTTTACAGTTGTTTGTATGGGAAATAATACAATAATAAGTAATAATACGAGAATAAACTCTGTTTTGTGTATGTACAATGGTAAACCTACTTTTGCCCCACCCTGTATATAAATATATACTTAAATAATGAGACTTTTCCTAGGGAAACTTCCAGTCCCTCTTAGGGACAAAGAACTCCCTGTCGGTGAGTTGGTGGAGACTTTTTAATTAATTTAGTCTTCAGTGCTTCGGAGAGGGGGAGGCAGCAGGGCCGGTGGGAAGAGGCTGAGGTGCCAGGTGTAGGGGAGGGTATTGAGTGAGGGTGAGAGTAACGCTCAGCTGTGAACACAGACGTCTACAGTGTGGGCTGAGCCTGGAGTCGAACATGAATCACTGCGAGCTCCACCCGCTGCCCGGGCCGTGGGCCCTGAAGCAGCTTTTCCATCGCCTCTGATTCAGAAATAAAACAGGCCCGAGAATTACCCCCGAGCTCTCCAGACAATCCCCTCCTTGTCTCAGCTCCTAAAAATACCTTTTGTGGTGACTTACCTCCATTCACGCTATAAAACTTGATTAGGCGTTTGTTCGGGCGATTAGGACCAAGGGTGTGCTTTCAGGATTCTTAGGGAGAAAAGCACGTGAGAAGGGAGTTTTTGTGCTCGGGGTTGAGCCAGGCCTGGAATGCCTGCCTGGCAGCCTCCTGTGAGCCCCCTCCCGGCTGACCCCCTGGGCTCGTAGGGTCGAGCCGCCAAAGAAACCTTTGTATTGCTCCCCTGCAGCTTCATCCCGTGAAAGCACCCGACAAACTACAGGACGCACGTGAAGACGGTGACATTCTAATAAACAGGAAGGGGCCGGAGACGGCATGGGAGTTGCCAGGAGCTTGCTGACCCACATAGGAATTGGGGGTGACGTGGGTTGGGGTGTCCTGGGGCAGAGTGTGGGGAGAGGGGCTTTAGCCATGCAGCCCCAGCCACTAGGACAATAGGGACACTCTCGTATCCCCAACACCTGGACAGTTCCTGGCAGACGGCCTTGCTCTATAAACACTTGTTAAGTGAAAATGAATCGACAAGGTCCAGGGCCAGATGGCCGAGGCCAGTCCGGGGAGTGTGAACTGATCGGAAGGCGCCACGGGTCAAGGAAGGGCTGGGCTGCACATGGCCGGCGTGGGTTTGTATTTGGGGATCACTCGGACGTCAGCCCGGGGCCCCCCGCCGGCGTGTGCTGGGCAGCAGGGCGGCGGCGAACTGTCCCCAGGCGCAGGAGGAATTGAGAGACAGGCAGGAGGGCGGTCTTGAAGGGAGGCTGGGTGCCCTAGGGGTCCGCGGCTGCTCCGCCCTCCAGAGGTCGTACCGGTTTCCCCGATCCGATGCTGACTCCCGTGGACTTTCCGTGCCCCGCTGGGGGGAATCGCGGGCTGACCGTGCCCGCGCGCCCGGGCCCTGACGTTCTTGGGTAAAGGCGGCCAAGCGAGCGGCCACGTCTGCGCCACTTCACCGCGGGCTCTTTCCATGATGGGACCCGCCTGCTCTAGGAAGACTCTGATGCGAGAAAAACCAACGTCAGGTGCCAAGTTCATTTTGCTTTTCATAAACCAAAGCCCTGATTTTAATTTCTCGGTAGATTTTTTTTACAGGCACATGACTCCTTTTCAAAAAAGCTATTACGTATGGGAGCAGCTAAAGGGAGCTTTGTCTTGGGCTGTGTTCCACGTAATCTTGCAAAATTAGACTGACTGCTTTCCCAGTGGCCCAGCTCCCGTCCTGGCCCTCGATCCTCTCTGCTCAGGCCCACGAGCTGAGTCAGACCCTTCCCTCTCTGCCCCCTTAGCTCGGGGACTTCTCTGACCCCCTCTCACACTCAGGAGCCTTAGCCCATCACCTGTGCGGAGCGTGCACCATGCTGAGCCCTCAAGGAAGTTTGGGGACGGAGCATGTGACATTCAACTGTAAATTGAGGTGACCAACTTTTTTATATCCGGACTTCTCAAAATTCATATGTACATCCAAGTAAATATTGCGTCTCCGAGGAGGCTCCACCTTTGCCTGCATGTGGCTGCCCCCACTGAGCTCCCATCTGTACCTTCTCCATGACTGTCCTCAGGGCTACTCCCACGATATTCTATTGAAAATACTCCACAGTGAACATTGCGCTGAGTCTTCTGAGGGTCCGTTCAGTTGTGTTTTATGTCTGTGAAAGAGACTCCTCAGATGGAGTTGCCAGGTGAGATCCTATAGTGTGGCGGTCAAGTGTTTAGAGTCAGGGCCTTGGCGGTCTAGGCTCAAATCCAGCTGCTGCACTGCTGGTCAGGTGACCTTGGGCACGACCTGTATCAGCCTCTCTGTGCTTCGCCTGTAACATCCCTGCTGCAGGTATTGACCTCATGGAGTTGTGTTGATGGAAAGAGTAACAGCTAACCAACCCATAGCATTTATCATGTGCGAGGCACCATTTTAAACGCTTTACCTAAATATTTATTATAAAGTAAATACTACATGAAAGGAGTTTGGAGCCATCCCTCGCATGAGTCAAACACCAGAGAGAAGACCAACCAAATACGTGTTTTCCCACAATACTTTGGGTGCTCTCGGAGGCAAACTTGAATTTAAAATGTAGAAACCAGAAAATTGAAGAAACTGGACTCTCTAGCATTTGATCTCTCAAGATCGTTTCACTTTAAAAATTATTCATGTATTCTTTTCATGTTTCTGCACTCATCTCTCTGGTCAGCCAGTTCTTTTCAAAAGCAAGAAACGGCACGTATGAAGGGCTGGCTGAGGACACACTGTCCCTTGAGTTTTGTGACTGAAGCAGCTGAGAGCTGCGTGCTGGGAGCACCTGGTTTTGCCCCCCCTCCCCACTGTGTGGAATGTTCTTTGATCTGCTGTGGATGCCAGGAGGAACAGCCTTGCCATATCAACCAGTTCCCTTCAGGAGAAGCCACGAGAGAAACTCCTCTCTAGTCTCAGCCCAGGAAAAGCTTTGCTTCTGCCAAATAACTCGTTTGGTTTTCTCTTCTTGAGTCCTTGCATGGTGACAGGATGCACTCACTGCCTTCTTTGCTTTGGCTGGTAGGAAGCTCAGAGACACATTGATGTCCTACCTCCAGCAGCTATAATAGGAAGCTTACTCAGTGTGCTGATTTTATCTCTTGATTAATGACTCTTCTGCCCTTATGTTCCATTCGATTCCATTCCATCATTGAGTTAGGCTATCGTTTTGTTTTGTATGTGTTTTTATAACCCACTACAAACTTCACATAGTTTGAGAATGGGTAGAGGAATAAAATATCTTCAAAATCACCACACATACACATAAATATACCACTGGAGCTGCAGAGGGACATGATCGAATCTCCTTAAACAAAGTATTAACATAGCTAAACACTGGTGTATCCGAGAAGCTTCTAGAGAGTCACTCCTGGGGCTCAGGAATGGGGGTTCTTCGAGCCCTCTGATTCTGTAGCCTTATAAGAGACCGTTGGGTTTGGTGATATAGCTGACTTCTCACCTTAGTTTATATTTAGTAAAATTTCCAATTTATTTGATATTTTTCACCATGTTCTTTTACCATTTATTCAAAATACAGTCAATTTTAAGTCAATGCTCATGCTCTCAACTCACCTGACCGTAATTCTCCAAATTATGTTTAAGAGTGATTAGTTAAGGCCTTCAGTTGGAAGTCTATTTTGTCAGATATGAGTTGCTACCCCAGCTTTTTTTTCATTTCCATTTCCATGGAAAAAATTTTTTCCATCCCTTCACTCTCATCTTGTGTGAGTCTTTTGTTTTGAGGTGGATCTCTTGTAGACAGCATAAGTATGGGTCATGTTTTCTGAGCCGTTCAGCCACCCTACATCTTTTGATTAGAGCATTTAATCCATTTACATTAAGATTATTATTAATTGGCAGTCATCTATTGCCATTTTAATTCTTTATGCTTATATTTCTCTCTCTATTTCTACTTTTTATTACAGCATCCCTTTAACATTTCTTGCAGTGCTGGTCTGGTGGTGATAAACTCCTTTAGCCTTTTTTTTTTCTTTTCTGGGACGTTCTTTATTTCACCATGTATTTTGAATGACAGCCTTGCTGGATAGAGTAGTCTTAGTTTCAGATCCTTGTTTTGCATTACCTTGAATACTTCCTGCCATTCCCTTCTGGCCTGTACAGTTTCTGATGAGAAGTCAGCTGACAGCCTTATGGGAGCTCCTTTGTAGGTAACATTGCTTTTCTCTAGCTGCCTTTAAGATTCTCTCTTTGTCTTGAATTTTTGGCATTTTAATTATGATGTGTCTGGCTGTGGGCCTCTTTGGGATCTCTCTGTGCTTCCTGAACTTGTGTGACGTTTTCCTTGGCCAGGTTAGGGAAGTTTTCTGCCATTATTTCTTCAAACAGGTTCTCTATCCCAGAGTGCTCTTGTGAGGACTATTAGATCCCACTCTTCTGCTGTTGAAATTGCCAAGAATGAAAGGAAGGGGAAGTGACTGAAAAGTGAGAACATAACACCTTGGGCCCCTTTAACCGATATTTGTTGAACTCCTACTTTGAGTCCAGCATGTGGTCCTATGGGTGACCCTCTCCCCACCCTGGGCTTGGAGTTCCCTTAGATTTATTACAAAAACTATTTGAAATGGTCAAAAACATAGTTCCAATCCGTCTTCCTCTGAAACTAAAACAAAATACAATGGAAAAAAGACTATGTTTTCATTGTCCTGAAGGTGCAACTTTTGAAATTAGGGTCTGATTTTCTGTTTTTACAGTGAAAGCAGGGATGAGGAAGCGTTGTGAGATGAATTATGTCTTGTGGTTACAACGTGAAAACAAAGGAACTTTACTAAATTTGTCCCAACTTGAAATACTTACACATAGTTTTGGAAAGCTCCAGACAATGCAGTTTAATAGTTCATCTTATCTCTGGATTTGATGGAGCCCTATTTTACAACCATAGGAAAACTACTGTGATCCATGCCTAGAGCACTTGTCCTCAGATATGGAAATTAAACTGTTAAGAATTATAAGAAAATGAAAGAATTGGTCTGAAGCATCCATAATTCCCAAAAGTCCCCTATTTCTATAATTCTGTACATCTCTTTGACCATTAACTTTTTAGATAGTTAACTGCCTTGCTGGAGAAGAAAACTTAGGGTGCCTGGTATACAGCAGGTGCTCAATCTAAGTGGGTGAGTAAATGGCCCGGAACGGTGCTCATCCTGGACTTTAGAGTTGTTGCTTGAGTTACGCTCATCTCCTGAGTTGCATCTAGTCTTTTCCCTAAAGAACCAAATCCCTTTAACTCTCTCCCCTAGTAACTTCTCTCCTTGAGGCAAATAGACCCAAACATACGCTCCGCTCAATTGATGGAATTTTCCAAAGGGATAGGAAACTAAGGCTCAAGTGAAGACACTCCATGTTTTGATACTAGGATGGGTCTTTTAGAGATAAATGTTTGAGGCCAGGAAAAACTGCCTCAAGAGGAAATAAAGCATGTGTAGGCAGCGTTGGAAATATAGCGGGTCTGCACCATGGGAACGCAGGCTGTTATTATTTTTAAATTTCCTTCATGTTAGTACAGCTGTGAGGATGCCCTGGACCAGGGCAGTGTATTTCCCGGCCCGCGGTCGAGCCTCAGTGCTGGGTGGCCCCAGCTGCAACCTCCATCCACAGACGTTAACTGCTCCTCACTTATGGTCGGCCCTGGGCTCCCTCCATCAGCACCGGACACATGAGCAAGTGATGCTGAGAACAAATCTATATTTTCAAAGTTCGCAGATGCTGAACAAACACAGTCCAGAGCCTTGCAGCCCCTGGGTCTGCCCTTCCTGTCCACTTCCCTGCTATGACCTTTGGGTCTGGAATGACCTTCTTCATCCCACCTCTGCCCTGTGCCACCCAGAGAGTGCCCTCCTGCCTTGGATGGTTGTGACCTTCTCGGACTTGAAGGTCAAGTCCGTGCCAGGTGGCTGCACAGCTCCCACCAACAGTGTGGAGGAGACCCGCAACCTCAGGCCTGCCACATAGGGAGGGAAATCTAAAATCCAGGGGAGACTCATGGGTTCCTGAGAAGAAGAAAAGTCACCTGTAGGGTAGAACTTGAGAGGCAATTTACCTGAATGCCAAGACCCCCTGCTGCAGTGATCCTGGGTTAACCCTCTGTGGGTTAGCCATCTCAGAAGGAGGGGACGGATTTTTCTGTTTCCTGGTTAAGCTGGATCTTCCACTTGGAATTTACTTTTTAGATACAGTTTTACCATGTCCTATAACTTTCGAATTTCAAAAAAATTCCCTTTTTTCTTTCCCAGAAAGGCAGGTTGTCCATATCCTAATGGCTGTGGCCTCCTTATTCACAGCAGCCCAGTGAACTGTTCCCAGGGCCCAGTGGCTGAGGCCCTTCTGTGTCCCCACAGCTGGCTGTACACCCCAGCCCCAGGGCCCTGGGGGGCCAACCCCCGGGGCACCAGCTTCCACCCCCTTCTCTGCCTGCCTGCTGGCACCTGAGCTTGGGACATCGTGAGTCTCACATAGCTAAAGATTGGCTTGAAATTGGAGTTTGAAATTCCGCACAAGGATTTCCTTCTGAGGTTTTGAAAAAGAGGAACGTTGTTCTAGGCTGAGCCTCTCTGAGAGCGCCGGTGTCACCCCACAGCATCTGCGTACCAGTGTCGCCCCCGGCATCTGCGTGCCAGTGTCGCCCCCAGCATCTGCGTGCGTGGCCTGTTTACCGTCACGCAGCGAGAACAAACGGCAGTTCGCTGTTTTCTGCACGTGTTTCCAATCAGCTGTCACAGATGCAGTTTTGACATGACAGCTTCAGGAGGACTTGGGTGAAGAAATAGAAGCCAGGTGGCAGCTTTGCTCCCCACGTGCCTGCTCCGCGCTGTGCCCGAGCCTGGCGCTGTCCTAGTCGGCTCAGGCTGCCCTAACAAAATACCATCGGCGAGGGGCTTAAACAACAGACATTCATTCTGTGAGGACAGTTCTGGCGGCTGGGGGTCCAAGGTCAGGGTGCCAGTTGGGTTGGTGCCTGGGGAGAGCCCTCCGCCTGGGTTGGGAGGGCCGGCGTCTCTGTGTCCTCCCGGGGCGCAGAGAGCTCGCCGGTCCCCTGCCCTCCGTAAGGACCCACTAGTCCGATATGTTGGCCTCGCCTCACACCTTCATCTAAACTTAGTTACCTCGAAGGGCCCCATCTTCAAAGGTCATCATGTTGGCGTTAGGGCTTCAACACACCGACTTTGGGGGGGCACCTTCAGTCCCCGACGGCACTATACTTGCCTTGTCGCTTCTCCCCTCCCCCCCCCGCCTTCCCTGCAAGGCCGGGGCGCCGTGGTTTGTGGTTGCCCCAGGAATGGACGGATTTGTCTCTTCTCCACCAGAAACTCCCCCGACGAATGCGGCGTGGCCAAGGGCGGGAAGATGGTGAGCGGCCCGGACGTGGTCGGGATGAGCTACGGCAGCTACATGGAGGAGAAGCACGTGCCGCCCCCCAACATGACCACGAACGAGCGCAGAGTCATCGTGCCGGCGGGTAAGTGCCCCCGAGGGGTGGCTGAGCTGTCCCTCCCTGCCTGGGGCGCCTGCCGCCTCCTTGGTCCAGGGCAGGAGCGGTACCTGGAAGCCAGCAGAAGTTTGTGAGGCTGTGGGGAAATGTTCACGGGTGTGTGTGGGGGTGTCCGTGGCAAGTGACCCAGAGGTGTGTGTGGGGGGGTGTCCATGGCAAGTGACCCAGAGGTGTGTGTGTGGGGGGGATGTCCATGGAAAGTCACCCAAGAGGTGTGTGTGGGGGGGTGTCCATGGCAAGTGACCCAGAGGTGTGTGTGTGGGGGGGATGTCCATGGAAAGTCACCCAAGAGGTGTGTGTGGGGGGGTGTCCATGGCAAGTGACCCAGAGGTGTGTGTGTGGGGGGGATGTCCATGGAAAGTCACCCAAGAGGTGTGTGTGTGGGGGGGATGTCCATGGAAAGTGACCCAGAGGCAGGAATTGCCCTTTCTCTGAGATTATTTGGTGTTAAGTATCTTTTCTTTTATGTTGTGCTATTTATAATAAATGGTAACCTTGTTGGTTTTTTAAAAAAAATTTCTTACCTGGGAAAATAATCAGTTAGGAGCAGTATACAGCTTGTTCTTAGAATCTAAAATTCCAGCTCTCCCTGGCCTGCAATAGAGATTCGAGAGCCAGAGTAAGTCTTGACCACGGAATTTATTCTAAACCTGGCCCAAAGCAGTGACCCTGAGCTTGAGGAAAATGCCACGGACTTATTTATTTAGCACAACTAAAGGTGACAGGAGGAAGGACTTGAAGCTCCTGGGAGGAAATGGGTGACGTAAAACTGAAAATCTCATGAGGCCACGTCGCAGTCGCTGCTCAGTGGGCCTTGCCCTCGACTGGGTGTTCCTGCAGCGATCCGGAGGCGGCATCTCAGGCTGTCCTGGGGTCGGGATTCCTCACGGAGTCCAGGCCCACGAGGGAATGCCCGGTGCCACTTGCACCCTCCAACCAGGGAGGCCGTGGTTCTGCCTCGCCATCGCTATGCTTCGATGTCATCAGTGTCCTTCCCAGTGGCCAGACCTGAGGCTTTCTGTGTTAGTGAGATGTTTAGAGAGCGGGAGAGAGTCACGCGGGAAGCGGCCGAGCACCGGTTAACCGAGAGCGTCCAGCAGGCCGGCCCCTCGCGCTCGGCCGGTTGGCGGGTGGAGGGCGGCCGTGCAGATTGGCTCACAGTGTTTGTGTAAAGCTGGTTTCAGCCCTGAGGAAAGCCCTCTTTCAGCGGCTCCCGCCCAGGGTTGCTTCATACGAATGCAGGCAGTTATTCAGTTAATAGTGTTTGTAAGAGAGCTAATTGTGGCTGATTTTGCAAGCTGTGTCTTTCAGTTATTGGTCAAGCTTCATGTATGTGTTCTCATACACAGACACACAGGTGAACACGCGTGCACGCACACACACGGCCGCATGGCACAATCCACATCACTTCCCAACGCTGGTGGTGGGGCTGCAGGACCTGGGCAGCTCTGTCAGCTGCTGCACCTGCCCCCTCCCTCCGGGATCCAGGCCTCCCCCAGGCACATTTTGGGCATATCGTAGTCTGCGTACAGAGATAGAATTCTCCAGACCTGGTTCCGGATGGTTCATATAGTTTCGCTAGTTAGATGCCCGATTAATTCAGGAGTTCAAATCATAAAGATAGATGAAAAATTATTACTTCTAACTATTTATACCATCCATCAGCTACATACCAATGTTCATGTCCTAGACCTAAAAACAGTCCTCATATGTACTGACCAGAAAATTGGTGGGTAGACTGAGGGGCACAAAACAGGACCTGGGACTGTCTGGGCTCAGAGGGCATTTTTGTACTTGGACTCCTCACTTCTTGAAGTCCTTGCTTTTGATACTATCTTTAACTCAAGACCTATAAAGAAACTCATAAAATATCCCTAATGGATAAATATGTATTCCTTTATTTCACATATTTACTCTGCCTCCTTATTGCAGAATGAATTTAAGGTTAGCTCACACAAATATACACCAAAGAGCAAGGTGGAATCAGTTTAAAAAATAAATGGACAGGGTTTATGGGCTGAAGTAAGAACAGACAGTGAAGCCAGGAGTGAGGAGATATATATATATGTGCAAACATTGAAATCCTGCACAGTTGCAAAAAGTGGGTGTTATTTGGCTCCAAGGTGTCAGCAGGCAGTGCGCAGAGGACTTGTGACTCTGAATCCATAAGATAAAAGAAAACTAGTGTGGGAAAGACATCCCAGCTATTAATTCTGAGTTAAGAAAAAGATGTGTTTCTTGGTTGGTTATAGGAGGATTACAGGAAGTCCTGAGAGAAGCACTTATTGGTAGGGCACCAGGCATTCTAGGAAGCCCTGGCTAATGCCTATTGTCCTGGCAAAATTGTTGGATTGTACCTCTGCTGCTCACAGTGTACTAGCTAGACAATAAATCACATCTGTACTTTTAATCTCTCTGTCTATCATCTATCTATCTGTCTATCTATCTGTCTATCTATCTATCAATCTATCTAGCATCATCTACTTATCTGGTGTGCATACCTGTGTGTCTAGGTCTGCATCTCACAGGGTTGGCTCTTTCTTACACAGCTGTACATCAGAGCGTCATTCAGTGACATCCATCGTAATCAGAGGGCCCGACACCTGCGGCCTAGTTAAACGGCTCTTTGTTGGCTCAGCTTAATTTGGAGCCTGACTAGAAACGTATGATATTAAAATGCACGTTTCCAGGTTTTCCGCACCCAGGCGGGAGGGTGAGGATTCTGCATGGACACACTCCTGGATGGTTTTCATGTGTAATGAGGTACAAGACGCTCTAATCTAGATGGGAGACACTAAACCAAGCTTATTTTACTACGTGTGAACTAGTCTTAATGAGGGCATGAGGTGTCCCTTTTAGAAGAAGACATGGCAGAAAGGAAGGGTAGAAAATAGTTTCACATTGGCATCCAAAGGAAAAAGACTCATCCGCTTGGCAGGAAGGAACTTTGTCCTCCTACGGCTTCTGCCTTACGATGTGTTTTTGGGCTCATCATTGGCTGGCACAGCAGATATGGAAAAGGCCACATGTCGAGGCATTCACAAGGACATCTGGGACCACTAAAGACAAAATGCAGGATGAGAGGGGAGGAGGCACCTCAGCAATGTTCACTGGTGTCCGCGCTCAGCTCCGTTTGGACAAGTGGGATCCAGCGCAGCACCAGGCCCGAGTGCAGTTCACTGTGTTAGCAGCGGCGAGACCACGTGAGTTCAAGGCTGGAACCGCCTTGTAGATGTTTCCAGCTCTGCCTCACGGGGCTGTGAACGCAGGGCAGTGTTTAGAAACAGTGGGCCCCCATCGCACCTCGGAACCAATAGGTTCTAAGGAAAGTCCGCTTCATGCCTCATGAAGCCTCCACCTTGGGGATGCTGTCCCCGCATGTCCCCGTGTGCCTCCGGCAGTCCCTGCTGCTTGTGGGTATCGACATTGCCCTCGGCGATGTGCCAACCAGGAGGCCCAACGAAGAGGAAGGCACGGTCTTCGTCCACTTTTCTCAGAAATTGCAAAATGCTGACTGGAGTGCAACAGGAGCTCTGGTTTTAGCAGCTTGCATTATTTTGAAAGATTTTTCTTTTTCTCTGTTTTTATTCCCTAAAATGGGTGCTAATGCATCAGGCTTTTCAAAGACTCGATTTTTATTTTCTAAATATCCACCTTGAGCGTAAACTCTTGTGGTAATCAGGAGTCTAGGAGATATAAAGCTGCCACATTCATCTCTTCACTGGTTTACTCTCATCATTCATTCATTCATTCATTCATTTATTCATTCATTCATTCACTGAGCACTTACTATGTTCCAGGCACCAGGAGTAAAAGCTTTTATGCAACTTAAAATCCCCTCTTCTTGGCCCCCAAACACTTGGTTGAAACTACTCGCCTGTGTCTTACTCGGACCCTCCATGCTGTGGAAGTTCATTGAGAACTTGTCACTCACCCTAGTCACAGAGGAAATGACCCACACCTGTCAGAAGTAGGTAAGGACAAGTAGGTAGGGCCCATCCTCAGGGGGCATTAGGAGACAGTGTGATTAAGGGTTCCAGTGAGTGACTCAGACAGATGTTTCAGGGCATCTGGGGAATGAGACAAATATAAACATGACTGGTTGAGAAGACCTTCCTTTGTACCAAACCCTCACGATCTGATTCCTAAGTCCCTTTGCGGCCTCTGCCATTTTCCTGTGCCCTGTCCTGCCCTCCCTTCACATTGCTCAGTCTGGACGCTGCGTTACCACAACCTGGAGTCTTGGTCCGTGCTGTTCTCCGGGTGGAGACCCTCCCTCCCTTCTGTGCCCACAGAGCCTTCCCATCCTTCAAGGCCTCTTCGAAGCCCACCCTGTCTGGGAAGCCACCCTTGACCCTTTGACAACTTGCTTCTCTTACATCTTACCAATTCTTGCATTACAACACTTTATTTTGTTTCGAATTATATTCTATAATATACCTATATCCTTACTTAAACACGATATACTATTTAATTCCATTGAGGAGTCAAGATGCCTTGTGAACTAAACTACAGGTAAACACATGAACCAGACTTTTGTTCGAATAGAAATTAGGGATTAGCACTAAGGCAATTCAAAATATTAGTGGAGCCCTGGCCAGGTAGCTCAGTTGATTAGAGCATTGTCCCAATACACTAAGGTCGTGGGTTGGATACGGGTCAGGGCACATACAAGAAGCAACCAAGGAAGGCATAAATAGGTGGAGCAACAAATCAATCTGTCTCTCCCCCCCTCCCCCCCAGATCAATCAATAAAAATAAAATATTAGTGGAAAGCCAAGCTCACATGGAGGAAGGAGAATGCAGCTCTTGGCTACAGGCTCTGCCACGATGCTGTGGCTAAGCTTCCAATATGGCTTTGAGTTTCCCGGCAGCCAAGATAAAAAGAGTCACTTGGAGAAACAATTCCTGTTTTCAGATAGAAGTGTCCCGGCAAAAACAGTGTGTTTCTCAGAGAGGACTTGCCACTCAGAGCCCATCCAGGCTGTAGACTGACCCCCTTCTTGCCAGGGTTGCAACACCGCATTTCACCAGCCTTTCTTGTGACATACTCCATGAGCAGAGGGCGTGACATTAGAGAGCAGCCCGGTGTGACAGCCAGCACATGCCCAGGGTGAGCCTGTTGGTCGGGAGTCGGGACTTCAGGTTCTCACACCGGCAGAGGGCTCCCGTCGCGTCCACAGGACCCTCCCTGAGCGCGGCATCTCTGGGCTGGGCTCTGAAAGCGAGGAGCGACGGGTGATAGAAGAGCGTGCTTCTGACCGGGCCCGGCTGGCCAACACGTTCTGCTCTCAGCTTAGTAGAGCTAGTCATTGAGGAGCCTGCCTGTTCTCTTAGATTATAAGCTCCATGGGTTGGTGACTCTGTCTTTTGTTGGTGATCTTAATCACCAGACAGCAGAAGCAGAGGTCAGTAAGCGGCATTTGTTGAGCCGATGGTCCTGTAGTCCAGATTCAGTCAGTGGGAGTCGCAGAATCACAGGAGCTGTGGTTGCGAGAGGCTTGACGCTCTTGGTTCGATTTTGTATTAGTCAGGGTTCTTCGCAGAAGCAGAGCCAATCTCTCCATCAATCTCTCATCTGTCATTTATCTGTTACGGGGAATTGGCTCAGGTGGTTACGGAGGCTGAGAAGTCTTGAAATCCACAACCCACCGTCTGCAAACTGGAGACTCGAGAGTGGATGGTGGAGCTTTCAGTCCAGTCTTAAGGCATGAAAGCCAGAGGACTGAAGGCAGGAGATCATCCCAGCTCCACAGCCAGGCTGAACTGGAATCCTCCCTCCCTCCACGGTTTTGTCGGGTTCAGGGCCCGCATCAGAGGACTCCCACCAACATAGGGGAGGGTCCTCTCCCCAATTGAAATGCTAATCTCTTCTGGAAACACCCTTACAGACACACCCAGAAATAACGTTGAACCAAGTATCTGGGCTTCTGGTGACCAGGTCTCGTTGACAGATACTATCACAAGTCTCTTCCTTTAAACACGAGAAAATTGAGCCCCAGGGAGGTGAAATCACTTTCCCAGGGACTTGTGCACAGGCGGGTAAGAACAGAGCCACTTCCCACCATTGCTCATTTGTACTTAAAGAATTTGACGGTAAAAGTACACGTTTCTTTATTATTCTTTCTCGTGCCACTGAACACTCCCAATAATCCCTCCCACTATGTCTACATTATAGAATGTGTTTTAAAAGCTTCTGTTTAAATTCCTTCTATGATAAATAAAGTAACTAAACAAGCAAATCAGCCACAATTTAAATCCTAAAGTCAGTGTTAACTATATTTTTAAGCTATGAGCTGAGTAGCTATTGAGGATACTGGGTGATGTGTGTGACTGAGCTCATGCAAATAGAAATGGAGACAGCTACCACCTACTGAGTGCCCGCTAGGTGTCAGGCACTTGGCCATATGCACTTTGTAAAAAAGGTACTATCTCACTTAAGCCCCACACCCCTATATTTTAGGTAGCATTTATTCACTTTACAGATAAAGGAGCTGAAACTAGGGAAGCTAAGTTGCCCACGATGAAGGATGGGTGGAGGAGATGCTCAGATAATCTCCAGGCCTGCTCACACTGACCCTTTACGTTTCTACCATGGTGATGCTTTGTCTGTTTTTCTTGAAAACCGAAGAGAAGAATGGAATTGAAAATAGCTTCGATTGAGCATGATTGGTCGGGTGGCTATTGATGAATGTAGGAAAAAATGTTCCAGATGGTTTTGGTTTGGTTCATTCTGTGTTTAAGACAACCTGCGGGACCCACACGGCAGCCCAGGGGGCACACACAGAGCTCATGGTTAAGAGTCCTTGATCGGGAATTACACACTTGAGCTCTAAACTCTGGCGTTTCCTAGCTCCGGGATCTGGGAAGTCACTTAAATCTCACTGTCCCTTCATTTTCTTGCCACCAAAATGAGGATGTCAGTAATACCTGCTGTGCATGGTGCTGAGTGGATTAAATAAGACAATACATGTGGAAAAAAACAAAGAGTGAATGAAGGAAAGTACACTTGAGATTGCCCTCAGACTGCAGCAGCAACAAAGAGGTGGAACAAATGAGAGAAGGTCAGAGTGGGAAGGACTCGTGATCGTGTCCTGCGCAGACCTAATGGAAGTTCCAGAAAGGAGGAAACAGGACGAAAGAGATGAAATACTTGGAGATAAAAGCTGACTTTTCCAAAATTGACGAACGAGACAGTTTTCCAAATACAGGAAGCACTAGTCAGGGAAGGAAAAATGAGAATAAGTCGCAGCCATGACATTCTGGTGAGACTGCGGGAGAGCAAAGACAGAGCGCTGTAAAGCCAGCTAAGGACAAAGCTCAGACTCGCTGCAAATAATGACGGTTATCAGGACCGCAAACTGCTCAGCAACGAAACAGAGCAGAGGGCGGTAGGAGAGCAATCTCCAGTGACCCAGGAGACAGGGACACAATTGGAGCTTATCTTCTGGGCTCTTAACCTTTTATTGTTTTTCCTGCCACAGACCCATTTAGTAGCTAAGTGAAGCCAATAGGTGCTTTAGAATATGCCTTTAGGAGAATAAACTAAACTTCAGAGGAAAGCAAAGGAAACACATTTATTAAGAGTGCAGTCTAATCTAGTAGGTCAGTTGAGAGCGAAGTAAAGATTCAGAGTGGGTTTGTTGCTAACTTACCCTCAGTTCAGAAAAGGAAAGATTTAATAAAGAAAGAAAATGGATCCTAGGGGAAAGAATGAGATATAAGAAGGAAGTGAGACCAATGACATTGGTTACTATGAGGGCAGATTAAAGAGACACAGCTATAAAATGACAACCACAGCTTCCTAACATGGGAGCACAGCTATAAAGCAGGGTAAAAACATTGGACAATATTATGTGAGATCAGGGGTGGGAGATAAGAGGTCAATATTTCTACATTCCTTGCATTCTTTGGGGAAAGGATATATTCGATGATTAAATGCATTTTGTTTAAAGATTAACAAGTAAAGAAATAGAGCTAAAATGTTAAACAGCCAAACCAGTGGAGAAATAAAAAAAAAAAAGGAATGAAGAAAAATAGATCGAATTAGACATTTGGGAAGGAGAAATACAGAACAGACAAAGCAAGGTAAATCGAAAGCACAAAAAAGGTTGTAGAAACCAGCTAAATAAGTTACAAATGTAAGTAGTAAGTAGACTAAACTGGCTATTAAAGACAGAGAGTGAGATTTCTTAAAAACACTTCTAAGCCAGTCATGTACTATCTACAAAAACATCTAACACGAAGAGCGACAGCAAACAGACTGAATAAGACATACTATCAAATTTTAATCAAAATAAAGCTGACAGAAGTGGAAATAGAAAGCAGAAAGCCCTATTGGCGATAATTGAGGATTATTACATAATGAAAAAAGGTTCCCTTCACGAAAATATATGACAGTGACAAACTCGTATATGCCTAATCACATAGGCTCAAAATACATAAAGAACTGGCAGGAGAAACAGACGAATCCACTTTAGTGAGAGATTTTCATTTGCCCTTCTCAGTAATTGATAAACCAGTGATATGAAATTATATATACGTTACCTATTTTGAATCAATGGTTATTAATAGAAACCTGCACCCAACAGTAAGAGATTTTGCAATTTTTTTAAACACTGAAGGCGCATTTGCAGAAACTGACCATACAATTGGACACTAAAAAAGAAACAACCGATATAAAAAAAAATCAGTGTCATATGACCTCATTCACTAGCCGAAGTGCAACAAAGTTAGAAATTAATAATGATCAGAATGATAACACCCCCATCCATATCTTTGGAAATCAAGAGGTTCTGAAGCAACCTTGAGTAGAGGCTGGACAGCAGATGGGCAGACTTGTTCAGTGCTTGGTTTTGTAAACAAAGATTTCATAGGGTTGTGATGTGCCTTAGAGGTACGTTTTACTTTATGGTAGTTTTTTTCAACATCAAGGGCAATTTTTCTATCTGGAAGACAATATTTTGCATTGATGCTGTTCAAGGAAAATGCCACTCAGGGCTCACGTTATCACCAAGGTGGCTGTTGTTTAAGCTTATTACTATTATTCATTCCCCTGGAGGGGTCTCTGAGACAGGATGTCTGCCTGCACGAGGGATACCGTTTCATGACCGTGTACAATATGTCTTCAGCAATGCGATATCCTTTGGCTAATTTAAATGTCTACTTAATATTTTCCTGGCAACAGCAGAAATCTACTAGGTCAGAAACCAGTTGCAGGGAAATGTAAAAAAAAAATGCAACCCTTTTCCCACCCACTGTCCCCCACCCCCCAGCCACCCAGCACAGAAAACAGTGCAACTCCAGGACTCTACATTTTGCTTTTATTTAATCTTTAAATTCCAATTTACTGAAATAGCATTCGTAAAACTTGGGGATATTAACCATGTCATCTAAGACACGAATAAGAGGCTTCAGAGAGAGGTGGCTGCTTTCCCCCTCTTACCCGGTATCGGGATTTACCACACGGATGTCCATGAAATGTGGAATGATGACACAGATGTTTTCAAAACAATTGGACTGGAGGCTGGAAACAAAACAACTTATCTTCGGTGGCTCATGATTCATCTGACAGAAGCACCTCCAAGAGCTTCTTAAAATAAAGTGATAAATCAGACTTTTGCGTTCAAAGGAAGAGGCTGCCCTGCGATAATAGATTGTTTATTTCATTTTAGCCGAGTTTGCAGTGCAGAAGCCAGCGTGGGGGTGCGTTCCCCCTGGGCAATATGTTATGTTGGCAAAGTGCTTTCACGTACATTATCTCATTTACTTTTCTATCCCCCTAACCGTTCACTACTTAATTACCCACCGGAAACGAAAACGCATCCCAGAGAGGTCAACGTTGACATCTAGTAAATGGTTGAATGAGACCTCACTATGGGTATTCTGGCTCCCGAGAGAGATTTTTATTTTACCACCAAGTTTGTGGCGCTTGGTGTGATTTAAAACATTCTTTGATTCCTCAGACATTGTCAAGGACTCTGAAATTCCTAGATCATAAAGACCAGGCTTCTTAGCAAGATACTCAAGGCTCCCCTCAGTCTGACCCCAAATTTCATCTCCATCCCCATCCCCATGAGTCTGCGGCTGGGACCCCTGGTAAACCCTCCTCTCCAGCCACGCGCGCTTTCTCACGTCTCCCTTGCGCATCAGGTGTTTCACGCCTATGCGGGTATGAAGCTGGGCTCAAGCCTGTTGCCCTACATGAAGGGTTTCTCTCCTGCCTCTGTCAAAACCCTTCTCGTTCATGCAGGCTCAAGACACACACCCAGGCGAAGCCTTTTCCCCGGGCATCATTAGTTGCTACTTCTCGGGACTTCCACGTCCTGCTTGGATAACACAGATTTAATTCTGCTTTGTGGTTGTGTTCATAGTTGCCATTTGGCTGCATGTTCCTCCAAAATTCTTTCCGTGGAGATGTTTATTTCTATTTCTTTGCAAAACATAATGCTCCTGCCATAGTGTATTCAGACTTTTTAGCTGAATCTACTTTGGAGTTTTTTGTCCATATCAGTAAATATGTTTAGCAGCGTAGGCTTTAGTTCCTGAATATCACAGGCAGCGCTCCTAAATGCACGATGTAACCAGTTCTCTTTCTGTCGGACATTTAGGGTGTTTCCAGTGTTGCGCAATTATAAACAACTCCACAAAGGACATCCTTGGAAAGAAACCATTTCCTACATCCCCTATTATTTCCTTAGGATAAATTTCTAGCAGTGGAATTTTTAGGTCAGAGAATGTGCACCCATTTCTTTAAGAAGACGTTTGAGAGGTGTTGCCATCGGGTTCCCCGGAAAGGTGGTCTCCACTTACACTCGCACCCGCAGCGCAGGAGAACGGCTGTTCCACCAAACGCCGAAGAGAGCGGCTTAGAGACGAGAACCGTGCAGGCGGAGGAATTAGCCTCGGCGTCCCGCACGGGGCAGTGAGCGAGCCGTGGCGACCTGGCGAGGGGAGGGAAACCCAGCACCGGCGCACCAAGGGAGGGACGGTGGAGAGACTGGACTGTCTTTTCACCATTGTGGCACGAACCCAGTGACTTTCAGAAGGAGTTTATGCACCATCCTTAGGCCATCTGGTTCTGCCACTAAGAGGAGAAAACGCATTCCCGGGATGAACTGATTTCTAGGCAGTAGTGACACCAACACGTAGTCCTCCTGAGTTGTTAAAGGCGAAACAAAACAAAGCAAAAAGAAGCAACGTTTGGCCAATGTCTCGTGGTGGAGTTCCGAGGACATGCCTTGGGGAGGACGGTGCGTGGGGGAGGCTCTGGCTGAGAGGTCGTCACTGTCTCCTGCAGAGCCGAGGACGAGGGGGACCTGAGTGAGGGTGCCTGGGGCCACAGTGCCATGTGCGTCTGTGGGAGGTATCATGACCGGCCAGGAGGGAAGGTAGAAGAAAGACCTGTGTCCGCAGACTGGAGTTGTGCACCTTTTGTCCCTGAAAGCAGAATCCTGACCCAGTGACAGGGCATGTGCGCCCCAGCCAGCTGCAGAGCGAACCGCGTGCCTCCCGTTGGGCTTCACTCGCAGAGCGTTCCCATGTGTTGGATGCAGAGGCGCAGGCACGCCTTGCTGTCAGTGCTGGGGGTCTCCTAGATGCTCTTGTCTCCGCGGGAGGGCCGGCCTCCGCCTTAGTCTTCGGAGTCTGTGCACCGATTGCCAATCGAGAGTGTGAGGGTTAGAATGTTGGCTGAAATCCAGAATAGCTGGTGACATTGACGGTGCCCGCGCCCTGTGACCCAGCAATTGCACATCTAGGTACGCACCCCGGGCCAGAGCTTCCCCACACTTAGCCTGCACGTAGGTCACCTGAGGAGCATGTGGAAATGCAGAACCTGATGCAGCAGGTCTGGGTGGCGCTCGGGACTCCGCATTTCCAATTAGCTCCCAGGCCATGGCAATGCTGCTGGTCCCAGGATCACACCTGAGTAGTGAGGCCCTGGGGTGCGTGAGCTGAGCCTGGGCTGCACATTAGAATTACCCCGGGAGCTTTGCACAACCCTCGTGTCTGGGCTGCCCTCCAGCATTAAATCAGGATCTCCAAAGGTGAGACAAGGCAGCAGAAGTTTTTCCATCTCCCCGTGAATCCAGTGTGGACCCGGGGCCGTGAGCCCATGTAGATCCCTTCACATGTACGCACGCGGGCACAGGGATATGTTCATTGATCAGTAAATTGGACATATTTATACGGGAGGGGCGCCCAAGGAGCCGTTAAGTGGTTGAATGGACCTACATACATGAACTTGGATGCATCTTGAAAACAACAGTGCTGAGAGCCGGAAGCAAATCAGATGCCATGGGTGTTAACTTTAAGTACACAAAACAATATGTATAGTTGACTTGGTAAAAGTATTGAAATCTGGATAACCATGACATAAGCACCAACTTCAGTGTGTGTGTGTGTGTGTGCGCGTGTGTGTGTGTCGGGGCGGCGGGGGTGGGGGTGGGGGCTGGGATGAGGGTAGATTGTACTGGACTTGAAATCATTTCTTTCTATTATAAAAGATATGAAACAATATGAAACAAGAACCATATGATTTCACCCACACGGGATAGATATAAAACAGAAAGCAAGAAACAAAACAAACAGACTCACAGACACAGACGACAGTGTGGTTTCCACAGGGGGTGGGGCGGCGGGAGGGGGAGGGTAAAGGGGGCCAAATATGTGGTGACGAAGGAGACTCTAGACTTGGGGTGGTGAGACACAGTGGAGTAGACAGGTGAGGAATTACAGAATCGTACACCTGAAACTTACGTAATGTATAACGTTATTAACCAATACATTTAATTACATGTAACCCAAGTACATTTAATTAAAAAAACAGAGAGAGGAGGGAAGGAGGAGAGCTCCGGTGCTCTGACTCTCTGGCAATTTTTACTGTTACTTTTTGCCTCTGTAAACTTAAAACCCAGTTCAGCAGCACGCGGCAGGCCCCATCTGTCCGTGAGCAGCCCGGTTAGTGAGACCAAGCAAGGTCTAAAGTGATTAGCTAAAAAGTGATTCGAAAGGATGACTGATTCCCACGCCAGGATTTTTCACTCAGTGTGACCGGGGCATCCTGACCCCTAAGGGCCTGTCCAGAGACTGAGGTCAAGGCTCCCATTTTACATGTAAAACAGATAGGAAAGAGAAGCAGCCTCCGGAGTTGAGAGGCGCTGGGGTTACAGCTCTGGGCCCCTGCTCCCCGCCCAGGTGTCCCAGGACTCAGGGACATGAGGGAGGAGCCCCACCCGCCAGTGGGCACCTGAATACCCAGCCCCCAGGTGTTTGGGTGGGGTGTCCTGGCTCGTGTTTCTGTTGGGGCTCGCCTACTCCTGCTCCCCAGGGCCCTGCCCTCCTGGTCCTCCCAGGGTCCCCTCCCTCACACTCGGTGGAGCGTGATGACATTGCCTGCATCCTGTGGGGGCGTTTGGGCGCCACAGCTGTGGAATGCGAGTCCCTGGCCAGCCCTGTTCCTGCAGGTGCGAGTTAGTTGAAAACCAAGTTCTCCGCAGGAAAAGCGTGTAACTGACAGCTTTCTCTCAGAAATACCAGCTCCCAGGCGGAGCTAGGGTTTTGGCTTCCCTGCACTTTCTTTCCAACTCTGTGGTCAGTGTTTTTCAGTATTTTGTATAAATACTGTTTTGGATGTTTTGTAATCTGTAATTAGCATCTTCCTGATATGTGTTGCTAACTCATAGTTTCTTATAAAGATACCAGCGGTGTTCCAAGGAAATTTTCCATTTACTAATATTTATTTTAAGTGAATAAATTAAAATGAAAATAAATGGGGGGGGGGGAAGAACACTCCACCCCCCCCATCCCTGCAGGACGCTCTGGAGTATCTGAGCAACAGAGGGGCAGGTGGGGTGAAGAAGCCTAAGCTTCCAGAACCGCTCACTTTAAGGACAGTGATCCGTGTGTGTGAGTCAGCGGGTGGCATTGCCTTTCCCCCAGACGTTCTTTGTGACCTGTCCCGGAGCCTGCCCAGGCCCTGACCTGTTCCGGAGCCTGACCCAGGCCATGCTTCTGGAGCCACAGCAGGGACTGTGGCTGGCGGGAAGCCCCCCTGGGACGTGACTCTGCCCCAAAAATCCGTCTCCAGGAGTTGATCCTCGTATGTTTCCACCCCCTTTCAGATCCCACGCTATGGAGCACGGACCACGTGCGACAGTGGCTGGAGTGGGCAGTGAAAGAGTACGGCCTCCCGGATGTGGACGTCTTACTGTTCCAGAACATCGACGGCAAGGAGCTGTGCAAGATGACCAAGGACGACTTCCAGAGGCTCACCCCCAGCTACAACGCCGACATCCTACTCTCCCACCTCCACTACCTCAGAGAGAGTAAGACGGCCCCACTCGGGACAGGCCCCTGTGGGCGAGGTCTCGTTGCCCCGAGCTGCAGAGTCTGCTCAGTCTGCCAAGAGCACCTCCGCCCTAACCCAGCTCCCACTGAGGATCTTAGAGAACTGGGCGCTTGGAGGGTGATAGGACAGCTGAACGTGGGCTGGGGCGTACTCGGCACTTTTCCAAGACGCCAGAAGGTCACCTTGGCATTCAGCTGCCTCCTCTAGGGTCCCCTCCACTGAGAAAATCAAAGGGAAAGGACCCTTTATCTGGTCACACGTCATTTGTCTCCACGGTGCCCCCAAATGAACTAGAGGCCTATGGAAAAGCTCCCACTGGATGGGGAGTGCGGGTTTATCTTTTCTAAAGCTGAACCGACTCCCCTGTCACGTCCCGCTGGAACATGTGAGGGGCCTCTCCCCCTGGTCTCACGAGAGGCGGCTGGACCTTGCAGAAGCAGGTGGCGCAGGGGCGACGAGAGGCATGAACCCACAGCCTGCTGCATGCTTTCCTTTCTCAGACATCGAGCATGGTCGGGGAGACGAGCGCAGTGGCACCGTGGGGTGGTGGAAACTGGTGTAAATGCTTTGCCTGGCATCCCCACCACTCACTCCCGGGATCACACGTGGGCCCCCGTCTCGGTTTTAACACGCTAACAGGAGCAGGGCCATGGGGAGCTCTCGGGCAGCCAGTGCCGTTAGGGTGGGGTGGGGGGTGTTTTTCTCTTTTCTTTTCTTTTTCTTTTTTTTTAAGGAAGGTAACTCTCTCTTTTTTTTCATTTTGATGTTGCTGTTTTGTTTTGTAGCTCCTCTTCCACATTTGACTTCAGATGATGTTGATAAAGCCTTACAAAACTCTCCACGGTTAATGCATGCTAGAAACACAGGTAATGCTGGCCCCGCCCCCCAGGACAGGCGCAGGGGGGCCGCAGGGCGCGTGCTTCACAGGCCCAGCGCGGGACGGTCAGTGCACCAGGGAGGCGGAGGCAGGGGAGAGGCGGAGGCAGAGGAGAGGCGGAGGAGAGGAGAGGCGGAGGAGAGGAGAGGCGGAGGCAGGGGAGAGGCGGAGGCAGGGGAGAGGCGGAGGCAGGGGAGAGGCGGAGGCAGGGGAGAGGAGAGGAGAGGAGAGGAGAGGAGAGGAGAGGAGAGGAGAGGAGAGGAGAGGAGAGGAGAGGAGAGGAGAGGAGAGGAGAGGAGAGGAGAGGAGAGGAGAGGAGAGGAGAGGTGGAGGAGAGGCAGAGGCGAGGCGAGGCAGAGGTGGAGGAGAAGTGGAGGCAGAGGCGGAGGCAGAGGAGAGGAGAGGCGAGGCAGAGGTGGAGGAGAGGAGAGGAGAGGCGAGGCAGAGGTGGAGGAGAGGAGAGGAGAGGCGAGGCAGAGGTGGAGGAGAGGCAGAGGTGGAGGAGAAGCGGAGGCAGAGGCGGAGGCGGAGGCGGAGGCGGAAGCAGAGGAGAGGAGAGGAGAGGAGAGGAGAGGAGAGGAGAGGAGAGGAGAGGAGAGGAGAGGAGAGGAGAGGAGAGGAGAGGAGAGGAGAGGAGAGGAGAGACGGAGGAGAGGCGAGGCGGAGGAGAGGCAGAGGCGGAGGAGAAGCAGAGGCGGAGGAGAGGAGAGGAGAGGAGAGGAGAGGAGAGGAGAGGAGAGGAGAGGAGAGGAGAGGAGAGGAGAGGAGAGGAGAGGAGAGGAGAGGAGAGGAGAGGAGAGGAGAGGAGAGGAGGAGAGGCAAGGTGGAGGAGAGCAGAGGCGGAGGAGAGGAGAGCAGAGGCGGAGGAGAGGAGAGGCGAGGAGAGGAGAGGCGAGGAGAGGAGAGGAGAGGCGAGGAGAGGAGAGGAGAGGCGAGGAGAGGAGAGGAGGAGAGGCGAGGTGGAGGAGAGGCGAGGTGGAGGAGAGCAGAGGTGGAGGAGAGCAGAGGCGGAGGAGAGGAGAGCAGAGGCGGAGGAGAGGAGAGGAGAGGCGAGGAGAGGAGAGGAGAGGCGAGGAGAGGAGAGGAGGAGAGGCGAGGTGGAGGAGAGGAGAGGAGAGGAGAGGAGAGCAGAGGCGGAGGAGAGGAGAGGAGAGGAGAGGAGAGGAGAGGAGAGGAGAGGAGAGGAGAGGAGAGGAGAGGAGAGGAGAGGAGAGGAGAGGAGAGGAGAGGAGGAGAGGCAAGGTGGAGGAGAGCAGAGGCGGAGGAGAGGAGAGCAGAGGCGGAGGAGAGGAGAGGCGAGGAGAGGAGAGGCGAGGAGAGGAGAGGAGAGGCGAGGAGAGGAGAGGAGAGGCGAGGAGAGGAGAGGAGGAGAGGCGAGGTGGAGGAGAGGCGAGGTGGAGGAGAGCAGAGGTGGAGGAGAGCAGAGGCGGAGGAGAGGAGAGCAGAGGCGGAGGAGAGGAGAGGAGAGGAGAGGCGAGGAGAGGAGAGGAGAGGCGAGGAGAGGAGAGGAGGAGAGGCGAGGTGGAGGAGAGGAGAGGAGAGGAGAGCAGAGGCGGAGGAGAGGAGAGGAGAGGAGAGGAGAGGAGAGGAGAGGAGAGGAGAGGAGAGGAGAGGAGAGGAGAGGAGAGGAGAGGAGAGGAGAGGAGAGGAGAGGAGAGGAGAGGAGGAGAGGCGAGGTGAGGAGAGGCGGAGGAGAGGCGAGGCGGAGGAGAGGCGAGGCGGAGGAGAGGAGAGCAGAGGCGGAGGAGAGGAGAGGAGGAGAGGCGAGGTGGAGGAGAGGCGAGGTGGAGGAGAGGCGAGGTGGAGGAGAGGCGAGGTGGAGGAGAGGCGAGGTGGAGGAGAGGCGAGGAGAGGAGAGGAGGAGAGGCGAGGTGGAGGAGAGGCGAGGTGGAGGAGAGGCAGAGGCGGACAGTGGAGGGATTTTGACAGGCAGGAGGTGCTGTGCTGGGGGTGCCACAGCCTAAAGGCAGGGGGCGCCCTTTGGTTTCCGCACCCCCCCACTTTCCGTGACTCCTTTAACCCGGAGACGCGCAGGGTCAGCCCTGAGCCGCAGCCTCAGCTCAGGTTTGCCGGGTGCTTTCCGCTCTCAGTCCCGGAACACGCGCTGTGCAGGCCGCGGTAACTAAGAGCATGTCCAAAATAAAGGGGCCCGTGGCATTCTTTTTTATTTTTTTAAATTTTTTTATTTTTAAAGGAAGGTTGACTAGGACAAGCAGGAGTTTTATTTTTTTCCTCTGGGTTAAATTTTAGGCCACGTGTCTGGATGTTAATCTTTTGGCACAGACTTTGCGCATTTGGGAAACTCAGTCAGAGGGAATGTCGGTGCTTTTTGTGAGCGTCTGTTGGAAGGGAAGCTGTGTTACAATTTTGGAGGACAAGAAACGAGTTACTAACCGAATACCTGCTCTTCTGTCTCTAACCATGGATTTTACATTTTATTTGTTTATTTTTTCTGTTTGCCTGAGCCCGGTAGAGTGTAACATAGTGCTTCATCCAGGCTAACCTCCCTCCCTGCCCTCGTAGCAGAGGCTCAGAGTTAAGGCTGCGCTTCCTGCGGATGAATGTGCCCCAGGTTGGAGCCCCTCTCCTCCCTCCCGATGGAGACAGCTGCAGGAGCATGGCACAGGCTCCCCCCCCAGCTGCTCAACCTGCAGGGACCCTCTGCCACCACCCAGGCCAGGGGTACAGCCAAGTGCCCGCAAGGCTCAGGTTACCCCTGCAAGCCAGCCAGCCCACTAATGGTCAGCCCTCACTAGAAACGCAGCCGTATTCCAGATACTTGCCTTTTTATTTTAAAATGTATCACGGGAGTCTAGGTTTGAGTATTACAATGGAATTGCCACTTGATCTTATTCCTCAGTATTCAGAACATTGTGCTTTTAATCTAAAGTAAGGGAAAAAATGCTTTGCCTGGGTAGGATACTTTACCAGCGTAGGTTACACTCATTAGCAAAGTAATGACCTTGTGGCCAGAAATAACAAATAACTTAGACAAAGTGATTTCCCCCTCTTAGGAAAACACCTTTGAGCTACACATATTTTGTGATAATTTCAGTCATTTAAAAAAATTGAACCGGGAGTGAAAGCTTCCAGAAAGCTCTGATTTCATTATTTTTGTTGTTCTTAAACGTAGAAGCAACCAGAGACCAGGACAACCACCTCCAGGTGGACTGAGCTGAGAAAGGGGAAAATTTTCTGCTAACACATGAGTGTTGATTGAGAGACAGAAAGGGAAAACATGCATTCGAATGAAGATGTGGATTTATTTTTAATAAAATCCATATATTCTTTGGCAAAATACATACAGTTCTTTGGTACTGCTTTCCAAGGGCTCTGTAAAATGTTTTACGGGTTTTTTTGTGTGTGCAAGTTCAAAATTAAAACACCCACCATAGAATTTTTTGAATAAACCAAGATTGCTGGGCATGTGGCAGGACACCAGGATGGGCTTCAGTAAGAAACCGTAAAATCAAAACAGGAGACACCTTCTAACCAGCGGGGCTCAGGGAGTTTCATGTCTGCTTCCACCTTCAGAATCTGCTTCTGACCTGGGTATTGTCCTTTCCCGCTGGAATGTGGCACAGCAGGTTCCAGCAGGTGTCCTCCCTTCCTGTCACTGGGCAGAGTAGGCTGGGCACTGTTGTTGAGAGGGACCGACAACCACAGCCAAAGACCTTCACTTGTTTTGTCTTTCCTTTTGTCTGCAGGGGGTGCAGCTTTTATTTTCCCCAATACTTCAGTATATCCTGAAGCTACGCAAAGAATTACAACTAGGCCAGGTACGAAAACACCCCTGTGCGCTCTGTTCATTGAGAGACAACCCAGGATGGCCCGTGAGGTCCGTGACCTAAGTCACGTGATGCCGAGAGAGCCGGTCCTGGACCCCAAGGGAATCCCAAACAGTCCTATTCTGCCTCTGTGGGTTTGGAGCCTAATTTCATTCAAAGATCATGCTCACGGGCCCTTTTAATCCCTGTGGAATTAAAAGCAGATCAGCCCCTTAACTAGCTGCTTGGAAAGCAGATGGGCAAAGGTGGCCTCATGGGTGCCCGGCAACCAGGAATCCATCCGCTTTTGAGTTCAGTGAAGGACCTGAGTGTAAATATTGCTCCTTAAGGGAACAGCACAAAGCAAGAGGAAGTCCCATGAAAGTCGTGATGTTTAAGCAGTGGTCCTGATTTTACCGCAGAGGCACCACCTCGAACCCTAGCGCTGCAGGAGCAGGGGGGGAAGGAGTTCACCCCACCATCGGAGGGGGAAGGGGGCTTCCCAGAGGGGACCCGGTATGGCCAGGGAGGGGTGGATGTTTGCCAGGTGGAGAGGGAGGGGAGGGCATCTCGGACAAGGGACAGTATGCCTTAGACATCTGTCCCCTCACCAGACATACCACAGCCCCATAAGCTAGATATTACCTTGCCCGCCTGCCCCTGCCCTGTCACTGCCCTAGTGGCTTCACACTGGCCATCTCCTCTCTAACCACTGAGTAGACCCTTGCTCCCCTGCCCTGAGAAGCCTGGCGGGGCGGCTCAGCCCAGTGCAATGTTAGCTCCGTCCTGTGGGAGATCGCACAGGCCACTCGATCTTGGACAGGACCCAGGGTCCTGAATAAACTAGACCTGCCCTCTGGAAACCCACCTGTGTACTGAGAGTGGAAAACACAGGGGCCCATTTTCCTCCAGCTCTAGAGCGTTCCGAGTTTACACTTAAATGCTTCCTTGGGTTTTGTGAGCAATTTTAAAAATATTTCCATCTTTACTTAAAAAAAAAGCTATCTGTAGACCATTGGCCAGGATTTGCCTGTTTGTTTGTTTGAAGCTATCTCACGGATGCTTCTGACCGAGTTACAAAAGCCAGGGATTGTGAGCGGGTGTTGAGTTGTATCAAACGACTACAACATCGGCCAAAGGAGTTGGTACAGCCCAGTGGTCAGAGCAGCTGGCGGCTGCTTGTTGCTACATGGATAGAACTGTGCATCCTGGGACTGCTTTTTTCCATATTTGAGGATATGGTGGATTTGGAAGATAGGGCCCATCCAGGTGATGAGTGGCTGGGAGGGTGAGAGCTGGGTCACCAGCTCTCTGCTTCAGCCAAGGGACAGACGAGGGCAGAAAATTCAGATGCACCTCCTGTGGCTCCGATAATGTCTTTCCTTGCATCCATCATTAGAATGTGACCTGGGAGAGATCGCACTTCCATATCTCCATTAGCAGTGGAGTATGTTTCTGAGACTCAGTTTGTGTCACATATGCCTGTTTTGATGACTATACTGTGCTTATGAAAGGAAATAAAAATAGTGATGTCGGAGCTAAAGAGAATTTCAGCCAGACTGAACCAGCAGAGAACTATTTGCTGTAAGCCAGATGCAGGGATTCGACCTTGGAGAAGAGAATTATTTGTGTGCGTTGGGCGGAGCAGTGACCAACCTTGAAGGAAGGGTCTTGTGAGTGTGACAGCCTGTGATAGTATAAGTGGGGATCGCTTTGGCAGCTCAGGGGGTGTGGACATTACTGAGCTGATCCCCAAGGCTGCAGGAGTCATGGGGGAGGGGTCACTGGGAGTGTGACCGTGTCCTCTGGTCTGTGGGCATCTTTCTGCTTTCAGAAGAGGTGAGTGTTGGCTCTTCCTTTGGGCGAGTCCTTGAGCCCCTGGGATGAAGACCCGAGTTCTGTCCCTTGCACTCTTGCTTGGCTATGTCGTGGTCATGGTGTCCTTTCCACTTCCCCACTCCCACATCCATGGAAACAGTACTCCTTCCCCCTGAGTCCTGCCGCCCAGTCCTGCTTCCCACCCACCTCCCTCCTTCCTTCCTTCCTTCCTGCCTTGAGTAACTATCCCTGGGCTGCTTCCCCCAGTCTCCCCTTTTGTGGCTGAACTTCCCAAATGGGTCACTTATTCCAGAGTCCCCTTACTGCTCACCCTGTCAAGTCGCTGTGGCATTTCAGTTTTCCCCGGAATCAGCTGGCACTTTTTGGAGGCAGGCCTTTCGGATAACCACATACGGACCTTTCAGTCCTCCACCCCTCCACCCCTCTCTTCCCATGCTTGTTCCTATTAACGTTTCCCAAATGTTCCTGATTCGACATGCACCCCCTTTCCTGATCCCTGTGTTACAAATTAGGATTCAGAGCAGCCTCTCCTCCACTCTTACAAAGTGTTGGCACATAGCACATCACTTTGCATTCCATTTTTATGAGCATTATTTTACCCATTTTTAAACACATGTTTCACGTGTTGCTCACGTTGTCAGTTATTGCTCTCAGATTCCCTTTCCCCGTATCCCTCCTCCCCTGCTAAACACAGGCGTTCGGAGCCCAGGCCCCTTGAGGTCTCCAGTGGCGTGAACAGAGACAGGTCTGACTCGCAGAAACTTGTAAGCTGGTTTCTGACCTGGAGATGTGCCACCCCCCCGGCATCTTAGGGGCAGTTTCCGTGAAAGCTCTCGCGTGTGCCGAAGTGGACATTCTGTAAGCCCCTCCTCCCCTCCTCCATCACCATGGCAACTCAAGCATCATGGTACCCATCTAGGATGTTATCAAAAGAAAACGGAGAGCTGAGCCTGCAAGTGCTGCCTTGACTTTCACTTTTCAGCGGCTGCTCTTCAAGGGTTTCTTGGATTATAAATTATCCCTCCGTTAGAGTTCGCAGCGCAGTGGCCACTCAACATCACAGGCACCGCCAGACAGTGAGGCGACGCACCTTCTCCCCAGTGGGTGCTTCGCAGGGCCTGTGTCTTAGCAAATGGCTGCGCGTGCATTCGTTGCTGTCCTGTAGCTATGATATCACCAGAGGTCTGCAAACCTAGACAAGAAGGGAAGGTAAAATGCCCCAGATTGCCATGTCACTGATGGAGGATTTTAGAAGACTGTAGGGAGATCTGGAGGAAAACAGGAGCAACTTCATCATCTTAGGGTTGACTCTGAGTCTTCCTCCCATTAAACTGGGGTTATAGATTCATTCTGGGCAGCAGCCTTTGGTCTTTCTGTCTTTGCCGTTGGTTCTACGTTTCCTGAGAGCCAGCAAGGCTCACCCTTTCCCGTCTAGCCCAGCTAGGCACCTCCAGAGTTGCCTTGTAAATGTCGGGTGGGTCCTGCAGATTGAGCATGACTCTCCCATGATCCAGGTTCTGGCCCTTTAAAAATAAAGTGAGTAGGTGGACGTCAAGAGAGCCAGAAGGCCATTTTCCAGTGAGCTTGAGAAAGAATATAAAACCTGGTGAAACTAACTCTGCAGGAAGGGCCCAGAGGATGTTGTCTTGGCCACTCGATGTCTAGGGAGGAGGTTGGTGGGGGAAGGAGAGGCATTGAGAATCAGGAACCAATCCTGGCTCCCAGTAAATAAACGAGGCGCAGTGTGGAGGAGCCAACACCGAACTCCCTATTTGTAGCTTCTTGTTTTTTGGTCCAGATCATGGCATGTACATACTTCTGTGTAACCCTGGGCTGCCTCTGGAATGGCTTTTACAAAGTTCAGATTTTACACACAGTCTTTTATAGAAAATAATAGCTGGATCATTGCCAGATATCCACCTTCCCCAACGCAGGGCCTTCTGCCAAGAGTTCATTGCCTTGAAGATCAAGGTTGAAGAGAAGTGGAGAGTGTACTGAAGCGGCCACTGAGAATTAAGTGTGAAATGCATCCTTACCTGAAGCCCTCCGGGCCAAGCGGCCGGTGTGCAGGGAGCAGTAATTTTTCAACAGAGCTCTGCTGTCCCTGCTCTGAGGGGCGGACATGCTGACGCGGTCGCCGCCGGCCCTGCTGCATCTTGGCGAGGCTGAGCTCAGCGTTCCTCATGTCACATCCTGGGGGGGGGGGTTGGGGGCCCCAGCATGTGATCGGCAGCTGATAAGGCAGCGCTGCACCAGGACGTCACGAAGGCAAACAGAGCCGCTTACCTTCCATGGCAACGTGCTTATGAACGTGGTAGTCATCGCTCACGTAAACCGCTCAGATTCTTGGCCCAAAGTCAGACTTGGTGTTGTTTAGGCCCTGACTTCTTTTCAAGGGAGGGTGGATGTAGTTGTATACCCAAAGGAGGATTTTATGAAAAAGGAAAGTTTCAAAAATATTTTTCTATTAGTAGTTCAGTGTTTAATTTTTTCCAGTCACATTGGAATAAACATAAAACATAAAAAAAGCAATACTTTTTTTATGTTTGAAAGAGTAGCAAACTAACCTACTGACAGTTGCTGTTAATTCTATTAGCGTTCTTATATCTTAGGCGAAACCATTCAATCTAGAATTCTCTCCACACATTTGTTTGTGTTCACACACTTAAGATAGTATTTCTGAAATCATCGTCTGCAGGGACACAGCCTTCTAAAAAAGAGCAATGGGAATGGTCTAGAACGGGCTTTCTCAAGTGTCAATGTGCACCCCAGTCCCCTGGGCTCTTGTTAAAACACAGGTTCTGAAATAGTAGATCTGGAGTGAGGTTCTGAATTTCTAACAAGCTCCCAGATGTTGCCAGTATTGCTGGTGTGCGGACCGCACATTGAACAACAAGGATCTAGAACTTACTTCTCTATTATCTTGCTCTCATTTGGTAAACAGAAGCCCCTGGCATTCCCAGCCCCAAGCTCTCTCCATCCCGGGACATAAATAGGGCAGGCGTGTAAGTCTCTGCTCCTGGATTGGGCTAGATGCTGTTATGGTTGCCATACTAATAGGTTTTTTTTGCTCTGAGACAGTTCTCAAATTGAAACTCTGGTTAACCATTTTTTAGACAAAATGCAACTGGATAAGAATCCGTATGCAAAGTGCTCCCAGAGACTTAAGTTGCAATGTTGTCATAAATTGATAGCAGCTGCTGATTTAAATCCTATGTGCAACCCCAACACCAGAAAAGTGAGATTTTTGAGGAGCTGGGTGGGAAAGGCTGGCGGTCCAAAAATGCAAAAATGCCAGCCGACAGGGAGTGGTGAGCAACAGCGGAGTTTAAAAACAAAAATCATCCAGCTCAACCAAAGCCCTGAGGGTAGGATTTCACCGACCACACCACTGGAGACACGTGTAGCCAGACAGACCAAATAAATTACGGCGACTCTGTGTTGAATTTCACGTTGCATTTCACTGCTGTTCTCTCTGGGATAGGAAAATAGGAAGAGACACATCTTCTGCAACGTAGTCCAGCGTTTTGAAGATTGACCCACCAAATTGCCAATTTTAAATACGGTTAAATATCTATTTAAAGAGAGGCTTAAAGCATGTTACATCGCGCTGCCCTCCAAGTGCGATTTTGGAGCCATCTCCAGGCGTCTGGCAGCGGGATTCACGCTGAAACATCTGGCTGTGGCTTCTCAGTTGGCCCAGAGTGACACATGGCATTGAACTGAGACCCATCAATCCAAGGAGACCTAGTGTTGCGATGGTTCTGTAATCAGATGGCAGGTAGAAGCAGTTTTGTATATGCACAGTTCGAGCATGCATAATAATGTTCCTGGAATATGTTTTTGAAAGAAACTTAAAATGACTTAGAGTCTTCATAACCATTAATAGAGCATGCACTGAGGATGCAGAAGTAGTTATTAAATTTGCACATGCAAAGTGCATAAGGATTTATGGGACACGTGGTAACCCATGACAGATACAAAGACATTATTGGTCTCTACTTACACTCTTATGATGATTGCTGACATGTTGTGGGGACACTGCTATTTCAGTCCTGCAATTTATTTCATGCAATTTATTTTAGAGAAATTCTAAATTCATTTAGAAAAGGAGACGTTTGCATAGAAAAGTAAGTAGACAGTTAGGACCGATCTAACATAGATGGATGAGATGATAAACAGAAGGTGAGGGGCGGCCGAGAGAGGCAGCTGGGAAACAAGGAGAAGGCAGTGCTCGTTTTCAGGGGAGGAAAAGGGAAAGGAACGTGAGCATCATTTAGTGGATTGAGCTGCCGAGCTCAGGCAAGGATTGGCCGATTCGTCAGAGTTGTGGGCTCTGTTCGGGATGCGTCCTGAAGATAAAAAAGGGGTGGATATAGGGCAGACAAATTCAATTGGGAGGAACTTTCTGTATGGCCATGACCTGTGGTTGTAGGAGATTACCTTGGAAGAGTCAGCAAGCTCTGGGAGAATCTGTCGTTGGGAGTTTTCAGATTAATGGGTGGAAATGTTAGGTCAATAAAATATACAAAATTAGAAGTTGTAAATAAAATCCAAATCTAGTGGAATCCAGGTTGAAAATTTCTTTGGGTTACTGGATTTTCTTGCACAGTATTTATTCAGATAAACACAAGACAAGCAACATATAAAATATCTGTTGTAAAATTGCGTTATTGATCTTTTAGTCAATTTATTTGTCTTTACAGATTTACCTTATGAACCACCCAGGAGATCAGCCTGGACCGGTCATGGCCACCCCACCTCCCAGTCAAAAGGTATAGTGTTGGCCCCTACTGCCTTGAATCTGTGTGTCACAAGACAGTGGGTACCTCTTGATGGAGTAAATAATAATTTCTGTAGCTAATCTGTGCTTTTTCAACATGGAAAGTGTTTGTCCCATTGGCAGCAAAAGCACAACTAGTCTTTAAATGCAACAATTCTTTCTCTGTTGGGGTTATATCTACTTATACAACAAAGGGAAAATGGCTGATGTGATGTATTTCAACAGGCGCTCACTCATGTCTCATGGGATGTTTGAGTACAGATTAAATACTGAGCGATTTCCTAACCTTGGCCATGTTGAAAGCATCCCTTGCTTTATTTCGTTTTGCTTTACTTATTTTATACTGATTCACTTTAATCTGTTTTGTAAGCCATCTCAAATTCTTGTCATTTTTTTAGTTTTGGAAAAAGTGGGGTACAAATAAATTTTTAAAATAATATAAAATGCTCTTTTTTTGCTACAAGGACTACATTTGGTTTCATGAGAAAGGAAATTTTTTCCTTACCATAAGATGTTTCTTATTATAAAAGTAAGACTTATGTTACTAAGATAGTCGATGGAATGATGATACAACAGAATCAGGGACTAGTGGCTAGATATTAGTGATAGCTAATTGTCTCTCGTATTTTTGCATTTTCAGCTGCTCAACCGTCTCCTTCCACAGTTCCCAAAACTGAAGACCAGCGGCCTCAGTTAGGTATGTTTCAGGGAGCCTCTCAGTGGCCATTAGAGAAGGACAGGTTTTGTAGCATATTTCTAAAATGTGTCATTTTCTGAATGAGACTCATATTACGTTGCCTTTTTTACAACTACTTCATATATAAAATGGGGACAAATTAAATGGTCAGCCTCCTCAAGTAGGATGACTGGAGATGTTGTTAAAACATCTCCAGAATCTATACAATAAATGTGGAGGGAAACATTCTGCTTGCAACAGGCTGCTTCTTTGTGACCCACAAATTCTATTAATGTCACCTTACAGCCAGGTGCTGCAATACCAATGCTGGTGCCAAGTCTACTCGGAAACACGGTGGGAGGTTGATGTTATCAGTGGTGTCAGCATGGCCAACATGGTGCCTGCTGACTGGGGACTTACACACGTTTGCCCTGTTTATGTCCTGGAGGGAGCACGGGGCTAGGTGAATCCCAAGCCAAATCTGAGCTCAGCCAAATGAGGAGCCCCTTAGCAAGAGACTTCTCTCAGATCCGCTGTGGCATCTTATCTAACACAGGAAGTGGCGGTGGCGCTAGGCGACCTTGGTATGGGGCACATTTTCAGCTCTGCAATCTGGAAGCAGAGGAGGCTCAGCATAAGGCCTGCAGTTTCGGCTCAGCGAGTCATGGCTGTGTCTTTGGGTTTTGACTTCTTTTCATTTTGCCGTAGATCCCTATCAGATTCTTGGACCAACGAGTAGCCGCCTTGCAAATCCAGGTGAGACACGGTTGATGCTGTTGCTCTTGCAGAGTTACCCTTGTGATAGTGGCTATTGTGAAAGATAAATTTGCCATGTTGACAAATTCCTTCAACTGAACAGATTTTAAGTGTAGGTATCACTGGATTATTTGCCCAAAGGGAAAAAAAATGGGTCAGGTTATAAATTAAGATTTTAGCTGCCTTAAAGAGCACCATTACCTAGTCCAAGCAGCCTGAGTTTCCTAGTTTGCTAGAACGAGGGACCATAGACGGGTGACAGAGGTTTAGACAACAGATGTTTATCGTTTCACAGTTCTGAAGGGCGAAGTCCAAGATCAAGGTGTCAGCAGGGTTGGTTCCTTCTGAGGGCCGTGAGGGAAGGACCTGGTCCACACCTCTCTCCTTGGCTTGTAGACGGCCACCTTCTGCCTGTGTCTCTTCACTTGTCTTCTCTCTATATGTGTCTCTGCATCTGAATTCACCTTTTCATAACAACATCAGTCACCCTACTAACCTCACTCTAACTCGATCACCTCTGTAAAGACCCTGTGTCCAAATAAGGTGTCACTGTCTGAGGTTCTGGGGGGTTAGGATGCTAATATGTGAATTTGGGGGAGGGGCACAATTCAACCTACTGCACAAGCAGTCAGATTATATTTCAAAAAGGAGAATGCTAAGTACCACCATAAGTTTTCAAATTTAGGATTATCTTCAATGAATGGTCTGTGTCTCAATTTAGATGCTAGAAGAAGTACGGATTCGTAATTGGCCCATTTGTAAACTGTACCTTGCCAAGGATCGCCACCTGTTGTCACTGTCAGTGCCAACCAAGTTGTTTTATTCGCTTATATTCAGATTGAAGCCAGCTGTGCTGCAGAAATTCGCAGCGCAGGCCGCATATTCTCAGCAGCAGATTCAATGCCAGGATGTCTCAGGCACAAGCTGGAATGTATATTTCCTAAACATTGAGGCCAAATAAGGCTGGAAATGGAAAAATTCAGATTCGATCAGCATACATTCCCCACAGAGGACTCTATACTTAGAGAACATGAAATACGATTATGGAGAGTCCGTCATCTTTGCATTCTATTTTACTTAATGTTAACTAATTCAGCAAGTATTCTTGAAGCATCTGACCGGTTAGAAGGGACTGTTTTGTTTACTACCCTCCCCCGGGCCTAGACCTGGTGCTCAATAATTATTTGTTGGATAAATAAGTGCAAGAACAATAAGCTATTGTCCTGACCCTCTAGGAGCCTACATGCCAGTGGAGAAAAAGACACAGGTAATTTACAATCCTGTCCAAACCAGGGAGGCCGCAGGCTCTTTCCTCATATGTGAGCGTCCACCTGGTGGCCATGTCTCCTGGGTCTTCGGCCCCTCCTCGTCCCTGTGGTCAGCTTTCCATTTGCAGTGGCCTCCATAGCCATTGAATAAAAATGGTTACTGTGTTTTGAGATGATTATGATCAGTAATGTTTAGGAAGACTGATCTGGCAGCAGTGTCCAAGATAGATTAGAGAGAGGAAAAGACGGAAGCCAAAACATTGGGGACTTTAACACAATAATGTGAGATAACACTCTGATGGACCCCCCCCCCCATATAATGCTGGGTGGGCACTTATGCCTGTGGGCCCATCTCCTAGCAGCCCTGGGAGTTCATTATCTCCATCCTACAGAAGGAGTCACAGGTCCAGAGAAGTTGGGTAACTTTACCTGGGTCACAGAGCTAATAAGAGGGGAGACCAGATTTGAACCTGGACTCTCTACCTGCAAAGTCTGTTTTCATTGTCTCCCCCTGAACTGCCCTGAGTGGGGAGAGGTCTTGGAGAATGGGGAGCAGAGAAAGGAGGATCGCCACGGTTTAACAGCTGTTTAGCTGCATGGGATGCATCTGAGGCCAGGGATGGAGGGGAGGAAAGGGTCAGGGGCGCCAACGGACCAAACTTGCCTTCCCACTCACACAAGTTGGCCAAACGAAACATATGTCCACTCCCATGTTGTCACAACTCAAAGGTGTGTCTTGGGAGACAGTGGGGCCACAGAGAGCGCCGACCCGTATGCAGAGCCTCAGCTCTCACAGTGGCACACTCTGCCCCACAGCTGGGATGCCCACTGTAGGTAGAGGCACCTGGGACCTGGGGCAGAGCCAGGAGGCCTGGAAGATGTCTTGGTATCTAACTGGTCAGTGGCCCTTATCTCACGAGCGAAGGACGGCCCTTCTACCCCTGAGACCTTCCTCAGTGGGCCTGGGGAAGGTGGTGGCATCCAGCTTCTGATCTGAATATAAAGACTTATTTTACTTAGTTTGTGATGAATTAGGCCTTCCCTCCATCTGTCCTTAGGCCACCTCGGCTGTATCCACGTGGCCTTTCCCCCGACACCAGAATGTCCTTTATCTTTCTATGAATGCTTCTTCCTGTTTGAGGCTAGTATTCCGTTCTCTGGAAAATAAATCCTTCATCACGTCGAGTGCTGCCTTGCTCTTTACACAATGCAGATTCTTTTCACTCGTTTTAAATGGAAAGATGATGTCACCCAGCATGAATGCACAGGTGATACCCGCGTCTCAGCATCTCCATCCCAAGTATGCATTTGGTATGCACTTTGGCCCGTATTGCTCCTGTTGGAAAAAGTGTGTCCCTGTGTTACTATGTCGTGAATAAGACGGCTCCTTTGTGCCCCGCCAGGCTGGCGGAGCATTTCATGTGGCTCCAGGAAAGAGCTCTGTCATGTTCTGTTCGGTGGCTGCCAGGTGATAACTGGAGAGTTTCATGGTGGCTGTGAAAATGCATCCTGCTTCATGCACAGCCAGACACCAGTAGTTTTAGGGATGCTTTGCTGTTTGTTAGGACGTTCAGGAGTGTCCACTTTTCCACTGCGAACTATCCAAGCTCCAGGCCCAGGGAGGGGACAACCTGGGAAGGACTCACGCGAGGGTACTGTGGAGGTGTGGGCAGAAACCGGGTAGAGAGAAGTTTGCGCAGTGGTTCAGGATCGCAGCCTGGGGCAGGGTTCCGACCCTTGGCGGCCTTATGTGAGATTAGTCACCTACCTCTCTGGGCTCCAGTTTCCTCATCTCTCAGTGGCAATCACGTGGCCCTCGGGGACTTGTTACATAAACACGTGGACAGTGTGCAGAACAATGCCTGGCACGCAGGGAGCTGTCAGTGGCCGTCTCCAGCTCTGGGCCAGGGGCGTACCTTCCTTTAAACTCGAGTTTTCAGCCCAAACCAATGATGATAACAGCGTCCACCTGCTGAGTTCATCCTCACAGTGACCCTGAAGATAGTGCTCTTACCGTCACCCCCGTTTTGCCGATGAGGACATCGAGGTGCAGCGAGCTGGGTGAGCTGCCCCAGGTCCCGTACGCAGCAGAGCCGGGATCCAGCCAGGCAGGGCTGACACCGAAGTGGCCCTTGCAGCCACTGTGCAGCCTGCCCCTCCAGCAAGTCCTTTCTGAGCCACACTCAGCCCAGGCTGAGCTTCCCCCGGACACGCCCGCTGCCTCAATTTTCACATGGTGGACGCTGCACTCGGGTTTTTCTCGGGACCCCAGCTACTGTAGAAAGTGGCCCCAAGCAACTGCCACCCTGGCGCCTGCTGGGCCTCTCTGTTAGCTGTCCCCACAGTGTCTAGCTCAGGGACAGTCCTCCTGCTTGTGCCACAACTGCTGACTCACTCCCTGCTCTGCTCTGTGGTTTACAAACCGTTCAGGCGTTTTGCCCTTTCGTGCTCAGCCTGCACCCCTTTGCTGCCGTGTTTCTCTTCTTTCCTCTGAAAAATGAAAGGCCTGCCTCTCGGCCGCTCCTGAGCCCGGGCCCCCATCCCGCCGGCTCTCCTGGAGGTGGGCAGCCCGCCCCTTGGTTCCCCGCACCGTCCAGGCCTGCCCCGGGCAGAAGCAACTGCTCCTTACTGTTGTTAAGGGTGTCACCAAGACCGAGGGGGAAGACAGGTGTGCCGGGTGTGGGGCTCCTGAGTGCCGGTGGCGATGCCAATCCCGATGCTGATGCCGGGGCTGGAGGATCGTGGCCTATAAAAGCGTCTCCCGGTACTTGTGGTTTGGCCAGTGAGCAACCCAAGGCGCTCTTAGGTTTCCGAAGCCTGGGTGTTAATGTCCTGGAGCCTACCCGGTATTCTGAAATGCACCCTACTGCACAGTCACCGTTATTGCTTTGACAATAAAATAATTGAATAGTTTGCTTTTGAAATTCTGTGGCTGTGAGAAACTCCTTTCATTTCCCATTGCCTGGGATTTCTCGGCTACCGTGGCGCAGCCTTGAGAAGCCTCCCACGGTGGGAAGCTGTGCTCTGGACTCAGGATGCGGTGGATTTGGTGACCGGTGTCAGATTTAACGATTAATGAACTGGGCATAACGGTCCATTTTATAAACAGTCTCTGATTTTGCATTTACAGGGGTGTTCTCAGGTTCAGAAACCGGTGGACTTTATTTACAGATCTCTTATTCCCACAGACCCTAGAAACGCGCAGAGGCCCGGGCCCGTGTCCTGAAGGCTCATTTAGGGTATATCGTGAGGAGTGCTCATCTGTCCCGGGGGGGTTACTCCCTGACTTTCTACTGCTTCAGAGTGGGAGAGATGGGAGCCGCTTTGTCCACTGGTCCCGTTATACACATCTATAAAGGAGGTGGCCAAGGGACCAGTTCCTAAGAGGCAATGCCAAGTTTTGAATAGATGCTGAGTGTTCTTTTGGCTGCTTAGGGCAGTCTGTGTATTTATACAAATCTGTGGAATTGCTCTCTTCGCAGAAGGAGGCTGACAGTGAATATTTATTTTCAGATGATCTCTGTTTATATTGAAGCATATGTCAGATGCTAAATCAAAAATCCATGTTTTCCCCTATTCCCAGGTCACATATGGGATTTTTTTTTCAAGTATTAATCCTTTGGTTACAATATATACACTCAAACCATATGGTTCTCCCATCCCATTCCTTGTGTTTTTAAAAATGCATATTAATGAAACGTTGGGGGCAAGAAAACTTGATTGAGAACAGTTTGAATATGTCATCCTGAGAGAGCAAAGGCTCCCATTGTGATGCACTACAAGCTGCTAATACCTTTCAAATGTGTTGCTGGACTGAACCTGATCACTTTCCAGAACACAGTCAGCCGAGGCCTACCTTTCTCAGGAAGCTCCTGTGTGGATGGATTCACAAACACGTCCATTTCCATGTAACCAACGTGGAAACAGGGAGTTACGAGTTGGACAGTTTATAGAGGGAGCTAGTGAGAAGCATTGAGTGAAAAATGAATTTGTAATTGAGTTTTTAAAATATGTTGTTATTGATTTTTTTAGAGAGAGAGGAAGGGGGGAGGGAGAGAGAGAGAGAAACATTGATGGGCTGCCTCCTACATGCCCCCTACTGGGGATCGAGCCCACAACCCGGGCATGTGCCCTGACCGGGAATCAAACCAGCAGCCTCTTGGTGCAGGGGACAGTGCTCAACCAACTGAGCCACACCAGCCAGGGCCTGTAATTGATTTTTGGATTACATCAGTTCCCTGAATGGTTGTGAGTTAAAGCGACTTTAACCATCTGATCTGTCTGTGGACTTTAACCATTTAATTGTCTGTAGATTCTTACTAATAGTACAATATAAAGTAGTCTCTGTGGTCATAAGCCCCAGGCAGTGCTGCAGCTGGAGTCTAGGAGGAAGGACCTGCCTCCCATGCATTTTAAAAGCATCTAAAATCTGTTGGACACACCTCCGTTTCTCCTGGTGTTCAGTATTACTGTCAGTATTTACGTTTCTCTCCTTCAGTGCGTCATAAATCATCTTAAAGTATTATAACACAGTGGCTAGAATGGTGTGCCCTATTTGTCTCTGAATTTAACGGAACATAGAAGCTACATCTGTGTGGCTCCGTGGGGTCAGGAAAATTCTGACGGTGCACCCCAGCCAGACGAGATCTCCTCCACCGAGCTGGAGTGTGTCTCCGCTCCCCGCGGGGACTTGCAGTCACTCATTGTGTGCTTCTCGTGGAAACTTCTGAGCACAGTTGGCCTTGCAGCCCGGGGCACACTCGCGGGTTTCCGTTACGATGCATTTGCCTGAATACTGGAAATGGGTGATCTGGTTTGAAAAAGTGCCAGCTCTTTTCTAAACTTCCTCATTTTGAGGGGGTTAATTCTGTTCTAGGAAAAGTTTTGACAGAATGGCTTTCTGAGTGCCAGCAAAGTGTTATGTTAGAAATAACGGTGTTTACTTCCATTCTCTGTTTCTTTCCATAAACTTTTTAGAGGTTCATTTCCTAAATCTGACTTTTATTATTTCACTTGACCTGGCCAATATAAATGGCATGAAGTCACTATTGCCATCAGCATCATGGCACATTCTTCCTCACAAAATAGGAAAAATGTGCCCTCCCCGCCCCCACCAAAACACCACGTTGACCTGGCTGTTCTTCTAAGGAAGTCAGGAATGGACGGAACCAACCTGCCGTCCTTTTGCCCCTGGGAATTCCCTGCTTTTTATGAAGGACTTGGGTCTGTGACCCGCCTGATAGTCACCAAGGATCATCGTCTGGGGCAGGTTCCCTAGATGCACAGTTGGAATAAGGACCCTTATGAATGTGATTAACTAAGGGCGTGTTCTAGGGGGGAGAGGAGGGCAGGCCAGGGAAGAGCTGAGGACACTGGGGCCCTAGATGACCCCTGCTTCAGTCTGATCACAGGGAACCTCAGGAGCATGAACAGCATCACAGACTAGGCCCCTCCCTGAGGCAGGGGGGCCTGTCCCCAGGGGCTTTGGTCTGTCCCTCTGCCCACGGGCTGCTCCTGTCTAGCCACAGGCAGTTATCTGGAGGACAGGGGAGGCCCCAGCATCTGAGGGTCAGGTGCACCGACCTGGCAGAGGGACCCAGGTGCACCAGTAGCGCCCACTTCTGCCACTAGAGAGACACCGCCTTTATGTGGAACCTGTCCTCACTGGTCTGTTTCCTGTCCCCCCTTTAGGGAGCGGGCAGATCCAGCTCTGGCAGTTCCTCCTGGAACTCCTGTCCGACAGCTCCAACTCCAACTGCATCACCTGGGAAGGCACCAACGGGGAATTCAAGATGACGGACCCCGACGAGGTGGCCCGGCGCTGGGGGGAACGGAAAAGCAAACCCAACATGAACTACGATAAACTCAGCCGCGCCCTCCGCTACTACTATGACAAAAATATCATGACCAAAGTCCACGGGAAGCGCTACGCCTACAAGTTCGACTTCCATGGGATCGCCCAGGCCCTCCAGCCCCACCCCCCAGAATCATCTCTCTACAAGTACCCCTCGGACCTCCCTTACATGGGCTCCTATCACGCCCACCCACAGAAGATGAACTTCGTGGCTCCCCACCCTCCGGCCCTCCCCGTGACGTCCTCCAGTTTTTTTGCCGCCCCAAACCCATACTGGAATTCACCGACTGGAGGTATTTACCCTAACACTAGGCTCCCGGCCAGCCACATGCCTTCTCACCTGGGCACTTACTACTAAAGACCCGAGAGAGGCCTTTCCCAACAGCACACAGTCGCCAACACATTGCCACAAACTCTATTGGAAAACAGGAATCAAAAAGTGCCTCGAGAGGAGTGAGGGAGCTTGGCAGGGGCTGGGGAAGGAAGCCAGGGGCGAGATCCAAAGACTCTTAGCGGGAGGGAATTACCAAAGTATTACTGCAGAAATAAGAGGGCGCCAAAAACGTCACGCATACGGACAGATAATCTGTGGGCCAGCCTTGTAAAGGACATTGTACGTAGAAGCATGAAGTCATAGAACGAAGTGCCAAAGAGAGCGGTCTTGAGACGTGTATACCCTTTAGAGTAGAGTCTGGGATCCTGCTAACGCAAACGGGGTTGAACTGAAGCAATACAGGTCACACAGTCTGGACCTAACATACCGTTCGTAAAGTCATTTTAAGGAAAACTACCTGTATTTAAAAGTAGAAACATATCAAAAAGAAACAAAGAGACTGTGCAACAGGCGTTGATACGGGACTCATCGGCTTTGGCTGTTTCGGGTGAAATCGGAGTCATTCCATTGGCTGGAGGGCGGCCAGCTCTCTCAAACTGTGAAGACCACCCAGAGGGTCCACCTCCTTTCCAGTTTTCCGGGAACAGGAGCCGAGCGGCGGGACTGAGCACGTGCGTGGAGAGGATGCGTTTGTAGAGCGAGGGCTGGGGGATGTGCGAGCGAGCGGAGGGGCCGAGCGGGCCGAGGCGGGACTGGGCAAGGGCTCCTCAAGCAGTGCGGGCCGGACTGAGGGCAGGGTCGGGGCTGCGGAGAAGGCATCGCGGAGACTTGAGGCTGAATGCGGTCAGTGTCACGCCAAACCCAGTGTTAGCGGGGGCCGGGGGGACGCGGCGCGGCGGAATGGAGCGAGGGGAGGCGGTAGGATTCAGACACAAAAACATGCATCTCTTCTTTTTGTTTGTTTGTTTGTCAAAAGAAAATTGTAACTGGAATAGTCTGATATTTAAAAGAATCATTCGGGACGGCATGGTTTCGTGGGGGCCCTGTTCCCCACGGGGTCAGGTAAGAGACGCTCTTCTTGGCCGCCGCACTCCGGCATCACCCGGGCATCTGGGCCAGGCGGGCTCCAGTGTTCCCTTCGAGTCGCGAACGCTGTGCGTTTGTCAGAATGAAGTACACACGTCAATGCGGTTTTTTTCCCCCCCTTTTTATATAATAATTATATAACTTATGCATTTATACACTACGAGTTGATCTCGGCCAGCCAAAGATACATGACAAAAGAGACAATCAGTGATATAATGTGGCCTTGAAACTTAACTCTGTATGCTTAATGTTTACAATATGAAGTTATTAGATCTTAGAGTGCAGAATGTATGTAATAAAATAAGCTTGGCCTAGCATGGCGAATCCGACTTACCCGGGAGTCTGCCTTGGCACTTTTTTAGCGACTGCAGTTGCCTGAGAGAAACCTGTGCTGAATGTTGTGGGTTTTGTGTTATACTTTTAACATCTCCAGGAACTTGAGGAGTGAGAGCCAAGCCAATAGGATGTTTGGCACCCAAACAGCATCGGCTCTCCAGGCCCTCCTTGCCCACTCTTTTTTATTCCTGGTCCCTCCTGGAGCAGAAAGACCAAAGATTTCCTCCTGGGGCCTCCGTAGTCATGCCTCTGACGCTGAGATTGTCGTTGAGACATTCCCGATTAGCACCGGGACACAAATCACCCTTACTTCTTTCTGTGATCACGAAACATTTGCTGAACAGTGAACAAGCTGTTACTCTTGGTTCCAACTCTATTACTGTTGGAAAATAAAGCGCCATGGATAGCTGCAGCCCCTCACTTTAAAGAAACAAGGGACAGCTTCTACATTTCCCACTTGCCTTCTCTTTCCAAGGATCTCGCCAGGTTACCCATGGCCTTGATCTTCCCTCCCTGGGATCGTCTGGGTGCCGTGGTGTGGGATCCACCAGCCCCGGGCCTGAGATCTTCCCAGGCACTGTGTATTTCTCTGATCTAAAGTCAGTTTGCCTTGACATCTTTCTCTCCTGTGTGCCAACCTTGGCCAAGGTGACAGCAGTTTGAGAGGCAGGACACGAAGCAATGTGAGGGAGCAAAGCTGACCAACCTCTCAGCCTGAGTCCGTCTCTGAGCTGGGCCCTCGCACAGCTGGTTTGGGGCTTGCTTTGAGCACTTTGCAGTCCTTGAGCTGTGATTAAGTGAAGTTGCCAGGCCTCGGTGCTGTGGATGTTTTGGCAGGGTCTTCAAAGTTGGTGGGATCCCATTCCCACTGTGTTACTTGGATTAAAAGAAGTTCCACCATCAATCATTTCCCAGGAGCCTGGGAAAGCCCCCCAAAGTGCTTCTATCTCTTAGGGGGAAAATATAAATAAATAAAAGCACAAGAGCTGGCAGCTGGGGGACTCACACTGCTCCGAGGGAAAAGATCAGTCATTTCTATTCTGGGTGCAAAGTCAAGGCGCACCTACATTCTGCATAGAAATACAGATGTGCTCGGATAATCACTCAGTTCCACGCCTTCAGGGCTGCATCATAAGCAAAATAATAGAAACAAGGCATGATGGTCATATTCAACTCCACCAGATGTTTTCCGTTAGATTCCCCGGCACCCCACCCCCAGATTATTAGCAAGCCTCATGACACACATGGTGATTCTGGATAGGTTGATAATGCCGAGTCCTCCCCAATAAATCATTCTTAAATTGTGTCGTGAAAGAACGTCGACCCTCTGCCCCTGTCGTAATCTAGTTTCACAGCACTTTCCAATTCGTGCTCCTGATTCCACGAGGAACCTTTCTCCCTGCTCCTTCCACACCTTCCCTTGCCCTGATGTGCTCTCGTGACCCCCTCGTAGTCTCACTTCTGCTGGCAGGAGATGCGGCCTCTCTCTCATCTCAGTCTTCGGGGTACTTCACAGAACCTGTATACTCCCAAGGCTCAGCCAGAACTTCATTCTGGCTCCCAGGCGGATGTCCTGGCCACGTCTCCCAGGGTTCAAGGTGAGGCCATAGGCAGGGACTGGTGCAGTTAGAAAACTTGGGAGTGGGGTGCTGGGGGGGCGCTCCTCGGATGACAGGTGCAGGGCAGACAGCTGGTGCTCTGGAGCTGGGAAGGTGATGGCAAAGAGAAAACACGGGTGTCCCTTGGTCCCGAAATGGACCTTTAACTGTGGAAACAGACAATGTAGTTTTTTAAAAACCTTGTTTAGTCTCTCATCACACCCTCCAAATAGAAGTTTTCCGATGACTAATTAGAGAATTAAAAACACTTTGCACTATCGAAGGTATATCAGGTTCTGTTCCTTCTCTATTTATCTTAACCTTGTTTTTAGAAATCTTGTTAAAATGCTTTCATGTCAAATGAGGAAAAGGTTGGATACAGAAATCAAATAGTAAAGGTAACTAGGACCTCTTCATTTATCACGATCAGTGGTTCTCAAAGTGTGGTCCCCGGACCAGCAGCGCCAGCTCCCCCTGGGAACTTGTAAGACACACGCGTATCCTCAGACCCTGCCCCAGACCTGCTGAAGCAGAAGCTCAGGCATGAGTTCTAACCCAGCTCGGTTCCCACATCCCTTACAGGTGATCTGACACCTGATGAAGTTCGTGGAAGAGATGACCTGTGCCCAGGTGTGGTATGTTCAGTGTGAAATCTCAATCCCATCGAGTTTTCTCTATGGCCACATGGAGATCGACCATGAGGTTAAGCCGGTTACTCTGGAAGTGTCATCCTGGGTTATGCTTCCTTTGAGCAACTCTCCTTCCGACTATTATACATAACCTTCCTGTATGTATTAGTTACCAGCTGCTGAGTAATTAATGAACACAAACTCCTCAGCATGAAACAACGCACATCTGTTATCTCAGTTTCCTTGGGTTAGAAGTCCAGACACAACGTAACTGGGTCCTCTGCCCAGGATCTCACCAAGCTGCGATGCAGGAGTCAGCCAGGACTGTGATCTCATCTGAAGCTGGGATCCTTTTCTAAGCTCACTGGTTGTTGGCAGTAGTCAGTTGCTTGCGGTTGTAGGACTGAGGTCCCGTTTCCTTACTGGCTGTCAGCCAGGAACCACTCTCAACTCTTAGAGGCCACCCAGGGTCCTTCCCTCATGGCCATCTCCACAGCAAGGCAGTTGCTCCTTCAAGGCCACCAGGAGACTCTCTCAGTTTGACTGTCTTTGACTTCGTTTAAGGGTTCTCCTGATTAAGCCAGGCCCACCCAGGATAATCTCCTTTTTAAAAAAAAATTAACTCACAGTAAATTATTAGGGCCTTCATTACATCTGAAAAATTACTTTTTCCATAGAATGTAACCTAATCATGGGAGTTAGAATCGCTCATATTCACAGGTCCCACTCACATCCAGTAGAGAAGATTATGTAAGGCATGTGCACCAGGGAATGGAAATCTCGGGGTCCATATCTGAATTCTGCTCATACACTACAGGTAAGTATATCTTCTGTCGTTTTCTAAGTTCCATATACCTGAAGCCCTGTGCTCCATGGATCCTTTTCTCACCAGCAATGTGGACCTCTCTGAGCAAGTCTGATGGTCTTTCTCTGACCAATTTGCAAATTTTTATGTTGAAAATGTAAGGGCTAGTGCTTTTCAATAGTATTTAATTTTCTCTTGATTTTATTTAAAAGCCAGCCCAAGTTCTATATATAGAGAGAGAGTTATACAGACTCTTCTAACTTACACTTTTTATTTTAAACTAACTTTGTAAAGCAAAATAGCTTCATTTTTTCTCATAAACATTTTTTATAAAATATTATCCTGGCAAGGCAAGACATAATATTACTTGATAATGATTTGTGCCAGAATTATGCAGGAAGCATGTTAAATGTAAGAACTTTATAAAAAACGAAAGAAAGAAATGAGTTTTTCATGTTTCTTGGACACTAACATGCTCCCTAAAAAAAAAAAAAAAATGGTAGCCAGAATTTCATCTTGAGAGGACTTCATAAAACAGTTTTGAGGGTTTTACAAGGTCATGACTGGCTGAGTGGACTTGGCCAAAGAGTACTAATTAAAGACAACACCCACCTGGAAGGGAGGTCCTAGGGACAGATCCCAGGTCTCTGCCCTTGACCTTGTCCATACCTTACTAGAGTGAGGCCATAGACAGCACAGTGAAGACCACTCCAGATGCTGAGAGCTGAAAGGACAATTTCAGGATCCCAAAGACCGGGCTGAAGGGATGGGCCAAGTTTAACAATGATGTCAGAATCCACATCGAGTTCAAAGCACATGGGAGCTGGGCTGGGCAGAAGCCCATGTGAAAAGCACGCCAGGGATTGGAGATGACCGCAGTGACATGTGGAAGACCCAGCATTCGTGAGCTGAGGGGACAACACTGTGCGAGCCCTTCAGATGCATTGTCTCCTGACTCCTTCCAGTCATCCTCACGATACAAATTAAAAACGAAAAATCCTGACCCTCAGATTGAACAATTTTCTGAGCTCACCCAAGGTGTAGGAGGCTGAACTAATGCTTGTCTGAGTACTGACCCTCAAAGCTCTACTCTTCAACTATTTTGCCTCATATTGACAGGACATGGGGTGGGGTGACACGACCACCCAAAGTTAGGTTGCATTTTCTAAACTAGACTGTAAAAGAGAACTTATTTATTCTGTTTTAAGCTGCTTCTAACATCAGTTCTGCATACACACTCGCCAGCTAGAGTAAGCCCAGATACTAAATCTTATTATAAAGTTACAGTAATTAGGAATCACAGTAGGAGATGGCTCAGAAAGAGACAATTATATCAATAGAACAGAAGAGAAGTCCATAAACAAGTCTAAAATAGATGGCTATCTGATATAGTCAGAAATGAGGCTGAATATCGGTGTAGAAAGAATGGACTTTTTAATAGATGGAGCTAGAACAACTGGACATCCGTATTGGGGAAAAAATACATTGCCCTGCTACATAGCACCTCACATGTGGTCAGGAACTAAAATTGAGAGTGCAAAAGTAAAAAAGACTTCAAAGATACTACAGAAAAAGTCTTGATGACCTTGAGGTGCAAAAGAATTTTTTAAAACCGGGACACAAAACCTATAAACTATAAAAGAAATACTGACAAAATTTTTACATTAAAATTAAAAACTTCTTTTCATTAAAAGATTTCATTAGAGCGAAAAGACAAACTGTGCACTGAGAGAAATATTTGTAACCCATCTAACCAAAGCACCAGTATTAGAATGTATAAGTCAATAAGAAAAAAACAGCAGAAAAATATGTAAAAGAATTGAATGCCTTCTTAAGAGTGGAAACATGCTGGACAATAAATGCGTGGACAGTACTCAAGCTCCCGGGGATCAAGGATATTTAAATTAAGACCGAAATGATGTCCATTGGACACCTGCCATATTGACAAACATAAGGTCCAATCGAGAGCAGCGACGGCGAAGCCCTCGGGCACGCCTGCTGGGAATGGAGACTGGCACGATCTCTTTGGAAAACAGCTTGGCATTCTTTGGCATTCGTTGGAGAACAGATAAACTGTATACCCAAAATTCTGGTAGGGAAATTCCAAAGGAAACGAGGAGTCTCCCACAAGTCCACTTGGATACACGAACCACAATGTCCCTACAAGATACTTACAATAATAAAAACTGGAAACAACCCAAGAACCCATCAACATTAGATTAGATAAGCCAATCTTGGTATAGCCGTGTAATGGAAGTATTTACAGCAATAAATGACCCTCAAAAACTTAATACTGAGTCAAAGAAGCAAGTGGGAAAGCATATACAGTGTGGTTTTATTTATTTAGATTTCAAAGAGCAGGCAGAGACAAACAGTACCCTGTTTAGAGATCATGCGATGGTGAATAAAATAATATATGAAGTAAAGCAGGGGGCTGGTTATTTCAAAGTCAAGATAGGGACCGTCTCTCAGCAGGAAGAAGGGGGGTCAAGGAGGGATGATAGGGCTTTAAGGGCCGGGCAACATCGTTTCCCGTCGCTGCGGTGATTTCTTGATTTGCCCTGTTGCTCATTGTAAGCACCCTTCTGTAGGTGTGACATACCGGCCAATGCGAGTGTTTTTTGAATAGTGTGATAACAAGAGAAAGCGCAGAGCAGGCCTCCATTTCGCCCCGCGGGGAGCAGTGGCTGGGCCGGGAAACGCAGCCCCGGCCGCTCTTGCAGGGGACACCGGTTCCCTTGGGGAGGTGGCCGAGAGCTCACGTCCCGCCCAGCGGCCTTGGCCCGGTGCTCCCCAGCAGCCTTTGCTTCCTCTGCAAGCGCCCTCCGTCAGCTAGTTATTGTCGATGGTGCCTGTGCAGCATCGTGTCTCTAATATGAGTCCCCTGGGGCCCCCCCATTCAAGAGCTAGAGCGGAGTGCGGCCAGGATCAGTGAGCAGCTGCTAGTAAAGAGAATGGAGCAGGTGCAGATGTGCCAGTGCGTGGCTTCTCAGGTTAGGGGATAAAGGGTGTTGTGACCTTCCCCTCGCCCTCTCCCTTGGGTAACTCATTCTGGGGAAATGTCATGAGGACACTCAAGCAGCCCTGTGGAGAGGGACGTGGGGTGAGGAACTGTGGCCTGGCCAGGCTGCCAGCCCCAGTCAGGCCTTCAGATGACCTCACTCTTGGTCAACAGTTTGACTGAAATCTCATGAGAGACCCTGAGCCAGGTCCACCCAACTAGGCTGCTTCTGAATCCTTGACCCACAGAAACTGGGAGAAAGTAAATTTGTTATTTTAAGCCACTGAGTTTAGGGCAGATTTGTTACACAGCAAGAGATAACCGACGCACCTTGCTTTCTTGGGACTGCTGCCTGTGGTTCTGCCCACGCTAGGAAACTGCTGTAGACGTTACAAATGGCTAAGCTGACAGAGCCGGGGTTGACCTCAGACCTGCACGGTGCTCCCTCGGCTTCTGAAATATCTCTGGCTGATTCTTCTCTCATTCCACTGACAAATCTGTGTTGACTCACAGTTTTTCTGAGGCTAAAGAATATTGCTTAAAGAAATACTTTCCCCCAGGTGATAAAGGGGCATCGCAGGAGCCTGAAATTATGGGTTTTGAAGATTGTACTGGGACTCCCGTGGGTTGTCAAACCCCAATGGCAGGCATTAAGCTCTGCCACTGGCTGGTCGTTTGACCTGGGGTATACATTTAGCCCCTCAGAAGTTCTCCTTCTTTATCTGTTGAGCAAATATTAGTCACCCGATAAATATGTTACTTGGGGCTAAGTTTGTATATATAACAGAAAAACAATGGCATATTCAAGGTAGAAGTTTGGGTCACTTCCATGTCAAAATCCAAATGTAGATGACGTCTGGCACCCATGACGTCAGAGAATCCAGGATCTCTGTAGCTGGTCCCACTGTGGTTATCCTGGTCAGAGATAGGTGCTCTAACTCCAACATATTTATTGAAACGCAGGACTTGAGGTGCGTGTGTGGCTTTGCTCCATGTGTCTTCTTGTTCTAGGACCTGTGCTGAGGGAGAGCCCCCTCTGCCCCCCTATTTGGGACATCCATTCTTGTAGAAGAGGGGAAAAGAGCCAGAGCCAACCAGGCCAGGGCCCGTAAAACTGCTCAGAGGTGGCATCTGCTCGCAGCCCTTGAGCCAAAGCAAGTCACATGGCCAAGTTCATAGCCACAGGGTGGGGGTATTCTCTGCATGGGGGAGCAGGCAAGGCCCAGGACCCACGGGCTGCTCGGCCTGCGGCGATGCCTGAGCCACGGCTCAGTGCCAGGTGCGATGCACACCTGACGGGCCCCTGGCAATGCAGGTGTGAGCCGTGCCCCTCCCTTGCTTTACTCTCTTGTTTAATTCACCTATTCTCAACTTTTGAATAAGTAATCATTTGAAAATTTGAACATATGAAATAGTATACAGTGACAAGCCTTATTCCCACACTGTCCCCTCTCCTCCCAGGTCTCTTCTCAACAACTATTCAGAAGTTCTCAACTATATAACAGCTATTGTTCAATTCTTGTATCTTTTTATGGTTTTTGAAATGTCTATGCGAGAAACCATGGATATAAACTCACATCTCCCTTGACATTTTGCTCAAAGTATCACAGGATACGTCCCACGCACACTGGTGTGTATCTTGCTTTTTCCACTTAAAAAATGTGCCCCGGAGACCTTCCCCATCAGTTGGAGAAAGCTGCTTGGTTCCTTTTTCATAGCTGCATGGTATTCCTTTGCTTGGATGGACCATGATTTCTTTGACTTGTCCCTGTTGAAGGAATTGTGATGATTTCCAACCTGTTGATTACACAGATACAAGTACCACTGCAGTGAGTAAGCATGGACACGTGGAGGAGAATTCGCAGAAGCCAGAGGTGCTAAATGGATTCACATTTTAAAAAGTTCGAACAGTGATTCATTCTAACCCTAGATGCATATAAAGTCCCTCAGCCTGTCTCAAAAGTACTGAAACTGTGATTTCACCGGTCTGACCTGGGGCCCACGTGTCAGTCTTTTTAAAGGTTTTTTTAGCTACATCCAGGGCAGCCAGGGCTGAGAGCCATGAGTCATGGGGAAATTGACTGTACGTGGCATATATTTTGGGAGGCATTTTAGGGGGAGAGAGATGAGACCGGAGAAGAAAGGAGGCTGGGATAGCTGCTGCCGCCGAGGACTTGAGCCAGGCAAGTGGGTAAAGTTCGGGGGTTGGTAGTAAATTTTGCTATCATGTACCCTGTAGCTCTGCCTCCCTCTCTCCTTCATGTGGTGTTGACAAAGGCCCACATTACTTTTCACAGGGTGTGCGTTCAGTGCCTGCCCTTGGGTGTATTATCCTGTAGGGTGGGCCTGGGAGGGAAGCCACTTTATTCCCATAAACATGTATTGTTGACTCCCCGGGTCTCCAGGACAAGGCAGATGCTATTAGCATCTTCTTTTGTGGATGAAGAAGCTGACGCTCAGAGAGGTTAAGAGGCCTGCCCAAGGTCACCCAGCGCAGAAGGACAGGATTCACACCCACACCTAAAGCCAAGGCTTCCTGCGGATGGGAGCCATTTCCTGCCCTGCAGCTGTCAGGACCCGCAGATTTTTGGCACTTAGGTCTGTTGTTTGTACAGTTTCCCTGCATCTTCTCTGAATCCTCTCTCTGCCTGGCCTGTTGTAACTTCACCTCAGCGCCCCGCAGGGTGGGGAAACCGTGTCTGTCGTGATCTGGGGGTCGTCATCACTCACTTTCCTGTTCCCTCGCTGGGAAAGAGGCTCAAAGCCTCCAAGTCTGTCATCAGCCCCGCGAGCCACTGGCCCCCACCAGGAAGATCTTTGCAGCCTGCGGGTCAGCAGCCCCCTCAGGAGGGCCGGGGGTGGAGGTGTGAGGAGTCCGACCCAGGACCTTCTGCCATGGCCCTGATAAGGGCCGCAGGCAGAGGATGTGAATGTAAACTGTCAACCACGCTGCCTCCCACTGGAGATTCCTGCTTGTCCCATTGTTCCCTCTCCTGGGACAGCTCAGACCCACAGGCTTATCTGAGGTCGGCACAGGAGAGGGTTTTTTTTAAACCAGAGGCGGGACCTTGATAAGGCAGCTTCGGCCAACAAGAATCATCAACGTTCATGCTTCCCTCCCCCCCCCTTGGAACATGGTAAGATCAGGAGAAGCCAGTGTGCTGGGGCAGGCTGCCCCCCTGAGCCTGGGAGGACTTGGGATAGAAACTGGGCGCACTTGTGTTTGTGAATGTTGTGTGTGTGTGTCTATGTTTCTGAATGTGTATGTCCCTGTGTATGGTACCTGTTTGTGTGTCTATGCATGTGAGTGTCATGTCTGTTGTCTGTATCTACCTGTGTGTGTATCTGTGTGTGTGTGTGTATGTGTGGGTTGTGGCCTGCAATCTCAGAACTCTTAATTCCTTTGAAACATATTTCCAATTCTTATTGACCGAGTTTCTCCCCCTCATTACTGGAGAAGACACCCCCCCTCCCCAAAGAAAACACAATGCGAGAAGTATTTCTAGAACACACTACGCGGTCACCAGGCCTTAACCACTGGTGTAGAGGAATTCTGGGCCAGGCAGGGAGTGATGGGTTGACGCTCAAGGGCTGGGGGAAAATCCCATGCTTCCACCAGGTGGCGCTGGAGCTGCACGCACTGGCTGCAGCTTCAGCTGGGAGCCCAGACCCAACGCCTCCCTCATCACTAGCTTTCTCAACGTCAAAGATTTTATTTTTAAGGCATCACTCATCTCTCTAGAATGAGTTCCAGGCCAGTTGTTAGGTCATCTCCAGTGTGCTGTGGGCAGGCTTCCCCCCATGAGCCTAGGATTGGACCTGTGGGCACACTTTGTGTGTGCGTGTGTGTGTGTGTGTGTGTGTGTGTGTGTGTCTGTGTGTAGGTCTTGTGAGCTGCAATCTCAGAGCTCTAATGCCCTTGAAATGTCCTTTCAGTTCATACTGATGAGGAGAATTTGGAGGCAGTTCCCCAGAGAAGAGCCAATGTTGGAAGCTTTAGGTCAGTAGACCTAGTGGGGGCCTTTGGGAGCTGGGACGGGGGACATGACAGTCAATGAAACCTGAGCCCCCTGCAGATGCTGCCCAGGCTGTGACTTCCAGGACCCAGGCCTGGTCCCTCTTGGGTGCGTTGGAATCTCTTCCATGTGACTGTGTGTTCTCCTGACACCTCTATCGCAGGACAGAGGGGTCAGGTGCACGGAAGAGCCAGAGCCGGCTGAGGGCTGCAGTCATGTTTCCAGTAAAAACAAAACGCTTTCCTTTGCGGATCCTTGGAAAGAGCACACAGACCTGCCCCGTTGTAACTGTGTGTGGTGCGTCTGTGACTCAGCAGCATTGCACACTGGGAAGGGCAGTTTTGCTTTCTCACCCTCTCTGCCAGGTGTCCTCAAGTTTAAAGAACAGGTTTATATGTTTGATAGTTGGTGCAACAGGGAGACATCATTCCTTTGTAGTAAAATGTCATCCATTTCAGAGCCAGAATCCCCATCACTCTCACCTGTAACCTGTTTACATATGTTCATGTTGTGAGACTCTCGCAGTTTTTTAACTTTTTAATTAATTTGAGAGAAAGAGGAAAACATTGATTTGTTGTCCCACTTATTTGTGCGTTCATTGGTTGGTTCATGTATGTGCCCTGAACAAGGATGGAATCCACAACCTTCATGTATCAGGACGATGCTTTAACCAACTGCGCTATTCAGCCAGGGCCGTGAAACCCATGTTTTATTTCATCTCCTTTTCAGATGTGGTTTATAAACACAGGGGAAATGCGCACACGTGTATTCTTGAGGAGTGGAGTCAAAGAGGAGAGAAAATTGTCCTGTAATTTTAACCTAAGATCCAGTCTGTCATTTGTTCGTTCGAAGCCCATGTGTTAAGAGAGATGGAGAAGAAAACCACGAGCTGAGCACTTCCAAGGGGCCAGGTGCTCCCTCTGCACAGGTGTGGGTGTGGCTGGTCATGGGCCCTGGGGCTCATGGTTGAGTCAGTGGATTTAAAGCGAGGCTGGCAGAGCACCTGCATCCAAATCGCCTTGTCAGCGTGTTGATGATGTGGGCTTCCCAGTGTGGCCCAGACCACCGCGTCCACTGCACACGCTGCAGAGACAAGACGCTGGCCTGGAGGGTAACCCTGCGAGTCAAGTGCAGTCATATGCCACTAAGGTAAGTGCTGTGAGAGAGGACAGCCTCCAAAAGCCAACAACAGCAAACACCTGGCCCTTAATACATCACGGACCTGTTCTCAGTGCTTTAGGTATTAACTCATTTAACAGGACAACCACCATTCTAGATGGTTTCTGCAGTCAGCCTTGTTTTACAGATGAAACCGAGGCACACAGAGGTTAAGTCACTTACCCAAGGTCACATGCCTGGAGGGCTGAGTGGAGGTGGGACCCTGCCACAAGCTGTCTAGCAGCAGAGTCCCGGATCTTAGGGCTGTGCTCCCTGCCCCAGCTCTGGGATTTATATGTGATAAATGACAATCATAACCCTTTTAGAGAGCTAGTTCTTTGAAAGTTTGGATGGAGTTATATTTTTAGAAACTAGGAGTGAAACTTGGAGATACCAGTCAAAGATCCAGTGAAACTAGAGAGAAAGAAAGGTTTGGATGGAAGAGAGGGTGGAAAAAGATATGCAAGAACTTTATAAAGAAATAATTAAGAGCATATTTCTGGGGAGGAGCCAGGGGCTCTAACTCCAGTTGAGAGAAGAAAGGAGAGGACCAGCTGAACCTACCAGGGACCTGAGTCAATGCTGCTTTTGTCCAAGAGATGGCGCCGGCGTTCCCTAAAAGAGACGATGCTAATGCAGCTCCTCTCGCTCTGAGGCTCCCCTGAAGTCTTTAGGCTCCTATTTTGTTAGTATTTTTGCTTCAAAAACACTGAAATCCTTTCCTGGGCTCCCCCACCGTAGGGAAACCACTCCACCCGCTCCGTTGGTGTTAGCCCAGGCCTTGGCCGGGGAATCAAAGCTTTCTTAGCTGAGGAAGCCCGTGAGACCTTGAGGCCAGCCCCAGGCCCTTTGCCTGGACCAGCACAGCTCTGTGCAGGAGCTAAGAAAGGAGACTCATTTCTGTTGAGCGGCTACCAGGTGAGCAGGTCCCAGAACGAATCCTCTCCACAGCCACGCTGCCGGACGGGCATTAGTCATCTTAATGCCCAACGCACGCGCCAGGAAACGGGTTCTGGGAGCGGCGCGCACATGAGCGGGAGCCTGGGATGGAGGCCCGGGGCCGGCCGTCCCTGCCCACACCCCGCGGCCGGGGAAGGCGGAGCTGTCTGTGCCCGCGCAGGGAGCCGCTGGCGAGCGGCCATCAAGAAAAGGGCAGGACAAAGCCCCGGTGCCAGTGTGCTCCCGTGTTTGCTTTCTCGCAGGTGGGAGCCCGTCGGCTTAGCGGGCTTTCCTGCTGACCGCGCCCGGCCGCCCGGGCTTAGTGTGCTTCCGGTCCTCAGTGGCTGAGCCCGTCACCTGAGCCACGCAGCTTAGCATCTCTTACAGGAACAGGGCCTACGCCTGCCTTTTAGGAAGTGAAAGCAAACAGAAGAGGGCTCTTATTTCGAGGTCCTTACACTCCCCACCCGCTGGTCCTACTTGACGTGATCAAAGCGTGCAGGAGAACACAGGAAAAGGTGTGTCGTGGCAGGACTGACGGGAAGAGGCCAGGCCTAGTGGCCCTTCCTCCCTCCCTCCCCGTCCGCGCCCCTCCTGCACCCTCCATGCTTTATCCCGGGCGTGAAGACCATGGGCCGCGGGCGGAGGCAGAGAGCAGAGCTTCTCAAGTTGTAGGGTGCACACAAGGAAACCACTTGGGGATCTCGTTAAGGTTCAGACTCTAAGTCGTGAGTCTGGGGTGAGCCCGAGGTTCTGCGTTTCCAGCCAGCTCCCGGGTGTCCGTGCTGGGCGGTGCTTTGGGCAACAAGGCAGGAGGCGGTGTCAAAGGGTGAAGGGATGTGGGCTGGCTGAGCCCACCTTGCTCTCAGGAGGGCCAGCAGGGGCTGCCGGCTGTGGTACGTCCTGGCCGTCACCGGGACAGCGGCCCCTCGCCATGGCACGCCCCCTGCTCTGAATTCTGCGGCTTCACATCTTGGCTCTTGGGGATCCTCTGAGCTCAGCAGGCTCTCATCAAGACCTGGGGATGACCGAGGCAGGCGGAGAGGAGAGATGTTGAGGTGGTTCCCCCTTGCGGGGAGTCCTCACACTGGATGGCGGGGGCGGTAGGAGGTGCCCCTTCCAGGCTGGCCTTCAAATTCCTCTCATCTGAGGGGGCCGGATGACACTCCAGATGTGAGGTTAGGGTTTCCCAAAGTCTGCAGCGCCAAAGGCAGGCCCAGATGGCATCTGAATTTCCGGGGGTGGGTCCTGGGCTCTTGACCCGCCTCTTGACAAACAGCCCACGTGATTCTGACCTGCACTAAACTGTGAGAACCACCATCCCCAAGGTCATCTCCCCCCTGAGTCCCTCTTTTCCACACTAGTCAAGCTGTCTTCCCCACGAGGTCCAGGCAGGATGACAGGAGGTTCTGCCGTCCAGGATGCTGGTTCCTCCAGCCTCTTCCCCTCGCCCTGGAGGAACTGGGAGCCAGATGAGTCAAACCTTGGTCACACGGGACTAAGCCCAGGCGCTTGGCTTCCCAGCTTAGAGCACCTTCCTCAGCGCCACCTCCTCTTTCCTTCCCCGCCGCCCCAGCGCCTCTCTAGCCCCTCCCGGACTTCTGCCGTGGCCTGCGCCTCCATCCATCTCATTACCCCAGTCTCCTTGCCGAAACCAGACTAAGCTTCTTTCAGATCCCTTTCTCTGCCCTCGCTCATACATTTTCTGTTCCCAGCTGCTTTCTAAAACAAGTCCAAACTCCTAGCTTCTGAAGACGCTCATGCTTTGCCATTTGACACTAATCGCCGCCACTCCATTCTGCGTCTTCCAGACCACCACCATTCTAGCTTCTCCGTTTTCCCGATATCTCAGTTGGCTCATACGGTACTTGGAAAATCATCTACCTAGAGCTCCTTGGCCCTTTATTTCTTCCTGCCAAAGTCTTCCCCATCCTTCCAGGCCCAACGTCAATACCCTCCCTCTCTGGGAATGAACTGGCTGCTGGGCCACAGGTGGCTGCTAGGGCCACACGGCTGCTATGGAGCGAGAACATGTGAACAAACGGGATGAGCACGGACGTTACTGAGTGTGTGTGTGTGTGTGTGTGTGTGAGAGAGAGAGAGAAAGGGGGGGAGAGAGAGGGAGAGAGGGAGAGAGAGGGAGGGATCTTTGTTAAACTTGGATTGTATTATCTCGGGCTTGAGAATGACCAGGTGCCCTTTCAAACTAACCAATCAACTTCCCGACTCTTCCTTGGCTTACACAGGATCCCCCCTAATGAATACCCATTTCCTAGATCTTTTGGGGCCCTGTGTCCCTTATCCAATCCGATCCCTTTCGCAGGCTAGGTCCTACCCCTGATGATTGCCGTCTTAGTTCCTACTGCGTGTGCCTCAGAGTAGAAGGACCTTCTCCTTCACCATCATGGCTTCTACTGGGCATGTGCTGAGCAAAGGAATCTCCCTTTATTGTTTGTCTCCCCCCACCCCCCCGTAGTCCGGGCGAATGGACTGGCTGTACCCCGGGGAGACTGAAAATCAGCCCTCCCTCGGTACACGAGGCAGGGAGGGGTGTTAGTCCCTCAGGGGCAATGCTGCGACCCCCTAGGAGTGCGTGAAGCTGTAGCTCCCCGGTGAAGCAGGCTTCCGCTCCCCAGCTGACTATGCTTGATGATGTCTGACTCCCTGTGCTCCCTTCCTTTTCAATAGCTAGCTCCCTACGCTAACAAACCACAAAGGATTCCTGCAAAGACACACCGGAGAGAAAAAACTAATTCTGATGGTCAAACAACTAAAATGATCTGCGTCTTTAGAATCATTACTATTACTGATCGGGTTGATTTCGAGTTACGGAAACCATTCATGCTTTTATACCACGGACTTTAACTGCCTCAAACTATGCTCAAGGTCAAATTGAACAGATTAGACTTTGGTTGACATGACCTTAAGAAAGAGCATGAAAATAAGCCCTTTGAGGTTCACTCTGGGTAGATGTCAGGGACGTGAACTGTGTTCTTCTCTGGGGAGTGTGGGCGACAGATCAGATAAAGTAGGTTCTCCTGTTTCAGTTTGAAGCCTAGCCAGGCCCCAGAAAGCAGAGCTTCCCAGCTCCCGTGAAAGCACCTCAGCGCCTGCTCGGCTGCGGAATCGGCCCGGTGGGCGACCCCGAGCGATGCTCCCGTGGCTCCAGGCCTCTCGGCGCTGCGCACCCTGCCCGCCGTCCCAGGTAATCTGCAGGCGCTGCTCCGCTCCGCTTCCTGCAGCGGCAGCCAGAGCCGCGCGGGACAGCGAGGAGTCATTATTTCCATAGCTGTCCACGAGCAATGTTCTTACTTAAACCACATCTCTCTGACCCTCCTCTCAGAAAACAGCCCAAAAGGAGAATATGTTTTCTTAACAAACCTCAGTCAAATATCTTGGCCAGTTTGCCATTTTCTTTTAGCAGATTCCAGGAAACAGGGGCGCAGGGGTGCCTGAGGAGCCCCAGCCTGCGAGGTCCAGACACGGGAGGCTCGGCCCATCGGGTGAAAGGGTAGCGAGGGGTCAGGTGCATGGGGTTTTCTCTTTCCAATCCCTCCCGGCACACAAAATAAGTTTAGCTTTTATTCTTTTCTTAAAAAAAAAAAACTATTATTTTTAAAAAACTGTGCTCGTGAATGTTTCCACCCACTTAGGTGCAGACAGTGACAATCTTGGGAAACTTAGCTACTTGTTTCTTTTGTCTCTTCTCTCCCTCTCAAGACTTGAGCCCAGTTTTTAATTGTTTATTTTTTTAGAGAATTAATACTCAACATTAAAGTACCTTTCATAGTGTTACCCTTGTTAGACCAGTTGTTCAACACCAGGGGAGCATATTTTAAATATATCCCAGGGGAGCATATTTTAAAAATAAAAAGAGCCCTGGCTGGAGTGGCTCAGTTGGTCGTGCATCGTCCTGTGCACCAAAGGGTTGCTGGTTTGATGCCCGGTCAGGGCACATGCCCAGGTTGCGGGCTCCATCCCCAGGCGGGGGGTGGGGGAGAGCAAGAGACAACCATTTGATGTTTTGCTCTCACATCAATGTTTCTCTCTCTTTCCATCTCCCTTCCTCTCTCTAAAAATCAATTTTTTAAAAAATCTATTGAAAAAATAAATAAAAAGAACTTCCACTTCTGTATCGCAGTGAAACTATAGGCAGAGAGGAACAGGTTTAGGCAGCAGTGTCCCGGAGGTCTAGACCAGGTTTGCTGAATGTCGTTCATTGACTGCTTTATTTTCTAAAATCCGTTTGGAGGCTCATGTAAAGGGCGACAGGTTCAGAACAAGGGGCTGCACGTTGCTGCCAGCACTGCCTGGGCTTTTGCACGGGGCAATTCCCAGCAGGCGTGGGAGGCTTGGGACAAATCAACACACATGACGCATTCTCCACACATGCTTCTTACATGGATAAACACGCAGCCACAGCTACTTGTTTCAAATGCAAACTGATAGAACCTCGAGGCATCTCAGCAAGGATGCTGTCCCTTCCTTGAGGGTTGCTGGCGCAGCCGACCGCGGGGAAGGGGAGACCAGTCCGTCCAAGTCTTCCTCCCCCACGAAACCCTGTCCCCAAATCAGGCTCGGTTGTGCTCCCCAAGCTTTCACAAGCAGACACTTCCCCTCCCAGGGTCTGGGGTCTCTCTGAATCCTTCTTTCCTTCCAGCCATCAGACTATGAAATCAGGGTCTCGGCTGCCCCATTTCCTGCCCTACTCTCAAGGTGAGAAGTCCCTAGTGTCCTGGGCAGCGATAAGATGTATGACTCATCCGCCTGTCTTATCACCCCTGAAGGGCCACACACATGGGGTACAGCGCCTCTGGGACTGGGAGCCTCAGAAAAGAAAACTCCTCAATGGAGGCAGAACACGGTGGTTGTTCCTTCTCAAGGAAACTCCTTGGGGGGGTCACAGGAGGTGCTGACCCTCCCCTGACCCAGGGATGGGAAGGAGAGGGATTCGCAGCAGAGGGAGTTGCTTCATTCATTACTCACATGGAAAAACAACCTTTCAGCATCTGAGACTCTCTTCAAATAAACTCCTCTCCTTCCGCCCTGACCTCTTGCTCTCACTAGCGAATGTCTTAGGTGGGGCTTCCTTTAAAGGAAGCAGGCTGCAAACACTGTTGTGTTGAAACAGGGCCAACGTGCAGACACAGCCTTTAAGGAGGTAATCAAGGTTAAATGAGATGCTAAGGGTGGGGCCCTAATCTGATAGGGCTGGTGTCCTTATAGGAAGAAGAGAGACATCTGAAATCTTTCTCTCTCCGTGGCGCACAGAGAAGAGTCCATGTGAGGACACATTGAGAAGGCGGCCGTCTACAAGCCAGAAAGAGAGTCCTTCACCAGAACCCAACCATAAGGCATCTCAATTTGAACTTCCAGCCTCCAGAACCATGTAAATATAAATTTCTGTCATTTAGGCCACCCAAGCATTGACATTTTGTTATAGCAGCCTGAGCAAACTAATACAGAATCTGACTCAAAGTCTATGGTCTTAACCACCCGTCACTCTCCTGCCCTCTCATTGCCCAGGAGGTGCTTTCATGCTTGATGAGGTTTCATGCCTGGTGCTGCTATCCAGCTGGGGGGGGGGGGAGGACTCCTCAGAAGGAGACTTTAGGGAGTGTAGTGGCCCCTTCCCCTGTCTGCACACTAGCTATCTTATGTTAAATAACTGAATTTGACAGATGGGCTAGAACCAAGCAGTGAGAGCTGCAATCTTGTGGGAGGTTAGAACCATGTCTCTTTTCAAGAATTCAATACTAACATATGTCACTAAACACCTCAGTGCTCTGCAGGTCCAAGTGGACTCATGCTATCCCATGCCTCCTGTCCCAGCCCCAAAACACCACAACCCTGACTTCCAGCTCAGCACTGTTCCTGAGACCATCTCCCCCATGTCCCTATGGTCAATCCACAACTGAATTCTGTCTTATCTTTTAACCTCCTACATATCTTCAAAATACACCCACTTCTCAGCTCCACTGCTGTCACCCAGCTTAGATGACTGAAATAGCCACCCATCTGGTCTACCCATTGTCTAGTTTTGTGTAGTTAAATGTGGAGCTTTGCAGCCAGATAACCTGGTTGGAATTCTAGTTATTTATTCTCTTTGTGTTTCAGTTTCTTCATGGTTAAAATGAGGATCCTAATGGTACCTGAAGTAGGTGCCTACTTCGTTCAAACACTGATAAGTGTGCCAGGCACAATGCCAGCTCTCATTAATGTTACCCACTCTGGCCTCCCTCCCACCTGTCCTTCCCTGTGCAGCCAGGATAATCATCTGAATGCTCTACATAAAGCCATCTGTGGCTCCCCATTGCACTTATGATAGAGACAACAGTCTTTAACTCACCTGCCAGGAATTGCCCCATATGGTCCTCACCCACCTCTATAGCCCTGTCCTACAACCCACTCCCAGCTTCTCTGGGCTTCCCCCTCCCCCTTCTAGGTCCTGTGATCACTGCTCCCCTCCACATGGGGGTGGGGGTGAGAGGTTGGGGGTAGAACTCCTCTGCACTTGCATTTTCTCAGATTTAGGGGTCACCTTCCCTGCCTTCTTTGCCGACATAACTCCTACCTATCATTCATCTCTCAGTTCAAGAGTCACTTCCTCAGGGAGGCCCTCTGTGACTCCTCTTATAGGGCCCATTTCCCTGTGGGAGGTTTTTATTTGTTTGTGGGGATTTTAGTTCGTGTCCATGATCCCCATGTGAGCACCGTGAGGGACTGGCACGGTGCCTGGCATGTAGCAGGTACTCAATATTACCCATTGCATGAGAGTTTAATGACCAACGTGCTCCCCTCCCCGTCGATTCCAGCCCCTAATGTTCCCTGCAATCACACTACCACCTGGGAATGGAAGGGCAGGTGGAAACTCTGCCTTTCAGGCTCCTATGTCTTTCCAAGCTTTGGTTGGAGGGGAGAGAAATGGTCACTAGCAATTGGAGTTTTGTGGTTCCCCATGGACATCCACATCCATTCTCTGAACAGACCCTTACAGGGGCTCAAGTCTCAGATAAGACCATTACTGTCCCCACTGGCCAAGGGGCAAGCAGAGGCCCCGAGAGTTCGATTGGTCCGAGGTCACGCAGCGGTGAGCGACAGCTAGCATGGCCACCAGCCGTGGCAGCCTCACTCCTGTATCCTTCCCACCGAGCGCCAGGGTCTGGCCGTAGTCAGACAAGGAAAGGTGATGACGTCTGTCCCTGCCCTCCTTCCCTCTGTCTCGGATAATTCCACCTGCCCCGCTTCCTAGTTGTCACAGTTGGGAGCAGACTCCGAGGTGGCATTTGGGGTATAGAATGTGCATGAAGAGACTGCAGCTAGTGGAAGGAGGGCGAGGAAAGCGTGAGTGGGAAGAGGCGATGCCCGGGTGGCAGCCTCGGCTGACGCTATGTGGAGACTGGGAGCAAAAACACCCGATGCTGGGCGTTTCTACTCCCTCCTGACCTGTCATTGCTCGTGGGCCACCTGGCCAGGCACCCTCCGCCTCTGAGGCCCCTGGGAAGGGCGGGTGGCTCCGCCTGCAGCTGGGGCAGAGTGTCCTTCATTGAGGGGGGTCTGGGCCGGGATCATGGCATCTACTGTGCAAGTCCTAGCTCCCTGCCCTCTCTGCCTCATTTATGGCTCTACCTTTCCCTTACTCTTGCCCCACTGATTCAGTCACCATCTGGAAAGAATTTCCCAGAGAGTCTCTAGTGATCTGCATCCTGACGATCCAGGGATGGCTGTGTCTCTGTGTGTGGACTCTTGCTCTGTGACACCAGACCCGGGGGGGTGGTTGTGGGGGGCACGCTATCCTTCTTGAAGGGCTTCACGCACACTTCATCTCTCCCATCGGGGTGGGCACAGCAGACAGCGGCTCCATCCTGGACCCGAGAGGACACAGACGGGTCAGTACCATGCTCAAGGCCACGGTGCCAACACATGGTGCCAACTCACGGCGCAGCCAGGAGGAAAACACGGGCTTCTCAACACTCCGGGTCTTTTCATTCCTTTAGGTTTCAGGGAGAAGATCAGTCAGAGAGCGAATACCCTTTTGTGCGATGGTTTAACTTTTGTGCAAACATCAATAATCCTTTAATGCCCTAGTAGATTATTCAGGCTGTAAAACTTGAGATAACTTGCTTTCTTTTTGACATCAGAGGGACATGAATCTAGTATTTGCCACATGGTCCCAGCAAACTCCAAGGGAGCCAGAGTGCAGACACCAGCCGAAGGGAGCAAACAGCTCAGTGGAGGTTTATTTAATGCACTGTCATCATAATAACAGTAATCGTAATAGTAGTTACTGTCATTATTATTGTTATTGTTATTATTATTACTGGTCTCAGTAGAGTGAAGCCTTACGTTGGCTCTTATTTTACCCCACTCACAGTCTGCGCTCCTGCATTCACAATCCGAAAAAAATGTCTATAAATCCCTGCTCCAGTCTCTGGCTTTCAGACGGTCTGAAGATTATTTCCACTGGACTCGAGACTGGTTTTAATTTTCCACAAGTAGACACAAGCTCCTATCGGCCCAGCAACCTGGCAGCGTCTGTGACTTGGGGCTGCTCCTTTGGTTCCTTCCCTTCCTTTCCTTTCCTGTCGGCCGACTGCTAATCTCTCCTGGCATCGGGGCTCTGGCTGTGGGGCCCGCACCAGTGGACGCCACTCGGCCAAAGTGACCCTGCGTAAGCGGACTCCGCGTAAGCACAGCCCGAGGGCCGGCATCTGGGGTGTGGACAGGCGCTGGGCGGCACCCGGAACCGGGGGTTGTTTGAGAGCTGTCACCTGCTCCTGGGCTCTCGCCGTCGCCGGGTCCAGAACCACTCCGAGGCCAACATTTTATCAACACTCAGCTGCCAAGTAAACACGCGATTCACTGACTTTTTCCTGGCTCTGCGCTGTTTGATAACAGAGGAAGTTCTGGGGGGAGAGGGCGATGGCAGAGTCAGCAGAAATGACCCATCCTCTCTCAGCTGTGGTAAGCCTCCTGCTCACCAGGGGCTCCACTCCCCCCGGGCCACTGTCACGGATGGAAAGGGTATTTCTCACCCACGTCAACTGTGGCCTTTTTCCCTGGGTGAGGCTGTCGCTTTGACTTCATTGAGGGTGAGGAAGGGACTGTTGGTTATTCTGAACCGGGAAAGACTGGCGGGATTGCTGCACGGGCCAGGTTGTGAGGCTTTCGGATGAAAGGGGCTGATTCTCTCATCCTTGCTCAATCCCTGCCCTGCTCCGGGGGCCTAACTCTAGTCTGTGATGCCTGAGGGGCATTTATGAAGTCAGCTGTCCCAAGAAAAAAGCCAGGCCAAAACTCTAGTTATAAATGCGGTTATAAATGCGCTGATGACAATGTGCTGCGGTAGGCAGCCTGGGCGCTTCACGGAGGCTCTCTAATCCTGAATCGTGCTTCTGTTTTGTGATCGTTTGGGGAAAGGGAGGAGTTGGAGGTGGGGAACGTGAAAGGAAGCTGCGATGATGGCTGTGGAGGGACGTTCACGCCCCGCCAGCTCGGGTCCTGGCTGACCCTCTCCTTGTATTGCTGGTCGTGCTCCGAGAGCCACAGGGGAAGTAAGATGATGGGGGAGACCCAACCCCGTCATACAAGCGGGTAAGAGACAGTGAGGTGGTCCATGAGCGACATCCTTGTAATAAGGGGCTGATGTTTTCTCTGGGGCAAAATACCTGACCTGACGGCATGTGTCCCTGCAGGTCTCCTGAGGCTGGCCTGGCAGAAAGGGAGGCGTTAGCCAGGGAGGGAGGCTTCGGATGCCTCCCACCCTATCCTTGCATGCTCCTGGGAGACACAGGCTCACCCCGCAGAGGCGGCATTTCCAGTCCTTCTGGTCTACCTGACTGTGTAGACGCGTGTCTTCTATGAGACACGTCGGGGGGCATGGGATGAAAGGCAGTCCAGGTGAGCTGATGGGGATGATCTTTATGTCTCCTTGGGGTGGCGATGAAGCTCTGCAAAGAAATCTTTGCAAACTCTGAAAAGCTAGAGCGACAGGGGTGATAACCAGTGGTTTTCTTTGTTTGCAGGAGTGAAGAGCTCTATAACTGTCCTTTCAAATCAGAGTAGTTATTCATTCTATCAATACCTGGTTAGCACTTATTAGGCCACAGATCTAGGCACTACGGATGAAATAACCTCGCAGAACTAAAGCGCTGTTGTATGCTTAGCCAGTTAAAGGCATGGCTGCCACAGACAATAGCATGCATTTTTCTGGAGCTCTATCAGGCTTCAAACCCTTCGGTGGAAAACATGTGATCTGAGCATGAGACTTTGCAAGCTTAATTACCTCAGGGGTCAAGATGCAGGGGGGAAGGCTCAAGCCTGGATGTGTCCGTTTAAGCCGCCTGACCTCTGCATGGCTGAGACTCTTGACTTTGCTGTAACGAGGGAATGGGAACCTTGATCACTTTAGGAGCACCTCAGGCTCTACCCAGGGTGTGTTTGGGGCAGCGGTGGCTGCTGGTGACCTCACGTCCCCGCCCTCACATGGGCCTTGTTGCCTTTGGCCCTTGGAGGCCCTGCCCGCGTGTGTCCTCCAGCCGCAGTTCCGATGATCACATGAGGCTCTTTTCCTCAAAGGCAAACACAAGGTTGTTAGGTTAGTGAGCAGAGTGGGCTGTTGGCCCACTGCAAGGAAACTGGCTGTGACCCAAAAGTCACCAGGAGACGGGCAAGGGAAACCTCCCTTATGAAAACAGATAAGGGTCCTTGAGGAGAAGGAACGGGAACCTGTGGTGGGGAATCTACAACTGGGGCCAAAAATAGACCCAGAAGGAAAGCAAAGGCACCGTGGCTGCCAGGAACCAGGGCTGCTGGGAAGTGCTGGGGCAGGGCCACCAGGGCACCTGGTCAGGAAGCCGGGACACTTCAGCCTCCGTGGGGAGCCTCTGTAGACTGGGCGGGAAGGTGCGTGAGTCATTATGGGGACTCTGTGCCAGGTCCCTCCCCGAAGAGGACACGTTATCTGACAGCCTTACATGCTCTTCTGAGTAACAGATCAACACACTGGAGGGTAGGACCTACTCAGGAATCTCGAGTGTGTGGCTGTCGTGCTGGAGGAGAGGCGAAGCTTCTTTCCCATCCCACGTGGAAAGAGTACATACTTCGGTCTCCTGTGTACCTCACTCTTTCTTCTTATTTACTAATTTCTTGAAAACATGGGCAGATATGGGTGGTATCACTTTTTGCATTGATATCCATACTTCACATACACCTTAAACGAATGATGAGAAATCCATCTTCCCGAGTGTATTTTTGAGTTAATGTCTAAATGGTTTCCTCATACGATTGAAAAAGTCTATTTCTTGGTAACAAATAAGACAAAATACAGTATTCCATAAGATGAAATGAGATGATGATTTATGACAGTTAGAATAAAGGTTATGTGACTCTATAAAATAGGCTCTAAGTATTTTATTGACTAAAACACGCCAAGTCTAAAAGGAATCTCATACAATTTTCATCTTGACGCTCAGACACTGCATCTTGAAGGATTCAGCAGCCTTGCAAAGCGTTTTGTATACATCCATAAGAACAGTGACCTAAACTGCTTTGGCTATTTTATATTCAGGATATCCCAACACACGGCCACAGCACTGTTTCTAATACCACGAAGAGAAATGTCTATCAGATGGGGAGGTCAGGAAGTCCTATGGTTCAATGAGCCTCGTTGAATCAGAGAAATGGTATTTTTGTACATTGCCACTGATGTATTTCAGCGGAGGGCAGTGAGACACGTGGTATTTGAAGTGGGTCAGGGGCACTGGTTTCTCCAGGGGGAAAGGACTGTGCTGAAAGCAGGCTGGCTCTCAATCAGACCAGTTTCAGGAAAGGGTCTTTGTATAGGGCCTTTGAAAACAGATTCAGAGGGCTGGCTGTGGAAGTTTACTGGGGAATTTTCTTGGGAGACATCCATCTAAGGAAGTGAAGAAGGAAGAATTGAGCAGAGGGAGAAACTGATGCAAAATTGCAGCTACATTTGGCGCCTCAGTTTATCTACAGGAGCTCCATAGCCAGAGTGACCCTTCAAAGTTGTTCCAAATGGAGGAAAGAGACATGAATATATGTGTCCCTGCAGAAGCCAGTCGTTGGTGACAGTCGTCCCCTGGGAGGAGGTATAAGGTTGGCGAGGCAGGTCCTGTGGCTGGTGGCGCTTCCCATTGAGGGGTGCAGCTGAGAGCCACCAGCAACCACTGCCCCCATCAGCTGAGAGATGAGTGAGTCTGCTCTGGGGAGGAGCTGGGTGGAGACTAGCATCTGCTATGAACGGAATGTCTGTGTCCTGCTGAAATCCATGTGTTGAAATCCTAACCCTAAGGTGACAATGTTAGGAGGTGGGGCCTCTGGGAGGTAATTAGGTCATGAAGGTGAAGTTTTTGTGAAAGGGATTGGCACCCTTGTAAAAGGGATCCCAAGGAGCTCTCTAGCCCGTTTTCCACCCAGTGACCATACAATGAGAAGGCGTTAGCGGTCTGCAACCCGGAAGGGGACCCTTATCTGAACCTGACCATGTTGGCACCCTGACCTTGGACTATCCCCGAGCGGCGGGCATCATTCAGTTCCCTGCCACAATTATTCAAATGAGCCAAGCACATCCATCCTGTTGCCTGTGGGACCCGGGGTCATGCCACCTTTTTGTTACTGCAGAGCTGGGCCCCGGGAGTTCCAGCTTGTTCACTGACCCCCAGCGCAAGCCCTGTGTGGGCCCCCGTGGTGTGTGCACCTTTCTGCCTGGGGCTGTGAGGAGAGTGACAGATGAAACTGCTCTTCTCATCTGTCCAGAGTCAGATGCTCTGCGTTTGGTCACAACCCTAGGGCGGGAATCCCTCACTGTGGGGACAAATGTTAGCTCTTGCTGCTGTTTTACTGGTTTGGAGGAAGATGACACTGGTTTTCTTTCAGTGATGTTAGGTTGGTGTGTTCAGCTTTAGCATTAGTGTAGGCGTGTCTAGGGAACTTTTCTGGAACTTTCTTTCCTCCTTAGCTAGTATGTACATTATTATTATTATTATTCGTTAATTCTCACATGAGGATATTTTTTCCATTGTTTTTCAGAGAGAGTGGAAGGGGGAGGGGAGAGAGAGGGAGACATCAACTGGTTGCCTCCCACAGGAGACTGGGAAATGCGGAGGAGTCCAAGGAATGTTGACAGCTGCTATCGTTACGGCCAGGTGACCCTACTTGGGTCTTCTAATTTTAAATCCAGAATAAATGTGGTTTTAAAGACCTATGTAACCTGTTTGCTCTTTGCACACCAGCCTGGGGATAGTAAACCCTAATGAACCTTAGTCTCTGGATTATTTCCATCACTTGAAGTGCTCCCTGTATTAAGTCCCCGCCACAAATTGCTTTTCTGGGAGTCCCCAGGTGTGTCTCCCATACACCTGAGACGAACATCATGAGACACCCGAGGGGTCCGCCATGTCCTCTCTTCTCCTGCTGGGCCCATTAGGGTTCCACAAGTACTGTGGTCTGGGCTCTGTCCCTGAAACAAAGATGGCACCTGGCGTCCCCCCTGTGACACATCTCTGCTTCTTCCACCATCGCTGCTCGGCCGTCCCCTGCTCAGCGTTCCACAAGCATCTCCTTTATCACGTGTCTTGTAGAAGGAAGGACACCTGGAGCATGGTGGCGATGGGGCAGTGGGGGTGGCGATGCTGGGACCGGCCCGTCTGCTGCACTCCAGGGCGGCGACTGGGGATGCCTGCTGACATTGGGGTGAGAGGCCCGGAGCACTGTGCGGTGTTTCCCGGGGTCCCGAGCCTGTCTCTGTTGAACTTGGCCATGGTTCCCCTTACTTTCCGAGAGCTGCTCAAATACAGTCCTTTCGCACGCTGTGCCTGCGCCCCTGCCTGATACGGGGTGATGCGGGGCCCTGCACCTGCCTGAAAGTGCGAACTTTCACCCGCACAGACGTCTGGCATACACGCTTTCCAGCTTTCCCATTGTTCGTCTACATAAAAATAGTTTGAGAAAAATGTTATAAAATATTTCCCAGACCTCCAGGAAACTTGACTAAGCGTTTGGGTAACTGAGGTGGACAGAAGCTGAAATATGCGGGCTGAAGTCCCCTGGAGCACGCGAGGGTCCCACCACGAGGGAGGACGTGCTTCGCAGACCATAGTTTCGCTCTTTCTGGACCAAAACACTTGACAACAGCCGCTGGAGACACCCAGCAACTCCAAACTGGCTGGGCTCGCCATCCCGAATTTCCAGGGAAATTAAACCCACGTGCTTCTCACGCATTTACACTCAGCTCACCAGAGTGCTGCTCGGTTAGCGACGGGACTGGCCCGGCTGTTCAATTTTTATTTTGATTTTTGTTTTCAATTACAGCTGACATTCCGTATTGCATTAGCGTCCAGGCTGTTTTCAGCCGTGTTGTCCTCAGCTGGGAAGTGGGCATGGCCAGTGTGCCCTTGGGTCAGTTTCTCTGGTGGTTGATCTTCCACGCGGAACCCACAAAGTCCCAATAGACTCGACCCTGCTGACATGGACTTGGATCAGGGCTCCGAGAGGCCACCAATCCACCCCTGCCTCGGGCAGATCGGCGCTCAGAGCCCCCGTTACACCAGTTCAGCTCTGTCTTCACTGCCAATCTGTCCTGTCATCTACCACCTTTCCTTCAGGAAACCCCTCCTCACAGCTGCCCCGGAAGGCTCGTGCGCTGGAGTGGACACTGCTGATGCGCCACTCAGATGTCCTTGGACACCTTTGGCCGGCTCTCTGTCCCCAGCTTCCGCTTCTCCAAGCTGTGCTGCTAGGGGCTCACCGGGGGCCCTGGGGTTCTCTTACCCTCAGCCCGAGAGAGCGATCGCATATTGCAGGGAATAGTTTTGTTATATGACATGGGAATAGTTTTGTTACATGACATGGGTTTTTCGATGGTCAGTCTGCTGCAGACATGGAGCAACACCCCAGAGAGGCATGTGGAAGTGGGAGACTTACAGTCCCAGCCCTGGAGGGAAGGCACCACAGGCCATGGAGAGGGGCAGAGAGAGGGGGAGGACCTGGGCAAGTGCCTTTATTGGGGGCAGGTGAGTACACAAGCAAAAGGTGTGAGGGGGCTTCACTGTTGCATCTGAAGGGCATTAGGTCCCAGGCAGGGGAGGGCAGAAGGTAAACTCCCGGCGGGCCTGCCTTGTCACCTTGGTACACCGGGTCACCTAGATGGGGTGCTCCCAGCCTGTTCCTGGGTCGTTGAGGCCACAGGAAACTAGGAGTTTTGAAAATGTTACAATAGCGATCAGGAGCCTTCCTGGAGGGTGGGTGGGGAGCCCAGGGCGTCGGCTCTCCCCCTAGAGACTGGCTGGGTGGAAATGTGGGACAGGCCTGCAGATAGGACTTCAGAGTCGTCCTGCCTAACTGCTCACTTGCAGCCAGCAGGCGTTCAGTCTACGGAATTTCCTCCAGTTGCAGGGATGTCTGAACAATACTCCGTTCCCTTGGGATTCAGGGATTGGCGGGGCAGCTCCAGTCCTCGCAAGTCCCTAGAGTGGCTTTCCCACCGTGTGGCTCTGTGGTAGAGGAGACACTGCGGGAAGTGTGGGGCTGGCTCTGCAAACACAAGCCCAGGCCCGGGCGGACGGAGGAGCCGGAGAGGAGCAGCGGTGGGCCCTCGCGGCCATCAGCTCGAAGAGCAGGCGCTGCTGCTGGACGCGGGGTCAGAACCGCACGAGCCACCGCCTTGTGGAGAAGGCCTGGCGCAAGGCAAGTGCTTACCAAGCATTTGATGTGACAGCAATGAAGGCCTCTGTAAAAACATGGCAGTGGGGGAGATTCGGGGCCGTGGTTGGTCAGTCATTCTGACTTTGGGGCCAGAACCTGCCACACCTGGGGGATGATAATTTCTTTGAGGATGATCCATGAGCCCCGCGGAGGGTGTGGGATCTTAGGGTGGAATCTGTCTCTTCTGGGTATCAGCTGGGTGGCGTTGGGCGAGTCCCTTAAATGTTGTGTGCTTTGGTTTTGACGCTTGCTGTGATGGGGTGATAACAGCACCTGCCTTGGCGTTGCGGGTTAAATGAGTAAATTCATGTGCAGCTGTGAGCACTTAGTATATGCTTAATAAACGCCAGGTGCACTGTTACTAGCACACTCCCAGGCTGATGACACCGTCCAGGAGGAAGTTGTGGGACACGGCACAGCTCTGCAAGAATGAGAGAGGTGATGCTAGTCACACGTGGAAGGCAGACTCATAAAATGCTCTTCCGTTAGGAGCTTAAGCGTGGACTAGCGGCTTGGGTGTCTCCTGGGAGTTTGTCACCAATGCGATATCTCAGGACCCATCCCAGATCGAATGAATCAGAGTCTCTATTTTAACTAGCCCCCTAGTGATTAGCATGCGTATTAATTCTTTAATCCCATTTATTATAGTAAAATTCGGAGAAAATAACGGCATGCATTTAAATTGTCCTGGTGTGTGTGTGTATGTTTAGGTCATTGAAGCATAATTGACGTACAAAAAGTTATACATATATATCTTGATGAGTTTGGACGTACGCTTACACCCGTGATACTATTACCACAATCCAAGTGCTGAATTTATTCATTACTTCCAAAAATGTTTCTGTGTTCTATTGTTTTGTTTATTTTTTTGGTAAAGGCACTTAACATGAGATCTATCATATTAACCTACTTTTAAGTGCACAAAACTGTAATGTTAACTGTTAAGTGCTATGTCATACGGCCCATCTCTAGAACTTAGTTTTGAGTGTCACCCCCCCACAAATAAAATTCAGAACCTTTCATCACCCCCAATAGTTCTCTCAGGCCCTTTTGCAGTGTCTCCAGCCCTGACCCCAGGCAATGACTGTTTAGCTCACTATCACTGTAGATTACTTGGAATACTTTAGAAGTTTATATAGATGGAATCATACAGCATGTCCTCTTTTGGTCTGGCTTCTTTTGCGCATCATGACTTGATTTTCATCTGTATGGTCGTCTTCATCAGGAGATCACTAATTTTTATTGTATTCCTTTGCATGGATAGATCACATTTTACCTGTTCACCTACTGATGAACATTTAGGCTATTTACAGATTTTCCAGCTATTAGAAATAAAGCTTCTATTAACAATGACACGTGAGTCTTTGAATGGATATATGTCTTCATTTCACTTGGGTAACGTCTAAGAATGAATGACCGGGTCTCTGATTGCCTGGACATCAGAACTTAGCCTTATCCCGTGGGCCTCTGACGTTTGTTAACTGCTTGTCTTCTTTCTGTCTCTTTAGTTTCGATAATTCTACTGACTCATATTCAAGTTTACATATACTTTCCTCTTTCACTTCCATTTTGCTATTCAACCCATCTGGTAAATTTTTGATTCCAGATATATTTTTTTTCAGTCCCAAAATTTCAACTTGGTTCTTATTTATATATTCTATATCTCTGTTGAGTTTTGAAAAATTGTTTTCATTCATTTCCATTCTATTTTCTCTAACTTACTGAGCATAATTTTAATGACTGTCATCCCAGGGCTGGCCTTGGTTAATTTGTCTTTTCTCTTGAGAGTAGGTCACTTATTCCTGGTTCTTCATATGCCTTTTATTTTTGACTTGAATCCTGAACATTTTTAGAGCCATGCTGTAGAGACTTTGAGTTCTGTTCTCATGGAGGGACTGATGTTTGTCTTTTAGCAGGCAATCAACTTGGTTACGCTAAACTTGAAACTTGATCCATGGTTGGTTACACAGTAGCCCCTTCTCAGTTGGACTTTCAGTCAACCATGTGTGTATACGGATCAGTGGTCACCCACGGACCTTTCTAGAGTTTATGCACAGAATTAGGGATTCCCATCCCATGCTCTCTCCTTTCTTGAGTATCCCCCATCTTATAGTTGTCCTGGTTGCCCTGGACACCTTCCCTTTTTTCCTGAACCAGAAAAATGGTGACATTCCATTGGAGTTTTAGTTGGCCTACGACACACCGTAGCCGCAACTGTCCTGAGGGCAAGGCTGAAAGACGGGAACATCCCCCATGCCCGGGCTTCCTATGAGTTCAACCCACCTCAGAAGTTGACTTGCTTTCCCTCACTCTGAGTCCTTGGGTAGTTGGTTTCATGTATTTTTTCCAATATAGATACCTATTCTCTGAGGCAGGGTAATTTTGTTACCACAAGCAGAATTATTGTTTGCATATTTTTTATTTCATTCATTTCTGTCTTGTTTTAGTATTTCTTTCCATTTATTTTTGTTTCAATTTGCTTTTATTTTTCTAACTGTCTGAGGCTGGAACTTAAGTCACTGATTTTAGACCTTTCTTCTTCTCTAAAATAAACACCCAAACCATAACTTTTCCTTTGAGCACTCTGACTGATCCTATTTTTATTTAAAATTTTGACAGTTTCTCTATCATGGAAATTTTTTGCATTAATTTTGATTTTTTTTAAAAAGATTGCTTCGACATGTTGTCTTTATGACTTAGTGTTGTAGCACTCCTCACATATTTCACTTCAGGCAAATGTCTCATCATCTCACTTCGTCCCATTCTAGTCTTAGCCCAAGAACCAAGGTGCAGCCACTGGCAGGGTGAGCCAGGGCCTGAGATGCAGCTGGGCAGTTGTGGGATGTTACCCAGAGGCTTGCTGAGCTCGGTCACACTGTCAGGAAAGCCTCCTGAGAGGCGAGCGCTATGCACGCATCACGGGGGGTCTCAGGGATCCCATAGGCATGGTCAAGAAGCCCTTTATGCTCGGTGGACAGCAGACCCAGCAGGAGGTGGCCAGGGACTCCTCAGACAGAGGGAGAAGCCTAACAAAGGCCCCGAGGCTGGAAGGAGGAGGCAGCTTTCAGGGAACTGCTAGCAGTTCAGGCTGTTTGCAGACAGAATGCAAAAGCAAGGGATGATATGGGGGGGGGGGGGGTTCGGGAGCCAGATCAAGAGGAGCCCTTCAGCCGTGTTAGGACACGTGTGTGGAGAACCAGCCTTAGACTAAGGGAAACGTGTGATCAGATTTTAACATGAGCACTTTAGAATGACCTCTCTGTGCGGCGGGGTGGGCGGGGAAGACTGGGGTGGTGTAGCCAGAGTAAAACTCCCCAGAAAAACCCGTCGAGAGATGATGGTGGCCTGCGCTAGGACAAGCGGTTTGGATGGAAGAGAAAAACTGACTTGAGGGCCATCCCAGGGGTGCTGTGGACAGGGTGATGGCTTAGATACTGGGGGTGAGGAAGCGGGAGAAGACCAGGGTGGGTCTCCCGTGTCCAGGGGTGAAGGATGGGAGGGTTGGAGGAGGAAGACCATGTGTCAGAACATTGTTCTTGGAACAACCATGTGCCACCTGATTGCACACAATGGCATAAGTGCAGGACCCACCAGGCTCCGTCAGCCTGTGGACTGCTGGTGGCTGCAGGCACCTCGATGAGCGCTGCCTCAGTTGAAGGGAGGGTTCCTGCCAACCTTGGCAGTAAGAGATACCAGTGGCAAAGCATGACAGACACAGGCTTATGAAATGCACCTCAAAGTCAAGTCCTTCCAAGCCTTGGGAAATCAGCAAGCTCTTTAGCAGTTGGGTGCTGAAGCCCGGTACATGATTAACTTGTAGAGGTTAAAGCTAGCATAGGGCCACTTGAAAACCAGGGTTAAGAAGTCCTCCTGTGTACAAAGCAGTGGGGACAATTTCCAAGGGAGAAAACTCTTTGATCTCCACCCTGAGAACCAGGAACCCTCTCAGGAGGAGTGTCTAATCGTGTCCACTGGCACAGCTTCTGTGCAGCTGTGATCAAACCAGGACGGGGCGCCTGCTGGAGGTGGGCTTTGTGTGTCCACTCGGCGGGACTGGGAAGCCCATGACAGTGGCCATAGCTGAGGGCCCCCCTTATCTCCTCCAGGGAGAAGATTTGGAGGAGGGCTGAGTGTAGACAATCCATGATGACATGGGTAGGGGGGAATAGTGTTATCAATTATTGTGTCCCCTCAAGAAGGTATGAGGAATCTCTCTCAGTAGCTCAGAATTGGATCCTAATTGGAAATAAGGTCTTTACAAAGGTAATAAAATTAAAGTGAGCCCACAAAGTGGTCCCTAATCCAATATGACTGGTATCCTTATAAAAAGGAGGAATTTGGACAGGGAGACAGACACAGAGGAAAGACGATGTGAAGAGACAGAGAAGAGGTCGTGAGAAGACAGGAACAGAGATTAGAAATATGCTGCCACAGTCAAGGAATGTCTGGGGCCACCAGAGTCTGGAAGAGGCAAGAAGGATCCTTCCCTACTGGTTTCAGAGGGACGGTGGCCCTGGCAATACCTGACGTCCGACTTCACAGTGGCAGAACTGGGAGATGATGAATTTCTATTTTTCTAAACCATCCAGTTTGTGGTCTTTTGTCACAGCAGTGTTGACAAAAAATATGAATCACGTGGCTCCTTCAGGAATCTGCTTTTATCTTCTCAGTGCAATTAATGTTGCCAAATCAATATTAACGTGGAGACCACAACACCCTGAGGGTCTGGCTTGGTGATCAGGTGATTGTTAAAGAGTCTAGTTTGGCTGAGTAGATATTAAATGAACAAGAAACCACTGTATCCCGACCGTGAACTACACTATGGCTGTGGGGTGTGCTTGCCGCCTGCCCCCCCCCCTGCCTTGGGGAGCACTGACTGACGCCAGAGCTGTGGCTTCCCGCTCCGACTCCTGCTCCGGGGACCTGAAGACGCTGAATCCTCACCACGTCTACCTTGCCCTGGTCCTGCTCTCAAACCCCACTTCCCAGCGAGGGAGCCCCAATATTTTACCCCGTCCCATTACCGTCTTCTCCCCTTCGCTGACCCTTCCCGGGAGCAGGTCCTGCCTCGGGCCTGGGGCCCTGGGGCCCTGGGTGTGGGTCCTGCCCTGAACCTCACTCCCCGGGGCTCATCCGTTGCTGTGCTTTCTTATGCACTTCCTCCCAGGCCCCTCGCTTTCCCCAGCTGCCCTGCAGTGGACAGATGTGCAGCCCCGTCTCCCCGAGAATCAGACCCACCCCTCAGAACCTCCCTCCACAGTCAGCTCCCAAGGGCTCCTGGGTGCCCTTGCCCTGCGTTTCGAGCTTTGCTTGGTATCCGGTCCCGACCGTTCCTGCTCTAGCCCGGGTCATCATCACAGTGGTGACCAGTGTGCGGGGCCCACTCTCAGGCCCGCAGGCCTCTAACGCTCAGTATAGGATCCCAGCGAGCTCTGCTGACCCGTGGTGTTTGCTGATCTCTACAAAGCTCTCTTTGTCTCTCGGCTCAATGAGCCAAGACCTTAAAATGATTACCTGCCTTAGTTTCACTGACGAGCCCAGTATAAATCCTTACAAGTCAGGTTTCCAGAGCTCAGCCAACCGTTCAACTGGAAACCCCCGACTCCAGCCACTCCAGCAGACGCCCTACTACTTACATGGCCGCTGGCTCTTCAGCATTAATTCAGCCTCTGTGAGTCAGGTGTGTGGCCACATAGCAACTCCATCACAGTTTTGTTTTCTCCTGATAAAACCACGTGAAGGTCAAGCAAATGTTTATTTGCTCCAAGAACATCAAGTGCCAAGCCTCCAGGCTCCTTTGGGTGCCCTGTGTGGTGGCCCACCTGGAGTCAGGAGAGAGCTCTGGGGGAAGCTAGGTTTGCACTTTTGTCAGTCCTGGGTTCTGTCTCTTACTAGCTATGTTACTTTGAACATATTACTTAACTTCTCAAAGCCTCAGTTTTATCATCTATAAAATGGGTATCCTAGCAATGCCTACCTGTTGTAAGAAGACACAATGCAATTGTGGACGAAAAAGGTTCTATGGAAAGTAGCCTCACAGGGTGATCTGATCATAAATTTCTAACTGGGCAAGTCCTGATGGGCAGTCCACCCCAGGCATATAACTTTTTAGTAAAAGGTTTATCTTTCCCTTAAACAAGCTCTGTCCATTGTCTCTGGGCATCTAGCTTCACACACCTTTGAAATAAGCTAAATAAACACCCTCCAGAGAGCACATAATCTTGTTGACCATCCTGTAAGCCCGTCCCCACCTTGCCTAGTCCCACCCTCAGGTCATCTTTCTTATGTCCCCTCCTTAATTTCAGATACATAAAAGAAGCTAAAAACTTATTCTCTGGAGCATTTGAGATTTTTTTTTTTTTAAATGGGTGATGTTTTGAATAGATTTTTGAGTTTTAGTGAAATCTTACATGAACAAGAAATTGGAAATACAATCACATCAAAGAACAAATTTTCACAGCTTTGACGTTTAAGCCAAACAAATTTTGTAGGGCAGATTTCAAAAAGGTGTGAAGTTATAACAATTTAAAAACACAGTTAACCTACTTCTAGGAATGCGAAACATACAATCATAGGTTATTTTCAATACGAGAAAACTTACATTTGTTTGCTTTAATTTCTTAAAACTACTAAGACAAAGCACTAGCTTATATTTTTATTTACAGCATACTCCATACTCCTACGTAATCTATCTCAAATCCAAAAAAAACGAAACTGTCCAAAACCAAAGGTTCTGCAAAATCATGATTTAACAATGCGCTCAGCTTGTTTGGGAGCTAAAAATGAAGCCTGAAATGGTAAAAGCACTGTAATCCCCAGAATAAGGGAACTCGGCAAGCCCAATCATGTCAAGAGCATTTATGAAACAAGGAAAATATAAAAAGACTTGAGTATATATATACACGATAGTGATTTCTGCAGCCCAATACAAATGGCAGCAGCCTGCTACTTAAAGATGAGCCAGTTAAGCCAATTTTGTTTTTGAAGAATGGAGTAGACCTAGAGCCAGTCGTGTCCCCCCAATGTCATTTTCAAGCCCCCACTTGTCTGTTTCCACGGTTGCCCACCAGTGTCCTGATGAACCTCCTGAGTGTCATTATTGTAACCGTAGTTCCCAGGAGAGTCGCCACCTTGCTGAGGCGGCCGCTGGGCGCTGGGCTGGGAGCCCCAGTTCTGTTGCTGACGGTCCGACGGCGCTTGGACTCAGGTTGGTGGCGCCCGTCTGCCTTTCTCTTGCCTCCCACGGGACCCACGCCCCTCTGCCGTCGTGCAGGACGCCCTCTGCACCCCTGGAGCCTCGCGGGGGTCCCGCAGGTGCCCCCTCTGTGAATAGGCAGCTCTACTCCTGGAGGTGGTGCCCCCGCCCCCTTGGTGGGGGGAGCGCCTGCCCTCCGCCTCCTCCGCCTGTCCCTCTTACTGCAGGGCCATCGTCACGCCGCAGTGGGGATCCTCGCAGCCCCCGGCAGTCGTGGTGACCGTAACCATAGTAATCATCACAGTAGTCCTCAGAGCCATAGCGATCTGGAGGGTGGCCAGAGCACCTCTCCCCCCCACGACCCCGGCCCCGGCTGGAGGAGGGCGATGGTGCTCCTGGAGGCCTGTCAACAGCTTGGCGAGCTTCCCTTTTGCTGCTGGTGGCTTGGCGAAGACTATTTCAGTTTCTCCCCCTTCTATTTCTGTGCCATTCGTTTCATCCATGGCCTTAGCCATGACCTCTGGGTCTGGTTCTTCCACTGGGTCCGCCCCAGCCTTTCGCTTCCACTCCTCAGCCGGCGTCTGGCCTGTGCTGCTGACTCGTGATCCTCATATTCAAGGGAGCAGAACCCCCGAGTCTTCTTTTTGTCATTGGGTCGATGACAGAGAATAACGTCCGCCAAGCCCTCTGTTAAACCTGTGACTTTACTGAATTCTTCCACAATGTCTTCTTCAGTCTTACTCTTCGGAACTGATCCAACAAAAAGCCTGCTGTTTGCCACGGAAATGCACACTCCGAGGTGTTGACCAGGGCGCATTCCTTGGCTGTCACACAGTGTCACAGCTTCCTGTGCCGCTTCCTTTCCACAGAAGGTGATAAATGCCTACCCTCTGTTCTGACCAGAGGATCCATCATAAGACCTGTAGATCCCAAATGGGACCAGCCTCTTCAAAAAGGGGCACCAGCTCATCCTCATGTAAACCCCTTGGTATCTTACCTGCAAAGACTTCTGCTCCCATGCCCGGTTGCGTGCCGGGGTGCACACCGCCTGGGCAGGGCCACCACCCTTCCTCCGCCCTGAGCTTGCACCCAGAGCACAGCAGTGCTCTCAAGCAAGGCCTTGACCTCTGCTTCATCGGGTCCCTCTGCAGACTCCTGCGCCTTGCTCCCCTGTTTCTCCCTCTGCCTGTAGGTCTTCACAACTCCACGTAAAGATGCACTTTTGTTCTGAACATGCGATAAGTGACTCCCCTTGAACTGTTGTAGCACAGACAGAGCCCCTTCTTCGTTCAACTCCCTGAGAGCATCAGTTGCTCTTTCATCAAGACCCACGTAAGCTGCCAGTCCTGTCTGAAGTATTTCATCAAGTCTTTCTGCCACCTCTGCCCCTGTCAGAGTCTTGCAGTGTTGTGTGCTGGTTACTCTGGAAGCATCCATTGGTTCTTCCTGTTCCTCTAACTGCACCGCATTGCCAGGCCCCCGATTAGCCATTTTATTACACAGGGAAGAGCGGGGGGGGGGCCAGGCCCCCGAGAATCATCACGAGGCCCTTGGAAAATGACCAGAAGAGGCGCGCCACCCCTCCCCCGTCATGGACAGAGCTCAGCATCTGAGATCTTGCTCCCCAGCACAGGAGGTCAGTTTGGCTCAAACAAGCTCTCACAGAGATTCTCCACAGGTTTGGGCATTTCTCACAGCGACGCAATCATAACGAGCGTAGGGGACTTTGAACCCAGCTAGGCACGTTTGCTCAGTCACCTCGACCTTTCTCTGAGATTTCTTAATCCTGGCCACACCCAAATCTGTTTTTTGGCCAACTCTTTGTCCCTACAAGCCTGCTACAGCAGGCCTGTGGCTCTGGTTTTAGTCTTGGTGAGTGGCATTCATACCCCTCTGCCCTTTCCTTCTAGACTGATTGCTTCACATCGTTTCTACCTTCTGGATCCATATTCCGTGTGCTCAGCTCCTGAATAACAGGCCTCTGGCAGCACACTGGGCCTTCACAGACTTCTTCCACCCCCACAGCCTCATACCTTCTCTGGGTGGCCCTGGTCTTGACCCATTGCACATAAAGATCAGCTCCACAATGAGAGTCCCATGTTGTCAATTCCTGGGATAGAGCACTTGGCCAGACAGGAAAGACCTCGCCCACGGCAGTGGCTCGCTGGGTCACACTGGGTGAGGCATTGAACCTCAGTGAGCTTTCGGGTCTTTTGTATAGTAATTAGACATGTCCTACCTCCTTCACTGGGTCTAAAATGGACTATTAAATGTTTGAAGTTGTATGAAGCATTCAGAAAGAGTATTGTTTGTTCTCAGCAAATCCAAGATATGACCAGAAGTCATGAGGGGTGTGTGTGTGTGTGTGTGTGTGGCTGGTCTGAGCACAAGAGGCAGTGGTGAGGACGGGGCAAGGAAAAGCACACATTGTTCCGTGTGGATGTGCGACAGTGACTCTTGTTTGTAGCCGACTGAGGCAGATCTTTACATCACATGTAAACAGTGCCCAGGGAGGTGGACTGTTGAGAGCCAGAGTGTCTAACAGATCCAACAGAAGCAAACTGAGAAAGATAAAGAGAGTGGTCCTCGGGACTGGTGAGAACACATTTGGGACACTCGGATATACCACGTGCCAAGCATTACTATGGAAGTGTTACATTTGAATAAAGGGGTGAAAAACTTGAGGGGAAAAAACTCAAAGTTTTGGGGAAGAATATGGACTTCTGGTGAAAATTGTAACCATCAAGCTTGTTCATTTGACATTTTTGAGGACAGATGAGCAAAGTCAAGGGTTTCTGAGAAGAAGGTTATGGCTGCCAGGACAGTGTTCCAGCCCAGAACCAAATGCTGCTGTGACAAATTCACAGCCCCAAGACCATGGTGTGGTGGAGGCAAGGCTGTCTTATGTGTTGGACGTGGAGAGCTCAGTTCTCAGCCAAGGTCACCCCATAAAGGCAAGCAGATGCTTGAGATAATAGAGTAGAAAATAATATGTGTCTGAGAAATTCTGTGCAAATTCAAATTAATAAAATGTGTCCTACTGATGAGCTTCATTGCTATGTTCCAGGTTACTGTGCACTTTCTGGAAAACATTTTGGTGGTATTGTTTTTCCCCCAAACAGCATCCTCAAATTTGACTTCCTACTATATGACCAGCTTTTTTTATTTCCAGCTGCCACATTCTCACTCAAAGAACATAGTCTCGCCACCACTGAGAATGTTGCAACCAATGAGCCAAGATTCCAAAGGAACAGGTCCCTGAAGAGACGTTGGAAGGAGGTTTGGTGCTGTGGCAGCCACCTGTGTGTCTGTGTGTGTGTGTCTGGGTGCTTCCCCAGGAAAACCCTTCAAGGACAATGGCTGTCCTTGGGTGCTAGCCTCTGCCGTGTGGATTTTCAGTGGTTGTGTAGCTTTGCAGTCGCACCCATACTGGTGTCCTTAAGGCTTATGTAATTATGTTTTCTTTCTTTTAATCCATCAAAGTAACTGAGCTGTGGAATGCAAGGGACTTTGGTAGGCAATGCGTGCCGAAAGATTGCCGTTAAATAATGACTTGATCTTTAATCATTGACTCAAATGAAATGATCAAGAGAGAGTCAAGGCAAAAATAAAAAAGAGATGAGGTAGGGATTTCAGTTCTTTTCTTGATGAGAAAGGAAGCAAAATGCAGTCCTGTAGGCTGGATGGAAACTGCCATCATAAGCTCTGAGGACCAAATGATTGTAGTTACCGCCATTGGAAACAGCTATTTCCCATGAATTTATCTCTAAGCTCTGTAGGGAGATACTCGCTTCATCTCCACGGGGCACCACAGTAACACCATCACCGCGCCAATGAAATAGAGACTAAAGGCTATGGAATTAGCTTTATTGCATTTGTATTTTCTATTGTTTCACAGATTAGATGATTCCATGTCTAGAAAAAGAAAGGTGGTGGAGATACATATGAAAACAAGAAATGGTTTGACAAATAGAGGTATGCATTTGCAGGACATGAAAGTACACAATTAAAGCTGAGACGGTCTGATCGGGCCCAGTGGTGACAAAGAATACCTATCAGTGTGAGATTTCCAACAGGCACCAAACAGTAGCTCAACCTTGAGAAACATGAGTCGCTGTTCTACTGAGGCAAATACAAGTATAAGACTAGTTTTAAAATCAGAGAAAAGCAAGGACACTCATGTGTGTCCCAGCATAGCGATCAGACGTAGAAAAACATATGGCAGGAGACCGAGGCACAATCCAGACACTGGTTAGGGCACAGCGCCAGGATTTGCAAGGAGTGGGACTGTTTGCTTGTAAGATCTGCATGTGATTTGGGATTTTAATCTTCATAACATTCCCCTTGAATTTCACGAAGTGGTATTTTGGAGTGGGTCCTTTTGGAATCGAGAAGTCTGTTTACCAAAGCGTTTCTTTTGTAACTTACAACTCCATGACACCCTACAGAAATAATTCTTCAAAAATAGATCCAAGTTGGCTGTCATCCTGCCTTCGTCTCCTGACTGCTATTTAATACGCTGTCAGCACACAAACACAGCTTCCTCTTGTGATCTGGAAGTTTGTTTTTGTAAAAAGTCCCCGATACAGTCATACTTCCTGCAATGATTTGTTTTAATACAACATCCTTACTCTTAGGATTTGATTGCAGATGAAGAAATGTAGTTAAATTACAGTGAATTTAAAAAAAAAAAAAAAAGCATTTCTTTGAACTCCTCTCCAAACACCTTCTTGGAAGCTCTTTACTTTTTTAAGAATATTAAGGACATTCCAATAGTAACACTAATAGTAATAACAAGCTAAGAGGTCACATTTCTTAGCTCAGAGTCAACAACTTCTGACTTTTTTTAGGAAATACTCTATAGTCAATTGTAGTAGCTCTGTCGGAATCTAATTTTGAGGGGGTCCTACCCTTAACTTGAATACTTTTGAATACTTTTGGATATCTTAAGGGAGTGGGAAGGCTTGGGAACTAGATAAGATTTGGCCTCAAATAAAGATCACGGTTAAGCATTACATCATGAAGAGGGAGCTGCTAAGCAAAAGCCTTGGTGGTGGACTTTTAGGCTGATTCCTTCATCTCTGGCTTTGCCCACCCAGTGCTGGTCAGGACCACAAAACCCTTGGCCTGTTTCTCCAGTGGGGGCTGGGAATGAGGGCTCCGGCACACCATGTGGAGGGGCTTTGAGCCGGTCATTCTAGGCCTCTCTTTGATAGACGGGCTCAAATAGCATCCTGCTCCACGCTGCACAGAATGTGTCAAAGGTCCCCTGTGTTTGGCTGAAATTTACTTTTACTAATTGGACAAGCCCAGAAGAATATCTTTTTTGGATTACCCCTTTCTCTACTACCAGTTTTATGAAAACCGTAACTTCCAAAGGAAGGGACATTTGTTTTTTGCTCTTCTTGAGTGGGGCATAGTTTGGGATTAAGTGAATACTTTCCCTAAGGTTGGCAGAGTAGCAAATAAATATAAAAGACATCCAGTTGAATTTGAAGGTTTGTTTTCTAATTGCCTCTGCAAATTTGTAACTTCTTGATAAAAATAAACACAGGACATTTAGAGCATCTTAATAAAGTCCATACAGAATGCAGGACAGAAACCACTAAGTACAGGACATGTCCTGCATACACAGTGTGCCTTATTCTGGGATTATATTCAGAATTATGTGACCTTTACATATATACATGACTTCTTGGGCTTCTATAGCATATATCAATGACGTCCTTAGCACACAATCAATTCATGTAATTTTATTAGGAATTAGCTATCAATTCTAATCAAGAGCTTTTTCTTCATCTTCTAAGTTTACACACCAGCAACATAGCAATTGAAAAATAAAAATTCCTGTGCCCAATTTGGGGGCATCTAAACGTCCACAGATTGGGAATTTGGGTTGATTACTTCTAACGCATGGAATCATCGGACCGTGGGACGCGGACGGCCAGCTCGAAGGACGGCCAACCAAGCAGACCCGCTGAGAGGAAACCGGGGCCCCGGAGGGCGCGCGGGGGGCGCGAGGGAGGGGAAGGGCTGCCGCCGGATTTCTGCCTCAGGTTTCTTTCTCAGTAAGCGTTTAGTGGAAAAACTTTGGGGGGGAAATTGGACTTAATCGGTCAGTGTTTCTTAAAGACTAGGAAAATTCATTCTCCTGGGAAGCCAGGAGATTATAATGACACAGGCAGTCGTAATGTAAGACCGAGTGGCCAAGTTTTCCCTGCAAAGAAGTTCTTTTCCACTGGGAGAGGTGCTTTATGTAGGAGCTGGGCCATCGACTGCTAGCTTTTAATTTGCACGCTTTTCTCACTGCCTTCCTCACTCTGAAGGCAAAGAGTTTTTTTAGATTTAAAAAAAAAAAATCAAAGCGACAACAATCAAAGCAGTTTACTGACAAACAAATACAAATGCCTCAAGAAGTTAACTCTTTTATTCTTTAAAACCCCAGTTAAGTTCTAATCATATCATTTCATTGCAAATTCTAACTCCGGAGACTTTTCCGCTCTCACAGCAGACGCCCGCCACTCACTGCTGTCCACAGGCCCAGGGTTCGGTTGGTTGGCGGGTCATTCTGATTAAAGATAAACTGAAACCCACAAAGGGCAACATGTGCGTAGTTAATCCGTTAGAAGTGAAATGTTAAGCTTTGGACCTTCAGAGTAAGTCTTCCCTGGGGAAGGAAATTAAGTGAGCCTTGGACCTCTCCAGGGTCAAATGCTGGAATTCCAGTGCGCACTACAAAACTTGGAAACCAAGACTGGAAATGCTAATACCTTTCATTAAAAAATTCCATCCCACAAAGCCATGATAAGGTAACCTGGATTCAAAACTAGTTATTTCAAATAAAAGCCAAGGTTGAGCGACCAGAAGTCTTCCTTAGGCCACACGGTCAAATGTTGGACCCTTAGACCATAGGGACAAAATAGAGAACGAAGCCCAAGGTTGATCCTTGACTGAGCTACCAGTGCAAAGGCCCTGTGCCTTCTCTGCTTTGCTTTCCTATTTTCTTCTTTCTCAGATGATATATGGGTACTGAGGATCTAAGAAGGGAGAAAGGGTCATATTTAATAGAAGTGTCACATGTTTATACACCTTACTTTACATTTTAACAATATCAAAATCACAGTCAATTAAAATTGAAAATGTAATTCAAAGAGTTGCTTGAATTCATCTAAATATCTGGTCCACTCATTGATGGCATTTCCCCCTTTTAACTAGTTATTCTCTACTTCTGGTCTCCTCTCTTTGCTGTAGCATCCCCAGGAGTGGGGAAGGGAACTCACGGGTGCCTCCGCCCCCACCCCAGAGGTGGCCCACTGTGTGGGTGGATGAGTGACTCTTTGCAATGCCTCTGGGGCTCTTGGCTGCTGGGGACCATGTAAGTACAATGCATTTTATTACTGAAGTAAGGCATGGCTTTGTGGTTTCTCAGATGGAACATGACATTTTTGCATGGTCTCACTGAGAAGGCCTGGTGCATTGGAAATACTTCAAAATGCAAAACAAAAACAATAAAAAAAGAGCCTTTTGGGGTCAGAAACACTCCATCAGTCTGACTTCTTAGTTGGGGTTGAGCACGAATCTGTTTCAGTCAGAAAACTATCCACATAGAATCAGTTTGCCACCTGAATCCTTTCTTTGTTAGCACGTCAACATGAGGGCATTTTGTACAAAGTAATAATAAATAAGTGTGCCTGGGAAAAGCTCAGCTTCAAACCAGCCACAGCTGTAGAGCTATGTATGACAGATTACGCTGTAGTATCATTTACTGACTTGCACAAGTATTGGCGTTTAAGACGCTGCATATTTATTTTGTGTGTAGTGCAAAAGATCAGATGAGCAAGTCTTCCAAATTCGGCTGAAACAGATATGCTAGGTGAACATAAAAGAGGTTTCTCAATCTTGTGCTGCATCATTGCACCATCTACGACAGACGTGTGAAGGATCCCTAATCTTGATCACATTCAAATCAACAATGGTGGAAATGCTGGGAGAATTCATAGCGCGACAGAAAGCCTGTAAACTTGCCCGTGGCATCATTCTTCTGGCGGTTACACCACAATATTCAATCAAACATCACGTGTAACAACAGAAAGGGATAATATCTAACTACACGTAATTTTTTAAGATCTAAAACAACCTGCCATAAACTTATGGACAGAAACAGAAAAAAACTTCCTGAGTAACTGAAGACAAGACCCCTTGTGCATTGAGATTGTTCTTTCAACCTTCACGACGTCGCCCCATTCATCTGAGCCCCCCATTAGATGGTCGGTTCCAGGTCAGAGGTGTTAGCCATACATTCTGTTTAATGAAGGACATTTGAAATGTGGGAACATCAAAAGATGGCCAGACCTGCTGGTTTCACTGACGGTCTAAATCCAGGTTACTTCCCCCATATCCCTGAGTCCCAATGTTCCCGATCTTATAGAACAAAATAAAAGCAAGCATATTTCTGGAGGATTTGCTCTTTTAACTGCAAATGTCTTGCATTGATAATTTCCACAATTATGCTTTAAGGGCTAGGGTGTGTGTCCCTGTGTGTTGTGCACATGTGTGTGCCTGTGTATGTGTGTGCATGTATGTCTCTGTATGTGCCTAGATGTGTGTGTACATATATGTGGTGCACACGTATGTACATCCATGTAGCACCTACATACTCATAGTTGCATTCTTCTTGAGTGTATATGCAGATCTGTCCTATTTTAAATGAAGTGAGAATTCACCTTTTGCACAGTTAGCCAGTCCTTGGCCATTTATTCTCTGCCCCAAAGAAATGCAGGGTGCCTGGTGCCTAAATTCTGCTGAAGGCAAAATGTTATCTCTGTAACACTGAGTTGCACAAGATTTGTTTAAACACTGAGGACATTCTTGACAAGTTATCAGATTATCAAATTTTGTTCATGCTTCAAGGAGTCATCTGTGTATGAATTTCTTATCCTCAGCAACTCTCGTTCTCATGGCCTCATCCAACCTTCTAGGTTTCAACATCTGAGCAAATTTCTGATTGTTACACGGCACAGCTTAATTTTTCTTTTGTTCTAACTATCAGCAACAACCATATACTTAGCATGAATGAGACAGCCATTACCTGCCAGAGCTTTTATTTTGCTCTTGGAATGTCAGTGGCACTTCCTCTGTGGACAAGGAATTTTAATAGATACAGAAAAAAAGTGGCCAAAAGGAAGCTTGGTCCATTATAATGAACTGAAGGAAAGACAGGTCTGGAGGCCACATGGACATGGGACCCACAGAGTCCCATGGCTTCAGAGGTTACTTTGAACACACTGCCCAGAGAGGAGCTTTTCAAACTCATTGGTACACGAGTCACATGGGGGTCTTGTTAAGATACAGATTCTGATTGTCTACGTTTGGAGGGAGGGGCCTGAGCGTTTAAATTGCTAATAAGCTCCTAGATGGGGCTGATGCTGCTGGTCTGTGAACCACATCTTGAACAGAAAGGGGCTAGCACATTCCAACAGGCAGTTAGTGTGAACGACAGTCTCAACTCCATTTGTATGTTTTCACAACTGTTCGTTCCTGATTGATCGATTTCACTCTACAAATTAAATCCACTGAAGAAAGGTGAAAATGGAATTATTATATTTTATGAGTACAGATTCCTCCCTGCTCCATTTTCTGCATTACCAGGTAGCCTCCAGTACAGCAACATTCTCTCTGCTTGAAAAGAAAAAGCGTGTTAAAGCGACGGTGTGAGTGAACACTGACCACATTTCAGGTCTCGGCCACAGTGTCTCTGATACTCGGGTTGAATAAATACCTTATATTACAGCTGAGATCCTTATATAGAAATGCACCTCCTTCCACTATCAGCATCGCTGAATGTCTCTGTCCATCCCGCAGGACATTTTTGCAATTGCCCTACCCCAACTTCTTCAAAATATAGCCCATTTTAGAAAATCTGAATTTTGGGAGTTTGCTTCAGACAAAGCATTTGAACAAGGAACCCTGTCAAAGGTGGGGATTCTTGTTTGGCCACCAGACCGAAGGGAAAGAGCAGTTTTGCATGTCTGGGCAGTGTTTTCAGAGCGCATCCACACAGGCTTGCTCGAAGGGAGCTCAGACGTGTCTGCGGCTGCAGAGGTAAAGCGAGGCCCTGGCTCGGCCGTCAGACGTTGCTCTGTTGTAACAAAAGGCTTCTCAGCTCCCTTTCCCTCTGATCCTCCTGCCTGTATTTCTCCTCCAGTTTCTGCTTCTCGGAGTCCGCGCAGTAAAACGTGCAATCGGAGCTCTTCCGGATCTGCTCGAACTGACTGAAATCAGCCACGTACTTTCCGTTTTTGGAGAGAGAAACCACAGGCACAAACTCGAAGCCCCAGTAGATCTCCTCTGGGATATAGGACGTGCGGCTCTGGCACACGGCGCTGGTGGATTCCACGGTGGCGTTGAGGAGGACCACGAGCTCAAAGTCCTTCTCCTTCAGGTTCTGGGCCGTGAGGTCCCGCAGGGGGCTGGTCTCATCCAGCACGTGGTAGAAGGTCAAGGGCAGAATGAGGAAAGGGCTCTCGGAAGACGAGTCCACGTGGAATTTGACGCTGGCCTGGTTGAGGAGGATGCGCTCGCCCTCCTTGGTGACGTGGGTCTGCAGGAGCTTGCCGGAGAGCTGGCACTGAATGAGCAGGCTCTTCCTCATGTTGGCCACCTGGATCACCAAGCACAGCTTCCCCTTCTGCTTGGTGATCACGGCGCAGTGGCTGAACTTGATGGTCTCCGCCCGCTTTTTGGGTCGGGCGATCTTAGCCAGGAAGGTGCCCGTGATGAAGATCTCAATCAAGGTCGTGATGACCAGCTGAGCTACCAAGAGGAAGATGGCATGGGGGCATTCCTCGGTGATGGAGCGGACTCCGTAGCCGATGGTGGTCTGGGACTCCAGGGAGAAGAGAAAGGCGCCCGTGAGAGAGTCCACCTTCATGATGCAGGGCGTGTGGTTCGAAGTCGGCTCACTCGGGTCTAAGTCCCCGTGGACGAACGCGATGGCGTAGTAGATGACTCCGAAGAGGAACCAGGTCATCACGAAGGTGGCCGCGAACAGGGTGAGTTTGTATCTCCACTTCATGTCGATCACGGTCGTCCATAAGTCCTGGAGGTAGAGTAAGTATATGCCATCCACTTTGTCGATTCTCACGTTGCTGTGTCCACTCTTGGACATGACGCGGGGCCTGTGGGTCTTGAGTCCAGCCCCCGCCGTGTGCTTCACCAGGGGAGTGCTGGACATGCTAAGGTGAATTGGGTCCATGGTCAGGCTCTTGGGACCACCTAAGGAAGTGACAAAGAGAGACATTTTATTACTGTCATAGGTGGTGGATTGTCCAGAAAATAGAAATAAGATAAACAGGTGACATAAGTAAGAATGCACATGGAGGTGCACAAGAAAGGAGGCTTCTGAAGGCAACGAGCCAACTCAAACTTGAGGAAGGCAGTAGGGAGGAGTGAGGAGCATAGACCCTGGAGACAAGCAAACCCAAGTTAAATGCTGACTCTCCAATTGATTTGCTGTGTGAGCCAGGACAAGGTATTTAACCTCTCTGGACCTCAGCTCCCTAAGCTGTAAAATGAGAAGAAAGCCTCCTCCTGAGGGCTTTTGTGATGGTTAAATGAGATAGTGGCTACAAAGTGCCAAAACAGAGCCTCGCAGTTAAAAAAAGACGCTTATCTTCCCCTTGTGACATCACACTCGCACGTATCTACCCCACAGAGAATTATGAATATTTACGTATATTCAGCTATCATACATTTCCAATTATAGAGAATTTAAAAATAGGTTGACTAAGCATAGGGCAGTACAGATATAACTAAAATTTACCATCCATAGATAGTTCTTTGTTTTCTTGTTTAATCCGCACCTGAGGATGTTTTTTCCATTGATTTTTAGAAAAAGTGGAAGGGAGGGAGGGGTAAAGAGGGAGAGAGAGAGAGGAAAACTGGTGTGAGAGAGACACATTGATTGGTTGCCTCCCACACGTGCCCCAGCCGGGGCTGGGGATCCAACCTACAACCCAGGTACATGCCCTTGACCAGCAATCGAACCCGCGACCCTTTGGTGCAGGAGGCCAACACTCTAACCACTGAGCCGCACCAGCCAGGGCATCCACAGATAGTTCTTGATAAGCAATGGAGAATACTAATACACATTTTTAAAACTTAGGTAGCGTTAATAAAAAAAATTTAAAACTTACCCTTTGGCATGATATTCCTTATAATATCAGTTTATCTTTTTCCCGAATCCAATGAATAATTTAGAATCCAGGACCTCTCCTAGTCTTGATTACATTGGAAAATACTAAGTTATCAACCCCCCAAAACAAACACATAGTGAATAATTAATCTTGATTAATAGCTTAATCGATACGCTGGTTAATCAATATACTATATTAGGTATGGCATTCTGGTGTGACACACAAATTCTGCCTTAGTTCCTTAGAGCGAAGGAAAACCAGCACAGGAGTGTATTTTAAAGAGCTGATGAGCCAGGAACAAGTCCAGGCGTGGGACAGGGCAGCAGGGCAGACCTACCAGGAAGAGGCCAGGCTCCCACGCCGGTCCACACACAGGGACAAGCTGGGCATGGGGCCACCCCGCATCTTATACTCCCTGCCGGCTGACTGATAAATGACCCCTACATTCCTTAAAAAGATAATGGGAGTGATTAGGGGGAACTCTACCTGGTTGGCATGATTTTTCCCTCCACCTCATTGGCATTTAAAAAAATGTTTTAAATCCCCCCTGTGAAAAGGAACTGGTACGCAGCAGTCTGTGATTCATGCAATGATCTTTGCTGTGAGAGCAGCAGTGCTTCAATGAGAGGTCTGAAAATAATCCTCTGGGCAAATCCCTTCAAGGGAAGTGAAACTATATCCATCACGGGCTGACACTTGGGGAAGCAGGGGATCTGCTGGGCTCTTTAATTTTCCTGTTCTATTATCAAGAGTGTGTCATTTACTGAATGTCCCCTGCAATGATCTTTCCTTTTTCTTGGAAAGGGAGTCACTTTTTAATTTTCATGGCAAAGAAGGGCCTTAAGTTATTCAGAATTTATATTAACCCGATGAAGCCTATTCCACTTATTTTGGGACTGATTTAAAAGAAAAGTACAGGGTATCGTTGATGAGCATGGGCCTTATTGGACCCTCAGCAACACCTCTCAGGGACCGAGAGGGAAGGGGCTGGGCTGGAAGTTTGGAAGCAAGGCCATGTTGGCAGCCCAAATGCAGAGTCAAGCTCAGAACCCAGCACTTTGAAGACAAGTAACTGCATGCACTTAAAAAAAGAAAACAGCCACCAGCCCGGGGAAAATGCATGCCATTCCATCCCTGAGATCAAAACGGAGGCTTAAGTTTTCAAGTGTGAGCGACATGCAGTGTCCTGCGGGCGCCAGCAGCTTCTGGAAAACCTGGCCCTGGGTATATGCAGGCAGTGCCACGAGGCTCCTGCTTTAATCTCTCCCAAAGGGGCAATGGGCCAGCTTGGGATGAGCTGGATCCGTTCCCTCCTCCTGTGTTTCTGCACATCCAGCGTTAGAGCTATTGACCCCAGTAGCACCTCCTATCAGAGTCTCGTCATAAACGGGGAAAGGAGACCTGGAGCCCCTGGGCAGGTCTTGGGTTTAGCATCTCTCAGTGGCAAAGAGCAGCTGGTGGACAGCACTCGAAGGGTAAACGCCGTCTCCCTCCCTCTCGACACCCTGTGCCCTCAGGACCGTTTACTACCTGGCCACTTACTCAGCAGGTCAGAAGCCGTCTTCTTCGAGGCGGGCGGACCGTCCTGGCTCCCCTTCGCCCACCTGGCTACCATGGGACTCTGCTACTGCCTGAAAGAAAGAGGGACACGTGGGGTTCACAGGTATTGACAAAGAAACCGACCCTGCAAAACTGACCCTTGGCACTCCCCGCCCCCCAAGGGCTGGGGCCTAGCATTCGTCTCCAGCCCCTGGCCATCGGGCACGGTGCCAGGAGAAAGGCCCCAGGAGGGTTTTAGGGGTGAAATTGAGGCCCCAGCCACAGCCCTCGCTAGGGAATCCTCACCCTCTGGAGGGAGTTCAATCGTGAAACCCCCTGGAAAGGGCTAACTCGCCCCCATTGAGGCCCACTATCAACTGAGCAGCAAACAGGAGGCAGGAAGGGGAAGTGCAGAGGAAGTAAACAGTGCGGATTGGGAGGGAAGAGTCTAGAATATTTTTACCGCCTGTGGAAATGCACTATTATTGTTGAGTCATAGAGCATCGGAGTTGAAAGGACTGTCTCAACCGAGGCATCTGACGCACACTTTTCAGACCAGGTGGCTGAGGCCCGGGCGGCGGGAGCGGCAGGGCGAGCGAGGCCGGAGCTCCGGGGCCTCGCCCCCAAAGTCTGCCGTCCTCTGAGTCCATCCAGCACCTTCTTCTGCCTCCTGCTTTTCTGAAATGCTTCTTCCTAAGCTACACACACACACACACACACACACACACACACACACACACACTCACCTGGCTTACACAAACAAGCATGCATGCACGTCATACTTCTAACCCCCGGTGATTGTAAATAATCGCAGCGATTACTCTTTTATCACTTAATAGTCCCAGTTACCGAAGCGCACGGCCACTGCCACGCTCAGCGCCCCAGGCTGGCAGTGTGTTTGGCACACGGCCTCTCTTCGCCCTCGCTCTGTCAGGATCCAGCATCAGCCTTTATCCTTTACACTTAACCACATGCTCTTAATTTATAGCATTTTATTGGTCAGCAGACGTCTTTGATGGAGACGTCTTCATTGCTGATAGACACTCGTATTCCATTTAATTTTTACGTTACTGCCTTTTTCCTCTTGGTGGTTCTGCAGCCTACCTGGCTTCACTTCTAAAAGGTTAAGGAAAAGTAAGTCAGCCCAAAGCCAAGGATGGAGGAGTGAGGGAAGGTGTTCTCGCTCACTGCCCCTCTCCTGGTCCCTCCAAGCAGCAAAATGCCATTCGAACCTTCAGCAGGTTCCGGTAGACTCTGGAAACTGTGGTTACCTTTCCAGTTTGCGTTATATTGTTCCAACGTGTGGGCTGGGATTGTAATTCTCAGAACTGCGATATCTGTACCGAACCCTTGAAATTACCACGGGGACAGACCACAACCATGCCCCTGACTTCAAGCCGGCAACACGTACGTGGCATGAAGCCATTTGAAGCTTATGCCGTGTAGCATCCGTTCTCTGGAGATAAAGGAAAGAGAAACCCGTTTGGAAACAGAACTGAACAGTAGGTACGTTGGAAAAGGCAAGCAGCTGTGTGGAGGACGACACCCCCAGGCTTGGGGACGGAAAGCGAGTTCCCATCAGCACCCTCGGCGGGGGGAGCGCAGTGCTGTCACCGAAGGGGCCCGTATGCGTGACGATGAAAGAAATCAACCCGAGAGCGGGACGCCCGCCCTGTCGGAGACGTGAGCCGGCCGGCGGCCGCGCGGGAGAAACACAGATGCAAGGGATACGCGTGGACATTGTCCGAGGGGAGCCAGAAGTGGCCCAAAGCGGGAAAGATGCGGGCGAACGGTGACAGGGGCAATAACAAAATAATAAAATACTCAACTAAGTTATCCTCGTAAAGCTCCAGATCAATAGTAACAACCGTCGCCCTCCTAAGTGGACGGCACTGCAGGCCACGTGCCCGCCACTATTCCACGCACTTTCCGTGTGTGAGCTTACACCTCCCACCAACCTTGTGAGGCAAGTACCATCACCCCAGGAGGAGGAAACTGAGGCAGACAGGCTAAGCCACTCACCCAAATTCTCAGCAGCTGGTGTGTGACAGAAGAGCCCCCGGAGGCTCCTGTGCCCAAGGTCCCCACCACCTGACACAGGTGCCCGGGCTCAGCGGCACCAGAGCCGCCTGGAAGGCTCGGAGTTTCTGATTCAGCGAGTCTGGGGTGGAGCCTAAGAATCCGCATGACTAACAAGTTGGCAGGTGACGCTGCAGCTCTGGGAACAGAGGTCGAGAACCACCACGCCGTGACGTACAGGTTAAAAGGTACCAGCACCTTCCCCCTCCCCCCACGTCCCCGTGGCATTCTCAGATAACACTGATGCCCACTGGCATTGCAAACATCCGTTTATTGGTTTTCAGAATGTCCAATCTATACCATCTTTATAGATGAATGCCGACTACCCAGTGGACCAACGCTAAGTATTAACTTCTGAAAGTATTAAAAGTGTTTTGTCTAGTTTCTCCTAGTTAGTGCAACACTGATACCTTCTAAAAACCTAGAAGTCTGTTGAGGCAAAGTGTGAAAGTTTTCAGTTCGCTTGTTTTGGGAAGAACTTCATTCTGGGTTCCAGGTGGGCTAGCGAAGGCCCGGCTCCTCCAGAAAAATGACTAATAGAAACTTGGGGAGGCAGCAGGTTCCCAAACCTTGACTTGCTCAGGCCTCAAGTGAAATCGTTGTCTGTCCCTTCAGTGGGGTGGTGGAGGAATGAAATCCAGAGAGAACCATAGCTTCGGGTTTCCAGGCTAAAGTTAGAATTTGAGGGGATCTGACTTTAAAGCTCCAGCAAAATAGCCTCCTGTTTGTAAGAAAAGTTGCTCAGAAAGCTCTCTTGGATGTCAGATATTTCTGACAAAACAATTTTTTGGTGATCTTCTGTTTTTTTTGCTATGAATCCAAAACACCCGATTAAATTTCACTTTCAAGATACACAGGTTTAAATATTAAACAGAAAACGAAACACTTGACAAGCATGTACTTGGAGTTCACTGAGCTCAGAAGGCCTGAAAGTAATTGAGAATAAATCTAGTGAGGCTTAGCTGTCCTCCCTTTGGATCCTGTGACTTTGGCCGCTCAGCACACGGGACCTCTGGTGCTGGCCTCCCGCCGCGCTCCTCCTGCTCCTCAAAGCCGTCCAGGCCTCGCTTCCACAGCCGGGCTGTTTCGAGCCCACTCCTTGACCTCACTCACGTCAACTGAGGACACGATGGCTTTGCCCAGGTGGCCTCAGAAATGAACGTCCCCAGTGAAAAAGCATGAGGTAGCCGAAGTTGCCTTGGCAGGTTCTGAAGGGCGGCCCTTTGCTTCTTACCTGCCGGGATCCCTCTGTCCTCTACAGGCCCATTCCTCCCCCGGGCCGCGCAGGACCGAGGACAGCCTGGAGGTGCGGCACCCGGGAGGCTGGGGAGCTGGTCACCGCTCTCTGGAGAACCATCGCCACGGGCTGAGATTGTGGCAGCTTCTCGACCCTGCATCCTCTGTGCTTGTGAAGACAGGAGCTGGGGCCCGCCTGGTCTTTGTCGTTGCTGTTCCTTGTTTGTTGCCGCCAGTTACTGGCCTGTCCATAGAATCCCTCCCTGGGCTTGTCCCTGCGGGGGAATGGTTTTTAGCCTTTTATGTCCCATGTGGTTATATGACCGCTTTGGCCAGCGGAGTGCGAGCCTCTGTGACCCACGGCACACCTGGACAGAGGCACGTGGCAAGGTCTTGCATGAGGCTCGGTTAGGCTGTTCCTTCTTCTGGGGGACTGGGAGGAGGGGACACTTGGAGACGAGTGACAGCTGAACCAAAGCTGACTTGTAACTGGGTGAGAAAAAATTCTTATTGCCGTGAGCCATTGAATTCTTGGAATTGTTTGTCACTGAGACAAAAGCTAGTGAAAGCCTGACCACAGACCCGCCCTTCCTACACGTTTTTCTACCTTAGGATGATAGGCCCGACCTCAAAGCTACTGTGTTTAGAGGAAACCTGCAAAGCCTTCGGATGTCCTTAATGTAAAGTCCAAATGTTGGTCTATGACTAAGCACGGGCTAGAAAAACATCCAAATGAGCAAGATTCCAACAGGAAGAAGGAGAACAGAGAAAATAAATGAAAAGTTGAATAATTTTTCTCATTAAATATGTCTCAATCAGTATTTAAATTTATCTTGACAAGACAACTTTTCAGGGCAAGGAAAAGGGCCTGAGATACCATGACTCTAATGCTCTGTGGAGTAAGAAGCCCTTGGTTGGGGCTGTGGTGGCCTTCAGATCTGTGAGGACAGACACCATGAGTTTCTGATTCAGTAGATCTAGAGAGGCCTGAGAATCTGCATTTCTAATAAGTCCCCAGGAGATGTCGATGCTGCCGTCTTGAGACCACACTGCGAGACTATGAGCTACACTACTCACGGCCGACTGAATTCTATAGACGGCGTGGGAAACTCACAAGCATGTCAACTGGGTTGTCTAAAAGCTCAGACTCACTACCTGAAACAAAGAGGACAAACGGAAAGTCCATGGGGTTAAAAAATAGACAAACATGGTAGCTGCCGTGTGGGGTCTCCAGGTAGCCAGGAGAAGTGTCCTAGAGGACAGAAGTTCAGACAGATTGCCTTGGGGGAACAATGAGAATTTCTGGGACAAGGAAAGCAATCGGTTGAAAATTGCTCTGGAGTTTCCACTGGGATGGTAGGTACCGTCCTAAAGAACATGGGAGGCTTGGGGAGGGATCCTGGATTCTGTGGCTGAGCGAGCCGCAGCCAGAAGGACCTTAGCTGTCCTCTGGCTCAGCCTCCCCCAAGCGCATGGTGTTGACAGGTGTCCCCGAATAAAGGGACTGTGGTCAGATGACTGTGGAGACTTTACCTACCAAGCCTCTACCCACCCCACCGCCTGCGCCTGCACCCACTGGAGAGTGGTGCCAGGTGCTCATGTATCACTGTGTCTGGCATTTATCTGACATTTCCAGGACTTTGACGAGTACCAATCTGGTCTAAACTGCACATTCTATCTGGGGAAAAAGAGAATTAGAAAGAGAGTGATCTGTTCAAGGTCATTGAGCCAATGGCAAGGTTAACCCATTTTATAGGCAGATACGTCTCTTGGTTGTCGTGAACTATCCTGAGATGAGCTGCCCATCTCACCGGACACCGAAGACAGAGCAGCATCAGCATCACCTGGAGTGCATTAGAAATGCCAGTTCCCGGGCCCCCACATGAGCTACCGAATCAGAATCTCTCAGTGCTGCCCGAGAACCTGTCTTACGAGGCACCCGGCTTCCCAAGGCTCCTGTGGCCAGCTCGCCGTGATGGCTCGGTGCTCCGGGGAAGGCTTTCTTTTCCCCTATTACCCACTGGAAAAGCAACAAGCGCTCCTCTCAAAGCAAACCCCACATTCTGCATCGCATGGGAGCGTCTAACGAGCCAATTTGCCTCTGCGGTCAAATATTTAGCCTTTTTCCTATGTTTCCATTCCATTATTATTGTTTTGAATTCCATAAGCACTAAAAAAGTCCCTCTCCATCTCTAAATGTGGTTTGCATAGTTATACCCTTCACTCCTCCATGCCGAGTCTCTTTAATTTTTTTTCATTCCATAGAACATCAACCTTTCTCCACTCAGCAAAGACAAGTCTCAACAGATACTGGGTTCAACGGGAGATTCATTTTCCATTTTCCATGGCAAAGAATCTGAGCACTGGAGTAAGTCAGAGGTATCATTTGCTGAATATTTTTGTAAAGACAGTTTAATTTCAGGCCCTTTATTTGTGAGAGAGTTGGCTAACCCAAATAAAACATTAGCCATCTGTCTGTTGTTACGAGGGACCAACTTCAGCTGAACATTATTACTTAATAACAGCTAACTTTCCTATAGAGCAAGACCGTGTGCCGGCTGAAGAGCAGATGGAAATTTCCTTTGGTTTACCACCCTTGGTCTCTCCATGCTCCAACATGCGAAGAACTTGGTAATAAGCATATTCCCCCTCTAATCACAGCATGGCTTGGACATGCATTGTTGTGCGATGACTGGTAAAACAGGAAAATTTATGTCTGAGGGGGGGAAAAAAGCACAAGGCAGACTGGATTGTGTTAGCCTCCCGAATGCACTGCCCCCCACTTTCTCTGCAGGGAAGAGATTTCTTTAAGCAGCTCGTGGAGACTTGTCTGCATTAGTTCAAACGCAGCACAGAGAAGGTAGCTCGGACTGTCCTGCTCCCATAAGGAGAAGGCAGCTCAGGGCCCTGAGCTGGTCTGAGGCAACCTGGAGAGAGTCAGAATGGAAGGTATGTCTTTGCAGATGGTACTTGTCAGAAGGATTTTACGGAGTGTGATCCACTCCATGAACCTTCCAACTGGTCTCGGTTGGAGCATCAGAAAAGGAGGGAAAACGCGGGAAGCAAGCGAGGGTGTCGCTTCCTCTCACCCTCACTGCTGGACTGGAAAGTCGCTCGAGACAGAGGCTGATTTTTTACAAGGCGTCTTTATGCAACATCTCAAGGTGATTTCCCCCCAAGTAACCCCCTCACTCACTAAGCCAGCGAATGCACCGCCTTGAACCGCTCACGTCTTTCTCTGCCTCACATTTATAACAGTTTTTACGATGATGAAGGCATAGAAATATAGAAAGAGCGTCACCTTATGGATATACATACTGACTTCAGCTTCCACCTGATTACTTTTCCTTGTTTGAAGCGAGTTTGGAACTATTGGTCTCTGTTGATCGATGATAAATGGGCTTTGGTGTGATTCACCTGGATATGAGGGTGGGATTCTTCCCAGCGATTTCTATGCTCACTATTATCATAATTGGACTCTCATCCCAGAAAAAGGAAATTATGACTTTTGCTTGATATGGAACCAAGTTATTTAACAATGGGACGGGTGTCAGAAGGTTTTGAAATTCAGTCTCAGTGTGAGCCTAAACTTCGACCGCATTGCTCTGATAGGGAAACTGGATAGCCCGGGGTCCCGGGGGAAGCAGGGCTAACACCAGCATTCTCAGACTGCGGTCAGTTTACTCTAAGGACTGGCAGGATTTCTGAGTTGTCTGCTTGTCCCAAAGTTGAAAACATAGACGCTTGTGATCGTTGAGTGATAATAAAATTTCAACCTTCGAAATACTTCCCTTCATAGTCAATCAAAGTCTCAGACCTTTGGGAGAATCAACGTCCATCAGTAAACAGTTTAAGAAAACATATCCTAACCATCTGCAGTTAATTAGCTAGAGGACTATTGGCCCGATTTGGGTGTTTTTAGTGTTGCCAGGTAAAACACAAGATGCCCAGTTCCAACTAAATTTCATGTGGAAAACAACTAATTGTTTAGTACTGGTATGTCTCATGCAGTATTTGATATAAACTTATACCAAAACTTACTCACTGTTTGTCTGAAATCCATCTATAGGTACTTTATAGATAGATGACAAAGGAGCCGTATATTTTTATTTGCTAAATCTGGCATCCCTAAGGAAGAGCAAATTTATGCTCAAGAGTAGCTCAGAAGGTCAACAAACTTAAAGGCCAAGTTTAACATACAGACAACATTCTCAGACGACCAGCAAGCCAGGTTTTCTCAGCACTGGGGACCCTGAACACAAACCGAGCCACTGCGGGGAGTCAGGGCAGCCTTTTCACGCACGGTGCCCCCAGGGTGTCAGAAAGCCTAGTCCACTAGTCTCATTTTAACATTTTAGCTTGGGGGGGTCCTCAACCACTTTTGTGTTATGGTCCTTTCCGGCAGACTGGTAAGGTGTCTCTGCCTGCTCAGGATGTGTTTAAAAAGATGAAAATGAAACAACTGCAATTACGGAAGACACCAATCGTATTAAAACACACTCACTAAAATAGTTTAAAAAACCAGAACTGTGCTTCTTTTCGAGCATTGATTGGTAAGAGCTGGCGCTCTGAGAGACGTGAGAGACCCCGAAGCAGCGGCCATGTGAAAACTGTGACGGGGCCGCAGCGGGGCCCGTGATTACGGCGTGTTACACACGCACAGCAAGAACGCAGAGGCTCTGCTTGCGTGACTGAGGACAGCTGTTCCTCTTACGCCCCTTCCGAGGCCCGGGGTGGACCTGGGCTTACCCCTGCTCTGAGAACATCCAGGAATGGCCAACCTGCGAGCCTGATCAGCTTCCCCCCAGACGCCCTCTTGACATTGTTGGCCATCAGCCTGGCAGACACGGTCTCCCCTGTAAACGCAGGGGGCCCCTCCGCGGTCGGGAGCCCAGGGAGCAGCCTCACACGGGTGCTGAGTTCCTGCCCTCGGAGCGTCCCCACAGCCTGCTCTGGACATGACAGGACAGTGTCCTCTCGCGTGGCAACAAAGGAGGAAATGACAGCTCAGGTGCTCATGGAACCCCCGTCCTCGGGGCCTTGCGTGTCAGTCCTCCTGACCGGGAGCTGGAGTTTCACTGTGAATGTAAAACTCATTCCACTAACACGTCTTCACTCACGTGCAGCCTCCTTGACCCCGGGTTCAGGGTCGTCCTTACCAAGGAAAAGAAAGCTCACTCACAGAGACGACACTGCCTTCGAAAATCGCCCGCGGCCCCCCGGCCGACAGCGCGCCCCTGCAAGGCAAGGGCTCCGAGCCTGCTCCCACTCCCCTGCCGGCTTTCTCTCCAGGGCCCTGCCTGTTCCAGAACAGCTCCGCGCCTCCCCGGGGGCTCTCCCCTCCCCTTCCTCCCCGGCCTTCAGGTCAAGTTGGATATTATTTCCTCCTCTGTACTTAAAAACCACGAAACACTTCTTCAGAGGCAGCATAGTGTAGGGGTTAAGAGTACGGGGTCCTGCTTCTGTTAATAGAAGCTGTGTGACTTTGGACAACTTAGTTAACCCCTCTGAGACTCAGTTTCCTCATCTGCAGAGTACCGATAATAGTAATTCCTGTGCATGATAGAGTTACGTGAGGTGAAAATATATAAAGCACCACAAAGCTCTGCCTGTTACACTCATTACTATAGGAATTAGTTATTATCATTTACAGTAAACAAAGCACACAAACTAGAACTTGCCAAAAGGAAATTACATTTACCACAGACGAGGGCAGAGGGGTAATAGTATGATTATAGAAAGTTCTTGTAAAACAGTAAGAACTCTTCCCCCCCCAAATGGCATGTTTATCAATATGATTCAAGAAAATGTAAGAGGTGAAAAAACTTGAAGAAGATATTTTAGCACCGTTTATTCATTCACTGAGAGTTTATTGAGCACCTGCTATGTGCTCAGGGCTGTGCAGGGTGCTGGGCTCCAGTGGTGAGTAAGCCTGCTGTGCGCCTTGCTTTCACTTTCAGGTAGTTAGTTAGCAATGGAGCAGGGGAGGGAGTTGCCAAGTAAACCATTAGCCGAGCTACTTAAAGACATTTGTGGGGGGAATTAGGGAGAAATTTAAGGATGGACAAGAAAATAGAACATGAAGTATCTATACCATGCCCTAGTCTGGGGCTCCAGGGCGGCTTCCCTGGGGAGGTGGCATTAAGCTGGAGATGTGCAGAGTAACATGGCTGGTAAGGAGGCCAGATCGGAGAAAGATGAGTGCTCCAGGCAAAGGGACCCCTGGAGTTTGCAAAGGCACAGAGTGCGCAAGGCCACTGAGTATTGAGGAGGGGAGAGTGAGGGGGGGTCAGGCAGGAGCTTAGGGCAGAGCCACGTCGTGCAGGGCTCAGTGGGCTCCTTGAGGACAGCCGCCTTCATCCTAGGGATAGAAGCACCTCAGGGCTTCAGTCACAGAAGCGATAGGGTCAGACTTGCTTTATAAGTCGTCATTTTCTGACACAGCCCGGAGAATGGATGGGAAAGAGGCAAGCATAGATGCTGAAAGTCTGGTTAGCTGGCGCTTTTAACTGAGCCTAAAATGCTGCACGGACAAGGGCGGGCCCCGGGGATTGAGAGAACAGGGCGCTCTGAGGCCCCCATTCCAGACAGACTCAAAGGGCATCCCTAACAGGCGGGCTTTGGGGTGAGGGTGGGCAGGCAGGCGAGGTCTCAAAGGCCACGCCTGACACCTTGCATGAGAATGAGGTGGCTGGGGTGGGCGGGAACTTACCGGTTCAGAGGATGGGTCTCCCTCAGTAACTTACAAAGCATTCAGACCTTATCGGACAGCTCGGCTGTTCGAATGTCTTGCTATTTTCTATGGGTTTGGAGCTCACTCGGTACTTCAGGTCAGGGACGGAGGATCCAGCCCGGGGGCGAGGAGTGAGGGGGCACAGGGGGCTGTCTGGGTCACCGAGGCAGAGATGAGACCTGGGGTCGGATGTGTCTGCTGTTTGAGGAAGGGCTGGCCCCGAGGACGGCCTTTCATGTTCAAGGCTACAAATGGAATTTGAGACGTGCAGGCAGATGACATTCTCTTAGACAGAGAATGTGGGAGAAGCAGCCCCGGACTGAGCCTGGGGCCGCTCCGGGCCAGGCAGAGCAGGGCCACCGGCAACGGAGCCAAGGAGGGGCCACGGGTCCAAGAAACACAGCCCGTCGCTGATCAAAGGTTTGCAGAGCCATGTCAGCGTCTTGTGCGGACAAGCACACGGAGATGAATGGCTTTGCACACGGCTTCTGATAGAGTGCTTTGGCGTCGCTTTTCTGGCAGCAGTTTGACAAGGTGTGCCCAGAGTTCAAAACCATTTATGCTCTTTAACCCAGTGAGAGTGTGTCTAAGAATGGGTCAGAAACGTGCGTCAGGATTACGCATAAGCATGCTCTCTGCCTTACTTATAATATTAAAACATTCAAACGAACCTGAATCACCAATACTATAGAAAGGATTTAAAATTTATAGAATATTTATAAGATGAACTATTGTGTAGTCTTTAAAAATCATAGCAAAGCTAAACGTGTCGCTCTAGAAAGAAGCATCCGAGAAAGCTGAGTATCCGGTGTAGCCGCTCTCATTTTCTCTGTAGGTAGGATTAAAATGAAATGCCTGCAAAATGTTAACAGCAGTTATCTCTCCAAAGGAAAACAAAATTAGGAAGGTTTTTCAATCAGATTTTCCATTTTTGTGCAGTTAATCTGAAAATGCAATTTCCCCAGCACAGACCATTCCCAAACATTCCAGGTTTTACTGTAAATGAGCAGTACTTACTGTGCTCTACTGAGAAACTTTCCACACACCGTCGTGGCCAAACCGTGAGAAATACGTTACTCTCAGAGACGCTGTGATTGTACAAATCCAAGAACCGGGTGTCCAGTGAATGCGCAGGGCTGTTATTTTATGCCAGGGTGAGGCTGTGTTTAATTGACTGGGTGAGAAGAATGTGCGCTTCACCCAAGAGGAACGCTGATGAAGCAGGTCTCCTGCCCAGGGCCTCTGCTCAGGCAGGTCCCTTTACCCCAAATTCTTTCTCTGTGTCCTATGCTTGACAAACTCGTATTCATCCCTGAAAGCCCAGTTCAGATGCCACCTCCTCCAGCTCCCAAGGAGAGAGTTCCTCTTGTTCCTCTCTTCTGCCTTTTGCAAACCGTCTACACCTCCTGATCAAACTCAAGGTGTTACTGTAATGATCTGTTTAGAAACTTCACTTCTCTTTACACAAAACTCTGTGGGTGGGTGTTCAATTCATCTTTCAACCCTACTGCCAGCAAGAGCCCTGGAACCCTCACCCTGAACCTGCCCCTGTTCCTGTGTTTATATATTTATTTATTTCCATGCATGTCTCCATGGTCACCCAAGCGAGATGCTAAAGTCTGCCTCTTCCCCCACCCATCGTCCCATGGTCTTCAGTCTCATCTCTTAGATAATTCTTGTTTCCATCCCCTGCTCCCTGCCCTTTCATGGCTTCACCCCACTCACTGCATCCCCGGCTTTTTCTTGACCCCTCTCCAATCTGACTCTCTTTTAGAGCCAATCTCTCTAAATACAAATATAACCTTTCCAAAGTGAGAACTTGTCTATGTCTGTTCCCTGCGCCCTCCCTCAAATTGCTCTTCATTTCTCATATGATGAAGTCTAAACTCTTTACCCAATGCCCCGTCTTCTGGATCCAGCCCCCGGCTACCATTTTGGTCTCTCCTCTGGATGTCCTCCTCTCCATCACCCACCTTCAGTGGTGATGAGCTGTTTTCACATCTGCACACACTGCACTCTGCCCCCACCTTCTGCCCCCTGCCTCCCCATGTCTCCTGTGCCTGGAAAGCCCACCCTAGGACCAGGTCCCTTGGTTGCCCCTGCTAACTGCTCCCACTGCAGGTTCTTTTCAGACCCCAACTCTCCTTTAGCACCAAAGTGTGCCATCACCACCCTTAGCACAGCATCATGCATCTCTCTTAATGCACCAGTTTCTCCCTCCAGGGGGCAAGTTCTTTGAGGGCAGGGATTGGGCCATGTTCATCTTTGCACCCACAGTAACACAATCCCTGGTGTATAGTAGGTGCTCAAAAAAAAGTTGCAATGACTCATATGCATTACTCTATAAATGAGTCAACCAGGGAATCAAAAATGGATTAGTAATCAATCCATAAATTAAAATGTGAGCAGTTTCAACACATTCATCATTACCTGTGAAGTTTTCTAAATCACTTTTTTGGAGTGATTTATAGTATTTATTCTTTGTTCTATCTCTGTGGGAGATGGGTTTCCATAGTGTTGAAATCCTCTGGTCTAACAAACACTTCCTTTTATTTGTCCTGATGCAGATACTCCCAGAAGCTGAGAGCAAGGTTTTGGAGGCTGCCAGGATTGGAGAGAAGGAGAGAGGACTTTCCAGCATAGAAGCTGGAGAAAGAGCAGCCAGATGGTTGAACAGCTATGTGAATTCATCAGAGTGGACAACTAGGGAGGTGAGATCTCAAGAAAGGGGACATGATCTAGGAGTCAAAGATTTGAGGGTGGGCAAGGAGGCACTGATTCTCCCCAGGGGGTGTGGTGTGTGTGTTAAGTCTTAGAAAGGCAGGCACACCTAGTTCCCTAAGACAGGAGGGAAAGAGAAGAGATATGTTCATTGCACATGTATTCGTTGAACACCTACTGTTTCCCGGACTGTTCTAGACACAACCGCACAATCTAGATGCTGCTCTCATAGAGCTTATGTTCCAGTTGTGGAGAAGAAGAAGAAAGAAAAGACAAGGTGTGGGAAAACCGTGAGCGGTGGAAGGTGAAAAGGAGGAACTGTGCTCTTAGTCCAGGGAATGGTGCCCTTTGCTGTAAGAGGCCCAGGGCTGGAGGATGTGAAGCACACCTGGGTTAGCTCCGGAACAGCACGTGGGGGAGGTGGTAAGACATGAAGAAAGGCGTTCAACCAGCTGCAAGGGCCCCTTCCAGTCTCCCAGGCACGAACCGGTATCTTCCGTTACACCTATCGTGACTTTGCCAAGGCTGGGCATCCAGGGAGCACCGCTGGAGTGTGGGAGAGGTGGGCTGCCCAGGGTCGGGGATTGGCGAGGCCTTGTGGTAATAGGTTACTGGGACTGTAATGTGGGATTACAAATACCACATTAGAAACATAAACATCCGAAAACCACAGAATGTAAACGCTCAAGGCCACAGCACACTCATCAGCTCACCGAGTCTATATAGTAATTGAGCCCATTAAGAAGCCTACTAGCTCTGCTATCTAGTTTTAGAAGAGCTATAATTTAGTATCACTAGGTATCAATTAGTCCTGTTTTCCTCATCTGTAAAATGAGAGGGTTGGACAAAATGACCTCAAAGTTTTGTTCCAGCATGGTCCGTGGCGAATGTAAGAGCGCACGTGAAATTCTGAAAGTTAATTTACTTCTTTAACATGTACATCGAATGTTTAGCTATCAGCGTTCAAAAATCAGCTGCAGAGCTAATGCAACTCTGTTAGGTCAGTGCACACACAGTTTTATCAACCAGCTTGGTTTTTAAATAAATCACCCTGTGAAAATACACAACCTAAAGGTTGGTGGCAGAAATCTCAAGTGTCCTGGGTAATTGAATAGGGTAATTGATGGGTCATTGATAGAACATTGAAACAGACTGGCTAAAATGATTAGAGATGAATAGGTTCTTACATTTGCAGGCTGGGGAAATTGCTTTGTGAATATTAGGAGAAAAAAGAGAGGCATTGGTTAAATGATACCAAAAAAAAATAAGAAGAAGAAAGGGAAGGAAGGAGGGAAGGAAGGAAGGAAGGAAGGAAGGAAGGAAGGAAGGAAGGAAGGAAGGAAGGAAGGAAGGAAGGAAGGAAGGAAGGAAGGAAGGAAGGAAGGAGAAAATGAGCTTTTCAAATATTAGGGCTATAGTAGCTAGGGATATTAAATAAAGTTATGCTAAGATTAATTTAGAGCAATATGGGTAGAATTTCTTTTACACTCTCAAAAACTGTGAATGAAATCTAACCAGGCCATGGGTAGATCCTAAGGTAAAATGTGGTCAACTGGACAGTCAGTAAAGATAACTAGCCAGCTGCTATCATTGAATAATTTAAGAATTGTATCACTTCTCATATGCAAGGAGACTTGTGAGTAACACTCTACAAAATCCTGAAAGAAATAAACCCAAGTGTCTGGGATTTTTCAGACAACTATATTTGTTACACATCTTATTATTGAAATCAAGGTCTTTAGGACTCAAAACTCTGCACTAATTCTGCACGTTATTTGTAAATTTAATCTGAATGAAGAGCTAATTGCTATTTTAAAGGCATGTTTGAGGGATTATTATTAGTTTCATACCCAAAGCCTTTGCTCATGCAAATAAACAGGTTTCCGTCTTTAAAGAACAGGGTATAAGTGTTAATCACTTGTTTTCCTTACAAAGTTAATACCACATTTTATTTGTAATCTCATGAGTATTGCTTGGTCATTTTTTAGCAGTTTCACAAGTAGGAGCTTTCTTCAAATCTGTAAGATATATACAGATTGAAATTAAAAAGAGTGGAGAGTAGGAAAACATTATGCCTGAGGGAGGGATGAATCACTTTGGTTGGACCCTCCAGAAAGGCCCGGATCCTTAGAGGTCTGGGTGTTTGATGTCCCCTTTCCTAGTTGCTCAGAGGGGTGTTCCTAGCGCTCTGGGGGTGTTACATTGAGTCCAGGCGTTGGGGCCCACCTCAGCTGAATGTCCCAGAGATCTGGGGACATGATAAAGGGGCCTGGCTCTATAGGGAGGCACTGGGAGGGCATGTGTACAGCCCAGACCTATAGGCTGCGTGCACCATGACTGCTGAGAGAGTGCCCTTCATGGCTCAGGCACGCGCCAGGTTCGGCTCAGCCTGGAGAACGGCTCAGGAATGAGGCAGAGGCCTGGCTCGGCCGAAAGGGTCTTGTGGGTGGATAATGAAACTGAAAGAAAAAGGAAAGACATGATGGCTTCCAGGAAAGAGACCACCCAGGCGAAGGCAACAAGGTGGGGGTGAATCCAGAACAACTGGCCGGGGCGGGGCTGGGAGGGGGAGGGAGAGGAGTGTGGGTGAGTGAGGCCAACCGATGGGGAACCGTGGCCGCCCAGCAGCAGGTCTTCCCACCCAGAGCTCCCAGGCCTGGCAGAGGCTTATGCTAATGAGGTCCTTAGGTCCCCTGGAGCCTGCCACTGACTGTAAACGTCCCCAAGTCCCGGGACACCTGGTGCTCTCGTGGTGCCAAACTTACTCTCTGTCTTTCTTCTCTCGTTTCAGAGAGCATTGTGGTTTCTTTCCACACCAGCCCGTGCAGCGTGTACTCAATTTATAGTTTACGGGGATTGCTCACACGCCCATATATGTTTTCCACTGGAGTCGGTACTTTTTCCTAGACCCACCCAAATTCCAGAGCATGGTTCATTTGTGTGCCAAGTTCCTAGTCTTTCTCTCTGTCACTCTCCTCTGCTCATAAAACCTTGGAGAAACTTACCAATGTAATGCTCCCTGTGTGTTTTTAACAGAAAGGAATGAAGGACCCCAAAAAATAATTACAAGGGAAATCTCTGATCCCATTTACATGGAGAACAGCAGCCATCTGTAGAGGCAAAGCCAGAAAATGAGTTCTCCCAAATCTCAACTTTTGTTCATCAAGGTTTGAGTAGCTACAGGGGCCTAATCTCTTTTATAAGTTAAAAGAAAAAAATTTAAAAGCTGCTTTAAGGTTTTTGTGAGGGTGGTGACTTAGATTCTGGAATTCTGAGTTTCTTTATAAAGAAAGTTTTAAAAAATACAATGAAACTGTATAAAATGGGAAAGTAGGATCATTTACTGTCATTTTGAGAATTCTTGTTCCCTGTTGATTTGTAGAAGACAGAAGTAGCTTCCCAACACTTTCGTGAAAATCATCTCACTTAGCTCTCCTTTCATCCCCGTGGGTGGAGTTGCTCCAAGTTTACAGATGAGAAACTAAGAAGTTAGGTGACTTGTGGGAGTATCACTGGCGCAGCCTGCGAGTGAGTCCAACCCGGGCTTTCGCTTAAGTCTAACACCCCCCAGCTGTCTTAGGGAAAAGCCTGTGGACAGCGTGGCTGGGGGCAGGAGGGTGGAGGCCTGAGTGCAGGAGGGGGGACCAGCCGCAGCCGATCTCTCCCTCAGGCCCGCACATGCTAGACCCCGAGGCTCAGCAGGTCAGTGGACCTCACCCAAGGGTGCTGGCTAGGAGTCTGCACGCCTGGGACTCACGTCCAGGAATGTCAGATTCCCAAATTACCTGCCAGGGGCTTTTTCTCACTGTCTTCTCATTTTCCGCCCTCCCCCCCCCCCTTTTCTGAAGGGCTTCAAGAATTCCAATCAGATATTTATATTCTCCTGCCTAGAAGTTTTTGAAATATTAATTAATTGACTTTTGCTAAGAAAATTCAGGCTGCAAGTCTTTTAACCCACCTCCATAGTTCTCAAAATGACTATACCATAGCACTGTAGTTGTGCTGAAGTTTAACTTAATCACAGTGCAGCACCGAGAAGCCAGAAGGTGGTCTCAGCAAAACAAACCTGACACGGTGGGGCCAAAGCCAGCAGCGACGGACTGTGCCCAGGGAACTGGCATCGCTCGCTCATTCACGCTCCACCGTATGACCGTCTTTGTCAGATCCTGTTTGTGCTCAAAAGGTCGCTGAGCTTACGAAAGAACAAACTTGGAAAGTCTCGCTTTAATCATTGCAGTAATTAGCAAATTTGGACACAGCATTATCTTTCCCCTCTTAATGGAAACACACTCAAGAAGGGGCTTGTAGTCCATCCAGAGCTACTCAGAGCACCAGAGCACGTAACTTGTAAAATCCAGGAGTTGCTGGAATCTTCCTTCAGGAACACATGTAACCCCCCTGCATGCTAAGCATATACTTTTAAAATCATGATAAATGTTAATTTACTGAATAACTTCATTGCCTTTAAGGGAAGAAGGAATGGATCAGCCACACTTAGAACAGGAAATAGAGGGAAAGGAACATTCGCCACTAACTGCCTAGAAGGACCTTCCTCCAGACCCCTGGGGACTCTGATTTGCCAGCCAAACCATAATCTCTCAGTCGCTCTGACTGTTCATCGGGCGAGTAAGTGGGGAGGGTGCTACCAAGCCCTCCTGCACCATCTTTTCTTCTTGGCACCTTCAGAAAACTCTCCGTGTCCATGGCCTCATTCCTTCAACTCCCAGGCATGCTCCTCCCCTTCTCTGATTCACGGGTCAAGGGTGGCACCCTTCGTAACCATGTTTTATTGAGAAAATTCCCACTCTCGGCTGCTACCGGGTCAGAAGACTCTTTGGTCTTCCATCTGCTTCGCTGATGATTCATTTTCTTTCTGCTTGGTGGACGTTTCCTCTGCCCTCTCCCTGCACCCCCTCAGTTACGTCCCCCGCGTCTTCACTCACCCTCTTATCTCCCTTCATGCTCTCTCCATCCTCCGCCTGACCCTCCTGCCCCTTCCTAGTCCCATCACTTCACTGTCGCTCACCAGGAGCTCTGAGATCCAGTCTGTGTTTCCAACATCCCCTGGGACACCTCTCCTGAGAGCTGCCCACAACTGACTTGTCCAAAGCGGACCTCGTGCTATTCTCCCTAAATCCAGTCACTTCTTCCGAGTTTTGGTTCCAAATGCTGGCATCCTGGATCTCCCGCCTGTTTATCTTTAATTCCTTCTCTCCTGCCCAATCCAGAGCCAGCCCAGGGCTTCTACCTTCTCGATGCTTCTTGCACAGTGCCCCTTCCCCTCCCACTGCCTCTGCTCTGCTCCAGGTCTTCGTTCCTTTGGCCAAGCCTCTCAAAATACCCTTCCCCCAGGTCCCTTGGCCATCACAGCCAGACTGAGAGTCTGGAGTGCAGCTCAGAATCCCAAACACCCACGACCTTCAGTGACCCCCAAACAGTCCTTCCCAGGCAGCCTACCCCTGAGTCTCATCTCCTGAGGCACAGCACTTAAGGGGATGGCCTTTAGAGACCAATGTCCTCGCTTCAAAGCCCGGCGTCACCCCTTCTGAAGCCTGTGACCACAAACAAGTTGCTTCGCCCCCGCACCCAGCTTTCCTCTTCTCTAAAACAAGGCTGACAATACAGCCGCAGGATAGGTGATAACTGTGGGTCACGGCCTACTGGGAACAACCTGGCCTTTAGCAAGCACTCAGCAGCGTGACATCAGCATCGCCATGATCACTGTCATCACTGCCACTCCGTCCCTGCAGCAGACTCAGCCCTCTGCACCCCACGGGCCTCCCTGCTCTTGTCCTCTGGTGCACCCTTGCGCCTGCGCCTCCTGACCTCTGGGGGCTCCCCCTCCCCAGGATGACTTGTGCAGTCCTGCTCATTTTTCAAGGTGCTCTCTCTCTCCCTTCCTCTCCCTGAAATCAATAAAGGTATATTTTAAAAGGAAAAAAAAACAATGTTACTATCCAAATCCTGATGGGGGTTGATTAAAAATCTCATTAAATATACATTTCTACCAACTATGGGGCTAGTAAGCCATAGACTATTTTTTCAGATACTGAAAACTAAACAAAGTGCTGTACGAAAGCATAGTTTAGAGAATATTCCCAGGATATTGGACTAGACAAGTTAATATCCATAATTATGAATTTTCTGTTTAAGTATGCACCCCCTTGCACAGCCTTAGACTCCGAAGCGCCACGCACTGGCACAGGCTGCTCCCAGGCGGGATCAAATGCATTTGATTGTAATCACGGAAAAGTGGCTCTTGTAAGTTTTAGTCCTATAATATTTCATCTTTAAAATGGGCAAATCTTAGAAAATTCTCTTCAACTTAAAATTTAAAACACATTGAGAGCCAAATACCCTTATTGCCACAGGTATGCTAACACAGACCATGTCTAAACATAGCATTCAAGGGAGACTGAAGGGATGCGAATTCCCTTGTCTCCTGGATCGGCCACACCATGGATCAAATCACCCCTTTCCACCCCCGGAGTGCAGCCTCTCGAATTCTTCCTCTCTTTTCTTTCCCTTGTTTGCTTCCCAGGATCAAACTTGGAGTGCGCGTCCCCAACCCAACCCTGCCGGCTCTGCATCTACTTCTGTTTTATTTCAATTTCCTTCTTTCCAGAATTCTCTGCGTGTTTCCTATTTTCCCTCTATGGGGTTTACACAACCACTATATTAGACGTATGTGGTGCCCTGTTTCTTGTCACTCATAAAAGTATGTCTCCCTCCTTATTCATCCCGTGTATGCAATTCCAGCAGCCAATCTATCACTCTGAGTGTTCGCCGAGGGAGAAAATGCTCCGGTTAGGAGTTTTCAGATACCTGTAATTTTCAAAACACTTCAGAAGGAAAGTTCTGTGCTATGTGTTTGCAGGATGGGATGGATGTAGGTCATGATTCGACTGAAGAGGTTGCTATAAGAAAAGTGGTGCCTGCATGTTAATGTGTGTTTATTGAACAAGCATTGCCTGAGGAGTAACTGGGGCCAAGCTCTGGGGACACAGAGGACAATCAGGTAGAATCTCCACTGTCACTGAGCTTGCAACCCGTCACGGAGAGAGAAATGTACACAGGCCGTAAGAAGTAGGGCCGAGTGGGATGAACTGGCTGTGTCCAGGATGGGGAGGGACGTCTACAGAAGGTTCCTAGCCCAGGCCTGGCAGGTCAGGATGGGGAGGGACATCTACAGAAAGTTCTTACCCCAGGCCTGGCAGGTCACTGATGTTTCCATGGCTGTGGTGCTAGAACCGAGGCTAAGCCAAAGGAGAAAGTTTATCATCTCACTTACAGAACAATAAATTATACACATAATGATGGAAAGACAAAAAGACACTGCCTTTCAAAATGGACACTATCTTTCAAAAGAATTATAAAATACGGTGCATGTAAAAGTAGGTTCAGTGAGCGCCAAATAGATTCCCAGGTTCAAACACAAAGCATATTTAAACCGTACATTCAATTCTGAAAACACAAACAAGATTCTGCAGCTGTGGGTCTGTGTGCATTTTGTTGGTGGTTCTTAAAAATAGATAAAAATCATGTAAGTCAATGATTTTATCAAATTGCTTCTTTGAGGCATGCCTGTCTTTCTCTTTTCCACCTTCCTCCTTTTAACTCACGTTGTGTTTGTGTGACAGTATTGGATGTGTCTTTGTAAACTCACCTAAATCCTTTCTGGAATAAGATGGATTTAAAGAAACAAAAAGTAAATAAATGTGGGGAGCTAACTGTGCGTGGCCACTTTGCAATCCTGACGGCCGGCCAGTCACCTGCAGGGGGCAGCTCGGGTGCCCAAGGTACAACTCACAGTCAAGTGGAGCGTGGCCATCATGGTGTGTCCTTTCCTGGAGCACCTGAGACCTTGCCACCCCACACCAATCACAGTCTGCAAACGTGTCCATTTCATGGGGCTGTGTGAAATGCTAATCAGAGGAGCGGATGAGAGTATAAGGAGGTAAGTGGAGCTGGGAGACAGTTCTGCAGTCCATGTTGGTGGTACATCTTGGAATTCAAGGTTAAGGGCATCTTTGCTGCAGATATTTTAAATGGTAGTGATGACTGTGAGGTTCCAAGAGGGAACCACATGGTATGACTACAACGGGTTTCCCGAACCTATCTGAGCACAGATCTTATTTCCTGCAGAGCAAGAACGACACAGAACCCTCTTCAGGAGTCTTTGCTTGCCAACAGAACCTCCCAGGATAGACGATGTTAACCTTAAACTTGACTGTGTTTCAGAATTGCAGAACTCTGCTCCTGCCTTCGGGCTGGGAAGGGGAACCAATCCTGCCCCCAGACCCCTAAGGCAGGGGGCATAGGGCCAGCACCCAACAGGTCTCCCCACATTTCCCGGGAAATTGAGTCATGAAGGCACTGGAGCCCTCCCCGCCCCTCCCCTTCCCAAGGCAGCTTTGACCTGCCTGGGAGAAGCCAGTCATTCCTCTGCCCACAGGGGCCGGGTGGGGGCTGGTGCCAGAGCTGGAACCTGAGTGTTTACTGATCAGATTATCACAGTCTTCCTGCTGCCAGGAATTGAGTCATGTGACCTAACACCCAGCTCCTTTGTTAAAGCGTGGTGGTAAATCAATATCCTGGTGACAGCACTTTGTGGTTTTTTTCAAACAATGTTTAGAGGGCAATTTGGGGAGACATTTAATCTTCAATATGAACCTTAGGTGGGAATTGTAGATTTAAAATTTATTAAACAGGACAAAATATTAAAAATAAAGCAACGTTGGGTTGTGACATTGTTGACATTGAAATATGCTCTCTATAACTACACAGTCGGTTTCAGCATGAATGTTCAGGCTAACTGCACACCCACGGTGCTGTCACTTATAAATATGTGTCTGTATGTGATGAGGCTCACAATCTGTTTATATATAAATTCTTTCCCTGGGCTTTTGAAAAGATAAAGAAGTCAGGGATGGTCCTCATTCCTTAGGACGTAGAGAATTCTAGACAAAGTGCTCCAGGGCTCTCGTATCTTCTTTAACTACTAGCAGGTATGTGGGGATGGGGTTCTTAGGAAGAGCATAGATGATGCCAAATTTCATGATGCTTCAAAGCAAAGGTAAACTTCAGAAGTGTTCTCAAGGGGTAGGACTAGACACAGAGGGTAACTCAGGAAGGAAGAAAGCCTGATTCAGGGAGCTGACCTTGTGTTCTTTGGCAAAGAAGACTAGAATGGAGCAATATATCAACCTGCAAATATTTGAAGATGTAAACATCACTGAGAGTGAGCATTATGTGGCCTGGTAGGCATGAATTTAACAAACATTATTACCGAGAAATGACGCGGGTAGCTGCTATCAGAACTGGAAATAGCATTAGTAGAAACCGAGGCAGAAGGGGCTGTTTCTTGCCACATAGATATTTCACTGGGGCAAACCCTCAAGCTAAAAGAGAAGCCGCTTCTTCATGCATTTTTAATGTCATTCTAAGTTCTAGGCTCACAACTGGCGTGATGTTCTTTGGGTTCTAACTTGGAGCTTTTTGAATGGAAAAGGTGTAGCGTTAATTTTAGTGCCCACACTCTCAGCTGCAAGAGAAGCAGATCTTTCATACCCTTGGGCCTAGTTAAGACCTAAAGGTTTGGCCACACACAGGAAAAATCCACCCTTCACGACCACGTGCCAATGAAACGCGAAACGTTCTAGATATGGCCCAGATCAATTTCCGGTATATCACTCACTGGTCACTAGATATGTATAAGCGTGATTATTTGGTATTTTCGCTGATGATTTCTCACGGTTACTCAGAGGGCAGTGAGCAGCTACAGTTTATATAAATTAGTTCAACCGAACAAGCACAGGCCTCTATGATGTATGACGCAGAAACACACGAGAACTTCAGCCCAAACCCAGGGCAACTTCTACTGAAACAGGATGTGGGCTGAAACCCAAACTCAGCTCCCTGGGTCCTCAACAGCCCCTGAGAATCAGACCCCACTGTAATGTTTCCCCTCTGAGCCAGCCCTTTGTACTCCAAATGTCCCCACTCTGAGGACTAACGTGACCTGTCATCCCAGGGACACAGTCAAGCCCAGGATGTCATTTCCCTGAACTCGGAGCCCTGGATGGGGGTGTGAGGGGCCCATGCAGCTCTGTGGCTATCGCCCAGCCCTCCACGGAAGAGCTGCTGGCTCTGCTCAATGTGGATCATGTACATCTAGGTTGCTCTGAACCTGAGCTGCAGGGTCGCGGGAAGAACAAAACTGAACTTATTCGGTTGCTCATTCATTTCGACGTTTCCTCTAGGTCCTCTGTCCTGCGGTGGCACAGACAAGCTCCTCCACTCCATTGCTTCCTACAGCACATGTTTTTGCCCCCAAACCCAACCCCTTGTTTTTCTTCTTGTGCACCTCTGATGCCGTGAGCATGACCAGGCGACCCCGGCTCGTCTCATTTCGTGATGAAAGTTCCTGGAATTTCGGCTCTAGGATGTGAGGTCCAGAAGCACAGGCCGCATTCTGGAACTCGGCTGCACGGAGCTTCTGGAGTCCGTTGGATGGCGGAGACTGCGGGTTTCTTATCCCTTCACGGCGGAGGAACGATGCTCAGTGCAGCCAGTGCAGGTGCACAGAGAACTCAGGAGCCCCCCAACACACCAGAAGCCGCGCCCCCAGGCGGCTGTCTGAGGGGAAGGTGAAAGGCAGGCAGGCAGGCGAGAGCCAGGGTGGGCAGAGCTCCCCCGCCCTGCACCCCGCGCTTCCCCACCCGTGAGCACCGCGCTTTGCAAGCGGAGCAGCTAACGATGACCTTGCCAGAGCTCCCTGACTGTGTTTGGAGCAGAGTTACTTCGACTGCAAAGAAGAATTAAAACAGCAACCTTTGGAGATACCGATTTACTCCGCCGGAAGGTGCTTGCATTGTTGTGGGGAAAGGGCAGTAGCTGAATTACTTATAAATTAAAGACTGAAGGAAATGATTAGGGAGGTTTACTCGCCTTGCACAGTCGCTCCCAGCCCACCGGCGGCAGCTCTACGGGCTCGGGGCTCGTCCTGTGGACCGTTGTGTCTGGCCTGAGACTCTGACGGGTGCACCAGGCCAGTCTACACGCAAGTCTGGCCTCTGAAGCCGTGTGCGAGGGGGAGCCAGCGGCTGCTCCGCGGCTCTCGCGGATGAGAGGGGCGGCAGGAAAGGATATTTCTGCTGCTTGGCGTTTACGGATTAAGTCCGAAAGCATTTGCCTCTACTCAGTGCCTAAAGCCACATATTGGTGGTTTTCTTTGCGCAAGCAGGCTGTTGTCATTTAGGTATATAATTGCACGCACGCACACATGCACACACATGCACATAATCGCACACACGCACACACGCGCACACACGCACACACACCAAGACAAGAGGGCACAGCCTCTTCCAGATCCCTCCTCGCAAGCGTGTGCTGAGCCCCGCGCGACGCAGCCAGCAGACCTGCTTTTGTTGGCTCTCTGGGGCCGCCGGTGGGGGGGGGCTGGGGTCTCGCTCTCTTTCCCCCCACACAGGGCTGTCTGCACGGGCTTGAAGTGTGAAGGGTGGGAACGGGGGAAACGGCACTTTCTATAAAGTGACCACAACTGCTTTGGGGAGGAAGGAGCGGCAAGAAGGGGGGTGGACTTTTTAAAAATGTGTTTTCCTTAAGCAACCAGAAATTCACAAAATTCAGCTGGGTCTATTTCTATAAAATCCCCAAACGACGTATGTGTTTATTTAACTCAGAGAAGAAACGTCAGCTCCGTTATTTCATGAGCATTTCTGAGATACGAGTCCCTGCGACTGGGCTAAGCTCTCCCCCTTCCCAAGCTTCTGTGAAGCCCGCCGCGTGACCCCTGGGTCGCGCTCCCCGCGTGGTCGTTTATTACAGTCCCGCCGGGAAGGAGGAACCTGCTAAAACAAAGCCCAGCGCAGAGCGGCGGGAGCTGTGTGGGGTAAGTGCTTCGTTGTTCAAATGGAGGTCTCCTGATATCTAGTTTTTATATAAGGGTGACGTTTAAAAATGCATTCTAGTTGTACTGGACTCTGTAGTTTGATACTTAGGACAATTTTCAATTGAGAGAAGTTTTCACCTAAGGCTATTGTTGATCATTACATATTTGTTTAAACATTTACCAGAGTAGATTGGGACAGGATCTGGGGCAGCAGCTGATGAAGTGTGTGAGTATGATTTTCAGTTTTCAAAAAAAGAACTTTAAGAATCACTCGTAAAGTCCTTCCTTTAGGTCAAGAAACCAAAAAAAAAAAAAAAAAAAAAGGTGAAGGTATTTTCCGATAAGGAGAAATAAATCTTAGCGTTTGAACTGAGTGGGACCGACTTTGGTGTTTCATTTTCCCAAGTTAAATATTGCATTTGTAGTACGTTTCTGAACCTGTGACTTAAAGTAATTGTGAGGTCAAGAAACATCCACTGAACAACAAATTCTTATTTCCTCCAGGCAGCTAAATGCGGAAGTGCAGGGAGGAGATTAAAAAAAAACTAGTTCCACAGGAGCAGTGTGGAAATTTCACCCCGCGGAACACTCCTGAGCCGAGCAGTCTGGAGGCACAGGAAACCATACAGATTATAAAGCGCATTACGCGGGGGTCGCGGACAAGGCGCCCAATGTTTTCAAAGTCAGAATTGTTTACATTGCTCATACCTACCACGGAAAATTTACATAACTTTTTCTCGTAAGGATAGGTAACAGATTTTTAAATATTCCACCGAGGTTTCGCCTTACGGCAACTAAGCTGATCTCTCTACCGACCAAGGAGAAGTCAGTGCGGGGGACCAACCCCGAGCACTATCTAATCTCTGCGAATCGGTAACAGACTCCCCCTGACAGACGGCAAGAGAGCACAACACGCACAGAGCAGTCGGAGCGGTCCTTCCCCCTTGATCTAGATCACTTACACCCACAAACACAAGACAACATCTGGATACTGTTTCACAGGCAAGAATAAAGCACTTTTCTTTTTTTGCCCCATCATTAAGCAAAAACCCGTTTTCCACATGCAAACAGCACTTGTAAACTCCCCCAGATAAGCTTGGCCGTCTTGAATGGTTTCAGCGCGTTTGCTAAGAATCCCGGTTTTCCTTACCTTGGGCAGGGAAGGGTTTCAGGGGTGTCTCCCCCGCTCTGCCCGCCCCGGCTCTGACACCCCCTGCCTCTTACCTGCGAGCACCGCGAGACAGGCTCCTGGCTCGAGGTGAGCGGCTGTCGGGGCAAGGACAGGATCCGTCCATGCAGGTCGCCTTGGGAAAGCTAGGTGCTTAGGTTCCCTCCGAATGGAGAAAACTCTCTCCCTGCTCGCTGTCAGTCAAAAACGAGTTGGTACAAGCTTGAGTAGGATTTACCTGAAGGAGCTGAAGAGAGAAAGAAAGAGATTGGAAGAGACTGGGCGGAGGGAGGGAGGGCCTGGAAAGGAGGGAGGGAGGGAAGGAGAGAAAGTGAGGGGGAGAGAGAGAGAGAGAGAGAGAGAGGAGAGTCCACGATGTCAGCAATGTGTCTTAAGGAAACCTACAGACCCGCAGAGAATTCTAATGGACCCCAGTTTTGAGCTTTCCAGACACCTGTATAAAGGAACACTCATGCCCTTTGAAAGAATGCCAGTTACTCTTTGAAGAAATTTCAGCCACTCTTCTCAAAGCCTTTTTAAGGTCCCTTTGCCTAAATAAACTATAAATAAATAACCAGATTATTTTTTCTAACTAACCCTCCTTTACCCCAAGTTCTCTCTCCCTTTCTGCTCTCCCCCCTCCGAATGAACAGTAACGGTTATCCCTGCCCCCAGGAAGAATCAGACAAACCCATGCAGATCATACGTACGTCAAATGCATATCAACAAAGTGCCTCAGGGGAGGACCCGGTGTTCTTTGCTCAGTCCCCTCGTGGCCATGCTGATTTTCCCTGTAGCCTGTTTTCCTCAATCAGAAAGTGTCAAGAAGTTGACAAATGTGGGGAACACCAGGCTCTTCTGGATCTTAGAAGCTGGGATGGGGCACCCGTGTTGGAATCTGGTGTCCAAGGTTTATGCACAGAGTTGGGTGCTTTTATGAGAAATGGGCAGAATGCCATCCTCAAAGCAGAGTCCAATGGGACCTCTCTCAGTCTCTGGAAACAGAAGCAGCGAACTTCCTCCTCGAATGCTGTTGAGTGGCCTCTTTGTGCCAGGCGGCTTCTTGCAGCCATTGTGCCAGTCCAAGCCCCATGTGGGCCACCAACCTTCCCACGGCCAGAGCGGACAGAGACCCCGAAAAGCTCTAAAAGAGAGGATGACCTTCCCACAGGCACTTTCTTCAGCCAGATCCCCTGCCCTGGCCCAAGGTCAACCCCAAGTGGAGCAAAGGCTCTCTGTCACTAAGGAGCCAGCTGATGAGACACACACATGTCCCCTGCACAGGCACCTGGGCCAGGTGGACAAGGCTGCTTTAAATTAGAGGGACCAGCAGGTGACATGGTTTATTGGAAGCAGAAGACATGTCCCCTCCCCTGAGTGCTGGGGTCTGGGGAGGGAGGGGTGAGACCCCCTCATTTCTCCTCCTCTCTCCCTTGACGTGAGGCCCCGCCTGACCTAGGTCATTCCTTTCCTGTTTCCCCGGTGGGAACGGTGTGTCGGTGTCCTTTCCTTTTACTCTCCTCTGTCCCATGAAGCAAGGGTTTCCTCTTCAGCCTGGGAGGACACGGTGACCCCTCAGCACGCTGGCCGCCCAGAGGCTCGGGGCTGGAGAGATGGAAGAAGCCGCACAAGGCTCGGGCTCTTCAGGCTGCTGGTCCTTCTCCAGAGCTGTCGAGTCAGATAGGCCTCAGAGGAGGAGATGGGGAAGGTCCCCTGTAAAACAGGCCAACAGAGGTGGAGGGAGACAAAGAGGGAGAGCCCAGCGTTCAAAACCTGATCCTATCCCGCCTCAGATGGTTTCACAGGCTGTTCCCTCTGCCCCGAGCAGCCTCAGATCTTCATTCTGCCGTCTGGTCCGTTGTCACTGCTCAGGTCTTAGCCCAAATGGTACCTACTCTGGGACATCTTTTGTAAGGTCCTCACCTTATGTGATCCCAATCCAACTCTGTATCTCAACATTCCCTTCTGCTTTGAATGCCACTTAACGCTGTCTAAATTGACTCTTTACCATGCACGATGTGTTCTATTTCAGGGCCCTGCCCCACCTGTCTGGTTCACTGTGTGTCCCTTGGGGGACACCCAACATGTGATAGTCTCTCAAAAAAGTACGTGTCAAGTACATTGAGAAAAGGTTATAAATGGAGGCTATGATTTGTTACTACGGTTGAACTTTAATTCTTATCTTAGTTTTAATTAATATTTGCAGTCTTCCCTTTAATTAGTAAACTAACACTTGAGTCCTCTCCTTCCACTTATAAAGCTCTTTCAATAATGCTATTAATTTGATGCTCAGGCCCAAAAGGCACGATCAGCTGCATTTTAAGGAAGAAGAAGTGAAAACCAGAGAGGGCAAGCGGTTTGCTCAAGTTCACAGAGCTAGAACGAGGTGGGCTGAGGCTCAAAACAGCTCTTCTCACTCGCAGACCATGCATTTTTCATTAGGCCACATTTTTCTCAAATTAGTCTACTGCCGGCATACATATGCATGTGTAGATTCCTTTGAGTATCAAGTCATACACGACATGAATTATAATACTCTGGTAAGTTTTAGTTCTTTCAGGACCGTGCATAGTAGAGCTCACATCCATTCGTAACAGTCTTCACAGTGACGAAAGAAGAAAATTAGTCCCAAGGAGTATGAATTCATGAAAGAATTTAAATGTTAAGCCAATATTCCTCATTTTGGTGACGTTTAACTATTTTCAGTCTTCTTCATTTGGAGATATTCAACAGTTAGATATTGAGGCTGCTGATGCAACAGGATTCACAAAAGGAGGTCAGGCATTACAAATGTGTGACTGAAATGTGGAGAGGTGAGTGGGAAAGTTCTAGAATGAGCATCTATACATCTGTGAGATTTCTGTCACTGAGGACAGACTTTGTTTTACATGTTTTAATAATGGAATGATCTAAGTATTTCTGGAAATTTCTGAGGCTCATGAGGGAAATAGGACAAACGATTAATCTGAACAAAAAATATTGTGTCACTCAGTCTTGAACTCGTTCACTTCGCAGCCTGATTCTAAGGAGTAGGGTCCGGAATCCACCATATAAGTTTACTTCAAATAGCACAGTTCATCATTTTGTAATGGAAGATGGTCAATGTTGTTGGTCTTGTAGCCTAAAATAAAAAACAAGCATGAATGACTACTCAATAAATTTCCCTCCTTCTTTCCTTTTTTTCTTCCCAGTTAATGGAAAGAAAATTCTTGCACTTGTCAAATTGAAATATAATATATATCTAAAGTCTGGATTTTTACCCAAAGTTCTAAAACGATGTATGAAAACTGGGCAGAAAATATGACAGGAACTAGCTTTTTCAAGGGAGCCATTTCCCAAGAATAATTTCCAAAAAAGAAAAAAAAAGGCTGTAGTGCATCCAATCCCATCTTGGCTTGAATCGAGGCATAAAAAGCTTTGAAGTGTGATGAGAGGGAATAAAAATACATTTTTACCTTTGAATAGATCTACTTAAGTTCGGTTAGATATAGAACTATTTGGGGGGGGGGTAATGTCAGTTTTTAAAACTTTATCAAAGCCTCCTATGACCCTCACCAACTTAAAAAGTCCTCCACAGGCCAGGCAGGATTTGGTCATGCGCCTGCAGTTTGCTCCCACCATCCCTGTCCTGGAGGTATGTAAAATGTCCCCTTGGAACATAAGTGAGCCATGGAGAACAGAGGATGTCCATTTCAATCCTATCAAGACTCTGCAGGCCAGAGACGGGGACCTGCCTGCCTTTGGCCTGACCAGACAGAACCTTATCTTAGGAAGCCACAAAGTTGAAATCTCCTCTTGGAGTAGGTGTTCTAGAAGCAGATGTTGAGACAAACATTCATGTGCAATTAATTAAAGAAGTGCTCCTGGGAAGGATTCGGAGAAAAGTAGGGGAAGCAAGTCAGGGAGAGAGGAAGTCAAGAAAGAGTGTGGTTTTAGGCCAAGGCCATTCCCTGCCTGATTCTGGAGAGAGTTCTGGAGTGAAAAATAGCATTTTAGGTAAGGGAGTTGGGCTTTTGCTCTTGGCCAGTCAGCCTTTGCTAAGAGTAGAAGGGGTGATGGGCATACGATCTCCCAAGTGCTCTGGCTTTCTGCATCCGCCTTAGGCAGCCTTAGGGAGCTGCTAGTAGGGGCTGCAGGCCATCAGAAGTAATACACGTGGTAGCATAGAAATGGGCACCAGCCCCCAGAAGTGGCGAAGGGGATCCCAGGGAATCTGAGCGGATCACCAGTAGCATTGGCTACAGTCGCTAATCCTGTGAGGGCTGGAATGATTCCTTTCCTCACTGTGGCCCCTCACTCCCTCAACACCCCCACCCCCTTCCTCCACTGCATCACATTCCCAATCAAACTAAAATTGGGAATCTCGGCACCAAATTTTGGAATTTGATGTAAGATGCACATGCTCAGTCTTAGCTCCTTCCTCCCCCCACCCAACAGCTCCCCCACCCCACATCCCTCTTCGCGGTGGGCTCTGAGCAAGAGGGAAACTTTCACTAACAGTTATGTTCAGAGAGAAAGCAAAGAGAGTCACAGGGGTGAGGTGAGAGCTCAAAGGAACCTAGAGATCGCCAGGCCGAGATTTTTATGTTTCTGTTTAAGACACTGAAGACCAAAGAGTGGCTTTCCCCGTGGCCACAGGGCCTGGACCTCAGGATCTACATAGAGCAATACCTCACCCAAGGCTCTCACACGCCACGCTGTCCTATGGCAGTCCCTGCGTTTACACGTTTGTACGCACATGAGTTACTCAAGTGGCAGAAACCTACACTCAAGTTTCATTGGTGTAGAAAGAGCTGCGGGTGTCCGTTTGGGGCTGTCAGAATGCGACAAACCGCTGCTCTGCTCACTCTCTCCCTTGGGCTTGGCTGAGGGGCTCCGAGGCTGAATCTGATAAAGTTTGAGTAGAACAATAACAATAATTACTCCAGTGACTCAAGCCTGAGAAGCCTGGTAGTGGCTACTGCACCAGATTAGGCTGGAAGCAGAAAAGTGTCCCAGGCATTTAACTCAAAGTGGAAGCAGATGCCGCCAGCCCCGTCCCCAGAGCTCCCGGTGCTTGAATTCTCTCCCTCTTTGCTCCTTCCCATAGGAAGCCTTATGGCCCAAGCAAGAGCCCTGCTGCGTTAACCGTCTCCTGTTCTCGGCCTGCCCCCACTCAGAACTCATAAGCCACTTAATTTTTTTTCCTAACTAAAGATTCAGCCAGGTAGTGATAAAGATAAATGAGTGTGTGGTAAATGTGGGGCCCTTCTGTTGACTACAGAATCATGACCACATGCCGAGTTTTAGGGCAGTATCCCGAGAGAAAGGAATGTGGCTGTTTTGTGTTCTGCAAAAGACCTGAGACATTTTGAAATTATCAACAACAATAAAAAAAAAAAATTGAAAAAGAGCTTAAGAGGCCAACTCTTCAAGTCATAAGGGCCAGCACTGAACAAATAAGGTCAAGTAAAGGTCTTCCCATAAACCTAATAGGAAAGCTGGCCTGTGGGTGAGCTGGCTTTTACAAGTTTCCTAGACCTGGTGACAAGGCCAGTTACTCCTGTTTGGCTAACAGAAGACCCCTTGTCAAGAAAAGGCAAATAGCTCTGGCTAAACTCCTTAAAAGTTTGTTAAGGGCCCTGGCCGGGAGCTCAGCTGGTTAGAGCACCATCCCGATACGCCAAGGTTGCTGGCTTGATCCCAGGTCAGGGCACACACAAGCGTCAGCCAACGGACGTATAAGTAAGTGGAGCAGCAAATCAATCTCTCTCCCTTCCTCTCTCTCTCTCTAAAATCAATTTTTAAAACTTTGTTATGTTCTTGAACAACACCTCCCCACCTCTCCACGTTCTGTCCTTCTTCACCAAGTCCCATCAAACGGTCCCCTCCCTACAAGCCTCACTTATTCAGACATTTCTCTCCATGGTATTTTGGTCTCTGAGCACAGGTAGGGTCTCTTTCCCACTTTTCCCAAGTTCAAAATCTGGCCTCTGGCCCAGCCCATTGGATGCACATTGGATGTTTTGTGGCCCTTTGTTGGCTTAGCAATTAGTGACATGACTACGCTGTTAACGCTCTCTTTCGTAACGTTCTCAGTCACTTCCCTGTGAACCCATGTAATCTCGATCTCTGAAAACCACAAAGAAAAACATGGTTGAAACCCCGATTCTGCATTAGTACCCCCGTTTCTACACAGAAGGAGAGCCTTGGAGAATTCTCAGGACTCATCTTAGGTACTTACTATAAGCAGAACTGAGTAAACAACTAGGTTTTTTACTTTGGGATCTTTTCCATTGCAAAATTGTACCTTTTTGCCAAATATCCTAGTAAGTGTGGAAAAACTGAGCAATTCGAATTGGCTAAATTATGTAAAGTGAGAGATCTCAGCCTAGTTGTGATAAATTCTAAAGGACTTCACACTGAATATAGAGTAGCTACAGAAAGAGGGTATTGGGGGCCTCAAAACCTCGGCTATACACCCATCTGCTCCTAATCACCTTAGCAAAGGGGAGGTGCTAATTGGCAACCTTGCTTGGAGAAGTTGCAGAAATGGGCATTTTGTACCCAGAGCTACACAAATTTATTCAACAACAACAACAACAAAAACTGGACTCAAAAGGAAAGCTGTCTACGGTCATTCTTGCTCTACCGTCGCATGTCACCTCATCAAGTACACGTGTACAGACTGCTCGGTTGCCAGCAGAACAAACAGATGATAAAGAATGCCAATTAAAGGATTTTTTTTTCTTGCTGTTTTCCTCTCTGATGGTCCAACCTAAAGAACGGAAGCTGGAGAATTAGGAGGCAGGTCTGGGCACCTGAAACCAAAGTCATACAACCCTTGACTTCCCTGACGCTCGCTCGACATCGCCCAGCCAGGCTGGAAATGGAGCCTCTGGATTTTCTTTACTCCCCTGACAAGCAGCCCTGGTTTTCACCTTCACGCATTGATCCTTGGCCACGCGCCGGAGAGCGTTTTCTCTCAGTCACGTGCCTGTCCCTCTAGCTTTGGTTCGCCACGGCGGTCACCCCAGCCCAGAGCGGGTGTGGACTTGGGACTGCTCTTCTCCAAACTTCTGTCGCTGGAGAGCCTCTGCTGATCACTGGCAACCCTCCTTAACACTCTTCCCTTCGGAACCCTGCGCGGACCTCACAGGCGGCCTGGTTCCGAAGAGGCAGCTTTGAGGGTCGGCAGCGGGCAGGGAACGGTGTCACCAGGGGAGGTGCCCACCCACAGAGCGCTGCAGGATCGGCTCAGACGCACGCCTACCTCTTGGGCAAACATTGTTATGTTCTGTTTTTCCAATTGCTCAGTGGTTTATCTTAAGTCAATTCTCACATCGCAGCGTGGAGACCCACAGAAAAAATGAACCTGAACTGTAACCCTTGCCTCAGATCCCCAAATCATTTTATTATTTCTTTCTGGTAAAGGGGACAGTGTAATGGGGAGGGGGGAGCACACGCTTCGTCCCAGGTAGTGGTGGATTCGATTCTAGAATGGCTGTGCCCCAGCTGCGTGCCCTGGGCGTGACATGGTTTTCTCTGAGCTGGTTTTCGCACTGGTGAACTGAGGGAAGAGACTCCCTCTCAGGGCCCTTATGCAGTTTAGATGAGGAAGGGCGTGGGACGTGTCCTGCCCCACGAGGGTTGAGAGGGCATCAGGGAGTGGAGCTCCGCAGCAAAGGTGGCCAGCGTCAGGACACTCCTGCGGCCGCTGTGCTTGGCCACTGCCACAGGATCCTTGTTGTGCCTAAACTCCCACCCAGGCAGGTGTCGCTCTCCGGACCGCTCTCCTCTCTCCCTTGCCTCTGAGCTGAGGGGCAGGTAGGCTGGGTCCTCGGCCCGCCTGATGGGCCGGGTCTGCACTGGCTCGTGCGCGGGGACCCTGAGCTTCCGACGGTTCGCACCCACTGGAGACCAGAGGTGCTGCTGTTGCTCCCGAGGACAGGCTGCCGGTCGCCTCCCTCCCTCCGCTTCTTTTATCTCGAGCCACTTGAGTAGTCAAACAGTTTGGGTTACGGGCATAAATAGAATCTAATTAGATTGTTCCTAGGAAACCGAGTGAGAGGGGCCCCTTCCCCGCAGTGCCTGGCGTCGCAGCGATAAGCCGCAAGGTTAAAGCCACTCCGCTAAGCCTCGTGTCCTGACTTTCATGGGACGTTCATATCCCCAGCAATCGAGCGGGAGGCTCTATCTCCGTCCTGGTTATAGAACCTAAAAAAGTCTTCGGCGCTGCTCAGACACCCCCGTTCTTCCTTTCCCGTTGCAGTGCTGACCCCCGGCCTTGAAGCAGGTGCAGACGTGACCAACTGCCGGAGTGCGCAGCGTGCAGAGACAAGGGGGGTGCTCTTGGCGGTGCCCAGGGACGGATGTGCTCTTGCTGGCGATAAGGGTGCAGAGAAAGCGCCCCCTGAATTGTAGAAGCCATTCGGGCCACGTCAACATGGGCCCAGTTTGGAAGCGAGGACGTCTGTCAGTTGGCTGAGCCCTGGAGATGGAATTTTAGTTAAGAAGGAGCCTGCGTCAGCAAGATTCTTTCCAGGGTTTGTTAGGCGCTGGGTTTCTTCCTCGGGCTGCAGCGAGGGGTGGCAGGTAAGGGGAGCTTCTTTCCACAGCTGCACATGCTAAAGCACGTGTGTGCGCATGAGGAACACGGGAGAACATGGGACCTAGGCACCAGATGAAACCAAAATGACAACTGCAATCAGAAGCCCACTTGCCATCAGAAGTTTACCTTTACAAGTGGCTCCAAAGAACTGTGACTATACACAGTGACAGCGTTTTCTTTTCTCTCCAGTGTTTTATAAACGCAACCCATCCATCCACCCACCCACCCATGCATCTTTCATTTTCTGGTTTTATTCTGTGACTTTGCCTTTTTTCTTAAAATTGAGGTTCAGGATAACTTCCAACCTTAAAAGTCTCCTGTCAGAAGGGCCAAGTTCAAGTTTGGTTCTCAAACATGCTGTTTGTGGACAGCAAATCCCAGATGTTAAATTTGCAGAGTGGGCCTGGTACGGCCCGGCTGGTAGATAACTAGGCAAATACATGTCCCTTTAACCCAGACACATACACACCACATTGACTAGGCAGCAAGTGTGTGGCCACAATCAGGACAACATCAAGCAGAACTTACCTCCTAGAGGTTATATCAAAATTCAGCCTGTTTTGTAATATATTTCCTCTTTATTTATTTTTTTAATTGAAATAGAGCATTGGAGAGACTCATGCTTTGCCTAAATGTTTAACCTTGATTTTAACCAAGGTTTCAACAACACTCCCTCCGGGTCAGCAGAGCTCATCTCTTGACCCCCAGCAGACAGTGAGGACTATGGAAATATCCTCTCCCCTCACACGAGCTGCTGGGAATCCAAAGGAAATCAAAGGCAGCCCTGGAATTTTTCTCTTTGGCCTGCGTTCTGCAGAAAGGTTCCTCCCAGTATTTGTCTTCCTTGTACACCAACAGTAACCAATACTCCTGGGTCTGATTGGACTTGGCAATGCAAGGAAACTCGAGTGAGCTCACCATTTCGAGAAAAATCAGGACTTTATTAGTGGGCTTGGTTCTTACTCTCAGGCCATTCAACAAGGAAACGAAACTCTGGCCCAGACACGCTACTTATTTTAGTTCTATTAATAACAACTGTCATTTGTTAAAGGCTTACCGTGGGTCGGAACTTTGATTTAAGTGTCTTCTGCCCATTGCCTTGTTTAATTATTATGAATTATTAAATTTACTACCGTACTAATAAATCAGTGTCTTTGAGATAGGGATGCTTTTTCCTACTTCCTAGGTGAGAAAACTACGTTTCAGATTAAGTCCAAGTTCAAACAGCTAGTGAGTTGAAGAACAGAGGTTCAAATCTTGGTCTCACTTCAAAGTCCACACACGGAATCACTGAACTTTACAGCCACCCTTGAATTCACAGCCCATGTGGGTCACCCCAGGGTTAATGGAGGTGCCTTGACCAACCACCCCGTGAAGGCGGCTGACGTGGCCAAAAATGAACACATGCACCACAACCAAGTCCTGTCTGGTTTTCAGCTGGAGGCACCTTTCCTCATCTTTAAAAACATGAATGGAAGTATCTAGAAGGTGATCTCCCAGCCTGGTTTCAAATGCAGCCTCCTGAGAAGGTTCCCAGGCAAAAGGATTCTGAGGCAGCTGGGAGCCTCCTTTACTTCTTTCCAGTATCTTTAGCCTTGTGACAACAGTAAAGCAGAGCTGTGTGGACCCCAAATACAGAATCACCGAGAGAGACTTTTTAAGTGGTCAAGTGATTCTGATGTATGTGGTCTGGGTGAGTGAGGCTTGGACGTCAATATTGTGTTTAAGTCCTGAGATAATTTGGTTTTGTTTATTAACCGTATTGGGGTGACATTGGTTAATAAAACTCTATAGGTTTCAAGTGTACAATTCCATAATACATCAACCGTATATTGCATTGTGTGCCCACCACCCAAAGTCAAATCTCCTGCCACCATATACTCGGCCCCCTCGACCCTTTGCTACCCCCCACCTCCTTTCCTCTGGTAACCACCATACTGTTCTCTGTGTCTATGAGTTTTTGTTTGTTTGTCTTGTTTGTTCTACCCCAAATTTTTGAAAACATTTATTTGCAAAGACACACACACCGCTATGTTCATTATAGTATTGTTCACAGTGACCGAGACATGGAAACAACCAGAGCGTCCTTCGATAGATGTTTGGACAAAGAAGATGTGGGACACGTACACAGTGGAGTACTACTCAGCCATGAGAAAGGGGGAAATGCTGCCATTTGCGACAACGTGGGTGGATCTTGAAAATATCATGCTGAGTGAAATAAGTCAGACAGAAAGAGTCTTGACATGACTGGAATGAAGGCAGGGTTGAGAACCACAGAGGTGGACATGGAGAGAGGACATTAGGAACAAAATCAGGATGAGGGAAACAGATTTCGAGCCAGGCCTCCAGCCCTTCCCCCCTTCCCAGTGAGCCTCCCTTCTCACCCCCTCCTGTTCTCAGACCCTGTGATGACGGCGCCTGTAGAAACGTCCTGTGGTCACAGAAGTCCGTGCCTTTCTCTGCACATCACGGATGAGTCACCAACCCCAAAAAGAGCATCTTAGACCCACACGTCCATGTGGTCGTCTGCCTCAGGATGTGTCCAGTTCTCTTAGCCGGCCCTTTGGTCTGCTCCCAGTTCACAACTCTGTTACTTTGATGACCTCTCATTAAGAAGAAAAGAGGCTGTTCTGAGTCCTGGCTACCTACTGTTTCCCATTAGTTCTGCAGAATTAATACCTGAAAAGTTACATCAGGACGAACCCCTAGTGTCTCATTGGCTGCAGTGCTTTGCCCCAGGGCCTGGGGAGAGACACAGTATTCCAGGGGTCAAAGGAAAATGTTCCCCTTTGCCCCGATTCCTTAAGTCACAGGGACCCTCAGAGTGAGCGGAGACTGGGGTGGAACCGGCGATGAAGATCTTTCTGGTTGGGACTTAGAGGAGGTAGTTGGAGACCAGAGCTTGCTGGGTGGATCCTGCCAGGGGAGTCAGCCTTCCTTTGGTGACAATCTCCGACCCGCTCCAGGTCAGATGCTGGCAGCAGGCAGTGTTTGGGTAAAGGGAAGGCACAGCTATGTGGAAGCTGGTTTGATAACTGCCAAATGGGAGAGGACAATAGCTCTATATTCAGGTTCTAAGGCCCCGCTCAGGTCGGGTTTCTGCGCCCAGCCTGAAATGTGGACTCCTCTCTGTTTCCTTGGTATTTTTAGACTCTCAACTAAGGGACCAAAGTCCATCCCTTTGCCCTCACTTGGATACAACTCATATACAAAGATTAGCTGGTATTAGGCCTCGGGGGAATGAAGGAGGGACAATCTGGTTTATGTTACATATTGATCCCTCCTCCAAACACATCTAGTGTGGTACAGTCCTTCCTTTCCCTCTTCCAGAGGCTAGTGGGTGAGAAACTAGTTTAACCACAAAGAGCTTAGTGAGCTGGCGCTGGAAGCTGTCTCAGGTTCAGTTTATGTAAACAACATGGTCACCAAGTCAGAATATCATTCTTTTTAAAAGGAAGACAGAAGGAAAGGCAGTGTCCCGGTCCATCTAAGTGGGTTAGGGTTTATATAATCTACAATGAAGTAAGGACTCCAGCTCGGGAGTCATCTAGCAAGTCTTCGTTCAAGCAAACAGCAACAATAGGAAGGAAACTAAAAGGAGTTCAGTGCTGAAATGCAGCTTACGTCTAATCTGAAATGCAAGAGAACCCAACAGTTTGTTTTCAGGAATGGTTACTTTACATCACTCATGGCCAAGCATAGGGGTCGCAAACTACGGCCGGCAGGTCAAATCCTCCCAACACCTGTTTTCATAAATAAAAATGTATTGCAACCCAGCCATGCCCATTTGTATACAAGCTGTTTATGGCTCTTTTTGTGGTAAAATGGTAGAGGTGTACAGCTGTGACAAAGTACAGCCTGCAAAGCTGAAAACGCTTACTATCTGGCCTTTGTCAGAGAAAGCTTGCCAACCCTTGACCCAGATCAAATACTCTAAAATGGGTCATTTGAAACAACCTTCCTAGTTTCAGCAAGTAGAGGCGCTCCCCAGAAGAGGAAAAAAAAAAGTCTCTTTCCAACAAACAATTATTGAGCACCCAGCGCAAGGCTCATCCTGTGACTATCAGAGAAAAAGATGCGTATTTTATAACCCTGCCCTTAAGAAAATGATAGCCTAGCAGGAAGAAGACAAATAGTTCTAAATAATTATAGCTTGAAAAACCATCCAAAAATCTTAACTTTTAAAAAATTTAGCCCAAATCTCAATAATCAGAGAGAAAGTCCAATGACAGGGCAGAGGTCACGGAGCCAGGTGAAGAGGCAGAGAGTTGAATCCCTGCCGCCTGCTCCTCCTGTACAACGCACCCTTTGGCTTTATAATTTTACTTATTCGATAGGCACCAAGTTGAATCAAGCATCTACTAAGGGCCAGACACTCTTCTACGGGCTGGGGAGGCCCCCTGCCCCACTCAGTCGAGCTTCTAGCTCCCTCTCTCTTTGCCTTGACCTCCTAAGTCAGCATGTAGATGTGCAATGTGTCAGGTGGGAATGGATGCTGGAGAAAAGAAAGCAGGTGAGGGCGAGGGGACTTCATGAGGTGGACAGGAGGCCAGGAAGATGTCATTGATGAGACGACTTTTGGACAGAGGCCTGGAGGGATGGAGGAATTAGCCAAGGAGAAAGAAAGAGCTTAGCAGGGGCAGGTCTAGAGAAGAGAAGGTGCTGGGCATGGGGTAGGAGAGGTGTGTGGGTGAGGGCCTGAGGGAAGACATCTCGTAGGGCTTCTCAGGCTGTTGTAAGAACTTGAAATGAGGCTACTTGGGGCATTTAAAATGGTTCAAGTGTTGCATGAGGCCCTCCCTCTCTCTTCAAGCTTCTTGCCCTGGGTGTGTGGATGTGGGAAAGGGGGTCTTTTCCACACACAGCCCCATATGACCTCCTGGCGCTCAGGCAACCCCCAGGTCACTGTCATTGTGGCCGAAGCAAACACCAGAGAGCAGCAGCAGGGCCAACGTGAATTTAGGACCAACTCTGAGTCAATCTGGGGAGCGCATGACCCCACCTCGCTGGCTCCCTCATCACATTTTCTGTTTGGGTAAATGACCAAGAGAGTGTGAAAAACACACCATTCAAGTCTTGCCTGCATAAAACAAATGACCATGGGGTAGAGCTGACGAGAGCCCAGAAGGACGGACATGGCTCAGGGTACTCATGCTCTCATTAAGGACAATCCCTCCCTGGACAGAAGAAAGGGGTTTATCACACCCTGACCCTGGGTCTATGTGGACAAGAGGACATAAAGAGAGTAAGTCACTCTTGAAAAGTTTAGACGAGAAAACAAGGAAGGGTGGAAATCCCATGTTGCACCAATAGTGTGTTTTGCCCCAATGAGTTTGTTTGTCCAAGATGAAAATTCCCCTGAGCTGCCCAGCTCCCTCCATTCGCCAGGGGACGGGGGGTTCACCGGCTTCACTGCCGAGGATGTGGGCTCACACGTGCTGCCCACCGGCATTTGAACTCCGGTACCCCAACCTGCGGCGGGACATCTGGAACAAAATCTGTGTCCCACTGCTCAGGAAGGTCACCTGGCTTCCTTGCACTTGGGGAAACTGCAAACCTGAACATTCTCAGGAAGAAAAACATGTCTTACCAAAGCGCAAACCAGACACTTGGCACCCACGCTCCGTGACGCAGGGCTCCCCGACTGGCAGGAAAACCGCAGTAAAGAATGGATTATGCTGCTAGGACACATTCCACGGGCTGTCCAAGGCTATTTTTATTTTACAATAAGGTACAAGTTGTTCCATGATGCTGTTGGTCCTGGACTTTTTGAAAAGCATACTTGCATATTTGTTAACCCCAGTAACTCACAGGGAATCTGTCAATAATGTGAACAAATGAACTAAATGGGGGGGGGGGGTCATTAAATTCAATAGCAATTATAACACACACACACATGCCGTTTTTATTGCAACACTGATGAGGGCTGGTGCCACCTGTTGACGGAAATCTTTCACGGGCGATGGGCATTTGGAGGAAATGAGCCCAGGAAAACAGCCTCACACACCGCACGCCTGTATTTTTCCGCCTTTCCTTTCTCGTTTAAGAGAATTCCGTTGTGAAAGCAGCGCTTGGTCAGTGTCATTTGGTCAAGAAGTGGTCTAAATCCTCTAGTAGAGCATTCCAAGAGCTTTACCCGGAAGAAAATAGATGTTCCTGTTTTAACTCAGACGCCGTAAAAATGAAAATTGTTTCGGAAGAAGGAATGGCTTCCCTGGACCTGACGGATAGTCACCGACGCGGGTGCGTCCTGAGAGCAGCTCTCCGCCCGCCTCCGAAGGGAAGCAGCGGGGCCCGGGGCTCACGCTCACGGCAAACTCGCTCCTCAGCCTCCCCGCACCGTGGCCGCGTGTGCTTGCCCGGGCTTCAGGGCACCCCAACCAGCTCCAGCCAGGAAAGGGGGCTCACCCCCAGCCATTCGGCCCTGGAGAGAAGGCCCAGCCTGGGCGAGCTCGGAGGACTCCCCGCTCTTTCCATTGCTTGCTGATTCTGCAAAATCTAGGGGTCAAGAGAGGGTTAGCCACACGCCAGGCCGCGGCGGGAGTCGGCATTTCTTGATGGCCATTAAGAAAGGGGGGGACAGTAATAAAGCGGACTTTATCACCGCGGTCCTTGGAGAAGCAAGGGTATGGGAGGTAGAAGCGACCTCCCCCAGTAAATTTAGGTGATCAATCCAACTGCTCACAACAAAGAGAAGGACCGGGAAGGGCATCCCAGAACCAGAGCTCGGCCGGGGGCTGCAGTTAACATGACGCTCACATATGCAAATTGACACCTCATAAGAAAACATAAATAAACCAAGATGCTTGTTCTAATTTTTTTACCGTCAATTTTGCTGACAAGATTAGGAGGCTTGAGCCAAACATCTGCATCAAATGATAAAGTCACGGCAAAAAATGTCCTTTTTCCACTGTCAGGCAGTCACAGCAGAGCAGACACGTGGCGCAGTCGTCTGCTTTCACTTAAAGTGGGGAGCAGGGTCCCGGCGGGTCCCCCACGCGGGAGCGGCCGCGGTTGCATTTCCCCGGGGACCCTCATTTGTGTTTGGAGGCAGGGCTGGAGGAGCTGACTGCTTCCATAACTGTGGTTTGCTCGTTGGCCTGCAAAGATCTGCACCTCTCTGCTGTGCCCCATTCATTGTTTAACTATTATTTTTATTTAGCTTTTATAGGGTACCAAAAATGTGGTTGGCGTTAGGTAGCTTTTCTGCCTTTCCAGCTAGAATGGAAATTATTATTTTAAGCTCCTTAAAAGAAAAAGAAAGGGGGCGGGAGGGAGGAGAGAAAAAAATAAAAATAAATCAGGACCCCAAAGGAAGTTTCTCCCAACTCACATTCAGATTGCTCGCCAGTGAAGTCTGGTGGGTTGCCCAGGGACTCTCTGGGGAAGCTGGGTGCTTTGCTGGGGGCCCTTGGGGGCTCCTGCATTTGAGGTACTTTCAGACTTGGTGTCACTGTGACCTTGGGCTGACTGAGCAATGGTTACAAATGTCAACGTTGAAAGGTAAATGTCAAATCAGAGAGACTGCTGGTTGAAGCCTCAGTAGTAAGTGTGGAGATGCCTCCAGAAACATCTGGCTCCCAGAAAAACTGGAACCAAACCAAAAACACTAGTTCTGGACCCTTCCCCACCAGCTCCATGTAGATAGGACTTTACTTGCTCCTGCGACAGCCCTCCAGGGAGCACAGCTTCTGTGGTCCAGGGGAAAGCGGCCGGTTCCTGCAAGGTGACCTTTATGCAGAAACTCCCCAGATGTTCACTGTCGTATCTGCCAACCTACCGGTAAGGTGTTTTTTGTTTGTTTGTTAATATGTTTCTATTGATTTTTTTAGAGAGAGAGAGAAACATTGATCAGTTGCCTCTCACATGCACCCTGACCGGTGATCAAGCCCACAACCTGGGTCAACGCCCAACCAACTGAGCCACACTGGCCAGGGCTGGTAAGGTTTTAATTTACACACCTTCCCAATCGACTTGCCTCCCAATTGCAGGGTCATTTTTAACCAGGGAGCAACCTCTGAGTACAAAAACACTTTGTGAGGGAAGTACAGGTAAAAGAAACGCAGAGAATTAAAAAGGAGAAACACTTTCTCCGATAGTCTTATTTTCCCCCACCAGGCCCTCGACCACAGTATTGGAACCCGCTTTTATCCAATCATTCTCTCTCTCCCTTCTTCTCCTTCCACGGGGAAAGAGTTCTTCCTCTTACGGATAATCTTTCAGAGGCTGTCCCTCCTAGGGTTTAAACTGTTCCAGCCCCCAATCTGGAAGTTAGAATTAGGCTGGTGTTTTTAAAACATGTGTGTTCATTCTGTCTTTGTAATTAACAGAGGGGTATATGGCCCTGGCTGGCGTGGCTCAGTGGTTAGAGTGTCAGCCCATGCACCAAACGGCCACGGGTTCGATTCCTGGTCAAGAGCACCTACCTGGGTTGCAGCTTTGATCCCTGGCCCAGGGCAGGGCTCATGCAGGAGGCAACCAACTGTGTCTCTCTCACATCGATGTTTCTCTCTCTCTCTCTCTCTCTCTCTCCCCCATTCCCCCCTCCCTTCCACTGTCTCTAAAAATCAGTGGAAAAAATATCCACAACAACTAAAAGCCTAATACAGGCTTTAGGAGGCCTGTATTATACGTGAGCACACGCTCTGGGGCCTGCTATGGCCCCAAGAATAGCTCTTAGCTCTTCTCATAGTTTCCCTGTTGCTCCCATGCGCCTTGGAAAGGCCCCGTTACTGCAGCTCCCTGGGCCTGGTCGTCTGCCAAAAGCGAGCCCAGTGCCTGAGCACCGCGGACCCTGCCGGACAGCCAAGGTCAGCGCTCGTGTCACATGAGGAGGAGCAGCCCGAGCTCCACATTTCCCGCCCTTGCACCTGCCTCGTGCCGTTAGGCGGCCTAAGGAGCAGCCGTCGGAGGAAAGGGCCCCCGCACTGGGCGCCCGTGCTTGCCTCGGGAGGTGCCGGGTGCGAGGGGAGGGGAGCACGGGCTTCCTCCCTCGGCCCCCGGCGAAGGTTATTGCCAGAGTACGAACTGTCATAAAGAGGACAACAGGGGTCTTCTAATGAAATTAGAATTTGACCTGCTGAACATTTAAATTGTGCAAACTTTTGGTGTGTCTATATTTTTGCAAATGGACGCAAGGAGCCAGCGCAGGGGATGAAGGCAAGTCGTGGGAGCCGGGTACAGGAAACAGCAAAGCCGGCTCCACGCTCACTGCCCTCAGTCAGCCGAGCAGGGGGTCCCCCGACCTGCTGGGAAATGCAGAAGGGGGGCGGCTGGGATGCGCTTCCTGGCCTGCGACCTCTCCCGGGGAGCACTGTGATGAAACAGCACGGCACTTATTTTCTGAAGAAATGAATGAATTAGAAGTTTATGGGCCAAGGAAAGCAATAATGCAATTGCAGAATAGAAGGATTAACACAGTCCATATCATTTCTTTAGAAAAATGACACACTTATTCCAGAGAAAATCACCTCTGGAGGTCACAGAGACCCAAGTAGTGTATGTTCGTATTTCTTTGTTGTCAGTAAACGCTAACAAACTACTTCCAGAGCTCCGATGTCCTCATGGCTCGAGGGGTGCAGTGCTTTAAAGTCGATTTAAGTACTCAGTACCTTATTCTTTTTGATAGTCCACATTTCAAAGGCAAAACGCTAAGCGTTCACACTGCTGACAGAAGAAAAGTGCCCTCAACCCCCCGGCCAGGCTCTCATCACAGCACTGCCTGGGGGTGCCCATGCCTTCTCCCCCGGGGGTAACAAATAACCCCCAATTCTGGCTCAACTCTGGGCAAAAGAAGAGAGAGTGTAGTCAAGACGTGAAGCAGTTGGTTGAAGGATTTTCTAAAAAACGATGGCAAAAAGGAAAGGAGGAAAGTCTTATCTACTTCAAGAAAGGCCCCCGGAAAGAGCTCCTGTGTCCAAAAAGCTATTAAACCTACTGATACCGCTCACGGGCCGCACTGATTTTCCTTGCTCTCGGCTGAACCCCCGGGAAGCTCCCTTCGGCAGCTGTGCGGACGTCACGCTCTGTTTGCGCAGGGAAAGGGCTCTCGCAGGGCAGGGCGCCCAACCTGCCCGACGGGTGTTGCCTCCACCTGGATGGCTTGGTCATGAGTCAGAAACACTTCTGATGCCAGCTCTGCATTTCATCTCTTCCTTGGACTTGTCTGACTCAGGATGCTGAACCAGTTTTAAAAACGCAGGAACATAAAACATTGTGAGAAGCATTTGCTCGTTTCTTAGCGTCCCAAAATAGCAGATGCCTTTGTGCATAAACTCATGCTTACCAAGCCCTGTGATAATACCAGTGACAGCACGCGGGCTGGGCCTCCATGGCCACAGGAATATCAGACACTGAAGCAGCCGTCGTAGTTTCTGTGCATCAGTGTCCTGTTCTAGAAAGGGCTCCCGGCGGCGAAACTCTCCCTAAGAACCTGGAGAGGATCTTTAGACCCAGCCTTGGTCGTCCCTTTGAGCGGGTTCCAAAGCCATGAAGCCCCTTGATAGCTGTAGCCGTATCTTGCTAGAAAGGAATGGTTTCATTTGAGTGTTTCTCTATAAGGAACCCAGGCTGCAGCAACTAATCACTGTACTATATTGTATAGGACTTTTATTCAAAATATGATTCAGGGCTTACCCCATATACAAATGTAAGATATCTGACAATAGCAGCATAAAGGAGGTGGGGGGAACAAAGCCATGTTGGAGCGAGGAGATGATGCCAAATGGTAACTTGATTCTACAGGAACAAATAAAGAGAAGCAAAGTGAAAAATAGCATTGACACACCGGTCTTTAGGCATATAAGACCCTTCCCTCTCTCAGCTTCGATATGACAGAAAAACACACAAGTGATAAAAGAAAAAAAAAATCGATAACCTGTGACTTACCAAAATTAAGAATGTTTATGCTGCAAGTGATGCCGTCAAGAAAGTGGACAGGCCACGGAACGAGAAAACATTTGCAAATTATTTATCTGATAAAGGACTTGTGACTGATAAAACGTGTTTAACAACTCAATAATAAAAATATAAATAAGTTAACCCTAGCCAATTTGGCTCAGTGGTTAGTGTGTCGGCCCGTGGACTGAAGGGTCCTGGGTTCGATTCCAACCAAGGCATGTACCTCGGGTGCAGGCCCCATCCCCCGCCCCAGTCGGTGGGAGAGCGGGAGGCAACCAATCCATGTGTCTCTCTCACATCGGTGTTTCTCTCTCTCTCTCTTCCTTCCACTCTCTCTGAAAATCAATGGAAAAAATAGCCTCAAGTGAGGATAAATATATATCTATACACATATATATACAAAAATAAGTTAAAAACAGGTGACTGATCTGAAGAGATGTTTCTTAAAGATGATAAACAGACTGATCAATAGAAGCATGGAAAGATGCTCCACATCATTAGCCGCCTGGGAAATGCAAATCAACACCACAGTGAGATGCCATTTCACACCCGCTAGGATAATTGTAATGAAAAGACAGATGATGGGGACATGGAAATATTAGACCTTCATACATTATTGGTGGTAATTTAAAGTGGGTGAACTATTTTGGAAAACAGTTTGCCAAGTCCTCAAAATGTAAAACATGGAGTTATGTGATATAGTAATTCTATTCCTGGATGCATACCCAAGAGGAATGAAAATATACATTCACGCAAAAACTTGTACATGAATGTTCATAGCAGCACATTTCGAAATAACCCAAAAGTGGAAACAACCCAAATGCTCATTAACTGATGAATGCATAAAGAAGATTTCGTTTATTTATATACCAAATTATTCATCAATAAAAGGGAATGAAGTACTGATGTATACCACGACATGAATGAACCCTGAAAACATTATGCTAAGTGAAAAAAGCCAGACACCAAAGGTCACATATTGTAGGGTTCCGTTTATGTGAAATATGCAGAATAGGCAAATCTATACAGACAGGAGGTGGATGAGTGTTTGCCTAGGGCCTGGGAGGGGACGGGGGGGAGGAATGATGACTCAAGCATATAGGGTTTCTTTGGAGGGTGATTGTGGTGGTTGCGCAATTCTGAACAAACGGAACACCATTGGCTTGTACACTCCAAATGTGTGAATTGTTTGTTATGTGAGTTACATGTCAATAAAGGTGTTAAAAAGTTCAAGCCATATAAATCAGTGATGTGGTATGAGCTGTGGTTTCTTTAGAAAAATCATTTGATATAGTAGCATTTATCAACATGAACACTTGATATTTTGGGCTAAATCGTTATTTGTTGGGGCATGAGTTCCCTCTGTCCTGTACATTGTAGGATGTGGAGCTGTACCCTTGGCCTCTACAACCTAGACGCCAGGAGCACCTCTTCCCCCAGACACCTAGATGCCAGGAGCACCCCTTCCCCCAGACACCTGGATGCCAGGAGCACCCCTTCCCCCAGACACCTGGATGCCAGGAGCACCCCTTCCCCCAGACACCTGGATGCCAGGAGCACCCCTTCCCCCAGACACCTGGATGCCAGGAGCACCCCTTCCCCCAGACACCTGGATGCCAGGAGCACCCCTTCCCCCAGACACCTGGATGCCAGGAGCACCCCTTCCCCCAGACACCTGGATGCCAGGAGCACCCCTTCCCCCAGACACCTGGATGCCAGGAGCACCCCTTCCCCCAGACACCTGGATGCCAGAAGCACCCCTTCCCCCAGACACCTAGATGCCAGGAGCACCCCTTCCCCCAGACAACCCAAACTGTCTCTAGACACTGACAAGCGTCCTTCAGGGGCAAAAGAGCTCCCAGTTGAGAACCACGGTACATAGTCTCTAACAGCAGTAAGATACTGCTATTAGTACGATAACATCAGTGAACGTCCAGTAAAACAGTAAACTTCTTGCCACACATTTAGTAGAGCGCCCCCGTTAAGTGAGAAACTATTTAGAGAAGTAAAGATGCATTTGTCTTTTACCAGGGTTGGACTGGTAATAGAATGAATATTATTAATGCCTATGCAAAGCAAGAAAAAACCAAGCAGGATTCCATGGGGATTTAACTGAAAATGTCTCACTGGAATTCCATTGTTTTTGATAACTTAGACATGGAACCTCTCAATCTGTATTCAAGGAGTTCAACAAAAACACCAGTGACTGGAAAACACAGAGGTCGGCTTCCCAGTGAATCAAGAAGGCATGTAATTTATTCTACCATTATTTATCACAAAAGCTAAAAAGGAACAAATGACAAAAATTAACCATGTTGGGTCCCCAGGAGACACCAGAATCAGAACTGTGCGTCCTGGGGGGGATGGGGGGGGAGCGGAATGAGAAAAATGTGACAAATGTGCCAAGAGGGTGTGAATGGGTTAGTGAGAAAGGGAACGCACCCCTTTCTCCCACAAAGAGTTGCAGCCCTAGGAAAAGACAAGTGAAGCCACAATCCAATGTAACGGGAAAAATCTGGGTTTTACACACACACACACACACACACACACACACACACACACTGCTCACCACTGAGTCGGAATACGCAGTCATATATTTATTTCCTACACTGCAAATTGGGTGTCTCACATTGACTCCTTTCCCTCTACAACCAAATAATGTAGACTTTCCCTGACTGAGCTCGCAGGCCAACGCGCTCTCCCACCGTGTGTTCTAGAACATCTGTAAAGGGCGGCGGGAAGATGGGGGAGCCGGCAGCCTCAGGATTGGCCTCCCACCTCCACATTGCCCCAGGTGGGCCCGGACCGCCACCGGCTCCTTGGGGGGCTCCTTCGTGTCCAGGGTTTTCTTGCCCCACCCAGTGCCTGTTTCCCCTTCCAGGCAACGCGGTCCCCGGGGACCACCAGGTCATCTTCCGCCCATCCCCTGCCCGCTGCCCGGATCGGAATCTTCCGCGTCACTTTTTCTCACGGCCTTGTCACTAAGTCCTGCCCTGACCCTGTCATCTCCAAGCCCCGCTCTGTGTATCACGCCGAGCCTCCAGTTCCAAACCCCGGGTGACCTTGACCATGTGTGAAGGGGAACGGGACCTCCGCGGCCACCAAGCTGTCTGTGGGGAGAAGCCACTCCGGACCCTTCTTTGCTTTGGCACTTCCCACTCGGATGGCTCGGTGGCTTCTCCTCCGGTGGTGGAGGAAGAGGGGGTCGGGGGGCCCCACGTGGGGCGTGTGTGGGCGCCGGCCCGGCGCGCCCGCTCGCCTGTGTGCCTCTTGCCACGCGTGGAGTGCCAGGCAATCGGGGCTGCGGTTCACCCGAAATGAGGCACCAGGCTGCGGGGACGAAAGGCTGCCCTTCCCCGCGGAGTCCCTGGCCTCACGAGGAGTCCCTTCCACGTCCTTGGCGTCGACAAGAACCGGACAGGCCTTTGTCTTACCACAGCCAGGCGGCTGGCAATCTAAGGGCAGGACTCTCGCCCTCCGTGTTGGGGTTGCCCGTTCAGGAGGGCCTGGGGCTCCCTTTCTAAAGAGGAAAGTCCATGGGGGGCGAAACCCACCATGATTTTGGGGGGGGGGGAGCAGGGTGCTGGGGGACAGTCATTCTTAATCGACCTGGGTAAGCAAAAGAAATGGTGTTTTACCATCAGAGAGAGAACCACCTGGTGAGAACGGTCCCTGAAATGCGCACCTTCCCCTGCCTTTGGGTAGGTTTCTCCTTCTGTCCCCCTGCTCTGCTGTTGGGGAAACTGAGCAAAACTAGAGTTGTGTTGGCCGAAGATATTTTCCTGTGTTATTTGGGACATATTAAAGGTAGGTCAGCTCCCCTAACTGCCTCAAACCTCGCACAGCTTCCATCAAAACCCGCCTTTAAATGAGAAATGATTCTTCCTACCTCTTATCCCTGAATCCTGAGGAGCCAGCCCTTCCCTGGAGGCTGGTGATTTGCCACCTGCTGGGTGGTGGTAGAACTTTCTTTTCTGGTGCAAATCACAGCAACATGGTTCTGTCCCCAAGGCTTCCAAGAAAACAGAGGCCTCAGCATTGATGGATTTAAGAAACACAAATATATAGTCACCATTCGAAACATCTACAGGGCCACTGCAGATGTTAATTTTATTTTTAGAAGCTTTTTTAAGAAGAGGATCTGTCCCATGTTTAAACTCTCCAGCTCTTGAATCTAAGAAAACATCCTTAGATCCTAAGATCAGCTTGAATAACAGCCTCGGTGGGGTTGTAAACACTGGTCTTAAAATGTCAGGGTGTGTGACCGGCATTGTGGAGGCAGTCACTTGCAACCCGCCCCGATTCCGGCACCTGCTGATCGTGCCAGGCGCCAGGTCCTGATTCTCTGCGCCGGGGAACTTGCTAGAAGCAGTGGCGGTGGACATCTTTGACTGAGGTGCTATAAAGGAGGTACCACCGGGGACAGCCCCCGTTGAGGAAAGATGGTTAAAATCAACTGGAAAAACACATTCCTTATGACCTCTGGAGACGTTCATTAAGAGTGTTTATTCTTGGACAACGGGCTCAGTGCGAAGGCATTTGCAGACGCTGGTCAGGGCCAGATGCTGAGGTGTGGCTTCCAGCTCGAGGGCCGATGTGTGCTTGTGTGAGAGCCGTTTAATTCCTCCCAGTTGGGGCTCTGGCCAAGAAAAAGCAGGCTTCCCGCTGCTGCTTGCGATGCTCTGGGAGTCTTCGCTTAACACGGTCTCGCTCAAACCCTTTCAGGACGATTGTTCTCCCCACTCTTTACAGTGGTAGATGAGAGATATGACAACTTTTTTTGCATCCGGAGGGAGTGAGTCTAAGCACAGAAGGGGAGGGGAGTTTCCAGGAGGCAAAGCGTGGTTGAGCTCGGCCACGTAGAGGACAGCCCGCCCCTTCTCTCCCCGACGCTGATTCACGCCATCGCTCCCCGACCCAGTCCACGCAGGGCCAGGCCAGAGGCCGGCACACGGGCCTGAAGTTTACCGCAATGTCACTGCTGCCATCGTAATCTGTTCCGAAATCAGAGTCCCCCACGAGGGGACCGGAAGCCGGCTGCCACTGGATTTCTCTTCTGTGCAAGGCTTCGTGCACGGTCATTTCCTTAACGCGCCAACTCAGCTTTAAGGTTGACGTTACAGGCGAGTAAACTGAGGCTCAGGGAGGTTAAGAGAAAAACCCAAAGTCGTATTTTTAGGTGGCAGAAGGGAACTCTCTCTAGGGTTGTCCTGGAGCCTGAGGTATTTTCTACATACTGTGCTACCTTGTCTGTGAACTTGCCTTTTAAATAGAAATAAAAGGCAACCAAGAGAAGGGTAAACAGATGAGAGAGGAGCTACTCGCCAAGGTAGTGGGTTTTCTTTCGTGTAAAGATTAAATTCTGAAGGTTCCTCTTTGCCTTTTCAAAGTTACGATCCTTCAACGTGGGTAGGAGTGGGTTGGTTGTACCTGTGTCCGGGCCATGTCCACGCAGGACCAGTGCAAGGAGCAGAGCGGTCACACTGGTCCCGTCTCTCCATACGGGTGGCCCCGCCCACGCCTCGTGCCACTGCATGCTCCCGAGACCCAGCCTGGAACAGACGCTCGTGGATTACCCGGCACCAGGGTTATTATTATCACCGCTATTGTTTTTACAAAATCTGGCCTTTGCGTGGGCGCAACAAGGAAGGCAGCCAGAAGTTTCTTCTACACAACTTGAAAGTGAAGGAAATCATTAATTGGCTTCCTCTAGGCAAATCGTCCTAATTGATCAAGACTCAAAATATACAGTCTGGATATTTTCAGTTGATCAAATATGCAAGTAATTAGCTTTTCTTCATCTTACAGCCAAAATAACTAGAATGGGGCTGAACAGAAAAGTTCCGTGGTTCTGAGTTTCTCGACAAACCATAGTCCTCGGTGAGGAACAGGACCTGGGAGCGTGCACCCCGCCTGAGCCTTACGGCCGAAGCCTGGACAACGGAGCCTGGGTTCTGGGAGCCAAGGGTGGGCATGGGAGGCGCTTCCCTGTGTCTGTGGGCTACGGAATGAAAAAGGAACTTGAAAGAGGGGTGAGTGGGGGGGGGAGGGTGCTCTGAGAGGTGGGTGGAGGAAAAGAGCCCTAGCAAAGGTAAAACCTAGAATCAAGAAGGCAAGACTGAGCCCCAGGATTTCAAATCACCCAGGCACTCCCTGGGAATTGAGGCAGCAATACCCAGTGTAACGAGCTGAATAGTGTCCCCCCCCTAAAGGTCAGGTCCATCTGGAACCAAATAAGCCTGCAACCTTATTTGAAAACAGGATATCTGCCAAGTTGCCTAGTTAAGGATTGAGATGAGCTCACACTTGATCAGCACTGTGCTTCAATCCAGCGACAGGTCTGCTTAAGAGGACACAAGGCAGAGAGACGCACAGAGGAGAAGGCCATATGAAGATGGGCAGAGACCGGTGCGATGCAGCCACAAGCCAGGGAACCCAAGGATGCTGAGAGCAAACAGGAGCTGGGAGGGCAGGAAGCAGCCTCCCCTGGAGCCTTCAGAGGGCGCCTGGCCCTGCTCACACCTTGGCTTTGGAGTGCTGGGCCTCAGAATTATAAGAGAATAAATCTCTGTTGTTCTAGTTCTCCAGGTTTGTGGGAGTTTAGAGAGCTTTCCTCGGAAGCGTGCAGGGAACCTGGGCTCAGGAGCTGTTAAGCACTGAGCCAGTTCAGACACGACAGTGGCAGGGAAGGGGGTTGAAGGAGGTCCACAGCCTCTGCAGATGGACCTGATCGGGGAGGCACTGGCCTCACGTTCCAGCCCCTGACGTGTCGTTGGAGGAATCTTTCAGACGCTGGTAGGCTTGAAGCAGATTTAGACCAACATAGGGTTTCACTATGAATTTACACGCTAAGCTTTTTCTTTAAGGAAAGAATCCTACTCAGGAAACAAGGAAAGGCCTAGCAGGAGCCAGAGCTTGACTACAACGGCAGGAAGTGGAAACGGTTGAGGGACTGCTGGCAACTATTTTGACAAAGTTGAAGCCATAAAGACCCTTGGCCCCCACCCCCTAAACTTGTTAATATTTTCTGACCATAGTACAATGACCAAAATTAAATTTAACATTAACACAATGTTTATCTACTCTATTGTCCATGTTCAGATCTTGTCAATGTTCCCAATAATGTCATCTCCAATGATTACTTTCCCTCTGGTCCAGGATCTAATTCAGAACCATGACTTGCATTTAGTTGTGATGACTCTTGAGTGTCCTTCAATCTCAACAACTCCTCAGCCTTGCTTAGTCTTTCATGACCTTTATAGTTCTGAAGAACGTGGGTCAGTGATTTTGTAGAATGTCCCTCAGCTCAGGACTCTGATATTTCTTCAAGTTAGAGGCACCATATCTAGAGGCACAAGCTCCCCTTCTTGGCTGATCGGAGTCATAAAGCTTCTTAGCACCAGGCCACAACCATTCCTGAATCACAGGTTTAAAGATTGCTCCTGTGGAGCCCCCTGACCTGGGTCCCCAGCATCAGTCCTGAGCAGAGCCCCAGGGAAGACCCCCACCCCTCCTTGACTATCCAGTTACTGTCAGCACCCGTGTCAGTCTGGGAAAGCCACCCAGGAAAGACCTTCTGCTGGCCCCTGGTCTGGGGGACCCCCCAGGCCTTCTCTTCCTAGCTTGTGGCTATGGCACTCTCTCTACACACACACACACACACACACACACACACACACACACACACACACACAGCCAGCATGGAAGTCAGGGGACAGTCACACACCCAGGGCAGGGAGTTTGTACCCAGTCCAGCTGCCGGTTATTAAGAACAGGGACCCAGATGGTAATTTTACCAAATGCTCTGCCTGGAACATGCACGACCTTGTTTTCAGGGCCACGCAGAGTTTACCAAAGGGTGTTTGGAAAGGGACTTGTTATTTATGGTCTCTGAGCTGTGCCAGCGAGGATGCCGGGAAGAGATAGTAAGGGACAGAGAGGGTTGGGTTTATTGTTTAAAGACAGTGAAATGAGATAAAATTTATCAAATCCTGGGTACACAGTGTGCCTGGTCGATGGAGCATGACCACGGTATGACACAAGGGTTGAGATGTTGCCCATGAGCTGGTGACAGACCTTCACTCACTTCGTAAGCTCAGGGGCACTGCTCCCTGAAGCGTGCCCCCTTCGTAGGTCTCTGAGTTCGGCAGGATCCCAGTCTCAGCTGCTAGAGTCTTAAGCTTCCTAAGTCACACTCCTGCCTCCTGAGGACATTGACAAATAATCCTGAGACCTGAAGTCTTAACCCTTCCTCTTTCCCCTGGAAGGACAGACCCGCCAGGCCTGCAGGGTCACTCTTTCAGTCTGTGTGAGCTCGCCCACCCCTCACTTAGGCCAGCATCTCCCTCTGCTGTCCGTCACCACCCTCTGGCCATCCTCCTCGCCTCTACTTGCCACAGCTTAGTCCAGGACCAAACCGTTGTCCGCGTGGACTGTTGCAGTAGCCTCTTAGCTGGTGGCCACACCCCCAAGACCCCCCAACCTCTAACTACTTGCTACACTGCCACCAGGGCAACCTTCCAAAAGTCCAAATGCAGCGTGACGCTTACAGCTTCTCCATCTCTACATTTGGGGATCATCAAGGGAGCTGTCGACCTGAGAGAGAAAACGGGACAAGTCTACCAGGGGCTCCGTTTCTTCCAGTCCCAAATCCCCGCCTCTCGGGGAGTCTTCATGACCCGGCCCTGCGGAGGCCGCAGCCTCCTCGCGGACCACTCCTCGCGGAATTCCCGGCTCTCCCCTCGGAGCCAGACGGAGGCTCTGAATTCGCCCAGCTCTGCCCCGCCTCTGAGCCTCCTCACGGTCTCCCTACACCCAGTGACCCTTGCTTTCCACCTTCACCCACAAAACACACAGCCACTGCCTCAGTTCAGGGCTCCCTCCTTCAGGCGGCCTTTCTTGGGGCCACAGCAGACATAAACGTCCCTCCGTTGTTGTCCACAGGGTCTGTGACCCCTCTGCAGGTCTTTACTAGACTGCATTTTAGTTGTCTTGAGTTGTCCAACTTTCATATCAGACCACAAGCCTCTTGTGTTACTGGTCGCTGTAGCTTAGATTTAGCAAGTCACTGTTCCCGGGGTGCATGGGGGGCCTCGGTGAGGGCGTTGGCTGGAAGGAGGCAGACCTGTTCACGCATGTCTGATGAACTGCTGGGCGGGCCGAGGGCAACGGACAGGAGAGATCAGAGGGTCTCCTGGGGGATCTCACACCGTGGGAGCGGCTCTGGGTGTGAGAGCTTGTTGGTGCTCTCGAGTGGTGAACTGATGGCCTCTACTTTTCAAAAAACTTTTCAAAAAACTCAGGCAGCGGGGTGGAGAGGGAAGGAGTGTGGACCGCGCGGGGAGGAAGGCCGGGCATAGAGAAGCGCTCCGTGGTCTCCACTCCCCCTGAGGACGAAGGCTTTCCCGCTGGGTCAGGCGTCCTGCCACAGCCACACACACGTGCACACCCTCCCCTCCAGCACCCCGCTCTTAGCCCGCTCTCGTAACCTCTCCGAGCCCCATTTTTTCACTTGGAAGGCCGAGCCTGGAGCCTGGGGCCTGGAGCGTAGTCAGCTCTCTCATTAAACAGCCTGACGATTCTTTACGATGCCAGAGGCTGAGGCTCATCATCTCACACGTGACATTCCTCGTGTACGCGTGATGAGGTTGGTTCTTGAACAAGCAGCAGTGACAGCGGGAGGGTAACAGTTGTACGCGGGTAAGACCGGCCACGTGGTGTAACTACAGAGACAGGAACACGGCGACCACACCAGCCACCGGCAGCAGGGAGCGTGGGGCCCCTTCCCCCCGGGAGGCCGCCGCTCTCACCCAGGTCAGTGCAAGCGCCAGTGCGCCTGGATCTCATGGCAGCCTTTGGGCGATGGCAGTGGTTACCGCTGCCCTGCTGTCAGGGGGCACGACTCTCCATCTCTGTCGTTAGGGATGCCAGAGGGTGCTGTCAACCGGGGGAACGCCTGGCCAGCCTCTCAGCGGTCGCGCACTCAGCAAGCCCTGAGGACAAAAAATAGTACAGTGGAGATGCCACAGTAGCGCCCCACTTCCCTTCCCCTCTCTGCTCGCTGGGAGCCAACTAAAGGCAACTCCTGGCTGCAGGTGTGATCCTTGTCATCACTCTTCAAGTTTCCATCTATTTCACAGAAAATTAACTTCAAGCGCCTTGAGGAATTCCATATAACAAATTTAAAGAATTAAACCCTGCTGGAGGGGGAGAGAGAACATTCGATGCTCTTCACGCAGCGAGAAGAAAATCATTGCCCATTTTCATTTCTCAACAGCGTTTTGCTTTATTGTTTTACTATCGTTGAGGTCCAGGAACCGGTTCTTACTTAAAATTTAAGGCAGCTTCCCTGTCTATTCGGAAATACAAGAATGGATTTGAACAATTTAAGTATTGTTTTCTAATGGTTTTCTTATAATTTGTTTGATTCAACCATCAAACAGTCAGAGGAGATCATAATTTTTAATTAAGGGGCCAAGTCGTCCTTGTGTTAAAGTTTAACTTTGGTCATATTTAACTAAATAGCTATACCTACTGATTAGCATTTTCTGTTTTGTTTATTAAGAATATCATAAATGATAACTTTTATGAAAGAAAACATTATTTGAATGAGTTCCTACTAAAAATATAGAAGTTCGAATTGAATGAAAACAAAGAACTTCATGCCAGATGATGCTATGTGAGGGGAGTAATAACAACATTAATAGTTAGAACATGTATCATACTTCTGCATGGTCCTTATACTTTGCATTTATTTGCTTGATTTTTTAAAATGTATTCCTCACAGCAACGCTATCAAATGTATAATTTTTAATGGTTTATAGGTGAAAGAAGTGAGGCCTAAAAAGTTTAAGAAACTTGCCAAAAATCACAGGTAAAAAAATTGAAGTGTACTGAATGCTTTCGTAATGTGCTAGTCATTGTGTTAAACATTTACATTTCCTCCTGCCTCCCCCCACTCACCCCTTCTTCCCTCATCCCGCCTTCCCTCTCCCCCTTCCTTTGTTTTCTCCCTTCCTTCCCTCCTTCCCTTCCTTCTAACAAATGTTCATTGAGTGGCTGTTATGTATCAAGCATGTTCTCAGACATGGGGTGCGAGAGTGATGAACACGGGAGACAAGGTATTTATTCTCTTACAGAGGGAGTCAGATTGTGTTTAATTAAATTAATATGAACAAAACTGATAGTCGAAAGTGCTATGAGTTAAGCTATATGACTGAGTCACCAGGTGGCTAAAAAAACGCTAATTAGTAAGGGCTAGGCTTTCTAAAGCAGTGCCATTCAAATGGCAAGAAAAACAACACTAGAGACCATGTGGACCCTGAGAAAAACAGATGCCTATCAACAAGGGCTCCCAGTGGCTAACTGGGCCCAATTAAAACAAAACCAAAACACCAGAGCCTAGCAGTCATTTCTAAACAGGGTCCTCTCATGGAAACTGCATCTCAGGGAGAAGCCTGCACAGAACCACCTGCCTCTACCAGAAGCCAGCCCTTATAGAGGAGTCCCTGGGATCCTATCTCAACCAATGGGAGTGAGACTGTCCCCATCCAATCAGAGCTGTGCAGCTATATCCCATCAGCTTCTTCATGAACCAATCAGAGCAGCTCCATTCTGACCAATCAGGACAGTGCCTTTTGGACCAATCAAACTGTGAGTATTTGGAGTCCTCATTTGCATGAGGATGAACCAGTCAGGGACCAGGGGCAGGGACTTCTATCTGCAGAAATTGGCTCCCCTCTGGCTCTGGGAGCTCACCTGCCCTTCCCACCAAAAACTGAAGATTGTGTTTTCCCAGCTGGAGCTGAACCACCAAAGACGTCTCTCCCTGGAGCAGAGCAGACCAGGGCAGGGAGGAGCAGGCCAGAGAGGAGCAGAGGGGGGCTCGCCCCCAGTGGCCTCACCCCAGATCCTACTAGCCCTGCTGTTTTCACTGCCAGTGCGGTGTCGCAATTGAGCTGTGTGCCCTGGATAGTTTCCTCCTTCACTGCACCCCAAATTCGGGGTTCCTGTTGGTGTTGAATTGATGCCAATGATCATTGATTGACAATGGCCTGGGGAAAAGGAATTTCAGGCAGGGGAGCCACATTTAATCTTCTTAATAACCCTCTGAAATAAGAATTATTATCCTCATTGAAAAGAAAAGTGGATGCTGAAATATATTAAATTATACAAAATCGCAATCTCGAAATCAGCACGCTGTGTGCTGGCATCAATCAGAGGCGTGCCTCATTCTAAAATGTAGTTTTTGCCATAGTGCAAAACTACTCATTTAGTTGATTTGAGGGTCACACACAGACACAGACATGCACACACACACTACCTGTACAGAAAGGGGCGAGACCAGGGGGTGTGGGGGTGTACGTGCATAGACATGTTTCCTTGTATCTCTAGCGGTACTAACAGATACTTGGTTCTGTGATACCACTATTTGTAAAACTTTAAAGCATCTTTTACCTCACAGGTATCCAAATGCTTGACCAGCCTTTAAAATCTGCCTCTTAGAGAAAATGTCAGCATGGCTGGAACTATCAAAAAGACTGGGACCTGTAAAGGGATAGCAAGTCAGGAGTAAAAGAATTTAGTTACAAATATCTATCTCAATTTCTAAGCCAATAATAGCTCTTTTAAGTTACAAGTGAGAAATCATGTAGTGCTGGGCCACTTGTTTAAAAATTTGTTTCTTGAAAGGAAAATGCCTAAATCATTAATAATAGAAGAAGTTGTTTACTTTTCTTTGAGAAAAACAAAGCACAAGACCTTTGATAAGCTCCTGAAGTTCAGGAGGGTATGGAAGGTTGGATTTAAGTGATGGTGTGTCAACTTGGGCCGCCAAGGGCACTCTGGATGGCCATTCTAGGGTAGAATCATCGGGAAGGCATTAACACACATGAAGCACGCTCATTTTTTACATTGTGAGTTTTTCCACTAGAGGATATTGGCTGCCTGCAACAACCAGGCATTTTGCATGGAACGCTGCCTGTTGTTCTGTTTTGTCTGGCAAAATCTTTTCCATGATTTTATTTCTCTTGCAGCTTATACTAGAAATCCGTAAGAAGGGGGAAAGTCAAGATGTGCTGGGTTTCCTTTGGGAAGAATTTTTTTTCAGTACTCAATAAGATTTTCCAAGAAATTTCTGAAGGAATCCAATCAGAGTAAAGATTCAATCTGCATTTCGCATTTACGCTGCCGAAGCTTGGGGTGGGGATCGGAGCGGTGCGTGTATAGAAGGAAACAGAGTCGAAGTGACCCCCTGGGTGGTTTGATGATGATGGCGGTGGCGATGGTTTTATTTTTGGAGCACTGTAAGACAGCAAAACTGAGGGGAAAGTGGCGATTTCCCATAGCAGCCCTGCACCCAGACATGCACGACCCCCCCCATTGCATACATGCCCCCAGCGTGGTACATTCGTTACAATCACTGAGCCCACATTGTCGCAGCATCGCCCAGCGCTGAGTCTACATTGCTGCTCACCCCTGGTGTACATCCTAGGGCTGGGACAAGTGTGAAATGACATGTCTCCATCATTAGAGTATTAAACAGAATAGTTCCCTGCCCTAAAAATCCTCTGCGCTCCGACTATTCACAACCCCCTCCCCCGCGCCCTCAAATTACTGTTGCCATAGTTTTCTACTTTTTCCAGAATGTCATATAGTTGGAGTCATACAGTATATAGGCTTTTCAGATTGGCTTCTTTCTCTTAGTAACATGCATTTTAAGGTTCCTCTATGTCTTTTCCTGGCTTGATAGCTCCTTTATTTTTAGTGCTGAATAATAACCCAGTTTTCTGGATGTGCCAGAGTTTATTTATCCATTTACCCACTGAAGGGCATCTTTGTTGTTTCCAGGTTTGGAAGGGATGAAAAAAGCTGCTATAAACATCCATGTGCAGGTTTTTGTGTGGACATAAACCTTTACCAGTTTGTCTTAAAATGTGGGGTGGCCAACAGACCAGGAGACAACTGCTCTTACAAGGACAGCTTGCTGCTCATAGAGCCCAAGAGGAGGGGGAGCACCTTCCCATAGGGGACCGCCAGGGAAGCACCGGGTCGGGCAGGGGCAGGCGGCGGGGGAAGGCTGGCGGAGCCTTGCCTGTGGTGTGCGTGGGACGGGCCCAGTGAGCAGGGGGAACAGGCTAGCGGGGCTCGGATCGCCTCGTTTGGATCGTTCCCCGGGGCTCTGGGGTGGAAGGGCTGCCTGGTCCCTGACCCTCGGTTCATTCGGGCAGAGGGGTTTGGCCGCCAGGAGGGCGGGAGCCAGCTGGAGACGGTGTTTGGGGCCTGGGCTCTGGATCGGTTGGTTTGCAGAGTAAAGGCACCTTCCCAGGCACGCTGTTTGCTATTAAGATACGTCGGATATAAAACAAATAGCAAGAAGCGAGCAAACAAAACACACACACACTCGTAGATACAGAAACAGAATGGTGGTTCCTGAGGGGAAAGGGTGTGGGGGGGACAGAGAAGATAAAGGGGGTCACATATATGGTGACGGAAGGAGACTCGACTCTGGGTGGTGAGCACACATGGAGTTTATAGATGTTTTATTATAAAGCTGATACCCATGAAATATACAATGTTATTAACTAATGTTTTACTCCAATAACTTTAACTTAGAAAAATTTAAAATAAAAAGAATTAGCTAGCCCTGGAAGAGGTAGTCTGTCCCCAGTCAACAAGACCCCAGGCGCCAGAGCACCAAGAATACAGATGATAATAAAATAGAGGCTCACACAATTTAGCATAAAGTAAAATGAAGGCGCATTAGTTTTCTATTCCATGCAAGAAATTACCTGAGACTTAGTGACTTTCAACTTTGTCTTTGCATGTAGCTGAGGGCCAGGAGCCCAGACAGAGTCACTGGGTCCTGTCTCATGGTCTCAAGGGCTAAAACCTGCCGGTCAGCTAGCATTGCCATTTCATGCGAGGCTCGGGGTCCTCTTTCAAACCCACTGGTTGTTGGCAGAATTCAGTTCCTTGCAGCTGAAGAACTGAGGTCCCATTTTCTTGCTGACTCTCGGCCTGGGGTTTCTCTCAACAGCTACAGGCCACTCTCAGGTCCTGGCTATGCAGGCCTCTCAACAGGCAACTTAAATATAACTGCTTGCTTCCTCCAGGCCGGCAGAAGCATGTCCATCTCTGACTTCTGTCTCAGAACTCAGGACCCTAAGAATGCAGCTGATGAGCTGAAGCCCACCCAAGAGCCTTTTCATTAACTCAACTGTTATAGGGACCTTAATTGCAACTAGTGTAACACAGTCACAGAAATGACATCTTCTATCCATGGGTTCTCTCCCATTCGAAGGAGGGGATTAGCAAAGATGCAGATCATGGTGGGTCAGCTTAGAATACTGCCCACCACAGAAGAAAATTACTCCTTTGAAAACAAAATTAAGAACAAGCCCTCAGAAAGATGTTCTCCTTTCCATTTGGGATGTCTTCTGTATTTTAACTAGACAGTCTATTGAAAATTAGCATCAATAAATGGTTTCCCAGCAGAGGGAATAGACTCTCCCTTTGAAAGCTTGACCACACTTATGATTCATCTTGGGTCTAGTCTTAGGATCCCCAACAATGCGGGTATCCCAGAGGGCTGGTGAAGGCCCCCTGGAAAGTTTGCCCAAGGGCTTTGATGCCTGTGAGCATCAGCTGAAATGTTCTCCCACTAAGGAGTGTGGGTGCCTCTGTGGACTGATTATTTATATGTTCCCAAATTTATATGCTGAGGCCTAAATCTCTAATTCGATGGTATTGGATGTGGGGCTTTGGGGAGGTCATTAGGTCAAAAAGTGGAGCCCTTCTGCATGCAATTAGTGCCCCATAAGAAGAGACATGAGAGATCTCTCTCAGCCTTGAGATAATACAATGAAAGGACAGCAGTCTGCAAACCCAGATTCAAGCCCTCACCAGCTCCTGGATCTGCTGGAACCTTGATATGTGACTTCCAGTCTCCAGAACTGTGAGAAATCAATGCTTGCTCTTTAAGCCACCCAATATTCTGTTACAGCAGCCCAGGCTAAGACAGGTGCAAGGGTGTACTCAATGGAACAGACAAGAAAGAGGTGGTCTTAGCAGGGTGGTCATCTTCCCCTTGCTCTGGGGTTCCCAGACTTGTGTTCCAAGCTCCATAAATTATCCAAACTCTGGGGCTTTGATGGTCAATCATCATGAAATTCAAGCTGTCTACTGCTAAGAATAGTTTAAAGGTGGTAGAAAGGGAAATATGAGAGGAATGAGGAGTGTTCGGTCCATGTCCACATTTATTATGCAGAAGATTTAGAATTTTAATCTTTCTCAGTTTTGCTTCCAGAACACTAGGGCCTCACTGTAACTGTTGCGTTCAAAGTGTGGAGTGTTATTTTAGGCTCTTTCTGAAATCTCCTGTAAGGAATATTAAATGAGGGAGAGAAAAGCTGTGTTTATTTATCAGATGTGACTGGATGGTCCTTCCTAAATGTCACGGTCTCCCTCCCTCCACCCTTGAACCAATCTGAGAGGCCATTTCATAACTAATTGCAAATAATTTGGGAAAATTAGGACAATGCTGGGCCCCACCCAGAAGGCTAGGAGGGTTGAGTTCAATTTCAAAAGATTTTATTGATTCTGGAGTGATCAGACTAAACCAGTGGTTCTCGATAGGGAGTGATTTAGCCCCTAAGGTGGCATTTGACAATGTCTGGAGACATTTTTGAGCATCCCAACTAGGGAGGTGCTCCTGGTATTAATGGTGGAGACCATGGATGCTGCTGACATTCTACAGTGCACAGGACAGTCCCCAACACAAAGAATTATCCAGTCAAAAATGTCAATAGGTCCAAGGTTGGGAAAACTTGGAGTAAACCCTTGGGCCTGCCCAACGCTGTGTTACTTCCATCAAGGCAGAGCTTGTCCTGTGATGTCAAGACATGGGGAGGCTGAGTTTCCGGAGTCTGATGCCTCTGGTCCTCAAGCCTCTTCCCCAAGGAGGTACAAATGCCCCCTGCCCCCCAGGGTTGACGCCTGTGGAAAACTCAGGCACCTGAGCTAGATGAAGCCCTCCACGGGTGCTCCGGGCAGCAGGGGGCACCGTTGCTTACTTTCACCCTTGGGTCTGCTGCCCTCCAGAGGAAGCAACAGCCCAGAGACCGCATTCCTGTCACATGGTGAATCCTGGTAAAACCTGGCCTGTGTCCCTAATTTTTATTTTTGGGAGAAAAAGATCCAGATCACTCAGATGAACTGATATTGGGGATTCTGTAAAAAAAACGAAATATCCTTGCAGGTTGTGACAGCGGTCAACACAGGTGGCCTGAGGTTGAATCTAACGTGCCTAACTCACCAACAACCCTGTTTTGTACACTTGTGTTAGGTAAGTTCTAGAAAAAAAAGAAAAGAAATAGAGAATATTTTGCTTTGGGGGAGGGGTGGGGAGGTTGTGGGTGGTGAAACCACAAATCCTGTGTGTTCTGATCCAGAGCATCCCTGGGTGAGGGCAGTGGGCTTGAACTCCCTGCACTGTGACCTTGGGCGTGGTGTAGCGACTTTGGAGCCAGACCCACTGGGTGTGGTCGCCTTATCAGCTGTGTGTTCCTGGCACGTTACTCAGCGTTCCTGTCAACTGAGATAGTTATCTTGCCTACGCATAGGGTTGTGAGAAAGAAGTGAATAAATATTTATAAGGTGTTTAAACAGCGCCAGGCCTTTGGTTACTGTTCTGTCGATGTCTGTTGGTTGATGCTGAGGTCTTTTCTCAGCTGTAACGCCCTATGAGTCAATGATCCTTTTTTGTCACTATCTCCAGTATTATGTAATAAAACTTGGGGCCCCCGATGCTGACCCAGGAGGCAGCACCTCGTTGAGAACCAGCAGATGCAGCCCCACTACGTCCCCTTTGCGTGGCTTTCTGAGCAGCACATGCATTCAGGGGACTTTCATCGAGGGGGAAACACAGAAGTCTTCAATCAAGCTTTCATCGAGGGGGAAACACAGAAGTCTTCAATCAAGCTAAGCTTTGCCAGAAATGCAAGTCACTGGACGCTGATCCAGGCATCATTCGGGCCACGATTTTCCTCTAAGGCTTCACTGTTCCCACTAGGTGGCATCTCACTTTCGTCACTTGTGTTTCTACTTTTTCCTGCTTCTCTTGGGCATGAACCAGTGCTGTTGTTTTGCTTTGGGTGGGTGGGGGGGAGGTAGTGCTGAGAAGTTTTTAGAAGGAGCGTGGAGACGGTGACATCTAACGGTCCCACTGAGCCCTGGGGAGACAGAGGCCTGGGGCGGTGAGAGACTGGCCAGACTGGAGTAGCACAAACAGTCCCCTTCACTCCCGGACCCCACAGGAATGACAGGCTGGTGGTGGCCGGTCAGCCGTCCTGATCCCTTGTCGGAGAAAAGTGGCCCTGAGGTAAGCCCCGAGGACACTATAGACGGCGGGAAGAAAGTGCAACTCCCTTCCCCCGTCGAATTCCGAATGGGAGGTGCTGCCAGGCCGCACCCTCCCAGCCACACAAAACCAGGACCCACCTGCCTCCTTAGAAATACTGGGCGCCTGGCCCTCCCTCCTCTGAGGGCCCTGACCTCAGAGCCGCCTCCGCTGGCGAGCGGTGCCAGCGTGTCGCGCAAGGATGAGTGGTCCCATGCACTGTACACTCAGCATCTCCTGAAGCTGCGGCAGGGAGGGGTGTTTGTGCGTCGTCGAGTGTGGACACCAGGGACGTCAGGCTGGCAGGGGGCCCCCAGCACGAGCCCGCTGGTGCAGCCAGCGCTGGGCGCTCGCGGCAGGGGCAGCGAGTGGCCCAGGGCTGGCGTCGCAGACAGCGGGGTGGCAGGGCTCGGCCCACCTGCCGCTCAGGACCTGGTGGCCAGAACGCGCGGGAAGCGGGCCGGGTGCGGGCGCCGCCTCCGGGGGCGCGGGGAGAGTCCCGGTAGATCCCGCGGCGTTTGCAGGGAGAGGGCCTAAGGTCACGCTCGGCAGGTCCCGCGGCCGGCAGCCTGAGCTGACACGGCTGCGCCACCGGTGCCACCCGAGAGGCAGCGTGGGCGCGTCGCAGGGACTGGCTGAGCCCGGCTCCGAGGCGTTGCCCTCTCGGCGGGACGTCAGGTGCCCGCGTGGGGGCTGCAGAGCCAGTTCCTGCAGTGTCTTGTAAGTCTAGCAAGAGGGGGCGTAGGTGGATGTTTGGGGTGGTCTCTACCCGCATGGGGCACCGAACCGCACGCGTCTGAAGCGGGTGCCCACTCACGTTGGCGGCTTTCGTGGGCCTGATGGGGCTCTATGGCGTGAAGAGCTTTAAGCACCGTTGGCTTTTGGACCCACCCAGACTCGTCAAAGGGTGAGCAGTGCTCAGAGGGACACCCTGCAGGAGGGGCAAGGAGGACTGAGGAGAAGGTTTGAGGCACAGGGGAGTCGGGTAAACCTCCCCAAACCACACAGGGCCTAGGAATTGGGACCAGTGACTATTTTCCCAGCTGGATGGAATGCAGCCCATCCTCAGTTGTAAGTAATCAATGGGTATTTTTGTTAAAGTCTCACCTCTACCCACCTCCACATCTCGACCCACGCTCCACGAGGGGGGGACCCCGTCTTCGTCGCACAATCCCCCTCACCTAGCGCCGCGCCTGGTGCCTTGCGGCTGGGACGAGCTGGGTGGGCCCTGGCGTGAGCGAGAACAGGCACCCCCCACCAGCCTCCTTGGCCAGGCGTGTGGGCTCCAGCAGAGTGGTTGTGAATTCAAAGGACGAGGGTCCACTGGGTGGGGACAAAGGACGGGTCTGGGGGTGGCAGGATGCTGGGGCGAAGAGGCGGTGAGCTCCCAGACAGCCGAGGGCCCTGTGTGGCCCGGGTAGGAGCTGCCCGCTGGGCACTGTCAGCTTGCCAGCTTGCTGTGCAACTGGATTTGTCTAGACCAGCTGCCGGTGACAGCGAGGACTGGGGGTGACCAGGAACATGAGAGTGTGGAGGTTGACAGGATGTGGTCTCGACTGGCCAGGCGTCAAGATGCTCATATCAGTGTAATATGTAACGTGTATTAACATAGTATGGAGCGTGTTAATCATGTAATATGGAGTGTGTTATTAATGTAGTACATGCTAATGTAATGTGTGATATGTTATAAATGTAATGTGTAATGTAATAATGTAATATGTAAATGTAACATGTAATATGTATAAATGCAGTGTAATGTGTTAATCATGTACTGTGGAGGGTGTTTTTTGTATAATATGCAATGTACATAATTGAGACATGTAATGTGTGTTGGTACAATGTGTAATGTGCTATTAATGTAATGTGTAACACGTTAATGCCATGTGTGATGTGTTAATGAGATGTGTAACATGTATTAATGGAGTATGTAAAGAGTAACAATATGACGCATAATGTGTATTGCCGTGATATGGAGTGTGTTATGGATGACTGTAGTTAGAACTGGAATTAGGATGACCGTAAGGACGTGCCAGAGGACCTGACCTGGCCCAGGTCTTTTCTCAAAGGCTGAGCTGGGACAGTCACAGGTACGAGGTCTCAGGGAAAGACTGGTCTCTCCATAGCCAAAGGGGAAGTCCACAGGAATTAAGACGGGAGCCAATCCCACACACACGCACACACACACACGCACACGCGCACACACATGCACACGCGCACACACACCCCACTGTACTTCCAAGGAACAATAACCTGTAACTTGCTTCACTCTCCAACTCTTTAATAAAATTATTTTTAATGGCTTTCAGAATGATGAATACTTTAAAGGACCATTCAAAAGACTAGAGCTGTCAGTTGTCCTCTGAGAGCAGAGGGAGGACATGCAGATAGATGGGCGACAGGTGACAGACAGGTTTACTATTCATGATTCTGGCATATGCATGTGTCCCGCACCTTCTCTAAGTTAGGTCTCAACCTCAGCACCACCGATGCTCACGGAGGATCATTCTGTGCTCTGGGGGCTGTTCCGTGCATCGCAGGATGTTGAGCAGCATCTCCGGCCTCTACCCACTAGATGCCAGTAGTGCCCCTCCAGCAGGGACAACCCAAACCATCTCTAGACAGAGCCACGTGTCCCCTGTCCAATGCACAGCCACACACGGCCAGGTGAGCAGCCAGACTTGGCCTGCCCAGGCGTGTATAGGAGCGCAGACCCCAGAGCCAAATGGCCTTGGCTCAAATCCTGACCCCCCATTTGTTGTTTGTGACTGTGGGAAAATTACCCTCTCTGCACCTCAATTTCCTCATCTGTAAAGTGGGGACGATGCTATCAGCTCCAACACCAGGCCTTTGCTCTGAGGACTGGGCGAGTTAAAATGTGCAAAGCATTTGGTACCGATCCTGGCTTGAAGGAAGAGCTCAGCTCTTGTTCTAAATCCCCAAAGAAGCAAAGAGTCCTGCATCCATAAACAACCAAGAGTGAAGGACCCGGGGGTGAGAAAACCCGGACGTTACTTTGATTCTGAGCCAGACACCCCTGTGTCTGTGATCCGACCTGTTCACGAGAAATGACACCTTCCTTGAACTGGAATTGGATTTATGAAAACACAACGCAGTTCAGTAACATGAGGTGCAGTCGGACCCGACGGCAGATGTGTAGAGCTTGGCAAACAGGGGAGTGGGTTCATGTTAAACCTTTCGGTCACTTTCTATAATCACTGGCATGAGGTTTATTCCAGGGTCCATCTGCACCAACCCTCCCTCTGGACGTGGGTCTCCATTGCTCTCTGCTGATGACTGTTACAGAGTCAAACACGTGAAAGGACCTACGCTCCGCCGCAGGATGGCCTCACCGTGTCATGTTCATTGGAAACTGGAAAATTCTAAGAATGTAAGAATGTGGGTTCGTCTCAGGATCACAGCCCTCTTCTTCTAATGGCCCCGCTCTCATGGCTTTGCAAGGAACTAGCATAGCATTCTCTGGACCCCACATGACAAGCAAAGTATGCACAAGCCAGAAAGGGTGGCCGGAGAGTCTCAGGGCCCTCTGTGACATGCTCCAGGTCCCCTCAGTGCCATGTGACTTCACACCCCAATGACAGCCTGAAGCGAGGAAAGCTGCTGCCCTTAGGGAGGGTGAGGTGACAATGTGGAGGATGGCTTTTCCTACATGGAGCTTTTACTTTTCAGCAGATACAAGATGACAGCCTTCTAATGACGAGAGGAAGCAGGACGCTGCGGGCTGTGTGTGTGTGTGTGATTGTTAAAAAATCGAGTTCTCTAATTAGTGGTAAGAGGTTTGACTTTTCCTCGAATATGCAATTCCTGGGAGGAATGGGGAGCTCATCGAAGGTCAATGTCACCATCTGGCCGCCAACTGACTTGGCAAGCGAAACCGACAAAGAATGCTGGTCTTCACCACGATCGATGGCTGTTTGGCATGCAGATGAAAATGGATTTAAAGGAGCCAAATTTTCTAATTGCTGGTAAATCTGTTGATGATCAACTTCGAAACCTTTGTGACTCCTCTCTCCCCATTTATCACCATTTGTCGTTTTCTGCTTTCCCACGTTTTTGGAAAGATGGCCAGATGGGAGGCAGGCTGCAGCCGTCAGCAGGTGAGTAACAGATGGCCCAGGAGGGAAAGGAACCAGAAAGCGGGCGGAGAGACGCCCCGGCCTGCCGAGCAGCCTGCCCGTTCCGGCGCCAGGGCCCAGCCGGGCTCCTGAGGACTGGCCCGACATGCTGTCCCTGTCACTACCATCAAGAAGGAGGCACAGGCCACCTTTAGCGAAGGAGACGTGTGATGCAAGTACTGGAAAGGGCGGTCTGCAAGGCGCAGCAGGCCTGCCAGCTCCCAGCACGGCCTGCGCGTGAACCAAGGTGGACACACCTGTCCAGCACCTTTGAACTTGAAAACCGCCAATCCTGGGTGTTCCCTTTCCATTTGTATTCACTGTCTTTGTCCATTTTAAAAAGAGAAGTGGGGGCCTCTGTACCCCTACCTTTTCCACTCGCGAATCCTTTGACAATAAATCTAGGAGCACGTGCACAGCCCAAGCAAGGCAGGTTCACCTGCTCGGCCCCGGCCTCAGCGCGGTCGCTCATCCCGACGGCTCCCGGCAAGGGGAACCCGTGGCGCAGAGCCCGTGGGCTGCAGCATCCCGGCTCCTCAGCCAAGTCTTCTGGACTTGGCATCATCGCCTCTCAGTGTCCATCAGGAACAACTGGCTCTGATGAAACAAAATTTGGACACTGCCTCTGGGGAAAAATATTTCTGAACGCAAACCTGAACCTCAGCTCCTCCTGCTCCGCGAAGTCCCTCTCCTGGAGCTTGGTGAGACTGAGCGAAGCGGCTCAGAGCGAATCTCATCTCACCCAGTCCGGTAGCTGTTTTCTTAGTGTCATTTCCTTCTGCCTGGGGTGGGGCAAGAGGTGCTTCTAGGTTTTCAGCTGCCAGGGAATAGCACGTTCAGCTTGGAGGACACTGGTGGCCACGCACAGTGCAGGAGATGGGAAACCAGAGGAGACAAGAGGCAGGAGAGGGGAAACAGATACAGACCAAGACAAAAGGCAAGGGAGGCCCAGCCCGGCGTCGCTCAGCGGTTGAGCATCGACCTAGGATCTAGGAGATCATGGTTTAATTCCCGGTCAGGGCACATGCCTGGGTTGCGGGTTCGATCCCCAGTAGGGGGCTGCAGGAGGCAGCCGATCAATGACTCTCTCATCATTGATGTTTCTATCTCTCTCTCTCTCCCTTCCTCTCTCTGAAATCAATAAAAAATACATTTTTTAAAAAATTATCTTTACAAAAAAGGCAAGGGAGGAAGAAGCAGACACTGGGGTCACTAGGGACAGCTGTGGGGTCACAGACAAGGGGTTGCTCCTAACACCTATTTGTGGGCAGCAGCCTTGAGACACTGAAAACAATGCAAACGCCAGCTCTGCTACGTGTTAGACGGACTCAGTCTCTGCAGCCTCAGTGTCTGCCACACAGTGATTAGGGTGAGAGGGGCAGGGCAGGGCATGGGCGCCCCGGAACGGGGCAGGCTTACCCGGCCCGCTGTGCAGGGGCCTCACTGCGCTAAGCCCATCACAGGTTGTCATTATTTCCTGTTGTGAGGTGCCCCCTAAACCCAAAATATTGAAATGGAGTAATACAATCTCTTGTACTTAAAAACACTATTTTTTAAAAAAAAAATTCAAAGAGCAATACTTTCAGCTTTAGGGTTTGTATCTTATTTGCAATCTGTAGAACTATAGTCAAAGCAAGAAAATGAAGTTGCCCTAAAAGGGGAGGTGCCCAGATTGCTAGGGAAAGAGGAAGGGGCGGAGGGGGAGGGGGGAGAGGAAGGGGGAGAGGAAAACAGAAGGATGAAAGACAGTTGCAACCATCAGTCTCTATCAATCCTATTGCTTTCCAGTCTGTTAAATCTGGAGAGAGCTGTGCAGAGATGTCCCAGGAGCAAGGCCATTGGAAAAAGAACCAGACGGGAAGCAGGTGGCCCACGTCCTCGGGCCTCCTCGTTGTGACCCAGCTGGGGAGCGCTGTCTGCGGGAGCGGGGTGCAGGGGCCAAAGCAGACGAGTGAGCACAGATACAAATCTTCCTCGCCAGCCAGCTGGACCCCGTCCAAAAGTGCCCAGCGCTGCCAGCGGGCCCCCGGGAACACATCGATCCTTCAAGGAGCTCGTGAGAGCAGATCCCGGACGCCTGTGTTTGGAAAATGCCTCCAACCATTTTCCTCCCCGACAGAGTTGGGGCACTTATCAGCACACAAGGGCTCTGCTAAGTCCTGCGGTTAAAAAAGATGCTGGCTCATGAGGAGTGGAATTCCCTGGTCGTATTTCGGGAATCACTAGAGAAACAACAAAGAAAGATACCACCTCACATCTGCACTACAATTTACAGTGTACAGAAAGTTTTCACCCATTAGAAGTCGATTTAATCTTTCTTCCCATTTTATAAAGGAGATTTTTGAGCCTGACACCCCCTATTTTACAGATAAAGGACCTGAAGTTTCAATGGTTTTTAAAATCTTTTCCTTTTATTTGTTTATCTATCTATTTATTTGTATTTATTTTTTATTGAACGCATTGGGGTGACACAGGCTAATAAAAGTACATCGGTTTCAGGCCTACAATTCTGTAAGACATCATCTGTGTGCTGTATTCTGTGTCCACCGCTCCTGGTTCAATGTCTAAGTACCTTGCCCAGATCAGCGGGGAGCAGCAAAGCCCTTCTAGGTCTCCTAAGACCTTTCCCCGAAAGATACAGGTGGACACAGTGCTGGAAACGCCCCCGTCCCCAGGGGCCCCCAGCCCTGCACCCACCCAGGGTGTCGGGAGACTGGGCCAGGCTCCGAGCCGCCGGGAGCTACCGAAGGTGGAGGTGATGCAGCTTCTCGGTGAGAAACGGGCTGTGGGCGCGAGATGCGCGACTTTGAGCCCTCAGAGTCCTCTCTTATTTCATAGACCTCCTCGGCATTACAATTGAGCAACGATAATGTTTCGTAAATGCGGCCTTTGGAGTCGCACCTGTAAGAGTTGCTCAGGAAAGACACATTTTATTCTGTTAAATTACAGATATTACATATTGAAAGAATGAGGTGCGATTTCCCTCTGTGAATTTTGGTGTGAATTATTTACATTGATTGAGTCCGTGCCAGGCCCAAGTCCAGACGGGTAGACTAGGTAAACCCACTCAATCTTGACAACAGTCCCATCGAGACGCTTTAGTAATCCTGTTTCATAGATCAGAGAACTGAGGCTGGGAGACGACACAGTCACTAAGCGGGAGGTTAGAGTTTAATCCAGATCTGCCTGGTTTCGAAGCCTAAGCAGTTCACAGCCCACCACGCAGTCATCCTACTAAGACCGGCCGTGTAATTTTGGGGCACCAATGCAAAATAAAAATGCCGGACCCCTTTACAAAAAATATTAAGAATTGCAAGATGGTGGCAGCAGAGCATTAGACAGAGCTCGGCCCTTCCGAGCACAGGTCCTGTGGGGCTGCTCAGGTTGCACACTGATCAAGCCTGACCTGCATCCCACCAGCTCAAACACCTGAAGCAAGTTCCTGTCCTTCGGTGCGCAGGGAATTACCTATGAGTATACCCACCCGAGGGTCATGCCAGAAGGCATGTTCTTTACTGCTCACTCACAATGTTGTCAAATCTGTGGTTGATTTCTTCTCAGTAAGAACTACTTTGCAGCACTGGGTAGATGCAGTAAAAGAAATTTTCCAAGATACAGCTTTAGAGAAAGGCCTGCAATGTGCCGATTCACCAAGGTGCTATTTCGGGGACGGTTTGCTTTTCTGTTTTTGCTGACAGAGGGGGTTTATCCAGGAAAGTGCTCTCTGCTTGCTCCACCGCTAGGAAATCAGGGAGCGTGGCTGAAGGGCAGATGCGCTGAGCCTAAGGTTCATCTAAAAGTGGTTTCTAGAAGCAAAACCAGACACAGGATGTCGGAAACCCAATTTCCAATGTGGTGCTCCATTTCCAGGCCCTAATGAGATCATGGGAATTATCTCATTTAATCCGTCAGAGCTCAGCTTGCGTTTCCGTGGTGTCTTCCCAGAGAGGTGGTTGAGTAGGGAGACGGTGTCAGAGGCACTGTAGGCTGTGCTTCTGCGCTTGCCCGATGCTGCAGAAGGGTCCCAAGGCCCTTCCCCACTGCCCCCTGACCCCGTCTGCCCCCTCGGAACCGTTGCCCCTTGCAGTTGAGACACCGCCTGTCACAATCACAGCCCTGCCATGTGGGTCTGCGGCTCTGGGCCCTCCAGCACACAAACTGAACAGGGACACTTCAAAGGAATGCCCCCGGGCGGAGAGTTCTGGACAAGTGTGATGCTGGGCGTTTGGGGCTTTCCTGTTAGATCAGACTGTCCCTGGCACCAAGAGCTCTCACAGGTTCCTTCAGCAGGTGGCCACTTGCTAAGACAAAGGTCACAGGAAGACATCATTGGACATCCTCGCAATGTCAGTGGAGGTACAATTATCTTCCAGAGCCATGGTTCTTACATTTTAAGAGAGTGAAACCGCCTGCCAATTTGTTACCTATTTCTGGGCTGTCATCGAGACAGTTTAATGCCTTAGCTCTGAGCCCCTGGAGTCTTGACAAAAACCTGGGAATTCTGACGCAGGAGATGCCTGGCCATATGGGAGGCGGTTTGCTCAATGCCCGACAAGCCTACGGCTCCGTCGCCCAGCAGAGCTGGGGAGCACTGATTCTCCCCTTTCGTATTTTTTGCTCAGCCGCGTGAAGGTAAAAGAGGCTGAATTTTTTTAAAGGGCAGGGGGTGTGCATCCATATGCTGTGTCCTGGGCTAAGCAGGTAAACTGGCCACGCCTCTCCTTATCTTCTCACCAGCTGCGGATCCCAGAAGCCCACTCATTGCATCTCATGGTTTAGTTACTGGGGTTTAGTTACTTTCCAATAGAATGAGGGGTTAATTCTGATAGAAGAAATCCTATGGTTTCCTCGATATCTCAGGAACTTTGCACTGACTTTGTCCACTTAGGAGCCACCTCAAAAGGGCTAAAAAACATATGGCTCCGTACTGGAAAGTCTGACATGAATGGGATGGTGTCAAAAAGCCTGAGGCACTGTCAGGTAAAGCCCCTGAATTCATCCACACATCTCTTCCACACAGTAAGAATATTGCCTATTTTAATTGCAGTATAAATATAGGAGAAAATGGAGTGAAGGTAAAAGGGGCTGAATTTTTTTTAAAGGGCGGGGGTGTGCATCCATAAGACTGGTGAGTCACACAGAAGTCTTAGAAAACTTTCTGAAAATGATGTGAACCTGTAGCCGCCTTCCCCAGCAGGAACAGTTGGCACATCGCTGCATCAATCATTCCCGAAAGTTAAATACAGTAATACTCATTGAAGGGCCATGGCCTGAGCCTTCTAAATTCAACCCCTTCTTTTCCATGTCATTGGTGCCCCCTAGTGGCCGAGAGGACCTTCCCTCATCCTGGAGGTGACTGGTCTCAGATCCAATCAACTGTCCCTTGAATTCAGGTTTTCAAGTTGCACCCTTGATTCCTTGTGAGACCACCAGGGACTGAGAATGGGGATTGGGAGTGGAAGGAACTTCACTGACTTGTGGCCATACTATGTGCTAAGCATTTCCCATGGATTGTCTCATTAAGTCCTTATAAATCAACCAGAGAAGTACTAAGACTGCTTCTTTCTGCTTTTGGGTAGTGGGAGCACCGCGAGGTAACCTATCTAAAGTCACCCTACTGGTAACTGGCAAAGCTAGGATCTGAAGCAAGGCCCGCTTCACTCTAAAGCTCACACTCCCCCAGTGCCTGGAGAAGCAACCAGAAGGGGTGGGAATGAGAAGGGGCTCCCTGCCCTCAGTGAATCACCAGAAGGGGAGAAGTTACACTGCCTGAGCCACTGCCTGGGGCCCCTTTTCCGAGTCATCCTAGGAAGCAAGGTGTCCCCCTTCCCAAAGGTTCCTGATGCTTTTGCCGCCCCCTTCCTGAGATGCGCCCCACACAGGGCTCCGGGGAACCTGTGAGTAGAGAACCCTCAGGACTCAGTTTCCCTCTGGAAAAACACCCTGGCAGTGTTTCGTTTTTAGCACCTGCTGATGTGACCATCAGGGTTGTTTTCCTTTCTTTCTAGAAAAAAAAAAAAATCTAGCTACAGAGATCTTTTTCTTTTTGCTTTTCCTTCCCACACTGCAAATCCCTTTGATGGTCTACGTCTATAAGAACATTGATTCCGACACTGAAATGTACGTCCAGTCTGTACTGTGAGTGGTGGTCTTAAATGTGCTTGAATGTGGTTGGACTTGAATCACTGTTTTATGATTAGAGCACATGGAGAATCTGATGGGACCTGTCACTCAGCCGATCCTGATAGAAGGGGTAAAGACTAAGATGTTTCATTCAATAGTGTAGAAACTGGGGGACACGTAGCTGGAGAGGCTTAAACAGTAAGAACAAAGTTGAAATGCTAGATGGCCCAGGTAAAACTCTGGGGTTTGTTCTAGAGTCATCATAAATCCACTTTCATGAACAAATTGAGTTTCAGAAGGAAAATGCTGCAGAGTGAGCCAGAGTGAGACAGATGTATCTAAGGTTGAGGACATCTTGGCACTTGTGCTAACCTCTGTTGGAGGGTGCCAAGGGGAGCTGGCTGAGTCTATCGATTCCAGAATGGGTGGAGGCCACATGGGGCTGACAGCAGGTAGGTGCCACCTGTCCAAGAGTCCCGTGGAGCAAGCACAGGCTCCAGGGTCCTGCCTCGGGAAGCTACAGAGAAATCAGACACATCATGGAGCTGTGGCTCCTTCCAGCAGCACCAGCCAGAGCTCTGCAGTGGGTAGAATGCTCTAGAAGGTTACAGCCTCTCAACACAGACTGACCTGCTTGAAAAGCCATGCCTCAGCTTCAAAGGCCGCCAGAGCCAACCAAGTGTTTAATTGGAAGGAGACAACGAGAGGTGTTCTGAACTGTGTACTTCAGAGCAGGAACAACTACATGTGAAAGACTGGTCTTTCATTCAGTCATATTTATTGAGAGCCCAGTGGCTTTTGGGCATTGAGGGGAGGCAAAGCTCCTCCTACACAAAGAATGAAGCTATGCAGGGCTAGGAATCCCCACCCTGGAGGCGATCTCATGACTGACCACAAGCCAATCCAAATGCTAGACATACTCCTAAGCCACAGATAGAACCAGTATTAAAAACAAGACAAATCATCAACAACCAACAGAACCCACCACAACTACCAGTGGATTTGTTAGATAGAACCAAAATCCAAAGCTCTGTATCTTCTGAATCATTGAACATGGAATAAAATCACAACATTAAAACATTCCTAAAGCTCAATGGGCACTGTGTGAGCTCACTTGGAATAAGTGCCCAGCGTAAAGAAGCTCAGCAGTTTGCCCAGAAAATCCCATCCTCAAGAAGGCTAAAGAATTACGATTGTTTGACAACCCAAAATGCCAGTGGGTAAAGGAGTCACTCTACTACTTTACAGAAAACAAGAAAAGACGTGAATTGATTCACTTCGTGTTGAACCTTTCAATGTGCTATACAACCACCCTTTCTCTAAGTCACGGCTTGTTCACTAACTCATACAGTGACACGTCCACGTCCTATGAAATGGGCTGATGAATCAGGAGAGTGGGTGTTCCCAGGGTGATAGGCAGCAGAATCAAAGGATCCTTCCTCTACATCGGTGAAGATTCGCCAGAGCACATGGTCATTATAATGACACTACCCATGAAGCCCTGACAGGGATACTTAAGCTTACCTCAATCTCAACTTCAACCTTCTTAATCTAGAAGCATTTCCCAACCACTGTCTCCCTTCCCCGATGTTCTGGTTTTCTGGAGAGCACACAGAGCAAAACTATTTCTGGAAACACAGAAGAGAGAGATTGTCACTACATAGTCGTGAAAATTATTGTAATTTTAAAAGCCTGTTTGGTAGGCAGTATGACCCATATTGTTTAAATAAGATGATACAAATCAGATGCGGAATTGTTAAGCGTTTGAAAATGGCCAGCACACGTGAAAGATATTTGGGCGATGAGGCACTATAAGAGTTTTGTTTGATGGCAGCTTTGCAATGAAGTGCGTGCTCGCTAGGCAGAGAAACAGGAGAACTAACAGCACGCAGAGTCCTGGGGGTGCCCTCACGGCGTGAGCCGAAGGACGCCTGCTGGGCTGGTGCTTACGGTCCTGGCATGGACAGCTTCGTGATTCCAGAAGATCTCCCCTGATTTAGAAGGTTTGCTTGGAAAGCAAAACAGCATTGCTTTAAAGCAAATGATTCATGGCAAAATAAGTCATATCGCGCCATTCAAGAGCGTAGCGTCTATTATGGTGAAAGCACCTAAAAATCGCCCATGGAGTAAAAACCAACACCCTGACTCACGGTCCCCCTGCCCCAGCTATTCTAATCCTTTTGATGTTTCCCACATGCTTGGTTGAATTTTTTGTTCTGCATCGTTGATGAAGCCACACGTCCCTCTCCGTGAAGAATACTCAGTTGTCACTTGTCTGAAAATTCATGTCCTTAATTTTGTTTAAGGTATAATAGCAGAAAAAAAAGTTCCACGGAGTGTTTCTGTAGCCTCTTCATTATAGTTTTACAATTCATTATCTACCGCCTCCAGCACGTACAGAAATAATTTATAAAATAAAACAAAACATGGGTCTTTTTGTTTGTTTTATTGGAAACATGACTTCTTTGAAAGCAAATTCTGTGTCCTTCCTTAAAAAAAAAAAAAAAAAATCACAGTGCCAAGTGCAATCTGGAATCAGAATAGAATCCTGATTAGGCTGATCCTGACCTGTCGAGCAATCTGAGCCTTGACAATTGGACTCTCAAGTTGACTTCCATGATTTCATATCATTGTCACCAACATACAAACATGCTTTAATATTGCCTTTCTTTAACAGTGCCTCCCCTAGACTCTGTGTCACCTCCCATTGCTACTCTATTTCTCTGCTATGTTCATATTATATCAAACTACTTCCAAGACTTGTGTAAATTCACTCCTTACGTTCTCACTGCACACTCTCCCCCCCGACCTATGCCGTTCAGCATTTTGGAAACTACTCTGGTTAAGGCCACTTTCAAATTCCATCGGACCAACTCCAGCGTTGAATTCTCATATTCCATCTTATTAAATCTTTATCAGCATTCAACACAGGTCTTCTTCTCCTTGCTTTCAGCGGACTGGCTCTCTGGGCTGCTTTCCCACCTTCTCGGTGTCGTTGGCTGGTACCTTTCCTTCCTGACCCCTCCGCACTCGGGTGTCCTGACTGGAATACATAAGCCGTTCCTTTCTGTTTACTTCAGGGTCCACCTTCAACCCTCTTGGCCCTAGAAACATTTCTCGACTGCCCGATTATCCCAGTTTTCCCCAGATCGTGTGGAGCTGTGCACTCGGATCTCTTCCCCTCTCGGTCTCCACTCCCTCCCCAGGCAGCGCTCTCTGCTTGCTCTCCTTTATATTCCAGGCCTGTATATCCAACCGCCTACCGACACCGCCAGCGTGGATGTGCTTGTGTCCACACGCAGACTTACCACACAAAAATCCAACTTTTGTATTATATCTCCCCCTTAACTTACGGGGTCCTATTCCTCCCCCTCTTTTCTGTGTTATAGGCCTCTTTGTGGCAACGAGCTGAAAGGCCGGCACTTTGTCTGCCAGGCTCACCTGCCTTTTGGTTTCTGGTCACAGCAGCTGGGTTCTGCTAAGGAGGTGCGCGAGTGTGAGATGCTGAAGGTGGAAGAGAAACAGAGTATGTTCTTCGGCCCTGTGCCTTGGCGTTGGACGGGAGAGCCTGGGCAGACATGAGTTTCTACAGTGGCCTCCTGGTGGCTGCTCCATTGTCATTACCTCCCTCAGTGCTGTGGGCCAGCTGTGGCCATCGCCACCAGTCTGTTGTTTTCTAATCTTGGGGTGGGAGTGACAGCTCCTAAATTCACTGGACCAAGCAGGGGAGGCAGAACCAAACGCCGTGGGCACCTGCCCTAACTTTTATTTGCTCAGCTCTTCCAGCATTTCTGTAAGCACTCAATTTCCTGATTAAACCTCTGTCTGCTTAAAACATCAAAAGTGTCTGTGTGTGTGTTCGCCGAAATAGTTTCCAATCTTCTCAATTAATAACACCAACATCTACCCAGGTGCAAAGAATAAAAATTTACGAGTCATCCTCGGCTCTTCACTATTCTCTGTCCATCCCACAGTCATCCAGCAGAAAGTCAGGCTGGATGGAGATCCCCCCACTGTTCGCGGAGCCCACTCTGTCACTCACCTCTGCCGTCACCACCCTGGGCAGGGCACCGTCTTCTCCCTCCCCAACGGCCTCCACAGTGGCTCCTAACTCAGCTTCCCCCCTTGTCCCATGAGAGTCCATCACCCACGTGTTACTCACAGTCACCTCTTTTACATGCAAATAGGACACTTCATTCTCTCACCAGAGACCTTCCAAAGGAATCTCCCCTCAATTCCAGATCCAAAGCCTCGACCCTGGCCTACGAGGTGCTGAGCCTGACTCACCCGCAGTGATGAACTCGGCCCTTCAGCCATCGCCCTGTCCAGCTGTATTTATCTCCTTGCCTTTAACACACATGTCAAGTGAGCCACCCCCCACTGTGTATTTAATATTCCCTGTGCCTAGATTCCTTTTTTTTTAACACCTTCCTATGGCTTCTTCCTCCAGTTCATTCAGGTCTCTGCTCAAAAATCTCCTCTTCAGATAAGCCTTTCCAGACCATTCCATACAGAATAGCTCCTCTCACCACTCCTGCCCTGCCCCTGTGTTTTTTTCTTTGCAATATACAGCATGAGCTGAAATTTTATTGTCACTTTATCTAATGTCTTTGGGCTACTGGAATGTCCACTCCAAGAGGGCTTGATCGGCTGGTTCCCCACTGCACCCCTGCTTAGCATTGCACCTTGCACATAGTAGGCACTCTATAAAAAGGGGCTGAATGCGTAATTGGACTCCTTTGCTTCTCTCTTCAGAGACATTGTGCTTCTTAGGAAGAAGCGTAGTCAGCTGATTGTTTTTCCAGGATATTCTCCCCCTTAGCTGGCCACACTCATAACCCTCCAGGAAAGTCAAAAAGAAAATTCCCAAATTGCAAATGTATTGAGGACACAACACTTAGCTAAATAAATACACCTAAACTCTTAACGGGGATTCGGCTGAAAACACAGAAAATCTATCTTAAGTAGTTTCTGAGAAGCATTTCCTCTGCATATAGGCTTTTAAAAGTCATTTACAAGACCCATAGTGTGTCCATATGTAACATTCTTAAATTGGTAGCCACGGCCCACGCTGCGCGGGGATGCGTCCACCTAAGGGATCAGTCCTCCACGAGCGAATGTACATCGTGTCAAGATCAGCGCTGTGCACTACACATGTAATGTGATGGCGAATGCAAAGTCAATGGGGACCAGAAAGCAACGGAAAATTACAAGTTAAGAAACAAAATAATCTAAAGGTCAATGAAACTTATTTGACTGCCAGTTCTCTGCCTTGATGGAATTATTTCTGAGCAGCCAAACAGCAGAGGTGATTTGAAAGGCATGGAGCAAGAAATTCAGAATGAAATACAAGAGGCATGACTTCCAAGAGCTAGTAAATAATAGTATATTTCCATTTTAACTATCCCCACAACCACCAAGGGTGTAGTCGCTCCCATATGAAAGCTTGAGATCCACTCAAGATGTTAAGCTGTGTCTGTCTGCCCTGATACTCATGGCCTCAGAGCTCAGGGCCCGGGCTGCTGGAGGAGGGGTGTCGTGCTACCTCCGCGAAGCCAAAGAAGATGCTTCCTGCAGAAATCCCACGTGGGAAGAAGCCCTTTGCCCTGAACAAGGAGGCTGAGTGAAGTTGACTACATACTACATGATATTAATTAAATATGCATATACATAAATACACATAAATACATAATAAAAATAACTGTGGAAGGTATTAATTCTGTTCTCCAAGTATTGAATACCCCTCCCCTTCCAGGCACATAGTTGATGTTTCTTCCTGATTTTCTTAAGGCTGCACTCAACTACTCAAGTATTTCCAGCCAAGAAGTTCTGAGCAAAAGTGATGTATTTGTCCTTGCAGTCTAACCACGTCTATCCTAACTGAGACAACCACTTACTGAGGGCCAGAAACTTTGTTAAGCAAACTACTTGTATAAACTCATCAATTCTCACAATAATCCTATGAGGCAGGTGACTTTATTATCTCCATTTTACAGATGTGAAAACTGAGGCCTAGAGTAGTTAATTCATTTCCCCAAAGCTGCCAAGAGGCAGAGTTCGAATTTGAGCCTATGGAGTCTGACTCCGGCGCCTATATTCTCAATTACTCCATGGACGCAGAGGTATTTTGTTTGGGCAAAGAAACAAACAAGAAAATCAATCTGGGGCAAAGCACTTTTACACACATGGTCACTCACTCAACCCAAGAGCCCATAGGAACATTTTATTTTACAGTTAACAGGGCCATTACTAAAGTCTTATTTTATGAATGGAATTATATTAGGGTTCTCCAGAGAAACAGAAATAATAGGATATATACCCTATAATATATCATATACATGTGGAGAGAGAGAGAGCGAGAGAGAGAAAGAGTAATTGATTATAAGGAATTGCCTCATTCAGTTACGGAGGCCGGGGAGTCCAAAACTGCAGTGTAGACTCGGAACACCCAACCGTGCCGGTGAAGTCCCAAAGCCATCTGCTGGAGAATTCCCTCTTGCTTAGACAGGCCCATCTTTTTGTTCTATTTAACCCTTCAACTGATTGGATGAGCTCACCCACATTATAGAGGGCAATCTGCTTTACCCAAAATCTATCCATTTAATTGTTAATCTCATTGAAAAATGCCTTCCAAGTTGTTACATGAACCATCAGAGGATCACAGGTCTTACAGAGATTGATTCAATAGTCCAGGGCATGTGACAAAGCCAGCACCAGAGCTCAGGTTGTCTGGTTCCCCATCAGCATGACCACGGCACCAAACACCTCCTTGTGAAGCCATGAGAAGCATCTGCCACCCCAAAGGGAGGGGTAGGAGGGAGCTAAGATACCCCGTCCTTCTGGGATGGCTGTCCCCTGCAAGAACATAAAGGTAGATGGAATCTAATCTAAATGAAACAAAAAAAGAAAAACCTTTTCAAAGAGAGAGCCCACGGATCCCCAAGGAATGTAGTTCTAAAGTAATTGGGATCATCTTGTAAATTCTGAGAAATCCAAGGCAGCGCCTTGTTTACAAATAGACGCTGTTCTTCTGGATATACAACTTTTATTAAAGTCAGCTTTCAGGAGCCAAATGTTTATCCAGCCCCCGACTTATAAACCTCAAGTCTCTGGCACAACAAATTCTTAAATCGATAGTGAGGAAGGCTTTGCTTGTCCCCTCACTGAGACCACCAATGTCAGCTTCATGGGCATGTGACCTACACAGTCACCCAGGGCCCTGCGCTCAGAAGTGCCACACACTTGGTTTAAATTCCCTGCTGTCACCATCTTAAAAGTCTCACTACTTTTTGAACAAAGTGTCCATATTTACATTTTGCAATGGGCCCCTCAAATAATGTAGCTAGCCCTAGAGACCCCCATTTACTGCTCCCTGGATCAAGGGGACAACCCAAGCCCACAGCAGCCTGGGGAGGGAAGCTGCCTTGAGAACTGGGCAACACCAACCATCCTGTCAGCGGACAGGAGGCTGGCTATTCGGACAACCAGCTTCTGGTAGAAATAACATGAGCACATTTAAATCATTAAGAATTTAGCCCATATCAGCTTAGAAAAAAAAATGAAGCTGATTCCATTGAAAATACCAGAACAAAAGGGAAAGAAAAGGCTTGCATTTTTTTCAAACCCTCCCAGCTGGCACTTCTCTCTTGTTTATCTTGGCGTCTGATTCTTTCTTTGGTAGCAAATTCATCTGGGTAGTGATCCCTATCGTTAGTCTTCTGAGAGGTTTAAAGGGTTGATTTTATTACAAGAGGCTAATTCTCTGATGCCCACAGCCTGCTGGAAAAATCCAGAGCTGGCAGGCAGCAATGCCGCCTGTTCTATGCAAGGTCAATGGTCCGGAGAGCTGATGTATTGTATCTAAACAAAGGCGAGTCGAACCCCAAACCTTTTCTCTTTGCCTTTGGCATTGCCAACAGTGAACTGGAATGCTCTGGCAATCGTTAATCAGGCTGGGAACAGACGCAGAGGTGACAATTGTCCTCAGCACCTTCCCATGTCTCTTTAAGGTCCCTGTTTTCTTGTTGTGAGCTGTCTGTGACCCCCAGGTCCCCATTTCCTTGGGTAATACTATTGGCTCTTTGATGTTCCCTCCCTGGGTGGGACACCTGGCTGCCTTTCCAATCTCTTGCTTGTCAAGCCCTGAATCTTGCATCCTCAGAGCTCTGACCTCAGCCACTTGTCCCTGGGAGACATTAGGCAAATAGCACAACTGATGACACTGCAATGGCAACCAAGGAATGTTTGCATTTCATGAAAAAGGAGACTCCTACCTATGTCACTGGAATCCACAGGGAAAGCCCGGCATATGGACATTTGAGGTGTATTTCAACAGTGACAAGGACATCGTTTGGGAGTAAGATGGCCTGGGAGAAAGGCTGTAGCAATTTACTTGAAAAAAATGTCATATATTGTTTAAATGTTGCTTTGAAAACTTATGTTTTCAGAAAAGAAGGTTTGTGTAGTTAGCTGAGGTCATCTCTATACATCTATTTTAGATGTATATTTTGCTAGGAATTGAGATGAACTGGTGGTGGGTCACCAGGGATGGGGTCTGGCTTCCCATAGACTGGTCTCACCTTAGCATACCTGTTCCACTGATTTCTTATTGAAAATAAAAGTTAAAAAAAAATAAAAAATAAAACTCTTTATTAAGATAGGCAATCAGAAGCATCAAAGAATAAAGAAGGTAATTATTTAAAGGAAGTCAACATCAAAATATAGTTGAGACAGTCAAGAAAAGCTGTGAAAGATTTTGAAATAGACAATGAGATGATGGAGTGTCCTGTCCAGCGCACCCATCAGGGCTGCCTCTGCCTTTCATGGTCTTTGCGCTATTTCATAACTCCATAAATTACAGAAAAACAACTGCCCTGTAACTGGTTCCTATCCAGTGAGACGCAAATGACTTGTATCCAGGGAAACACAGTTGATTACTGCTCTGGGAATATTAACCAATTTTGCTTTTCTTGGCTTATCCAGGTCTTCTATTTCTTCTTAAGTCAATTTTGTTAAATTATAATTGCCATAAAATTGTCTAACCTAAGATTCAAATTTATTGATATTGTGTCTCCTTGTGATATTAAAAATACTTACTACATCCTGTAATTATATACCCTTTCTCACTCCTAATGTTGCTTTTCTATGTCTTCTCTATTTTTTTTCTGGGATGCTCTCACTCAGGATTTGTCCATCTTGTTTATATTTTTTAAAAACTAGCTTTCAGTTTTCTTGATCTTCTATCTTCTTTATTTTTATTTGTCATTTTGCACTCATCTGCAGTTGTCTTTTGTATCTTGTCCATGGCATATAATAGAAGAGAACAGCTCTGGCTCCCTAAAATGTCTTCTACTTGAAAAACTTCATTACATAAACAGGATACAAGCTCAAGGTCAACTAGTATTTATAAAAGAACTCTTTCCATTTTGAATAATATTAGAGTACAATTTGATGAAAATTACACATTGAGCAAGAGGCGGTTTCACTGGGGCACGGATTACACTGGAAATGTCACCTGCCACGAGATAAACAGTGAAAGCAGGTGGCTGTTGTATGGAACCATGAGCACACACCCATTCCGACAATATAAGTACTCATTTTCCAAATTCATTTATCCCACATCCACTGATGGATATCTACAAATGAGTCTATACTTTTATATATTTTATAAACCTTTTAAAGCAGCCTCAGTGGAGAAGACAGTTGAAATAATAATAAAAGTATATAAATGTTTTACAGACTAAGTTAACTCAATAAGACAATAGACTTCTCCACTTGATTTTAAGACAAGAAAACAAAATAGACATATTTATTCAAGAGCAGTCCACTTTATCTACCTGGCAAATATGTTGAGAGTTTCAGCTAAATACCAGGAGGTATTATGAGTTGAAAAGAAGCTGTGGGGATACAACTGTCATTGATGTGATGGCGATTTCAATGGTCCATCCATTGCACACGGCTCTACCCCTCCCATGTGAACAACAGCTTGTGTTTCTTTCGGTTTACTTTGCACTGAGCATTCTTCAGCAGAGCCTCATCAAGTCTCCCCAGCCGCCCTGCAAATAAGGACTGTTATTCCCCCATTTCACAAGTGGGGATGTGGAGGTTCAGAGCCTTAGCCAAGGTCAACAGCTGGCAGGTAGGGGGGGGGCAGCCTTTGCACATTGGCGGTCAAAGGCAGAACCTGAGCTCCTACTACAATCCTGCCCTACCTCCCCATCCTCTCGATTTCAAGAAAAAAAGAATAAGTAGATGGATGGATGGATAGATGGATGGATGGATGGATGGATGGATGGATGGATGGATGGATGGATAGGTGGATGGATAGATAGGTGGATAGATGGATAGATGGATGGATGATGGATGGATGGATAGATGGATGGATGATGGATGGATGGATGGATGGATGATGGATGCATGCATGGATGGATGGGTAGGTGGATAGATGGATAGATGGATGGATGATGGATGGAGTGTGAATGAATGGATGGACGAATGGATGATGAATATATGCAGACATCCAAGGAATGGTGAAATCTGTTCTCCAGTTCAACGTACTTGCCTGTTTACTCCTGATCCAGAAGGGCGAGAAGGTAGAGCAAATAAGAACCAGGGTAAGTGGCCAGGCCATCAAAATGGAAGGAGAGGTGAGATGAGAATGGGGTTGGGAGGGAAGCGCAGGGTCTTGAGCCCTTCTGGTTTCCCTCGCTTGAGGGTGCATTAACCCATTGCTTACTGTCCTAACAATATTCACACTTGATGCCTGCAATCGTTATTTTTATATGTCAACTTGGCAAAGCTGCAGTACATAGTCATTTAATCAAATACTAAACTGTTACTATGAGGGTATTTTTTAGATGTAGCTGATAGTCACTTAAATTTAACTAAAGGAGATTATAATTACATTATAATTTAATCCTAGATAATATGGGTAAGAGTGGTCCAATCAGTTGAAAACCTTAAGAACAAACCTGAGGTTTCCCAAAGAAGAGGAGAGTCTGCCTCAGGACAGCAGCAGTAATTCCTGCCTGAGCTTCCAGCCCACCAACCGGACTTCGGACTTGCCGCCCCCACACTGCACAGACAAAGCCCTTAAAATCACATCACAATTTTTTTAAATAAAAATTTAAAAATCTATGTGTCATCTGTCTGTCATCTATGATCGCCCATTGGGTCCGCTTCCCTGGAGAACCCTGACTGATCCAGTGCCATATTTCAATATAAACAAGATTCCCATTGACGTAGGACACAGGTGCCAGCCAGTATGTCCGAGTGGCTTGATTTTTATGACAGTTTCTATGCACATTGTTAGGACAGTATGGGAAGCTTGGTGATGATCTGACAGGTCTCCGGACTTGGGGAGAGCAGGTAACAGGTAACATGACTGGAAACAAGCCTGCCTGCACAGCCCCTCAGGGATGCTTTCTGGCCTCTACTGAACAGAAGGTTTGGCAAGTTGGCAAACTCCCCCAACCTGCCTGAGTCCTCCCTGTGATCGTGTTTATGGAAAATGAAGAGGCACATCCCCCTTCAGCTCTTTCCACTCTGCTCTTTCCAGTTGTAAATAAAGCTTTCCACCATCAGGCCTTGTACACTTGGAAGATTCTCTTAAGGCAAGACAAGAAATGTAAAGCCTCTCAATTTTAATTAAAGGGAAGAACCTCGTTACAAAAGTAAATTAACCATAGGCTGATATAATTATTGATTCAAAAGAGCAAGCATGATAATTTCTAGTTAGGAAATGAGTGCCAGTTTACCCCCCTATTCAATCCATCACATTTTAATTTTCCTTCTTATTTATATAACCGAGGAAAAGCTGCCAAATTTGGGGATGGAGAGCCGCATCCTTCGGCTCTGAGAGGAGGGGCTTCCCCGGTCCCATAGGCAATTAAAGCCTCTGAACTGGGCTCCTGCAGATAGATGTTCCCACCTTCCACTTACTTATCCTGCCAAAGCCAAGGAGGCTCATTAACCTCACTGCTGGGCACCAGCGCTCATCTCCGAGGCGGGACGTGCGCCTTCGCTGTCCTGGAATGAAGGACTGTTCTCCCCAAGGTGAGCACCGCCCCAGGGGCCCATGGCATCAGGTGTCCCCTGGCTTCTTCCTTAATCCCCCCATAGCCCCATTTCCCCTCCCAGAATGAGGGAGGCTCAGTGGAGCCACAGAGAGGGTCTCTAATCCTTTCCAGTGGCATAGCAGTCACATGCCGGCAAAGGAGGAGCGCGACATTTGGACTTGTTTTACTACGGCGTGGCGTTGGAGGCCTGAGGGCTTCATCCTGGAGGGGGGCACAGGGGAAGTGTCCCCCCAGTTCCCCGCACAGATGCTTCTCACGCAGGAGAACCTCCTGGAAGATCGCGTGACGTAGCCAGCTGCTGGGTTCCCAGGTGCCCTGACGTTTGATCGCTGCGTTTTCAACATTCGCGTTACCTTTTGAGCCACTGGGAGAATTAACGGTACCTCCCTGAGCCCCGTGGAGCTTTGGGAATGTTTCTAAGGAAAACCTAACTTTGTTTTTTCCCTTTTTTCTTTCTGTTTTCTTCGCCTGGCTTCCAGGCGGTGGTGTCCTTGGGGGTAGAAGCTGGCCATGGGTGAAGGTTCCTCCTCAAAGATGAACCACGGTCCCTACAAGCTGTTCAAAAGGAGAGTGAGCGGGCACTTCAGACACCAACGCGGGAAGTCGGAGGGCTGCCAGGGACCCTAAAGGACAGGGCACGTCACCCCTGACAGTTTCCCCGCCCCGCCCAACAGCAGCGCACACTTCTCCTGAAACTACCTGCAGGCCATGCCGGTCAGGACAAATGGAGCCCCAAGTGTAACTCCGGGTTCTCATCCGGGAGAAAGACAATTTCTTTTTCTTTAGAGCAGGCTTCTCAGTCTCAGCACGTCTGACTTTTGGGGCCAGATTATTTTGGGGGATGGGGGAGGCCCTGTGTATTGTAAGGTGGTTAGCAGCTCTCCTGGCCTTTACCACTCCCCCCAGATGTCAGTAGCCCCTTCCCAAGTTGTGACAATCAAAAATGTCCCCAACTCTGTCAAATGTCCCCTGGGAGGGAGAGAGGTCAAAATCAGCCCTGAATTAGAACCACTGCCCCAGAGTAATGTGGCCTGAAGCTGAAGATCTGCAAAAGACAGATTAGATGTCACCTTTGGATTCTAAACGTAGCATGTAATTAAAGTTAGAAATATACCATTCAAACCTCCAGGGAGTCCTTTGTTGCCCCTTTTAAATGTATTTGCAAATGAATGATCGCATCCATCACAGTTATAAAAGTCATCCCGAAATAGTAACGTTGACAGCGTTTGCCTCTGAAACAGACGCGCAGTGGGAATGCTTGTGCTAAGAGTGCACATGGTGGGCGTGTTTACGCTCACTTCTTAGGAGAAGGGGGAATTGGTGTCAGTAAAGTGAGCATAAAATAAAATCGGCCCCCCATAGAAATAAGTGAACGAGCTCCTGGGCCTGTTTTCCATAAAACGATACCCAGAGTGAGTGCGCACGATTGCCAGTTCCCTGTCCCTCTCTAGCGACAGCACCCCCATTATGCCCCCCAGTCTCTCTGGCTGTAATACCTGCGGGTCCTGCCAGGTGATGCTCAACTACAGCCCGAACTGAGAACCCTTTTCTCCCCACGTCTGGATGGTTCTCTCTGGAGGGCGTGGCTGGTTGCGGGGTTTTCCTGCGGTTCCGTGACGGGAAAGTTCTCACTTACTAAACCCTCACAGGCCATCAGCATCCACACAAAAATCATTGTGCTTTAAACTTTTAAAATTTTTTCTGCTGGTTCATAAAAAAAATGTAGTTGCCCCTCCATCTCGTCTGCAGAGCTCAGGGGTTGCTGAGCCTGCTCTGGGGAAGGCGTTCGCAAGATTACCCTCGGGGGGGGCGTCGTCATTTCAGCATGAAAAGGTGGAACAAAGCTTCAAAGCCCCTCTAATTTCCATTTCAGCACCCCCAACACACGCGCACACACACACACACACACACGCACGCACGCACTCTGACATACCTGTGCCACCTGTGTCACCTGTTTTCTGGAAGGGCGCTGTGAACAAGGACAGGTACGCTGATTACCGTTACCATTGAGAAGAGCGTTCTCCAGAGCCCTGTGGGCCACGGCTCCAGGCCCTTCTGGGTACAGGCGGGGAGACAGCTCTTTCCGGCTGAGATCTGGTGTCTCCCAACACGCATCCTAGACACAACGTCAGGCAGACGCCCGAGCCACACAGAGATGCCGCCAGCATCACACCCGGGCTCCGTTTCCTCCCAGCGCCAAGGTCAGGCTGCCGCCCAGCCAGCTGGTGGAGCTGGCACAGGCAAACTGGGCCAGAGGAGCCCCACAGCCCACCTTCCCGGCGGGCTCTAGGCCACAGGGGCAGTGCCCCAGCCTAACAGGGCTGGAGGAACCTGAAACTTGCCAGGTCAGACTCCTCATGTCACAAGGAAGGGAACTGAGTACTGGGGACGCACAGGGATTCGTTCGATGTCCCCGAGTTAACAAATCCAGGGCAGGCTACTGTCCTGAGAAAGACACCTGAGCTTATTGAGCAGCTTCTTTGTGCGAAGCACTGTTCTGAGGCCTGCTAGACATACAGAGAAACACAAATCATGGGCTTTGCCCAAGGAGCTTACAGCAATCGTGAAAAATGTAACTCCAAAGAGAAGATATAAAGAGACCCAAACAATAATTGAAAAGATAACTCAGGCAGTGCTTGATTGTGCCAAACAGAATTATACAAAAGTCACTACGTTTTATTCTGCGGAGCCAGTTCAGATCTCTTTTGGCCGAGCTGCTTGGGAAAAATTATAACATAAAATTAGATTTAAACTGTACTTTGAAGGGTGAGCAGGTTTTGACCAGGTGCAGAGGGAAAGAGTGAGAGATCCAGAGAAATAAACGGCAAGGTAGGGCCTGGAAAAAAAATAAATAACCCAGTATGCTGATATAGAGGCACAGGCCTGGTAAGGAAGACTACCTGCCGCAGACAAGAACGTCTTGGGTTCTAATTCTGTGGCTGGACTTGGCCAGCTCAGAGCCTCGGTGTCCTCCCTGCGGGTTCCGGTAGTGGCACTCAGCAGAGCGGGTTCAATGTCGCCCTCACAGCAGCAGTAACCTCTCTGCGCTTTGGGCCCAGGATGCCACGTCTGGGGGAAGTTACATCACCACCCCAAGACTTCTGCTAGTATCCAAGGGTTTAAATGGTCATCATCGCTTTCCAGCCTCAGAACCCCCCTCTCTAAATCCTGGCCTCCCCTCGCGTGGTTGAGTTCTCTGTGCTAGCCTTGACCCACCCCTGAAGCCTGTGCAGGGTGCCACAGTCATCGATGATGGGGGGAGAGGGGGCGTTTGGAGGCGAGGACTGTTTCAAGCTCTTGCGCTGACCGGGTGTATTAGTTTCCTAGGGTTGCCTTAACAAAGTACCACAAACCAGGTGACCTGAGATGACAGGAATGTATTCTCTCATAGTTCTGGAGGCCAGAAGGCCTAAGTGAAGGTGTCTGCAGTGTTGGTTCCTTCTGGAAGCTCTGCGGGATCATGTGCTATGTGCCTCTCTCCTAGCTACGGAGCTTGCGGGCAATCACGGGCACTCCTTGGCCTGTAGACACGTTACTCCAACCTCTGCCTCTATTGTCACCTGGCCTTCCCCCCGGATATCTCTGGATCCAGCCTTCCCTGTCACTGGATAAGGGCCCACCCCAACCCTACATGACCTCGATCGAACGTCATTACATCTACAAAGACTCTATTTCCAAATAAGGTCCCGTTCACAAGTACGGAGGACCAGGATCGAACGCATCTTTTTGGCGGGCGCAGTGCAACTCACAACGCCGGGTGTGACCCGGTGACATCGGGAGTGAGGGCGGCAGTGAGAAGGCAGAGATGGGAGGAGACTAAAGGGTGTCAGTCTGAGAACGGAATCAGTCGATCCTCTGGATGCGGCTTTGAATCAATGAAAAGGAGAAAATGACGTCGATTTTTGAGCATCCTGTTGATAAATGAGCAAAACACCTGCACGTTACTTGGCAAGAGCTCAACCATTTTACAGCAGCCTCGCAGCGGCCTGTAAGTGCCGCGAGGAGAGGGGGCCCTACGGTCTGTACCATCTTCACCCTGAGGCCTTCAGTCAAATGTGAGCACAGGGAGAGGGAGGGAGGGAGGAAGGGGGGGTAAGTGAGGCTACGGAAGGGAGAAGGGGGGGCAGGGAGAGGAGGGAGAGGAGGGAGGGGGGAGGGAAGCGGGAATTGAGAAGGGAAACCAATTCTAGAAAAAGTAAGTCTTGGTGTCAATCATGCTTAACATAGATTCTTGATTTCCAAGAAGCAACTGGAATACAAATAAATAAAATGGACAACAGAGCTCAGAAGTGGAAACAGAAAGGAAAGAGCGAGTTTGGGAGCCCTTTGCCTCACACCCTGGCCTTTCTCCTGCCCTGCAGAAGGAACGACTAGGGCCCCGGGAGACTCCCCGTTGGCCAGGGCCCTGCCTCAGGCTATAGAGAGTGCGCAGGCCAGGGAAAGGAGCTCGGGCCCCGGGGACGGTCACGCCCCCTGCACATCCTGCGGGCCACGTGGGGGCTGCGAGGAGACCCGCCCCATCACTCTGCCCCCCAAACCTGCGCAACATAGGTAATAAAGTCACGGAGTTACTTTTTTTTTTTTTTATTGCCTCAGATGAAATTGGACTGTGAATATGCCTGGAGATTTCAAATTTTAATTGTGACTCATTACGTTCAGACTCATAAAAGAGCAAAACAAAGCCCGAGGCCAGAAGAGAGGCGGTGGAGCTGCGTGTCAGGGAAGTCAGTGTACTCGCCACTCTCACGGGCGGCACTGTCCCCGAGCCACATCTGCCTGCCACCTGGCAGACGCGTGCTGGGGGTTGGGGGGCCTCCACCGAGCCTGCTGTGGGGAACCGTGTGGGCTTCCCGTCTGCTTTCTGACGCCGTCCAAGGCAGAGTTCGGCTCGCTCAGGGTTTTCCTACAAAGATGCAAACTAAAGCCCATGGGGCCAGGTGTACGCAGGGCTCTCCCCTAGACGGTGCCAGAGGGCAGGCAACCACCCCGCCCCCCGGGGGCGCCCCCCACCTGGAGCAGGCAGGTGGCCGAGCTACCTACCTAACCCGCACCCTGGACGTCTGGAATCATCACGCTCCTTGGCACGGGAGCTGCCGCTTTTCAGAAACAAGCAGAAAATCGTGGGGGGAGGGGGTCAGGCCGGTTGATTAATATTCAGCAAATGAAAACTAGGCACCGTTTGAATGCAAACGCTTATATGCAAAAGGCTAGGGATAATTATGGGGAAGCACATATAGAGAGGGACTGTCTACAACGATGTGGCAGGGATTGGGGAACCAACAACCAACGTGGAAACATCCCTGGGCAGCAACCACTCATGGGAGAGCCATGACTCCCTTGACTGAGGGGACAGGGAGGAGAGAGGACGCCTGAACCCAGAGAGGGGGGGACTGCAGCTGTGGGGCAGGCCTGGGGGACAGTGACCTTGAGCACAGGACCCTGCGAGCACCTGGCCTGAGACAGACACTGCAGCCTTCTGTCCTCTGGTGCCTCTTTGGGCCAAATGCCATGGGAAGCCACAGGGCAAAGGAGCCCGGCTGCTGTTGCTCGTAGGGGTCCGTCTCTTGGGGCTCAGGACGTGGTGGGGAAGGGGAGCCGTGGACCTGGAGGGGCAAACACAGAGTGCCCAACCCATCGCTGCTGTGCTTTTATCTGATTTTTAAACCTAGTTCACCAACATATTCTGTTTTCAAATATGTATTACCAAAAGTTTATACTATTAGTATCTAATTTCAATTTATATCTGTGATGGTGAATTTTATGTGTCAACTTGACTTGACTAAGGGAGGCCCAGATATTTGATTGAACAGTATTTCTGGGTGTGTCTGTGAGGGTGTTTCCAAAGAGATTAGTATTTGGGTGGGCGGACTGAGAAAATAGCCAGCCCTCCCCAGTGTGGATGGGCCTCATCCAGTCCACGAAAGGCCTGCCAAGAACCCATGGCAGAGGGAGGGGGGACCTGCGCTCCACCTGACTGCCGAGCGGGGGCATTTCTCTCCTCCTGCCCTTGGGGCTCCTGGTCCTCAGGTCTTCAGACTTGGATGGAACCTATGCCACAGGCTCTCTGACTCTCTGGTCTTCCAAGGACACCACTGGCTTTCCTGAGCCTCAGCTGGAAGAGGGCAGATGGGCCTCCAGAATGACACAAGCCAAAGCTTTATAATCAATCTCTCTCTCATATATATATATATAATCTCCATCCTCCTGGCTCTGTTTCTAATACAGTATCTATGCATTTACGTAGGAGAAAATAAAGTCATTAAATGTACAGAAGAAACAGAACTGAGTCACTCAGAAGAATCATAATATAGTTGCCATAAAAGGAAATGAGCTATCGGGTATCATAAAAGAAAAAGTGTTCTAAAGTGTTTGAGAATAAGAATTCCACCAAGAAATTTTATCTTATAAAACTATGAGAATGTAACACAGGGGGAAATCTAGATGGCTTTGGGTTTAGCAATGACTTCTTAGATCTAAAACAAAATCAGTAAAAGAAAAAAAATTGATATTTTGGACTTCATTAAAATTAAAAACTTCTATTCTACTAAAGTTTTTTGTTTTGTTTTTTTAACACATACTGAATAAAGGACTTGTATCCAAAATATACCAACAACTTAAAACTCAACAATAAGAAAACAAATCAATTTTAAAAACAGGCAAAAGATCTGAATTTTGGATAGGATAGATAGATGTTAAATAAGCTTATGAAAAAATGCTCAGCATCACTAGTCAACTGCAAATTAAAACGAGGAGATGCCACTATACACCTACTAGAGTGGCCAGCATCCAAAACGCTGACACCACCAGGTGCCGGAGAGGGTGTGTAGCAACAGAGACTCGGATTCATTGCTGGTGGGAATGCAAGACTGTCAAGTGACTTTGAAAGTCAGTTAGATCGTTTCTCACAAAACTAATCATACTCTTACCAGATGGTCCCATAACCATGCTCCTTGGTATTTATCCAAGCGAGTTCAGAACGTACATTGGGACCAAAACCTACCCAGGAACGCTTAGAGCAGTTTCAGTGACAATTGCCCAGACTTGGACACAATCTCGATACCCGGCAGGGGGTGCTTGCACAAATACACTGCGGCACATCCAGACAGTGCAACATTGACCGGCCGTGAAAGGAAACGAGCCACAAGCCATGAGAAGGCGCCAAGGGACCTGAGACGTACAGGCCTGAGTGAACGAAGCCCGTCTGCGAAAGCGCCGGCCCCGCTGCAGGGGAGGGAAAAGAACTTCCCTCCACCTTCTGGGCTCTTAGCGGAGACGCCTGTAGTAGAGGACAGATTAACCGGGAACTTACTAATCCACGTGTACACATGGGAGATGCCCGGGGAAATGGGGTAACCGCCTGAGGTGGCTGAGACTCGGAATAGCAAAAAGAACAGGGGCTTGGGGAGAGGAGGGGGTGATGAATGACTGAGCACAGGAGATTTTTAGGACAGCGATGTTGTGACTCTGTGTGCCACGTAAGGGTGGGTACCTGTCCTTACACGTTTGTCAAAGCCCAATAGGCAAAAGATCTGAACTCACCATAGAAGGTGCAGCACAAAGAGTGAACTCAAATGCAAACCAGAGCCCAGTTAATAATAATATATAACATATACACTTAGTTAATAATGACAACAACAATAACAATAATTGACTCAGCAGTTGTAACAAATGTACCAAACGAATGCAACATATTGACAATAAAGGAAGTGTGGCAGGGGCCGTGAGTATATGGAAACTTTCTGTAATTTTCATTCAGTTTTTTGTACACTTAAAAATGCTCTTAAAGTCTATTAATTTTTTAAACTGTATCCTAATTTTTGAATCATTTTCGGCACGTGTAGAGCTAGTTGTGTAGCTTTACTTTGAACTGTAGCGATGATACATTAAATTCTTAGATTTCCTAGTGCAAAGTGATCCTCACGTGGCGGAATAATTCTATCGGATCATGGTATAGTCTCACTTTTATTTAGCACTGAAATTGATTTGTTAGAATTTCATTTTGAGTTTTTGCACCTATATTCATATGTGCGAGTGTCTCACGTGCTATTTTTTTGAGTTGCATGGTTTTTGGTGCTATTTTTCTCAAGCATGGGTACCAAGTTAGTCTAACTTTATAAAAATAAATTGAGATTTAAAAATAACTATATATTATGAATATCTGCTATATTACATGTCATATAATATGTAATGTAATAAAGTATTTTATATGAAGCCACTTGAACTTGAAAATTGGGGGAGTAAATTTTCAAATCTCTGAACAATCTTTCCAGTAACAGTAATTGACCTATTCAGGTTTCTGCTTCTTTTTAAGTAACGTTTTATCATTTACACTTGGCCAGGGAATTGTCCTTTTCATAAAAATATCAAATTTATTTATAGAATGTATATTTTTAAAGTTACCCTTATTTTTGCAGCTTCGTCTGAATTTGTAGTCACGATCTTTTTTCACTCCCACATTTACAAATTTTGTTAGAATCAATTTTATTTCATTAAAATAGGAAAAATTAAAAGTCAATGCATTCTTTTGTTAGGTTTTTCTTATTTAAATAAGTAGCTTTAAGATTTATTAAACAAACAAAAAAACTCATAGACACAGCCAACAGTAGGGCGATGACCAGAGGCAAAGGGGGTGGGGGCAGGTACAAGAGGGTAAGGGGGGGTGAATGGTGATGGAAGGGAACTTGACTTGGGGTGGGGAACACACGATACAATATACAGATGATGTTTTATAGAATCGTACACCTGAAACCTGTACAATTTTATTAACCAGGGTCCCCCCAATAAATTCAATAAAAATTTTAAAAAATAAAGAAGATTTAAAAAATAATTATTATTATCATTTAAATCTTAAAAATAAGATTTATTAATCTGTAATTTACTATTCTTTTTAAATTTAAGTTCTCCTTGCAAGCTCAGGCCTGTAGTAAACAAGAGTGATTCCTGCCCCCATTCCATCCCTCCAAGGAACTTCTCAACTAAATGACATTAAGCTTCGCATAACGCACCACTGAAGGCTGACTAGGAAAATAACTACGTAGCCTGTTCTAGACCCGGAATGTATCTCACTTGGAGGACTGTCACTGAAGCCAGTGTGGTGCCTCAGACGGCCAATGGTCCGCAACTCCAGCTGTGAAGTTTAGGAAGAAACAACACGCAAAGGCATGTCACAGCTGGATGTGTATGCGACCTGATACAGTGTGCCTAAAACTATTTTCCTTACGTGTTTGAAATTACGAATTTTTTTCACACTAACGCACCAAGAGCTTTCCTTTTTGTCTGCTTTCGACGGATGTCTGTTGGTTTTGAAAACGCTGAGGTTGAGAAATCTCATCTAAAAATGGACAGAAATCGAGTTAGGCTTTGTTACCTGTTGCCTCCAGTGTTTCCAGAGGCCTATTTATTAAAGCACAGGAGTCAATTCAAAAAGGCCACTTTTGCTTTCTTCAACCAAAAGTGAGCTTTAGGGAATGAAATGGGACTACATCAAATAAGTTTCTGTGAAGATGGAAGAGCTAACAGGTGGATGGACCACTTTTTTCTCATAAAGGTTTTACTATCTTGAGCCATCTAATCGTTACTCTCTATGTGATTGAAGGCATTCTAAGCGGTCTTTAGGACAAGCAGGTTTGAGTTTGAATAATCACGAAGACGTGATTCATATCACATTTAATATTTTAAACAAAGTGCTTCCCATTTTAGTGTTTAAAAAAAATCAATAAACTTAAAGATTCTGGGAATCTCCCAGGATAAGGTCCCTCCCACCAGGCCTTGGAGAGTGGCTTACGTGTGAGGGGGCACATTTTACCCGCAGCTCTCTCTAAGCATGAAGGGTAACGGTTATTAATTAATTGCATCTTCATCACTCTTCCAAGACCTTGAGATAAGCTTTCTCAGCAAAGGTGTATTTTGAACCACAAGGCATTACCTTAATGGATATAAAATCAGATAGTGTTTTTGGCTTAGATGGGAATGGGACTGATGTTTCCAAAGCAAAGGTAATTCAAAAGGTGCGAGGAGGGTGAAATACTAACTCAGGAGATAAATGGTTAGGGTAGGCGCCAAACAATTTAGATGCTTGGGAATCAAGCAGGAAATGCATAGATATACATATATATGTATTCAGATATGTATATTCAGGTATAAACACATATATACATACAGATTCAGGTACCTCCCTGGGAATATAAATAAATACCTCCCTGGGGATATATATTCAAGAAGGCATCTGAATCCAGGAATAATTAATTTTTGAATGTACTAGAGCAGAAATATTCCAGCAGCAAAAAGATTAGAAAAACAGGCTCTGGTTAAAAAAAAAAAAAAAAGACTATTTAAATATATTTGCATTGAGTATTTGAGCATTAATTAGAGTTTACTAAACACACACTCACTGTATCATCCGGGTTTCATAACCAAGGGCATTTAGACCAATAAATTAAGAGATTTTCTGACTTTTCTTGATATCAATTATAATTGAATAATTATTCCCCCTGCCCCTACCTTCATCCCCCAGTGTTGTAAGGTGGGCAGTGGCAACCGCGTTTCATTCTCCTTCGGATCGGGAGCCCAGGAGCAGCCCTGTGAGCGCCATGCCCGCCACCCCACAGCGACCGAACGCCGAGGCTGGGATTTCAGAGAACGTGAGCTGTGTCTCCCAGTCCGGCCTAGCGCCAGCTGCTATGGCAAAGTCTCGTACACCGGTGGCTTATCAACAGTGGACATTTATTTCTCAGTGCTCTGGAGGCTGAAAGCCCAAGCCTGGGGTGCCAGCACAGTCAGGTTTTGATATGAGCCCTCTTGCGGTTGCAGGCCTCTGTCTTTTTTCTGTATTCTCACAATATGTAAACACAGTGAAGGTGCTCTCTGGGGTCCCTTTTATGAGGGCACTAATCTCATTTGTCAGGGCCCCACCCTCATGACCTAATCCCCTCCCAACACTATCAGATGGGACGTAGGAATCTGGGAGTTACTCAGTCATTGTTCTTCCCACAGCCCCATGTTGATGTTTTACGTTGTTGTTAGAACAGTCCTCACTTGACCATCACAGCAGAAAAGTGATAGTTTTACCTTCAGTCATTCTAACATTTTAATTTCATCTTCTTATTTGACATCACTAATCAAAAAAATTTTTTCAATAATTTAAGGAAGGGATTGTTTTAATTTTCCTTCCCAGCATGTTTCTAAAAGCTACCTTTTTAAAAAAATGTGTTCAGGAATCTTTGATGGATCATTTGCTTAAAGATAAGTCATCCCTCGCCCGGCCGGGCGTGGCTCAGCAGTTGAGCGTCGACCTAGGATCCAGGCGATCGGGGTTCGATTCCCGGTCAGGGCACATGCCCGGGTTGCTGGCTGCAGCCGATCAATGACTCTCATTGCTGTTTCTATATCCCTCTCTCCCTCTCCTTTCCTCTCTCTGAAATCAATAAAGATATATTTAAAAAAAAAAAAAGATAAGTCATCCCTGGCAGCAGAGGGCTCCTTTTTGTTGCTCATCTTGGAAGTCTAAGTGCAGGGAATCGGCTTCCTTCAGCATCTCTTCCCATGCGACCCCGTCGTTTCTGTCGTCGGTCCTACGGCTCAGAGCCCAGCTCTTGCAATCTGACCGCGTCCTACTCCAAATGGGAATCCGGGCTCTCAATGATGTGCCAACGTTTCTCAAATCAGCTGCAAAAGCGACGGCAGATTTTTTAATTTGTGGAATATGCTGACTTCTTCAGTTCCAAAACGAGCGCGACAGATCCTATTAGACTTTTTGTTCGGCTGCTCTCTGCACACAGGCCTTCCCTCCGGGTGATTTATCACGGCCGCGCTGAGACTGACTCACGCCACCGCCCTGCAGCTAACTCAGCGCCATTTAGCTGCGCGGAGAAGCTGGATGTTCTCTCTAAGGGGCTCCGCAGCTGTAGAGCGCGGCCGGTTTACATCCCACAGCCCACCTCGGAGCCGTCCATGCGCCCGTCAGTGTCTGCAGGGGTGCCCACCCCGCCCCGAATTAGGGAGAAAGCGCTGCCGGGTACTGATGGCACATCTTAGTGCCTGGGGCAGTTAACTTCATAAGCTAACTTAGCAGCAAAGGGATTCGTGAGCTGGGGCGTCAGCAGGCATTTCGGACACCACAGAGATTTCCAGCGGTGATGGGCAGAAGGATAAACATTTACGCGGCATTAAGCTGTGGCCACGTCTCATCTTTAAACGATAGCTTAACATTTGTAGGGCATTTGAGAGCTTGCAAACTCTCTATTCACGTTGCCTCCTTTGATTCTCACGATCAAATGTTGAAGCAGATGCTGGGGGAAGACTCAAGAGGCGAGGCGACGCTCAGACGGAGTTGGGAATGCTGTGCCGGGCACCCAGGGTAAGGGACAAGCTGCTCCTGGGTTACGCGCCCGTCGGCCTGACGCCTGCGGACAGGCCCTTCTCTAAGGTGCTGCTTTCCCGTGGCATTCTGTAGTCCGTCTGCCCACTTTACAAAGCCTTGGGTTAATTAATCCTTTGGGGGTCAAGGGCCCATTTGAGAAACTGATGGAAGCGACCCACCTATTCCCCGGGGATTGTGCGTTTGCACCCTCTGTTTTACACCCAATTTCAGAAAGCTGGTTACTGGGCAACCTCTCAGCCACTTCAGTTCACTTCGGTACCTTATCTTGGGCCATTCTTTCCCTGCCCGCCCGCCCGCCACCTCAGCACCAGAGACAGAAATAAAATAGAAAAGGAACTGAAGTCGAGAGCTAATTATTCTCAGGCCTTTAGTAAAGGCCTAGTTCTAATCCTCGGCATAGCTACGTTTAGGACCTGCTTACACACAGGTGCAAACACTGGAACGAGGAATAATATCCCCAAAAGCTACAGAAGAGACAAAAGGCCTGGTTTATTGCTGTCAGATGGCCAAACGGGCCTGGCAGGCTTGTCTGCTGGCCGGATGATTGCCTTCCGCCTCCCTCTGCGGGTGTAGACGGTCCCGGGCTCCCCAGGCTGGAGGGAGGAGCTGCTCTAACACAAGCGACTCCGGGTGACAGTAACTCTCAAGCACCCTTCATTCCCAAGGCCTTTTCTAGATCAGCCTCAGCGGCCTCTGTACCTGCCGAACTACCAATATTGCTCTAGTCGCAGTCAATCGCTGAGTCTGCAGAAGGGAAAGGGCTACCCTGTCCCACAGGTAAGTCATTTCCTCTTCCACAGGCTGGGCCTTCAGTTTTCCTGTCCCCGGGGAGAGCCCGAGGAAAGACACCTAATCATGTCACCCGCCAGGCAGGCTTCCCTTGTTTGCGAAGAGCGGGCTCAGCCTGGAGAGGGGAAGTGAACGCTTGCTCAGGTTTCCCAGCAGCTGGTTCACTGGATCCCCTTCCGCCCCCAGGCCCACCACCCCTGGATCAGCTGTTCATAAAAAGTCAGATTTAAAGATCTTAAGTTTTCAAAGGAACATGTTTATTAAGGTCGTGAATCAATGTGTTCGCCCTGACCCCTTCCATCCCAAATGGCCAACGTGTTAATGTTAATCTGGAGTTTGCTGACAAGCAAGTATGTGGGAAGAGAGCAACAGCAGGCAAAAAACAAAAAAAAAACAAAACGGAGGCCACAGAATATCAATTGGCCACCTGAAATTAATGCCAGTTGGCCACCTGAAATTAATGCCAGTTGGCCACATGAAGTTAGCGTGCGAGCCTGATTTTATCGCACCTGCTGGGAGTAGTTTAAAACTCTCAGTGCTCATGAACAGGGATTTAATTTAAAGTCTCCCTCCCCTAAAAAGTCAAAATACGGGTGGGGCACCTCCTGCCTTCTGAAAAATACTTTTGGGAGCAAAAAACCATGATGTTACTCAAATAAATATGCATTCGGAAGCTCCTACACACACACACACTCACACCTAGCTGTTCTGCGTGGGTTATGCAGAATGACAAAAATAAGGGATTGATCCTACAAGCACCCTGAGTTTAAGGCCCCTGCTTTGAAAACTGCCTCCGTTCTTCATGTCGCATTCAGCGGGCAATCATCTATCATCCAGTCTAATAGCACTGGGTACAGTTTATAATTAGCCATAACAGAGATGCTTTTTGCCAAGCCCCCAAATTAAGTTTGTGCTTCAACACTGCCCGGGCTGCAAGCAGCCAGAAATGGCCTTTCCGGGGCGGCTCACAGTGTGCGTGTTCTGTTGCCTTGACAACTGTCTGCCTGGGGCTTCCTCTCCTGGGGAATGAGGCCGCCGTTGCCTGATGCAACCCCTCGGAACGCAAGCGAGCGCGAAGCAAAACGCTGCCGGCCGCCGCAAGTTTGGGCACATAAATATCAGAGCTGCCCACGTTACATATGCGGGGGGGGGCGGGGGGAGGGAAGACAGGGATGAGGGAAGGGTTGCAATTGTGACCAATTCTAATAAAATTTAAAAAATGGGATAAGCCAGCACTCAGCCCTGCTATGAAACAAGGGCTGACTGTGTGAGGCGCTGGTGGGAATGCAGACTGGAGCAGCCACCATGGAAAACAGTATGGAGTTTCCTCAAGAGACCCAGTGGACCCCACTTCGAGGAATACATCCTAAGAAACCCGAAACACGAATCAGAAAGAACTTATGCACCCCTGTGTTCATAGCAGCGCAATTTACAGTAGCTAAGATCTGGAAACAGCCCAAGTGCCCATCAGCAGATGATGGATAAAAGAGCTGTGGGACAGTCACACCATGGAACACTACGCAGCTGTAAAGAAGGGTCTCTTACCCTTTGAGACAGCAGGGAGGGACCTGGAGAGTATTATGCTGAGTGACATAAGCCAGGCAGAGAAAGACAAGTACCACATGATCTCACTTATATGTGGAATCTAATGAACAAAATAAACTGATGAATAAAATAGGTCCAGAGGCGTGAATGCATGGAACAGACTGACAGAGGTCAGAGGGGAGCAGGGTGGGGTGGGGGCAGGAAGAGATTAAAGAAAGAACGTATATGCATATGTGCATAACCCATGGACACAGACAATAGTGTGGTGAAATCTTGGGTTGGGACAGGGGCTGGGTGGAGGGGGCAAATGGGAGGGGGGAATGGGGAACCTCTGTAACACTGTCAACAATAAAATAAAAACTATTATATATATGTATGTGTGTGTGTGTGTGTATTAGTTTTATTTTGTTTTGTTTTTTAGAGAAAATCTCTTCTGTCTAGTCACAAACATCCCTGGTCAGCCTGCCATTTTTGTGTAGGTTCATTCCCACTTTTATCCTCAGGATGGTTGAATCTTTGTCATTTGGGACTGGGACACCCTGACCCTATATGCAGTTCAGCAGCCGGCCTGCTTCTGACAGGGAGAGATAGATAATAGAGATTTCACTCCAGTTGGAAGAGGGCACAGCGTCATTTTCTCTGAGGAGCTCCCGCCAGCATCTGAAATCATCAAGAGGCGCTGACGTTCCCTGCAGTCTCACTTAGAAATCACTTGCCTTACGTAGCAACCAGAATATCTAGATTTCAAAGTTTACTAACTTTCCTTGAATTTTAATTCTAAATGTACACCAACCTCATTCACACATATTATTTACCGGTTAACAAAGTCATTTTACTCACATATTCTTTGCTCATACAAGTGCCCTGTGGGTATGACCACTCTCACTCTAGGAGTAAGGAATGTGAGACCGACTAGTCTGAGTCTTGTGGGAATGTGTTGGACTAGCTTTTGGGCTGAAAAAGGGGTGTCTCTCTGGGGACAAGGCTCTGACTCACACAGCTAGACCCCCAGGGAATCATGTGCACCATAAGATGTGGTGGTTAATTTTATGTGTCATATTGGCTAGGCCATTGTACCCAAGGATTTGGTTAAACACCAGTGTTGATGTTACTAAAGGTAGTATTTTTGAGATGAGATGAACATTTAAATCAGTGGACTTTGAGTAAAGTATCCTCTGTAATGTGAGTGGGCTTCACCTAACCAGTTGAAGGCTTTAGAAAATAGTCAAAACAATTTTGGAAAAGAAGAATGAAGTTGGAGGACTCATAGCACCAATTTCAAGACCTACTATAAATCTACAATAATTAAGACAGTGTAATGTTAACAAAAGGCCAGACACATAGATCAATTGGACAGAATTGAGAGTCCAAATATAGTTCAGAAAATCAAACAGCCAATTGATTTTGAACAAAGATGCAAAAGCAATGTAGGAGGATAGCTTTTCCAACAAATGGTGCTGGAATTATGGGACGTCCCTATGCAAAAAAAAAAAAAAAAAAAAAGTGTTGAACTACCCTTATACTTTATACCAAAAAAAATCTCAGAGCAGATAATATACTTATCAAATTATAAAACTATAAAACTTCTCAAAGAAAACACAGGAGCTCCACAAAGTGTTCCCTCTGACATTTTCAGCACCCACCTGGCATCACAGTTATTACAATACTATTGACTATATTCCCTACGCTGTACTTTACATCCCTGAGAATATTCTCTAACTACTATACTGTACACCTGAAACTAATGCAAACTCACATGAATGTAAACTTTAATTGAAAAAAAGTTTTCAATTTTAAAATTGTAAAAATATATTAAAAATGTAAAAAGAAAGGAAAGAAGGGAGGGAAGGAAGGAAGGAAGGAAGGAAGGAAGGAAGGAAGGAAGGAAGGAAGGAAGGAAGGAAGGAAGGAAGGAAGGAAGGAAGGAAGGAAACATAGGAGCAAGTCTTCATGGCCTTCCTTTAAGTAGTTTTTCATTATAACACCAAACCACAATGCACAAAGGAAATAAATGATAAATTGGACATTATCAAAATTCAAAACTTTTGCTTTGAAAAGGACGCACTTAAGAAATTGGGAAGACAAACCAGAAATTGAGAAAATATTTGGAAATCACATTTCTGACGGTCTTATATTCAGAACCCATAGAGAACTCTCAAAACACAAAAATAAGAAAATACGCAGCCCAGAGATTTCAAGATGACGGCAGACTGAGTGGAAGCTACACTGACACTCTCCCAGGACCAAACTGGAATTAAAACTAAAATATAGAAAAACCATCCTGAATAATCAACTGCAACTGAAGTCAAGCTGAAGAGCATCCCCATAACCAAAGAGAAAAGTGGAAACCACAAAGAGACTGGTAGGAAGTGTGGAGGTGCAAGAGGGCTGGGCTCCCACAGGCAGCAGCTGAAGGTCCAGAGGGATATCTCAGCCGTGGGGGGCTCCCACTGAGGACTCTGGGGCCTAAACCCCAGGCTGGGCTCCCCAGCCGACAGCACCAGAACTGAGAAAGGTGCCCACATAACATCTGGCGTGAAAAGCACCAGTTCTGTCTGTCAGAAGGAGATGGCTGGAAATGCAAGCACCCTCTTAAAGAGCCAAAGCACAAAATTTTGTGTGCAGCCACTCACCTTGGGCTCTGGCGGAGGGAGGGCAGAGTGGACTAGAGCTGTGTGAGGAGAGTCCGGGATTGGTGGCTCAGAGGAATGGAGCTCAGAGGGCAGCCATCTGGATTCCTGTGCTGAGTAAATCCCCCATACAGCAGAGGACATCTTTCTCAGGCCTTTACCTCCCAAGCAGGTTTTGCCTCCAGGGGAAGCAATTGCCCCACACATTGAAAACCTCTGATCCCATCCTGTGGAGTTTCCTCAGCCTGAGGCTCATTAAGAGACTAATAGCAATCAGCTGCACCACCCTGTGTAGTTTCTACAGCCTGAAGCTCATTAAGAGACTGAATAACAGCCTCTGGGTACTTTGAGCCTTTGCCTGATTTTCTTCATGGACAGAGGGCTTGGAAAAGCAGACCTTCATGCCCATCTTGGTCCTGTCCAAACACACCCATCTCCAGCAGAGGGAACCACAAGCTATGGAGTGCGGAAAACTTCAAACAAGGTACTCAAAGTCAGTCACAAACAGAGTCTGACATTGGCCTGCACTAGAGACCACCCAAAAGACTGGGCGTCCTGGCAGATCTACCTAATGCATAGAAACAAATCCAAACAGGGAGCCAAAAAGGGGAGACAAAAATACAAGCCCCAAATGAAAGAACAAAAGAATTCTCCAGAAGAAGACATAAATGAAATGAAGATTAGCAATCTATCAGATATAGAGGTCAGAATACTGATCATAAGGATACTCAACAGCATGAGAAAACAAATGGAAACTATGAAGAAAATTAAGAATGATATAGTAGAAATAAAATTTTAAAAATTGGAAGGAATAAAGAGCAGATTAGAGGAAGCTGAGGATAGGATCAGCAAATTAGAAGACAGGGTAGAAAAAATCACTCAATCAGAGAACCAAAAGGAAAAAGCAATTAAAAAACAGGACAGTTTAAGGCAGCTATGGGACAACATGGTATGGGACAACATGTGTTGTAACAATATTTGTATCATAGAAATGCCAGAAGATGTAGAAAGTAAGCAAGGGTTAGAGAACATGTTTGAAGAAATAATGGCAGAAAACTTCCCTAACCTGGTCAAGAAAAAATGCCATACAAGATCAGGAGGCACAGAGAGTCCCAAGCAAGAAGAACCCAAAGAGGCTCACGCCCAGAAATAAAATGGCAATAGATAAGTACCTATCAATAATAACCTTAAATATAAATGGGTTAAATGCTCCAATCAAAGGACATAGGGTAGCTGGATGGATAAGAAAACAAGACCCAAATATATGCTGTCTACAGGAGACCCACCTCAGAACAAAAGACTTACACAGACTGAAGAAAAAAAACTTCTCGAAGACTTTAAAGGAGAGATTGACAGCAATGCAGTCACAGTAGGGGACTTTAACACCCCACTGACTTTACCGCACAGATCTTCCAGGCCAAAAAATCAACAAGGGAACAGTGCCAATTAAGGACACACTAGATGGATTAAATTGACATTTACAGAACATTTCACCCCAACGCTGCAGAATAGGCATTCTCCTCAAGTGCACATGGGACATTCTCAAAGATAGACCACATGTTAGGGCACAAAACAAGTCTCTACAAGTTCAAGAAGACTGAAATCACATCAAGCATCTTCTGGGACATTTACACCATGGAATACTACGCAGCTCTAAAAAAGAAGGATCCCTTACTCTTTGAGAAGCATGGAGGGACCTGGAGAGGGTTACACTAAGAGAAATAAGCCAGTCAGAGAAAGACAAGTACCACATTATCTCACTCATATGTGGAATCTAATGAACAAAATAAATGACGAACAAAATAGATCCAGAGACACAGAAGCATGGAACAGACTGATGAATCTCGGAGGGCAGGCAGGGTGGGTGGGTGGGTGGGGAGAGATTAACCTAAGAACTTTATGCATATATGCATAACCCAGGGACACAGACAATAGTGTGGTGAAGACCTGGAGACGAAAGGTGTGGGGTGGAGGGGATCAATGAAGGAAAAGGGGGGACATTTTTGATACTTTCAACAATAAAAATAAATTTAAAAAAAAAATAAGCAGCCCAATTCTTTACAAATGAGCAAATGATCTAAACAGATATGACTCCAACAATGGCATATAAGCATATTAAAAATTATGGTCATCAATCATTAGGGAAATGTAATGAGGGATATGTAATAACACAATGTAACGCCACAACCCACCTATCAGAATGGCTAAAACCAAAAACCGTGACAATACTTTATGCCAGCAAGAGTTCAGATCAAGTGGCAAAGTGCTTTGCTAAACAGTTTTCTCCATGTCAAGTGTAGGCCTACTATGTGACTCAGCAATCCCACACCTAGTTCTTTACCAAGGAAAGAAAGACTCATGTTCACATAAAGACCTGACTGTGAATTTTAATAGAAACCTTATTTATCGTTCCCAAAAGCTAGAAGTAACTCACATGACCTCTAAGCTCGAGTGGGTAGACCGTGGCACACCTACCCAGTGGAATAAGCGGGAACATACTACTGATTTACACAACGCACATGAATCTCGAATGCACTTTGCTGTGTGAAGGAAGTCTAGCCCCAAGGGCTGCGTGTTATAAAATTCTGTTTATATGACATCTGGGAAAAGGCCAGGCTGTAAAGATGGGAAGCAGATCACTGGCTGGGCGTTGATGGGAAGTGTGACTGTAAACAGGCATCCTCAGGGAATTGGGGGTGGGAGGGTATGGAGTGGAACTGTTCTCTAAGGCACTGTGGCAATCAATAGAAGACTATTTGTTTGTCAAAAATCCATAAAACTGTACATCACAAGCATGAACTTGCTGGCTGTAACCTACATTTAAAATTTAGCTCACCGATTCTAGCATCCAGCGGAGAATCTTGACCGCAAACACTTTTACTCTGGGATTCCGATGGGGATTTTCTATTTTCTATCAACAAGCCTGTTGGATGGAGGGGACTCAAGAGGGGACACAGATGGTGCGAAATCACTCCCGGGAGCTCGCTGATGACGGCGGGGAGAAAGGAGCTGACCTGCGTGTCTTTGGGACGTGTTTGGACTGGGTGGGTCCTGGAAGGCTAGAGACAGAAAGAACTGGGCTTTACTTGGCACCTTTGTTTTTCTCTGGGGTGTGGGTTAACAACGGTTCTAGTAACCACAGTATGTATGTACTAGAACTGAACAAATAAGAAAGGGATTGTGGCTCAGGACAGTGGGGTTTCTCCCGGACAGAGAAGGAAGTTTCAGATAAACAATGGGGGGGGGGGGCATGACTGAACCGAGTGGGGTTGGACTGGAGTCAGAGGATCGATATGGGCTTATGTGTTCATAAACTGTATGCGCAGAGGAGTATACGCAGAGGGAAACGCAGAGGGAAAGGCATATGTGTGTGCACAGGTTAGTATGACACCTGCGTCCCCCGTTCTATCTGCTGAAAGGGCCTGGGAGCAAGGACACTCTGGGAGCCGGGAGCACGCCCAGTGCCCGGATCTTGGTTCCTAAATTCTATTTCGCAGTAAAAATAACGGGGTTTATGGAGAAGCGGTTGGTACCACGGCTGCGGCAAAAAATATACCAGATGCAGAAAGTACGGGCGAGCTCAAAGGATGGACGCAGGCGGCAGGGTGCAGGAGCCAACTGAAGGGGCACTGGGGGCAACGCTGAGAAACTGGAGCGACAAAATAAACAACTATAGTATTGAAGTATAACCCAACAAATAAATACATAAGTCTAAGTTCATACTCAGGTCAATAAGTAGCTGAACGAGTAAATAAACAAGGGGGGGGGATAACTCTTCTTTGTAAAGAAATTTCAATTAATAAATGTAGAAAGAACCAGAAGATAGAAAGTCTCCATTGGAACCCCACAGGAAAAATGTCTACAGTCCAGGCCCGCCCATGGATGCTAGAATTAGTGAGCGAAATTTGTAAAAGAAACGGGTTATTTTCAGTCTCAAAGGATCTCCCTCAAGCTAAATATTTATTCGTTAAAAAGGGAAAAACCGTAAGTTTACAGTGGAGAATCCTGGCAGACACCTGCTAGCCTGGTGGTCAAGGTTAATGTCACCAGTAGTATGACAGATGAACACCTGTACCCCCTGACATAGGCACTAGGAGGGCCGCTCACCTCTGTGGTACTCATCCCCAAAATGCACACGCCGAATCCAATCGCGAGAAAACATCAGACAAACCTAGTCTGAGGAGCACTCTATGAAATAACTGACCAGTACCCTTCAAAAGTGTCAAGGTCGTGAAAGACAAGGAGAGACGGAGGAATTGTCACAGATCGGAAGAGTCCAGAGAGACAGGATAAATACATGGAAGGTGACATCCTGGATTGGATGTGGAACAGGGAAAGGGGATTAGTAGAAAAACTGGTGGAATCTGAGTAAAGTCTTCCGTTTCATCAACAGCATTGTGCCAACGTTGATTTCTTGGTTGTGAGCATCGCACCGTGGCTTCGTTGGATGTTAACCTTACAACAGGCTGGGTAAAGGGGATACAGACTCTAGTATTTTTGCCGTTCTTCTGCATATTTAAAAGTATCTCAAAGTGAAAAAAAAATTTAAAGGAGATGGGCTCATTTTCACTATAGATGTCTGAATTCTTTCAAGCTCCTGCTCTCTTGGGGAGGTGCCTTCTCTGCCCAGCGCCACGCTGATTTCCTGCCAGCCTGCGGGTGCAGATTAACACACGGGCAATGGCGTCTCCCCTTCAGAGATCCTGCCACCCTGTCCGTGCCCACACAGCGCCCGGTCATCGTTGCCTAAACATACACTCTCGTGTGCCACCCGTTTCCTGCTCCTATTTATAGCCTCACGTTTCAAACAGCGGACCTGTTGCTCAGTGCGAGCCGTCACGCCTCTTGAAGCCAGGCAGAGCGTTCGGGGCCCGTTCAATAAAAGCTCCGGCCAGCTCCGGTTCTCTCTGCGTGGAAGGGGGCGAGAAGGGGGCCCAGCTCCACACGAGCTGCCCGCGCGAGGCTGTGCAAAGCCTGCTGTGGCTCCCGCTAAGGCAGGGGCCGCTCTCCCGCGGGGGTGGGCGTCTAGCACGAGAGTCGAGGACAGGCCTAGAAGCCCGAGTGTCCAGTGGGAACGCTGAGTTATAAAAGGTAAAAAAGCCCCCCGTGGAAAGGGCTCATTCCAACTGGAGTAGGGGAAGGAGGTGCCAGGGAAGGAAGGCTGGGCGGAGGGGATAGCATGTGAGTCTGGTTGTGACCAAAGAATAAAATTCCTACTGGTGGAATGAGGGGAAGAGCATTCCAGGAACAGAGAAAACGGCCATCAGAGTGTTAGACTCGATGCGACTGACGCATAGGGCGAGGGAGTCGTGAGACACGCAGCTCATAGGATGCTCGCTGCGGTCGTGAAAACGGTTAGTTCACCTCTCCAAAGCCGTGGCCTGGTTACCGCATATCTGATATGCTGCCGCGATTCTCAGATTGCTAAAATCACCCTATTGTTCTGTTAATAATAATGGCGATTCAGCACATCTGTTCCCTGCTACTTTCAGAAGCTCCGGAATCTGCTGCAGGTCGCCGCAGGAGAGAAATATGAAAGTCAGCCATTGTCACCCACCGTCTTTATAAACTATGAGAAACAGTCTGATCACAGGAGCACTTTCCCCCAACTGTTGGAATTAAATGTTCTCAGGGTGACTCCATTTACATGAGAGGCAAATCTAGTGTCTCAAGCTGCTCCATAAGAAACAGCGGCCTCTGACTTAGGTGCCCCACTGTCATCAGCCTCCTAGTCCCCACAGAGAAGAGTCAAACGCCACTAGGTTCCAAAGAAACATGGGAAGCTCAGATGTGTTGCTGTACCAGCATTTGGCTGGCTCGCTGGGTTTCAAAGGCTGCACCAAAATCTTACCATATCCAGATGACGTGCTTGTCCTTCAAATGACATTGCACTGGAGACGGCAATGCTCCAGTCTGGGGGGGAGGGGGGAGGTGTGGGATGCAGCGCCTGGGGGCCCACAACCCGACATCTCGCAGGGGCAGACTGAAAACACCACAGCGTTACCGAGTTATTCCCATTTTCTGAGATAAGAAAACCAATAGAGCCAAGCAGAATATATTCCTTTTATCTTCTTTTCCCCATTAAAGTTAGAGCTCACGTCAGGCATAGTGAGTCATAGATCCCAGGGCTCGTCAACATCGAACCCCTGGGGATATTTCCGAGGAGTAGGGGTGCTGTGTCTTGATGATGAACCCTTCGCGACTCTGACTTGCCACCCCCGCCCTCGCTTTGCATGAGGGCCCAGATCTTCCCTTCCTGCCTTGTTTCCTGGGACTGTGTCTTGGCCATGGTTTGGCTCCTTGCTCTGGACGCCCTCACTGCCCTGAGGTGATGTGTCACTGAAATCAACTGGCCTGTGTTGGTGAGTTTGAGTTTAAAAGAACATGCGTCATTGAGACTGCAATGTTTAACATCTTAAAGAAACTGAGCCATGAGAGAACCATGGCTCATTCATCTAAAAACATGGTACAGTTTGAATATTTGGTTTGAAATGAGAAAATTTGGAAATGGTAAAGACCAAAATCATGATATCACAGCGCGAGGTGAAGAGTCAGTGGGAGACGGTTCAACCTGCGGATGCCAAGGGTCCGACGGGGTATCTGCCTGGGCCTCTTGGTCTTATCAGTCATGACGTCCCACTGCTATTCCTTCGCCCGGGACCCCATTTCTTCCAACAGCCGTGACTGCCTCAACCCCCTCCTCAGCCTCCCGTGGCTCCCTGCTCAATTCAATGAGTCCTCCGTATGCCTGCCAGGAAAACCTAATGACGGCACAACTCCAACCAAGCCAATCTTCTTTTTATAAAACCTTCGCTGGTTGTCCATTGCCTGCTGGACTAGGTACAGATTATTCAACATAACACTGTCAGTAGAAGTTTCTAGCCTTTTCCCTCCACTTTTCCTTCCACTTTTCCCACATACACCATCCCTCAGCTGAACAAACATAGCACTTTCTATGGGTATCACTTTGCTAGAGTATAATTTTCAAAAAGGCAAAATTAGACTCTTGGGAGAATATAACATGAACATGTGTTAAAGATTTTATTTAACTCATTAGCTAATGAGGCAACCAGTAAGAAGTTATGACCAGTTCAGAGAACATCTGTGAAGCTAAGACATTTATAGGCAGCTTAATAAAGTAATATTAGAATGAGATTGTTGAGTCGGATATAAAACTGGTAAGTGCCGAACAGGCCATAAAACTTTAGAGTCATCTGTTCCGCCAGACATAAATGATTTGTATCCCTATCAGACCAAAGCACTTAACAAGTCACTTTATGTTATTACTTTGAGCAGTAATAAACGACGAGATGAAATAAGTACATTCTCCTAGTCCATCCTTGAGTGGCCTCTGCCCCTGTGTGATATTGATAGACATCCCACCCACCTTCTTGGCTGTGCTTCAAAATTTTGGATAATTTTTTCTGCAACATTTATGAATTTCAAACTGTTGGTCCCTCTGCACTGCAATTGTGAACACCGACTCTGTTGACCTCTCCTTGCTTCTGAGGGACAAAGAACTAGGAGAAGGCGTGCCCCCCATGGTAAAAGTGGAGGAATGTTGATCAGTGGGCAGCCAGGTTGCAGCTAAGATGGGGGGGGTGAGCGGTGACAGGTGAGTGACACTCTCAGCCGTGACAGCAGAGGTTCCACGGGTCACAGTGAAAGGAACTCCTCCTAGACTTAGTCTCTGGAGGAGGAGAGCTTCCGACACCAAGAATAGGAATTGGAAGTGCTTCCAAGGTGGGGAAGAATCGCTAGGACTCCTCATCAGGAGTACGCAGGGGTCTAGAAATTGGCCGCGGCAACATGCTAAGTGAGAAATGAACCTAGGATGGCAGAGGGGCAGGGAGGGAAAGGAACCTGTAAGGATGGAAGGTGATAGCCAAACGAGTGCCTGTGAGATGTTGCCCGAAGTACCTTATCTCCCCAGTTCGTGTTACTGATTAAGCAGATCTTACAAGTCATTCTCATCAAATGCCCACATTTTGCTCTGGGTCCTGAGACTTGTGTATGTCCCAGCCTCAGGCTTCAGAGCTTCTTTTATAACCATTTCCCAGATCAAAAGATAAAATTGGAAAGCAATTGTGTGATTTAACTAAGCAGTGAGTTTTCTAGGAGGGTATTATGACCGTTGAGTGACCCTCGCCTGAAATGGGCCCGCGCCATTTCTTCCCTGTTGAAACGTGGTGATGGTGACTGGAGTTGTTAGGCTCCTGGGCTGGAGCGTCACTCGTGTCTCCTGGAAGAGCGGGCTCACGTCTTCCTAAAAGGAGAGCCGAGTGAACCACACCGTGGTTGTTTTCCACACTCACTCAAGGGCTGTTGTTGTGCTTTGATGTCACGCTTCCCTTTCAGAAACTCAAAGCCACTCTCCTATCCATTCCTTATCTTAGAACCAACAAGACTCGGGACACCACTAAGCTGTGCAGGAGGGTGAAGGAAAATGTGTAGGGAAATTTAGAATGTCACCACTTGTATACTGGATGCATAATCACAGCCACATGACATGAGGGAACATGTCATGAGGTTGACATGAGGGAAACACCAGGAAGGTGCTTTGGGGATGATGGAGCTCGTTCACCTCTCGATCGCGATGGTGGTTGCGTAACCATACATTTGTCACACCTTGAACTGTCCACCTGGGCTTTGAAATGACAGCTTTTCTGTAACTGTCCCACACCAAATTCTCCAGGAGGGACTCGCTCGTCTCCGTCAAGACCTAACCCCGGGGCTGTCTCAGGTGGGTAGTTCTCCAAGCCACCCATAGAAGCACACGGTCAAAGTAAAAACAATGTTTGCTATACAAACACGGACTCAAGGCACCTTTCCTAACCTGCCTTGACCCAATCCTCTGTCTTGGCGGGCAGATTTTCAGCTGCCTCTTCATTGATAAACCAGCATTCGGTCCTACACAGCCTAGAGACATAGCCCACAGAGAAGGCCTGGAGCTTTCTACTCCCAGAGTCTGCTGGGGGCTCCAGTCAGGCTCGTGCCTCAGCTGGTGTCTTTCGTAAAAATTGAAGGGATACAGGATGAAAAAGGGCAGGGGGAATGTGTGACAAGCTGTGAAGCTGACTAGAGCTGGCTCAAGCCAGGTCAAATAGAGGGGCCAAAAAGACCGTAAAATACCGTGGGCATGAATCAGAAGGAAGCCACCGTGGACATGAGTCAGACGTGGCCTCAGGCCCCGGCCTGCCCTGGCTCACCATGTGAAGCCCACTCTGTATTTCATCCTTGTTGTGAAAAAAGGGACTTTATTTAGTGCTTACCAGAGGGCTGGAACTCTTGCAAGCTCAAGCCAGCTCCCATCTAAGAGGTCCCACCCAAGGGCCTATATAATCTTTGAAAACCCTGCCTGTCTTCTTTTCTGTTTTAGGTCTGGCTTAGTACTTAGTATCACAATTAAATAAAAAAACAGGGGGAAAACTCATCAGAGCAACCGACAGAGGCAAGTTAGTCAAATAAGTATACTTTATTTTGAGCTGAATCAATTGCAAATAAAGTAAAACAAATAAGAAGTAAAACATATACCTTAATTTAAAAAACAAACAGTTTCAGATGTCTGGTTTGGCCTCATACGGCCTCATGCAAATGCTTCCCCAGAAAGCACTCCTCACGCAGGCAAGAGAGACGCGGGCACCCCCCTGCTAACCACCTTCCTTTGGCCCTTCCTTCCTCCTTGAAGCAAAAGCAAAGCTACAGGCGCTTTTGTTTATAACCTTTAACTGTGCGACAGGCTCGTGTAGTTTGTAGAAACCACCTGAGAGCCTGCGCGCTCTTGCACAATGAAACGGAAGGGTGCGGGCCCCTGTCAGCAATGAAGGGGGTGGGGCGGTTCTTTCAGGACAGGGCAGCTCCTTAAGTCACCAGGCCAGTGTGGAGGTGCTAACCCCTTCTCTGGAGTGAAAACCTGGACCACACTCGCTATCATAGGAGTTTGTTTAGCCATAAATTGCATGCATATAATGCATATGTTATTTCGTACACACTGTAATATTGTAATATACACAAATTTTAAGAGAATGTGATAAAAATTACTGCCATAAAAATTCTAGTTATAAAATAAAAAAGTCATGGAGATGTAATGTGTGCCACAGGGATACAGTCCATAATACCGTAATAACTTCGTACAGTGACAGATAGGTACTAGACTTACCCCAGTGATCGCTTCGTAAGGTATAGAAATGTCAGATCCCCATGTTGTACACCTGAAACTAATGTAATATTGTAGGTCCACTATACTTTAATAAAAGCATTGTGATGTTTTCTTTCCCCTGTGGACCCCTGAAGACCATGCATGGTACTGATCATTTCAGAGAGTCCAGTTAACTTGTCCCAGGGAAAAGAAACACCTCCAGAATCTGAGCCATCACTAACGCGATCAGGTCAGCTCAGTGGTGACCATCTCCACATTAAAGTTCACCCGGAAAGACAAGTTGTTTCACTCAACAAGATCCACTACCACTCCCGGCACAACACCCCCGAGAGCCTGTCCCTTGATACAGGCTTGCTGGCCAGCCTCCCAGGGGCCTCGTAATAAACGGATGGGAAGATTCACGAGGCCCCAGGGAGGGAGGGAGGCAAGCGTGGCAGTTACTGTCCTCAGTAAAAATGTCCATGTTCTTTCCCAAAGGCGTCATTTTATTCCACCTCCTAGACTTCCTTCTTACAAATGCCATAAACATATCTAGTGCAATCATAAAAATGCCATTTGGATCAAAATGACACAGTGTCGACTCCCTCCTGACATCTGAATTTTGGGATTATTACTCCCCAGTTGTGATGAGGAAATACTAATGTAGAAAGATTGGGCTTCTGGGCTGCCAGGAGTTTATTCTTCCATGTCGTCCCACCAACAAATCTCCAGACCTCGCAGCGTCTCCACCCCCTCTGCTCTCCTGCCTCAGGGAACAAAGCTGGTGCATCCCTCTGCCTGCGAGCGGGTCCCACCCCCATTCCCTCCCCAGACACCCCGCTCCGCGCTTATGCTCAGTCTCTCTCCCCAGGTCCCCCTCTCCCTCCCCGTAGGTCACTCTTATGGGTGCACAAACTCGATCTATCTTTAAGTCACCTCTTGACGCTTACCCACCTCCAGCCAGGACCTCTCCACTCTTTGCTCCTGCGTCCTGTGAATGGAATTGTAGGAGTCGTTAACTAAAGTCGATCACCTCGCCCACCACCACCTACCTCTTCACCCCGACCCCACTCACCCTCCGTTCTCACTGCTCCACTTCCCGGAAACCTTGAGCCACCTCGCATTGCCAAATTCAGTGCCACTTCCCTGCCTTCCTCCCACCAGACCCTCGGTGGCATTGGGCAGAGCTGGCTGCTTCCTCCTTCATGAAGTGCACCCCTCTCGGACTCGCTGATGCTGGTTTTCTCCCTGCCACCCCCTGGTTTTCTGCCTGCCACCCCCTGGTTTTCTGCCTGCCACCCCCTGGTTTTCTCCCTGCCACCCCCTGGTTTTCTCCCTGCCACCCCCTGGTTTTCTGCCTGCCACCCCCTGGTTTTCTCCCTGCCACCCCCTGGTTTTCTCCCTGCTACCCCCTGGTTTTCTGCCTGCCACCCCCTGGTTTTCTCCCTGCCACCCCCTGGTTTTCTGCCTGCCACCCCCTGGTTTTCTCCCTGCCACCCTAGGGCTCCTTCTCCATTACCTGCGGCGCCTCCTGCTCCTGCTCCACCCAATCTCTGACTATTGCGGTGTCTTAGGTCACGACTTAGTCTTGCTTCTCCATCGACACTCCCTTCTCAGGTCTGCTCAGTTAGTCTCAGGTTTGTAAATATCACCTGTCTTCTCTCGAGTCCAAAAGTCTGTCATTCGTTCAGACTTCTCCGCACCCCAGACTTACATAACTGATTACCTGCTTGGTACCTCTAACTGAAATATCTTATAGGCGTTCCAAACATTTTTTTCTGATTCTTACTTTTATTGAATTTATTGGGGTGACACTAGTTAATAAAATTCTGTAGCTTTCAAGTGCAAATTCTATAATACACCATTTGTATATTGTATTGTGTGTTCACCACCCAAAGTCAAATGTCCTTCTGTCACCATTTATTATTCCCCCTTTACCCTCTCCTACCTGCCCCCACTCCCTTTTCCTCTGGTAATCAGCATACGGTTGTCTGTATCTGTGAGGGGGTTTCTGCTCGATCCCTTCATCTCATTCACCCAGCCCCCCAATGGTCCTCCCCTCTGACAGCCGTCAATCTCTTCTCCGTATCCATGCTTCTATTTTGTTTGCTTGTTTATGTTGTTCATTAGATCTCACATATAACTGAAACTATGTGGTACTTGTCTTCCCAGCTCTGGTGCTCTGGGCTGGAGAGCCAGGAATGGGGCTGAGACCCCCTCGCTTCTCAGAGGGAACCTTTGCCGCTGAGATGTCCCTCCCAGTTCTCAGCTGCCACCTCGGGAGTGTGGCCAGCCCTTTTCACGACTCTGCCCTTCCTATCAGTCTTGATGTGGCTTCTTCTGTAAATCCTTGGCTGTAAGCCTTCTGCTCAGCCTGTCTTCAGGTGGTTATTCAGGTTGATGGTTCTATATTTTAGTTTTAATTCCAGTTTGGTCCTGGGAGGAGGTGAGCGTAACTTCCACCTACTCCACTGCCATCTCGGATGCCTGGCATTTCAAACTTCATATGACCAAAACGTCAGCCTGGTTTCCACCTCCATTGTCTGTTTCGCCCTGAGTTTTCTGTACCTCAGCCTATGACATCATTGCCCACTGACTGACTAAGCCCTCCTACCCTCTATATTCAATCATGCACCAAGCCCACATATTAGTTTCCTATTTCTGCTGTAACAAATTACCATAAGCTGTGGCTTAAGCAATACAAATGTATTATCTTACAGTATGTAGGCAGAAGTCTGACATGAGACTTTCTTGGCTAAAATTAAGGTGTCAGCAGAGCCATGCTCCACGCTCCTTTTGGAGCCTCTGGGGACAGTCCCTTTCCTTGCTCATTCACTTGTGTGGAATTGTCTTCCTTGCTGGCTGCCAGCTGACAGATTTTCCCTTTCTAGAGGCCACCCACATCCCTTGGCTCCTTTCCCCCATCCTCCAAGTCAACAATGGTGGGTCAAGTCCCTCTAATGCTTTGAATGTCTTTTTCTCCTTCCATTGTATCTCTCTGAATCAGCTGGGGAAATTCTGTGCTTTTCTTTAAGGATCCATTAGATTAGACCCACTTGGGAATTTAAGACAATCTCTCCATCTCAAGGTCGGTGCCCTTAATCATATCTGCAAAGTCCCTTTTGCCATGTAAGGTAACATATCCACAGGATCTGGGAATTAGGCATTGCCACCTTCTGGGGTAATTCTGATGCTTACCACATCCCATCTGTTCTGTACCCAACACACATCTATCTCATCAGTTCCCATTTCTCTGTCTACCCTCACCACCCTTGGCCATGCCACCAGCCCCTGTCACTGAGCTGATCCATGGCCTCCCCACTGGTCTTTCTGCCTCCATTCTTAATCTTCCCATGCAGTTTCCACAAAATAGGCAAAATTATATTCTAAAAACTTAGACCACACATCTTTTCTCATCTCCAAGCTTAACCCATCACTGTCTTCCTTCTATTGTTGAGACAGAAATGCAAATGCAAAAGGTCCTTTGTGACCTGGCATCGGCCTCCCTGACTAGTGCTCTTTCCCACCACCCAGCCCCTTGCCCACTACACTGTCATCCTTCCTATTCTTGGGTGATGCTTTACCTTTCCTCAGCTCCTCAAGTGCTTGGCTGGGTCTCATTCTCTTCAGATCTGCCTTCCCTGACCATTATCTGAATCAGACCTCCCATCTCACCCCTCCCAGTTACAGCTACATCACTCTATTTCCCACATAGCAATGATCACAATTTGTATTTATTTTATCTTTTTAATTTATATTTAACTTGTTCAATTGGAAGGCAACCCTTGCATCTATAACGTCTTCCAGTCTCTCCAGTGAGCAGCGTAGTGCCTCACACATAACAGACACATGGTAATTATTTGTTGACTGAATGAATGAACCAATGAATTATGACCACTCACCAAGACCTGAGTGTGAGTCACAGCTGCATATTTGGTAGGAGAGGGAAATCCTCACTAGGGGGCTTATGCATGCCATTGTTTTCTTAAAGTAAGCAAGAGAAAATAAATCGGCTAATAACCATAAATATCCCCCAGATTCTGGAAAGCAGAAAACCAAACCAAATGATGGGGGAGGGGGGAAACACTGCTTCTGCCTCAAGAACTAAAAGCACCTGAATTTTTGCTTTGAGGAAAGCAGAGGTGAGGTAGAAAACAAATTACATGACTCTGAGCTGGTATTATAATCAACCACTGAAGATCTATGAGGACTATTACCAAAGAGATGGATGGGTCTTGCTCACCACAGCCCCTAAATTAATGGTTATTGCTATGAGCTCTTGCTTTCCCATGTACATAGGAGTGTATGGATGTGACTGAGTACAATCTTTTTTTATTATTGACTTTTACTGTTTTGTACTGTTCTTCTAGAGACAGTATTTTCATTGTTTCAGAAAAAATAATATGTTTTACTCAAACAGTGAAGGTCTGTATTGCTTGGTTATTTGGCTCCCATTAACACACACATCTTTTCTGAGACAACTTTATGGCTGCATCAATTTTTATCTAAAATCTATTTCTGCAGTCCATGCTCCTATCCTGATGAAGGGTGCAGCTTGGGCTCCCTTGCTACATATCCAGAGCAATGGCTCTCAACTGGGACAATTTTACCACCCTGGGCACACTTTACATTACCTGCAGAAATTGTTGGTTGTCACAACTTGGGGACGGGGGAGTGGCATTGGCATCTGGTAGGTAAAGCCAGAGATGCTTTTAAGCCTCCTGCAATTGAAATCGAGGCTCCTTATGACTTTGATTAAATTTAGTTTTAAATCCTAGCTCTAAAATTTGTCTCTCTCTTTCTCTCTCTCTCTGATGGCACTAAACCATCAACCACTGTGGCTTGATATCCAATTTACCACCATCCTTTTTTGTATCATGTGAAAGTTTAATGTTCGCTAAGGCCTGTGGAAGCTAAAATATAAGTAATGCATTAATATCCCTTGTCCAGAGAAATAAAAGGCCATGGTAGACATTTATGTAAATCGATTTTCATCTTAAACCACCTCACTCTTTCCAATTACAGCCTCAGGGAAAGTCAATACCATAGGTACTTCAGCATTTCCTAACCATAAAGTAATTTGTAGTTTCCTATTCATGTATGCAAATCGTTATTCGTTTTATAATTTATAGCAAGGATGAAAGCGCCCAATGTCTATTAATGCTAGCCTATGCATAAGCATACTTACATGTCATTTATCCACCCTACCATTCCCCAGACGCCTCTCCTCCAAATATAATGAGCAATTTAACACAGCAAAGGGATGGCTCTGATGATTTATTCAAATATTCCTTTATGAATAAAGTTTTAGTTCACAATATTTTAGGGTTACTCCATCAAAATGCAACCAATGACTCAAATATGTCAAAAGTCATCAAATTAACTTTATCTCAGAAGTCTCTAAAGCAATGATACGTATAAAAACATAACTATAATGTCTTACACAGGGAGAACCTGTGAAGTATGTAGGTCTCACCCATTAAATTGCACAGCAGGTAGATACATTAAGCAGGATTCTTGGGTCTTGAGCAACAGACCCTAATTCTGTCTAACTTAAGTGGGGTAAGGGAGGGTTTATTGGAAGACTATCAAGACCTCACAGCATCAGTGAGGGAGATTGGGGACTTGAGCTTGGAAATAGGCAGGAAGATGGGCAGCTTCAAGAGACAAGAATGTGGAATAGAAGGATTGTCCCAGAAGGAGGGGTCTGGCCAGGGTGCTTCCATCACAAGTCAATGGACCCCAGCTTTGGTGACCTTTTTTTCTTTTCTTTCCACTGCTCAAACCCACTTCCAAGGATAACTAGTCTAATTAGCTTGGGTTGGGTTGTACCTGCCCTTATCTAGGGGAAAGCAGGACACTCTCCCAGTCTGCCTTAGTCCCCTTAGGCTGCAGTAACAGAAAGTTACCTTCTCGCAATTCTGGAGGCTGGAAGTCTGAGATCAGGGCGCCAGACTTGTCGGGTTGTGGTGAGAACTGTCTTACTGCTTTGCACATGGCTGCCTTACATGGCACAGCCGTGTCCTCACACGGCAGAGAGAGGGGGAGAGAGATCTCTTGTATGTCTTACATAGAAGGGTGCTATTCCCATCATGATTTGGTATGAACAAAGTCGGATTTTATTTATTACCTATTCTGGAGCAACACCAGAGAGCATTACTCAGCGGACACCCCGAAGAGTCCTTACTGCAGCCAAATACTTTAATACCTGCAAACTCTTTCTTTTCCAGCTGAGAGCTTGGTCTGCTTTATACCCAATAGTTTAGAGCGTGGAAATGTAGCTGCATGCCAATAACTCACAGGTTTTTGGAAAGAACAACATTTTACGGTCAGAAACCAATTTTGTTCTGTTTTCATCTTTGAAATCTGCTTTTAAAATCACATTGTAGCTACTCTTCATTCTTCAAGTTTTCCCATAGCTTTTAGGCTAAAACCAATACAATTTTGACCTGAAGTGACCCAACTATCCCTATAAGACGGGAGTGTGTTTCTCTTCAGCCTCCGTGGTTTGACGGATTCATAGAGTGTGTCGGGATGGGACACGAGACAAAGTCGTCACTGGCGAGGGGTTGGAGAAATCTAGGTAGGATATGCAGCTTAAAGCCAACTTTTCCCTCAGAGAAACCCCTTCACCCTGACAAGGTGTATCCCTTTTAACTACTTCTACCTTGTAGAGAACTGAATTTGTATTTCAAATAATGGCACTAAAGCAAGGCTCAAACGTATATACATTTTCAACTCATAACATGAAGCCAATGAGAGCCATACTCTTTGGCTCTCTTTTTCCCATTTAGCAGTGACATATACACATTTAGGTGACAAAGTGTCGTTTTTTCGGAGATGTTATTATACGATAATCCTGAGGGTAAGCACATAATGAGCTGAGTGGCCTTTGCAGGAGCCAGAGGAGACAAAGACCCAGGCTGACCCTCCTGTTCGAAAGCAAGCCTTTCACAGTATAAGCTGATGGAACAGGAGAAAGGACCATGCTTGTCAAGCGGAGAGGATTGCAGGGAGGATGGCGGTGGTTTAACACTTAACCAGTCCTTCTGAGCAGCAGTTTAGAGGAAATGGTTGGGTCTTTATGAAGCTGGGCACTGCCTCACATTGCTGGCTGACCCGAGGGGACAGGAGCAGAGTAGTCATGAAAAGGCTAACACTGCCCCGCATCGTGTGAAACAGCAGCGTGCGTGTGTGTGTGTGTGTGTGTGTGTGTGTGTGTGTGTGTGTGTGTGTGAACAAGAGAGAAAGAATGAGCACCCCTTATAGGGTGAGTAGGCGACCATCCCTCCTTCCTCTGAAAATGTGGGTCTGTCTTGGGTCATTCCCATGTAGAGGGCGGAGTGTGACCCCACAGTTCCTATAGGACATGATGGAGGAGCCACATCTGGAGCTCTTGTTGGCAGTGACACCTCAAAGGGGTTCTGACTGGGGGACCCCAAGGACCCTGGACTTTCCTGTAGGCTGTATAACTCAGACTTGAGAAAATGTGCTCCTAGGTGAAAAGACATGGATCTGGGTGGGGTTTTTCTTTATAAATTGTGAAGATGATCACAACTGAAGCGAACAGGGGAGGGACACTCAGACCCAGAACAGGGAGCTCCCTGGATACCGGGACATCAGCGTCTCACCACTGAGAGCCACTGTGAACAACTTGGTGTGTTGGCAGCTAAGGCTGCTGTCAGCTGCGAGCTGAGCTGGGGGTCCGCTGGAGCACCCATGTATGGCTTCTTTAGCAACTCAGTATCTACATGGCCTCTGAGACCTCACCTCTGGAATTATGCAGCATAATTTCAACTGTTAAGGTTACAAGCAAGTCACTAAGGTTAACCCAGATTGGAGGGGAGGTGACATTGACCTGCACCTCTTGATAGGAGAAGTAGTGTCAATGAGTTTGTGGACACGTTTTAGAACCACTACAAACCATTCTCATCAAGAGGTTGAATCTACTTCTCCATCCCTGGAGCTTGGCCATGGGACTTACTTTGGCCAGTGAGATATTACAAGGTGTTGTAAGCAGAGGCTTGAAAAGCGCTTGGGCATGACCTCTCTGGGTGCTCATAGAAACTCTGTGACCACCACCATGCCGATAAACCCAGATTAGGTCAATAACACATAACCTGTCACCTCTCACCATTGGTAGTCCTCTGAGGGAGGCCATCCAGCCCTCCTCCAGCCTGTCAAATGGCCTCAACGCCACCAGCTGACCTCAGACACCTGTGTGAGCCCAGCTGACACCATATGGAGCAGAGACAAGCTATCCTGGCTGAACTAAACCAACTCGCCCACCTACAGAACTGTGAGTAAATAAATAGTTGCTGTTCCCAGTTGCTTGTTTTGGTGTGCTTTCTTATGCAGCAGAAGCTAACTGATACGGTGGCAGCTCTGCATGAGCCTTCTTGCCCAGGCCTCACGCACCTTCCTGGGCTCCCAATTGATCCGCACGGATGTTAAGGAATAATCATTGTTGTCATTTTTATGTACTATTTGGAATTTTTAAAAAGATTTAAGACCTTTAAATATTTAGAAGGAATGTGTTAGTTTTAGTTACTAACACAGTTTGCAGAGGGGCGGCCCCAGGGAAAGCATCCACGCGTCCCCTCTATCCTGTGGGGAAAGTGTGTGTACACGAACCTTCCACATGCTGCGACTGTCTCAGTCACAGAAATGGACTCGAAGGGACTTCAGATGTTCCCTCCAGCCGCCCTCACTGACAAAGGAAAAACGGACCCTCACGACTTCTTGGAGCTTCACTTTCTAATGTTTTAAGGCTGATTTTACAAAGTTTAATTTAGACAATGTGAAGAATAAAAAAAGATCGGCTCCTCCCAGAGTATAATCAATGTGATTTACGGTCCTACTGTAGGGGAACAAATTATAGGACACCAATGACTAAGCCAACCCACCCTCCTCTCTCACAACACCATTGCCTTTTTTTGACCCAGAGCAGCAACTCTAGAGCTAAAAGCAAGAACTGAGCCCCATCAATCAGAAGGAATGTCACCTGAGTGATATTTGAGGCGCTCCTATGTGGCTTTCATGATTAGATGCTGGGGCTGGCATCCTCCCTGCTGAGAATACTAACGCTGACATACTGGTCCCAAGTGGCGCTCGGTGTCGTCAGCACCAGCTGCCAACCCGTGCCCCAAAGTTCTTGAAAACCAGTTCATCAAACGTCAGAAGCGCAGCGACGAGTCTGCACGGAGCCACTGAGAGCCCCCGCTCCTTCCCATTTGTACCCATCACGGTCGCTGTGAATTTGCAAGTGACGGCAGGATGGTGTTTCTGTCACTGCCGAACGCCTCTTAGAAATGCGGGCATTTTAAACAAGCGGTGGCCTGATTGCAAAGCAAACACTCCGGGGTAATTTGTTCTGCAGAGGGCACACTTCGTTAAAATAGGACCTTTCCAGCACCTTCCTGCCAATCCGGCCCTGTTCGCAGCGTTGTCAATAGTTAACGATCGAGGCGGTGCGAGTCAGCCCGAGCGCCGGATGCGCGGTTTCTGGGCCTAGCCTCCTGCGGGCCCAGCTCGCCCCTGACCTCTCCGGCTGACGCCGTCCGTAAGGGACCCAGGGCCCGCCTGGCCCTCGCTCAGCACGTCCTCGCAAGTAGTTTTGGTTTGTTTTCTGTTTCATTCAAAACGAGGATGTTTTCGGTTCCTCTCTGTTACCTTTATTGGGCAGAATCATCCCAAATGAAATCTGCAAGCGGTTATTTCCATCTCTAATGCGCACAACTGATCCGGAAACGGAGCCTAATGAAACGCAACCATGGGCACAGCCTTTGCCGCCTCCCTCCCTAAGGGTGCGCTTGGCTAACGCTACTGACGTGGGTAACGAGCGTTGTCTGTGTGGACAAGGCAAGGGTCTGGATTATCCAGAAAATCTCTTAGGACACCGTGAGTGGCAACTAGATATTTTTTCGATTCCACTTTAGAGCAAAAAAGAAAATAACAGAAACAAGATGATCTACCACGTTTTGGTTAAATAGAGGTTTTACATCATATCTTAGCTGTGACCCCCAGAGCATGGTACACACACACACACATGCACACATGCACACACAGAGTGTTCTTCTAACACAGAACAATTGGAAATAAAGTAACCTCCACCAAAAGGCAAAAACAATAGCTAACATGGATTCTGAATGTGCTTCAGAGACCTGAATGTAACATAAAAGAGAATGCCCTTTCCGAGAGCCCCGAATTAGAGTGGCCTCTGGAGGACACCAGAAAGGACCCTGACTTGCTGGCAGATCTCAGACAGTCACCGGAGCTTCTCACTGTGAAGGTCTCAGAAGAAGCTGAGGATACTGGGATCACTTGCCTGATGTGAGAGTTTTGATATAAGAAACCTTCTGGGAGGCTTCACATGGTGAGCAGATGAAGAAATGTCCCCGGGAAAGTAATACTCACAACAGAGGACACTTTCACGGCACTGGGGCAGGGGCAGGAGGGTGGATGAGTGAGAGACACGCTTGGGAGAAATGGTCTTACCAATGGGTCTGTTTCCTCTCTCCCTCCTCCACCATGTCCTCAAAAGCGATGACCGGGTCCATGGGCCCAGGCAACTGGAAACCCGTTTGGCTCCTCCCCGAGCCAGAGAGGTCTTTCCTCCAGGTGGGCTGGGTCCGCTTCCCTCTGCTCACTTTTGTCTCTTTACCTACGGGGATGACCGGTCTGGCCTCCTCTGACTGACACATCCTTTCTTTAAACATGCTCATACTCCCAACAAAATTACTGCTCCCAACCTGCAATCATGGAAACCATCCTGTCTCACTGAAGTGGCTTTACCTTCTGTGCCCTGACCTGTCCCTCGCTGACTTCACCACTTCTAAGCTCCTGTCTCGGGGAGGAGAGGCTGAACCTCTCCAGACCCCTTTACTAGCAGAACCCTGAGTGTGTGTTCACCTCCTGGCCTCAGGCTAAGGAGGCAGAGCTTCTGCATCTTTGTCTGGGCAGGAAAGAAGGAAGGAGTCAATGGAAATCATTTGAAGAGCTTTGCAAGTCACCTAATTGATAAAGTGCTAATTCTGTCCAGATTAGGACAGAATTATGGCCATTAATACGTTAAGATAAAACAACAGAGGCAGACCTAATTTGCTCAGTTCCACTCAATATATCTTTCAAATGACCGGCACCTTGTCCTCTAAGTGATTTATGATGCTAATGGTTTAAGAATCATTCGGCCACTGGACACAGAATATCTCCCAGAGCCTGGGGAAGGGACAGTTTGCACAGCAAATGTTCTTGTTTTTGAAGAAATATACTATGTTCCTCTGAGGAGTTTGCACAGGAATATGCAAACTGATTTCTTTAAGGCAGCAGGCAAGATGTGGTGTCATTTACAGCAGAAGTTTTATGCCATCATAGCAAAAGCTTTCTACTACAAATATGCTTTCCTATGTATTGCCATTTTTATTTAAAATGACACTTTTCCATACTTGTGCAGCCAGTGGTGGCAAAACATGATCTGTGGTTTGAACTTTTAGATGGATCGTTAGGTTTCTTTTACACGCTATTTAATATTTTATACGCTATTTAATATTTTATACGCTATGAAAATGGGGCAGAAAGTTAACAAGCTTACTTTCTCAACTAACCCTTTCTATTAGGTGGAGACTCGACTGTGTTATTTGTGTACTGTTTCCAGTATAATGGAAAGATTATTTTACTTTGAAGTAAAGTCATTTGTGATGATGGCAAGTAATCACTTGTACACAAACATCACAGGAGGCAGAGGTTGGGTGTTTTTCCATTTTAGACTTTTTCAGGTTTTGAAGCCCAAGCTCATTAACAGTTTTACACGATCAGAGAGCCAGTGATGTGACCCCACAAGTAGCTGTTGATGTTGTCAACACAGAGCTCTTAGAGAACTTAAATCCTACCTGAATACAAGTGGGAAAATGACAGCCATGAACTCTGCCAGGAGATATGATAATGTTTGACAGAATTATGACTGAGATTATAACCAGAGACCTGAGAACGCCTGGCTCCTACCCCACTAGTCACTCTTCCTCCAGCGGGCTTCCCAATAAGCTATTCAGCTGAGAACAATAGCAGATGAAAATCAGTGTATCCTGTTAGTAACAGCTGCCGAGCCCTTCCTGAGCTCGGGTGGCTACTCATGGGACCCCACATCTGCAAATCCCCGCATCTGGCCTGACATGACTGAGCCCAGGAAGCAAACTTATCCCCAGGCGCTCTCCATCTCCACCTTTTGCGTGTCTTTCTTCTGGGTCAGCAGCCTTCTCAGGCAGGAGCTCTGCTGTGGGAGCCCAGTATACTCAAGGGTACCTTCCACCTGCTGAGCAACCACAGAAGAGAGCTGTTGTCCAGCGGACGTGCAGGATCAGCTCTGATCTGGTCTGACTTGAGTCACATGCCCAAGCCCACCGGACGGGAGCTTGGAATATGCTGACCAGCAGGCCTCGTTCGTGCGTTCAAACCAGGAAGCAGGTCACATCGTGCTGGGAGTCACACGGACCAGGAGTGGAGAAAGGACAGTTCCCCGAAAGAAAAATGTTATAGTGCAGGCAAAAGATTGGGGAGAGAACATGAAAAACACAGCCTCAAATCCAAATCTTAAATAGCATGCTTGCGCGTGCAAGAGAGAGAGAGACAGAGAGAGACAGAGATAGGCAGAGACAGAGAGAGGCAGAGCAAGCACTCGATAAACAGTTGGGGGAGGTATTATGCTTTTTCAAGGTTCTGGTGCTGGGCCTCCACCGCTGCACTCATTAGGTTATAGACTGACTGTTCCTCTGGCCCATGGCTGTGCCCTTCACTTAACCTTGAGCATCCTGTAGTCAGGAACGTGTCTTTATCATCTCTAACCACTTCACCTGGAAACTGATGTTAGTAAGTACCCCAGAAGGCCTGTGAAGTGGATTTTCAAGAAGGACGTGTAGGTTTACATGAAACATCCCTCAAGATGTTTGTCTTAAAACTTAGAAAATGATTGTGGGAAAGTCCACAAGCCTGGTTCTCTCTCAAAGTAGAAGCTGTGAGCATCTTCTGTGCCTATGACAGGCTCGTTTCCCTAATGCAATACCCAGTCTGAGCAAGTTCCTCGAAAATGCTGTTTCGTGAAGGAAACAGCACGGCCCAGCAGGAAAAAGGCAGGCTTAGGCGTCAGGTGGCCTCAAATCCCAAACTCACCACCTGTCCGGCACTGGAAAATTACTTAACTCCTGTCATCTTCTCCTTTCCCATCTGTGAGGGTTAGTAGGCTGTAGGTAGGTGCCTGGGATGTGATAGCCACTCAATAAATGCTGACCCTGCCAGGCCTTGGTAGGGAACCTACTACAACTGACCCGCTGGGGCTGCCAAGGGACCCGGGTGGCGCTGGGAAGACCCTGGGTGCTCGGCGAGGGTGAGACGCTGCTGCTGAAGGAGCAGCTGCTAGAAGCAGACAGGAGCCATCGGGCTGGGGCGAGCTGGCTTCCCGGGCTCCTCCCCGCCGGTTCCCCTCTCCTTTCCTTTCCTTTCTGTTGCTGTGGCATCGGGCTCTCGGCTCCCCAGCGTGGAGGCCAGACACACAGGCTGTAACACTGAGGCCATGAGCCTTTCCATCGGGAGCACCCTAAGGCTTCAGCTCCCGACTGCCCTGTGCCCGGGCCACCTTCCCGCCCTGCCCGCGCCCCTGAGCGGCTCCCTGTCATCCTGCGTGAGACAAGCCCGCGCGTTTCCCGGGCAGGCCGCTCTCCTCTGCACCCGTCTTTCAGTCTGTCTCGAAGAGCGGGTGACAGTTTTACTCCTAAAGTAAACCAGGCAATTTAATGAGGAGACAGGAGGCTGACAACCAGTCGTGAAAAAAACAAACAAAAACACACCAGTTGGTGGATTAAATTGGCTGGACATTTCACCTCACAAAACAAAACTTGCTCCATTTACTGGTGACTCATATGTCTGATCTCTACCTTGGTTTCTCCCCCGTTACAGTTGCTTCCTGGGAGCACCATCCCCGCCTCTATCAATTCAGTCTCATCACCACGGCTGCTTTCCCCCCTATTACCTTTGTAGGATCTCACTCCCTTACTTTGCCTTGCCTAATTTATTTTTTCCAATTACTTTTGGGCTCCTTCTACATGAGTCATCTTTCTGTGTAATTAACAGGAACCCGGGCTTTGTTTTTCGAGCACTCACTTGCCGACACTTCCCGGGGTGTCCAGAACGAGGGGAGAGAAGTGTTCATCATGCTTTCCTGGCTGAAAACACCGCCCTAGGTGTTTGTGGAGGGCCCACTGAGAATAGAAACGGGAGAGCAATGGACCCAACTGCCACAGGAAGGCCACGTCACAGGAGTGTGGTCAAGGCACAGACCACAGACGGGGGGGGGGGGGGGGGGGTTTGCAAGTGGATGGAAAACTTTCTAGAGAGTAGCGGCCTCAGCTGCTAGCACTTCCCACAGTCACTGGGCTCGGCTGGGTGAAGGATTGTGCCCGAGTGGGCAGGGTGTGCAGCTCTAATTCCAGAGATTTTCTGCATACGCAAATCAAAGTACAATTTGGGAGGGTGGGTTGGGCAGAGGGAGGTTGCTTCACTCCTTTAGACAGCACCCAAGGGTGCTACAGGGCCCAAAAGTTGGACCTGGGGCACACTGCAGGTTTTCTCAGAGCTTCTGGCTAGCTAACTGTCACAATGCTGGACAGAAAGATCTCCGTGGATTTGTTCTAAGAGGTGAGGCCACCGCGGGCATTCAGCACGTGTCACTCACCGAGGCTGCAGTCCCCTCCACTTTGTAAAGAGGTCAGGCAGCCATTTGACTTGTGGCTGGTTGCACAGTGTGATCTCAGATGGGACACATGCTATAAATGCCTGTTGCGCCTCACTAGAGCCAACCATTTCAGAGCTTATAACACGGAACCCCTAGGTCCTCTTCATTGCCATTGTCTCCTCTCCTGCACTTACAGGACGCGCATAAAGTGGTAAGTCCAATATGAAGTGCATTGAAGACATAAATCTTGGATTCTATTTGCTTATACACTAACATGATGACCAGTATTGCATAAAGTATGCAAAATGTCCTGTATTATCCATTAACCAGATATTACCCATACTATCCTGTAGGCTACCCCTGACCTGGAGATATCTGGTGATAAATGTCAACCAGCCCCCAGCAGGGGAAGCGGGATGGAGAAGGGCTTCCTCCCATGGGGCCATGGGATGGGCCGTCCATCCAACACACATGGACTTTTCCTGCAAAAGTTGCTGCAGCTCATAAAGAGAGCTTTGGGTAAAACCAAACTCACTTTCCAAGAAGCAACAGTTTAAACCTGGCTCCGAGCTTGTCCTAAAGCAAAAGTGTGGTCCACGTAGGTGGGAGGCCAATCTCTCCTCAGGGGACAGACATGGCTTCTGTCCGGTGGGTGTCCCTCGGTGAAATTCACATGCGCAGAGATGCAACGTGCAGTTCCCGACAGCTGGACTCAGCATGCTCACGAGCCCTCACTTTTTCTGGTGGTGGGTAAATCAATGTGTAATCTTGACTCCCCCGGTTATTTCTGGTGTAAGATTTCTAGGCAAGTGCTCAGACAGTGCGAAGTGTTGCTACTTAATCAACCGCTGCATAACATCAGATACAGGATTTTGATACAGGGATGCACTATTGTCCAAGAGATCTATTGAGCCATGAAGCAAAATCCTTGTACCCCTCACACACTCCAGTGGGGAAGGAAGCACCGAATGACTGGTGCTGGGTGGGGGCTGGGAGGGGCTCCTCTGAAGAAGCTCACATGCTGGGGAGGGGAGCAGATGGAACAGAAGGAAGTGATGATTTAGAGTGGAGGAGTTGATTCCTCTAATTTACTGCAAAATAAAACTTATTACATGCAGAGATTGGCAATTTACAGACTAGAGAGTATTAATGGAAAAAGTAAACCCAATTTTCCTAAACAAGAAATGAATGTATACATTCTAGAAAGGTAATGAGAAGGTGAATCAGCTCAGTGTGGGTGGTGATCTGGAAACTTTGGGAGCAAACATATTGATTCTGAGACTCTTAGTGGAGATGCTGGCACTCGAGGTGATCAGAAGGTGGACAGGCCACATGCAGGGTGACCTGTCCTCTGAAGCCCCCTCTCCAGGTTTCTTCCTTGTGGCATTACAGGGAAGCGGTGGTCGGGGCTGCAGGCTTTTGCTCTCCCCAGTTCTGATTCGAAGCCATGGAAGGTCATGTGCGGAGAAGACAATGGACTGGGAATCATGAGACCGCATGGTAAGGCGCCTTTAGTGTGACCACTACTGTCGCAGTTTGGAGGGAAGGGTAGGGTGAGAGGGGAAAGAAGCTGAAACTTGGAAGAAAGCAGGTTTAAATCTTAACGAGCCAGGGCTTCATGCTAAATGTAACGGGAAGCCACGGAAGGTGCCATCGGGAAGGTAATGGCTCAGACGTGGGTATTGTAAAGCTCATGACTTTACAATGGAGACTTGAGAATGGAAATGAAAAAGAGATTCTACTTAGTGCAGAATAAGAGGGGCTTACATTTCCAACTGGATATGGGGGTGCGATGGAAGAAGGGGAGTAGGGGGGTTCCACTCTTCTTGGGTGTGCACAGGGCATGTGAGGGTGCCACACGCTGAAATGGGGTGCTGAAGGCAGGGTAAGATGGTGGGTTAGGAGGGAAAGGGGAAATAATGAGATCCGTGCGGGGCGTGGAGGGAGTTGGGAAGGGCAGGCTATTTGTGTCCCAAGCCCCTTCCCCCGCAACGTGTGCCTGGGAGGTGGCGGGACGGAGATGGGGACTTTTCGCAATCAACAGTTTCAATCCCTTTTTCCTTCCTGTCCGTTCCTCCCAAAGGGAGCGGGGCTGGAAGTGTGGAATTCATCGGGTCTGTTTTACAAGTGGGCAGGGTCACAATGCCTTAAAGGCAAGCGTGTCCCTCCTCCTCCCCATCAGGGCAGCCGGCTTTCTGTTTGCATCTTGTGCCTGCTCCTGTCTCCTGCAGATAGACACCTGGCAGTGTCTGTATCTGGGGTCGTCCACCAGAGTGCCAGGGGTGGGCGCATGTGGCAGACAGCGGCTGTGTTAGCTTCCTATGGCCGCTATAACCAATTGAAACAAACTTGATGGCTTAAAACAACTGAAGTTCATTCTCTCACAGTTCTGGACAGCAGAAGCTTGAAATCGGGATTATGGGGCCATAACGGAGGTGTCAGCAGGGCTGAGCTCCTTCCAGGGGCTCTAGGAGAGCACGTTCTTTGTCTCTTCCAGCCCCTCATGGCTGATGGCACTCCTTGACTTGTGGCCACACCACTCTAATCTTTAAGGCCAGCTCTTCAGCTCTCTCTCTGCTTTACAGTCCAGTCACCTTCTCCTCTGTGGGTTGTCAAATCTCCTTCTGCCTCCTTCTTATAAAGAATACATGTGATTGTATTTAGGACCCACCTGGGCAATCCGGAATAATCTGCCCATCCCAAGATCCTTAACTTAATCACATCTGCAAAGACCCTTTTTTGCCATACAAGGTCACATCCACAGGTTCTGGGGATTAGGATACCTTTTGGGGAGCTATTTTTTTTTCAGCCCCCCATAGATGCCCTACTCTTGGGCACAGGTCAAACCTGTGTCCCTATCAAAGTGTCCCAGAAGCCATGCATAAGCATAGGCATTGGGCACTCGCCTGGCAGTTAACATAATAGTCTGGCCTTTATTTGGAAAGTAGTCTTTGTGTCTGTACTACATTGACCAGAGTCCTAGAGGGAGGGAGAAGTCTTAGGCCTAGGATTCTTTTATCAAGTTTTCTTGACTGAACCACAGAAGTTCTATTAGAAATGGCCATTGGCTATGAATAAAATCGGTCCTAAGAACCTTCAGGTTGTTGGTAGTTTCCTAAGATCTGAATCATAAGAATTGATGAAGACCTTACCTAGAATTCTCTTCCAACTACACGAGTTCCAACTTCCGCTCAACTGACCTAGAAACGAATTTTTCTGGAACAAAGAGCCCTTCTGTATTTTGAGGGCTGCATTTATCCCAGAAGCAAGTTTGCCCTAGTTAGGGTAGAAAAGCATTCTGACTACATTTACTATTAGGAACAAGGTAACAGTTATCAAAGGGTCAAATCAAACTTATATGATGAACATTCTGTTTTGTTCTGTTTTGTTTTTGAACTCTGTGAAAGCCAGGCAGCCGACTAAGGCTGCCAGCTGTAGAGTCTTTGCTGGTAATATTCTCACCGCCAACCCTGCCAGCATGTCTGTGAGGTCTTTGTTTTGGATCATGGACTTTCTCGCCTTCTTGGCACACATCTGAGCGTCTCTGCTTGCAATTAGTAAGACAAAGACTTTTAACATTTCATTTCCTCACGTCCTTCCTTCAAAGAATCTTCAGTCGACCAGGCGATATCTCATTTGGTTTTGATTTGCATTTGTCTAGTGATCAGTGATATCCTTTCTTATGCTTTTCGGCCATTTATGTATCATCTTTTGGATAAATGTCCATGCAAGTCCTATGCCCATTTTTTAACTGGGTTTTTTGCAGTTTATGTTGTGTTGACTTGTAGGAATTCTTTATATATTTTTGATATTAAGCATTTATCAACCCCCCCTGTATGGTTTTCAAATATTTTTCCCATCCCTTAGGTTGCCTTTCCGCTCCATGGCTGATGTCCTTCAATGCACAGAAGCTTTCTATTTTGATGTGGTCTAATTTGTCTAGTTTCACTTTTGTGGCCTGTGCTTCTGGTGTGTCTAGCCAGTGCTTTTTTTTTAAGACTTTGTTTTTTAGAACATTTTTATGTTCACAGAAAGATTGAGAGCCAAGGACAGAGATATTTCATAAACCTACTGGCCTGACACATGTACAGCCTCCCCTGTTATCAACTTCCCCCACTAGAGTGGTACATTTGCTACAGCTGATGGGCGGACGTGGCACATCACGATCACTCAGAGTCCGTAGGTTACATTAGGGTCACTCTTGATCTGTGCATTTGGTGGATTTTGAAAAAAATGTATAATATCATGTATCCATCATTAGAGTATCATATAGAATAGTTTCACTGCCCTAGAAGTCCTCTGTGCTCTCCCTAGCTATCCCTCCCCACCCCTCAACTCCCAGCAATCACTGACATTTTTACTGGCTCATAGTTTTGCCTTTTCCAGAATGTCCTATGGTTGGAATCAAGCAGCCTTTTCAGATGGGCTTCTTTCCCTGAGTAATAAGCATTGAAGTTTCCCCCATGTCTTTTCATGGCTTGATAGCTCACTTCCTTTAGTGCTGAATAATATTCCATTGTCTGGATGGACCACAATTTACTAGTCCGTTCACCTGCTGAAGGACACCTTGGTTGCTTCCAAGTGTCCACAGTTATGAACAAAGCTGCTGTAAACATCTGTGTGGAGGTTTTGCAACTCCTTTGGGCAAATACCAAGGGAGCGTTGCAATCACACCATGTATTTTACTGGACAAGCTTATCTTGGCCTCCTGCAGTTGGCAATGAGAAGAGAAAGTGTCTCTCCTCACCCGGGATCCCCTATGGAGAAAGGGCCTGGCGCGTTGGCACCGCTTGTGCTGGAAAGAGGTGGGTGCCACACAGGACAGAGCCGCAGGGACGTGGGAAGCTGGGGGTCAGGCCCATGCAGTAAAGGAGATTCAGAGCTGCTCGGGTGGGTCTCAAGGCTCCTTACCCAGGACAGAAGGAAAGGAGTAAAGCGGCGGGGAGAGGGACACGGGGGCTTTCTTACAGTACTAAGATTGCAGCGTGGTAAGTTTGAAACAGCATCTGAACCTTGGAAGGTAAATGTGAGATTGTCCCCATCCTGCGTGACCAGCTCTCCCCCCAAGGCGTCTCCCGCGCATTCCTCACGTATCAGCTCAAAGGTCCCTTCCTCACTGGGAACCTCCCTGACCCTGCAAATGACACCGGCCCCTCCTCAGTTTAGTCTCTCCTCAGCCCCTGTGTGTTTCTGTCACACGATTATCACAGTTTGTAACAATATGCGGCGTAATCCTTCATGGGTGACTGTCTCTTCCACTGAACCAGAAGTCACACGAGAGCAGTTTTGCTCCCATTACATGCCCAGTATCTCACATCCCTGGTACACAGTAGATGTGCAAGCAATAAATCGGGGATTATTATTTATTTCAAAAGGACTGTTCTAGGAGATTTTTATCAGCAAACCAAACAGATAAAAATATTATATAATATGATACCCTTTTAACTAATTATATAGCAATATAAACCAAATTATCATGGTTATTGGTGAGTGGTGGTATTGGGGCAATTTTTTACATTTTAATATTTTCTAATTTTTCTACAGTGAAAACTTTATTACATAATGTCTGTGTTCTCAGTGATTGTATTTTAAAATAATCAGAAGTCTCTGGACATGTAGCCAACAGAGTGACCAGCACTCCCCATCTCAACGCGACCCACTCTATTCACAGCGACGAGCGCTCCATTTGGGGACCACAGATGGTCCGGGGCCCCTGCGTCCCAGTGCTTGCGCCTGCGTGCGTCATTCGCATTTATGTGTGTCATTTTCCAAAATGTTACTATAATTTCAACAAAATCTAAATTGGTCCTTGAGTCACTTCGCCAAGTGGAAAGAGTCAGACCAAATGCCTCCAGGTTTTGCGCTTCCTAAGGGGCCGACTTCCACCTGGGATGTGTCACTGCAAACAGGCCCCTCTGTCCTCAGAACAGTCCACACACCTAGAGCCTTAATTAAGCTGCAGGACAAAACAAACGAGGGCGTTGAGAATGAAGGTGAAACATGGGAATCATGTGGTTGAAGGAGGGCCTTTTTCTTTAGAATCGGCAAGTAGGGACTGGAGAAGACAAACCGGCTCATTCGCCTACAACTCAACAGTTCAATGTAGTCAGACTGTGAGACCCCTGCCTACTCACCACCTTCAGAGACCCTTCCCCGGGACAAACGACGCAGGCCATCACTACCTGAGGCTCTTTCTATATTGCTTTTCTTTGCATATTAATATATATTTCTCTGTTTCTCACCTTTTTAAAAAAAAAAAAAACTGAATTGGTTTATTTGGGTACCATGTAAACACAAAGCTTAAATTGATTAACAAGAGATGGAGGAGAGCTGAGAAGCCCTGAATGGGCAGAAACATCACAGATTTGGGTAACCTACCTCTACGATGTATTTTTAATCCATGGCCTGGTTTCCCCTCCCACTTCCCCCGTCTTAGAATAGAGCCCGTTTGCCTGAGACCTGAATGATTCTGGAACTTAACCAAGTCATCTTCAGCCTCCAGTGTTCCCCCATATGGAGTTCAGTAAACTCTGAGTAAATAAAACACTTTCTTTTAAAGGTCAAATTAGCCCTGTTGGTGTTGGGGGGGTTGGGGGGTAGAAGGATCGAGCAAAAAAGAGAGAACTCATGGAAATGGACAACAGTGTGATTTCAGGGGTGAGGGGATACTTGGTGATGGAAAAAAGAGACAATATACGTATAAAGCACTTTGCAAATTGAAAGCACTACACAAAGGTCATTAACTATATTTGAAAGAAATATTTCTAGATCTTTTCCTTCTTTCAAAAATAAACACACTGAAGAATTTTTTAAAAAGCCTATCAAAGATTCTGGAATATACCTGATTAAAAATCACTGACCTTAAATAATGCTTTAAGAACTATATTTTCTGAAGACATAGTTTCCACTCTCTTGAGCACCTGCATTAGTGTCTCTGAGAAACCTTGAGGATCATCAAAGCCATCTCACATGGGGATGCGGAGCTTCTTAGGAGACTAAGACCAAAGCAATAGGGCCTCTGACTGTATTTGAAACTGACCAGCGGAACGTGAAGTTCTGTCAGCATCTCAGATCCTCTGAGAAGGAGCTGAAGGATGTAAACTGAGCAGGATGCTTAAACGTACCCCCAGGTACAACAGATGGGAAGTTCCAAACTGAAATGTCAGAGACAATAGATTTAGCCCAAAAACTACAAGCAGATGCGGTGCTCATGAACCTCTCAACACCAGGTGGGGAAAGGTGGGAGGCGACGGTGGAGACAGGTAAGACTGTGAAGAGGATTCGTTCGGCATGAGCTACACTGTGAGTGTCACCCCAAGAGTAAGGGGTGGGTGCCTGCCCTGTGCCTGATTCCTCTTGAGACTTCGGAGGTTCCCGAGACCGGCTGGCTGCTGCCTACAGGGGATTCTAAAGAGGGATGGCAGTGGTGTAGGGATTGGCTTCCTCCCGAGTTCAAGTTCAAGACAGAGAGGCTGTGTGCGCGCAGGAGTCTCGTGGACTTGGGCTGGGGCCAGCGCGTGGCGGCCTAGAGCCTGCAGGTAATGAGGAAGCTGACTCCACGTTTGCTGCCTGACTGCTGACTGCTCCCAGCCTCACCCTCTTTCCCCCGGGGCCCCACACCCGCACAAGCTGCTGGGGGCGCCGGCGAGGGTCAAAGCATCACGCCCGTGCCCTTCACATTAAATGCGCAGGCCCATCTCCTTCCTGTGCTCTCTCAAGACATTTGGGACCTGCTCAAGGCCTCCCTGCTCTCCCCAGAGACCTCAGCGATGTGAGTTACACACTCAGAGACCCCCTTCTAGTGCATTCCAGTCTCTCTGAGTAGAGCATAGTGCCAAGCCCTGAGTGCCATGCTCCAGACATGGGGGGGAGGGGGGCTCCAGCCAGGAACAGGGAGAATTGCTCCAAATTCCCTCTCCTCCTGAGAATCAATATCTACCAGTCAACCAGGCATGTACGCAGGTGATATTGTGTAGTGATTTGTGGTTTACAAAGCACTTTCCCATATGCTATCTTCAGCTTTTATAGCAGAATCAATAGGTACAATGCAACACGTACGTACACATGACATTGTGGAGTGATTTGAAGCTCACAAAGCACTTTCCCAGATGCTGTTTAGCATTTATGGCAGCCAAATCAACACAACACGGTAGACTCACTTCAAAAATGCTATTAAGTAGAGCCTCTAGTCCTTTTGTAGATACTGATACTGGAAAGATTTTGTCCCCTCTCCATATTTGCACAGGGACTTTCAGAACATGAGTACAGCTTCGTTAAGAAATTAACCAAGTCACATTTCATTTTGGAGGCTTCTGATCATGAGAGACTGTCAAGATTCTCATAGACCTCCCCTCCTCGGATCCTGCACAAATCTGAATCACTGGGACACAGCAGGGTCCTATGGTTAAGACTCTGGGCAATGGAATCAGAAAAACCACCCTCCTTCCAGAAAACTAGCCAAGCTCTCCCAGCTGCCACAGAGCGTGGCATTTACCAGAAACAGCATGGGCATTGTGACACTAGAGTTGAACCAGACGTGTCATCCCTTTGTTTATTTTACCAGGAGTCTGATTTTTGTCTCTGTTCAGCTCTGCACAGCTGATGCGGACAATAGCGTCTAGACTGAATGACAGGAACAATTCTAGTTAAATTACTTTTTTTGTTGTTAATCTTCACCCGAGGACAACCTTTTCCACTGATTTTTAGAGAGAGTGGAAGGGAAGGAGGGAGGGAGAGAGACAGAAACCCCCACGTGAGAGACACACATTGGTTGGTTGCCTCCTGCACACCCCTGACCAGGGCCGAAGACGGAACCCGAAAGCCGGGTACGTGCCCTTGACCAGTGCCCTCGACACTTCAACCGCTGAGCCGCACTGACCAGGGCTAAACTACTTTTTAGAATTAAATTCATTGGGTGTCACTGGTTAATAAGATTATATGGGTTTCAAGTGCACATTTCTATGGCACATGATCATATTGCATCGTGTGCCCACAACCCAAAGTCAAACCCTCTTCTGCCCCCATGTGTTTGACCCCTTTACCCTTGACTCCTCCTTACCCCTTCCCTCTGGCGACCACCACACTGTTGTCTGTGTCTCTGAGTTTCTGTCTGTCTGTTTGTTTGTCTCGTTTGTTCGTTTGTGGCTTTCAGTCTTATATCCCACATGCGAGTGAAGTCATACGGTTGGCCGCCGGTTTCACTGGTGACCTGGCTGCATTTATGTCACCATCGTTTCTTACAGCTGCTCCTCCCGGCCCCTCCAGCCTGGAGGTGACATCAGCTCTCCACTATTGTTGCTCAGAGTGTCTCTCTGTCCCCGAGTGTCTCGTTTGCCCACAGCTTCGTAAATAGCTGTCTTATTAAAGTGTCCTCAATGACTCCACTGAGCGTGTCATCTGCTTCCTTCTAGGACTCTGACTGATACAGATCTCCTTTCTTTTCCTTTTAATAACACAGAATTCAAAGAAGTGAAATAACCAGGTAATTTTAAGGCATCGAAGGACTCGGTTTTATTAGAAACCTCCTAAGTGGGTTCCTTCAGCACAGATGCCTGCCATCCTTGGGAGGAGGCCTATTGGACGTGGCTTCGCCCTTACGCTTCCACTGCCACGTAGAAAAGCACGTATTTGTCAATAACAGGAAGCAACCTCTCACGGCGAGGGAGAGTCCCAGAAATGTGAGATTATAATGGGCCCGAGAATGAGAGGCAGAAACCTAAGATCTTTAATAACGCCCCTAGCAAATGGAGGCGGAGTGAGGAGGTAGAGTTATCTAGAAGTAAACCTGAGTCCAAACAAAGTCTGTTTAGTTCCATTAATGGCAACGGACCCACGTTGGTTTCCAAGTCTGGCAACTGTGCCTGGTACCGGGAGATGGCACCATCAGGGGGCACCAAACCCAGGTGAGGACTCTCCAGGGGAGTGCCCCGCACTGCCTGCAACTGTTCTGAAAGTCTAATGTTATTTCAAACTTTACAAATTCATCTATCTTTAAAAACACCTTTTGATTATAAATTATTTAACCTGTACTCACACATTGATGTCTAAGAAATCAGAGCCTTCTGAACAAAATTTAAATTTCTTATAAACATCCACCAATCTTTTATTTCTTGTTTTACTTTTAGGCTATTTTTTAGATTTTATACAGTAAACATGTATAAGAAAACAATTATTATATTTTATAATAAAATCCTTTTCCGTTTTAGTTTTAAAAAGAATGACTTCGGTGGATAAATGGGTGTCCACCCCCACCTGCTCTGTCCACCTACAATGGAAGGTAGAAAGACCCCTCTCAGGTACAGACCCTCAGGGTCCTCTTCAGAGGCCACAGCTTCCGAGGAAGGATCAACCCCCCTGTCCTTCCCCACGCCTCAGTCCCACAAAGTCCTTTCCTTAGTCCCCTGATAAAAACACAAAGGCAGCTGGCACCTTGGTTGCTCCCTCCAGTCCCCTGCCCCCGCAACACACAGCTTTCCTCACCACTCCGAGTTCTATGTGGGTATAGAAAACACACGGAGGGGGGAGCTTCTCAATGGGGTGCAGCCCCTGGGGAGCAGAGGAACCAGAGTGCAAGGCCCTCCTCCCACAGGGAAGCCAGGCAGGGGTCTGGGGCGTCGGGAGCCTCCAGGTCTGTGGCCAAACTCAATAGGCTTTTTCATATGCGTCCCAGGTTATCATACAAACACCATCATTTCCTGTGGGTATTGTAATCCAAAAGGTGTTGGGAAGTTCCACCTAAGGTGGACCACATTAGGGTCCACTGTGGTTGGGGGCTACCTGTCTGCACCCTGACGTCCCCCAGGCCGCCGTGTCGCTCCCTGCAGCCAGGGGAGCCAGGTAACCCTGCGCTACCTCCATGTCCACGGCCACCCTCAAACGCCACTGCCCCCCCTCCGCTTTGGAGTCACAAAAACGACTCCAGTCCCAACCCCACTGCTTACCAGTGGTGGGGTCCTGAGCCTCAGTTTCCCACCTGGAAGGACAGGAATAGCCACACCTGCTTTCAAACTGCGGCGCAGGTGAAATGAGCGAGGAGGTGACTGTAGCCCACAGGGCACGGGGACCTTCACAGACGTGCACGCTTCCCCTGCCTCCACTCTCTACCCCACCCTCCCTCCCTGCCAGCTTTCATTTCTTTGACTCCACTGTGCTTTGGGGCTTTGGTGGAATCAGACATTTTTAGTGATTTTCGGCCAACATGAGTGCTGGCCAGTGAGCTGACCAGTCACACTATGGCATCTGCGTTCTCATTTCCAGTTTTTTCTCAGATCATGTAACCATTTCTTGTGCAGCCCACGTGATACTGAGAGATGAATGGTTCATTAATATTTCCTACACTACATTATATTCTGTGGGGCCTTGATATACATCCCAGTAAAAAACAGGGCGAGGATTCTGTGGTTAAATAAATGTGGCAACTGCTGTGTTAATCCAAGATACTGAGATTTCTTCCCTGCGGAAATTTTCGGGAATTTACTGAGCTAAAATGCACTGGGAGTCACCAAGATAGGGCCAGAGTTCCACAGTGAATAGCCTTAGAAACACTGGACTAAATACTGCTATTGCATTTCTCCAAAAAAATTAAAAATAGATTTACCATATAACCCAGCAGTCCCACTTTAGATATATGCCCAAAAGGATTGAAATCAGGGACTTGAACATAATTTGCACACCCATGTCCCCTGAAGCACTATTCACAACAGCCAAAGGTGGAGGCAACCCGTGTCCACTGACAGGTGAATGGATAAGCAAAATGTGTTACGTTCACACAATGGAATTTTATTGTCTTAAAAAGAAAGAAATTCTGACACATGCTACATACAGCATGGATGAAACTTGAAAACACGCTGAGTGAAATAAGCCGGTCACAAAAGGACAAACACTGTGTGACCCCCCCTTATATGAGGAGCACAGAGTCAGATCCACAGAGGCAGAAACTAGGTGGCGGTGCCAGGGGCTGGGGGAGGGAGGGTGGGAGCCGTTGTGCAAAGGGGACCGAGCGTCTGTTTGAGAAGATGCAGAAAGTCCTAGAGATGGAGGGTGGCGATGGTTGCAAAGCAATGTGAATGCCCTTAGTGCCACTGAATTGTAGACTCCTAAATGAAGAAAAGTCTAAATTTTATGTCATGTGTATTTTATGAGAATAAAAAGGTGTAAGTAAGCAAAAAATACGGCTGTTGCCTATTGATGTTTCAGGGAATTGCACAGGAAATGCGGTGTTTTACGACTATCAGAAACCATACTCCACGGCCCTCTTTCTTTTCTCTTTTTTCTATCTTTCCTTCCCTGTAGAAACTGTTGGGACTTTACTAAGCTAAAATGCACTGGGCGTCACCGGGAGGGGCCCGAGTTCCACAGGGAGACGCTGGGAGGCACCGGGTTCAGGGCCGCCGACCCAGGCACCGGGACGGAAGAAAGCGGACGCGGTTTCTGCCTTGTGGTTCAGAAGCACCTCTGAGTGTTTGCCCACTGAGCTGATGTGTTTTCCGTTCCTTAATTTGAAAAACAAACCCATAAAGCAATTTTAATTGATTTACTTAGGTTGCTTCCTGCCATCATTTACAATGAGGCAGCAACTGGATTAGTTCCATAATTTTATGTAGATGGACAGCTGCAATCCTCTGACTAGGACACCAGCCATTTCCCTCTGCTGTGTGCAAACAAACACCCACAAGTGGCCCGCAAGCCCCCTGCTCTCACCGTTCCTTGATCTGTCTGGGTTGTCTCTCTAACTCTACAGCGAAACCTCGCATCCGTTCACCCACCCCCTCTCTTCCAAGGGCGCTGGGACAACTCTTTCAAGCGACCACCTCTGTGGCGATCACCTGGTCCACGGTGCCATCACTCCTGGCTGGGTTATTGCACCAGCCTCCTAACTGGTCTCCCTGCCTCCCCCCGGGTCCTGAGTACCAGTGAGCAAGCAACTCTACTCCCCAGGGTGATCCTTTTAAAGGCCAAGTCACATCATGTCACTCCTCTGCCCCAAACTCTCCATGGCTCCCCATTTCTTGCAGAGAAAGCCATCGCCCTCACAGCAGCAGCAGCACCCCCTCACATCTAACCCCTCTGGCCTTGCTGTCCCTGGGGTGCACCTCAGAGCCATTGCATTTGCTGTCCCTCCATCTGGCACATTCTTCTGTGAGATATCTGTCTGGCTCTCTCCTGCACCTCCTTCAGGTCCTTATTCAGATGACGCCTCTTCCTGTGAGGCCTTCCCTGACCACCCTGCTTAACAGTGTAACACGTCCCCCGGCCCCAGTCCACCCACATCCTTGCCAATATTCGCTACCCTCTGTCTTCTGGATCACAGCCTGGCGGGTGTGAAGTCGTACCTCACTGTGGTTTTGATCTGCATTTCCCTGTACTTGTATTTCTCTGCCAGGCTGCCATCAAAGGGACACAGGGGCAATCAGAACAACCTCTAGGAACCTGGGCTCACCTCCAACAGACCCTCAGCCAGAGAAAGTATGAGGCAAACCTGACCATGGGGAGGCCAGAATGTAGGCCCCGGTTCCCTTTCCTGGAATCATCAGAAAACACCAGTGGGCGATAAAGGAGACCCACCTGGGGCAGCAGGTTTACTCAAGGCTCTTCCAGGGAACAGCTCCGATTTGAATGGGGAGTTGGTGAAAGGTTTGTTGGAGACACCAGCCTTATGGATAATTTGAAAAGCTCTGTCTATAAAAGTCCAGTTTGTCGGCTGTATCTGGCCTCCCCAAGCTTGCTGTCTTTCAGAGGTTATCTTCTGTGAGAGCTGAGTGTCAGGGCGAAGAGCATGGGGACTGAAATGAAAGCTGCTCGGATTAGCATCCCCGTTATGCCCAGTCCTGGCGGGCACCCCAGCCCCCACCCTGCCCCACAGTTGCTTAGCTATTGAAAAACCTACCAGGATTCCCTACAACCCTGCTGATTATAGAAAACTTTGTCTCCACCTCTCCGGTAGGCAGGTGGCACTTGTCTCCCGTTCCTGTGATGTTAGGCCCTGGGGACGGTCCCTCCAGCCAGGATGGTGAACTGTCCCAAGCAGTCGGGGGCAGACCCTCCCAGGCTCCCTCAGCCTCCAGCCCCTTCTGTGAGAGGACGTGAGCAGAGGAAGGGGAGAGAGCGAGCACTGTGGGTCTACCTGACACTTGTCCTGAGGGTCGGTACAACCTGCTAAGGTCTGCGAGCCAGGCCAGCGTGTGGAGGCTCCTGCGTCCTCGTAGCTCTGACCGCCGGGGCCTTCGCTGTTCCAGTCATCACAGCCCCTGGGTTCACCTCGCTGGGCCTGGACCGGCGCCTTCTGTCCCCAATGACCTTGAAACTCTCCAGGGTTTCTGAATCCTTCAGACGTCTTGTCACTGTCTGTTTTTTCCCTCCGAGTGCCCCCCAGGCCCAGCGCCAGCTTCCCCGTGGGTGTCCAGCAGACCTTGGCTGAAGTCAACCAGCCGGTGCCATCCACTCCTTCCGTCCCCCGTGACGTGTGGGGACAAACATAGAGTTGGGAGCAGCATCTTTCCAACGAAGCCTATAAAACCCGTGGGAGCGGAGGCAGCAGTCATGCCATCATGGACGGGCTCTTGTCCAGCTTCCGCTAGGCCTGGGCCCTCTCCTGGCTTCCCTGGGGCTGTTTTCCAGACGCCTCTACGCACCCCTCCACTCCCAGACAGCAACACAAGGCAAGTCCCCACCTTCTTGCCTTTAAAGAATCTGAGATTCGCGGAGGCCATAATCCCAAAAGACAACTTTGTTCTGAGGCTGGCATGAGGGTTAGCCTCCCCTTTCAGGCCTAAGTCCCTGGCCACACTAAGTTTTAAGGATTTTTTTAAAGCCTATCATCCCTTTCAAAGGTCTAACTTGCTACTCAACAACAACAAAAACAACCCAATTCAAAAATGGACAAAGGATTTAAATAGACATTTTTCCAAAGTTGATATATGAATGACTAATAAGCATATTAAAAGATGCCCAACATCACAAATCATTAGAGAAATGCCACAATGAGATGCCATCTCATCCTGATGGCTACTATTCTAAAAACTCAGAAAATAACATAACAAGTGTTGGCGGGGATGGGAAAAATCAGAACATTTGTGTACTGCTGGTGGGAATGTCAAATGGTGCATCCACTATGGAAAATAGCATAGAGGTTTCTCAAAAAATTAAAAATAGAATTACCTGTGGTCCAGCATGTGATCCAGGTATGTGCCCAAAAGACTTGAAAGCAGGGTCTGGAAGAGATATTTGTGCACTGATGTTTATAGCAGCAAATTCACAATAGTTCAGGGGTGGGAGCGACCTGAGTGTCCATCCACTGCCGAATAGATAAGCAATCTGTGGGTACAACGGAGTATTACTGTGCCTTAGCGAAGAGGGAAAGTCCGCAACGTGCTACAGCCTGGATGAAATCAGCCAGTCACAGGAAGACAGATACTGTATGTTTCCACTAACATGAGGTACTTAGCATGGTCAAATTCATAGAGACAGAAAGTAGAGCGGTGGTTTCCAAGGGCTGGGGGAAGAGGGGAAACGGGGGGCTAATGTTTAATAGGAATAGAGTTTCCTATAGATAGAGTTCTTCAAGATAAAAGGAGTTTGATGGTCACACAACAATGACAATGTGAGTGTATTAAAACCACTGAACTGAACACTTAAAAATGATTCAGACGGTAAATGCTATCTGCGTATCTTACAGCAATTAAAAAGCCTACCCGGGTCTGCAAAGGCCGCCGCTCTCCCGCTCACACTGATCTCCCTCTGCCTTCTGTCTGCGGCCTGCTCAGACCAGAGCCCCGTGGCGTGAGCTCAGTGGGTGCGGGGAGCACAGGGAAGCTGCTGGAGGGAGCGGGAGCGGGAGTCCCGCGTGGATGCCCAGATTACTCGGAACAGGCGCACAGCGACGGCGAGCTGGGCCCTGGGGTCAGACGGAGCACTGTCCCAGGGCTGGCTTTTCTCCCTCACCGTCCAAATTTACTCTCCCGGCGGTCGTCCTTCCTCTTACTTGCTAGGTTTTGTTTCATGGGGAATTCAACTGCACTCGGGTCCCTGGATTGACCACCTGACAGGTCATAGCCATTTTTAATGTGGGGCCGGGTTCAATGCTGCCGAGACCATGCTTTTAGCAGATGTTCGCCCCGGGCCTGCGGAGAGGCGGGTGGCGTTGCCATGGCGCCGGCTGCGCTGGTGGACCCCAGAGGCCAGTGGGTGGCCGTTTTGCTTTATATTCAGTCGGATCCTCCCGCAGAAAGTCTGCGGGCACTTCCCCCTGGCCAGTCCGCCCCTGCTCGGCAGGCCGGGGCCCTTGGGGACCAGCCAGAGCAGGGCAGGTCTGCAAAGGAGGGGGGTCAGCCAGAGGGGCAGCCGACGGCAGCCGGGTGCAGGAGCGACTTCCCAAGTGGAAGGTGACGCCACGGAGCCCGCATCTCAGGCCACAGGAAATCCGGGGCCCGTCACTCAAGCAACTGAGCGGTACCTCGCTTACGAGCGTGACATCAGCTCACGCACTGCGCGAAGAAGAATGGAGCTGCCTCGTGCTGTGACATCTCTGGGAGAGCCGTAGGCAGGGGGCAGCTCCGTCTTTCCCGAGGCAGCTGCGGGGTTGCTGCTGCGAGAGGAAGCTCCCTGGGTCTAAGCGGCGCGGGGGTCTTGGCTGGGGGCGCGGTGGCCTTCTTCTCACCTGGCCAAGCGTCCCTCGCACGTGGTGTGACGGCCTCATAGGCCACTTGCACCTCACCCAGCACATCTTGGCAACACGCTTTCTCTGGTCTACAAACTGTAATTCTCGGTTTCTCTCTATCTGCTTAACCTGCCAGTAAATTGCCTAATGTGCTCATTCGCTTTGATAGCAGCTTGCTCCTGGTGTTAGGTTCTCTCCACGACACCACGCCCATCCACAGGGGCATGGAAGAAACAGCCACAGAGGCCCGCGTGACCTCTCTGGCCACGATGTTTGAGACCACAGACCAATGGTTTCGCTGCAGCTGAATTTAGGCTGTGTGCTCCAGAAAAGGCAAAATTCAAAACTTTCAATAAAGGTGCAAAAGAAATTCCACGAAGGAAAGACGGTGTTCTCAACTAATGGTGCAGGAGAACTGGATATCCGCAGGCAAAAATAAAAATGACCCCGACTCAAATTCACAGCTTTTATAAAAATTAACTCAAAATGGTCCATGACTTAAAGGAAAGATGTAAAAGTATAAAACTTTTAGAGGATAGGACAAGAAGATTTTCATGACCTAAGGACAGGAAAGCAGTTCTAGACATGATATCAAAACCAATGCATGAAATGATAAATAAATCAATTGGACCTCATTAAAATTCCAAATTGGACTCTGTGAAAGATCCCATTAAAGGGATGAAAAGACAAGCTGCATTCTGGGAGAAAAATATTTTCCAACCACATGTCAGACAAAGGATCCATATTTAGAATATATTAAGAACTCTCAAGACTCAACAGTGGAAAACAAAAACAAAAACATGACTAATTCAATTAGAAATAATCCAATAGCCATGAGACATTTTATCAGAGAGACTATATGAGTGACAAGTAAGCACATAACAAAATGTTCAATATCATGAGCCATCAGAGAAATGCAAATTTAGACCATAGTGAGATATCGATACACACCTAAAAGAAGAGTCAAAAGAAAACATAGAGGCAATTATCAAATGATGGTGAGGATCTGGAGAAACTGGATCTTTCCAACATTGCGGGTGATATATAAACTAGTACAGACATTCTGGAAAATAACTGGGCAGTTTATTAAGAAGCTGTACACTCTTGGGCATGGATCCCAGAAAAATGAAGAGGGATCTCCACACAAGAGCCTGTACTTGAATCTTCACAACCGTTTTACTTGTAATAGCCCAGAACTGGACCAAATAAATGAAACCAAGTGTCTCTCAATAGGTGAACAGTTAAACAAACGGTGGTGCATCCACAGCATGGAATACTATTCAGCAATGAAAAGGAATGAGACGTTGGTACATAATAACAACTTGGGTGAATCTCAAGGGGGTGATGCTAAGTTTTAATAATCAATCTCAAAAGTTTATTTACTGTATGGTTTTATTTGTGCAATATTCATGAAATGACAAAATTATGGAGATGGAAAACAGGTTAGTGTCTGCAGGGATGGTGGAGGGGTGTGACTACACAGGGTGGGGATGGGTGAGGTCTTTGTGTGGATGGAACAATTTTGTATCTTGATGATGGTGCTGATTACAGGAGTCTACACATGTGATAAAATGACATAGACTTGCACCAACATCAGTATCCCAGATTGGATGCTGAACTACAGTTACGTAAAACGTAACCATTGCGGGGACCTGGGCGAAGGGGGCGTGGACTCTCTCTGTACTGTCCTTGCAAATTCCTGTGGATCTATAATTATCTCAAAATGAAAACTTAAAAAGAACCCCAACCTTAATATTTAGTGAGCCCGAAAGCATGAGGCACCCGTGAAAAGAAGGCAGGGACGTAGGAGGAATATGTTACTACGTATCTGGCCTTAGTAGAGACTTGAGAGGTGAAAATGTAGGAACTCTCGGGCTCGGAGTCGCACAGATTCTGGAAACACAGTTGGTCCCATTAAAGAATGACAGAGCTTTGATTTATGGTGTTCATAAATCCAGCTCCTATTTAATAGCTGTGAGCTGCAGGCTTCCCTCACACCACCCAAGCTCACAGCACCTGTACACACTTCGAGGGGGTGTGACCTGGCCAGGCGGAGCTGTGTCCCCAGCAGGGCCCAACGAAGTGTGCAGCTGGGGAGCCTCGTGGAACTCAGGTCCAAGAGGGGCACTAAACATCGGTGGGCACATGCCTCGTTTGAATTTATCAGAATTGTTCCCAAAATCGGGAGCACGCATGGCTGAAAGCAGCTCTTGGACAGATGTACCTATAAAACTCTTAATGATGAAGTATTGAAAACCTTGCTTTGGGATCCCGAGCACCAGGGGACCGCTGTCACATTTCCACTCAGCATCTTACTGGGGGTCTCATCCCCTGCATCAAGGCAAGCGAAAGAAATGAAAGCTTAAAGGATTGTTAGTAAGAAACAAACCTTTCATTAATCATAGGTAATAAGGTAAGTAAAAAACCCAAATAAGCCTATAGATAATTTAATAGAATTCGCAATACTTTTTAAAGTTGAGGGATATTTCTATTACCAGGGAAAAGAGTTTCAAAATGAAATTTAAATGTTCTTAATTTTTTTAAAAAATCAAATATCCGGAAATCTGCCGGAGGATATGCAAAAGCTCTACTAAAAAGCTCAGAAAGACACACACACCACCTCTGACTATCGATTCACATCAGAAAGAGGGAGAGAATGGCATTTAAATGCAGGAATCTAGCCATGGGAAAAACAAATGCCATGGGTCGCTGCCTCAAAATTCTCTCATCAGGGTTCTCCAAACCATCCAGATGTCACCTTCCAAACCTCGGGCAGTTCTTGGTTTTGTTTGTTTGCTTGCTGGTTTGTTGTTATGTTTGGTTGTTTAATCTTCCAGTTATGAAACCTGTCTTCTTTGTCTGGAAGGCAGAAGATAAAGAATGTGCTCATTTAATATCCACCTTCTCGGCTGGAGTGTGCTAGAAAGTGAATGTGTCACAGATAACAGCCCAAGTCATTGACCGGTAACATTAATGTGACGTCCCGTCCGTTCAGCCCTTAGCAAGTCCGATCATGATGGAGTTCAAGTGCCCTTGTGATGTTCTACCATCCTGGAATCAAAATAGTTCTGGAGGCTACAAATCCAAGGTCAAGGTGTTGGCAACACTGGTTCCTTCTGAGGCTGTGAGGGAGCATCTATTCCAGGTCTCTCCCAGCTTCTGGCGGTTGCTGGCGACCTTCAATGTTCCTTGGCTTATAGAAGCATCAGCCCAATGTCTGCCTTCATTATCACTGGGTGTCTTCCCTGTGTGTGTTTCAAATCATGTTTACTTTCAAAGGCTATTGAATGACCTAGAAAACGTTTCAGAACTTAGTACTGAATTTTAAAACAGGCATGCAAAACAGTTGCGTGATCCCAATTTTACAAAAATCATAATGGGTATGCCTCTTTTAAAGGTTAAAATAAAATAGAACAAAAGACTAGTGCATATGCATGGTTTATTTTAACCATTCTAATTTTTTCACTGAGAGCAAATGTTACTTTTACAATATGAACAGGAAACAAATGGAATAAAAAGAAGTGTGGGTAGAAATCCTTTAAGTAAGAGCATTGCGTGCACGCGAGGAATATAAAGAATCGTCGGTGCAGGGATGAGCTGGCTGCAAAGTCAAGTGATGAGTTCATACCTAAAGTGTAATTAAACACTCAATAAGTTTTGTTTTCCTTCCTTTGGCCAATAAGGTTACTAATTTATTTAATACAACAAGATGGAAATAGAGTACTCTATTGGCTGCCTTACAGAGTTTGATCTTCCAAAACATTATTCCTAATCAGATTTTAGACATAATGCAACAGCCCAATGCAGGTCTTCAAAGACAATCAATAAAAGTCCTGGTTTATTTTTCTCATATTTCATTTATCCAATCCATTCAGCAAATTCAGTTCTATCATTTTTAATAGACTGGGCAGAAAAAAGAAAACTTTGTATAGTGAGCCCACAAATAAATATGATGATGGAATTTTGGATGGTAGGCTAAGTATTTTTTTTCTTCCTGGTTTTCCTTCAGTCTACAGAGGAGAAAGGAAATGGTGCAATGATTTGAGAGGACCGGGAATTGTCACCTGTTGCCCAAGCAGTGGTCACACTGTAATGCAATCATAGGTGATCAAAATCTAATATGGTATTTCATGTTGATGGCAATTAACCCGGAAAATATTACTATAAAGCATTTTTATCAATGAATCACAATAGCAACTGAAAGAAGCTATCGCTCACTTAAGCTCTTGTAATTCATGACTCTTTATAAAGATAGCCAATTCTAACAATATTGGAGGAAATCCAAAACCAAATCAAAGAAATCATTTACGGCTAATATATTTATCCAACTCTCATACCAGAAATGTTTGCAATGTTGAGAAGAAAATGTCCTTTGGCATTAAACATCAACATTAATTTAAAATATTCTAAGAATAAACCACATTATATAACTATTAAAAGACTAGATAGATATGTGATAACTAGCAGTTACACTCAATATAAAGTACTGTAATATATTGAATTACAGACATGATACCATTATAATAATCTTGTTATTATTTAACAAAAAAGGAATAAAGGGAAGACTAGATGATCTAGGCAGGCCATTTATACACCTTTGCTAGAAAAGTGTGATTTAACACTCTCCAAGTCTGTTCCCTGCTGGTCAGTGGGGGAAGCAACTGGACAAAGGCAGTTTGGGCGCATGCCCAGCAAGGTCTGAGTGACATGGGAAGGTGCTTACCTGTAAGTCACACCTGGAAACAAGTCAGGGGCCAGAACAGGCATGGCCTCTGCCAGGGCGAGAAACCTGAATATTTACACTCCTGAACAGAGGAGGGCGCTCTTGTGTCTCTCCTGCCTGCCTGCACTCCTGTGACTCCTGTGGCAGGGGGCACGCTCCCCTGTGCCCACGTGGCTCAAGGCCATGAGGGGTCCACACAATGGACTGATGGACTTTAATTAGCCTCAATGCTGAACTGGTCCAGCTGCAACATGGAACAGAAGCTCTGGACACTGGCCTTGCTTTTGGCTTTGCTGAATCCACAGTTGCCCCTTTTCCAAGGCTGGTTTAAGGGGCAGGGGACTTTACAAGCCCCATGGGACTTTACAACTCTACCCAAATAAAATCTTCTGCCACATCTCACTCACCTGTGGGGGCTTCTGGAAGTGCTCATTTTAGTGGCACCCCAAGAACCCCACTCCCACGACCAACAGAGGAATCCCACTCATGTATTCCTCCAATAACAGAGGCACATAAAACTATTCAAATGAGGAGACTTGTAATTGCATAACCAGTGCTCAAACCTTCTGCCCCTTCTGGAGAAGGCAGCCCTGGTCCCTTTGGAAGGGACAGCAGGAGGGTCAGGCACCGGCTCCTGGAAGCTTTGGCCTAGAACTGACGTCCAATGTCTTCAGCACATTGGTCAGGAGCTCTGTCTAAATGAGCACATGGACAGTCGGTGAGCAATGATTACAAAATGTAATGTGGTAGATACCAATTAGAAACGCAGTAGCTGTCATTTTGGCAGGTGACCTTGAGTCTAGAGCATAGGAGAGAGATCAAGGAGAAATTAGCTAAAGAGAGAAAGGAGGAGGTGGGGGGGGGGGGAGACATGGAGAGAAGCCCAAACCCAACTACCTACCTGAATTTCATTTGGGAGACATGGCTTAACAACAGCAATGAGGACTGAAAACCAAACCTAAAGGTCTCAGATGACCACAGACAAAGTATGAAGCATCAGAGCATAAATTTTAAATTAAGTTATCCAGATAGAATTGTTTTTAAGAAAAGGGAGGTGATATTCTGTTCTTTTCTAATCTGTCCAAGTTAAAGTTGGTTCACTATATTCAGATCTGAGTAATGAGGGAAGAAGAACCTGGGAACAGTTAGAGCATATCCAAGCCGAACACATGAGGCTGCAGCACTGCCTTTCTCTTCGGTGGCTTGGAAGGTGGCGAGAGAAAGAGAGAGGGGGTCTGTGTAAGTGTGTAAGGGCGTGTGCATGTGAGAGCGTGTGTGTGAGAATGTGAGTGTTTCCTAGGTCACCAGTGTCTTTGTTCCTCAGAGATGGGAAACCTTCTCAGTCTTCCCTTGTGACACACACATTGCCAAGGACCATACCTACCCAGTGCTCTGCTTCCACTTCTGACCACAATCAAGGAACAGGGCAACTAAGAGACCCTTAACTCAGAGCATGTTCTGAGGTCCCTCTGACTCAAATAACCTCTTGGATGAACTATTTTATTTTGATAGAGGGACCTGCGTCTCACTTATAAGGTAATGATGCTGTGATTGCTGGAAGTTAACCTCAGGTTAGTGAACTGCCCTCAGCCACAGCAGAGCTCAGCTGCCATGAGGGAAAGGGCATCCTGGGCTTGGCTTTGCAAGCTCGGAGCCTGGGAGGCCTGCAACCAGCCTGGATTTTGTTCAGGAGAGTGTCGCCTTCTCCATCAGTATCATATCCTTCTGTAGCAGCAAATTTCCTCATGGAATTTTCAGTGTAACACATTAAATTGGGACAGGTAATAAAATTTAATATTATCGAGCCATGAGTGAAAAGTAATGAATTTTCTAAAATTGACTAAACACACAGACTTTATGAAAGGACCACACCTGTTGCTGTGAAAGCCACCAACACATGGCAATGATGCTGATGCCTACATAACAGCTAGTCCTCTGTGCCTTCCCCTCTGGTCCACCCCGCCTCCAACGTAGAGGCTGCAGGTGCCAGAGACTCATCTTCCCAGCCTGGATTAGGGCTTTAATCCAGTCGTTCTGGCCTCTGAGGGCGAAGGAAAAGTCTGCAGGGAGGTTTCTAAGAAAAAATTTCCTCCATGGGGAGAGAGAATGAGTTGAGGAGAGACTGTGCCTACTGTTGGGTTTTCAATATTCATTGTTATTTATTTTAACCTAAATGTGCCCACAGGATGTTCTGGGTTGGACTTGGATTTCTTATTAAATACCTGTTGCAACGAATATGTGTCCATCTCTTGCCCCAGCGCTTCCCCAGGAGGCAGCCTAAGGGCCAGCGGGACTTTTTCCTACACAGGTGGCCTGATACCCCACAAATGAGGGACAGAGAAAAATGATGTTTCTTTACTTTTGAAGAAAAGGAGTCAGCTCCCCTCCTTAGAGAATGAGCCTTACCCCAGCCTCTTGGTGTATAAAGAAAATTTCTCCTGGAAGGCAGGGAGCTCCAGGGGGCTCAGCATCGAAGACTTGCCAGTGTTCTGAGCACCTGGGCAGGGAGCCTTTCCAGTCTCCTCGCAGCTCAGGGCTTAACCTAGGCTCCTACTTGGGCTGTAGCCATTTCAACTTTTGGGGGACAAAGAAAAGTTTTGGGTGTTTTCATTTTTTGTTTTTGCTTTTCATCAAAAGTGTCACATATACTTAAAAGAACAATCATAGCACTACTTACAGTGGCCCAAAGCTGGAACCAGGTAGCTATCCATTAATAGCAGACTGTGTAAGGGCTGGTGTGTTTACACAGTGGGATTATATGTGCACTGAGCACAAAGGAACCTGCAGCAGTGGGGATGATCTCACATAAATAACCCTGAAAACAGTGTGCTAAAGCCAGAGCAAAAGAGTATAGTCTAGCCCAGCCGGGCGTGGCTCAGCAGTTGAGCGTTGACCTAGGATCCAGGCGATCGGGGTTCGATTCCCGGTCAGGGCACATGCCCGGGTTGCGGGCTCGATCAATGACTCATCATTGATGTTTCTATCTCTCTCTCCCTCGCCTTTCCTCTCTCTGAAATCAATAAAGATATATTTAATTTAAAAAAAGAAAGAAAAAGAAAAATCCTTAAAAAAAAAAAAAGAGTATAGTCTAGTAATTCTGTGTATCTGAAGGCCAATTAGAAAAGAGCTAATTTATAGTATCAGGATAGTGAGATGTACTAAGAGGGGCAGGAGGTTGCTTCTAGAATGCTAGAAATATTCTATTCCTTTTCTTCTTTTTTTTACTCTGGTAAAAGCACTTTAGTATTAGATCCACACTCTCAGCAGCTTTTTAACTGTACAACACAGCATCGTTAGCTAAAGGCACTATGCTGTATAGATTTCTAGAGCTTATTCATTTTGCATATCTAAAATTTTACTGGTTGAATAACAGCTTCCCATTTCTGCCTCACCAGCCCTGACACTCACCATTCTACTCTGTTCCTATGTTACCTCACATACAAGGAATCATGCAGTATTTGTTTTTCTGTGACTGGCTTATTTCACTTAGCACAATGTCCTCAAAGTTCATCATTTTGTAGCATATGGCACAATTTTCTTCTTTTTAAGGCTGAAAATAATATTCCATTGTATATATATCTCACATTTCCTTTATCGCTTTATCTACCAGTGGGCATTAGCCAGGTGGCCATTGATCTGATTCCCCTGGTTTGTGAAGACACTTTGATCTTGGACTTTCAACCTCTACAACTGTGATTAAAGAAATTTCTGTTGTTATCCACTGGATCTGTGATATTCTCTTATGGCAGCCCTAGCAAACTAATACAGGTGCCAAAGGGCTTGCCACAGGAAATAGGTTGTCACAAATATGCTTTTGTGACAGAGTAGGCTTTGGCATACTCATAATTTTATTGAACATGTATTCTGCCCTGGACCTTCTCCAGGAATTATGTTCTTGGATGAGAGTGGAGATATACAGTATATAGTCTTGACTCAGCAGAAAAAGCTTGAAAGCTACGTCTTCATGTAGCATCTATCACAATGGTGCCGGGCAGACTAATAGGGGGGCTGCTGCCCACGCAAACTGTGAAAACATTTGAAAGAGGATGAGTTTACTATTTTCCCAGGAAGGTAGAGAGAGTCTTACAGGAAAAAAGAACAAGAGGTGAAAGATAGCAGCAGACTGAGTGGAAGCTACACTGACACTCTCCTGGGACCAAACTGGAATTACAACTAAAACAAAGAAAAACCATCCTGAATCATCAACTGCAACTGAAGAAGAGCTAGAAAGCACCCTCATAACCAAGGAGGAAAGGTGGAGACCACATAGAGGCTGGTAGGAAGTGCAGAGGCGTGAGAGGGCCGGCTGGGCTCCCACAGGCAGCAGCTGAAGGCCTGGAGGGATATCTCAGCCGTGGGGGGTTCCCACTGAGGACGCTGGGGCCTAAACTCCAGGCTGGGCTTCCCAGCCCAGAGCACCAGACCTGAGACAGGCGCCCATATAACATCTGTCTGTGAAAAGCAGCTGGGCTTCTGTCTGCCAGGGAGAGACGACTGGAAATACAGGCACCCTCTTAAAGAGCCAAAGCACAACGTTTCTTGTGCAGCCACTCACCTTGGGCTCCAGCAGAGGGAGGGCAGAGTCTAATGGAGCTGTGTGAGGAGCCTGCAGTTGTGGGCTCTGGAGACTGAAATCAGAAGGCACCCCTCTGGATTCCTGTGCCAAATCATTCCCCCATACTGCAGAGGACATCTTTCTCAGGCAGACATTTTGCTGCTTTTGCCTGGAAGGGAAGCAATTGCCCCACCCTGCTGGAAAACCTCTCCCCCTACCCAGAGGACTTTCTACAACCTGAGGCTCATTAAGAGACTGATAACAACCAGCTGCCCCACCCTGTGGAGTTTCTACAGCCTGAGGCTCATTTAAGAGAATCAGATTAATCAGCCTGCAGGCAGAGGCAGACCTCAGAGTGCTTTGAGTCTTTGATCTGCTTCTGGACATGGGCCTTGGAAAAGCAGACTTTGGTGTGCATCTTGGTCCTGTCCAACTGCACCCAGGCCCAGCAAAGGAGACCTCAAGCAGAGGGTTGTTGATAGCTCCAAACAGGGTACTCAGGGCCAGTCACAAACTGCATCTGGCATTGGCCTACACCAAAGACCCTTCAAAAAGACTGAGAGTCCTAGCAGATCTACCTAATACATAGCAACAAACCCAAATAGGCAGCCAAAATGGGGAAACAAAAAAACAAGCCCCAAATGAAAGAGCTAAAACAAGAGAAGTCTCCAGAAAAAGAGCTAAATGAAATGGAGATAAGCAATCTATCAGATATAGAGTTCAGAATACTGATTGTAAGGATGCTCAACAGCATGAAAAAAGATATGGAAACTATGAAGGAAATGAAGAATGACGTAGCAGAAAAAAAGAATACATTGGCAGGAATAAACAGCAGATTAGAGGAAGCTGAGGATCAGATCAGTGAATTAGAAGACAGGGTTGAAAAAAAAAATCACACAGTCAGAGATTCAAAGAGAAAAAACAATTTAAAAAAAGGAGAACAGTTTAAGGGGCTGTGGGACAACCTGAAACGTAAAAATATTCATATTATAGGAGTGGTAGAGGAGGTGGAAAGTAAGCAAGGGTTAGAGAATCTGTTTGAAGAAATAATGGCAGAAAACTTCCCTAACTTGGTCAAGGAAAAAGTCACACAAGTTCAGGAGGCACAGAGGGTCCCAAGCAAGAGGAATCCAAAAAGGCCCACGCCCAGACACATCATAATTAAAATGTCAAAATCTCAAGACAAAGAGAGAATCTTAAAGGCAGCAAAAGAAAAGCAATCTGTTACCTACAAAGGAGCTCCCATAAGGCTGTCAGATGACTTCTCATCAGAAACTCTACAGGCCAGAAGGGAATGGCATGAAGTATTCAAGGTAATGCAAAACAAGGATCTGAAACTGAAAATACTCTATCCAGCAAGGCTATCATTCAAAATAGATGGTGAAGTAAAGAACTTCCCAGACAAAAAAAGGCTAAAGGAGTTTATCACCACCAAACCAGCATTGTAGGAAATGTCAAAGGGACTGCTGTAATAATAAGAAGAAATAGAGAGAGAACATAGAAGAATTAAAATGGCAATAAATAAGGACCTACTAATAATAACCTTAAGGACTTTAAGGGAAAGATCAACAGCAATACAGTCATAGTCATGGACTTTAACACCCACTGACTTTACTGGATAGATCTTCCAGGCAAAAAGTCAACACAGAAACAATGACTCTAAATGGCACACTAGATCAGATGGACTTAATTGATATTTATAGAACATTTCACCCCAAAGCTGCAGAATATACATTCCTCTCAAGTGCACATGGGACATTCTCAAAGACAGACCACATGTTACGACACAAAACAAGTCTCTACAAGTTCAAAAAGATTGAAATCATATCAACTATCTCAGATCACAATGGCATGAAATTTGAAATCAACTACAGTAAAAACATTCAAACACATGGGGGCTAAATAGCATGTTATTAAACAATGAATGGGTTCCCAATAAGATCAAGAAAGAAATAAAAAACTTCCTGGAAACAAATGAAAATGAAGACACAACAACCCAAAATCTATGGGACACAGTGAAAGCAGTCCTAAGAGGGAAGTTCATAGCACTGCAGGCCTACCTCAAACAGCAAGAAAAAATTTTTAGTAAACTATCTAACCCTACTACAACTTAAAGAATTAGAAAGCTCCCTTGTGAAGCTGTCTGGACCAGGGCTTTTGTTTGCTGGGAGTTTTTTTTATTGCTGCTTTGATTTCATCAGTTGTTACTGGCCTATTCAGGTTTCCTGATTCTTCCTGATTCAGTTTTACATGATCTCACTCATATGTGGAATCTAATAAACAAAACAGACTGAAGAACAAAATAGATCCAGAGACAAGGAAGCATGGAACAGACTGATGAGTCTCAGAGGGAAGGCAGGGGTGGGGAGAGATTAATCAAAGAACTGATATGCATATATGCATAACCCATGAGCACAGACAATAGTGTGAGGAAAGTGGGGGGGGGGTGGATGTGGGCTGGAGGGATCATTGGGATAAAAAGGGGGATGTCTATAATACTTTGAACAGTAAAGATAAAGAAGAAAAAGAAGGAAGGAAGGAAGGAAGGAAGGAAGGAAGGAAGGAAGGAAGGAAGGAAGGAAGGAAGGAAGGAAGGAAGGAAGGAAGGAAGGAAGGAAGGAAGGAAGGAAGGAAGGAAGGAAGGAAGAAAGAAAGAAAGAAAGAAAGAAAGAAAGAAAGAAAGAAAGAAAGAAAGAAAGAGAAAAACTGTGAGCTCTGACTGATTCCAGAATACATCGTTGCTGCCTTAGGCAACCTGGAAGGCGGCCATGGGCAAGCCATTCACCCCCCAAAGAAGTACATAGTAAGTGACTGCTCCAAGCCCCTGCCCGAGGGGCTATGCCAGAAAGGGGAGAAAGGGCTGCATCTAAATAAAATGCTAATTATGGGGAGAAATGAGCTATGAACTGTCTAAACGCACAAAACAGGCAGCAATGGCTTGTGTAAATATTAGCTAGCAAATATCAGCTACGGGCACGGAGCTGTTCGCCGAGTTCATCCAGGGTATGTTTTATGGAGCCATATACCTGGAAATGGTTCGTAGGGGCTATGTTCTGATGCAGATAATTTGGAAAGTCGTAGGACTGGAATGGATCCAGCAGTCAGTGTGTAATTAGAGAGCCTTTCCATTACAGGGGGATAATATCTGTGACATCTGTGAGCTGAGTCAGGAGGCCAGGCGTGCCGGCTGCCAGCCGCCTGACAGCCAGGTCATGAGGACTGGGACAGTGGGGAAAACCTGGGCAGGAGACAGTATCCTTTGAAAGTGAACCAAGGCTCTGCAACAGTGGCCCCAGGCTCTGCAACAGTGGCCCCGTCCCTTGTGTATAACAAGGCCGCTCTTTCCAATGCACTTCCATACACTAAATCCACTAACTGCCCTATTCCTAGGTCCATACTGTGATTGCTTATTAGATATTGGTTTGGGCATCAAAATAGGAAAAAAAATTACCTGGGAGCTTAGCCTTGGGTTTGATGTCTTTATCTCTACCAGCAACCGAACCGACTAACTTTGGGCAAATCGCCTTATTCCTGGAGTTTCAGTTTTCTCAACAGGAAAGTGAGAAGGATTGGACCAGAAAATCTTCAAGGTTACTTCGAATTCCATGACACAATGAAAGGTGAAAGGAAGGGTGAACCCAACTGATATCAGCCTAGTGTAATTCTTATTTTTCACGCAACGGTGAACAGACCCCTCTCCGTGGGTTGGGTGTTACAGGGAGGCCTGGGGCAAGAGGGCTTCTGGGACTGTGCAACTGTCGTCTCTGCAAAATTTAGTCGGGGCAAGTCAAGGGGCAGGTGGAGATTTTAAAAAGCCAGAAAGAAAGTGATTTAAAATGGTCAGAAATGTAGCATAAAAACCAGAACTGGGAATGTGAAGGAAGCAGAAGGGGGGGGGGGAGTGAGAATGTAAATAAGTGGAGTGGCGCCCTCACAGGCTGGCCGTGGATGGCTTTGGGGCTCTGCAGAGCAGGGTGGCGAAGGCAGTGAGAACGGGAGGTCCCTGCTGCTTTGGCAATGAGACTACATAGAATCCTTTGCCCACCCACTGCCCCGATGGCCTTAATTTTCCCTTCTCGTCAGAGCCATCAGGGTCCTGCCTAGAACCTGAGCATCAGGTGCTACCCGGGCCCCTCCCAGTCCATTAAGCCGTCAGGTGAAGGAGCTGCTTCTCCAGACCTTCGAGCATCCTTCCCCCAGTTGTCTATGTCTCTATCCTATTTCTCATCTTCTCGGGGCCCGAGTCTTTTCAAGAGAGCAACCAAGAGAAAAGAGAACAGACAGAACCCTTTGGAATCATCCAGAACAAGATCTATGAATAACCACTTGGGCTGAGCTTCTTCTACCTTTTCCGTCGTCTCTATTCCTGGCAGGCCTCACCAGGCCATGGCTCGCCTCCCAGCTGCACCCTGGGCATGGCCTTAGAATTAATTCTTCCCAGTGCAGCGCTTGAAGGAATCTGAGCCCATCAATCAGAGATGGTCTTGGAGATGCGGTGCATCCATCCTGACTTTGGTACAAAACCTTCATGCCATAGATAAGGCTCCAGGGAGATAAGACGTTTGAACACAGCAGCATAGTTGGCCCAGGAATAAATTAATTCTGCAGTTTAAGTGCGGTGCTTTCTTCCTGTGATGTTGAACTTCCTCCCACGTAAACGTGTGAATAGTTACACTTTGGTGTTTTAACAGTGGCTTTGGGAAGTGAATATCGACCTCATGGAGAACCTGTGACTTTAGGCATCCCAGCAGAGGTGAGGACCTTTCCCCCTCACCATGCAGGACCTGCCCACACACTCAGTGACCCGAGTTACTAGTACATCAGGCCCATGAACCTGCATGTTGGGAGGTGAATCTGCAACTGGCAGGCTGTGTGACTCCAGGATCTGGAACAAGATGGGCATCTAATGAAGGAAAGCTCTTCATTTTTAGTTAAGGAGACAGAAGCCCAGTGAAGTAGACTGTGGCAGCCACTGGAAGGTGCCTCACAGACCTCCAGCTGCTGGGAGTGTCATGGACCAAGGCCTCCAGATGTTGCACTTTGAAACCCATCACCACCAAGTTTGCAGGAGGCCACCCCCTTACCCCCCCACCCCCGGAGGCTGGCAGCCAGTGATCCTGACAGGCTGTCCCTGGCAGACATAAGCCCCAGCAGCCCTGTAGAACCTTCCAGAGACTGCAGCATGGCAGTCCAGGTGCGTCCTCCCAGCCTTGCCCGGTTCCATTGCCATGTTCTTCACACAATAGTTCCCCGTAATAAAACCACCCACATTCCATCTCATCCTGCCACGTGCTGCTCAGAGGGCCCAGGCCATATATGACTTGGGTTGGTGTGCCAGGGGATCCTTGCTCAAGTCACTTTATAGCTCCAAAGCTCCCTCCTCTGTGTTACACAGTGACTGTTGCCCTTTCTCTCTCTTTCGGGAGCTGCTGTGACCAGCAAACTGTCAGAGTTGTACTTAAGTGCCCCTGAGACACGTGAGTTCTTCGTGCAGAAGACAGCTACATGCTCTGCTACGGAGAAAGCACTAAACGCTTCGATGCTGCTTAACAAAAAGGCACTGTTTTTTCCCTTCTTACTACAGTGCACCCCACGGACCAGAGGAGGCTGGGCTGGGCAGTGGAACTGCCAGGCTGCAGTCTCTGGAAGGTTCTACAGGGCTGCTGGGGCTTATGTCTCCCAGGGACAAGCGTGTCAGGATCACTGGCTGCCAGCCTCTGGGGGTGGGGGGATGGAGGTGTGTGGCCTCCTGCAAACTTGGTGGTGATGGACTTCAAAGTGCAGTGGAACCAGCTTGTGGGGGGAAATGGAGCTGCAGGATCAGGTTCAGCACCTCAGGCCAAAGGTGAGTCAAGAAGCGAATCAGGACATCTCCCACTGAAGCAGCCACCCATTCGTGGGCACAACCATCTACAACCCCTGCCTCGAAACTGTAGAAGGGCCACCCGCCTCCAATCAAACACTGGAGAACATGCTCTCTCAAGCAGAAGCTGCCAGGCACGCAGCCCCATCTGAGGGTCGGGTAATAGGACTGCAGGACAAAGGGTGACACGGAACCATTCCCATGGTTGCCAAGGCTCTTGGTGTCCTGCAAATTCTACCAAGGTGCCTAAAAATAATCAGGTATGTCACCCTTAATCTTGGCGGGCACCTAATGTGCGAGTCTGAGGTCACCAGGCTACACATGAGCCAGACGTTCTAGAAACAGCGGGCTGATTGGGGAGTATGGACAGGTTCCCAGCCAGCTCACACTGAAGGATTTTTTCAAGCTCAAGATTAAAATGGTTTAAAATAGTTTCTCCCTGACCATTCCTGTGGGCACACCAGCAGGCCCTCTGCCACCAGACCAAGAAAATGTCCAAGGGCCAAGTGTCTGTCGCTATCAAATAGGGAAATACAGCAGGCACCCCAAGTCCCTTACTGGGCCATCAACACATCCTGAATAAAATGAAGACTATCCCTCATAACCTTGGCAATGAGGTTTCAATTAAAATTATTTGTTTCCAGCCCCATCCTACAGTTCAGGTCATTCATAGTAATTGTGCCTGAAGCCAGTGGCACTTGCACCAGTGTCCAGGGCACAGTCTCATTAGTATTCATCTTCTTGGCCAAACCAGTGACCACAGACTGGTGGGATTGTTTATAGGCAGCATCTTGCTGATGTTCTGTTATTAAAGCGGAATTTACAACCAGAGAGCGGCATTTATTCCTGATATAGCAGCGACAACAGAGGAGGTTGAGTCTAATAACTTCTTGAGGGTTAAATTGATGTTAATAATAAAAAAGGGAGCCTGGGCCATTAGAGCCTCACAGACATTAATTTTTATTATGAATATTAACACTGGTAACTTTACATTGTTGGTTTTTTTTGTTGTTGTTGTTTTAAATATATTTTTATTGATTTCAGAGAGAGGAAGGGGGAGGGAGAGAGAGAGAGAAACATCAATGATGAGAGTCATTGACAGGCTGCCTCCTGCACGCCCCCCGCCAGGGATCGAGCCCACGACCTGGGCATGTGCCCTGACGGGGCATCAAACCTCGGTCTCCTGGATCCTAGGTCAATGCCCAACCCCGCCAGCTGGGCAACATCGTTGTTTTTTTAACATTTGCTCACACACACAACAACACAATATTTTCAGCAAGGAGGAGAGACAACTTTTCCTAAATTCAGGTTTGGTCAGCCTCTTGGAATCTCGCTCACAGCCTCAGTTCCTTCCATCCCTCCTCACCGAAGATGGCCCAGAGCAGGTTCCTCTGCCCTGAGCAGCAGCGGGTGGGGGGCCTGTGGCCGCTCGTGGACCCCCGGCCGGGCGGTGGCGGGGCGGTGGCCGGGCGGTGGCGGGGCGGTGGCGGGGCGGTGGCAGCCCGGGCCAGTCCGCCCTTGGCTTCCCGCCGCCCTCATGGGAACTGGGGGAGCTCGAGTTATCGCTCTGAACTGCCACGTTCAGACAGCTCCAGAATTAGCTCCTAGCCATGAATATAAATGGGCAGCAACGAACGCAGGGGAGGAACGAGGTAATTAGATTTTTGCTTTCTGCGCTCTAGCAAAGTCCATCCAATTTACCTCTTTGTCACCAGCGTTGAGAATAATGAAAGAATAGGAGAAAATAATAGAAATCCGCTCTCTTTATGTCCAAAATACGAGTCACTGGAATTCCAAGCATCACTCCTTGCTCCCTACTTTCCATCTTCCCAGCTCTGTTGTTTTTCATCAGCAAGCGGAACGCTTCCTCCAAACAAACCCACCGGCTTATTCAGGTGCGTCCCCGGTCAGCCTGTCGGGAAGCAAGTGGGCAAAGCGCGCGTGGCCCCCCCGCCCCACGGCCTCGCCCCCCGGCTCCTCAAGCGCCCGCGTGAGGTTTGCCAACATTCCCTGCAAGCAACCAAGTCTCCCGGGTTCGGTCCTCTCGGCCTACAACGGGCTCCGTTTCTTATCCCGCGCGATGAAGTTCTCCACAAAGTTACCACGAATGGAAACCTTTGTGCTCAGAACTTTCCAGCACACAGGCAGGTTGGAGCCAACTCCTGGGAGCCTGCTAGTGGGAGCGCAGGGGGAGGAGACCTTCCAGCTCGGGGCAGGGGTGAGGGGACAGCCCAGTGCCATGGGCCCTGAGGGAGGCCGTGGCCTCGGAACAGGCCGGAGATTCTCTGCGTGGCCTCAGGAGCCCCCGCCGCAGGTTCAGTGGAACTGCGCGGCCAGCTCTCCTGGGGATGCTTGAACAGGGGCGCAAGTCTCTAATGGCAAAGAGACGGCTTAGGGTGCAAGCTAGCTCTCCTTACCCTCATTCACTCCAGATGAATAAATGCAGATGCCCAGGCGGCAGGCGGTAAACACAAGGAAAGGAGGAAGCAGAGAAAGGGAGGTGTGGGGCGAAGATAAAGACAGAGGGAAGGAGCGAGGGGGCAGGGGCGCTTGAGCAGAGCAGGCCTTACAGAGCCGCAGCCAGGGTTCCTGTGTGCCTCTGTGTGTGCATGTGTGTACCTATGTGTGTGCGCACCTGTGCATGTGTATGTACATGTGTGTGCGTGCATGCGTGTGTGCATGTATGTGTGCACACAATGTCAACAGCTGCTTCTCTCATGACACCTGCCAGGCAATGCCTTATATTAGTCGAGTTCTTCAGAGAAGCAGAACCAGTGGATGGATGGATGGATGGATGGATGGATGGATGGATGGATGGAGAGATAGATGATGATGATGATGATGATGATAGATGATAGATAGATAGATAGATAGATAGATAGATAGATAGATAGATAGATAGATAGATATAGATAGATAGATAGATGATAGATAGATGATAAATAGATGATAGACAGATGATAGATGATGATGATGATGATGATGATAGATAGATAGATAGATAGATAGATAGATAGATAGATAGATAGATGATAAATAGATGATAGACAGATGATAGATGATGATGATAGGTAGATAGATAGATGATAGATAGATGATAAATAGATGATAGACAGACGATAGATGATGATGATGATGATAGATAGATAGATGATAGATAGATATAGATAGACAAATGATAGATTAGATAGACAGATAATAGATGAGAGAGAGAGATGATAGATGATAGATAGATAGATGATAGATAGATAGATAGATAGATAGATAGATAGATAGATAGATAGATAGATGATAGATAGATGATAGATGATAGATAGATGATAGATATTAATTTACCATAAGAAACCGAGTCTTGTTTGTGGAGGTTAAGGAGTCCCAGATTGGCAAGCTGGAGACCCAGGAGGTTCGATGGTATAGCTCTAGTCCAGGTCCAAGTCCGAAGGCAAAAGGAGACCCATGTCCCAGCTGGTGGACAGCCAGGCAGCGAGCCTATGGTGGAACCTGAAAGATCACACGTAGGATTTCCACCTGGGGCTGAACTCCCTGCATTTTTTGAGTCAGAAGGTCTGAGCGAAGTTGGAGACCACTCTCCCTCCGGTGGGGCTGGGTTGCACTTTCTCCTTGTAGGAGCCCAGTAAGGATCTCGGGGAACACAGTTGGGATACTCATGCCCAGATTTCCTCAGCCTCTGGAGGCAGGCTGCCCCCTTTGTATGTGGCAGGGTGACAGGCGGACTCAAGTGCCTTATTGGCACTCGTCACCCAGGAGGCTACGTGAGCATGTCCTGGCTCCATCTCTTTCCTCACCTGGTTGCTGCAGGACAAAGCTATGACACTTCAGGACCTAAACCGCGAGCCCCTTGGCCCTTCCCTGCCTTCACAGGGGTGTCTGGCCCAAGGCCAGGGCTCTGCCTCCCCCCCCCCCCAAAGCTCCACTGCAGCCGAGGCTCTGGAACAGGAAAGCTGTGCTTGGCTGCCTTTCTCAACAAACCAGCAGCCCAGCCTGCAGTTGATAGCACCAAGCAATGAGTAATAACAAATTGCCTCTCACACATGACCTTGGGGGATAGAGTCTCTAATCACATCTAAGCTGATGATGCCATTTGGCATTTCTGAGTCCCCTTCTGTTTCCTGAGCCAAAGCCCTTCTCTGGCTGCAATTCTGTAAGCAGGAGCAGTGATTAATGTTGCCTATGAACGCAGGCATGTCAAAATCCATACATTGTCTGAGGAAGTTCTCTGCAGAAGACCTGAAGACACTTGTCATGGTAAAAAATACTTCCCAGAATCTTGGCTCTAAAGGCAGATGTACCTTATGCAAAGAAGCTGAAGGGCGCGGCTAAAACGTTTCCAGAGGAGAAGCTAAAAAGAGGCACAGGTCCCGCGTTAGTGTCCTGGCCTTTTGGCATTATCAGCTGCTGGTGAGGAGTTAGCTCCAGATCATCAGAACGTCCCCATCTAGCGTCAGAATTAATTTAAATAATTTAGCTATTTTAATGGAAATTGTTCTAAAGAGCACAGCATGGTTTCCTTCTTTCTAAACCGAGAACAATGAACATAATTTCAGATCCTCTGGATGAACCACGGTTATTTAATACAGCGCGTTAAATAAATACGACGCCGCTTTCCTACCAGCAGTGTTTCGGGCAGTGGTGGGCGTGCTCCCGGGACCTCGCTTCTCCTCTCGGGCTGTGAGCTATGGGCTCTGGGCTGGGAGTGCAGATGGGCACGTTGGTTAGGACCGCGTGTGAAGTAGAGCTCAACAAGGAACATATAGTAAGATATGAGATTTTAACACCCAAGGCTCTGGAAAATTTATTTTCCATGTTAAAGGCCTTTATTTGCACATTTAGGGTTAGGTTCTAGAAGGTGGATATGTATGGAAGGAATATTTCCACCCAATAAATGAAGTATAAGGAATAAAACAACAATAATCTAAAAATTTATCATAAAAATGCTGTTTATGCAGTGGCTTCTTTAATTCTCAAAACTCAGTCTTGAGGCCAGTGAGTGGACCTTTAAAGTGGCCTTTTCACTGTGGAGTGTGAGAACTCTGACCCAAAGCTCATGTGTTCACGAGAAAGAAGCCAATGCCTTGTAAAAATGAAATTTCAGGTGGGTGTTAAATAGAACAAGTTTGCAGAGACGGTCCTGAGTTTGGTGCTGACGCAGGTCAGTCTCTACACCTTTGTGTCTGCTGCATCTGTATTCATTGGATTTTTATGTAAGGAGGAGGCAAAGCTAGAGTACCCCATGAACACTCAGATACATTATACTTATCAAATCCGGGGAAATTATGATGAGAAGTTTATCTTAGTACAGTCTGATGCCTTGGTCTGTAACAATTCCCGTGCTGACCAGATAGATGACTCATCAACACAACACCCCTCGACTACTCTAAATACACGTAACTCTATGCAGGGCCGGCAAACTGTACCCATGGGCTGGTCACCTGGTTTTATAAATAAAGCTTTATTAGAACACACACACACTCATTGATCTACCTATTAGCTATGGTTATTTTTGCCCTACAACGACAGAGTTGAGTAACAGAAGTGAATATAGGGCTCACAATGCCCCAAATATTTACCATCTGGCCCTTTAAGGAAAATGTTTCCAACTCCTGATTTATGGTTAAATCATGATAATATTTTCCATGCTGACATTTGAAACACACAGTCTGACAAATATCAATGTATTCCCAGGATCATACTTCATTTACTCAGCAAATATTTATGGAGTGTGTCCTATAGGTCAGGCACAAGATGGGGAGCCAGCAATGAACAAAGAAAACCAACTCCCTGCCCTTAGAGACAGACATCAGTCACATCGTCAAATATCAAAGTAAAATTACAACTCTGCAGAGTTTCACAGAACAAAATTACAGTGCCTTTGGAATTAATTGCGAGGAATTCGTTTACACCACCGCGGAGGCAGCTGGAATTCTCGCAGAGCAGCGGGCAGGAAGGGCACGGCAGGGGCTGAGAACTGGGCCCTGGCTGCAGCTGAGGTTACAGCTGGAATTTCTTCTTTCACAGAAGGCTCAGCCCTGCACTGTAGTCTTTCAGCTGATTGAGTCAGGCCCACCCAGGTCATCTAGGAAAATCTCCTTTACTTAAAGCCAACTGATTATGAACCTTAACCACATGTACAAAATATCTTCCCAACAACACCTAGATTAGTGCGTGATTGAATAAATGGCACTTAGCCTAGTCAGGCTGACTCATCAGAAGACTATGACAGTGCTCAACTATTATATTTATTTTTATTTTATTTTATTAGAGATGTTTATGTTTTTAACAGCTCTATTTAGGTATTATTTACATACAATCAAATCCACCCATTTTAATTTTTTTCCAGTTTTATTGAGATATAATTGAAATATAACATTGTATTAGTTTAAAGTGTAGAACATAATGATTTGATATTTGCATATATTGCAAAATGAGGACCACAATAAGTTTAGTTAGCATTCATCACCTCACATAATTATAATTTTTTCCTTGTGATGAGAACTTTTCAGATATTTTTAAATGTACCTATTTTAAGTGTACAGATTGATGAGATTTGATGAATATATATATAGGTGTGCAAATATCACCACAGACAGTGGTTAGAACATTTTTATGCCCCAGAAAGTTCCCCTGCATCCCTTTGCAGTCTATTGCTGTCCCTACCTCCAGCCCCAGAAAACCAGGACAATGTCCCCATATCAAGGTGTTTAACCTGGATCACGTTTGCAATGTCCCTTTTGCCACATAAGTTAACCTATTCGCAGGTTTAGAGATTTAGAACATGGACATCTTTGGGGGTGGGCATCACTATTCTGCCTACCACACATGGTGTATTATACTAATTGATCTGGGGATTTAAAACCTGCCTGCATTCCTGAGATAGAGCCCAGTCGGTCACGGTGCATCATCATTTTTGACATACTGTTGGATTCAACTGGCTAAAATTTTGTTTAAAACTTTTACATCTAACCAGGCCGGGTGTGGCTCAGCGGTTGAGCATCGACCTAGGATCCAGGAGATTGAGGTTCGATTCCGGGTCAGGGCACATGCCCGGGTTGTGGGCTCGATCCCCAGTTGGGGGCACGCAGGAGGCAGCCAATCAATGACTCTCATCATTGATGTTTCTATCTCTCTCTCCCTTCCTCTCTCTGAAATCAATAAAGATATATTTAAAAAAACAACTTTTACATGTATATTCATGAAGTATATTAATATCTGGTTTTCTAATGATAACCAGGTCTTCGCCTGGCTTTGGCATCAGAGGAGTGCTGGCCTCGGAAAATGAGCTGAGAAACGCCTTTTCCTCCTCTCTATGCCCTGACCGGGGGTCAAACCCACTTTTTGGTATACGGGACAATGTTCCAACCAACTGAGCCACCCTGCCAGGGCGTGGATTTTTTTTTTGTAATATTTTTTTATTGATTTCAGACAGAGGAAGGGAGACGGAGGGAGAGATAGAAACATCAGTGATGAGAGTCATTGATCGGCTGCCTCCTGCACGCTCCCTGCTGGGGATCGAGCCCGCAACCCAGGCAGGCGCCCTGACTGGGAATCGAACTGTGACCTCCTGGTTCATGGGTCGATGCCCAACCACTGAGCCACACCAGCCTGGCAGGTTTTATTTTCTAAAGCTACAGTGTCTCTCTAAGATCTATTTGAGCTGCATCCCACAAATTGTATGTTATGTTTACATATTCACTTATATTATTGTTTCCACATAGCTGGGGCTTTCCCAGATCTCTCGCTGATTTCTAATTTACATGGTGATCACAGAATATAGCCTGTATAATTGAAATATTTTTAAATTTGGGGGATTTGCATTATGAATGAGCACATGGTCTGCCCTGATGAATGTTCTATGTGCTTAAAAGAATGTATATTCTGCTCTTGTTTGGCGAAGCGCTCCACAGTTGTCACTAAGATTAAGTTGGTTTATAGTGTTGTTCAAGTGGTCAATATCCTCACTGATTTTCTGTCTGCACAGCCCGTCAGTTACTGGCAGAGGAACAGTGAAATTCTCGACAATAACTGCCGTTTGCCTATTTCTCTTTTCCATTCATCAGTGTTTGCTTCACTTACTTTGTAGCTTATTGTCAGATACACATGCACTTATGATTGTTGTATTTTCCTACTTTATTGACTCTTTTATCGTGATAAATGTCCCTGTTTGTCTCTAGAAATGTTTTTTATATTAAAGTCTATTTTGTCTGATACACACACTCAAGCCAACTTATGTTTCTATTGGTATGGTACACTTTTTCTATATCTTTTACGTGCAACCGATTTGTGCCTTTGAATTTAAAGTGCATCTTTTAAAGGCAGCATAGAGGAGGGCCTTGATTTTCTTACTCAGTCTGACAATATCTACCTCTTGATCGCAATGGTGTGTGCATTCATATTTAATGATTATTGTATGGTTAAACGTAGTTCTGCCCATATGCCAATACTTTGTGTCTCTTTTTTCCCCCCCGATCTTCTTTTACTACTTCCTTTTGTGTTACACAAATATTTCTTGGTTATACAATTTTTCCAGTGACATCTTAGTTCTATTCCTTTGTCTTTTTTCTTTTCAGTTGTCAATATTCATCTTTAACATATCACAATTGTCTTCAAGTTTATATCAACTCACTCCCAGTAGAATATAAGACCCTTGAGCCAGGGTACTGGCTGAAACGTGCCCCTGTTATTGAAGTCACACACATTACGCAGGCAGGGAGAAAACCTCTTGCAATTGGAGCAATTCCCTCACCTGAGGTCACTAGGTTGGTTTCCATATGGGTCTCGCCGAGTAAAAATGGCTCCCCATCCACGGGACACAGCTGTTCCCTCAGGGACGAGAGGCCCTTTGAAAGGATCTTCCTAACCATGGCTTGATAACCTCTTTTCCAAGAGCCCTGGTTCTCCATTGTCATAGTGGGAGGGAAGGAAAAGACGTGACCTGTTATTCCAGATAAAAACACAGCATCATAACAACACCTAAGGCTGCTTGATGGATTGCACTCAATTGCTTGGGGTGGGAATTTTCTTATGTGGGGTGTGTGTGTGTGTGTGTGTGTGTTAACTGTGTTGCTTTTTATAATTACCTGGAAAATCGAACTGCTTAAAAACACATCCTTCAAGTATATTTCTGCCTTCTAAAACACCATGAATATTTCAATAGGCCAATTAATAATTCTGACCCTTTGCCATTCTGATGGAATTTGTTATTAAAGGGGAAGGAACGGTGTATGACTTGTTTCATTTCAAGGAAACACCAACTAGAGTCCCCCATGCCTGTCAATCCAGTGGTTTATGGCTGACGCTGTTTCAAATCAGAGATATAACCTGGAAAAGGGCATCAATCAGAAGAGAAATAAAAATGTGGGAAGGTCATTTTATGCTTCCTGCAGGAGCTGGGCAGTCAGGATCTGTGTCGCCGTGACAGTGACAATCTGGAGCCTGAGTCTTCCACTGTGGTGCCCTTGCAGCAAGTCACAGGCTTGACACAGTCTGGTGTCTGGGTCCCTGCAAGTCAGCGATGAGCAGCCATTTAATGACATGAGCCCGAGTCCACTGGGCACCTCTCTCTAGCAATTTATTTCTTTTTTTTTTTTTTGGCTTATAAACAGCTACCTAAGAGAGTGGTGTTCCTTTTTCCCTCTTACTTTCCTTCAGTTTAATATGTTCCAAAGTTATTTTCTTTATTATAAGGAATCCCCATTTGTCTGAATTTATTTGTTAATATTTATAGCTTTAATACCCTTTGGGGTCCATCCCGCTCTGAAGGAAGAACTATGGTCATGTAAAAGAACCAGGATGTGTCTTATTACTCTCCATTCTCAGGTATAAGGCCAACAGAGCAAAATACATACAAATAAATACACAAGTAGCAATGCACACTCCTGAAGACCACCATGTTATGACAAGAGGTCTCGCTGCTCTTGTAGCTGCATGAATTCAATGTCCCCAAACACTCAGCATTTCCATTATTACTATAATAGAATTCATTACCTGGCGTCTCCTGGTATTTGTAACTCTCTTTGTCTACTGAGTCATTTCATAATTAAGAATTGATTTGTCCAAGATTCCTTCTGTTCCTACTGAGATAATCAGGTTATCTAGGGTTCCCAGAATCCACTAATAATAAAGAAGCCAAAATAAAACAAATAAATCATATACACCTACATCAAAAGAGCAAGGCTTTGGAAGCCAGAACCTGAACTTCCATTTCGTTAAAAGCCTCAGGAATGGAGTGATGACGGATGTTTTGACCTGCAGGGATCTGATTGGCGATGGCATCCCTAGGAACGAAATAAATGTTTCCTCCTAATGGTGTTGTTCTGCCTATAATATCAGAAAAACTCTAATCTGGAGAATGGGTCTAATCCTAACTCAAGTTCCCTTCATGGGATTCACAGCCTCCTGTCCAGTTCCCAGACTAAGTCAGCTGCAGACCCAGAGCCCCATGATGGAGCAGGTGGAGGCCGGGTCTTGGATATGTGGTGTGGCCACAGATGTCAATCAGGAAAGTGTATGGAGCTCTGGAAAGTTCCTGTAGGAGTCTCACTGAACAGCTTCTTGGGCTTTGGAAGTAAAGCCATGCTCTCTTCTGCTAACAGCAATTTTCCCTTTGAAAGCACCCCCCTGCTGGATGTGGGGCTCTGGTAAAGACGAATACCCACCATGGATCACCAAGTAATCATATAACTCAAATCTTTTTCATTACCTGGGTGTTACCTGATCCAGCCAATGATCCAAATGGCGGATTCTGCTGGTTTTACCTGAGCTCCCAAGGGCACGCTGTGGTTCACTGGGACTGACTATTGGTGAACTGTGCAGCACATGTATATATAAGATGGGTTTAATCAAGTCTGGAAAATATGAAAAATCTGCCCAAGCAAGAGACCCCCGGCTAAACTCATCACTTGGCATGGACCCTGGGGGCTGAGACAGCTAAAGTATATAAATCTTGCTGAGCCCACCAAGGCTGGTCTGGAATTTGGGACTGGACTCTGGGCTGCATCTCTAGGAAAGACAGCTGATGAGACCCCTGGGGGGAGCTGAGGAAGCCTGGCAATGCTGGGCGGGAGCTCCACCCCTCCCGAAGGCAAACAAGGTCCAGTTCATTAGTGACTGCTTGGTGTTCGGGGCGATGGCAGGAGATGACGCACAGACGGTCACAGTAGCAGGCAACAGAAGCTTTACCTTAGTCCCTCCAGCCCAAAGCCTCTGCGAAGAATGTCAGTAAACACACAAAGAATCCGGGCATCTTAATGAATGGTTGGTTAACTGCAGGAAGAGCATCTTCCAAGTTCAATTCCTGTATTCTGGCCTTCTATTTTCTGTTGTGCAGATTTCATGTTAACTAAAATTATTTCCAGTAACAGGTACAGAAAGACTAATTTACACAGTTGTTTGTAATCATCACCTCCTGTGTGATCTTTTGAAATATTATATTTGAAGCTATTGGGATTTTTTAATTGCAGTTTTAAATAATTCCTCAGGGGTCACTGTGATTCAACAGGGTGAGACGTACTAAACAATGAACAAATAAAACATTCATAAGAAAAATTTATCAAATACTCCAGATTGCACTCATTTATCAAGTCATGGACCACAAACAAAAATGTATAATTTCAAAATGTTTATAAACAAATAATTTCAGATGAGCAGAAATAGCAAATGGAATTCCAAAGAAAGGAAAATGTGTGGGAGATGAAACTGTATCAAGAAAGGAAATAATAACTGAGTAACGAGAATAAAAACGCTGCAGATCACACTAAAGCGCCCAGCCTGCTAAAAACCACCAGCAGTCCCTTTCTTAGCAAAAGTATTTACTTGTTTACACCTGGAGATGTTCATAAAGAATGTATCTCCAAACTTATAATCAAAATCCAAAAAGGAAATACAATAGCTGTTTACAGATATTTCCTAAACACAGATTAAATCCATCCATTCCATGGGATGTGGAGTTGTAGAATAGAATAACTTCTACATTTCTCTTTCTTGATACCTGTAAAGATGTCCTTTTATCACTAAAATAAATTATTTAACAATTATACATCCATCTCAGCATTTTAAAGATGTTGTTTTCTGTGTTGGGTTTTTTTGTTTTGGGTGGGGAGAGGTGGGTGCGGGGAGTGAAATGGAAGAGGAGCTGGGTCCCCACAGCGGCCTGAGGTCTTAAATATAAAATAAGTAGACAGAAGTCAAGACAAGACAGTGACCAGACACAGCCACCCACCTAGATCTATGTGGGCCTGCCCACTGCAGACCAGAGCTTCACGTGGGCAGAGGAGAGAGACTGAGCTGTAAATTGCCACAATCAATGATGGAGGAAACGGAGATTACCCACAACAAATGATACCCAGTTGCGATAATTCAGTTTGTCAATTTTGCTACTAATAAGCCTCCATTACAGTTTGATATGTGAGGGGAAATCCGGCCTCAGCTATACAAGGATCGATCAATCCTAGAAGCCACCGTCTTTATCAGCTTTGGAGCACTGACCCCGAGACAGAAAGAGCTAAAGGCTTGGGAGCCCCCACCCCCAGGCCTTGCCTTCACCTGGAATCATAAAATAGATTCATAACGAGATGCCAGACGCTCTGAACACAGTGCAGCCTGAGAGACAGGGCTCTTGGGAGCTGAAGGGAACTACAGTGCGCAGCTGGGAAGCCCAGCTTGCCTGGCTCTTGGATGTCACAGAGACTCCTGGTTACAGCCATGCCCATCCCTGTCTGAGCTCTGCTGGGAATAAATGAATTCATTTCGGCCAATTGCTCTTGTTTCTGCCATGTTTATATGATCTATCTCATTTAACACCAGTCCCTACAGGGTATGAAGCCCAGATACCCTGGCCTCTGTTTCCAGTTAGGGGACTTTTCAAAGTGCTCAAAGGAGAAACACAGGTTATTACACTCTCTTCACTTACTTATTTAGTCTGACGTGTTGTAGGAAAGAAACTTTCTGAAATCCTTCTACCAGTAGAAACTTATATAATCAAAATTAGTGGTAATACCCTTAACAGCTTCACAGATCAAACAGAATGCTCGCTAGACAGGTAGCCAATGTGAGCTGCTCTTTTAATGCTCAAGGGCGGTTTCCACCAAAATCCCTCCTCTTGCATCCTTACTCTGCTACCCCTCAGGCACGTTGGATCCAGTTGTTCTCGGTTCATCTTTGTCTCCGGCACAATCACTAGTTCCAGCAAGCACCATGGAGCATAAAACTCACACATTACACATACTGATATCTTCTTGCATGAGATATGTGACCCAGAAGCAGAACCAAGTGAGATTACAGCCTCTTGGGGGAAATCAACATGAGCTCAACCAGTGTATGTGGCTGACTTGAAAACTGAGGGAAGCGCCTCTCAGGCCAGAGACACCTTCACAGGCAGGCAGCGTTCCTGAGGGGCCGGCTGCGGTGCGATGGGAACGCATGGCTGCAGGGTAAATACTCGGGAATAAGGGGTCTCCATCAGCCCTCCACGCGGAACAGGGCCACCCTCTGGAGACGGAGACTCTGTCTTGTGGGGGGAAAGCCGCTTTACAAAGTGGCACCAGAGCAGCCAGTTATCGAAAAGGCCCTTACACAGCTACTAACCCAAGGCACTCATTCCTCTCACCACGTAGCTGTCAACCCATTCATCCCAGGGGCAGAGAGCAGAAGAGAGGGGACTGCGCCCAGGGAGACGCCAGCTGCGGAAAGGCTCTGGAAATGGGGCGGTGTCTGACGACCATAAGAGGAAGAGGGGGTGCTTCCTGGATCACAACGCAAAGCCAGTTGAAAATCAAAGGAGGGAGCAGGCGGTTGTCCAAGGCAGGACTAAACCAGCGCTGACGGCAACCTGGGTTATGCGTGGAGAGGGTCATGGTGCCTTGCTCTGTCTCCAGTGCCACCGGAGACCTCAGGGTGGGCAGGGTGGAGCAGCAGGGGGGACCCGGTTCCAGCTGCAGTGGACAGGACGGACTGAACGGAGGAGCTGGCCGTGTGCTGGCAGGTGCATCCGAAGCCCTGGGTGCGAATCCTCCCCTCCCACCCCGCCCGCTCGCGGCGCCCCCTCCCGGCCGCGTGGACAGTGCGCGCCCCAGCTCCCGCGCCCCGGCTGACTGCCCATCCCAGCCCGGAGCGGGACAGCGGCGACAAGACCCTCGTTCTCCTGGTGCCAGAAAACCTTAAAGAAGGAGCCCCTCCAACCAGCGATAAAAACTGACCCCGGAGCTAAGGCTCCTTCCTGCTTTCCAGGCTTTTCTCTGGAAACTGCTTTCTTAGAGACACGGGGGTAAAAGCGGGAATCGGGTGGCTGAGCCCCAAGGTTCCCCCACGTTTCCAGTTTCGTATTGGGGGGGGAGGGGCGCGGCTGTTTCGGCGCCCGCCCGGGTTTGGGGAGGGGTCGGTGGAGCGCCACCCACTCCCGACGGCGTCCGCTCCGCGGGCCGGGACGGTGAGGCTGGGGCCGCGGCGCCGGTCCCGGGGCGCTCGCTCCCCGCCCCCCGCGGGAAGGCCCTGCGTGGCCCGCGCTCTCCAGCGCGCGGCGCTGCGCTCGCTCTCCCCGCGCCCGCGGCCGCCCCGCGCTGACGGCGGAGCTCGCCGGCGGCTGGAACTGAGGAGCAGTCACTGGATCTGCGGCTCTCATGACGTCTCCCCGCGCGGTCCATCACTTTTCTCCCTGCCGGGGATTTTTTTTTTTTTTCCCCGGCACCCTTGCCTTTTCGCTCTTCGCTGCACCCTGCCCAGGCGCTCACCCCGCCCCCGCTCCGGGCCCGCGCTCTGCGCCCTGCGCTCCGGCCGCGCGGAGCCCGCGGGGACGCCGCACCTGGCCCGGGAGGGCGGGCGCAGGGGTGGCACCCGCGGGAACCCGGCAGCGACGCCCAGAGCCCGATGCACCGCGACGAAGATGGAATCTCTTGACAGCCTCCGGGGGCTGCTGTGAAATCTGACCATCTGATTGCAAGGTGGTGTTTTGGTTTTTGTTTGTGTTTTTTTTTTTTTTCTTATTTTATTTCCTCCCCTCGCCTTCCGTCGTGTGGCCAGTGATGAAATCTTGCTCCGTTCCAACAGAGGCGATCATGATTGAGTGAAGCCGCCGTGTCTGCAGCCAGGTAAGCGCTGCGCTGACTTGCTCGAAGGCGAGACTCCGGCGTCAACCTGGGCAGGACACTCGGTGCCCTCGGGTCCCCACTGGCCCCTCCCCAGGCGCCGCTGCCGCTGCGGGGGAGAAGCGGCGATGCCCGAGGCAGGGCAAGGCAGAAGCCGGTTACATAACAGAAGGGGAATCTGTTTCACACGGTTTTCATTAGCAACTGAGAACTCGCAGGGGGGCGTGGGGAGGAGGGGTCTGCCTTCCCGGCGCGGAGAAACCAGGCAGTTTTCGCAGACGTCCTTTCCAGAGCCCCGGGAAAGACGAGATGCCCTGGTGACCTGGCCGGGGCGGCTAGGGGCAGTCACCTACAGTTGGGGAAAGCCCCTTGTCTTTGTGGAAAGCTCTGTTCTTGTTCTTTGCTTAGGAAAAGGGAGAGAGAGACAGAGAGACAGAGACAGACAGACAGACAGGAGGGGAGGGAAAAGTGAGGGCTGGGGGAGAAAGGCGCAGAGAATGGGAACCGATAACTCCTAAGCGTTTTCTATCAGCCTGACCAGGGATGTGATATGATGGCTACAGACAGAGAGTGAGAGGCTCTCCCTAGAAGTCCCCTGGATCATTTTGCATTGGGAAGGGGGCCGCCTTCAGATAAAATGAGATCTTCTGGCATTTAGGGGGTCAGATGAATCCACTGACTTGCCTTCCCCTGGGTATATTTTCATTTGCGCCGAGACATTAAGCTTGGGTTAGTTTTAGCAGGAATAACATCCGTATTCCCCAAACCCAATAAACCCTTGGGTCGATCCACAGGTACGTCTCTCGCGCCAGGTTGAATACGGAGAGACTCTTGGTGAGAGAACATGTTTTAATGGAAACAGCCGGCGAAACGGGGTGAGGTTAGTGGAGAAACAGAATACCAGAATCTTCCAAAGAATCCCGCCTCCACTCCTAAGAAAGGAAGGGGGGAGGGGGCTCGTGTTTGGAGATTTATTATATGTTCAGAGTGCCTCCTGCCTGCTTACACCCAAAGTCTGGTGGTCCAAGGGAGACCCACACAACAGGGTGCGGCGCCCCATCCCTGCTGGCGCCCTTACCTGCCTACCTTTCTTCTGCTGAAAATCGGAGGAAGGGGACACCCGAGAGCTGCTGAAAAGAGAAATGGGCTCGCTAGAGTGGAGGCTGAGCTCACTGAGCTTCGCCCATTTTGCCTGGAGAAAGAGACGGAGCTCAAGTCTCCATGGCGACTCAGGTGGGAGGGAAGGCAGCTCCCACTACAGAAAATAACATTGGACAAAACTTTCCCAGCTCCAGGCAAAGAAATGAGCCAGCCGCGTGCCCCGAGGGTGCCAGGACACGGGCCCTTCCCGACCTCGTGCCCGCGCCCCCCCCCCCCAGGGAACGCCTGGAAGCGTCCGGCGCCCCGCGGACCTCCCATCCCACAGGGGCGCTGGGGCCGCGCAGCCGGGAGGGCGCCGGGCTCGGCTTCAGCACCAAGGCCAGCGCCGGGCCCCGCGGCAGCCCAGCCCCTCGGGTCGCGGGCCGTCAGTCACTTTCTACAAAGGACTGATCTCCTGGCCCGTGCAGAACCCGGACAGCTGATCCCCCGCGGAATTGCGTGGGACAGAGAAGCCTGCAGATCACCCCTTTCACGCAGGGCGGTGCGTCAGAGTCGCTGTTCACAATCGAGAACACTGGCAGGGCAAAGGATCTGAGACGAACTGAGCCTGGAGAAAGATCCCACCCTAGGGGGAGAAGACACACTCACACACACACACACACACACGCACACACACACCACGGATCAGTCCCTGAGGACAGTTTTCTAGTTTCAACCTTTGGCTTCACTCCCTGGCTCTCCTAACTTTTCGGGGTGGGGCGGTGGGGGGTAGATGGCAGAAAGGCGCTGGGGGAGCACCCTGGTGACTGAGACGCCAGCCAACCAAGTCCTGTCTAGGGGCCCTGAGACACCCCCTCCACCCGGGAGGGTGGAGGAATAGTTTACTCTTAGCCCAGACCTGGGAGACTCCTGAGCGGTGCAGGTGAGCTGCGGGAAACCGAGAGGGTGTGTTAGCGAGATGAGACCCAGTGACTGGATCCTCCAGCCAGCGCCCGAGCAGAGTGACTAAATTTATGAGGTCGCAGGCATAGGACTCACCTTCCTTAATAGAAACAGGGGAGAAACTGCAAGAGGGGACAGTTTATAATCATTCGGGTTCCGTTTCAACGTTCTTACGGGGAACACAGGTAAGTCCCTCCGGCATCCTGCCTTCCCCCTGGGCAAGGCGGGTCCCCGCCCCGTTCTCCTCACCTTTGGTAGTAGGTCCTGGCACTCCCACCCCCTAAACTGATACTGATGAGAAAAATAGTAGGGACAGTGACAGCCATGTTTCGAGCAGGAGGGTTTTTTAAGTGGCATTCAGATGTTACAGGCACAGTTTGAATTGCGGAGCCCAGTCGAGGTTGGCAGCTGGTTGGAAATGCTAATCAGGCCCCCAGGATATCTCTGGCTGCTTTTCTGTTTCGAGGCTGTCCTTACGCGGTGTGGTCTTGAGCTGGTTCTGGTTTGTTACTTTTGAAGGTAAACAAGGTATAGATCCTGGCCTTTCTTGCTGGGCACGTTGTCGCCTCCCGAAGATGGTGTATGCAGAGTACTCAGGACTTGGTTAAAGCAGCATGTTTATACCTTCTGGGCTTTGTTTTATGTTTGTTGGTTTTGTTGTGGGGTGTGTTTTTTTCTTCTTTATTTCATGATCGTTAGTGAAGGCAGAAGCAATCTAGAAACCTATTGCAAACCTGGGCAAAGCATGAGGTATTACACCGCTTCTTACGTTTCAGTCTCTGGTGGACATTGACAAGTCCATCTCTGGTTTAAGGTGTAAAATTGTTGCTAGAGAGAAGTGATGCACATTGTTGTGACCTAAAGCAGCCGTCCCCTGGCTTCGTGCCATCTGGTATTATCAGCAGAAGGGAAGTAGATACTTATGAAGATAGAGCCATGCAAGAATATGGATTATTGGATGAGCAAAGTAATGTATTTGTGAGCTCTGAAGTTCAATTTCTCTCGTGAATTAAAAAATAAACCTGAGAATGTAAACCACCTAGGTATAGGACATGCTCGATCCATAATCTTCAGTTCTGGTAGACTCCGTGCTCGTGCATTCGGTGCTAATTGACCAGCCGATGACTTGCTTTCTTCCTCAGTGGTTGACTGCTGAGCAAAGTGTCATTTCATCCGTATGACAGTCAGTAGAACACCCCAAACTAACTGATTTGCCCATTTCAAGTCAGATTTGTAAGGAGAGCAACTTAAAACATATCCCTGTACACTTGGAGCCATTTTACCATTTTTTTAAAAATGTAACACCTCACCCTGTTATTTCCTAAACATCAGCAAGTAACATATTCACTTGTATGGCCCAGGTCTTTATTTACGACCTAGGACTCACATAGGCTGTTTCCTTTGAAGGGACACAAATGCTTGGGTTCTCTCTCACGTTCCTCCCTGTCTTCTCACAAACTATCTCTACTTTTCAGGATAAAAAGAAAATAAGAGATGACAATAGCTGTTTAATAATCAATAGGGGAAAATCATTGGAGATTAAAAATAAGCAAACCTAGCCTTACGGAAACATAACACCATTCACTGATTTTCACAAGTAGAAAGTACTACTTTCTTCAAGGGTATAATGTTGACTATGTGAATCTTCATGAAAACAAGACAAACCTCCTTAATCTAAATAAGCAGGCGGGCAAGACAAAGCTCTTCTCTTTTTTGCTAATTTTTCCTTCATCAAGTGATCTGTGAGTAATATGTAGATTAATAAAGAAAGTTAACTAGAACAAGGGAAGGAAGGAAGCTAGAGGAAAGGCAGTTATTTATTTTTACCAGATTTAAAGTGATGATACTTTAAAAAGCAGGGCTTTTTTTTTATTATTATTAATTCACTGTATTGGAACTTTAAAGTTAGTGAAATTGAGATGTTTTAATTGAACAAACTTGGATTTATAGTTTATTAAGATGGCATTTATTGTTTCTTTCCTTTACATTCAATGTTATTTAAGTACCAAAAGAGAATTGGTTCATCTGGATTTTTACAAAATCATTAAATTTTATTTATTAATATCAATAACAGAGGAAGCGGTAGTTAAGTTGAAAAATCATCAAGGCACTTTTGTTGCATTAAGTCTTTCTTTTTAGTTGTAGTTAAAGTGCTTAGGGACATAGAAATATAAAATGAAGTCATTTGGGATAAAAATACATTTTTAAATGTATTTTAAATAATTAGTTCTAGAAATAATTAGGATCCTGTAGAAAGAATAGATCGTCGTAATTGCAGTCAGTGCTCTACTGGCATTCTGCCTCTCGTCTGGCAAAGCACTGTAATAAAAAAAACTATACTATACACATACTTGATATCATTTTACTAGCTCTAATTAATCACATGAAGTTATTTTCCTCAAATAAAGAAGGACAATGTCATCTAAAGGGAATGTTCAGTATTTGCTAAACTGTAGCCTCGATCAGTCTCACATTCCACATCTCCTCTCCATGGCTGTGCTTAGGACCAGGGACCTCAAGTACACACCTATATACCACTGGTAGTTCCTTTACTGATTAGATTTCGACTAATATTCACCGCAGGTCCTACTCCCAGTCAAAGGGATGTGGTTTTTGATATGAAAACCTTACAAAATGAGCCAGCAAGTGAATCTACGGTTAGAAAGACCCACATCCTTGCCAATAATTGTTTTGTGGGACTAAATCTGAACATGTTCAATGCAGTGTGAGAGACAGATCTATAAATTCAGTTTGAATCCTGGTGCTGTAGCAGTTCCCTCTTTAAACTTACAGGCATGCACTTTTTTCCTACCCAGAATGAGTATGGGTTTTTTTAAACAATGCTTTATATTTTTCTCATATCATCTAACAGAAATTTGTGCAAGTGGAACATGAGCTTGGGAGGTGTAGCCCGGCGATTAAGAGCACAGGCTCTGGTGTCTGTATAAATGCATTAGCATTGAGCTCTAGGTGTACCCATCAGCATTTACTAGGTTTGGGGCAGTAACAGCCAGTCCAACATCTTAGTGGTTTACAAAACAAAGGTCATCTCTCCTTCATACTACATGACTTTGCTGGTCAACTGTGGCTCTGCCCCCTTGTGCCCAGTCTGATCAAGGACATTGCGTTCTAGTGTCAGAGGGAAAGGAGAATGCCAAATTAAGCAATGGCTCTTGGAAGTACTGCTGAGATATGACACAAGGCACAAGTTATCCACTCACATTCCATTGACCAAAGACAAGACACATGTCGCACCAATGCCAATGGTCAATAAAATGGCAACAGTGGAGTGAGGCACTGCAAGTCATATAGCAACAGTGGAGACATATAACCTTCTATCAGAGAGGGAACTAAATAAGGACAATTATATAATCCGCTATACTAATTGTGTGACCCTGATTGACCTTAAGCCCTTGGTTTGCCTATCTATAAAATAAAAAATTATGGTAGCCCAGCCGGGTATGACTCAGCTGTTGAGCATCAACCTAAGATCCAGGAGATCATGGTTCAGTTCCCAGTCAGGGCACATGCCCGGGTTGCGGGCTCGATCCCACCATGCGGGAGGCAGCCGATCAATGTCTCTCTCATCATTGATGTTTCTATCTCTCTCTCTCCCTCTCCCATCCTCCCTCTGAAATCAATAAAGATTTTTTTTTTAATGACAGTCATAACATCTACCCCAGAGATGTTATGAGGATTAATGTGATAATGTAAGATTCTTAGCACAATGTCCAGCACAAAGCGGGCACTTTATGAATAGTAGATGCTATTATTCATTTGTTACAATGTGTCATTAAGTCCCATCGTCAGTGAGGCTCTGTGAACTGTACTAATTAGATAGCTCCTGCGACTGAAAAATCCCTCAATCTCATCAGTTCAGCAAATAGAAGATTTCTGATTCTTGTAAATCTAATTGGCTGGTGCCATACCGGGGCCCAGGCCTATCATCTTTAGCAGTTGGCTTCCACAGTCTCCTGAGTGTTGATATCCAGATGGCAATGTAAAAAGAAAGGGAGCAGATGATTATGCAGGAGCTGTTTGATGGCCCAGGTCTGAAAGTAATTATATCATTTCTGCCCATATTCTGTGGTCATACCTAACTGCCAGGACAGTTGCAAATTGTAGTTTAGCTCTGTGTCCAGGAGGAAGGGAAACTGGGAGGGTGAATGCAGTTGAGTCTTTGGCCTGTATACCCCATGTTAAATATGCCCATTTGATTTCTTTAATATTAATGTCTGGCATCAAAGAAATACAGCTAATGTGGGTCAGGAATAGAGTGCAGCAGAGCAGACAATGTGTCCCAACGGTGAAAAGATCCCTGGTGGAAATACTAATTGTTGAGCCCTGGAATAGTTCTTCAGTGGCGTATTTTTTAAAATAAATTAGTTGGGATCTTTTTACTTTTGCAGTGGGTGTATTTGATTCTTACAAAAGAGATGCAAATGCATATTGTTTGACTCCTGGTAGCTGAGCCATTAGACACAAAGAAGAGCTGACTTCACACCCCGTGCTCAGGATCAAGTGTCTGATCTTGACAGTTACACCCACATGTGTCTAAGAATGCTGAAGAATTAGATGCTGTCTTCCAGGATCCAGTACTTGCTGTTGACTAGCACTTTGTATTTTGTTTTGCATCACATAAACATCTTAGACACGTGCTCTAAGTTCAGAACTAATCCGACAATAGTCTGTGACTCCTGAAAATAGACCATGTAATTTGCAAGTAGTCTTGAGAACTCCTGCCTGTCTCTAGAGCAGGTACCCTTGTAAACTAAAATCTATACCTTTTCATTAGGAGGGAGAGACCAGCTTTAATGACAAACTTACAATCTAGAAAAGAGCAATGTCGGGGAAACATGAGAAAGCTATGAGAGAAAGAGCCAGAAGAAATATGGTGACGATTCCTAATGCTCCCAGCTCTCTTATGTCATTCCCACTCCTCAAACTTGGGTGCCAAAACCACCCAGGAATTGTAAATTCTTATTTTAATTTAATAGCCTCATCTGGAGAACTCTCAAGAAAAGCCACATTACAAAAATGAAATAGAGGGCTTATCATGGCAGACCTTCGTGTAGTCAAGTGAAGAGTTATATCTATATAATTGTTCACTTTTACTTAAAACATCTCTTGACCATCTGCATATTTCCAGAACTCGACCTCTAATAGCCACACCCTGTATTGTCGTGGCTCCTTGGACCAGTCAGTCAGCATATCTTTAAGTGGATCTACTATGTAAAGAAGACCGAGGGGGATACAGAGAAAATGTCCTGATTCCAGCCCTCAGAGGACTAGATTTTAAAGAAATAAGAGTAGCAATATAATATGTACAACACAAAGAAGCATAGCTTTAAACAAGACAGTGCTAGACTTTAAGGGAAAGGAACGTTAATAAGGGCTGGTGTCGGTAGGAGGCATCAGCAGATGCCGTGGAAGATTAAGGAGTCTTGGAGGAAGAGTAGGGTTTGGGTGGGGAGGGAAGCGCTTTCCAAATGAAAAATTCATCTGCATCAGGAGTATTGGCACTGAGGGCAGGTCAGCAGAGGGATGGAGAAAACCAAGAGTCATGCATCTTTGAAAAGTAACTGCTTTAATTGAGAACAAGAGGGAAGACAGATGGAGATTTTCACTTGGCGGCCATGGGCAAGGCAGACCTGAGAGAAGGCACTGGGGCCATGAGGCAGCTGGGCGCTGACAGGAGGGGAAGACAGAGCAGTAAACTGACAATAGAAAAATGGTCCCACTTTCGTGCCTCCAGTGGCGCTGAAATCCAAGATCACTCATGAGCTGAGAGAGGGGGCTGATGATGGATTCAACCCAAAGAAAGCTCCATCTCACCTCATGAGCAAGAGGGATTGCAGGTGGCCCGGGCCAGGTGTGGAGTTGAGGCCATTCCAGTGAATAAATCATGCGGAGGGAAGGAGGCCGAGGGAGCCCTACGGCAGAGAGTTAGAGCTGTGGTCAGAGCAGCCGCTAGTCACGCTCCCGGGCGAGCACTTAGCTGCGGCGCTTAAGAGCATGTCTTCAGGGATTTGTCCTTCCTGATGCACTGTAGGGATGGGCATGCCCAGGGTTACAAATGGAATATTTGTTAATTCTGAAGATTTTGTTATATGAAGCAGGAGACAGGACTGTTTTCTCACTTGCAAAGTGAGAATGCCAAACAGCAGCATTCTCTCTGACCACGGGCAACACTCACGTAAAGGTTCGTGGAAGTCGCTGGGATTTTGCCTGCTCAGAACAGCATGACTGAAGCCATGAGAAACCTGGAGTCCTAGGTGACTCCTCTCAGAGTCCCCACCGAGCTGCCACCAATGAAAAAATACAAAATTATGCGGACCCGCCTTAGGCCAGAAATAACCTCAAGGGCCATTCGGCATAATGTGAGGTGTGGGTCAGACCTAGGACTAGCAAATAAGTAAAGATCATTCTTACAAGACCTCAGAATCATAAACATAATGAGCAAAAATGCCTGGCTCTGAATTTTGTTTTTCAGGCAAATTGTTTGCACGCGTCATTGAGATGAGAGCCTTGAGTCTGTTCCTGTTGTGTGCATACGTGGGGCTTGTTTTAAATTAGCTTCGCCAAATCTTTTGTGAGATGTGGCTATCGCGGGGAGAAATAAGAGGCCATGCTGGGCACTGGGTAATAACAGCTATTATGACGTGGGGTTGTCGGATCGGGAAGTATACCTGGCCTGAAAATTCCTGGTTGTAAATAATCACCGAAGCCACCCACAGTCGCCCACCCGTAAACAGAATAGAACCTGGACTTTAGAGCAACTGATGAGGAAGAGGACACTGCGGTCAGAGTGCCACACCAAATTAGAGAGAGGATAATTTAAGGTCCACCAAACATTTTCAAATTAAGCCCCAATTTTTGTCACTGATTTAACAAGATTTTCTTAAAATGAGCAATTATTAAATTGTACTGGACCTTTCGGGGGGGTTACCTCCATCTGATCCAAAGTAGATTGTCCTATTGCAAAAGTAGTGCCAGGAGGCTCCCAGCACTGAGTGGGCCCTGGGTGGCCCTGTGAGAAATCGGAGCCCTCGCTCCACTGCCCGAGATCTTGCATGTGCAAGTATTTCTCTGGCCTGTTCCCTTCCTCCTGTGAGGAATCCGGACCCGGGTTACTTCCCTCCCCTCTGCATTCCCAGGCGAGCTGGCACAAAGCAGCCCGGCTCCAAGGAGAGCCGCAGACAGGGCCTGCACGTCCATCCCGGCGTCTTCTCATGCCCAGCTCCGGACGCAGAGAAGCTGGTTGAGTCATCGGTGCCTCCTATTCTAGCACAGCACAGATCAAACCACTCTGCGCCCCGACGGCATCCCCAAGATTTCATAAGCGGCCAACACCATGAGGAAAAAACAAGGGGCGTCCCACTGAGCTGACAGAGAAAGGGGAACCATGGGTAGGGCCTGGGAGCCCTTGGCACAAGGAAGGATCTCACACAGTGGGAGGGGAGAGGATGGGAGTTTCTAAGAAGCAGAGAGAGGACAGACAGGAGGCACCTGCCAGAGGGCCCGCTGGTACCGGAGCTGCTGACACCCCGGCCTGTCTTTAAAAGGAAGGGGAAAGAACTTCCTTGCTGCGTCTCAGAGAAATCAGGAGGAAAACAGAGGTGATCCCGTGAGTCAAAAGCCCAGGGCACTAAATTTGAGATGTCAATTGAAGTATAATTGAAAATGTCACCAAATTCAAGGTCATGTCCTCACAGTTGGGCTTCCTCCCTCACTGTGGCCACCGCTCCATGGGTCACGTGACGCCGCCATGGGCTGATGCATGGCTGCAGGCTCTTCTCCTGGGCCGGGCTCGAACCCCTTGCCAACAGGAGGTAGACTTAGACATCACTGCTCCCCTTCTGTGTTTCTCCCCAAGAGTTCCATGAAAGAGCCATTCAACATATGGTGTTTGAGTAGAATTCCTATAATGTCTAATGTGTTCTGATTCCCATAAAACTATTGGAAATTATTAAAATTATTTAAAAATAGCTTTGTTGGAAAGTGAATACAGCCTATATATCCCATGCAGTCAAATGATACCCATCTCTAAAAGTTCAGGGAGGGCCCACTGAACAGGAAATAAAACACATAAATTCTGTATATGGAGGTCAGAGGGGAGACGTCAGAGAAAAAGAGCTTTTTTCTTTCCTTACAAACTTGAACTAGTGCAAACATCCACTTTAGGTGTCACTCAAACCCAGTATTTGAACGGAGGAGGGGAAGGAATCAATGTGTATTTCCGATGGGACAGTGAGGCAACGCTCACTTCCCTGAGCCACATCAAGGCTGGGCCCAGTCATTTCCAGGTCATTGGTTCCTGACACGTCTGTGTTGCCATTTTCCCCTGGGTTGCTTTAAACAGCTCCAAAGCCGAAGCCGGTGCCACTAGCTGTAAGCACAGTTCCTTGGGTGACCCCTGAGAGCTGGGAGTTAACACTGAGCCGTGAGGGCCTGGAGAGCAAGCTTTGGCAGACAGAGCTCTACTAGAGGATCCTTTCACTTCCTTCTGTATCAGGTTTTCCAGCTACAAAGTAGGGAAGATTCAGGAAAATAAACGCAGTGAATTAGTGAGGATTTTCTCTACCCTCTGCTTCTACGAGGATATGGGAAATCATGATGAGCAATTTAATGCTCTTACACTGATTTAAAATGCCAAGAATATATGTGACTTCAGGAGGCAGGCACTTGGCTTGTGGCTGGTAGGCCGTTACGAAAGAAATGAGTTTAAGGGTAGAAGAATGACCCCGATTCGCCGAGGAGACCCCATCACCAAAGACCGGACCGTGTCCCGCACGGCACACTCACCGGCGCAGGGAAGTGAGCTCACGGGTTAGGAAGGCCTTTAACAACCGCATCTGAAATTCGAGGTTGTGATTTTGTTTACTCCCGAGGTGAAGAGATCATTAAATCATTCAGTTAAACCAGACCACCCCATTCCTGAAGCAGTTTCGACCATCCAATTTTGTTTTGTAGCAAAGTCAACGCTGAGTCGTGCGAGTGCAGACGAGCTTCATGGTGAATGTGGGCTCGGAGCGTGGCTGGGGAGCCCTCCGCAGGTATGTGTCCCTGTGTGCCCACAGCGCACATGCGGGTGCCACACAAGGTCCCCCCGAGCCACCCTCCCGCCAACGGCACGTGAGAAATGTATCGTGGGCGCAGCCTGACTTCTGGGAACCCATCTTCTCTTTCTCTGGGGTAACCCCTTTAAAGCAAGTTGCCAATTTTAACTCTCTCGCTATGTTAACATTTCAGCAAAGCCAGGAATGGTTATCACTAACTCAGAAAAGTTAATAAGCTTTGACATTAATGAAGCCCGTACTCATACAGCTTGACTAAGACAATAAAATATAGTCAGTTTCTTTTCCCTGGACAGTCCCCTTTATTTGTTTCACAAGCAAGCCAGACTCAAGGTAGAAAAATGTAGAAATTCGAACGGGCCGGAGAAGTCAGGAAGGCAGCAGGAGGGGGGAGAGAGGGGGGAGGAAACAGCACGTACAACAAATATATGGGCTTATTTCTATTTTTTAACTAGAGCCAGATCGTCTTATATACACGGTTCCGTTGCCTGTTTTTTTTTTAAGCAGACAATATATCACCAACTTCTTTGGGAACCAGTAGCTGTGGGCGGGTGCAGATTTCCTTGGTTTCATTTCCTTCATTTGTGGGCCTCGCTGCCCACACGTCAACCCCTTGCCAGTGGCCCCCGGCTGTTCCTGGACCGTGATAGACACTTGCTACCTGAAGGCCTCTCCCTCCCTGCTTCCTCTGCCCGAGATGTCCTCCCTGCAGATTTCCCTTCCTTCCTTCAGGTGCTTTGATTTGCCAGCTTCTCGGGAGGCTTCCGTTGCTCCTCCCCGGCAACCTGTGATCGCACAGCCCCCCACCCCTCTCAGCAGCACCCTCCTTCCCTGCGTTACTTCCCTGGAGTGCTTGTTACCTTCTAGCATGCTGCCTAAAGCAGATGCTGATTTCCATGATATCCTGTCACCAGCAATAGAAGGTCAGCTCCCCTGGGGGTACAGTTTGTGTCTGTTTTGTTGACTGGTTGTATTTGTCAGGGTTCTTCAGAGAAACAGAACCAATCAGCAGGAGATTTCTATCTATCTATAGGTAATCTATCTCGGTATAGATATAGATACAGTCTCAGCTTTGTTCTAGGTATAGATCGATGAAATATAGATGTAGATATAGCTGAAGAGATTTATTATAAGGTATTGGCTCATGCAGTTATGGAGGCTGAGCACTCCCCTGATCTGCCATCTGCAAGCTGGAGACCCAGGAGCCAGGGATGTCACTCCGCTCAGGTCCATAGGCCTGGGAACCAGGGGATCTGATAATGTCAGTCTCGGTGTGAGGATAGGAGAACATGGAATGAGATGTCCCAGCTCAAGCAGTGAGGGGGGGAAATACCTCCTTTCTTCACCTTCTGTTCTACTCAGGCCCTCAGTGGACTGGATGAAGCCCACCCACACTTGGGAGGGTGCAGCTGCTTGACTGAGTCCACCAATTCAAGTGCTACTTTCATCCTAAACATCTTCATAGACACACCCAGAAATGTTTAATCTGGGCCCCACAGGGAGGGTCAGCCTGACATAAATTAACCATTGCCCTGGTGTATCCCCAGCATCAAACGCTGAGCAGGTGGCCAACACTGTTGAGTGAAGAGAGAATAATATCGCGCTGGCCGCCTTGTAAGCAGGCCTGAAACATGTTTACTGTGCACCTGTGACATTTGGGACACTGGTTGTCTTCCTTCTTGGCTGTTGTCAACGCTGCTATTATCAGCATCCCACACCCACCGCACACCGTACCGGAATGGCTCTTTAGTATAAAGTATAACTGTAGTGGCTGGGTAAAAGCTCTTGTTCCATTTCTCCAAATTGCCCTCCAGAAAGGCTACACCCATTTACCTTCCACCGGAGCCCAACAAAAGGACACTCTGATCCACTGGTTCACTAACCACATAATCCACCCAACTGGATGCGAGAACCCGTGACCGCTTGAGCCACTCAGCCACGCAGAGCAGGCCAACGATGCAGAAGAAATTAATATCAGACACCTGGCAAGAGCTTCCCTCTGGTGGAACTCCTACGAGACACGTTTTCAGAAATCAAGTCCCAGTCATTAAGCCGACTGATTCTCAGAAGAGCCCTGTAAGGCAGGGCACAGGCTATTGTCCCATTCAGTAGACCGTGAGCCAAAGGCCAAGTTTATACAGGTAGGTCGCGCAAGATAACCGGGACGTGTAATCAGTCAGAGGTCCCGACATCTGCCTGGAACCCTTCCCACCTCCGTCCTTCCAACATTCTCCCAGACATCAGCAAGGTTCACTCTTCAACCTGGGTGTCCAAGCCCCGTTCTAGAGAAGAGATTTGAAAATAGGAGGCAAAAGTGTGGGAGGATATTAGCTTCTTGAAATACTGTCATGACTTTTAGACTTGAGGACTAGGGAGCTGGGGAAAGGGGGAGAGAGACAGAGAGAGAGAGACAGAGAGAGACAGAGAGACAGAGAGAGACAGAGAGAGATGGGGGGGGACAGTCCAGCTCCGGCTAGGGGCAGTCTCCTTAACAATAGCTTTGTAGTCTACTTGGCCATAGTTCAGGATCAAATCAGTGTTCCCTCTGAGTTCATGAACTATTATTAGTTCCACATGCATCAGAATATCATGAAAGAGATGCTATGATTTCTACTGAGATTATACGCAAAAGATAAAAGTCTCTTCCTCTTGCCACGTTCAGTCCAGCCCTCCCCAGGTGCATCTCATCGAAACATCTCTCAGGAGACAGTCATCTCTCCCCTCATTAGCTGATTTCGCCTTAAAACATAAGAAAAGTACATTCCTTTGAGGGTTAAAGGTTTTTCCTTCTTAACAGAAGGGGGAAAAAATCTTTTTTTTCCTCTGTGAGATTTTTACCCATCTTATTTTGAAACATTGAAAAACACTTTCTTGTCAAACAGGATATTTAAAAGTTTTGTCTGCATTCAAACATCAATGAAGAAATAGTGAAAAGATGACAATCATCATTAATATCTATAAATTTTTCATAAACTAATAGGAAATCTTTTTCCCTGACCATGACTTTCTTTTTGAAAGGTCAGTTGCATAGATATTATAATGATACAGTTTCCCCAATCCCCCGGATATCCAGCGCTTGGGCATTACCCACATTTGACAGATGGAAAGACCGAGGCTCAGAAGGAAATAGCTTTCATTCCCTAGCAATGTATGACATCTGTGGGTTACGATCTGTAACTCCATCCACCAACTAGAGCAAAACAAACAAATTTTAAAAAAAACAGTAGCACATTATTGGCAATTTTTTAATTTAAAAGAAATGAAATCCACTGGAACATCTCTTGAAAGGCACTTCTCTGTGGCCCATCTGGAGTGGAATTTTCCATCACCAGCAAAGGCTCTGGAGCCAATCGAATGACCACTCCAATGAAAACAACAGATTCCACGGGTGCCAGGCTAGAATCAGCACCGAAGATGCTCAGACAAACCATGGCCCAGGGCAACCTTGGCCAACCGGGCCATTCAGCTTTAACAGGCCTGTGGTATCCCACACACACACACACACACACACACACACACGCTGCTACTTCCTCAGAGCCTCCCAGGCGATTTGAAAGGGCAGCCAGCATGGACATCCCACAACAGCAGATGCACGCAGCCCAGTGCTCAGCTTCCCTCACCCTGTCTCCGGAGCTCCAGCCCGGGAAGTGCTTTCCCATCTCATCTCCTTGGGCTTCACTCCCTCTGCAGATGGGGACTGGGGACAGGGGATTGGGGACTGGGGATTGGTGATTGTGTCCTACTGAGCCCCAGGCACTGTGGGAGCGCAGGAGTCAATGAAAAGGGCTTGCCTTACTGGCAGGTGGAGCAGAATGCAGTGGCTGGGTGCTGATCCTGTCCCCGGGATGGCAGTCCCCCATGGGCACGGTCTGCACAGACCTCTGGAGGAGTCAGGGACTACAAGCGGAGGTCCCCCCCAGCACACACGGGCGTTCAAGGTGGCCCTGGGGAAGGACGGAGGCTGCAGAGGGCAGTGTCACAGTGAGGTGTGGCCCAGGGAGCAGGTGTGAGGAGGGGGCCGGGGGCCAACCCCTGGACCTGGTGCTCTAGGACCAGCTCCTTGGGTCTCGTCTCAGCGGGGAGCCGGGGCAAGACTGTAGACAAGGCAGTGGTGCTTCCGGCCAGTGGCGTTGAACCAGTGGCGATGTCAGTCGCCAGTACTTACTTTGTCAGTAAGACAGGCAGTCGTAAGAAATAGTAGAGCTTATTTTTACTTTTACTTTCCTTAAATTTATCTTTACTGTTGAAAGTATTACAGATGTCCCCTTTTCCCCCCCAGTGATTCCCTCCAGCCCGCGTCTGCCCTGCCCCAGGCCTTCCCCACACTAGTGTCTGTGTCCTTGGGTCATGCACTTATGCATGTCAGTTCTTTGATTAATCTCTCCCCACCACTCCCCACCCCCGCCTTCCCACTGAGATGCATCAGTCTGTGCCATGCTTCCATGTCTCTGGATCTATTTTGTTCAGAACCACCATTTCTTGGTGCCCCAGCCAGCCCACCCCTGCTGAAGCCACACCTAGGAGGCTGGTTCTGTGTGACCTACATCTAAGGGCTTCTCACTGGGCCTAAGTGCGTAAGTGAGCTTTGCACACTGGTGGTTTGAGGTGGGGGGCACCTCAGTGTGGTGTGACAGGTCGTTCCTCCCACCATGGGCAGAGATGGCCGGGGTATCTCCCTCCCCGTCCCCATAGCTTCGCCTGGTGGGCTTGGCTCTCACCTGGTTACTATCCCACCCAGGGCCCTGTTTGCCATCTGGGCAGCACCTTGGACAGGGCCGAGCACGGAGACAGGCTGCGGGTCCACACCCCAACCAGGGGTCTGCAAGGTCACAGTAGCCTGGGCCTCCTTCTAGAGCTGTCTTCAAAAGATTTGGGGAGCCAAAGCAACCCCCTAGTGTGCAGAGAACCCGGTTCTCCCCAAAGTTGTCAGTCCCAGGGCTTAGATGTTCGGTGTAAATCCCTCAGCACAATGAAGCCCCAGGGCTGGTTCCTGCAGGCAATCTCCGGCTTCCACACTAACCGGTGCCTTCTTGGCTCGGACCCAGAGCAGCCTGCTGGCCTTCCTGGGAGAGAGCCAGCAGCGGTGTTGCCTTCCCAGATGAATTCCCAGCGGTCCCAGCAGCAGACACTAGTTCCTTCCTTTCCTTTTTGAAACTCAAGTGCATTTTCCCAGGAAAACCCCATGTTCTGGGCACTGTCTTCCCTTGCCTCTGTTTCTGGCAGGGATGTGGCTGCCAGCGTGGTGTCCCCGCAGCCTCTGGGGCCCAGGTTCTTTCTCTCTGAAGGCTGTCAGCTTGTCTCTTCCCCTGACAGATGCTAGCTGCTGCCAGAGAAGCATCCTGAATATTCGTTCCTACAGGCTTCCTATGAGTGTGCTCACCTCCAAGCCCACAGTCCGCCCTCGAGTCTCAGGAGTGCATGGCCCCCACCCACCCATGCTGGGGTCTCCAGGCTCACCTTGAAGCCCCAGAAAGGTCACCTCTTCACCTTCCGTCCCACCACAAAATGCACGTCCCACATCCGGGTGCCCCAGCACCACCCAGCACAACCAAACCCCACTGTCAGGCCAGTGAGAAGCCCCAGGCCCCACACCAGCCTAATTATTACAAATGGAGAAAATGTGGTTATATTGGTGCTTTTTTCCTAACTGCCTTACATCTGGGGGGCCCAAGAGTGGTCTCAAAAGTTGTAAGCCAAATTTTCCAGACAGGTGCATTAATATTGTGAAATTGAGGGGTACAGGTGTTGACCTTGTGCTCTAAGTTAGTGTTTCTCAAACTTTGTGCAGATTCTGATTCAGTAGGTCTGGGGTGGAGCCTGGGTTCCCCATTTCCTTGGTGATGCTGGTGCTACAAGGCTGTAAGTAGTGTTCACTTACGTGCCAAATACCTGTTCCTTTGATGAGGTTAGAGACATCAAGGAAGGAGAGAGAAATAAGCTCTAGACCTGAACTTCGCAGACCACCCCCTTTATATTTTGTTTTGAATGATTAAGCAAGAATGATAAGACATCCTGAAGTCAAACAGTGATAGAGGGTCACCGGGGTTCAATTGCATCATAATTTAACAGATCGCTTTGGGATTTCAGAGGGCATGATGTTAGAGGGAATCTGAAAGAAACAGAAAAGATGAGGCCAGCACCGAGCACGGCTTGTTTGTATCTATTTTTGACATTGCTCTGGGTTATGTGTCTAGTGTCTCTCTGCCAAAGTGAATTACAGGAACTTGGAAGAGGTTATTTATTGAGGTTTTTGGAATTAAATTCTACCTTTACAATCCTTTTAAAATAAACATCTTCAAATGGAAGACCAAGGAGATTTCAGCTGCTGCCCTAGGAATATAATCCAGAACCCAAGGTAATACTTGTTGGACAGAAACGTCAAAGAGCAACAATCCCAAATAAGGGAGGGTAGTCAGCAGAGCTGAGCAAAGAAAGACCTCCCTCCACCATAAGTGACAGACGGCACAGTTTGCCTTTTAAATGGGGTGTACTGGGGTTGGTTCTGACAAAAGACATCATTTTTCTGCAAAAAGGAAGAAGTAGTTAAAAGGACTACTCAGATACTTAATGACAAGCTACAGTAGGAACAAGATGGGTGGCAGACTACGCTAAAGTTCTTGGGACTGTTCACTTTCCTGAATAGTGGTTTCTCCTTAAGAACTCCTTAATAGAAATGTTATAAGCTCATTGCCTTGCCGGCAGTAGACAAACTGGGGGCTGCCTCAGGCATCCTAAGCCTCATGCCCATTCTGCACCCCTTTCCCAACTGTCTCCCCATCTTTCCCCAGTCTTTAGTCTCTACCATTGCTTCCACCCAGTTCCCTCACTTATACTAAAGTGTAAGTGACCTAGAGGAGATCTAAATGAGCAGCATGCCTTCTAAATACATTTGCCCAAATATACTCCAAATTTCCCAACCCATTCATATCTACCAGATATTTTTTAAAAGCCACATTTTCAAAACTGATACAGAAGAAATGTGGCAAAATATTAATGCCCATAACTCTGGAAGTGAGAGCACAAGTATTCTGTGTCCTCCCTGAATTTTTTACTTAGTTTATAATAACTATTAAGAAATAAAGTGAGTGGCTTTATTATCAACCAGATTGATGACAAGGCTGTTCCTTCGGAGAGGTGGCCCGCCTGAGTCTCCGTCCGACCATCGCCTGCACTCAGCCGGGACGCTCCGTCTGACCTGCGGTGGCTCAGCACGCTGCCTGCCTGCACATTCGCATCTCCTTGGGAGATGTTAAAATACATCCGCGTCTGCTGCTCACCCCCAAACTAAGTAAATCAGAATCACAGTGAGGAGCAGCCTCTGCATCGGTGTGTTTTAAACGCTCCCCACATGGATTCGGTGAGCAGCCAAGGTTGAGAACCACTGGTTTAAAGAATAACCATCAGGATGCTTTAAAAAGGAACCTGCAAGTTCTTGAGCATTTAAGCTTCCAACACGAAAGTATTTATCTTACTGCCAAAAATTATTTGAAAGTCGTGTGTTGTGTTTCCCCATCTCCTCTTCATCCCACACCTACCACCCCCAACCCACACACCCCCTTTTCCACCACCACTGCCATCAACAACACCACCAACAACATCACCATCACTATCATCACTGTCTTCACCAGCATCACTATCACCACCACCACTCTCATCACCACCACCACCATCACCACCAGTACCACCATCACCATCACCACCACCATCACCACTACCACCATCACCACTGGTACCACCACCATCATCACCACCATCACTACCACCACCACCACCATCACCACCACCATCACTACCACCACCACCACCATCACCACCAGTACCACCACCATCATCACCACCATCACTACCACCACCACCACCACCATCACCACCATCACTACCACCACCACCACCATCACCACCAGTACCACTGTCATCACCATCACCACCACCACCACTACCACCATCACCATCACCAACACTACCACCATCACCACCACCACCAATGCCACCACCACCACCACCATCACCACCACCAACAACACCACTAACAACATCTCCACCACCATCATTATCATCATCACCATCATCACTACCACCACCACCACTCCCACCATCACCACCACCACCATCACCACCTCCACCATCACCAACACCATTTTCACCACAAACAACAAGAACAAGAATTAAAAAGGGTAAAACACAGAGCTGAGGTACTTATCTTGAATTATCAACTCTTGTATTGGAGCATTCAAACCTTTAAATTGTATATGGGAAGGGGTCATCAGGGGGACATGGAGCTGGGAGCTAAAACAGTTGCAGCCTGGACACCCTGGGCTATTACAAGGTTTAACTGGGTATAAGAAACCTGGAATTAGTCCCTCTTATCCAAACAGCCTACAAGTCGTCAATCTATCAACCTCCCCTTACACAAAATTAAAATATGTATTAAAGTTTTTTATTGTTAAGCTTTTAAGCACACATTTCTAAGCAATGGTTAATAATCTTTGGCTTTCCAGCTAGTATAAATCCTTGACAGGTGTGAAGCCAAGTTTTCATCACTGTATAAAAGGTATTTTGCTAGAACTAAAATGATATACTGTACGAAGTGGGCAGAGAGAGCTCCCCTAACTTGCTAACTTGCTTTTGTAAAGCAGGCGTTCGCCCTTGAACCATCCAGCATGGACTGCGGGCGCTCCAGCCCGTGAACTGTGCTATGGAAACAAAAGGGGAAGCACCCCCTGCCCGGGCCGTTTGTTCCCCCCGTTCCCTCTGTAACCGCCTCTCCGAGTGAACATTATTTACTTGGACTCAGGAGATCAGGCTGTGCCCTCAGAATTCCTTATGTTTCACTTCAGGGAGAGATTTCTGGAATGTAACAGGCTTTCAATACACGTTATTTTACAGGAAACATTTTTATAGAGTTGCCCCCACGTGCCCACTTGCTGTATCCGATTCTGAAAAGCTTTTGGGGAAACCGCAGCAGGCTGCAGCTTCCCGCGGTTGGCTGCTTGCTGTCCTGCTTGGACGGGGCAGGCGGGTGCCACCACAATGGTCCTCTCCTGCATGTGCCACGGGGGTGCGACCCGTGACTGCGGGGCGTGAGGGGGAAGCCTTCTGACCCGCGCTGTTTTCTATTGCCCCGTCCCACTTCTTTGCACACAATTTATATTTCCATGGCTCTTTCTACCCCAGAAGGCAGAAGTCTCGGTGTATTTCAGCGGGTGTGGGAGGTGTGAGTCCAGCTCGAGTGAGCACGCAGTCCAGACCCACATTCCCGCCAGGCCGGGGACACGGAGCTGCGTCCCGAGCCGCAGGCGGGGCCTGGAGGCGGACGGACTCTGTGTCGGATACTCAGTTGAACGCTCTCTGGGAGAAACGGGCCTCTCCCGGAGAGTCTACCAGCACATTTATAGGTCTCGAGTCCCTGCCTTTAGAATGTGAACAGACTGTAAAACACTTTAGAGAAATGTGTTAAGTCCCACAGCCTGATTTCCCCAAACCCGGCATCCAGACCAGGAAGCGGGACGGGTGGGTGTCTGCCGGCTAGCTCAGCATTTGGAGTTGACCTGTGTCCCCCGAAAGATACGCAGAGCCCTAACCCGGGCATCTGGATGTGGCCTTCGTCGGAAATTGAGCTTTTGCAGATATCATCAAGTTAAAATGAGGTCATTAGGATGGGCTTCAATCCAACAGGACAGGTGTCCTTATAAGAAGAGGGAAGATACTCTGAAGCAGAGGCTGGAGCAATGTGTCTAAAATCCAAGAAGCGCCAAGAACTGCCTGCGACGCCAGAAGCCAAGAGGGAGGCACCGGGCAGATTCTGCCTCCAGCCCTCAGCTGGTTCTGCCAGCACCTTGGTTTGGGGCTTCTGGCCTCTGGAACTGGCAGAGAATACACTTCTGTGGTTTTAAGCCACCCGGTTTGTGGTACTTGGTTACAGCGGCCCCCTAGGAACTGGATGCTCTACCCAAGAGCCTTCCTTTCGTGGTCAGCTGGCCCTGAGCAAAAGCGGGGTGCAGTTGCCATCGCCACAGCCCTGCCCCTCCCCTCTGGCCCCGGCTCCTGCGCTCACCCACCTTCTCCAAGGACCCCAGCACGGGTGCTGTAGCGAGCTTGTCGCACGTCGAGCCTGATTTCTCACTGAAATGGAAGGCTCTCTGCCTGTTGAAATAATGTGTAAGGAAATGCAGACGGGAACCTCGTCCTCGCAAAACTTACAGTGCTCAGAGGCGAAGCTTCTCTTCCTAGGCCTGAACCCCACGCAAACCCTCGCTTCTGGGGAGCAAAGGAAAAACTGGCGCCCATGTACGGTCACAAGTGACTACGGTTCACATGTGCACCGGGGCTGTCGCCCACTCAGCCCCTCCCGTCTCCCCTGCACATGCACGTGGGCCTGGGGAAGGCTGACTCAGCGATGACCTGTGTCATCTGCTGCCCGGTCCCCACCCCTGGCTCCGTGTCCTAACCTCACCGTCTCTGCCACCCTCCAACTCCCAGCGCCTCTCTAGGTCTAGCGTCAGGCTCTCTAATGGCTTTGCAAGTCCTCTGGGCCAGACTTGAGCTAACCAGGTGCCAGTCTGGGATTCACAAGCTTTATGCTCCTCCAAGTCCCCCAGGCTTCGTGCTTGCTCCCTGAAACCAAACTGTGCAGAACTTAAAAAATCCTCTTTCTGGCTCTCACACTCCGGAGCCCTGGCGCCCAAGCCTGTTTTGGATCGTAAAGCCAAGAATCTTGCGATCTGCCTCATGGTGTGCTTTTGTGTGACCCTTCCCTGGGCCAAGGAGCTTCCACTTGTGGCTTAAATAGGGGCAAGGCTAAGGGCATAAAGGTTTACCAGCACCCCAAAATCTCACCCTGTAGAGAGGCCACCTGCAATACCTTCACCGTCTCTCCCCCAATCAACCCCGCTGAGCCCAGAAGAGCCAACCCCATCTCTCGCGGGCCTGTCACGGAGGAGACTGGAAATTGCCTATCTCGGTTTTCGTGGACCTCACCCTATCCCTTCCCCAGATTTGCTCTCAGCTCCCCAGACCTGCAGCCACAGCAGCAACAAGGTAAATACTTGATCTGGCTGGGTGGCCGACTGTCTCAGCCCCGCTCAGCTTCAGAAGGCCCACGGCCCAGCAGGGGCCGGCGTGAACGGCCAAGCAGGTGGACACTAACTTCCCCCGTACCTGCCTTCTCTGCTTTATCCCAGCTCACCTGACTTGCCGTCTACATTTCCAGGAGGAAAGAAAAGAGAAGCTGTATCCGAATCACCAAGGCATTTATCGCAGTGAAGTGTTCGAAGTCAAGCTACTTGTAACCTCAGGACCTTTGCACTTACTATTCTCTCTGCCTACATCACTCCTCTGCTCCCAGAAAATGCACCTTCTATTTCTTCTCAAATGTCATCTCATCAGAGAGGCGGCCTCACCCTAGAATAGCCAACACCCCATCACTCTTAATCTGCTTACCTTCTTTTAATTTGTCACACGTGCCATTTCCTGAAATTTACATCTATCATATGAAGCTATCATTTCCTGTTTCTACCTCCCGCCATAATGTAAACCCCACGAGGATGGGACTTTATCCCCTTCGTGGCTGTGTTCCCAGGACCTGGTGCAGATGCTGGCATAGAGTAGGCACTTAACAGAGATTTGTTGAATGAATGATGACAGCAACCACTGAAAATTATAACAAAACTTGAATGGGGATTGGTTTCACAGGAAGCCACCCCGTGATTTATTAATAACTAAGGGTGAAGAGTATCTTGGTAAACGCAGGATCCTGTGCTGGCTCCGGGGTAAAGCACGGTAGTAAGACAGAACAGCCCTACTCCAGTCCCACAGAGCTGGACACGAGTCCTTTCCCTCTGGCAGCTTCCCACGCACAAGCTCCACCAAGGGTCTCGGCAGTGGGGCCAGAAACTCCTTGGTTACAAGGAGACCTCTTCCGAGCCCTCACGCAAGCCCAGGGGCATGAGGTACTCAGAGAGTGGGGATGGAAGAAACTGGTTTGGGGACGTTAGTGCTGGTCCAACTGGACAGAGGGGAGTAAAATTTAGAAAAGACTAGAAACCAAGGCAGGCAGGGGGGACAATGGGTGAATTCGAACCGACTAAATCAACAGACCCCAGCACTTTCTGGGGGCCAGCCCACTGCTAGGAGCTGGTGATGAGACAGCTGAAGGTCACGATTCCAGCCTTCAGGACACGTGAGCTGGAGGTTCCAGAAGTGGCTGTGACACCTGTGAGAGCTGGACTTTGTCGGGCTGGAGCACCCCAAAGTGAAGACCACAGGCAGCTCCTTTGCTGGGAGACCTCTGTCCCCGCTCCCTCCAGCGGGCACAGTCACAGGCCTCACCAGAGGCTCTGTTTAAAAGTAGCCTCTAAGCTTGGCGCCCCATTATGGGTGCCTTCGCTGACTATTTTTAGAGGATATTAATCATGTTACCTTTGGATGTGAAATCGGGACAGGTTAGCTCTAATTACATGAGATTCTTTAAGGAGCTGGAGAAGATCCAGGCGCTCGGCCCCAAAACCACATTGTTGCCCCTCCTGTCTCACTCTCAGGGAAAAGCCGCTGGTCAGCAGTGGGGGGGACCCTAGAGACCATACCCAGAGGTTTGGATGTCACCAGGCTGGACTGCAGAACCGCGGGTGTCTCGGTAAGAGTGGGCAGCACATGGCCTAGTCCACAGTTAAAAACATGACCTGGTCTCTGATGTAGAGTTAGGTTACCCCAGAGCTCTGATAACAAAAAATAGTCTTTTTTCATAACTTTTCCTTTCAATTTTTTGGAGGCTGTGGCCAGCAGATGCTGTTAGAAAGAGCCTTTAGAATTTACAGAGGATCCCCTTTCCTTCACCCCACTCTGTTCTGGGAGAATGTGCCCTCATGTCATTGCATCTGCTGGGCGGTGACAGCCCCACCAGGGCTCCATAGTATATTCATGAGCCTGGTGGGGGCAGAGCATTCATAAATCACAAAAGGAAACACTCTGGAGAGAGGAGAGAGGACCCAGGAGTCACCTAGTGTCCCGGGCGGCACACAACTCCGCCCACTTACCAGCTCCCGGTTTCTGTGGGTCGGAACCGGGAGCAGCTGGTCCAGGTGCCCTGCTCAGGGTTTCCCAGGCTCTGCAAAGGATACAGGCCGCCTCCCAGTGCAGCTCGCACAAGTGCTTCTTTTTCAACACGGTCTTTTCCAACCTGGCACTTACTGCCTGTCCCTCCTTCCCAACCCAGCACGCGCACACTCACGCACACACACACACTCAAACACACGCACATGTCTTTGCAAGTCAAGCTTTGATTTTTTCCCAACAGCTGGGTATTTGTTTCAAATTCTATGATATCGCTTTGTCTGTCATGCTAAAAAGCAAACAGAGCCAGCCGTCAGCCAGAAAGGAGGGAGCTGTTGCTGTGTGTGATGGGCCTTTCGGAGCAGCCAGTGTCTGGCGGCTGACCCTCACCACTGCCCACCGAGCTGCCTGATCCCCACAGGGGAGCCACGGGATTAAGAACTTGGTATTAAACAGAGCATCCCGGCTCTTGCCTTGCATTTGGAAAGCAAATCGCTCATCCGATTTTATGCTTTGGGGAAAGCAGCATCTCCCAGGCCAGCAACGTTTTACTGTGCACCTCCCACAGTGAGGTGAGTTGATGCCATTAGATAGAAATCACTGAATATTCGCATGAGATTGGCTCCCCTATCAACCGTTGACCGATGTTGAAATTCCAGATAATGCCAGTGGCAGACAACAAGGCTAGTGTTGCTTTAGACTTTCGGTGTTGTCTGGGAAGGAGAGGTGAGCGAGGGGGGCTCCTGGTTTAACCACCAGAATTGGATCAGTGGTTGCTGGTTTTCAAACATACACTAAACAGTGAAGCTATTGGATTTACAGGTAAACTGGTCGAGCTTCGAGCACTTGCATTCAGCATTAGGTAGTTGAGCCGAGGTTGTATCAGGTCTAGCATGTTGGGGCTCTTGTTTGATCTTTCCAAAATACGTGGTTTCCAGGATTAAACTATCAAAAACGCTGCTCTGAACTTGGACTTGGCCACCTTGCCAGTTTGCTGCTGGGTTGTCCAGATTGTGTTCACACGGGTCTACCCATGTACACTCCATAATGTGTGTTTGTCCAATTATCAACCCACAGGGATGCAAAACCATGACTGGGGTGTTGAGATTTCATATATTTACAGATAGATGTCTCTTTGAGAATTGTTGAATCCTGACTCCCGATTATTATTTGGGTAACCTCTGAGAACCCCAGTTTGCTCATCTGTAAAATGGAAATAAGAAGAGTTTCTATCTCAAAAGGTCTGGCAAGAATGAAATGAAACCATATGTGTAAAGCATGTACTTTAGAGCCTCACGCGGCCAATGCCCAGTCACGGCCACCGTCCCGAGGATTTGCACTGGCCCCGTGCTCAGGACGACCCCACAGTTGGTCTAATACTCTGCTGGCATTATCTGGAGATTTTTTAGCAAGGGGCCCTGCATTTTCATTTTGCAATGGGCCCTGAAAATTATGTAGCCTAAGCCCAGCAAATGTTAGTTCATATCGATCATCCCCATCGGTACTTCATCATTGCCAAGCTCAACACACAGTCAGAACTTACGGATCATTACTCATTACCTTGTAACTGTATAAACCACAAAACAACACCATTAGGGCTCTGAATCATTTAGTAATAAATAAGTAACTTAGGGGCTGAGAGGCTGGCCGGAGGTGCCCCTTGCACAGAAGCACCTGTGAGCAAACACGGGGAGCTCTGTTTGCCAGAAGATGGGGTGGGAGCTGCTGACAGGCCCTGGCCCTGAGCTGGCTGCTATGGAAAAGGTCAAGGCCTTCCCTCGACCTCTGAGCCTGATTCAAAGAGAAAATTACTCAGCTTTAATTTTCACATAATCATTGAAGAGTGAAGCTGGTAGGGAGGGAAATCAAAACAGTGAAGTGTTAGCTGCCGCATGGCTGGCCCACACCTCAGGAGCATGTGGCCATCGGCCATTAAAGCCAAGGAGGCCAGAGCAGAAGGTGGGGCCTCCAGTGGCTTGGCCCCCAGGGCATTAGAGCCCGGAGGTTCCACAACTTCATCCACCCTCACCCTCAGCCAGCTCTCCAGTTCCCCTGGGAGACAGAAGCCTGGGCTGGAGGGAAAGGAGGGAACAGGATGGGGTGAGGGGGAGCTTGGCATTTGGAACTCATAGGGAAGGTAGAGACGCACCCCCCCCCCCGAGCTGGGCTTGGGGAGACAGAGTGAATGAGGCTTCTGCTTTTAGGTTCTTCCCTCTTTACAAACGTAGTGCATGCTCGTCGGGGAGAATTGTGGTTCACTGTGGAAGGCCTCATGGTGGTACAGATGGAACAGACGCCCGGGTGGGGAGGGGCTGAGGGCCATGGGCGGAGCAGGGTGGGAGCCCCATGGGCCATTGCTCTAGGGATCTTGGGGCTCATGGGAAGGGGGCTGCTGGGCCTCGGTGTGACTTTGGCATTGTCGGGGGACAGAAGGAAGGTTTGGGTCAGGACTGGCAGGACCCAACATGTTTTGAAAGGGCCACCGTGGCTGCAGTGTTGATTCCAGATTTTCAGGGACAGTGATGGGCCCAGAGAGGATGATCGGGAGGCCGTTGCAGAAATAGTGGCTTGGATCAGGAGGGACGTGGTGGAGGTAGGAGCCATGTTAGGTAAGAAATTAACCAGCTTAGCTCTCAAAGGACGGCCTCAGATCTCTGCCTTGACCTGTACTGATTGATCAAAGCAGCCCTTAGGGCACTCATGCCTTATATATATATATTTTCGCTTGCGTGTAGACATTTGTTTGTTTAATAATTAAACTCCCTTCCCCTCCCCCCAAAAAAGCTTGTATTTTCATAGGGAATTGCCTTATATTTTAAAATATATGCATTTAATTTTTTTAAACGAACTCCGTATGTTTATAATTTATTTATTTTAAATCCCTCAAAACATTTTAACAGTTTCCTATTGCCCAGGAGTCATTTTGATGTTTCTTAATAGGTTTTTAAAAAGCTTTTTCTTAAAAAAATAAAAGAAGAAACAGGTGGTTATACTTTACGAACAGGAAATATATCCAAACACCAGACTCTGTTGCTTTGGCCACATTTCATGCTACAGACTCACCCCTCTCCATCACTGTTTACCCGGCAGTCCCCCATCTGTCTGCCAGTTTACCCATCTGCTGAAAAAGCACATTGTTCTTTGAATGACTTCCTCCAGGTTGAGGAGGGAGCCATGACTCACATCTGAAGAATCCCCAAGGGTACAGATCCTGCCGTCATTCAGGAAAAAGTCCCAGAGCCCAGGGCGTGATTGTGCCCAGACTCCTATCCTCCTGTGAAGAGTAGGGGTGGCGCTGGCCCTCCTCTGGCTCTCCCCTGGCCTCCACCTGAACGTTCTGCCAGCAAGGTGGGCAGGAGGTGCACAGGGCCCACACCAGCCTTGCATTTCACATCATGGTTCCCATCCGCCCAGAACACTCAGCCCCAGCCTTTGGGCTGAGCCCCAGCATCAGTCTGAGGTTGTGGTGAAAGGCAGAGCAGAACAACAGGATCAGAGGAGCGGATGAAACTCACACCCAAAGACAAGCGCACCTGTGACGTCCCCCAGGCTATGTCCTCAGGCCGGGACCGCGGCTTGCCTTGCTCTGCTCTCAGGTTCCTCCCCGTGTTAGCTCTCATCAGCTCGAGCCTGGCCCTCCATCGTTCTGAAACTCCCCGGTGACAGTCATTGATTCCCAGTCAGTGGGGTCCTCAGTCAGGAGGGGAGATGAAAATAGGAAATGGAAGGTAATGAACTGGAAAGGAGATCTGGCAAAGTAGGAAGAAGCCCTGAGTACGGCAACGAAATCTGGGGAGACAGAGATGATGGTGCATCCCCAAGACTAGGAATTGGTGTCCCTGTCTGTGAGATGGACAAGGAATTCTCCCAGGCCAACTGCAAGGCTCCCAGGCACGTCCAGACCCAGCTGCAGGGCCAGACTCTGAGCCCAGCTGAGCATCAGGTGCCCCGGATGTAAGGACAGAATGACCATGATGGACAGAGGCCTCATCAGATCCCCTGCAGAGTCACTCCAAACTTCACAAACTACCCCATCAATATAAACATCTGATGATAAAGAAACCAGTCAGACATGCATTGTCCTGTGTGCACATTCCCTCTGAAATGATTCAAAACTCATTTAAATCCCTTCCTAAGATGTGATTTTGAAAACAAAACAAAAAATCCTTGAATTGTTTCGGGAGTTTTTAGTGCACTATCTTGAATATCTCAGAATTCTCCTCATAGAGCTCTGAAACCCAGAAAGAAGATATTCAATTCTGGCCGACTGGATTTTTTAGAGCCCAAGAGGCAAGCCTGGGGATGGGTTTGGGTCCTTGCCAGCTAGGTACTTGGGCCTGAGCCAAAGAGATAAATACTGGGCTTCAAGTAAAACAGATGCTTAAAAGGTCTGTTCTGCTCCTGAGATCCCTGTTTAATGGTGGCCATTGCTGCCATTATTGCTTTCAAATCTTTAATTTATCTAATCACACGTATAACGCCAAGCGTCCATCTGTGTTTCACAGGCCAGAGAAATGCCATCAATTGTGTGCCCTATTAGCTATAGCAACAGGTACATGACCAACAGAAAAGGGACAACTCAGCATCCAGCCAAGGCTCTGGCCTCCCACACTCCCCGGATACAAGAAGTTACTACGTAAGATGCCCACTTTGGAGAGCTGTGGTCTCGTTTTTTCTTCCCTACATCTTCTCAGGGAACTATGCCAATCTCTGTCTTGGGGTGGCTCTGCCTGTGCTGGGGCTTTGCTTTTTAACTCCTACTATCCAGAGCACCTCACCCCTCCAGCCTGCCCCTCAGAACACAGTCCCTCGTTTAAGCTGCCTAGTGTCTACTAAAGTGGCCACAGCCATCTGGTCAACCAACATGCTGGAGGAAGGCCATGAATAGGCTTTCCAGGCTCACCCTTAAAGGACCCTAAACAGAACTTTGCTGCCTTATTTGGAAGTACGAGTGATACGGTAGATTTAAGCTTATGAAGGATTAAGGTGCCATGTTACCTGAGGGTGGGAGGAGCCACAGAAAGGTAAATAGAACCTATTTACAGTATGTCCTTCAAATCACTACAGGTCATCAACCACCTACATCGTATGTATAAATTGTTCCAACTCTTGATGGGGTTTGAAATGAGCAGAGTGTGCTAAACCCCAATTACACAAACATGTGAAGGCCTGAGGCAAATGTTCGTGTCAGAAACCAGCTTAACCAGACCCACGAATGACTGAAACTAACAACTCAGGAAAGTGGTTATACAGTTAAAACACAAACTAATTTACCTGATAAGTTTCTCCACTCAAGGATTATTTCTATGCATTAATACATGGAAAGCACGGGAGGCAATGCCTGGCATATAGCAGGTGCTCAATAAACACCAGCCATTATTAAAATTAGACAAGGCGCCACTCCTATGAGGAATGTGCCTTGGAGTCCATGGAAATGTTGATAGCAGCCCTGTATCAATAGTAGCTCATCACAGGCAGGAGCTCCTATCCCCTCCCTGTACGTGATTCATTATTTACTCCCGGATCCTCCAGGCAATTGACTCAGGCTGGTTTGACAATCCCAAGAAACAATTCCTGGCCTATTGCTCAGCTGGGGGATCCACAAAGGCTGGTCTCCCCCCCATCCCAGGGCCACTGTGAACCCTCTCACACCCTGCAAAATACTCTGTCCTTGTACCCTTCTGACATTTTTCTGTCCTCTAAAATGTGAGTGAGACACCGAACACACAGCTTGAGAACCATGTTTTAAAACTGTCACTCATAAACAACTTCCAAGAATTTTCCGTTCTGCAAATTCTGAAGAACATTTTTGTTTCATTTGAAAATTGCCAGCTTGTTATTCTGCTCAAGACGTTGCCCAGCTCTCGAGCTCTGTGAGTCACAGTGATGGCTCCCTGGCTGGTCCATTCCCAGGGCTCTGGGGCTGGACCCCTGAATTCCGATCTACGCCCAGCTCCTGCTTCCCTTTGTCTAGCCACAGGACTGCTACTGCCTTAGGACTTCTCAGTCCCTCTGTATCTCAGAGCTGGAAAGCTTGGGTGACCCTCCCCTCCCACCCCCAAGTTTCCTTTCTGCAAATCGCCACTTATCCCAGGGAGACGTTCTTCCTCCTTCGTCTGGAGCTCAGCTTTCATCTAGATCCCTCTCCTCACAGCAGTCCCTGGATAGTAAGAGAGTCGATATTTTATGTTTCTAAACACTTTGCTTGATGGAAGTGTGGTTTGCTTCCGGAAGGCACACTATTTCCTGTAGAGTCTGTACACGTTCGGTTGGACCCTGTGATGTTTTCCTGTACAGGGGCTTTAAGAAGACACTTTAGAGTCACGTCCTGGACAGCACAGGCCTCGGTAACCGCAGGCCTCACTCACTCCCCCGACCTTGGCGGCGCTGGGCTCTTGCGTCTAGTGATAGTAGAATGTGCCTCCCTCGGCTCCATTTCTTGCATGTTTGCTAAGTGACATTGCCATCCTCCCTCTCACCAGGGCTCTAGAGACAAGGTGGCCGGGTGGAAAGGACACCGCAGGAGCAGGAGACCTGGGCTCCCATCTTCCTTCTCCCAGCTGCCTAGGGCATCTCAAGGAAGGGACGGTCCCCACCCTGCCCCAGTGTTGCCATTCACACAGGAGAACTAGCGACGTCTGCTGCCCCTCCTGCCCTCTCCTGCCCCTGCCCCCTCTGACGGGAAGACCAAGTGGCATTGTAAGAAAAACCACCCTAGCTCTCTGGAGACTGTCACCACATCGTCCAAAGTGCACCGTGTCATCCGTATCTCAGAGCTGGAAAGCTTGGGTGACCCTGCCCCCCACCCCCGCATTTCCTTTCTGCCCATCACCCTCCTTCGCTGCCGGCTTGTGGTTGAATATATTTACCGTGCAGCCTTCTGTTATTTTTATCATATGGTTTCTCGCCATCTGCTCTGTGGTCCTACAGATGACATTGCTCTTTGCAAGGTCTGACCAGCCACGCAATCTATTAGTCTCTCTCCTGCTACCCTTTGGTCCGTTTCAAATGTGGTTTTTGGAAGCAGGTAAAATAAAAATCACACATATACAAACAAATGTTTGCATAAAGAGGAGAGACAGAGGATGCGCTGGACTCTTCAAAAAAAACTATGAAAGCAACTATTGATACTAATCTCTAAGGGCAAGATAAAGGGTCTGTATTTTACATTAATTAAAAAATAAAAATTGAACAAAGTTACTTTTGTTCCTGTGCCTGCTGCAAGCATGCTGCATGGGCCTTCCGGGGTCCATGACCCCTCGCTGTCCTCACTGGGCAGATCTTGTCCCTTGTCTCTGAAGATGACACAGCCTGTGGCATTCCTCTCTGTGTGTACCCAAGACACCTCAGGCGTGGTTAGAGGAAAACGTAAAGTAATAATAAAATCATGACCACCATCCAAATATAAAATAAACATGTACCAAGCTTTTATTTAACTTATTCATTAAATAAGGAAATCATACCAATATCACGACAGGGTCAGAGAAGTGGAAGAACCATAAATTTAGATGGAGGAACAGACGATGAGGTGTTTTCTGCAGCGGGGAGGGAGGGAGGGAGGCTCGACCTCCACCTGCGGGGGATGTGCGGGTCCATACGCAGGCCCGTTTCGCACTGGTACTTACCACCACATTGTCCTCGGTTCGCTACAACTTACAAATGACAAGAACAGCTCCATGGCAATGAACAGCTAGAACCAGAAAACCCACAGGGTGTGTTCCAGATAATGCATAATTTCCCACTGAAAACCTGCAGCGATCTTCGCTGGTTACTCCTGTTTCCACACATAGTTTGGCCTTCGGTCTGAGCCTCCACTCTCTCTCCAGGAGGCACTGGCTGTCTCCAGCTCAGCCGGTGCCCTCCCGTCTCGACCACGGCCTTGTGGCAGGTCACTGCTTTCTGTACTGAGTTTCCGGCCTACGCTTCTCGGGCCCAGTTTCCCCTTTGGCCCAGTGGCTGTCAGGCAGTGAGTCAGTGTCCGATCAGTCATTACATTAGAACCCAATCCTGGCCTCAGTGTCCCGCAGGGCCAGGTCCCCTCCTTCAACAAGAGCTGCACAGAAGTATATGAAAGGTCAGGCTTCTGGCTCCATGAAGTAAGAACCGTGGCCTGTGGCCCCCCAGAGCCTTGCTTTCTCTTTCCATCCATACAGGGAAAGCTCAGGATATGCTCCCAGCATGTCAGGTCCACTTTTTAATTACAATTGCTCCCTTGGTGTATCAGTCAAGGTTCAACGAGAGAAGCAGAGCCGGTAGGAGATATACTGAAGAGCGGCTGGGCCCCTCTGAATCCCACAGGGCAGGCTGTCAAGAGGGGAAGACGGAGACTCTCAGCTCTTAGGTGTGGGCTGAAGCTGCATCCACAGGCAGAATTCCTCTCTGAGAAACCTCGGCCCCACTTTTAGGGCCCTTCCCCTGACTGAGTCAGGCTCACCCAGGTTATTAGGGATACGGTCAACTCTTCTGGCCTCTAATCACGTGGTCAACACACTCTCACACAGTGCTTAGGTCAGTGTTCTCGTGAACAACCAAGGACTGTAGCCTGGCCAAGACCACATGCCAGCTGGGAATGAACAACCGAGTAACGACACAAACCAGGTTGTGCAGCAAAATGGCCACGATCTGGAGGCAGCCACGGGTGGCATGTGGCTGTCCAAGCACAATATCCACAGTTGCCTGGAAGGGTGTGCACGATGCCCCTTCCACTTTCTCCTGTCCGACAGTCGCTTCTGTTTCTCATGCGACTGAAGGAGAGTTTGCCTTGGCTATTTCAACATCACAATGACCACAGCTCTCCCCGACACATACTTTACAACAGTTGGCTTGTATATTTGAATTCAAATATTCAAACTGTATGTAAGTCACCTGGTCAGCGGTAACTCCAGCCTTCCGAACACGCCCAGGGGGTTTCAGGGCACAGGTTAGGTTCGAGGTTGGGACCAGGTCTCTACCCGGGAGATACCTCAGGTCCAGTTCTAAGCAGCGAAGGCAACACCAGAGTCCTCGAAGCTTCGTGGGCCTGAGAATGCCTTTTTCTCTGTTTGCCTTTTCTGTTTGCTTATTTGGGGGAGACTGGAGGCGGGTGGAATCCTCGGGGTGCACTCCTCGGTGCCTTCACTTCAATGAAAGTAAAACAAAGTATTGGCTTCTCCATTTTAGGAGGGGGCGTTGGCCAGGCAGATGTTTGCTGGGAGCAGGTGCCTTTGGAGAGGCCACTCCTGTGACAGTCCAAATTAAGGCAATCCGATCATGTGACCTTGGCAGACTGACTTCTGTCAGGCAGAGCAGACGCCCTCCCACCCCTCAAGCCCGGTCATATTCTCAAATCCTTGTCTTGTAAGATACCTAATCCCAAACAGGGCTCACAAGTGTGGATAAGCTACTGTTTCCCTCTGTAAGCTTTCATCTCTTCCCTGACTTGCTTTGCAATGTATTGAGCAATCATAAACAAATATTTAATTTGAACGCTGGTATTTTTTAAAAAGAAAACTATTTAAAAATTGGACACTCATTTCCTGCTTCTCTGTCAGACATCAGGTATGGATGCGGGCTTTTCGCACACCAGCCGCAACCCTCCAGCACGGCCTGTGACACGGGTCCCTCCCGGGCTTCAGTCAGTTCAGTTTAAGCTCAACCTCCAACCTGCCAATACAGCGTAAGCTCCCCCCCCCACTGCGCTGCCAAAAAAATAAGATCACAGCACTGCCTATAAGTAGTAGCTGAACATTATCTTAGAAGTGAAACTTCTATGTATAATGGGTTTATAAACCCATCAGCTCTTAATTCCTGCTAATTATGCCTGTGTCACGTGTAGCCAAGTGCCTGTGAAAACCTGTCTTAATAGCATTTTAATGTTAGTTTTCTTATGCACAAAAAATCAATTTTAGATGTCACCCACACACTGTGAATAAAGGAAAATTGAGTCTAAAACATTAAAAATATGACTGTCTGGCACCAGATGTACTTCCTAAAAAAACTCCCAAGGACACAATCATGAAAGAGGCAGCCTTTTCCAGTCTCTGCACCCACGGTAACCCAGAGCGGCGATGAACCTGCGCTGGCACCTGTGAGGTGCCCGTGGAAATGAGGTGGCCGGAGGTGCAGCACGTGGCCAGGGACCAGTCAGCTTCTCCTCACGGTCACAGCCACCGACCTGCTTACTTCTGAAGGCCCAGTCCCGGCGTTAGTTCATGTTCTCACAAATTCAAACAAACAAAGACAAACGAACAAATCAGTCATTGCTCCCCTAACTACCAATGAGTCAAATACTATAAAATAAAGCAAACATTTTAAAGAAAAGAAAAAGGAACACAACGTGTTTGCATCGCCCCTCGTTTCCCAGGCTGACCTTCAGCAACAGCTTCTTCGCAGCTGCTGATGTCAAGTGTTGACATGCCTCGGGGGCACCCGCTCTGCCCTTGATGGTCTGGAAATCTCCTTGTCAAAATCTCTTCTGCCTTTTTAGGAGCCTCTGTTCTGCCACCTGGAAAATCTTCCAGCTGTGGTTGTTCTTGTGTAAATCCCACCCCTTCATCCTTGCCTCAACTCTTCTTTTTTTTTAAGTGACAACAAATAATGCCGCATGCCAGTCAAGATATCTGCCCTCGTTCCTTCCAGTTAACCCTCCAAGCTGTCAAAGGGAATGACTCAGCACCTTGCACTGCTCTTTCTCAGAGCATCCAAATATGTTCAACTAAATCGGCCTGCCAAGCAGCTCAAACGCAGGAAGAAGAAACCCGATTTCTCTCATTTCTCTGACAGTCCCCGTCGGTAACCACAGTCGCAAAGTCAGAGTTCACCAGGTTAGTGCCCAGAGCAAAGCAGGCTCCCCAGGGCGGACAGATGTCGTCTCTAGGCTTTTCATGATATTTTAGTTTGAACTAGGATTATAATTTTTCTCTGCAATTTGAGCTACTTAATAAAGGCTTTGACTTCCGTAAGGACCCGGTGTCTAACTCAGATCTAAAAGGGGAAGCTTTTATTAAGCCTGGGAGAAAGAAACCAACCTTACTGACCCCTTGATCTTGGAATTTTAGCTTCCAGGCTTGTGAGAAAGTAAATTTCTGATTTTTAAGGCCACTCAGTCTCTGGTGCTTTGCTACTGCAGCCCCAGAAAACTCACCCACCAGAGTTGACAGTGTCAGGTGGGGACTCCAGCAGTAATGAGTAAATAAATACCAATTTTATAATAATAATGATAGACTGACGCAGTTCTCATCTTCTGCCTGCCACCCTTCTAAGTGCTTTTGATTCCTCATGACAGTCCCATAACCTGCATATCATGCTACACCCATTTTACAGATGAAGAAAGTGAGGCAGAGGGAAGTTAATTAAGGACTTACCCAATGTCACACAGCTTACTTACATAATGGAGCCGAAACGTAAACCCAGGCAGCCTGACCCGGGTGAAGTTTTCCATTCTCATACATAGTGAAGATGAATGTTATGAAAATAAATGAAGCATGGGAAGGGTTATAAAGTGATGGTGCATAGAGGAGTCTGCACCAGGTAGGAGTCGGGGGGCCTCAGAGGAGGGGACCTTTCAACCATGACCTGCCGGAGGTGTTGGACAGAGGCTGGCAAGGACATGGAGGAAGAATCTCCCCGTCCAGTGCACCGGCCCCAGGGGGGACCGAGCTTCTGCGAGGGAGTGACGGGGAGCATGCTTGGACATCCTGCAGGGACTAGGAAGTCACCCAAAGCCTATGCTTTGCCATGAGGGTGCTGGGCAACACTTGATGGGTTTTAAATCCCGAGTGAGAGGATCCGGCGTATGCTCAAGGCCAGCAGTGGCTCCAGCTGCCACGTGGAGAAAGAACCGCAGCAGGCACAGGAGGGATCGCAAGGGGCCCGGTGAGGCGCAGACAGGCTGAGGGCGACGGTGCCCTGAACTCAGGCGAAGCTGTGAGGATGCTGGGGAATGGACACACCTGGGATTTACTTGGAACAGAGAGCCCCGTGGTCTCCCCCCGAAGGAGCTAAACTCGAGCTGGAGAAGGACGATCACAGATGAGGAAACTCGTGAGATGTTAAGGGATTGTGAAAGGGCTCAGGAGAGAAAGGCGTCAATGCGGGAATGAACACCAGGGGCTTGGGGATTATTCCCAACAGGGGAGGCCACGGGGGCGAAGGTGGAAATAAGATGAGGCGTGTGGCCAACAGCCCACCCGGACAGCGTGATGGGCAGACTGGGGCCGTGTTCGGCTGGGCATTCAGGGGGAGAGCAGACTGCTTGGTGGGGTGAGCGCCCACAGGGGGCCTGGGGAAGGTGAGTTAGAAGACAGAGGGTCCCGAGTCCAGGAGACAAGCTAAGACGCATCCTATTAATTCGGGGGAGTTGAAATGGAGACACTCTAACATTAAGACAAAATAAAATGGTAACAGAGAGTCCAGAGCCCCAGTACTTTATAACCCTGTAGTTGAGATTTTGTTTTTACCATTTTTTAAATGACTATAACCTTCTATTGAAACCAGGAAACTTCAGACACAAGTAAATCAATAAGAGCATCTGCCGGTCTGCCAAAACCCCACGTGAAAGAGAGGGGCCGCAATCGTCATCTTTATCCCTACCACCGAGATGCAATAAAACAGTCATTAGGTTGTCAGAAGCCCTAAAATGAAAACCCAGGGCTGCTCGGCCCCGATGCGGGTCGAGATTACCTGTGACGCTTTTGAAGTATTATATGTATTTTGAAAAAAAGTAATAAAAACCCACAGTTAAAATAAAAAATACAAAATCACAGACAGTGAAAATACTCCCTAGACTCCAGTTCTCAGCCTTCTGTCCCAAAGGCACCTGCTACCGGTTACCAGTTTCCTGCGTATCCTTCCAGAAATGTCCTATGCACATGTTCACACATATGTGTGCCTGTGTGTGTTTACATGTGCCTAGTTACGTAGCCTATAAAACTTAAAGTCTATTTATGTACCTTCTTAAACACAAGTGGAAGAAGACTACCCCTACACTCCCTTTTATCAACAGCTTTTCCATTTGACCACCTATCTTGGAGATGTTTCCATAATAATTACCAAGAGCTATAGTTTGGTCTTTTATTTATTGGAGTTGTCATTTACATTAGCCTTCAAATCTTAAAAATATGTTTATTGTTCTTTATCTTTCATTTCCTGTTCCGTGCTTGCTTTGCTCTGCTGTGTATGTTTTTTGCAATTTGCAGTTTTGCAAACTTGGCAGACCCGTCGAGTGGGTTTAGTCTTCCGTAACCTGCACTGCCCGCATCTGCTCCTTAGACAGCCTGTCGCCTCCGGCTGTGATCGCAGGCCCTCCGGTCGCACCGCCTTCCTCTCCCTCCTTCGCTTCCTGATCTGACTGGTGATGCCGTTATTATTCCCAGTGTATCTAGTTGACATTTATTCCCTTCATTATATTTTTATAGTCCTCTGATGGCTATTTTAGCTTTAAACATACCCAATGCCCCTGCCCTGTGAGGGGTAAGGAACTTTGCTCTCTCACGACTTTCCCCCTCTTCCTCTCCACCACCTGGACCGTTAAGTTACAGTCTTACTTGAACACTGCCGTCGTTTCCACTTCTCTGTCCTGTAATCATAATTTCCATGACTGTTTTATCCTGAGGGCTCCATGTAAACAGATTGATCCTTCACCCCAAAGTTTTGCCACTGTTTCTCCATTCTTTCCTTAGGCAGATGAAGTTTGATATCTTCATGATGTTTCTTTTTTTTTATTGTTCAAAATATGACAGATGTCCCTTTTTCTCCCCATTTACCCACTCCACCCCGTCCCACCCCCTCCCCAGTCCCTCTCCCCACCATTGTCCGTGTCCTTGGGTTATGCATATATGCATATAGACTCTTTGGTTACTCTCTCCCCCTCCACCCACCCACCCCCCTTCATCCCTTTAAGATTCATCAGTCTGATCTATGCTTCCATGTCACCAAATCTATTTTGTTCATCAGTTTATTAAGTTCTTTAGATTCCACATATAAGTGAGATCATGTGATGTTTGTCTTTCTCTGCCTGGCTTATTTCACTCAGCATAATACTCTCCAGGTCCCTCCATGCTGTCCCAAAGGGTAAGAGTCCCTTCCTTTTTCCAGCTGCGTACTATTCCATGGTGTGAATGTCCCACAGCTTTTTTATCCACTCATCTACTGATGGGCACTTGGGCTGTTTCCAGATCTTAGCTATTGTAAACTGTGCTGCTATGAACATCGGGGTGCATAGATTCTTTCTGATTAGTGTTTCAGGATTCTTAGGATATATTCCTAGAAGTGGGATCACTGGGTCAAAAGGCAGCTCCATTTTTAATTTTTTGAGGAACCTCCATACTGCTTTCCACAGTGGCTGCCCCAGTCTGCATTCCCACCAGCAGTGCACCAGGGTGCCCCTTTCTCCACACCCTCGCCAGCATGTGTCATTGCTGATTTGTTGATGGAGCCATTCTGACGGGGGTGAAGTGATATCTCATTGTGGTTTTAATTTGCATCTCTGATGATTAACAACAATGAGCATTTTACTATGTTTCTTGAGTGTTCACATCTTTTAAAGATATTTCTTGGGTTTCTTTTTGCTTGAACACTAAATGGCTGGGTATAAAACTCTTGTCTCATTTTCTTTTCCTAAAGATTTTAGACCATGTTCCATTGTCTTCTCCCCTTGAATATTTCCAGAGAGAAGTCTAAAAACAGTCCAATTTTTCCACCTTTTCAGTGTGTTCTTTGTGCTTAGAAGCTTGTAAATTATGTCTTTTCCTTTGAAATCTGGTAACTCTATCGAGATATGTATCAATGTCCTCGAATCTCCTTCCTCCTCCCGGACATGGCATGGGATGCCCTATCAGTATGAAGAACTGAGCTTTTTATCTGAAAATTCTCTTAAATGATATGTTCAAATATTTTTTTTCTACTGGTTTATTCTGTTTTCTTCTCCAAAGACACAAATTCTGTTAAGTCATCTTTGTATGTCTTTCATGCCCATTATGTACTGTTCAGTCTTTTTATGACTTTGTTAATTTTCCTTTTATTTTGCTCTATTTTCTAAAGTCTGTGCCTCTGGTTGTATTTTCATCAGTGTCTTTTCTCTTTTGGCCACATCCAATGTGGCGTCTATTATTATATCCACTTTACTTTTCTCCTCTAGGTCATTTTTTTATTTCATTCTGCTGTTTTATGATTTTTTTCCTCTAGCTCTTGACTCTGCTTTTAGTTCTTAAAATATTGAGGTTAGTTTTTCACTGGTTCTTCGAATTTACAAAGAATCATTTTGTTTTATTTTTTTCATCTATTCTGTCACAAAAGGTTTTCTTGTGTTTTCACACAGTAGTCTCTAATTTGTCTTTGTTTGCAATATTTTGGATATATAGATCTTTTACTCGCTGTTCACAAGTGAAGGTGGTTTTCCTGGATCACCTGTCTGTGAAAGGACATCTTGAGAGGGTCGGGAGGGCACTGCAGGTGAGCAGGCTTCTCTCTGGCTCACAGTGAGGCTCTCATACTGGTTTTCGTCAGAGGGTTTAGCTCTGGCATCACTACAGCTAACAAAGACTAGCAGCCACCAAGATGCTAATCATCCCAGTTATTCAGCCACACAGAGACCACCTCTTACAGATCAGAGCATTCTTGCATTTTTCTCTTTCCTCTGGTCCCTCTGTGGGGTCCAACACTGTCCAGAGGTGTCCCCACAACCAGTCCTACACCTTCACCTTGTCCTAAACATGGGTCATGCCTTGGCCGCGCCCACAGGATGGAGAAGGCCACGCTGGGCCATGCCTCCCGTGGATCTCCCATGGGTCATCCTTCCTCACTGACTGCCTTCATCTGGCCCAGTTTCTGCTGCATTTGGTGCATATCCCTCTACATTCACGGTTGGGGGCTATAGATATTTCCTCATTTCATCAAAAATGAAGATCTCTTTTCTCGATCCCCTTGTTGTCTTCTGAAGGAGGAAGAGAAACCTTTGCTTTACCATCTTAAAATTAGGTATCTCTGTAGAGAATGCTTTAAAGAAATATCGACTCTTGGCTTCTATCCCCCAAAGATTTCAGTTCAGTAAGTCGGCAGTGGAGCGTAGCATTGTATTGCCCATGTCAGCACCCCGGCCACACACACCCCCAGTACAGAGACTGTTGTTCAGACCTGAGGCTAAAGAGAGAGGCTTATCCTCACCAAGCCGGTTTTTCTAAATTTTTTTTAACGTTTAAAAATTTCTAACCAACAGAAAAGTCACAAGAATCATACAGTATATGTACCTGTCCCTTCCCTAGATTCAACTGATAACATTGTCATATTCGCCTTATATGTGCCATCTCTCTCTCTCTCTGTGAACCACTAGAGAATTCGTTGTAGATGCCTGGATCCTTCACCCCTGACTGTTTCAGTGTGTGTCGCCTAAGAACAAAGACTTTCTCCACAGTGATTTGAAGTCCGCCGGGTCCACAGCTGACTTGCTCATGGAGGGAGAGAGTTAGGAACGGAGGGGCTGGCTCTACCTAAACTGCTCCTCATGCGTGGGCCAGAAGCACCAGGGAGTGACGACAAGGATTCAGAGACCCAAGAGAGATGATCGCAGGGTCTGCAGAGGAAAGGGTCCAGGCCCCAGGGAGAAAATGAAAGCGTTTAAGCTGCTAGCTGCCCAGGCGCAGTAATTCTCCCCCCACCCTCACAGTAGGGAACTTGGCCAGCGAATGCCAGAACATAGCGCATTGCACAGAGCTGCCTCTGTGATATTTAGAAAGCAGAACTGTGGGTTTTAAAATGCAGGGAGCTTGAAGAGCTTCAAACAGTGATGTTTGGACACCCCCACCCCTGTGCTTCTGGCCATGGCTCCCTGACTGACGGAGGAAGCGAGCACCATCTGCCCCGGTGCCCAGTCCCAGGGAGGATGCAGCCATGGGGAAGAACGTTTGCCTTGAGCTCCCCGAATGCTGCTCGCATCCCTGCGCCCTGCCTTCTGCCGTCCTCTGGGACAGGGAGCCTGAGCAGCTGCTGCCTGTCAGAGACCGAGGCTCCCGGCCGTGCTTGGCCAATAGCCCACCTTGTAACTCCTGGTGGCCGGAGTCGTTTTTCCTCTCCTACTGATGATTATCAAGCAGTGGGGGACCGCTTGTCAGTGAGCATCCCGTTTTGGGGAATACATGTTCCTGAGAGAGAGTCGCCGCGTGCGAGCAGGGCTGGGCTTCCTGGCTCAGCAGCTCTGAGAGGGGCGCACGAGCACAGCGGTGCTTATGCAACGGCTGGTCCACGGGGACAGAGGGGCCCCGGCAGATGCCATCACTCTAGACCTCTGCCTTTTCGATTGGAAGTTTACAGCTGAATTTTTTGGTCTCATAAAGCATATGAAAAGCTATTTTTTTCTGCTCCATTTAATTTTTTTTTGGTCACAAATCTGCTTAAATCACACAAACGATGCAAATTCATTTTCAGTGACACAGACTCAGATCTCAACCATCCTCCTCTCTCCTTTTGGATTTATATAGAAAGGTCTTGGGGGTGGTCAGAACAGAGCAGTGTGGGGGTCCTGGTAATTCTCCAAGAAGACGGAGAGGACTCCAACGGAAGGCTTACAAGAATGAAAAGCATTCCTCTCTCTTCGTTAAAGCCCTGGGGCATGAGAGCCACATCCCACTCCCAAAACTTCCCGTGAACTGCATTCTCACTGTGATGTGCGTGAGGGCAGCCCGTGGTGGTGGGGTGTAGAGAGTGGCCCAAAGCAGAAAAAGAGGGAAAGAAACAGGCTGAGGGGGAAAAGAGAAAATTAACATTATTTTAGTTTGATTCCATTGTGGTCAGAGAACATAATCTGTGTGGTTTTAGTTATTTTAAGTTTGTTGAGGTTTGTTTTATGGCCCTCTCTCTTGGTATACATTCTGTGGACACCCGAAGAGAATGTGTATTATGTTGTGGGTGGGTGGAGTGTTCTATAACGTTGATTAGACCTAATTGGTTGATAGTATTGCTGGGTTCCTCTATCACTGCTAATTTTTCTCTCCAGTTGTTCTAGCAATTGTTGAGAGAGGAGTGCCGAGGCTTTCAACTATTTTGGTGGGTTTGTGTATTTCTCCTCTTAATTCTATCAGCTTTTGCTTTATATATTTTGCACCACGGTTGTTTGGTGCATACGTATTTAAGATTGCTATGTATTCTTGGTTGGTTGATCTACCATTATGCACTGTTTCTCTCCACTCCTGGTGTGTGTTTTTTTGCTCTAATTCCTACTCTATATAATATAGCCTCATCTGCTTTCTTGATTACCGTTTATGTGGTATATCTTTTTCTATTCTTTTACTTTCAACCTACTTATACAATTACAGAAAATATAGTCTACTGTATTTACCATTATATTTACTCTTTTCATGTCCTTCCTTCCTTTACAGTGCTCCAAAAATCCGTCCCTTATTATTTTCCATTTGTTTAATAACTTTCTTTCACCATGCTCTTGGTGTAGGTCTGCTTTTGACAAGTTCTCTTTGTTTTATTTCATCTGACAATGACTGATTTCCCCCTAAGTTATGAAGGACATTTTTTGCTGGTATAGAAGTCTAGATTGATAGTTTTTTGTTTCAGTAATTGAAATATACTGTGCTACTTCCATTCTGGCCTCCATGGTTTCTGATGAGAAATCCACTGTCATTTGAATGATTTTTCCCCTGTTAGTAATGTGTCATTTCTCTGGATGTTTTCAAGATTTTTTCTAGTTTTCAGAAGTTTTATTGTGATGTATCTTTGTGTGGATTTCTTTAGATTTATCCTGTATGGGATTTACCCAGCTTCTTGAATCTGTAGATTAATTTAATTTTTTTTTTGGAAGTTTTCAGCTATTATTGTTTTGAGTACATTTTCAATGTCACCCTCTTTCTCCTTTCCTCCTGGTACTCTATGACACAATGTTAGATCTTTTCTTAGAGCCTCATGTGTTCCTAAGACTGTGCTTTAGTTTATTTTCTATTGTTCGATTTAATAATTTCTATTATTCTATCTTCAAGTTCACTAATTCTTTCCTCTGTCTGTCCACTCTGCTACTGAGCCCACTCATTAAGTTTTATATTTCAGTTATTATTATTTTTAGTTCTAAAATTTCCAACTGGACCTTCTCTACACCTCCTAAATTTTTTTGCTGAAGCTTACTGTTTCTTTGCTGAGACTTTTTAAAAATTTGTTCCAATATGTTTGTAATTGCTTGTTGATGCATTTTTATGACGGCTGCTTTAAAATCTTTGGATAATTCTAGACTGTGTCATGTCTGTGTCTGTGTTTGTCTTTTCTTATTTGGTTTGATAGCTTTCAGATTCTTGCTGTGGAAAGTGAATTTTTTATTGAAACTTGACATTTTGGGTGTTATTTTTTAAGACTCTGAATCTTATTTAAGTCTCATGTTACAGCAGGCCTCCTCTGATACCACTCTGGTGGGTGAGTGGGGTTTCCACCTCATTACTGCCTAGTGTAATATCAGTCTCCATCGACATCAGGGTGGGCAAAGATCCTTCTTACTGCTGGGTGGGAATGAGAGTTCAAGCTTTCCACTGGGTCTCTAGTGATATGACCCTGGCTGGAACAAGAGGGGCACCTCATTAATGCTTCCACAGTGGTCTCCACTACACTTTGGGGAAGTCATTGCTGGCCTGACTCTACACTAGGATTCTTCTAATACTACCCCAGGGGAGATGGAGAGGACTGTCCAATTACCACTAAATCTGGAGAAAAGCCCAGGCTCCCCATGTGGTCTCGGGGGAGCTCATTACCCCTCAGCAAGGATGAAAATCTGGGCTTCCCACTCTGTCTTCTCTGATATACACTGGCAGGAAGTTTGGGGTGCTCTATTACATTCCAACATGGTTGGAGTCTATGCTCCCCACATCTCCTCTACTCCAAGGGTGGGGTTGCAGTATTTTTTCTGTGGTATTTTGCTGGAGTAGAATGGTTATTATCAACAAGATTTGTATCTTCCTAGGCTGCCTCTTTCCAAGTATTTTGGCTAGAGAAGGCAGACTATTCTTGGGGAATTTTTTTCTGACCCATTGACATTTCCAAGTTGCCAGCTTCTCTAGTATCTACTCTGGAATAAAAGAAAAAAAAACAGGAAACTCACTACCGTGTTGTTCCTCAGCCCCAAGGTCTCTGGCTGGTTTACTTTCTCTCCACTTTTCATGTTTGTTTTCTATACAATGGCCAGGGGCATTTAGTTGTACTTAGTGGAAGGAATAGGGGAAAGTTCATCTATTCCATCTTCTCAGAAGCTGAAATAGGAAATAAATCATAAATATAGACAAGAAGGGACAGAGGAACAACAACAAAAAATGAGATTGGAGTGGTGTTTTCTTGCTTTCTTTTCTTCTCTGAGATCTGTGCTGCTGGAAATCAGTTGTGAGGTACCAAATGAAGGGCTGACTTTCTCTCCTTTCCCTCCTCCACCCAAACAGAAGCTCAGGCTTCAAATACATGGCAAGAAGCACAAGAAAATGATATGATTTATATCAATAAGTGTTCCTCATTCTCCAGCCCAGTAAATGTCACATTTGGTTATGAAATTGAATTTTGCAAAGTAATATATTTTAAATATTCTTTCGGCTTAGTATCTGTTATAACTATTGACACAGATGACAGGTTGAAGAATCACATGTCCTGTTCCCTACACCATCTCTGGCATGCATAAGAAACAGGCTGACTTCCTGGGTGATTGCAATAATAATTGGGGCTCTCAGATGCCCTTTTGGCTCCCCTTTGACCCGGTTCAGTAGGGATGGTGTTCTGTTTCAAGGACAAGCATTCACACCACTTCCCTGGATGCTGACAGTACTCAAGAGTGGCCTAGTTTGGGACAGAATTGCTATTGTGCTCCACTGGGTTCCCGTCTGATTGGGGAATTTCCACATGGGTTATCCAATATTGAACAGCTTATTCTTAAACTTTAGTATTCCATTAATCTCCTGTCAAAAAAAACACACAAAAACTTGATCATGGCCCTCCTAAGGCTGTGCATTATCATAGCCTCACAAGGCTGAGCCATGAATGAATGAAAAAATGAATGAATTCCTTGCTCTTCACTACAACCCAGTCAGTTCTTGAGGAAGAACATGACAAATTGTCCCCCACAGCCCTCATGGAGGAAGCTGGCTCCAATAAAAACTATAGGCACAAAGTAAAAGGCACAGAAGTCTTAGGAAGTGAGCAATTGATTTCTCTGGGTAAGCAAGAGCCTGCCACAATGCCTTTGCACTGGGCTCCCTAATACAACGTTGCATCATTAGGCAAAGCATAAGGCATTCTAGTGAGCATATCAATCTCCCCACCTACCTGAGTGATTCCTTAAAACAAGGCCAACGTGCTAGGTCAGGTGATTTTTTTCCTACACATCCCTTATATGTCAAAGTAACTAACCAGTTACTAATAACTAACCAGTGTGTCCTTATCATCAATCACACTTCATCTCCACCACTCCCCCCACCACCTGCCTCTGACTGAGTAAAGAAACAACTCCATATAAACAAAACCAAAAGGAATCAGGATTTTTTTTTTCCTTGAACTATGACCACATCCCTAAAACAATTTTACAGATCATTTTATTGCACAGCTTTCTGGAGCAGAAATCCTTTTGAACCTTCTGCACAAATGGTCAGTCAGCGTCCCAGGTCAGAAAACTCATGACTGCTCCAGGAATCCCTATTCATTCTATTCTTTCTTCAGTTTTGTTTGGGGATCTTGTTTTTTCTTGTTTGGAAACAAAGAGATTGATCTTTCTTTAGTTTTCTAATTGTTCCTGAAGTTATCATAACTATTGCCTTTGGCTTGCTCTGTTACTTTGGAAATCATGGTTCCAAGAATGATATGTCCTATGACGGAAGTATGCACAGATGCTGGGGTTCAAAGAGAATGGTCACTAGGAAAGGGATAGTCAGGGACAATGTCAACCATGGTTGAGAAGCCAGGAGCAATGGGAAATGAGCCTGGGGAGGGAGGGAGAAGCCAGGTCTTGATGAGAAGGGTCCTGACTTGCTATGGAATGGGGCAGGGCTAGGAGTACAGAGCAGCCATTGGAGGACTCAATGTACCCAGAACTTGGATCATGAGCAAACTAGAAAAGTGAAGGGAAAAGAAAGGAAACAATATGTCACCTGCTGTCATTCTTCTGTGAACAGAGGAGGGTTAGCAAAGCTTGTGCCTCACATGAAGGTAGGTGGGAGAGGCATTGGAAGGTTTAGGATTCCTGGAAGATAGCCCTGGAGGCAAGACAAGAGCCTCAGAAAACTGCTGGCCCAAGAGAGAAGCAATAGATTGAGTGAAGTGAGACCAAGAGGAGAGTCTCTGCTGCCTCCAGGATTCAGCACTTTGCAGTGGAGTCCCGGGGAGTGCAGGACAAACCTAATGCTGATGCCTCCTGAGAAAAGGTCCGCTGGTGGTGCTGGCAGCAAGAGTGAGTGTTTCAGTTGCCCAAGTATCCTCAGGACCTCCCTGCAATCTAGCTAGTATTTTATTTAAAGGAAACTTCTTGATGTAACTTTGGTGATCCTGCTTGTCCAATATTTTATAATATTTCCAGGATCTAGGAAAGGAGGAATGAGTCGCTCATCAGTGTTCCAAGAAACCAGCTACCTGGGCATTCAGGACACTTGCCTGGATGTTGATGCAAGAGTCTAGAGTGTGGCCATGGGGCATCAAGCAGGACAGGCGGATTGCAGAGGGGTTCTGAGAAATCCTGGCTGCTGTGTGGTCCAGCAGCTTTCTCTTAGCCCCGCAACCCATTCCTCTTGGCAGGAGAAATTCATGTGCTCAACATGCTTCCAAGAAAGTACCCAGGGTGGTGCTCCAAACCCCTTCCTCCCACCTAAGACTCCCTGTGAGGTGCAGGTGAATTGATGTGAGGTCAGTACAAGCACAACCTTGAGTCGTGTTTATTTCTTTTTGTAAGACATCCTCATACCTCAGTGTATTCCGACCCTCATTAGTCTGGTCAACACGGCCAGAGTGATGGCGTCACAGGGAACACAGAAGGGTGACCTGTGCATAAGGGATCTTAGGAAGGGTGTCTGGGTGAGGCAGGGCTCTCAGCCTTTTGTGTAGAAGGTTCTATCACCAAGAGCATCCTGCACAGCCTGCCCACTAAGAATTTTATCTTCTCCTCCCAACACTCCCCTTCAGATTTTGTTTTACCCCAAATCACAAAAACTTTCAATCACCTTAGGAGCCTCTTGCTGAGTAAATCAAGGGTAAAACTACCACTTTCTGATGAACAAGTTCTTATTTCTTCATACTGCTGTGTTCCTTGGCTTCCAGAAGACAGCGTGCTCTCTGGGTTTCCCCACGGTGCTCACACAGCTTCAGGCCTTGGCCGCCTTCCTCCTCACACAGCTTAAAACACCCCCAGCTCCAGCCCCAGTCTCCCTCCCAAGCTACTCAGCCTGGCTCCATGGCCCTCCACAGTTTACGCCCTAATTTTTTAAGGTGGCTCCCTGCTGCTCTTCTCACACTTGGCCTTAGTTCACCTGTCCCTGCTGATCCTCACCTGGAACATTCTGCCTCGCTCCTCTCCTTCCCCAGCATTCTTTTTACTTGCTTGGCATGGTGAGGCTCTTCCTCTGTGAAGCTACTCGGGTTCTGTGAGTTAGAACTTTCATGAGTTTGACACCCCACGTTTCTCCTTACCAGCTGTGAGATCCGGGGAAATTTGCTCACCTCTCTAGGCCTCAACTTCTCCACCTGCAAAGTGGGAATGACAGCACCAATTTCACAGGGACCTTGTGAGAATTAAATGATATAGTCTAGTAACACACTTATAGTGCTACAATCAATGGGAAATTAATGTTAGGGAATACTACTTTGAACTTTTTTTTCGTGAGACAAAAAGCTAATTGTGGTTCTTCAGTCCTCTGGTCTGTGTTTTCCAGTAGCAACCCAAGGAAATACACATGGTGCCATATTATAAGGTCATTATTTCATTGGCCATCTGAGGATGTGATGCTTTCCTTTTAAATAAGTCCTTGGGTGACCTGCTATGGCACTATGTCAGGAGAGAGGGAGTGGGCCACAGCTGGCACATTTGCAGAGAACCCTAAAAACAAGATGGGAGATTTGAGGGCCCGGTTTTAACCTGGAGGTGAACTGCAAATGAGGGTAACCAGTCATAAAATACCATTATTGCTCCTCACTTTATAGAAATGTTTCTTTAAATGGATATAACTTGAAAAAAATCACAGTTTTCTGATGAATATAAGCACACATTTTAGAGAGATAAAAATATCCAAGATGCAAATATGACTGGTTTGAAATCTATCAACTATGCTGACTTTCCCCTCTATCCTTAGGAGCCTGCTGCTGGGGAGCGAAAGCAAGGCACGGGCACTGCCCAGCGTGCAGGCCCCACTCAGGTCCACGTCCCCTGCCCTGCGTGTGTGAGGGAGCCCTGCCCACAGGAAAGCGCCCCTTCCACTCTCCAGAAGCTTTGGTTCAGGAGTCTCTCTCCTTCTCTCTCTTCTCTCTCTCTCACACACACACAGTATTAGTCTTAGCTTTGAGCTCCAGTCCGACTCTGCTATAATTGCCCTCATTAAGAACCTCTGCATCATTTCACACAGTCAGAGAGAAGGATCGGGCACGGTTCCAGGAGAAGCCACACTCTCCTTAGCCCGAACAGAAGTGTGGGTGTAAATCTCTCTCTCTCACACACACACACACACACACACACCAAGAAAACTTCTGAGCTTTTATTTCCATTTCCAGGTGTGATAGAGAAAATACAGGCAGACAAAATGAAAATTAAATACCCACTGAGGGTCAATACCCTTCCTGAGGTGTTTGATATGGTTTTAACAAGACACTTAGGATCCTTTTTTCAACATCTGTGGGCATGTTTTGCTCAAACATGTCATCATGATTCCCCCAAACTTCAAATGTTTGTTTTTCACAAACATTTAATGTTGTCACACATAAACAACACAATTCTAAGTGGACTGTCTCCTAGAGCAAAAGGACCCAGCTCTTCCCAGAGGCTTGTCCAGGTTCTGGAGGGTCGTGTTCTGATGGAGGATGTTGGAAATGAGCATGTGGCGTGCGTGGTCACCAGCTGTTGACACTCATGAGTAGTCCCCTGGGGGCCAGGCAGCCTTCAATGGCAGAGACTTGTCTACCATGCACTGCCTCCCGGCCATGATGGTTGTGCTGGTGGGAGCCTCCGATGAGGTTACTGGGAGGCAAGACTTGGCTTCTCCAAAGGTCCTGGAATCCCTCATCCTCATAATAAATTATGCAATGTGATACAAGGCCACATTTGAGCATGAACGTTTTTAGAAATAAAATTCGGAAAGATGGCCAGGAAGAGTAGGGGGAAACTGGAGATTTGTGGTGTCCAGTGGAGATCTTAGGCTGTGTTTGGGGAGCGCAGGAGGAAATGAAAACTGAGGAGTCTGGTCTAGGCAGAGGAAGCAGGGATTGCCAAGGCAGGAAGGTAGCTCTAAAGGAGCGTGAGTGCAGAAGACAGAAACACCCAGGCAGCGGCCCTGGCTAAAAGACAAGGATTGCATCCTTATACGCTAGAGGACTGAGCGATCCCGAGCAGGGGTGCCTGCGTCATATTTGCATTTTAGATAGATCTTTGGGGTTGTCTCTAGAGAATCCCTCGGTGTTGCAGGTGATACTGGAGGCAAGTGGAAGCAACATTCACAGTCCCTTTAACATACAGCAGCTAAGGAAGATCAGCTTTAATATGTAAAATATCCTGGAAAGAGGAGATGGGGTTTCCACATTTCTGGCTTAGGCACAAGGTGGGTGGTGATCCTATTCACCAAAGACAGGGAATAAAAAAAGAGGCCTGGGTAGGAAGGTGGGGTGCAGGACGAGGGGGCTGGTGGAAAGTGCTGGAGAATAGAGAGGAAAGGAGCTTTGCCCATGTTGGTTGGAACATCCACTGAGCATCCGGGTGGGGCTGTTCAGTAGGGAGACAGAGTTCAATGGCAGGTCGGAGCTGGATAAATGAATGTGGGGTCATCAGCCATTTGTGGAAAGCAGGGATTTTGTTGAGGATGAGACCATTTAAACGAAGGACGTGGAGAAGGCAAACACAGCACCGGGTTGTTGTGCAAGGAATCGTGTCTCAATATGTCTACGTGTGGTGGACCTTGAGGTTTCTAGGGCAGTAGAGGTTGTTGATAAGGGGAGACCAGCCTGATGTAAATTCTTTTCTTGGCATGAACATCAGTTTTGCCAACTGCATCACCCATGGGGTTGGACTTGACAGTCTCTAAAAGAATCTCTTCCACGTTTAATATGCTACAATTCTAAATCTCTTCCCAGTGTTGTGAATCCAGCCAGTTTGCTTTGGACGAAACTGTTGGAGGAGAATCTGCTTGGGATTGAGAATGAAATGTCAGTGCCTCATGGGGACACGTGCCAGGCAATTGCAAGCCTCAACTTCCCGATAATGAGGGAAGGACATACGGAGTTTAAAGACACCCCATGGAATGACTAAACTACTCACCCAGAAACATATGTCATGATTTCCACCACAAGTTATGATATAGATGAGTCAAACTGAGAGCAAAATTTCGGCTTTTTAAGGGCCCCTGCCCCATCGATGTCAGTGGTTTCTGTTTAACTGCAGGGAAGAGAAAATGCTGATACGAGTGGTATCTGGTTCCAGGACTGGGCTATCCAACACACCTGAATAAAAACAGCTGCGACGACCACCCACAGGAAGGCTGGGGTGCAAAGATGGCAGGGTCCTAGGTCACCAGAGGTAAAGTGGTAAAGAGGACAGGCAGACTTGACGGGGCTTTGTAAGGATGTAATGCCTGGGATCTTGGTTTGGGGAGTCTCACTACTGGGGCCATGGAGGAGGGCCAAGTTGAGGGGGTCACTGACCCAGAGTGAGGACTGCTGGGCACAGAGCCAGAGAATGAAGGAAAGCAAGTCACAGAGCAAGGTGCAGGAGAGATGGAACCACAGCAGAGCGGGGAGGGGACATGGAGAATCCATGACAGAGCAGGCAGAGACAGGACGGAGTTCCAAGGGTCAAGGCTGAAGTCCACTGAGTTCTCACCATGAAGTTGCTTCTATGCATGAATTGTCGTGAACCACTAGGGTCAACCTGCCTTTGAAGAAGCCTGTATGTGCCTCTGTGAACCTGCTGCAACAGACTCCTTGCTGCTTGCCTTGTTTGTCTCTGCTGCAGGACACTCTTAGCCTCCCCAATAGCTGGGCTGTTTCTCTGCATCTCAGTATAAACCACGTGGCAGGCTAAATATCATGGTTAAATGCCACCGCAGGTAGGGTGGTAGATCGTGGTTCCTTAGCTCCTTCTGTTCCCAATGATTAATTTAAGTAAGAGGCGGTGCCCTGATTTCACTGCTACAAATACAGGGCTTGTGAAAATCAAGCATCAACTTGTGATGTACAAAGTTGTTTGTTGACGCTCAAAGCAGACCTTTTAGCTTGGGAATAGTAACACTAACAGTGAATAATGGTTTTGTTAACTGTACTCCCATACCCGAGCCTTGACACATCAACTCAGGTGCTAGCCAAGCAGCTGTGAGGCTCTCAACACTGTGCTATGCCATGGGGACAGAAAGCGGCCACCTTTGGCTTCTCAGAACTCACACTATTGATGGCAGAGGGGCTGGAGCACTAGGCCAGGAAGCCAAGAGTCAGGGACGTACGAATTACCTGGGATCGAATGCCTGGTTGTCCATAAAAAAGAGTCAGAGAAAGAAAAATGATGATAAAATAACCATATACCACTTTTTGACTATCACCTTGTAAAGACTGAGAGGGGACATGTGCTCATGCCATTGGCAAGTGACAAGAATGTAAGGCAACAAACACTATCGGATCTGAACCTTGTGGGGACAGTTGTCTAGATTCTTAATAGTCATACTTTTTGACCAAATCTCACCTAGCTCTAAGATTTATTATCCTTCGTAGTTCAAAGGCCAGGTGCACTAAGATGTGAGCTCAAGGATGCTCATCACAATGTTTTGTAAAACAGTGAAAGTTATAAGCAAATAAACTGGAATCTGGTTAAGGAAATTGTGGTGTAATCCATGACCAATGCTTCACAGTCATTCAAAAAGTGATGATGTAGTCTAACATTATTGACATGGAAATCTGTATGATAGGGTGTTAAGTGAAAGAGCAACTTACAGTGTTGTAGGTAGGGTATAGGTGTTTATAGTTATAGAAATGGGATCATATTTCCCTCTCTGTAAATATTCACAGGTACAGAAATGGAAACAGAAAGATGCTCACCAAAATAAAATAGTGGTTTCCTCTGCAGGTGGTATCATGAGAGGACTTTCTTTTCTGATTTATAATTTTTCAATTTTGTCTCAGTTTTTAAATAATGGGCATGAATTCGTTTCATAACCAGGAAAAGAATAAAGCTTCAAAGAAGCAAAATAATAGCAGCCAATATTTAGTTAGTATCCATGTCAGGAACCCAAGGAAATGAAAGAAACATGAAGACATTGAAGGGAACTTTTCAGTAGAGATGAACCATTGTTCTTAATATCTCCAAAGTAACATTTTCATCAGGACAGATTCCGCTTCTGTAAGCATCCTTGGCCCTCAAACTCAGTGGTGGGTTGTCACCTGTATCCCAGGTGAAACAAAATGCTTTCAGCCCAAAATAGATAAGGTTATTAACCCATCCAAAGCAATGACTTTTAAAAGATTTCAGGAACTCAAAAAGGTAAGACGAAGAAAAATGTATCAAATCTACTTAGCTTTTAGGGGGAAAAAAGAAACCAAATGACTACAGAAATACTAGCTCCAAAAATACCAGAAAAGCTTCCACAGGAGAAAATAGAGAGCAAAGAATTGGCATACGACTGTCAGAGCTTGAGTGTCAAAGAGGTACGGGAAGCCGGCCCTGCGTCACCAATTATACACCCAACATCACAGTGACAGCCGCGATTTCCAACAGCAGTGGCAAGCCATTTGATGTCCTAAAAAAAAATCTCTTTTCTGTGACTAGCTGATCATATAACTATAACGTGAGATTTTTTTCATTCCTTTCCTCATTGGTGACCAAATTTTAACAAAGGAAAAAGAAGGGAGAGGGCTGTGACAGACCCATTGTGTTCATTCTGATCTAAGACGTGCTTCATACACCATTGTCTTTTCTTCTCACCTCCAGGAAAAGCACAAAGAAGAACCTGCAACAATGGCCAAGCTGACAGAATCCATGAGTGAGTAACCTGACATTTATTCTTGACTCTTGGTTTTGAACGGAAAACCGCAAACTCTTGCGCAAACCACATCCCCTCGTGGTGATCTGATTTGTCTTTCACTGTTGTGATGGCCAAGGTCTGTTTGACACGCATCGCCCTGTGCTGATGGTACATTATGCGTGATTCAGAAACCCATCTTGTATGGGGTCAAATTCTGTGCCGAAATGGGTTTCTGAATGTATGGAGCTGAAGAGCCAAAATGGATTTCATTTGCAGCAATGCGCTGGGAATGGAGACCCACGGCTATTTAAACCTGACCTTTGGCAGGTTTAGACCAAGCCAGCTGAAGTTTTATGGGCTGATACTGCATTGGCTGGATAATCTAAGGAGAGGAGAGGATGGTTTATGACCATTAAACCTTTCAGGTGTTGTTCAGAAATTTCAAACAGAGCTATTAAAAAATGGAGTGCTTCAGGTGTAAGTAGCTTATCAGTGGTATAACGCTCTAAGCTCTTACACTAAATAAACAGAATACATATTTTTAAGAAGAAAGAATAATTAAAATGAATCCTCCCATAAAATGAGATATGCAGTTCTGTATGTTGAAATTAGAATATTAACCACCATGTGGATGTGAAACAAACAGGCAATGCAAGCTGGTTCTCTCGCTCTCGCACGGCCCCGGGTGTCCTCTCCCTCCGTCACCCCGCCGCTCACACTCGCCGGGCTGGCTCCGTCTTCCTGACCCTGACTGAAGCAGTCTCCTCTCTGCCCGTTCGCTCCTGGGGCACGGTTCACAGGGTGAGGGCAGGGAGGCACCAGAGTGGGTGCCAAGGGGGCCAGCTTGCGGAGCCCCAGAATGCAGGTCTATGCAGAAGACCATATCTGACCTTGGGGCCCCACACAGTGTATCAGATGAGCGTCCTTTGATCCAAAGCAGAAGAGAGCAGCAGGGGCTTCCCTGGCTGCGCGCCTCTGAAGAGCAGTTATTTTTTCCTCTGTGAGGCATGTGCTTGTCCTCACTGGAAAATGTCTTTCAAGTTCAAGGAGACTCGCTCCCTGGCTGAGATGATGAGTGTGTTCAGTTGGAATCGGAGGTCCTAGCTCTGAGGTCCGAGGCCCTGAGCCGGACTATAATCCTCATGCAGCTCAGTGGCCTGAGCCGCATCTCCGTGGAAGTGAACATCCCCCCTTCTCCCCCTCCAGGTCCCTCAAGGTGGGAACTTTCGCGCTTCTGTCATCTCCACCTGCTGTCCCCTGCACTCACTGCCGAGGCCCTTGACCCCAAGGCCCAGCTCCAAAAGAACTCAACCTCCTCCCCTGCCGTCTCCCAGACTAACATGTAGTTTAAGGCATTTTACTGGTTGACACACACAACAATGTTCAGAACGGCAAAATAAGTGAGTGAGTCTCGGCTTAGGGTGCCCGACATTTGTACATGTTATTACTGGTCTTCAAGCCAGCGGGTGCTCAGGTGGCACCCAGGACTGTGGAGGGGCCACGGCTCCCTCTCAAGACCCAAGTGCGGAGCCGGGCCTTCACGCTGGGGGCCCAGTCCCGTAGGGAACGTGAGACACGCCCAACGCCACTTGCCTTTGCTCCAACCCAAAGTCAAAAAGTAAACACATACATTTTTAAACTCTCTTGCCTCCCACTTCCTCCACTCGCCTTCCCTGCCTCCCTCCAACTGCCACCCCGCTCACTGTCCTTTCCCTCCCTCCTCCCACGAGCTGCCACCTGGCTCGGAGAGCCTGCTCCACCCTCCCACCACCTGCCACCCTTCTCATGATCTGTCCCCTCCCTCCTCCCACTGCTCAGTTCCTCCCCTCCCTACACCAGCCGCCAGGCCCTCTTCTCCATGCCCCTGGAAACAACAGGTTTCATGGAGGAAGACAGAGGGAGCAAGAGGATGTGTCCACAGGGCTAGGGAATGCTGGGGGGCTGGCACTTAGGGGCTCAAGCTTTGTTCGGTGCCCTCAGGTTGCAGAGAGAAGGGTCCCCTGCCCAGAGGGGTGGCAGTGAGAAAGGCCAGGGTGTAGGGGACAGATGCGACCTGGGCAAGCAAGCGTGGCCAGCCCAGAGCAGGAGAACGTGTCCGTGTCCACGTGCGTGCTTAGGAAGCGCTGTGCCTAAGATAACACACTGGGGATGTGAGCGAGCAGATGGTGGGAGGGAGAGCAGAGAACACTGGCTTCTGGGGCTCCAGCTCCCCGAGCGCAGCCACAGGGCTGGAGGGGGCTCTCCCACGCCCAGCGCCCAGGCGTGCTCTCAGGCCTGGACTGAACCCCTGGACAGGAATTTGCTTTTTACCTGGTGCAGCGCTCTTTGCCTCATTTATATTCCCAGTGAAAGGGAACAGATCCCTCCAGGGAATCAGCGTCAATGATCTGTCACCCACTTGTTCCCTGGCGCAGGGCGGCTGTGCCCTCCCCTCCCAGCCCTGCTCTTCCTCCTGGTGACAGGTGTGTGAGCTGTGGCAGCCGCTCCCTGGGCCTCCCTGAATTTAGGGAGGGGAGGCATGCGAGGGAGGCACCTGGCCCCTGTCACTGGAAGATTAAAATTGGGCAAAGGTGGGTGTCACCTGATGGGAGAAAGTTCGCGTCCCCGACTTCCCCAAGCCTTGGCTTTACTCAGAGGAGTGAGCTGAGCGAGGGGGCACGTTCAGCAGGAAAAACAGCGCCGCCCACGTTTCTTGTGTGCTTTGCTGCTTTGATTTAATCTCCCTCACAAGATATTAAATTTCAGGCTCAAAGGCGTTCAAGGGGGAGGCATCTTGGTGTTTAAATATTGACTCAGAGAATCGCTGCAGCCCACATCTGCATTCAGAAAGGTTTCTACACAATTAGCAAAACCCCCCTGGCGCGCGTGGCGAGGGCAGTCTCACCTGCCAGTCAGAGCGACGCTTCGGGGCTCAGAGCTGGCTGGGAGCCCCCTTCCGACGACTTAACCCTGTTTTCTGAGTCTCTGCATCTAAGCACAGCTCCCTGGCAGCGTTTTCATAGCACATAAAGCTGATGCATATGCATCTACACGCTAACAAGTGTGTTTATGTACATAAATATGCGTAAATAATTGCATTAAATATGGATATACACGCATAAGCTAATAGGTACATTGAAAGCTAACGTGTATATTGAATATGTATATTCATGTATTGAAAGCTAATATATAATGGATGAGAGCCAGAAATAGAAGACCTTGCAAAGTGAGAGGCAACAGGCTTTTATCTGAGATCAAAGAATAGCTGTTTGGGAGGCACTGAGTCAGGCAGAAGCCCAAACAGTGTTCTGATCAGGAGACCGAAGGGATGGGTATTTGTGAGAAAGGAAAGGGGACAATGACATCCACAGAAGGAGGGCATTTCTGTGGATGCATATAACAACGCGGTGATGCTAATTCTAAAGAATGTTTTTAATTTTCAGTTCGGTAGGCATCATATCTGCCCCCTTGCTGTCCTTGCAAACACCCCTTTGGGCCACAGGTTGCTTGGGCCCAGTGCCAAGGTCAGTTTGCCCTGTTCTAACATTCCGAGGTTTGAGGTATAAGACATGCAAGGTAGTTTCCCTGAGGTGGCAGCTCCAGTTCTGTTTTAAAGGGGCTCCGTTTCCTTTTTTTTTTTGGGGGGGGGGCATGCAAAAACATACCTCTCAGTGCTAACTTAGGAGTTTCTTTGGACACATAGTCCCCCAGAAAAAACAGTAACCAGTCATCATTTAGAGGCTATGGAGCCAAGGGCTGTGTGGGCTTCCAGAAACCAGAGCTCCAGGTGGTGGGAGCTGGTCCAGGGAGGCTGGTTGCTGAGTGGTGCTGGAAGGACAGAATTGGACACCTGAGCACCCCACTTTCTCCACAAGGAGTGGAGTGACTGCCCTAAAGAGCGGACACATTCTTCATTGTGAAATGGCGTCTGCGGGCCACTCCCAAGAAGGTCTGAAAAGACCTATACGAGGGACTTGTTTTGCCATCCTTCATGGTCCTCAGATTGTCCTTACAACCGCCTCTCCAAGGGCAAACAGGGCGACTGGTGCACCCAGTGGTTATTGTTTTACTTTTTATTTATAGTTTCATTTGTTGTTGTTCTGGAGTTTGGGGCAGCAAATAGGGAAATATTCCAAATCTCTTTAGATCTGATTGACCATCTTGCCTGGAAAGCTCTAGGAAAATATGATGTAGGATCAGATCATTTGAGAAACAAAGGTCCAGTTGGTCCAGTGAGGGTGAGATGGAATAAACTGGGTAACTGGTCAAAGATCCAGACAGTTACAATGATACTGGAGGAGCTGTCGTAGCAAAGGGGGGGTGCAGGAACGTACCTGTGGGAAACACCTGTGGCCTCAACAGTTTTTAGCTTGTGAATATCTGTTTTACCCCATGTGTCAGTATTTGTAAGTTTCTAACAAACCTTCAAAGTCTAATATCTAACAGTTTATACCTTTTACCATAAGAGTTCGTAACTATTTGCTCCCTCTCAAAACTGCAAAAATATTTAATATATATTGTCAAGAGCTTTTGTACCCATCCTCTAATGAGAAAAGCTAGAAGAGAGCAAGGGAAAGGTTTTTAAAAAATCAGACTATTCCTCTTAAAACCACCAGCATTTCTCAGTGGGTTGAAAGATACACTGTGAGCAAAGAACAAGAGAAAACACATGCTGAGCACACAGAGGCCTAGAGGCAGCTGGGTCTTATTGTGATGGAGAAATGATCGTTTATAAATGGACTGTGCAGGTTACTATAGAGACCTGCATTAAACGGCAGGATGACGTGTGGCGAACCCACCAAAAGCTGCTTGGCCATCCAAACCTGCGCTCGAAGCTCTCACAGGGTGGAAACATGGAATTGTGTCATCACGTGGGTGTCGCTAGTAGTTAGGAGTCCCGAGGATGGGCCGTGGCGCTCTAAACTGGTCTGTGCTGTTCAGTAGCCTCATCAGAGCCCCCACCTTGCGCATGATGTGCTCCACTCTGCAGAGGCCCGAGGGACCCCAAGGCTGGTTTCCATGGAGATGGTTAGCAGCTTTGCTGGTGTTGCCTACAGAAGGGAGGGAAGCTCACACACACACACACACTCACACGCATGCACACTTCTCAGACAAATTGGTTGTAACTGCGATATATGTAAATATATGTATTTAATCTTAACAAGTCTATGAAGTTGGTGGTCATAGATGTTTGGATGAGGAAGCTGAGGCACAGAGAGGTGAAATAACTTGCCCAAAGCTACACAGCTAGAGCATGAGGTGAGGGGAATGAGGTTTGAACTCACGCATGCAGGCCCCGGAGCAGTCAGGATCAAGGACCTGAAAGGATGACAGAGGAACGCAGCAGGAAAAGAGCAGCCTGCAGGCGCAGGTGAGGCCACAGCCAGGGCCAGACCAAGTGGGTCTCGGGTTCAGCTTAGTTGTGCGGGTTAGACTGAGGTGATGGGGGGGTCTTGCTTCCCATGAGATCAGAGCAGCGAACCAGCCCACGTGCCTCCCCTTTGAGTCCCCTCCCCTGTTAAGACAGCCATGCCAGCAGATTTCACTGCTGGAGCCACAGAGGGGCCCCTCCCCCATCCAGCAGGGCCCAGCCACCAAGGTCTGGGCCACTACCTCACCCTCCCAGCTGTCAGCATGACTTACAACCTCAGACAGTTCACGTTTCCCACAGGAGAATGGGAGAGGCAAGAAAACACATTATGACAAATAGCAGAACCAACCTGATCCGTCAATGTGCAATTCGCTATCACAAGAGCACGTACTCAGATGGAGCAACAGCAACACACCGGTATTTACCGGAAATGTATTTATTTCACCTACGCAGAAGCATCCCGGGTCCTTGCCACAACTTCTTCCACCCCCTGCTACCGACTTCAGAGTTGAATGTCACAAATCTCAGCCCACCCTCCTGAAACACAAGGACTCTTCTCTGTCCTTAGTCCCCTCGGCATCCAGCACAGTGCCTGGCACAGAGCAAAGAGTCAGGAAAGGTGCTCCAGGGAGGGCCTGCATGGGGACCCCAGCCCCAGGTCCTCCCCGAAGACCACTGAGAATGGCATTGTGGGTGGGGAAGCCAGCTCTGCTCCAGCTTGGCTGCTGCACCTGGATTTGTCCCCTTCAGAGGCCAGCACAGCCACCACCTGTTCCTACGTTAGCTTCAAGTGAGGAAACTGGAGAGGGGGCTGGAGGTGGGCATGCAGGGAGCAGAGCCTGCGTTCACCCAGATGTGCCCCTGAACTCCCTGCCTTTGCTCCTGTCAGGGTGTCACCACCCCACCCATGCCACACACAGGGGTCCACCTGGCCTCTGTAAGACACCTGAAACACCCTGAAATAGCATATGTACTCTTGTCTTTACACGATGGGGGTTAATGCCAGGGGCTCAAAAATTTTGCCATAACCCCAGAGGGGAACAGTTCCAGGAAACGAAGATCCCTGCTCCCCAAAGTCAGGGCTCAGAGAGCTCTTCAGAGAAGTCCCTCGACTTAGTCAGAGGGGTTCTGTCTGCTCCACCAGACGCCCACCTAAGCCCTTGTCATCGCTCCCTCCCCGTTGGGCTGGGACTCAACATGATGGGAGCAGGATGGCCGCTCCCCAGCTGTGTTTGCTGACCTTCTGGGGCTTCAGTGAGGACGTACTTTGTCCTGGGCAAAGCCAAAGGGACTAGATGCCTTCCATGGAACGTCAACTTCCCGTGGCCTCCCTGGAGGACCAACTTGCCAGAGCCCTGTTCTGGAGACTAAGCCCATTAGCTGCTCTCTATGGCCTGTGGGGCTGACGAAGGCAAGATCCGTGGTCACATTGCAGGGTGCCAGCACCTCCTCACTGTCATATCCATTTCCTTAATGGCCTAGTAAGAAGACCCTTGGGGTGAATTCCCAGCTCTAATGCCAGACTGACGGGGTTGGCCAGACGCTCGGAGATCAGTAGCTCCTGACTCTGCTCACTACTCCTGGCCCCCAGAGGATCCGCAGGCTATGACTCTCGAGCTCCGCCGAAGGCAGTGACAGGGCCACAAGGATTCCTCTGACGCCAGAGTGACAAGCCCTAGTAGAATTTCATCAGAAAGTTTTGTACGGCCACAGCATTTTTATTCATAATTCAGAAGGTAATTTCACGGGTCATGTCCCTTCAGTACCTCGGCTGCTCCCATGTGTCAGACTGTTCCCTCCTCTCCACCTGGGCCACATAAATAGCCCTGCCACTTCATCGCCTCGCCGAGCTGGCAGTGTTGTCACTTATCCTTCTGGGACCTCTTTCTATTTGCAAAATGTTTTAGCAGTGTTGTCTCTTGGCCAGTTTCCCGTCTCCCTGGGGTTTCATTGCGTAATTGCCTCCCGGCCCTGCCCAGGGGCCCGCTGCTGTATTAACCAGGAACCTGCTCCCTCACAAGTCTGAGGTTGGGAGGACACTCTGGCAAGTCCCCCAGATATCACTTCCATTCCAGTGCTTGGTTGTTATGTCAGTTTCAAAGCACATTTCACTGGCAAAAAGAAAAAACACCCCACAAATATGGAGAACAAAGGACAAGCTCCTGCAAACGAGTATAAACAAGACAAACCCCCCAATAGAAAACTTGTCCAAAGATACTAAGAGGTCATTCACAAAAGAGGAAATGCAAATAAGCGAGGGCCAATAGACTTGTGAAAAGAATATCGCTATGAAAAGCAATAAAAGAAATGCCAATGAAATCACCAATACGACCTCTTCTGCCTACAAAATGGGCCAACATTCTAAAATGCGACAATGCCAGGTGTGTGAAAGTAGGGAAAACAGGTGCTTTTCACTGCCTGTTACCTGACAAGCTGATTATCATAAACCTTGGAAGCAGCTTGGCAATGTGTCTCCCACCTCTCTTGCTGTGCTCCTGCCGACACTTTATCCTGAAGCTACAATTGGACAAGCGCATAGCGAGGCAGACACAAGATTGTTCATCTCAAAGTTACTTGTAATCGGAGATTAAAGATCGCAGCAGACTGAGTGGAAGCTACACTGACACTCTCCTGGGACCAAACTGGAATTACAACTAAAATATAGCAAAACCATCCTGAATCATGAACTGAAGACGAGCTGGAGAGCACCCTCATAACCAAGGAGGAAAGGTGGAGACCACATAGAGACACAGGAAGTGCAGAGGCGTGAGAGGGCCGGCTGGGCTCCCACAGGCAGCAGCTAAGGCCTGCAGGGATGTCTCAGCCGTGGGGGGTTCCCACTGAGGACTCTGGGGCCTAAACCCCACGCAGGGCTCCCCAGCCCAGAGCACCAGACCTGAGACAAGCACCCAAATAACATCTGTCTGTGAAAAGCAGCTGGGTTTCTGTCTGCCAGGGAGAGACGACTGGAAATGCAGGCACCCTCTTAAAGAGCCAAAGCACAACGTTTCTTGTGCAGCCACTCACCTTGGGCTCCAGCAGAGGGAGGGCAGAGTCGACTGGAGCTGTGTGAGGAGAGTCTGCAGTTGTGGGCTCTGGAGATAGAGCTCAGAGGGCACCCCTCTGGATTCCTGTGCCGAATCATTCCCTCATACTGCAGAGGACATCTTTCTCAGGCAGACATTTTGCTGCTTTTGCCTGGGAGGGAAGCAATTGCCTCACCCTGCTGGAAAACCTCTCCCCCTACCCAGAGGAGGTTCGACAGCCTGAGGCTCATTAAGAGACTGATAACAACCAGCTGCCCCACCCTGTGGAGTTTCTACAGCCTGAGGCTCATTAAGAGAATCAGATTAATCAGCCTGAAGGCAGAGGCAGACCTCAGGGTGCTTTGAGTCTTTGCCTGATTTGCTTCTGGACCTGGGCCTTGGAAAAGCAGACTTTTGTGAGCCTCTTGGTCCTGTCCAACTGCACCCATACCCAGCAGAGGAGACTTCAAGCAGAGGGTTGCTGATAGCTCCAAACAGGGTACTCAGGGCCAGTCACAAACTGTGTCTGACATTGGCCTACACCAAAGACCCTCCAAAAAGACTGAGAGTCCTAACTGATCTACCTAATACAGAGAAACAAACCCAAATAGGGAGCCAAAATGGGGAGACAAAAAAACAAGCACCAAATGAAAGAGCTAAAACAAGAGAAGTATCCAGAAAAAGAGCTAAATGAAATGGAGATAAGCAATCTATCAGATATAGAGTTCAGAATACTGATTGTAAGGATGCTCAACAGCATGAAAAAAGATATGGAAACTATGAAGGAAATGAAGAATGACATAGCAGAAAAAAAGAATACATTGGAAGGAATAAACAGCAGATTAGAGGAAGCTGAGGATCAGATCAGTGAATTAGAAGACAGGGTTGAAAGAGATCCAAAAAGAAAAAACAATTTAAAAAAAAAGGAGGACAGTTTAAGGGGCTGTGGGACAACCTGAAACGTAACAATATTTGTATTATAGGAGTGGTAGAGGAGGTTGAAAGTAAGCAAGGGTTACAGAATCTGTTTGAAGAAATAACGGCAGAAAACTTCCCTAACCTGGTCAAGGAAAAAGTCACACAAGTTCAGGAGGCACAGAGGGTCCCAAGCAAAAAGAATCCAAAGAAGCCCACACCCAGACACATCATAATTAAAATGTCAAAATCTCAAGACAAAGAGAGAATCTTAAAGGCAGCAAAAGAAAAGCAATCTGTTACCTACAAAGGAGCTTCCATAAGGTTGTCAGATGACTTCTCATCAGAAACTCTACAGGCCTGAAGGGAATGGCATGAAGTATTCAAGGTAATGCAAAACAAAGACCTGAAACCAAAAATACTCTATCCAGCAGGGCTATTATTCAAAATAGATGGTGAAGTAAAGAACTTCCCAGACAAAAAAAGGCTAAAGGAGTTTATCACCACCAAACCAGCATTGCAGGAAATGTTACAGGGACTGCTATAATAAGAAGTAGAAATAGAAGCATTGCAAGAAATGTCAAAGGGACTACTGTAATAATAAGAAGAAATAGAGAAGCATAGGCATAAAGAATTAAAATGGCAATAGATAAGTATCTCTCAATAATAACCTTAAATGTAAATGGATTAAATGCTTCAATAAAAAGACATAGGGTGGCTGAATGGATAAGAAAACATGACCCAAATATATGCTGTCTACAAGAGAGCGACCTCAGAACAATAGACTGACACCAGATGAGAGTGAAGGGATAGAAAAAAATTTTACATGCAAATAGAAATGGAAATGAAAAAAAAAAAACTGGGGTAGCAATACTCATATCAGAAAAAATAGACTTCAAAATGAAGACCATAATGAGAGACAAAAAAGGGTACTGTATACTACTAAAGAGATCGATCCAACAAGAGGATATAACCCTGATAAAAATATATGTACCCAATATAGGAGCACCTAAATTTATAAAAAAACAAAACAAAAAACTTCTAGAGGACTTTAAGGGAGAGATCAGCAGCAAGACAGTCACTGTAGGGAACTTAAACATCCCACTGATTTCACTGGATAGGTCTTCCAGACAAAAATCAACAAGGAAACAGTGACACTGAATGACACCCTAGATCAGATGGATTTAATTGACATTTACAAAACATTCCACCCCAAAGCTGCAAAATATACATTCTTCTCAAGTGCATATCAGTAGATGAGTGGATAAAAAAGCTGTGGTACATTTATACCATGGAATACTATGCAGCTGTGAAAAAGAAGGATCTGTTATCCTTTGGGACAGCATGGAGGGACCTGGAGAGTATTATGCTAAATGAAGAAAGACTATAAAATATCACAAGGAAAGCTTTTAATGAGCCAGACCCAGAAGTAGTAGCACACATCCCCTCCTCGGGGTTTACCTACCTCCATGGAGCCAGGCCGGCAGCTCAGCTGTGTCTCCACAGGGAAGAGGGAAGGAGTCGGATGAAAATCCCAAATCCCAGATAGACCTAGATTTTCACTTTTTATATCTTTTCTGCATTGCTTGAATTTTCCAAATGAGCTTGCTGTTATCTTTATAGCCAGAAAAAATTACAGCAAGTTTCTGTTTTAAGAAAAATAGTATCTTCAATAAAAGAGAGAGAGCGAGCCCTGGCCAGTGTGGCTCAGTTGGTTGGAGCGTCGTCCCCTATGCCAAAGGGTGGCGGATTCCATTCCCGGTTCTATCCCCCATCAGGGCACGTACGAGAGGCAACCAATCGATGTTTCTCACATTGATGTCTCTCTCTCTCTAAAATCAATAAAAGACATATCCTCAGGCAAGGATTAAAATAAATAAATAAAGAGAAAGAGAGAGAATAACAGAAGAGAGAGAGATCAAGACAATTTGGGGAGCTAGCCCAAGAGAACCAGGGGTTCTCAGTCGCGCAGAGCCGGCGTACCGGTGTACCTGGCTTTTTATCCCAGGGGACAGGCGCCCTCTCTGTCTGAGTGCTCTCACCTTCAGCATCAGTCGACAAGAGCTTGCAGAGATCGTAGCCCCTGAAAACTCATCTTTCTGTTCTGACATCTTAGACCTCTAGGGCACAAAGTAGGGTGATACTGTTGAATCTAATTTTTAACACAAGGAAAAGTCACCTGCATTACCAAGGGATTAGCGCTGTCTGTTTAACAGTGTGCAAGGCCAGGCATAATCCCGTAAAGTGAATGATTTGTGTATTTCTGGGACGGAGTGCTGGGAAGGCTCACTAAGATTGTCATTCGAGCACTAACAATCCACCTACCGGAATAATCAGCCCATCTGAGGGCACACACAAGCTTATATCAACACTTTAAACATAATGCAATAGATGGGTTCCGCCGATTTCAGGAGATACGTCGTTAAAATGTATTCTAAGGATATCTCACTACCGGGTTGCCATTTATTATTTAATTCATAAGAGAACCCATGCATGTCACACTAATCTTATTATGTAGCAAATGTGTGACCACTTAGAATTCTACAGAGAACGACTTTTGCAAAGGGAGTGACAAATCTCCATCGAAGGCCGACAGAACCCAGGACACGGCCTCTGCGGTGGCTCCTGCGTGCCTGGCCAGTTCCCACTCACCGCCGCCTGGGGCCGGGCGGGGGCTGCCATGGAGGCAGGTATGGTTCTTGTCTAGCCCGAGGCCTCAAGGCTCTGCAGAGACATCAGGCCAGTGGACCGGCGCTGCCACATCTGCTGCTCAGCCAGAAAGGAGGCGCCAAGGCATCCGATTCTCCCAAAGGGGCGCTGGGCCTGCGGAACGAAAACATGCTGGGTCATGCGGGTATATTCTCAACCGTGACGGCTGCCATTGGACCTCCCACAACCCTTGACCTCCAGGGTCACAAATTTGTTACTTTGAGAGACTCCTTCCAGGGCTAGATGGCTGCGTTTCTGTTTACTGGTTTAATTTAATTATGGCATGTAGATCCCTGTTCATCAAGGCCCTAACAACATCAGCAGTTGCTCTAATGAAAGTAATTTTTCCAAAGATTGTAAAACATTAGTTTAACTACACTCAGTGCTCCTGGCTTCCGGCTGGGGGAGTGTAAGTCATTAGAAGTTAAAAGCTGTCCCCAAATGCACAGATATATTAGCAACTGCGAAAGAAGCCCATTCTCGTAAACATTTCCTGGGAAAATGGAGAAGGAAATGGAAAAACAATCTTTCCAAATTGTTACCAAATATTCTTTAAAGAAAGCATGCAGCAAAAAAAAACGTCTTTTATAGTCTATTAAAACTATTTCCGTTTATCACTCCCAAGATCATAAAACAGCATAACCTACAAATATTTTATAAAGCCTTTACAGAAATGTTGGCCAGCTACTTCACTTGCAAAAACTGAGTGCAAAAAAAATTCCCTGGTTGAGTTTAAAGCTTAGCTAGCCAGGCTTTATTAATTAGTGACCACCTTCATCTTGGCAGTTTATTACCCTTAAAAAGGCAAAAATATGAGGCGAAGCAGCATCTCACCGAGGTTCTGATTGGCATTTCCCTGGTAACTGATGATGCGGAGCATCTTCTCATGTGCTTATGGGCAACTTCTGCACCTTCTTTGGGGACATGACCATCCAGACCCTTGCCCACTCTCTAACTGGACGTGAAGCATCTTCGTTCACTCAGATTTTGTGCCCAGAAGTAAAATTCAAAGAGGGAGGTTTGGAAGAAAGTGAAGGGCAGGCAAGTTTTCCCCAGAAGGATCCCCACTCGCTGAGGCCTCACCGCCCCCCCCCAGGCCCCCGGCCCCCAGGAAGCCAGGGGTTCGATGGAGAAGACACAGCTCAGGGAAAGGCGAGCCCAGCACAAATGCTGTGAGGGAAACAGACGCAGGTGGAATATTGTCATTTCTTCAGGTGGACAGCAGGTGTCATCTGCCCGAACAGGGACCACTTGCTTGTCAGCGCCAGCCCAGTGGTGCTGCGACCCGCTGCAAAATCACGTGGAAAAGCAAATCCCCGGTGATGAAACACTGCGCAGCACTGTCCTAGGACAGACCAAGCCAATTAGAGGCAGGAATTATGACAAATGCTGTCATTATGATTCAGGCAGACTGACTACAACCCATGAATCTTTTGCTCGCACGTGGCCCGGCGTCCCACAGACTGACTTCTGTGCTGAATATGTCTTGTTTATTAAGCACGTTTCGAGATCATTGAAACGCTGTGTTATGGGAAGTGTGGATTTGAGGTCATAGATCCTCAGCTGGAACTGTCGCCAGAAGGAAAACGCTAAAACAGGAAATTAAGCTTCACAGGCGATTCAGCGTTGTGTGGCCACTGCGGCCAAAGGACAGGGTTGATTTTGTTGATTTTTTTTTTCTTCCCATCGCATTCCTGCTCTTCCAACTGGCCCTGGAGAGAAAACTATAATCAATGTAATTGTCAAAGGCTTGAAGCTTTACTGAGTCCCGATGCTGTGAACCGATAAAATTGCCTATTTGAAACTCACCACCTTCAAAGGTTTTCAGAATTTTTACTGAGTCTGATAGAGCTGAGAGCCTTGCTGAGACTCCTGGGTAAAACGAGTCGGGGTGAAGGGGCTGAGTGAGTGTGCAGAGAATCCTATTGGCCTTTGGGGGGAAGATCCTACTGTCTACATGCAGATTGTTGCTGCGGCGTCGAATGGGATCTGTAACTGTCACAGACCCCCCTCCCCTCCCGCCCACGTGCTCGCTTCTGCGCTCTTTCTTGCAAGGGTCTCACGGGAACCTCCGAGTGAATAATTAGACATTCTTTCCAGAGGGTTAGCTACAAAACACCCGAATTTGTGTGGTTTTAGGCCACTGGGTTTGTGATAATGTGTTACAGCAGCAACACAAATAAAGATTTACTCTCTTATAGCTCCTGTGGTGAGAAATTTAAGATGGGCTGCCCTGGCCGAGTCCCCGTGGAGGCTCCAGGAAGAACCCATTTGCTTGCCTCTTCTAGCTCCTAGAGCCGCCCCCGCTCCTTGGCTTGTGGCCCAGCCCCGTTCTTTGTCTTTAAAAACCGTCAGGGCGCACCTTCCAATCTCTCTCTCTAGGCTTCTTCATTGCATCACCTTTTCCTCTTTCTGACCACCTTGCCTCCCTTTGTAAGGATTCCTGTGATGACATTGGGCCCATCCAGGTAATCCAGGACAGTCTCCCCATCTTGAGGTTCTTCACTGAATCCCATTGGGAAAGGTCTTTTAGCCTGTAAGGTGGCATAGTCACATGTTCTGGGCGTCAGGGAATGGGCGTCTTTGGAGGGGCCATTACTCAGCCACCTGCAGACTCAGTGATGTCAGAGCCATAAACACTCGGGGTCTGTGAAAGGAACTGAGAGTACGATGCCAACTCCAGCTTTGCCACTCACAGGTGGCATCATCCTGAAAGCGATATTTCTCAACAAAACCAGATGTACTTTGATCTGGGGCAAATCACACATTCTCTGAGCATAGTCGCTGTAGCTACTATTTCATTAACCCATTTGGGGAATTTTGAAGTAATTTATTTGAAAGGAGCTTTAAGAAATAAAATGCTAAATAAATGTAGGTTGTTCGTTATCTCCTTTGTCCTGACCACAGCCCTATGAGTTAGGGTGAAGGTTTGAGGCTCCACTTCAGGGGTGGAGAGAAACATAAGAGTTAGGGAGCCAAGGTGGAAATGGGCCTTCTGGGAGCTCTGCCTTTGATGGTGGTTTGGAGGGACATTTGCACACAAAACACACTGCCCTGTGAAAAGTGCCGAGTTTACACAGAAGGCAGGACAACCAACAGCCAAGCATCCCGAAGTGCTTCTTTGAATATTAGTAGGACAGAGTTTCCTAGAAGGTGTCCAGCAGGAAACACGTGGGTGGCGCCTTTACAGAATCCTAACTGCCTTAGGTTTTTTATGCCATGGATGCTCAAAACAAATGTTCATTTGGTATCAAATTTCAGACAATACATAAAGCAGAAAATTAGAATTGTTTGCAAGATTACTCAAGCAAATAGGGGTGTACTTTGATCCAAATTATCCAGGAGATTGAGGCCAAATGAGTTAGGTTGAAATATTCTGATTGTGCAGAAGGGATCCTGGTTATCTTAAGTCTGAGAAGCTGGACGTTTGAGTGGGAAGTAGAAGATGTCAGAAAACTCCCTGAGAGAACTAGCTACTTTTAACAACTGGTTCTCGCTGAAACATAGCTCTCCCTCCCTTTATCAGCAGCATCTCTCTTCCCCACCCCCCATCAACCCTTAGCCAAGGCAGTCAACCCTCGGTGGGTGAGTCTCTGAGTCACACAGGCTGCCTCAATCCATCTCGAGTAGCTTACAGAGTGAAACATGGAGTCTTGCAGTAGATGCAGGTTTCGTGACGTCATCGACAGTGATGGAGTTGGGGCCTCTTCCGTCCAAGGGGGAGTTGTTGATGGATGGTGACCTAGAGGAGATGGGCGCGTGCCAACCAAAGAGGAGGAAATGATGGGGGAAATGCAAGCAGGACGTGCCTTCGCCTTCAAAGAGAATGACTTGAGCCTCAGAAGGTTATCAGAGGCCTTGGGGAAACAAAGCCCCTGCGTATTTTTGGAGAGCTGACCCTCTTTATGACCTTCCTGATAAGCTCAGTGCATAAGATAAAAGCCAACTGATTGTACTGACGTTGTGTTGCCAGAAAAATCTCCCGGATGAAAATAAGCACGGAATTCCTGCGTTTTCTCCCACAACTTGTGTGTAGCTGTAATTATAACCAAAAGCATGTTCAGTGGATGGTAACATAAACTTTTTCCATAGTTTTTGTTCCGGTTTTCAGGATAAAGTCCCAACAATTACACCTTTTTTTTTTCACTGTTCAGCATGAAGTTTGGGTTCCCATTTTATTGAAGTGGATTCCTTCATGGACTTTCCCAGCCTATGAGGGCTTCCCACGCTCTGACCTCCCTGCCCACCGTTCAGCCAACCCCCTAACTGTGAGGGAGGCTGGAATAGTGCATATGTGGCACTTGCAACCTCTGTTGTAGGTGACAGACCAGCAAAAAAAAAAAGCTGGCAGAAAAATGTCTTCATTAACAAGTCAATAGTGTGGCCATCTTGTCTTTATTGTCATTATGATTCTGTATTAAAGAAATGCAAACATGTACATTATCGGCTCTGAAACTTGTAGTCTATTGGCCATTGACTCCCAAGGGTGGGTTTCCCAGATTGTCATGGGTACAAGGAACCTCCTTTGTTTCACTCTGTATAACCCACACCCAAATCCTTCTGCGTCGTAGCTGCAAAAAGGCACAAAGGAGAATTCAGGGAGACCACTTGATTGCCAACTGGTAGTGAAAGTCACATGTGGGCAGGTGGTCCCCAAGGAGACCTGACTGGGGCAGGTGTGGGACTGGGCGTGGGACGGGTCCTATTTGACTACCTTAAGTCTCAGGATTAGAAAGAGGAGAGATCTCAGAGACCATCGCCTTCAACCACTTCCCTTTGTATAGGAAGGAATTAAAGCTAGAAAGTGAAATAGACCCAATTTTTCCCAATGAAACGAAGCTTGTTTTGTCCATGGCTACTCAGGTCAGGCTACTGGCCTTGAACCTGCCACCTTAGACTTCCAAATTAGCCAGCGCGTGGCCCCTTGACACTGAAGTCAATCATTCCTGGAGTTCACAGCCTTAATCCGTTGGAATAGATTCATTCATTTTGATATTACTTTGATTTTGCTTAGTTTCCAACACACCACGTTCCCAAAAAGGGCAAAGAAAGGCCATTGATCTAGCTAAAAACAAATGACATCACTTTTGCTCATTTGTCTTGGCAGCATCAGCCTTTTCACCTCCAAGCAGTGTCCATAAAAAAGGTATGAAGAAGAATCTAGAGGCAGCCCTGGGTGGAGGCAAACACGAACCCCACCGCCTGGCCCCAGAGCATAAACCAGCCTGTCGGAGTTCTGTCTGTCATAGCAGATCCCACTCTTTCTCATGTTAGTCTTAATAGGCCGTCTCTTCGCCTCAGTCTCCCCTACAACCTAGAATTTTCCTACATCTTAAATGCAAGGGGCATTTTATCATATTACATCATAGTATATCAAAACAGAAGAAATCCCAGACATTTGGTGCCTAAGGTGTAACCTAATGCCTCAGGGAAATTCCTTAACCCCTCAGGCCTCAGTTTGCTCATCCATAAAATGAAATCATACTCGCTCCAAGAGATTAGTTAAGACCCAAAGAAATTACACCATTTTCTTTCTTTTGTGTTTTTAATCCCCGGAAAATTGTCGTTGACTTTCATGTGGTGATCTCACCTTCGAGGGAACCTAACCCAAGGAAATTCCCTTTTCCTGAAAAAAGGGAGACCTGCCCTGAGGGTTCACGTGGCCTCTTCTTGTGCCAGTTTCCTTTAGCCCAGTGCCTCGTGCTGTGCAAACTGTGAATCGGGAAAATTCCACAAAGCAACTTTGTCTTCCCCCGGGCGTCATGGGAAAGGTTTCGACGTGAATCAGTCTCCCCCATAACAATCTACCCTGCACAGTGCCAGCCCTGGGCTTTCATGTTGTGATCTTGATGGAAATTTTCTAAAAGGATTCCCACATTTCTGCACCATTTTTATGCAGAGCTTAGACTAAGTGTAATTTAACCTTCTCTCTGTGAGCTCCTGTCTGTAGGATGAACGTACATAAGACATAGAATTGTGCTTGAATTTTAGTTTTGCTGTTTCCTACTTCATCTCAGCCATAGGTGCCTCTAAGCCCTGGAAAAGGGGGGTTTTATGGATCCTTGCCCAGACCCCGCCTCACCTGCAGACAGAGCTGCATCCCTCCTGTAAATGCCCACGACCTTAATTTCTTAAAAGGTTATTAAACAGCAGATACGGATGCCCCACTTAGGTAAATAAATACATTGTTGCAACATCACTTGCGGTAATTAGGAAATAATGATTCGCATTAATGAGGTCTTCCTTCCACCAGTCTTTGGGTTAACACATCACCTGTACCATGTCGCCTAGTTGCTATAACAACTCTTTGAGGTAGGTATTATTTTACTATGTCCACTTCATAGACAAGGAAACTGAGGCATGAGGGGTTAAGGAATCTTCTCAAGATCAAACAGCCAAGAAGTAGAACATCTGACTAACTCAGGAGTCATCCCAGAGACAGAGCCCCATTAACCAGGGCCTGTGACTAGGGGTCAGGCCTACGGATTGAGAAATGAAACAAACTTAACTAGCACTGAAGAAAAATGAAACAGAGTCAAAGGAACAGGAAATCTTTCAGTGTGGGGCACACGGTAGAAAAGGAAGAACTGTCCCAGGAAACGTTTGGTTGTGTGCACATGCACACACATATATGTGGGTGTGTCCACTGAGTCACAATCTAAAATATATTCCTCACTGTGAGGTAGTGTCCAAGGAAGTTTTTAAAACAATGTATTCAACTATAAGACTTATTTTTTTCAATGGACGGGCTACCCTTTATTTGTATCATACATGCACGAATTCCTGCCTTCCATTTGTAAGGGAGGGCAGTGTTTAGTTCCCTCAGCAAACCTGCACGTCAGGCGGCAAATTAGGCACCAGCCCTTGCCTGATGTGTGGTGACATGTTTAAGACCTGAGGCTCTGGCATCAGACTAACCTGAGTTTAAACCGCAGCTCTTGACCTCCCCACGTGCACGCCTTGGGCGAACCACTTAGCCTCCCTGGGCGTCAGGTCCCCGCGTGCTTCGGGCCAGGATTGGATGAGACGAAGCACTTCTCGCGTTCAGGAGCCTGGTACCTGGAGCCTTCCAGACTCGGCAGCTCCTGCTGCTTTAACCACAGTCTTCACTCCAGAGCACACGTGCCTGGGCAGGGGTGGCTTTCAATTCTGGGGTGTCTGTCTGTGAAGCCCAAGGCAGCTCAGCCCCGTGGGGAACACGGGGAGAAGGTGGGGGATCATGGTATCGCAGATGTGGTCGCCTTCGTGGGGTGGCCCCTCTGGTTGCATGGACACCCGTTCACAACCAACACCATTTCTTTCTGCATAAATGAAATAACTCTGTTTGACAAGCCATGAGAAACGAGCCTTTCAAAAAGAAGGAGCTGTTCGTTAATGTATTGGGAACATTCTAGAAATAACTGATACACCATGAAAATTTCCTAACCCTGCATCACTTCCAGCCTCCTTAGGATGGAGCCATCTCATCCTGGTAAATGGAAAGAACGACCTCTCCCAGATTCTAATGGGGCACCAGCCTGGAGTTGACAAGCCTTCCACAATAAGGCTCCTATTTCAGGTGACCCCGAAAGGACAAGCAAATTTCCGCACAGGACACCCTTACCTTGTGTGACAGTCGGCGCCTCCAGAGAAGTGGCTCGTGGCCTCCGGACTAGCCTTCTGGCCTCACACTCCCCAGGACGCGGTGGGCCTGCTTTGTTGAAGTGGCCGGACCGCCAGGACCCAGAGCTTCCGTGGAGGGAGCGGCTGCCACGGAGTCTGTGGGAGCCTCCGAGCCCACAGGCGCACTTTCGGCTACGTCTCCTGTGACCTCGGCTGGGACATGCCCCTTGGGTAAAGTGGACAGACATTCTCACAGCCAAGAAGATGGCAAGGGCGCAGGGGGAATAGTGAGGCAGGGCTGCTGGTGGCCTTGGGTAACTTCCAGGAAATTACTTACCCTTGTGGGACCCGCATTCATTATGCGCTAAACCTATCGTGAGGATTAAGTGAGATAACAGGCATGAAACCCTCCGCATGCAGTAGATGCTCAATAAGTCATAGCCCCTTCCTGCCTCTTGTTTTCTCTCCCTGCGAGGCTGGGCTCCCGAATCTGCCCTCTCCCCATGTGACATCAAGGTTTGCTTTGCTGCTTGCAAATTTTGAACATTGTGAGCTTCAAAGTGGTGGGCAGAGAGCCACTGTTGTGCATTTCACAGCAGGCCCCAGGGATAAAGGCAGAGAGGGGCCCTGAGCTCAAAGGAAACAAAAATAATTAACTTGGTGATTGATCCGGGCAGCCGATGGCTCAGCCAGGGTGTGAGCTGAAGCCACGGAGCTAGAACACCACCCTGAGTGGGGCGGGCTTCTCTGGAGTCCGGGCTGTAACCACAGAGCAGCGAGTGACATGGTGGCCGCTCACGCCCCGGCGCCTGCCCGCGGCTTGGGGACCGGAGCGCTCCTCAGGATCACGCCGTGCAGTCACTGGCAATTACACAGGCCACAGGGCACCTCGGACACTGAGGGGTAAAGTCACACGTCTCTACCATCAATCAAAACCCCCTGCCCAATTCATACGCAGACAGTAAGGTGGGAGGAAACAGGGACATTTTTAAAGCAAAAACAAAACTTTAATCTTTGCTGACAGATTAGAAAAGCAATGCTGACAGGCCTATTTACTGGCCTGTTACCCCCGAGAACAACAAAAAAAAAGAAAGGAGGGTGATAAGACCTCCCATCAAGGAAAACCCTCTTCAAATATTACACAGCTATGATTGAAATCATCCTAGTATTATATCATCTTTTATGTGCCCTGGTTCTTCCTTTTATTAGAAGTAATTTATGCCAAGAAAAATATTACTGGCCCGGGCTGCCTGCCCAACTCAAAAAGATATCCTCAAGACTTTCCTTTCTTGTCAAAGGACAGCATGCTTGTCCCCACTCCCACCCCGTAGGGCCCCAGCAAGCCTGGCCTCCCGCTCGGTGCCCAGGTGGCTCCGGCGTGGACCGCGAGGGCGCCCGAGTCTGGGCTCACGGGCTCCGGAGCAGAGGCATCTGGGAGCAACGACGTCGTTTCGCTTCATTTTAGAATGCACAGGGAAATGCTTCATTTTTTTCTGTTTTTAATGTAAAGTTCATCAAATCTGCCCTGGAGGCGAGAAAAAGGGCTAGAGGTGTGTTCAAGGACAGAGTCCTCCTACGACCTCACGGCTGGTCCAGGGGACGAGAGTGGCCGAGGGGGGACAAGGCCCCCTCAGCGCTCCGACAGCACCGTGAAGCCAACACTTTGTGAGGAGGCGCCCAATCGGATTGTGAGACAAATCTAAAAATAGCCGAGATCTGGCAAAGGAGAAATCACAACGTAAATTGGCTTTTGCAAGCCAACCGCGATGAACAGTGGGACGCGATGGAAATGTAATTGTTCGGCCTTGGATGAGGTATTAAGCTTTGAACAGAGAGGAATTGCATTAGCAAACACCAGGGTGGCCTTCGAGGGGCGGGGGTGATGCTGGTTTCATTAGCCTCACCCTTTCAGCCCCATTACAAAGTTTTCTCCAAATGCTTGCAAACGGGGGGGAGGGGAGGATGAAGTTCTCCAGCAAAATATTACTCCTGCATTTCAAAGACACCAGAGCCACAATCCCCTTAGTCACGTGTAGGTCGCCTACAGTTATCAGAAATTCCCATTGGTTCTAAATCACGTAGTGTCATCATACAAACCTGTGCAGTGAGAGAGAAGCTGCCAGATGTGTTCATCCTGAGGCCCCCAGCTTAGTCTGCACAAGCTGGGGCAAGGTACTTAGTCTCTCTAAACCTCAGGCTCCTCATCTTCGAAATGGGGGCATGAACTGTGCCTGGAGCAGAGGGCCACTTTGAGAACTAAATAAGAGATTTCGTGTAAAATATTTAGTGATGCTGCCTGATAAAAGGAGGGCAAACATCAATGCTAATTGTTGGTTTTCAGGTTCATGGGCATTCAAGGGCAGACAGGCACCACTCCCTCCCTGCTGCTTCCCTGCTTCCCTCCACCTCCCTTTGGTAAGAACATCTCAGGAATTGATATCTCCTCCCTGAGGCAGTCAAAGCTGAAGAAGGCGTGCCTGCCGGTCACAAGTCAAGAAGTCACACCCTGTGCCCCGAGAAGACACAGAGAGGGACACTGATTTCAAATGTAGTTATCAGCAATGGAAAGACTAGGCTGGTCACAGTTGAAACTAGACTGCAGTCCATGACAAACTCGCCACAACCTCAGGATGGGCTTTCCCCACCCTGGATTGACCTCCAGCCCTTCCCCCACCATCACACACGCCTGGACTTGCGTGGCCTTTGAGTTCACCAGTGCTGTGCAAGATATAGAGCCATTAGTCTTCCACTCAGGCCACAGACCAACGGGTATGCGTCCCAAAGGGGCTCAAGACGCCACAGCTCTGAGCCAGACGAGAGTTACGTCTACCGGCATCACTTAGGATTGCTTTGGGCTGAAAATAGCAGAGAAGCTTATAGACAGTCGACTAAACCACAGGGAGTGGTACACCTTTCTCACATAATATGAAATTGGTGGTAGGAGTGATTGGCATTGATTCCGCCATCCAAAGCACAGACTTATTCCTTCATCTCTGCCAGTCTCAGCAAGTTGGCCTAACATGTTCAACCTTGTCCTGTCTGGGGGTGTCTTAGTCTGCTCTAGCTGCCATAACATAACACCAGGGACTAAGGGCTTAAACAGAAATTTATTTTTTCATGTTTCTGGAAGCTGGGAGTCTGAGACCAGGGTGCCAGCATGGTTGGGTTCTGGGGGTGACTCTTCCTAGCTTACAAACAGCCACCTTCTCGCTAAGTGTTAACATGGCCTTTCTTTGGTGAGTACTCACGGAGAGTCATCTCTCTTCTTCTTATAAGGCCACTAATCCTATGAAATTAGGAGCCCACCCTTGTGACTCATGCAACCTTAATTATCTTCTAAAAGCCTTATCTCCAAATATAGTCACTTTGGGGGTTAGAATTTTGACATATGAGTCACAGAGGAGACACAGTTCAGTCCATAGCAGGATGTGAAAGTGGCTGCCATAATCCAGCCATTGCATTTCTGGTAGGAAGAAGGGGGGAAAAGTGTAAAAAATAAATGTCCCTTCTCCAGGGAAGAACTCCTTGACTTTTACTTATGCCCCCTGGTCCTTCCTAGCTGTAAAGAGGATGTGAACGTGAGAGGGAGGCGACTGGGGAGGGAGAGGCTGGGGTTGGCTGTGTATGCAGTGTGCCAAGGTTGATGTAACTGTTTACCATGACTTTCTTGAGGGCAGTGAAATGACAAAGCTTCCAGAAGCAGCTCCAATCATTTTGATGATGATTCTGCAATGAGGATCATTTTTTTTTCTTTAATGGGTGCTTGATAGATGAACAGAAGAACCCCTCTTGGGCACTTTTGCTGCATAACAAACACCCAATGTTAGTAGCCCAATGGGCTGGCGATCTGAGCGGTGCTCCTCCAGATGGTTCTTCTTTTAGTCTTGGTGGGACTCACACAAGCATCTGGGTCAGCTGTCCAGCTGGCTGAGGCTGCTGAGGGGGCTTGTCTCTGCTCCACAGGGTCTCTCCTCCCCAGGCCAGCCTGGGCTTACTCACATGGCACCTGGGCAGGTGCCTAGAGAGGAGGAGAACAGGCACCTTCCCTTCTGTCACATTCTACTGGCCACAGCAAGTCACAAGTCAGCCCAGACTCAGGGGACACAGACACTACCTTTTACTGGACAAAGCTGCAAAGTTCACGTTGCAAAAATCCTGAATGTGGAGATTGTGGCCATTTTTACAACCTGCAAGTACGTCGGTCACGTTGCAGGAAGCATGCTGACCAAAGGTGGAGGCAGGAAGAAGAGGGATGTTCCCAGTCAGTATTTTGCTGAATGGTACTAGTAAACATTGTGCAAATTACAGTGAACATTCTGTACTATCACAAAAGATGAAAAAAATCGATATTCCATGACTGGTTACTGGAATTGGCCCCAACTCTGTGAAATCTCCATTTATTCACCTTCCATCAAAGCAAAAATGGCAAGCACTTTGATGAATGTTATTTGTCTAAACTCATGCAGGAGTCGGGAGGAAAACTGGAAACCCGTGAGCAGCCTCATTAAGAGATCAGTAGGCACTGGATGGGCTCAGACCACAGGAGTCAGTGCCTTGAGCAATACAGAGCTTTCCTCTCGTCTTCTCCCGTCTGCACACGATCGGTATTTAGGAAATGTGAAAGCCAGGCCGTAATCACATTAGCTTTCTGCCCCTGACCTGAAAGAAGAGGTCTCTCCACATGGGACGGCAATGACACGGGAAGGAGAGCAGAGGTCACCCAACCCTGGGATTCTTAATTAAAGTCACTGCTGGTGGACTCATGACCTTAAGGAAAACACTTCTGACCTCTCCATGACTGGGCTCAAGCTTGTAACTTTTATGAATATCCCTCAGAGTTCTTCTGCCAGTTTTTCCGGATTCCATTTCAGGCACTCCTATGCTGATTTTTTCTTTTTTGTAGGCCAATTCCTGCATGCTTTCAAAATTCATTAGTGTCAGAGTCCCACGGGCGACGGGTACCACTTTTTCTTTTATTCCCAGGATGACTGTATCTGTTAAAATCCACTGCACGTTCCCAAAGAAACGTGTTCACGTGTTGGGGAGACCCAGGCTGAGCAGCACACCCACGTCCTTCCCCTTGGACGTGTCACCTGAAGTTCTAAGGCTGTCCAACACCATCTCCTCTCACAAGAAAATGAGGCATCTTGACATTCTTCAGTGTCCGCCTCCCTGCTCTCTAGTGTAAGCTTTCGGAGATGATAGATGCACGTGTTAGCCTCTGTTAACAACGTGTAAACAAAATGTAACAATGGCAAAAACCCAGTGCACTGAGATAACGCAATGTCCCTGCACCGTCCTTCCCAGAGGTTAAGACGTGGATGCGTTAATGTATGGGAGTACAGCGGTTTACTTGTGATTGCGGTGGTTTCCCTGGGCCTGCACAGTGCTGGTCTGAAATCTCCCTTTAAGGGAGTGTTGAGCGTGTCTATAATGGTCAGAACTCACTTGTAACTGAAGTTTTCCTGGTGCTCCTCACTCCTGGGTGCATATAGAGTCACGTTAACAATGAGAACCTGAATTTGCTGGATCTCACCCCGGGTCGCTCTGCTGGGCCCATCAGTGCCCTCAGACACTGATGACAGAGACAACCCATAACTCAGGAAAATGCTGCCCCTGGGCGGGCTCTGTGGTCTAAGGAGGCGCCTCCTTTGCTCCTCTAGTTTTACTAAAACACCTGCTCCAAAAGGGCATAGATGTGACTGTGGCCTCTTAGGCGATATGGCCATAGGACAGCCCCAAGCTGTGCTCAGAATCACACATCCCCTCAATGGCTGAGGCTGAGATGAGCTAAGAAACATATAGTGAGTTTCTAGAGGAAAATATTAAAGTTCCCTAGGAGAACTGTTTCATGAGAATCCTGAGAGCATTCCTAAGACACGAGTCATAACAAGCAGATGGAGAAACTGGGGTGCTGGTTGGAAATTTTAACATCCAGGTCTGCCAGAAATTCGCACATCCCTGGAGCCTGGAAGGCACATACTCTGTGCTGAGAAATGCAGACCCAAGCCCTAGACCTTTGGGCAGCAGAACAAGTGACAGACAGCAGCCTGGGGACATCTGTGACTCAGCGCAGTAATAGTCTGCAAGCTCCCTGGGTGTCAAGATGCTGGGGAGGCCCCACGCTAACTTGGAGGAGGCACCTGTCCTGAAGCGCAAGTGTGAAATCCAATACCTGTAATGTGCGGAGTATTAGTATCCTGGGGCTGCCATAATAAATTACACAAGCAAGGTGGCTGAAAACAACAGAAATTAATTCTGTCACAATTCTGGAAGCCAGAACTCTAAACTCAAGTTGTCAGCAGGGTTGAACTCCCTCCTAAATCTCTAGGGGATGATTCCTCCTGCTTCTTCCAGTCTCTGATGGCTCCTGCTGCCCCTTGGCTTGTGGTTGCATCACTCAGATCTCTGCCTCTGTCTTCAGGTGGCTTCTTCCCTCTGTCTCTGTGTTCCTTCTTATAAGGACAACTTAGATCCTTAAATAATTATATCTGCAAAGACCCTATCTCCGTAAGGTCATATTCTGAAGTTCTGGGTGGACATGAATTTGGGGGGCAGTATTCATTCCCCTACACATGGCCATTGTGAAGCCCAGACTCTTGTCGCATCAGAGGCAGAGGGATGGGTCTCGCTGAGGGCAGGAAGGTCAGTGGACAAAGCAGTCTTCCAGCAGGTCTGTACAACGGGGATGGGATTTCAACTTGTGAAGCTAGAAGCAGTGACCCTAGGGTGGGAGATCACTGACGATCAGCAAGAAGAGTGCAGGCCAGGCCATAGTTTAGACACATTGGTGCCCTGTTTATCTGTGGTGAACAGTTTATGTTTGGAAGTAGACCTGTGAGTGGGACAGCGAGGGAAAGCTAAAAAGAAAGGAGGTAGACTTTGAGGATCTTAAATTATGGGCCAATGTGGACCCCGAGGGGGACAGATGTATCAGTCTGCTCATGCTGCTGTAACAAAAATCCACTATAGACAAACAGCAGACATTCATTTCTCACAAATCAAGGTGCCAGCCGATTCCATTTCTGGTGAGACCTCTCCTCCTGGTTTGCAGACGACTGCCTTCTCACTGTGTCTTCACATGGCCTTTCCTCACACATGCAAGTGAGCAAAGAGAAACAGAGACAGAGAGAGCCCTCTGGCCTCTTTTTTTTTTTCTTTTGTAATAAGAACACTAACCCCGTAAGGTTAGGGTCTCACTTTTTATGACCTCTTTTAACCTTAAATATTTCCTCTGAGTGTCCATCTCCAAATATAGCTTCACTGGAGGTGAGAGCTTCAACATAAGGATTTTGGGGGACAGAAACCCTTTGGACCATAACCATAGCAAAGACTGTTGAGCAGGGGAAACACACATGTTCAGGTTGCAGGCCTGGCAGGTACACAGGTGTTTTGATTCATAACTGCCTTCCAGAGACTTTTGAGCTCCAAGGCATGGTTTGAATTCTGTTCTGCTTCCAGGCAATCTGACCCCAGTGACTGAATCTTTCTGGTATCAGTTTTCTCACCTGTAGAATGGGTTAATGGCAGACCTTACCTCTGTTGCTGTTGTGATTATGTTTATGAAGTGCTTTGATGGGTGCCTGGCTCATGGGAAGCATGGCAGATGTTGCTACCATCACGTTCCTCCTGCCGTTTTCATGAGAGCACCGTAGGCCCGTCTGTGAGTGTTAGTTATCTCTTTCTCGTTAGTGGTAAATTTCAGGTCTGACTGTGGCAGGGAGACCAACCTCCAGGGCTGCTGTGTCAAGAGTGGGAATGTGCTCCTTCTATCTAAACCTGACACTGGGAGACTGGGAGCACCTCCCCGCCTGCTTCCTCTCCCCAGCCTCTGCCAAAGTCTGGATCACGTTCATGGGTGAAAAATATTTGTCACACAGTGGAGGCAGCTCAGATACTGTGCAAATGAGAGAGATCACACCCAACATCCTCAGGGGAACATTTGCTGAATCAAGAAGCTTCCATCATGACCCACAGTATCAAAAGCTCCATCTGACTAAGAGCAGGATGGGTGGTGGGTTGGAAAAGGGGAGCAGGCTGTTCCCAGCGTTGTTGACAGGAGCAGACGTGTGACCCATTCCACGTGACAGACTCCACACGTGAGAGAGCCGTGCCACATCCCATCCCCATGACACTTTCCTCCCTAACACGATTTTTAGAGCTAAGGCCCTTTGTTGGAAGGCTTCTTTCTTCCTTTCTCTCCTTTTAATTAATAGACCTTAATTTTTAGAATACTTGTAGATCTACGTTGAGCATACAGTATAGGTAATTCCTCATGCCCCTTCCCCATCACAGTTTCCCTGTTATTTACATCTTGCCTCAGTGCCGCGCATTTGTACAATTACAATATTGATGAACCAATACTGATACATTATTACCAGCTAAAGTGCACAGTTTACAATAAGTTTCACACTGGTGTTATAATTCTGTGGGGGTTTTTGTTTTGCTTTGTTTTGTGTTGTTTTTTGAGAGAGAGAGGAAGGCAGAGGGAGAGAGAGATAGAAACATCAATGATGAGAGTCATCAATTGGCTCCCTCCTGCACGCCCCCCCACACACACACACACTGGGGATCAAGCCCGCAACTGGGGCACGTGCCCAGACTGGGAATCAAACTGGGATCTCCTGGATCATAGGTTGATGCTCAACCGCTGACCCACACCAGCCAGGCCTTTCTGTAGGTTTTGACAAATGTATAATGATGGTGTCCACCATGTATAAAATACTCTGTATCAGTAAGAGTATTTTCACTGCCCTAAAAATCCTCTGTGCTCCACCTATTCATTCCTCCCTCCCCACTAACAACCCTTGGCAACCACTGATCTTTTTCCTGTCTCCATACAGTATGTAGCCTTTTCAGATTGGCTTCTTTCACTGAGTAACAGGTGTTTAAGCTTCCCCCGTGTCATTTTGTGGCTTGAGAGCTCGTTCATTGCCAAGTACTATTTGTGTTCTTCCTTTATATTACTCTCTCAAGGTAATAATTCTGACCCATGCTCCGTCTCCAACCCCCAAACAGGCTAAATGACCCCAGACCAACAGAGGACTAGCAGGCAGTCAGGGACCCCCCCATTCATCCCTAACCCAACCCCCTACACAAACACACACACACACACACCTGCGCAGTGAGGTGACACCAGAGGTCTCCACAACCTGGTAGGCTAAGAATCCAGCCATGAGCCAACCTGAATCACACTGAGTCCAACAGAACCGCAATCAAAGGCATACAGTGGCACATTTTTGTTTCAGGAGTAGGAGATTGTAAATATATAGAGTTCTATTTCTGACTCCAAAATGTTCATCTCAGTGCCACATGACTGCACACAGGCAAACCTTCAAAGATTACGGTCATCACAGAATCAGTAGTTCACGTCCTTTTACAGAAACACTGGCCTCTTCTGAAGGAGCTCCTTCCTGCTTGAAACAGCAGCTCCTGGGACCCAACCAATCTTTGAACTTCCTCAGGCCCCCTGAGTAGGTGGTTTTTGTTTGTTTTTTTCAGTCTAATGCTTCTCTCCCACACAGCCTCCATGACTCTCCCACCAAATGAGCACTAAACTTCAGAAGCAGAGGAAATTCACTCCCCAGGTGTGCAGTGGGGTCTGTAGGCAGACAGGTCAGGTGCAATACCTGAGCTTTTTACAGGTTCATGGTCCCCACGTAGCTGACTAACCAGCTTCTGCCAATCACTGCACCTTGAAGTAAATTCACCAACAGGTACCTCAGAGTGGTGCCCTGGGAAGGTTAGGAGAGTGTCAGCTGCAGACAGAACTGACCTACAAAGCACGTGGGAGGGGGTAAAGGGAAGCGGGGAGCTCGAGTAGGTAATAGAACAGGCATGGTCCAGGCGGAAGGAAGCATGCCGGAGATGCTTGTAGCTGGAGCTACAGAGAGGGTCCTCAGAACCCCAAGACCAGATTCAGGAACTCAAGCGGGATGCAGCACAGTAGCTCAGGACGACGCGGGGACAACAGTCCAGTGCTGTTAGCCCTGATGCAGGCGTTAGTGCCACACGGGTGGCTGGAGAGGAATGGAGACAATAACTAAGCGTGCGACCTGTGAAGTCCCAGTTTCCACGTTAAGAGTGCAACTTGAAAGAAAGGTCAGCAATCCACCCTTCCCTCCGAAGAACCCGCCTCCGTTGTGTATACACCTGCCTTGGATATGGATGGACGCTCAGGCTGTCTCCGTATCTTAGCTATTGGAGGTAACGCTCCAGCGAACACTCGGCCATAAAACAAATAGGTGAAATATTCCCGTTTGCAACAAGGCAGATGAGCCTCGAGGGTATTACGCTAAGTGAAATGAGTCAGACAGTAAAGGACGGAAAGGGTGTGATTTCACGCGTATGTGAAATAGAAAACAAAAAAGAGACAAACGAACAAATGTAACAAAACAAAAATCAAGCTTATAGATACAGACAACAGGTTGGTGGTTGCCAGAGGGGAAGAGGGCTGTGTAACAAGACCCCCAGGGGCTCAGAAACCCACAGGCCTGAGCCTGCCCTAGAGTGGCTAATAGCTTGGTAGAGCAACAGATGGGCACAGAAAAAGGTAGGTTTCCTCGCTAATTATGATTTTGCTAGTGTATTGCGGATGAAAAAGATCTTTCCAGTGGACTCGTTGTTTTTCCTGAGAAGATGCAATCATTTCACAGTATCCTTGTTGAGTCAATGCCGTGGCAGGGCATAGATACAGCAGATAGAACATTAAGTATAACATTAAGAAGCAGTGGCAGATGTCTTTACACGATTGAATATGCAAATTATCTATTTATATTGTTTTAAATGTACTTTATCAGATTTCGTAAAGAATACAGATTTTTAGGATGTAAAGTAAAAGAGATTTTTTTAAAACCCATAAAAGTAAAGATGATAAGAAAGCCAAAGAAACCCCCTGAAAGTTTTGGCTGGGAGATAGTAAAGAGCAAGAGAAACATACGCTATACAGATGAAAACTGAAAACTACTAAGGTGGCAGCATAGTCACAAGACATTCCACTCCAGTCTCTGGGGCTTTATAATTTAGTCTTTTAAAATTAAACCCATTTAGAATATTTAATTTTGCAACATTGCTTGTGGTTTGTTTTTGTTTTTTTCACTGTTGGAAGATTGGAGAATAGAATTTAAGGGTATGATGATTTTTAAATAAATGTTAAGTGTCTGAATAAGAAAAAAAAAGTAATGTCCATCTCCTATAACCTATAAATTGGTTAAATTTCTGTTGTAAAATCTGTTTCGTCGGCGTGCACACACGTGTGTGTGTTCCTATCAAGGAATCCTCAATGTACAAACTAGAAGTTTTCCTCTTCACCAACTGGGTATAAACATAATAATATCGGCAACTAATAAATTCTCAGCATGCTGTTTCCACTGGGCATCCCCTGGAGATTAGGGTATGAAAATTCTTTTTTCAAATATGATTTTGGAGCAGGCTCTAGTTTTTGATTCTTTGTTTTTATTATAAAACGTCTTTAAGAGTAGGATCATTGTCTAATTATAATTTACCATGGGTGGGGGGGAAAAAGGCAAATTAATGGGACAAGATGCTTCCCATTTAGAATTTTATTTATGGACTATAGATGTGTCGCTAAGAGTTTCCTAAAATATCTCTCAGGCAATTCTAGTGTTGTAATACCCATGAGGGAGAAATAAATGTTCCATATTCAAATAAGATTAGGAGACATCTCATATTATGTTCACTTTTAGACCGCTCATGCCCAGTAGCATTGTAAGGGCTGTGAGAACTGCTAAAATAAACAAATCGCTTTAACATCATTTCTCAAATGTATTTGGCCAGAGAATGCCCTGCCTCTTTTTCCCCAAAAAGCATCCTTTGGGAAGCTCAAAATGACATACATAGAACTATATCTACATCAACCAAAAAAAATTAACTATAATATAGGTGGTCATTACTACACTATTTACCATAAATCAAAATTGCCCATCTGGAAAGTCTCCTGGGTCCTGAGCCCCACCTCTGAGGTTAATGAGAAGATACCCATTGCACCCACCAGACATATACTCAGATATCTGCTACAGGGAATTGGCGCACATCATGGTGGAGGAAAGTCTGCAATGCTCAGGGCACTTCAGGAGCAGCAAGCTGAACTCCCGGGCTCCAGCTGCAGTCTCTGTCCATGTGCAGAACATCTTCTCTGAGGGAAGTCTCAGCTCTGCTATTAAGGACTCACAACTGATTGATCAGGCCCATCCAGATTATCTAGGAGAATCTTTTTTACTTAAAGACAACTGATTATGAAATGTAATTACATCTACAAAACACTTTCATGGCAACTTTGAGATTAGTGTTTGAGTAAGTAACTGGGGGCTGTAGCTTAGTCATGTTGATAGATCTGAAAGGTCAGCATCTTTGCCTAGTGGAGTGACCCAAATCTTCATTCTTGAAAAGTCTGGACCATTATCAGTCCTGCGAGTATTGGGTTTTGTACTTTCCATTGACTCTAATCCTAGGGCACAGTAGTACTGGGAGATGCTTGAAAGGATCTCCTGTATTCCTGACATACTCTTTATGACCTGCATTGTGTAGTAGCGATCCGACTTCCCTTGGTGGTCAGGATCAGTTGACTCCCCCATCAGTACATTAACCCCTCCTCTACCTGTGGATTCAGAGGCATGAGGTGCCCAAAGTGGCCAACGGCAGTCACAACTTCCAGTTCAATGGATTTGTTGTGCCTCCTGGTGGAAGCAAACCAGCAGAGCCTCAGGATGAGAGGAGGGGAAGCAAAGATGTTTCTAGTGGTTAAACAGGAGTAGTAGAGAGTGAATCTGTGAATCCTGGCTGTGGGAGAATCCGCACCATATATCAGATGCTAATTTAGAGCATATACCACATCCAACAGCACATTGCCCTGGCTCTGCAAGGTATTTCCACCTGGCCAGTGGTATACTCTTTGAAAGGCCATCCCACCATCTTATCAGGCCAGCTGTTTCAGGATGGTGGGGGGGAATGGTAAAATTAGTGAATTCCATGAGCATGGGCCCCTTACCACGCTTCATTTGCTGTGAAGCAGTGCCGCAGAAGATCATGACAGCGGATGAGACGTTCTCTAAATCCATGGGTTGCGGTTTGAGCAGAAGCATTGTACACAGGGAAGGCAAATTCAGACTATGCATCTATTCACGTAAGAACCAAGTCCTGCCCCTTCCACAGTGGAAGTGGTCCGGTGTAGTCAGTCTGCCTCCAGGTAGCGGGGCTGGTTGCCTCCATGGAATGGCACCATGTTGGGAAATCTGCTTTGACCCAACCTGCTTCTCACAGACTGGGCGTTCAGCAGTGGTTGTAGGCATGTTAGTCTTGTGAGTTTCTGACTCCATCCCTGCCACCATGGCCACTTCATTCTTGAGCCCACTGGACAATGACAGGGGTGGCTGGGGAAAGAGGCTGATGGTATCTACAGAACAGATCTTCAAATCCACCTGATTATTAAAATCTTCCTATGCTGAGGTCACCCTTTGCTGAGCATTTCCATGGGACATAAATAGTTTCACATTCTTTGTCCATTCAGAGAGATCTATCCACATACTTTTCCCCAGACTTCCTTGTCACCAATTTTCTAATCACATTCCTTCCAAGTCTCTGTCTGTCCAGCCACACTATTGCCACAACCCACGAATCTGTATAACCTCGTACCTGTAGCCATTTCTCCTTCCAGACAGAATGAACAACCAGGCACACTGATTGAAGTGTATAGCACTCTCACAGATGCCCATCTCATATATATCACCTCCATCGGATAATGGAGTTCTGCTGTGTGCGCCCAACTGTATGGCTTGGTGAGTCAGGCAATAACTAATTCATGATGGGCCTCTGAGTGTACAGGGTAACTTAGTGGCCCATGGTTATGTGTTTGCTCCCTCCTAAGTAGGAGGCCAAAAGATTTTTTTTTCAAAAGGAGAGCAGTTATCCACAGAGGGTGGCAGGGGTTTGCGATGAAATGGAAAGGATCTGCACTGTGATTCAACTATAGGTGCCTGCCAACAGCTTCCAATGGCATCTCTATCTGCCACTGACACTTCAAGCATGTGGCTTCAGATATGCTGGATCATATGGTCCAAGCAGCAGGACAGCTTGTATGGCAGCCTGGACCTGTTGCAGAGCCTTCTTTTGTTCTGTACCCTACTCAACACGAGCAGTTTTTCAGGTCACTCAGCAAACAAGCCAGAGTTGCACACCCAGCTGAGGAAGACATTGCCTCCAAATCTAACCAGGTGCCCTAGGCATTGTGCTCATTTTTAGTTGTAAGTGGGGCCACATTCAACAATGTATCCCTCATCTTAGAAAGAATATCTCAGCATGCTTGTTCCACTGGACCCAAAATATTTCATAAGTTCCCTAAACTTTTGGGGGAATTTATTCCCCAACTTCTCGCATGCAAATGTCTCACCAGCAGTCTAGAATAGATGCTACTTCTCACCCCAATCAGCATGTCATCAGTGTGATGTCCTATAGAAAAAAGGGGTGACCAAGGTCCCTGAAGACTGTATGAGAGTCGATGTGCCCTTGAGCTAGGACAGTGACAGTGTATTGCTGGCCTTGCTAGTTGAAAGCAAACTGTCCCTGGTGGTCTTGATTAACAGGCATTGAGAAAAAAAGCATTTTCCAAATCAGTAGCTGCATACTAGGTACCAAGGAATGTGTTAATTGGCTCAAGCAACAAAGCCACATCTGGAACAACAGCTGCAATTAGGATCACCATCTGGTTGAGCTCATGGTAATCCACTGTCATTCTCCCAGACACATCTGTCCTCTGCACAAAGGCAAGTTGAATGGGGATGTGATGGGAACCACCACCCCTGGATCCTTCAAGGCCTCAATGCTGGCGCTAACCTCGGCAATCCCTCCAGAAATGCAGTGTTACTTAGATTTACCATTTGTGTAGGTAGAGGCAATTCTAGTGGCTTCCATGTGGCCTTGCCTACTATAATTGCCCTATTATAATAGCCCAAGAATCAGTGTAGGGATTCCACCAGTTTCTGGCTACGTCTGTTCTAATTATGCATTTCAGAACTGGGGAAATAACCACAGGACGGGTTCCCAGACCCACTGAGCCCACTGTGAGATGCACCTGACCTTGACCACCTGACCTCAATAAGCTCCTACTCTGACTGGTGGACCACAGTGATGTTTTGGGTCTCCTAGAATAGGGGGCCAGTTCAGGTCTAATGTCCAATAAACTCTGATATGTCTGATTATTTCCTTTCCCCAGTGCATAGTAACTCTGGCAAAAGGCTGTAGGTGCCTCTGGATAAGGCTGGGAGAAAGACTAGCAGTGTAAAAATTGGATAATGTGCTGGGGTCCTTCCTCAAGGGACCCTGGGCTCCCCTTCATTAAAGAGGTTATAAACTGGCCCAAATCTGGGAATTGATTGAGGATCCATGACTCTGTTTTGGAGTAGACCTAGAACTCTTCCACTTACACAGATCAAGTAAAATTCAGTAGAACGTTCATCTGTTTCTTTTCTAGAGACATCATGATCACTAGCCAATGCCCTAGGTCTCTGTAAGTCAGACTGATGATTACTGCGTTGACTGCACTGTCCATTAGAGTAACCATGACCACCTTGCATTTTGCAATTAAGTGCCAACACTTGGCCCCTGCCCTGCTGAGATCCAATTATTCTCATTGCACTTGGGGATTTAAGTTCAAAAGTAGCAACTACCACTGTTATTTCTGCCCTACAGAGAAGAGAGAGCACTGAACTCTTCAAGGATGTTGGAGTCCTTGCACCAATTTATTTCTCACACTCCTGATGGAGGACATGTCCTGTGGACCCTCCCTGAGTGAGTGAGCAGGTCTTACATGATAATTCCTCTTAAAAACTCCAATCTACCATATGCCGTTGGTTACCTTCCTCTCCCCCCAACGCCACCTTCCATCTCCCCCCAACACCATCTTCCATCTCCCCCAATGCCACCTTCCATCTCCCCCAATGCCACCTTCCATCTCCCCCCAACGCCGCCTTCCATCTCCCCCCAACGCCGCCTTCCATCTTGTAGATTCAACTGTTTTATTTTGGTTGCTCAGTTTTTCATTTTTCTCCTTCTTTACTTTTTCCTTTAGCTTGATAATTTGGTAAGAATAGGAGACCACCAGAAATTTTAGAAGCTACAAGTGCAGTAACCCCTAAACTAGCTTAGATGTCTTCCTATTATGTTACTGTTAACGTGCGAGTTCAGAAGTCACAACAAAACACGCAGTCCCTAGGAGGGTTCGCCAGATGTCCCAGATGCCCGACTGCCATGTCACATGGTACATGTCCCTGTTTGACATATCACACAGTAGTTGTCCCGGACTGCCGTGTCGCCGTGACCTGCATGGGGTGGCCTCAGAGAATTAACTCGACTAACCCAGCAGCTCAGGCAGGACAAATGGGCTGACATACGGCTGAGAAGAAAAGGCCAGGCAGCTCGCGATGACTCATGCAGACACTTGAAAATAAAAAAACCCGTACACAGCCACCCACGGTATTTTAATTTAAAAATTTTACCCTAGTCCCTTACAAATATAATTTTCATGAAAGCCCACATTTCTAAAAAAGTTTTCAGTTCGCGCATACGATTCCCCAGACCTCCAGAACTTCTGTGTCTCCCTTTAAGTTCAGACCCTTTTCCAAGCTTTGGCATATAAAATACAAACACCGATTTAAGCTGAAATCTCATCAATTCTCTCTTTTAGTGGAAACATGAAAATTAAGTCTAAAATCTCATCTCAGAGTTTCTTAAAAGGCAACTTGAGGATTTGGGAGGGAGGGGAAAGCAGACCTTGGACGACCGCCTGTCTCATCTGCGTTTCTGACCTTCCTTCTCGCCTTGGCTGGGAGGCGGCGAGGGGCGGAGGGGTGGCCCAGCCTCTCCCCTGGATAGGTCACTCATCTGCTCTGCTCGCTTCCTTCTCTGTGAAGAGTAGGATTTGAACTAGAAGGTTCCGCAGTCCCTTGCAGGTCTCACACACCACAACTCCACTCTCTTTGGACCCTCCTACCCCGCCTGTGTTGTCATTCGTAGATTTGGAAGCCAGTGTGAGAGCAGGAATGGTGGCATGCACCAGGGGTTTCTCTGGGGCCAGGACAAAGGAGCCTGAATTCTTCAAAGTCCCTTCTTTCTCACCTGGACAAAGATGCGTGTCCCACAGTTCTTAAAGCTACCAGATAACGAGGTTCAGCGCTAAGATGTGGTACGTGGGGGGTGGGGAGACCCTCAGAACATCAGAGTTGGCCTCCTAAGAGTTGCACCCCATTGGTCTAGATTCGGTCTTCACTTCCTTGGGTGCAACTCAGAAGCAGGCGAAGCGTGCCCCTTCCTTCCTGGGGAGCCCTCCTCAGTTCCCCCAGTGCCATGTGCCCTGTTGATGGCTTCCGCTGCCCAGGTCTCATCAGAATGCCCCCTATCGACTTCTCGCACCCAGGGCATCCCGTCCTATTTCTACTATCAAAGTTTACGGGGCCCACTTACCATTTCTCCTGATGTCTGCTCCAGATGGACCACAATGGGATCTCACAGAGTAAGTGCACGATCGAAATCTTGCCAAAACCCCAGGCGGTTACTATGTTACCCACCCCCATGCCTTCTGTCCCGCACCCATCCCGTTCTAGCCTAGTGGCAACGCACCTGTCTCCAGAAGGGCCCTGTCCCCTGTCAAGTACTGGAGACAGGCCCCAGAGTGGAGGTTTAAGAAGTGGTAGGTAGGCGATCAGTGTGCCCAAGCAGCCTCGCAGGAGAGGGTCCTACTGCACCCAGCCCTGAAACCAGCCCTGCGAGCATTGCATTCAGCGCTGCCCACCCTCCCGGAGAACAGCCGCCCGGACCACACAGGTCCCACAGTTACAAGTCTCTGAACCGTGGCCGGTCAGGCCCCTCTGTCCTTCCTGCGTACAGGTCTGCGTCTCTAAAGCCACTGTGTTTGTTTTCAAGATAACCTGGCCGCCTCCTGCTCTTCTTTTTTGGTTTTGCTAAAAAAAAAAAAAAAAAAAAAAGACTTTCAACCTCTGATGAAAGGCTCTCCGGCAGCTTTTGAAGATTTGCAAGACTTAGATAACAAAGAAAAAACATCTCAAGAAAGCGCCTTCTGTCCCCAGAGCACAGCTTTCTCTTGCCTTCTGTGAGCGCCTTGGAGCGCTTGTTGGTGTATTTTTTATTTGCATTATGCCACTGAGCACAGATATCCTAGAAATAGAGCCGGGGACCATGAAAGTCGGCCCAGTTGCTTTTGATGTTACCTCTCCTTGATGGGATTCTGTTCCTTCCATGGCGTTAGGAAATGCTATTTATCTTGACTTTCAATCACCTAAGCCAGTTACATACAAACTTTTTTTCTTGGATTCATAAGTGGGTCTCCTGCTGATCTGTGGGGACCTCAGACTTGTTTCTCTGGCCCACTCCGCTTTGAGCAGAGTCTCTCAGGATGAACCAGGGCAACGTATCCTGGAGATTCCCAAGAAGGGGCCTCCGACGGTGCGGACTCGGGCGCCCACGGTCTGGTGAGGACACAGAGATACCCGCCCCACGGGGCAGTGCTTCTCTGCTTCCCACCTAGCGAGTGACGCACCCCTGAGACTCCTGGGGGGTCTCCTTCAAGTAGCATGGCTCTCAGTAGCCATTAAAGGAGGGGCTGAATTCGCGAAGGATCGAGGTTGCTGTGCATTGTAGCTCGCTTCCACCTCTGCCCATCCTCACTGTGGTAATATTCTTTTGAATTCGATACGTCCTGTTCACACAGCAGAAATGTCCCCCTCCCTCCCTCCCTCCACCAAGAACACACTGGGGACTTACCATGTCACACTGCGCTGGGACCTGAGGGTGCAGACCTCAAGAAAACCCGGTTCCAGTCTTCAAAGGCCTCATACTAGTGAGAGGGCGCACAATGCAGAGGTCTGCGACGCGTTCATCGTTTTCCCGCATCATCGCCCCTTCTGGTGGGGACTTGGGAGGACGTGTTTTAAAAGGAGCCACAACCACACTTATCAACTCGGCACTTAGTAGCTGAATTGCTTTTAGTCGGGCCCCTCCTGTTATTACATTTACCGGGGAGACCGTCCTTGGAGTTGGACTGTCCCCGGACGGCTGGATTCCCGTCTGCAGCTGGATCTGCTCAGCCAAACAGCTGCTCGCACTCCCAGCCGCGCTGGGCACGCACAGACTCACCGCAAACATGGCTGTGGGGCTGCCTCGCGCCCAGGGCGCTCCCATGTGTCAGCGTGGAAATGGGCACGTGGTCATCACAGCGCTCCCTGCGCCGCCTTCCCCACTCTCGGGGTCCAGCACTGCCTCGGCCCAGATGGGAGCAAGGCCCAGATGGGAGCAAGGCCCAGAGGGAGCAAGGCCCAGAAGGGAGCAAGGCCCAGAAGGGAGCAAGGCCCAGAAGGGAGCAAGGCCGAGATGGGAACAAGGCCCAGAGGGAGCAAGGCCCAGAAGGGAGCAAGGCCCAGAGGGAGCAAGGCCCAGAGGGAGCAAGGCCCAGAGGGAGCAAGGCCCAGCTCACTCAGCGGTAGCACCTGCCTGCCGCATTTTGCTAATAAAGCACCCAGTGGTCCAGGACCGCCCGCACCACAGCCACCTCTGTGAGCTCCATCTCACCCAGCCGGTGACACATCCGGTCCAGGACTTCTTTTAGGTGAGAGTTCCGATGAGAGACGGGACGATTAGCAGATTGCTGTGGGGTTGAAGGCAAATGTTACTGCATCCTTGTTGTGTGTCCGGCTCTGTCTTGTTTTTCCTTGGACTTGCTTAAGCAGTTTCCCCCAACGTGTTCTCAACGTGTTCTCTCCTTAAATGTTCAGTGGCATCTTCAGGGATATCATGAAACCCAAATACAAGTAGATTTCTCTCAGTTCAGAAGCTTCGTAGTTAGTTTTGTTAATTTTATTAACCCTAATCCCATAACAAGGGCTTTGTTGAGCATGTAACAAAAGCACACCATAGGCAGCCTTTCAGTTCTTTCCAAGTTCTAGTTTCTAATAAAACCATTGCATGGATGTGGGCGTCTGTGCTCTGCTACCAATAAAAAAAGCAAACTTGTCTCAGCACATGAATCCAAGTGTTTTATCCCACAGGTGAAGGCTCAGATCTGTGACTTTCTAGCCCAGCCCTTCCCTCTCCTAAAACAATGTCCTACCGGTGATCAGTTTGCACTGGTTCAGAGCGCTCTCTGCAAATGGTCGGGCAGGTGGGTTTAATGCCCTTTGCCAAATGTCTCGAACTCTGGGACTCTGGTTCCCAGCGAAGGCAGTGTTCCCCGTGTGCCTCAGGGGATCACATCCTTGCAGCTACAGGACACACTCAGGCCATTTTTCACCCTCCAGCATCTGTTAGATTCAATCCTTAAGCTATTAAAGTCGAAGTCACTTAGGATTATGACCCACAAACATCACTTTCTTAGCTCCCTGCAATATGGTGAGCCTCCCTTTATGCTGGAGTCTAAATCCTCTTGGAAAGAGGCCAGGACAGCCCTGCAGCTCTACTCTGTCTCCACAGCACAGAGAGTTAGAGCTGGATTCCAGGCACGGATGCTATAAAAGCCCACCTCACACTGCCCGGTGACACATCCAGCCCTGTGTATTTATTAGCAGCTCCTGCAGGGCCCCGGCACGGTGCCCCGTCCCGCCCGCGGGGAGAGGATGCGTCCTCGGGTTATACTGGTGTTTTCCCGGCCTTATTTACACGCGCTCATTCTGTGTTCAACCGTGTCCCAAGCAGAGCTGCTCTTGGTGCAAATCACCTTCCTCAAAGGGATGCCAACGCCCACACCCCCATCCATCTCTCCCCGGGGCAAAGATGCCCGTGACCAGCCAGCGGGCGTCTGCACACCTGCTGCTGTGTTAGCCACCCACCTCCTACCCATCACCCAAGTCCCCTGCGCTGCAGCTCAACCCTGGAGCTTATAGAAAAGAACTGGGCGGCCTGCCCTCTAGTCTAGAAGAGTATTGCCCAGGAGATAAACGCCCGGGCTTCTGACTCCTGAGTTATTTTTTGCTGGCCCTTAGTTCAGCAACCACTTAATTCTCTCACTTGAGTTATTACTGTAAGCGTAGGACAGTCTGTCGTGAAAGGCTCTGGAACGGCGGTTCTGCCACCCGTCGCCTCTTCCCTCTCCCAGGAAGACAGGGCTGGTGGGTGGGTGGCTCAGAACCTGATGTGACATTTTAGCTCGTTGGACCTCTATCTAGTTCTTTCTCTTTCTAGTGAGTCCCAAGTCACCTGAATTGCTTCCTAGTCACGTCCCCTAAGTTCTTTCATCTGGAAGATGGGCATCCGTGCCATCCATTATTTATAGGGCACTGCACGCCCTTATTGATTGGGGGGAAATTGGATTTTCCTGCCGAAAGTTCAAAGCATCTTCATGAATTTCTAACATTTCACTCCCCACAAAAGCTTTGTAGGATTAACACCACCTATGGACGGAAGAATAATAGTGGAGGCCAAGGACACAGACGTGGTACTGGCCACATTCAAAGGTAATAATTGAGCTTTTTCATGGTTTCAGTGGCTGCCCCACGGAAAGTAGGTGTTGCATTTTCTGTTCGGTACACAAAATCAGCCCGACATGTGACCAGTCCCTCTACAGACGTGTGTGGAAACAGACACACTCATATGATTTCATCTGTCCACCAACTTATCATTCAGGCAACGTTCACTGCGCCTCTGACACTGGGCTGTGGAGAAAATGACTGAGACAGGGCCGCTAACCCTTGAGAGTTCAGGGTCTGTCAGGGCGAGGGGCATGGAAGCCAGCCACTGTCATAGGACGTGCTGAGCACTGTCCTCGGGGCAGGCACTGGGTGGCGAGGACAGGAACCGACCAGGGTGGGAGCTCCCTGGGTAGGGGAGTGTGAGCTGAGTCCTGAGGACTTAGGTATGTTGGGGGGGGTGGGGGAAGGGGGGATGGAAGACAATGGAAGTGTCATGTAAAAGGACATGAGCAGGAAGGGCCACAGGACCCTAAGCTCTTCAGTGTGAAGAGAAGGTGGATATTCAGGCAGAGGGCAAGCCAAGGTCATATCACCGGTGGCATGGGGAGCCCTGATAAGGAGCTTTAATCACTGAACAGTTAAAGCAGGACATGAACATGACTGAATCGACTGGAGAAAGCTCCCTGAGAAAAGGACTTGGGGACAACGGCAGTAATCCAGATAAACACCGGTGTGAGGAGTGAAAAGAGAAACGGGCTGTGGACAAATCCCAGGGGACCCAGCACAGAAGTGGGAAAGCAGGAGAGGAGGTCAGGGAGTCACCAAGAAGGAGACTCGATCACAGACCTAGAGGCAAGAACCAGAATGTTCATCAGCTTCCCAGCCATACTTTCAGCAGTGAGGCCCCCCAGCAGGTCAGGCCAAGATCTAAACCAAGGCGCAGGCTCAAACCAAACATTAGTAACTCTTGAAGTTCACAGTCTTTGTGGGCACCTGGGGAAGGGCAACGGGAGATGAGTCACTAATGGTCACAGCATTGCACATACTTCAACACGCCTTTCAGAGTCGTCCCAGCAAGCATCTTTGACAAGTCGCTCTGGAGTAATTGACTTGGAGGGATAGAGCGGGGTGACAGACTGTGTGATTGTCAACACAGGTGATGTCACCAGAGCTTTGAGGCTGGGACCATGACTCATTCCTTCAGCACTAGGTGCCACAGCCTGGTAATTATTGTTATTTTTTTAATCCCTGGGGAGTTTTGAAAGGGCAAAAAATTAAAAGTAAATAGATGAAACAAACATTCACCTGAATCGAAAGACACACTACATGGTCTCAGCTCACTGTTCCCACTCGCAGGTGTATTCTATGAGCCGTATCCACCCCCTGCTGTGCACAGCACCAACATAAGATGCGACCAATGTCTAGCTTCTCCAACAAGGTACAAGTTGGATTGCTGCTGGTGTGCAGAGAGTCAGCACATGTTTGAGTGACCTGGCTAAATGGCCAAACGAAGGCGGAACATTGTCTACACACATACATCAGCAATCTCCCAACCCTTTCTCAATTAGCTCTGTTCAATTCCAAACCCTTATTAATTTCTTTCCCAATTATAAGGCCCTTAACTTAGCTCCTTCCATAGCCGACCATTTGTTTTTAGGCCGGCTAGTTGGCTGCTCCTTACTACCAAGTCCACTTCCACCCACTGGAAGGAGTGGGCATTGCTGAGTTCTGGATGTTCTATAAATGCCCTATCCAGTGGAAATATAATGCCAGCCACATGTTTTATCTTAACATTTCTACTATGCACATTTAAAAGTAAAAAGAAATGGGTGATATTAACATAATAATGATTTTGATTTAACCCACTATAAATAGAATGTTGTCATTCTAATGTGTAGTCAGTATGAAAGCTATTGAGATATTTTACATTATTACTTTTCACATTACGTCTTCAAACCCCTGTTTACCGTAGACCTATAGCGTATCTTGATTCGGATCAGGCTCAACAGCCACACATGGCCAGTGGCTGCCATACTAGACAGCGCAGATCTGCAAGATCACAGACACCAGGGAGCTCTTGTCCCCTCCTCTGGTGACAACAGCAGAATTCTCTCCAGCAAAAGTCACTCATTTTCCCAGATAAAATGAACCCATCGGCCCATCCATGCTGGGATCAGGAAATTATCAGAGGTGGTGCTGGAGAGTTAGCTGACATAACCCATCAAGCTCTATTTTCAGGAGCACCATCCCTGTCAGCGCAGGGCCCTGTGAGAAACAGACACACAAAACCTCTCCTGCTCCACCTGAGAATTCATTTCGGGAATATTTCTTCAGGCTCAGGGAAAAAGATATAAGAAGGAATATTAGATTTAATTTTTGTATTCTATTAGATTGAAGGTTTTATTATTTAGATTTAGGGTTAGGAGCTCCAGCCTCTCTGAACTTGTGATAGAAGCTCATTCACAGCCATCTTAAAATAAAGACTTGAAAACCGGATTGGAAAACTGGATGAAGCATGACTCTTTATGGCCACATCATCTGCAAACACTGGGCTCCACAGGCAAGGCCAAGTCAAGAGAGGAGCCCAGAATTCTATTTTTCCTTTAAAAAAAAAAAAAGAACAGATGTAATTACTTCAGTGTGTGTACTTGTATTGAGAATTCAATCAAGTGCCTTAAAAGAAATCGAAGAACCCTTTGCCGGAGAAGCGAAAGGCAGGAATGATTCAAGGGGAGGCTGAGCAAAGCGCACCACGGTGCCAATGGGCCCCAGGGGAGGCGCGCAGAAGCAGCAGAAAATGTAATTTTCAAAGGACCACATCCCAAGTGTACGGAACCCACACAGCATTGCGGCAGACAAACCACAGGGGCCAGAAGCACAGGCCATTCGTAATCTCTGGGCTATTAATAAGTCAGCCCCAGGAGAGACAGAACACCAAATGGAGAGTCACAGGTACCCCAGGGCTACCTGTCACCATGGCCCCTGCCAGTTGTGTGAGCAGAGAATCAGAAAGAGCTCAGTCTCCTATTTTAAAAAGAGCCTGATGTGAACATTGAACAAATAGTGTCAGAAAGCCCTGGGAGCCACTGTCCTGGGACAGTCTTCCTGCCCAGACTTCCCCGAGAGCTGAGCCCTAACAGAAGTTCCTCACGCCGCAGGGGAGCATTTTCTCCCTTTCTGCCGAAGGGGTCGTCCATGAGAAGCGCCGCTCAGTCACAGGTCCTTACATCTCAGCCCCAGCGCCTTCACAGTCATCTTAAAATAGAGACTTGAAAAACCCAGGACCAGAACGGCCTTGAGTCCCCCATTGGGGCCCTTGTAGGGCTAAACGGGCTCTCTGTGCAGTAATCTGCCCCCTTCTTTACAGAAACAGTCTGGGGCTCATGGGTTGGTAGACAGAGAACCAGCCCAGAGCCTCTGCCTGGGCTCGGACCCCTTCCTGCACAGAAGACTCAATTCGAGATCAGTTACGGTCAGGGCTGCTCAAAATTCCTCCCAAATGTAAGGTTATTGCTGGGAACACCGGTTTTTCCTTTTAGCAAAATGACACCAGAAAAACACACACAAACCAAAAAATACTGGCAGAGAACTGCAGAGAAGTCACCCTCTTGACTTTCTGCTCCACTTGACAGACGCACTTAATTTTGCAAGAGAAGCGTGTCGCCGAAGCTGGGAGAAGACGGACGAGGAACTGCCCCAAGTACCGCAGGTTGGAGTAGGACTCGCCCAAGGAGCCGGTGAATGTAGGCACATGACCAGCTGGCTCTGGCCCCTGTGACCCAGATGAGACTTTCGCTTCCAGCAAACCCACCCCGAGAGAGGCCGAGGGGAACGGGTCTTGTCCCGGCATCAGGCCCTGCCGTGGAGTGAGGTCCTCAGAGAGAGAACCGGCCGTGCCTTCTAGGGAAGCTGGGCGCCCGCCCCCCCCCCCCGACGGGCCAGCACAGGAAGGGGATGTTGAAGAAAAAGAGGGAACATCCGAGAGCATGAAGCAAAACTGTGCACCCAAGTAATTGGTGGGAAGGTGATTACAGAAGTAAAACTCGGTGTCACCAGTCACCCGCAGGGGCCCAGCGTGGCACCTCATGTCTGATTTGCATAAGAATACTATTAAGCGAGGTACCTCCAGGCCGCCACCATGAAATGCTGCAGCTGGTGGATGCCTGGAGCCATTCATCACAGTCACCAGTTATTAATGGTTTGCCAGGTGTGGTAGCCTGGCTTCGGGACCGCTGTTGGCACTGCAGACTGTAGAGGTGGACGGGACGTGAGCAGGCTGGTGAGGGGGCATCCACCTGCCCGGTGCCCTCGCCTCCCTCCATCTCCCCACGGGGGCAGCAGCCCTGGGAAGACGTCCCAACGTGGTGTATCCCCCAGCTGCCGAAGCCTGAGAGCAGGTGGCCCTTTGTCTTCTGCCTCCAGCCGTGGGTTCCACCAAACCAACCACGTTAGAGACTTCAGGTCACCTCAGGCTCTAGGCACCCCTTCCTCCCACAGCCCCCGCACTTTGCCCTCTGGAAGAGTGGGAGTCTCGCACTGAGCCTTTGGGATGGGGCCCAGTCTGGATACTGCATTGGCCTTGGCACCAGCTCCCTAGCTGCCGAAGCTGAGAGCTGCACCCCAGCTGAGAGCTGCACCCCAGCCCAGAGCTGCGAGGAGCAGAGCTCACAGAAACGTCCGAAGCCCGGGTGCCAAGGTTTGGGGCTCCTGTCGACCTGAGGCGCCGCACAACACGTGGGCATAGAGTGACTCTTTTCTCAAGCCCAGAGGGGAAAATGGACTGGGAGAAGGTGGAAAAGCACCACGAATGTCTGCGGGGGATTCCCAGCCCTGGGCTGTCCGCATTTTCTGCTGATGATTCTATTTTAAAATCTTTACTTTCCTTCTACCTTCTGAGTCCAGCAACAGAGACTAAGAGAACCTCCCATTTGTGTCAGAGAACCTTCCCGTTTGGGTAACATGTCACTCCCGTCTCTGCTCCCGCCGGCTGACTGAGTCACGTCTCTGGGTGCGGGGGTGGTGTGCAGAGCAGCAGGGGCTCTGAGAGTCGGAGGGAAACCGAGCGCAGGGGGCCAGCCCTGAGCAAGCTGCGAAGAAGAAAAAATGGGGACCTGACAGTCTCCAACCCCCAACCGCATTCCAGGAACCACTGAACCAAATGAAGTCGCCCCCTTACCCGTGGGGGGTATGTCCCGAGACCCTTGGTGGCTGCCTGGAACCTCAGATAGTACTGAACCCTATATATATGTGTTTTTCCTATATACACACCTATGATAAAGTTTAATGAATAAATTAAGCACAGTAAGAGATTAATAATTATTAATAATAAAATAGAATAATGATAATATAGTATAAAAAAAGTTATGTGACTGTGGCCTCTCTCTCTCTGATAACCGATCTGATAACCGAGGTGGCCACTAAGTGACTATTGGGCGGGTCGCGTATACAGCGTGGATTCAATGGACAAAGGCATGATTCACGTCCCAGGCAGACAGAGCGACAGAGCGGGATGGCACAAGATGTCATCACACTACAGAACGGCACGCTATTTAAGACTTACGAATTGTTTATTTCTGGAACTTTCCATTTAATATTTTCAGACCACAGTTGACTATGGGTAACTAAAACTTCGGAAAGCAAAACCCTGGGCATGGGGGCACTCTGTATGTCAGATACGTGTCCTACAGATCCTCGGTCTGCATAGGTTGTCTTGAGCTTCAGTGAGCTTGAGAAATTCTGGGAGAAACAAATTTAAGCAATTACATATATAAATCAGAATCCTTAATATGCTAACTTATTCTAGAACTCTTCAAGAAGCTGTCACTCCCCACCACCTCCCAGCAAAACAGGGTTCCTTCACCCCCACATCAAGGATGAAGGATTTGATCCAGGGTTGTGTTGAAGTGAGTTGATACCAGCTCATGAGAAGTAATTGTTAAATATTCGGGGATTTGGGGAGCTGGTCAACAGTTGATAGCTTGAAATCAGCCACAATGGGAGTTTTTACACTACAGAAATTGGCAAATGCTCAAATCAAGGCTTGGTTTGTTGGTTTGTTGGCTTGTTTTAACTTTCTGTAAAGCAGTTTTACCAGCGTGCCACTGGACCTAGCCCCAATTATAGTCTCCTGGACTTGGAGGGGGCCTCAGAGAGTCTGAGGATTCTCACATCTTTGTCTCTCCTCCATAGTGAGTATTTATCGGGGGAAAGCTGGTAGGGTGAGTCATCTACCCAGTAGTCCTTAGAGGAGAGACACTGAGAGGTGGGGAAGTTAGGCCCAAGATAAGGGATCAATTGGGTATCTGAAGACTTGGATCTTCCAACCAAATCCAGTGCATTTCTCCCCACAAAACCCTGGGTAGGGAAATGCCCACTTTTGGGAGCTAAGACAATGACTGTGGGGAGCTGACTTCTCTTCAAAGACCCTGAAATGCCAACTGCAGATTTTTCCAGAACCACACAGACTTAATGAAGTGCAAATTGTAAGGCTTTTGCATTCCGATCAGGTTTCACTAGGAATTTAAACCACATCTCAGTAAAAGTAATTCTGTTTTATTGATGCAGGAATTAGTGTAACCACTGAAATACGTTCAGAAGATAGGAGCCTTCATAGGCAAAGAGGAAGCCGGCGCTGGTCTGTTTAAAATGCCAGCTCTTCAACTTCAGGTGCAAATTAAACAACACGATGCCTGTGGAGTGTGTGTTAGAGGTGAAGACAAGGTGGGAAATGAGGCGAGGAAATAGCTGTTTCCTTGTGAAATTAAACACACCCTGCTAGAGCAGAGCAAACACCCCAAAAGCCGGCTCTACAGCACCCCCTTTTGTGCTGGTGGCAGGTGATGCTGTCCAACAGGTGCTTCATTGTGGGGTCAGTTGTCCTGAACCCTCAATGACAGGGTCACTGCTCACAGTGAATTACCCAGGACACTTCTCTTTCTCACCCAGTCACAGTCACCCCAGGAGAGGGACAGCAGAGAAAAGGAAATTCAATTTTCCACTTGCTAGAATTCTTAACAGAAAGGGGTCTGAGGGAAGCGGGCTGAAACATTTGTCTAAAATTGGAACTCTGGCTAATGGAGGGGAGGGGGAGTGTTCTTTCCTCCGCCGTGAAAACCCACGATGTGATGCGGTCGGAGCGAGTCCCACCCGGAAAATGGACAAGGAGATGTCACGACCATCATGCAGGGAGGGACTGGTTGCTCTGAAAGGGCTTCCCCTGCCCTCACTCTAGAGCTAAGCAAACCCCTCGCAGGAGGCTTGGCATCCCACAATTCTAGAACCTGTGCAAGGGGGTCTCATGTCTGTCTCAGTTCTACGAGGAGCTAAGAGCCCCTTTCTGACCTCTCTCTTCCCCCCTCATTCCTCCTCTGGAAATCAGATCTATTCTATGGACTCTCCAGGGTGGATGACCATAGTCTATAGACAGGAAGAAGAAAGGACCAGAGTGACTCTGTTCTGAGCTGGGCATGGCCTTGTCACCCTTGCTGTTCCCTGCACGGTGCCGTCAGCAGGCGGGAAGGGCTGATCTTCTGAAGGCAATGCTTAGCCTTGCATTTCATTCCTTCCCAACCCCCAGAGACTTTGTTCACTTCCTTCCAGAACTTTCCATGGCTCCTTTCCCACCGCCTCCTTCCCGCCTCATTCGGAAGGAGCACCCTGCCACCTCCCTCCTTCACCAGCAGACAAAATGTCCCCTGCGGCTTCAGCCCATGGTCCCCCTCTTGCCCTGCAGCCTGACTTTCACCCTGCCCACTCTCTACAGAGTCACCAGTGGCCTCCTGGCTGCCAGGCCCAACAGCATCCCCTGGACCCGCCCTGCCAGTGGGGCCTCCCCCCTACCAGCGCCTGCTCGTCCCTCTCACCCCCTGCACCCTCTGCTCCTCCCGGCCCTCCCTGCAGGTGCCCCTGGGGTATCTGTGCTCTTCATTCTTCCGTGGCCCCTCCGCACTCCCACTCTCAGGGACGGTTCATCATCGCTCAGCACGGCTGGGCTGGGAGTCTGCCTTTCTGTCCTGTCTGGTTAACGGAAAGGGCGGCAGACTCAGAGCCCAACGCCCTGGGCCGGTTCTAGCTGCGGGCGTAACCCTGGCCAAGGTGTTCGCCTTCTCAAGCCAAGGATGCGCCCACCTCACAGATTCGGGGGGGTGGCAATACTCCTGCAGGGAGGGCCGGGAGGAGCAGAGGGTGCAGGGGGTGAGAGGGACGAGCAGGCGCTGGTAGCGAGGCCGCCGGGCCGCACGCAGGCGCGGGGCAGGGCCTCGATCGGCGGCACCTCTTCCCAGCTTAAGATTCTGTAAAAGACGCCAGAGCTTCTCCCACCTCCAGGCTCCCATCCCACACGCTCGCCCCTAGAGGGGCCTTTCCTTCGCCTCCCCGCTCTGGTTGACCTTTGCCCCGGGCATGACCCCTCAAACGCGCTGTCCTTCTTCCACTCCACTGGGGCCAGTGAGGCGAGATCCTTCTCGTGGCCACTCATCCTCACCCTGCGCGCGCGCACACACACACACACACACACACACTCTTCCTGTCACTCGGCAATAGCAGAAGAGAAAGAACATGAGCTCCCAAGCCGGGCCAGGTAGGCCTATTTCCGCCATATGTCGGACATATAAGCTTCAGCAAGTGACTGGGCCCTGCGGGCCTCCATTGCCTCGTCTGTAAGATGGGCCAACGCTTCCCGTGTGGCTACAGTGCCCAGCCCAGTACTTGACACCTAGCAGCTGTTCAGAAAGGTTGGCTCTCCTCCGTTCACACGTCAGGGCCACAGGCAGTCCCACCTCCTCCAGGATGCCGTGGCTACTCGGTCCGGCCACAGCCGCCTTGCCTCTGACATGCCAGAACGTTCTCAGTCTCATGGCCGCGGCGCTGAAGGCACCTGCTCCTGGATACGGGACACGGCGCGGGTCCTGTGCTACCAAGCAGCCTCTTCGTTTCCAGATGGGTCCGCCCGTCTGTGTCTTGGATTGCTTCTGAATTTCCCACAGTTTCCAGGACAATGCTGAGCTTATAAAAACAGTGATTATTATAGCCACAAACCGCGCGCCGCCTTTGACCCAGACACCGTCGTAATTGCTACCAGTTGTTCAATGTCTGCTACGTACCAGGTGCTGCGCTCGCAGGATTTACTTCTTTCTCACAGTAACCCCGCGAGGTAGGTTTTACAATCGAGGAAACTGAGACTCAGACCCCGCGGCCTGGACGAATGCACACGCATCGCAGACGGGACAGCAGGGTTCCCGCCCAGGCCTGCCCGTCGCCTTGTCTCCGGGCTGAGCACCAAGGAGAGTTACATCGCTTCATTCTCCCGTGAGCCCAGCAGGGCAGCATTTCGCCCTGTTTGCAGATGAAGAACCTGTGGCTCTTGGACCCCCCTTAGTGGGTAGCAGAGCGGGGACCCCCATCTGGCCGACCCAGCCCCACCCTGCAGTCATGAGGCCGTGGAGGGATTCCGGCTCCAGAAGGAACCACCAAGTCCAAGGTTCCTGAGGGGCGGGAAAGCTCTGGCCCGCCTCCCGCCGAGTCTGTTGGCTTCTTGGGCCTCACTTTGTTCGTGTGGAGGAGAAGGAACTGAATGATGCCGAGGTTCCAGGACTCCTCTCACCCTTACAGCGCCCTTGAGCAAACCCCAACAGGTGGCCTGTCCTCTGAGCAGACTCAGGCCAGGGAAGGGCGCGTGGCTTGGCGGGCAGAGCGCAGATGGCCTTCTGCCCACTCGGTCCCCTCCTCCGGGCACCCTGTGCAGGAGGCAACCCACAGCTGTGCGCAGTGGTCCGAAAGGTTCTAATGGTTCTATCAACTGTCCTAATTCTTGAAATCACCTTTGAAGGAGAAATGCGGATATCGAATGTCAGCGTCCTTCATCCAGCCCAAAGTGACCTGTCATGTCTTCCCTTTAAGCAATGAAATGGCACCTCTCCCAAGCCACCTCCCACGCACAGAGCAGCCCCTGGTCTCCTGACCTCCCAGTGGGTCCCAGACGTTCTAAATTCAGGTTCACAGTGTGAGGCCCTCAGGCTAAAATTTTAATAGGACCCTTTGCCCTTTCATCACTGTCACCTGTTCCCAGGGGACAGAGGAGCTATTCTTCCACACGCCTGTGACTTTCAAATTCCAGTCTGTCTGGATTTCTGATTATAATAGTCTCCCATAGTCACAGTAGCTCAAGGCACAGAACAAACGAGCTCACCTTCCCAGGACACATCAGACATAAATGGCAAGCGTCACCACCAGTCCCCAAGGAGGGAACATCTTCAGGTAAGGACTCAACAAGAAGACAAGCATCGGGGCAAAAGGAAACTACTGATTTTACACTTCAGGCACCACTTGTAGCTACAGCTCTGAGTTGTCCTTCAATGTGTCCTGGTGGTAAAATGGGAACATGTAACAAAACACGCAGGAAAGATGATCACGGGAAACCCTGCCCTGACCTCAGTCTGCAGCATCTTAGCCCAGAATCCACTGCCATCTGCACACCTTCTCCTGAAGCTTCTTGGAAGCTAATCTTCCCTTATTTAGAAAATATATATGCTTTTCTTTTTTCCTAAGACAATTTATTTTTTAGTGTAATAAAATACACATAACATAAAATTTACCGTTTTAACTATTTTTAAATATATACTTCTGTAGCATTGAGTACATTCTTACTTCGGTGCAGCGATCACTATCATCCATCTCCAGAACTTCCTCATCTCCCCAAACTGAAACTTCACCCCCATTAAACACTAACCCCCCTTCCCCTCCCCCAGCCCCTGGCAACTGCCATTCTGCTTTCTGTCTCTATGAATTTGACTCCTCAGATACCTCAGATCAGCGGAGTCTGGCAGTACCTGTCCTCTCGTGTCTGGCTATGTCACTTAGCAGAATGTCCTCAGGTTCATTCACGCTCTAACAGGTGTCAGAATATCCATCCTTCTTAGGCTGAAGAATATTCCGCTGTGTGGATGGGCCACATTGCACTTATCTGCTCATCAGTCCATGGACACTTGGGTTGCGCACACCTTTTGGCTGTTACGATGCTGCTATGAACATGGGTGTACATATACCTGTTTACATGTCTTCTCCTGACCCGTAAAGGTGGAGAAAGCCTTGCCTGGTCTGTGGTTATGCCGAGTTCCGCTATTTGTATTGCTAGACACAGATTTAATTCAAGGAGTCTGCTGGAATACAGTTTTCTTGAAATTCACGCTGGAAAGTGAGCCAACATGAAGCTCCTTCAAGACACAAAGCCTGAGGAAAGTGTCTCCCACATGCCCCCCCATCGGTCTCCTCCCTCCCCGTCTCATCCCTACTTCTCTGGGAGAAAGCTTCATCCCTTTGTCTGTATTTCCTGCCCTCCATCTCTGCTCTTAACAGCACTTCACATTGACTTCCACTCCATCCAGCACCTCACTCCACCACTGCCCCTTCCTTACAGTGTCAGCCTCTCCCCTTTGGCTTCTTCTCTGCATGTAGATGTGCTCAACACTCCTCCAGCTTCTATAAACACCCATCAAACACACACACATACACACATGCACTACACACACGATCCATTCTACGTCAATCCCTCCAGCTCTTGGTATTTAACCACATCAACCCCAGTCCCCTCTCTCACCCCCTCCCAGACCAATCACTCCTCCACCCACTTCGACCTCACTCTAGAACCCACCACTCAAGGGACCCCACTCTCACCAATTATATTAGTTTCCTGTGGCTACCACAAGTGAACACAAAGTGGTGGCTTAAAAACAACAGAAATGCATTCTCTCACAGGTCAGTGTCTGAAACCAAGATGTCAACAGGCTTGTGCTCCCTACGAAGGCTCTGGGGAGGACCCTTCCTGCCTCTCAGCTTCTGGTGTCTCCATGAATCCTTTGGCTTGTGAGAGCATCACCCCAATCCCTGCCTGTGTCCTCACATGGCCTTCCTTTGTCTCTGTATGTCCCCTTCTGTCTCTTATAAGGATGTTCTGTTGGATTTTGGGTCCAGTGTGACCTCATTAATTACATCTGCAAGATCTTATTTCCAAATAAGATCACAATCTGAGGTTCAGGGTGGACATGAATTTGGAGGAGATGTTACTCAACCCAATGCACTAGTGAATCCAAATTTCCAAGCCCAATGGACATCACTCAGTAGCCCTATGTAGTATCTGTTTTGGTTTTTCAAAATAGAAATGGCTTCATGTTTCCTACTTATTTTTTAGATGATAGAAGCATATTAAGGGAAAATTTAAATATAGAAAAATCAAAAAAAGCAAAAACACCAACGAACTTACAACTCAGATATGGATCAAAATGAACATTTTGGAAAACATTCTTCTGCACACACACATTCACAAACACACACATTACTGCAAGAAGGTAATATATGCAAAGTGGACTATATGTTCCTTATTCTGCCTTTTCACTTAGCGCTATGGCATGGGCGATCTGCCAAGTCAATGAACACAGACCCATTCATTCAATGAATAGGTGCTGTGTACTGGGCACTTATTCCAGGGCCTGAGATCCATCTGTGGATAAAACACACATAGATCCCTGCCCTCAGGGAACTTCTCTTTTCACAGTGGTCAACAGACAACAAAAACTTAAAAAATAAATATGTAAAGAGTAAAAAATGCTGAAAGGTGCAAAGTGCTATGAAGAATTACACAGCAGTATGAGAAGGGGGACCTGAGAACTAGTGATTACCATTTCCAAAGGGGGGGGTAAACGTAGGCCTCATTAAGAAGGTTATCTTTGCACAAAGAGGTGAAGACCCTAAAACATTGGAAAATCATTTTTCATGACCGCATAGTATGCCGTTGATTATATCTGCAACAATGCGTTTAACCAGTGCTCTGTTGATAGATATTTAGGTTGTTTCTAATTTTTTCAAAGCTATAAAAGAGGCTGCAATGTAGCCCTGTATATAACTGATGAGTATTTGTGAAATTATTCCCTTAGAATAAATGTCTAGACCCTAATCCAAGACATCTACTCATTTCTAAATCATAAATACTACCTCCCTGCCCTCCAGAAAGACTGCCAGCTGACACCTCCAATAATACATATGAGTTTGCAATTCCACCACCTTCCCCAACACACACACTCCCCATTTGTCGTTTATTTTTAATTTTGCTAACTTTAGGGTAAAAAAATGTTATTATATTTGCATTGCTTTTACTTTGCCCTAGTTGAACAGTCTTTCCATCTGCTTGTTATCTCTGTGTATTTTTTCTCTTATAAACTCCTTATTCATTTCCTTTCATAATTTTTTCTATGGAATATTTATTGTTTTTATAAATCAGGAATGTATATATTATGTGTTGCAAATATTTTTCCTGGTTTGTCTTCTTACTTTTCTTACAAACATTTAAAATTTTTATAATGACAAAAATACCAGTGTTTTAAAATAGTTTCTGGATTCCTATCATGGTTAGGAAAGCTTTCCCCACTTGTAGAATTATAAAAATACATCTGTACTCTTTCTGTCGTTTTTCTTAATTCACTTGGAATTTATTCTGATATAAGAAATAAGGAAGAGACTCATCATTTTTCTCGCAAGTGGGTAGCCAGTGGTCCCCACAGCCTGTGCTGAATAACATTCCGTGTCTGCCCCTGAGATGTGGTCACACCCAGCTCCCTGCCCCATCCTGCCCTACTTCTCCTCACCTCTCTCATCCCTCTAGCACCTCCTCTGACTCCTCTACCTCTGATTTCTTAATGGAACTGCTTGCCAGGACCCTGTCTTCTATATTCTCTTCTCGCTCTGCACAGTCCCCCCAGAACTTTCATCCATACCCCCCCACAAGCCCTGCACCCAAAGTGCAACGGCAACAGGACTACAGCGACTCAGTGACCGGCCCCTCCAGCTCCCCCTCTGACACCTGCTATTATTACTTTCAGGTTAAATTTTGACACAAAGCTATTTTGCACCTTAGCTAGGCCTATGCAAATCAATCAGCCTTCTAAAAGAGAGAGAGAGAGAGAGAAAAGAAACAAAAGAGGAGGGGTGGGGGGAATCTGCCTTTTCACATATGCCCACATTTACTCTCAGCCAAAATCCAGGAAAGCAACTGGAGTCAAGTAAACCACAAACTTCTTGGCCTCTTGCCAGCTGGGGGAGGAAGGGGGGTGGAGAAGGACAAGAACAAGAATAAGAACAAGAACAAGAATAAGAACAAGGACAAGAAGAAGAACACAACAACAAGAACAAGAAGGAGAAGAAGGACAAGAACAAGGAGAATAAGAAGAAGAACAACAACAACAACAAGAACAAGGACAAGAAGAACAAGGACAAGAACAAGGAGAACAAGAAGAAGGAGGAGGAGAAGAACAAGAACAACAAGAAGAAGGACAAGGATAAGAAGAAGAACAAGGACAAGAACAAGAAGAAGAACAACAACAACAAGAACGAGAAGAAGGACAAGGACAAGGACAAGAAGAAGAAGAAGGACAAGAACAAGGAGAAGGAGAAGAATGACAAGAACAAGAAGAACAGCAAAAAGAAGGACAAGAACAAGGAGAACAAGAACAAGAACAAGAACAAGAACAAGAACAAGAACAAGAACAAGAACAAGAACAAGGAGAAGGAGAAGGAGAAGGAGAAGAACAAAAAGAACAAGAAGAAGAACAAGGAGAAGGAGGAGATGAGGGGTTTCTCCTTCACAAATGAAAGGCTATTGAGGGCAGTGATCTAAAAGTGACAGTTGTCAAGCCCAACAGCCTGCCCTACAGACCAGATGCTGTCTCTTCCTTGCGCTACAGACCTATGCAACTGATTTTTAAGGAAACTAGCCAACCAGGAACAAAGTTAACACTAAGTTGGTAGCACTCAAGTCCCATCCCCAGCTGTTTTCTCACCCAGATGAGTGTTCCCTCAACTGACCACCTTTCTCCTTTAACCAAGGCGAAGAAATGTAGTTGCCGTGGGCAGGACGCATGACAAAGTCGAGGGACACAGAGGAAAGCCTGGGAAAAGAAACTGCTCATAGACCCTTTAGAAAGCTTTAAAGTTATTGGCTGAGCAAATCACCTCATATGGCGGTTTATATTTGTGTAATAACAGTAGCAGCTCCAAATTCCCCTTCGCACTCAGATTCTAGAAGAGTTTTCTTAATGCATCAGTAACTAACGCTTATACCAATGCATCATCATGAGGGCCTTCAGAAAAAAGTAACCACACGCCAAAACAGCAGGTATTCAGTGATGTGGCAGAAACCAAGTCAAATGTGTAAACACTTAAAAAGAGAGAGATGTCCCCACACTTTTTTAACCTTGGCATTGAATCAACCAACAAAAATCAGAACTTTTTTTTAACTCTGAAATTTGACTGGCAATTTAAAGAGCTTGCTCAAAATTCTTGCCCTAAACATAAGGAAAGTAGCAAAGGAACACTTCATTACAAAGGAGTACTTATTACATGTCTGTTCCAGGCAGGTATGTGGTTTCATCCAGCCTTATAACCACCCCATCAATTGCGCATCTTGATCACCACTTTGTAAAGGTGGAAACTGAGGCTCAGTGCATTTGGATAGTGTATTAGGCTACTTGGGCGCCATGACAGAGTATCGCAAACTGAGAGGCTTAAACAACAGAAATTTATTTTCTCACAATTCTGGGGGCTGGGAATTTAAGATCGAGGTACCAGCAAGGTTGGTTTCTGGTGACTTTGGTTGGTCTGGAAGACCTTTCTTCCTGGCTTACAGATGGCTGTCTTCTCACTGCCCCCACATGTCCTTTCCTCTGTGTGCACATGGCTGGGGTCTCTTCCTCTTCTTATAAGGACACCAGCCCTATAGAATTAGTGACCCACCCGTATGACCTCATTTAACCTTACTTACCTCCTTAAAGGCCCCATCTCCAAATACAGTCCCATTAGGGGTTAGGGTTTCAACAGATGGATATGGTGAGGTGGGGGAAGGGGGACACAATTCAATCAATAATAAATAGCATGTCCAAGGGCCTGCATCTGCTAAGTGGAAGAAAGACTGTCTGAATCCGATCATTTCTTTATCCAAAGTGTGGCTCCCATGCCAGCATCTCAGGTGACGTGGGGAGACATCTGGCGGTAAGAGCAGACTCTTAGAACTTGCTGGTAAGGAGACAATGTCACAGAAGGGGCCCTGTCTGTTGGGAAGGGTGGTGAAGTTCCTACACAAAGGTAGACCGCAGAGCTCAGGAGGCCAAGTCAACTAGAGGCCTGTTCAGGTGACTCCAAATAAAAATGGCTTCATCTGCTCTGTTAGTAGCTACACAGATGGCATTTGGTTTCCCTTCCACATATCATGATTCCCATGATCTCCTAAGAGCCAGCATTTCATTTGGTTTTTCTTTTCTTTTCTCCAAATCACCAGCTAACGTCCTGGAGGGCGACTCCATGGATCAGGACGTGGAGAGCCCTGTGGCCATTCACCAGCCAAAGTTGCCTAAGCAGGCCAGGGACGACCTGCCAAGACACATCTGCCGAGACCGGACCAAAAGGAAAATCCAGAGGTACGTGCGGAAAGACGGGAAGTGCAACGTCCACCATGGCAACGTGCGGGAGACCTACCGCTACCTGACCGACATCTTCACCACCTTGGTGGACCTCAAGTGGAGGTTCAACCTGTTGATTTTCGTCATGGTTTACACAGTGACGTGGCTCTTTTTTGGGATGATCTGGTGGCTAATCGCGTACATCCGAGGAGATATGGACCACATCGAGGACCCCTCGTGGACTCCCTGCGTCACCAACCTCAACGGGTTCGTCTCTGCTTTTTTATTTTCAATAGAGACAGAAACCACCATCGGTTATGGCTACCGGGTCATCACGGACAAGTGCCCGGAGGGAATTATTCTGCTCTTAGTCCAGTCTGTGCTGGGGTCCATTGTCAATGCATTCATGGTGGGATGCATGTTTGTAAAAATATCGCAACCCAAGAAGAGGGCAGAGACCCTTGTGTTTTCCACCCACGCGGTGATCTCCATGCGGGATGGGAAACTGTGCCTGATGTTTCGAGTCGGGGATCTCAGGAATTCCCACATCGTGGAGGCTTCCATCAGAGCCAAGTTGATCAAATCCAAACAGACCTCAGAGGGCGAGTTCATCCCTTTGAACCAGACGGATATCAATGTAGGGTACTACACCGGGGATGATCGTCTGTTTCTGGTGTCACCGCTCATCATCAGTCATGAAATTAACCAACAGAGTCCTTTCTGGGAAATCTCCAAAGCCCAGCTGCCCAAAGAGGAACTGGAAATTGTGGTCATCCTAGAAGGAATGGTGGAAGCTACAGGTAAGGCATGTCCATCCTGTGGGATATCTGTGGGATATCTGTGGGGTCAATGGTCATTTTAAATGGGACCTCACATTCTTATTTATGGCAAAATATGGAAAACTGAACCTCACTCACTGTTGACACCATCCCCTTGCTTCATGAAATAGCATGCCCGTGTGGCTTATCCTCTCACATCTACCCACCAAGAAGTCTAACCAGTTAGCATTTTAAAAGCCCTTAGGAAACAATAAATACATTCTTAAAAAACACTCCTTAAAGTATGTAAAATTTGCAAATATTTACTTAAAATTTATCTCTAAAGCACTTTTTAAATGGCTCTAAAACATTGTTTAATTTAAATACTTCAGGTTATTTATTGCCAAGCCAGGAGGAAGAAGTTAAGCCTTTCAAAAGAAGCCTGACAAATTGCTTTAATAAAAATGCAATTTCCCCTCTTCTTTGGGAGCCATTTGCAAGGCCCATAGCATCGGTGCTTGTTTTTTTAATATCAGGTGAATACCTGGTGTCCATCTCCATACTCTACCTGCCTAACCCTCGGTGGACATAGTACTGCAGACCCAGTAACTCTAGCAGGAGAGGAAAAAATTGACGATCCACTCATCATAACCCTGTTGACCCTCTGCTGTTAATGGCTAATCACTGGTGTGTTTTAGGGAAGATGATCTGTTCTCAAAATAGAGAAATGGTCTGTTTTTACTGAAGTCTTCACTCATATCTGAACTTTACACGTTATACATCCTAACAGCAAAGCAGGTTCAATCTGCATTTATCTGTAACATTCCACAAAACAGAGCCATAAACTCTGCCTTAAGCTAACAATGGCATCCCACAGAAAGCGTATGGACTAGAACCCTAATTCCTTAATTTCTTTACTGTTCTTCTGAGTATCGGTAGTAGTCTTGGGATCCTGCTTATACAATCTGCCCTTCTGTGCATTGAGGTCCTCAACTGGAGGCTCGGGGTTGGTTTATATAACCTGAAAATGCATGGCCAACAGCTTGGCCCCAGATTCTTCATCAACCCCTACGCTGATTCCAGTCATCCCATCAAAAGAAAGTCGTTGGGCCCACTTCTGCTTCCCTGTACCCAGCAGGCAAGGTCAGAACCTCTAACAAATTTCTCTCATGATGCTGTAAACAATCGGTGTGTAAATGCAGAAACCAATGAAAATGTGAGTGGCAGGCTTTGCGTGGAGCTCAGTGATCTGAGCGGGCTCCTTTCCATAAAACCAAAGGAACAGGGACCTAATCCGAAAACGGCTTTAAGGCGTAACAAGATAATGACTGTGAAATACTAAATAAGTGCTGCAGATGTGAACAGGGCTATCTGTAACTTTAGCCTGACTTTGGGTGTATTGGTGAAGCAATGGTTGTGTGTTTGGGGGGCTGCGGAGGAAGGAGAGAGGGAAGGAAGCAATCTAAACACCAAGCTCCTCATTTCCCACAGACCAGAAACTGCTCCCACTGGGCTGAGCACAGGGACTCTGGAGTCCCCTAGTGGTGGCCACTGAGATGCAGCCTCTGGCAGCATAAACCGACCCCCACGTGATGCAGTTTTAATATTAGATTTCTCACTATAAACTCTCCCAGCAGGACCTGGGGGCGGGCAGTGGACAAGCCTTGTTATAGTTGCATCTCTGAGCGCAAGAAGCAAATGCCGCCGGAAATGTGTACCTTCTGGTTAGTGGTGTTCATCTGAGCTTCACGGTGTAGGAGCCGGGCTTCGTGTTCCCTCCAACCAAAGCTCAATCTCAAAAAAATTAATGAATCCAGAATAAGCAAATTACCTTGTGATGTCCCTGAGTCGGCCTTCTCCCTGGGCCAGGCCCTGTCTTTCTGATGACAGCTTGTAATGGGTGAGCCTTTCCAGAGGGAGAAATGTCGTTTCTTGGTAATTAACAGCGATCCTTGCCTCTGAGCATCCGGTGGCCTTTCTCCTGCTTTCTCAGAGAAACAAGGTAAGTGCCAGCAAAAAAAAAACAAACTCAAAACCTTTGTTCCTGGAAAAAAGGCAACCACTATTAATTGTCTAACAAAACAAAAAAATAGTTTTCCAACTTCTGGAAAGTGGAGGAAGTGTGTTCTAGAAAGTTCCGGGTTTATCGGGAAGCTGGACACGCCTTGATTCTTTCCCGATGGGATCATACAATTCGTTGCTTCCAGCGCATCTGATCTCTTAAGCTTCAGGGGGATACTCTTCTTTGTGAGTAAAAAGCACAATTGGTGTTTATGAGCATTAAACAGACCCTTGGGGGAAGAAATGCTTCAATGAGTCAAAGTCACAGGGAAAAAATAAATGTGGACCAAATGCACACTGAGGAAAACAAATTCACAAGGGTCTAATTATTCACTGTAGGGCTGGATGGGACAGCAAGAGCCATGACAACAGCGAGCTGGCACAGAACAGCTTCCGCTCTGCTCATTTCTCTGTGCAGAAACGTCTGAGTTGACCTTAAACTACTACCAGTGATCTCAGTCAGCGGGCCTCTTTCAAGGATGAGCCCCACGCTGCAACCTTGGCGCAGTGCCTCTTCCTGTCCCCCGTTGTGGGCACAGGCTGATCACCACGCGGCATCCGCTGGAGATCTGAGCCGCCCTGCAGGAGGCTGACGGCCGGGTCCCTTAGTCCCCCGGGCCCGGCTCAGCACGCAGCTCAGCTCTCCACTGGGCGGATATCCCCAAGCAGCAAGCCTGCTTCGCCCGTCTCGGAGAGCTGGGCTCACTTTTAGAAAAGGAAAGCAGGACCCTTGAAGGCATGGTGTGCGTGCTGCCCCACCGAGGCCCTGCAGGCCCGGCCGCTCCTTCGCGCCAGGACTTCTCTGGCCTCGCAAAAGGCGACTCACACGCCCAAAGGGCAGGCCCGCATCCTTGGCGCATGGCTTCGGGCTGGTCCTGCCCACACTCAGAAGGATGCGTGCAGTGGCCTCTCAAGAACCTTCCAGTCATGTGATTCTATTTTTGAAAATGAATCAAACCCTGGAAAATTCTGCCACCAGCCGCCTGGGCATCTGGGAACTGGCCGCGTCTCATCCCACAAATATATTTTTAAAGGGGGCCCTTTATGTTTCTGACACATGGGCGATTTTGAGATAGTGATGTTTACAGAAGAGTTCGTAGCTACGTAAACAAACATGCTCAGCAGCTGCAGCGAACGTGCGTTAAAATAGTAAAGCATTCATATAGGCTGTTATTTATAGAGGGCGAGCTGGCCTGCAGGCTGGCCAGCTCCACGGAGCCGAGCCCGGTGCCAGCCGGCTCCTCACTGGAGCCTTTCTGTGGATGAACTTCCATATTTACCCCCAGCGATTATGCAACTGTGACAAGCGGCCCTTTCCAACACCCAGCAAATGTGCCTCGTTAGGATAAATCCCCATCAAGCTTTTTTTTTTTTTACGCTTTTTATTACGGAAACTATAAAACGTATATAAGAATAGGCCCACTGGTATAATTAACTCCCACGCACTCATCATTTAATTTCTATAATTGTCAATTTATGGACAAAACTTGTTCCATCTATATCACTGCTCACTAACTGTCCCCAGCATCGTGTTTTACCTGCAAGAATGTCAGTGTGTGGCCTTAAAAGATAAGGATCCTTTTAAAAACATAATTATGACACCATTATGGCTCTGAAAATAGTGATCACTTCTTCAGATCTAATACGTAAGTGTTCCAATTTCCAATTGCCTCATAAATGTCTTTTTAGAATTTTTTCTAAGTCTGCTTGATGGAGTCAGGATGCAAATGAGGCGAACACACTGTGACTGGTTGTGATCTCTTTTTAGCCTCTTAATCTATCCCTGTGGGCTGTTGTTTTTTCTTTCCAAGTTTTTCTCAAAGAAGAAAACCTCTGAAAGATTTAAGTAAGGCGTGAAAAAGTGGGGCAAGTGGAGGGTTCAGGAAGCCCACTGAGTGACGATGTGCCGGGTAACTGTGCAGACGAGGCACCAGGGCCGGCCTCCCAAGACGGTGTGTACAGCCCAGGGCGAGGGGCGTGTGCTTCGGACGTGGGCGGCCCCCAAACCGTCCGCCCCAGGGAAGCCCAGTCCCGCTGCCAGAATAACGTCCACGTGAAGAAAGTCACGGAAGTCACATCACTGATCTCAGCATTTTTGAATTGCTGAGAGTTTTTGAATTTTTTTTTTTAAATCCTCATCTGAGGATATTTTTTTTCCCGTTGTTTTTCAGAGAGTGGAAGGGGGGCGGAGAGAGAGAAACATATCAATTGGCTGCCTCCCACACACGCCCACCGGGGCAGGGGATGGAGCCTGCACCCGAGGTGCGCGCCCTTGGCTGGAATGGAACCCAGGACCCTTCAGTCCGCGGGCCGACGCGCTAACCACTGAGCCAAATGGGCCAGGGCTGGAAGGAGTCTTTAGTGGATTCTTACTTTATAGGTGAGGAAATGGAGGCTTGGCTAAGGCCAAGCAGCCGCTGGCAGAGCAGGGAGCCGAAACCCAAGGCTCCTGACGCTGGTGCTGAGCCTCCAGAGTGGGTGCTCTTCACAGTGGGTGCTGTGGGCGCCTCAAGGTTCTGTAGAGAAAGGCACCCAGAGAGCCAACGGGTGTTTAGTGTGCAGACAGGCTTGCACCGTCAGTGCCTCTTTTTCTGTAAGGCTCCTCTGTTGGTCTCCAATGCTGTCGATTCATTTTTTAATAATTCTTTGTGCGTTCACATGAATTATTAAGATCCATATATTAAAAAGGGATATGCCGCCAAAAAGCCCTGAAATTGAAATTAGGTAAGCGCTGTCTGCAAATATACGCCTGGAGGAATATGTTGTTGTCAGATCTGGTCTTCAAGTATCGTTTTTCTTTTCTGGAATCAAAACGCCACTTCTCTGCAGCAGGGAAGAGTCTGAGCCCACGGAGTGAAAAGGCGGCGTTTCGCAGATAGGGCGGCTGAGGGTTGGCGTTACAGTGTTCTTAGGCCGTTTCTAGAAACGACATTTCATAGCCATTACCTTTGGCAAATCTTATTTTCTCCTCTTGATAAGTTACCGCTAATCCCTCAATTGGCAAGCCATTTTCTCCAGATTTACTATTTTTCTCTTGAGTGATAACCCCGACTAGCCTGGGGAAACAGTTAATTGATGGGATCTGAGATGGTAGGCATTTGGATAAAAATCTGGTAAATCTCTATAAGGAGTAATGTTTTAAAAAATTCAAAGACGTGAATTTATTTTTCCTAGATAGAAGTCTACCATTTGTCAGCATTAAGAAATCCAACAGTCTCTTCTTCTTCTGGCTTTAGGTTCAAGTGATCTACTCAGGGCCTCTTTCCAAATGCCCACATCAATGTAATATACCCAGGTAGTGTCATTAGCTGCATAAAAACTGATAACACCTGCTCCCCAAATATGGTAAACACTTTGTGATCCTCAGCAGTTTGGGGACACTGTGTTCTGGTTCATCAAATGTCTTAACAATCTGAGGTTGGATGTAGGGCACAGTGTTAAAGTTTTCCATCACCCCTCTAAAGGGGAGAATACTGTGACTCTGTCAACATTTCCTATAGTTTAAAAGACATCTGATGTCCCGTAACAGGCAGTGCCTCAAGGTTACCAAATATTACTGTGATTGAAAAGACCCAAATACTGGATAATTATAAAATTTTTCATTATTAAAACACCAGTTCCAGAAAATTCATTGCTCTCCCTTCTCCAGATGGGCCATGAGGAGCTACTAAAGTGAAAGTTCAGCAGAAGTCAGCGACGGTCACACAATATAAACAATTTAGAATTCAAACCCAAGGTGGGGAAATGGACTAGCACCTGAAAGTCAGCTCTGATTCCAACTCTAAAGTCAACACTCACGTTAGGAGGAAACTGCACCATTCAAATTTAGAGATGGATGTTGAATAGTGTGGGAAGCCTCTAATGAGTGTGTCCTTAAATAAATCGCGTTCTAGGATTCCCTAGGACAGTCAGTAATACGAGTACTGACAGCATGTGCCAGGGAGGCAGTTCTACCCAGCATCTAATGGCCATGACCGGGAAAGGATCATTGGGGAAAGCACGTAAATTATTCACAAACACACACACACACACACACACACACACGCACACAGCTAACAGCCAGGGCCGCTGCTTCCCCAGTTACCGATGCACCAACCACTTACACATCGTTTGTGCTACTAATTATTTAGTATACCTCTTTTTTAAAAGTAATCCCAGCTGCAGCTCAGTTTATCTATACTTCTTTGTGTCATCTAGGGTCAGACCATCTTGGGTTCAAACCACAGTTGCTGCACCCACTGGCTTGCTCAGCCTCTTATGCCTCAGCTTTGCCACCCTAAAATGGGAACAAATGATCTAATAGTATTTAAGATGTTGAAAGGTCACCGTACCTACCTCACCAGTGACCTTTCCACATCTTAAATGCTATTAGATCATTTCTTCCTCCGTAAACCTCACAGGCAGCAGAGAGCAAAGCTTTGTGAGGATGGGGAGCCAGGCAGTCAGAAGGGCCAATCCCAGTGTTTAGGGACCTTGCAGCTAGTGCCTCTACAGAATGACAAATGCCTTCCCTCCGAAGGCCTCTGAAGGGTCAAAATGGCAAATGTTAACCTGTGATGACAGCCGGCACAAGAAATGCAAATTCACCATGTGAGAGTCAACGCCAGCCTGGCCGCTGCCCCAGTTACCTACCATGAATTACAGATCGATGGATCTGAATTAATGAGGATCACTGGGCTCAGAAAGACTCTGCATTCCTATAAATAGTATCATTTCATCGTTACCATTTCTGCCTGAAGTGGACATGCATATAGATTATTCTCAGGTCTTCTGAGGCAACTGCTCAGTGAGGACGGGGCCAATGGCCTGCATTTGAGAACATGTCTATGATTCCAATTCCCCTCCCAGGTTTCTCATAAGAGCTCTGAGGTATCCGTTGAAACCTCAGTTTGGAGAATGTATTTTTGCGCTGCTAGCTCAACTCAACTAAGTAATATTTACTTACATGAGTCCTCATAGATGCTTCTGCTTTGAAGTACAGATGCTCTTCAAAAAGTAGATAGTAAAAGTGAGTTTCTACATAGCCAATTCCATTGCTCTATTTACTACGGGTGATACATACACCGCGGCAGTCTGCACCGGCTGAGTCACGCTGCAGCGACAAACAACTCCAAAGGCTCCAAGCACAAGGGTTTCTCTCTCGTTCTCAGTGCACATCAGCTGGGGCTCTGTTCCCCCCGCGCTTCCTCCGGGCCGCAGGCCGGCGGAGGCCCCTGTAGGACGTGCCGTTCTCGCGGCAGGAAGGAAAAGGGAAACGGCAGAAGGCCTCCCGTCTGCTCACCATTTGTTAGTCAGCGAGTCATATGGCAGGGCCTGGTGCCCGTGGAATGGCGAGTGTCATTCCCATGCCGGGACGTGAAATCAGTAATTGAGAACAAAACAATACGATCTACCGCAGACACCCACGCGGTCTCGGGAACCGGTAGACTGAGCTGGAAACTTGCTGCAAGCCAGGGTTTAAAAGGTGTGGCGGTCGTCAGCGTCTTCTCCAGGTCTGTCCGGGTCTCATCCTCCGGCCGCGTTAGGTCACATTGGCCTCCCGAGCACGGTCTTGCCTCCTTGGTCCTGTGCCCTGTGTGTTCTCCTCTTATGTCCTTACCCACCAGTCCCTCCTTGACCCATTAACCTCCACGGGTGTCTGCTAATACTCACCCTGCACACAATATGCTTGAGAAAATCTCAAAGAAACATATTTGCTTAGAAAATGTTTACATAAAATCTTCCTAAGGACGGTCTCAGGGACTAGAGAAAAATGATGACCATCATCATCAAACCCCAATAAAGGGTCCGGTTGGACATGTCGTAGATGGAAATCCCGACTGGGTTTATTAGGCTGGTCAAAGCCTAAGTATTTTTGTTATAGTGCTTTCTGGCAGAGCCAGGACTGACCCTCCCCTTCAGTGCTAACCTCTCTCTTCCCTCCCCTAAGGGCTCGTGCCCGCAGCAGGGCCCGCAGCAGCAAGCAGGCGCCTGGGGCGGGAGAAGCAGTGGCCTGGTGGCCCGGTGGCCCGGTGGCCCGGTGGCCCAGGAGGAAATCTGCCGCGTGCACTTTGCATTTGCATCCCGGGGATGAGCAGCGGTTTGCTTACCTTTGAGAGCGGGCTAAAACGGAACCTCTGTTCAAAGCAGAGAGTCATCAGTCAACAGTCCTATTATTAACTTTGTGTTTTAAGGGGGAAAGTACAGGGACGGGCGCGTCTTTGTTTCAAGGTGCCGGCACTGACTCGCTCGTCCTTCTAGGCCAGCTCTGCTGCTCTTGGGGTGAAGGGTTCCCGTGCTACTAAGAAGTTCCCAATGCTTCTCACAGCCATGTTTACCCCTAGGTCAGTCCATCCGGAGGTTGAACATCCTAAACTCCATTCCAGCCCCAAAGGGCCTTCCTTTGTCCACACTCCCCTCGCCAATCCCCTCACCCTGTGTCCTTAGGAGGCTGGGCAGAACATACAGTAACTAGTCACTTATGAGAACACAGCCCTGGCTGTAGATCACACAGGCACCCAACACAACCCTGCCTCTCTCAGGCCGTTATGGGACTCAGTCCACGCAGAAAGGTGTCCTTACAGACTCATCAGAAATGCCCCCGATCATACAGAACAGCTTGCTGTTGACACAGGCCCCAAAGTGACATTGCTCAGCCCTTCCGGTCACTGCCCCAAACCAAATGTGCTGGGTGGGGAGACCTCACAAAGGCCCATGACGTGCTTTGACTCTACTTCTATCCATCACAGGACCTTGGATCAGAATTATTGTAACCAACTCTCAAATAACAGTAGCACAGAACTTTCCTTAACAAACGCCGTTTCCCCTAGAATGGATTTTCACTGGGAAGCACCCATCAGCACGTAAACAGAGCAGCTAGTCATTAATGAGACGGCTTTTACCCGGTTCCTCAGAATTAGCCTCATTTTGGTTATTTACAACACAAATCAAGATGTATAAAAAGCAACCCCTTTTTGGTATCTATATTAAGAGTAAAACTTAACATATCTAATCCAGCCCTTTAATTCTAACTTTAACTAAATAACTAAATTTGAGGGAAGGGACTTTAGAAACTTGGGCTAAACAGATGGTTGCTTGGCATGTTACTGGGGAACTGTGGATCTTAATGGGAGATCTATTTCTTAGAGAATGTCGAGTTGTCGATATTCTGATCTATGCATGCTATGGTCCATTTTGGTTTAGAAAAGGAAGAGCTTCTACAATTTTTTTAAGAGCATTTTTGTGCCCTAACTGCAGCCATAGGCTATTATCTGGGCTGGATGCCATTCTTGGTAACTGCGGTGCTGTCCCCAGAATTCAGGAAAATACTCATAGGCCTTTGGAAAAGTCACAAATCTTAAGGTTTCCTAAGACTCCCACAGCAAAAGCCTTTTTATCCTACGATGTCTGATATAAGTACAAAGTTATGTAGACAGTTGCTAAAGTCAAAGACTTACCCCATAGAGTGCCCCATCATTTCAATGCAAAAAGCTATTTTATTAAAAGTCCTTGGTAGACAGTCCTTGATCTTTTATAAATTTAAACAAGATTCAAGGGGGAAATGGCTACTGTGAGGTACATGTTGTAGAGTGGAAAGCCTTGGATATAAAAGAAAATTTTACTGGAAAATGATAAACCTCTGGACATGGAATAGTTTAAAAAAACGGAGTGATTGGTGATTTTTTTTCATATACATGGATTTTTAAAGTAATTTATAACGATTAAACACAACTTGCATTGCATAATACTATATTGCAAAGGAAATGACTTTTATAAGGACCACCTCAGAGTTGGTTGCAGTGAATGTCGCTCATCTTTCCAAGGCATCCACCCAAAGTTAAGTTCCCTAAGGATACAGTACCATGGGCCAGTGAGGAAGAATAGGTTGGTGGCTTGGGTCATCTGAGAGCCAAGCTTTGACTCAGCCCACGACCCAAGCCAGCCCTGATGATGGGGAGGACTCCTGCTTCCCTGCTGTGCATTTAGTGGTGTGAGGAAAGGAGCCTCAGCCCACCCAGTACCTCCCACCCAACTCCTGGTGCCTGGCATGAGATACGTAGGAGACTAAGCCTTGTCCTTCACAATCGGTCATGAGGTTCAAACAGCCCAGTTTGACATGTCATTTGGTCTGACACTCAGTGCTAACCATTTTCTTACAATTAGGTTGTTGAATCTAGAGAGAGAGAGAGAAGGAAGGAAGAGAGGGAGAGAGGGAGGCAGGGAAGACAGGAGGGAGGCATCTATTGACAGCCTACGTATTAAGAACTGGGGACTGTGGATGGATGGATGGATGGATGGATGGATGGATGGATGGATGGATGAGTAACTCCCTGAGAGAGCCAGCCTGAGCTGTAAATGCCCCTTTCTTGGGAGGCTTAGAGAACAAAGACACAGCATAAGAACACTGAGCCCCTTAAAAGGAAAGAGAAACACCAGGTGGAGTCCATTTGAGGGGGGAAGTGAGAAGAAAAGGAAAACACTTTTCCTACCGACTTTTCTTGTCTCCCTTCTCTATTATAACCCACCAGACCCTTGAAAGTTTGCAATTTTGATGTGGTTCCAGAGCAGAAAAATCCATCAAGATTTTATCTGGCTAAGGGCAGTGGAGGAGGGTAGGCGAGCATCGTTGTCTTCGTTACTAGGACTCTGTCACTAGAAAGGGGTCACTTTTTAAAAGCCGGAGACCCTGGCAGTTCTTCTGCAAATGGGACTTCTCGCTTAATTGTACTTTCAAGAATATATATATATATGTGTACATATACATACCTACATGGACACTATATACATATATACATGCATATACACATTTCTGTATATCCATGACACATATATTGAGTGATATCTTTGCAACAATTGAATTCTGTTGGTTCAGTACATATGCTAAGACTTCTCCACTCGACCCCTATTATGCTCTCTTTGGATCTGACACTTCAGCCAGCACTTCCACCCGTAATGTCACTGTGTCATTACCTTTTCTAAAACAGTAGAAAATACTAAGTAACCAAGTCTGGTTTCCAGCCCAGTATCTGCACAGGCAGGTCTTAGTAATGAGCAGTGTCAGGTATCTCACCTGCACCGCGCCCTCCCTCCCCTGGCCATTAGAATTCAGTATCACAGAACAAGACTTGCCGGTGCTCGGTGCTCGGTGCTCGGTGCTCGGTGCTCGGTGCTCGGTGCTCGGTGGAAAACGGAGCCCAGCAGCAGTTGAAGTAGTAAAAGCAGATTTTAATCAGGAGCTATTACAATAGGAGGAAAGGGACCTCAGTACGGAGCTGGGCTCAATTCCAAATCCAGCCCAGGCGAGCGGGGATCTAGGGCCCACCGGTGGGCAGAGGGTGCCAGTGAATGAAAAAATACTAAGAGGAAACTCAGGGCTCTGGGGGATCTGGCTGAGCTGGCCTAGCGGGTCCTTGCTGAAGGTGGGCTGGATGACCGGACGTCATCCGGGGGACGGTGAAGGATGAGGAGCCTGGTCAGAGATTGACGGTGACCAGGTATGTGGGGGGGGGGGGGTCTGGCTAAACAGACTTGGCAGGACTTTGGATAAACCTGGGTGGTACAAAGACATGGAAAGTCAAGAACTAGTTGGGAGGAGGGCTCAGGGGAGGCTGACTAAAGTTGGGTCGGGGAGAGGGCCTGTCACCAGCAGAGGGTCGTCCCACCAGCTCCATTAGGCTGCGACACGAGGGTGAGGCTCACCGGGGACAGCCCTGGGCTTGGGATCAGAAGACGCAGTCAGAGATCGGCCCTGCCGCTGGGCCTTGACCGAGACGCCCGGTTTGCCTGGGCCCGGTTCCTTCACCCGAGGCGGCCAGTGCCCGCCCGGCGTGGGGGGTGACACAAGCGCGCAGCACAGACTCTGAGCTGTAGTAGACGGGGCGGGGGGCTGTTTCTAAAATCCTGGTACGTCTCTGCTCAGAAGTCCTGCTCACCTGTAAAACGGAGGCGGTCGAAGCTTCTAAACGTGGAGTTAGGGACAGCACTCCTCCTCGCGGGAGCGCGGCCGCCCCGCTGCGACCCCGCACGCGGAGTTCGGGTCAGGCCGCCGCGGCTCTAACCTCCCTTCACGAGGGAAGAGCACCTGCGTCCCAGGACCTGCTGCGCGGCGGGAGGCCTCCCCACTCAGGCGTCTCACCTGAAACCGGTCGGCCGGGAGGGGCGCCGTCCATCTCGGGCGGTAGGACTCGCACTCAGTGAACGAAAACATTTTCAATCACCCAGGATCACTGAAGATGCCGTAAGTAGAACAAAAAGTCTTCATGATCACCTGGCACCTGTTTGCCTGGCAACTTGATCCACCCAGATTCCAGAATAGGACCAAGGACGCAGAGGCGAGGAGAGAAACGCCGCCACGGGAGACTCCACGTGTCCATTCACCCAACGTGGCGCATTTCAGCTGGTAACTGAGACTCGGCATGAACACGGACAGGACCTGCCTGTTTCCCTTCGAACAAGAAATCCTAACGGGCTCAGCTGACTCGATTCCCAGAGCAGAGGAGATTGGAAGCAGCGGGTGAAGAGAGGAGGCAGGTTTGCCGAAAGCTGGCTCGTTGGAAGCAGCGACAGTTGAGTCTGGCGCTGGGTGGGAGAAGCCCAGAGCTGTAAATTAAAGGCAAAAAGCCCAGATGCGAAGCTGTCTGGAACCACATCTGAGAGGAGGCAGCGCTCCTACCCCGCCTTGTAATCTCCGGAGGTCAGCTCTGCGTCGAAGGACAGATAATATTTGAGGCCTCAGCAAGATGGCATGAAATGAAAACCACTCTCAGTTATACACGGTGTTGTCTGTCTGCAAAGGACGGGGGAGCATTGCCACAATTTGGAAAGATTCTGGCCTCAACTGAGAGGGGTCTGTTTATTTATATTGCAATCTGAAGGAGGGGAACGTGGCCATATGAAAAATCCATCCTGTGGCATGTGATCCCACGTTAATGAAGTTTGGGTTGGGCCCAGCAGCGTTTTCCCCGCCCAGGCTGTCCCAGGCGAGGGCACTCCTGTTACGCTGTCTAACCAAAGCCAGCAACTGAAGCACTGCTGAGGGCCTGGGGCCGTTATTTTAATGGTGTACCTGACGGTGTCCTCAGCCCTAAGGGGCCTCTCTGTGTCCTAGAAGGATGCCCCTGCACCCTGCCCTTCTAGGACCCCTGGGTGCAAGCTCCCCGGAGTGAGCGAGCAGTGACCACTCTACTGGCTCACAACAGTCCCAGCTCCTAAAGGCCAGGGCTCAGAGAGGACAGCATGGCCCGGAGGACAGACCTCCTGCACCAGGCAGCTATGAGTGGCACCATTCATGAGTGACCTGGGCAGGCCTCACTTCCCTCAGGAGGGACCTTCACTTGGCAGAGCATTTCTTAGGAGCTCGGTCCGCACGCCTTTAGGGATGGCATGCACTCTGGGCCCTGCCCAGGCCTCCCCGCCTGCCCAGCACTCACGTTCACTCTCCCCTCTCTACCTGTCAGGTCTGTGTCCAGGCACCTGGGCGCACAGGAGTTCGAGGCCTGCATCAAATGCAAAGGTCCATGTCTACACTTGTGTCCTGCTTAGTCACTAACGAGAGGAGGGCGCGTGCAAGTCACAAATTAGAAACACCAGATTCGATGATATTCCTTAAGTCATGGTCCTTCTTTCCTTCCCACATGGCAGCCGCCTAATCTGCCACCTGCAGAGCCAGTTTGACTTGGGTGGTGAATCCCTTTTATTTGTTTCAGTCTAAAGTGATTTCGATTTTGCTGGCCGCTGACCTCAAATGTGTATAAAGGGAAAGCTTCTCCGAGCAGCCCAGGGCAAAGCCTTTTTATTGCCAAAAGGGAATCAACTTCTTGCTCCTGATTTCTTTAATTGTAACTTTAATGTTTTTACATTAAAAGTGAGACTTGCACATGGTTAAAAGTTAAAATAGTACAAGACAATATATAATGAAAAACACATCCTCTCCCACCCTCTGTTCCCGGTCCCGGCCCTGGGGAGAACCACTGCTCACAGTTGCTTGTATGCCTTCCAGACATGTCCACACACATGAAATACATATTTATATTTTATTACACAAACGGGAGCATACATTCTGCCCATGATTAATGTTTTTAAAATGTGACATAACCCAGCCGGTGTGCTCAGTGGTTGAGCATCGACCTAGGATCCAGGAGATCGCGGTTCGATTCCCAGTCAGGGCACATGCCCGGGTTGCGGGCTCGATCCCCCCACTGGGGATGGTGCAGGAGGCAGCTGATCAATAACGACTCTCTCATCATTGATGTTTCTATCTCTCCCTCTCCCTTCCTCTCTCTGAAATCAATAAAGGCATATTTAAAATATAAATAAATAAATAAAACGGGACATATACTATAAATCTTTAACACAGTAACATATTCTTTTAAACTGCAAAATAATATTCTGTTTTATGGATGTACAACCATAGAACCAGTGCTCTATAGATGGATATTTCGACAGCTTCCTACAATTTTTCTATAACCAGCAACATCACAAGGACTTTGATTTCCATAGGCTAGGTTCTTAGAAGTGGGATTCCTGGGGTAAAAGTGGGCATGCACATTTCACTTTTAAAGATGCTGCCCAGCTGCCCCCCCCGGGGGCTGCTGGTGTACAAGCCTCCCAGGGGGGGCGCACCTGCGGAAACACGCCTTCATTCCCTCTGGGTGCGGATGACTCCAGGCACAGCTGAGCATCTTTATGTATATTTATTGGTGTTTCTTTTCCTGCCCTGTGCCCATTTTTTCTAATGGATTTTTAGTCTTTTCATATCAATTTGGGAAGACTTATATAAAGGAAATTAGCCCTCTCTCCATTATAAGTTTTACAAATATCTTTCACAGCCTGTACTTGTCTCATGGCTTTCTTTGTTAGTTGTGGGGGTTTTTATCTTTTGCCTACAGAGTATTTTCTTTTGTGTAGTGAAACTTATCAGTAGTTTCCTTTGTGAGGTCTCAGTTTTATGCCATAGGAACGCTTATGTTTTGAGAATGTAGGAATAGTTTATGTCATGGAAATAGGCCTTCCCTATCCCTATATTGTTTAACATAAAATAATTCTTCTAAGTCTCCTTGTAGCCCTTTAAAAGTTGAACTTTTGTATTAAATTTATTGGGATGACATTGGTTAATAAGATCATATCGCTTTCAAGTGTACATTTCTACGATACATGATCTATATATTGCATTGTGTGCCCACCACCCTCAGTCAAATCATCTTCTATCACCATATACTTGGCCCCCTTTCCCCTTCACTGCCCCCAACAGCTGAACTTCCAGACTGAGATCTGTGATCCAGCTGGACTCGGCTGGGGGCCAGCTTGCCTTGTGCTCTGAATCACCAGCTGATTGTCCTACGCTGTTCACTCAATGACCCATTTCTCTCCACTGGCTTGAATGCTCATCAGCTCTGCACTCCGACCCTCATCAGCAAAAGAAAACAAAAGTCAATAAACACTCCTGACCTTTGGGTGATGGTGACTATGTCCAATATTAGCCTAAGCTCCCCTACACTGCCTCTGCCAACACAACAGTCACACTCGTTACTGTTGAAGTGTGTCACCCAAAATTCTTACGGCGAAGCCCTAACCCCTGGTACCTAAGAATGTGGCCTTATTTGGAAATAGGGCCATTGCAGGTGTAATTAGTTAAGATGAGGTCAGACTGGAGTAGGGTGGGCCCTACTCCAATATGACACTAATACGACTACTCCAATATGTGCACATTAAAAGGGGAAATGTGCACACAGACATGTGCACCAGGAGAACACCGTGTGAAGGAGGCAGAGACTGGGGGACTGCAGCAGAAACCAAGGGACACCACAGATGCCACCAAACCCTCAGAACCAGGAGAGAGGCCTGAGCTTCTCTCTGGTCCCATAAGACTTTGTACATACCACTCAAATTGCATTTAACACTTCATAATGTGAATTTCTAGCCTCCTTTAAAAGGAGGTATCTGTGAGAGTAAGACCTGTGGGCTGGGCAGACGGCAGGCACTCCAAAGGTGTGTGGGTGAGTAAATGGATGGACAGATAAGTGGATGGACTGTTGGCTGGACAGATGAATGAGTGGATGGATGGGTGAGTAGATGACTAGGTTGATGAATAGGTGGGTGGGTGGGTTTATGAGCAGGTGGGTGGATGGATAGATGGATAGATGGAGAGACATAGCTTCCGATCTCATGGAGCTTCCAACAGTCAAATAAAACTAAGGCTAACTATATATTCAGAAGAAATTTACTAAGGAAAAACGTTATGGAAGATAGATAGCCTGATTAGGATAAAACCATATGGAAGAAAAGCACAAATTTTTAATACAACAACAACAAAAGGGGGTGGGGGGAAGAAAGGGGCAGGAGAAGAACAGAAAAGGCACCGGTATTTTGCAAACCCAAGGATTTGGTTCACTGAGCAAAGTAGGGCTATTTCAGATTGTTTTTACTGATTTTCCCCCAAAGGATGGGAAATGAACTCTCTTGGCCGACTTGCTCTCCGGGTGGGCCACGGGCGCCTACGCATGCCCAGTGCGCAGCAGGATGGGGGGGCGCAGCCGCTCTCCCAGCTCCGAGCTGTTGCCATGGAAAAGCCATTGTCTCCCGAGCTGTTTGCCAGTGTCCTCCCCCCCCCAGGCTGCCACGCTGCAGCAGGTGGGAGCTTCCTTAGGCCCGGGGAGGGACGGGACCCGGCCACAGGGCAGTGGGCACTGCCCGCATCCTGGCATCTGGGGAGAGGGACTCAAACCAATTATGGATTTCTGCGTCTGCACAGTCAGAGCGCAGGAGCCCTGTCCCTATAGTCAACTGGAACCAGAACTGCAGTCACTCCTAATACGGTCTAGGGTCTCAGCACTGGGAACAGTGGAGGCCATGAAGGGATGCAGAGCCTCTGTGAGACCAAAAATCTCCAGCAACGCTGGCGGCCCCTCTGCTTTCTCTCGCTGCTCCTCGACCTTGGCACAGCCGACATGGGGCTTCATTGGGGTCCGTCCTGGGCTTTGCAGGGTGTTTTGCAGCATGTCTCTGGCCTCTACCCTCTAGATGCCAGTAACACCCTCCTCCTCCCCCAGCTGTGACAATCAAGTGTCTTCAGACATGGTCAGTGTCCCCAGGAGGGCAGAGTTGCCCCGCTGAGATCTGTCGCTCCGGAGGGACGCTGACCTCTCTGCCTTCCCCTTATTTGTTCATTCAGCCCCTTCGCCAATGTGCCGGCGCTGGGCAGACCTCAGCTGCCCAGCACCATCAGCACATCCACGGCCCTGGGCGCCCCCTCTGTGCCTTCCACAGGGCACTCTGTCCGAGCTCACGCACCAGGTGCCCGCTCCGGGCTGGTATCCAGTACGATGGCAGGCCCAGGGCCTGCCCTCAGGAGCTTAGTGCCCACCCTACCTACTCGACCAGGTGCTCCCCGAGGTCACAGCACACACGCCTGACCCAGAGCAGGGCCATCTCCTGGGGGAAGGCCCCTCAGCGCTCCCTCTCAGCTGCAGACCGCGGTCAGTGTCCCAGGCCGTGGACCCCACCAGCCTTGCTCACCCCCCTCAGACCGCAGGCCCTCCCATCGGTCCTCTGCCAGCACCCGTCAAGTTTTCTGGTGCCCACGAACCCCTGGGCTCGCAGCCTTGGATTTCACAGGCCTGGGTTCTGCGTTTCCTACCAGCTCCAGCTCCTCCTGCTGGCCTGGGGACCACGCTCAGGGGTGGAGGGCCAGGCTCCATGCAGAACATCAGACAGATGCACCCGCCGCCCACGGACATGGGCTCGTTCACCCTAAAGGTGACTCTAGCAATAGGAACTTGGGGGTCGGGGTAACACAGAGACAGACTAGGGGTAAATCTCCAAATCTCCTTCCCAGCACAAGGGTGTCTGCTCGCTGGTTTGAAATTGCTTCCAGGAGAAGCAAAGGCCCCTGGTGACCGCTCCGGCGGTGGCCCGTGGAGACACCCACTCCTACCACGCGCCCTCCTGGGGGCTGGAAGCTCGCTGCGGCTGGGGCAGAGCAGGGGCACCCAGGGACTAAGGCGGCCTCCCTCCCAGATCCGGGGTCCCAGGAAAGGGCGAGGCGCGGCCCCCCGCGGAGAGGCCGGGACCCAGGACCCCTGAGGCAGCCGAGGCGCCCGGCAAGGGCACCTTTCCTGCACGCGTCCGCGATCGCGACGGCACCCCGCGGGGACACCCGCTCCTCCGGCGCCGCGGCGCTGACCGGAGGCGGCGGCCCGAGCGGCCCCGGCAGCCAGGCGGGCGCGAGCGCCACCTCGTGGTGCAGCGGCCACACCGCCCGCCCCAGGCTGAAAAACACCCGCTAACTTTATTCCTTCCTTTCTGAGGTTTAATCTGTGTGGTACCTATGTCTCCGAGGCGTAACCATCATCTCTGAAAGTCCAGATAAAAGAAAAAGACTCTGGGGGTTGCACTGACCATTAGTGCAAAAGTTGACTGAGCACCGGCGGTTGTCAGACGCAGAACCTGGTCTGTGGCTCAAGAGCTCAGTCCAAGGGAGACGCTTAGAAGGTGCTGCGAAGGGTGTCCACGGAGTTAAGTCCAGAGCCCATGGCAGCTCCGGGCCGGCCTACCTGAGCCCCCGGGGAGGCTGGCCCCAGGCTCTCAGGACCTCCCCAAGTACTTCGGCTTTTGCTCTCAGAGGGGGTCGTGGAGGGGGCGGAGCAAGGAGTGATGAGATGTGATGTGCATGTTTAAAGTATCATCCGGCTGCAGTGTGGGCTGGGATGACCTATGTCCAGGTTTGCGTGGGACCGGGGAGTTCCTGGGCACGGTGGGACATTTCGTCTACCTGCCAGCGAGGCTCTGTAGGTGACACTGCTGGGCGCCCCCCTGCCCCTCTGGGTGGCTTCGTCCCCAGTCTTTCCTCTGCTCTTTCCCTCTTTCGTTCCTGCCTCTCTCTTCCTCCTGCCGCCCTTTCTCCCTCCCATCTTCTTGGCCACATTCAGACCTACCTGTTCACCCTAAAAAGTGTGTGCAGCATTGCCAGGGCTCAGGGTCACAGAGGATCTGTCCCGCGTAGAGGGGTGGCCACGGTCCCCCACCCCACAAGAGCTCAGTTGCCAGTGGGGGCATCCTGAGAGCCAGGCTCACTCTGAGATTTCTCTCCCCGTCGGTCACACCGTCCCGGTTCACATCCGTGACTTACTGGTGCGAGTTCACAGTCAGGAAGGGAACCTCACAGGTACACATTTTGCTGCGGGGCAGGGTCGTCTGCTCACGCCGCCGTCTCCAGGAGAAACTGGAATAAAGCAGAAAGCAGGCACTGCCTGGAACCCTGCTCGGAGCTCCGACTTCCCGCCAAGTTACGCCCTTAGAAAGCGGCAAGGACGAGGCAGGGAGCTCCGTGAACACATCTCGTTTGGAAAACGAGCTTGGAGTATCCCCAGCTCGGTTCCCAGCTAATGTAAAGCGGAGCACAGATTACTCATTTGGGGAGCGAGAGCAAGGAGTTTTATGTCTGAAATGTGGGAGCCAACATTCCTAGACAGATACTTCGTGTTTTGGGGGGTAGAATGGAGAGAGGACCAGCCTGGGAATCGGAGGGTCTACATGCGCCTCCGGCTCTGCCACCAGCCAAGTGGATGGTCTGGGACAAGCGGACACTGTCTCTGTTTCCCATTTGTAACAGGAGGAGTGAGGTGGCCTCCAAAGTCCCTTCCAGCCTGCATGAGGCAGGATTCTGTGCCACAGAGGATGTTTTGACCTCGACATCTGGGGTTTGCATCACCTGGGGTGCCCTATGAATAAGCACAGCATTAGGGTGCATTTTCTCCTTCCATCCATTCTGCAGGCAAGCAAAACAAAAAACCTCTCTCACCACCCACTTCTGCAGGGCTTTTAAACCACTGGAAAGTTGCACATTTTAGCAAATGAAAGCTCTCCCCAAGTGGCTGCGCAGCCGCAGAAACTCGCAGGGACCCGCCCACATGCGAACGCATTTCCAGGAGACCCAGGCTTTCTCACCCAAACTAAATTGCCACGTCCTGCGTGTCTTCAGGGACCAAAGGCTGCTGTCTCCCCGTTTAATTCGCTGTAGGTCCCGCCGTACGCGTGCGAGGCTCTGCTCTCACTTTTCCTTTCCACTTAATCCCTGAAATGAATGTCTCGGTCATGCCGTGGCTGCCGTGAAATCGGTTAATTGGGCTGGGAGTGCAGAGGGCTATGTCCACTGTCCACACTCGCAGCAATTCCGTCCCATGGGCAATAAGGGATAAATTAGAATAAGAGTCGCATATAGGAGGTGGCCCAAAAGGGGACGGAAGGGGTAGAGATGGGATGAGACTTTTCTGAATGTGTCCTGTTATGCTGACTTAATTTTTGAACCATTTTAAATCCTCAAATGAAGTACCAATAGGAACAAATGAACCTAAGTAGATATAAAATAGACAACACAGCCCAAAAGAACAATGACTGGAGTAGCTTGGACACAGTGCTTTGATGATCCCACCTCAGCGGGAATAGTCTCAGATTAGAAAGGGCATTTTTAATTTTGCCTCCCAGGTTTGTGGCTGATGGTGTCAAAAGAACAAAGAGCACCTGCGTTATAACAAAGGTGTTTTCTTCATATCAGACGAGGGGTCTGCGGCCCTCGCTTCCCCTCCGGGAGCAGCTCAGAGGACTCCGAAAGGAGAGTGGGCTTTGCGGAACAAAAGGAGGCAATCTTCAGGCAGCCCGACGGATGGCAGCCATTCGGTCGTGTTGGGAAGCGGGGAAGCTTCCTCACTGGCGGTCCAGTGCGCCTGGCAGTCTCTGCCTGGCCCGCTCTCTCCTGGCTCATCCCGGGGCTTTCCGGGCTGAGTAGAGTCACTACAGATTTTCCCGTGTCAACCTAAACCGCATCCGCTCCTCCACTGTGCGATCTGAGTCTCCCATAAACAAATCTCCTGTCGGTTACTGGGTGTGGTGATTCCCAAACGGTTTGTGCGCTTGAAGGCTAGAGCCAATGATAAACCTACAGGTGGTTGGGAACCCAGGTTCTCGCTGTTGGAGAAGAGACAGACACACAGCGTTGAGCAGACTGAAGACAAGTCCTGGAGTTTGCAATTCGATTTGAGGCAATCTCGTGATTTTGTTAAAAAGGTATGAAGGTTGCTTGGTGTCTCCAAGCAACTTCCTGAAGGGCTAGGGCCTCAGATTTGGTAAAGAACAAACACATTTGTGCAGAGGACAAGAGAAAAATGGGTGGGCTCAGGAGGAGAGCTGGTAGAAAGACGCAGTGGGAGGTGGCAGGGAGTGGTAACTGGGGTTAGGCAAATGCTGGGCAGGTGTGGTTGGCACCAAAGATCCAACACTCAGTGGCAGCATCCACACTCCATTTTATATTGTAAAATATCAGTGGGAGGCACTTATAGGAGTTATAAAGATCATAATTAACACACGGTTCCTCTTTCCAAAAATAAAAATAATAGTGTACTGGCTGAAGGCACAGGCTGTGGAGCCTGACTCCCTAAATTAGACCCTGGTTCCACTCTCACTGGTATTAGGCTGCTAAAGCTGGCACAATCAAGTACCACAGACTGGGTAGCTTAACCAACAGAAACTTATTTTCTTACAGTTCTGGAGCTAGAAGTTCCCAGATCAAGGTGCTGTCAGGGTTGGTTTCTGGTAGGGCCTCTTTGCTTGACTTGCAGACAGATGCCTTTTCCCTCTCCCCACGTGGCCTCCTCTCTGTGTGCACAGGACAGAGAGCTCTCGGGTGTCTCTTCCTCTTACAAGGACACCAGTCCTAGTGGATTAGGGCTCCACCCTCATGACCTCATTTAACCTTACTTACCTCCCTAAAGTTCCAACTTCCAGATACAGTCACGTTAGGGGGCTGGGGCTTCAACATATAAATTTTGAAGGCACACAATTCAGTCCATAACGCTGTGTGATCCAGGATAGTTAACTAACCTCTCTGCACCTTAGTTTGCTCATATGTAAGAGATCATAACAGCATCCATCTGAGAGGGCTGATGTAAGATTCGATGGTTGAGGCACATAAAGCATTCAGCACCCGGCATACAATAGACACGCAATAAACTGTTTATGACTTCATTCAATACTTAATTTGCGAATGTATCAACTACTTTGGTGAGAGTAGAATTAGGAGCACACATGTAGAATGCCTTTTTTAGACATTAAAAAATGCACATTTCAATTTGTTTTTGCAAAGCTGAAGGTGAATCTCACTGGCCCTCCAATATTTGGGCAACAGAAGAAGTTCAAGTGTTTATTGAAGGGATTTTTAACCTGAGCCTGAGGTGGGGCGCATTGTTATGTAAATGATGGCAGTTGGCTGAACCCACTGGAGGGGAATCATTCTCACACACTGCAGAGCACAGTGCCTCCTTCTGACTCGGGGCTCAGTCCCCAGCAGCGTTGTCCCACCAGAAGGCTCATAAACACAGTGCATGGCACTTGATTACTGCGCCAACCCAGGGCTGTTCTTCCTGAGAATGAGGACAGTGAAGGTGTCACCCTATACAGGTCACAGCTGCAGGCAGCAGCCCCGCACAGCTCACTGGGGGCCCACACTCACACTACCAAAGCCTCTGCTCTTCTCTCTGCAGGAATGACGTGCCAAGCTCGGAGCTCCTACATCACCAGTGAGATCCTGTGGGGTTACCGGTTCACCCCAGTCCTGACGCTGGAAGACGGGTTCTACGAAGTCGATTACAACAGCTTCCACGAGACCTACGAGACCAGCACGCCCTCCCTCAGTGCCAAAGAGCTGGCCGAGCTGGCCAGCAGGGCAGAGCTGCCCCTCAGTTGGTCCATGTCCAGCAAACTCAACCAACATGCAGAACTGGAGACAGAAGAGGAAGAAAAGAACCTCGAGGAGCAAACAGAAAGGAATGGTGACGTGGCCAACCTCGAGGATGAGTCCAAAGTGTAGTCCCCTGGCCGGGTGCCCCTCCTCCTCAACCTGTCCCCTGGCTGGGCACCCCTCCTCCTCAACCTGTCCCCTGGCCAGGCACCTCTCTTCCTCAACCTGTCCCCTGGCCAGGCACCCTTCCTCCTGTCCCACCAACCTGTCCCCTGGCCAGGCACCCTTCCTCCTGTCCCACCAACCTGTCCCCTGGCTGGGCCACCCCTTCCCCTGTCCCATCAACCGGTCCCCTAACCAGGCCACCCCTTCCCCCATTCCCCAACCTCTCCTTGTCTCTCATCCTTGTGCTTTCTGTCTCTTACTTTGTTCGTCCTTTATTTATATTTTATTTTGGCATTACCAGAAAAATCTTCAAGGTGTAAAATATCTACCTGCCCTCTCTCACTCAGATTGACGAGGTAGACATGGATTTGGTTAAGGTGAGAGGTGCCCTCATTGGTGGCCCAAGCCTGTCTCCTCCCTAAATACCACACGCCCAGCTCCTAGAGATCTAAGCTACTTACCTGCATGTGCTATACAAGCCAGATCACTCAACAGAGTGTGTCAAAGATGTGGCCTGGGATGCATGGTAGGTCTCCAGTGCCTATTCACCCCTGCAGTGAGACACAGAGCATAGCCCTCACTTTCACAGATCCCAACACAGTTCATCTCCAGGGCCAGGTGTTTGCCCCGTGTGGGCCTTGCAGGTGTAGGACCCAGGTGACGTAAAGACGAGACACTGTACATATATATATGCCTTATGTAATTATTTTCTTTTGCAGTTAGTAATAAAACCCAGCATGTACAAAAGTACTGTAGAACACAACTTCTAAATAATGTACATAGATATATAATTACTGTAGGTTTAGATATATACGTTTAGAAATAAGATGTAAAAAAAGAAAAAAAAAGATTCTCAATGTACAGTAGGTATTTCTGTTCCGATGTCTTTGTTTTCTGAATTTCTTTGGTCCCATTGACTGCTGGCCCTTTAGTGCATGGCCTTTGTTCTGTGTCCCAGACTGGCAGCCTGTTTGGGTACCTCACTGTTCCCTCGCTGATCCTTTTTATTGAATCTAACAAGCCATAGGTCTGGGGGAAGTTGGGAGGTCCAGTAGATGGCAAAACCCACCACCAATATACTGATATACTGTGAAATGTTTACAAACTGAGGTCTCTTTTTTAAGATAACAAGGGCCTCACTGACTAGCCTGGGGAAGAATTCCAGGAGGACATTCTCTGGCATGTCACCAATGACGTGTTTATGTTTTTCACATGAGTTTGCTCACCCTTCTTAGTACAATAGTTTGGAAAACATCTTCTACAAAACCACTGATTCTCCAGTTGTTCCATTCTGTAATCGTGAGGAACTACAGACTATTGCAATGAGACATGGCAAGTGAGCGGAAGATGGTTGGGTCTAAAGCCATGAACTTCATGAAGGCTCGTAGTATCTTTGACCTCACACACTGACTTTATCTGGCACTCTTCCTGACCCAGGGGCTTATCCATCGACTTCTTCCATTGTTATTTATTCCTGTTCTTTTATTATTATGAAATGACCAGAATTCAGAGTTCAATGATTACACCAACAATCTTGGTAACTAAGAAATCTCTTAAGAGTATGCCACAGCTTAGAAATAAAATCCAAAGTGTCTCTCAATCAAAAGAAAACAAAAAACTTCAGCCTTAATTTACCTTAATCTGCAAAGAATGTAGAAAGAGAGAGCGAAAGAAAGAGAGCAAAGAAGGAAGGAAAGAAGGGAGAGAGGGACAGGAGAGAGGTATTTTGTACTGAAAACCTAAATTTCAATATAAAAATTTTTTCAAGTAAAAAAATGGAAGAGATTCTTGGACAAAATGTCAAGGGCAGGTGGAGATTTTGCACTGTAATAGGTCTTTCACATTAATTTTACAATTTTCAACTGTTCCCTAACGCAGTCACCCATCATAAGTATCCACTGGCTGGATTCAAGTTCATTTTCAGCTGCTGCAGCTGTGCTGTTTGAGGCTTTGCACCATGGAGGTCAAAGAGCTCAAACCAGCTGTCCCTCCCTGTTGACCTTGCTTTTCCTGACCAGATCACACAGGCCTTCGCCGTCGTTTGGGGACGTCTACTAAAAAGCGTGTTGCGGAGATAAGGGACGGGGCTCCTCAGTCTAACATGGAAGTCTCTCTTCTCCCACTTCCAAGACTTTGCATCAGGACAACTGCTTCTTGGCACTGACTTTATGGAAAACAAAACTGTTGGCATAGCCCTTTCTTGTTTGCCAACATTTCACTCTTTGCATTGAATATCTTGAATCATTTATTCATCCCACACTCTACAGAGGAGGCTGCAGTCAAAAAGGAGGAGGGAGCCCCATACACTTCCTGCCAGGCCGCGGGGAGGGACTGTGGCCTTACCTCCATGGAGCCTTATAAAGGGCGCTCTTGACTCGAGGGCGCTAACCCTGCGTATCACCAGAGTTGCAAGTCTTGGCATGGTAGCACAAAGCAAAATCGAGCAGGGGTTGCAAAAAGTCTGCTGACTTAGCTCCTGCAGACTCACTGGACCTTTTTAAATCGGTTACTAAGGCTTAACTACAACACACACCCTGGTGTCTGGTTGGAACAGCAGCTCGGGGCCCTTTAGCACAACTGAACAAAGAGCCTGGACAACCCTTTGGTCACGCACACGTCAGTTCTGTATCTGGGACAGGGCACCTGGGGGTGAGGCCCTCCCTATACCCGCTGTCTTTGGTGTCAATGTAGTTGGAGACAGAGCATGAACCAAATCTCGTTTTTGTAATGTGAGCCCCTGAATCTTTCAATAAGGATGTTCCAGGAGAACCTTTTACTAGAATGTCCCGCTCAAACATGTCTATTTTTCTACAGTTATTGATAACACAGTTTAACAGTGTATTTTGTGTCAACTGTTAAACTTTGGAACTGAAAGCAGCTCATTAAGACTGAATTTTCTAAGCAGCAAGCACTAAATGGTGTTTTTCATTAAGACAGTTCAACAAAGATGCCCCCACAATTCCCAGTCCCCATATTCCACATCCAGTCCTGTTCACTCAGCCACCTGGTTAGCAAACCCAGTGCTATGAAAATAAATAAGCCCATTTTAATGCAAAAGTGCCCATAACGCCTAAGAATCACTCTCAACTTGGTATTTTGGCCTGTTTGGTTGGCGTTTGGAGTCCCTTTTCCATAAAACCATGGTGGCATCCATCAGCTAGATAAGCACTCGGAACTAAAGGCTACAGTTGGCTACAGCTGACCCCAATCTGGAGAAAAGCGCAGACTCAGCTCAAAGCAGGACCCCAGGGACGGCTGAGACCCTCAGATTCTCACTTCTACCCACTGCAACATGCTTTCCAGACGATAAAGCGCTTATCCATTTACAGTCCACTTTATGTAATTAATAGAATTTTTTGTCTTTGGCTGTCCCCTGGCCAATTCACATTTGCAGTCATGTCGGGTCATTGCCTTGCTATTCCTTGGAAATGTGGCATTCCAGCCCCGTGTCCAGAGAAGGAGCTCTCTGTGCCCCACCACTTCCTCCACCTGTCCCTCTTCTGCTCTTTCCCTTGTCCTCCAGTTCCACTCACTTAGTTCAGGAACTTAGAAACATCCCCAAACAGAAACCCAGCTACTGTCTAAAAATGTCACCCTGTTTCCTAAGCACAATTTTCTCTTCCAGGTTTAACCACGCTAGGGCTCTAAAATGTCTATTTTTCATTACATTCTCATTTTAAAAGTATTTATGACTTAATAGAAAGCCTAGATTTTGAAGTCTCCACCTCAATGTCTTTATATTTTTTTCCCTCCCTACATTTTCTTACAGTTCAGGTTTCTTAACTTTTCCCCCTTTGCTTTTTTTATTTAGGTTTAAGTAGGTATCTTAGGGATGTTCAGAAACTTGTTTATAAAAGTGGGAGTTGGTAGACAGAGAAAAAGACTATAAAAATGCTGTCAGGAAACTATACTTGAACTTGCCGAAAGAATGTGAAACTGCTGCTTAGCTGAGTGATTCAAGATTTTTCAGACATTTTAAATTCTCGTAGTCCTTTCCAAGACCACTTTCAGTCTTTCTTTCCTTGACCTGGGTGATACTCAGTGAGACTCAGAACAGTCAAAAGGGGAGTTGAAAATGAAATGTTCTACAAATATGATAAATATTACCTTCTATAAGTTCCTTCCAGTGGATGGCTGTCAAATCAAAAAACAAAGGCAGCATAGACATAATAGATGACTCACTAATAATAATATTAGCTTGTTTCTCAACTTTATGGCCAACCTATATTTAAGGAAATGTTACCCTTTAATTGCAAATGGAGTAAAACACACCTCTCCCTACTATTTCCACCTTGATGTGTTGGAAAGCTTGGGATGCAGCGCGTCATCTAGAAGTTGAAACTCACAGTATGTGCAGTAACAACAAAGCATCATGATGCCCTACTGTGTGTGGTATCTGAAGCACTCACAGCACTTGCACAAATTATTTCATTTAATTCTAATTCATTAGGAGAGCTTGAGTATTATAATTTACATTTTATAAACGGAAAACTAGGATTTGGGCAAATCAGGTCACGTCCCCACGGTTGCAAGGCCTGTAAATCATGGGCCCTGGTCTCCATCCAGGTGCCGAGGCTTATGCCCTGGGCTCTTTTTACTACAAAAAGGGGCGGCAAACCAAATCTGCGCACAGCTTTGGGCCAGCCGCCTGCTTTTGGAAACCTTGTGAGCTAGGGATGATTTTACAGTTTTAAATTGTTGGGGGGGGGGGGGCGGGGACAAAAGAATATTTTGTGACATGTGAAAATCATATGAAATCCTAATTTCAGTGTCCACAAATAAAGTTTTATTGGAACTAAGGGCACACTACTCTTCTTGCTTACGCACGGCACTAGTAGAGTTGAGACAGTACAGCCAGAGGGCGAAAATATTTACTATCTGGACCTTTACAGGGAAAGTTTGCTGACCCCTGTACTGTACTACTAAATGCTATTAGTACCATTAAGCACTAGTAGTTATTAACTATTATGCTCTAGTATTAAGAGATTACTGGACAACTTAGAACAATGATGTTCTTTTTCCATATAAATCTATTAGTAACTCATAGGTCTGCTCAAAGAAAAATAACACATTTTTTGTTAAGAGGTACACAGCTTCACAGGACTTTGAGAGCCCAGCCATATGTCAGGTCTCAGAGAAAGACTTCTTCCTTTTCACAACCTCCCCCAGGGTGGCAAATAGAGGAAACAGCCACCAGGGCTCAGCAGCCAACTCAGAAATGACATGTTGAAGTTACTCATCACGAAGCAAGAAAGAAACAGAAGTTCCCAGGTCAGGACTGAGCTAGAGCCTCGCTGGGCCCCACAGGCATTTAACTATGTAGTTGGGCCCAACCCTCTGCTCAGGGGGGCGCATCCCCCAGCTCCCCTCCCCACAGGCCTGCTCTCTCTGCTCTCTGGCGGGAGGGCTACACACACTGCTGAGCCGCCGCTGTGTCTCTCTCTGGTTTCCTCCAGCCTGTAGGTGATCACATGGTAAGATGAACCTCGAGCTACTGTTGGGGTTACTCGTACTAGCTCTGGCTCCCTTTGGTAGCTCAGCAGAAAGCGTAACATGCAAACAGAGAATTACCTGCTTCTCTTTGGAAAACCAGCAGATGCTCTGAAAGGCGGAAGGAGGAACGCCAGTGAGAGGGTTATTACTGGGTTGGCTGCTGCTTTCTGAGTCTGAAGCAGAACAGGTTGGTAATTACAGAATATCGGATGGAAGAAACCCGGACAGCAGGGTTTTGAGATAAGTCAAGATTAGATGGCATTCTTTAGTATCATGAAGCTGAACTTCTCATGATCTAAGCAGCATCTCCAAAGCCAGCCAAGTCAACCGAGCAAAGCGTTCTACCTCTTCAGACCTACTGAAAAGTACACCAAGTTCCCCTGAGTGCTTTCCTAGAAATTATGAGAGAGAAAAATGTTAATAAATCATTAAGATGTTGTATTGCCAACAGATAAATGAAAGAAATTGAGATGGACTTGGTCCTGGGTCAGAAACTAACTAGGTAACGTTTTTAAGGCACATGAAGTTCGCCAGTGCAGGGAGCAAGTGCACATTTGAATTTCTGTTCTCAGGGATCCAAGCAGCCAATTAAAACGAGACAGGGACAAAACGCCACTCAGAAACCCCCAAGAGCTGGCTGATGCCCCATATTTTACTCTTCTCCATCTACATTTGCCTGCCTGAGTGCTGGCCCCAAACACTGCAGGCGATATCCTAGGCAGGTTACATGGAAGATTCTAAGAAACAGTGGCATCTTCCTCTGCTCTCAGCAGGCTTACAGCCCCCGGCTGCCAGCTATCACCATGTGCAGCTCTGTGCTGAGGGCCCAAGCCACACAAAAGCCCTGTGAGCAAACAATGACTCCCACTCTACCGATGAAGGACCTGAGGCATAACGAGGGAAGATAACTCACTCCAGTGTTAGAAATAAGAAAACCTAATTAAGAGGATGTGACAACTGTTCCAAAACTTCCAGATGGCAGGTCAGTTCCGTATAAGCAATCACGAAGGGTTTCCTGGAGAAGGAAGGGACACTTGTCCTGACGTTCCTCAAGACTGGGTGGGATGTAGGAGATGGAGATCCAAAGGGAGGGCCTTCCTTTCCATTTGAGGGGCCAGCATGGGAGAGGGTCCAAGATAGACGTGCACAAAGTGAGTCTGGGGGGAGAGCCGAGGCCAGCCAGGATGGGGTGGGATGGCTTATCGTAGAATTCGATAAAATGTGCATTTTGAAAACTGGTGTTAACTGTAGGAGACTTGGGACTCCAAGCTAAGGAACACCAGCCAAGGAAGGAGCGGCACAGCAGCGTTTATTAGCAAACCCACACTCGTGCTTAAAATGTTCTCAGGTCTTTAGGACTGAATTTAAAAAAAAAAAAAAAAAGTATAACTTTCAGTGGAAAGAAAGCAAAATCTCCTTGACAAAAATGGCAAGTGCATTGAAATGATTCAGTGAATCTGAAAAACGGTGGAATTTCAACACCTTTAGCGGTAAACTTCATGTCCAGCAAGATCATAAAACGGGGGTTCTACAGAGACTTACAGATATTAAGCAACACAGTGCGCAAAACAAAGTACCAGCCGAGTAAACGCAACGCTCCCGTAGAGATGAACAGAAAAGAAAATAGGAAGGGTGCATTGCACAAGCTCCTCCCAAGGCCCCTGACTCTCCTTGGTGCCGAGTAGCTAAGGTTTGCTTCTGAGGTCAGCGCTGCCAACTTTCCCGCCGTGCTTTTCGAAAAGGAAAACCAGGTAGGGCTCAAGTACGGGTTTGGCTCCTGGCCCACTTTTCGGTCCTTTTGTAACTCCCTTTGCTCAGCCCCACATACATCTGTGCACGGACAAGACAAAAGCATGCTAAATGCGGAAGCACAAACTACGTTTGAGAAATCACTACAATGCCAAATTTTTTTAGAATAAAACCTGTATCTTTAAGAACTTGCTGTGTTAGGGAAACTGTTTACATATTGAGGTGTTCCTCCTTTTTTTTGACTGGAACAATAAAAAAATTGACATGGCTTTGGTTTCTTGTGTGTGTGTGTTCAAAGAAAGCCACCTTTTCTACAGGTGGGAACATGAATTCCTTTTGACGTGCTGTATCCTACCACAGGGCCACTCAGGATGTCAAACCTCCCACACATAGTTCAAGGATAGTATCTCACTAGTTTTTGTCCCCAGCACTTTCATAATGCTTGGTGCTTAGTTGATGCTCAATGCTTATTTGTTAGATGGGTGGATGGATGAGTGGATAGAGGGTGGATGGATGGATAGATGGATGGATGAGTGAATGAGTGGCTGATGGATGGATGGATGAATGGATAAATGGATGGATGATGGATGGATGAATGAATAGATGATGGATGGTGGATGGATGATGGACGGATGATGGATGGATGGATGGATGGATGGATGGATGGATGGATGGATGGATGGATGGATGATGGATGGATGATGGATGGATGGATGGATGGATGGATGGATGGATGGATGGTAGATGGCTGATGGGTGGCTAATGGATGGATGGATTGGTGGATGGATGATGGATGGGTGCATGACAGATGCATGGATGAATGGATGAGTGGATAGATGGGTAGCTGTGTGGGCAGGTGGGTGGGGGGAATGGAATAGAAAGAGTAGGACATTCATAGTTTGCCATTCAGGTAATGAAGGAGCCAAAGACATTCCTATTATCACTTTCTCAGCTGCATTGTATTTTGAAAATCTCAGTCTTTGCCAGCTGAGATGATCTGGTGCTTCCTTCCATCTATGGTAGAATGGTTTATTCTACCAAATCACATCATCTGACATTCTGACAATATATGCTCCACTACTCACATCTGGATATATTCTTATGTGTGAGTTCTGTGGAATTCATCAGTTTACATTTTTTAAAGAAATCCTCTTGTCTGGTCATTGCTCAGTCACCTAAGGTCAGTATGTACAGTGCTTGGGCAGGGCCTATGAGGAGGGATGGACATCATAGCCAATGGGACTCACATCTTGACACACCCTTGTGAGTATTGGAGTATTAATACTGAGCAGAGAATTAGCCACAGGAGTGCAGACTGCCCATGGCCTCACCACACACAGAATAAGGGCAAGGTCATTGTGTAGGTTATACCATGTCCCCCAAAATGGAATGTTGAGGTATTAACCCATGCTACCTATGAATGTGGAAATCGGGTCCCTGCCAATGGAATTAGGATGTGCATTACGATGAGGTCAGATGGGAGTAGGGGGCTCTTAGTCCAATGTGACTGGTGTCCTTATAAGAAGAGAGGAGGAACAGAGACAAGGACACACACAGAGGAACCCCAAGAGATGATACACACATAGAGGGGGGAGACAGCTGGAGAGATGGAGGCAGAGATCAGACTAATGCAGCTGCAAGTCGAGGGATGGCAAGGACTGCTGGCGAGCAGCAGCAAGACGCTGGGGCAGAGAGCACGGCCCTGCGCACACCTGGCTTTCAGACCTCTTGTCTCCAATGCTGAGAGAATACACTTTTAACACATGCGAGCACACGGGTGCCCACGTGGATGTTAAAAGAAAGTTTAGGTACCGTTAAAGGTAGACCAAATTTGAAATACGGGTTATCTGGGGGCGGGGGCTGGACAGGGAAGAGAAAGGGGTCATGGGAGGGTATTGGGGAGCTTCGCCAGCATCTGTGTTGTTTTGCTTCTTAAAGAAGCAAGAAGCGTAACAAAGTGTTAGAACTCAATAAGGCCGAGTGGCACATGCGCTGTTTGTTGGGAATGTCTGTATACTTGAAACAGTTGGTATTTTAAGAAAAGCACTCAAAGGTATGCGTCCTGAGCCAACGTGTCGCGCTTCCTCTCTCAGCCCCCCACCCCATGTCTCACACCTTGGCCTTGACACTGCTGCTCCAGAGAGTCAGGAAAAAGAATGAACTGAGAGCACCAAGCGGGCTTCCGCCCAGCAGAAGATAATACCGACCATCTTCCCACCTCTTTCTGAAATGACCACTAGGTGGGACACGAGCTCGCGAGATGCTGAGTGAGCACAAGGCATACGGGATTCTCCAAGCACCTTCCGCAGAGGGCTACTGGGAAGCCGCTGGTGGGCGGCTCCCTTGTGGGCAGGGGTCTGGAAGTAGCACCTCTGTGAACTCCTGCTCATGACCTTTATCTGGGGGGCAACAAGTGACATGTGTCTAATTTACACAGATTCTAAGTGGAATTTTCTTTGGTCCATAATTGGTGTGTGTGTTTTTTCTGGCTAACTATGGTTGGGAGAAAAGAGAGAAAAATGGAAAACAGGATTTATTTGGCGTCCAAAATATGCCGGGAAGCAAACTACAGCTTTATAGCCTGTAACCCTCATGCCCATCCTTCAAGAAAGGGTATCATTCCACAGTCACGACGAGGAAGCCCAGGCTCAGAGGTGTTAGGGGCCTCACCCAACACCACAGTGGGCAGCAGACAAAAGGTTTGAAGCCACCTCTCCCTGCCAAGGCCTACTCTCCTCTACCATGCTCCCTCCCCAGAAAGCCTGGGGGGGGGGGCAGAATTGGTTTGCTGGGGCTGCCATAACAAAGTACCACACGCTGGGGTGCTTAAACAACAGAAACTTATTTTCACCCAGCCTGGAGGCCAAAAGTCAGAAGTCAGGGTGTCACAGGGCTGGTTTTATCCTGAGGACTCTCTCCTGGGCCAGTAGATCTCCCACTTCTCCCTGTGTCCTCAGCTCCTCTCCTTACAAGGAGACAGTCGTCCTGGATTAGGGCCCACACTAATAACCACGTTTAATCCTAAAATCCTGTCTCAAATACAGTCACATTCTGAGGGTTAGGACCTCAACACATGAATCTTGGGAGAACACAATTCAGCCATAACAGAGGAATTACAAGCTGTGAAGGAGCCAGGTCAGGGCTTTAGGGGGTCTGTGCAGTCACAGATGAGGACATGACCTTGTCCAGCCACTAAACGGAAAGAACCATCCTCTCTAGAAAGACCAGAATTGACTGGTACCAGAGGTGATTCGTCAGTAAGCTATTTTTTCTTTTATAATCCTTTGAAAATAATTATGATAAGGAATCTAGGCAGATCATGGGGCATATTTTAATACCCCCCCAAACTCCCCCATAAAAAAACACCAAGCAACTAGTGTATCAAAATCAAAGGCTGTGGAACTTTTGAAACAGAGTGAGTGACATGGTTTCCCAGTGACTCTCACAGACCAAGCTTGGGGCGCCAATCACCAACAGCTACAGACCTATGTGTCTGAGGATCTGTGCAGAGGGAAGAGAAGGATTCCACAAGTCCAGAAAACAACATTCTGACCTATATTCACTGAAAATTCAGAGGTCCAGTCTGAGAATGGAAGGATCAACTCCCGGGCGAGTACAGGGGACCATGATGCAGCGTTCTGACCGCGATGGGGCAGCAGTCCCCAGAAAGCACACAGGGGGTGGCTCAGCTGGTTGAGCATCACCCTGTGCACCAAGAGGTCACCGGTTCGATTCCTGGTGAGAGCACATGCCTGAGTTGTGGGTTCAATAGCCAGGGGGCAGGGTGACCAGGAGGCAGCCAATCGATGTTTCTCTCTCTCGTCAATGCTTTTCTCTCCCTCCCTCTCTTTAAAACCAATTTTCAAAAAATTTTAAATATAGCTGAGCATATTCTTTTATTTTAATATATCTTTATTGGTTTCAGAGAGAGGGAAAAGGGGGAGAGAAAGAGATAGAAACATCAATGATGAGAGAGTCGTCACTGATAGCTGCCTCCTCACACTCCTAACTGGGGATCAAGCCTGCAACCCAGGCATGTGCCCTGACTGGGAATCAAACTGCGATCTCCCAGATCCCGGGCTGATGCTCAACCGTTGAGTCATGCCTGGCCAGGCGAGCATATTCTTAAAAACAGAATAATAATAATGTTACCTTTCACAACCAAACAGATTGTGCAGAGAAAAGACACAGAGCAGGAAAACCATGGCGGGAAGAGGGTCAGAATGTCAGATCTCAGAAAACGTAAGGCAATATTTTTTTATCACTTTGCAAAAGCAGCAGAAGAGGGAGTGTTCGAGCCATGAAACCAGAAAACCTATCTTGACTTATCTCTGCCTCTTATAAATACAGAAAAACTTACTTTACTTGAAAGAGAGCAACAGAAAAGGATCACTGCCAATTCTAACACAAGATAATTACAAGGGAAACGAGAATCGGAACATAGTGTTGTCCTTACAGACAGGGAGAGCAGAACAGAAAGACATGCTACGCAATGCAGATGAACATGGAACCTCGTATTTGAAGGAGGCGAGAGGGGTTAAGAAAATGACAGGCATGCCCTGGTCAGCGTGGCTCAGTTGGTTGGGCGCCATCTCATGCACCAGGAGGTTGCCGTTTCAACTGAGTTTGATTCTGGTTCAAGGGCTCGTGCCCAGGTTGCGGGCTTGATCCCCGGTAGGAGGCATGCAGGAGGCAGCTGATCGATACTGCACTCTCACATGGACGTTTCTCCCTCTCTCTCTCCCCTTCCTTTCTCTCTAAAAATCAATAAACTATTCTTTGAAAAAGAAGGAAGAAAAAGCTCTAGCCAGTTTGGCTCAGTGTTTAGAGCGTCAGCCCGCAGACTGAAGGGTCCCAGGTTCAACTCCAGCCAAGGGCACGTACCTCAACTGCAGGCTCGATCCCCGGCCACGAAGTGCGGGAGGCAACCAATGGATGTGTCTCTCTCACATCGATGTTCCTCTCTCTCTCTCCCTCCCACTCTCTATGAAAAGCAATGGGGAAAATGTCCTCAGGTGAGGATTAAAAATATAAAGGAAGAAAGAAAATGATAGATGTTATTAAAGTGTACTTTAAATCACAATTAGAAACATTCAGAAAGATAAGACCTGAAAGGACAGATGACAGAACTCAGAACAGAATTAGAAATCCAAGCGGAAATTTTCAGAAATAAAAACTAAGTTAGAAGGGACATCAGAACCAACAAACAAAACAAATAATGGCTTAAAAGGACAAAAGGTAAAAGAGGGGATTTGACAAAATCAAAAAGAAATGAAGAGGTTTCCCTTCTGGCTAGGATATAAAAGATCACAAAAGACCACCACTATAGCATGGTGATGTCAACACACTGGATAAGCTTTAAATTGTACTCTTATTTAAAGCCATCAGCGAGTGGCCTACAGACAGCTACCATCTTGCTGTGTCCTCACATGGCAGAGAGCGAGCTCTGGCCCCTTCATCCACTTATAAGGACACTAATCCCATGATGGGGGCCCCACCCTCCCAGACCTCATCTAAACCTAGTTACTTCCCACCCGGCAGGGCGTGGCTCAGCAGTTGAACATTGACCTAGGATCCAGGAGATCACGGTTTGATTGCCAGTCAGGGCACATGCCCAGGTTGCGGGCTCCATCCCCAGTCAGTGGCGTGCAGGGGGCAGCCGATCAATGACTCTCTCATCATAGATGTTTCTATCTCTCTCTCTCCCTCTCCATTCCTCTCTCTGAAATCAATAAAGATATATTTAAAATAAATAAGTAAATAAACCTAGTTACTTCCCAAAGGCCCCACCTCCAAATACTATCACATTAGGAATTAGACCTTCAACATATGAATCTGGAGGAGACACAAACATTCAGTCCACAGCAGACAGAAAAAAGAATTTTTTAAAAAATGAACAGGGCCTCAGAGACCTGAGGGACACTATCAAGTGTACCAACATGCACATAATGGAATAGGACATAAATGCCATAAATGCACATAAATGCCATAGGACATTTGCACCTACTGCTCCTTGGCCTGAGTTGGTCCTCCTTTACCTATCAGGAGGGCTCACTGCCTTTCCTCTTCCAGGTCTCTGCTCAAATATGACTTCAACACTGGCCTTTCCATATAAAACAGGAACTCCCTACCCTCCTCACCCCCCACAGGCACTCAGTCCTCCTACCCCACTTTGTTTGTCTCCATGGCTGCCATCTGTCTGATATTCTGTATATCTACTTGTCTATTTGGTTGTGGTCTCTCCCTCTACTGGAGGCAAGTTCCAGGAAGGCTGAGAGTTTGCTGTTTCGTTCACTGTCGCACTACCAGCTCCCACACAGTCCTGGCACCCCAAGAGATGCTGAAAAAGTATTTTGTGAGTGAATGAACTCCATCAGCCATAAAAATGTCTATATGCTTTGATCCAGTCAACTCACTCCTGGGAATTTAAGCAAATAATTCAAGGGAAGAGGAAAGTTACATGAATGCAAATATTTGTTACCAGAGAGTCGGGTATTTCAAACTTCATTTACCAAGGGCATAGGGAAGGCTAGCAGTGAAAAATCAGCATATGGAGTTGAGTCATTAGGAAAGGTTCCTCAGAAGAGAGGTTTGAATAGAATCTTGATGGAAGTGGTAGGTTTGGTTTAGCAGAAGACAGATTCTGGCCAAAGACCCAGAGGTAGGACTGGGTCCTGGAGGGTGAAACCCAAGGTCACAGGTCAGTCATCTACATAAAGGATCCCAGGGGAGTGGAGTTTGAGGACCAGAGTGAAGTGGGTGGGTGAGGAGTCTGGGAGAGCACAGAACACGCCCAAAATTCAGCATAAACATGACGGAGCACTTCTCTCAATAAATATGAGAGGACCCAAGGTATTGTAAATGTGAAGTTCCCATCTTACAAAAACTGTTTTAAAATACCTGCAAATGTGTAAAATAGTGCTATTTGCTCTTGCAGATCAGGGAAGTCATCCTGCAGCTCATGGCAGAGCCTGTCAAACATCCGCCCACCTGTGTTTCTGATCCAGAACCCGCAATCAGCAGGGAGGGCCCCTCCAGCTGGAGATGCCTCCAGGCCTACTGAGGATCCCTGTCAGATCATCTGGGGGTTGTCATCGTGTTTGCAACTCAGTCAGAAAAGTCTTAAGAGTAATTTCAACAGGAAAAATGAAAAGTCACTCCTCTAGATGAGAAAGGGCCTTAGACATCATTCAAAGCCTGGGTTCCTGCAAGAATGTTGGAGTGTTGGGGGGGGGGGGGGGCATTAATCAGAGAGACCCACTCAGGACAGGACAGATGTGGCAGCCTGGGAAATTCTGAGCTAAGATACACAGGACAACCACCTGATGCCAAGCAGTGACTAGGAATATTCAGAGTCCACTAGAATAAGCCTTGTTCTTTTGTATTGGCTGCCTTTGCAGATGCTGTTCCCTTTGCCTTAAACACTTTTCCTCTCCTCCTCATCTATCAAGCCCACTTTGCCGAAATGACCAGCTCAAATACAACCATAAAGCAGAGCTGGAGTCCTGTAGGCAAAGTAAATAGCTTTGGCCCCCTAGCATGTTACTGTGCTCATGGGTGTGACTGGAAAGACTGGACTGGGAAAGAGCCTGAATTTGGGGGTCAGGTGATCCAGATTCAAATCCCAACTCTGCCACTTACCAGCTGTGTGACCCAGGATAATTCACAGCCTCTTGAGTCCCAGAGTCTTCTAACTCATAGGCTCACTGTATGTGACAAAAAAAAAAAAAAGCCTAACTGGAGTCACTTGGCTGGTGGGAGCTGCGCACACTGCTCTGCAACAGCTGAAGGGCCTGTTCTCTCTCCCGTTCTACACTGTGAGCCCCAATGGGCAGGATGCCCCGTTTTCCGCAGGGCTCTGGAGGAGGGGGAGGGGAGGGAGGGGTCTGTCCGTTCAAGCAGGGCTGGCGGGCACCCTGAGCAGGCTCCCCTGTGAATTCACTCATAAGTCACAACTGTGACTTCTCAGACACAGGAATGAGGCCAGCAGCAGCCTGCCACCTTCTGCCAGGAAGGAGAGAAATGTCTGCAACCGTGAGTCAGTGTAGGGCTTTCACTGCAGATCCGCGCGGGGGAGCCCGGGGGTGGGGGACTCGGGTGGGAGGAGGAGGTTGTCCCGAGGTCCGATCTGTGTTGCCCAGGGGACCAAAAGTAAAAAGCAAGTCAGGACGGGGCTTCGGCACCGCGGGCCGGGGAAGATGGACTCTGCACGGATCTTGCAGGAGGGGTCCCTCCGGGGGCCAGAGCCGGCCTCGGCACCACGACGGGGGCAGCGCGGGGAGCGGCCCCTCGCGCGGCCTGGCTCGCCCGCAGCACCTCTGGAGCCCTGGGGGGCTCTCGGGAACGTCCCACTCCGGAAAGTTGCCCTGCACGTTGCTGAAGACCAAGGGGCAGAGTCCTGCGGGACACAGAATTCAGAACGTCCAAAGCGCCCGGCCACCCGAGACCCAGCAGCACATACCGCGACTGCGTCCCAGATGGCGAGACGCCCAGAGCCGCCCCCCTCAAGGGCGCGTGAGGACACGTCCGCGCCGCCAGCAGCCCCGCCTCGGGGCGTGGCCCGGGAGCGCCGGCCAATCGGCGCCGCGGACGCTTGGTCACGTGGCCACGAGCAGCGGCCAGAATCTTCCGCCTTCCGCCTTGCAGCACCGCCCAACGCCAACGTCCGCGGGCCCCGCTCCGCGAGGGTCTTCTCGCGAGAGCAGCCCAAACAGCGTGTCTTCCCTGCGGTCCGGCACCGCCGCGAGCGGCGTCCTGGGAGAGAGGCTGCGAGATGCGGCGGCGGCGGCGGCGCGGAGTGCGGGAGGCGGCGGGGCAGGAACCAGGGCGGCGGGCGCCGCAACCCCCATTCGCCCCCTTCTCCCCAGGACCCCCGGCTCCGCGGGCCGGCGCGCGCCCCGGGTTCATCTCGTCGCGTCCAGCCCGACCTGGGCCCCCCAGGCCCTGGACGCGCATTTGCCGGGCGGGGTTAGCGGGCGGCAGCGGGGGCTTTGGATCCCGTGATTTTACGGCTCTTCTGTGCCTTTGTCACCGCTCGGCCACGACACCTGCTCAAGACCTTGCGCGGGCGCGCGTTCCAGCGGGAAACCCGCTGTGGGCCTCATCACCCCGCGTCGTGTCCCCGCGAGGCTCCCGCGAGGCCCCAGGTTGCCGGCCCCGCGACCAGCCTGCAGCGCGGCCCCGCCCTCGGCCGCCGTCCCCGTTTTAGAGATGACACAGGCGCGGATGGGTTTGAGGAACTTGCCAGAGGGGGCGCAGCGCCGGACTCTGCGTCTCCACCACGTGGCTTCTGCAGACCCACCGTCGGGCTGTAGGACGCGGGCTGTCACCAGGGCCGGGAGCGGAGCCCCTGGCCGCGGAGCCCGGGGCCTTGCTCCAGCTGCAGTGTGAGTGCGCGGGCTATGAAGGGGCCAGGCCAGGAGTGGAAAGTGGGCTCCCTGGATGCGCTTCTCCCAGGGAGGCCCTGCGGGGATGTTAGCATTGTCCCAACTCGCCCTGGCCGGCTGGGCGCAGTGGTTAGGGCGTCGGCCCTTGCACTGAAACAGGGTTGATTCTGGCCAAGGGCACTGCCTCGGCTGCAGGCTCCGGCCCCAACCCCAGCCCCGGGAGTGCCCGGCAACCAAGCATCGATGTCTCTCTCACACCGTGTTTCTCTCTTCCTCCCTCCCTCCCTCCCTCTCTCTCTCTTTCTTCCTCCCTCCCTGAAAAGCAAAAAAAAAAAAAATTGTCCCAACTTATATTCACTCATGTCACATGAACATACACCTCAGGCCCAATAGGATACCTTGGTAGAACCAAACCAATCCTGTCTGCCACCTACAGGTGAGTCAGAGGCCTTCCTACCATTTGAACGACCCTAGAAATGCCACCAACAGCAGTTCTCTGAGACTAATAATCATCTCTAGGTTCATTAATAGAGGAAATGTACTAACCCCTGGATTCTGATAGGACAGATGGTAAACTAAAGTGCTGGGTTCTTGGGGAGAGGGGCTCTCCTCCCAGGAGGGCCTCTGGACAGAACCTGAGAGATGTCCCCACTTGGCATAAATCACTCAGGAAGTTAAACCACCTGGTGTGTCCAACTAGTCCCCGAGCCTCAGAAGCGTGCTCTCTGCCTTTCGTGGGGTTCTGAGGCCACACGAACCTACGCAATGCTCACAGCCGGTGTGGCCACATTCCGGGTATTGAAACAGGAATCCCAACGCTCCTGGCCCGCTGCCCCTCTGAGCAGCCATGTCGTCAGAGCAAGATTGAGAACCCAGTCTCTCTCAGGATTCGTCAGAACCATCTCTGTTCCCCATTCCAGGAAGCAGAGCAAAGCCATCGTCAGAAAATGAGAAAGAGCGATCAGGTTAAACCAAAAAGGAAAACAATAAACCACCTGTGTGTGACTCTAAAGAAGAGACCCAAGAACCCAGAGGTGACATAAGCATTAAACATTATTATTAACATGGGGAAATGTGATGTCTGAACATGCTTTTGACTCATATCTTCACCTGCTCAGACTCCCGCTAATACCTGAGAGAAGCTCCCAGTTGGGAGTGTGGACGTTGCAGAAGGGGTGCTGGTCATTTGCCATCTGAGAAAGAGATTTGGCCTCCCTTCCTCAAACTTCTAGAAATAAAGGGTATGTTTAGAGAGCAAAGCAAGAGCACCTCCATAAATTTTGAGAAATGTTATTATCTAAATCAGGGGTGGGGCACCTTTTTTCTGCCAAGGGCCATTTGGATATTTACAGCATCATTCAAGGGCCATACAAAATCATCAACTTAAAAATTTGCTGTGAAAAAAGCTCCCAGTTTTATTGAATTTCAAGTCCCACCTGCGGTTGCCTTGGAAGGGCCAGACCAAATGATTTTGTGGGCTGTATACAGCCCGTGGGCCAGACATTCCCCACTCCTGACCTAAATGAAGCATATGGTCCAAAGGAAATTAAATCCATCCTCAGTGCCCCACCGCCAGCAGCAGCAAGTGCTCAGGGAGTGGCAGTGCTTAGCGATCTGATCAGAATCAACCTGACGTGATTCCTTGAAGACGGAGGAAGTCAGCCTCTCCTGATAGCCAGTAACCTTGTTGGCCCCCAATAAAGAAGCCATCACGTCCAGCTACATGGAGAAGCAATGCACCCAGAATTCTCAGGGCCCCTTACATCTTGGTATGGGCCATCCCTGCCCTTCCCTCCTCCTCTATCCCACCCTCCACCTGAGGCACAGCACAGAGTAGGTGCCCACTAAACCTCCACTGAGTAGAGTAGCAGTGAAGTGCCCCCAAGGCCCCTGGGAGCTGGGAGTCAGCAAAGATCCAGGTGGGTGGTGGCAGAAGGAATTATGTTTCCTGGACAGCTGAGCTGGAGCTGGCCTTGAAGAATTGGAGGATTTTTGGTGAGTTGGAGGTATGAGAGGGCAAAAGCCTTAAGAGGGAAATGAGAACCATGTGTGCTGGAAACCACATGGATGGGGTTCACCCCAAGAACAAGGGGTAGAAGTACACAATCCACAACTGCAACATACACACCTATTGTGTCCTGCTAGGTGAGCCAGACACTCAGACATCCCTCAACTCACTCAAAGCATTAACTTGGAGATTTCCAGCTCCGGTGAGCAGGTCCCCCTTAGGGGGGTAAGGAGGAGCCCATGACTCTTCCTCTGAGCTACCTGGTCTACCATGGACTCAGTCACCAAGCATTCTCGGAGCACATCCCACGTGCCAGCACCGCTCTGGGCACTGGGATCCTGGGATGAGGGGGACAGCCGGAAGCCCTCCCTCAGGGCTCATGTCCACCAGGGGACTGGTGGTGAACACATACGTTCCTGCCAGGGGTGATGAGCGCTTTGAGGGAAAGTAAGGCAGAGCATGCCGTTTCAGATGGAGGAATCGGGAACCGACTGAGATGACATCTTTCCCTCGACTTCCCTGTCTCGGCCTCACTGGTAAATCTTCACCAGAACCAGCTGAGGTTCTGGGGCTGGTACTTTGCATCTGTCGGTAATATGAACCACGGGCCCACTGCCACAAGAAACCACTCCAGATGTTTGCTCCGATTTACAAAAGTTATGGCTCAGCCCTGTTTGCTACAAACATACATCAGCTGTTCACCACACTGTTTACACAGACAGACGCAGACACATGGCAACCTTACATATTAGGGCCCTGAGAACATGGCACGTTCGGGAGCTCACTGAACGCTCTGTTCCCCAGCAGATCCTTCCTATTTAAGGCTGTGCAGCGACGCGCACAGACAGACAAACAGTCATCAGCACCGCGGGCTTGGTGTTGCTATCTTTGGAAACAGTGCCCGTCTTTTGGGTCCCACTGAGGGCACGTCCACCTGTGGTTATCTTTTGGCTGAGTGTTAGCCTTATAAAGGCACTCACATGCCCATGCCACTCAAGTGGAAGGAATTCAGGCATGTGGCCTCAGGCCGCTGACATAATTCTCCAGGTTTAGGGACTGCGGAGAGTCCAGCTCCTCTCTCTGAGGGTGTGCAGCACTGGCTCCCATACTTCAATGTGTTTAAAAATCACATAGGTGTCTGTTGACCTGAGACCCAGAGATTCAGGCTCAGGCTGAAGAGGAGGCTGGGATTCTGCAATGCACAGGCCAGGGAGCTCCGGCTGCTGGTGGGCCACAAAGGACGCTTTGAGAAACTGGTTTCTGTTTTACAATCAAGAGGTAGTGCTGGAGGCGGGTGTTTTGAGATGTCACCTCCCAGGGCAGCTCGAAGACAGCTGTAAAGAAGGGAGTAGCTTCCTTTCAAATGCAAGTGCAAACCTCTCCGAGGTTTAAGCAGAGACTGGTCGAGAAGAGATTTGGGAGGGGGTTGTTATTTTTCAACTCATCTCCAGAGTTCCCTCTCTTCCCTCCAAGATTCACCTTCCCTGTGCAGTTTTTATCCCCATTTCCATCATGCCCATCAAAATTCCAATCCTAGATGAAAGTCTCTTTCCTCTTATCCCCTAAGTAGAAACCAAAATTAGCTGATACTTGCAGGAGAATGTTACTACTACTAACGCTGCAGAAAACTAAAGGGAATCCTATTGAAAATACAAACAGCAACAAACATGTAAGTTTCCAAAGTGTGGGCTTCTGGTGCTAAGATGATGGCCCACCAGAGGTGAGTGGGTGTTGCCCACCCTCCACCCTAGTGTCCTCACCTCCTGGACTCCTGCTGGCCTGCAGCCCGGTCCACGTACCGGGCAACACAACCATCACCTCCTCTGAGAACCAAGGCGGGAACAATGGTTTCTTACCCATGTGCGCACCGCCCATGTGCGCAGTGACCCCTCCTGTGCTGGTCCCACCCCAGGCGCTCCGGTCCCCCTGGCCCTGGGCTCTGCAGGGGTGCCTTTGCACAAATTCCACTCATGGCACATCTGTCTCTGTGGGTAAGCTGAACGTATGCAAAATAATCCACATCCACAGCAGCTCCCACGTGTTCCCCTCCCCAGAACCACCCGGTATCCCATGGGACGTGACATACCGAATGCAGCAAAAACTTGGTCCAATTAAATACATCCAGCTGTCCAGCCAAGAACGTGAAGTCTAGCTTCCCTTCCCGCTCGGCCGCACCTCCAGCACATGCCTTCCTGGTTACCCTTGGTCTTAACCTGTAGGAAAAGGCCACGGCCACAACCATACATATTTTCATTTACCAAAAAAGAAAGGAAATCAGTGTTGACACGCCAATGCACGTGTTTGGGTTTGTGGGTTAATTTATGTGCAACGTCGTGCAGCTCCTTAGCATGGACTCGCATGTAGACAGTCAACAGGTCGCCTTCACTGAAAAGAGTCAGACTCCAAGGAAGGGAGACTGTCCTGAAAATCCGGGTGTGTGGTTGCCGTAGTAATGGCCGCCTCCTCCAACAAATCCGTCCTTGGCTAATTACAGCCTTCTATTTTCAAACTCATCTGCACCCTCTCCCTCCCAACACTGCTCACACTACTTCAGCAATAAAATACTATTACTGCTATTTGCACAGTCTGTGCTGATCTCGAAATAACTTGTTTCCAGCCAGCCCCATGGCCGTGTGAGACGAGAGGCGCTGGCTCCCAAGCAGATACCCGTGAAAGAGCCCAAATACTTGACACAGACTCACAGGATGACCACCACCTCCCTGAGCCAGGCCTGGTCCCCACACTGGTTTTTGTGCCACAGAGGTGATGGTGGAGCAGTCCTGAGGCCAACCCCATGGTCAGTCCAGAGACTATGGGACTGACAGGACATCCCTTGGGCTGTGTGTCAGGGCCGAATACCCAGCCTGAGAACAGGCTCTGTCAGCCTCCTCCTCTCTGTGCTCCTGACCAAAAGCACCGCCGCCTGCTCTGCAGAAAGCCTGGGTCCTACTCACTCCATCGCAGGCCTGTCCCTTCCACCCACGGCAGGGCTGTGGGAGCTCTGGAAATAGACAAAGCCACCCAACGAGAACAAGCCACGGCTATTAGACGGTCAGAGGTATACAGCCAGAGAGTCAGCACCTCACCTGCTGCATTTGTGGGCGAGGGCTGTCCTCACTCAACAAAGGACCACAAACCGAGTGCCTTAGACAACAGAAAGGTATCTTATCTCTATTCTGGAGGTCATGAGTCCGGGATCACAGTATCCACAGAGCCATGCTCCCTCGGAAGGGTTCTGAGCAGGGAATAAATATACATGATGGAGAATTATTGGGCAAAGTAAATATATACAAAGATGAAATTGGAAATCAGAAGCATTGGTCAACTGCTGCGTAACAAACATCCCCTTATTGTTGAGTATGATCACGGTGTGGCAGGGTGACTGTGCTTTGGCTGATCGAGGTTGCAGTTTGGGTTCTGGTCTCCTCCCTTGTTCTTTTCATGATAAACAGCAGGAGCAAGAGAGGCAAGAAAAACCGCACAGGTACCTTTAAGGCCTCTGCTTGCATCGCAGTTGCTGATATCCCATTAGCCAAAGCCAGCTGACCTGGTCAACCTGACATCTATGGGCACATGCGTCTACAGTGAGAGGGGTATTATTGCCAAACAATAACCCACATGATCCATTTGGGGCAGGGACAAGAGAGCAGCCCAGGTGAAATTTGTGGAGCAGCATCTTCCAGAAAAGTTGCAAAATGTGTTGCTTGGATTTAAAGTCTGGTATGGAAGAGTCCCTTAGGGAAAGATTTCAAGATTCTTTTAAAATCATAGTGTCTTGCAAAAATGAAATTTATTTCTAACTACATTTTGAAACATTAAATTAAATAGGAAGAATGCACATTTAGTAAGAAAAACTCTAAATCAAGTCCTGCGACCTAAGCACAAGTGAATGAATGGAGGCCGTCATCGCTCATTCCTTCTTCATTCGCACGCGGGTGAGGCTGGTGGCGGCTGCGAGCCAGGCGCTGTGCTGGGGCTGGGAAGGATACGAGCGTGAAGCAGACTCCCTGCCAAAAACACGCGGAGTCCAACTGGGGAGGACCTGGAAAGCAGTGCTCGTAAATAACTAGAACTGGAGATAAAAAATGATAAATGTCATTTTTAAACACATAGATAAAACACTCTGGGGACTTGGCAGAGGGAGAATTCCTTCCAGATGCAGAATGGTGATAATACTGTGCTGGTCACGACTGCAAGGAATTCATAAAACTTTCAAACCGGAGAGAACGAGCCACCCAAAATCTTTATTTTACAGAGGAGGAAACCGAGGCCCAGAGAGACAAGCAAGTGGCATCCCCATAATCCCACAGCCCGCAGCGACAGGGCCTTCGCCCCCCCCCCCCCCGCAGCACGGCGCCTTCCCCCACTGCCGGCCTCCCCTCCCCTCGGCCGCTCTCTAGCAGCACCATCTCTGCGATCAGCAAGCAATTCCATGCGATGAAAAACGACTCAGCGAACAGGGTGGCAGTTCCACGGTGGGAGAGGCGCGCACGTGAGAGCATGGTTAAATAAATACCAAGCCCCTCGGAAAACAAAGGGAAATCAGCCACAAATCTATGAGCCGTGAGTCTTTTCCTTACTTTTCTGCTCTGTATATTTATCCAGACTCCTTGTTCTTTCACCGAAATACCTAGAAACACGCCGGTCCTTTTCGACACAAGGAGTGGGGATGTTTTCAATGACTCAACGTGTCTCTTGTTCTAAGAGCCCTTTAAGGATGTGAGTTATGGGGCCTTTCCCCCTGCCTGTGACTTTAAATTATGCTCGGAGCTGGGCAAAGGACTGTTAACTGCCTGGCCCATTAATCAGGCAAAGCCGTAAATTTCTTGCCTCATTGCCCTGTGGGGAATCCTGGAAGGTTTTCACTCCGGAGTAGTTTGGGAAGCTCCCACAAGATCAATGGCCTTGTCAAGTCAGCATCCCCTGCAGGCGGGGAGAACTCGGGGACAGCCAGGCAGCCCCAGGACACAGCCTCGGCCCTCCCACGCTGTGGGTGTGTGACCTGGGGCTGATCACCCTGGGATCTTCTTCTATAAAATGGGGCCCACTCACGTCCCTGGATTGTTTTGAAGGTTAATGGCAAAGTGTATGAACCAGAGGAAGATACTGAAAATATTAGGTCATCGCAATAGTTCGTCCTGGAACACAGCACAGGCAGGCATCCCCCCAAAGCCTCCTGATACTTTGCTTTAGTTCCACTGAAGATGGTCGCTCTGGTCCTCCCTCCACCTGCCACCCGTGTCGCTTCAAATGCTGCGGGGGCAGGAACCCCTGCATCCTAGGGGCGCCTGGTATTTTCTGTAGACCACGCTTATTTCATCTCTTCTCTCTCGGAATGCAAAACACGCAGGACGCTGCACCCAGTGGAAATCGCCCGCCCCGCTGGGCTCAGGAGGCGGGTCCTGGATTCCTAGGGCGCCCACCTTCCTGCAGGGGTGCCAGGCCCTCCGCCCAGCCAGAGAGCACTATCTTTCCATATATATGCTTCCCCCACTATCTTTGGCAACCGCCTGGTTTCTCCTGCAGGGGCCCCTGCCAGGGAGCAGTGCGTGGCTGCTCAGTGCCATTGGGAAATTATCAGGCAGTGAGCTCAGTCCACAGGATCTAGTGGGTTCCCACCCAGGAGAGCTGCCCGCTTCCGGGGAAGGCCCTCACATCCACTAGGTGAACCCCGAGGGACGCGAGCAACTAGACGGGTGGGCACGGCGGGGCCAGAATAAGCCCTAATGTGTCTGAGACCACAGATTAGGGCCCACTGGGTATAAATCAGCAACGCCCGCTCCCCCCCTCGATCTCCACATGTAGGTCTAGTCTTTGGCTGAAGGTCTGCATCCCTCTCTGTGGACAGTCCTCGGACAGGACACAGCCACAGTATTCACCCTGAGCCACCCTAGACAGAGGCCACCAACACCACCAGCCACCTGAAACTTCGGAGTCCTACCCCTCCCTCAAAGAAAAATGTGTAGTGAAACAAAAAAGGGGGGGGGTAGATTCGCTTTACATTTGTTCCACAATCCTATAATCAAGAGAAGTGACGCGAGGATGCCCTTAATTCTGTAATCAGCAGAGGAGACGCGAGGACGTCCACTCTAGGGCGTGTGGAGGCAGGAGCCTGAACGGGACACGGTCGCTGCGGCCCTTGACCTGCTGCAGCCTTGCTCAGAAACTCCTCGTAGCCCTGCCTTTCCGCAAATTAACTCTGGCTTCCTCCCACCATCGCATGTAATTCAGTGGTATCGCTCTTTGGAAAGCATTTGGGGTGCCCCTTGCGTCTGAAACGCGGCCTCGCCAAGGATGACACATTTGGGTCTTAACCCCCTCTTTTTAACGTGTTAGATCTGTTCCTTACCTTTTATTTAAGGTAAAGTTAACGTAAAGTGGGATGGACAGGCCTTAGGTATACAGCTCAGTGAGTTGTGACAAACGGGGAACCCTGTGCGAGCCAAGCCCATTACGGGCGTTTCCATCGCCAGGGCCAGCTGGCTCGCGTCCTTCCTGCCCATCCTGCGGCCCGGAGACGCCCGCTGCGGGCGCTGCTCTCAGCGCAGACCAGCCTGTCATGTCCCGGCCCCGGAGGTTCGCCTGTAGACCCAAGTCACGTGCGCTTCGGCGTCTGGCTCGGTTCACGCCGCCCGCGGCTCCCGATGCGGGGCGCCTTTCTGCAGCCGAGCGGTGTCCCGCTGCCCGCGGCACCCCGGTGTCCTCACCCCTCCCCTGCACAAGGAAATCCCGGCCGCTTCCAGTTGTCACACGGTCGGAATAAAGCTGTTAGGAAGCCCCTTGCGCGAATGTTTCAGCGGACACGTTTTTATTTCTCATCAGTAAATAAGTATTTAGAAGTGGAATCACTCGGTCAAAGGGATGGCGAACGTTTAATGAGAAGCTGTCATCTTTGCAAAGCCATCGGAACCCTTCATACCCCCAGGACAACATCCGAGAGCTGTGACGCCGCCCTGGTCAGCTGGCGGTGTCGCTCTCCTGGGTGCAGGAGCATCTCGTCATGGTTTTAGTCCGCGTGTTTCCGATGAATGGAGACAATGAGCAGCTTCTTATGAGCTTATCGGCCACTAATCGTTTCCTTTCCAAAATGTATGTTCAAGTATCTTGCCGCCTTTTGAGGTGGGCTGTTCGTCTTCTTGAGTTGTAAAAGTTATTTTTTCTAGAAGTTTTTTCTATAAATTTTATAGTCTTAGCTTCTATTCAGGTCAAGGATCCATTTCAAGTGAACTTCCTTACACGTGTGAGATAAGGGCCCAGGTTCATTCTTCTATACGGATGTCCAGTTGTCCCAGCATCACTTATTGGAAAGACCATCCAGCCCCCGACTGAGTTACCTTGGCACCTCTGTTGAAAACCAACTGACCGTGGAAGTGTGGAGCTATTTCTGGACTCTCTTCCGTGCCAAGGGCCTGTCTGTCTACCTCTCTGTCCAAACAGAGTCTCAATTCCTCTGTATTTACAGCAAATCCTGAAATCGAGCAGTGTAATTTCTCCGACTTTAGTCTGCTTTGTTTTGGCTATTCTACAGCGTTTATATAAAAACTTTAGAATGACCTCGGAAAATTCTACAGATAAACCTGCTGGAATTTTTATTGGGGTTGTGCTGAGTATATAGATTAAGGGAGAAAAAACATCGTAACAATTGTGGGCATTCTGACCCATACACGTGGATATCTATTTATTAAGGCATTTATGCCGTAAAGGATATTGTTAATTCTCTTTTCTTCATACTGCTCCACGTATTTAGGTCTTCCTTACTTTCTCTCATGAAAATCTTTCCGTTTTCAATGTAAAGTCTTACACAGATTTTCTTAAATTTGGCTCTAAGCATCTCAAAGTGTTTATGAAACTTAAAGCATAACACCCTATAGCAGTAATTTACAAATATTTGTTCCTAGTATACGGACACTGAAATTTAAATATCCTAAGTTTTGCAACATGAAATATTATTCTTTGATGTTTTTCAACCATTTGAAATGTAAAAAAAAAAAACATTCTCAGTTGGGTGGGCCATGCAAAACCTGGAGGCTGGCTGTGATTGGCCGACACCTACGGCAACAGACAGGAAACGCAGGGGCCCAAGTCATCCCCGCTTTCCCAGAGCTTTCTTGTGCCCCAAGGGCCCACCCCGGGAGGACATGCCGAGGGCTGGCTGCCAGCACAGACGGGGAGATGCGGGTAATGCCAGGGAAGGGGAAACAAGCTGAGACGGTTCAGGGGGACACAAAGGTAAGGCTCCCCCGGCAATCGCTGGGACAGAAGGAGTCTCATTTCTCCCATTTACAACCCGAGTTTTACCTCTGCTCAGAGTCCTACAGAGCCCCTCGCTCTCTTCGTCCAGAGAGGCCTGGCCTGGGCCCCTCACAGGGAAAGGGCCTAAGTGACCACTCACCTGGGTGACGAGTGACATGTGGTGCTGGAGTTGGGGGACAGGTGGGAGCGACAACGGGGGACTGTCCATGGATGCCACACGGGGGAAGCAGTCGCTGTGAAGGGTTACCCAACTTTATGTCACAGCACCTTTGGGACACCCCTGGGGAGAAGTCCAAGCCGGGATCGGCCTGCCAAAATCGACCCTTCTAGGGACGATACCATCATCCCTAAATAACTATGCTCGCCTGGCCCGTAGCCCCCCGAGCCGATGTTAACTGACATTTGCCTTCCCCCATCACCGCCTGTAGTGGCACAACAGCTGGAGGGATCATCCAGCTGTAGATGGTGGTGTGTGGCCTCAAAGACAAGGTCAACATGCAGAACTAGAAACAGGCCTGGACCAGCAGCCGGAGACTGGCCCCGGTCATCTGTGTCATCTTGAACAAGGTGCTTAAATTCTCAGGTTTTCTCAAGGGTAAAGTGAGGTGGGCCAGTGATCCTCAGTCTTAACCGTTCATGTGAATTACCCAAGGGCCTTGCTCAAATGCAGATTCCGAGGGACCTGGGTTGGGCCTGAGGTTCTTCATTTCTAACACGCACCCAGGTGATGCTGACATCACTGGTCCCAACTCCACCGAGCAGCGAGAGACCAGACGACCTGAGTCTGCTTGGTGGAGCTAAAAACATTGTGTCATTCACCATCTGCCTCCACGAGGACCAAAAACCTACCACCCTCAGCTTCCTCACCTTCAATCCATTTGTTTATACCAAATCCCCTATTTGACATCTCCACTTGGATGTCCTATAAGCCCTTAACACTGTTTTAAAACTGCACGACTCTCTAGCAAACCTGCTCTACTTCGAATGTTCCCAATCCCAGTAAACAGCACTGCCATCCGCCAAGATGCTCCGGCAGAGAGGCTGGAGGCGCCAGACCCCTCTCCCTCTGCACCCCTCACTCCGCCCGGTCAGTTCCTAAGACCTAGCAACTCTCCTTCCTAAACAGCTCTGGACTCTGTCCACTTACAGAGCGATACAGGCAAGGGCTCTCGATTGCTCGTCACACCAGGCTTTGAACGTATTATTTTCTTCTAAATTCTAGAACATTCCCACCACCACCGGATAACTCCCATTCACCCATTAAATGAGCATACGTCTCAATTCCTCAGGGAAACCATCACCAGCCCCTGGACCAGAAGAGGGTCCCCGTTCACAGCCTGGGTCCTAACTGCTTGGTTGATTTCGGGTTACTCACCATCTGTCTGTGCCACCCCAAGAACGGTGGCATGCTTGTTGGTGTCATTCCTAGGACACAGCTAAGTGCCTTGCACACGACAGGTGTTCATTATTTCCGTCACGTAGTACTCATGCCAGCTGCCAAGACCCCCACCCATAAAACATTTTCCTTTTCACTTTTAAATTCCTTTTCCAGGGTTAGCGCTGGTCGCTCTCTCTGCAGTGTCTTCTGCAGGAAGCAGGGGAGGTGCTTCAAGTTCACTTTTAATCCAACCAGTAAAGCAGGTGGCCACGTGGCTCCTTGGATCTAGTCCCCCACTTCTGGTGAAAACGAGGCAGAACTCAAACCTACTGAGCAACCTGCGCTGGGGACAATGCGGTGTGCATGCCGCACGGGAGGCCTCACCCCACACGCTCCTAACTTGGGTTTCCTAGGAGGCTACGGAGGTGAAGTCACTGCCACTGTCCGGTGGGCGGGATGCTGTGAGGAGTGCACGGCAGCAGGTCATGGGTGTCCTCAGCGCCCACGCTCCTGCATGTGGAGCGAGCCCTGGGTGAGAGTCGTGCTGGGGGCAGAGGGGGGCCTATGACCTAAAGGAATGCTGGGTGAGCACTGTCGAAAAGTGGTCTCAGCCACAAGCCAGGACCGCGGTGATCCTACCCAACCCTCCTCTGGCCCCACGGCCAGGCCCGTCATGCCAGAGGCCTGCCCAGAGAGCAGAGATGTGCCAACAGGGCAGGGGAAGGCCAGGGGCTGGGAAGAGGCACGAAGCCGGCCCAATCTGGTTGACAACCGGAGGGTAGTCTGTGGAGCACGGGGAGCTCTCTTTTCCCCAAAAATGTTACTTATCTTAAGCGGACACTTAAATCCTGTCATCAGAACTGCGGTTTTCCTCTTTATCCCGCCAAAGCCACAGGCCACCATATGCAAATGTTCCCATGAGGTACCATCGGTCACCTATATTTGAACGCAGAGAAACAGACTTTCTGTCCTAAGAGACTTCTGTCCTTCTGTTCATGAAAGGAAGGTTACTTTAGGAATGAAGAGAAAGGGGATCATGTGGAGGGACCCCAAGCTGGTGGATGAACAGAGTCCCCTAACATGTCAACAAAGCAAATTAAATAAAAACAAAACCCAGCAGCAGCCAGCCCCTGAATTGCTTTTAAAATGTGGGTTACGACCTGTTAAGTTGTGCAAGCTGCCCCCTATCATCACTAAGGACTCGGGAACTCCTTTTCACTTGCCCTTTTCTCTAAAAATGCAGCATGCACGCGGCAGGGCGGGGCGCGGGCCACCGGGCACAGGACGGCCAGGCCTGAGCGCAGGGCTTGCGGGGCAGCGCCCTTCCACTGCGGCTCCTCTGCAGCCCCCACGAGGTGGAGTCTCCTGAAAGCTCCCCCGGTACAGAGCACCCACGCCCACACGTGGCACGGAAGCCAAGCGCAGGACTCCCGGGGACGGCGGCGCTGTGCAGCGGCAAGCCAAGCGGTGAGGGGATGCTGACGCCCAGCCGGACCCGAGACAGAAGCAAACGGGAATGATCCTGTTCGATGGCTCCCAGAATCCCGGGCTCGCCGAGCTTCCCCACAAGGTCCTGAGGGCACGACCTCGTTGGAGGCTGCATAAAAGCCCACAGAGCATGGCTGCCAGGTATTCCCCTTGTACGAAAAGGAGGCGGCTTGGAGAAGTTAACTTGCCCAGGAGAAGAGCAAAGACTTGAACCCAGTTCGAGATAGAGCTGGAAAGCACAGCGGCCGCGTCGGGGGCCTTCGACGCCCCGAGAACTCCCCGCTGTTCTTGCACAGGTCTCATGGGACACCTGACAGCTATGATAGAATGTCACATGAACCCACTTTCGAAAGATGACAAAAAAGGCGGAAATTGTGGAAGTTTTATATACTTAAATCTGGTAATTTCTGCCTTTCTTGGAGGCCTGTTTATAACCTGTGTGACGCCATGTAAGCTGTTTTAATTAATTACATGTACAGAAACTCCCACAAAACATTTGGAACCGTTAACTCGTACTGTCAGGTCAGCGACATGCTCCTCCGGACCCCAGCTGTGCCTGGCTGCAGGTGCAGTCACCTGTGAGGCTGCTTCATAAACACAGATGCCCAGGCCCCGCTCACAACTCCCAAAGATCCAGAGTGTGATCGGCGCGTCTGTGAGTGTGAATTCTGCAGGTGCTGTGCAGCAGGACTGAAAACTCCTGTTTAATTGATGGGTGCTGATTCAACAGTTTAAGATCTCCTACAGTCCACCAAAACCATCCTTTTTTCTAGATCCCGCTTACCGATTTGCTGGGCACTGAAAGCGGAGCTGTGCCTGAAGGGAACTACTTCCCCCAGCACAGGACGTCCTGGCCTCTGCGACAGACCGGGCTTGCCTGTGACGTACGTGAAAATGGACTTTCTCCTTAGGGTCACTACTTCACTGTGTGATGCCAGGATCTTTAAAAATATAACCCTTTGATACCACCGCAAGTCACCTTCGTTTTAAAAGGAGTTGACAAGGCCAATCCTCACCCACCTCACTACTGCATCTCTATGAAGTATTTCTATGCGTGTGATCAGGAGATTCACCAATTCATCACCCTGGGCTCCGTTTTAACCAGTTCAACATTTCCTACAGGCCTAAGCCGTTCCCTTCCAGCAGCTGTCCCTTGGGCACAGCCCTCTCCTCTTGCCTGGGTGGTAGCAGGCTGGCTGCTGGCCGGGCCTGAAGAACTACTGCCGCCCAGGACCTGCCACTGTATTTTTCCCTTGGCTCTGAACCTCCCACTTTTACTGCAGCTTCAGCTAAAGAACTCGGGGGCAATTACAGTAACTAACACGTAAACACTGGGAACAAAACTTTCAAGAAAAACCAAAAAAAAAAAAAATCCCAAAGATAGCAATTTTCAAAATTTAATTGGAAAGATAACCAAATAAACTAAGGTCAGACAGACAAAACATTGTATGTAATACCCACATGGCCTTTCTGTGTTACAACCCAAAAAAAAACCCTCGAGGATCTTCCTAGGTCTGAGAACACATGGTGGAACTCTGCCCACAGCAGCATTACCACCTCACTACTGCATCTCTATGAAGTATTTCTATGCGTGTGATCCCGAGATTCACCAATTCATCACCCTGGGCTCCGTTTTAACCAGTTCAACATTTCCTACAGGCCTAAGCCGTTCCCTTCCAGCAGGGCACCATTTTCCGCCACGCACGGCGCTCTCCACTTACGGGCACCGTTCCCCACCCTGCGCCAAGAGCTTGGTCACATCTTTCTGGCCTCTTCGCACAGGGCTCCTACCCTACCCCTCTGCTCCTGCAGAACCAGCTGAGACTGAGCCCAAGGCTCACGCAGCCTCCTCACTGCTATGAAACATGCCCAAGCTCTACTGCACGCGGCAGGGAACTCAGGCGTGCCCGAACCGACACACACACGTTAGCTCCCACCCTTTTTCTTAAATTCTCAGGAAGGGCATGCTTATAGAGAGGAAGGGAGAGGGGAAAAGACACACTCATGTGAAAGAGAAGCACTGACTGGTTGCCTTCCATACATGCCCGGAACAGAGACCCACGTTATGTGCCAGGAATCGAACCCGCAACCTTTCAGTGCACAGGACAACGCTCTACCAATGGAGCCGCTCTGGCTGGGTTCTAACTTCTTAACAAATGGACTTACCCTCAAGATGGGAAACTATGGAAAATACAGCGTTTCCAGGTAAAGCAGCTGTGTACTGAAACCTGTGGGATTCCGGTACCGTTATGTACTTGTGTTTAAATCATAGTGTTTTCGTTGGAGAAATACCTGTCTTTGAAGAAAATCTAAGGTAAGAAATTTGAAAAAATTAATGATGACAAATACCTTGTGCTCTCCGAGGTAAGGTGCATATTATCCAAACAGTGAGGGTGCTAGAAACACCCTGGTTCTTTATCACTTCTCAGTGTGGGCAGCTGACATCTGGGACCTTGGCTGTACGTAATGCCAAAGAGAAAGAAACACACAAGCCAACAGACCACTTACCTTCCTACATGACTCTTCCACAAAAAATATCTAGTGCACCAAACACAGCGACATGTAAAATCAGTTCAGGTGCAAGCCCAGGTGACGCCCACAGGCTTCTCAGTGGACGCACTGATGCATTAAGAGAGATGATAAGAATGAAATAAGCTATTTTCTTAGGGTTTTTTCTTGCTCTTGGTACTAAAAATTACTTTGATGCATGTTTCCACCCCAGGAAACAGGTCTAGGGAAGGAGAGCTGTGGTTAAGAAAATGAGGACTTCTGCTCCACTCCTTCCTGGCACCACAGGCTTCCCAGCACCAGGTCCCCAGCCTCCCAGGCAGGGTTCTAAGACACCCAAATATGGTCTCCATACACCAAAGCCAGTTTTCACCCAATCTTAACCTTAAAACTGCCAACTTTTCTTCATCTGTCGCACTAAGAGCAAGTTCTGGGTCTAAAGTGAGCCACTAAAAAATGGATATTAAACTGAACACTGAACTTGCATTCTGAAAGCTAGCCAAGTAAAGGCAGGCCAAAGGAACCAGGGAGACTAACCTAGAAGAAATTTGGCATTTGCTATCTTGCTTGTGAATTTTGTTGATATATTTTCTTATTATAAGACTTATGACAGTAAGTTTAACATAGGAGCTACAAAAGAGGGCACAGCGGCAAACACAATGATCATTCTGTGAGTCTTACAGGATTATTGCAGCCTCAATTATCTTTTTACACATAGCTCTAATATTCATTAAATAAAAATAAGCCTAGGATTTCTGGAGTCCAATATCATAAACAATGAGCCACTTACCTAAGTAAAATGCTCATGCCCTAAGAAAAAACTAAAGGGAGTCTCTTCTTACATGTGGTAAGTGGAACTTTATGTAGCCAACCTCAACTTTACAGAGTAACACTTAACTTTTTAAGTTTTGCCTTCTGAAAGCCACCTTAATATATATATAATATATATATATATATTCTTATGCAGGTTAATCTATAAGAAGAGAAGACTTTAAGTTAGAAATTAATTCACTGTAGCAGACTTCTAATACTTTGTACACGAAAGTCCCTGATATGCCCCATACGAGGATCTGGGGAAGGAGGGCCAACATGATTGTGTTCCCTATTGCTTCCAAGCAGGTCACAGCCTGTAGAGAAAATCATCTCACCTCTCACATCCATCCTAAACACTAGACTATCAGCACTTTGCATCTGAAACTGTGAATACAGTAATCATTCATATTTAAAACATCAACTTTAAAAATCAAAATGATCCGTTAAACCTCCAGTTTTTAAAGTTTCCGAGAGTTTTGGGGCTTAGGTCCATCTAACTAGTTTCCTTTTTATATGTGTGACCAAATTTATACTCAATATACCTACCAGACCATTACCTGGACCAGGTGAATTGCATAGGAAGATTTTTTACTATGTTTACATTATTCTTAAATTAATTTTTAAAAAGCATAGTAAAGAGTCTGAGGACAAATTATTCAACTGTTTATCATACATAAGACCGCATGACTATAATACAAAGGGGGGTTCTTTTTCATTTAACGTTACAATATACACAGCAAGTCCGGACCAGATCTTACAATCTGCACACAGGTATTTAACCTTTTCCATGCTGTTTATGTTTACAATGCACAGAAGTCCTGTAACCAAACCGTGTAGGAAAGCACACAAAACTGGACTGTAACATAACACAGTGTGCAGAAGCATTGGATTGTATGACTTCCTTTATGTAAATAGCGGTTTAAAAACTGCTTTCGTTTTTTGGTGCTTTTTAAGATGTGGCAACCAGCACAGAAAAAAATGACCTGACCCATCATTACCTTATATTCCTAAACAGCAGTAACTACTGAGTTCCTTTTGATATTGCTATACTCAAGATGATATCCTTTTATTTACTGTAAACCTTTATGAACTACCAAGTTCAAAAATCATCCACAGGCTTGACATTTAATTACAAAATAAATATGGATTTCCTGATTAACAACAAAAAAATTTTGTGGTGTATAAAAACGGATTAGTTCCAAGTTTCCATTCACATTCACATAGTTTTCAGCCTTTCTTTTATCACTGTTTACATATAAAAACCTGCTTTTGTTCAGAAAAAAATTGACCTAGTCAGCCACATGGAATTGACCAATAAGAAGTAATGTGTGTTCTGCTGAGTTGTTTTGAACAGGGTTATCGGCAGAGGTAGATTACTGCTTCTTTTCTAGGCTTCTTTTGATCCTGGACAGGTAAATTACTCATCTGCACTCTCCCAATTCAACCGCTCAAAGGTCTAACACTCAAAAAGTGGTCAATTTAAAATGGGAACACAAATTTAGCAACTGCCAGACTGTGTTACATTAAGGCAGCATAATCTCGAAACTAGGCACCTGTCAACACCAGCCTGCTCGCTCCAGGTCATGCATAAGACCTTTGCTTTACTCATGCTCTGATTTTGGACCTGTTGGTGCAACCAAGTTCTTGCTTTCAAGTTTACAAGTAGGTTAATCAGGAATACAAGAATCAACTGCTGGTTCCATAGCTTCTGGATCCAGTGTCCCTTTACCTTCAGAAGCCTGAACACATTTAGAATGTAACAGGTGTTGTAGTCTTGAATTAGATGTCAATTATTATGTTCAGTACACAGATTGCTGTAAATGTATTGGCTATGGATTCAACAGTTCCAGTTTTGTTTAAGCAATAGTACAGCCATAATTTTCAACTGACATTTAAAAATGGTCTAGTTACACCTTGTGTCAAAGTGCAGAACTGCTACATTATTGGTTACAGACATCTATGTGCTATAAAAACAGCTTTGGTACAATAAATTATCAAAAAAGAAAATAAATTTTTGTAAAATTCACAGCATAATTGTGAGGCAAAAAAGCAGTCACATAAAATTCTGCATTTTTTTAAAAATGTTCAGGATGAACAGAAGACATCTTTGTGCAGAAGAAATGGTGGAGATACCACGTGCCGAGAAAAAGCAAAGGGAAAAGTAAAAAGCAGGAAGGGACACAGCTGTAGCTATTTCCATCAAAGCAAACACTACCTCTGTGACCTTCACCCAATAAGGAAGTCACCTTTATGACACACGCAAAGTGACCTTGCAATACCTTACAATTAGTGGGTCACAAAAGTCTATTTTAAAAGAAAGGCCTCTTGAATTACCCATTCTCTGTGTTTTCAGCATTAAGGACTGTCTGCAAAAGCATGTCCAAAGTGATTGCATCTGAAATGGTAGGCTCTTCTAATTTCGAGTCCAAATCCATAAGGCCAAAGGTTATCCCAAAGACCACCACTCAGACCTCCCCGGGACTGGCCGAGACTGACCCGTTGATTGCTTCTCAGTGCACCTTGGTTGGGAGACCAGTCACGTTCCATTACTATCTTACTGTGGCCTCTCCAACGGGAGACCCACAGGATCCCATGTAATTTGCTGCTTTGCTCCTCAGTAGGTTCAGACAGGAGAGTTCTGATCCCCGCCACTTAGCATGCTTACTGTGCCTTACAAACTCCAATACAACCGTCCCTTCCATACAGCTGAAGGTGATGTTTGTGTGAGCTGGAGGTCCCTCTTCCTTACAGTACTGCATTTCCGTGCCCAAGTGTGTTTAGAGGACTTAAAAACCCAAATTTCCCACCCCACCCCCACCCAAAACAGAACAAAAACAAAACAGGAAAAGAAAAAAAAAAGGAGGGGGGGGAACACCCTCATGGGGCCCTTTATGCAAATCAGGTGCAGTGCCTTTTTATTTTAAAATTAGTTGGCAAATGACCAAGACCAACATTGGAACATTAACTTTTGTGGAATAGAAAGACAAAAACCCCACTGTGACTGGGATGTGGCAAGTTAAAACGGGGGAGGCAAAGAGAACACCTCTGAGCTATCCATGACGATGGGTTTGGACATGGCTCTTTTAAAAAACTTCATTGTCCCTTTGCGATCTTTTCAAGTTAAAAAAAAAAAAAAAGTCAGCTTTGCCCTCTTGTAGCGGTTCAGTGTGTTAATCTCCTTCTGATTCAAGCAGCTTTGCACTTTGTTTTTTTGGGAAAAACACCACTTCTATAAAAACACACAAGAAACAAACTCAAGTTTCAATTTAGTCACGAGCTAGCTACAGGACTCTGCTGCACACAAACTCCTGTCATGGGGGACTCTTCTCTGTCAGCCCCTTGCCTCATTGTCAGAGGTCCCTCAGTCATGTAATGTGCAGGACCTGTGTTAGCAGAAAACTGGTATGTTGGATGTCCAGCTATGCCCGTCTCTTGGCGGGGATTGGAGTAGACGGTTAAATTAACGTCCATAGCTCCGTTCTGTCCGAAGTCCAAGGCGTTGGCGGCCACCGGGCGGCTCTGGTAGGCCTGGTTGCCCTGCCCGGTAGAGGAGGAGGAAGTAGAGGAGGAAGTAGTTGAGGAAGACAGGGAGGTCATGGAGTGGTGACTGTGGCCAACCTCCATAGAATCCTGGGTAGAGGAGCTATTCGTTGGAGAATTGTAGACCCTTGGCCTGGTCCGGTTACCCAAGGCTTGTTGTCCGTGGTGGTGGTGGTGGTGGTGGTGGTGGTGGTGGTGATGGGAACTGTTTCCATGGTGATGATGCAATGCATTCTGTTGAGGGGCTACATGAAAGGTTGTTTCTTGAACAGGATGAGTTTCGACGGTGACTTGTGTAGGAGCTTCAGTGCCTGACCAACCAAGGGGAGCAGGAAATTGCTGACGCACCTGCAAGAACAGATTTTAAAAGGATTTATACAGAGTACCGTTCAAAGTTTTAGTTCTCGATCAAAAGCTACAACACTAGCATTTACATTAGAGAGGAAGGTTTTCAAACTCATGTTAGTGCTACAATGCAAAATTCCAAATGTGTTCAAGAGTGAAAGGTACTTTATTATGAAAGCTACAATTTTTAGCAAGTTTCACCCATAAACAGGCTCATATGTTTCGCAGGCCACTTTCTTTCCTTGGAAGCACTGTTTATGCCAGGGGTAAGCAAATTTTCTTCAGGAAAGGGACAGCTAATATTGTTCAGGTCCAAAAGTTCTTTACTTCGCCCCAACGATCCCTGTCTTCAATCCTTCTGTTTCAATATAAGCACTACTTTCCACCCAGCTGCTCAACCACTCCTCCATCCAAACCATCAGCAATACTACTGACACTACCTTCAAATTAGATTCCAGCCTGGACACTTTTGTCCATCTCCACCAAAACACTATTCCAAACTATCATCTCTTACCTGAGATAATACAACATCCTCCTCAATCAACTCCCAGCTTCTATCCTTGCCTTTTCCCATTATATTCTCCCAAAAGTCAAAAGAAAAAATTTTTAAAACACAAATCCAAATTAGGGAAGAAAAAGAAATAAAAGGCATTCGAATTGGAAAGGAAGGTGCAAAACTGTCACTATTTGCAAATGACATACATAGAAAATCCTTAGAGACATCAAAAGCTGTTAGAATTAACAAATTCAGCAAAGGTACGGGACATAAAAATCAATACACAAAAATCTGCTGCATTTCTATACACTAATAATGAACTGTCAGAGAAATAAAGAAAACAATCCCATTTATAATTGCATCAAAAAGAATAAAATAGCCCTGGCCGGGTAGCTCAGTTGGTTCGAGTGTCCTCCCAACATGCCAAGGTTGTAGGTGTCATCCCTGGTCAGGGCACACACAAGAATCAACCAATGAATGCATAAATAAGTGGAACAACAAATCCACGTTTCTCTCTCTCTCCCTCCCTCCTCTCCCTCTCAAATCAATAAATAATTTTTAAATCAATTTTTTTTTAAATAAAATACCTAGAAATAATTTTAACCAAGGAGGTAAAAGACTTGTGTATTTAAAACTACAAGACCCTAATGAAAGAAACTGAAGAAGTCACACAAAAATGGAAAGATATTAGTGAAAATGAATTGGAAAGATCAACATTGTTAAATTACCTATACTACCTAAAGCAATCTACAGATTCACTGAAATACCCATCAAAATTCCAATGGCAGTTTTCAAAAAAATGGAACAAATAATACTAAAATCTGTTTGGAACCACAACAAACCTCGAATATCCTGAGCAATCTTGGGAAAGAAGAACCAAGCTGGAGGCATTACAACACCCTGATTTCAAATTATAACACAAAGCTATAGTAATTAAAACAGCATGGTAATGGCAATAAAAACAGCCACATGTTTCAATGGACCAGAAGAGAGCGCCCAGATATAAACCCATGCATATACGATCAATTAATTTATGACAAAGGAGCCCAGAATATGCAATGGGGAAAGAACAGTGTCTTCAATAAATGGTGCTGGGAAAACTGCACAGCCACATGCAAAACAAACAAACAAACAAAAAACGAACTTTGACCACATCTCACACCATACGTAAAAATTAACTCAAAATGAATTGAACATTTGAATATAAGACCTAAAACCATAACACTCCTAAAAGAAAACAGAAGCAGAGCTCCTTGACATAGGTCTTGGTGATAATTTTTTTAAATCTGACACCAAAAAAGTACAAACAAAAGCAAAAATAAGTAAGTGGGACTACATCAGAATGAAAAGCTTCTGCATAACAAAGAAAACCATCAACAAAATGAAAAGGCAGCCTACTGAATAGAAGAAAATATTTGCACATCATATGCTAATATCCAAAATACATTTAAAATACTTCACCAACTCAATAGCAAAATCACAAAAAATACCCAGCAAAATGGAAAAAAATGGGAGAAATATCTGAACTGACGTTTTTCCAAAGAAGACATACAAATGGCCAGAAAAAGATGCTCGAGAACCCCCTTATGTACTGTTGGTAAGAATGCAAACTGGTGCAACCACTATGAAAGACAGTATAGAGGTTCCTCAAAAAATTAAAAATAGAACTACCTTATGATTCAGCAATCCCACTTGTAGGTATTTATCCAAAGGAAACAAAAACACTAATTCAAAAAGATATATGCATTCCCATCATTGTAGCATTATTTACAATAGCCAAGATATGAAAACAACCTAAGTGTCCATTAATCGATGAATGGGTAAAGAAATTGTGGTGTATATGCAATGGAATATTATTTAGCCATTAAAAAGAGTAAAGCCTTGCTTTTTGCAACAACATGGATGGACCTTAAGGGCTTTATGCTAAGTGAAATAAGCAGAGAATGACAAATACTGTATGATCTCTCTTATATATGGAATCTTAAAAAAACAAACAAACAAAAACCAAAAAAAAGGGCAATAATAAACCTCAAATTCATAGCTAGAGAAAACAGAATGGTGGTTGCCAGAGGCGGGGGACAGAAGGGATTGGTGAAGGGGGCCAAAAGGTAAAAAGAAAAATGCAGTTAATATAAAAACTAATCCAATCACTTCACTATTTAAAATATTTTAATGACTTCTTAATGCACTTAGAAAAACAAAATACTCCAAAATCCATCCAATGGTCTGCACAATCTGGCCAATGCTCATTTCTCAAACCTTTCCCTCTAGTCATCCTTCTTCCTGCTACCTGGGTTCTAACCATACATACAGGGTCTTCCTTTTATTCCTCTACCTGGTCAGGGTCTTTCAAATGCCACAGAGCATCTGTACTCACTGTTCTCTTCTGCCTAGGATGCTCTGATTTCTAATTTCTGCTTGGATGCTTCTTTATCATCATTTCAGTTCCACACAATCTTCCCTGACCACTCTTGCTAATGTTGCCCCAACTCCTGTGGCAGAGGCTGTAGTTGTCCACAAAAAAGATATTCTCCTTCTTGAGCACATGGCTGCACTATAATTCCTGGCTTCCCCTGTACTTAGGTATGGCCATGTGACTCAGTTTTACTCAATGGAATGTGAAGTTTCTATGTCATGGCCAAACCTGGTCTACAAAATACTTCCAAGTCCTTCTGCCTGCTGGATCCAGCAAACTAGGACTTAGGGGATGGGATAAAGGAGCCACAAAATGGTAGGAGCCCAGGACATAAGGAGAGAGCCATGTCACTAACTTGAATACCTACTCTGGACTGCTACATAAAAAAGGAACTTCATACTCTTTAAGCTATCACATTTTGGGGGGTCTACCTACTATCCGATGGGCCTACTGGAAGTAATACAGGGTGTCCCAAAAAAATGTATACACACACTTTGTGTAATTATAAAGGCAGTGTTTATTAAAATACATTTTATTTTCAAAATTGGGCTATCAGCTGTTAAAGTGTGTATACAGTTTTTTGGGACACCCGGTACATCCCACCCAACAAATAGCCATTCTCTATTATATTATCCTGCCTTATCTTTATTTTTAACAGTTAATGGTATTTGCAATTTCTATTCATTTGATTAATTTTGTTTATTTACTGTATCACTATAAGCTCTAGGAAGCCTGTGTCTCTACCATAGCAGCTAGCACAAATCAGTAAGTATTTACTCAATAAGGTGGTCTGAGAACTAAAATTCAAAAAACACAGCTGAAAACAATCCAGTAGAAAAATAGGGAGAAAGTCCTCAGAAAATACTAAGGGTTCTTAAACTATGAAGCTACTCAAATTCATTCCTAAAAAGAAATAAGTAAAATAAAACTATACTCTGTCCAACAGCATTTCTCATTTCTGATTGATCCAAAGGTGATCACACTGACTGTTTCTTCAAACTCTGTTAGTGGGAAACAAAATTGGCAAAACTATAGGGAAGGCAATTTGGCAACAGCTATCAAAATTACAAATCATATTACTCTCTGACCCAGCAATTTCACATCCAGGAATTTATGTCACAGATAAATTGCATATGTGTGGCGTGACATGTGTGGGTTATTTATTACAACTTAACTTGTAGTGGTAAAAAAATTAAATTAAGAAGATTTAAAGTACGCATAATGTCCATTAATAGAGGACTACAGAAATGACTTATGGAATATCTAAACAATGAAATACAAAGAAAAAGCTATCTATGCACTAATATAAAAATAGCTCCAAAATATGTATTAAACAAATATGTAAAACATGTAAGAGGAAAAAAAAAAAAGTGAAACTGTGAATGGTATACAAAAATTAGGTGAAAATACATATATATTTGTATATTTGCATGAAATACCTCAAAGAAGCAAAAAGAAAACTAACAACATTCATTAGAAATTAGGTGGCTAGAGGACATAAAGGGAGGCCTTCCTTGAATCCCCTCTCATATAATTTATTTTTTTAACCATGTGAATATATCAACTATTCAAAAATTACATAAAAAAGGATTTGAGGCAAATAAGGCAAGATATTAACTTCTGGTGGGAGGTATACACGTGTCTTACGTTGCTCTTGGTATGCTGCTATGTGTTTGTAGTGCTTAAGGATTTAGAGGGAGGGAGTCAAGAAGGAAAGGTGGTCGACCTAGGGGACTCTGCCTAGAGGATTCGGGAAAGCCTCTGGCAGTGGTATTTGTTAAGACCTGGAGACAAAAAGTAGTTACCAAACAAAGAGGCTGAGCCCAGAACACGTGAGAAATAGGAAAGAGAACATGGTATATTCAGAGAACAGAAAAATCCAGTAAGACCAGCGGGAGTGAGGGGGAGGAAAACGAAAGTCACTGTAACCTTGGGAAGAAGTCTAAGTTTTTTTAAGTACAAGAGAAAATCAAACTGGTTTAAGCAGTGAAGAGAGGCAGACCAGATGGCTCTGCTGAACACTCACTCGGCTGCAGAGAGGGGAACAATGTTACTGGTGAATGGAATTGGACACGGAAAACCAGTTAGAATATGCTTTATTGTAAGACAGGCTAGAGACAAGGTGGAGAAAATCAAAACATATTTAGGATACTTAGAACCCTAAATTTACTGTCTGAGTCCGTGCAGGGACAAGGGAAAGTGGAGGCGAGGATTCTCTCCCTATCCCAGGTCTATGGCTTGAGCAAATGGGTAAATTTAGGGCCATCTGTACAAATAGTAAGTCAAAGGAGAAAAGCTGCAGCAGAGGGGAAATGATGAAGTCAGTACCTGTGCTGTATCTGCAGCATCACATTGTGGAGACTTTCAGTGATACGTAAACTATTAGAAATAAAGGCCCTGGGGCTCAGGAGTGAAGGCGAGGCGAGGCGAGAAATCAAGACGCGCATCAAGATGTGCCTGCCGCCCTGGCCAGCTTGGCTCCGTGGTTAGAGCGTCGGCCGGCCTCGGACTGAAGGGTCTTGGGCTCGATTCCAGCCGAGGGCAAGTACCTCGGTTGCAGGCAATCTCTCTCACATCGATGTTTCTCTCTCTCCCTCTCCCCCTTCCACTCTCTCTGATGAGCAATGGAAAAAATATCCTCAGGTGAGGACAAAAAGAAAAAAAGAAAAGAAACAAAAGATGTACCTGCTGTCCTTGGTAAGATCAGGTGAGCTCCACCCGAGGAGCATGGGGGAGGGAGAAAGGCCTCGTTTACAGGCAGCAGCAGAGGACCCACAAGAGGAGTCAGAGAAGGGGGGAGAGGGCGGCATCCTGCCCAGGACAGCAGGAGGAGGTGCTGAAAGAGCAGGCTGATGCCTGCGCTGTGGGTGGGTGAGGAAGGAAGAAAGAAGCAATAGCATCCGAGGGTCCATGGACTCCTCGACAACCATCACTGGTGATGCCACGAGACTGGTCCCCTGGCGCTGGGAGGCAGCCCAACAAGAGCAGGCTGAGGAGTTTCTAATAGAGAAACAGAGCTCACGGGTAGCAGAAATGTAGGGTGAGGAAGACACAGGCAGGGAAAGTTTTTGCTTCAGATGGGAGAGACGGGGATAAGACAGGAAGAAAGGGGATGGGAGGAGGAAAGGCTGCCACCATAGGAGCTAGAGGCTGAGTGAAGGGCAAAGTGCTGGGGAAGGCAGGGGACAGGCACAGGGCACCCAGGGGGCTGGCCTCAGGCAGGACGGAACCTCCGCCTCGAATGAAAAGGGCTGGGAGAGAAGTGGACAAGGGTACACGTACACACGGGCCGAGAGAGGCATTCCCGTCGGAATGCTTCCTTACACACAAAGGAGTGGGAACAGAGAAGGGGAGGCCAGAGGTTTCTAAGAAAAGTCTGAAACAATTATTAGAGAATGGGAGAGAGATGAGCTGACTTGAGAAGCATAGACAACTGTCCAGGAGAGGTTGGTGAATATTAACAGTGGTAACAGCGTATCTGCTGTGTGAGGTCTTCTCTGGTGGCATTTGGAGCCCCAGTCTCAAGAATGGGGAGTGCAAGTCCACAACTTCAGTTTTACTTCGCTCAAATAACACACTGGCCTCTCATTATAAAGTACCAAAAAAGCAGTGCTCTGTGTGAATTAATTTGTTATTTTACAAAAAGTACTTAATAATGTCTGCTTCACCTCATTTTCTTTTTTAAATTATTTAATGAGATCCTCCTCAACAAGTTTAAAAAACTAAAAGGGAAAAACCAACCCCCAAAAAAGCAACGCCTCTCCCCACCCCCAAAAACAATGTGGAGTTAAAAATCAAGCCACAATCTGATTGAGAGCCTGGGACTACTGAACATAGGTAGGGGCAGAGGACAGTCACTAAGACAGTGACCCCAGGGAAAGTTACTTAATCCATGAAGTCTCAGTTCTCAGTGTAAAATGAAAATCCAAACAGTATAAAGCTGAAAATGTTGCTGTAGTAAATGAGATAAAGATGGAAAAAACAAAAAAAAAACAACATTTTCAGCAATGGTTGGTGTGCACCCAATAAATGTTAACTATTTCTAAACAAGGAGGGCCTAGCAAGGATGTGCTTCTTTAGTTATAATTCTTTGTAAGTGAGGAAGCTATGAACCTTTAGACAGTACAACAATCATTCTAAAGGCACTCAGCACCCAATACCGCTAACCCTGAGCACGGCAGGGGACGTGAACCAAGGCAGTGACAGCGCTCACCTGGGGACTGTGTGTCTCACAGTCCATGGCCTGGACGGCAGCTGAGAAGTGCCCACCGCTGTGCCGATGCTGGTGCGTTGGGTCTGACCTGGCTCTCCCACTGTTGCTTGTCCCCGATGACCCACCTTAAGAACCACAACACAAAATAGCTTATGACTATAAAGTTAGTTTTGTTCAAGCTTATATTCTAAAACTATAACCTTAAAACTGAAAGTGAGTCACACAAAAAATCTGTTAAGAGACAGTTCACCAGATTCTCTGATCAAGTTCTTTCACATCAACCACTGAAATAAAGTAAAATAGATCAAGTTTGGTTTCATTAGGGGAAAACTCAAGCATGTGGACCAAGTATTTCCATTTAAAAAACAACCAAAAATTCTGGTTAATAAAGAGTTTTGTTTCCAGCTCCCAAGCAGAATTTATTACATATGTAAACACTAAAGCTTAGGGGAAAGCAAAATTTTTACTAACTACAAGGAATAGATTTAGGTAAAATAATTCCTCCCCATCCCATTAACAAATTTTTAATAACACTTTAAACTAAATCCCCCTTTGTAAAGACAGTACCCATTCTGAGGCCTCAACTGTATCAGAAGCACAGACCTGAGCTGGACGAAGTACTGGAGGTGGTGCCCGAAGACTGGGACTGCTCCATCGCAGGGCTCGTGGACACACTGTTACTCGTGTTTGTGCCTTCATCGGCTGTTTTCTTGAAAAAACTGTGCTGCAGGGCATAGTATGGTTGAATTCGAGTTTTGGGGTCATAATCAAGCATCCTTAAAATGAGGTCTTTGAACTTCAAGTAGTCAGCTACCGTGTGACCCGATTCCCCAGCACGACGCCCACCAGGCCCTCCTGTTTCTACTCCAAGAATATTATGAAGCTTACGGGTTGCTGGTGGTTTATACTCCTGAAGAGAAGAAAGATAAAAAGCTTTCTCTAAGTTGAATGGAATATGTACAAGTCTACATAAGTTAACTTCAAATATGCTAAAATACACTACATGTTGAGGCCTTTACTAAAAACACTTTAGATTGAGTTAGATCCTCCAACATATTTTCACACATTACTTTTCCGAATGTGCTATAGTTAGAAAAATGCAAAATAATCTTGAGACCAAAAATTACTATGAAGATTACCTAGCCTTGGGGTCAACAAACTATGACCAGAACAGATGACCAGTGTGTCTTCATGTGAAAATCTTAACTTGGTCCTTTAAAATGAAAGTGTGCAGACTCTGCTCTAGCACAATGGTTCTGAGCCTCTTCTCTGCCTGATGCACCCAACAACTTGGGTGCCGTTCCTGAGTGACAGTGGCGTTAGCTGTGGTGATCATGCCAAATGTGCTCCAAGTAAAGAATCATGGTCTAGCCCTACCTCCTCATGTTTAGATAAAAGCAAATTTCACTGATGCCTCCCTTTAGAAAATGTTTAATAATAAATTGCCTTAACATGTGTTGAGATTTTCTGGAAACTCATTGTTTAATAGATAATAGTATAACCCTTAAAATCCCTATGAATACTGAATTTATTCAAAATAGAATCACTGGATTTTTGCTTCTAGTTATAATGTAAAAATTTGCAAAAGACCACTGCTGTCACTCATAAGAGATATGGCAAAAAAACCCCACAAAAGTGGGGTGGAGTGGAGGGGTAAAAGTGTTTCAAGATATGGATCTTGGAGAAATTCAAGAGCCAAGAGGCCGCACCAGAGGAAGGAAGAGAAGACGAGCTGATGGAGATGAGTGCTTCCAAACCAGTGAGGAAGCAGCAGCAGTGCCAGAAAAACACTGACATTAGACAATCTGTAGAAGGGTTCTGACTATTCAAGACTACTTCTGACTTCTTGTACAACATGGACCCTTCTACAATATAGAAACATTTTTAGAAAAATGAAAAAAAAGAAAAAAGAAAAAAAAACACAAAAAAACAAAAATCCAGACAGAAATTCCAACATATTTCCATAAAGTTCCATCGAGTTGCCTGCCATCCTGCCTCCCCGCTGCACTCCTCCACCTCCTCCGCCCCTGCACCAGAGGCAGCAAGACCAAGTCCTCCTCCGTCTACTCAGCATGACGACCTTCACGATAACCTACTTCCACTTAATGAACAGTAAACAATCATAACAAAGGACACTTAATAAACTTATCTATTGTGTATGTGTGTCTTCATGTGAAAATCTACTAAATCTATGGCAAGAACTGTGGGAGACGTTCGTGTCATCATGATCATCACCAAGTATTCACCGTGTAAAACATCGTGTGCAAGACTTATATGGAAGTGGACAGCCTATCTTTATAGAGGTGTAAGGTGAGTACTATTTCATACAAAATAATGTATTTTGTAACTTTGCTTTCAAAGAATTACATTACCTTATGGCATGACTCTCTCATAACTGGACAAACTACATATCGGCTTATCATCACAGGTAAGTGGTTTTTAAAAAAAAATGTGTTTCCAATACTGTGTCATAAACATGATTGTAATACTGTACATCATAAACATTTTATGATGATTCATTCATTAGTTATAGGCTAGACTACCATGAAGTAATTGTATATCACTGCTTCTTCGTTATCAATGCATGAATTGTTAGACCTATAAAGTATGAATCTGTCTTTTGATTTTTGATGTCTAATGTTAGTGATACGTATAACACCTACAGTACTTTGTAATATACAGAACAATATTGATGTAGGTAATGACAGACAATTCATCTTGTAAACAGACAATGTAAACTTACAATATTGATAAATACGGTACAGTACTATAAATGTATTCTCTCTTCCTTATGACTTTCTTAATAACATTTTCTTTTCTCTAGCTTACTGTACTATAATACAGTATATAATTAACTTTTATGTTATCAGTTAAGAGTCTTCCAGTCAACAGTAAGCTATTAGTCAAGTTTAGGGGAAGTCAAAAGTTATATGCGGATTTTCAACTGCATGGCGGGGTCGACGCCCCTAACCCCTGCATTGTTCAAGGCTCAACTGTACTTGATCTCAAGACTTACCACAAAGCTATAATCAACACTATGGTACTGGTATAAAGATAGACCTATTGAACAGAACAGAATCCAAATACAGACTAGCACATAAAAGATAATTTGTTTTGGACAATAGTGCAAAGTGACAGGAATGCAATAGGGAAAGGCAACTGTTCTCAACAAATGATGCTGCTACTAGTTAAGCATTTGGGGAAAATAAACTTCAACTCCTATACCTCATTTCATATTCAAACATTAATTCAAGATGGACCACAGAACTCTAACCATAAAAGCTGGAATCAGAAAAACTTTCAGAAGAATACATGGAAGAATATCTTCACAAACTTGAGGAAGGCCAAGATTTCTCAAAATACAAAAGATACTATTCATAAAATAAGTTGACAAATTTTATTTCATCAACAGTAAAATTATATGCTCATTAAAAGATACCCCTAAGAAATAGGCAAGTGGAAGAAGGGGGTCAATGGGGGACAGAGGGGAATATCTGTAATACTTTCAGCAATAAAGATAAATTTTTAAAAAAAGAAAGAAAGAAATAGGCAAGCCACAGTCTGGGGAAAAATACTGACATATATATGACAAAGGACTTATATCCATTATGTGTAAAGAACATCTACAACTCAAAAGTTAAACAAGCCAATAACAAAAGAATGGAAAGACTGCCACGAAAGAAGACATGATAGCTAGTAAACGCATGAAAGGTGAACAGTATCCTTAGCTATGGGGAAATGCAAATGAAAACCACTACATGCCCATTAGAATGGCTAAAATAAAAATAAAAATACAACTACATTAAACAGTGAGGATGGCATGCAACTGGAGCCCTCACGTGCTATAGGAATGTAAAATGATAAAACTCCGGAGTACTGTTTAGTATAATGTAAACACACATATACCCTGTAACTTAACAATAATTCTACTTCTAGGTAGTGACCCACAGAAATGAAAACATGTATATACAATAGATTTATACAAGAATGTTTCCAGTAGCCTTAATGATAATATCCCAAATGGAAAAAGACCAGACATCCATCAACAGGTAAATATAGATAAGTTATGCTATTTCCATTCAATGAAATAATTACTATAAAGCAATAAAGTAACTCCTGAGACATACAATATGAATCTCCAAAAACAATGTTTGTAAAATGACACAAAATAATAAATACTATAGAGTTCCAGTTACAAGAATTTTGCTTAGAATGGGCAAAACTAACCTATGATGATAGAAATCAGAAAGCAGGGTGAGTGAGATGAGAGAAAGGGTCATGAGAAAACTTTGGGGGCAAAAGTAGGTTTATAGGTATTCATATAGAAAAATACATACAGGTTATGATTATTATAACAGCTTTATTAACTTAAAAGAATGTCACAATGCAACTGTAAACCTACTTTTCACCATACCTGTGTATCTTGTCTTAGGTAGTAGATACATTGCATATAAAGATTTAAACTCAACAAACAAAACACTTTATGCTTGATTGTATATAAATTATACTTTAACAAAACAGCACCATTTATAGTCTTAATTCTTCATCTCCCTTCCTCACCAAAGGAATATAGTAGGTATGGATTTCATTACTAGGAAGGTAAAATGGGCTCTTGAAACATAATGAGAAATTAGAAGTAAAAATAAAATCACTAAGAAAATCAACTGCACAGATAGATACCTAACGGTAGTACATGCACATCTATTTATACTTATGGTTGAAATTCCTGTATATCCTTCATAACGTAACCATTTGGCTGTAGATTTGCAGATTTGTGGGGTTTTTGTTTTACAAAATTTATTTCTGTTCAAAGAGAAACAGTTACTTTACACTTTTAAAAATTAGGTTTCTTAAGTCAGTTGCTAATTGTGGCTACAGAAAATCTCATAAAAATCTAGTTAATTATAGGTTAAGATACTTTTAATTTTAGGAAGGGAAAAGATTTGTCTACTCTTTTATGAAATGCCGCCCCCCAAAATAATTAAAAATAATAATGATTATAGCTCAAATGGGAAGAAATGACAGGTTACAGCCCATAGTGATTTAGCTGTGGTTGTATAGAGATTTAGGAAATAGGATGGAATGAACATTTTATTTAGAAAAAGAACAAAAATAGCATAAGAAAAAAGACAATTTCAAAATGGAGAAAGAAGTAGTAGCCTGTACTGCAGAGAGATAAAACATGAAGTAGGTTTCATATCCTCCATGCTAATTAAAATCAACTGGTAGGAGCTACCTTGAATGCTGGTGAAGCTAAGAAGGATTCCCAGGCTGGTTTTTGGTTCAGTGGGAAAAGGGGCCATGACTGATAAGCTATGTGAACAAAGGCAAAAGGACTCAGGATGTCTGCTTGGAATTTTCCATCCCTTCCTTATGGGGAGTAGGTATAATTTAGCTGCCGGATATTGCATTGCCTGGAACTTTAGAGAAGGCAGAATGCAATGTTACAAATCAGTTGTAAAAGATACAATTACATATATATTCTTAAATATTCTAAAGAAAATCACTTGATATTAAACATGAAGACTCCATAGCTATATGAAGGTGAATTAAAGCAAACAACAATAATCTTCAGTTCCCTGGAAATAACATGTGGTGGCAGCATCACTAAAATGCAAGGGCAAAATAAAAACTAAAATATCTTAAATTTTAAAAATGTGAAACTACAATCACAAGGTGTCTGTTATATATATCAATCACCTATTTATTCATTTTATAACAAAACAAGCTAGATTACAAATATACATGATTATTTTCAGATATATAAAACAAAAAGATAAATCAACATGTAAAACTGCCATCACTCTATTAAACTGACAATAGTTCAGGCATCTGAAAAAAGTTCTCAAATAAAAGAAAATCACTAAAACAAACCTAATGTTTTAAAACCTCACTTTTAAAGATTTTAGAGATGTGAAATTCCTGCTATCCATGTCATCAAGCTAGGAATATAAAATCAATCCAAGAACCATCTAGGCAGTTCATATTCTTGTCACATATCGCTTAAGTCAAAAATCTTTTTCTTCCATCTGAACTTAAAAAGCCATTTACTGCAATTATGACTGCTACTGTTCACAGCTGCAGGACTGTTAACTGTGAATTCACTATATACCCAAGTTGTGAGAAACAAAGGTCAAACTTACTGATTCTACTGCTGAAACAAAGCATGGTGATTTGATCAGCTGTCTCCAAAGGCAGGTAAACATTTGTCATAATGAAGTCTTAGACAGAACTCTGACCATTAAGCAAACACTGGTCCCTATAGACACTTCAGGTCAAACTATATCCAGCTTTTGAAGAAATTATATACCTAAATTATAGAAACTGTTAACTCTAACACTGATTTCAAGTAAATACAAACTGAGCTATAAAAAGACAGCTCCAGCCCGGCCGGGCGTGGCTCAGCGGTTGAGCATCGACCTAGGATCCAGGCGATCGGGGTTCGATTCCCAGTCAGGGCACATGCCCAGGTTGTGGGCTCGATCAATGACTCTCTCATCATTGATGCTGCTGTCTCTCTCCCTCTCCCTCTCCTTTCCTCTCTCTGAAATCAATAAAGATATGTTTAAAAAAAAAAAGACAGCTCCAGTGAGAAATAACAAAGGCTCAAGAAATGTTTCCCTATTTTACCCGTTTTCCATCTTTGGTCTTCTTTAAGTTCCAAGTGCCATCTGGCAACTTCTCAAAGAACTTCCTTGCTTTTGGTGCTTGGTCAAGAATATGAGCAGGTGGGATACCCAGAACTTCCACTATTTTATTCATCTGATCTACCTGTATTAAAAACAGAAACAAAAAACCTGTAATTTCTACAGTAGTACATCTTACTTCTGCTCATCAATTCATTCACTCATTCATAAGTTATAAATAAGTAAACTGAGCATCTTCTGTGTGCCACGCACTCCTCTAGGCATTGAGTATACCATATGAACAAAAGTGGTAAAAGTCCCTGCCATCCTTGAAGCCCAACATTTCAGAGGGGAGGGCAGACAATTAAACAAACACACACATAAACCTGTGTTATGTCAGGTGGTCATGGATACAAAGGAGAAAAAGGATTGGAAGGAGTTTTAAATGTTTAAGCTTTTAGGGTTTTACTTAAACAACCATCGGGGGGAAAAAAATCCCAGGGGCTTAATAAAGTGTAGATTTAATAAACTACTTTTTAAGTGTAGATTCATTCAAATACCCAGTCTACTATATGCTAAAAACCATATTCAGTAGAATATAGCAGTAAACAAAACAGACAAAACTCTCTACCAAAAAGTTTGTATTACAGGGGAAGAGATGATTAATAAAAGAACACACGAATATATTACGTCAGATAACTATGAACTATGGGGAAAGTGAAAGGGGATGGGGAGGGAGAAAGGGCAGTATAACTTAAAACAAGGTGTCATGAAAGGTGTTACAAGATGGTGACAGGAGAGCAAAGACCGAAAGGCAGTGAAGGAAGAAGCCAAGTGCTATCTGGAGAAAGAGCATTTCAGGCACAGGGAAAAACAAGTGCAAAGGCCCTGGTATGGGCCTGTGGCTACTGCTTCCAGGAAACCAAAGAAGGCTGTGTGCTGGCTCAGAAAAAGTGAGGGGAGACAAGGATGAGACAGGTAGGAAAGAGAGGACAGAAGTCAGAGGAAGGAAGGGGTTTCCGATCTACTCAAAGGACTTTTGCATTTACAAGAGAGAGATGGAAGCCACTAAAGTTTCAGGTGATTCTGATATCGTTTAAGCCCATGAAAAGATACTAACTTACAGTAATATTATTTATATTAAAACAAAAACAAACACGCAGTTACTGCCAAATAGTGGCTCTAACTATTAACAGTTGTATAACCCAATACAAGTCATTAAATTTTGTTGGTCTTTTCTTTTCTCGTTTATAAATGAATGAACTGATTAAGAGCTGCAATGGTTAAGTTTTCTTTAAAAATAAAAAACATGTGAACAGTTCTTTTTTTAAGGAGGCAGATTTTTAAAATTAAATTTATTGGGGTGACATTGGCTAATAAGATTATACAGGTGTACATTTTTATTATACATGATATTTATATTGCATTGTGTGCCCACTACCCAAAGTCAAATCATCTTCCGTCACTATATATTTGAACCCCTTTACCCTTTACTACCCCCAGTGAATAGCTTGAATGCCAATGAAAGCCCAATTCCTCTGACTGCCAGGGAGCTTGGCCCCTCCCCGCCCTCCTAGGTACTGCCCTCAGACCTTCAAAAATCTCCTAAGAACACAGACAGAGAGAATACCTGTGGACTAGAAGAATTACACACAGTCTATAGCTCTAAAATTCTCTAATATTAATGTACCCTAAATTATTCAGACTGAATATTCCTCAACCCTACTGGTCATCACATCTGTAATTCCAAATCATACTCTCAAAATTTATAGCGTGTTTACACTGTTGCCACCCAGGGTGGCCCTCATGCCTTTGTTATCATCTCTCGTTGTTATACTTAAAATATTTAAGATCTGTACTCAGCGTTTTCTTATCTGCTTTATTGTTCTCCTTTGTTAGCAGATTAAAAGATCTCACTTCTCACCTCACCATTATATAATAATTGAAAAAATGGATAATATAAATTCAAAACCACCTTAACATTTGAATGATTACACTGGTAAATAGACATCTTTTCCTAAAAACAACTTTCAGATTCCACTGTCATGCATTGAAAACAAAAAGAAATTATGAAAACAGAAACAGAATTTTCAAAGCAATCCACCACATACCTCATTGGCTCCACTGAACAGAGGTTCTCCAGTGTGCATTTCAACCAAAATACACCCAAGGGACCACATGTCAATAGCAAGGTCATAAGGCATTCCCAGTAGCACCTCTGGAGACCGGTAAAAGCGACTCTGAATATACTGGTATATCTGAAATACATTTCAAAATAGTATTAATTCCAAACTAAGTTTTGTTTAATTGTAGTCAATATTGGATTAAGAACACTGATCTAATATTAACAGAAAAAAATAACTGGCTAACTCCTAAATTAGGATTCCATTTCCTGATCTCTAAAACAGACTACAAAGCCCGGCTGGGCGTGGCTCAGCGGTTAAGCATCAACCTAGGATCCAGGAGATCGAGGTTCAGTTCCTGGTCAGGGCACAGGTCCTGGTTGCAGGCTCGATCCCCCGTGGGGGGCGTGCAGGAGGCAGCTGATCAATGACTCTCTCATCATTGATGTTTCTATCTCTCTCTCCCTTTCCCTTCCTCTCTCTGAAATCAATGAAGACATATTAAAAACAGACAAAAAACTATCCAAAGGGTAGCTAATCCGCCTGTGAAATGCAAACTATATAAAATTCAAGTCCTTTTTCATTTAGTCCAATTCTAATTGGTAATCAAGATACATCTTAAGACAATTATGCCTTATTACAAGAAAATATTATTAAGAATAATTTGTTTCCCTATTAATTATTCTTTGTTGCTGTGGCTGGCACTTGGTAGATTTAACAGCTGAACTGTATTTATAAAGTTAACCTTCTTTAGGTTAACTTAGGTACAATGTAATGGAAAATTCAGACATCTGTACTACACTAGTATCACAGATAAATCCTAGAAACACTGCCATATAAAGATTCAATCGGGAGTTGTTTCTGGTTAATCACTTCTCTGACCTGTCCCTCCCACCTCAATCTAAGACTTCTTGGAAAACAAAATACTGAAATGGGTTGTTTTCAATGAAGTAATCTGAAAATGTCTTGAGAGACCAATTCATCTTCAGTTAGCCATTGTAAATTTGTATCTAGAAATATTAGCAAAGCAAAGTTTTATGAAAAAAGAGAAAGAAATAAAACCCTCCTCCTAACTACACTAAGTGGACACTCAAACAAGGCTGCTAGCAATGTGGTGTTGCTTTCTCACCAGTTTCTATGGCTCCCACCTAAAACTACAGCCAAATCTCCAAGAGTAATCTCATGCTCCATAAGCAAGTCAACCCAACTTCAAGGCCTTCTCAGAAAACAAAGTCTAAATCAAGAGACAGGGAAAAACTATTATGTTTCAAAGTTTGTATAACCCAACATCATCATTAGGCCTCAAAGACTACCTGCTACTGAGATTATCTTATTTCCCACCTGACACAAATTAGTCTGTCACTTCCCATGTAGTTTGGTTAACGTGGTGACTGGGTCATCTACAAGGCTGTGCACCAGAATCCCGAGGAACATTTTCTGAAACACACCTACCCTGCCACCTTCTGACACTGAGCCAAGAGATCTTGGGGACAGCCACTGCATGAGTATTTTGGAAATGACTTCCCACGTGATTCTCATACATTCACATGGTTAAAACTCAATAAGCTAAAGGGATAGTTGTTTCAGTTGGCTGGAGAGAGATTATAGTGCTCAACATTACGACTGAACACATGGTTTGGTTAAAACAGAGAAAAAATTTTCAAGTCTAAGATCTATTTAAATAACTCTCAAAATGGGCACGTATTTTCCAGTCACAATACATACTTTATCCCACATGAACAACTATGAGCATCTCCTGATTTTCAGAGGCATCTGAAACTGCAAACTTTGCTTTCTATGCCTTCTATTTTTTTTTAAGTATGTTTTTTAATTAATTTTTAGAGAGGAAGGGAGAGGGAAAGATAGAAACATCGATCAGCTGGCTCCTGCACGCCCCACCCCCTCCTGCAGGGGAAGGGAGCCTGAAACCCAGGCACATGCCCTGACCAGGAATCAAACCAGTGAACTCTTGGTTGATGGGTTGACACTCAACAGGCTGGGCTATGCCTCCAACTTTAAAAAATTATTTCAGTGATCTATATAGCACTGCTGCCGTAAGATAATTCGCAGAAAATGACAAAAAGTCGGACAATTCTGTTAGCTGGCTACATACCTTCAAGATTAACCTGTTATATTTAAAACCCAGGAAATAGTTGGACAGGACAGGAAATCTCACTAATTTGAAGAAAGAGGAAATGAAAAAGCCAGTATAAAATATTAATACGTAAATGTTAGCTGTGTTTTTTCCTTTTTTTTTTTTTTTTAAAGAAACGCAATTTCAACAGTGTTTAAAATGAGAAAAATATCAAATGTTGATCCTAACTCCTTTCAAGAAGAGAACACCTACAATTTCTATTTCACACTTAAAACACGCTGTTCTGAGTAATGCTAGAAATCATGCTACCAAAAAAAAAAAAAAAAGTAGGAAAAATTTCCTTTCCTAAATCAGCTAAACCTAAATCTATTTTTTGCTACAGACATGTCTGTTTTTAGCAATCTGAAGAAAACCAATTTGGACAAGTGTTTGGACAAGAATTTATATAAGAAAAATTTTTTTTAATTTATCAAACCAAGTATGTCTATCAACTGTGTAATTTCTATACCATATTTTCCACATACAATGCAAATTTACCTGCATTTTTTTTTTTAACCATCCACTTTTGAGGAAAAACATTTATCTTGACCTATCTTTTTTTTAAATACTTTTTAAAATTGATTTTAGAAAGACAGGAGAGGGAGGGAGGGAGAAAAACATGGATGAGAGAGTGAAACATTGACTGGCTGCCTCCTGCACGTCCCCTACAGGAGAGACTGAGTCAGAAACTCAGGCATGTGCTATTAACCGGGAATTGAATCAGCAACCTTTCTGTGTGCATGGGACGACACACAATCAACTGAACCCTTACAATCTTTAGAGAAATATTTTATAGTAATGATTCAATGTTCTAGTACTAGAATTTCCCCAAATTTATACTTAAACCTCTATTTGAGAAATACAGTTACAAATCACCTAATATTTAATTTAATTCACTCATCTCCTATTCTCAGTATTTTAGCATACATATAATTTTTAAAAATCCACTCTGAAAAATAAATACCTTCCAATTCAAAGTATTACTACTCACACTTTAAAAGGTATTTCCACAAAACAGGCATCAACACAATATGATTCAATCCTACATTTTAAAGATAACCATCCTGTAATTACCTCCACACTGTATACACATTAATAACATTTCACATATCTACTGACACTATTTTTACCTAATTCTATTTAATTCACAGCTCCTGAAATGTACTTACCCGCTGTCCCAATTGACAAGAACTACCAAAGTCAACGATCTTGATTGCACTGCGTTTGGGGTTACAAAGAAGGATATTCTCAGGTTTTAGGTCACAGTGAATGATACTAAGTTCTGGAGTCGCAAGGAAAAGCAGTGCTGTGCACATCTGTTGTGCAAACTTTCGTGTTAGGTTCAAAGAGACACCTCGAAAATTGGTGTTCCTCAATAAGTCATAGAGGTTGTAGGACAGCATTTCAAAAACTAAACAGAGATGGTTTCGAAACATAAAGTGGCGTTTCAAATGCACTGAAAGAGAAAAGAGTTTCAATTTAAATTATACATAAACCAATAAAATGAGAATAACATATGTATAAACTCTCAGACAATCTATTACATTACAATGTCAAATGCAGAGTGAAAATCAAGTTAAAATTTGGAAATCAGCATTCTGCACTAACAGCAAATTCTTTAATCAGTTAAGAATAGCTAAATTGTTCTCTGCTGAATTAAACAGGTCCAGTGTCTGCCAATAAGCAATATAATGTAAGAAGTACCAAGAAACTGCCTTGTTTTTAAAAAATATAAGTCAGGTCAAAGAACATAAGCAGCACCTTGAGGAACAGTCCTGAGAATACCGCAGTAATAGCCCTCACTTGTGAGAGAAAGCACCTTTACCTCCTGATCACCTGCCTCAAACTCGGTCTGTCTAAGCTCCACCCCCAGCATCTTTGGTCTGTGGCAATTCTGTGCTGGGGAGCCCTTTCTGCGAAGACTTTCACATACATACACAATCTGCTTTGCTGAGCCTTAGATTTCACTAGTAATTTTCTGTAACAACTGTCAAAGGAAGATGCAGATTTTTTTTTTAAGCAAATATAGCCAATGTTTGAAAATCATGCTTTGGAAGGTATAGAGTTTATAATCACAGCTATCTGACTATGTTAATCAAACTGTTACATGGGACATCTTGTGCAACACCGAAGGTTTGGGAAAACTTCAAAATCAAGTTCAATTACAAGAAGAAATTTTAAGTAGGCTTATGAATAGGGAGAGAGCAGAGAACTCATCACTTGCTACCACGAGTCACCCTCTATAAAGGCTTAATATTCGCTAAATTACTTCAAAGACTGTGCTTTACGTATTAACACTGACTTCACATCAAATGAGGTCATTCAATGAAGTGCTACCCTTCACTCTAAAAATTCTTACATATACCAAACTGAGCACCTTACTGTAACTCAACTGGAGTGGCACAGAACCACCATTTGTCAAGGATACCCGATTTTGATCTTTTAGAATCATAAAAGCAGCTTCTCTACAGACCTATCGGGAACAACCTATGACAGTATTCAATGTCTGGTCCCTGAGGATAGGGATATATTGAGTTGTCCTGGTAACGATACTGTTTTTAGATCACTCTTGATACAATCTAAAATTAGAATAAATAACTCACTACAAATACTACCTGATTCTATAGGAGTGTATAGTACAAACCAACACTCTGTAAATAAAAAGAATCCTTCAAAGTTACATAAAAATGTATAACAACATCTGCTCTTAATCACTGAAGTTCACAGGTTTATAACTAAAAACACTGCTCCATGTGACAGTAAGACACCTACAGACATAGTCCATGCAAGAGTTTTAATATGGGTAGGCAGTAGCTTCAAAAGGAATGCAAAAGGTATTTGATGTCAGAATTCCAGTGTGATTATGAAAATCCCTCTAAGAAGCTCTGTGATTAGAATGCTTCTAATGGAAGATCAATCCACTCAGCTCCACTTGACCTCCCTACTCAGTACTCACTTACCGAGTATCTGCAATGTGCTGAGCACCAAAGACATTGTCAAAGAATGCTCAAACACAACTATATTTGTGTAGTCTTTTTAACTAAACTTTAGGGAGAATAGACTGAAGGTAAGCAAGACTTTGTTCTAGACTTAAACTGAATTTTCTTTTAACTAGACCATGGCAGGTACCAGATAATCCAAGTAAGAAATTATGCTAGATGGTAAAGGAGATTTTTTAAGAGTTCAAAGACTTAAGACTAAAAACTCATCTGAGTGAGCTATATTGATCAATCAATTCCAAATATAAATAAATTACTTACATCATAAAACAGCAACAGAACTTTCAGACACCTTAAATTTAAGGTATCAACTCTACTGGTATGTCTGTGTCTAATTCTAAAGTTCTTTATTTGTCATTTTCCAATACAGAACCTCAGTTTCCTGAGGCACTGCTGCTAAAAGAACTTAAAAAACTCATTCTCCTAAAAGAACTTAAAAAACTCATCCAAAAGAATATGTGTAATGTCTTACACAATTAATGATCATTCATCAGGTTACCAAAAACAAAAATGATCATCGTTGTAAGAACTGAGTAGCTAATATTTACTGAGTACTTACTATATGCCTACCATGATTTCTTTAAATAAAGCAGAGTTAAAATGTTACAACAATGTATTAACATTTTCTTTCAACTTAAGCAAACATTCAAAATACAACACCCAAGAGTTAGAAGGGGGAAGGCATGTCCAGAGATCATTTAGTCAAGCATCCTTAGAACATACTTCTTATACTTCTAAAGCCCCATGAATGGAAATGGGCTCCCCCTTATACTAAGTTATCATCACAGTGAATACCGTATGTTCAGTAAGTGTGATGAAAAAAGGTTTTAAATGCTAATGTTATTACTATGGATTATATCAGATCTCTAAAGAGAAGAAACTAAGGAAGAAAAAATAATAGCATAAGCTTTTTATTGTACAATGGGGAGTGAAGGTGTTTCATAAATGAAATCTAATCTGAGTATCTGAACCATATACCTTTAAACATACATTCTTTTGTTTCTACCACTTTGGGGGGATTAAAGAACCAATAATACCATAATGTCCTCCCTTGTTTTCTTAAAAAGGAGCTTGTTAAATAAAATTTAACCTCATGTTTATCAGATAAAGCCAGTATTTCTGAACATAAGTTGCTATGTATACATAGCTACAGGAACTTCTATAATTAATTGATTTTAAGGTCTCTATCATAAAATTGATAGCGTCTTATATTTATACTTGGCAGCAATTGTTTCTTGGTGGTACATAAAATATTAGTGTCTCACAATCACTGCCATCTTAGATTAAGAATAGTATTAAAGAATGTATAATTATGTTTTGCATATACCAATCGGCCTTACACTTCACTATTTTCCTAATTTTTCTGTTTCTTTCTGTTTTCAGAAGAAACACCATAACAAACGCAGACTCTGGAGTTAGGCACAAGTAGATTCACATCCTATCTCCAGAGCCCTGGGACGTTGGGTGTGGTTACTCTTTATACAGACCATCTGTGCCATAAAGATCCTACCACCTTCCTTATAGGACTGCTATGATATTCACAGAGGACGGAAGAAAAGCACAAAGGATATGATAGGAGTTCAATAAATGGTAGCTACTATCTCTTTTCTGTTGTAATAAGCCCAACATCTTCTAATGCTGCCAAACTGACAAACAGCCCTGGCGAGGGGCCTGAGATCTTGATTCTGACATTCCAAAAATGGTTCTATAACAATTAAGTACATACTAGCTTATTTCTAATTTCTGATCTATATTAGAATTGGTTAAAGGACTCTGGATAAATGTGCACTATTAAAGCAAACAAATGGCACTTTTAAATCCCACCCCCCACCCACCCCCCACCCCAAAAAGGACACTATTCTCGTTTGTTTCTAAATTGTATGTCACTTGGAATGCACAGACCCAAAAACTTAGAATATTACTACCAGATCAGGTAACACATAAATCCAGGCCCTCCAACAGAAATAAACAGTTGCATTTTTAGTCAATCACTTTAAGATAAAATCAACCTATTTTCATACAAAAGTAACCATTAACTCAAATGTATGGTCTGGATTAGGACACAGTGCTTTGCCTGCCTGTCTGTTTACCTATGTAGTATTTCATTTCAGTGTCATGTTTGTTCATGAGCTCAAGAAGCCGCACTTCTATCTGTGCCTGATTCAGAAAAGCCTTCTTGTTCTTTATGATTTTAATGGCGACCCACTCTTGCTCCACACGATCGTACGCCTTTACAACCTGAAAGGGAGGGAAGAGGAATAATTCTTTATTTCATTCAGCAGTTTACAGTTCACCTTAATTGTACATTTACCTAACTCATTTTATGACATTCCTACTTAGAAGAGATCCTATTTCTTTCCATTCAATATCATCCATTTACTTACAATCACTTTAAATCAATCTTTTCAACTGAATTTCTTTTGCATCCTTATAATATTTCTAAATATCTACAAAATGAACAAAACTGGATGAACTATTTTCTAGCTTCAAAAGTAAATTATGAATTTTAGTAAGTGCTTTGTTTTTTCATCTTTGTGACTAAATAATAAGGCAAGACAATTCTTCCAACTATTCTTTTAATGAGGAAAAAAAACCTGTTTAAATCCCATTATTGGAAAATATTTAAAAAGTTCTAAGTCACCTGAAAAATGCAGATAACTTTCTAATTTTAAATTTAGATTTTCATAGATAAAAACATAGGTATATAAAAGAAAAATTAGTTTATGCTAAAAAAGTCAAATACAAATTACTGGGGAAGTTCCACAATACAGGGGTGGGCAAAAGTGGGTTTACAGTTGTTCTTAAGGAAAATAGCACAATAATTAATAAATAATACAAGAATAAACTCTGTTTCGTGTACTCACAACTGTAAACCGACTTTTGCCCACCCCTGTATACAATGAATGTAGTAATTAGAGGATTTTGATAGTTTTAAAATGAAAATCAGTGCTAACGAAAGGGGTATTCATGACTAAATCACCATGCACAATGAGTTTCATACTAACAAAGAGGCTGGCATAAAAACTAAGAAATCAATATAGATAAAAGAAACTATGTCTACCAATCAGAAATAACTATAACTGATTAAACAAATTGTATTTATAATATTATACATAATCTGAATAGGTAATAACTTTAGATACACTATTTAGCTCATTCAGAAAGTCTGGAGATGCAGGTAGAATTCCAAATGATTCCAATTTGTAGGTTGAGCACCACTGGATTAGAGGAAGAAAATGGAATGTAGGTGCCAAGATTTACATCAGTCAGGTTAAATATATTGTCAATGACGAGTATAAACAGCTCAGCTGAAATCAAACTTGGAACGGGAGACGGGGTATCTCTCTAGTTCCACCCAATTCTAAAAAATACTATCTACTGTCTTTTTAAGTCAGAGGCTACTCATGTAAACACCTGACCAAGTGGTTTTCACTGACTATAGTAACTGCACCAAGAGTTTCAGTTCAGTGCCCAGGTCCCACTGGTCTCCAGGACAAAGGCCATTAACAGAGGCCCAACTATTTACTGACTTAGCAAATAGTTAACCAGCTAAATGCTAAAGCAATCGTTTTTTACCCTGAATTACACATTTAATAGGCAGTTTTTAAAAACACCAATGCCCAGAATCCAGTCACAGAGATTCTGATTTAACTGGTTTGGAGCCTAAGCATCAGTCCTCCCACCCTGCCCAGCTCCCCAGCGTAATCTCAATGTACAACAAGGATAAACACCAGCTAAAGAAGAAGGAGCCCCTTACTTAACAAGGATGCGGCAGAGACTTTAGAGAAAGTCTGACCAAGTCGATATGGAGGACATTATTTGGTGAGTGACAGATCCTGAACCTGAGCATACCACAGCATAGAAGAGAGGCATCAATCTGACCTGGTGAAATGAAATTTGATGTCAAAGGAGCCTATATTTTCACAGGTTTATTAGGAATTAGAGTGTAAGAAAATTAAAATGAAAGAGAGGAAAACAACACTCTGAGATCAGAGACCAAGCATTTAGGGAAAATGAAGTTTGGATAGTAGGTTTCTTGGCCGAAAATCCTGTTGATAGCAACTGCCTAAGTGTTGGTGTAACTTTCAAGGTGTAGACAGCAATCCCTGTATCAAGGGTGTTCACAACCTTTCTTAAAAGCTGGGCCTCAGAAACACCTTTCCTTAAGAAGCTTTGAGAAACACAAGCTGCTTCTGACAAAAGTTACATTTTCATAAAGAGGGACTCCACACAACTGAAAAATCTCCAACTCAGAAGAAAAAGAGATTCAAATTGAGGAAAAAGTCCCTGAATTATGTACAATCACTAAAATTCTTTTAAATCATGGAAAAGGGCAGACATATTATAAATGTAACATCAGGGCCTGGCAAAGCCACAGTGGAGTTCCAGAGGTCTTCTAACAACTCTGTCCATATCTCCTTACAAGATGACTTTTCTGGGTCTAGACCTGTGGCTGCTAACTGCTTACAAGTATACTTTTTGTCCTATACATGATTAGACTGACTAATGATGAATTTGTTCCACATGGGTTAAAAGGAGGCATGTGTTGATTTCTCTCAAGGCAGGAATAGGTAAGTAAAAGAATATAGGTTCCATAGTTCAAAAAAACCAGGAACCAAAAAAAATTTTTAAGGTAGCTCAGGGTCATTTTGAGACCCCCTTCTACCCTCATCATTAAAAAGTCAGAAGTAATTGGACTGCAGGTTAATGACTGACCCACTGCACAAAGGTTGCAAAACAAAGGATTCTGGGATTAATAGTAAATCACACCTCAAACAAAACAGAGCTCTGTGACTCAGGGAGATAGAATTTCCAAGTGCAAAGATGTGGGGGAGCCACAGTCAGAGAAATAGCTTTTTAAAAGCGCAAGGAAGACGATTGGCTAGCTCATGATCTGGGCACAGCTGATGAAAGAAGACTCCTATATTTAGGGTTTTGTGCTTTGTACTGGGGCTGGGAGGGCAGGTGAGGAAGGGAGAGCTGTGAGTAAAGGAAGAGGCCAGGAATGAAGAGAAAAAAGCAGGTCCCTTGGATTCCGAATTCCTCGTTGTTCTCAGTAGAAGATACCCAAATGATTCTTTTAAAGCATTAAAATTACCCCATCACACTATTAGCAACATTGATGTTGTGAGGACTGGAAGAGGAAAATCCTGAAGACCATCTGCCCATTTAGGAGCCTGACAAGAATTAGAAGATGAAGTGAGAGAAAAACCCAGGGCACAGCCCCTGGCTTTCCAAGCCTCCAAAAAGTGAGAGGGCACCTGCAGTGACAGCTAAAAACAGTAATTCTTTTCTCTTTGAAGAAGACTATCAGACAGGAAGGTAATTATCTCTAGCATTCATGAGGAAAAATCATCCACAGACTACATAAAACACATATGAAAGGGGCAGTACTATATTCGTGATTAAAACAACCTCTTAGTAACATGAGGACTTGGTAGCCATAGAAAGTAAGTAAGGAAAAAAAGGTCCGATGGGGCTTTTATAGCTGATACAGTTTCACTATCTTTAGAGAACTACGATAATCCAAACATATACCCACTGTCTAGATCTATTTACAAATATTGAAAAGTATACTCCTGAGGAAAGAGTGTAACAACATCATTTACAAAGAAGTTCTAATTTATGAAATCCAGCACTTTCCATTCAATTACCTGTCCAAAGGAACCTTTGCCTATCAAGGAATCAATTTCGTAACGGTCCATCCACTTTTCTCCGTTTTTTACAATATAGTCATAGTTGTCATCATCATAACCATCATTGTAAACCTTCCGCTCTTTCTTATGACTAGAATCGTCTCCCTGGCCCTGTTGGTGCCTTCGCTTCTTTTTTGCATAGTAAACCTGAAATGAGAACATACAGTGTTAAGTGTATAACTTAAAACATTATTGGGGATTAAGGGAGCATATATCAAGAGGCAAATCTGCTATCAGTAGGAAATTAATGAATTTTTATTCTTTATATATACAAAAAAATAAAATAAAAAATGAATCTTTATTCTCTATAAAAAATAAAAAATGTTCTATAGTTGCTACTTTAATTATAGAATATAACCAATGAAAATTGCCTACAATAAAATTCACTTTAAAATTATACTGTTTAGCTCTAGCCAGTATGGCTCAGTGGTTATCAAGTGTCCGGCCCTCAAACTGAAGGGTCCAGGGTTCAATTCCAGCCAAGGGTGTGTATCTCGGTTGCAGGCTCAATCCCTGGCACCACGGGGGCTAGTGCAGGAGGCTACCAATAGATGTGTCTTTCTCACATTGATGTTTTCATCTCTCTCTCCCTTCCACTCTCTCTGAAAAGCAATGGAAAAAATATCCTCAGGTGACAATTAAAAAAAAAATTATAGTGTTTAGCCCTGGCTGGTATGGCTCAGTTGGAGCATCGTCTCGTGCACCAAAGGGTTGCAGGTTCAATTCCATTCAGGGCACATACTCAGGTTGCGGGTTCAATCCCTTGGTCAGGGCACATAGGGGAGGCAACCGATCGATGTTTCCCTCTCACACTGATGTTTCTCTCTCTTCCCCTCTCCCCAGCTCTCTCTCTGAAATCAATAAAAACATATCCTCAGGTGAGGATTAAAATTATACTCTATAAAAATTTTATAAATAGAAGATGTTAAGTAACTGGCCCCAAGTATCCCATTCTAAAAGAATAACAGGACCTATTTACATTTACTTTTTAAACTAAGTAAAATTTATATACAGGGAGGTGGCACAGATTTTAAGTGTAATATGATAAATTTTGAAAACTATGCATATGTTGATACAATCAACAAATGTCAAACAAAATAAAGAACATTTCCATCTTCCACATGTTCAAGTTCCTTCATGACCATTTCCAGTCAATCTCAATTTTATATTTGATCATAAGGCAAAAGATTTTATAAATGAAAGTTTAAATGTATATAAACTGATGTTTTACTAATATAAAAGGTCCTCTGAGACATGCTCAACTTTTAAGCCTGTAATAATATACCAATTAATGAAAAACAGCCACTCCCTCCCCCTAACACTAAAGGCCATAAAGCTTATGGTTGATCACAGATGGGTTATTTTCTTTGTATCTATTTCTCTTACAAAATAGTTTCTAAGACCAGTAAAAAATAATAGGTGAACTAGGCAATAGTCCAAGTAATTGGTAACTAACTTTGAGGAAATTACAAATTAGGTTTCACAGAATAACATTAGAAAAACCCTAGTTTACAAGGTAACAATACAGTTAAAAACAAGCTTCACAAAGTTACTGTTATCAACAGCTAATACTTAAAATTTATCAGATATTTTCAGATAATCAAAAGTTAGGTTGGCACATCTTTTATAACACATTGTTTATGTACAAAACTCAACTCAGAAATGTTCCTCATTGTGTTCATTCTAATTTTATCTTGACACATTAATAAATACTATTGGCATTAAACAGCATCAAAGTGCTGTAAAATCTATACATAAGTAAGAACATCTTTTTTAGATGAATGGCTGTAAAGCTGGTGAGGGTCAGCCTTTTGTGAAAAGACGCAGGACTCAAAGGGAAAGAGGAAGCAGCACAGGCTCGCTCGCCCTTCCCCACAAACGCTCACTGCACAATGAATTAGGGCACTAGTGCTGAGGCTAAACAGCAAATGGCAACCGAGCCAAAAGGCGAAGATACTAGAAAAATAATTTTTGGTGGCAAAGAGTCAAGTTCATGAGCAAGGAACATGAGCAATTCAAAATGCTGCCCATTTTTTATCCTACCTACTTCGACCCAAAGCGGTTTTCAGGTATCTTACAAGTAAAAGAACACACATAAAATTTAAAAAGACAATTTAAAACCACAGAAATATAGATAAAATAAACTAGGCCAAATGCCTGTTAACTGGTTATTAAATATCTCTCAGAGCTTCCTGACATCCACGGCAGAAGCCGATATATAAAAATTTAAGCAAACTGTAACATAAACATATGTTTACAGTGTCGCTGTGCCCTCACTTTCCCCTTTCTTGTTTTGAAGAAGTTATTACAAAAATGGTAACTCAGCATTTATTAAGTACAATTGTGAAAAAAGAGGGACATTATCCACAATTACCTTAATTTTTCTGCAGTCCTTGTTAAGTCTATCTTCGTTCTTTTACATAAGTATATCACCTATAAATCATTAACTTACCACTCTTCACAATAATCATCACTATCACAATCACTGGGGTTATAAAAAAGTTTAGTATGTTTAAATAGGTCATAAAATAACTTTCCCCCCACTCTATTGCAAGAGAGAAGCTGTTATAATAAATCAATAATCTTACCTCATTAATATGTTTATATGTTTTGATCAAGTCAACAGAGAGTTTTCTCAGCGGAGCAGTTGCTGGATCACGGAAGGTTTGGGGCATCCGCCTCTGTAACATGACAATATCAGGCATCACCTTAAATAGACAGAAAAGACTAGCACTTTAACTATACTGTACTGGTATAAATTCCCTCTTCTGTAACCTGTGTATATTTTTAAAAAGGCATCTCATTAGAATATTATACATCTCTGTTATCTCTTTCAACCAATTCCACTGAAGGCAACCACTGGAATGAATCAATGAAATTAGCAGATAATATGTCCAGCTGCCCAAGGCTTCAATTCTGTTCCCCAAATTAAACAGTGGGATTACAGACACACCCCTGGGTCCAGGAGACTCGCACGTGCTGCCCAAAAAAGGTCTTCTCCACCATACAACTAGCCTAATGAAAAATTTCTTCTGAATTATTCCTAAAGCCTGCCCTGGTTCATGACAGTCAAAGACAAACCCAACTTGAGCTTCCTAAGACAGGACTTCAAAACCCAGTTGGCATCATAAAACAAGCTGGCCGTGAAGCAGGAATGGAGCTTGGTGCTGCAGAAGTACAGCTCCCAACAGCCCCCGACTGCCCTCTGACAAGCTCTGCCCTGTAAGCAAGGCTGAAATCTGCTCTCATTTCTTCAACACAACGGAACACTATATGCCCTCCGGGCTCCCCGCGCTGTTACTCTCACAGCACTCAGCACCACCTGACAGACTATATACACTTACGTACTTACTGGTTTTAGCTTTTTCTCTTCCTCTTTCCACTACAAGGAAAACTCCATAAGGGCAGGAATTATTTTGTTCAATGTTGTACTTTCTTTGACTCAAACAGTGCCTGGCACATAGTAGGTGTTTAATAAATATTTGAATAAGCAAATGGATCTGTAATACCAATCAATACCCTTACTTACAATTACAATAGGAGCTGACCACAAACAAGTTCCACAGGACACCTTAAAGCTCATGAACTTTTCTTTCAAAAACCTCATTTCAACCAAACTCCATTTACTCCTCCCAACCCCAATCCTAAACCACGTCTCTTCCATCATCCAATAGGCCGTCAGGGCTCAGCTGTGGATTTCCTGCTAGACAGAAGACAGAGCAGGTGCATGAAGGTCCTCTATACAAACGCCCAGAAATGTGGCAACTAGCACGTCCTAGCCCTGCTGTTTTTGCCCACCTCTTCCAGTGTGGGTCATTATGGAAGGGATTCCCAACTGGACTTTTTGCAATCAATAGATCCTCAAAACCAATTAATTACATCAAGATACCTCTAGTCACCACCACTAGTCATTTTGGGAGTCCTCTCTAGCTCTTACATTTATGCCAGTCAAATCTAGAGTCAGAAGCCACTAACACAGCCCCTCTCGAAGGGCACTTGGGTCTATTTGAGGGGCAGAGAGACAGTACCACATCATACCAAGCAAAGTCTCACAGAAGTGTCAGGAGTCTTGGGATAACTAATCAAGTTTAAAAAAAAAAAAGAGGAGCGTTGTAAGGTGGTAGTGGACAGAACAGAAAAAAAATCACCATCCCTGTGTTATGAAAGATAGTTATCACAGTAGTCACCTAGGTGTACTTTCTCTTTAACCAACAGGAACACTGGTTCCCTCTGCACCTATACTCAAACTCTAAAAGCTGTCATCCAGATGGTAAATTCATGGAGTTACTGTCAAGTTAATATTATCTCTTCTCAAGATCCTCTCCTTCTTAAAGTTTCAAATAAGGTTTAAGGAGGAAAAAAAAACCTCCAGTGATTACAACCATCTGTCCTGAAAAGATAGTAAGAATAAGTAAATATGATTAATTTTCTAACATAGTTTTATTTTTCTTAATATAAATAGTAGGTACAGCTAAAGTCACAGAATATTTTACTCTTACACTATTCCTTGAAGACTTAATTTAACGAACAGGCAGTGTCAGTAATAAGCATGCCAATTATTTTTATGCGGATGAATGCTATAAGCATTTAAGGCAATAAGAGATTTCCCTTAACATATTTCCTTTTTATTTTTTAAGACCCTGACATTATTTTCATGAAGATAATTTACTCAGCAAGAACCTGCTCGGACTACTGGAGCACAGCCTCACTGTGAGGTTTCACAAAACCATTTTACAAATGAGAAACTAGAGTCTCTGGTGCAAAATTACTTGACAAAGTCCTAGAGCCAGGGAAGAATGCAGGTGAGATGAGAAGAACTGAGGCACTCTCACACCTAATCCTGTGCTCTGAACCACAACACTATGCCAGGAGCTCCCTCATTAATTTTAGGCCTCTATTCTACCCTCTTAGTTGAATCATTTTTAGGCTATTTATTGGGCAAAATAATTGAGTCATATATAATAAATACCAACAAAATAGGCATATGCATTTATTAAAATTAGTTATGCACAAAACCATGAATGTGTTTAAGTTTTTAACTTACCCATTTACAATTCCACTAGTATTTCAAACATCTAAAAAAACAAAACCCACTGACGACATCTTTCCAGGACTAAGTGTGCTCACTCAAAACACCAAGATCACCCAATCAAAAAAGCAATCTTAAATGTACAGTACACAACATAAAATTGGATATGAATATAATTTTGACTGAGGCATAATGTTTTTCTGCATCCAACATGAATGTATGCTATGTGCTTGGCGCTTCACAAAATATTCCTAACCTCTTCCGCAACTGGCCAGCCACTGCCTGAAAGGCCAAATCAATTAGCTAATTCTAAATTCCTTACTTTTCTTAGATACCCCTGGCAGTAGAAGTTACTGTTTCAGGGGCATTTGTATATCTAAACCAGATATGCATCTGTTTACAAAAAGAAATCAGCATTCGGAGCAGACTGTATTTCACTTCCAATAGTGCCTTATACAGAACAGGTGCTCAAAATATATGCAAAGAACAAATTAACTTCTACAAACTAAGTAACATTCCCTTCACTAACCTTCATTGTAATTTCATGTTAGGTAACCAAATTTTCTTTGTCCAGTACTGTGATGCCAATAAGCACAAACCCAGAACTAGAAAATAACTTTTCTAAATACTCAGTTACAAATCCGTACAAGCCTCGAGGAGCCCTATATGGACGGACGCTTTCTCCAGTTCCTGCTTCTTGGTCACAAAGCCAGGAGAGTGTCCATAAGTAGCAAGCTCCCTTCTCCCCTCCACAGCTGAAAGCAAGCCCCTGGTGTTCAGACACAAACGCTCACCAAACTGAAGGTGGCTACCCTCAGTCCCAGCCCCCAGTTCTCACTCGGAAAGAAAAGTTGATGAGATACCTCCTGCTGCCTCAGCTATCTGGCTGTGCCACCCAGAGAAAGCCACACACCCCGACACTCACATCTCTTGACCTTTCTGTGTGAAGGTACAGACCACAAAGCAAAAGAAACGTAGTTTCTATCTCGTGCTTAGATCACAGAATTAAGAGCTAAAACAATTGTTTTCCTGAAAAGATTCCATAGTATAAGCTCCAGAACTTAAAAATTGATTTTTAGTTTAATGTTTCTTCCATCCATTTTGTTTATATTTATCTCATATTTTCATATATAATGCAGAATTAGAAACACTATATTCTACCTTCCTGCTATTTTGAAAGCTATTAATAAAGTTGAACAGCATACTTAACTCACAGAGTACTGGTTTAGCTTAAGAACTGAAAGGTACTGTGAAAACTCCAACAGCCCAAAGACTCAGCATTCCAAACACCAATCATACTTTTCCACTCTTGCCTTTATTATATTTCTTGTTTCCTAAATTTATCTTTTGAACAAAACTGTGTTTAAACTTGTAGGAAACATTAACTACCAAAAATAAAATGTTAAAGTTAGCTTATTTCAATTTACTTGTTCAATAAATCTTATTTAAAAGACACTGATAGGATAATTAACTAGAAACAATAGAATCAAATAACGAAATTATAGAATTTTAGAGCTAGAAGGGGGTGGTGCTTCTAGTTTAAGGTCCCAATCTTACATTCAAGGAACAGACAGAAGGGTCCATGTGACCTGACTCAAGTCATACAACCAGCTCACACAACAAAACCTTGACCTCATGTTTTATGACTTGTAGACCAGGCCAAAGCAGCACCCAGTTTTAATGGTTTAGACTTACTTCAGTTATAGGAAAATTCTCTTCTATCTGACTGCCTTATTAGATTCAGGAACTTATGGGGTTTAGAAATATTTGGCTGAATATGATTTTATAATATTATACACATTGAATATGAATATTATACTTAAAAGACAGTCTTTTATAGCATATAAATCTTTATAAGTATTTTACAGATTAAAATGAAAATACTAAATGAATTATCTCATTTAAAAATAATCCACAAGATATTCTTTGTATCTAAAATTAGGTATGTTGCTAAATTACCTACTATAATAACCATAAAAATAACTTTAAAGGACTGGAATTTGTCCTAGCCCTCCGCAGATGCTGGGTGTTAGAACTCAAAGAGCACTGTATCTAAGAAAGACGCCTGGGTTGGACTCTAGAATCTACTGCTTGCACACTTGAGGAAGTCAGTCCCATTAGCTGTGAAACAGATGAAAACAGGCATCCTTCCTGATAGGCTGCTTTTGAACAAGAGGAAAATGAATCCTAATATACTTTGTTTCTTAAAAGTACAATGCAAATGAATCATTGTGCTATTACTGCCTTTTTGGATGTCCAGAGAATTTTCTTCTGGAACACAATTAAATACTTTCCACACCTGAACATTCTGACCAACTGCTCCAATTCTCAAACATCCAACTTCTCAATTTACTGAATAAAGAAAATTCTTAAGTCTTGCCATAATTCATCTTACTGCTTAACTGAACGTTACTCACATGCTATACACATTTCATAAATATAAAGCTCAACTAGTGGCAAAGTCATTGTAATACAAGGATGCTCCCTAATAATGACATTAACTGCAGGCTAAACACATTTCTTGCAAATAATCCAGTAAAAGAAATAGTTTGAAATTTTCCAAGTTTTTGATCCTCACTTGATATATTTAAAAGACCTAAACAAAACAGTGGTAAACCAAATTCCCAAGTACATAGAAAAACAGCCATTTTCAGCACTCATCATAGACTCAATCCCAGTGGGGAAAGAAACTGCCACACTATAGCTAGTAAAAAATTCTCCCCCAAAGCAAAATCAACATGATGGATGTAGATAACTCAGGTAGACATGAAAAATACACACACACACACACATATATATATGTATGTATATCAAAAGATTCCAGCATTTACTCTCTTTACACTATTTTATGGAAAAGTGCTGGAATCTCTGTCTAAATATTAAACAGCATGGTTAAGTTGCATTACTTTTTTTTTGTTTTAAGGAGTTTTGTACTTATTTTTATAAATGTATATATACTAAAGTACTTTATAAAAGCATAAAATCGGCCACATAAGTTTGCTATAACGAGCTCCGATTTGTTCTATAATTTACATTTTTCTACTTAACCACCACTGGATAAAAATAAGCTTTTAGTTTTTTTTAATATTCTTTAGAAAAACCTTTTCCCCTCCTGTCATAGAATAAGATAATGTGATTACATTTATTGTGTTTGAGTGAAATAGATTTAAAAAAAAGAGAAAAAAAAACCTCTTTAATACAAACTTATCATATTTTGTCAATCCAGAATTCCATTTGACATGTAAAACTGAAAACCATTAGAGCATTTTGCCTATTTGCCATTTTAAGGAATAAACTGCCATTCCAACACATCGTTTCTGACATACCATGAACTTACCTGGTTAGTTAGAGGTTGCTGAATCTGGTCAGAATAAGATAAGGCAGAAACCTGTTGGTCACTTATGTTTGGCTGGCGACGGTCACTGTACTGATGTGAATGGGGCATCTGTCCAGCCATCTGAAGGCCAGCAGCATGGAATGAAAACGACGGTGCAAGCCGAACGGATGAAGGTTTGCATGCTGAAGTCTCTCCTCCTACAAGAGGACAGTAAGGGACAGTTACAGGATGTACTCGGAGCCTGACGTTTGCATCTTCTGACCTGTCTGATACTTCTTTAAATAAGGACTTTAGGATGTTCAAGGACATTAAAAACCTCTAAAGCCACAAACAATATGTCACTCAACACAACAGTTTTATGTTACATGGTATAAAATATAGTGATTAAAATGAGTATCTATAAATCTGTATTAAGAGAAAAATCTTAAGTCTTTCTGTAAAACAATTAAGAATAATCTTTATTTATTTGCACATATGAGATTTTCATCAATTGAGAACCATAAAATACATAAATAATCTTCGAGTTCTTGTGAAGGGTCTCTCCAATGGGTCCGGCTCCTTAGAAACCAACTCAAAAGAACACTGCTAAGACGTTGTTTTGTACCTGCTACATGTATGGCAATCAATATCCCCAGCAGCGCCCAAACCAGGTGAAAGATCTGTTCTAATGGTGCTCCACCACTGACAAAGATAATTAAAGGCTGAGCATGGTATAAAAAGCAAATCCACAGAATGCTGGATTTCTCTGGACTCTTCCAACAGTCCTAAAAGAACCTAGACCTGGCAAGCTCAACACAAAAATAAATGACCAATAATTATCCCACAGGTAGTCTGGGACCATCCATGATCATGATTTTCATTGTAGAAATGAAAAATAAACACTTTTGGCCCATAAAAACATTTGGCAGCTAACCAATAAAGGTTTAATTCTTCCTTAAGGACGAAAAACTCACACACACACAAAAATAATCCTTCTTATATTCAACCAAACTTGCCATCACAGACTAAAGCCTAAAGGCAAATGTAAAACCCTGGTCAACAAACTCTGGACCCAGCATACTTGCAGTTGTCTTCCTGAATAAACCAGCCATCACCTACCACACTACAGAGCAGACTATTCAGTACCAGGGTACTTCTCCTAAAGTCTGCTTTTCTTGAGACATACAGCAACACTGGCCCAACAATGACAAGCACGGATTCTCAGCCAGGCTGCTGGAGTTTGAAATTTCAGCTCCATACTTACCAGTTGTATAGCCCTATATACCTATTTCCTGGTAATAATATCATCTACCTCAAAAGGCTGTGGTGAAGGTTAAATGTTTTCATACATGTGAAGTACTTAGAAGAGCTCTGGCAATTAAGGAACAGATCAGTATCAGCTGCAATTACTGTGCTGTACAGTCAAGGGTGATGGGGACAGTGCCCCTTCCTGTGGGGCACTTAATCTCTACTTGAATGCTGCCCAGACTCTGCAAGCTGAGAGCAAAGCTCAATCTCCTCCAAATGTAAGTTTCACTCCTATTTCCTGCCACAGTGGGTGACCTGTCTTCCACCCAGTCCACCAGAATCAAAGCTCTGTGAGTCTGGTAGAGTCTCCTCTATAGGCCACCTCAGCAGCCAGCCACCCAATCTTACTGATTCCGCCTCCCACAGAACTCTCCAATACAACAACCCCTTCCTTTCATCTCCATTACCCCATGCTTCGCTTGGATGACCAAATAGTTTCCTAATAGTTACCTGTCTTTACTCTGCCCATCTGCAACTTGACATCTGTTCAATAACACAACTTGGAGTGACTTTATAAAATGCAAATCTCAAGTCTTCCACCATACTTGACTATCGCCTGCCTTAGCATTGCTTTTAGACCTTAGCTTGTCTCCCTCTCCTACAGCATGAGGCGCTTAGCTGATCCATGGTACATAATAAATATCTGCTGAATATGTAAAATGACAATGTTCCTATGATGGTAGACGAGATAACTTTTCTAAACATTTCATTACTCATTATAAAAAAATAACACTCAATTCAATTATGTGGAGCAACTTTGTTCAGTTAAAAACAAACAAACCACTAGAAATTTATCCTAAGGAAATAATATGATGTGCACAAAGACAGTAAGGAAGAATGTTTACCTTACTATTGTTTGTAACAGCAAGAAACTGGAAACCTGAATGTCAAATATTGGGGGGTCCTTTAAATCTGCATTATTAAAAACACAAAAAAACTGGGAAGCATAAATAGCTCTTATAAGTAAACAGTAAAAAGACTCAGGCCCTAATGGCAAATATCTGAACCACTCTGGGTCTTAGTTTCCCTGTCTATGAAGCAGAGGTATTATGACACTAATCCTATTCCCTTAGGCTTGTTACGAAGTTTAAATAAAATACCACAAGTAGGCATGCAGAATGGAACACGGTATATAAAAAGCACTTTTTAAAATATTATTTGTTTCTATTATCAATGCCATCACTATATACCATGATTAAACTTATTATAATATATAGAAAAAAGTGCAAAAATCATTAGTATATAACAATTACCATCAATTGAACCTGTGGTGAAGAAAACAAAAGCCGTCATCCTTGAAACCCCCACCATCACTCTATGACCCCTCCCAATCAATCCAAATCCCCTCTTCCCAAAAAGTTAGTATCTTGATCTCCAAAACGAGATTAGTTTTAGCTTTATATAAATGGGTCTCTATACTTAATGTTATGCTTATAAGCCGGTTTGTTCACTATCATTACTTTATAGCATCCCATTACATGAACATTTGACAACTTGTTTATCCACTCTAATTTTGATTGGCATCTGGATTATTTCCACTTCATAGTTAGTATGAATACTGCCACTAGGAAGATTGCCAAGTGTCTTTGGTATACAGAGATACTGTTCTGCTGTTTTTCCAGTGTTTTTTTTTTTTTCCAAATCAATCTGTTTTTCCACTAGCAGTTTATGAAAATTCCCTCTGCTCCACTCCGTCTCCAACACTTGGAATCATCAGCCTTTCTAATTTCAATCATTATAGGAGGTGTGCAGTGTCTGCTGTGATTTTAACTTGTATCTTCCTGGTGACTATAAGAATCTTTTCATTTATTTATTGGCCATTTGGATATCCACTTATGTGAAATGTCTATTAAAACTTGCTTTACCATTTTCCTATCAAAAAAACATTTTTGCATTTTTAAACATATTTTGGATATGAGCATCTTAATACTTAGAGTTGATCTGCATCGTCACTCTCTTAATGGTGTTTTTCGATAAGCATAATCTCTTACCACTTTTGCTTTAGAATTAGTACTTTGGTGTCTGTTTAAATCTTTCCTTATAGCAAAGTCATTAAAAAAAATCCTATTTTCTTCTACAAGTTGGGTTTTACCATTCACATCCAGATGGGCAATGCTCCTGAATTTATTTCTGTTTAGGTATGCAACAGAAAACTAGCTGCATTTCCCCGCAAAATAAACATCCAATTGACCCCAATTATTAAAATACCAAACTTTCTCCACTGCTCTACAATGCCATCTTTGTCATAAATCACATGCCCATACATGCTTGGATCTGTTTTTGGATTCTCTATTCTGTTCTACTGGATACACACTTAGCTAGATTTCTTATATCTTTGTACAAAAACCAGGCACTATCTAAATTATGAAAGCTTTACAAGTTTTAATATTTAATAGAGAATTTTGTTCTTCAAGAATGGTTTAGCTATTCTTAGCCCTTTGCATGTCCATATATATCTTAGAATTAACTCATCGAAAACAAGTAAACCCATGTTGGGATTTTGGTTGCAGTTGTGTAGTCTCTTAAACAGCACTGTTCAACAGAATTTTCTGCAATGATGAACTTATCTCAGCTATCTAATGAGCAGCTACTAGCACTACTAAGGACTTTAAACTTGATTTATTTTTCCCCTCCCAATCCTCCCTCTTCTCCTTGCCCTATTCCATTTGCTGGGACCTCTAGAACAGTGATGATTCGAAGAGGAGATACAGGTACCATGTTTTACTCCCAATCTCCAAAAGAAAGCTTTTAACATTTCTCCAGCAGTGGTTGCTATAGGTTTTTAACTGATAACCATTATCAGAGTAATGATGGTCCCTTCTAATCCTAGTATGCTAAAACCTTTTCCCCACAAATGGATGCTGAATTTTATTAAATGCTTTTTCTGCATCCAATGGAATGACATTGAGTTTTCAGATTTACCGTTAACGTGGTGAAAATCATTGACTGAGTTGTGGATGTTGAACCACCTTTGCAATACTTGAATACAATTTGGTCATGGTTATCCTTTCATAGATTCACTGGTGAAACGATATGCACCTAAAATTTTCTTTGTAGGTTTTTCAATTAAAAGTTATATTTCTTTAATAGGATTACTTTGATTTTGTATTTCTTGGTGTCTGCTTTAGTAAGTTGTATTTTTTTAATAGTATGTCTACCTCATTTAAATTTCAGAGGCACTAAGCATCAAATTCTTCATAGCAACTTCTAAGCATTTCAATCAATGAAGATATAATTGTAGTGATGTGCCCTTCATCTTAAGACTGGTTAATGAGGCCTTCTCTTTCTTTGTGATCAGTCTAATCAAAGGTTTATTAATTTTATTAATTATCCTCTTATATGTTGTTTCTATTCCTGCTCTCATCTTGTCCTATCAGTTAGCAAGAGAGGTGTATTATAAACTCCCATTTGAGTTATGTTACTGGATTACATAAATTTAGAGCTATACCCTCCTGATGAATAAAGCCTTTATCATTATAAACTGTTCCTCTCTATTTCAAAAAATGCTCTTTCTACCTTATCCGGTATTAGTACAGCTACGCCAAACTTTCTCCTTATCTTTATATGGTATATCTTACTTTCAACCTTTTTAATTCTTTATAGTTAGGTTTGTCTCTTGTAAACAACATGTAGTTGTGTTTAATTTATGTATGAACACTAATAAACTTTCTATTTCATTCCAATTGTTTTATGTTCCTTTCTTACTTTCTGCTAGATTGAATTTTTAAATCCCCTCACAGGCAAATTCCTTTATTTTTAGTTATCTTATGCATTACAATATCAATTATATCTCCTCCTCAACTCGTCAAACTCTAATTACTGCTTTAATTTGTATTACTATTGTTGACTTGTACATTATGTACACACGGACACACACACACACAATCATAAGACCTCAATCATCCAGCACGGGTAGAATCAGACTCAAGGATACATTTGAAGGGACAGATGGATAATTTTATGATATCCAGATAGCTATGAAAGAATTACAAATAAACAGTTAGCCACTGCTTATAACTGTTATAACTATCCTCCTAAATTACCTTCATTTTTTGAATCTAGATCCAGTCAATTACGTGCATTAAATTCAACAAGCATTTACTGAAGGGATACTATGGTATTGTTTAGTGGGGGGTGACAATGGCACTCATGATCTGTAATAGCACTTCTCAAACCTTAATGTACTTACAAATTGCCTTTCAATCTTGTTAAAATTGGAGATTCTGCTTCCATAGATCTAAGGTATGACTTGAGTTTATATTTCTAACATGCCACCAGACGATACCAATAATGCTTTGAATAGCAGCATCTAAACTACAATTTAATGGCTCACCTTAATAAAAGAAAGCTACTTTCCAGCTAATACAAGTAGCAGATAATCCAAAAATATGCGATATTCTGACTACACAATACACTATCGGGCTTTTCCCCTCAATAGATTACCTTCCTAGAGTTGAGGGTTCGTGTTTTGTTTTTAAAACTAATATATATTCCTGTGCTTAAGGGTGATATGCCCAGTGAAAAAGAATCTGATTTTCTTTTTCATATTTCCTGTAGATAATATGAATGCGGGTTAACAAAAAATAACTATGTTTTTCACTTGTGGGACTCTCTCTCTTGAGAAGACTACAAGACAAACTAGTATGGAAATTTCTTGTCAACCCGATTTTACTAAGCAAATCACCATAGATTTTTTCTTCCTAAAGTTTCCATCTTCCCTTTTAATTCAAATGTTAATGAAGAAAAAAAAAGACTCAGTTAATCCTATAATAGAGATGATGATAATAAAGTATTATGTTGAACTATATGAAAGTGCTGATACTAGATCCACTCTGGCCTACAAAATTGCAATTTCATATGGTTTGACCTACTATCTACCACATTATATGCAATTCTTATTCAACTAAAATTAAAATTAGCTCTAATAATGCTTTATTTAGCTCAAGAATGTATCACAATACATGTAACAATATCAGATATTATAATTTAATGAATTTATAACATTTAATTCAAGTTTTTCTTCAAAATCATTATTTGGCATTCAATTCCAAAATAATATTTTAAAGTACTATACTGCCAAATAGTATAAAAGGCAAGCTGGAGAAAACTATATGCATGTGGGTCCTATCTGCATTTTTTTATATCCTTCTGAATTGTATGGATCTGTAACTTTTTAAAAGTTTGTAAAAATTTTGTTGGTAAATAGTTTACTAAAAAAATGAAGTAGCTTTCTCGCTCTATTCAAGTTTCTATAGTTTAGCAAGAAAATACAGTAAGTAAAGATCATAACACTAATAGAAATCAGCAATGATTCCACAGAGACACATTTCATGACTAGATCTCAGGAAGGGAGATCTAGACATGAATGGGAGACTCAAAAAGGTAGTAGTAGACATGGAGGTACTATCAAACCAAAAAGCCTAGAGAAGACCCTAAGTGAAAATAACTGCAACTTGTCTCTGGTGTTAATACCCACATGTAGCTCCACTTGCAGGTAACTTGATTTCTTTTTGTTATTAATATGTTGATAGGGGACCGTCCTTGTGACAGTACTAACCCACATTAGATTAAATAAAAATTATTAAATAAAAATAATTCAAGTTACTTAAAACTACAGTATCCAAATGCGGAAACTCTTACGAGGTCAAGCTTAGAGAATTCCCTAAGAAATGGGGGGAGGGCCTGGCCAGTATGGCTCAGTGGTTGAGCATCAACCTATGAACCAGAAAGTCATGGTTCCATTCCCGGTCAGGGCACATACCCAGGTTTCAGGCTCAATTCCCAGTAGGGGGTATAAAGGAGGCAGCCAATCAATGGCTCTCTCATCACTGACGTTTCTATCTCTTGCTCCCTCCCTCTCCCAGAAATCAATTTTTTTAAAAATATTGTTTAAAGCAAAAATAACAATGCATTGTGGAGTTTGTAATATATAAAGTAAAACATGACAACAAGAGAGGTAAAATGAAACTACAGAACAGTACAACTTACAGATGCCTGTGGTAAGGCCTCAAGCAACCACTAATATTAGATAATGGGTGGACGGACGGACGGATGGATGGATAGATGGTAGGCAGACAGTAGATAGATGGATGGATGGATAGACAGATGACAGACAGACTAATGAGCCACTAGAGGAGACAAAGTGGAATACTAACTCTATTTAAGAACTAAAAAGAACAGTCTTGATACTTTGAGACTAGTATACATATACATGTATTTTATTCACACGATTTAAACAAGCACATATTATGTCTGAGGTACTGTACTATCCTCAACAACTAGATTACATAAAACTCTTACTTAATCCTACAATAAATGAGTCCTTAACCATTTCAATTATAAAAGATGAACCAAATTCTTACAGCTGAAATAAGACATTAAGAACTCATTTTTAGTCAGTCTCTGGAATACAAAAAAGACTAAAACGGTCATCCAAAATCTGGCTGCTGGATTCCATAAATTATTATACTGAACACAGTATAATATGTAATATGGGTAAATTTATTATTTTCCTCAATATTTTAAAATTTGAAATTATTTTTAATAAGTTAAAAACACTAAAGCAGGTAATATTATCTGAAATTTTATGGGTTATCAGTAGCCATGAAAACTCCAACTGGGAAATGCTTTTTCTTTTTCTAAATAATATATCTTTATTGATTTCAGAGAGAGGAAAGGAGAGGGAGAAAGAGAGATACAAACATCGATGAGAGTCACTGATCAGCTGCCTCCTGCACACCCCTTACTGGGGATCAAGCCCACAACGGGGGCATGTGTCCTGGCTGGGAATCAAACCTCGATCTCCTGGATCATAGGTCGACGCACAACCACTGAGCCACGCCCAGCCAGGCGGGAAATCTTCCTTATAGTTTCCTTAATAAAAAATGTCTAACCACTAATAAAACCATTTAAATATAAATTTCCCCATTTAGTACAAAACAAGGTATCAAGAAGACTTTGAGCCCTTAATTTCTAGGAATTGGGGGTTGGGGGGAGGCTTAAAACAAAAGACAAATAAACAAAGATATACAAAGTCTCCAGAGAAATTTTAGAGGTCAGATTAAACCTGTTGAGATCAAGACCAATCACTTGAAGAAAATGAAGATCAGTAATTCTCTAACTTGACCTGGTAGCTAGCTAGTGGCTGATGGTGTACTAGAAGAAGCCAAAGCCTACCTCCTAGAGCAGCAATTTTCAAGCTTTTTCATCTCATGGCACACATAAACTAAGTACTAAAATTCTGCGGCACACAAAAAAATATATTTTTTGCCAATCTGACAAAAAAAAAAAAAAAGGTATAATTTTGATTCACACTGAACAGCTATTGCTGTGTTAACTGTTGTCATTTTTTTATCTGACAATCTAAGGGGAAAGAGGTCAGTGCCCCTGACTAAATAGTATTGCATGTTTTAAACATTCTTGTGGCACACTGGTGGAAAATCACTGTCCTAGAGCAACAATGCTATTGCAATGTACACTCCAGAAGAAAAGCCTCCCTCTCCTCCAGCTTTGTGTCGTTCTGAATCCCGGGAGCTTAAGACAGTGCTCAGCACACAGCAGAAGCTCCCTAAGTAAGTGCTGTCTAACTGTCTGAATGAGTGGTATATAAAGAGTATAGACATTTATTTATAAATGTGAATCTACCATTTGTAAAATGAATCTGCCATTAGGAGATTTATATTGCCAACACTAAATGGAAGATTATTAATATGTCACAATAAATTAAATATACAAGCTGATGAGTTTTAGGTATGATTAACTGATAGCTGATTTTAAATGAGACATAACTTTTGAAAAACTGAAAACTAATACTCTATTAGAAAATAAATGCTAAATACAGCAATGTATTTAACACAGCAACTGAAATAGTTACTTGTACAAAATGCTCACAACATGCTTTTGAGGCAAATACAATAAAAAAAGTATTTATCTTCATCCTGGCCCGGTGGCTCAGTTGGTTGGCACGTCATCCCATACACCAAAAGGCTGGAGGTTTGATTCCTGGTTAGGGCGCATACAGGAGGCAACTCATCGATGCTTCTCACATCAATGTTTCTTCTCCCACCCCCACGTCTCTCCTTCTCCCTCTCAATCAATCAATCAACATATTCTTCAGTGAGGATTTATCTATCTTCAATGACTGCAGCTGCATGGTCCTTGCTGGACTATAACTGCTTTAAATTTATATGTTCTCGAACCTGTCCACCCCCCTCCACTCCAGTCCTCTGGGAGAACAAAAAGCAAACTCATTTCTGGTAGAAGTTTCATTTTAGATGCTAGTTCACAGGACAGTCCTGCACAGAGGCAGGAAAGGATGCCTTTCAGATTAGTAGATTCTACATAACAGCACAAGGGAAGAACAGATAAGACAATACCTGCTGGAGCAGCCTTTTCAGGCAATATAACTGTCTTAATTCAGGAAAAGTGTTGCACATAAACATAGGAGGTAAATTACACAAATTTCTTTCCAGCGGAGTACTGGAATAATATTCATTCAAAAGGTAACTAATTGGGCTAAAGTGAGACCAAGTCCCTAAAAAAGAAAAAAAACCCTACTATCATTATGGGAATAAAAGTATTGTCAAGAATATAAAACATCTACACAGGGGGAGGAAACAGGATGGCGGCACAGGTAACGGCTGTACCTGCAGCCTCCCACAACCACATCAAAATTACAACTAAAATACAGAACAACCATCACTCAGAACCTCCTGAGATCCAGCTGAACAGAAGTCCTACAAGGAGGGAACTGAAGAAGCATCAAGACCAGTAGGAGGGGTGGAGACCCAGGTGGATGGGGCTGATCTAGGAGACGCGGCCACAGGCCCACACCCGTTGCCGCGGGTAATTCAGGGAGGGAATCTCGGTGGTGGAGGTTTCCCAGAGGGGGGAGGGGTCCCAGCCGCACATCAGTCCCCCATCCCAGGGCTCCAGGGCAGGGGAAGAGAAATCCCCACAACTTCAGGCTGTGAAACCAGCGGGAACTGTCACTGAGGGTTGGGCAGGCTGCGGGAGCCCCAGCAGCTCCTCTTAAAGGGCCCGCACGAGAACTCACTCAGATGTGCGCCCTCTGAGCCCAGCACCGGGCAGCAGCTGGAAAGGAACGTGGGACACTTGGGGAGGAACTAACTTGCCTGAAATCGAGGCAAGAGGTGGAGGGACAGCCTTCTCCCAGGCAGAAGAGCTGCAGAGGCCATGGCTCCTTTGGCGAGCCCTCCCCACACACAGCCGGCAGGCAGGCGCCATATTTGAATCTCAAGCACCTGACTCACACCTTTGGCCCCGCCCCTCCCTACCTGCAGGCTCATCCAGGCCATTTCCAGGGGCTTTTCTGTGCAAGTGGACTCTCGAGCCTCATGCTTAGGACTTTCCTAAAATCTCTCAAACAAGCAGCAGCAAGCCCCATACAGTTTAATAAGTGACTCCAGGCCTGGCACTAGTGGCAGCCTGCACTGGTTCACAGCTTGGCCTCTCCTGGACACCTCCAAGCCCAGCACAAGTAGCAGCCAACTATGGTTTGCTGTGTAGCTCATGCTGGGTGGCCCTGGGCATGGCACTGGCAGAGGCTGACTTTGCAGCTCCCGGGAGGCCCCAGAGACAGTGCACCTGGTGCTCAGACTCAACCACGCTGGATTACGACTCTACCACATCCACGAGTAACACACTCAAGGGGTGCACTTAGTGAACACCAAAGCTCCACTGAAGTAAATCCTGCTCCACAGGGGTGTCTCCAGCACAGCAGCTCTTTGGCTGTAGTTGCAGCTGGTCCTCACAGCCGACTGACCTGGGGGTCAGTTCCTCCCAGTGACGCCAACAGCAACCAAGGCTCAACTACAGCAGAACAGTGCACACAGCCCACACAGGGAAGCATCTAGAAGGCCCAGCTAAGGGACTGGGGAGGCTGAGCCACTGGACACCTACTACACAAAGCCACTCTACAAATTCCAGGAAACATAGCAGCTCTACCTAATATATAGAATCAAATACCTGGAAGCAGCGAAAATGTGGAGGCACTGAAACATGTCACAAAGGAAAGAACAGAAGAAATCTCTAGAAGAGGAACTAAATGAAATAGATCCAAGCAAGCTAACAGATAAAGAGTTCAGAATTTTGTTTATAAGGATGCTCAAACATATTAGTAAAGAGTATTACGAAAGCGACTGAGAAAAATCAATGACATAGTAGAGTACCAATTTGAAATGAAGGCTACATGAACTGAAATGTAGAATAATTTACAGGGAATCAACAGTAGAGTAGAGGACGCTGAGAATCAAATCAGCAATTTGGTACATGAGAAAACAAAAAACACCCAACCAGAAGAGCAAAAAGAAAAAAGAATCCAGAAATATGAAAATAGTATAAGGAGCCTCTGGAACAACTTCAAGAGGCCCAACATTCGTATTATTGGGATACAAAAAGAAGAAAGAGAGCAAGAAATTGAAAATCTATTTGAAAAATTAATGACAGAAAACGTCCCCTGCCTGGGGAAAGAAATAGGCTTACAAGTCCATGAAGCACAGAGGGTCCTAAACAAGAGGAACCCAAAGAGGCCCACAGCAAGACACATCATAATTAAAATGCCAAAGGTTAAAGACAAAGAGAGAATCTTAAAAGCAGCACGAGAAAAGCAGTTAGTTACCTACAAGGGAGCACCCATATGACTGTCAGCTGATTTCTCAACAGAAACTTTGCAGGCCAGAAGGGAGTGGCAAGAAATATTCAAAGTGATGAAAACACGGAACTACAACCAAGATTGCTCTACCCAGCAAAGCTATCATTTAGAACTGAAGGTCGGATAAAGAGCTTCACAGATAAGAAAAAGCTAAAGGAGTTCATCAGCACCAGACCAGCACTACAGGAAATGTTGAATGGTCTTAAGAGGAAGCTGATAAACAAAAGAATCTGTCAAACTAAACAGATTCAGAGACACTGACACATGCATCAGATGATCATATTTCAGAGGAAAGAGGGAAGGGGGTGGAGGGTGGGAAGAGATCAACCAAAGAAGTTATATGCATATGTGCATAACCCATGGACACAGTCAATAACGGGGTGAAGGCCTGGGGAGGGTGTGGGAACGAGGTGGAAGGGGTCAATGGGGGGGGGGGGGCGGGATGGGACACCTGTAATACTTTCAACAATAAAGATAAATTTTAAAAATAAATATAAATAAATAAATAAATAAAACCTCCATACAGACTGAATAGTGATGGTTGCTCTATTTGGCATCCAGGTTAAGCGTAAAGAAAAGAGCAAATAGCCCGGCCAGGTGTGGCTCAGCCGTTAAGCGTTGACCTAGGATCCAGGCGATCAGGGTTCGATTCCCGGTCAGGGCACATGCCTGGTTGTGGTCTTGATCAATCACTCTCTCCTCATTGATGTTTCCCTCTCTCTCCCTCTCCTTTCCTCTCTGAAATCAATAAAGATATATTTAAAACAAACAAAAAAAAAAGAGCAAATAATTGGGGTCCTGACTAGACTGCTTTTACTATAAACACTAAACACTTCTGTAAGTGAAGGATTCATACTTCACAGCAGTTATTTGGCATTCAGTGTTTAATTTTCATAAATACATAAAGGCTTCAAAAGTTTTATAACAATGACGTAAGTCATTCAAACTGACATACACTGGTTATAACCAAGAAGCTAATTTTTTTCCAAGCTAAGAAATTCTTATTCAGATTAGGTGGTAAACCAGATCGGAGACTCCAGGGTATCTTTCAACAAGAAAAATGACAAGTGGCCATATAGCGCAAGGCTGTAAGACAGTCTTGATTTCAAAGCTGTTCCTCACACAAGTACCACTCGGATGATGGATCCTTGTTGATGGGTGAGCAAACACCATCACCTGAGACAGAACTGGCAGTGGTTAACAGCACATGAGACTGATTAAGTCCAGCCTAATTGGCAGTAACATGATAAGTACCTTCAACGAATGCCACTTCCTATATTCAGTCAGAAGATGAGGTTTCCATTCACTTCCTCCCAGTCATCTGTGGGACAGTTAAGGGAGAGCACTGGAACAATCTAGACAGGAAAACTATAGTTCTCAACTTGCTCATAATCACACCTTCGTAAAGCCCCATGGGCCTGGACCCTGCTTTCTACATCTCAGATTCCTCTGTAACATGCAAATTTAACATTTTCATTTACTAAATAAGTAAAAAGATAAATACATTTGGAAAGTTCAGCTTGCTATAGAAATACACTGAACTGGGATTTAAGACCGCCTCTTCCTTGCCTTAGCTCCAGCATGAATGCAGCATGGCGACAAACAAGTCCATTTCCTCATACATGAAATGAGATGATTCATCATCTTGTCCAATCGCATAAATCCAAAGTATTTCTTCCCTTGTAAAATGCCATAGACTTGAAATGTTACACAGATCATTGCCAGAGGAAAGGGAAGGTTGTGCTCCAGATCGCTGTTTAGAGCTTAGAAGACACACTTTAATAAATTGTGGTTGGTTTCTTAGTTCCTTTTTTAAAAAAAAATCTACATTAAAATATAGTTAAGTACTATTTATCTAAAAATAGTGCAAATGTTACACACGCACACGTGTGTGTATGTGTATAAAACCAGAATTACCCAAAGATGCACCCCCATCCACTCATCCCCCCCCCGTGCCAACCCTGTTGCCAGGGCCTAGCTAGGCACACTAAAGGTGAACTTCCAGAAACCTGAAAGTACAAAAAGGAGAAAAATGACATAATGAAGCCACTGAAAAGCTGAACATCACCTGCGCTGCCATCGCCTTGAAGGGAAAAGCACCAAAACCCAGAAAGAGGCAGCTAGGAATACAACAGGGAAAGAAACGTCACCTACCACAGGCTGCCATCACCTTCAACTATGCCACACCATGCCATTTTTAGAAGCATCTGAAGATGCTATTAATTTCAGGCACATAAGGTTTCTTTGGAAAGGAAGCTGCCTCAAACCTTCCCAGATCTTTACCTCTGCCTTCTCCCAAAGCAGCACAGAAAGAGCAGCTGGGGGGGGGACGACGACATAGGCAGGGACCCACCATTTAAAAAAAACCTTTCCCTCTACCCCAAGCAGAAAAGAGGAGAATCATACACATACTCTGCACTCATTTTTTTAGTTCTAGCTAGACAGCTGTTAAACACACAAGATATTTTTAAATCCAGTTAAGTACTTGGGTACCTATATTGAATTGCAGCATAATACTTAAAATTATCCAATGAGGCAATCATTTGGCTTTGTGATTCCAATTAAAACATAGTATATTTATGGGGATTTTCCATTACAGAATGCCCAAAAGGCAAGATATTCATCTGACCAGACACTTTAGAAATTAAGCATTAAGCAAATTTTTAACTGTTCAAGAGAGGTTATAAAATTTAATACCATAAAAACAGTAACCCTTCATTAAAAGTATATTTATGTAGCAAATAAACACATTTTAGAGGTCATAATTAGTTTCCTTCTTCCATACCTACTGTGCAAAAGTGGTAAAAATCTGCACCTCAGTTCTATACCAAATGAATATAGTCTGGAGAATGTTATTGTCTAAAGTGTTATACAATATCCTTAATCTCTAACAATACAACTGGAAACACTAAGATCTGCCCCACTCCAGAAAAAAATCAGCAAAAGATGCAATTCTCACAAACCAATAATAATGATACGGGAAAACTTTCAAATTCACTAGAAATTGATAAACTAGTCAATAAATAAATAAACGAGATTTCATTTTTACTTCTCAAACAAATTTTTCCAAAGCACACAGTGTGCCTTCAATAACAATAGTATAAATAAAGCAGATTTCTATGGCCCTTTACCAGAATGCTCTGTGAGTAGTTTTCCACAATAACGGAAAAATAAAAGTAAAAATCAGTAACAGCATTCACTGAGCTCTTATTCCATGCTGAACACTGTCCCAGTACACCCTTATTTACACCCACAAAAGCACTACGAATTAGGTGGCATTATTACAGTACTTGTTACATTTTACATAGAAAGAAACTGAAGGTCAGCAGCTCCATAGTGACCCTAAGCGTGGTGGCCCTGGGTTCACAGGTTCCTGCAGCTGCTAAGCAGTAACGCAACTAGGCTCTGAGTCTCCTCTTCACCACTCTTTGAGCTGAGCCTCAAAGATAGAAGGAATGGGAAAGTGCACAATGGACATGAGAAACACCTCCTAAAAGACAAGAGATTGCTGAATCCCTGTCAAGGAGTAAAGGATAAACTGAACCAGCAGGGAGAGGGGCAGGGCCCTGCTTCAGCATTTCCGTTCCCAAATACAACCTACTCGAATTCAGGAGAAAACAGGCAAGTGAGTGGCTCTGGCCAGAAGAGAGGGGAATTTAAAAAGGAGTCTAGGAAAAATGAGAAAACTTCACATCAAAATTTACAAAGCATCATAAAAAAAGAAAAAGCCAGTTCTCTGATACCCATGAATTTTGTAAAAAGTTCACGAATATGTCCTGTGGAACAAGACAAGACTAGTAAGTGCCCACAGTCTAGCCCCAAGCTCCACTTGTGGTCGCACCCTCTGACATTCCCTCCCTGAGGCCCCAGCCCCTCAGAGGCACCCCCATGCTCGCTCCAGCACACTTTGAGCTGCCTTACTGATCAACTCCCAATTCTCAAATGTCCCCTCAAGTTTGGCTGGACATTAGAATACAGACAGAGCAGGACATTAGAATATAGACAGAGCAGTCGGCTAAGGACAGAAAGGCAGACTGAGCCCAAGAGACTTCCTGCCAGGCTAAGGAATCTGGGCTTCGTAAAGCAGGCAAGGGTGTCAGAAAAGGTGTGCCAGGAGTGACACAGTTCCAGTTGTGTTTTAGTTATGGCAGTGAATGCTCTGAACTGTCTGGACTCAAAATCTGCACTTATTATCCAGCTACTGTGTGGCTCTGGATAATTAAAACGTGCCTCCCTTTCCATCTGCAGAACAGGTTATTAACAGTATGTAAACCTCAAGACTATTATGCAAAGGAGCTAATGTTTAAAACGGTATCTGGCACATAGTAAGTGCTCAGTAAATATTCTATTTTTTAAGCTTACCATAATACAACTAATGTGTAATAAAGGTTGGAAAAGGAGAAACCACAAGAAGAGATCAATTAAGGGCTTATTTCAACAGTTCAAGCAAAGGATTGAGAGAGCCTTTCGAAGGTTAATGCTGAGAAAGAAAAGGAAGTATGAACACACATTGTGAAGAAGAATTAACAGGACTTGAAAACTTGTTTAAACATGAAAAATAAGAGACAGCCTGGATTTAAAAAAATGACACCAAAGTTTGGAGCCTATGACTTGGAAAAACTGGTGACAATTAGCAAGTCAGAAAAGGCCATTAAGTTGAATGATAGTATGTCCTTAAATGCATTGTGATCTGAACTTCAAGACTGTTTCTGAGTATAGCTCAGCAGTTTTTATTTTACCAAGCATATGACAGTTCAAACTCTGTTGAAAATAGAAAGGAAAAAGGTAGAAAAACAACGAAAGGGGAAGGAAAGGGTGTAGCAGAGAGAAAAAAACTGCCCTAGGAGCAGCCCAGGGTTCTGGTCCAAGTCAGAGGTTAACTATGTGGTGCTGGGAAAGCATGCGCCTGTTCAAACAACCCCACCCCATCCCATCCAGACCAAGTACCACTATGTACTTGGGGTTCCTCAAATTATATACAACCACTGCCCCACACCCCATCTCCAAAGCATTGTTTTGGGAAGCCTTTGTTTTTGACAAGTATAACTAAACTGCTCAGCCTGCTAGGGCAGAAAAAAACGCTGAACACACCTGAATAACCATCTCCCGGTCACTTTAAACTTTGGGATTACCCCTTTTTTTGAAGTGATAATTGGCTTTGTTACGTGATTCGTGAATAGGGCAGCATCCCCTCTAGCAACTAGAAGGGCTCTCCCTGACATCATATTTGTCTGACAATACCACAATCAGGATTATAAGGTTGTCTCAAAAGTACAGAGAGCCTACATTTCCTAGTGAGATCAATATTACATCTCTATCTATATAAGTGAGGCACTCATCTCAATCTAGTCAAAAGCCTTCTTGAAAAACAGTACCTTGGTCAGCTTCAGATTTTCTTTAAAGTCATCTAGGTTTTCCAGAGCACATAATAACTTCTAAATTGTTTCAGGTACAACACTTTTAAATCCCTGTATGATACTATAACTGGATATTTTATATTTCAATTAACAATGATATAAAAAAATTAACATTGAAACAGCTGATGTTTTCCATTAATCCTATGGGTATATTCATTATGATACTTAAAAAAAAGGTCTTTAAAAGTTTTATTTACATCAACACCTGAAAACTTCAAAATCTGTTAAATTTCTCTCCCTCACTTTGTGCAAATTCATTAAATCAAGTGACTTCTATAAGCATCCCAAACTACTATTATAAGAGGTCCCTCCAAGCCTATGTACCCTCCTCAAACAAAACTTAGTTATTCAGAATAAAGTAATGGACTGTGCACCCCGCAACATGAGACACTACATAAAAGACTGCTTAAGGACTCAAATATGGATGTAAAAACTGAGGAATAATTTGGGAAAATAACTTACTGTCTATTCATGTGTACAATACATAATTTTATAAAATTCCAAATATAATCACAAGGCTAAAAATCATATTCAATTGAGTTATTTTTAATGCAGAAAATACTCACTTTTCTAGTTGAATGACACCAAAATATTGATACACACCAATAACACTCCTTCCCACTTCCCACCTAAAAAATATTTTACTTTAAAAACAAAATGTTTTTGGCTCTCCCTCCTAGGACCGCCAGCACCTTTCCCCTCCCTCTACCATCCCTGCCAAGTTTTCCTTACCTCTCGCTCTCCTAAGCTCCAAGGGCCCTTCTTTTGCCTCTGTAACTTGTTTCCTGAGCCCACTTCTTCTACCACTCACTTCTACCTCTGTGACTTCTAAGTAAACCTTTTCTTATTAACATGTTTTTAATTTAAGTATAAGGGACACATAATACTACATTAGTTTCAGGTGTACAACATAAAGCTTTGATCCGTTCTTTTAAGTCAGTAGGAAATCACTGCTATGCTCTAGACCTGAGATGTCCAAAAATGACAGCCATTAGTGACAAGTGGCTACTGAGAGCTTGAAATAAGGTTAGTTGGAACTGAGATGTGCATGAATGTAAAACATTTCAAGGATTTAGTACCAAAAAACAATGTAAAATATCTCAATAATTTTTAATTTTGAAATAATATATTTTGGATATACTAATGAAATAAAATATATCACTAACATTAATGTGACTTTCCTTTTACTGATTTTTTTAAACTGTGACTCCTAGAAACTTTTAAAGTACATAAGTGGCTTATATTTCTATTGGGCAATGCTGTTCTAAAGAAAGTTCTTAGCATTAAGAATGTAAATGTAAAGATGTTGGGCAAAAGTCTCTGGCCTCTTGGAGTTTGTATTTTATTGCCAATGGTAATAAAAAAATGAATTCAAGAATGTTAGAAAATTATGAGTAGTCTGAAGAAAATAAGACAGAGAGAAAGAGAAAAAGAGAAACCAGAGGGTGGCGGGACGAGAAGGCTGTCTTCCTCTTCCCATTACAACAGAGAAGGCAACCAGGCTTCCTCTCAAGTAGAAACTCAAATAGACTGGCAGTGGCTGTCTGGAGCAAGCACTGGCAGACTCCAAGGCTAACCTGAGCGTCAGATGGAAAGCACAGCCTGCTACAGTAGCGGTGTGTGCCCAGGGCTGACGAGCAGGCAGGAGTGCCAACCGTGACCCACCGTTTGTTTGGGTTTTTTCCCCTTTGTTTTACTTTACGTTTAAAGTATTACAGATGTCCTCCACATCCCCCATTCACCTCCTCCACCCCGCACCTGCCCCCCCAGGTCTTCACCATACTATTGTCTGTGTCCCGGCTCATGCAAACATGCATAGAAGTTCTTTGATTACTCTCCCCCATCCACCCACCTACTCCCCGCCCTCCCTCTGAGATTGTCAGTCTGTTCCATGCTTCTGTGTCTCTGGATCTATTTTGTTCATCAGTTTATTATGTTCTTTAGATTCCACACGTCAGTGAGATCATGTGATACTTATCTTTCTCTGACAGGCTGATTTCACTCAGCGTAATACTCTCCAGGTCCCTCCATTCTGTCCCAAAGGGTAAGAGACCCTTCTTTTTTACTGCTGCGTAGTGTTCCATGGTGTGAATGTCCCACAGCTCTTTTATCCATCATCTACTGACAGGGACTTGGGCTGTTTCCAGATCTTAGCTATTGTAAATTGCGCTGCTATGAACACAGGGGTGCATAAGTTCTTTCTGGCTGGTGTTTCAGGTTTCTTAGGATATATTCCTAGAAGTGGGATCGCTGGGTTAAATGGCAGTTTCACATTTAATTTTTTGAGGAAACTCCACAGTTTTCTATGGTGGTTGCACCATATGCATAATGCGCTGGTGGTTCGCATTCCCACCAGCGGTGTACGAGGGTTCCCCTTTCTCCACACCCTCACCACCACTTGTTGTTTGCTGATTTGTTGATGGTGGCCATTCTTACAGGTGTGAAGTGATACCTCACTGTGGTTTTAATTTGCATCTCTCTGATGATTAGTGACTTTGAGCATTTTCTCATATGTCTCTTAGCCACCTGTATGTCCTCTTTGTAGAAGTGTCTGTTTAGGTCCTTTGCCCAGTTTTTGACTGGATTGTTTGCCTTCCTTTTGCGAAGCTGTATGAGTTCCTTATGTATTTTGAAGTATTAACCCCGACCCCATCATTCTAATGATGGTATCTCCCCATGCACCCATTCAAGCTAGAAACTTCAGTCCTATTCACTCTCACTCCCTCCTCCCCTCTCTCCTCCCCGCTCTCACTACCTACAGTGACTTGGGCCTTGGAAGTCTCCCGAGTCCGCCTGCTTACTTCCACACTCTGTCAAGATCGTAACACAGGAGGAAGTAATGAGGGGGGATTCTACAGTAACTGCTCCTTATCCAGTCTCTGTGTCTTCAGTTAATTCTCCCCACTGCTGTCAAAGTTTGCTTCCTTCAAATTTAAGTTCCAAAATCATCAACACTCTAAAACATCCAGAGCTTCCAGGTGTCAGTGTTCACACCTCTTATCTCATTGCCCACCATTCTCTCCATCTTGTCTCCCCCACAACACATCCTTCCTCTGGGCCGCACTGACAGCGCCGGAGCAGAACTGTTCCGTCTAGAATGCTGTCCCTGTTCTCTTTTCTGCACCTAGAAATCTTGAACTCAGATCTCAAGACCCAGACCTACCACCATCTTCCCCCCAGAATCTTGGAGTGAACTGCTTCCCTGCTCCACCCTCCCCTTCCCATTCTGTGGTTACACAGCAAGCATGTTCTGTGCTGAAGCAATCTGTATGCCCTCACAACAGTACCCGCGAGGGCACGACTGGTCTTACTTGTTTATGTACCCTAACTACAACAATGCAAGGGCTGACAGCACACACGTAATGAGTGGGTCAATGAAGCAGAGAGTGATTCCTGAGTCCCATCCACAACACTCTCACCCCCGAGTCTGGATGAGCTAACTCCTCATAAGCTGCCTGCTATCTCACTCACCCACTGAACAGCAGCAGGGCCAGGTTGTCCTACTCATCTCTTTTATGCCAGCACAAAGGCACTCAATAAATACTTATTCAGAGTGAGTGGATGAACAGGTATTATCGGACATCAAGTTCCCCACCTCAATTTGCAGAGGTTGTCCAAAAGGTCAGTGGCAAAATCAAGACTGACACATAGTTTCCTATCTTACAACACAACATGGGACCTTTCGTCCTAACAAAAAGATCCTAAAGTAGGTGTTTGTCATTTTTTGGTCACTCAGTATCTCTCAGATACCCACCAAGGTTTGGGAGAATTATGAAAAACAAAAAAAGCCATGCCCCCCTACTATAAAAGCCAAAGAGTAACAAAAAAGTCACTCTTCCTTACTCCTTGGTAACTAGGGCTTTGCTAGAGACCAAAGTGAATAGTCAAATGTTCATGCTCAGAGTCTAGAATCTTGAAAGTGCAGGAACAGCGAGAGCCCATTTGCCATGGTGAAGGGAAAGGTGAAGCTTACACAGCAATTCACTGTGAAGTGCCGGGGGGGGGGGGGGGGGGGGCATCCTAACCAAACTTAGGCATATGGCTTGACCCTGCTGCCTGGCACTTTGGTTCCTACTTAATTTTCTAGCATAATCTCCAGCTTTCCAATCAATTCTGTGGGCTAACTTGTAGCCTTCAATTAAATTCATTTTCTACCCAAGTTAGCCAAGGATGAGTTTCTGCTGTCGGCAAAGAAAAACCTTGACTGTCACACAAAAATGAACAATGAGGGACCATCACCCCCAGAAAAAGAGGATCATGGGGGAGGGGAATAATTTAACAGATACATAGGGGAATGAGAAAAGGAACAATAAAAGAAAGTAATTATTAGAATCAATCAATGTCTTACTGATGTTTATGGTGGCTGTGTTGGCCACATAGTTGAGATTGCTAATCCATAACCAAAGGCACGTCTTTTTCCTGACAGGGAACTGTCATTTCCCAGTTTCTCTCACAACTAGCATGGCCCTGCAACTAAGATGTGGCCCATGGAGTACCAACAGAAGTGGTATGTAGTGCTACCAGGTCTAACCCATAAAGTTCTCCCATGTGTAAACCCCCATGCTCTTTCCCAATACAACAACTGAATGCCAAAACCCAGGTGACCGTTAGACACCACATATGTAAAATAGGGAAAATGCCCACAGTTTGGTTCTTGAATAACTAACTGTATAGAGCAGAGCAGTTATCCCCTGATCTAACAGTCATTGGGCTATTACATGAGCAAAAAACAAACTTCTGACTTAAACCACTGAAATGCTGGATATGCTTGTTATACCAGTTAGGGTACCTTAATAAATACAAAAATTAGTATCAATCTCGAAAGGTTAGTAAACACTTACAAGAAATGTTATTTGAAAACCATGATGAGATGGTACGCTGCTTACCATTAGTAAGGATCTGGACTAGTACAAAATTACCTCCCACTAGCTAAGAAATGTGTTTTGGGTTTTGAAAGGGTAGCCTTGCTCTTAGAGAATAGGCAGACAAAGTAGAGGTAGAAGTGAGAAAATTGACGTGAATTATCAAATTAAGTAATCCCTGTTTTATACATATTTCCCTCCTTTGTTCAGCATCTGAATTCAAAGAAACTCAGTATACAAATTTTTTTCCAGAATAAATCATGACCTGTACTAGAAGCATGTTAAACTTTACTACTGTTTTACAAATTTTCATTATAAAATCTGCTACCTACTAAATATTTAGTTCATTTGGGGAGCTTTAATAAACACAGATGACATAAACCTGAAACTAATACAAAATATTTACTGTAAACTGTAATTAAAGAGTAACATTTTGAAAAATTAGAACATGATAAAACCAATAATAATAATAATAATAATACAGATTACATCCCCACTTCTGAAGATTTGGACTCATTTAGGTCTGAAATGGGAACCAGATATCAATACTTTTCAAAGATTTCCCAGGTGCTCTGATTAGGGGGGGCCCCTCCACTGAAACTAAAATTTTTTATTAAAATGTGTAAGATTTTAAATAGTGATGATACAGCACAAAGTGCTTTAATAAGTGGCATAAAAGCACAGTTTTAAAAATCTACAATGTTAACTCATCAACTGACAGGAAGGCTTCTATTAAAACCCTTTCTATTAATTTTACATTAATATTATATCAAACAAACGCTCAACTGTTGTTCAATCCCTAGTCTTAGCATTCTGAGGAACCAAGGCAACAAGAGATCACGATGGAAAGGAATACGATCAGAAATACAGATTTTTAAAAAGCACTGGTAGAAGAAAGTATGAGACGGAGGGAAAAGCCCATCTCATGACAGCTCTTAATAGCTAATACTTCTGAAGAGAGAGACTCCGAAACAGGAGCGGTTTCATGATCTAATCTGTAGTGGCATACCATGCTTTATTGCGTTTCACTTTATTAGGAGTCACAGATGGGTACACTTTTTGGTGATACTTGCCTTATTGTTGTGGTCTGGAGCAGCAATGTCTCCAGAGGTATACTTATATATACCTTTATCACTTTATCATTTCAATGCACATTTTTAAAATCACTACACACAATTCACCCTTGTAAGAAAACACCAACAATAATAAATGCTCCTCTGAAAGCACAATAGGTTTCCCACCTCAAAGCTAAGATACTTTGTTACCTTTCGATGTACCACACCTCGGTGATCCCACACCTAGAGGACAGAAACTACCCACTCCAACAATGTGTCACCTCTGTTGGCTACTCAAACCAAGTTTTATTTTCTAGCTCTGAAGTTGAACCATACCTTCGAGTACAATGGCTGGCAAGGTATTAAGGAGGGATCAGTCAACATTTTCTTAAAGCCGGAGTGTGCATATTTTAGGAGCACAGTCTCTGTTGTAATTAATCAACTCTACCCTTGTAGCACAAAAGCAGCCTGACAATACCTATAAACCAATGAGTGTGACTGTATTTATAAAATAGAGGCAGTAAGCTGGGTCTGGGGTCTTTAGGCTTCAGAAGTGGCAAGATTAAGATGAGGCACCCTGAAATTATCATCCATATATACACATATATATAAATACACACATATACACATACACACACTCGAATACTTATATATTACATATCCATATATAAAACACTGCACATTTATATATTTATTCTATAGTACATGTGTTTATGTCATCATCTCTTTCACTCCACTATAAGACCCTTAAGGACTGAACCACTGCTTCGTTCACCAACAAATCTTTAGTGAATGGGCACATAATGGCACTCAAAAAATATCATTGCTTGACTCAACTAACTCACCTCAGGAGACCTGAATACAGATTACCAGAGAGGAGGGGAATATGAAAGAGAACATTTCTCCTATTAGGAGAGCAGAAAGGTTATTACACGTGAAGTTATACTTCCATAGTCAGATGCTAAATGTTCTCCCCTCCGGTCCCAAACCAAGGCTGTCACTGAGTGGAGGACAGGTGCTAATGATGGGGGGGGGGGGGGCCGGGACACACACACACACACTGATATCAAGCATCAGAGCAGTGACTCTATCAAGAGTCGCCAGAATTGTGCCCTCCCTCGGAGAACTCCTGCTGCTGGTCCTGGATGCTGTGCTTCAACAGTGGGAAGGAGGGGAGCCAGCCAGGACTCACTAGCATGGGTGTCCGTCCGGCCCAGAGCAGAGAACAGGCACTGAGTAAATAAATACTGCATCAAAAAGAACAAAATCTAGCCTCAGCACTAATTTACAGTGTGACCATCTTCTCTCCAAGATTCAGCTGTCCTTCTGTAAAGTGGGGATGAGAAATCATTCCAACACCTATGGGGGGCTCACATGGGCTAACACTTTTGAACACACTTTATAAACTCTAAAACACCACAAATTCAAAGATGAAGGATCTGAAAGTTGCCTTCCTGCTATGGATTCTCAAATGTCAGGATACTAATATTTCAATAGCCTGATAGTGCCAATTTTCTCATTAACCATTTTAATGAATAAAAAAGTCAATTAAAATGTTTTTAATATTTCCCCCCATGGACCTGAATAGGATGTTTTCATTTTCAGTTTTTGAAAAAAGCAACTTTTTTAGCTTTGTCTTCTGAGTTGCACCTGCTGCAGTGAGTATTTAATAATAGTAGATTTATTTAGTTCAATGTGTTTTAAGTTGATATGCCTATGTTTTCAGAGATATCACAATACCTAGAAGATGGTTAAATAAGACAGTGCAATGTAATCCATTTTATGCCATATGAGTGAACTGAGAGGCCTAGTGCTCAATTTTCCAAACATTTTCAAATTTTCAGTTATAAAATGTTCTCCCACATTAACTACTGAGAAATATGAACAGTATATATGGTTCCTAGCAAGGATTTTTACCAACTAAATTTTCCTGCATATTACCCCACTTTTGCCTCCTAATGCCTCAGACATTTTGGTAGCAAATTCTACTCACTGTTTTAAAAGCAGGAAAACCCTTACCCTCAAATGAATAATAAAAATGTTAAGACTGCTAATACTGAGAAGAACAGGGTGCTAAACTCCCACCTTTTCCTTGTATCTGTGACAAGATGGACAGCGATTACAAATGACTACTCTTTTATATGGAGCTTCCTGGGCTTTCATATGAACAACTGTCATTCCTCTACAGCAACTGGGGAAAATGTTAACTTGTTCATGATACACAAATAGATCTGCAAGATCTTGTGCATCATGGTGACTGGCACTATAAACCCGAATATCTCAGAGATACAAGTGTTCATCTGAAACAAGTCAAATGAAACTGAAGTAAAGCACTCCCTTGGAGAGACCATCCCTGACTTTCCAGGAAAAAGTGTACCTTCCCCAACCATCTACTTGTTTAGATGTTTAGAGTATGTCCCTATCCATTCTACTGTAAGCACCATGAGAGCAAGGATTCTGTCTTATCCATGAGGATATACCAAGCACCAAGAGGAAATGCTGGGCACAGTAAATGCTCAACAAATTATTTGTTGCTTGTCTCACATAGTATCTCATCATTATCTTAAATTACCTAACATCTAGTGGAATATCTTATCCCTTAGTTACTAACTAATCTTAAGTAGTCCCATTGTTTTCAGATATACACTCTGTAAGTTGTATAAATTTAACAGAATTGCTTTGGTTTCTCTATATTTATTTTTACTAATCCTTCTACAAGAGAAAAACGAGGCTGATGTTCTTTATTCTTTCCTTTTTCCCCATCACCATTTATCCCACCTGATGTTCTAACATTATGATAGTAGTAGAGTCTCCTTATGAAAGAAAGAATGTATTAAATGAGTTATTTAAAGAAGTATATGAGACCCCGGCCAAGCGTGGCAAGTTGGTTGAGCATCGACCTAGGATCCAGGCGATTGGGGTTCAGTTCCCAGTCAGGGCACATGCCCGGGTAGTGGGTTCGATCAATGACTCATCATTGATGTTTCTATCTTTCTCTCCCTCTCCTTTCCTCTCTCTGAAGTCAATAAAGATATATTTAAAAAAAAAAAAAAGGTATATTAGAGAAAGCATAAAATAGGCCTAAAAGCATAGACTGTGGAGCCACACCTCCCAGGTTTGAATTCTGGTGTCCTTGGGCACCTTTCTTCACTTTCTGTGCCCCAGGTTCCTCATTAATAAAACAGAAACAATCAGCAGAGTATCACCTTCCAGTTCTCCAGCCCTCGCCAGGAAAGCCCTGCTCTTGACTCTATTGTAAGCCCCTCCACCCAACTGCTGCTCATGCCCTCTCTTCCTTTCATGGTAAAGCAAGACCAACACCTATCGATTCACTATTCATTTCCGAATTTTATGCAATCTGGGATTTCTATTTAGGGTTTCTACTTACTTTATCTAGAAAAAAACAAATTTATCCCTGCCCCGTCCAAAAGAATGTCTTTGCCTGACTTCCCTTTCCTGCTAACAATACTCTCCCACTCATCCAGACTTGACATCATGCTCCACCCTAATGCAACTCACCACTCTCCAAGTTCTGCCTAGGGTTCCTTAGGAAACTTTCATATCCATCTTCACTGTTCTTTTACCTTGGAACTCTTCACAGACAGTAAGGTCCGTAAGAACAGAGGCAGATTCTGACATTTTCACAGGTGTACCTATTCATAACACCTAGTGAAGGGTTCTGTACTTAGGCTCAATAAGCATTTCTCTAATAAATTAATGTATGCCTGGAGTACTATAATCACCTCCTAAGCCTCCAGACTGTCCTACAGTTATTAATCTTTCTTAAAATACCTCATTCCTACAACTTGTCTGCTCAGACACACTCATTCATATATACAAGTAACCACTAGCTACAAAGTACTACAGGCAGTACTGTGAAGGGAGGAAAGAACTGGGGCACAATTCCATAAATAAATCCTCTTCAGTTCTTCAGAAATGTTACAAAAAGCTATTAGAGCTAATAAGTGATTTTAGCAAGGTTGCAGAACACAAGATCAATATACAAAAATGAGCTGTATTTTTTATGTACTAGCAACTACAATCAGAAACTGAAATTTAAAAACCATTCATAGTAGTATAAAAATATACAATAGGTATAAATCTGACAAAAGATGTGAAAGACTAGCATACTAAAGAGTTTTTAATTAGAAAAATCTAAATAGGAGAGATATAACATGTGCACACCATGTGCATGATTCTGAAGAATCAATATTAAGATGGCATTTCTTCATTCAACACAATCCCAATCAACACCCTAGTAGGCATTTTTGTAAAAACTGACAAAATGACTTGGTAATTCATATGGAATTGCAAAAGACCTAGAGTAGTCATAATTTTGAAAAAGATATGAAACTAACACTACCTGATTTCAATACTTAATATAAGGCTATAGTAATAAAGATAATGTGGTATGGGACAATCAAGACACACAAATATATTAATGAAACAGAACAGAAAGTAAGTCCAGAAACAGACCTGCACATATATAGGAGACTGATTTTTGACAAAGATAAAAAGGTAATTAAGTGGAGAAATGGTAAGTACTTTCAACAAATGGTTGTAGAATAACTGGATATCCATTTACAAAAAAGTGATCTTTTAGTTATACCTTGCAATACCATTTACAAATATCAACTCCAAAAGGATGATAGATTTAAATGTAATATCCAAAACTACAAAAACTGGAGGAAAAAATAACCATGGGAAACCTTTTAGACTTTGAGACAAGTGGGCAAAAGTTTCCACGAAAGTATGATCTATAAAAGAACAAATCAATAAACTGGACTTCATAAAAATTAAAAACATTTGTTTTTCAAGGCACTTTTAAGAGAATAAAATAAGCCATGGGCTAGGAGAAAAATCTTTGTGAATCATATATCTGACGAAGGACTTATATCCAAAACAGATAAAGAATTCTCAAAGCCTAATAATGAGCTCAGCCAGGCGTGGCTCTGTGGTTGAGCAGTGAACTAGGATCCAGGAGACTGCAGTTCAATTCCCAGTCAGGGCACATGCCTGGGTTGCAGGCTCGATTCCCAGTAGGGGGCATGCAGGAGGCAGTCGATCAATGACTCTCTCTCATCACTGATATTTCTGTCACTCTCTCTCGTTCTCCCTGAAATCAATAAAGATATAAAAAATAAAATTAAAAAGCCTAATAATGAAAAGAAAAAAGAAAAATGTTGGGCAAATATTTGAACAAACACATACCCAAAGATGACTTATAGATGGCAAATAAGCACACACAAAGATGCTCAACGTCATTAATCACAGGGAAATGCGATGACATATCACTGCACATCTATTAGAATGGCTAAAATGAAAAGACTGACCACACTAAATATGGGACGGTGTGGAGGAACTATAACTCTTCTGTACAACTGGAAGAAATGTAAAATAGCAAGCTTCTAAAAAGTGAAGCATATACCTGCCATATGGTCCAATCATTCCACTATTAGGTGTTTACCCAAGACAAATAAAAAGTCATCCACAAAAAGACTTGTACATTAATATTCATATCAACTTTGTAACATCCAAAAACTGTAAACCACCCCAATGTCCTTTCAACAAGTGAGTGGATAAACTGTAGTATAGCCACACAATGAAATACTACTCGGTAATAATGTGCTACAACATGAGTGATCTCAAAGTGATTATGCTGAGTGAAAACAACCAAAGACAGACAACATATTATATGATTCTATTTATATGAAATTCTAGAAAAGCTGAAGGTGAAGTAATCTATACTGACAGAAAGCAGATCAGTAGTCACCTAGGGATTGGGGGGTGAGGGGACTCCAGGAAGCAGAGTTACAAAGAAGCACAAGGCAATTTGGGGGAGAGGGATAGATATGTTCACTATCTTGACTGTGGTGAAACTTTTTACGGGTGATACATGTCAAAAGTCATCAAATTGTACACTTTAAATATGTGAAATTACTGTATGCCGATTATAGTAATCCATCCAAAACTTTACCTTTTAGAGGTACATGCTCCCCACCCAAAAAATCTGCTTCTCCTACTGTATATCCCATCTCATGTGATGGCAACTCAAGCCTTCCAGTTGCTTAGGCCAAACACCTTAAAATTATTCAGTATCACATTTTCATATTTTAAAAATAAAAGTAATGTCTTTTAAAATTTGTAAACATTCATAGAAGATATGTTTTTCTAAACACATTGAAACACTGCTATAAAGAATTTTTAAATCCCCCACTTTTTAGAAGAAAAACCTCAAAGTCTCTGTTTTCCACTCCTCATCGCCTTCAACAACAGTCCTTTACTATCAACCTTAACAAACTAAGTTTTCTAAATAGGCCTCCACCTTCAAATGGTACAGCACCTTCCACAACCTACAGCCTTACAGAATCACCTGTTAAAATCCCATTCCCTAAAACCATGTGAAATACCACTCTAAACAAGAATCTTTTCCTAATCCCAATCCAAAAGGATGGCTCCCCTCTTCTGAATTTCCACCTCTCCTGTGGCATAGATATTCCACAATGTGATATAGTTAAGATAGAGCTCATCCACCTCCATTAAATTATAAATGTCCTGAGTGTGGTGCTCTCTGACTATGTGGTACAATAGAACATTTCCATACATTTGTTTTAGAATACATCTTCAGTGTATATGCCTAGGAAAGTACAATTAATAATCAAATGTTAAGGTTTAAATTTTGTTTTCATTCTTCACAAGGCTGTAAGACTGTCCAATTAGCTTGTCTGTCTCTGTCTCTTAGGCCCTTAACTGAAGAAGAGGACAATTAAATGGGTAAACTTTTTAGAAAACTAATTCAGAATTAGTTTTGGTGCCATCCTGTGTTTCAATGCTTTAAGGCCAAAAGAGAGGGATGAAGGAAAGTTAAAAAGTATTAACCAACAGACACAAAAAGTGAAGAAAACTGGCTGCCACAAAATCAAGTGAAGAAAAGCCAAAGAGAACGAGAGAAGAATAAAACCGCAGTTCCTGTTTTAAAGGAATGACACGAGCCTACTTAGAAGCTTAGGCACTGAAACGCCTCTGAGGCTGGGAGCCTTCATCACTGCACCTGCCTGCTGTGCTGGGTAACTAAGTAATACAAGAAATATTACTTTTGTGTTCAATTATCATCTATTCTTCACATTAAAATGTTCTTTCTATTACTCTCTAGCTATGTGGATCTTAAACCATATTTAAAACCTTAACACAAGCCCTACGGGCTTCCTATTTAAGCCTTTCCCAGAGTACTCAACCCATTTCCTATGACCCTATCTTCAAAACACCTGGTAAGTTTTCCCCCTACTCTTACAGATAAATCCTTATGACACTTTCTGTCCGGCTGTCTTGTATTTTTATCTAACTTTGCATGTAATTATTCTTCACCTCTTATGTTCCTTGAACAAAGCACCAAACTCTGTATTTCCTACAGAATCTCCCACCTAACCAGTACCCAATACAGACTTACTGTAAACCAAAGACAATACAGTACAAGTAATAGTTAAAACAGCTGATTAAATGTGAAAAGTAGTAACAGCAGAAGGTGGTGAATAACAACCAATGAACAGAAGCTCACCAACAGGTTCGAGTTTATGCTATTTGCTAGATCACATGAGCAGTACAAGATAAATTCTGCCCAAAAGCTTGCACCAATTTATTAAAAACAAACATGTACCTTTATAGAAGGTCAAAATCATGAGAAAAATCAAATATGCTACTTATTGCAACGGTATTATTTCTAACCTGGAAGAAAAAGATAAATTTTACTAAACAGAGTTTTAGAAAACCTGTACATTGTGTTGTTACCTGAGTTATATTTTCAGAGACAAAGCCAAAATACTTCCCTTTTGTGTTATAAAGTACTTAATTAGGTAAAGATTTTATACAACTTAACTTCTATAATATAATACACACATTTTGGTTACAGGTATTTAACAGAGCAATTAAATCTTTATTTCCACTTCTGTTCTAAAATCCGCCTGCCCGCAGTGAGTGGGAACTGCTGCAGATCATTAAACACTCATTTATCAATGTCTCTCACCAGGCAACACAATGCAGCAGAACAGCACAGGGAAACCATCCTGAACCCCAGCAACAGCGGCTAATTAGCATAGCCTACCACTAAACCTACACCATATGATTGGAACTGCTAGTCGGAATGCTAGCCAATCAAACTAGGCTATGCAAATAGCCTATTTTAGTTGCCAGGGCAGGGCTACTTCCAATTGTCCAATAGGAAAACAAGCAATAAACAAGAAATGAAATTGAGCTTTGTCACATTTTCAAGTTGCTGTTAACACTTTCAGGTTTAGAGCAAAATTAACAGCAACTGTAAAGGATTAGAATCATATTCTGCTTTCCAATCCAAAAGCAATCCAATGATAATACACACAGAATACGGTTAAAGTCGTGCATTTGTTGTAATTTTAACTTTTTACTATATAGACATGTTTTACTAACAGCTACAATCAACATTTCAACTTTTCCCCCCACCAACTCAAAGCAACCATTCTGTAAATGTCTTTCTATATATTCAAATAGATTCTCAAACATTACATTATAGAAAAATCCTACAAAGCATTTTTATTCTACTATGAAAAAACTAAATAAAAGATGGGTGTAACAACACATGGCTCACTGGGAGTTCAAACAAGCTGTATTAGACGGAAGAGAAATAACATTTCGTTTTTTATGATGATGTATGTTATATAATTTCAAAAATAATTTTAAAATAATAAAACCCAAATTAAGTATTAACCTATAAGGCTTAGAATGTACAAATTGAGACCACATAAATAATACTCATCTCTTGGAACCAAATTAAACTAAGATATAGGCACAATATAAGCATATATTCATATGTAAAATTTCTAATAAAAAAACAAAAAAACTACTCTGTCAGTACTTACTAACAGCTACAAAGATAAACTTGTTCTGACAATTCTTAGTGGTTGAGGGAATTTCTTTAATCTTACAAATTCAGAGAAATGCTTTGAAACATGTCAAGGAGACAGAGTTCCCATTTGTGCCTTATAATTGTATCTTTATAAAATACAATTTAATTTTAAAATAGACCAATGTGTCCCACCTATCCTAGCAATTATCTCCTTCTAAATGAAATACAGATTCATCCCACGCCAAGTAGTAGTGATTTTTAGATATATTTTCCATAGAACGTCTGTATATGTCTCCAGAAAAAACTTCTAGCACTTATAAAATATACTGAATTAAGACACAGAGCAGATTTCGAGCATTCAAAGAAAACAGCATGTTGGTCGTCCTATTTCTATCACTGCCAATTATCTTGCACTTTAAGAAAACTGAAGCCACTTTTCCATCATCTCCAAGCACCCACCACCCAACACTTGTCTCCTAATTTCTTCTCATGTTCCCTCTACTTAGAGATTCTAGACAAAAACCACTTAAAGTCCAATGAAACTAAACTGGAGTCAGCTTCTTAGGAGGAGAGGGATCAATAACTGAACTTTAAAGATGAAAGAAACCTTAAATATCATCTACTAGTAGTAACCTCTCATTCTATAAACCAAAAAACTATACATTCTAAACAGCACATAAGAGCCTATAGATGGAAATTAAAGCCCTCCCAAACTATCTTGTAAGAGTATCTATGAATAATCAATATATCAGTCAGGTATCAGTAAGTCTCTTGGCCTGTTTTCATATGAATATATACTTAAATATAAATATTTGTAAAAGATTAGCTCAGGATCATTCTCCATGCCATCACCCACAGCATCTACTAACCAAGGCTTCAGAAAGGCTTGAAAATAACTCTCTAATCCAAAGCATTTAATCTATTACCTGAAAGACTCAATCTCAATTTATGTCATTTGGTGTGTTCTGAACTACCTGGAACCCTAACAAGTCCCTTTTAATTCCTAAGGATAAAGGCAAGGAGAGAAATAAAGGGGAAAGATTTTTAGGCCAATTTCATTCACACTCCTGCCTATAAATCTTTAACATGTTGGTTAGTGCTCCCAGGTTCAAGTTTCTCGTATTCCCTCCACATTGATAAAGCAATCCTAACCCACCCTATCTTCCAATCTATAGCAGTAAACAGGAATTTTCCATGTAATCAAGGACTGTATCCTGGTCCACCTCTTACACATTCTTTGTATCACAAAATTCTGCCCATCCTTCAAGGGGAAAAAAATTAAAACCTTGGCACTCTTATTTTCCTTTGGGACCTAGAAACACAAGGAAACATCTTCTGTCTGGTGATAGATGCTCTGGGATAAAACAGCCTAAATTTAAATGTTGTTCAGTTGATCTTCAATGCTTTTAAAAGCTACTTATTTATATTGTGGAGTTTAGAAAAAGTACAAATGAGTACTACTTTTAGAATCAGAAATTAAACATCTAAAATGTCTAAAAATAGCTCATTAAATTAGAATGTTTGTTATATAAAATATGTATTTTAGAATTCCTAGTAAAGAAATTGTTTTCTAAGTATACAATTAATCTTTAACATTTTCAAAATACAGTATTCCAAATACATTTTCTCTCTCCTATATTGTAAGAAGAAACATATTTAGAATAAATAACTGCTAACTTCTCGTCCGAAGTTAATGATGCTCGAGATATATAAATAGCCTCTAGCCTCTCAATGTGTAACAGGCCATATCATGCCAAGTAATAAATCACCCAAGATTATCCCAAATGACAAGTCATACCACACAAACAGTTTTGTATTTTAGGGAGAAATACGATGTAGTTTTAAAGTTTGAAAAATGACAAGAGGGTAAAAAAGTACTTTCCTTTTTCATTCCGAAGCCACCTAACCTGGAAAAGTATTTTTGGAATTCTGAACGATTACTCTGATCACATCTGTAATTCCTTATTCTGTAAGTGGGGCTGCCACCACACTGTTCAGCGGGACATCCTTTACCAAAGATCAAGTCAGCCCAGTAGATACCTATAGTCCCCAACTGAAAAGCCACCCTAGTGCATTTTTCCCTCCTTCTCACTAAGTCTCCTTATAAAAATAGAAGGTTAACTGCATTTAAATCTGATTTATAAACATACATTTTAGAATTCTGGACTGTACTCTTGTGAATCAACTACTTCTTGTTTGGGAAAGGATCCCTTCATTACCCCTTCCCCACCCAAACCAAAACTGCGCTTAGAGCATTATGAATACTCACTGCTGTGTATTAAATATACTTTTGCTCCTTCATTCAGAGGTCACGGAAATTTAAAAGTTGACTGAGCAAGTCTTTATTTAAATAAATGTTATCACAATTAATCCACGTTGCTAAAACAAAAAAGATTCTTGCAAATTTACTGTGGGGTTAAAATTCCTTTTTGTATTGTGCTTATCAAGGCAAAAAAACAGTTAACAGCTTCGTCTTTCTTACACATACTCCTCTGTACAAACTGCAGTTAGTACTTTCTTGTCAATTTTCATGTCATCTGAAAAGAGGTATTTTGAGACCAAGAAAGCACCTAGTTCTTAATAATGCTACCAGAATTCAGTCAATAGAGAGCCCCGGACAACGGGAGGAGTGCTTGAAAGAATCCTTTAAGACTACCAGCAAGAGAAGGAACCACCACCACACCTGGAAGCTGCTTCCTAAGCTGGGGAGGGAGAGTGCTTCTAAACAGGAAATCGAACACTCGATAGATCAGGCACACTCCTTCTTATCCTCCGTAACAGCCACCAAATATTCAGTCAAGAATCATAAAAATAACATCAAATGACTAAAGCATGAGATGGAGACATACCAGTAAACCAAAGATTCTGACAGATTTCAAGACAAAAAGTCAATGGGACCATGCCAATCATCAAAGGAATGTCAGAGAGACCACGAGCAGAAAGCTGGCACCAGGAACCACAGCAGAAGGGGTGGGGGCTACCCTGGGTGGAACAGGGAAACTGGGGTAAAAGGAGGGGCCGAAGTTGGCTTAATTAGTACTAGACAAGTAATTATCTGCTGCATGGACAGCTGAACGCAATCATACAATTAAATCATTATTTAAAATCACCACTACATTGCGCCACATTTCATTTCTCCTATGGGTGGAACAAACTTAATGACACAGTATTACATCTCTCACTATAGTTCCTAATACACTGTGTTTTTCCAATACACTTTTCTGTTTTCAACTTTCAAAACCACCTCAACACAAAAAAACATGTAATTAAATTACAGTTAAGGAAAGGTGTGCAAGTGTATATACACTTATATACAATGTAAAAGTAATTGTCTGGTGGGTAAAGGCGTGAGGCAGGAAGAAATATAAAGGGTACTAAAGTCTTCATTTCATATCTTTAGGAAATCAAGAGAAACTATCTAAAACTGATGGGTCAAGAAAGAGAGGTTTAAGTCAGTTTCATAAAATTTTAATCATAATCAACAGAAAACCTTTTAAAAAGGAATAGAAATTGGCAGGAAGAGAGAGCATAAAGAGTTTTACTTGATTTCATCTTTCTGGGAGGACAGTCATTAGTTTTTTAAATAATAAGACAGCTATAAACACATTATTGTATTTAAAGCGACAGAAGTAACCAAAGGAAGAACATAACAACTAAAAATTAAAAGGGGTTTTTACCACTAAGGGTGTGAGTAGAAAAAGAAAACTGGTATTTCACTTTTTACTTCCAAAATGGATTTTTATTAACATATTCATGAAAACTGAGTAATTAATGTTTAATTACTCAATTATGTAGGAAGGAAAAAGACTGGTTGTAACCAGTAGGTAACAGAAACGCAAGCATTCAACATGGGAAACCTTTTTTTTGCTTTTTTGTATTAACACTTTCGAGTTTTTAAATTCTTGACTCCAGCCCGGCCGGGTGTGGCTCAGTGGTTAAAGCATCGACCTAGGATCCAGGCGATCAGGGTTCGATTCCCGGTCAGGGCACATGCCCGGGTTGTGGGCTGCAGCCGATTAATGACTCTCTCATCATTGATGTTTCTATCTCTCTCTCTCTCTCCCTCTCCCTTCCTCTCTCTGAAATCAATAGATATATTAAAAATAAATTAATTAATTCTTGACTCCATGTACTGTATTTTGTGCATGGTGTGTAAAAATGGAAGTAAAACCTATTTGCACTTTCCTCCAATGTAATCTCTAACATAGACCCATTTAATACCATGTGTCTCTACACTTTTTAAAAAGATGAGCGTAAAGGGTATAGAAGCCTCAACCAAACTAAAGAGGGATCACTAGGTAGCCTGATGTCAACCACCAAAAAAAAAAAAAGGAAAAACACTAGAAAGTAAAATCTTAAATTGCACTTTTGGAGGAGGTGATCTACACTATCTAAACCGTAAGCAATTAACTTTTTACATCAGCTTTCTTAGTTTGGGTGTCCCTTTTAAAGTATTTTCTTTTTTTCTTTTTTTAAAATATATCTTTACTGATTTCAGAGAGAAGAAGGGAAAGGGAGAGAGATAAAAACATCAGTGATGGGAGAGTCATTGATTGGCTGCCTCCTGCACGGCCCCTACTAGGGACTGAGCCCGCAACCAGGGCATGTGCCCTGACTGGGAATCAAACCGTAATCTCTTGGATCCTAGGTCGATGCTCAGCCACTGAGCCACGTCAACTGGGCCACATGTTCTTTTTTAAAGCAGTAATTACTTCCACAGACTTTCCAGAAAAGCTAATATAGATAAGCTTATTGTATCTTATCAAAACCAAAGAGTAAATTATTTATGAAGCCCTTGGGAATCCCTTTAAAAGAGAAAATATAATAAAGTATCACCACCATCAACAGATTAATGGTTTGTTTGTTTTTAATTGTCCAACAAATATTTGAGAATCATTTATGTTCCAGGCATTATACCAATAAATAAGACCCAGTCCCTTCACAGAAAAACTTAAAGCTCCTGTATAAAATGATACTATGAACAAAATTAAAACACAAATGTAAACTGGAAAATGTATTAGCAGTAAGTAACAAAGTAGGAACATCCTGGTTAAGAGTCAGAAGTCATGCTTCTGGGTTTGCATCCTAGCTCCATCCCTTACTAGCTGTGACCTGGGGCAGGCTACCTAACCTGGGTATCTATCTCAGAATTATCAAGAGAAAATGAGTTAAGCCCTGGTGGGTGTTGTTCAATGGTTAGAGTGTCAGCCCGCACACCTAAGGGATGCAAGTTCGACTGCAGGCACTAATGGGGGAGATAACCAATCAATGTCTCTTTCTCCCCCTCCCTCCTACTCTCTCTAAAAATCAATGGAAAAATATCCTAGGGTTAGGATTAACCAAAAAGGGGGGGAGGGTGGTGAGTTACTAAATATAAATCATTTACAATAGTTCTTGGCATATAGTAAGGGTTCAATGAAGAACTCTTACAAATTAACAAGAAATAACAAATCCAAGAGAAATATCAGCAAAGAATATTGAAAGGAAATTCACAGAACATGAGTAACAAACAAGGGAACTTTATTCAATCTCACTAATATTCAAACAAATGCAAATTAAAATATTGTTATGTTTGTCTATCAAATTGGCAAATATTTTCAATTGGGAAAATTATGATGTATAGCTGCTAGTAGAATCATAAATTGTACTTTTAAAAGACACTTGAAAATACATATCAAAAGTCTGAAAAATATACATATCCTCTAACTCAACAATTGCAACTTCTAGGAATTGGACCTAAGGCAATAAATCAAAGATGAACACAAAGACTGCCACAATGATGTTCACTTAAACATTATTTATGAACTAATTAGCAACAATGGGGAATAGGTTAAATAGCAACTGATTTACAGAATACTAATTAGCCATTTAAAATAATGCTATAAGAGTATTAATGATAAATGTTTAAACTTTAAAAGACTATAAAAAACCAGTAAAATATGACCCCAATTTTCTTTCTTAAATATTGTTTGAAGAAACCACATACACATAAAATAATAGGCAATATATACACTAAAAAATTACAATGATGTTCTCTGGTTGTTAGGAATACTGGTGGCTTTTATTTCCTTCTTTACAAAAATTCTCTCTGAACTTGAATTATTTTTAGTTAAAAATATATAAACTGCATTGTGGTGGTGACAGCCGCACAACTGTATAAATCCACTAAACACTCATTCATCAAATGCATGAATTTTAGGGTAAGTAAATTCATTTAGTACTTTTATACACACACACACAGACTACTTATTTCTAAGGTGAGGGAGTAGGAAAAAGTCCCTGCCCTCAGAGAAAAAAATGACAACCATGTTATGTTTTATTCATTGGGGAAGAAGGAGATAAGTACTTCAGATTTCAACAATAAATCTGCACAATTGTGACAAAATATTTTCTACTATACTCATGTAAGAATGATGTTATATAACCATTTCAGGTACATCATTATGAAAAAGGTAAATGTTAACTTTCCAGCTAACTTGGTTCCCAGAAAAAAACTCTTTAACCTCTCACATTTTTCCCTATCTACCCTGCTCCTGCAAATCCTTTCTGAATAATTCCAGTGAGTAGAAAAATCAGCATAATTCCAATGCCTCATAAAAGACCCTTCTATTTTCCTTTCTTTTCATTATGTGTCTAAGAAAGGTCAAGGAATATAACCTAGTGACTCCCCTACTGGTAGGAACATCAACGAAATTTAATTAGTAACTTTCCCCCTCCCTTCCCTCTTCTCCAGACATCTCATTTGAAGTAATATATCTTTTACCCCATTAATAACTATGAATCAGCAAGTTATTCTTTTATTTATTTACAATGTATCTTCATTGCAAAGAACATAGCCATTACATATTGCAATCACTCATAACTATCATTTAGTTTATGTTCTACAAGTATATTTCATGTTCCCCTTATATCAATGCCCCTGCCAAAGTTTATTCTCTAGTGGAGTCCTTAAGTGGCTCAAAGAAACAATAATCCACAAATTCACACTCATCTTCATAACATTTTGTCTGCTGTCTTTATACTTTGGTCAGTTTAGCTGGATGTAAAACTACTGGCTCTCATTTGTTTACCTTGAGTATATTAGAAGTTACTCTACTGCTTCTGGCAGAAAACGATGCTATCAAAATCATATAATCTAATATTCTTCACCTTAATAATTACACTTGGTTTCTTTGCCCCAATACCCTAAGAATTTTCTTTTAAGTACAGTAATTTTTAAATAATATGTCTACACGTTGGTCATTTCAAAATCAATTTATCCAAGTATACAACATGCCCTTTCCAAATGTGGTGGCAATTTTTTTTTAATTTCAGGAAATTTACTTGAGTTATAATTACTACTATTTATTAACTTTTTCACTGCTTTGGTTCTTCTTCAGAGACTTTTATTTGTGTGTTGAAACTTCTTTGCCTGTCTTTAGTAAATGTCATTTTCTCTAGAATGTTCATCTATTTTTTTTCATTTCCTTTTGTTTACATTTTTGCTCCTATTCATCATCTGTTTCACTGCCATTGTTTTTTTCACTCTCATGTTCCTCCTAGTTTGGGTTTCATACTTTAATGATTTCTTTTATTTCTCTTTCCTGAGTGATCACATTTCTAAGATTTCTTTATTTGGAGTTAGCACGCGCTTACTGAAATTCTCTCGATTTCTCAGGCGTTCTGAAACACTGCTACGTGGTCTCACGTGTTTCACAGGTGTTTCTTCCACGCACGCTCTCACTGTCTGCAGGGACTCTGCTCCTTACTCCTTTCTTCCTACAAAAACTCTATGGGAATTTGACTGGGATTCTTGTTTACTGCTCATTTTCATGTAAAATAAACTTTTTAGGAAACCAGAGTAGCTTTTCTGGCTTCAGTAAGAGTCTTCTTCTGTTTTCAAGGATACTGAAATATAGTCTCAAGAATGAGACCTCCTGTGCTTTCACCTTCCCCCCTCAGATCTGACCTCCTCTCCTGCACCCTCATTGTCTCCAAACTGCTTAATGTAGATTCTATTCCAAGCAGTGTCTCCTTGGTATGAGGCCTTCACCAGGAAAGGAACTTCAAGTAGTTAGTTTTAAAAATTCACAGGTCCCAAAGAGCTCAACCCCACAGAAATCACTGTGAGCCCGTTGTATCCTGAGAACTCAAAACCATCTCTTAGTTTCTGCCGATGGTCTCACACTCGCTTCCCAGTTTCCAGGGAGTCTTTTCTTTGATGGCTATCACGGGGTTCTCCTGTTCTAAGGTCCACTTGAAAAACACCTTAATGCCTCTTTCTGCATCCTTCTGTGCAAATGTTGACAACACACGGGTCTTGTAGTTATTGGAGATCTGTCTCCACCTACTTGTTATTACGGTTGGTGGGGATACTGCTCACCTAGTTTAGCAGAAGGTATCCAGAAGTTTTTAGTTTTGCTGTCCTGATTACTGTCTGTTTTAAGGAAAAATTGTGGATATTCAAAAATTATACCCTACTGTCATCTTCCCCAAACTAAAACATTCTTTAGGGGTACATCTAGTAAGTATCCCTAAAATTTAAGCTAATGAATATGAATCTATTTGCTTTCCCCTGAGTATTGAATAAAGGTGCTAAGGTCTAAGAAATTCAACTTTCCGATGTAGCTAACTTCATGTTTCCCATCATCTTTTCTGCAAATATCAAATGTTCTCTTATGTGAGACACACATGATGTAATCATTATAATTCCTTCCACTTAGAAATTAGAAACTTAATAAAAATATAAAACATTAAAAAGAAGAAAATGAAAAATGAGACACCTTTAAAGTCACCTCAAGAAATTTATTAAAGCAGACACTGAGATTTTTAGGAATTACTACGACAGCAAAAATGGTTTTTCCAAGTATTCACTGAGCATTTTCTATGTCCCAGGAACCCTGCAAGACAGACATAGTACATACAAAGACAACAGGCCATATAGCCCTCTGACCTTGAGAATCTGAATAGTTGGGACAAAAAAACTGGTAAGCAAATGTGCAAATGCCATAAAAGCATTAACTAAAAACCCCTTGCTAGGAGGAAAGGGTTCCGGGAGGAGAATGCCCAGCACATACTAGGTTGCCGCCTGCTTCATGCATTTCCAAAGCACTTGAGCCTCTCCCCCCACTAATTACACATTGTCATTTTTTGTATTTTCTAAAATAGAGATCCTTCTTTTGAATTAGAGATTTTATTTTTAACCACAATACTCAATGCTCACAAAGATAGATTAAAAGATACACATTCATGTAATGCTAGTGAGTATAAACTAGTATTTTTATTACCAAATACCTTTTTGAAAAGTTGTATTAAGGCCTTAAAAGTTTTTCAAACCCTATGACCCAATACTTATACTCCTAGGAATCAATTACAAAATATAATTTATCATACAACCAAACATGTATGAGCAAGTATTAGTATTTTAAGAAGTGAAAAGTGAAATAAATAAATAACAATGTCTAATAAGAGATACCTAACTTACCTAAGAAATGATAAGACAACGAAAACAGTCTCAAGTCAGCATACTTTAAAATAAATTTCTAAACTAACGCACCCTCAGAAAGTTATAGTTCTGAATGCTCTAGATTTGCTCCAAGTTCAAAGTGACAGAAGAGCACAATTAGTTTTTGATGACACAGGGAGATGTTTATGATATCATGGTAGGCAATATAAAAGAAGATATAAACAATATAAAAAAATATTCTACCCAAGTACACCAACCTGAATGGATATTCAGGATGATCTCAATTAGTCAAAAATGACATGAAAACCAAAAAACTGGAAGAGAATATACCACAGTACAGTGGACAACATAACTTCAGAAATATTTCCTTCAACTTAGCTGTATTTTTATAAATTTCCACATTTTTCAATGACTGTGTATTACTTAATAAACAGAGAGAAAAGTAAAAACTTTAAAGCAAAAATAAATCCACCGAACTTCACCAAACCATTCACCAAAAGTAATAAATTCACAGAATTATTAAAAGCAAAATCAGGTGTTTAGGGTTAAAAAATGAATGCAGGCTAAAAGGAAAACCACAGGAAAAGACCAGATACACAGGACCCTGTGAAGAACAATTTCAAAAGGAAGCAAATTTGCACTATATACCAAAATATTAAAATGTACAAACTCTTTGATTCCCCCAATGCACCCTGCATGTGAATGGGTTTTAATAAATTTGTGGCAAGTTTTAATTTACAGAACTGGTTTCTAATTGTTCTGTAATAATAGGCCACATTCCTATGAACACTAATGTATGCAAACTTGGACCTACAAAACTCACTTTTTTATAAAATATATTTTTATTTATTTTAGAAAGAGAGGAAGGGAGAGGGGGAGAGAGAGAGAGATAGAAACATCAATGATGAGAGAGAGTCAATAATCAGCTGCCTCCTGCAGGCCCCCGCTGGAAATCGAATCCGCAACCCAGGCATGTGCCCTGACCAGGAATCGAACCACAATCTCCAGGATCATAGGTCGATGCTCAACCACTGAGCCATGCTGGCCATGCCAAAACTCACATTTTAAAATGAGTTAGAGAATTTAAAATTTAAAACTGCCAGATTAAGTGGTTTTAAGTAGTTTAATTCATATATAAAATGAAAACAACATAAATTAGCATAATTTAAAATACATTTCTAAGGCTATTCATCCTCAAAGAATTACAGTTCTGTATGTTCTACAACTATTTCAAGTTTTAAAGTGACTAACCTAACACTACTGTTTAACAATTTTAGTTGTTAAAGAAGTCCGTGTGAACAATAAAAGAATGGTATCAACTGCTATATCCAACAACTTTTCTCAAATAATGTTCCTTAAATGATAATGGGTACAAATAAAAAATAAATGAAAGGGGAGGTCCTTTTATCAAATACATTTTTAAAATGCAAGAGACTTTATGTTAATGTGTACAGTAATCTCTGAGGCAGTACATCTTCTAAATTTAACTCAGAAGTGATTCTACGTCCTAAATAAACTGAATTTGGTTACCTTGTAATTCAAAGGGGTAAAGAGTGGCTCCCTAGGTTCCCAGGATGATGGTGAGTAGAATGGTGTCAACTTGTCACTAACAGGAATAAATGTAAGATGAGGGGGGGTGTGCAGGAGAGACATCCAGGGGGCAGTTACATGGGTAGGGAGCTCAGGAGAGAAGAGTTAGACACAAACATAGATTTTAACAACATCAGTATCTAGGTGTCTAGTGAAGCCATTACTGTGATTGTTGTTAACCAGAGAGTGTTTTCTATTTTTACTCTAGATGCCTTGAATTCAACAGATAAGTCTTAAAAGTTTACCATAAACATCCACTGTTTACATATGTGCCCCTTCTCCAACTGAAATGTGTTCCTTGATTCCTAAGCACAAGGATCCTGTGGGCAGGGTATCTATTACAGTACCTGGTACAAAGCAAAGGTTAGCCAAATAACTGTTTTGTCATAAATGATTTTTCTTCCAAAAATTAACAGAACAATCCAATTTTACCTCATTTACATTCTAACTATATATTATAATATGTGAAAAGACACTCGAATTAAACAAGTACAGGAACACCTATAGATACATATACTAGAGACACATCAAAGTTTGACTCTGGCTTGGTGTTCAGTAAAAACTTATCATTAAGCTTTGGCTTTTGAAAGACCAGTCAGTGCCTACTTCCACGTCCTTCCGAGCATCCCGGAGCCTGCACCTGATCAGTGAAATGGCAGGAGAATGAGGTATCATCACATCTAACCAACAGTCAGTGCCATGAATGCCTGGGGACAAAAGCATATTCTCTTTCAATAGTGCATAAGCACTCTAGAAACAACTTTCATTGAAAATGCGTTGTGAGCCTTTCTGTGGTAAAATTCTACCAACCGAAGTATAATAAATGTGTGCATGGTAAAACAAGAGCAAACTGCTGCATTCATTAATGATGATTATGAAAGCTGTTAATTTTATGTTCAAAAACAATTATTAACTTTCAAATTGTTTAAAGGGAAATACACCAACAGCTAATACATATGTTAGAGAGAGCCAGTCCTCCTTACTTGGGTTTTTTCCTTTATAGCCAATAAATGTTGAAAATTTTTAAAGACTACAAGGTCAAGTAAGAGAAACTGGGTTATATCATAAATCTAATCTTTGTAGTAATTTTCTGTGTTTTAGCATTCGTAAAAATAACTAGATAATCTTTATAAACTGTATTTACTCTTGAGATATTTCATTTCATCCATAAGTCTTTCAACAGAAAGAGCTTTCTGGAAACTCTTCATACCTTATGAAGATAAGCTAAAAATAAAAGAGCAACTTTGCCTCTTCAAACTTCCATAAGGAAAAATCTCCAAAACAATGAATATTCATGAATCAATCTGAGACACCCTAGCTCCGGTACCGGCCTCAGCTGAAAGTGAGCCTCTGCCTGGTACAGCCACTGTGCAGCACAGTGCCCACAGAGCAGTCCCGGAGCGGACAGTGCTGACAAACTGTTCTGCACCAAAAGGTCAAACTGCTAAACTGACAACAAAATTCTCATAAAATCCTAAAATTTTCTCCGTAAATTTTCCTATTTACTTCTCTATGACAGTGATATGCAGCCTCAGTATCATGATTTTATCAGCCACTCAGCCAGAACGTGTGCATGGAGTACCTCTACCATGTACAGAAAAACATGTGCGTGCGTGCCTGAGACAGGTTACAAAGGATCCCTCAGTCACCTTTCACTTAAAAAGGCTTACCACCATATTCTTTGAGTTCCTCATGCATGTCAAATATTATTTGACCTATAAGTTAATTTGCAAATATATTCAAGCACATTTCTTCATATAAAACGGTATACCTGATATATTCTTTAAATCCCACTCCAAAGTAAAAAGGGGAAAAAAAACAATGACAAAAACTTTAACAGCTACACCAATAACGTAATTAAATATCTATCCAGGATTTATGTTGTTACTTCTTTTCTGGTTAAAGACTACATTTTCAAATGATTTATAAATATAATCAAGTAAGACTATCTCTGACAATGTCTACAAACATAAGCCACTTGGTTCAACAAAATGCCTCAAAATCGATCTGGTTTAAGAAGATACAAGTTTACAAGTTAGTAACACTTTATCCATTAGCTACACTACACTTTCAAGAGTTTGAACACAGCCTTAACATGAATTAGCTTCAATTTTTCCATGTATGAGTAAGAACACCTCAATTAATTATAAAACAATCAAAAATATTCTTTCAAAAATGACTCCATACTGCTTCCCCTATAAATACAAATGACAAAAGGATGAAAGAGAAGGCAGGGTGAAGGAACAAGGACAGAAAAAACAAAATCCCGTATCATATTTTATAAAGGGGTCATACACGTATGTGTAATATCTTTAATTTACTTTCAAATACACTACTATGCCTTTAAAAGACTTGCTCTATTCTAACAGGGATCTGAGGGAAACATATATTTAACCATATAGGGAAGTATTTATTTTTAACAGAAATACTTCAATTCTCGAAGTATTAATCAACCATCCACTTTTTAAAAGGTCAAGTACTAGCAATTACTAAGTTGTATTTGTATTAATACCACTATAAGTCACTGTCAAACTGATTCCCAAAGTCAAGTTAAATAAATATCCCAACTATCTTTGCATTACTGATCTAAATAATTCTCCCCACTAATACTGTTTATCAGAAAGCTTCCCCCATTCAAAATATACCACATTCTCTCAGACAGTCATAGTTTTACTGTATTTTAAAACTTGAGTCACCTGTATGCATCGTCTTCTTTCAAGTCTCATATCATCCTGATGGGGTGGGGGAAGGGAGGGAAGAGTCCAGCAGCAAAACTATAACACTGTGTGGAGAAAAACAGATGATGATGAGAGATAAGGATGCGAGACAATCACCCGACTGAGGAGCATCTACTGTAACTACGACCCCAAGCAGATAAAGCTGATTCAGACTCATTACGAACATTTATTTAAGCTCACTTGAAAATAATTTTTATTAATGAAAATGGATCAGATATAAAATACAAAGTATTCAATTGTCAGGGAGAAAAATATTTTAAAATCTACCTACTACCAATGAAAACTTCACACATTTCTAGATATGAAATAAAAGTCAATATTACATCCTACATAATTTATCAGGGGGTCTACATTTTGTAATCTCCATCAATTCACAAATCAATATGAATGTGAGTTCACGTTCCATCGTGGCTTACTATCAGAGGTGATCACAGATAATAAAAATTACTTTATAGGAAAGATAGCACGTCAATCTACCAATGCTGCTGTAAATGAAGTCTGAGACACTGCTCACAACTACCCCCTAAGCCCACAAGCCCTTTTGCTTTCTGAATGGCTTCTCTTACTTTATTCTAAATCTTTTACTGTCCTTCCCACTTACTGCTTCCATTGACAATGTCATGATTGACTGGCAAATTCCATAATGACTGACAGGAAAGCAAAAGCAACCTCACTGTTGTTATCAACTGAGAGCACATGATAACAGCACAAGAGACAAAGACAAGCACAGGCCAAAACCTAACTTACAAATGAGTTCAGTCTAAAAATGTATTTTATAAAGTGATACAATGTTGCTTATGTTGGTCCAGTTCCCAGGCTAGCCAAAAGAAACCTATTAATCCCCAAGATACTACTGGTCATGGGCATTAGAGACCCGGCAGAACAAACATATAAAGCTAACCAATTCCAGATCCTCTTTACCTGGACAAATTCTAAAATTGGTTGTTTCCTCTGTTAGCACTCTCTCAAGTCCTACTGCCTGCAATTTCCTAAATTCTACATTATGGCATCCCAATCATCCTGCTTAATAATAATCCTTTCCCCTAAATACATTCCTAAATTGCCATCTAACACTTCGATTGCCTCAGTGTGGTTCATTTCAGGTATGTGATATGAAGAAATCAACTGGACTACAATAATTCACTTTAACTAAATTTGCAATTTTCAACAAGGATGCCAGTTAGCCCAAATGAACCCTTAACTGGTAGAATTCTAAATGTTGCAATATAAAGTAAAAAACTACTGAGGCAGTGTGAAGAAAAACATTTTTTAGGGAAGTGGGTCATGATTTAGATTTGAGTCTGTATTTATTGCCCCAAAATATTTCTGCTTTTATTTTTCTCTTACTTGTGAACTTAACAGGTTCTTTAAAAACTCTTAAGTCTATATTCCAAATAGCAGCAAATGGAAGAGGAGTTCAGGGACAGGGGGTTAAATGTATAAATTATTTGTAAATTAGGAATTCCCTGTCTAAAATCATTACCTATATTCCAGATTCCATTCCTACAGAACCACCACCTTCCAATAAAGATGCCAATATGGTAGCAAGTAAAACCCTAGATGGTATCCAATGTGGGGGTTGTATGGATAGATGGATGGATAAACATTAAAAATACTCATCCAAATAGTTTGTAAAAATATTACTGTAATCATCAAGATTAAAGATTTTTACTTCAAAGACATAGTTTTCTAACAACTTTTTCCCCACATAAATGATCATTCTTTTCAATTCTAGCATAAACCATGGGAAAAGAAAATATAAATTAAATCTCTAATTATACACTATATATTATCAAATCCTTTAGGCTCTAAACATCATATTATTCACATATAAAATGTTACAATGCTACCTACACCCCCAAAACTTCAATGGTTTCAATAGAAAAAGACAGTATTACTGTTACTGTTACAAAAGCACCTTATAAGAAAAAAGCAGAATCACATAAGACATTAGTATTCTTTTTATCATATTAGAAGTTTATAGAAATTAGCAGATTGTTTCGGAAACATTTGAAATATCTGAAGGTATATATATGGTTGAGCCAGGGGTACAATAGATAATGTATCTGACTATAGAGCATAAAAATAGTCTGACCCTAAATCTGGCATCTTTTAGAAGTCATCCATTAATCACTCATTTGAAAAGCAGCCTTTAGCAAAGGGTACAGTATCTCTGTGAGTTACAAAATGTGCTGCTGACATACACAACTACTAAACCGTCATATACTGAGTATGATAAATTCCCTAAGTATTGACCTTGGATTGCTTTAAATAAAGATTCTAGTAATTATTCCACATATCCTTCAAGGTGGTCACTTTTCTTTCTTTGTAAGATTTTTTATTGATTTTTTAGAGAGAGAGGGAGGGAGAGAGAGGAGAGAGAAAAACACTGATGTAAGAGGGAAACACTGATTGACTGCCTCCTGCATGCCCCCTACCAGGGATTGAGCTGGCAACCTGTCAGTGCATGGGATGCCACCTCACCAAATGAGCTACACCAGCGAGGGCCAGAGTGGTCACTTTTCACACACACACACACACAAAACCAAATTATATGAAAAGAACAGTAATATTTTAAATTTTTCTGAGAAAAACCTACAGTGATTTTTTTCATCTTTTCCCCCACAAATTGAGTAATTCACAAATTATAGAGCAAAGATTAGATGCTAATTAAAAGCATCTCCTATCTTAACTTACAGGAACCTTCCATAACCCTGAGAATCTCTTACAGTATATGTTTCGGTTCACATTTTGCCAAAAGAAATATAATGAATGGTCGATGAACAATCTAGGAACTGAACTCAGGTGGTTTTGAAGCTAAACTTACAAACCATTTTTTAACTGTTTAAAAACCACTGCAAAAAATTAATGTACAGTGTATCTTCAGGGATGAGGTAAAAGGAAGGAGGGGGGAAGAGACGACGAGAGGGAGGAGGGTGAGAATATCAAAGACACTTAATTAAAAGCACTGACATATTGAGATTATAAAATACTGATCCACAAAGACCAAGAGTGGCAAATCTGTGATTGAAATGAATACATCTGCATGACATGGCCAATCCAGATTAACTGAGGAGTTAATGAATTAAATGGCAAGTAAAATGTTTTCTCTAATGTCACAATGTTTTGTGAGGAAAAAAACAAAAACCCTATCTAGTTTCAAAATAAAGTACTAGAGAAGCATTACAAGCAGCAGGTGAAAAAAATCAGTATGATACAAGCTTCAAAAGTACTGGTAGGTAGTCTTATTTCTCAAGCTAGGTGGAAGTGCACAGACAGTTGTTTTTTACTATCATTAATTTTACATAAGATATATATTCTTGTATGTATAGTTCACAATTTAAATTTTTATCCCACAGGAAAGTATAAAATATAATGTACAATGGGATTTAAATAATTCAGAAGATGCCAATTAAGAATAAGCTCCCCTACCCCCAAAAAAGAGCTACAAAAAATGAAATCAAGAAAAACTTAGTTGATAGGTCTAAAATTTGATTCCATGAATTAAAAATTACAATATACTGTTAACATTTTTTAAATTATATACTGTGACTAGCTTTCCTTATAAATTTCTGCCCATTTACAATGACTGATTAAGGAAGTAACAGAAGAAAACATCTTTTTCCATACAATAATTTTAGAAATAAATTTTCTAAAATTATAATAGCCACAGGAGTCAAAAGGGAAAGAAAATAGAGAAATGTCACGGTTTCAATACCCAACACACAAGGGGGAAAAAAATCTATAACTCTGATTCCCAATACGATGGTCAAGTGGCATACAGATAAAAAGTATTTTCAATAACTGGGGATTTCAAGTGAAATACTAACAATCAAGAATATTTATGACTCCACAAAACCCCTAGAAAGTAGTCACAGCCTTAAAAAAATTGAAAAGGCAAAACGCACAAGACTTTAGAATGTGGTATCAAATCAAAATTATGAGTAAAACTATACAGGAAAGAACATCTGAACAATTTACTATGCACCAACCACTCAGCTGAGACACATTATAGACACTGACCCATTTAATCTCCTAATAGCCCTACACACAAGTAGGCAGTGCAATTTCCATTTCATCAATGGGGAAAGCAAGGGTCACACAGATTAGTGGGTTTGGCCTAAGGCCACAGCTTGAGAGCCCTGGTCCCACACCGAAGTTCCTATTTTCCAACACCACCAAAATGCCTCTCGGTAAAGATCACTGTAATGGTTACAAGGAAATTATAAAGATGCAAGAATCTAGATGTCTCTAAGCCTGATTTTAGACCCTGAACTCATTCTTCTACCTCAACCATCCCAAACATGAAATAAGGCTTCTTAGTAGTAAATTAATTTGTAAAAAGCATTTCTGTTTAGGAGAATGGAAGCAGAGAAATTTTGATTACAGCATATAATAAATTGTTATATATTCCCTTAACAACAACAAAATTTTTTTTTTAAGGAGACAAACTGAAAAGAAGGTAAAAACCAATAGCAGTTAAGTCATTTTTGCACTAGAGCCTTGGGCAAGATAAAATAGCATGAAGGATTAGAAACCTGGGTCTTGAATTATACAACTCCAAAGTCGTGTTGGAAGTGGCAGTAGCTGAATTCGGTAATAAAGGGGATAGAAGGATGTGATTTCTCATGAAATTATATGAAAAGAACTAACAAAAGCATGAGTAACCAGTGGAGAGAAAGCTAAAAACTAAGCGGAGCCCAGCGGGACGTGGCTCAGCAGTTGAGCGTCAAACTAGGATCCAGCGATCCGGGTTCGATTCCCAGTCAGGGCACATGCCCGGGTTGCGGGCTCAAGGCAGCCAATCAATGACTCTCTCGTCATTGATGTTTCTATCTCGCTCTCACTCCTTTCCTCTCTCTGAAATTAATGAAGAGATATTTAAAAAAAAAAAAAAAAAACTAACCAGAGAGGAATAAATAGATATTGCCCAAAATTTTTGCTACCTCAAGCATCAAGTTACTTGGCCTCTCTGGGACTGTATCTAGGCTCATATGAGACAAAATTCTCATATGAGAATTCTCATATGAATATTTGGATACAGCACTAATTACAGGAACACAGGAGAGAAACACTTCATCCTCATGTGCATGTTAATGCACTGACAAATATTTTTTAAAACTGGAGGAGACTGAAACTTTCTAGGGGTAAGTTATGATCAACTAGTATAAAGTTCAGTGCCCTGTCACTAATTCAAAATACAAACCCTACCACTGATACTCTATTCTGCTTGCCATCCTTTGTCTTCCTTTAGTTGAGTGTGAAAACATAAAGATTTGAACAAGTTTATATCAACAGTCAAGTCTATCAAAAAACTTACATGTATTCTCTTGAATTCCGAGTTCCTCAAATATGAATTCTCAGACTGTAAAACTTTAGAGGAACCTAACTCCCACTACTGGAGGGTGACTACTTACTATGTAGATACTAGGAAAATTCCTTCTATAAGCAGACCTAAGTTCCAGAAGGCTCATTTCTAAGATAGTTGGTTGAAAGTCAATATTAAGTACTTTTTTAGTTATATGTGGAATTAAGCAGGCTTTTTTAAGCTGGCTTGCCTCTAGCTCATCTCTCCCCGTAGGGTTCAGGTCCACATTTCCAAGAGCCCAGTGAACTGAGTTTGGATATCTCAGTTATTACTGTTCCCCAGTTATTACTGCATAGGAGGTATCTTATCTTTAACAGACACCCATATCTTTAACTTACTGAATTCCCATAAATAACTGCTACTACCCCCATTTTACAGATGAGGAAACTAAGGTCCAGAGAAGTAAAGTGAAGTCACCCCAAGTCACACATGACTTAATGGTAAAGAGATAAAAATTCAAATCCAACCAAAATGACTTCAAAACTGCTGCTGTCAGGCTCCATGTTAAACTGAATTTACCATCCATCTCCCCATCCTTCTAACATGCTCAAAAAAGGGCGAAAACACCAGGCAGGACAGCAAATAACCTACTTCTCCTTCCTGTATTCTCTGTCTTGGTTAATGAATGCCACCACACCCAATCTTCCAAACTAAAACCCTAATCATCTATGACCTGTTTCCTATTGCTTACCTCACATACAATCCACAAATTCTTGTGTTGGATTTCACCTCCCAAAGTCTTTCAAACTGGCCTCATTACTCCATTTGTACTGTTCCTATCTTAGGGGTCCCTTGTTCTGTTTGCACTTCCTGCTCAAGTCCACTCACTACAGCCCATTCTCATCAGAATGGTATGCTTTACAAACAAATCCTGTCACCATTCCAACCCAATTGTGTGCAATTTTGTTGTTCAGAAGCTAGAACTGAACAATGATATTCTCTCCATTTAAAATTAAAAATCTCAAGGTTTTTTTCCATCATTTATCTGAAATAAGACTGTTTTCTGATTACAAAATATTACATGCTCATTGCTTACGAAACTAGGAATAAAGAACTAAAAGTCATACAAAATTTCACCACCCTAAAATTATAAATCTGCTCGTTTTTAAAATTTTACATCTTTACATCAACTTACATTTGTATGATTTTAAATCGTTCTACAGTACTATGTACAGAAGTAGGTTTACTTTAAGCAAACACTTACTGTGGGACATTTGTGTTGTTGCCAATTTTGCACCACTATAAATTTTGAAACTAGAAACCTGCTTTTATCCACTTGTTAATGGAATCAAGAGCAAAGTAACATGAACAAAACACCAAGATTTTTCAATCTCTTCTGCTAAGGTGCTGCCTTAAGATATTGTTTTATATCACCTACACGTAAAGAACTCAAATTTTCTATTATTCAAATCAATCCTACTTCGTAAGAGGGACTGAAAAGGAATGGCCCAATGAGAGTAAGACAAGGATGAGACCCAGCGTTGTGTTCCCCCGGTTACATTTCCCCCTCAACCTGAGCATGTGGGGCACGAGCACCTGGGCATGAATTCCATAAAGTAAGCAGGGTCTGCCAGGAGACACCAGAAGAAAATGCTCATCAACAGCCTCCAAACCCTTCTCCTAACTAGCGTCTAAGAGGTAAGACCACTATGCTCTCTTCCTTCCGATAACACTGATTTTTCGAAACATGATGCTCTAAAGTATAATGCATATATACACATATAATTTTATTTATAAAATGTTATATAATTAATTTACATAAATGCATGCACACATATACTTAGTTGGTAATATGTACTTTTATACATACATAATTATATGTAATTTTATAAACCACTGCTTTTAATTATCTTTGCATTTTCATAAATACATAAAAATAACAAGGCCCAGAATTAATTAAAAACACACTATTATTAACAGCTTACATTTTCCTCCAACAAGCCTATTACTAAAAGTAGTAAAACGAGTTTAGTTTTACTTGTTTTCGCTACCTCCTCAAAAATATTTAATATGTGTGGTCTTATATTTCAGAGTACCAATTATCCTCCGTATATTCCATGCCTCTTTTTCACTTTTAGTCCCAGCCTCAGGAATTACCCCTCCAGTTTCTGGCCCCTCCACTCATTCCCCTATACATCTTTCTCTCCAAAAGGAGTACTTCGAATGTTTACTCAAAACTAATTATTCTGGACTCTTTTCCTCCACCCTAACTTCTCATTCAGTATCTAAACAAATAAGCTGCTGGGTCACTTACAGTGTCACATTACTACCACAGCTCACTACCCCTAAAATACGTCCTTACCCCTTCCTTACACAACTCACCTTCCCAGCTCTACCCCATGCACCACCATTTTTCTAGTGACTTCACTAAAAACTGCTGACTTCATCTACTCTAAGTGGTCTCACTAAATCCTATCAATTTTCAAAATGGCTCATGCCTTTCCTTCTCCATGTCCAATGCTGCAATCACCTGGTTCAATTCTGGGCTAGGGCACATGCCCAGGTTTTGGGCTTGATTCCCAGCAGGGGACAGGCAGAAGGCAGCCGATTGATGTTTCTCTCCCTCTCCCTTCCTCTCTCTAAAATCAATAAAAACATATTTTTAAATATAACCAAATTTAAAAATTAAAAAGTCACTTCATGATAGAAAATACAAAGTGTACCATTAAAAATGCTTTAAAAATAGAAACAAAAATGTTCAATATAAAAAGAAAAGGTGGCATAGGTTATGGTACATTCACATGATAAATTATATAATCATTTAACTGTTCTTACAATAATTGTATTAAATGAAGGAAAAAGTCTTATCAGAAAGAACTCAAAATCTTCCCCAAAGCACAGTCCCAGGAAAGTAAAATAAATGCATAGAAAAAACTCTGGAAGAAAAAAATATAAAGTTAGTAATGATGGCCCTAGCCAGTTTGGCTCAGTGGTTAGAGCACTGGTCCGTGGACTGAAGGGTCTCAGGTTCGATTCCAGCCAAGGGGTCCTTCCTATCTCTGTTGCAGGCTCAATCCCTGGCCCTGGTTGGGCCCATGCAGGAGGCAACCAATCAAAGAGTCTCTTTCACATCGATGTCTCTTTCTCTTGCTCTCTCTCTCCCCCAATTCCACTCTCTTTGAAAAGCAATGGAAAAAATACCCTCGGGTGAGGATTTATTTTAAAAAGTTATTAATGATGAATGTCTTAGGCTAATAAAAGTCTGAGTGATTTTTAATTTTCTTCTTTTTACTTTTCAGTACATCACAACTTTTCTAAATAAGCACATTTTATAATCAGGAGAAAAATGGTCTAAGAAATTCAGCCTCCATCTTAACATAAAAGTCATCATGGGATCTAGCTAAAGGCCACAACTATGAGAACAACCTCGGCAAGTACAGCCAATTTTTAAAACTCATATTGAAGTAAATCTCACGATAATAAACTACTGAAGATCTTTGTGTTTAAGAATCAGTTAATATATTGCTATGTCACTGTCCACAGGAAGACCCAAACCAGCATTTAACATGGCTTACCCGGGCATTCAAGGCCCTAACCCACTGGGCTCCAGTCAGCCTGCCCTCTTTTAACCCCTGGCTCAACTTACTGGGTGGCTTCAAGCAAAGTTCTAAAACTCCTAAGTGACCGTGTTCTCATCTACACAGTGAGGATAATCCCATAAAACTGTTGTATTATCAATGACATAGCACACATAAAGCATTTAAACCACTGCACAGTAAGTGTTCAACACAAATTCACTTCTTTATACAGTAATATTACATATTGTCACTACCTCCACCTTTCCAGTCTTATCTCCTACTACACATTTTCCCCAAATCTACACTAGAGCCACAAAAGACAAAGCCCATTTCCCAAATACCACTTTTTTGCTCAGGCTACTCTATGAGCCTTCCTTATCCATCTATGCCTGTCAACACCATTCTGGAAGCCCAACACCAATGCTTTCTCCCCCCAGAAAGTCTCCCACCAGCACCCCCTACAGACACTCCCTCCCCAATCCTACCATAGCAGCATTTATATACCATTATTGCAGCCCTAACCCCACTCTGCCTTGAACTGTAGGTAAATAACTGTATGTACGTCACCATCTAGCCCCAGAAAGTGGGAAAGCCTAGTTCATCTCACCCTCCAGGATGGCCAGCTTCCTCAACTATAGCCCAGCAGAGAAGGAAAACCATAATCATCAAACCAACTCATCTCCTAAAACATCTGCTTTTGGTTGCTTTGTTGAAACAAATGACTTAAAATTTTTAAATGTTTAAGAGGAGATATTAATATTAAGCACAGTAAGTGATACCTGCAATCTAATAATGGAAAAAATGAGTTTGCCATGGTTTAGCTCTATAACTCGTTTCAATGCAAAAGGCACAGAATCTAGTACATTATATGAGCTAAAACTATTATAAATAATTATCAACTCTATATAAATAGCCATAATAAGATAACACTTGAGCAGAGGCTGAGTTGGGATTTTTTCCTGTTAAAAACCCTTTTTTTCTAAAATCAGTATTTTTAAATTTGGTATTACTTATATTAAAAATGTTAGAAACCAGGTGGGCAAAATATTGACACCTGCCAAAGCAGGGACATGGGAGCGCATTTCATTATTCTCTCCATTTTTGTGTATGTTTGACGCTTTCCATAATAAAAGTTTTTTTAAAAAACTAAACTGATATTTTTTAAAGAATTTGAAATGTATTATTTAAACTATACATTTAAACCAGCGATTTTCAATCTTTTTCATCTCAAGGCTCATATAAACTAATTATTAAAATTCTGTGGCACACCAAAAAAATCTATTTTTTGCTGATCTGACAATAAAAATTGGTATAATTTTGATTCATTCACACTGGTCAGCTATTATTATGTTGGCTGTTGTCATTTTATTTGACAAGCTAAGGGAGAAGAGGTCAGTGCCCCGACTAGTCAGGTGTTGCACGTTTTAAAAATTCTTGCGGCACACAAGTGTGCCATGGGACACCGGATGAAACTATAAAATAAGTGAGTCACTTGACAAAAGAAGCTAATTTACAAGAAACCTAAGGATTCAATACATTTATGACAAGAGAGCTTACAAACATACCATGATTGCGCAAACTGTGTTCTTACTCTTTTGTTTGTTTCTCTTTGGGAAGAGGAGGAGGAAGGTGGTTAAAATAGCTTGGGAAACTATTTTCCACAAAAAGTTGTTTTTAAATAAATCACTAACACAGATTTACCTATGTAAGCTTTGGTGTCTATAAAAAAATTTCCAGGGCATTCGCTGTGTTAATAAATGTACAGCGTGACGTGAAAATTCAGGGAGTTGGAGGGAAATCCCCTTTAGGACGTCATTAGCTAGCTTAGCGGAATCAGTAAGGAGCAAACTCCCCAGTGCCAAAGTCCACAAGAGAGAGATCCCACTACTCGTTTCAAAAGCTCATCTTCTGTAGTCACTCTTGGAGGAAAAAACCTGAACATTTAACCTCTCCCCAAATTTCCTTTTGCTACCCAAAGTCAGTTTTGATTTTTTATCTTCCTACTTCTTATTAAGCAGAATGCCACATCGTTCATGTCTAATACAGATAAATCATATAATCCTGAATTTAGAGCTAAGGAATCTTTCATTTCATTTCATTCAAAGCAATCCTTTAGAAGATGTGGAAACTGAGGTCTAGAAGTCATGTTCTTTACTCATGACTAACCTGAAAGTCAAATAAGCATTGAAAAAATCTGATTACCAAACAAATTGATATTGTAATTGAGCAAACTCCATTGCTACACAGAAGTATGCACAAATATATGTACATAACAAGAACATTGGCATACTTATTTATAAATGAAAATACACAGAAAAATGTCCAGAAAGATTAGCACAATACCTGGCACAGACTTGACTTATAACAACACCTAACATTTTTAGAGTACTTTTTAATTCATGAAACAATTTGATATACAATTCATTTTACACTCTCCAAACCCTAGAGGAAGTCGAAAGGGTGTAAGAGTATAATTTTGCACCTTCGAACGTGAGGCAACTGAAATGTAGACTAACTACGGCAGTGGTTCCCATACCACTGACAGCTGCATCAGAATCACCCTCAAGGGCTTGTTAAAAATTCAGATTCATAATCATAACCATCAGAACCTCCAGAGGGTAGGGCCTGATTCTACATTTTGAACAAGGGCCTCAGGCGATTTTGAGACAAGTTCAAATTTAGGAACTTATGCTAAGAATTCAGAGCCCAAGAGGCCTGATGATATTTAAGAAGGAGCTTCCTTTTATTGGACGAGTTTACCTAGTGAACTATGGGCTGCTTCTCTGGAAAAGAGACATCACTGGAATGCATACCTCAATGTTTCTAAGAACACAGAATTCGGCAACCATTAAACAACTCTTACCTGGCTTGTAATTCCGAGGAGACAAATAATCAGTAATCTGATTAACTCATTTTAAAACTTGTCTTTTGACATAATCGATTTGGCATTTTAACATATCACTTGCCAAATAATTTACCTTTGTATTAATTGCATTAATTTTTGCTAAACAAAAATGTTAAGTAAAAACCTTCCCTCAAATGTGTACTAGGAAAATTAAAAAGCTACACCTATAGTATTTGTGGCAGAGACAGCTCTTCTTCCACAGTAACTGCAGTCAAGCACGTAACTGCCCAACTAGGTGATAAACCCCAGCCTCCCCTGTGGCTAGGAATGGCCATGTGACTAAGTTCTCATGAACAGAATGTGGGGGAAAAAGTGTGGCATGCCACTTTTGGGCCTTAAGACATGCAGTGAACACTACTCTGTATCTTCGCCTTCCTGTGAGCCAGGGCAGGAACAACAAGGATGAAGACCATCCTCTAGGGTATGGTGAAACTAGATTTTAAAATGTGTCTCTGAATGACCATCTGAGGCAGTCACATCCACACATACACCCCCCCACCACCACCACCACCACCAATCTGGCCATTCACCTTGAGATAATGTTTTGGAGTCTTAGAATTGCTGGCTCTCAGTTACAGCAGTTTAACTGTGAATCCTAATACACTACCCATTACAACTGGAACTAATTCTCTCTCACAACTGCATCAGTGGAGGACATTTCTAATTGTTGATAATAAAATTTTAGACCCTCAAGTTTATAGACAAGCTACTAACTAGAAGAAAGTATTTGCAAACCACATAACCAAAGACCTTGTATCCAGAATATATAAAGAACCCTCATAACTCAACAGTGGGGGGAAAAACAAACAATCTAATCATAAAATGAGCAAAAGATATTAACAGAAATTTCATCCAAAAAGTAGATAGACGGCAAAGAAGCACATAAAAAAATATTCAACATCATTACGTCATTAGGGAAATGTAAACTAAAACCACAACAGGGTATCACTACACCTTTTAGAACAGCTAAATTAAAAAAACAGTGATTAGGAGGATGCTGAGAAAGTGGATCCTTCTACATTGCTAGTGAGAACATAAAGTAGTACAGACACTCTGGAAAATAGGCAGTTGCTTACAAAATTAAACATGCACTTACCATTATGACCCAACAATCACAGTCTTAGCCATCTACCCGAAAAAATGAAAAACTCAATGTTTACACAAAAACTTATACTCAAATGTTCAAATTAGTTATATTCAAGATATTATACAAAATATTGGAAACAACCTAAATGTCCTTCAATGCGTGAATAGTTGGACAAATCTGGTACATCCATACAATGGAATACTATTCAACAATAAAAAGAAATTAACTACTGATACACACATCAAATGCACCTCAAGGGCATTCCACTTAGTGAAAAAAGTTGATCTCAAAAGGTTACATACTGTATGATTCCATTCATACATCATATTGAAATGACAAAACTATAGACACAGAAAATAACCTAGTGATTGCAAGGGTGAGGTTGACAATACAAAAAGGTAGCAAAAGAAAGTTCTTTTAAATGAAACACCTATGTTATCTTGATTGTAGGGGTAGGTACACAAATCTATACATTAAATAAAGTTACAAAGAACACACGCGAAGGCAGGTTTAAGAAACAATGAGGCCTGACTGGCGTGTCTCAATGGTTGAGCACTGACCCATGAACCAGGAGGAAACTGTTCGATTCCCAGTCAGAGCACGTGCCCAGGCTGCAGTCTCAATCCCTAGTAGGGGGAATGCATGAGACAGCTAATCAATGACTTTCTCTCATCATTGATGTTTCTATCTCTCTCCCTCTCCCTTCCTCTCTCTGAAATCAATTTAAAAAATATATTTTAAAAAAAAGAAACAATGAGAACTGAATAAGGTCTATAGTCTCGTTAACAAAAAATGTACCAGATATGTTAGTTTCCAGGGTTACGGTCAAGATGGTGGAGTAGGTAAATGCAGCAGTACTGGCATCCTCCCAAGGCTACATCAAAATAACAACTAAACTACAGAACACCCATCATTGAGAGCCACCTGAAATCTAGCTGAACAGAAGTCCAATCATCAAAAATATAAAGAAGCCACATCAAAATTGGTAGGAGGGGCAGAGACACAAAACAGGCTGGTCCCAAACCCACCTGTGATAGTTACAAATCGGAGGACGCAAATCAATTAGCATGATACACCATGTAAATGAAGAGAATAAAAATTATATGACCATATCAATAGATGCAGAAAAATATTTGAAAAATTCAACATTTATGATTAAAAAAGTTCTCAGCAAAGTAGAAATAAAACATATCTCAGCATAATAAAGGCCTTATATGATACACCCACAGCTAATATCATACTCAACAAAAAAATCTAAAAGCATTTACCTTAAGACAGAACAAGACAGCGATATCCTCTTTCACCACTCTTATTCAACATAGTACTGAAGTCCTAGCCACAGCAATAAGAGAAGATGAAGAAATAAAAGGCATCCAAATTGGAAAGGAAGAATGAAAACTGTCATTATTTGCAGATGACATAATACTGTATATATAGATAACCCTAAAGATTCCACGAAAGTACTATTAGAACTGATAGATGATTCACTAAAGTAGCAGGATACAAAATAAATATCCATAAATCGGTTGCATTTTTATATACCAATAATGAACTATCAGAAAGGGAAACTAAGAAAACAATCTCACTTACAATTACATCAAAATAATAATAATAATAAAGTAAAATAAAATATTAAATAAAAATTAAATTAAATATAAAATAAAATACCTAGGAATAAATTTAACCAAGGATAGAAAAGACCTGTACTTGGAAAATTATAAGACACTGAATAAAGAAACTGAGGAAGTTACAAATAAATGAAAGCATATACTGTGTTCATGGATAGGAAGAATTAACATCATTAAAAAATCCATACTACCCAAAACAATCTATATATTCAACACAATTCCTATCAAAATAATATGGCAGATTTCACAGAATTAAAACAAAAATTTATATGGAACCACAAAAGACCCCAAAATAGCCACAGGAATTTCAAAAAAAAGAAGTTGGAGGTTAGGTATCACACTACCTAATATCAAACTATACTACAAGGCCATAGTAATCAAAACAGCATGGTACTGGCATAAAAACAGACATACAGATCAATGGAACAGAATAAATAGATCAATGGAACATACAGATCAATGGATCAGAGAGTCCAAAATAAACCCAGACCTATATGGCCAATTAATATTTGACAAAGGAGGCAAGAACATAACAATGGAGTGAAGGCAGTCTATTTAATAAATGGCACTGGGAAAACTGGACAGGTACATGTCAAAAAATAAAACAAAGCTACGTTCTCACAACACACACAAGAATAAACTCAAAATGGATTAAAGACTTAAATGTAAGACTCAAAACCATAAAACTCCTAAAAGAAGCATAGACAGTAAGATCGCTGACATTTACTTAGCAATATTTTTTCTGATATAGCTCATCAGGCAAGGGAAACAAAAGAAAAAATAAACATATGGGACTAATCAAACTAAGAAGTTTTTGCATAGCAAAGAAAACCATAAACAAAATGAAATGGCAACCCACTGCATGGGAGAACATATTCACCAATGATACATCTAATAAGGGGTTAATATCCAAAACTTATAAAAAACAAATAGAACTCAACACCAAACACACAAATAATCCAATTTAAAAATGGGGAGAAGGCCTAAACAGACACTTCTCCAAAGAGGACAAAAAGATGGCCAACAGACATATAAAAGACGCTCAATGTCACTGTCAGAGAAATACAACTTAAAACCACAATGAGATACCACCTCACACCTGTCAGAATGGTTGTCATCAATAAATCCACAAACAGCAAGTGTTAGCAAGGATGCAGAGAAAAGAAAACCCTCATGCACTGTTGGCGGGAATGTAGACTGGTGCAGCCACTATAGAAAAAAAATTAAAAATGAAACTGCCTTATGTAATTCCAATCTGGGTATTTATCCAAAGAAACCCAAAACACTAATCTGAAAGAATATACGCATCCCTATGTTCACTGCAGCATTATTTTTACAATAGCCAAGATATTGAAGCAACCCAAGTGCCCATCAATAGACAACTGGATAAAAAAGCTGAGGTACATATATACAATGGAATATTATTCATCCATAAAAAAGAATGAAATCTGCCCTGGCTGGCATGGCTCAGTGGTTAGAGCACTGGCCTGAGCACCGAAGGGTCTCAGATTCAATTCCTGGTCAAGGGCACGTACCACAGTTGCGGTTCAATCCCCACCCCCCAGTCGGGGCACATGTGGGAGGCAACCAATCAATCTGTGTCTCTCACATCAATGTTTCTTTCTCTCTTTCTCTCTCTCCCCACCCTTCTTCCTCCCTTCCACTCTCTGAAAGGCAATGGAAAAAATATCCTCGTGTGAGGATTAACAACAATAGATAGACAGACAGACAGACAGAATTTTACTAGTTGCCACAACATGGATGAACACAGAGGGTACTACGCTAAGTGAAATAAGTCAGTCAAAGACAACTATCATATGATTTCACTTATATGTGGAATCTAAAAAACAAAACAAACAAGCAGAACAGAAACAGACGCATAAAGAGAACATTCTGATGGCTGCCAGATGGGACAGGGAGGGAGGGGGGAATGGGTTAAAAAAGTAAAGGGATTAAGAAGTACAAATTGGTAGTTACAGAATAGTTTGGGGGATGTAAAGTATAGCATATAGAATATAGACAATAGCCCGGCCGGGCGTGGCTCAGCAGTTGAGCGTCGACCTAGGATCCAGGCGATCAGGGTTCGATTCCCGGTCAGGGCACATGCCCAGGTTGTGGGCTCGATCAATGACTCTCTCATCATTGATGTTTCTATCTCTCTCTCTCTCCCTCTCCTTTCCTCTCTCTGAAATCAATAAAGATATATAAAAAATAAATGTTAGAATATAGACAATAATATTGTAATAACTGTATATTATCAGATGGATACTAATTTTATTCGGATGGTTACTTCCTAAGTTATATAAATGTCTAATTGCTATGTGTACATCTGAAACTAATGTAATACTGTATATCAACTGTAAGTGAAAAATAAAAAATTATTTTAAGAAAAACTTCACCATTGGGAAAAGTTAGGTGAAGGAAGTACATGGGACTTTATACTATTGTTGCATCTTCCTGTGAGTCTATTATTTCAAAAAAAAGGATTAAAAGAAAAGGGGGAAAAAGCCAGTGCTCCTTGGAAAAATGACCAAGACCAATTCCAATTCCAAGGCTAGACAAAAGTAGTTCAAGATAAGCCTGGAAAGTTCTGGGGGCAAAAAAATGGAGATGTGCCAAAAGGACATAAAAGCCACTTGAAAGAGATTACACTAGAAAAATCTTGGACAACTGAAGCATCAAAATAAATAATTACAGTAAAGGCCGGGCCAGCGTGGCTCAGCAGTTGAGCATCGACCTAGGATTCAGAAGATCACAGTTTGATTCCCAGTCAGGGCACATGCCTGGGTTGCAGGCTCAATCCCCAGTAGGGGGCGTGCAGAAGGCAGCTGATTAATGACTCATCATTGATGTTTCTCTCTCTCTCTCTCTCTCTCTCTCTCTCTCTCCCCCCCTCCCCCTCCCCCTCTCCCTTCCTCTCTCTGAAATCAATAAAGATATATTTAAAATAATAAAAATAAAATAAAATAGAGAGGTTATCCTGGATTATCTTGGTGGGCCAAATGTAATCTGAAGGGTCCTTAAAAATAAAAGACAGGGAAAGAAGAGGGAGAGAGAAATGGCTGCATGAGATAGACTAGACCCAAAGTTGCTGACTTTGAAATTGAAGACAGATAGCCATAAGGGAAGAATGCAGGCAGCCTCTAAAAGCTGGAAAAGGCAAGGAAAGACATTTTCTTGTAGAACCTCCAAAAGAAATGCAACCCTGCTGACACCTTGATTTGGGCCCAGTTGAGATCCGTTTTGGACTTCTGAACTATAAAGAGAAAAATATAGCATCACTTTTATGATATTCCTGCAAAGTTGCCTAACCTAGATCCAATATGAAGAAAAGTCAAACTCATATTGAGGATCACTATAAAATAACTGGCTTGTATTCTTCAAAAATATCCACATCATGAAAGACAGCTGAGGAACTGTTCTGGATCAGGAGCTGAAAACACATGAGGACAAAATGTGTAAGTGATCCTAGACTGTACCCTTTTCCTATAAAGAACACTACTGGATCAACTGCAGAAATGTGGAGTCTTAAGGATCAGAGGCACCTATAATGAATCAATGTTAAATTCCTGCCTTTGATGGTTGTATTGCTGTTCTGCCTGTTCGTAGGGATTATGCACTACAATATTCAAAAGAGACATGTCAACAACTTTCAAATAGCTCATGAAGTAGGTTATTTGTATTATACTGCAACTTTTATGAGTTCATTTCAATAAATAATAAAATAAAGTAGACCCTAAATTGCAGATCAAACCCCATCCAGGCTGGCGACCACCTTGTCCCCAAAGAGCACAGAGGCATGTTCTCTGGGGAAAATGAACAGAAGCTCTATACTTGGAGATATCAAGCAAAGCAGAGAGCAGGTTTGAGACACAAGACAAAGCCGTCTATACAGAACTGTGGACTCCAGGCCCCTTCCCCAGTCCTGCTTGCAGAACAGGAATGTGCACTTCTCCCCAGGCTGGGGGTTTACAGTTTCCAGCAGGGGACACGGAGAGCCCCCAGAGTAAAATCTCTAGGGATACTCATATTCCTGGGTCACTCCATCACTGTACTAAGCCTTCAGTGAACAAACCTCACCTTCACAAATCTTTCATCGGTTTTATTGTGCCTTACTTTTAAATACAAGCCACCAGCCCAGAGATGGCCAAATATCTGAGGAAAGCTGCCAACATCAAAGACAAATCAAAACAAGCAGAAAAACAGAAACCCAGAGGAAACTGAGACAATGCCATGAAGGAAAAATTTTTGAAAAATTTTAACTATAGCATGAATGTGCTGGATGAAGTAAAAGAATATATGTATCCGTGAAGTACAAACAAAAATACCCTGATGGAAGATAAAAGTTGAAAAATCTCTCTCAAGAAGGGTAAAAAAATAAATAGAAAATGGAGAAGATGATAAAATCACACGTCACTTGAGAAGACAAAAGAGAAGAAATGATCAAGAAAATTATACAGAAAATTTCCCAGATCTAAAGGATGTGCATCTGAGTAAAAGGATGGACCCAACACAAGGAAAACATCCATGCCAAAGCAAACCACTACAAAATGTCAGAACACCAGATATAAAGAACAGAACCTTACAACTTCTAGGGTGAGGGAGGGTGAGGTGTCACATAAAAAGAACCAAAACCTACTAATAAATTAGTGAATCTACGCAACAGCAGAGAGTCAGATATTTCTGGCTTCCTGTATTCATGCAGTATTCTAACCACTCACCACCAATGCCTCCCACCCCCAAAAAAGAGAAAAAGAAAAAATGGAATTTTATCAAGCTTCTGCATCTTACTACGAAGTATCAGGAAATGCAAGGGATAGGGAACATGTCAACGACATCACAGAGATTCATTCAACAACATCCAGGCTGTAGGAAACAAAAGACACATGGCACAGTTTCTTCAACAATTAAAGTCAAAGGAGAAAAAGATACAGAGGGGAAGCACAGATTAAAAGACTTAAAGAGACCTGTCAATCAATGACAATTTATGGACCTTACTTAGATACTGATTTGAATAAACTGTTGAAAAACAATTATGGGGCAAACAAGGCAATTTGACCTCTTATTGGATATTTAAAGAATTATTCATCTTTTAAAGGTATGATAATGGCATTGGGGTTATAGTTTAGAAATCAGTCCTCAGAGATACTTACTGAAATACAAGTGAAATTATGTATCTGGGTTTGCTTGCAAAAACTCACAGGGAAGAGGGGGAGACAGGTATACAGTTTTTAAAGTGGGCATGAGTTGATAAATGTTGAAGTTGGGTGATGAGTACATGGAAGTTCATTATGTTCTCTAACTATTCCATACTTCTGGATATTTTTAATGGAATACAAAATACAAATTATATCTGCTATATGAAGCTGGAACACCATGAAGCAATGTATTCAGAGTTCTCAGTAAAAATTACATTCAAACTGCAATTCTGTACCCAGTCAAAACTTTTAATCATGAGGGAAAGCAAATTAAAGGTATTTTCAGACAATGTCTCAAAAAATTAAACTCTCTCGCCCTGACTGGTAAGGTGGCTCAGTTGGTTGGAGCATCCTCCGTACACCAATAGGCAGCAGATTCCATTACTGGTCAATTAAAAAAAAAAGTAAAAAAAAAAAAAAGCTCTCACCCTAGCTGGTTTTGCTCAGTGATTAGAGCATTGGCCTTCGGAAGAAGGGTCCTGGGTTCGATTCCGGCCAAGGACATATATCTCGGTTGCAGGCTCAATTCCCAACCCCAGTTGGAGCATGTGCAAGAGGCAACCAATAAATGTCCATCTGTCTGTCTGTCTCCCCCCACTGCACTCTCTCTGAAAAGCAATGGAAAGAACCATCCTCGAGTGAGGATTAAAAAAACTCTGATGCACCCTTTCTCAGGAAATACTGAAAGTTGTGAGCCAGGAAAATGAAAGATAAAAACAGGAAATAGAAAGGTCAGAGAACAAGGAAACAGGAGATCCAAACCCGTTGGAGATATGCAAAGGCACTGTATTAGGACTACAAATAGGGAATTTCATAGAGTAGTAGTTTGATGGAGGGTCCCCTAAGGAAGTTAAAGGGGAAAAGGGAAACAGGACAACTAATTCTCTGATATATTTGTGCAGAAAACTATATTGACAGGCTATTGGAAGGTCTAAGAAAACTCAGTCACAAGTACTTAGAAAACAAAACAAAAATCCAAGACAACTGTTAATTCCAAGAAAAACATAATCATACAAGTAGGGAAATGTAATCATGATGAACAAGACTCCCATAGTCATAATTAAACACTAAATATGTCTAACAAAAAATATATATAACTGTAATGGGTAGGTGGAAAAAGACAAGTCTAAGGCTGGTAGTTTAAAGTTAAATACTCATCTACCTTAATAGAAAGTCAATAGTGTCTTAAATTTTAAATCAAATACAAGCAGCACAGGGTCAGGGATACCTACCGAACCCCTTCTTTCCTTGTCACAAAAGCTAATTTTTTTCAGAATCCATTTGCACACCTACCCATTTAGGCACATGCTGAGGAAAAAGCATCTCCAGCAGTTCCAGGAGTGTGTCTAATTGGCCTAAATGTAATGCCATTTCCCTTTCTAGTGAATGTTTCATAAACAAGCAAAGAACCCAGGAGATAAATCTGCCAAAGAGGTTCTAGGCAAAGTGTCACATTCTTTTATAGCCACAGGAAATATGTTCCTCTTCTCTCTCTGGACGTTGTGCTAGATACAACTCCTGAAACTGCTGTAGCCATCTTACTAATCTGAGGGTGTGGCGAGCCAGTAACTTAAAAGGGGAAGAAGAAAAACCTGGCGCCCTTAAGACATGATAGTGCTGCCTAATCAATTAGCCCTAAAGCCCATCCTGTCCTGGACTTCCAACTGTGAGTTAAATTCTCTTATTCAGCCCAGCCTGGTGTGGTTCAGCGGTTGAGCATCAACCTATGATCCAGGAGATCGTGGTTTGATTCCCGGTCAGGGCACATGCCTGGGGTTTCAGGCTCAATCCCCAGTGGGGGGCATAAAGGAGGCAGCCGATCAGTGACTCTCTCTCATCACTGATGTTTCTATATCTCTCCCCCCCCCTTCCTCTCTCTGAAATCAATAAAATGTATTTTTTTTTAATTCTTTTATTTGAAGCCAGTTTGGGTCAGGGTCTCAATATTGGCATCCAAAAGCAGCCTAAGTGATACAATAAACATATTACTTAGAAATGGCAAGAAGAAACAGCTAAGACATAAAAGTGATTACTTGTGGGGCAGAGCTTCCCAACTAATGGGCATGGCCCACAGTGCCACTAGTGTTCTGGATTTGCCAAGATCCTCTCAAGACCTCAGGACACCCAAAGCCTCTTCTATTTTATCCATGCAGACCCTGGGCTGAAAAAGTTTGGGAAGCAGTGATCCTGGGAGCAGGACTAGGAGTAGTGAGGGTGTACCTGGGGACTGCTTTTTTCATTATCAGCCTGTCAGTAGTATTCAGTTTTGAGTATATGCATGTTAAAACTAAAAAATTCTTTAAAAAAAATTACTGCAGTAAGCAAAAGGGACTAAAGATGTGATCTGTAAGAGGGGTCATTAACAATAATATAAACAACTTAATTGAAGGCTCTTTCAGAAACAAAATTCAAGAGGGATGGGTAATAGAGTAGACTTGAAAGTAACAGGAGAGGAACAGTTACAAGGAATCAAAGGCTACACAGATGTTTCTTCTTTGGGGAGGTCACTCAATCACAAAGGCAAAACACAAAATGACTTTTTGTTGTGCATTGCACTGGTTGGCTTATACTTGATGCTATCTACCAAAGTCTCTTCAAGTTTTACAAGTAATTCAACTCAAGAAGCTAAGATACAGTATAAATTAACACCAGAAATCCTTCATTCAATCATGTGTTAAGGGCTAAGCAAAATTCTAGTCCTAGACACACAATGCTCAAAACAACATGGTTCCTGCTCTCATGAAATTAATCTAGTATTTGCAAAACCATATCCCACAAAAGCAATACAGAATAACTGAGAGCTGAGTCTGCTTTTGAATCCTATCTTACCAACCACCAGAAAAAATTACTTTACCTCTAATTAAGCCTAACCCTAAATTTCATCAGTTAAATGAAAATAATACCTTACAAAGCTAGAGTATTATGTTTTTTATAAAGTGTTCAAGCTTAATAAAGACTGCCCTTACTATGTTAACAGGTGAGGAGGTGGCTTCCTACAATATGCTAATGTACACTGACTCTCCGAGAAGGTCATTTTCTCCAAGTTTATTTCCTTCATACCACACCATCCCAGGGAGTGGTCTGCAGAACACATATATGGCACAGAGAAACTCCCTACTGGTTATCCTGCTTCTAAGTCACTAGGAATGATTTTTATTACTGTGTCCTCATATCATCAGCTACTTAATTTTTTAAACCACTACTTACCATCCACTCTGCAAACCTTTATAATCACAGTTATAAGACTATTATGCCTTGGTCCGCCTGCTAGACCCTGACCATCTCAGAAACAGAGGGAATATCTTTTAGACTAATTACTCAAGTACCTAGAAAAACATAGTATGGTAACAATAAAAATGCTTTCTCAAAGAAACAAAGCATGCATTTTAACCTCATTCTTTTAGTCATTCAGCAAACACAGTGTCTTCCACATGCCAGAGCCCTAGGATACAACAATAAACAAAACAGATGCAATGCTCTTAAACAGCTTAGTCTAAAGTAAGCGTACACGCATACACATATGCATATGCGCACAAGCACATACACCTTTAATAGCTATCAAATTCAGGTGGAACGAGTGGGAGGCTATGAGAAGAAAAAATTCAGTGTGTTTGGAAACCTAACTTAGAATGGAGAGAGGGGGAATCAGAGAGGACTCTGGGAAGCCCCCTGAATATATGACCTTCAAATTGAAACCAAAAAGATGAGTAGGAGTTAGTAGGACAAAGTCCTCAGCACATCACTTATTCTTCATTAACACTATAAATAATAAGTACATACTATCCCCATTACAGAGACAGGGAAACTGAGGCTCTGAGAAGTTTACATAATTAGGAAAAGGCAGGGCCAGGATTCGAAGCCAGATATCTAGAGCAGACTCCACAGAATGTACTCTTTACCATTACATAATAATTGTTTGTGATAGACAGACTCTAAAGGTGGTTCTCCTGACACAGCTTCCTGCTGTTCATGCCCTTCTGCAGACATCTCCCCTTCACCTAGGACTTCTGATTTGCTTTTAACTAAGAGAACACAGGAAAGATGATGGAATGTCACTTCTGTGGATATACGTAAGTCTACCTTTGTTTTACAGGAAGGTGCTCCTCTCCCCTTCACTGTCTTTGAGAAAGTAAGTGGCCATGTTGGAAGGACCACACAGCAGGAAACTGAGGGCAGATGCCTGCCAATAGGCAGCAAGAAACTGAGGCCCTCAGTGCAATAGTGTATAAGGAACTAATTCCACTCAATAACTATAAGAGCTTAGAAGAAATATTTCCCCAGTCAAGCCTTAAATGAGACAGTAGCCCAGCCACCATCTTGACTACAGCCCACTGAGGCCCTAAAGCAGAGGACCCAGCTAAGTTGTGCCCAGAAATCTGACCCACAGAAACTGTGAGATCATAAATGTGTTTTAAGCTTCTAACTCTGTGGTAACATTGTTATGTATCAAGAAATAACACACTGCTGCTTAATAAAGTTCTTCCACATCCCCTGGTACTTTGCTGAAATACTGATTTTGAATTACTCTCAACTAAACATCAAGCTATCTTCAGGTAGCCATCATAATTGTTCTCTTAGCAAAACTCGTATACCAAGATGGTAACATTAACCACAACCTCATCCTACATTTTACAGTAGCCATTTTAACAACCTTGTCAGCTAATCGCACCATTTCTGTCATTTATGTCTGTTTCTGATTTTTTTCTGTTCTGTCTTCAAATTCACTAATCTTTTCTTCTGTAATGTCTAATCTGCCAGTAATGCCATACACTGCATTTTTCATCTCTTACATTAGTTTTCACCACTAAAAGTTTTATTTGGGTCTCTTTTATACCTTTCAAGTCTCTACCTAATTTTTTGAATATATGGAATACAGTCATTACTGCTTTAATGTCTTTGCCTGTTAATTCTAATATCTGTCAGTTCTGGGCTGGTTTTAATGGATAAATATACTAATTATAAGTCACATTAACCTACTTATTTGCATACTTAGTAATTTCTTATTGGATGCTGAACATTTTACATTGTTGAGTGATGGGGGTTTTGTTATATTTCTTTAAAGAGTGTTACACTTTGCAATGGCAGGCAATTATATTACTTCCAGATGAGTTTGCTCCTTTCAAGGTACACTTTTAAGTTTTTTTCAGACAGAGCTAGAGTATCCTTTACTTTATTCAGAGCTAGTTTATTAGCCCCACTACTAAGACATGACCCTCGATGAGTCTCAATGAGCACAGCCTATAACAAGATCTATCTACTATGCCCAAAAGATATTAAAGTATTTCCCAGCCCTGTGTGAGAGCTCTGAGACTTGTTCTGCTTATAGCTTCCCAATGAATTCCTTCCCAAAAAAAGTGTTCCTTTATGAAACTGTACCCTACATATGCACAGCAGATTGGTATTCAGTCAAACATTTAAAGGGACCACTAAGATTTATTGAACTCTCTGCATAGCTCCCTTCTCTCCAAAACTCAGCTCCTCAAATTAGAACCATCTTGGACTCCCCCCATCTCCAATCTATGTTTCCTCAATTCAGTGAGGCCACATGCCTCTATCTGGGAACCCCTCACTGCACTGAGATCTGAAAAACTGCCTCCAGCCAGAAAGCTGGGCCATAATAGGGCTCACCTCATTCATTTTCCATCTGTCAGAGATCACAGTTCTGCGCTGCCTATTGTTCAATATCTGAAAATGGGTGTTCCATGTATTTTGTCCAGTTTTCTAGCTGTTTATGATGGAGGGTAAACTCAAAATGTTATAATGAAAAGCAAAAGTCATGACTCCTGACACTGATTTTAAAGGAAATGTTTTATAAGATACAACTCCTAAATACACACATACATACATTACCGGATTTTCCCATCTTTATTTTTATTGTTGCATATACCACTTTGTCATTGTGTCTAATTTGCTTTACTGCTTATTCGTCATTTCACAATAGAATCTAAACCCTGTGAGCGCAGGGATCTTGTCTACCTTATCACTCCTGCGTCCCACTGGGTACTCAAATTCAGTAAATTCATTAAATCAATAAGCAAACTGTTTTAGAAGTATTTCACTTAATATATAGTGTGAACTCTTCTCATTAGTAAATTCTGATCCAGACGAAGGTAACACTGACTCTCGAGAGTTCCTTAGAATTGTCTATTATCTTAATTAGCTAACTAAAGGTTCTTAGTTGCAAACAAAAGAAACTAACTGGCTTTGTTGAAACTGAAAAGGAAGTTATTAAAGTATATTAGACAACTCACAGAAAACTCCAAGAGGGCCTGGTTTGAAGGCTACATAATCAAGAACAGCCAAAATTCAAACCACAGATCTGGTTCAGTGGAGACAACAAAGGATTCAGTCACTGCAACTTGTACAGATCCCAATGATATCGGGAACTAAATGGTACAGCTGGATCTCTGTCACTGCCAACATCTGGAGAACAAGTATAGCTGTGATCCCCCCTGCACTGCAAATCTCAGGCTTCTGAGGGAGTGCAGTGAAGGTTACATGATTGCATCCCAACTCCAAAAGATGCAGAGAAAGTGAGCAATTGGCTTTCATAATGGAGTATTTCTACCTCCCACCAAGATTCTTTTTTTTAATGATTTTATTGATTTTAGAGAGAGAAAAATATCAGTCAGCTGCCTCCTGCATGGCCCCCTACCGAGGATCAAGCCTGCAACCCGGGCATGTGCCCCAACCAGGACTCAAACTGGCAACCTCTCAGTGAATGGGGCAACACTCAACAATTGAGCCACACAAGGCAGGGCCCACCAAAACTATTAAGGTAAAAAATTCCCCCAATATTGAAAGCTGTTAAATGTTCTTGTTTATCATCCAAAAGAGTAACAAACCAAAGCACAAGGCATCAATCCCAGCATACCAGAACTTTTATCTATTTTTTTAATTAATGAGTTATAAAAGCTCTATTTTTCTCTTTCTTTTCGCTCTAAGTGTTTAACTTTAGGGCAGTTAACTGTTCACTGGGTTTTTTATTATCTAGAGGCAGCATATGCAATCTACAACAATTAACCTTAAGCCAATTAATTTCCATGCATCTCAGTTTTCTAACTTACAAAACAAAAGATACTACTAATCACCTTGTAGGGTTGCTGACAATATTAAAATAACTAATAATGAGTATGTACAGTGCCTGGCCCATAGCAGGCAATCAATTAATATTGCTACTATTATTACCATTGCTATTGCTACTATTACTAAATGGTAGCTTATTTTTTAAGAAAAGAAACTCACTAATTTACACAAATATCTTTTTTATAAACATGCCAAAAGGTTGAAGATCCAAGTTTGTATTTTACCTTAGTACTGTATTATAATTGTTATCTCTGTTACCAGAGATAAAGCAACAAGTAGCTTAAAGTCTAACACGTTGCCACCAAAACTAAGTTCAATAAATAAATACATACATAAATAAATAAATGGGTGGGTCAGTGGAAGGATGGAAGGACAGCTCACCCTGACCACAAGCCATGTTTCCTTTACATTTCTCGCCAGTGAGCTCTGACTATACTGAAAAACTTTCTGAGGGGAGGGACCATTTATGTTCATGGGACTTGCTCTATGTCCCAAGAGCCTAGCATGGAGCCAGGCAGAGACCTTCCATAAAATCTGAATATTTGCCTTTCTAAAAATTTACTACAGAAACTACTCACTGAGAAAGGTTTCAGAAGTATTTTAAAACAAATCACTTATGAACTTTTTAAAAGTTCATTCTCCTGGCAAGATCAACAGCTTCAATAATTTCTAACTACAAGATTCATTCTTTTGAAAATCCATCCACACCATGAACCTTCCCCCTCAATCATTCTTGTTCTCTCATCCAAACCTGAAGAAGGTAAAGCCAAAAAGCATCCAAACAAACCATGTTATTCATTTTTTTAAATAAAGTAAAAGTTAGAGCTTTTTTCAAATGTGAACCTGACAACTACTACAAATGCTGGGTTGACATTCCAGATATAATTGTTGAATGAACATCACTTTGTTGGCTAGGAATCATGAAGAATATCCACAACTTAAAACCACTCCAAATGACCACTAAGGACTGTATCTATTTCAGCAAACCACTGAAATTATGTAGTCCTTAAAAAAAAAAAAAAAAAAAGGCACAATCTTTCCACCCCATAATCTAGCTTCTAACATATAGTAGATATTTCATATGCAGTTATTAATCCATGAGTAAATAATTTTGTCTTTTTCCTGGCTACAAAAAGCTTTCCAATCCTATCTTTAAACATAGGATTCACCTTTTTCTTTTTCCTCAAGGCTCCCATATTCACTGTCCAGCTCTTATTCCAAATGCACCCCGATATAATCCTTTGGTCCCTGACACCACGTAGTAAAGATCAAAACATTCAACAAATGTTTATTTAGTGTTCACCATGTGCCAAATACTCGACAATCCCTCAGAATGCAAAAGGGAGCAAAATACCACTGCCCCTGTTCATGGGAGGGCATTATTCAAATAAGAACTGAAAAATTACCAACTGGGATAAGCACTATGAAAGGTAAGTACAGGGGCACATGGGATATTAAAAAAAAAGAGGTGACTGGGATGGGAGGCCACTGCTTTCCCTTACAAAGTGACATCTGAGCTGAAACTGAAGTAGGAAAAGTTTAAAACAAAGAGATGATGGCTGGCTAAGGAAGCAGCACATGCAAAGACAGGGATCCAGAGACCTGGGACATAAGATTGCATAAGTAAGCAGGGGACAGATCCTCCAGGTAGGGGGTCCTGTGACTAATTTGGTCTTTACCCTAGAAGTCCCAATAAATCATTAAAGAGGTTTTTTTCTAAAGGACAGAGAACTTGTTCATCCTCTTGCTCAAACCCCTCTTCGATTTCTGCCCATTATACGGAATGTTCCTTATTCCTTGGCCTTCCCTATATGCCCACACACTTTACTTCAGGTATCTGTATCTTGTCTTAGTCAGCAACTAGCCTTCCTCCCAGCAGTTGAACCCTAAGGCTCCTGTCTTCAAGTCCTCCCTTCTCGATAACTAATACTGCTGAGTAACTGTGGGCCTTCAGGGCAACTGTTAAGTAAATTTACCCAGCTTTACTGAAGTTCTGAGCTGTACCATAGAACCATTATAGGAAAATTCAAAAAGTAAAATTAGATTGTAAAATATGCAATGAGATCCTAATAATCTTCTTACCATTGCTGTTTTGAAAAACTTTTACGAAACGCTCTTTTGTACCATAGAAATGTCTCCCAATAATGAACGTATTTGGCATAATGAAGGTAAGAAACACCACTGTGATGACACTTGCAGATCTTTTCAAGGGGAAATAATCACATCAGAACAAATTTTTCAGTAGACAGTATTTGTCTCAAAGACTAGAGTCCTATTCAGATCCAAATAAAAGTTAACTCAAAATTAACTGTCAAAAGGACTCTAAAATAAGACCAAAATTTTGACCTTCAAAAAGCAACATAAAAAATTATTCAATTTCATTGACCCTGTGTTCCCTTTAATAAAAACATATATATTCTCTAGACCAGGTCCTTAAGCCTACTCTAGAGACTATTCAAGATCCCCACCAGAGCATAACTTCCATGATGGTATAGACACTGTACCCTTGGTTCCAGGCCCCAGTTCCATGTCTGGCACTAGCAGGACTCAATAAATAATTTTATGTACCTCAAAAGATAAATGATGTTTAAATGATCGTCTCCCAATAAGGATACAAGTGAAAATAAACAGAATATAACATTTTTCATGAAAATACTAAGACGTTCAGAATAAATTAAACTCACATGTTCAGCTACTCTGTACTTTTCAAACTTTGAATTATGATATAACCTTTTCCTTTCCAGATTCACAGCTTCTAACATTGCCTTCTGCCACTGTTCCACTGTTTAGCTCATCTTTAACAATGCTACAAATTATTTCCACCTGTCCCTAATGGACAGTTTGAACTACAACAACTCCATCTTCTGTTCTTCAACAGTTACTTCAGGTCCTCAGTAGAAAATATTATCAACTGTCCCATTAAACCAGGAGTGGGGAACGTCTTTTCAGCCAATGGCCATTTGGATATTTATAACATCATTCGTGGGCTATACAAAATTACCAACTTAAAAATTAGCTATGAAAAAAGCTCCTAGATTTATTGAATCTCGAGTCCCGCCTTCGGTTGCCTTGGCAGGGCCAGACCGGGACGTTCCCCACCCCCACATTAAACCAATCATTCCACCCATACAGCATTTTACTATACTGCCACCAAGTTTAATTCTCTCCTATGTCCAAAAACTTGGTGACACTGCTGTTTAAATTCCGAAATATTCACTTTGGTCGGTTGAAAACTAAATAATTAAGAAATTTTTAAGGTGTTCCAAACTTGGCTCTCCCATCTGTCTTCTACTTTACTTCCTCTTATTCCTCATGCCTGTACAGCTAAAACAAGCCTGCCTCCCAAGCCTTCCTCCTTACGGTGCCATCTCCCTAAAGACACAGGTATGTCATCATTGCCCTGCCGAAAACCTTCAATTGCCCCAAATTCAAATTCCTCATAATATATGACCCATCACTCTCATTTCTCACTGCAGTTGTTCCTATCCCTCCCCCAACATATCCTACCCCCACACATACACACTCTACAGGCTGTCACCCTTCACTTCCCCCACCACCATAAGCTGCCCACATGACCTCCTCCAGAGGGCTGTCAATTCCTCAGTTCTACTGTAACAAGCCCAGCCATTCTTCCATACCAAGGTCCAGTCCCACCTCCACAAGGCATGCTCAAATTCTCAGCATTGTCTTGCTTCTTGTGTTCTTCTAGTCCTTCATATGTCAATACCTCTACTTGGTAGCAGCCAAGGTCTTGTTAATTTTGCCTGTATACACATAACTATCTCAACACTAACAGCAGAGGAAACCAAATCTTGTTCACTTCTGTAAAAGCTTATACCACCATAATTCACATATAGAGGACAGTTTACTCAACTAAAAAGGAGTAAGAATCCCCTTTACAATTTGTCAAAGATTTATAATTATAAGCATTTACAACTTATCAAAATACCAGTTCTTCATCCAACAGAATACAGAAAAATCAGGAAATATTTTTAACTATATCTGACAAAAATGAATATTTTTATTTTTTAAAGTACAAGACTTATAGTATAACTTAAAATGTTCAAACTCACTCAAATTAAAGAAATGAAAATCCAGCCCTGGCCGGGTGGCTCAACTGGTTAGAGGGTCATCCCATGCACCAAAGGGTCTGGGGTTCAATTCCCCATTGGGGTATATACAGGAGGTAACCGATCGATGTTTCTTTCTCACATTGACGTTTCTGTGTCTCTCTCCTCCCTCTTCCTCTCTCTCTAAAATCAATGAAAACATGTCCTCACAAGTGGATTAAAAAAATAAAAATAAATGAAAATGAAAATCCAAACAACTAAACATCATTACTCATCTATTAAACTGACAAAGATTTAAAATTTTGATAACAACAATGTTGGGGAGATTTGGAAAACTATGTACTCTCAGTGCTGATGAAGCACAAACTGGTGCTGCTTTTTGGAAGACAACTTGGCAATGCATATTCAAATGTTCATATACCCAGTGAACCAGCAATTTCCCTTATAAATAGATATCCTATAGCTAAGACTCATCGTTACATGTACAAGGATGTATACTACGGCACTGTTTAAAACAGCAAAAATATGAAAACAATTTAAGTGCTCTTTAATGGAGATTGACTAAGTTGTTTTACATCCACAACATAGAATACGTCTCAATCACTGGAAAAGCAGGTGATATGGGAATATCTCTAAGAAGGCTGAAACTGCAAAACTGATTAGCATGATCCCATTTGCTTGAGATTTTTAAGTACACAGACACTGTATAAGTGTGTACATACACATCACCCCATAACGTCTGTGCACTTTAGAAAAAAGAAATGAGAACCATACTAAACACACAGCTTTGTAACAAACACACAAATATTGTTTAACATACATAATTTAGATAAATGCATAGGACACTTCTGGTGGGGAAAACTGAACAGCTGCTACCTGTGGAGCACTGAGGAGGGGCTTTTTTATTTTTTAATCCTCACCCAAGGATATGTTTTTATTGATTTTAGAGAGAGGAAGAGAAAGAAAGAGAAATACACCGATGTGAGAGAGAAATATCCTCACATCAATCCATACACACGCCAGCCAGGGATCAAACCTGCAACCTAGGCATGTGCCCTGACCAGGAATGGAACCAGCAACCTCGTGGGGCATGGCACGATGCTCCAACCAACCAAGCCACCTGATCTTTTTTTTTAAACCATAAGTATATATTACTAGTTTAAAAAGTAAAATCCCCTAGGTCATCAGAACAATACTTTATATGCTTGATATGCTGTAAGACTGCTCACATGGGAGGAGCCCTAAACAGATGGTAAAACACTAAGAAAAAAAGGTCATTCTACTCCAGTAGATACACAGTAAAGCCAGTGGGTCCCCAGCAAACTTATTCAGTCCCATTACCAACACTCTCTGTGGCAGGAGGCCAGCAAGTTCCAGTCTAATGCTACCAACCTCTGGCCACCAAAGAAGGCTCCATGAACTTTTCCAGGATTATACCACAAACTGACATTTCTCAAACCTGCCCTTCACTTCCCTAGGGCAAGGGCACATGTGTGCTACTCTTCCTTCCTCTTCCAAAAAAGCTTTCTCATTAGTGCAGGTACTAATCTCCAATTTTTATAAATGACAGCTAGCTAATTGATAAAAATTAAGTTTTAACTGATAACAGATAAAGAATATTCCTCTGGGAGTATCTCCATTTTAAATTAGGGAATCCAATTCTTATATCAACCTAAAAGAATAAATTCAACAGTGAGAATTGCAAGCAAACCACATGAAAATGAAAGTAATAATTTGGGAACAAGACCTACCTTTGTTCCTTCTAATCATGCCAAGGAAGCAGCTCCCTATCGTCTACCCTAGCAATCTTCAACTACTGTGCCACAAGAATTATTAAAACATGCAATACCTGAAAATTCAGTCACAGGCACTGACTTCTTTTCCCTTAGATTGTCAAATAAAAAAATGACGACAGCCAACACAATAGCCGCCTAGGCGTGACTGAATCAAAATCACACCTATTTTTTTGGTCGGATCTGCAAAAAATACGTATTTTTTGGCGTATCACAGAATTTTAGTAATTAGTTTATGTGTGCCATGAGATGAAAAAGATTGCAAGTCATAATCTACCCTGTAGATACACTACCCTATCGGCCACAGAATTAACACTAACAATACCTTATTTACAACCTCAACTTCCCACATTTAAATATTCATTTGACTAACTCGGACTATTTTTCTAAGATGCTCACAAGTGAGTCAACCATTCACTACCAATGAGCTCATACATAAAAAGCAGCATATTTGAGAATAACAGGTATCCCAATAAAACCCCAATGCAGTTGGTACTGTGTCCCTTTTGTAAAAAGAACAAAGAACCAGGAGTCAGGAAAACATACGCTACTCCCAAACCTGCTTAGTCTGAGGCACTAGATAGCAATTTGGTTTCTTTGCATCTATTTCCTTCTCTAGGAGACATGAACTACATCAATGTTTCCAGAGCATCAGGAGCACCTGGAGCCCTAATTACAAAAGCAGACGCGACCTGCAGAGAGAAGTACACGACTTGGGAATCCTGCTTGGACAAGTCCTCCAGAAGACTGAGAACTGTTAGTTTTCTAAGATCTCTACTAGATCTAATAATTCTCCAGAGTTCAAAGGAATCCTATACCTTCCTCGTTTTTCAAACCCGCAGAGATTAAAGAGGACGATATTAGACAGTAAATGCATTTTTAAACATCACTGCTAACACCCTCCTTGCAACTTCAGTGGCAAACATTTACCAAAACCTTGACAAGATGCAGGTGTTATTCTAGTATTGTTTGCCGAGGCTATCAGCAGGAACACACACAGTCTAGCTGAGATTATCAAAATGAAATCCAAAAGCTAAGATTCCAAATACTGTTTACATACAGTATAGTCACAGCAATCAAGAATCATGTTTCTGTCAAAAAATACTGTCAAGAAAATAATGTGCTATTAGACTCAAAATTCCTTCACTACTCAGTGTTTTGCTACATTTTTTCTAATCTGACTTATATATGTATAAACTGCATATGCTCATACTGATGAGCTATTTGAAACTGCACACCATAGTTTAAAAGATTAATGACCAAATAAGAAAAATAAAACATATTAATTAGTGCAATGTGTTGTCTCCTCAAAAGTTTATTTCTACAAGTTTCTCCCAAACATCTGGAAGTGTAACAGGCAATGTTTCATAAGCCCCATTCTCCTCTTCTTCAGTTGGAACAGATTTTCAGCCAAACAACTTCCAAAGATCACATATCCCAGCCTCCTTTGCAGCTAAATGTGGCCACCTAAGTTCCAGCCAAAAGGTGTAAACAAAACTGTAAACCAGTGTAAACTTCCAGGTTTGTCTTTTGTTATTAATATTATTATTATTGACTTGTGAGAGAGGAAGGAGAGAAGGAAGGGGGAGGGAAGGAAAGGGGAGGGAAGGAGAGGGAGATGGAGGGAGCGAGAAAGAAATATCAATTTGTTGTTCCACTTATTTATGCAGTCATTCGTTGATTCCTGTATACGTTTTGACCAGGGTCAAACCCACAACCACTGTGGTGTGCTGGGACAATGCTCTAACCAACTGAGCTACCTAGCCAGCGCCCAGGTTTGTCTTTAAAGGGGGGAGGGAGGGAGGAGTGTGCCTTCCCCACATCCTGTTCCTGGACTGTGGATTGTGCTGGGCCATCTTGTGCTATATAGTAAAGGATGTCTCCTTAAGCATGGGAAAGCAACAAGACAGAAGAATCCAAGGTCGCTATACCATGGAACCACATCAGCCTTAGACTACACTTATTTGTAACATGAACTTCTTGTCTAAGCCACTGTATTTAGTCAGAATGTAGGCACAATCTCGTGTTCTAACTAATGTATACAGAAAGTTTAAATTTGTAATAAATGTTAAATAATAGCTACTTAACAACTCAGTAAAACTGGAACGAATTATAAATTCCTGGGTAACTCCACTACTGAAATTATTGCTACTGTACCAGCATATATTTATATGGCATTTAAAACTTTTGCAAAGCACCTCATTACAGTATCTCATTTCACATTCTCAAAATCCTAGGCAGGGCAGCTGGTAGCTATGCACATTTGGCATATAGGATACTGAAGCTCAGAGAAGCTATTTTGTCCAAGATTGCACTACTAAGGACTGGTACTCAGAGAGGATTCAGAATATAGGTTCCTCATTCCATTATTCTGTGTAGATATACATTTATATACCCCTACTACATGCCAGGCATTAGTTACAGGTGGGATCAAGAGAATTATTCCTGCCCAGATGCGCCTTATGATCTAACAGAGAGGGCGGGATAGACATTAAATGAGTAAGCATATATACATGAATGCATATGAATTATTACATAGCTATTTGCAACAAGGGCTATGAAAAAAAGCAGAGTCCTGTAAGAACACCTGGCCAAGGACCCTTACCTGGACTGGGGTATGGGGAAGGCCTTTCTGAAATAGCATTTATGTTGAGACCATAAGGATGAGTATGAATGAGTAAGAGGGAGGGAGGGAGGAAGAGGAAAAGAAGGCTATTAAGAAATTTATACACATTATCAATCTTCACAAGAACATTAAGGTAAGTACCACTGACCCCATTTTACAGCTGAAGATGCTTAGTGAACTCACTGTGCTAAAGGTCACACTGCAGTGAATGGCAGGTCCTGTTGAGATTCCAGACTCGCCCGACTGGAGCCTCGCCTCCACCAGGCACCACCTCACAGGCCAGTTCTCTCCTCTCTCCTCAGTATCATACTGCCTCAACTGCTAGTTAAAGAACTAGTAACAAGCAGATTTCAAATAGATGTCACAATTCCAGCGTGTTTTTACCCAAATGTATGTGCTAAGATGCCAACCTTAACCACAAATATCCACAAACCAAACAAAACAAAACAAAAAATCAACTCTCGTCATTGGATATTTTACATATATACTTAGAAAAATTAGGGAGTTATTTAATGAACAGGGATGTTATCTAAAATAGAAGTGATGCTGCCCAGCCGGGCGTGGCTCAGCGGTTGAGCATGGACTTAGGATCCAGGCGATTGGGGTTCGATTACTGGTTGGGGCACATGCCCGGGTTGCGGGCTCAATCCCCAGCAGGGGGCGTGCAGGAGGCAGCCGATCAATGCCTCTCTCATCATTGATGTCTCCTCTCTCTCTCTCCCTCTCCTTTCCTCTCTCGGAAATCAATAAAAATATATTTAAAATAAAATAAAATGATAAATTAAAATAAAATATAAAAATAAAATAAAATAGAAGTGATGCTGAAAATCAGTTTCATTCTATGTTAAACCAGCTCACTAATCCCCGCGCCGGACACATACAAAATCGGTTTAAATAAGCATTTCAATCATGGGGAGATAAAGCTCAAAACAATTCAATTAAAAATATACGTTTTAAGCTATCATGCACTATACATCATTTGCATATATAGGGTGTCCCAAAAAATGTATACCCACACTCTGAATAATTATAAAGGCAGTGTTTATTGAGATACATTTCATTTTCAAAATTAAGCTATCAGCTATTAAGTATGTATACATTTTGGGGGGACACCCTGTTGTATATTCACATGTCCTTTAAACAAACAAAAATATGTATATGTCTTGTTAAAACTTTAAGAGTAATACAAACTTTTTATGATAATCTTGTAGAAAAGAGGGTACACAGCTCTGGTAGAGGAATTAATTGCCAAGAAGCCAAAATGATTCTCTATTAGCAAAAAGTATGACTACTAGGAACCACATCGTTTTAGACGTTCTGTAAGTTATCATCAATAAAGAATTTTAACTCATTATACAACTCTAGAAATAGGATTTCAAAGCAGTAGCATAATTAAAAAACATTTAGCTGGTTTATACAAATCAGCATTTCCAAAATTATTTTCATACACCAAAAAATGAACCTAAAGCTGCCTGTAGCCATTAGGTCAGGAAACAAGACTTGTCTTTTACTACCTAATGTGAACCTTAATTATTTTAGTCATGTGAAATCAATATTTCACTTTCACATAACCAATGGTAAACTTTACAGCTCTAGCTTGACATAGAACTGACATAAGGCAAGATCTCAAAAGATTTCTTCATTTAGGGGCAACTGAAGAGAAATTTTAGGTAATTTAAAATAATTTGATTATTTTTCAAGTAATTAAACACAAGTTTTAACTACCCAAATTTTTAATCCAAAATTGTGCAAGCCTTGGGTTATGAATTACCGAATTTTCTCTAGCTATCAAAACATTGCCCAATGGTCAAAATAATATATGGTAAGAAGTCTTTTAAATGGCATAATCACTACGTATATAAGGTGCTCTTATAAAACAAGTTCTGCAACACACTTTGACAGGACAAACTGTGCTACTGTCAAGTTTCAGGTGATCGTGTTTTATAGTTTCAAGTAATATCTTTACTTCTAAAAGGAAAATATCTGCGAGTTTCTGGAGGTAAAACCACCAAAACACTCAACACAAATACTCAGCTCACCGTTTAAATTAATGGTAAGGAATTTAACAAATTTAAAGACTACATCTGTGGAGAAGAGATGAGTTCTTTCTAAAGACTCTTTCTGCCAGGTTTTGGGTGTCGGTGGGCTCAGATGGTTCAAGTTTTTCCTTGAGAGAGAAAGAGAAATTGCTTGGAGGGATTGGACGGGGAGGGGAACGTGCAAACTCTTTGAAATAGAGAAGAGTAAATGCTAAAGCAAAGAAAAATAGACACACGCCTTATAACAAACACCAAGTCACAAATAAAGCCCCCTGGTTCTATCAATCTTATATTTAATGTCATATATAAGGCAATTCTCTTCTCACTCATAATAAAGTTACTTCTATCCAAATTTTCTTCCCATAACTAGACACTTGCCAACAATAAACATGCATATAAAACATCCTGGGTGGACTAGATTTCTAAACTACTTTTTTCTTTTTCTTTTTTTGATTGTGTTCAAGTAGTACCCAAAAATCAATACAAATTAGCCTTTCTTTCTTTGTAGTTTCAAAACAAAATGCATACCCAAGGTCATTCTATACCATCTGTTATAACAAGTTACCTTGCATTTTGCTTTTGCAGATAAACATTCATAACATTATAAAAACCTATATGAATTACTAGTTGCTACACTTACCACTCCCCACTCTCATAACTCTAAGTCATAAACACAGTAACTCTTCATAAATAAAACTAAGAGGCAGACATTGGACAATAATCTAGAAGGGGGAAAAAAAATCTAACCAAGGCTCTTTTTTTTTTTTTTTTAATCCACCTTCCCCAAACAGGACAATGCATTAAAATGGAATATTTTTGTTTATTTTGAATGTTAGTGCCCCTAAAAGACTGGACTAAACCATTAATTTTTTAATCCCCAACACAGTAATTTTGTATTTAAGTTTCTAATAGGTTCCACCACAATGTCTTTAATATGTTTAAGAAACCATCTTAGACCTAAATTCCAAATTCCCAATAATAAAAAAATCTTACTAGATCACTCAGTCCATCTCCCACTCTTACTAATAATGACCATTCACTCATTCAAATCTATTTCTTCAAACCTGAAATCATTTTTATATTTTAAATAAGTGTACCTTCACCTTTTATTGACAGGGGTGACCCTTCCTTTCTAAACTTACGTCTCTTATGAACTTTTTATACTCAGGTTTTACAACAGAACTTGGTGGAGACATTGACAGGAGTCCTTAACTTGCTAGCAAGGTTTGAAGTCTAAATGAATCTGGACAGCCACCAAAACCACCTCTGCTATAGCAAGGCAAATCCTCCAAAAGCACTGGGGTATTTTAAGTGAAAATCTTATGTATACTAAAAATCTTAATAGTCGCCAAGGAAACTTTTTTCACAGAATCTACAATTTCTTTGAAACTAACTTCTTCAGATTAAAATCAGCATATGAAATTTTAATTCTAGTCTCACATTTATAGTCTATCTGAAAATACTCTTAATGTAGCTAAACAATTAAAATGAGAAATTTAAGAGAACAAAAGCTAAAGAAAATTCCACTGAATTATTAAACACCCTAAAATCAAAATATTAAATATATCCACTCTTAAACAATACATATGTAAAATATAAGGGGTCACAGAAGAAATCTATGTATTCAAAGATAAAAAAATGACTGAACATAACTTTACAAAAAACTTTCTTATGACTCATCAATACTTAAACGATGCCTATAATTAAAACTAAGTGTGAAGAACAAAACGTACCAAAGAATATTTCTTAATTCCTTCCCTTGGAAAATTGCCTACATGGTTCTCCGGGTGGAGTGGGGGACTGGTACGTTTCATTAAGAGGGCCTCATCTCAACCTTTCCTTTTCACTTTCAGCAAACCACAAAGTTAATACCACGCTCAACATATACACGGACACAAGCTCTAGTAAGAACCCTGAGTCATTACACACAGATCGCTTCAAAATTTGCCAGTATTTCTGATAATGAATTATAACCTAGTGATTAGGAGCCAGACTACTGGCTCCTAGAGTTACAGCTGCGCGACCTTGGATGAGTCACGCCTCAGTTTCCTCATCTGTGAAATGGGTAACAGTTTCTACCAGTAGGGTAAGAGTAGATACACGTAAAGCCCCGGGAAGAGTGCGTAGCACTTTTCGTCCTAATCTTTAAATCAGTGTGAACACGTTTTAGGTGTATTATTTCTGACAACTTGGTCGGAATTCAGGAACCAAATGGTGCTGGCATTCAAGCGCTGCACCTAGATTATAAAATTCATATAACCTAGGGTTGGATGAAAGGCATAGCCAAGTAGTCGGAGGCAATCCCTCACTCATTTTGCCATTTTTAACCATTTCAGACTAGGGAGGGGCCTTTCGTTAAGTGTTAGGATATTCAGCAGTTTCCGTGGGTCTGAGCGAGCAGGTTAGGGTCTGTGAACAGACTTGGGAAGTTCTGCTGCAATACCCAGGTATCGATTATAATGGTCACATTCTCAGCCCCCAGCTCCTCGGCTGCTGAACGGGTCATCGCTCCATCTCGAGGGGCCGGATCGCCGCGCTCAGTGCACAACTTCAGAGCACGCCGAGCGCCCTCGCTCCGCACACACCCCGCAGGGCCGCGGGGGGACCGGGCTCCCGACCTTCCCGGCGCCTCGCCCAGCAGCCAGCCCCATTTTCTTAACCCGTGCATTGTCCTTGCGGAGAACCCCGGCGGTTCCCACACTGGAGGGGGCCGAGAGGAGGGACGAGGGAGGAGCTGGGGGAAGAGGATGAGGAGGAAGAGGAGGAGGAGGAAGACAACCTCCTCCCCTTCGCTCGGGCGACCAGTGAAGGTCTGGCGCTTTCTCGGGCCCCCAGGCCCTGGCTCCCGGGAGGCCCCTGCTCCCACCCTCCGCAACTTTCCCTCCGCTCGCACCCGCCTCTCCTCCGGGACCCGGCCAGTCGGCTCCCTCCCCCGGCGGCCAGCCCCGGGCCCCGGCGCCTCCTCCTAAAATGGCAGGTCCCTCCCTCCGCCCGGCTGGCCTCGGCGCGGGCCCGGCTGCAGGCCGCGGGGGGAGCCGGGCGCCGGGCCGGGCGGGGCCGCGGCCAGGCCGGACACTCACCGGGATGATGGCGGGGCGCTCGCGCCGCTCCCTCCGGTGAGTCTCAGCCTCGGGCTCCCGCCGCTGCGCTCCCGCGGCCTCCGCAGCCAGCGCCGCCGGGCCGCCTCTCTCCGCCCGCGGCGCTCCCGGCGCTCCCGAGCCGCAGCCTTCTCAGTCTCTGTCCGGCTCGCGGTTCCAGCGGCGCCCGGGGCCGGGGAGGCGACAGCCCCCTCCCCGGCAAATACCGCAGTCCCCGGACCCCGACTCCCGGCGGCGGGGCCGCGCGGCCCGGCCCGGCGCGGAGGGCGGCGGCGGCGAGGCCGGGCGCCGAGTCGCGGCCGCTCCCGGCGGCTTCTTCCCGAAGAGGATTTTATAAATCTCACAAAATGGCGCGCGCTCCAAACCTGCGCAGCGAGAAGCGCCGGGGCGAGCGGCGGCGGCGGGAGCGGCGGCGGCGGCGGCAGCTCCTCCGCCAGGAGAGCCCGAACCGCCCGCCCCCGAGTCCCCCGCACAGACAGACACACACACACTCACACACACACGCACGCACACTCGCCCTCGCACACCCTCACTCACACACACACACTCTCACACTCACACCGGTCCCGCCCGCTCGCCGGCGGCGGCGGCGGCGGCAGCGGCACCAACAGCAGCAGCAGGAACAGCAGCAGCAGAAGCGGCGGCGGCGGCGGCGCCCGCACCCCCCGCTCGGGGTGTCCGCTCCCTGAGCCCGACCTGAGCCGCGATCAGCAGCAGCGACGGCAGCAGTCTCCCCGGATCCCCCCGCCGCTCTTGCCGCCACCACCCCCGCCTCACTCCAATGGGGTTTTTTATTATTATTCGGGCGGGAAGCGAAAGGGTTTAAAAAAAAACCAACCAACAAAATGGCGACGGACCGACCCGGTCGCTATAGCAACTGTCAATCAAAACGCAAAACCCCGGCTGACGTGCTGACGTCCTCCTCCCGCCCCCCGGCCGAAGCCGGTGGGCGGGGCCTGTTGCTCGGGCAACGGCAGATTCCGTTCCCTCCTTTCCATCTCCCCCTGGGTCGCCAACCAACCACCCAACCCCCTCAGGTCACGTGAAGGATAAATTCGGAGCTCGGGCCCGCTACGAGTGTCAGAGGAGGGCGCGTGATTTGCTCCGGGGAGGGGAGAGGAGGGGGACGGCCGGGCAGAGGGAGGGAAGGGGAAGGGTAGAGGAAGGGGGGGCGAGGCGGCGGCCCGGCCTGTTCGCGAGAGCCCGCCGCCTCCCCGGCTGCCTGGCCGCGCCCCGCGCCCGCGCCGACTGCGGCCCGGGGAGCGCGCGCGGCCTCTGCGCCTCCGCCCCCGGAGCCCCGCGCTTCCGCGTCCTGCGCCCGCAGCCCCGCCCGCGCCGGGGGGAGGGGGCCGGGCTCTGCGGCCGCGCGGGGACCCGGGAAGCCCACCCCCGCGCGCCCGAGCCCCGGGCTCTCACCTTCATCCCCGGGGAGCGCGCCGGCCGCGGGAAGGTGGCCCGGGGGCGCACGTCCGCGCGTTTAAACTGTTCTTGGAAGGGCTGGCGTGCCCCCCTCGCCGGAAAATGCCCACGGAGGCCGCGGCGGGGGGTGGGGAAGAGGCCGCCTCCGCGTTTCAGACATCTCAGGAATTCCGGACGCTTCGCCGGAATCCGGGATGCCCCTGCGGCTGACACCTTGATTAAACCATGCCGCTCGGTTTGTGCAGCAGCCAGTGCCAACGTTCAGAAATTATGGACGGAGCCATCATAAAAACTTTTAGGCTGTGCACGCTCTCCCAGGTTTTCCACCTATTTCAAACGCTACCCACCTTTCCGAAGGCAGCCTTCTCTGTCGGAATACCGCTTAAATTAATCCTGTCGCTATGACCGTATTTTTGTCGCCCAACACCCTCTTTTTCTTTTTCATGCACCATCTCAGCTTCCAGATTCTGAATTCGCCCACAATTCTTTATTAACATTCTAGCTTTCATTTATTTTTGTTATATCTCCCCCTTTCTGCATGAATGTTGCTAGGTGTGCTGCTCAGGTATTAAAACCTAGCTATACTAGTAGCCATGCTGTGCTGGCTACTTTGTAATCAGCAGACCGCCAATCGCTAAAAACTGTGTTTGGTACCAAACCTAATAAAATGAAATTTAAATGTTATGCTTAAAAGGATAATACAGATATTATGTTACACCAAATCACTAATTTATTGATTTCTAAGCTTGGTTTTGCCGTCATATGACAGTGCCCATACCAATTTTTAAGCTAAAACTGCTCACAAATACAGTAGCAACAGATACAATCTTATAGGCATAAAGAAAACCCTGCAATAAATACTAGTGTCTATCCTATGTGACTCAAGGAAAGATAGTTGCTTTAAAACGGTTTCCAACAAATGTTTACCCCCTTCAGTAATTAAATCATTGATACACTAAGGCAACCATTCAAATTAACAGGCCCTGAAAGAAACCAGACTAAACCTAAAATAAATTATGCAAAAAGTAGTCAAGCAAATAGCTTACTACCATAAAGACTGATTCTCCCTGTTACCAAAATTTGTCGTGACTGTCAAAGTTCTTTTGGATTGCTGACTTTTTCAAAATCACCCTGCTAATGTAATTAAAGTCCACATTCAACTAGACTGTTTTGAAGGAAGTGGCCAAGAGTGTCCCTATTGAGGTGAGAGATGACTACCTTAATTCCCCCCAAACTCACACTTCCACCTGTACAACTCTTTCCTCCTGCTTCTCTCCCTTCCCCACCCCCACCCCCTTGGCCAGTTTCACTTCTGTGGGAACACTTGAGTATTGGCAACATTTAACACTAAGTTAAATGTCAGTCAAATTTTTGTTGCTGAAAATGAAGGCAGCTTGCATAATTAATCTTCTAGGTAACCTGGAGAGGATATGACAGGGGGAATCTATCCCTTCCTCCCTCCCAGCTTCTGCCAGCCTCAGGCATTCCTTGGCTTATAGATGGCAATCTTCCTGTCTTCACATTGTCTTCCCTGCGTGTATATGCTTCTCTCTAAATTCCCCTTTATAAGGATACTAGTCCTTATAAAGAAATGTGTCCTTGTCTTCAGTCAAATCAATCTAGATTATAAGGGTGAGGCAAAATCTTGAGCTTATAATCACGCAGTAATAGAAGGCATTGCTGGCCTTCGTGTCTAGAAGGCCGCACCCTTCCCTCCACCATACTCCACCCCCCCACCCCCGGTGTGAGAGCCTTACTCGGCATTGATCAATGAACTGTCCCCGTTGTTGTGTCCAGATTGGAATGTTGTAAAATAGTTTTATATAGGCTTTACCTAAAAAGTAAACTGTAAATTATGAACAAGTGAGCACGTAGGCAGGAAGGACTCAGGTACAGATGCCAGTTTAGTGTTGACCAGGTTCAGCAATTAAATTCTTGCTCTCATTTAAGAATCTCTTCATCACATGCACTGACCCTCAACTCACCCATAATAACAGCCAGCACTTGTCCAGTGCATTCTAGGGTATCTCTAATCCTCACAGCAACATTACATCCCCATTATACGGATGAGGAAACAAGTCCTGAGTAACTTCCCCCAGATCACACCACCAATAAAGTGGTAATGCTGAGATTCAAACCCAAGGCATAATTGCAAAGCCCGTCTCCACCACACCAAGTTGATCCACGATTACTTGGAGATCAGGTCATTATAGAGGTAATTAACATGTCAGTTAGAGTGAGCCCTAATCCAATATGACTAGTGTCCTTATAAAGGGGAATTTAGACAGAAACATATTCACGCAGGGAAGACAATGTGGAGACAAGGAGATGGCCATCTATAAGCCGAGGAACGCCCGAGGCTGGCGGAGGCTGGGAGAGAAGATGAAATAGATTCACCCTCACAGTCCTCAGAAGGAATCGACGTCCCCAACGCCTTGCTCTTGGACTTCTAGACTCCAGAGCTCTGAGACAGTAAATTGATGTGGTTGAAGCCACCTGCTTTGTGGTGCTTTGTTATATCAGCCCTAGCAAAGCAACACACCGATCCAAGCCATGGTGGGGCTTTGCTTGGATCCACGCGGGGTCATGACTGCTCTTGGTGGTGTACTGCACTAAGCCCGAAAGGTCAGGAGCCCGCCCCGCTGGGAGTTACAGCCGAAACCTTCCTGTGGCTGCGGTGACACCAGGTGAGCAGGCCAACCGCTCACAGCTCATCCCTGGATGGAGGGGGGAGCCAGAACAGAACCGGACTCGGCTGCGCTTCCTGCAGACTCGGGGAAGGTCCTTGATTGCTCCCCCTTGTACAAGCTTTGTTTTGGGGTGTGATTTTAAAAGTTACTCATGTAGCCCTGGCTGGTGTGGCTCGTTCGGTTGGGCGTTGTCCCATACACCCAAAGGTGGCTGGTTCGATTCCCAGTCAGGGCTCATGGCCAGGTTGCCGGCTCGATCCCAGGCGGGGGGCGTGCAGGAGGCAGCCGATCAATGTCTCTCTTTCACATGGATGTTTCTCTCTCTCTATAAAGCAATTAAAGTATTTTTTTAAAGTCATGTATATCAAACAGATTAAAAAGAAACTAAGTTAAAATAAAGAGGGGCCTTACTTAAACCGACATCATGATAGTATGCTATGAATCAAGAAGTTAATACTCAATTCTCTACACCCGAGGCCCAAACACAAAAAATATGAAAGAAATATATGGTCATTAGAAACAGTTTTACAATATGGAAAAACAAAGATACCGCCCAGAGATAAGCCTTACCAACGCCTGCATGTTGGCACATATCCTCCTGACTTTCTTAGGCGGACGAGAACAGGCACAGACACGCCCAACACCCATAGGTACCTTTTATGCCTTTTTTAAACTTACAATTATGAACAGATTTTTGTGTTAATCGGCTGAAACTTAGATGATTATTTTAACAGGTACAAGTATTCCATCAATTGAATGGGCCATAATTCATTTAATTGCCCCTCTATTTTTAAGGGGAGTTTTTCTCCCTTTTGTTGTTATAAAGCTGCGTAGACATTGCGTATATACATTTTACATACCTGTCCAGTTATTCCTGGGATAAGAGCATAAATCCCTGAAGATCTTTGATTCATGTTGCCAAACTCTCCCTCAGAAATGATTCCACCAGTTTGCACTCCTGAAAATCATATGCGAGAAAGACTTTTTCCCACTCTTGTTTTAATCTGCATTTCTTTGCCCATTTAATGTCTTCTTTTTGTACATATGTTTTTTGGCTGTTTGTGCCCTGCCTGTGTATATCCCATGCTCATTTAGGGGAGGGGGAAGAGATATTACTTTTTTAATTGATTTCTTTTCCCTAATTTTACTGCAAAAGAAAGAAAAAAGGAAGGCTGCTGTTGTTAGGCTAGTGTATGGTCCCAACACCAGACACCCATCACCCCAGTTTATCTCCACCCCTAACCATGTCCAGGGGCATCCGGCCCAGGCCTTCCCCGCTCAGCCTCAGTGCCCTCACGCTCCCCAGCTCCTCTGACCTGGACCAGGTGCTCTGCCCCCACGCTCCCAGCATCATATGGTTGCTCACAAGGTGGTTTTAGGACAGATGTGGTTCTTAATGGTGCCGTCTTTAAAAAGGAGGACTGTATTCATTACTTTCCTATCATGTAAGAACGTTTACTAATTTTATTTCATGAATTATCATTAACATTTTCCTTTTTTGTGACATCAACTTAAAGGTTAAATAGAAAATGTAAAATTGTTAAAGTATATTTGACACCGTTTTGAAATATCTTGAAACAGTATTTTGCAACATTTTGGCAAGAATTGAAAAGAAATACACTTTAATATATTGATTCATCCATATATCCTAGCTTCCTTGAAATTAACAGGTTGGGGGAAAATGTCCTAATGAAACTGTGAAAAACAGTTAAGTACCTGGAATTTAAAATTAGGTAGGAGGCATCTTTGGGGGCCATTACCCAGCCTACCACAGGTAGAGACTTGGATACAGCACTCAGACTTGAACCTATTGCAGATTTACCCCCAGCTGGAATAATAAAATGTCCCTAAAATATCTCAATATTGTGATCCCTGTACCTATGATTCTTTTTTTCTTTTTTAAATTGATTTTTAGAGAGAGGGGAAGGGGGAGAGAGAGAAACATCGATGTGAGAGTGAAACCAATCAGTTGTCCCCCAGGCACATGGCATCACTGAGAATCCAACCAGCAACATTTTGGTGCATAGGATGACGCCCAACCAACTGAGCCACGCTAGCCAGGGCTATGATTCTTTAAAAAAAAAAAAAGCTTTATTGAGGTTCCCTGTATATACCATAAAATTCACCCGTTGTTAGTATACAATTCAATTATTTTTAGTAAATTTATTGTCCTGCAGCTACCACAACAATCCAGATTTAGAACATTTCCATCACCCCAAAAAGTGCTTTGTGCTCCTTTACAGTCCATCCCCATTCCCAAAGTTAGCCCAGGCAACCACTGATCTACTTCCATCTATATAAATTTGCCATTTCTGTACACTTCATATAAATAGGATTATGCAATATACAATATTTTGTGTCTACCTTTCACTTAGTATAGCGTTTTTGAGGCTAATCTATGTCATAGCATGTATCAATATTAAATTGTTACTTCTTTTTATTGCTGAGTAGTGTTCCAGTGTGTGAATGTATCACGTTTTGTTTATTATTAACCTGTGGATGGACGTTTGGATTGCTTCCTGTTTTTGGCTGTTGTGAATAAAATGATGCTTTGAAATAATAAATAAATAAATAAATAAATAAAAATAAATAATAAATAATAAATAAAATTACCTAGGAGGCACAGAAATCTACAAAGTTTACTTAACAGTTCTTGAGAATTTTGGCTTATCTCCTAGGCTTTTTAATGTAGGTGTGTATAGACACATTTACTATTCCTATAGTATTGATATGTGCATTAACTGCTACTGTCTCCAACATATTTCCTATTTTACTTTGATTCAATTCAAAAGATATTTATGTGGTCACAGTAGTGGTATTACTTTATTATATTGTATTTGCATGCCTGTTTCTCAACTATAAGTGCTTTTAGGGCAAGGATCTTGTATGTTCATGTTTGTGTCCCTAGCACCATATCTGACATGCCTTAAATATTGTTTTGTATTTTTTAAGTGAATGATGAGCTCCTGCTATTTTCTTCCAGTTTTCCTCCATCCCATATGAGGTTTTTGGCACTCATAAGACTTTAGCGGAGGCTGTCCAGTGACTTTATAGAAGCGGGAAATGTTCTCTTCTGGTCTTAAAACGGATGGAGTTTCTCTAAGACCAGAGGACAGATTATTGCAATCTGTCAGCAAAGGTGGAAGAAGAGAGTTCCACTGAAGAGATTCAGTAATGTTAGCGATCACCTCGTAGCTAGTTAGTTCTATTACAGCAGTGTTTCTTAAACCAGTGTCCCTGCACAGTCCTCAGCTCACCCCGGGTACCTCGGGCTTGAGAAACTACATCAATATGGGCATTCTTGTTGGATTTGGGCAGGACCTTTGTGTGGACAAGTCTATTAACTTCTACATCCTGTCAACTTATGTAGGCGCCAATTCAATGCGAACAGGAATCGCCCCAATTTGGGGTACAGTGAAGAAGGAAACTTTATTAAGTGCAAAACAGAGTAATTGTGATAGAGCAAGGCTGTGAGGCAGTCCTGGGGCCAAGCCCCTCTCCAGCTAGACAGCTCTGCTCCGTGCTGGTCCGGTCTGTTCCCTTCCAGTCTCTCCACTCCGCTCAGGGGCTACACCTTGGGCGGTTCAGCTCAGCCAGCAAAACGCAGCCTCCAGTCTCCGCGGGAAGGGGAAGGGGACTCTCAGGGCCACAGGGGAGCTGGCTTAGCCGGGAGTCCCTGCTTCTGGTCCCTGATTGCTCTGGCCTCATGCAAATGAGGACTTCAAATTGTCAAAGTTTGATTGGCCCAAAAGGCACTGTCCTGATTGGTCAGAAATGAGCTGCTCTGATTGGCCCATGAAGATGTTGATGGGGGATATAGCTGCACAGCTCTGATTGGATGGGGACAGTCTCACTCCCATTGGTTGAGATAGGATCCCAGGGACTCCTCTATAAGGGCTGGCTCCTGGCAGAAAGGTGCAGAGGCAGGCGGGTCAGTGCAGGCTTGTCCCTGAGATGCAGTTTCCATGAGAGGCCCCTGTGTAGAAATAGCTGCTAGGCTTTGTTGTTCTTGTTTGTTTATCATTTGAGCCCAGTTAACCACAGCCCTTCTTAGTAAGAATCTTCTTTCCCAGGGTTCACGGTCCCAAATACAGAAATAATAGCCTTCCACCTGCATGCACTGTTAACAGCTTAAGGGCAAGGTCGAGGAGCCAAAGTATATTTATGAAGGACAGCGAACATGTCTGTGCATTCCCATGTCTAAACTTACTCACAAATTTTTAAACCCAAAAGTTGGCTGGGGGTAGGGGAAATTGAATGAAGGAGGTCAAAAGGTACAAACTTCCAGTTTTAAGATGTAATACTAGAGACGTAATGTACAACATGATGATGACTATAGTAAACGCTGCTGTATGGTATATACACGGTGGGCAGAAGCAGGTTTACAGTTGTAAGTATGTGAGAGTTTATTCTTACATTATTATTTATTACTTATTATATTATTTTCCATACGAACAACTGTAAACCTACTTTCACCCCACCCTGTACGAAAGTTGTTAAGAGCTTAAATCCTAAGGGTTCTCATCACAAGGAAAAAAAAAGCATTTATTTTCTTTTTTTATTGTTTTTTAACTCTATGAGGTAATGGATGTTAACATTGTGGTGGCCATTTCACAATATATGTAAGTCAAATCAGCATGCTGTGCACCGTGAACTTATGCAGTGTTGTTTGTCAATTATATCTGAATAAATCTGGGAAAAATTAATAAGATCAAAAATTATTTATTACATTACCTTTTTAAATCTATAACATAAAGCATATAAGACAAAAGGCGCCACTACTCTCATTGCCCAGATAATCACTGTTTATTTTTCAAATAAAACCAATCCAAGTACATGGCTTGGAAAACCCAAAAAGAACAGAAAATAATAATAGACTGAAAGCCACTCCCAGCCTCCCTATCTCCCTTTCCCCTCCTCCAGGCTGCAGGAGAGTCTTTCTCAAGTTCAGGATCACATCACTGCCTGCTGCAACCTGGAGGACTCCTCACTGCTTTGGGGATAGCACTCCTACTTGGTAGTGTGTCCTGGGAGCCCTTCGTGACTGGCCCCTCCAGCAGGCCTTCTGCGCTGGGGCTTCCCAGTTGAGGCTGTGAGCACACAGGACCCCCTGGATCCTTCCAGGCGGCTGTTCCACCCTCGAGGCCTCATTTTCTCCTCAAAGCCTTTACCTCGCTGCATCTTCTTTGCAGATTTCCTCTCCATCGCCAGGAGAAAAAGAAGCTCTACAAGGGCAGAGACTTCCCTCACTTGGCTTGGCTTTTTGCTTTTTTGTTTTTTACCCCTAGTGCTTAGCATATACTGGGCACCAAATAAATGTTTTTGAAAGAATGGAGCTACCACAGGATTGCTAAACAGCAAGACCCGGCTCCAGTAGGCAAGCGAAGAAAACCAGGAAACGGTTAAAAGCAAGAGGAATAGGCTTCACCGGCTGAAAGGGGATGGCCATCTGCTTCCGGCCTTCCTCTCCTCTCCCTCAGCAAGGGCGCAGGCTTCCTGAAGCCTGGGGGGCGCCTGGGGGGCAGGCTGCAACGGGGGAAGGGCCACAGTGCCTCTAGTAGGGGGTTGAATCCCGACGCCTTTCCGCCCAGTCAGCATCACAGGCCCCTCGACTTGCTCTGGCTGGAAGCAGGCAGCTGGTCCCCTGAAGATGGTGCTGGGCTGTCCTGTAGCCAAAAGGAGACCTTGACATTCCCTTCTGCATTGTCCAGCCCCAAAGGACCAGGCTAAAGGCAAGGATTCAGGGTGGGTGCCGGAAACAGGAATAAATTCCTAGGCAATGTGTTTTGCAGCTAGACGGGGAGAGCGGAGGGTCGAAGCCAGAGTTGCGAGTTGATAGAGCCAAAAGTATACATGAGGCAATGAGCCCAAATCTGCGGTGTATTAATTCAGACTGCTAAGAAAGGGAGCCCTGTCCTGAGCAGATGCCACCTGAGACACCACAGAGTCACAGGATGTCAGAGTGGGAAGGAGCCCCACCCTTACCTGTCAAAATCCTAATCATGGAGTCACTGCTGTGGGGTAGCAATGACACACAGGATACCTTACCTGTTAAATATATGGTGACATTTTGTTCACATTAGTCATTAGGAACATTTTCATTTTCTTGCAATGAAGGAAGGCATAGGCGATGTTCTGTGAGTCTGGACTTTCTAGAAGGGATTGGTGACCTGAATAGTCATCATAGCAGCTGGAAAAAAGCGGTTGTGAGGACCAAGAATACAGAGATCTAATCTAGTCTCAACTACCTCCTACCTGTAGGAACTTGGGTGGTTTACTTAACTTCTTTGAATGTTTCCTCATTTTAAAAGGGGATTCATTATCATCTTTATGAACTGCAGATCACTGTATAAATATGGGGCCCTGAAAGAAATAATAAGAGGACTGTATTCAAATTTTCACTTTTGAAGCCTCTCCCAAGAGTCATTCTCCTTCCAAGAAAACAAATAAATTAGTGACTACTTCCACATTCTCAAACACATACAAGAATCAACCAACAAATGCATAAATAAAGTGGAATGGCAAATTGATTTCTCTCTCTCCCTCTTTCTCTCTTCCTCTTTCTCTCTAAAACATATATATTTCAAGGCATAAGAAAAATTATCACAGTTTGATGATAAAAGAAGTTTTAAAGTAGTAGATTTTCTGTGACATCAATTTTGTAAATAAACAATATATATTAAAATTAATTTGCATAAGGTTTAGTCCTGGGTGGTACAATTATAGGTGATATTTACCTTCTTTGTACCTTTTCTCAAATTTTCTACAATAAATTATAGGTAATCAGGGCAACAAACAGACCCTAAGTCCCTATAGTTTCTCTCTAATTGTCCAGGTCCTAAATCTTTGAAATGTCACAAAACAGGTTTCCTCCCACTTCTCAGTTCATAAGCAAACATGCAGCAGTAACCCGAGAGTACCAGGAGCCTAATGGACGTCCAGCAAGAACCTGGGTCCTTCCTTCCTTCCCAAAGTCCTCGAGAACCACTCTCACCATCCCTTCTCATTCGACTTTCTCTCGCCTAATTCCTACGGCTTGATTTCTATCACATATTTCAAATGACTCTTGGTGTACCTCTAGCTTGTCCAGGGTTTTTTTGTTTGTGTTTTGGGTTTTTTTTGACAGATCCTGGCTCAGGTTTATTTGTACAAATAGCACAGGAGGACACCAGCTCCATGTGAACAGCAGCCCAGGGGGTCACACCAGTCCTGCCATCCTCACGTTGGCAGACGGAGGCCTCTACTGTGGAGCTTTTGTGGGGCCTGGGCACCTTTGGGAGCCTGAGCTGGAGATGAGAGTTAAAAGAGGAGGAGATAGTCTGTGTAAAGGCTGTTTCTCATGAAAGAGTTCAGGATGTGTCATTCCAAAATGCTGCTTTGGTGCATTGATGATTTTGAGCTGAAGCACTAGAGAAACAGCTAATGTAGGGAGAGGCTACCCTGAACTCCCCTCATCTGCCCAAAACCAGGCCCTTCTAAAGGAACTCAGTTGTCTGAAATCCCCCCCCCACCCCCCGAAGGAAAACAGACTCATCGCAGGAGAGGAAGCCACACCCAGGCAAATTTTGTTTCAAACTAAAGCTACTTGCTCTCCCTTGAATTGGATAGATCCCCTCATCCCTTCCCTAGTAAAATGGTCTACAAGCTCTCAAATCTCACCCCTATTGGAGAATTCACTTTTTTCCCCTAGTATGCCCTGTGTACATGCTATTAAAGATGAATAAACCTGTACCCCTTCTCCGGGAAGCTGCCTGTTGTCGGTTTATTCCACAGACCCGGCCAGCGGACCCAGGAGGGAAGAGGGAAAGGCCCTTCTCCCCTGCAGGGCCATCTCCAGGTTCAGCCTGGTGCTGACACCAGGTGACCTTTCTTGCTGCTGTTACTTCCTCCCGATCGCCGCAAACACTTCGTGAAGTCTCTCTCAGGCCTGCTGGAAGGCAGGCAGGGGACGGCCGGCCTGGAACCGGCCAGGTGGCCTGTGCCTTCCCACGCACCGCAGGCCACCGACTCCTCGACTTTGGGCCCAGCCCCGCGCCCCCCAGGCCGCCACTTTCTCGCCACGAGATGAGTGGGGAGGGGAGGCGGCGGGTGGAGGCCTCTCTCAAACTCTGTGAGCCGGCCCCTGAGCTTGAGGAACAGGGGACATTGATGTGTCTACTGGCGTCATGCTGGCCATCAGGCTGGATACCGACTTGCTGTCGTCCCTCCATCTCTTTACTGACATGGCCTGCTCCCCGGTGGCTTTCCCCTTTGAAATGGGTGCAGAGGAACATCCGGCTTGTTCTTTCTTAGCTTCACAGCCGTGGCTTCTGGTCGCAGAGCTTTCTGAGCCTGTGAAGGAGGATCTGGTTAACCTACGGCCGCCCTGGAGGTAATCGCATGAACCGCTCGCGGTTGAGTTTTGCTTGTACTCCCCGCACGAAGCCCGCTCCCAAGCGTCCTGCACCGATGGCACGGCCCGCACTGCTACTTGAAACTCTCCACTTGTCACTTAATTTGTTCGTCTTCTCCCCCATCTACCTTTACCTGGTATTCATAGTCAAAGTCCTTGTCCGCTAATTCCAGTATCTGAATTACTTGTTGGTCTGCTTCTATCCTTTATTCACATTTTCATTGATTATTAATTACATAGTCTTTTAAAAAATGTATTTATCTTTTATTATATATGTCACACAATTTATATAAAAAGGATTCTCTTATTTTTCACGGTATTTTTCAATATAAAACTCATTTATAGATAAAATCTATAAAAGGAAACATGCACAACCTTGAGATAAAAAAATGTAATGACTGATATTAAGGACTTACGGGAAGAGTCTTCTGGCTGGGACCATGGTGGGTGCAGAGGAGGAGGTGCCTGCTGTGCAGAAACCCTTCAGTGAAACTGAAGGCATGTCGCCGAGCTGAAGGTCACGCACCTGAGAAAGAAGTTGGCCCAAAAGATGCTTCGAAAGGCATGGGGGAAGCTCATCTACGACAAAGCTAAGCACTGTCACAAGGAATACGGGCGGATGTACAGAACTGAGACAAGCATGGCTAGGACGGCAAGAAGAGCTGGGACTTCTATGGACCTGCGGAACCCAAATTGTCATTTGTCACCAGGATCAGAGGTGTGAGCCCAAAGGTCTGCAAGGTGCTGCAGCTTCTGTGCCTTCACTGGCTCTTCAGTGGCATCTTTGTTAAGCTCAATTAGGCTTCAACTAACACGCTGCGGATTGTGGAACCACATATTGCATGGGGGTACCCAAACCTGAAGCCCATAAATGAATTGACCCATAAGCATAATCAACAAAAGGCGAATTGCCCTTACAGACAGCACTTTGATTTCTCGATCTCTTGGTAAACATGGCATCTCTGCGTGGAGGATCTGGTTCCTGAGATCTATACTGTTGGAAAATGCTTCAGAGAAGCAAACAACTTCTTGGGACCCTTCAATTTATCTTCTCCATGAAGTGGGATGAAGGAAAAGGCCACCCATTTCATAGGAGGTGGAGATGCTGGCAACAGGGAAGACTAGATTAACAGGCTTATTAGAAGGATGAACTATAGGTATCTACCATGGTTATTAGAAATAAACAGTGACTGCTTTCAAAATGAAAAGAAAATAAAGAACTTATGGGAAGAATTAAACAAAAAACTGGATAAAAGATAAAAATCATAAAATTAAAGAAAGATCAGTAGGAAAATATCCGAACTGAAGCTCACTGAGAAAAAAAGAACAGAACTTGACATAAGAGACTTGTGGAACTCAGCAGAAGGTCTCCTAGGTGGAAAGAGAAAGAGACAAGGGCAGAAGCCAGGGTTGAAGAGATAGTGGCCAGGAATGAAACGCATGAAACTACAGATTCAAGAAGCTTAGCAAACTGCAAGCAGAATACATACAAGGAAATTCATTCAATCCTTTTGGGCTTTCTGTGTAAATAATCATATCATCTGCAAATAAAAATTATATAAACCTGTACCCTCAGAAAACTCTCAAGTAATAGTTATGATACAGGACATCTTTATCTTTTTCCTGACATAAATAACAATCCTTTGAGCATTCTCATTAAACTTGAAGCAGCATTTAGGTTGAGGTTTAATTTTATCATGTTGCGACTGCTGAAAACCAAAAACAAAGAGAAAAAGACAGAGTAAAAAAACACCTTTAAAAAGCTACAGTTAGATGGCTAATTTTTCAATGAAACTATGGAAGCCATAAAATAATGGAACTGCATCTGTAGAGTGCTAAAAGGAAAAAACAAACAAAAAAAACCCTCACAGCATAGAATTCTATGCCTAGTGAAAATACACCTCAGAAATGAAAGCAAAATAAAAGCATTTACAGGCAAACAAAAACTGGGAGACTCTGTTGTCATCAGATCTGTACTCAATGAAATACCACAGGAACTTTTGAAATTGAAGAAAAGGGATCGCTGACAGGAGACTAGAACTGCCAGAAACATTGGGAAGCACTAAAGAGATAAATAATGGAAAACACAAAAGACTAATGCGTGTATAAACCAGTAATACGTGGTGCAACGTCAGGGCATCACATAGAAGAAAATAGCCTAAGAGTTTTTAGAGAGGAAAAGGTCTCACACACAGTCAGGAATTGGAATGGAATTCAACTCCTCAACAAAACACAGACAGCTATAAGGAAAAGCAAGGACAGAAAACAGTGGGATCCAGGAACCCGGGATCCACACAGGAGAGGTGCAGTGGGAATTCCCAGGGCAGGGCTGGAGGAAAGTTCCAGGTGAGACAGTACTTGTGCAACAAACCTGGGGAGCATGTGGTCCAGCCCCAAACAGGCCTTCAGAGAGCTTCACATGAGGTGTTCTAGGAAAGAACACGGGCCTGGTGGAAATTACTTAGGGGAAGATGGCATTGGGTGGGATTTTAGAAAGCTGTTATTTTTAGGGAAGAAAACATTTTAACAATAGTTCATTAAAAACAAAGCAACTGAAGAAGTAACGCCATCATGTCCAATAAAAAAGGTAAGTTTTACAATTCAGGAATTGTAATCATTGTATACTCTTTTGTTAACCATATGGCCCTATATGGTTTCGTTATAACAGTGAAAAGGTTGAATATGGATTTCAACACAAAAGAGCTAAAACTGTCACCCACTCGACTAGAAAGTTGTTAGTTAGATCTCAAATTATAGAGTCGACGAATAGCAGTATCGCCTTTATTTTTAAATTTGGAGGTAAATACCAGGACAAGCAACTAAACACATTGAAAGCAGATACCCTGGGAAACAGGAAGTGCGTGAAACAGGACACCACATGTTCTTCATAATGAGATTTTCCCCGCTAGACTTTTCCCCCTTACTTGTATTTTGAAAAAAATCTAAATCTGTATAAAAGTTAAAGAACAGTACAATGGATACCCATATACTCTCAACCTGGATTCCACCTTAGCGTAACATTTTCCCTTATTATTTGTGTGAACCTCTTAAAGTGAGTTGAAACATCACAATGTTTCATTCATAAATACTCCAGCTGATGTCTCTTGAGAACAAAGGCATTCTCCTCCATACTCTGAATATCAACATCATACCTAAGGAAATTAATAATAATCCCCTATAATCCCCTATGTGGATCGATATACAACCCACAGTCAAATTTCCTCAACAGTCCCCCAAATGTTGCTTAGATATCTTTTTTTCCATTCAGGACTTAATCAGATTTCAGTTTGCATTTGGTTGTTTTAAATTCCAGAAGAGTCCCTGCCCCACCAGGCCTTGCTTTGTTTTCTAAGACACTGAGTGTTTTGAAGATGGGGCTCCAATTGTCCCACGGAATGGCTCACGTGCTACACATTACCTCGTGGTTACATGAAGGTTCCCCTGAAACTGTTCCTATGGGCATGTATAACTTTATAAACAAACAAACAAACAAAACATGGAGCTGGCATTTGTTTGTACTTATTAAAAAGTCGCTGCTTTCCCTCTCAGGCCGCCCGGGTGGAAGGTGGATGCCTTCCCCTGTTAATTGGGTCAGCGTGTGCTTGCTAAGTGTTCCTCACACAAGTCACTCCAGGAAGCAGGTTAAACACCTTTTCTCAGAGAGGCATACATTTTCACTTAAAATGTGTTCCCAGTGGGGACTCTTTCCCTCATCTGCCCAAGAAATCCTGTTACCGAGAATTCTTGTGGCAGTGATCTGAACCACAAATGGAAGTTGTTCCTGCACAAATCCCTGGGTAGCTGAACAGAACCGATTCTCCCGAGTGATAAAGTCAAGACAGAGCACTGCGGGCATGCGGGTTCTGTGCCCGATCCGCCACTGCCACCCCTGGTGACCCTGAGAGAGCCCTCCACCTCTCTAGGCTCCAGTGTTCTTATCTATAAAAAGAGGAGGGTAGACAAGTTGATAATGAAAATAGTCTGAGACGCAAGTCTAATTTAAATGCAAAAGAAATCTCCAAGTATTCTTGTGACATAGAAGTACTCAACAAATGTTTAATGAATTTAATGGTGAAGGACTTCGGGACATGCAACCCTGGGTACATTGATTATTTTGAGCTGAAGGCACTAGAAAAACAGCAAATGCAGGGAGAGGCTTACCCTGAATTCCCTGCATCTGCCTAAAGCCAGATCCTCCTAAAAGAACTCAGTTGTCATAAATCGCCCACCACCCCAGGAATGTCATTGACCCGGGAAGGCGACTCTTACCATGGGAGACTAGGCGTGGGCACCACACCCTCACTAACTCTGTCACAAGCTGTGATAGCTCCCATCTAGTCCTCCAAAGTCCCCTTCACCTCTCCTAAAATTTACTCTCCCCTAAACTCACTACCCTACCCTTGCCCCTTTAGGAGGATATATGAGCTCTCAAATCTTGCCAGTTTATTATTCACTTTTTTCCTGTGATATTGCCACGTACAACTATTAAAGATGAATAAACCTGTACCCCTTCTCCGGGAAGCTGCCTGTTGTCGGTTTATTCCACAGACCCGGCCAGCGGACCCAGGAGGGAAGAGGGAAAGGCCCTTCTCCCCTGCAGGGCCATCTCCAGGTTCAGCCTGGTGCTGACACCAGGTGACCTTTCTTGCTGCTGTTACTTCCTCCCGATCGCCGCAAACACTTCGTGAAGTCTCTCTCAGGCCTGCTGGAAGGCAGGCAGGGGACGGCCGGCCTGGAACCGGCCAGGTGGCCTGTGCCTTCCCACGCACCGCAGGCGACCGATTCCCCGACTTTGGGCCCAGCCCCGCGCCCCCCAGGCCGCCACTTTCTCGCCACGAGATGAGTGGGGAGGGGAGGCGGCGGGTGGAGGCCTCTCTCAAACTCTGTGAGCCGGCCCCTGAGCTTGAGGAACAGGGGACATTGATGTGTCTACTGGCGTCATGCTGGCCATCAGGCTGGATACCGACTTGCTGTCGTCCCTCCATCTCTTTACTGACATGGCCTGCTCCCCGGTGGCTTTCCCCTTTGAAATGGGTGCAGAGGAACATCCGGCTTGTTCTTTCTTAGCTTCACAGCCGTGGCTTCTGGTCGCAGAGCTTTCTGAGCCTGTGAAGGAGGATCTGGTTAACCTACGGCCGCCCTGGAGGTAATCGCATGAACCGCTCGCGGTTGAGTTTTGCTTGTACTCCCCGCACGAAGCCCGCTCCCACGCGTCCTGCACCGATGGCACGGCCCGCACTGCTACTTGAGATGTACACGGAATTTCCCACTAGAGTGTCCCTCACATGTCTTACACCGTGGGCAGTGCCGGCTCTAGTGGGGAGTAAGGGAAAGTGGGGCCTCAGTCCTGTTGGAGGGGCTCTTCAGAAACAGTTTTCCCATTCACTCCTAGATCCTGAAATCTTTTCTAGATGCTCAGAGGCAGGAGAGCCTGGAGAGAACAGAAGAGAGCAAGGTGAGGAGGCACCTGTTCCTGGGTCCGACCTTGGCGGGTGGGAGGTGTGGGGGGAGAGGGAGAGGGAGAGAGGGGGGAGGGACAGAGGGAAGGGTGGAGAGAGAGGGAAGACCAGAGAGGGGGCCCTCATGGCAGTGCCCATAGATTTTAGGAGTCTTTGGAGACACATCAATCAATAAATCAATCACAGCGAATGGGCCGGTTTTGGATCCTGATTCTAACTTGCTAAAAAAAATTATAGATCAAGGAAATGGACCATTGACAGGATTCTGGTGAAATTAAAGAACTATTCTCCTTTGAAGGGGCCATAATGATATTAAGGTTCATGTACTTTTTGAAAAGTTTCTAATCTTTGAGGCATTCTAACTGAAATGAAGCTGATGTCTGGCATCTGCATCGTGATAATCTGAGTGGGGGGAGTGGGCAGGGGCTATGGATGGAAAAAGGCTGCCAGGCGCTAGTAAGCGCTGAAGAGAGGGGGGTAAGCACGTTCCTAATACACTTCTTTCTAACTTTCTATCCGTTTGAAATTTTTCAAAACAATTTTTAAATGATAACCAAGACAACAAAGCTTTTTACAACTGACACTAAGAAACAGAAAAGTCTAATTTTGTGTGTTTCCTTTTATATTAGGCAGCCCTCAGATTTATTGGAGAGAAATAAACAAACTTGCATTTGAAGGTAAATGTAAAAAAAGGGGGGGGGGATGGGAAAAGGGAGAAGAGTCCTGATGTTTTTATATTTCATTTGATCTTGGGAAGAGCCTGGTATGTATATCTGTTGTCATACATGAGGTCTGACAAAATGTCTTCATTATGTTGTTTTTTTGTTTGTTTTTTAACGATTTACTTTAAACCTCTGGAAATATCCTTTTGCTTTATTAGTCTCTTAGTTGATTCTTAAGGATTTATTTCCTGTCCTCACTTTGCAGGGAAAATTCAGCCTGAATGTCTATTTACAATATTAGAATTCTTAAATGCTCCCCTATCATGATTTGAGCAGTTTTATTTTTCCTCTTAGTTTCTATTTGGGGGAATGCAGGGGGAGGAGAAACCTTTTCTTATTTCCTTTGAGCCCACCCAGCTGTTTTATTTTGTGTTCGCTCATTTCCCATGCTCCCGGTTGGAGTGAGAAGCCATCAGAAGTGTTCTGTTCTTTTTAGTACTTTATCAGCATTTCCTTTATTAGCCACATTACCCTTTATCTCTTTCCTGTGAAAGCTTTTAAAGTAGAAATTGATGAAGTCACGTCATCTGTTATTGAAATATTATGCCATCAACGTTTACAAGTACATTATAAGAAGATTTAAAAACAATATCCTACCCTAATGATCACAAACCCACACATATTTAGTAATCTGACTTTCCCCCCTTTTTTTCATGTATATCAGGTTCCAGGATTCCACCCTTTTGAGCACAGGAAACTGAGGCCCTGGAATTAAAAACTCCGAACTGGTCACAGACCTTTCACAAGGTCAAGAGCAGTAAATGCCTATCTTTATAGCAGCAACACATTCTTAAGTTGATGCCAAAGACCTGCATGTATTTTGCCAGCATTGGTCTTTATAGAATCACAGGACCACCATTCAAAGGGTGCAGTGAATTGATCTGCGGTACCAAGACCATCCTATAAGAAAGGGCCTGTAAGCAGGTATCTGGGAGAGAAAGGGTCCCCCTGGGTGAAGGCTTCCTTGGACTTGGTAGTACTTACTCTGTGACTCTGCAAATATTAAATATAGCTACATGAATCACACCCCAAACTTCCAGTCCTGAAATCTGGTGTCAGGCACAACAATTTGTCCCCTCTCCTGGCCCATGAGTAACAAAAAAGCAGCTGGAGAAACTTGGTCTGTGTGAAGAATACTCTGATGCTTTACTCTTCCCTCTGGAAGATACATTCTGCATTCGACATGACATACGCTTCTCAAGTGTTATTTTGTGTTTATTAATCTTTGAACTAAATTGCCTGTCCTCGTAACTAGGAAGACATTTCTCCAGAACCCTCCTGACTCATGCTAAGGGTACAGAACAGCTGATAAACTCCAGTGACCTCTGAGGAGACAGATGGGCTTTGTGGCTTTGAACACCCACGTGGCTCTCTGGATTATGGATGACGGCATAACCCAGGTTTAAATGGTTGGCAAGAATGCTCAGCCTTTTCCATATTTATCGAGTTGATCATAGGGGTTATGTCCCCTGTTCTATGGTTCTGTAAAATCTCTTTATTGTAACCATCCTTGCCATTATTGGTCATCATTTGCATATGTCTTTGTGTATATTTCTTTATACATACAAAATAATCCTTGCTTATTACAACGGTAACAAGAACTAACATTTATTAATTGCTTATAAGGTGCCAGGCACTCTGCTAAAGGCTTAAAACTCTCGCCTTGTTTAATGGTAAACAACTCTATGAGATACGTATCATCTCCATTTTGCAGATGAAAAAGGCATGAGCATAAGGGAATCAAATTTATCGCCTATTCATTCTTTCAGAAAAGATTTCAAAAGCTTGCAAAAGTGGAAAGAAAATAAACTAGTAAAATTTATATGTAAACATCAAGGTTAAGACATTTAAGAAAAGGTTTTTAAAAATAAAATGGAAAAATGAGGCAGAATAGTAAGAAGCTAGGAAAATTCCTTGGCAAGTGGAATTGGGAAAAGGAGACAGACACCTGAACAAACTGGCAGAGCAATTTACAGCCAGATAATAAATCACAAGGTCTTATCTTACACATTCCAGGCCATGCTAGGGCAGACCCACCTTGTCCAGGCCCCTCTTAGGTGACATTTGTTGAAGGTTAAACTGACTGGAGAATGCCCTATATGCTCACTTTGATGCATTGGCATATTAAAGGACACACCTGAAGAACTGATGAATATTCCATTGAGATCCTCCAGAGATCTCCTTTAAAACTCCAGCTTTAGAAAACAGGTAAAAACCCTTAAGACAAAGGACCCAACCTATGCTCTCTCTCTAGAGCACTCCCATGCCTTCTTTCTTCAGGCTTGTATCTTTGCTTTCTTTCCCTTAGGGTCCTCGAGACTTGCAACCAGGGGAGCAGCAGGCAGTGGCAGCTCGTCCTGGGCTCACCCCCTGAACCTGTCTCCAAGGGCCCTTCTTTTGCCTCGGTAACTTGTTTCCTGAGTCCACTCAGCCCAGCTGGCTCACTTCTTCTGCCTCTGACTTTCTTTCTAAAAGACCAGGACAGCTCTCTGAGCAGCCCACTGGAATCTTCTCTTCAAGTGCACTTTCACTTTGCATGCTAAACAAACTTCCTCTTGTGCTAGAGTTGTTGGCCAAACTCAAGAACTGAGAGCCAACATCACCAGGAACAAAAATATATTTAATGATAAACTGGAACTACGATTTCAGATTATTGCTATAAAACATGAGATGCTTAAGCTTGTCTCTTATTCCAGAGGAAAAAGCGATACTGACTTATTCTAAAACACTCTTGTAGAAAAGCGTGTTTAAAAGGAATTAAAATTAACAGCCATCTTTTCAAAATTGTCAAAGTTATCAAAAATAGGGAAGGATTAAGAAGCTGTCACAGCCAAGAGGAGCCTAAAGGTAATGTGGTATCCTGGAACAGATAAAGGACATTTGACAAAACCTAAATATGAATAAAGTATGCATGGAATCAATAACCTTTTGGGGACAAATGACAAAGCAGCATGATGCAGTGATGATTAAACAGGCACTAGACAAAGACAGCTCTTCTACTTTGGCAAGTTCGTTAATCTCATGAACTTCAATTTATTTTAAAGCAGATACCCATGTCATGGGGTTATTATGAGAATTAAATACAATAACACATATACAATGAGTAGCACAGTGCTTGCCACATAATAAGTGCTCAATAAATGTCACCCTTAGATTCAAGAACAGATATATACCTTGGTTTTATACTGAGAATGTCTTTCAGTGAGGGTCACAGTTTTCTTCAAAGGAGTCTCAGACATTTTCTGTTGAACTTTTACTATTTTTTTAGCTTTTTGTTGTTATTGGGAATGGAATTTTTTCCTTTTAAGAATATTTTCGCCTGGCCAGGCATAGCTCAGCTGTTGAGCGTAGACCTAGGATCCAGGCGATCAGGGTTCGATTCCCGGTCAGGGCACATGCCCGGGTTGTGGGCTTGATCCCCAGAAGGGGGCCTGCAGGAGGCAGCTGATCAATGACTCTCATCATTGATGTTTCTATCTCTCTCTCCTTCTCCTTTCCTCTCTCTGAAATTAATAAAGACATATTTTTTTAAAAAAAGAATATTTTCTATTTTATGGCTGAGTCGAACTCCATTGTTTATATACACCATTTCTTCTTTATCCCTTCATCTATTGATGGACACTTAGGTTGCTTCCAAATCTTGGCTATTGTAAATAATGCTGCAATAAACATATGGATGTATATGTCTTTTCGATTTAGTGTTTTGGGTTTCTTTGGATAAATACCCAGAAGTGGAATTGTTGGGTCCTTCCTGTTATAGGCATTTTTTAAGTCTAACAATAATGGGGATAGGCCTAGAGGGTGTTGTGCTGAGTGAAATAAGTCAGACAGAGAAAGACGAATGCCAGATGATTTCACTTATATGTAGAATCTAAAAAACAAAATAACCAAACAAGTAGAACAGAAACAAACTCATAGATATAGAGAACATTTTGACAGTTGCCAGATGAGGGGGGGCTGGGGGGACTCGTTGAAAAAGGTGAAGGGATTTAGAAGTACAAATTGGTAGTCACAGAATAGTCACAGGGATATAAATAAAGTACAGCACAGAGAATATAGTCAATAATATTGTAATTACTATATATGGTGTCAGATGGGTACTAGATTTATCAGCATGATCACTTTGTAAGTTATACAAATGTCTAATCACAGGGTTGTACACCTGAAACTCATATAATATTATACGTCAGCTGTAATTAAAAACATTGCCTGGCCAGGTGTGGCTCAGCAGTTGAGCATCGACCTAGGATCCAGAGATTGCAGTTTGATTCCCGGTCAGGGCACATGCCCAGGTTGTGGGCTCGATCCCCAGAAGGGGGTGTGCAGGGGGCAGCGGATCAACGACTCTCTCATCATTGATGTTTCAACTCTCTCTTTCCTTCTCCCTTGCTCGCTCTGAAATCAATAAAGATATATATTTTTTTTAAAAATTAAAATTAAAAATATTTAATGAAAAGAATATTTTCTAATTGGTTTCTGCTAGTATAGATAAATATTACCTTTAACAAAGTAGAGAATTTTTTCTCTTAGTAGCTAGTACGGGAGTATTTCTCTAGTAGCTGGTTGCCTCAGTGACTTCTACCACTGGTTCCAATAAATATTTAGTTTATTCTTTCAGATTTTCTGGGTAGATAACACTATCACACACAAATAATAATTTCTTTTCTCCTCATATACTTTTTTTTTTTTTTTTGCTTTGGTTGGAACTTTCAAAGTAATTTCAAATAATGCTAGAAGTGGTGGACATCTCACATGACTTCATTGGGAAATGTTTTCATTGACTTCTAAAAACAACACATTTTATATTTAGAAGGGAAACAAATAGGAAATCAATAAATATTATAAAGGGTTTGTTTGCAAAAAAATGTTCTAAAGCTATGTTCCACATCAGAATAGATTCAGTCCTGTCACACATCTATCTATATACAGTTGACCCTTGAACAACATGGATTTCAACAGTGCAGGTCCACTGTTTGTGGATTGTTTTTCAATAAATATTGCAATTATAATTTTTAAAATAGCATTCTCATAAATAGCTTACTTATTGTAAGAATACAGTATATAATAACATGTCAACTGTTTTTGTTATCAGTAAGGCTTCCAACCAACAGTGGGCCATTAGTTCTGGGGGAGTGGAAAGTTATAGATGGATGAGCAGCTGTAGAGGGGTTAGGGGGAGGTGTCAGTGCCCTTTACCCCTGCATTGTTCAAGGGTCACTTCTATTTATTGGGCAAATAACAAAACCATGAAGAGTATATGACTCCATCAATTTAAAGACTAAACTATACTTGGTAGATTCAATGGAGGCAAGGAAGTACGATCACAAATGTTATTTTATTGATTAAAGACCTTAAATTAATTTTTATGTTAAAACTAACCAAAATTTACACTTTAAATATTTGCAATTTAATTTAAATACTGTTCATCAATTATAGCTCCATAAAGCTGTGGGGGCGGGGGGAGAGGAAAGGGTCTCTGTACCAAAAACAGACACTAAACAGCCAAGTCCACAGAGTTAATCAGCTTGCTGATATCATAGCCGGCGTTCCTCACTGGCCACTCCAACTCGCATGATGGGTGCCTTAGTCGGTGTGGGCTGCTTTAAGCTGTAACAAAGTACCATAGGCCGAGTGGCTTAAACAACAGACACTTATTTCTCATGGTTCTGGAAGCTAGAAGTCCAAGATCAAGGTGCCAGCAGACCTGGAGCCTGGTAAGGGCTATGGTCGTGGCCTCACGTGGTACGGGGGGGGGGGGGGGGGGAGAGGGAGGAAGCTCTCTGGCGTCTCTTCCTACAGGGGCACCGATCCCATTCATAGAGGCTCCTTCCTCATCACTTAACTACCCACGGTAGGCTTTCCACCTCCAAATATCATTACCCGGGAACTAGGCTTCAACATATGAATTTGGGGGATAGGAACATTCAGTCCATAGCAAGGGAACCTTACTAAGTGCGCCCTTGCATTGCTGGAGGCTATGGATCTATACATTTTTAGTAATTATATAAAAACAGGCATGGGGACAAGAACCACCAAATTTGGGATAGTTCTTGCCTCTGGGAAGGAGGAGATGTGCTGGACCTGGGTACACAGGAGCCTTTGATTCTAGCTACGTTTTAAAAAAAGAATCTACAGCAGATATGGCAAAATGTTACAATTTTTCAAAGCCATGTGGCTGGTGGCTACATGGGTTTGGGTTTTTTTAAATCACTAAATATTCTGTGTCATTATTTGTTAATAAAGCACTGTTTTCCAAACTGCAGGCCACTTTGCAGAAGTGGTTTGTAAAATAAGCTTTGTGGCTCATAACAAAACCTTAAGAAAAAAAAAAAAAAAGAGAATACAAAGGAAAATATAAAAATATTTAGGTAAGAAGTGAAATACTGTTTTGTGTAACTTTTACATTAGGGTTTACTGTATTGCTATATAAAACATATTCTTTTCCTGAGGGTTCTAGACAAAAATATTCAAAGCCATTTATCTAATATCTGAAGTTATTATCTGAACATACCAAATAGGTTCAACAAAATTCTTCTTACGTGTGACCTTAAGTAATTTTACTTAGTCTTAATTATAGTATATTATATATAATTGTATTATACTTTGTTTCATAGTCACATCTATAGAAATATAATCCACAGAAGAAATAGTGGTTTGAAAGGTCTTTGCATTTTTCTTTAAAATATTTTAGATTAAACATTATTTTAAGGTCTGAAACTTGCACTTTAAAATTTAGGTTGGGCCCTGGCTGGTGTGGCTTAGTCGGTGCACCAAAAGGTCTCCTGTTCGATTCTTGGTCAGGGCACATGCCTGAGTTGAGGTACGGGAGGCAACGGATCAATGTTTCTCTCTCTCCTCCCTCTCCCTTCCTCTCTCTAAAGTCAGTAAAAACATAGTTTTAAAAATATAGGTTGGGTTGGGGATGTAGTGATGAGAGGCCTGATCTAGGTTTTACTTCTTATTAATATCATCTCTTCTATAAGAGAACATGGTTCCATGGAAAATGACGTCAACTGTTAATTGGTTCATTAACTCAGCTCTATTATTTGCTTTATTGTTTTTGTGGTGTAAATATTTCATATCACACAAAAAATTTTTTAAATGCTCTCTTTGTAGTTCTAAACCTTTGGCCTTACTTAATTCATGAACACCTGGAGATGCGAGGGAGGGGTCACTGGGCCCTTGTGTGGAGAAATGGGTTTTGCTGTTCTTTTTGGTTCCCAGTGTGTTTTGACGGCAAATATTCTTGCAATGAATTCCCGTTTCCATGGGTAGAGAGCGGGTCCTAGTCCTTGGAAACAAAGGAGCCGCCACTTACACAGTAGGCTGCATGGCTTTGGGTAGACATGTGTTTTAAGGGCAAAACGCTCCAGTAGAAAGACCAGCCAGGAGTGGGGTGTCGCAAAGTCCAACCACGCAAACAGCAGCCTCAACCTGGGAAACTGTGTGAATGGAAGGAAGGGGCCAATGGGCCAATGGAGCAAAGGCGCCGATGAAAAGAAATGGACACTCGGACACTGAAAAGGCAGTCAGAGACCCCTGGTCTCAGAGGTGAGCCCCGAAACGTGAGAGTAAGCACAAAAGTGGGACAGCGATGGGCCACACAAGCAGCAGATGGTCCCCTTGGGTCCTCCTACAGAGCACAGGCTTTGGCCACCTTGAAAATGAGTAGGAACAGAGGTGAAATGGACAATCACAACTTAAAAGGAAAACTTTTACTATTTCTCCCCAAATCCACACTTGCGATGACGACCCCCCGTTACTATAATGAATGTGTAAAGGATGGACTCCGATGCTCCAGGACACTCGGCAGCATCCGCCTCTCCTTCCTCTAAACGGGATGGCCTGCACGGATACGGGGAGCTCTGGGAGCTGCTGGAGAGCTCCCAAGATGCTTTCCTCTCTGACACACATGCTTGCAACCTATTAGGAAACTGTTCTACTTGGAGGCAAAGCTTCTTGCTCTTTCTGTTTTTAATCTTCACCCGAGGATATGCTTTTATTGACTCGAGAGAGAGAGAAAGGTGGGGAGAGAGAGAGATGGAGGGAGGGCAGGAGGCCTCACCCATGCGCCCCAACCAGGGATTGAACCCACAACCTGGGTATGTGCCCTGACCGGAAATTGAACCCGAGACCCTTTGGTGCACCAGACAACACTCCAACCACTGACTCACTCTGGCCAGAGCCAGGGCAATGTTTCTTATTCTTAATTCTACCAAATAATTTGTAATAAAAAAAAAACTACTAAGTAGCTTGTTAAATGTTTGTTGCTGTTGTTTTAATTTAAAAGAAAGCTATAGGTCTTAGGGTATTTTCTTTGGGGTTGTACCATCAGAGGGGAATTTAACACACACCCCAATCTGCTATTTTCATTCAGGAGAAGGGGGGGACACGCACACTTGGCATGTTTTTGTTCACACGCCAGCCACAGGCTACACGAGCGGGACCCACTCCCATTAGGGGTGACTGCCTTTTCAAGATCTTTTAAAAACCTTTTTACTTTTTAATGTTGGCAGTTTCACGTTATTTCAGAGGGATTCCCCTGCAAAAATTCCCATCGGTATTTTTACAATTTCTTATTATGGAAAATTTTATAGATAAAGCAAAGTAGACAGCCTAGAACAATGAACCGCAGTCATTCAGATTACACAGTTATCAACCCAAGGTCAGCTTTGTCCCGCCCTCACTCGCTTCCAGCCCTCCAGGACTGTTCAGGAGCAAGTCCTGGCATCGTATCATTTCAGTTGTAAATATTTCAATATGTCACTCTAAAACACAAGGACTCTTAAACATGACATACCCATAGTCCCACTTTTGTACCTAAAAATTAATAAAATTTTGTAATTTCTAATATAGTCAACATATTATATGAGTCAGTAACTCGAACCAAATCAGTTTTTGAAGAAAGCCAATTTGCACCATAAGGAGGACAGTGTGTCCTGCTTCCTGTCTACAGAAGGAGGGGTGAGAGGTAAAACGAGGGCAGAGATGGGCAAAGGGGACTGTGACCGCAGGCTGGAGCAGGATTAAACAACCATAAAAGGACCTTTTAATCCATCAGTACTAGAGGGCCTCATGGAACTGCAGCTCAGGAAGGCAGCCGGGCCTGAGAAGGGGACTGACCTGGGAATGGAGCGCAGTCACTCCAGGGGTGCCCTCTCCATTGCACGCTCTGCCCTCGCACCCCGGTTTCAAGGCTATTTATTCCCGTGAGTAGAGAAAAGCCATGCTAAAGTCTCTGCATTTTTTCTACTTCTCCGTATGAGAAACTAGCCCATGCCAGGATGGGAAGATCTTAGTATAATTGCACGTTTCCAGGAAAGGGGGCTCTGGTGGGGCCAGATTGGGTTAAATGTCCACTCTCGGTCCAGTGACTGAGGGGGTGGGCCCCATGTTGTAGACACGGCTGCCAATGGCTTACCCATGGGGTCTGGTGGGTGGGCAGGACCCCCCAGAGAAAGCCAAGGGCCACTGCTCACCCGCTGGGTTGTTGCCAAGGTGAGTGGAAAGGAGAAGCATCTCTAGAGCTAAGGAATCAGCAGTGGACTGCCTTATGCCTTATGGTTTCACACGCAGGAGGCCACTTCCGTCCCCCCACGTGACAATGGAATGGATGCCCTCGCTAGGGAAAGCGTTCTGTCCTGAGCTGGGCTGTCAATTCAACCAACTCGGTGCTTCCCTCTCCACACCCCCTTCCCCGAGCAGAGCTTTAGAACAAAGAATCCCCTGCAGGCTCCTCTCCGGGATCCCAAAGTGAGAAGCACCCGCCAGGCCAGGGAGCAGAGGCTTCCCCTTCCTCCAGGTCAGTCTTGTCTCCCGGCGGGTGGGGGTGTGCAAGAGAAGACCCTTGAAAAACTGTGTGTCTCCAGTGTGCCACAGGTGGGCTCCTCTACATGAAAGCCAGGCTAAGGGGCAGGCGCGGGTGAAGGCCGAGGGTGAGATGCGGGTATGGAAAAAGTCAGGGGTTTAGAAGAAATTTAAACAATTTCGCTGAGGTGCCTAAAACAAGGCCTGGCGGACTAGGTATCTTCCCTGGCGCGCCTTTCTCTCCCTTCCTTCCTTCCTTCCCTTTCCTTCTCTCTCTCTCTCATTCTCAACAAACAACCCCCCCCCCCCCCACTTCTTTATCCAGAGTCCCAGAAACCCTGTTTTGAGGACGGTTAATATACCAATCACCTGGGTGGCTCCTGAAAGATTCAGGTTCTGGCCCTTGTTCCCAGAGATTCAGTTCTGCAGCCTCGAAGCCTGGCCTGGGAACCTGCTTTTTTAACAAGTCAGGAGATTTTGATGCACACCCAAGTTTGAGAACCACTTCAACAGAAACAGTAGTCAAGTTGACCCCTGAATGTTCTGTTCATTCTTTCACCTTTGAGCAAGATGAATTTTCCTAATATAATTTCCCCACATTTCTGTGGTGACGGAGCTGTGTGTAGCCAACATACCACAGTTGTTAGTGAAGGCATTTAAGTCTACACCCTAAATACCCTTCCTCCTGCCCCGGGAACTGCTCCAAACAGCTGCCTGGTTCAAGAAAAGCTCACGAAGCTCTCCTGGGCTCCCAGGCACACCACCATCTCTCCAAATTAGGGAAGCAGCTTGTTTCCCTCAATATAATGAACTAATATTCTTTTCTTTTCTTTTTTTTTAATATATCTTTATTGATTCAGAGAGAGGAATGGAGAGAGAGAAAGAGAGAGAAACATCAATGATGAGTCAATGATCGGCTGCCTCCTGCACGCCCCCTGCTGGGGCTCGAGCCCGCAACCCGGGCATGTGCCCTGACCAGGAATTGACCCTCGATCACCTGGATCCTAGGTCGATGCTCAACCGCTGAGCCACGCCCGGCCGGGCTGGACTCATATTCTTGAACACAGCATTGGTGCCCTGAGTTGACTAATATAATAATAGTTTTGTCTAGAAATTGTAAGTTCTAATTTTTGAAACATCAGCAAGTCTGGTTTGCTATAACCGTATCTAGATTTGTACATCAAAGCACCCTGCAGGGGAGAGGCTCTGCATCAGTAAGGTGTAATGGCTACCACAAATAAGACAGGGGAGGCAGCTCCTTGTGCAAAGCTATCTTGGGCTGGTCCTGGAAGAACCATTTCTTTTCATTTCTTTCTTTCTTTTCTTTTTTTTTTTTTTAAAAAAAGCTTTATTATATCCAAAGAAATCCAAAACACTAATTTGAAAGGATATATGCACCCCTATGTTCATTGCAGCGTTATTTACAATAGCCAAGAGATGGAAGCAACCCAAGCACCTGTCAATAAATAAGTGGATAAGAAAGCTGTGGTACATAAATACAATGGAATATTACTTGATCATAAAAAGAATGAAACCTTACCTTTTGCGACGGCATGGATGAACCTAGAGGGTACTATGCTAAGTGAAACAGTCAGGTAGAGAAAGACAAATACCATATGATTTCACTTATATGTGGAATCTAAAGAGTAAAATCAACAAACAAACAAAATAGAAACAAATTCATAGATACAGAAGAGACTGATGATTGCCAGAGGGGAGGGAGAGAGGGGGATGGGTGGAAAAAGATTAAGAAATACAAATTGAGCCCAGCCAGTGTGGCTCAGCAGTTGAGTGTTGAACTAGGATCCAGGAGATTTCAGTTCAATTCCCAGTCAGGGCACATGCCCAGGTTGGGGGCTCGATTCCCAGTGGGGGGCGTGCAGGAGGCAGCCAGTCAATGACTCTCACCATTGATGTTTCTCTCTCTCTCTCCGTCTCCCTTCCTCTCTCTGAAATCAATAAAAATATATTTTAAAAAGAAAGAAATACAAATTGATAGTTACAGAATAGTTGCAGGGATGTAAAGTATAGCACAGGGAACATAGTCAATAATATTGTAATAACTACGTACAGTGCCAGGTGGGTACTGGAAATATTGGGGGGATCACTTTGTAAAGTATATGATTGTCTAACCAGTATGCTGTACACCTGAAACCACTACAAAATAATACTGAATGTAAACTGTAATTAAAAAATAAAATTAAAAATATTTTAAAAAATAAAGATAGGGAAACTTGAGCTTAAACAATTTTATTGAGGTATAACTTATATACTATAAACTCACCCGTTGCAATGGTACAATGAGTTTTAGTCAACTTATATATTTATGTAAACATTATGAATTAATTCAGTTTCCCAGTGCTTCCATTCACCCCAAAATCTCCCTTTTCCCATTTGCAGTCACTCCCTGCTTTCACCTGCAGCCCCAAGCAGCTTTGCCTTGTCTAGAAACTTCCTATTAATGGAATCAGTCCCTGTGTAGTCTTTGTGTCCGGCTACTTTCACTTAGTAAACGTTTCTCAGGCTGTTGTGTGCATCGGCAGTTCATTCCTTTCTCTAGCCGAGTAGCGGTCCACTGGGTGGATCCTTTTACTGTCTTGATTGCCCTCTCTCTTTTTTCAATCCTCACCCAAAGATATGTTTTATTATTGATTTGAGAGAGAGAGAGAGATACATCGATTGGCTGCCTCCCGCATGCACCCTGACTGGGAATCGAACACATAACCTTTTGGTGTACAGGATGGCGTTCCGACCAGCTGAGCCACCCCGCCAGGGTTGGTTTGCTCTCCTTACTCTCTGAAACACAATGTTTTCCCCTTGGATGGTTGGAACTTTCCTATGACTAGAAACCGCAAACCTAGACGACTTCTTGCAGTCTCTGCACTGGCAGTTGAGAGAAAACCTGCCCATCTTTCCCACTGTGTACGCTGAGGGACAAGACGAGAGGATAATTTTCTTAGTGTTGGTTCAACAATCAGCTCTTGTTCTTAGATTTCAACCGATACCTATTTTTCAATGAAAAAAAAAAAATCATTGCATGTCTTTTTAAAAAGATATAATTGTTTATGCGGGGTTGTGTTTGTTTGTTTTTTGAAAGATGCCAGTGTAATTTATCAAATAATCACAATTTTATATGTATTTTACCAGAAGATCAGTGTAGAAGTATGTGACCTATTACAAGCATACCAGCCTGTGGCACACATATTTTGCAGCTACCTGAATTCTTGGGTTCACAGTGGGCTGAGCACCTAAACCTGGTGAAAATGTGATATTCTGTGAATGTGCTCCACACATCTATTTCGGAGTGCATATTCTCTAGCTCAGATATCTCTGTGCGTGTATTGCTTTGGAAATACTTCCTCAGCTCCCGAGGCATTCTCCAAACACTTCCCAACATAGCCAACATTCCGGGGTCTTTGCAGATGAGCCTCAGCTCCTCTCCCACCATCCATTTCCGGCTGCACAGCTGAGTGGCCCAAAGAGGAAAGAGCATCTAGTGGTTGGAGAATTTAATTCAGTGAGCCCTGGAGTTCTTTATTTTTAACACTATGATTAAACAATATTTCTGACAGCACAGGAAATTCGACACATGTTTGTTAAGTGCTTTTTGAAAAGGGCCCAATGCCAGGGTATAAAACAATGATTTAGATGCCTCATTCATTAACAAGAAATGTCTGCAACGACTGTGTGCTGGGTGCAGGATACACAGCTGAGTAATTCTCATCCTCAAGGAACATCCGACCTAAAAGGGACATGAACGGTGATATCCTTTAGGTGGTTTGTGTCTGCTGATGAGCTTTGGAAACCAACATGTTCTTCCTTTGGTCTCAGAAAAATCACTTTGGCTTTATTTTGGAGGTAGAAATCCCCTGCTTCATCAGGCTACAAGTTTCCGTCCAATCAGAAGAGCATGTGCTAGTTGGATCCAACTGTTTTCTAAGCGAGTGTCGAAATCGGTCTGCAGCTTATGAGGTTTTTCATTTTAACCTTGATGGTAAGAAACTTCTGTGCCCGTCATAGAGGGGACACGGGATGTTCTGAAAGAGCCTGACCCAAAGCCAGAACAACCTGGGTGGATTCTGGCTTTGCTGCTAAGTAGCTGGGTGACCTTTAACATTACTTTGATTTCCCCAGGACTCAGTTATTCCATTTGGAAAGGGAAGACCCTCGTGTTAATAAGTTCTTAGGGTCCTTTCAGTGAGAAAATTCCATGAGGCCTTTTTCACTGGAGACACAAATCCCTGGCCAGCCCTTGTCTAACAGTTACTATTAAGTTACCCTCCTAAAACTTTGACTTTTCCATGCTTCAGGTGTTATACAGTTTTTCTTTTCATGGGTTTGTAATAAAACAAAGAAACACATCATTGATACATATTATGTTTTAAACATTGGTTTTGACTGTGCAATGAGAAAATGAACTTTCATATTTTTAACAGACATATAAATATACATATATTTAATATATATTGTACCATGAAAATGAGAAATCAAGTCATTAAGGAAGGCAAATTAGAAGTAAGACTTTTGGGTTTTAGTGTCATTTCTTTCACTCTCTTCCAGCCTCCAATTCCAACACTCATAAACCAGGAAGGTGGTGACAGAGGTCACATGATGTCCTGTTGCTGTTAAGTGAAGAAAGGATAAGATCACTATCTTCCTAATGTAAAAAGTAGTATTTGCTCATCCTTTATATTGTAATGATTAATTTCTTAGATATTTACAAAAGCTGTGGTAAAGTTTTTATGAAGAATAGAAGATGACAAAACATCAAAAACATAAAAATAAAAGATTTACTGTTTATCCTGCTTTCTGAAGCAATTAGGCATAAGGAACTCTGGTACATTTTGATAAAATGTGGATAAAATTCAAATATCAGATCTTAGAAAGATCTATAAATCTTTATTCTTATTAAATAAATATGTTTGTCAATTTAAAAAAGGTAAGTCAAGAAAATTGACCTGAAGGTATAGATATAAAGCTTAAGTATAAAGTTCAGTCAAATCTCCAATCAGTTAGCCACTGGAAAATAGGATGCTTATGTAATCATAAAACAGCCCTTCCTGTCATCATGCCTCAGCTGAAAATGGAAAGTAAAATGCCTGGATGTGTAAAGTCTTTGGACAAAGGCCAGTGTTCTAGCGAGGCAAGAGTTACTGAGAGAGACAAAGACCAGGAAGGGTCTGATAGCATATGGGTGTGTTAGATTAAAGATAGAATCCAGTGATCAGTTAGCAGAGTTTTGCAAATCTGGAGTAAGCAATATAAAAGTAAGTTTGAAACAAATGTTGAAATTAGATCCTGCTGCAAAGGATAGAAAATCCAAAGAAACAGCGGCTTAAACATGATTTGTTTTTTCTGAACAGCCATATGATAGGTGCCTCAATCAACAGGAACCCAGGCTCCTGCTACCTTGTTGCTCGCCATCCTGAACACGAAACTTCACCTTATAGGCCAAGACAGCTCCTCAAGCCCTCTCTAGACAGCAAGAAGAAAGAAGGGGGAACAAGTCCCCTCCATTTAAGAACACTTCCCAGATGTGGCAAATACCACCTCCACTACATCTTATGGCCTAGAATTTAGTCACACAGTCACAACAAGATGCATGGGAGGTTGGGGCTCTTGATTCCGAGTGTTTTGTGCTCAGTTAAAAATTGGGGCTCTATTATTGTAGATGAATGCATTTGTGTAGTAAGGAATTTAACCTTGCCCAAGGAGTAGTCCGGACTTTGCCTTTAGCTTCTGATAGGTTGCCATGCTTGATAGGTGTCATTGTTTAGATTGGAGGCTGGCCATGGCAGAGTCTATGTGACTTAGAGTGGTCTGTGGTATTAGTTCAGCTACAAGAGGGGCTTAAGACTGAGATCAGCCATCTTGGGAAATGAACATTATGACAAGATGGAGCCCCAATAAAAATCTGGGCTCCAAGGTTGGGGGAGCTTTCCTGGTTAGCAGGAGAGTAATGCTGTCCATGATTCCACAATGAGGTCAATGGAAGCTCCACGCTGGAAACTTTCCTGGACTCTGCCCTATGTTATTTCTTTCCTTGGCTGATTTTAATCTGTATCCTTTTGCTGCAATAAATGATAACTCTGGGCGCAACAGTCTTGAATGAGTTTTGTGAGACTTTCCAGCAAATTATTGAAACTGAGGGTGGTTTGGGGAATCCCCTGAACTTGTAATTGGTCTCAGAAGTGAGAGTGGTTTTGTGTAGACTGTGCTCACTCTAACTCATAGCATCCCAACTATTTCCTGACAATAACACAGTGGGACAAAAGGACAACGCTGCTTGTGGCCAGAGGCTCTATGTGCTACAGGACTTATCTGCCTGCCCCCAAGACGAAGATACCAATAGCTGAACTAACACAATTTATTCATGACATCCCAGCATACTGCGATAAAAGATATTCTGCTACAGAAGAGAGGAGAGAACAGCAAACTGCCCCCAGAGCAAACTTGTCCTTTTGGCCACCCAGATATCCCCACGCCTTTCTTCCCACCTGTAGTACAGAGTCATACCTCTCCCAAGAGCAACACCTGCAAGGTCCCATGCAGGCACATCCTCCAGCTCAAAAACCAGCATCTTGGGCAGTGTACAGTGCACTTCATCGGTCCAGAGGGGCTCCTCCAAGTCTGGGAACCCATGAACTAAAAGAAAAGGTATCTGCTTGGCCAGGCATGGCTCAGTGATTGAGCATTGATCTGTGATCCAGGAAATCTAGGTTCGATTCCTGGTCAGGGCACATGCCCAGGTTGTGGGCTCGATCCCCAGCAGGGGGCATGCAGGAGGCAACCAATCAGTGACTCTCTCATTATTGATGCTTCTATCTCTCTCTCCCCCTCTCCCTTCCTCTCTCTGAAATCAATAAAGATATTTAAAAAAAAAAAATTAAAAAAGAAACAGTGTCTACCTTAAAATGAGCAATATACCACACAGTAGGAAAAGAACAGCTAAAATGAAAACTCCCATTTGGAAAAGAAGGTTCATGGGAAAGACCCCGCAGTCCTTGGCCTGTCGCAGGGATCGAATCCTATGGGAACAGTGAGGGCCCCTTCTCGGCAACAGAGTCGATTTTGTGGTCAGCCCATCGGAGTCCTTCGGCTCTGGAACAGTCTCTTGCTCACTATCCTCCCTGCGCCGCCCTGCAGGAGGAGCACCTTGCCCACCGTCTTTGAAAGCCACATCAGAAGTGACCACCAGAGGGTTTACCCTTCTTGGAAACTGAACAGGTGCACGGGCCTAGCCGTTGCTTTATGGGTTGTTCAGTCACCTGTGCTAGAAGGCCAGCTTGTGGTTTCTTTAACATCATGATTACTGCCCTCACCAGATTTAGCAAACTGAAAAACAGGAAACACCGAATTCCCAGTCAAACCTGAATTTCAGATAAATGATGAATAACACTTGAGAATTAAAATATTTGAGACATACTTATCCTAAAAAATAATTTGTTGTTTCTCTGAAATCCAAATTTAATTGGGCGGCCTGTGTTTTAGTTGGCAGTCCTATTCCACTTTCAAGAACCAGAGCCCAGACAGTTGTGTGTTTTTTTCCTGACGTCATCCGTCATTTAGCTGCTGGTCTCTGTGCTCCCCCAGCCCCTCCTCTTCAATTTAATGGTCACTACCTTCCAGCCTTATGAAATGAAGGGTTCGACTAGGAAGGTAACACCCTAACATGATGTTTGCCTCTGGACTGTCTGGCAGAGAAATTGAAATACAAAGTTCTTTGTAAACCTTTGAGATGTCAGTAATACCATCTGCTCAGGCTGCCTTTGCTTGGGGTAGGAAAGCAATGGGTTATTTGATCCAGCAAGACCACAAATTACCAGTTTATCAGTCAAATTATATTGTAGGCTCCAGGCAGAGAGGGCTTCCTTGGCAGAGCAATGTTCCCCATTCTGTTTACAGACTGCTGGCTTCTCCCCAAGTTCACTTCTGTCTTGGACTTTGTAGGAAGCGGCAGGAAGCAGCTGAACTTGCCCCAGATTCTGAAATTTTCCAACCATTTTTTCCTAATGCTCAGCCTTGGTCAACAGGTAGTATGCCTTCTATTTTTTTTTTTTTTTAATACATCTTTATTGATTTTGGAGAGAGGAAGGGAGAGGGAGAGAGAGAGGTAGAAACATCAATAATTACAGAGTCATTGATCAGCTGCCTCCTGCATGCCCCCCACTGGGGATCGGGCCTGCAACCCAGGCATGTGCCCTGACTGGGAATCGAACTGCGATCTCCTGGATCCTAGGTGGATGCTCAACTGCTGAACCAGGCAGGCTGGGCCAACACACCCAAATTTTAACCAGTAGTGTGGGGGAAGGGGAAAGAAGGGACTTGCCACTCCCTTTAAGGATACGCCCCAGAAGTTGCACACTTGGCTTCCATTAACATCCCATGGGCCAAACTTAGTCACATGGCCACACCTGGCTGCAAGGTTGACTTAAAAGCGTAGGAGTTACTCTGGGCAGCCACACGCTCAGCTAAAGCACTGGGGTTTCTACTAAGGCAGAGGAAGGGGGGATATCCACTGGGGGACATCTAGCATTCCCTCCAGAGTTCCTGACTAAACCCCTAAAATTATGTGCACACTTCCAGAGAATGACTTTAATTCACAAGCAAGTGAATTAACTACTAGTCTCATGCAGACCTTCGGAGTAATGCAGCAAGCATCTTCCACGTGGCACCCAAACCAATGTTTTTAAAAAAACAAATAACCAGAGACATTTATATAAATAACTTCCAGGGAAGAAGAGCACAGAATGGAAGCTTAATGGTTCCAGATATAAACACAGGAGTTTTTCCTCCAGAAGCTTAGAGCATACAGAGTGATTGAATTATCAGTGAAGGGCACTTTGAGCTCTTACTGGACGGGGGTGTGGCAGCTACGGGAGGTGCAGCTCGCACTGGAAGTGAGGCTGCAGGTATGGAGAGCCAGGAAGGGGGCACTCTTCCCTGTGCTGACTGAGTTTCATGAAGGCCGCATGGGCACACCTGGTGGGAACAGGGGTTTGGGTGACACATGGGGCCCTCACCCCTCATCCACAGGTAGGACCCTTCTCACTGTCCCAGCGCAATAACCAAGTCACACCAGGGAGAGCTCCTAAAATGTTCTCTATCGGCCCAGTTCTTTCCACCCTGTATTATCACCACGATCATTGTCCAGTTAGTATTGTCTCTTGCTGTGATTACTACAAACACTTCCTAACGGAGATGTTTAGTGAGAGGTTACTCTGCAATATACACTGCATACTGCAGCCAGAAGGATCTGTCTCAAACGCAAAGCTGATCACCTCACGTCATAGGTTGAACTGTAACCTCCGAAAAGGATGTTAGAGTCCTAACCCCCAGCACTTCAGAATGTGACCTTATTTGGAGATAAGGTCTTTACAAAGGTAATCAAGGTAAAATGAGGTCACACTCTACTGGAATTACTTGTTCCGCCATCTCTCTTCCTTTCTAGGCTATAAGCTACATGAAGGGAAGGCTATGACTGTTTTGTTCCCAATGCGTCCTCAGCATTTAGCATAATATATCATTGGAACCCGGCAAATAGATGTAAAAGAACTGATCAAATGAATGATATATTTTCTTTAAAAAATTTTTCCCGCCCGACCGGGCGTGGCTCAGCGGTTGAGCGTCGACCTAGGATCCAGGTGATCAGGGTTCAATTCCCGCTCAGGGCACATGCCCGAGTTGTGGGCTAGGCAGCCGATCAATGACTCTCTCATCATTGATGTTTCTCTCTCTCTCTCTCCTTTCCTCTCTCTGAAATCAATAAAATATATTTTTAAAAAATAAATTTTTCCCAATTACAGTTGACATTCAATATTATATTAGTTTCATGAGTAACATATTTTTCCTGTATATTGTATAGTATCTGTATTTCCATTTTCATCCCCAACTTTTACTATTTTAAAACTTTGCAACATATTGAGAAGCTGAAAAGTTGTACAGTGAACAGATACCACTACTGCATAGATCTGCTATATTTGCTTTCTCTCATATTTGTCCATCTGCCAGTTTCTCCTATTTGACTGAGTTTTGAATTATAGATGTCCTTGAGGTACCTAGCCAACACGCCTGTTTGGTTTAGCAGATAGTCCTGGGACAGCCAACTGTGAATATGCCTAAAAGTCAGACCCCTGGCCCTTTATGCTAATGCAATGATCATGTGGATTTAGAACTTTAAAACTGGAATTTTAAAAGTGGAGCTCTGGAGAGTTATCCAGGATTCCCCTTACTTCAGATTCTTACCAATTTTCACTGTAGGTATATATTTAGCAGAAATTATCTAAAACAGTGATTTTCAACCTTTTTCAGCTCATAGCACACATAAACCAATTACTCAAATTTGGAGACACACCAAAAAATATATTTTTTGATGATCTGACAAAAAATAGGTAAATTTTTATTCACTCACACTGTTGGCTGTTGTGTTGGCTGTTGTCATTTTTTTAATTTGACAATCTAAGGGAAAAGAGGTCAGTGTCTCTGACTAAATGGTCAGGTGTTGTGTGTTTTAAAAATTCTTGTGGCACAGCAGTTGAACATCGCTGGTCTAATACATTTTGCCCTCAGCTTAAGATTAATAAAGAAACTGCCAAGAAAAGCTCCGTGATAATGGGGGAGAGAAATTAATGGGGCCATAGCTGAAATGGAACAAAGGACATCTCACCTGGAGAAGGAGCCAGTGGCCGGCAGCGTGTCCCACGGGTGGTCAGGGTCAGAGAGGGTGGACCAAGATGTGGAACTTCCCTACACAACTGTGGTAGCACCTGCCATCTCCTTGACACCTGGCCCTCCTCGAGTATCAGGACAACCCAGTAGTCCCTGAAGGAAACAGAAGCCCAGGCTAATGAGCTGTTGGGAGTGATTGAAAAAAAGAGATTTGATGCAGTCAAAACGGATACAGCTCAGGCAGCTGGCCAAGGGCTGGCAGATAAGGAGACTGGGGCTGCTCTCAGCCCGTCCTCTGCTGCCCCTCCTTGCTGCAGGGCCCGCGGACGCGGCGGCTGGAGCGGGGCCCTGGCCTCCAGCAACCACACCGGCCCTGACATGTTCTTGGGCACTCACGCGCAGTGGCAGGACACCAAGGTAATTTCAGGGATTTTCGCCAAGGTGACGTCTTTCACAAACGCTCTGCCTATTCTTTTCAGAATTATCAACTTTACCCCATGGTACACAGTTTTGGGGCTTATTTTGCATAAGTTCTGGCTACACTTATACAAATTTTCCCTTAGTGGATTTACACTTTAGAACTTTGAGGAACTGCAGTGCACAAACAGTCAGGGCACAAGGGTCCATAGTTGATATGCTGTAGGCAGTCTCTCCACGGTGAACCACACTCTACACCGTGGCAGGTAAAGGAAAAGTAAACAACACAACCAGGAAAACAGGTGCGTGGCACCAAATGTTATCTCTACACAGTTTGAATAATCAGGGGCCTCTGAGAATGACATTAATGTAGGAGACAGATTATATGGTATTGCCATTTTAATACCCAGTTTATAATGCAGTATTGACTTCTTTATGTGAGAGATATTTTAAGTGTCTCTCCTATGAATGGTAAGGATCTTCTGTAAGAAAGTTCAGAAACAAATAACTTAATCTTGTATATAACTTAAAACAACTCTGTCTTGGACATGACAAAAATCACTATATCTGTTTGCTTAAAATCGTTTAAATTGGTTTTTGGTTTCTGGTTCTTGTAGCTGAAAGAATCCCAACTCTGTTCTTACGGATTCCTTTTCACTCTTTAAAAAAAAAATTTAGTGGTAAATATATTTTTAAACTTTAATAGTAAATACTTTAAATTTTATGGTATTTTTGAAATAACACATATTTGTGAGAAGAGCAAAAAAGAACAAAAGGTACCCACAGTCCTCATCACCACAGAACAGATACTGTTAATACTTCTGGGCAGTTCTTCTTCTGTGTGTGTGTGTTGTATATGTTTTGTTTGCCAGTTTTCACAGCTAAAATCATATTATAAAATTCTCTATTTTTCAGTAGCTATTTTATTACTTCTCACATTTCTGTGGGTTTACTGAGGCTCAGCTGAGTGGTTCATCTGCTGGTCTCACTTTGTGTCATTCAGTGGCTGCAGTCAGATGGCAGTGGGGTGGAATCTCCAAGGTGGCTTCATTCACGTGTCAGGTCCTGGGAGGGGATGGCAGGACAGCTGGTCTTCGAGCCTGGGAGCTCCTTGTACAAAAGCAGATGGTTCCAGGCCTTTTTAAAGCTCAGGACCAGAACTCCCACCTCTTGCTTTTGGTTAAAGAGAGTCACATGTGCTAATATCTGTATGACATAGCCCCAGCCCCTTCCTCCCCACTGGTTCATTTCTTGTTGGGACTTTTTCTGGCTATTCTGGTTGATTATTCCAAATAAACTTTATAATCAACCTTCCTGGCTTCAGGAATAAAGAGAAGATGGTATTTTTATTGGCATTGCTTTAAATGCATAACTTAAGTGAGAGAGAATATTTTGATGATGTTGAACCTTCCCATCCAGGCATATGGTATGCTTTTCCTTCCATTCAAATCTACCGGTATGTTTAAAAATAATTTTTCTCACACAGGGTTTTCACATTTCCCATTAAGTCTATGCTTAACTTGTTTTATTATTTCCTGAACTCTTTAATCCAACTAATTTTTTGGGGGGAAGGAAGTGGGTGACTTGTGGTATGACAGCAAAACCTAAATGAATTTTTCTTCTAAATATCAAGCTTATTTAATCTATTATTTACTGAATAATCCTGTTCTCTATAGATATAACTCTTTATAACTCATATCATATATTAAAATCTTATACACTAATACATGGCATCTGTTCTATCTTGTCCAATTGACCTTATGCCAGAATGTGTTATATTAACTCTTACAACTTCACTGTTTTATGCTTAGTAGGGCTCTTTTCCCTATAATTAACATTTTTAAAAGACATATCTTTTTAACATTGTATTATTTTTTCAGAATTTTAACATAATTTCATTAAATTTCCTCATTCAAAATTATGAAAATTAAGCCTAAAAATTAATTTGGTAAGACTGGGCATTTAAAAGTATTTAGATTTCCACTTAAAAAAACGCTACACATCTCCATTTTCATATTTCTTAATTCAGCCTTATAGCTTGATTCATGTAACTCAAACTTATATTAAATTCAAATTACTCCAAGTATTTTATATTTTTATTGCTATTGAGAATACAATCCCTATTTTCATTTTATTTTCTAACTGGTTATTGCTGTTAAATAAAAATGTGTATTGATTTTTGTATATGTAGCTGTTTTAAAATTTACGGGCACAACACATAAATGGCCAAAGAAGTAACGGCCTTCATTTTCTATAAATTCACCCAGTTTAGCTTTCCAGCAGCCGTTTCTGCTGGGGGGTTCGGGGCTCAGTCTTCCCATTCAGTTGGAACTTAGCTGATTGTGTTTTACTTCCCCTTTTCACCTCCCCACCCTCCTTCTCCCTGAAGTAGTCTGCCTGGGACGGGATAGGCGTTTGGTTCAAAAACGCCATGTCCCTTGGCCAGGGTCCCAGCTGGAGCAACGTGCAGTGCATTCCCGGACCCCACAGGCAGCGCCCCGGGAGGGTTCAGCTCCCCATTCCCGGCTGGGTCAGCAACTCGCTCTGCGCCTCTGCTCCTCCAGTCTCTGAGTTTTCTATCATTTTCTGTAGCCCTGTCCATCCCCACCCCCAAGTGGGGTGTTGACACCAGAGGACAAGCAGGCGGACCCCACCCCAGGCTCTAGTCTCCTTTTATACCCCTTCCTCTAGACTGGACACATTTCTTATCTTGAAAATTGCTCTTTATCACACATTTTGTGATTCAGGATATAAATCTGATGAACAGGGAGTTGGGGGAATCTACTGGGAATTGCAAGGCATGAAAAAATACTCTAGCTAATTTAAAAAAAATATTATCCTACTGCCTACATTTATCTCATCTCCCATTATGGAATCCAAACATCCATCCACACAAAGCAGAGAGATAGCACGAGAAAGCTCCATGTCCCCATCAGCCAGCTTAAAAAATTTCCTACATCTGTTGTGCCTATGCCGTGCCCCAACCACATCTCCTCCCCTCCTCCTCCAATTATTTTAAAGCGAACCCCAGATAGCATGTCATTCCACTCTGGCCAAAATTTCAAACTCTTTTTCTAGTAACTTTTCAGAGGACTCTTCCTTTGCTTGTGTCCCATGTGTTTTGGCATGAAGCATTCACACTTTATTTTGGTTACTGTATTTTTATTTGGTCCTGGACCTAATGTATTTGGGAAAGTATGTCTTAGTTTCCAAGTACTTAAAATTTTGGGTGGTTACAGTGTCTGAATTGTATTTAGTTAATTGAATATGAGATATTCTTTGTGGCCTAGTATGCAATTAATGCTTATAAATGCATCATGGACACTTGAAAAGGTGACTTGCCTATGATTCCATCTTATTTGTTAATTATACATCAATTATTTTGTTAAAGTCCTCTGAGTCTTCATTTTTTTATCCACTCAATCTCTGATAGGCTGTATTGTGTTAAAATTTTCTACTAACTGTATCTGTCCATTATTTTTATGTCTATTTTGGTGTATATATTTTGTTGCTATGTGTTACAGGTTTAATTTACTATCACTGCCAAATTCATATGTTTAAGTTCTAATCCCAGTACCTCAGAATGTGTCAGTATTTGGAAACAGGGTCTTTGCCGAAGTAATCAATTTAAAATGAAGTCATTTGGGTGGCCCTAATAAATATGACTGATGTCGTTATAGAATGGGAACATCTGCAGGCAGACACACATACAGGGAGGCCATGTAAAGATGAAGACACATAAAAAGACAATGTAAAGAGACAGGAGAAGATGGCCATCAGCAGGCCGAGGAGAGAGGGCTGGCCCAGGACCTGCCCTCATAGCCTTCAGAGCAAACCAACCCTGCTGACACCTCGTTTCAGACTTCATTCTCCAGGACTGTGAGAGAATGGTTGTTCTAAGCTGCCCAGTTGGTGCTACCTTGTTACAGCAGCCCAAGTACACTAATACACTATACTGTTCTGCTATGGTTTAGGCAATGTATCTTCACTATCAATTGATAAAATGACCTCGGTTCCTTTTCTAAAAATCACTCAACTGTAACATTGTACTCCTGCTTGATTTTCACATTTGATTGGCAGTCCTTTGGCTAGTTTTTTAATTAAGACCCCATGGCCCTTGCTGTAAGCCCAGGTGTGTTGTGCACACAGGTGCAGCACAGTGACTACTTACAGCATATGTGAGCTCTGGAATCAACATGGGTGGCTACCACTTAGTTGCTACAATGCCTTGGGCGAGTACAGTAATCTTTCTGTGCCTCAGTTTTTTCTTTTTGCAAGGTAAGGGAATTGTAATTATAAGACTGCTGTGAGAATGGAATAAATTAAAACATTTAAAGGGCTTAGAACAGTGCCTGGCCCATAGCAAGTAGCTGATAAATACATGAGCTGTTATGAATCCCGTCAACTTCCCCGTAATGGAGGCATTATAAGATCATTTTACAGATGAGGGAAACTGAGGCTCAGAGAAGTCAAGTCAGGAAGCTAGTGACAGGATTGCTGCAGGTTGGGCTGCCAGGAGGCACGCTCTGAGATGGAGGTCCATGTGTAGGAAGTACATTAGGGGTGCTCTCCAGATCAACAGGTGTGGAGGGGTGGGGGTGAAGGAAGCTGTATTAGTTGGGCAGAAGGAAAAGTTGAACTGTGATGTAATCACAAGGTTCCCCAATGGGAGCAGAGTGGTTCAAAATATGTCCACAAAGTTTTGATGCTCCCTTCCAACGGTAGAGCCAAATTTCTCTTCCCTTATGTGTGGCCTGGACTTATGGCCACACTTTAATTCTGTTCCCTTCCAATGAACAGAAGAAAAGGGAATGTGAAAGTCAGAGTCTGGGCCATACAAGGCACTGCAGCTCCCTGCTCGCCCTCCCTTGGATCACCTGGTCTGGAGAAGTCAGCTGCCATGCTGTGAGGACTCTGGAGCAGCCTATGGAGAGTCCCGCATGGTGAGGAACTGAAGCCTCCAGCCGTCATCTTGGAACTGGGCCCTATAGCCCCAGCCAAGCCTTCACATGTCTGTGGCCCTAACATCTTGATGGTAACCAGCTGAGACCAAGAGCCAGAATCCCAGTGAAGCCACAATAATTTCCTGACCCACAGATGATGTTTTGTTTTCAACTACTAACTGTTAGGGTAATTTGCTATGCACTAATTAGGGAACTTTAGAGCTGGAATTGTCCTTCAGAGTTGTTCCAAATTGAGGTGAGAGAGGTCTTTAGGTTGGCTACTCATTAGATGTGGCCTGCTCCTCTAGAAGGGACCACGACTTTGGGCAAAGCAGTTCTCTTCAGCTGAGGGCAAGTTTTTGAAGAAAGACTTAGCTGGAAGCTGTTGAGACCAAACTCTGAGCAGCTCAGGAACATGTCCTTCTGTCCTGAAATAAAGGTCTGGGAAGATTATCGCAGCATCCACCAAAAGATATTTAGTGGGACGTCTTCTATCGTCCCAGAATGAGCACTAGGCTCAGCTGGAAACAACAAGCATAGCGCCCCATCTTCTAATGAAAGGTGCCTACAATTGACTGTCCCCAGGGCTTAATAAGATGCAGATCTAGCCCTGCTTCCACCAAGTATTTCCCCAACCCTCTCCTTTTCAGTCTATACAAGGACGCAGGGAAAGGAACGAGAGGAGGTGGCTGGCCTTGGCGAGAGGACAGTGTTTCTGGCAGGGAGTGATGCAGAGGGGGAGGCTGTAAAATATTCTCTCCTCAGTAGCAGTGGGACCCCATGGAAGGAGAGGTTGGTGTTCCAGTCCCTACTTGCAAATCTTTCTAGCCGGCATTCTCGCTGATTTATTTCAGGAGGGAGCAGGAAGATTAAAGACATATGGCAGAAGGGAGAGGAGAAGCTCTGGGGCATCCTCCAGTCCAGCCCTTTTGTGTGGAAAGGATGTGTATTTCTCGTGAGTCAGGTGGACCCTGTGGAAAACAAATGGTCTTGTTGGGCCCTGGCCCAGGAGACTGGGTACAGTACTGCTGGGTGCCGGCAGTGGGATGACGGCGAAGACCAAGCTGGGCATGGACCTCCCGTGGAAACGTGGCGAAAAGGGTCACCAGGCCTTCTTACACGTGCCCCATGAGAACAGTTTCAAACAAGGGTCAGCTACCCAGAGAAACCAGAATCAGCTAAGAGAGCTCCAGCACCGGCCAGGTGCGAGCCACGTGCCTCAGCACAGAAGCCAGGCCTCGAAGAAAACCCGGAGGGAGCGTCTGAGAGCCCGAACCGCGACTCGCGCCTCCCCACCCTCGCTAAGGCCCTGGGGTCCCACTCGAGGCAAGGGATTGACGCTTTGACATGTTCTGAATCTTAGTAACTGAAACTGACCAGGAGGTTCCAGTATCCCCTTGGGTGTCGTTAAGGGGTGGAAAACAGCAGTGATGGGACGAAACAACCGCACTGTTCCATGTTTGGAAGCCATCGCACCGAGACGGCTCAGCGAACTGACCCCACTGGAACTAAAGCCCTTGGCGCTGCCCCAGCCTCCATCGAGACTGGGCGCAGCCCGCGAAGAGGAGGAAAATGCGGCACACGTGTCCTCGAGGAACAAGAAATGTTCCGCCGTGTAATACGCAGAGCGCAGGTCGCCGGAGCCAAGGGCTCCAGCGTGGGCCCCCGTGTTCCTTCCCGTTTCCGCCTTGTCGACGGCGGCCGATCTTCTAGGCGTCGGGAAGGACGGGCGAGCCCGGTGGACAGGGGCCCGCTTCTTGAATGGCCAGCCTGGGGTTACCAAGTCCCTGAGGAGCTGCTTCAGAACCGCCGAGCTGGAGGTGCCAGGAGGACATCCGAGAGGGAGACGGGACCCCCGGGGCAGAGGGGAGCCGAGCGCGGGGAGCGCCCCGGAACCGCCCCCAGAAGCAACTGCGCCGCCGCCGGCCTGTGAAATCCCTCAGTCTCGAGAGGGAGGCGCTCGCGAAACTGACTCACTAAATCGTCTTACAGAAAATGTCTCATGGAATCGCATAAGTAATGCAGTTTTTAAAAACATCGGCATCAAGGAGTTCAAAGAAACCGAAAGTACTTAATTTTTACCTCTCTGCTTACTGGAGACGTCCTCGTTTAAAGCACTCACACGAGGTTTTATTTCCGCAAGCGTAGCGCGTTGCCTAACACTGCACTGCTGCCCCGCCTGAGGGGCTGCTCCCCCCAAAACCGTGTGCGGCTGGCGTCTAGTTCGGGCAGCTCCTGCTGCGGAATGACGGGGAGACGAGGCCGACCCGCTCGGCTCCGGCTCCCACCTCCACGCGGCCGGGGCGCAGGCCCGCGCGCCGCGTCTCCCCGCGCCCTGCGCACGCACGTGAATATTCAACACCCGGTCCGCGGCGCGCGCCGGCGGAGTACCCACAAGCCCCCGCGCCCCGCGCCCGGCCGCCGCGGCTCGAGCCGGACGAGGTCACCGCGCTCTCCGAGACCTTGGCGCGGGGCTCGGCGGAGGCTGGGGGCAGCTGCGCCGCCCGTCAACCGGCGCTGTGTAGGCCTTGAGTGCGGGCTGGACCCCGGGGCGCCGGACCTCAGAATCCTCAGGAGAAAGTGCGGGAGGACGGGAGAGGACGAGAAAGAGACGGGGAGGGGACGCATTCCCCAGCCGACGCCGCTTTAAAGCCAACTCACTAGTGCAGCGGCTTCGCGCCGCACAGCCTGACGGGAGAATCAGCTTCCCAGCGCGGGCTGTACCCGAGACGGGCCTCCGGCACCGCCCCCGCCGCGGCGCACGCCGGGAGAGCCGACTTACCCCTCCCTGCAGTAAACGGGCGAGAGGGAGGGTATTTCCGGTGTTCTGACTCTTTTTACGGAAGGGGTGGGGCTCTCCTGATCCCGCCCCTCACGCCGGCGGGGGCGTGACGAAGAGTGATAGCCCCTCCCATCGACCGGCCCCTGCACCGGAAGGAGAAAGCAGGGGAGTCTATCTGGCGGTGGGCGCGCGGTCACGTGACGCAACTGCCCGCGTCGGGGGGACGGGTCATCCCTCCATCTCCTCGGGTCACGAGTGACAGGAAGTGGCTCCTGCAACGGAGTTTTCGAGATGGGGACCTCCCTGGACATTAAGATTAAAAGAGCGAACAAGGTTTATCATGCAGGGGTAAGTGGAGTGGGCGGGTCTGCAGGTCGCGTCGTTCCCAGGATTCCACGCTCATCTGGGTGCCCGTGGGCGGGGCAGGGGCGCGCCGCCGGGTGCGTCCCTGTCAGGTGCGTCCCCGTCTGGTGCGTCCCCGTCAGGTGCATCCCGCGCGCGGTCGGCTGCCCAGCCCAGAGGCCCTCGAAGGAGTCGCCGCCACGTCCGGGGGGCGTGCGGACCGCGGGGCCGGCGCCGGGGCTGCAGTGCTAACCGCTTGGCTCCTCGAACACCGGACCCCGCCTCGGTTCCGGGGCTCGAGCTGTCGCGGTGCCCTGAGGGCATGACCGAGCGACCCGTTCCCTCGCTCGGAAGGCAGAATTCACCTTCAGAACCGAAATACGCACTTCAAACTGGGCCACCTCTAACACCATACAGAAGTTACTCATTTCTCTGGTTTTAATTTTTGAGTAACATAACGAAGGAATGGCATATTAAAATGCAAGATGCGGGTCCCCCCCCAAAAAAATCTTAACTATGACACTAACAAGTTTTATGCCCCTGGCCGCTTAACCTCCTCGGTCCTCCGTTTCCTTATTTGCAAAATGAAACTGTTGCAAGGTTCCTCTCACTCCAGCTCAGGGAATATCAGCTCTTAGTCTTCGTCTGAATCAGTCACCTTGGGGGATTTTAAAATGTGATTGACCAGGTCCCCCCGCAGGGGTGCCAGTGATTCCATCGTGCAGCCAGGGTTGGAATCACAGGTGCTCTCCCTGTGGCATAAGACTGGGAGTGGTGCGTAGTCACATGACTGCAGCGAGGTCTCGAAAGGGATGGCGTCCCAGGCAAAGATCGTGAATGGATACTAAAAGCTTTGGGCGCAAGATTATTGCGGAAACCTGGTACTTACACAAACTCAAATAGTCACCTTAAATGCAAAGGGAAACAGCTACCTTTATAACGGAAGAATCTGGTAGTCACCACCCTAACCAAGACCAACAGTGACCACCCCCTTTCCACCGCCACCGATGGGACTGACATGTTCTGGTGGAATAATAGAAGGTACCGGCACGATGGATGCGCCGAGGCCGCAGCTCACCTGTGCAGCATTCCTGCCAAAAATGTCTAGCCTAAAGCTGCTCATAAGGAAACAATCGGACATAACAAAAATTAGGAACATTCTATGAAATAATTGGTCCAGATTCTTCAAAAATGTCAATGTCATAAAAAGGGGAATTTTTCTAGATTAAGAGACTAAGGGGATAGGATAACCAAATACAATGCATAATTTTTGATAAATAAATTTGAATATGGACTATATTAAATAATACTTTTAGTATTAAATTTTCTGAATGTGACATTCACATTTTTGTTATGTAGGAGAATACTGAAGTATATAGAGGTCAAGTGTCACAGTTACTAAATTTTAAATGGTCCAGCCATAAACTGTGTGCGTGCACGCAAACACTCCCACGTGTGACGAGAAAAGAGAAAGCAAATGGGGCAAAATATTGCTAGTAACTCCAGTTGAAAGCTATATGGGTCTACTTTGTATTCTTTTTAAAAATAACATCTTTATTGAGATCTAATTCAAATACCATAAAATGTACCCTTTCAGAGTATAGAATTCAGTGGTTTCAACATATTCACAGAGTTGTGCAACCATCATTACCCCCAAAAGAAACTATTAGCAGTCGTCATTCCCCTTCCCTGTCATCCACTGCCAATCACAGCGGTGCTGTCTCTATGGATTTGCCTATTCTGGACATTTCATGTAAATAGAATCCTACCATATGTGGCCTTTGTGCCTGGCTCCTTTCACTTAGCACGTATCAGTTCCTCATTCCTTTTGATGGCCGAATACTATTACGTTGTGTGGAAATACATTTTATTTATCCATTCATCTGATGATGGGCCTTTGGGTTGTCTTCACTTTTTGGCTACTGTGAATACTGCTGCTATGAACATTCTAGTACAAGTTTTGGTGTGAACATACATTTTCATTTCTCTTGGATAGATACTGAGGAGTAGAATCGCTGGGTGATATGGTAACTTTATGTTTAATTCTTTGAAGACCCACCAAACTTTCCTAAAGTACCTGTACCACTTTACGCTCCACCAGCAGTGTATGCAGGTGCCAGTTTCTCCTTTACTTTGTATTCTCATAACTTTCCTGTAGCTTGGAAATATCAAAATGAGAATTGGGGGGGGCAGTGACAGGAGACTATATACATTTTACTTTAATACTTATTCTTTAACAAGTTAGCACATTCCATTCAGAGATGTTACTCCAGCTGAGATGCTGAGATGTTTTCTATGGTTTAAAATATGGTACAAGTAATAAAAAGCACAGTTAGAAAAGATGCAAAGAAATGGAATCGTGAAATTGACCCAGCCGAAAGTCTTACCCAGCTAAGACTGCGTCTGTGGGTGGGGAGTTGAAGGTGGTGTCAGCTGTGTCCATCTGGTGCACATTCTTTGGTGCCATTTTCAGGACCAGAATCTCCAGTTATTAGCTATGGCAGTGTTTCTCAATCTTCAGTCACTTTTACGCTTGATGTGTTTGACCTAATGCAATTACACTAAATACATTTAAAAAAATTTATTTATTTAAAATATGTTTTTATTGATTTCAGAGAGAGGAAGGGAGAGATAGAAACATGAATGATGAGAGTCATTGATCGGTTGCCTCCTGCACGCATCCTACTGGGGATCAGGCCTGCAACCCGAGCATGTGCCCTGACTGGGAATCGAACTGTGACCTCGTGGTTCATAGGTTGATACTCAACCACTGAGCAACACCGGCCAGTCCACACAAAATACATTTTAAAGGTGACCTTATATGGTGATTATAAAAGAAAAACTAATAAACTTCTAAATAGATGGTTGCTATATCTTTTTTAAAAAGCCCCCCCAAAAAAAGTTGTTAAACTAATCAATATGATGAGTTGACAAAAATATACTCCTGCACATATAGGCCTCTGACTCATATGTTAGAGACTCCATGATCCATGATTCAGGATAGGTGGAGTAGGTGGGAGGACCGTTGATGAGGTCTCAATGCCTTTGGACAGTGCATGTTTCTAGTGTAGTTTGCACCATGGTTGTACAAGGCATGGCCTCTCTGTCCCACCCTCCCTACTCATAGCTGGCTGCAGGTGGAACTAATAACATACATGTTTTCAATTTTTCTTTGTGCATCTCAACAGCACTGGTAAAGATGCACTTACTAAAGATTTGACTCATTGGTGGCAAGCACAGTACCTGTAACTCTCATGGTTTGCTTGAGGTGGCTGCCACCTATGTTGGCCTGTTCCTTAGGCCATAAGTGATTGTTATTGAAGCAAACTATGTTTGTCCATGTAACCATATAAAACAGTCTTATGTTCTACTGAGGACCTGGCAAACACTGGTGTGGGCCATTGTCAGCATCACTCCTATTTTACTAATGAGGAAACTGAGGCCTACACAGGTTGAGTAATTTGCTCAAGATCATCCAACTAATGAAAGTCTGGATGTCAGCACAGGTCATTCAGATTTCAGAGTGTGTCCATCCAACACTATTATATCTCTTCCCTAAGAGTGGCTATTTTTATGGAGAAAATTTTAACGTAGAAGTTGTTATTAATTTCCTAAGAGTGCTATAAATAGCATTGTAATAATTCAACTTAAAAAACTGCTATGACTTCTACTCAGATGATTCTGTTACTGTGTTTCAGAGTATCTTAGTTGTGGAAGCATTTGAAAATGGCTTTGATTCTTTTTGTCACCAGAGAACCTAAGTTATGCTTGAATTTAATAGTGACATTTGGGTGTTTTCCTAGAAAAAAAATATGCTCATTGACAAAATGATGGTTTTTTTAAATCTCAATTGAATAATGTTTAAGGATATAGATAGTATGTGCCAAATTAACAATTAACAATTAAAAATACAGAGGACTGGAAATCTTTCTCCCTCTTGTTGACTCTCTTTTCTGTCCCTGGAGGTATCCACTGAAGCTTGTATACTGTCCCAGACATTTCTTATGCATAACAGGTGCACATGTGCACAAACACACACAACTTGTTCTTTTTGCTTAACAATGTGTCTGTTTTGGTCCTGGATACCTTTCCTTATCACATCTTCATCCACCTTATTCTTTTTTAGACTGTAACTTAAATTCCTTCAGCCGATGTCTACTGATCTCATGGGGCCTACAGGTCATAGAGAAAGAGGTAAATACAGAAAGAAGAGGTGATAAAGTACATGTGTGGTATGTGAGAGGCACTAAGCAGGTGTAGTCATTTTGAGGGAAAGAGAGCTGGGGCTTCATTGACGTGGCCCTGTTTGAATCTAGTTTTGAAATCTAAGTTACATCTCAGCAGCATTGGTAGAGACCCAGTTACTATTTGGCTCCTCGGTGGCAAGCACAGTACCTGTAATTTGTGTGTAACATACACCTGTGATGTCATGCCACCTTCTCCCTGAGAGTTTCTCCCATTGAGTCCAGAAAACTGACTTGTGTTTCCAAAGCCCCGTGGATGGAATGACACAATCAGGAATGTGATAAAAATTCCCTAATTCCCTATTTCCAGCCAAAGTTGTAATTTCCCAATGAGAGGACTTAATATTGTTGTATAATAACGTAAACTAGCATAGCCCTTTCCGACTCATAGTGCTTTAATCCTCACGAATACTGAAGAGGTGGCATTTTCCCCTCACTTTATGGTTGAAAAGACTGAGGCTCAGAGAATTCAGTGGCATACCAAGAGCATTGATAAGAGCAAATATTTGAAATTGTGTCCTTTTATTCCAAAGTCCAGGACTCTGTGTGCCTTCTCTGGATCTGAATTCTCATCTGTAGGATGGAGTTGATACCCACTCAGAGGATTTGTTGTGAGGATTAAATGAGATAGTGCTTTTGTTTGTTTGTTTGTTTTTTTAACATATCTTTATTGATTTCAGAGAGAGAGATAGAAACATCAATGATGAGAGAGTCATTAATCGGCTGCCTAGCCCGCAACCCGGGCATGTGCCCCGACCGGGAATCGAACCCCGATCTCCTGGATCCTAGGTCAATGCTCAACCACTGAGCCACGCCCGGCCGGGTGAGATAGTGTTTTAAGACATTTATTATAAAGCACAAATTGCCAGTTATAAAATAGTCACAGGGATGTAAAGTACAGCATGGGGAATATAAATAATATTGTAATAACTAAGTGTGGTGCCAGGTGGGTACTAGACTTACCAGGGTGATCACTTTGTAAGGTATATAAATGCCTAATCACTATATTGTACACCTGAAACTAATACAATATTGTATATCAACTGTAATTGAAAAATCTTATTTTTAAAAGACATTTTTTATAGGTTCTGACTAAAATGGTAGGTGGTAAAGGTACCGTTAAGCTTTTCCACGATGTCTCTTCACACTTAGAATTGGTCTGTCTGCCCCAGTGTTAATTAAGTTGTTAGTACACCTTGCAGATGGCACAGTAAGAGCTTATCAGACGCTTTACAGATTTTTGGATGTCACTTCATGGTGGACTTGGAGGAAGGAGGGCCAGTGACCTAGGAGATCAGATAGATGACAGCATTTCTGGCACTGAAAGCTGACTGTGGTTTTGGTATTGCTGTGTACTTTGCTTGGTGCAGTAGATGTGTTCTTGACCAAAGAGTTTGACTCAGATGCATTGTAAATTTTGTTATATTTTCATCGCGCTAGAGGAGCTGATTAGTTAGAAGAACCCTGCAGTGAATCTTTTTGTAATGTAAATATAATTCATTTGTTTTTATAAATTCAGCGTGTTTAACATTCTTTAATCCTGGCAGACATACTCATGAAAATGACACTTAAATATTGTGGGTGTGAAAACATAAATAAGAGATGTACTACCCAGCATAGCTGGTTACAGTGACAAGGGGTTTATGCACAGAGGGCTCATTGCTGTCGCCACAGGAAAAATCCTCTACACAATAGTTCGTCATTATGAAGAAAAATTGCAAAGCTAGAATGGTATGGGAAAAAAAAGCCTAACTATTTTACGTTGTATTACTGGATTCTTGATACGTGAGTGGTCATTTATAGTGACTGCTGTGGGAAGAACTTAGGGTATAAAAATACAGATCTTTGAGGCCCCGGCCAGGTAGTTCAGTTGGCTAGAGTGTTGTCCCAGTATGCCAAGGCTGCGGGTTCAGTCCCCAGTCAGGGCACATACAAGAATCAACCAATGAATGCATAAATAAGTGGAACAACAATTCAGTGTTTCTCAAATCAATAAAATAAATTTAAAAATACAGATCTTTGAGCTAGGGGGGATCTCATTTTGTAGGAGGTGTAAACCTTTAGAAAACACAGTCATCTAAACTTGAAGTGGGTCTCTCTTCTCACTCATAATATAATAGTCCTGAAAAGGTTTGTCTCCTAAATCATACCCTAACCCTTATATCATGCATGAGAGGTACTTTCAGAATTATCCAAGCCTGTTGGAAAACTGGGATGCAATAAAATTACTCATTACTCATGTAGCTCTCCATTTGGTGTCTGGTGCCGCAGCTTTTGTGCTGGACTGAATTGGGAAAGCCGGCCTGGCCACTGTGGTGTGTCAGTTTCTAGACTTTGCAGCCTCTGGACAAGTCTTAGCACGTCACCGACACTCTTGACCCTGGCAGGCTCCAGACTTTGGCAGGGTAGTTGGATTTTTCTCTGCCTTCCTCTTGATGCCAAGTCACCAGTCCAGACCTCTTGACCTTGAGTCACCAGTCCAGAGCTCCTGACCCTGCATCATCCTGGGTTCAGCCCTATGTGGCAGCCTTTGCCTTCTGCCCGATTCCTGTGGTAACTGTCCCCAGCACTGACTCCTGGCTGTGCTGCCCTGGGCTGGACACCAGCAGCACAGGCTGGTTGTGCAGAGATGGCCCCGCTCTTCCTCCTGTGATTCCCCCTCATCCCCTTTCCCTCTACTCCCAACCTGAGTCAGCAGAGCCCTGCTGTCTGTTCTATAGCTGGTCACTGCTGTCACCCCATGTTGCCTGTCCCTGGTCCTCCTGTCCCTCTGAACTGTGTGCCCTTCCACTCCCCACTGTCCTTCAGGCCAAGCTGACCCCTCCTTGGCCCTTCTCACTCCCATCACTCTGTACCTCTGTTCCCCATCTCTGCAGCCTCTCTCACACTGGCTCCTCTGCCGTATGCCCTTTAGCACAGGCACATTCCAGGAAAGTGTCACTTGAAGCTGGTTTTCCATCCGCTTTTCATTTGACGTCACCTGTGCTTTGGGAGTTTTTAACCCCCTAGCTCTGAAGACCTCTTCATGTCATTCAATGTTTTTAATCAGGTAGTTGTCATATATTACTGCAGTTCTTTTACTAGACAAATCTGACACCACCCCATCCCCACTTAGTTTTTAGGCTTCAACTGCTGCTCATAAAACAAACCCACTTCCCAGCCATCAGCTGGCTGAGCTGCCCTCCCCGTGAGCACACTGAGGCCAGACGTCAGAAGAGCTTTGTTAACATCAACAACTGACATGAATCCACCAGCGAGAAAAGTAGAGCGGTCCAGAGCGTGGAAAGAACTCTGCCCTACTTGGATGGAAGTTTCGGGAGAGGCCAGTAGATGCAGCTACTTGCTTCAGGCTGCTCACGCTCCCTGTGTGCAGATGGGGACCAGTGTGTGCCCGGCTCACAGTCTTTCGTCGTCTTTTCAGGCATACATTTCATCCCACTTGTCTTCATTGTGCTTTGCAGATGCTGTGTTATTTACAACTTCAAGGTTTCTGGCCACCCTGCATCAGACAAACCTCTGAGCACATTTTCCAACAGCATATGCTCACTTTGTATCCCTGTGTCACATTTTGGTAATTCTTGCAATATTTCAAACTCACTATATTTGTCATGGTGATCTGTGATCAGGGATCTGTGATGTTACTATTGGAACTGTTTCAGGGCATCAGGAACCACACCCATATAAGATGGTGAACTTAATTGGTAAATGTGGGTGTTCTGACTGCTCCACCAACTGGCTGTTCTCCCATCTCTCTCCCTGTCCTCGGGCTTCCCTATTCCCTGAGACACAATATTGAAATTAGGCCAATTAATAAGCCTACAGTGACCTCTAAGTGTTCAAGTGAAAGAGTCACTGTCTCTCACTTGAAATCAAAAGCTAGAAGCTTAGTGATGATGAAGCTTAGTGAGAAAAGCTTGTTGAAACCCAAGAGAAGCAAAAGCTAGGCAGGCCTCTTGCACCAAACAGCCAAGTTGTGAATGCAAAGGAAATGTACATGAAGGAAATTAGCAGTGCTACTCCTATGAATCCATGAGGAAGAAAAACAGCCTTACTGCTGATACGGAGAAAGCTTTAGTGGGCTGGGTAGATCAAACCAGCCACAGCAGTGCCGTAAGCCAAAGCCTAATCCAGAGCAAGGCCCTGACTCTTCAAGTCTGTGAAGGCTGAGAGAGGGAGGAAGCTGCAGAAGAAAGTGTGAAGCGGGCTGAGGTCGGTTCATGAGGTTTAAGGAAAGAAGCCGTCTCCACAACATAACGGTGCGGGTGAAGCAGTGAGTGCTGGCTTGTGTAGAAGCCTCAGCAGGCTACCCAGAAGGTCAGCTACGATAACTAATGAAGGTGGCTCCACTGAACAACAGGTTTGCAAAGTAGAGGAAACCTCCTAGTGGAAGGAGATGCCCTCTAGAGCTTGAGAGGATCGACTCCAGTTTTGAAAGAGGTTCTGTGGGTAAAACGTCACCACACTGATCCTCATGCCACAGAGAAATCGTTTGTGAAAGAAGAATCAGTCTATGTGGCAAAGCTTCACTGTTGTCTTCTAAGAAATTGCCACGGCCACCCCAGCCTTCTGCAGTCACAGCCATCAGCATCAAGGCAAGACCCTCCCTCAGCAAAGATTAGGACTCGCTGAAGGCTCAGGTGACAGTGAGCATTTTTTAGCAATTATGTATTTTAAATTAAGATCTGTACATTGTTTCTTTAGACATAATGTTATCACACTTAATAGACTATAGTGTAAAGATAACTTTCATATGCACTGGGAAAGCAAAAAGTGTATGTGATTGGCTGTATTGTGATACTCACTTTATTGCGGACATCTGGAACCAGAACCACCCACAGTGTATTGAGGGGACAGTCTGTTCTCTCACGCGTAGGTGGAAGGCAGTTCAGGCTCAGAAATGGTGCCTTTCTCAAGGTAATGGAAAATGTAACTTACTTTTCATCTCAATCAAAAGCAAGTGTTTCCTCACAAACTGCTCAAGAAAATGAACGATATTGTTTGTTTAAGATAGATTTTCCAAAAATATTTTTAAGCAATGAAACTCTTCTGAAATGAACTCTTATACAGAATTCAAATATGTAAATTTTTATAATGCTAATACTTATTAAAATAGTTTGTCTTAGCCCTGGCCGGTTTGGCTCAGTGATTAGAGCATAGACTGAAGGGTCTCGGCTTCCATTCCCGGTCAAGGGTGGGTACCTCCTTGCAGGCTCGATCCCCCACCCCAGTCAGGGCGCTTGCGGGAGGCAGCCAGTGTGTCTCTCTCACATTGATGTCTCCCTCTCTCCTCCTCCCTCCCTTCCACTCTCTCTGAAAAGCAATGGAAAAAATATCCTCATGTGAGGATTAAAATAAATTTGATTAATTAATTAATTATATAAAATAGTTTGTTTTATAAGCAGACAAAAACAGAGCATATCCATGGGGAGGGAAACAGTGATTCCCTTCCTGCCCTCCAACTCTTCCTCAAATCCCAAAGTGGCTGCAATGGCTTAATCACTTTTAGAATATGACCCTGTTTCAAGAAAGTAGTATAAGTATATTTCCTTCTAATTTGATTATCTCTGGGGGTTTTTGTAGTTGAGGTGTTTCGCATACAATAGGTCATTCTTTTCAGTGCACCGTTCTTTGACACTGTAACTATCATTACAATCACGATGTGGAACAGTTCTGCCACCTCCCAAAATTCGCTATGCCCTCCAAGCACTGATGCCTATAGTTTTCAAGAATGTCATAAGTGGCATAAATATGATTACATGATATGTAGGCTTTTGAACCTGGCTTTGTCGCTTAGCATAATGCTTTGAGATTCATTCATATTGCTGTGTGTAACAGTAGTGTGTTCCTTTTTAATGCTGAGCTATCTTATCTTGTATGGCTGTATCACAGTTTATCCATTCACTGTGAATTTGGGTGATTGTGAATAAAGCTACTAGAGACATCAGTGAACAGATTTTTGTGTGAACATCATCTTTCACTTCACTTGAGTGAAATCTAGAAATGGGATTGCTAGGTAGCATTCCCTGTTTTAATGATAGATCGGAGACAATGCATTCTCTTCAAAACTCTTTCTAGAGGTTTAGTCTGCACCATGTAATATTGGCCATTATGTACTCTGTGGAGAAATATCTGGTGATCGTGTATTTTTCAAACGAAGAAAAACAGTTTTTATACAGAATCGTGGAGCTGGGGATACCTAACAAGCTGAAATATCTTTAATGTTTCTGATTTCCGTTTTCTAACTAAAATGGGTCTCTAGTGCTACTAGAAACACTGAAGTGTTTCAACAAGCCATTACTTGTCTAACTTGTGTTTTCCTACCTACCTCAGTGGCTTACTTTATGGTTTTTAAAAAAATGTTGGTTAATTAACGCATTAGATTCCCTCGGTAAATGAAAGGGCAGCTCACTATTGATGTACAAGGTTCTCTAGACCCAGTGTGGAGTAAGAATCCCATGTGGTTCTAAGTGTTTCTGAAACGTTAGGAAGGAAGGACTTGCTCAGATATGCAGAGGACTCCTGGGAACAGCAATGGCTGTCTTGGCTCATCACACTGCTGGGACCATCAGAAAGCGAGACATTGGAGAGAGGATGGCTGAGGCAGTAAAAGGCGGGTCATCCAGTTAACATTCTAATGCTTACTATTGTGATCACCTCTATCCTGGAGTTTACATTTAGGGATACAGATAATAAAATAGATACGTACTTATTTTAGAAGGTGACGTGCTACAGAGCAATCATGGATGCCTGGTAAGCTAGTGTTGGGGAGGGATGGTCGAGGAAGCCTCACTAAAACGGTGTCACCTGAGCAATGACTTCATTGATGGAGATAAGGGTGCAAGTGTTAAAGAAAAAAATTATTCATGACACTTGTTAAAGACAGTAAGGCAGACTTTATTTAAGGGGAAACTCTTGTGATAGGCGTAGGGACCACTGCATGGGGTCTTGCAGCTGGGAAGAGATTGGGCTCCACTTGGAGTAGAGCATGGGCAAGTGGGAACTGATAGCCAAGGAGCAGGGTGGGTGTCAGCGGGTGGAAAATTATTGAGGGGAAGCATTAGGGGTATGAGGGCTTCTGGCTAAACTGACCTAGCTGGACTTGCTGAAGGCAGGCCAGTGTGAACAGACATCATTTGGGGCTGGTGGATGCGGAACCCAGGCGGAGGCGATCAGACATGGGGGATGGCTGAACTGACTGACAGGTCTTGCTGAAATTGGATGATGGAGAAATGAACAAGGAAATAAAAAGATCAAGGCCTAGTTGAAAGAGCTCAGAGGAGGCTGAGTAGAGTTTGGTCAAGGAGAGAATGTTTGTCTCAAGCCTTGTGGGTGTCTGGAGGATGAGCATCCAGGTGGAGGGAAGAGCATGTGCAAATGCCCTGCGGCTGGAATGTGCAGGCAGGTTAAAGGATTTGCAAGGGCACCAGTGAGGGGTGAGCCTGAGTGATGTGGGAGAGTGTTAAGAGTAGAGGTCAGACCCATTGGGACGAGGGGCACAGCCTCCTTTGTAGGCCATCGGAATGGACTTGGCTTTATTTACTCAGTGAGATGGGAGCCTCTGTAGAGTTCCTTTAAGTAGAAGTGACTTGCCGGTCTCTTGTGTATGCGTCCTCAGCCACGTGGATTCCCCCCCAAATCCATTACATGTCCTGTGCTTCTGTGCTGGTTCTTTTTTTTAATCTTTAGAGGGAGAGGAAGGGAGAGAGAAACACTGATATGTTATTCCACTTATTTACCCATTTATTGATTGATTCTTGTATGTGCCCTGACTGGGGATCAAACCCAGAACCTTGGCATCTCTGGATAACACTCGAACCAACTGAGTGAACCGTACAGGGCTCTGCTGGTTTTTTTAATATCACCTTCTTGTAGGAAATGAATTTATTCCTAGACCAAGCTGACTGAGGTTCTGTGTGATTTCCTTTAACCTCTACTTTTCTTGTGCCTGTGAGATAAGCAGCTGGGGAGGTTCTCACTGTGCAGAGGGCCTCAGTGCCTCCCACTGCTGCAGAGACGGAAAACTGCTTCCTGCTTCCTGCCTGGGCGCATCTGTAGGATTCCTCATTGGGCTCTGCCTCCTCTGCTCCTTAGAAGCTGATCCGTTCCCCCAGTGTGCCCTTGCCTTTGAGAAGCGAATTTCTACAGCCATGGGGCTGTGTTTGGGCTTTTTACTGCATGTGCCCCCTAATCTTTGGTCTTCACTCTTTTTAGCAGCTCTTCCACCTATTTCATTGCATTTAACTGTCTCCTTGCTTCACCAAAAATGGAGTTTGTGGTTTTGTTTCTGATCCTTTTGGGTGATTTCCAGGAAGCTGGGGGGATGCTGACTTGATGTCACCATCTTCAAACCCAGAGTCCTAATTATGGGTTTGGTATTTAATTCCTGAGAACAAGAAAGAAAAAATGTGTGCAGTTTGATAGTGGCCTTTTACATTTAGAGAAGACAAAGTTAGAAAAGGCCTCCCTTTTACCACCCTTAGGGTAGTGGTTTCTGCTGAGAAAGCAGTGTGGCTGTGAAGGCCAGGCGCGACCAGTAGCCTCTGAACGCCTTGTTCCCAGCCTATCTTTTGGTTTATGGTTGAAGATGGCTGATTGGGGCCTTTCTCTAGACTTGGCTCCTTCAGGACAGACTTCGGCTGATTTGCAGCAGGCTCCATGTGGTATGGTTCCCTTAAATGCATCACCTTGCCAGAGGGGTAAGATTTCACAGTGCTGGTGGGATCCCAGATGTCTTGGTGACCCACACTGACGGATAGCACAGGGCCAAGGCCCTGTTAAGGGTCAAGATGTGCAGTGGAAAGCACAGACTGGGATCCCCAGCAGGGGGTGTGCAGGAGGCAGCCGATCAATGACTCTCTCTCATCATTGATGTTTCTATATCTCTGTCCCTCTCCCTTCTGTTACTTTGTGTGCTGCCATGCACACAGCTGTCACACGCACATAAGTGTAGCGCCTGCATCTCTCATCTGTGTTGTTGTTTTTTTAAAATATATTTTTATTGATTTCAGAGAGAGGAAGGGAGAGGGGGAGAGAGCTAGAAACACCAGTGATGAGAGAGAATCATTAATCGGCTGCCTCCTGCATGCCCCCTGCTGGGGATCAAGCCCACAACCCAGGCATGTGCCCTCACTGGGAATTGAATCGAGATCTTCTTGATCGTAGGTTGATGCCCCACAGCTGAGCCAAGCCAGCTGGGCTCATCTGTGTTTCTTAACCTTTCAGATCAAGGGCCTCCTTGGTAACAGGCCAAAAGCTATGGCTCTTCTCCCTAAAAAATATCACACATGTGCATGATTTTGTACATCATTTCTGGGGTTCATTGCCATCCATAAGTCTGTGTGTGGCCTCTCTTTCAAGTCATGGCCCTCAGTTGATGAACCTCCGATTGTTATGTTGGGTGAGGTATAGGCAGTATCCAGAGCCATAACCTCGTTTTCTCCTTGTCAAGAGTGCGCAGTAAGTTCTCTGTGACATCCGGGGTTTCCCTTAATTTCTTCTTTTTTAATACATCTTTATTGATTGCAGAGAGAGGAAGGGAGAAGGAGAGGGAGAGAATTGAAACATCAATGATGAGAATCATTGATCGGCTGCCTCCTGCACACCCCTGCTGGGGATCAAGCCTGCAACCCGGGCATGTGACCTGACCGGGAACTGAACCGCGATCTCCTGGATCCTAGGTTGATGCTCAACCGTTGAGCCACGCTGGCCGGGCTCCCTTAAATTTTAATTATTCAAGTTCATTCTATCCTTTGCTAGGATTAATCAAGAATTGTCTCGTATACCTAAAACTAACACAATGTCACATATCAGTTATAGCTCAATTTAAAAAAATAAAACAAGCACAGAGATGGTTTTCTCATTACCATGAGTCTTAACTTGAGATATCTTCTGTTTCAAAAATTCTTGACTCCTTGGGCTTTGTTTGGACTAATTCTATGCCCTCCTTTTGTTGGTAGGAGTTGAATAGGCCTGTATATTGTTAGAATGTCTAATTTATCTACAAATACTTTATTAATTTTGTATTCTCTCCACTATATTCTTTCTTAATTAAAATCAAAGAATGACAAAAGAGTCCCTTGGGTCATAAAATATTTACTCTGCTTACTTCCAAGGTACTTCACTGCTTTTTCCTTCTTATGTAGTAGGGATCAAGGAAGGGAAGGTTCTACCGACATCCTGATTATCACATGCCAGCCAGTGGTCAGCCCAGATCTGGTCCCAGGGGACTAACTGAAAATGTTCTGATTAAATAGAAGCTGAACTTTTCTCAAGTGCTACCGTTTTGTTTAACTGACAACATTTATGAAGTTATTTTATCTCATTTTATTTTGGGGAATAAATGAAGTGTATTTTTAAAAATATACTGGTGGATTAAATTTTTTAAAATTAGATTTCTGTTCCATTTGGGTTGTACAAAAATTAATAGAATTAATTTTAATTAAATAGAAAAGTTATTTCAGAGGAATTTTCATTTAAATTCGCTGATGAGCTTTTTACCTTAAGAACAAAAGGACTTGTACTCCTGGGATTCTGCATAAAATGGAGATGATAGTGTTTGTTTGAATTCAGACTTCAGGCTTTGGAATAGAGGAGGGGAAGACAAAATACTTCCCACATTTAATGCTCTGCAGCAGTGGCAGGCACTGAGGCCCGGTCCCCAGAGTTCCACCTAAGGGAAGGACTCATTGTGTTTTTTCAGTAGATGACTAGAGGAAATAAAGAGTAAACAGATTTAAACACCAATAGGACAGATTTTTTGATTTTTTTTTAATGCTTTGATCTACAGGTCATTTTTAAATTTTTGATATTTTACCTCTTTTTTTGGGTCTTGTTAACAATTTTCTACCATTTGGCAACAGTCATGCCACGTTTCTGAAGGTCATTTAAGAAACTCGTTGTTTTGTATTTATTGTAGAATCTCTTTCTGCTATTTAATCTCCTTAACTTCCTTTTCCTCTCCATGCCCCCACCCCACCCCGTAGCAAATTGAAACTATCAAGTTCTGTGATGACAGGAAGAAACTGCCATCCAAGAAAGAATGTAGTTAATGTCCATATCATCTTACTTAGTAATTATCTTCAGATAAATGAATAGATGATCTTAAATGATTTGTGAACCAGGGACATCTGGACTTGAACGTTGGCCAGATGAACCAGGACGTGGGTGGGCCAGGAAGTTCTTCAGTGCAAAGGCTGCGTTGCCTTCCCATGCTGTATTCCCAACCTCTAGACCTCTCCAGCGGGGCTCCCTGGGCTAACAGTTGTGTTCATTACTCATACATGTGAAAAGTGCAGTCACTTTCCTCAGCATACTGGAGAGAGAACCTCAAGACAAGGGTTTTATTTTATTGCATTCCTTCTGAAGAGATCGCCTCCATTCATGTGGCCAGGACTCTACCATTCACCCCAGGCCCTCCTCTGCCCTTTTGAATCCAGACATTTGCTGGGACTCTCCCAGCCTGGAATGATGTGTGGAAGGCTGAGATGGGATGAGACTCCTTACCCATCAGTGTGTATCCAGCCTGCCCTGTAATTATCAGTACCCACCCCCACCCCACCCGAGGCCCTTCCTTCTCACCCTGGCCTCCTTATTACAGGTGCCTGGTCTGTAATAAGTGCTGAGTGAATGTCTGCATCTTCAGACAAATTGATTGTGAAGGAGGCTGGCTTTTGCTCATAAATAAGGTGAATGAAGAGACCACCTCATTTGACTGGTGACTGCCTCCTCTCCTAGGAAATGCTCTCGGGTGTGGTGGTCATATGTGGGAAGGATTCTGTCCAGCACCAGGGCGTCTCTCTGACCGTGGAAGGAACCGTGAACCTCCAGCTCAGTGCCAAGAGTGTGGGTGTGTTCGAAGCTTTCTACAACTCGGTGAAGGTAAGAATGCTCAGGTTGCACATTATTAGCTCACTATTCGAGTGCTTGTGGTTATTTGGCAAGTAATGTAGTGATAGTTACACTTTTAATACTAATCAAACTGGAAAAATAGATATGTTGATTCTGAATAGATCCTGTTCTTGCAAGCCCGCTGGCTTTTGTTCCTATTAGATAGGACAGGAGAACTATAAATTCTGACCCAGCCATGACAAAGCCAGAGCTCTTCTGGGAAGTTGTGCTGTGGATTCTGGCCCTCATCTTCCTCAAACAAAACTGCACATTAACTGTTATGGCTGCTGTTGGATTTGGCATTCAGGTAAGAGCAGTGGCTGTTTCTGTGTCATTTAGGGTGGAATTCTATATAACGGAGTGTAAACTCCTTTTCTGTATTTATGGTGTCCTTTTCCTGAGGGATATATTAACTCCTTCAGTTGTGAGGGGAAAAAGTTAAGAGGAAAGAAGGGCTCACTAACTGTATTCCCATTCAGGGCCTTCCCATGTTTTCTACAATTTTCTTATTTTCCTTCAGTAGCTCTTAGAAATTCACTTCAAAAGTTGTGAATTTTCTCAAAGTGATTCCAAACCAAAGCTTAGAATATCTTAGCTGGTTAAGGTGTCATACCTGCCTTTAGGCAGGCTCTAAACGTTAGTACCCGAGTCCCCCTGGAAGCCTTGCACAGGAGCACAGGGCTCAGGCAAGGCCCTGCTCCTCCCACATGGCTGGTGGCTGAAGGCCCTGAGGAGTCTGGTCGACTGTGGCGCACAGGCTGGGCAGGATGAGCCCTGGGCGCAGATGGCAGCCCTCTGACAAATCCCCAACTGTGCCGCTTCTGCTGCTGCATCCTGAAGACGGTGCCTGCCAGGAGGGTTCTTAGGGTGGTTAACTGAGAGATTTGGGGGAGGAGAGGGGAGTAGCGGTTCATTTCCTCCTGTGCATGAAACACCTGAGTGTCCTGTACACGAACCATTGTTGTGCCAAAGACTTGAACTGACTCTGCTCATCTCTAGTCGCAGCACTGTGCTGCCTGGATGCCAGAACGGTGGCATCGAGGGCTCGGGCTGTGTCTCTCAGCTGAATGAGAGACACCAAGACTGGAAGGTGCTCAGAAAGTTCATGTGCTGGACTGAGTGGATTTCTTTTTTTTTTTTTTTTTTTTTAAATATATGGTGGTAAACACCAAATCCATTTATTTTATTATTTTTTTAAATATGTCTTTATTGATTTCAGAGAGAGGAAGGGAGAGGGAGAGAGAGAGAAACATCAGTGATGAGAGAGTCGTGGATCAGCTGCCTCCTGCACGCCCCCAACTGGGGATTGAGCCCACAGCCTGGGCACGTGCCCTGACCCCGAATCAAACCATGATCTCCTGGATCCTAGGTCAATGCCCAGCCACGCCCGGCCGCGCATGAGTGGATTTCTCTTTACAGCCCATCCAGATTATCAACAGCACCATTGAAATGGTGAAGCCAGGAAAGTTCCCCAGCGGCAAAACCGAAATTCCCTTTGAATTCCCTCTGCACGTGAAGGGGAACAAAGTTTTGTACGAGACCTACCACGGCGTGTTTGTCAACATCCAGGTGAGTTTCCCAGTCCCATGCAGTCAACTTCATCTTTCTCCTGCAAAACAGCCTGACCTTCCTTTCCCTGAAAATTAGTAGACAGACCCAAGACTGTAATACTGGGTTTATTTCCGTGGCCTACCAGGTATGTTCTATATTCATTTCTCATTTTGCCCTGAGGAACACATTTTATGTCCGGCCATTCTTTTTGATAGGAATCCTAGAGGACCCATGCTGTAGCTGCTGCTTCAAAACTCCTTTGTTTCTTTGAGCTCCGTTCAGGCCACACTGACACTGTGAAGGGTGCTTTTATTGTTTGGTAATAGATATGCCCTCACTTCTCTCTGGCACTGCACTAACTTGTCTGTTTTTGGACGCATAAATATCTCTTTGTTTAATACCCAAAGGCTACTACTTTAACATAGGCTTGTATTCTCTATTGAACAAACCTTATAAATGGGAGGAAGTGAATTTATGACTTCCTGTCCACCCCTGGTTCAGGATGTCTTTCACAGTTGCCATTGTTGTCTCGAGTTTGGAGGCATGACTCAGAGCGAGCGAGCCTGTCCTTCATTCAGTGGGAAGAAAGGTACTTTTGTGATGTGTCTTGCTGCGGTCCCCCTTCCTAGATGAGACAACAGACACTATTTTGTCTCATGCATGTGCAAGAGGGCTGAAAGTTAGGAGTTTTTTTATTTATTATTAAAGTTTTAGCTGATAATTCGGTCTTGGTAGAGACCATTTTCCTGCTTAATATATAGCAGTTTTAAAATAAAAATCCTCAAAACACTTGTGAGTCTAACCAAAGTGCATGTGAGTTTTGTGAATTGCCTAAAGAACCTGTGGAGAAGCAGCACATGCAGTCTGCGGTGTGCTCTCTTGGAATAAATACCGTTCTGTGAAGAAGAGATGTTTCTCATCTGTTGTTAGTGGTGCATCTGTTCTAGGCAGTTTATATACTAAAGGCTTTGGAAAACCCCTAGGAATTAACAGTAATGATTGGAGGGGCGTCTACATTCAAACAGGCTGCCTGTATAGACATCCAGATGGCTGGTCTATAGACATGAGTCCTCTGGCCAGCTTTCTGGCTTGGGAATACTTTCACCATGAAAGAAAGTAAACGAAAAATGCCTTTTTAGCAAGACTGAAAATCATGACTATTTCATTTTGCAAATTATTTTTGTTCTCTTTCTTGAATCGGCATCAACCTGCTTTCCCCACACAGCTCTTTAATACTGTTTATTTAATCATGTAAGGATATGTTCATTAGAAACTGAGTAGAGTAACATGAAATTTCCACTGGTCATACTTCTTGTTACTTTCTCCTATGTGTATTATTCTTGTTAAAGGATTGATTTGTTTAAAATAAAATTGGCCCGGCCGGGCGTGGCTCAGTGGTTAAGCATCGACCTAGGATCCAGGCGATCGGGGTTCGATTCCTGGTCAGGGCACATGCCCGGTTTGCAGGCTGCGGCCGATCAATGACTCTCTCATCATTGATGTTTCTATCTCTTTCTCTCCCTCTCCTCTCCTCTCTCTGAAATCAATAAAGATATATTTTTTTAAAAAAAATAAATAAATAAAATAAAATTGGAAATTTCATTCTTTTCCTAAAATATACTGCCAAAAAAGACACTCAGATCTTGATACAAAACTATGTGCCTGTGTTTCTGCACAGCTGTGTGTAATTGGAAACTAGGTGAATTCAGAAGGAGAGTTAACATGGTAAATTCTTCAGTTAGGCTAATAATCACCCTGCTCCCCTTTATTTTGGTCACCAGTTCTTACACCCTAGAGTGCTACAACGCAGAATTCTGTACCTCCCCAAATGTCTCACAAATTTCTAAAAGTGATTTCTTCTTAATCTTGTATTTATAAGACTCAACATTTATTAGTATTTTGCCATCTTTTTTTCATCTGGGTTTATTTTTCCTGAATTATTTCAAAGTTAGTTAACACTTCATCTTGAAATACTTAAATATCCATCTCCAAAAATGGGGACATCCTCCCAAATAATTACAGTTACCAAAGTGAACAAAAATTCTCAAATATCATCTAATTCCCAATTCATATTCAAATTCATCATTGCTCCTTTGGGAAAATACACTTCTTGAGAGAAACTAGAATTATGGGGTTTTTAATCTCTTTTTCATTCACCAGTTAATTCCTTCAGTTTCTAGATGGGTCTTTTTCTAGCCTCGTTTTACAGGATAGCAAGTGCCACCCAGAGAGGACAGTGACCACTGGTCACACAGGCAGCCTCCACGTAGGGCCAGAGATGTCCCCCTTCCTCATGCCCATTGCTCGCTGCACAGACTGGCGATTCACAGGTGCATTGCTTTAGATAGAAAGTGTTGTTCAACTCTAATAACATTTTTCTCAAATTATATAGGCACAAAGAAATTTTACACTTAAATTTGAATTGTGCTGTAGTAACATAATGTAAAAATAGTAAAGATTATAAGACAGAATAAAGGATTTAAAAGTAGCCAGTATTAAACCCCCAGCCTGCAGGGGCTGGGTTATTTATTGCTTCTTAGGGGGAGGGCTTGATGGTATTTGCTCTTACTCTGCTCCTCCATCCCACTGTGTTCCTCTCTCACCTTTATGTTAGGTAGTGCATACAAGAATCTCTAGTGACCACCCTAGCAAGGCTTATCCTGTGGCACAAAATACAGCAGTACCAACGTGTCTGCTGAAACTGTGTTCAGAATTAATTCACAGAGATTCTAGCCATCCTTTTTCACAGTTAAAAATACCCATTCTGCCCGGCCGGCCTAGCTCAGCAGATGAGTATCGACCTAGGATCCAGGAGATTGCGGTTCGATTCCCGGTCAGGGCACATGCCCGGGTTGCGGGCTCGATCCCCAGTAGGAGGTGTGCAGGAGACAGCCGATCAATGACTCTCTCATCTTTGATGTTTTTATCTCTCTCTCTCTCTTCCTTCCTCTCTCTGAAATCAATAAAGATATTTAAAAAAAAATTTTTTTTTTAAATGTTAAAAAAACCCCACCCATTCTAGCTCAGCCAGTGTGGTACAGTGGTTGGTTGAGCACTGAACTATGAACCAGGAAGTCACAGTTAGATTCCTGGTCAGGACACATGCCCAGGTTTTGGGCTAGATCCCCAATAGGAGACATGCAGGAGACAGCCAATCAGTGACTCATCATTGATGTTTCTCTCTCCCTGTCCCTTCCTCTCTCTGAAACCAATAAAAACATATTAAATTTTAAAAAGAATACCCATTCTAGGAGTCTGCTTTCAGTCTGTAGACAAGTATCTTTCTTCTTGCCTATTGATGTGTTTACTGATAGTCAAAAAAGATTGAATCTTCTTTTAAAATACATCTTTATTATTTATAGTGTTACAGATGTCCCCCTTTTCCCCCCTTTAACCCTCTCTACCCCATACCTGGCCCCCCCAGAAGATTGAATATCGCACCTTCTTTTGGTGTCCTGCTCAAGTCTAACCCCCTCTGACCTCCTGTAGCTCATAACACCTGGATCTCTCCTTAGTAACTGGGAAAGATCATGATAAAGTGAAAAGATCCAGGGCTTTTTAGCAGACAAGTCAGACGTCGAACCACAGTATTGTAAAGGTTCAGAGCGTGGATTTTGGCAACGGGCAGGTGTAAATTCAGATCCCACCTCTGTGACCCCAGCAGCCTTCGTGACTTTTCCTCCTAGGGGATTAATGAAGTCTTGGCTTGAAGTGCTTAGTTAGCATAGAGCCTGGCACGAAGAATGTCCCAAGTATGTATTTGCCAGAGCGGGGCTCCATTCCTCTCCTGCCCGCATCCTTTGCAAGCTGCAGGGAAGAGCAGTCCAGGAACATCAGCCATGAGCTGATCATTCTTGACAGCTCTGGAAGCTGATGGATATGTGGGGCTTCCTTCCATTCTTCTCTTTACTTTTGTAGATGTTTGAAATTTCCAAAATAAAAGTTTAGAAAGACTTTCCCTTCTTTATTCCTCCTTCAGGTTAAAATATAAAGAGCTAGAGTCCCGGGGCTTTATTCATTGTTCCTACACATACCTTCTCTTCAGGGAACCACACCCTCCCACGAGCAGGGTGACACTGATCTTGCTGGGACAGTGAGTGCGCAGCAGCTCACTAGTCCCTGAAGTGTTGGAGCTGTTCCAGGGCTGCTCATCCTCGCTGCATGTTTCTGTCCCTTCCTACAAAAGAGCTGCATGTCCGAGAGCCCTGTGCCAGGCCCGTACTCCGTGTTCAGCACACGGTATCTCTCCTCGTTCTCGCTGAAGGTGGGTGGTGATCCCCATTTCACAGAACAGCAAGCTGAAGCTCAGAGAAGCTGTGCTGTTTGTAGGACAAATAACTGGATGTGAACTAGCTTCTGTTCTCAGTGCCTGCTCTTTCTTTTGCTCCACTCCAGCCTTTCTCTGTGCTGCGGGTGGGACCCTGCACCCCTGTTCCAGTGGCTCCTGCCACAGTATGGCTGTGGGAACGTGTTTTTTAAATATAGACATGCCTTTGTGAACATTAATTCCCTCTACTATGTATATTGATTTCATAGGCACATTAATTAGACTAAGTTTCCCTAAAATACTGACTTGTCCCTTGAGTCTAATTCCAAGATGAAAGCAAGTTACACTAAAGTGACATTTTCCTCTCCGCCTTTTCCATCTAGTACACCCTGCGCTGTGACATGAAACGGTCTCTGCTGGCCAAGGACTTGACGAAGACCTGCGAGTTCATCGTGCACTCTGCTGTAAGCTGCCCGAGGGCTCTGGGCTTTCACTGCTTCCCGGCTGATGAGTTAGCCTCTTACTGTTTCACTGCGGCTCCTGGGCCAGAGGCTAGGGACCTTCTGGCACAGCCAGCAGTATGAGCATCCGCGTGGGTGTCATTCCCTGCCCCCAGAGTCCCATGGGGTGGCACCGTGGGCCCACATGGTGCTGCACCTGAGGGGTTTGTGCCCCTGTTGCAGAGTGCCAGCCAGGGACCCACCTTTAGCATCAGTGAGCATGCTGACCTCTGTCCTGGGAGGAACTCGCCTCGGCCCTCAGGGCTGCACGGCAAACAGCTCGGATGGCCCCGCCTGGTAAAGAGCAGTCATGGCCTTACCCCCTCGGCCGACACAGCAGGCACACACAGGGACACTGAGGGCCAGGGCGGATTGTCCTAACGCCTTCTGCTGATAGTTTGCAGTGGTGTAATGTTCTTTAAAAATTCCTTTCACCTGTCAACTTAGGGAAGCAGATCCTCCTCCCTGACCAGGCAACTGTAAATTCTCGGGAGTCCTCTGCAGCCCAGCTGTGCTAGGCCTTGGTCCTGCAGAACCTGGCAGTGACTGGCAGTGCCTGCCCTCAGGGTGACACATGGTAGCAGATAGTCATGCTCATAGTCCTAGATTCCCTGGGGAGAATTTGAAATTGCATTTCTTTTACAGTATTATGAAATGTGCATGGGTACTTTAATAGTGACTTAAGTTAAAATGTAAGACTTAAGTATTTCATGCACAAGGTTGGCAAAATCCCTTATATCCTTCATTGGCATCATTTTCTTTACTTTTTAGGACTTCCAACCTCTGTAGTTTCTTCTTTGTAAATTTTTAATTATCACAGTGGTTAAGTGCCTCCATTAGTGATAAAATGCATGCATTTGTATAAAATATGATTACAGTATTTTTAAAGTTATTTAGATGGATATTTCCCTTTTTTGTGTCTTTAAATTGAAACAAAACAAAAATTTGTTAAATGCAGATTATGCCCCAAAAAAGACATATACCCTTTATGTCCTTAATAAAAAGAGCCTCCAACTTTGTGAAGAATGAGCCCAAATCAGCACCCTGCCCAGAGTGAGGCCCCCTGGCCCACTCCTTACTGCAGAGCCTTGTCCTTGGTCCCCTGAGAGTGGTCAGCAATGGCCGAGCTGTCTGGGCTCCTCCCCGCCCCCAGCTCTTTCTCACTGCGTGTCCTTCAAGAGTTGTGTGCAGCCTTGTAGGTCATGTGACCTGTAGTTGACAAGTTAAATGTCCCTTTATGTCCTGTGATGAAGAGTATATTCACTAAAGAATATATTCGTGACCCTGTTAATAAAAAGAATATATTCAAGAAGAATATGCCCTAGAATGAGCTTTTGTTAAATGAGTAAACTTGGCAGATTGGTCAGTGCCTTCCTCCATGTGGCTCCCCTGCCACCTGGGCGTGACTGGAGTTTGGGTCCCAGGCCCTGAGTGAAGGACGCCAGGCAGGCCCTTCTGAAGCTTGGCTGTGTTGGTGGATTCTGTGGCTCTGTAGTGTGGAGATGATCACTGTTAATTATGGTAATATTTATAGTTATTTTATAGGATTGAGTCCTCTAGGTAGACAGTTGTACAGCCGAGTGGCTGACAATATTGGCGTTGGAGCCCAACAGCCTGGGTTTGCACCTTGGCTCTGCCACTGACGTTCTCTGTGCCTCACTGTCCTGTCTGAAGTGGGGCCAGTGACAGCTACAGTACCCTGTAGGGTCACCAGTCGATTTAGTGGCATATCATAAATACACTGGTGTTGGCTCTAATTCTGAGAAAGAGGTCTAAAATATCTCCCAGTAATACCACTCTGTTTCTTAAATCTGATTTTAAATTCTGGACCTGCAAGAGCCTTTGAGATTAAGAAGTCTGTCCCCTCGGTTTACAGATGAGGAAACTGAGTCACAGGGAGGAAGAACTTAGACATAGAACACAACGCTGTTTTTTGGCAGAACTGTGTTCAGAACCCCAGTATACTGACTTCGTACCAGGTTCTCCTGATTCATATGCTGCCCTTCTTTTCTGTAAAAGGGAAGGAGAAGTCTGACCTGCAGAACTCTTGCCCTCAGGCCACTGATTTTGGTTTTACCTCCTGTTTCAGCCTCAGAAGGGGAAACTGACTCCGAGTCCCGTGGACTTCACCATAACCCCTGAAACCTTGCAGAATGTCAAAGAGGTAACGTGTCTTCACACCCGAGTGCCAGGGATGTTTTCTTAGCAATTGGATCCCACGGACAGACTGTTGCCTGATTGTTCTTTGCTTGGGTATCGAGAGGAAATTCCTGGTTATCGTCTATACCCAAATAGTCTGGGTTTTCTCTTTTGATTTCTTTTTAAACTCAGAAACTACTTAGGAGACTACTACCTTTGAAAGGTTTCTCAGGATATACCTGAGAAATATTTATATACCTGGTAATATTTTTCATTTCTTACACCTTCTCCTAGTTTTGCACTGTGGTTAGAGACTCTCTTCCCTGAGCACCAGTCCCCACCACCTATGCTCGGCCACCTGCCTCTTCTCATCCACGCACACAGCATTTCTTCCTTGCCCTGGCCCGCATTCTGCTCTCTAGACGCTCTTGATGAGTCGGGTTGAAGGCAAGCTTGGGACTGGGGCACATGAATGATGCTGGCCTCGTCCCTCGGAGCCACAGCTGAGGCAGGGCTGTGTCATAGGCTGCCTTTCAGAAAGTTCATTTACCATCCCTGCCTTCTCCAGTTTCTGGAGAGTACACGACTCCCGTGGGCCAATCAGACTCTTCTCCTGCAGGAACCTGAACCTTGAGTGGAGAAGCTCACAGGGACAGTGGGTGGGTAGAGATGGGCCTCAACTCTACTGCTGAGACCTCACCTTGCCCTGAGAACTCCCTACTGGCATCCCAATTAGACCCACTTTTTCTTAAGTTGTTTAGAATAAGTTTATATTTCTTAGTTCTGAAGAATCTAAATGATACAAAACTGGTAAGAGAGCTGGAGTGAGGAAGAGGCGTTGAGCAGAGAGGTACAGGCTACTGCAGGTATCCCTGGTAAACAGCATCTCACCGGATCTGCTGAAATACAGTCTCTCTAGTAGAGGAATGTAACCCATTCTTTTCATTTTGAAAGCTGTCACATTTTATTCCTTACATCTTGTTCTGTACCCTCTGGTGTACTTTATTGTTTCTTTTTCCCATCTTTAGTCTCATTTATTAAGGTTGTGAGGGTTTGTTTCTTTTCTGTTCTTAGTGTTGTTTGCTCCTTTTTTCTCTAAAATTCTATCTGTACATTTCTACTTGTTACCTGTAAGTGTTCAAACATGCATGGACAGAAATAAATTTAAATAACAGCATTGAGAATAAGCACTTTCTGGCAGAAGATTTGCAACATTTTTGCATTTTCTTCCCATCACACTGCCTTGTTTGTTATGTTTGAAATCTAAGTTCCAGCTTGTCATCAGTTTTATTTTTCCTAATGTTAAGTCTTTATTGGCTTACAAACCAGTTCCTCAAAGGTCCTGAAGTATCACAGCCACAGTCCTTAGCTTTAACTGTAAGTTTTACCATGGTCATTGCTCACCATTGATTCTACTCGCTTATGTTTTCTCCTTTTTTCAGTTTATTTTTTGTTTAGCTGTAATACATCCTAGAGTCATTCTTTCAGAAAGGGTGAGGAGTGAACATAAATCCTTGAATGTCTGGAAAATATCTTACTTTGCTCCCACACTTGAATCCTAGTCTAGCTAGAAAATTCCGGTTCTAATATCATTTGCTCTTAGAACTTTGAAAAATAGTTACCTGGTTTTCTAGTACTCAGTGATACTGACTGCAATCTGGCCCTCAGATTTGTGGGAGCTGATCTGTTTCTTTTCCCTCTCCTTTACCCCTCCTCCCCCACAAAACTTCCAACATTTCCCCTCCTTAGTGCTCTAAAATTTCAAAGCACTTGCCCAGGTTTGGGTCTTGCTTTAGTCCGTGTGCCTGGCATTGGTGGTCTCATTCATTTTGAAGGCTGAACCTTCCTTCAGCCCTGGGAACTTCCCTGTTATCATTTCTTGGATGCAGCACAGGAGAAGCTCTTAGCTCAGTCTTCCAGCTCACTGATTTGCTCGTCAGGGAATATTTGGCGCTTCTATTGGATTGTTTATTCAACAACACTGAGATTCATTTCTAAGCATGGCTCCTTGTTCAAGATGGCCCCTTCTTTTATTGTGGACACAGCACCTGTCATCTCTGTCTCCTGTATTGAAGCTGCTGCTTAGGGGGTGGGTCTTCTGTTTATAGAGTGAGTGCCTCCATTTCTGCTTTTATTTTCCTCAAGTGTTTACTGATTCTTGGTTACTAGTTTATGTTTATATATGAGGATCTAGTACATATGGTCTTGTTAACTAGACTCTGTCCTTAGCCCAAATGACAATCTGTTCTGAGTATAAACACACACTCTGACCAGAGGAGCCTTACTTGGACTGCTGTACAGGAGGAGGCGGCCTTGGCCCTGTAGGCTTTCTTTTAGGGTAGGGTATGCAGGTAGCTTGTCTTCTGGGTCTAGGGACTCCTACACTGTGGCCATAAATGACGTGAGACACTTGCCTTGCCCAGCGTGCTTTGGAAGTCTTCTTGGTGGAAAGTCCCCCTTAAAGGAAGCCAAGGGCCACCTGGGATAAGCGCTAACTCCAGAGGCCACACCCGGCCAGTTTCCCACCCTCCGATGCATTACTTGTGAGCGCCCACTGACTGCCCCTTCCCTGGGCACCCCCACCTCTGGTCTGACTGATGCAGTGCCCAGGGCCTGCTAGGAACACTTGCTTTCAGAGCTCTGCCAGCTGTAGGATGCATTCCGTGAACTCTGGTGAGCGTGGTTGTCAGTCACCTAGTCTCAGAAATGTCTCACTGGGGTGGCCTCAGGTGGCGGTCCATAGCTCTGCCAGGAGAGAGTTATTTGTACTTGTGTGTGTTAACATGTTGGTGTGAGGAGAGGGGATGCTTGGTGAGTGTCTTCAGATGGATCTGGAGAGCTTTTTGATCGTTTGCTTAAAAGATTTTAATGTAGACTGCTGCTCCTGCCTACTTTTCTAAACAAGTAGCTGCTTTTACTTTTAGTTATTTTTAGAACTCTGTCTTGAATGAAGACTTTTTGAGCTCTCTACCTTCTGGACCCCCTGGTCCAGAGCTCCCTGCTCTTCAGTTCCAGACCAGCGCTGTCCAGTAGGGCTGCCACCGGCCACTTGGGACCACTGGCACTGAGATACGGCTGGTCTGAACTGAGATGAGCTGTGAGCAGCATAAGGTCTGGGTGTCAAAGACTCAGCATGAGAAAAAGAATGTAGACATTGTAATTTTAAATATTGGTTATATGGGGAAGTGATAATATTTTGGATATACTGGCTAATTTTACCTGTTTCCTTTTAATTTTTAAAATGTGGCTATTGGAAAAATTAAATTACATATGTGGTTCACATTTCTGGCTTGCATTATGTTTCTGCTGGACAGTGGTGGTCTAAACTCTGAATTGTCTTCAGTGACTGGGACAAGCCAGAGGTGAAGGCTCCTAGAGCAGTTGCCTAAGTTCACATCCTCCCTCACCCGGGACCAGTCGCCTCTGTCCACAGGGAAAAGGCCATAGGTTTCCAGTCAAGCATTGAAGAGCACTGCTCTCTCTACACTTCCTTGAAGTAAAATGAATGTGTCGACTTTTCAAAATTGTATTATTGAGAACATTTCTACGTTGACTATCTTTTAAAAACTTTTTTGCATGTGTGTGACTAGTTGTCCTTAAATGCTTCTTCAGACATTATTTGTACCTACATGGCTATCGAGTCATTTCCAGTCCTGATATCTTTGTCTGTTTGGTTTTAGAGAGCTTTGCTTCCCAAATTTCTCATCAGAGGACATCTGAACTCGACCAACTGCGTCATCACACAGCCACTCACGGGAGAGCTGGTGGTGGAGAGCTCAGAGGCAGCCGTCAAGAGCATAGAGCTGCAGCTGGTCCGCGTGGAGACCTGTGGTAAGGGCCCTACCCGCTGCCCTCCTGTGGGTGGGAGCCCAATAAATGACTGAGGACAGGGAGCTGTGGAGGGAAGGGGACTCTCAGGAGTCCTGGAGAGCAGCAGGGGGAGTGGGGAGTGCTTCGATGCAGGCTCTCAGAGTCACAAAGCATCCTGATCTGCTTGTTGGATGTTTTCCTATTTTCTGACTGCATGGTGCTCTCTCCCTCCCCAGGGTGCGCAGAAGGGTATGCCCGCGATGCCACAGAGATTCAGAACATTCAGATTGCCGATGGCGATGTTTGCCGGAGCCTCTCAGTCCCAATATACATGGTCTTCCCCCGGCTGTTCACCTGCCCTACCCTGGAGACCACCAACTTCAAAGTGGGTAAGTGCTGGCTCCAGCCCTCACAGCCCGGGGCTGTGTGATGGCCATGGCCTACAGAAAGGGCCACCAGTGCCTGGGACAGACACACGATCTGCTTGGGTCAGGCACAGCTCACAGCACTTGTCCTTTAGCCACTCCATGAAAGCTCCTTGAGAAGCTGCCAGGCTGGGGTGGGGTGTCTGCAGCGAGCAGTCCCAGCTCTGAAGGCACTTGTGGTGTTACCCAGGAAAACGCCAGTAACCATGTCAGTGTGGGCTAGGGCAGGGGACGGTAAACTGAAGGGAACTAGCACAGCAAGGGACAAGCCATGCTGTGCATGGAGGTCACGTTGGAGACCCACACATGTGACAGTCCCCGTGAGCATCAGTCATCCTGAAGCCTGGGCTTGTTGGGGACAAGCTTCGGCGTCGTGGCCAAGGCTCACTGGTAGAGCAGAGTAATGAGGTTTGGCAGCTTCTGCTGTGAGGCCGGATTCTCTGAGAAATGGAGAGTCGGTCCCTAAAGCCAGTGCGTTGTATTAATGTCATATTCCCCCTCAGTCTTTTAAGGTATGTTATTTTTAGTCCAGAGAAAATCATTGGTTTTACTATAAACAGTTCTAAATAATGGAATTTAAGTTTAAGTAAGTACAGTTCATCACCAAAGTTGAGCACTTCCTGGACCTTTGTGTGCCTCCGTGCGGTATGGGTCCTGGAGCTCAGCTTGCCGGGGGGCTCAGAGCACAATTTGATGTTTATGGAGCCCCTTGAGTACGTCATCAGAAATGCCTGAAAGATGATGTTGGTCAAATTTCATCCCAGCCAAGGTACTACGATTTTTCTCAAAAAACGTATTATGATTATGGAATAGGTAATATATGCCCACAGAGCAAAATCCAGAGGCACCAGGGGCCTGGAGAGCAGGGTGGTGCCCTCGGCGCTCAGGTTCTGCCCTTCATCCACAAAGCTCACCCGTAGCCGCTAAGGAGCTGGTGGAGAAGGGACCCTGTCTGCTGACAGGTCAGAGACAAACGTTCGAGCAGGTGTTTCAGATAAGTCACAACATCCAGAGGTACAAGTAAACCGAGTGCCTTGCCGACCGTTGTTTCCACAAGTACCCAAACAGCTGTAGGCCGGTCTGGAGTCCACTCCATTAAGAACTGTAGGGAATGTGAAAGCAAAGGAGTGTACGCAAGTGCATTGAAAGGGTTCCAGAAGATTCTAGGGAAGTGGTTGGGGAAACCAATACCTTCCTGTTTCCAGGTGAGAAGCAAGTGCTGGAGGCGTCAGACTCCAGTGCAGCCGTCTCCTGGGTTCTCGGGGGAGCTCACGGTGATGGACAGGTGACAGGAATACAGGAGCCCCACAGCACCAGCGCCCTTGCTGCTCAGAGCGCTGGGCCTATGGAGGGCTTGGCATTTGGTGTCTGCAGCTCAGGGCGTGAGCTGAAGCCTGCCCTTTGTCTTCTCAGAATTTGAGGTTAACATCGTTGTGCTGCTTCACGGCGACCACCTCATCACAGAGAACTTCCCGCTGAAGCTCTGCAGGATGTAGCCCAGGAGGGAGCCCTGGAGGGAGCCTCGGGTGGAGGTGCAGCTGCAGGCACCCTTCCCGGGAGCTGCCTGCACAGACCACCTTTCTCAGTGACTGCACCAGACATGGGCCTGGCCCTCAGATCACAGTCACCTTCCTCCTCGTTTCCTCGAGACTCCTGCTCCCGGCAGGCACCTCTCTTCAGACCTTTTCCTCGAAATTCATCGGGATTTCCTAATGTTGGCAAGATCATTTCAGAAAGCAAAATTTCTTACGCTTCCCGGCTGCTCTTTAGGAGCGGACACTTGTAACAGCAGTTTGAGCCTTGCTGGAAAGTGGGATCCTGGGGACAGCAGGGAGCTCCTTGCTGGTGGCGCCTGCAGATGCCCGATGCCCTCCGAGGAGGAGTGTCCAGTGGCCTCCACTGCAGGTATGGGGCATTTATTCTATTCTGCTCTGTGGCTCTCTTGCATTTTCATGATAACTTTAAAACTTTTAGAAAACTGGAAGAGTGTCCCATAGGAGTGAGGCGATTTGGTGACAACGGCTGAAGTATTTCTGAAGTCTCAGGACCTGGTGTAAAATCATGTGCCGCCATATTCCCAGAATGCACTTCAGTGCCAGCTTATGTCATGGGGCACAAATGTCCGTGCCTAGTGTTGGGTGGGTTCCCGTCAGTAGAAGGCTCATACCCAGGATGGTAGGTGAAGACCTGTCTACACTGGCCAGTGCAGGACAGTGCCCTGGACTTGATGAACTTGGCTTCTCTCCGACCCACCAGGGACCTGTGTTCCAGCCAGGGTCCGTGCCGGAAGCCACGTTCTCCTTAGCCCCTCCCCCTTTGTGGTTCACTGTGTGTGGTGAGCCTGTTACAGCCCATTTCTTCCTTCCAGTCCTGCCATTGCCATCGGTCCAGTTAACGCGTCCTCAGAAATAAGCCCTGTGCTTTGCGTGCTACCTGGCCTTCCCTGCCAGTCTCTGCCTGGACTGGCTTGGGCAAGGCTTGCTCAGGCTGATGGCCATCGTCCCCGGACAGTGTCTGGTGGTGTGAGGCTGGGGGCAAACAGCCCACTCAGGCAGGGCTTCATCCCAGGGCTTCACCAGGGAAAGGGAGACGGCTTACTCAGTCACTGAGAGGTTGGTTCCCACAGGACCCACCCTAGTTCATAGATCTCTTCATGCTCACGTGACATGAACAAGGACCTGCTTTTGATGTTTTCAACGTAGCAGAAAAAGAGGCTGTGCTTTTTGGGACATTTCAAAGGTAGAGATAATTTTTAATGAAGAAAACTAAATGAGAATTTTGATAAGTGGTTTGAGATGTGTATTGCTATATAATTTCTTTATTAAACCCATTTTGTGGATATATAAACTACGACCAGTATTCTCCTTAGGGAGTAACTATTGCCTGAAGAGGAGCCACAGCCCAGCCACCTCTATCATTGCCTTCAATCCTGAGGGGCTCAGGCAAGCACCTCAGGCTGGACATTCCCTCCCCTATCTTGGCCAGACACCTGCACTGGTGGTTGTAAGGGAAACTCAGATGTTTGGGTGTCTTGGACAGCAGCCATCCTGCTCCTGCCTTGGCTGGAACTGGGGTGTCTACTATTGGAGGCTCAGGGTTGTCAGGTTCTCCCATTTGAGCAAGAGGAGAGGAGGGGAGTTGAAGGAGAATCTGAACTATGAGTTTATTATTTTGGAAATGTCCATTTAGGCAGGAACACATTTTGGCCATCAGAGCTCCAGCAGAAACAGGGCCTGGCTCCAGTTCTCAGCCATGTTGTGAGTTCCAGAGAAAATGGTGAGGTAAATCAGAAATAAAATGTAAAAGAATACACACACACATATCCAAAGAAGAATCATTGCCAAACTCTGGGATTTTTAAATTTATACATATTATTGCATTTACCAATAAAAATAAGATTTTCTTTAAAAAAATTAAAAAATGTAAAAGAGCCAAAGCATCATGCCCGAGTTTGTCCAGAGTCCCTGTCCCAAGCCCACCTGTTCTGATAGCTGGTGGGAGGTGGATCCCTGACAGTTTTCCCCATTGGGTCTCGATAAGTCCTGAGTCTTGAGTCTGACTTACCCTTTAAAAACTTTAAGGCTGACTTACCCCCATGTGCCAGTGGTGATTGGGCTGTAGCAGATCACCAGGCTCTCCCACAATCCCTCCTATTCCCCCTCCTTGTTCAGAAACAGGGTTGTGTTGCCATAACCTACACTCGCTTGTCTAGGGACTTATTTCTGACTCCCTTGCAGCTAGGTGCAGTCATGTTACAGGGTGGATATAGCCGCTGGAGGCAGGACCCCATCCCACAAATGGACCAGAAACAGGGGGAACTGAAACAGGTAGCCACAGCCAAGGTATGCATGTGATCTTGTTCATGGGGGCCTGTCCTGAGCCAGTCTTCACCAGCCACTCTCCATAATTCCCAATTGGTTTTCAAAAAGGTGGAAGAAAACTTGTGAAGGAAACTGTTTCCATGGTAAAGCTTGTCCAAGGTCACTTACATTGGGACTTCAAATAAGAGATGAAAAATTGCAAAGCAGAACAAATGCCTGGAAAATGCTCTCTGAAGGGAAGGCCATCTTTGAATATAAATAATTCTGTACCACAAGGCTGTCAAAACGAGCCACCTGAGTAGGAAAAAATCATGCATGAGGGTCTGAGTTGGAGGTGAGAGTAGGTCCCAGGCTCGTGTGTTCTGCACTCTGCCCACCAAAAGCTATTAATGTCTGAGACTCTCCAAGTGCTTATTTGGAGAATGCGACTTTACTCAGAAACTGAAGGGCCCCTAATTTGTAGAATCAAAGCTGATCCAACTGCGCTTAACACGAAATGCGGTCAAATCACTAGAGCACATCATTCCAAAGAAAGAGGGAAAGGCAAAGAGGATTGACAACTCAGCAAGGATCCGGATACTCCCCTGTGCTTTCCTGTGACTGTCCTGGTGAAAGAGGAACGCCTTGGCCCCGCCCAGTAAGCAGGATTCTGACTGGGGTGTTTCATCCCCAAACCCAGCCAGTCCCACTAAAGCTTTCTGTGTAACATACAGAAAACACACTTTGGGTTTTCAGTTAGTTACTTGGGAGACTGCAAAGACATAATTTGTTCCTTCAAGACTCTCACCAGATTTGGGGGGAGCACCTGCTTGACCAAGACGAGGGGTGCAGAGGACACCAAGACGCTTGGTTTGCCTGTGACCTGCACTGGCTGTCTTCTCCCAAGAAGAGGCCTGTGTTCGGTCCCCTTGACAAGGCCCTGCTGTGGTGGGAGGCTCGGTGTGACAGATATGGAGCAGCAGCTCGAGAGAGGAGGGCTCCTGAGACGCAGGGCTGGTGACCAGGGCCCCACGAGGTGGGATGTCACTCCTTTCTCAGGGTCCCTGTCTCCCACCTTGGTGGAGGACGAGCGCTTCAAGACCACAGCTTCTGGGTCCTAAGTGACAGGAATAGGACAAGCTTTTCCTTTTTTTTCTTCTTTTTTTAAATATATCTTTATTGATTTCAGAAAGAGGAAAGGAGAGGGAGAGAGAGAGAGAGAAACATCAATGATGAGAGAGTCATTGATCGAGCCCGCAACCTGGGCCTGTGCCCTGACCGGGAATTGAACCCTGATCGCCTGGATCCTAGGTCAACGCTCAACGGCTGAGCCACGCCCGGCCGGGCAAGGACAAGCTTTTCTGTGTGCAGATGTGCAGCCACTGATGGGGCCACCTGGGGAGGCGGGGCCAGTAGCCCAGACATACTGCTGCCCGAGACACCTAGAAAAGGGTGCTCTCAGACTTCACAGTGGAAAGGAGCAGAAAAATAAAATCTTTAATACTTATTTAAAGAAATAGTTTCCGCATCAGTATGCATTAAGAAAACCCAAATTCAAAACCCAATACATAAAAAAGATCAAATTTAAGAAATGAGCATTGACTTCCTAAAGTTTTCACTACCATGTTCCTTTATATCTTACGGAAAATACATATTTTTTTAATCCATAGAAAATTTTCAGGAATTATATATTTTTGCCACAAAGAAAGAAAATCTCAATAAAATTTTAACAAGTAGAAATTGCCCAAGCCATATACTCCCCTGTAGTGCAATAAAATTAGAAATTAATACCAAAAGGAAAATCAAATTCAGTTTAAGCACTTGTAAATTATAGAACATTCATCAAGGAGGAAACCAAAACAACTTTTACAGGCCCTTTTAAACCTAGTGAAAACGAGCGGACTGTACGGGGACAGCTTTGCACTATGGCCAGCGCTGCAGCCAGAGCCAAATCCATAGCCTTAAATGTTCTCACTACACCAGAGAAAACAAGAACTAATGAGTTAGGCATTCAGACTAAATGTCGGGGGAAAAAATTGAGAGGAAAGAATAATGATAAAAGGAAGAATTCATTTGAAAGCAAAAACACTATAGGAGAATTTATAAATAAGTCCATCAGTTGGTACTTTGAAAAGACTAATTCAATTGGAGTATCTTTAACCAAACAAAATAAAAAATACATAACACTAGGAACAACCAGATTAAAAGGAGCCCGATCAGAATTCTAATATTAGCAGTGCCCTTGGCGGTCCCCAGGATCTGTCTCTTGCTTCAGCAGCGTTTGGATGGAACAGACCCAGGGCCTCCGACCACCCTCCAACCTCTTTTCCAGCCACCACCTTCGGAACCACCTCAGCCATCCTGAGACCAGCCGACACCGTTTTCTGAGCTTAACTCCTGATTGCCGACCAAGAGCTCCCAGATTCGTCAGAATCACTGCACCGAGGCAGAGACGCCGTGAACCGCCTGGTCGCTGGCACCTGCGGCCTCCCACACCTACCTCTCTGGGCTTCTGTTTCCACCCCGACGTCGTGGCTCTGGAGGGCGCGCGTCACTTCTTCCCTAACTTGGCCGAGAAGTCAAGGGCGTGGGAGTCTCTTGAAGGTGCAAGACCAGCATGAGGTGGCCCTGGGGAAGAGCCTGCACCCTGGGCTCTGCCCCCACAGGCCCTCAGCTCCGCGGCTCCTGGAGAACCGCTTCCTGGGTGAGCAGGTGAAACTCATCAAAACCACGGGCGACACCTGCCTGAGCCTGCCCGACACCGCCAGGCCTCCTTTTAACCACCCTGGAGCCCTCGCCCATGCATGGGACCAGATGGAAACAATAAAGCTTTTTGCAGCAAACAAAAACCAAAAAAAGTTATAATATTAAATCATGTACCTTTCCTGCCAAAAGATTTGCAAACTTCAATAAAGTGCATAGTAACTCAAACAAAGGTAGGTTACCTGAATAAAATGATAGGCTATGGAAGAAATTGGGAAAAAAACAAAAAACCAAAGGTACCAACCCAGATGGTTTTACAGCAGGTTTCTTTCAAAGCTCCAGGGGGCAAACAGCTGCTCTGCTGTTAAAACTGGTGCAGGCTATGGAGAAGCATGATTTTATGAAGCCACTTTAGCCCTGATGTCGAAACCTGACGTATCAGTTGGGATTAGGATTAGCTGTGAGTAAGGGAGAGCCAAAGTTAGAGTGGCTTCAACAAGACTCACATAAACGTCCACAGTGATAGCCCAGAGCTGGCAGAGCAGCTCGGAGCCAGGACGCCCTCAGCAATCCGCGCGACCTCCAGTTCACTGTGCCTCCTTTTCTAGGGTGTGGCCCTTGTCTTGGCCTGAGAGAGCCAGTTCCAGCCACCACATCGAATTCTAGCAGGATGGGGGAAAGGAAGGCAGAAAAAAGGGCCGAGGCCAGGTGCCGGCTCTATTAAGGAAGGTTTCTAGAAGCTGCCATATGACACTTGTATCTTATAATCAAGGTACATGGCCACAGATAAATAGCTACAAAGACACAAGAAACACATTACTCTGTGTGGTCCTGAGGAGACTGAGGCGTGGAAAGGTCACCTAATGGTAAGTGCTGGAGCTCGTACTCTCAGCCACTGTGACTCCCCAAACAGCCCCAAACTGCAGGGAGGGGGGTAACCAGGTGCTTCTCAGGAAAGCCCCTCCGGGCCTGATTTGCATGTGATTAATTGCAGCACCTTACCCCAGGGGTACCCTGGTTCTCGACCTTGGCTTTTAAAAGTCCAGGGGACCACAGTCAATCACCACGGAGAGAGCCCACCCGAAGCTGGGCCGGGGGAGGACCTGGGCGTGTGCTGGGGCCTGAAGCGTCACTCACCGAGGAGTGTCACTCACCGAGGACTCCGTTCTGACAGCTGTCTAACTTCCCCCAGACATGGAGCAGCCATCTGTGGGGAACGAGCTGCCCAGCCCTGCCCCTGGGCCCACGGCCCACGGCGAGCATGGGAAACTTCTGTAAGTGTCCTGGCCTTGCAGGGGGCAGGTACTCTCCAAATGTTTACTGAACAAGGCGAAGCTGCCCAGGAAGAACCGGTGAGGTCAGCAACCTGCGGTTACACAGCCTATTGGCCGTTGTTTAGAAGAAGCGATGAGTCAAAACCTAAATGAGCTCAACCCGCATTTACTTAGACTTCGTGTAAGTCCCAGGCCCGCCTCTAGCAAATAGGTGCTTCAGACCTTTCACCACCTGTAAAACATGGACAGTAGTTCCCACCCGCGAAGATCCAAACACCTGGCACCAGGTTGGTCCATAAAAAATGCTGGGTAAATGGTGACCAGTATTATTATTCCTTCAAAATGTGAAACAGAGGCAGATACAAAGAGAGCCACTTAGTCAACGATCACCACTCACGCACCACCGTGGGGCAGGCATTGTGCTGGCGACCAGGACCCTGTCGAGCCGACAGCCCGTCTTCATGGCCCCTGAAATCACTTTAGGGGAAAACAGACTAGAAGCCAACATGGAAGGGCCTGAGAATTCCTGAACTATGTTGGTAACATCCTAAAAATAAATTTTCATTCGATCCAACTCGTTACTACATCTGTGCTAGTGAGTGGTCTTTTTGCTGCCATTGAGAAAAATGTAAAAGCAGAAAATGTGTTTTCCTACAGGGAACGCTGTGACTTGGTCGGCTAATCTTGCTCTTCAGCTGACCACGGACTGCCCGCCAGCTGTGAGGCCCGGGGAGGTCTCAGCGGGACTCGGGATACGCGGGGCTGCAATTAGATTAAGACCAGGAAATGGACTCCGACAAGAGGGGTGAAAGGACGGAATGCCATTTTAAAGTAAATATTTGGCTTAGTAAGAAAAAAGTGGCATTTACAAAGTCATTTTACATGACAGGACTTATTTTCTGGGAAGAGCTCTTTACCTTGTAAAATGATCTGATGGCATCATGGAGTTTTCTGCGATCCGCAAGTTCTGGTGTGACTCTCATATATAAAGCAAATAAAGCAAGTTGTCTGCCTTTTCCCATCCCTATGAAGAGACTAGTTCTGGTTTCCATTTTGCTTCCAGACAGGGAGAGATGACAGAAACCTAAATGGGGGCCCCTGCTCTACTGTGGAGACCCAAAAATCCCTTTTTATAACTAGTATTTTTTATAATTTTACTTATAGCCAATATTTTCATGATTAGCAGTTTAATATTAGTTGAATGTTTCACTATCTCCTCTAGTAAACCTGATAAGAAATGTACATACACAAGCTACCTACACTCGTTTTTAAAAAATCAACAATGCTCAGCTATAATACAAAGAAGAAACAAAAGTAACGTGCTAAGGAGTAATATGCTCGACACAACTAGAAGCATCAGGAGGGAAAACGCAGTGCCTGTGGCCACAGGTAGAATCACCATGAACGTGACAGCCACATTGCTGTCACATGATGCCAGTGTAGGCTGCGTTGACTCAAAGAGCAGGAACGGTGGTGCTGTGGGATGACATCACTTCCCCAAATGGTGAACAGCTCTTGGTCAAGTTCCAGAAAAAACAGTACAGGCAAACCTCAACCCTCTGTTTGCACAGTAACAGCATTCCTGGAAAATCCAAATACATAAAATTCAAAAGAGGCCTGGTGTTTATACAAAAATGAAGTGAGGTCTCAGCCTGTACTGTCCAATTCGGTAGCCACAGCCACTAGCCACGTGGCTACTCTGGATGCTGTAGATTGGACTTAGAATTATTAAAAAATAGGTAATCTCATTAATAATGTTTATTTTGAGTATATGTTAAAATAATATTTTGGATATAATTATATTTTTCACTTTTTTAATGTAGCTACTAGAAAATTTTAAATGTGACGTGTGACACGTGACTTGTGTCCTTGGATGGCAGCGCTGATTGCGGACTGAGTCTGGTGGGACCTTGGGCAGTCTTACTGGGCGAGGGACCAGCCGTCACTCGGGAATCACCTGGCTCACGGCACAGTGTCTCATGTCCCTGGCCCTCACCACCTGACTCCCAGTCGTCATAACAACCAAAACCACCTTCATCTATCTTTAAAACATCCGTTCTGGGGGGGACAGCACCACGTTTCCAACAGGATGAGGCTCCTACCTCCTCGCCCAAGGGCCCGCCCCCCTCCCAGCCTCACGCTCCAGGCTTCAGCAGCCCTGAGCTCCTTGGGCGCAGGTGTGTCCCTACCTTCCTCTTTGACAACGTTTCAGATCCCCCTCTGGTCACACAGACTCAAGCCACTTAGTATATTCACCAAGCTAATTCATAAGCTGCACCATAAAACAAATCTCAATACATTTGAAAGGATTCAAACCATACAAAGTATGTTCTCAGATCACAACGGAATTATATTAGACCACAATAATTCAACGTAATTAAGCAATAAATCACAGTAAGATATTTAGAAAAACTCCAGTTACTGGAAATTAAACACACTCCTAAATAATAGTAGTAAGATGCAGCTTAAACACACTTTAGAGGAAAATTTATAACTTAAATGCATATAAAGAAAAGACAATAAATTTAAAACCAGTGATCTAACTAAGAAGCTAGAAAAAGTATAGCAACAAACAGCAGAAAAAATAGCAAAGCCAAAAGTTGGTTCTTTGAAAAGATTGGTGAAATTGTTAAACTGACCATCCTAATGTATAAGAAAATACAAATAACCAATAGTAGAAATGAATAAATATCTACAGGTTCTTCAGATAGTAAAAGGATAATAAAATACTGAAACAATTTTATTTCAACAAATTCAACAATTTAGATGAACTGGAAAAATTCTTTGAAGCACACAAATTATCATAACTGACTCAAGAAGACATGAAAAATTGGAATGGTCCTATATGTATGAAACATATTCATTATAAAAAGCTTGTCCAAGGAGAATAATTGAAATTATCAAACATACTGAAGAAATAGTACCAACACTCACAAACTCCTTCAGAAAAGGGAACGTTTTAGCCCAGCCAGCGTGGCTCAGTGGTCGAGTGTCGACCTAGGATCCAGGTGATCGGGGTTCGATTCCCGGTCAGGGCACACGCCCGGGTTGCGAGCTCGATCCCCAGCAGGGGGCGTGCAGGAGACAGCTGCTCAATGACTCTCATCTCTGATGTTTCTCTCCCCGCCCCCCTTCCTCTCTCTCTGAAATCAATGAAGATATTTTTTTAAAAAAGAAAAGGCCTGGCCGGGTGTGGCTCAGCAGTCGAGCATCGACCTAGGATCCAGGAGATCGAGGTTCAATTCCTGGTCAGGGCACATGCCCGGGTTGTGGGCTCGATCCCCAGTGACTCTCTCATCATTGATGCTTCTGTCTATCTCTCTCCTTTCCTCTCTCTGAAATCAATAAAGATGTATTTTTAAAAATAATAATAAAACATAAAAATAAATAAAGGGAACATTTTACACCTCATTTCATGAAGTCAACAAAACCCTGATGCCACATCCTGACGAAGGCATTCCAACAAAGAAATTGTGAGTCCCTTGTGAACATAGATGGAAAACTCTTCAAGAGAATATTATCAAATATAACACAGCAATATATAAATATACATCATAAACAAATAGGGTTTATTGAAAGGTCAACATCTGAAAATCAATGTGATTTACCACATTAACAGAATAAAAAAATCAATGAAATTCAACATCTATTAATAATTTTATTTATTTTTAAAATATATCTTTACTGATTTCAGAGAGAGGAAAGGAGAGGGCGGGAGATAGAAACATCAATGATGAGAGAGTCATTGATCAGCTGCCTCCTGCACGCCCCCGACTGGGGATCGAGCCCGCAACCCGGGCATGTGCCCTGACCGGGAATCGAACCCCAATTGCCTGGATCCTAGGTCGACGCTCAACCACTGAGCCACGCACGGCCAGGCTATTATTAATTTTTAAAAACTGTCGACAAACTAGGAAACTTTCTTACCTGGATAAAGGGCACCTATGAAAACCTCTAGGCAGCTTCAGACTTAGTGGTGAAAAGCTAAATTATTTTCCCCAAAACTGGGAATAGGGTCAGAGTGTCTGTTACTGGAGATCCTGGCCAATGTATTAAAAAACTAATAAGGCACAAGATTGGGAGGAAAGAAGTGTAATTGTCTCTATTTGCAGACATGATCGTCTACATAGAAGCGTCTAAGGAATAAAAAACATTAATAACATTTATCAAGATTGCAGAATACGAGGTCAATATACGAAACTTGTATTTCTGTGTATCAGCAAAAACACTTGGAAAATAAAGTTTAAAAAGATAGCATTTTCAGTAGTATCGAAATAATAGGATACTTAGGATTACATTTAATGAAAGATATGAAAGACCAAGTGAAAACTATAAAACACTGATGAGAGAAATTCAAAATGATGTAAGTAAATGGAGAGAAATCATGTTCAGAAATTACAATAATCAACGCCATCGATTCTTCCAAAATTGACCCTAGATTCAATGCAATCTCAAAGCCCCCAGCAGGCTTTATGTAGAAAAACGACAACCTGCTTCTGAATTGTATTTGGAGATGCAAGAAACCTAGACTAGCCCGAGTTATTTTTAAAAAGGAAATGTGCTGATGCTGGACTGAGTTTGCTCGGGCTGCCATAACAAAATACCACAGTCCTGTTGGATCGGGCCCCACGCTGACGACCTCGTTTAACCTAAATTACCTCGAAGGCCCTACTTCCTAATACAGTCACACCGGGGTGAAGGCCGCACAGATGAATGTGGGGGAAACACCATTCAGTCCGTAATGAGGGTCTCGCCCTGAGGTCTGACCCAGCTGGTCCCAGGGCCCTGGTCGTAGTTACTTAAATGCTTCCAGAGGTTCTGGTGTCGTCACGGCTGAGAACCACTGAGCCAGGACGGGCCCCAGCCTGTGTGTGAGCCGAGGAACACAAGCACGGGCGGCAAGCTCCCAGTGAGTGCGGACATCTCTGGATATCCCCGAGGGTCCTGTCCTCTGGAGGAAGTGCCCCCCAGGGGAGTTCTAGTTCAGGCATGTCCCCGCGGGCATGGGCCTGGGACCAGCCCCAGGCCGGAGTGGTGCTCCCTAAACAGGCCCATGGGGCGAGTGTTCAGCCCCCTCCACTGGGGTCCCAGTCAGGCTCTTCCCCTTCTGCCTGTTGTGGGTCAGGCCGTGGGGAAGCGAGGTGAGCAATACTCCCCGCGCTGAGCCAGGAGTTTACGCATTTCAAGTTCCTTTGGGTGTGTACCCACCCAGGGCCGTTTGGTGGGGACCTCGCGATGACCTCGCCGCCTCCTGCTTCCTCCACACCCACAAACACATCACGAGAACCAAGGAGCGTCCCACAGTCAGTGGAACAAACACAAGAACCAAGGAGCGTCCCACAGTCAGTGGAACAAACACGCAAGACATAACCACAGTCAGGTTCTCCTCTGGCTGCTTCCTCAGCATTAGAGGCTGTTTGGGGGTCAGTGAGGTGACACTGGCAAGAGGCAGGAGTTTCTGGCATTGCTCTGAGCCCCGGGCTCCCCTGGGTCCTGTGCTGTCCCCTTTTATGCCATCAGGGCCAGTGCTTGGCAGGCCCCTCCTCGGCCCCTCATCCTCACACCCTGGGGCTCCTCAGATGAGCAGACTTGGGGCTGCTCCACAGGCCCCCCCACTGCCCACAGCGCAGCTCCCATCCAGAGGCCCGGGCAGGGAGGGGGGAGGCTGGGAGGAATGGAGGGAAGGAGGGAGGGAGGGAGGAGCTGAGAAGTGCAGAGGAAAAGGCCCCCCCCCCCATCTCTGCGCTAGCCCAGAGGTGGGACTGCCATATTAGGAGCTCTTGGGCTCTACTTTATGGGACTTGGTCCGCAGGCTGGCAGAGCCTGAAAGGCTTTGGGTCGGAGCAGCAGGAACTTGGAGCCAAGCAGCGGATTCCATTCTGCACAGTCACTTTCCTTCCCTCCCCTGCCCGCCCCCTGGCCTCCCCAGGCCATCTGCCAGGGGCACAGGCTCGTGTCTTTGTCCTGCAGGGCAGCCACTCCAGAAGGCTCGCTGACCTGCCTCAGGTGGGCGGGCAGGGTGACCTGACCGATGCGCAGAAGCCTCTTGGGGCAGAAGAGGCCTGCCTCTCAAAGTGTGGCACGGGGAGAACATGCTAGGATAGCAGAGAGCTGGGTATCAGAAGTTCAAACAAATCTAAAATCTTTGCCCGCTTGAGGAAAAAAATTGCAGAAACACAGAGGAAAATATTCATTGGCCTTGGAAGTGAGGACACACACTTCCCCCATTTATTCATTATGTTGGGATGGTAAGTTCTTGTTTTCTAAGCAGGAGGCCCCGTTAGGTGCTTCAGGGAATATACATGGAACAGAGGTGTCAGCAGGACTTCTCAGGCCTCTGACTCAGGCAAGGGTAGGTTAAATCCACTTTCTAGCTATGTGACCTTGGGGAAGTTCTTTAACCTTTTAGATTGTTTCCTTGTCTGTAAAACAGGGTAAAAGTAATCTGTTTATTGAGCAGCTACTATATGCAAGGCACACTCATTTAACCCTGTTGTGTGGACATGGAAACTGAGGCTCTAAGACATTAAATGATTTACCAAGACCGCACTGCTAAAGGAATGCAGGGAGCAGGGACCTGTCAGGGTGAGAGGGGAAATGGGGGTATCTTGGCCCCAGTAGGAACGCCAGAAGGGGCGGCTTTTGCAGGCCAGGGCAGGTCTGGGCTACAGCAAGGCCAGGTGTGAGGTAGTGAAGTGAGAGTGAGGCCGATGACCTGGGCTGGGGGTGGTAGTGATACAGGGGCTCACTGGTGTCCCCGCTGCCCTGTAGGGCAGGTCCACTGAGGTGGGTCTGCGGGGCGTGAGTCCAAGATTTCAGGTGACTGCAGAACGGGAGTGTCGTCAAGTGGAAGCACAGGTTCAGTGAGGAGGCTGATGCAAACCAGTTGAAACTGCACCAGAAATGCCCACTTGCTGCCCCCCAGGCCAGTCCCTGCGACTCCAAGCACACAGCAGAACAAACATTTACAAGGCTCTCCAGCCAGCTGTACTGCGGCCAGGTGTTGATGTGCTTCCACATCAGCTGGTCTCAGGCCCAAGGCCCAAGGGCTCGCCCGCTGTCCTGTCCTGGAGTGCCCTGTCCCTGCCCTGGCGACCCCCTACCTCTGCACAGTTCACCTGATCAAGGGTAACACTGGCCTCCTTGCTCTGCCCCTGGCACGCCCTGTCCTTGCTTTCACTCTGCCTGGGCCTCCAGCCTGCCCCTCCCCCCGCAGGTGCCTCCTGCCTCCTCCAGGGCTGGGCTCCAATGCTGCCTTCCCCGGCCTCCCCCCACACTCCCTCTTCCCTTTCCTGTTCCCTTTTCCTTCCGTCCCCGCTGACATGCCCTGTATCTGACTAGTGCAGTCGGTGGTGGTCTCCCGTGGAAAGCTGAGGACTTGAGGATGGGCCTCGCATCTCCTGTTCCGTGCTCCAGCCCGAGCAGTGCCGCCTGTGGATGTTAAGAGGCGGTGCATTGCTGAACACACAAAGGCCCTTCGAACGACCAGGGCTCATCCCAGCACAGCACAGCTGGGGTCACTGAGGCTCCCGGGGAGGCGGGAAGGTAGTGGGGGGGTCCCTCTGCCCCGGAAGTCCCCACTGGGGCCAAGGAGGGCAGGAGATGTAGGCTCAGCAGTCTCCTCAAGGCCCAGGAAACGGCCTGGCGGCCACATCTCACAGGGAAACATTGCAGCGAGTGCTGAGCCTCAGCCTGCAAAGGTCTGGCCTCTGAAACTGGCAGCAGAAGCAACTCGGCTCCGAGGCCCCAGCAGAGGCCGGAGTCCTGCTGGCGCTGGGGCAGCAGCCGGCGTCTGGAAGCACAATGTCAATCTGTTCAATCGCTTTCTTTTTTCGGAGGCTGTTGGCTCACCCCGCTGGAATGGGGTGGCACTTCAGGACACGGAGCGGGAGCTGGTGGCAGATTTCTTGGAACTGGGGGCAGGGAGATCTAAATTAAGCCCTTTCGATCACGCCAAATAAACAGAAGCTGAGGGAGTGCCGGAGGAATTAGGCAAAATGCCTTCACACATAACTTCTGGAGAGTGGAGGGAAAAGTTAGGAAACAGAATGGCGCTTATTCACCCGGTCCCGAGGTCTCTGCGGAAACAATGACACCTCTGTCTGACACAGGAACACCAGTTAGAAAGAGCAAGCCTTTCCCTTTGAAGTGCCTGCCACAGAGGCAGTAATAACGCCCCCTCCCCACCCCGCCGCCCCAGGTGAGGCTGGGGTAAGCCCAGGGCTGGCGCAATCTCCAGCCCGTCCTCCCTCCAGAGGTAAGAGTGGCCTCTGGCTTGGTGGCATCCTCACGCCTGTTTGGCACCCGAGGCACACCTGCTCTGGACTTACCTGCTCGCTGCTGAGGCAGGGCCTGGAGGGAGGCAGGCTTTCGGTTTGCAGCAGAGGACCTGCAGTGGGGCCAGGGGTGAGGGGCACAAGGCTGCTGCTGGGAGGGGCCGAGCAGGAACTACTAGGAGGCAGACTTCCTGGGCCAGGATGCCCCGGGCACCGCAGTGTCTTCTTTCCAGGATGGCAGTGAAAGGGAACCAGACCCAGCAGGATGGGGCCCAGGCCCAGGGAGAGCAAAGGCACCCATGGCAGCGGGAGGAGGATCCTTGTCAAATAGAGCAGTAGGGTGGAGCTCACTCAGCAGAAATCATCTCAGGTGGTTTCAGGTGTTCAAGTCCCCTAATCACCATGTCACATGTGAAATGAGAAAGGCGTAAAAGGCACCTTCAGTGCCATCAGATTCTCCGGGGTGGAGGGCAGTGTTGGGGGAGAAGCCTGAACATGGAGCATTTGTCAACTTCTGTGGTGCAGACTCCCTCCATTGCGCAGAGGTGGGAGGAGAGGCAGAATCCCACTCTACAGTATTTCCACCACACAGGTACCATTATGCATCAATAACCCCGAAGCACAGGCAATGATACTGTAACAGGAAACAGCTGCCTTTGCTTTTTATAGAATTTATTTAATCGTGTTTATATAATTCAATTTTTAATAGTTGTGTTGAACAGCCAGCTAGCAAAATTCCTGAAAGCTGAATAGCTGGCTCTTGTTCCTGGGGCCGGCAGAGCCTACTCCAGCAGCCCAGACCTCACCTGGGCCCAGACGTGGTCAAACCGGTCCTTGTGACGTAGATGTCCACTTGCCAGTACCAGGCAACTCCAGGACAGCTTGGACCACCCGCCCGCCAAGGTGCGGTCTTTGGCTTTCTCTCTGGGTTTGGCAGCAATATAAAGTTTGGCATCTCATTCTTTGCTACCCTACAGAGCAGCTTCCTGAAGAACCGCTGAGGTCACTGCTGGGAGGAAGACCTGTTCTGCGGCGGGGCGTTAGGGCCGCTCCAGGCCTCCCTTCCTCCAGTGGGAATCCGGGCTCACAGCTGAGGGCTGTGCACAGGTCCAGCTTTGCCCAGGGCCCATGGTAACCAATATGCCTCCTGGACCCAGGTGTCTATCAGTGTCTGTCACTGGGCTACAGACACTGCCAGAGCTCCGTGGGCAGCCTCGAGCCCTGCCTCACCTGGAGCCTCACCTGAGGCAACCACGACTCCGACCTGTCCCACCAGTTTCCTGTTCTTGAAGTTGGCATAGACCCGCACTTCGCTGCTTTGGCCCCGCCGCATTTGTGCGCCAGTGGTGCTGGGTGTAGCAGCGTCCCATTGTACGATGGCCGCACCAACCTGCCCATTCCACTGTGGACGGACACGGGTTGTTTCTAGTGGGAGGCTGAAGCCGGTATGAAGATGCCTGCACACCACACGCATGGCGTGGCAGTAAGGCCCCGTCACAGGCACTACAGTATCAGCTTCAGGAAATGCTCCCACCGCGGCCGTACCAGTCCCCGCAGCCACCAGCAGATGGAAGTCCAGTGCTCCACATCCTAACGCTTGGTACGGTCAGTCTTTTATGATTTCAGCCATCCTGGTGGACATCTGGTGGTATCTCACTGTGGCTTTAATTTGTATGTCCCTCATGATGGATACTGAGCAAACTTGGCTATCAAAATGCCAATAAACCATCTGAATATTTGTGAAGTGCCTAACCAAATCTTTTGCTCATTTCTAAACAATTATCTTTTTCTTACAGGAATGTGACAGTTGTTTTGGGAATCCTTCGCTGGATTTCTTCCACTTCCTGGCCGGGCTTTTCACTCAACGGTAACTTGACTTAGAATTCTCCATTGTAATGACAATTTATCAGACTTTTATCCTTACAGGTAGTGCCTTTTGCATCCTAACCAACCTTTGCCGGTTCCAAGGCCAGGAAGACTGTTCTCTGTAGAACTTTATTACTTTACTTTTCATAGTTAAGACCAGGATCCGTTTGGAGCTCATGCTTATGTATGAAGGGAGGTTGAGGTTCATTTTTTTCCATTTGTACATTCCAAACTATTACTCTTAATGTAGTTAAAAGCTTTTTTTCAGATTACTGATGGCTGTCTCCTTAGGATTTTGTCGTTTACTAGTGCTATTTAATTCCTGATAACATTTTGGTTTTGGTTTTTCCTTTTCTGCCACTTTTAAAGGGGAGATGGGAAGAGACAGTATAACCTGGAGCAACACTGGAGTGACAGACAGTTCTCACCCCAACCTGGGGAGCTGGGCTCTCGCCTTTTCCACAACACGCTCCAGTACAATCCCCCCCCCCGAGCCAACCACACAGCTGGGGACCTAACCCAAACGGACTGAAAAGCTGCCTCAAAACTGCTCGCCACAGATGCAGTTATCCTTTGCTGTAGAATTATAATGTCCCCAAGTCACCTCAAGGAGATTTCAGGGACAAACTTATTTCTCAGAATCTCCGAGGAGACTTGGTTTCTTCTTGCTCTTTCCTCCACTGGATCACACTCGTCCAGGCTACACTGATCCACTTCCGAATCGACTCCAGCCTCACACGGGGCCACCAGACCCCTCCCGTGCAACTCAGGCCCAGGCTGGACCACAATCACTAGCATATAATCCCTTCATCACGACGCTGAACACTTGGTACAAATTTTACTATTAATCTCCTTCCCTCCCTTGCTGCTGCTTCAAGGAAAGCCCTTCTCACCACGTGAAACTATATACTTGTCACTGTCTACTCAACGGGAAGATAAGTCTCAGGGGGTCCTTGTCTCTCTGTTCACTGCTGTATCAAAACATCTAGTCCAGCGCACGTAGTAGGTACTCTACACATATTTGTTTTCAGTTTCCAGGCTTTGCCCATGGTTCTGGGCAAAGCACTTAAGGCAGATGGTGACACAAGGCGGACATCTCCCCTTGGTGGATCGAGTCAGAGCGAAGAGAAAATAAGACCTTAGATGTGACTGATGATCGATTCTCTTTGTAATTATTGTTTTAATAAAGTTTTATTAAATTTTAATAGTTTAAAACCTAAACACACTTCCCGTTTCTTTCACGAAGGGTCGTGCTACAGGTGTTTGGGTGCTGGTTCTGACAAGCCCTTCTTATCCACGTCACTGCCTGTGCTTTCCACCAGCCTCACCAGCAAGTATCTTGTCGAAAGAAATTTCCGTCCTTGTTACTGTCTCTTCTATTTCCTTTCACCCATTTCTCCAGAGAGGGTAGTCTGATTTAAAAACTACCTAAAATAGTTCCATTGCTTCAGTTTTGTGGTGGTGATCACTTTGCACACCTGCCTCCACTACATAGGCTTTGAAATTACCTTAAAAGTGTAGTAACACTTTGTATTGCTAGGGCGCAATTTCATTTTATGTTGGGTTATCCATTATTTATAGCGTAAATTAAGCTGTTCGGCAGGGAAAATAATCTAAACTCTTAGGAATAGCCATTGCTTTAAGTTACACAAAAACGTACAATAGTGCTCAGCATACCCAGAAGGTCCTCACAAAGGGAAACCCTACTGATCAGCCTCAGGAGTCCACAGATCCACACGTGCCTCACAAAAAAATCAGTGCTGAGGAATGCAGCTTGATTAAATTCAATATTCTTATATGTGTTCATATGAAAAATCTCTTACTGTTGCCTAAACAGTAAACTTTCTATCACTGGTGTGTAAACTTCCCATTCATAAATTTAAATAGCCAATCTTGTAAACCTTTACTTGGGCACAAAGAAAGGTTTTGATCCAGACTCTAAAACGTTCCAAGGCCCTTGGTTAGACTCCTCAGACAAGCATGGCTCTTCTCTCCTGATGAAGTCACGGTTAAAATGTGAGCAGAACACAGGTGTCTTGAATTTTCGAGGAGAACACTTTCCCACACCATCTGATTACAAATGAATCAGCACGCCAGTGGACTGATGCCATTTTAAAATGCTCTTTATTGACACAGGACGTGTAAGGCATGTTCACACAAGTCTGAAGCTCTGTACAAAACACGCTCCCTCACTTCCCAGCTGCTCTGCTTTTCCTCTGTACCTGCTGCTGCACACTGGTCCCTCCATATCCATCTACAGCTCTCGGCCATTAGGAACATGCAGACAATGTGTTAGGGACCCACGTGGAGAATCTGTTTCAAAACAGGGAATAAGTGTCTATGCCTAATCCACCGAGACATCAAAACTCAAGGAGCAAGGCAGAGGAGGGCGACAGACCAGCTCATGAACTTGGGACTGAGCTTCTCAGGGAACAAATAATACACTGGAAAATCTATTGATCCTTCCTGTCGAGAGAAATGGAATGCATCCAGAATTCATGTTTCTACATTTACCACTGTCCATAGGTCACTAAAGAGAACTAATTTTAAACAGTTTCTACTAGGGTTAGTACAAGAGTGCATGCATTTCTCACACAAACGGCAAACACGGGATGAGTGCAGCAGGGACACCTTGGGACTGTCATTCACATACGACTCTCTTTTTGGTGGTGGGGCAGGGAAGGGGAACGACGGTGATCCCCACAGTGCCTGCTGTGAGCTATGGGGAGACGCCCAGACACTAGCTGTCTATCCTGAAGCAGGGCAGTTGCCACTACGGAGAAGGGTGAGGGAGCCAGAAAGTAGCTTCCGAGGGGGAGGCTGGGCGACAGAGACTATGGAGCCTCGGTGCCAGGGGCAAAAAGTCTTGGCTGGTATCAGAAAGTGTTTTGTAATCAATTTTCAAAACTCAGCTTATATTTTCACAAGACAACAAATAAGCACTTTACAAATCTACTTTTGGGAAATGAAATAATGAAATGAATAGTCAAAATCACACGTTTCACATGAGATTTGAATCTTTTGGTCTAATTCAGCCAATATTTTAACATTAACTACTAAATGATTAAAATGTGGTTTGCTTAAGCCCATTTTTAAAATGCAGAATCTTTGAGGAAAAATTCTGGCATATTTTCAGGAATACTGACTCTTGGGGAAACTTTAAGCTGGGTACTTGAACAGGTCAGGAATTCAAGTTCAGCTCCGAGGCGCTCTTGACTTCCCGAAGGAGCCTGTGCCTCAGAGCGGCGCCGCAGCCCAGCCTACGTGAGTGTGGCCACTCTCACTTCTGTCGGCCACCATCTCACTGTTACCCATGTGTTTCATCAGAGGGGAAATTACTATCAACTATGTTAAAGATTCCCACTTATTAGTGCTGGATAGTGCAAAGAATCTTCAAATGTTTGCCTTTTATACCAAAGGTGTATATCGTTACTCTTCTGTTTCAACACACCGGTGTGTGACCCTGGGTGGGCTGTGACTGCCTAGGGCACCGGCAGCCTCTTCCAGAGGCTGGGCTACTTTTCTGACGGGAGGCCGTGGTCGCCACAGGCCGGGCAGGTGCTCTGGCCTTTCAGACACTGCTTCATGCACTGGAAGGGAAAGGAAGTCAGTCAGTGCCTTCGGAAGCGCATGGGGCCCGAGCTCCATGCTGCTCCTCAGCAGACATGGCGAACTTCACCTCTGAGTGAGGGGGCCTGGAGCTGCCCAACGGGGACACTGCGCTGCTCAGGCTGGGACAGTGGCCAAGCCCCAGGGAACAGCCCCGCCTCAGGATCTGCCCATGAACTCTGGGGCTCTGACCTGACCTCAGGGGATGGCCTCCTGCCTCCTCCCCCGCCCTACCCCAGCTCCAGTCTTGGTGCTTTAGCTGCCCCCTTCTAGAGCTGGCATTTTCATGGCCCTTGGACTCATCCATTCCCTATCTGCCTGACCTTGGTCCCCGCACACCCCACCAGCCTGCATACCTGCAGTCTTTTTTTTAAAAATATATCTTTATTGATTTCAGAGAGAGGAAGGGAGAGGGGGAGAGAGAGAGAGAGAAACATCGATGATGAGAGAATCATTGATCAAGCCTGCAACCAGGCATGTGCCCTGACCAGGAATCGAACCCCGATCGCCCAGATCCTAGGTCGACGCTCAACCGCCGAGCCACGCCTGGCCAGGCATACCCGCAGTCTTGACTAAAGCCTGTCTACTCACCGTGGTCCCATTGCTGGCCTGCCGCCACCACAGAGCTGGGTGCGTGTGAAGTCTGAGCCCAAGCACGACAGCCCTACACCCAACGGAGGCAGGCCGTGTGCCACGCGCCAGATTGCACCCCTCCTGACTGTACTTCTTCCCCTTCTCAGGGATTCATAAGCTGATGGAGCAGAGCTCTGATCTCTTCTAACCCAGCATCAGGGGTATAGGACAAATGCTCATAGCACCCCAAATGCCAAAACAGTTACGCACAAATCCCAGAAGGGTATAAGCCAGAATATGCCAGGCCCAGGCCCAACGTACCAGTTAGGTTGTTTTTCTCCTGTGAAATGTTAACCTTGCCTAGTGAGTAGTGTGTAGTTTCGTGTGTATAAGAAATCACCTGTCAAGGCGCTGACACTGCTCTCAATGTCAGCACCAACCTTGCCCACAGATCCCATTGTGCCCAGAGACTGAGGGTGGGAAGGGCGGTGCAAGGTGCACAGCCCAGGGCTTAGGAGGCCTGTCCCCTTCCCACAGCACTAGTACTGGAAACAGAGGCAGTTACACTACACAGGAGGTTACAGGGGAAGTACTTTAAAAACAGGACATATTGATACCCAGGAAAAAGAAATCTCTTTTGTTTTCAAAACACTTCAGAGTCTAAATGCGTGATATGAGGATGGCCAGAGCGAATGCTTACCCCTCGGTGAAACTTGTGTCCACATTTCAGCACACGCACATTTTTGGATTTGAACACCTCATGGCATATTTCACAGGAAAGTGCACTCAGTGTCTGTGGAAACAAATGTAGCCGAATAATAAATCATTAAATTCCTTTCTACTACATAAACTCTTTCTACAAGTGGCCTTCAAATGCTTTTGCTCTTATTAGTGGCAAATTATTCCCATTCACAGCTAAGTAGACTAATAAACAACTTATTTTTAAACAGCATTTCTCAGGAAAAAACAAATGTACAAAAGAAAAGAAAACTTTTAAAATTCTCATTTTCTCAGAGAAAAGAATGTTTTATATGGTTAACGGATTTCCTGGTAAAATACCCAAGTGTCTGTCTGTTCATCCCACCCCACACTTAAGTATGGGACTAGCTGAAAATCACAAACTGGTCATGCAGCTAATTCTCAGCAGCTGGGAACATGAATGTAAGTTCCAATACATTCATGCTACAGACTACTGTGTGGCCCATTAAACTCTAGGGAAGTCCATAATCCCGACATAAAAAGCTGGTCACAACAGCTCTCTGAATAAAAGCAGATTACAACAGTAAGCATCATATGACCATACAACTCATTTTTTTAAAAACAGAGAATGTGTATACAGTGATGCCTAGAAAGGAGTCTGGAAAGATGTAAAATGGTAACTGTAGTTACTGTTGGTTAAGAGAGGTTTACTTTTTCTCTCTGCTATTTTCTTAAGTTTCTATGAATGTGGAATACTTGTGCAAATCAAACAAAACAAACGGCTCACTCAGCATATCCCTGTCAGCAAACACTCGTGGTCAGGGCCAGTGTGGGTGTGGGGACAGAGATGAATGGGAGGGTGTGGGCTGCAGCAGATCACAGCCGCGTGAGCACAGACAGGGTCTCCACGTGACAGCAGAGCCCAAGTGCCACCCAAAGGCACTGGCATGAAGTCCTCCAGCTCACAGCCCTGCCCCACACGGCATCATTAATTTCCACCCTCACCCCCCCTCTTCACTGATCACCCTGAAGGCAGGAAACAAGCCTTGTTCATCTGTCCTTAGCAGATGACAAGGAACTGTGGCCCCAAAACGGTGCCCCATAAAATGTGCAGGGGGTGAATGAATGCAGCCCTGGCAGTGGGATCAAAGTCAGGGAGTGGGGCAGATCTGAAGGCCTGAGTTGCTGATAAGGTATCCAGTGATTCTGTGGCAGCTTCATCCCAACCACAACTAAACAGCAGATAAGATTCGAGCTCAGGTTCCAAAGTGATGGAACCGAGTGTGTGATTCCAAAGCCCCTGGTCACACAAAAGAAAGTTATCCAAAAATCAGTCTTCCTAGATATTCAAAATGCCACACTTGATAAAAGACTGACTTGTCTGCCTGCTTGCAGGGCCAGGGCCTGCAGCAAGCTCAGACGGAGCTCTGTTTGTCCCTTGGGCAGGGGCTTCTCTCTGCAGCACCCCAAGGCACCCAAAAAAGCAGAGACAATGACCCCGCCGTTCACTGATGTCCTAATAGGATAATTAGGTCTAAAACTGAGAAAAATAAGGCTGAATCATGGATTCACAATGCTCTTCATTAAAACACAGCTGACTAGTCATATATAAACCACTCACAGAGACGCTGTCTGCCCTCTGCCCCTGGGTTTTGGGTGACGGTCCAGCAATCACAGAGGGAGGGCCCTGGGTGGCTCTAGTCATGGCAGCAGCAGAGCTGGGCTCAGATGGCCTCCTGTCCTGTCCTGGACTTGGCTACGGAGATAATGCAGGTGTGGAAGAGGGTTCAGGTACCCAAAGTTTCTGCTGTCTTTAGTAAATTGCTCACATTTTGGTTGAAGCCTGTTTTTGTTTTTGTAATTCTCACATTTTATACCCAGACATGGATAAAGTGGGACATTTTACTGTATCTGGATGGAACACTGACCTGTAGGTTTTTTTGTTCATCTAGAATGTGTTTTGTCACCCTCTGGACAATTTCATCAATGCTCAGTCCTGAGAGCGAATTCTTGCTTTTGTTTCGCACTTTTTTAATAAATCCAGCAAGCTCGGTGCTGAAGGAAAAGTAGGGAGAAATGACAGCAGAAAGTCAAAATTTTCTACTGCTGAGAAGTATTATGTGCCAGTATCAGCCCAACAGCTAAGAGAAACAAATACACATAAACAAAATGAACAGGCAGATAATAGTAATAACTGTACATAAAATAGCAGCGTTATTTTATGAAAATTCCAATACTGTGTCTACATGCTTACTGCAACAGAATTTCACAGATGGGGGAGCCATCCCACTCAGACACCTGGCTTTATGCATCTATTATGCACCATCCCTAACGACCAGACACCACTGGCTCTGACTTGACAGAGGAAACCAGCTCTCCTGACTCCCTCCCTTAAAGATCTAACCCATGAGATTTTCACAGCCTGAATGTTTCACAAGCACACAGTGGATGGTGACTGATGGTGAATAATTGACAGGAACTTGATATTGTATCACTAGTAGCCTAAATGGTTTAACTTTCAGAAAATTAAGATGCATTTCTATTAGGTTAACTTTGCCAAATTTAGCCAGGACTGCAAACAATTTCATTTGTGAAGTACTTTTAGTAGTTTCAACTTGAATATTTTTACAACTGGCAGGGCAACTGCTCTTGAGAGAACCTACCACTCTTCTCACACTGTGGCCCATGGGGCTAAAGACCCCAAGTGCAGACTGAACACTCCCTTTCCAATGGGCAGGGCTGTTCCCGTAGATGCAAAACATCAATTCTGGCCAGTCACAATTTAATGACTACTTTGTTTCAAAAATATAAATTCAGGGACTATAATTAATATTGTATCAAAGACAGAAATAACATGGGAGGTGGAGAGGGTCCATCCTGGATGCGGAATCCTTTCTTCCTAGCTTTATTCTGGAGATATTCTGTCTGCCTCATCTGAGACAAGGAGCATCTCTGCCTCCTCACACCAACCTGGGGAGCAAGGCCAAGCTCAAGGAGAAGCCCTACTGACGCGCAGATTGAGAACTCAGGTAAAAGCAGCCCCCCTTCCCCCTCCACACAAGGATTCCCTTTGTAACCTGCCCACACACCTGATTCACCACCAAATTAAACCCAGTCTTTTCAACCTCACACCTCTGAAAGTCAGAGGTGTTGTCCCACAAGGTGAACTGCTGCTACCTTAATTTATATGCCTCAAGTTTTCCCGAATTATATAAAACCAGTGATGTGCGGTTCACTCAGTAATTCAACTGGTGTTGGAGCATGTTACTGGTATCATCAAAATCTTAGTAAACTGCCATGATTCTGATGAGTGTTCAGAGTTCTCAACCTACATATGCACATTAAAAATGTATTTGAAAACGCTAACCTCTATGCTTACAAAAGAAAATATAGCACTTTTCTTTCTGAATAAAACAATTATGCAATCCTTTCCATATCAGTCCCTAATTGGCCATAATTACATCTGACCAGGAAACAGTTTAATAAAAGTACTTAACAGAGTCACTAACATTCTACATCTGTACCTGTTGTAACAGGGGAACACCACTGACAGGTGCTCGATGATACTATTGAACGGCTTTTTTGGAGACTGGCTTAGACGGGTAGTGGGTCCTGGAGGAACAGGCAGTTTCTGATCAGCCATGAGGCTTTGTTTTGACAGAGCTGCCTTGCCAGCACTCTCACACTCTGGCAGCTGGGCGACTTCCAGCTGACTGGAGGGGGATGCTGGCAGCGGTGGAGAGGAAGCCCCCACTGGGTGATCACTGGCAGAGACCAGACTTAAATCCTTGGGAACCGCTGTGTGGTTTCTGGTCCCATGACTTGCAGAAGTTGAGGGATCCTGAGGACCCTGATCATCGTGACCTGAAGTCTCAGGAAGTGACTTTGGGTGAATCTGTGAGGAACACACCATAGTAGTACTTAGAGAAACGTCCATGGACAAAGACTGATAACTAAGCATGACTATGATAAAACCAGGGTGCTCAACTGCATAGAAAACTTGAATACAATAAATTGTTTTTGTTTAAAAAAAATTACTGATTGTAACATAACCTGTTAGCTGTTAGAAAGGGATGGACTCTGACTCCTATATGACCCTTTATACTTCTTACCTTCTCTGTAAAATCAGAAACATTGCCTGAAAAAGAACACTGCACCTACCCACTTTCCCCCTTCACCTCTAATGGAATCCCACTCCCTTCCCAGCTACCCTCTGTGGCTGACAAACCAAACAGCTGTTCTAACACTCCCCAAAACTGCCCTTGCCCAGGCCACCAACAGTCTCCATCACTAAGCCCCAGGGACACCTAGATGCTGCTGGCCTCCCTCCCACCTCTCTTCTCAGCTCCCTGCAGGCCTAAGTGTTGAAACTCCTCGTGATGGCCTGATCTCTGCCTCATGTTACCCCTCTCCATTCTCTCAGGCCTCAGTGACTGTGTGCTTGCTGCTGATGATGCCCCCTTTTTAAAGATTCCAGTCTAGAATATTTTCCTGAGACCCAACTCTACAAATCCAAACTTCTAATGGACAAATCCACTTGGGTGGTTGCTGGGCCACTCAAACTCAATGTCTTCAAAACTAGACTCAGCACAGTATCCTCACTCTGCTTCTCTTCATCTAGTACCCGCGTCGTCACCAACAGGAATCCGCATTTGTCCTTGACTTTCCAACACGTGCACACTGAGCCCCAATCTCATGGGCAGCACAGCTCTTTCAACTGTATCTCCAGCCTCTTGGATCTGTTCTCCTGCCCCACCCCCACCACCATTCCCTGGCTGGTGGCAATGAGCTAATAACTGGTCACCAGGAATACCTCGGGCCCTCTCCCACTTCCCCACGTTGTAGTCAGGCTGACTGTCATCAAGTGCAAAGCCGGTGTCATCCCCTTACTTGAAACCCACACGAGTTCCCACTAGGGACCTGAGGAAAAGTCCACGCTGCTGGCCCCGCCGCACAGAGTGAGGCTGCGTGTGCGTTATGGTCCTGGGTACTTGATAATCTTCCTCTCCTTACTCTCGCCCCGCTGTCACACTAAACTTCTTTTACACACGAAAGGGGTGTATTCACTCTCTTTTTTACAGCCTCCAAATATGGTTTTCTTCCAGTTGAGACGCTCTGGCCCTCTAGACATCATTAATCCAGCCTTCCTCACACACCCACCCACCACGTCCTCCCTGGTTAATTCCTCTTCTGGATCTCGGACTCACTGAGACCTCCAACCGGGAAGCTTCTACAGAGGCCTAGACCTCTAGCTTAGGTTAGTGTCCCTTATTTATACTGCTACAAAATTCTGTGAGCCTACGAAAACCCTTGGTGCACTCCGACTCCAAACCCATAGGCACTCTGAGGGCACAGACTAATCTTGATCACCACTAAATGCCCAATGGATGAATGGGGGAGGGATGACACAGAGGAAATGATTTTTAGGGATACTTTATTGTTCAAGCACTTGGCACAATGAGAGTTCCCAGGGTTCTGGATGTTAAAATTCTTTTGAGTATTTATAAAATTACATAAACTAGAATTAAAAGTTAATAGCAAAATATTCTACTGATATCTCTTTCCCCCTCCATATCTGCTATCAGAACTTGGAAAAACTGTAAATGGTAAGTGATCTTTAATTTACTTCTAAATAAAACTCTATTTCTTACACATTTCAATGGAGAGAAAAAACTTTCAGTGGAGGAAAATCTTTGGATCTCAAAAGAATATTTTACTCGGTTCAAGCTGGCTGTTCTAATGTTTTAAAAATAGTTGTTTTTTCCCCAAGATGCATTCATTAAGTTTGAATGTTTAATGTGCAATGTTCTGATGAGAAGACATTTGAGATCAGGCTCCTGACTGCAGGGAGCCTGCCATGTAAGTTAAGGAGATGAATGCATACAGTAGAAGGTCATGGGGTGGGGCAAATGAGGGCAGCCCCAACCAGGCTTCAGGGGAAAGCAGGGTGCAGAGAGTGAGGACGGTGTCCCAGGTTGGGCAACAGCCAAGCAAAGATCTGGCAGTAGCAGGATGGTGAAATATATACTATTTCAGAATTGGAAGATTTCAATGTTGTGTCAAAACATCCCGAAACCTATCTCTAATCAACTATTTAAAAATTTTTATTTATTTATTGATTTGAGAGAGAGAGGAAAGAGGGAAATAGAGAGATGGGGAGGGAGAGAAACATCGATTTGTTGTTCCGCTTACTGATATATTCATTGGTTGATTCTTGTATGTGCCCTGACCAGAGATCAAACCCAAAACCTTAGCATATTGGGATGATGCTCTAACCAACTGAGTCACCCAGCCAGGGCTCTTGAATAGAGTCCTTCTTTAAATTCTTATGGTCCCATCTCCCCTGGGCTTAATTGATTTCCAATTTAGTATTTACTGAGCATTTGGTATGTCCAAATAAAAAATATATATGCCAGAATAAAGGAATACTAGGTTTAGCCATATTTTAAAGTCCATAAAGTAAAATTAATGCTTTTCTTTACTGTGCTGCATATTTTAAAACAACAAGACAAGGTTTGGCAATCACTGTTACTCAGAAGATTCAGCATATACCTCAAACCAGCAGTGAAATGTGATATGCCAGTTTTTCTCGTATTTAACAAGAAAACAAATCTTAATTTCCAGATTGTGGTCTTATGCCTTTCTCTACACATCGAGGAATAACCTATTTCTGAATCATAGGCACCTGCTACACCTGGAGTATTTGTTCAAATGCAGGGAAACACACACACACACACATACACACACACACACACACACCAGCATCCAGAAAGGAAAGGGGAGATGTACCAGCAGTGTGTTTACCTTAGTCCTCTCCTTAGACCCTAATGTAGAAAGAATGTCTTCTATTTATTTAAGAACGTTCATCATAATGCTTAAAAGGTTAGTCAGCAGCACCAATAATGAAAACATTGAGGCAATTATAAATCCATCCCATCCCCACTCCCAGAAAACACCACCAGCTACTCTGGCCAATTAAGAAAGAAATGTGGCTCATTATGTTCTGTTTGCGTTCCTTCGAAAAGAAGATGACAGACTTACTGTGCTATAGGCAGGACGTGAAAGCTCAGAAATCTGCACTTTAGGAAGCTCACTGAGCCGAGAACCATTTTTAATTGCCTTAATTTGTTCTTCAAACTGAGACTGTAGGTAGAAGAAAAGGGGTTAAGTTTTTCTAACAAATTCCAAGGGAAAACCACAATCGACAATGAATACTATTTTTCTTACTATACATTAAAAATGGTCAACAATTTTCGAAGAAACATAACTGAAACACAAGGTATTAAAACAATTATTTCTTGTAAGGAAAGAAGTTCAAAATAAGAGCTCATTAACCAGATGCTCTGCAGCCTGATCAAAAATAACTGCTCTAATCTTAGCAATCAAGGGCAGAGTTTAAGACAATTAAGAAAATATCATTACTTTCATGGAAAATCCTTAAAATTTCAACAAAGGTATTTATTCTTTTTAACAGCTCAAAAAAGGAACCGTTTCAATTTGACTCTAGCTGCTTGGAAATTATAACTATTATATAGACTTTGGCAGAATTATAAAATATTTTACAACTTACCTCAGCTTTGTCAATTTCTTTTCTAAGATCAGAAAGAAATGATTCCCATGAATGTATGTCAGACTCCAGGTCAGGATATGCTGCAGAATCACTGAAAAAGGAGAAAAACATGAAACTGCTTAATGTCCACTTTAAAATATTTTTAAAAATTGAAAGCACTAAAGTACAAATGAAAATAAACATTTAAACATGAAAGATACATTTCACATGATCATGCACAAAAATGCAACTGTTTTTAAAGAACTGTGTATCTTACAAACACCTCTAGAGACACTTTAGAAAACTTTAATGATTGATCTAACCCAAGCCCCAAAACTGGGGCACAGAGAGCAAGTATTCTCCTGCATTTTCATTTCCCCCCAAATTTGAGTGTTTGGCTGCCTTCATTCTGATGCCCGTGTTTAACATTAAAGGCTGTTTGTGCATTAAACAGAACAGCAGTCTGGGACACTTAAAACATTCCAATAAAGCCCTGATTCCCACCTTAGTGTAAGATAAAGGGTGGGACCTGAAGTCTCCAACAGATGTATGACCTCAGGGCCTCACGAACTTGGTCTACTGAGAGACACATGCTTCCTGCTCCTCAATAGAGAAAATAAGAAACACTACCAATCCGTGACTCAGTTCTCATGAGACATTGTGAAGAAAACCCAGGACATCCCTTTGATGCCTTCTGTGTTCTCTGGTGGAATGGGCAGAGTTGGCACAGAATTCCTAAGAAAGAAGTTGGTGTACTCTGAGGCTCACTAAGGAAGTGGACACTACTAGATAAAATGAGGTTGGAGACATGTCTGTTTCGTAGATGCCCACACGGCACAGCGCATGGCGAGTGCTCAACACTGCATTTGAACACCACGTGGTCTCTACCTCAGCTGTACTAGTCCTGTAATCTGATTCAGATTAGTTTACCTTCAATCAGAAAGGTCTTCGCATGTAAAAAAAACTAAATCATGAAAATGAAGAAATAAAGAGCTAGCCATTAAAACTGTTTTCCATGACCCACAGAAACTCTGGTTCAGTGTGGAGGGGTTGAAATTAAGTAAAAAAGCACTAGAAAGGATGAAAAACCTGGGGTTAAAAAACTAAAACCTGTGTGTGTGGAACACAGTAAAAAAACAGAGGAAAAGTAATCCCAGGTGTAAAAATCCATATAGAAAAGTGCTAAGTGCTAGACTGCAAGAGACCCTTGAGGAGTCCCAGGTAAACCGTATTCTAAAAACAAAGCAATACAGGTAAAGGTTAAGGAGAGTTGAAAAAGTGAAGAGCCATGAATATCCTCTGAAGTGACACTCCCATGCTCTACTACAAGGATTAAGTAACTGTGCTTAGGGAAGGCAATTTGGCAAAATGTTTAAAAGCTTTGAAAATGTGATTTTCATTCCAGAAATTTATTGCATGGAAATGATTAATAATGTGCATAAAAATTTAGCTGCAAGGATACCTGCTGTAGTGCTGCTTTTATTAACAACATGTGCAAACACCACCACCACCCCACCGCAGTGATGTCTGACCCATCAGGATGCATCATCTGTGTATGCTGGAAACTTCCTTTCAAAATTAGGCTGGAGCCCGACCGGGCGTGGCTCAGCCACTGAGCGTCGACCTAGGATCCAGGCGATCAGGATTCGATTCCCGGTCAAGGCACATGCCCGGGTTGGGGGCTCAATCAATGACTCTCTCACCACTGATGTTTCTCTCTCTCTCTCTCCCTCTCCTTTCCTCTCTCTGAAATCAATAAAGATATATTAAAAAAAAAAAAAATTAGGCTGGAGAAAGTTAATTACTGATGTGAAAGGAAGTTTCCTATACTACTTAGTGAAAAAGATATACAAATTTTCATTTTTTTCAATTAGTTAATGAATTTATTCCAAAATATTAATTACTTATACCTCAACTTAGAATTATGGATAATTTTTATCATTTGTTTGTGTTTTGATTTTTCTACAACTGAACATGTATTAATTGTATAACTATTAAAAATAAAATGGTCCTGCCCACTATAAATTTTTTTCTCAAATCATCTATAACTTTTATTTGCTAAATTGCATGCTGGGAAATACACCCACAATGCCACACAGTACCTGCTCAACTGCTTCAGGGTCTTCAGATACCCTTCTGCCTGTGATTCCATGATCCGTAACTTATACACTTCCATCTCCCTCCCGTTTTCAAGCACAGATACCTACCATTAGATTAGAGAACATTTAAGTATTTTAAAACTGAAAATCTGAAACTATTTTAAATTGTTGAAACTTAAACATTCTAAACCATTTTGAAGTTTCTTCCTAAATGACACACAAGGACAGAATCACAGGAACTTGGTTATGTTGTAATGTCACTTGGGTGAACATGAATTAAAACTTTTGTATTTAAAACTAGAACAACAAAAATGGCAATAAATGCTGTTATGCTTCAGTTGCAATTAAACACAAGCAAACAAGGACTCCTGTCCTACTGTTGGTCACCCCGTGGAACTGGGCTCACCTCTGCAGCCACAGCTCTTTGAAGAATCTCTTCATATTGCTCTTTCCCTTTCTTTATCTGCTCTTCTATTTTCATTTTCTCATTTGTAAATGTATTACTGCAAATAGCAGAGAAAAAACACTTTTTGAAAAAAATTTAACCAGTGAGATTACAAAGACTAAAGCCAGGTTAACACTGAAGTCATGCCACAAAAAGACACATAACGTCTTCCAGAGTAACTTCTTGCCTAATATTTTACTATGTAATATAGACTCACATGTGCTCTTTGCGCTTCACAAATGATCAAAGAAAGATAGGAAATTAAAAGTGAGAAATTGGTGGGAATGCCGAGAAACTGGTTCATCATTTTTATGAGCACAGGTGGAGTATAATCTGCTCTATTAATAAACTTTATAGAACATCCCTCATCCTTTGAGTCAGAAATTCTATCTTGACACATATTATAAGGAAATAACCCAAAGGACAAAATAATATATATACAAAGTTGTTCGTGGCAATACATTTATAACTGCTAAAACAAGGTGGTCATGAACCATAAGTGAATGGAAATGTGTATATGAAACAATATATGAGAAAAGCAGAATACAACTGCTTACTACTGAGTAGACTGGTTACCAGTATGTGAAAACATTGTTTCCGTTAATAAAGGTTAAAAGGAAACTTTTCATGGGTTCATAATGAAAATCTTCCAATGAACCTATAATCACAGAGCAACAAACTACCATAATATGGTTGAGACTAGTATTTCAAGTAACACAAAAGAAAAATTTTTTAAATATATATTTAGGTTCATGTTAACTCAAAGGACAAGAGGTGTAATCAACAATAAATTCAGATTTTTTAAAACTGACAATGTGAAATAAAAGTAGGAACATCATAACAGAAGTACTTAAAGAATAAATTTACTTAACTATTAAAGATAAAATAGAAAATAAAGAAAAAAGAAACAATCATTTAAGACACAGACAAACAACAACATATTTAGAAGTCCAGTGTGCCTGTGTCTCTGGTGTTAAAAGTATAATACGATATAAAAAGAAATTTAAGCTTAATTTGCCTGATTTCAGAAGACTGGTCCAGAAGGAATTCATGTTCCTTTTCCTGCCCATCATTTTTCTGGGTGTACCTATGAAAGCACAATCACCAAATTTTAATTAATTTTCCAAGATTCCTCAAAAAACCCGATGCCATCCCTGGCTGGCATGGCTCAGCTGGCTGAGCATCATCCCATGCACCAAAAGGTCGCTGGTTTTGATTCCTGGCACCTGCAGAGGCAACTGCTTAATGTTTCTCCCTCACGTCCATGTTTCTTTCTCTCTCCCTCTCCCTTCCTCTCTCTCTAAAGTCAACAAAAATTTATTTACAAAAGAAGCAGCCTGTAACAAAAGTTATTGAAAAACAACCACTGATCCATGAGTAAATTCTACCCATATCCATGCAAAAATTCTTTAATTCTTTTTAAGTTTTTACATTTTGTTTCATTTCTAATATCTTCAAAGCAGGCAAAAGATTTGGGTGATTTTCCTTTTTGGAAGTTTTCCTTTTATACTTGGAGGGCGTATCACAGATTTCAGCCATTTTATTTGATCACTAAGTTATAAGCTTGCCAAGTAACGTCACCATACCTCAGTACACTTCAAGGAGTACCTCTGGGTGGTTCAACAGGTGACACAGGAGTACAGAATGAACAGTTGTTCTCATTCAAAAGGCAAACAGCCTCTGTTGTGTGTGGGTTTTTTTAAATCCTCAGCCGAGGATATGTTTTTATTGATTTTTTAGAGAGGAAGGGGAAGAGAGAGAGAGACACAGGTGTGAGAGAGAAACATCGATCGGTTGCCTCCTGTAAGTGCCCTAATCAGGACTTGAACTCACAACCTAGGTATGTGCCCTGACAGGGAATCGAACCTGCAACCTTTTGGTGTACAAGACAACACTCCAATCAAGTGAGCCGCTCGGCTAGCACCAGCCTCTATTCTTTGAAACAGAACTTAAAATCCAATACACACGCACACACACTCATGTGCACTCACACATACGCAGTCTGACAACCCTTCAAAACAAAGCATCAATCTGATTCCTAAGCAATGCCCTGCAGAAAGTAAGTTCTCCCTCTTCATGCTCTCTTACACACCTTTTTAGTCTCTACTTGCTAAAAACCCACAGTTTCCACTAAGAATTGGTTTAAATGCCATTCCTCCTTTTTTGTAAACTCCTTCTAAGTATTCAATTCTGTGTTGCTCTTTCATAGAACCTGTGTCATAGAGCTGCCATTGGTTTGTCCCATTGTACAACCAGGAGTTCCCTATGTCCCAGCCATTTTTAATACTAAGTGTGACCTAAGGTGTAGAAAAACCAAGTCGTTTCTTATATCCTTTGAGCTTCTTTAGGAGATCTAAAAAGTTTTAAGATTTTACTTTAAAAGCTAAATATAAAGCATTTATTTGGAAAATGTAAAAAACACAGAGAAGCCTATGGCTTATCTTTAAATAGTGACCAAGAAAGGCAAAGAAATACATACATTAATGAAGAGAAAAAAAGCCCAGTACAAAGTTTATTTCCCAGAAGAAATGGTTAATTTTTATGCTAGCAGAGAAAAAAATATTCTTATCAACATATTAATTTATTTTGTCGAGTTTGACAGTATGTCTAAATTGAGCACATAAAAATATTAAATGTAAATATTCCTGAATTTTTGGATAACTTAACAATTAAGACTAGACCTCAAATATTAAGAGAAAAGCTTTACAGACATTATCACTTCTGCAAATGTGTTCTGGTGAAACTATGACATGACAGAGGCAGTGTTTTATGCTTCACCATTCTTTTAAGGACTGCCTAGAAACTGTCCAAATGTGATGCTAGCAACTCAAAATGAAAGCCATCTGATCACATGGTACGTACGGCAAATGGGAAACGCATAAATGCCCTGAAATGTGAGTGTGGTCCCCGGTGACCTGTGCCTCCCATTGGTTCATGTTCTTCCCTCTGGATGAGGCCTGCACCCTGCCTGAAACAAGAGAGTGTGGTGGGAGGGTGCTCTGACAGCTCTGGGTGCAGACCTTCAGAGCCTGGAAGCTTCCACTTCTACACTCCCAGAAGCCCCCAGCTGGCTACCATGCTGGAGACCAGATGGAGAGGCCATGTAGATAAAAGTCACAGGAAGAGGCCACATGGAGAGGGAGAAGCTCTGAAACTACATGGAGAAAAAGAGAACACGACACCACAGCATCCTGGCTGAGCAGAGCCCCAGCTAACTGCAGCCAGACGAGGAACCACTAGCAAGACCAGGGAAGAATGGCCTACCTGAACTCATCCCAGACTGTAAGATCACAATCAGATAAAATGACTGTTAATTTAAGCCGCAGAGTTTTGGGTGTATTGTTACACAGTGGTAGGTAACAATTAAGCTAAGCAAATCGCACATCATCACTGTTTAGGGAAGGGAAGGGTAAGGAATCGATCATGGAGAATCTTAAAACCAACTTGACCCATCTGACAATTATAGTGCCTATATGTACTTCCAAATCTTTCATACTACAGGACCAAACTTAATGATTTCAGGATTCAGGATGAAAGTAATCATAAACAGAATAATCATCACAGAATCTCAGTGCTGAGGAGCTAAAGATCTAGACTAGCCTGCTCATTTCAGATATGGAAAAACGTCGAAGGTCATGTTCACAGTAGAGGGAGTGTTCAGACTAGAAGGAATCCTTCTTTGTTAATTCATAGTTCCACTTTATTTGCAAACATGGCAGGTTTAGAAAAAGTTTCAGGTGACATAATTTCTCAAAAAATGTTCTTTAAAATGAGATGGCACAGTATCTAAAATTTTCACTTCAGTTGACATAGTTTGAAACTCACTATCAAAAATGTTCAAGTAACAGGGACCCTGGCCCATGTGGCTCAGTTGGTTGAACCACTGAAAGGTAAGAGGTTTGATGCTGGGTCAGGGCACATGCCCAGGTGGCAGTTTCCATCCCTGGTCGACAGGCAACTGATTGATGTTTCTCTCTCTCCCTCTCCCTTCCTCTTTCTTAAAAAATCAACAGAAACGTTGTTGTTTTTTTAAATGTTAAAGTAACAACAAAAACCCCCACCCCAATTAAAAACATAATGAAAATCATTGCCTTTTCATTGTTACTTACGTTTCAGTGGCATCTGAAACACTTTTCATTTTCTTCTTCAGTGCTTTTAGTCTTTCTTGCATTTCTTTTTTCTCCTGTTGCCATTTTTTAATTTCCTTTTTCAAATCTTCGAGGAACCAATCTAATTCTGTCTTTGAGATCTAAAAACATTTTAGAAAGATTTACTTTAAAAAGTGAAAGAGCCTGAAAGAGAACTGGGGTAGTGTCCCGGCCTAATCCCTGACTCCAGTTCAGCAGAACACATCACAGCTGTCTGTTACCCTGGCTGAGCTTGGCATGCAATATTCTCCAATATTGGGCCTCAGCCCTCACCTGCTCTCATGGAATCAGGCAGGAGGGGAGGCCGTCATGAAAACAAACCAAGAACAGACAAGGGCATGACAGGGTTTCTGGTGCTGAGAGCTTCTCAGATTCACTGATATCTGATCTCGGTCTTCAAAGATGAGCCTGCCACTTCAAGCACGGATTCAAGCAGAAAGGTAAGATAAGGCATGTCTGGACAAAAGCAAGAGGCGAGGGGCGGCTGGAGTACAAGGTGGACGTATGGAAGAGGCAGGGCAGGGAGAAATAGCACCCGAGGCATCTTTATAGTTTGAATCACAAACGGCCTTGTAAGTCATGCTGAGTGTGGACTTCATCCTGCAGAGAGCAGGAAGCCAAAGAAGGCTCTTAAGCAGGGCAGTGAGATGATGAGGTTCTTATTTTGGAAAAATAACTCTGAAGGACACAGAGATGGCTTAGGGATGGGTAAAAGGGTACATGAAAGTGTTAGAGCAGAGCACTGGCCTTCACATTTTCTTGACTATGACCTGTGATAACAAATACATTTTAATAATGACCCATAGTGCTAGCGCACGTGCACACACACATTCTGAAAAAAACTGCCCTTACTGTCTCAGATTTCAAATATTTCTATTTTATTTTATTGTTAAAAACAATTCCAGTCACCATCAATTAACTGATTTCATTGCCCATTATCGGTTAAACCCTTAATGTTAAAAACTCTAGATAAGAGGGAGGGAAAAAATCTCTCATAATCGGTCTCAGTGCAATACCCAGGGTGAGAGATGACAATGACGGAGATGACAGCAGGAATGATACACAGACACAAGGACGCTTTAGAAGATGAGAATGGATAAGGCCACGAGTCCAGCGGGTGTAAGATGTAAAGCAGAAGATGACTGGATTAAGTAAGTGTCTACCTTGGGATGAATAACTAAAATCTCAGTAACAAAAAAGGAAAATACAAAAGATGTACTGACTAGAAGGCATGGGAAGCAGGGAAATTAACCTAGATATGCATGTACAAATAAAATAAATCTATGAACAAACAATAATATATATATATAAGAACAATTTTGACCGTGTAATTATTTTGATGGGATGGAGATTTACAAGTATTTGACAAAGACTACAAAGCTAAGGACTAATACTGAATTCTTTCCACATAACCACTTAGAAAGGAACAGCATACTTTTAAGTCCTGTTTGTCTACACACTATAGATACTTCAAGTTACCAGGCTATTCTAGCACCGACCAGCACAGCCCAATTTAGTTCTCTTTTGCTCCCCAAAACAACTCTTTCCAATATGGGGAGCTCTCACCCTATTAATACACTACAAACCAGAAGTCGATTTACACAGTGATTGGTTACAACTTGGAATATATTTCCCCATGAAAAGCCTTGTTAGAAACATCAGCTAAATGTCTAACACTTCTCTTTCAAGAAACTCATGGTTTCAGCAGCAAAATGATTAAAATGAGGCCTCAAGTATTAAGAGGGCAAGTTCCTAGGCCCCGAGAGTCTGTTTGACTGTAGAAGAAACAGTCTTAGCTGGGGCTCTGGGAGCAGAGATCTGTGGTGCAAGGAAGACGAGGAGGAAAATCTAAGAATTTCCTCGGAGAGACAGTTTTGAAAAGATTCATGCCGATCATCACCAGCCTCCCATCTCCCTGCCAGAACTTGGTTTTCAATGGCAGACTTGCTAGCCAGTGCAGGTCCTTAAAGACGTCCGAGTCCTACTGCAGTGGTAGGGCTGATTCCAGTGGCCTTCAGGTGGACAGGCGAACTGTTCTTGGGCAGCAAAGGTTCAATGACAGTCCAGCAGGACCCCCTCTAGCATAGGGAATGTTCTACTCACATTTTCCTTGCCGCAACCTTGTTGACCCTGAATTCGCCGAGTCACTACAATGACTGAGATGACCACCATACTCACTCCACTTACAAAATCCTTATCCTACTTGGACTACTTCTACTACTATGACCAAGGTCTCTACACATGCCTTGCTGCTGGCAACCAGGCCAACCTTGTTTCTTGCCTATCTTGTGCTTCTATTTTAAGTCAATGATTTCACCTCTGATTCAACCCTTTGGCCGGGAAATGATGTGCAACCAAAGGTTATACTGGAGCATAAGAACCGACTTAGCAATAAGCACCTAAAGGAATCCAGGTATCGAAATGCACTAAGTATTACAGACACACACTCTTATAGCTCAAGCACACAGAATGAATGCTACATGAGTTAATCTGCTGTTTGTACTGACCACCTTTCAATGACACAGCGGCCTCAAAATGCTAACCAGGTTAGCTATCGTGAACTTGTCTGACTCCACAAGCGAGAATGATCTGAATCCTTTTCTTTCAAGCTTTAGAACAAAAGAAGGAACAGCCCACAGACAACTGCATCCTCTACATGCACCAGTTTAGAGATATAATTATAAACACTTTCTGGTAATCTTTTTCTCAATTAGAGAAAATTTGGTTTCTATACCTCTTCTTTTAAAACCTCGACTTTGTTCCAAAATAATTATTTGTGGTATCTTCAATAACATATATAATTTCTAAGTAGATAAAGAAAATAGAATAAAAAGACAAGAATGATAAAATAAAACCAGAAGTGAAAGTAATATAAAAATAAATGGCATGAGGTATGAACCATTCTTTAGAAACAGCATTAAAACTTTCTGGCAGACAAAGTCCAAGAGAAACAGCAGTGAGCTATATAATTCAGTATCGACAAAATAAAAACAAGCCCACTGCACAGAGAAGCCCAGGGAGTGAAAGCAGAGAGAATCCACTGCTTAGGGCCTCAGAAAAAGGATACTGCATACAAGTCCCAGAAGACCAGCACAGAGCCTGGTACCAAGGGGAGCATTCTATAAATGTCTGTTAAATGTGAGAAGGGGTAATACCCTCAACCACATACTAGCAATAAATGAAGCCACAATCGTCACAGCATGTGTAGGCCTGACATCCTTTGATGTAGGCTGACACAGAGTATGAAGACTCAGTCACTAACCGCAGTTCTTCAGGGGCTCAAGCACACACTGTCTGACACCTCAATTCAATCTGGCTTTGCCACTAATTAGTATTACTCCAACAGCAGTTACATGTAACTGATAATCAATCTTAGCCAGCATAACTCAAGATCAGTAGACTCAAACAAGAGCGGTGGCTTTACAGTTCTGCTGCACATAAGCTCTGTGTGTTCTGCTCACCCTTCCTTAGGAATCAAGTGAAGATGATAAGAGAAGTAACAGTGGCAGCCAACACTTACAGAGCCCTTCCTATGCACCAGGAAGTTTTAAATAATTTATAAGTATTAATCTAACCCCACAAAATGAGAGCTATTATTACCCAAATTTTCCAGATAAGGAGCTAAAGCATGGAGAAGTTAAGTAACTTGCCCAAGATCAGAACTGGGATAGAACCAAGTCTGGATCTGAACCCAGCCAGTCTGACTCCAGGTCTCACACTCTTAACCACTAATGCTACACTGCCTCTCAATATAAACAAGAATTTAACTTGAAACTTAGTCACCAGAAAACAGTGTTGGTTAATCAAGCAAAACGAATTATAGGTAAATGAAAACCCCTATTTTCAGCCCCTTTTTTATATGGTAGCTTGCAGAGGTTCTAAACACTGCAAAAAACCACTGTCACTTTAATATGTCATAGAGAAATTTGAAATAAGCAATACTGGGAAAGAATCCATTACTTAGCCAATGCAGAAGCTCAGCTAATTGAGCCGCATGAGCATAATTCTCCTAAGTATGCCACATGCTATTAAAGAGAGGCTTCAGACAGAATTACCTTGTTTTCTTCCAGGTTCCTTTTCAACTTTTCTTCCAGGTCCCTGGTCTCTTCTGCGCCCTTGAGTTTTCTCTGCTCGTAATTCTCACATGCTTCCTTAAGCTGCTCTTGTAAAACCTGGTACTCCTTTTCAATCTGTGAAATATCCCCCTAAAAGTAAATTACAAAGTTATCTAAAGTAGTTAAAGCCAGGCCAGTATGGCTCAGCTGCTGAGTATCAATCTATGATCCAGGAGACCTGGGCTCAATTCCTGGTCAGGGCACATGCCCAGGTTGCAGGCTCAATCCCCAGCAGGGGGTGTGCAGGAGGCAGCTGATCAATGACTCTCTCTCATCATTGATGTTGCTCTCTCTCTCCCTTCCTCTCTCTGAAATCAATAAAGATATATTTAAAAGATAAATAAAATAAAATAGTTAACAACGCTTATTTCTGATTTTGTTCTGGACTGTCTTTTAAAATAAACTAAAGAGAATAAAATAAAAGGCAGATGAAAATTTTCAAGAGAAATGTCATAATGATTCAAGAATTAAAAATCCCTGAATGCTGTTCAGCAAAGCCAGCTCTTTTTAAAATAAAGGTATTAGTATTACTGAAATTCATAGTGAAGCTTTTTGATCAGTACTATAACTTAGTTCTGAATATTCACTTGGTTTAGAAGGTTCACTATTATACCAACAGTTTGAATGTGAAAGTCATTCTCCACAATTAACAAGAACTATTTTTTAGATTTAAAAAGCTGCATATATTATATCATATTTTAGACATAAACAGAACGTTTTAACTTTGGCCCTACTTTTAAGTGTTTTAAATGGGTAGTTGCTGATTATTTAAAAAAAAACAAGTTAAAATAAATTAATAGATTTATTCAATCATTCTTTAAAAAGTGAAGGTCTTTATAATACTTTCTGTGTCATTCATGTGAATAAGCACTACTTATAAATTAATACAGGCTCATTATACCAGTTAAACAATGAAACCATTATACTATAAAATATATAAGCTAGAAGAAAAACTTACCTTTTCCTCTGCCTTTTCTTTCCAAATTCCAACAATAAAAACAAAACAGTAAATTTTTTGGTTATGTTCTAAAGCTTATTCCATAATGTTTCATATGGAATTAGATGGCTCCAAAATGGTTCTAGTCAGTCATTCCCATCTAGTTAAATTAATGAAATTAGAACTTTTAAACAGGCTACACAATTCTGACTCACCAGTTGTGCCTCAAAAGGATCATATGGCTCAGTATTGACTTCTTGATGTGCTGTACTCCCAGATACCTTTGGGGTAAAACAAACACTCAAATCCAGTCTATCTCGATTGCTCTAGTAAAACAGATTCATTATGTAATACCATTTAAAAGCATGCTCACAATTTTTGCAAGTTTGTTTTTTTTAGATAACATTCTGTGCTTTCTAGAGATACTTATATTAGAAAAGAGCTAGCATTTGCAATTAGTAAAAATGAAAGTGATTTTGACTCATTACTCTTAACATATTTTTTCAAAGCTTTCTAGAAAACAGAAAACTTAGTGAGTAGAGGATAATCCAATCAGGGTTTAATGAATTCATGCCCTATGAAGTTAACTACAGAGGAACCTAAGTTTATTCTCATGCTTGTTAAGAAGGAACTTTTACTCACCTCCCTCTTGTTTCTCTCCATCTGGTTGGCTCTTACTTCCCTGACTCCTCCCTAGTTTTGGTAGGAGAAACTGGGCATGCGTAACTCAAGGCTCTCTTTTTCCTTCCTCTTGGGAGCTGCATGTGCAGAAAGCACATCTTCCCTCCTTCTGTATTCAGTTTTATGAGGCAGGCACCCACACTGGGAACCTCCTGGTCCAGCACTGCTGTAATTGGGGGTAAGCTGGTGTGTTGGGGGTTCCTGTTAGGACATGCACTCTCCACAGAAGAGCCACATCTTCCTACTGTGCCTGTAATAATTACTAATGTTTTGGCTTCATCTCATCTACTGATTCCTCTATCTTATTTCTCAACTGGTGCAAAACTGGGGTAGAAAACAAGGGTACTATTTACTAGCCCCCAAAATTCTCTCTCACAAGACTACCTATTATGTCCTATAAAAGGGATATTTTTAAAACATTTTCAGGTGACAGCATTAGTAAGCACTATACAATCAATCATTTTAAAGAACTTTAGTAAATATAATGGCAATGAAAAGTTCTTTAAAAAATTAATTTTGGTATTAAGACGACTTTTTCCTATTTAAGTCTTACCTGTATGGCTACTACTTGTGCGTATGGAATGTTCGTTGCTTCATTGCTCTTTTCTGGGTTTGCTTCCCGCTTGTGGGCAGAATTTTCACAGTGACCATCATTTCTGCTGGGCTCACCCTGGGCTGGATCAGCACCACCCATGCCACACTGTGACTTTACTGGTATCTCCAAAGAGTCCTGAAGGATCTGTGTTTCTGAAGCAATCTGGTTACCAGGGGCATGCTCAATATTCAAATGAGGACCCTCAAAATACACAGCAGCACTTTGATCTGGTCTGTCATTGGCTACAAAAGATGGCACCACTGCTATTGATGTTTGCAGCTGATATTCAGGAGAAATGGTGGCCAGAGGTGTGTAAATGTTAGTGTACTGGGGCAAAGTCGGTACCACGCTTATGTATGTTGGTGGTGGCGGGGTAATGTCGAATGCCCTAAAGGGAAGGTATGTACAGTATCCTGTGACCAAATGGGCTTGAGTCCAATAGGTTGCTTTCACCTCCTCAGGAACTGGTTTGCGAGAATTAGAGGAGGCTCGTTGGTGACTTGTATCCTCAGAGACTGGTTTGGGAGAATCAGGAGAGACCTCCTTGGGCTTCTCATCCTCAGGAACTGATCTGAGAGAATTCTCGGATACTGGTTTCGGCTTCTCGGCTTCACAGGCTGGATTGGGAGAATCAGCAGATCCAGGTTTGGGCTTCACATCCTCAGAAGCTGGTGCTGAGGATAAATTGGACACTGGTTTGGACTTTACATCTGGTTTAAATTCTCTAGCAGTTGGATTCAGTGGCAGTTTAACTCGTAAATACTCGCCTGTTTTTGACATTTCTTCTACCTTTGTCTTGATGTTTTTCTTCTTTCTCTTTTTCTTGAGCCGTGATGCAACTTTCTTCAAAGCAATACAGTTGTCAATCACAACAAAACGCGGACATCCCAGGAGGAAAGATTTCAAACCTCCCGCTTTTTCTAGTATCTGCCGAGTTTCTTCTGGGAAGAATTCATATTCTTCAGAGAACATCTTGTTACTCATATCCAAGGGGCCGTGTTCTTCCAACAACTGAGAGAAATAACTGGGGAAAAATTTGCATTTACATTAAGTGATTATACGTACTTGTACATGTTCATTAAAAAATTATACTTCCCAAAAAATTCTCCCAAAGCAAATACTATTTCACTTCTAGCTGATCTCATCTCCTCCCCAACAAACATTATACTCATATTAAATTAAACTCTATACTCATAGTAAATGAGAAAGGCTAAATGCAATCAGTGATCCTATAAATAAAATTTTTTTACCCCTCAAAATATAATCAATTTTTTTTAGAAAAAAAGGGGGGAATAGAAAGCTACTTTATAAATTTTAATATAAAGCAATTAAAAGAAAATTTATTCAAGAAAAAAATAACCAGAATATAACAAGAAGAATATCAAATGAAAAGAGAAAATAAAATTTCAAAAAAATCCAATTGGTGCCCAGCTGGCGAAGTTCAGTGGTTGAGCGTCGACCTATGAACCAGGAGGTCACAGTTTGATTCCCGGTCAGGGCACATGCCCGGGTTGCAGGCTCAACCCCCAGTAGGGGGTGTGCAGGAAGCAGTCAATCAATGACTCTTTCCTCAAGTTGTTTACTTCTTCCCACTAATAATGGTAATAAATTCTGTAAGAAGCAAGCTCCTGAAAACTACACAGTCTGGCTTCAGTTCTGGATGCCTGAAGCAAAGTCTACACATTTTTTAAAATACTAGTGTATTTTTATAGCTGTTCCCATGTTGTCATCCAGGAGTTCTCTGGAAATATGAATTTCTCAGCACTTCAATTCTAGAGAAAAACCATCAAGAGGAACCCAAGAGCATATAACCAGACTGAACAGAAATGCTGCAACTGAGGAAAATAGAAGAAATGACCAAATTATGGATGAGCAACAGGTTTTTCAGGAGAACAGTTAGCTTTTGAATTAATTTTCTATTGCAGATCTTAGCCCTCCATTTCCTAAGGAAAGCATCATGCACTGTTTATTAATGCCAAGCTCAAAATGGTAATTCCTAGATTTTCCTGAACTCTTACACCACACTCAGATTTGCCTTAAGTGTGAATTTCACATTCACATTTTCAATCCAAAAGTAACTCACATCCAAGGTTACTTCAAAAGGAAAGGCAGTTTTTCTTTTATTAGACCAATGTCAGGAAGTCAAGTCTCCAATACAATACAGAGACACAGGGTTCTCTACGTGCACTATCATCCAGCTGAACCATCATCATCCGGTAGAACGATAACAAGATCCAGGCATTCTTTCCCCAGTAAAGGGTAACACTTCACCAAGCTATCAACTCGACGTACGAGATGCCAAACAGATGCATCCATCAACATAAAGACAATGAGATCACATAATCATACTACTCCTTGTCAAATGTAGACCTTGAAATTCATGATGAAACGATTATGGCTGGAAACTTTATCAGTCCTATCAGGACATATCAGGACAGTTTTGGAAGTAGCAAGTATCTATGTCAGCAGCTCAAACTGACCAAATAATTGTTAGGATTCTAAATTTAATGATTAAAAATCCTCAGCTATATTTGTGTAATACTGAACAAAAGCTATAAAAATACTCTTCTTCCCAGAATTTACAAGCCAGTAAATGATCCCTTTAATAATCACGTGACACAAACTAAACAACTTAAGGTATTTAACTGGCGGCCTTGGTATAAAATAGTTGTAGAATGTTCTACTTACTCATATAGAGTTGAACATTTTTGTTTTGGGTTAATGTCCCACAGCTTCTTATTACGGACAACATATTCATTGCTGTGCTGTTCATAGAGAGCTTCGAATTCTTCTACATCTTGCCGAAGATGGTCAGGCACTACAAATGGGCCTGTGAAATTTGAATTGCGTCTGCTGTTAAAAAAAAACAATTTTGTGAATAATAAGCTTCAGGTGACCCAGAATAATACAAGGTGGGGCAAATGTAGGTTTACAGTTGTTCATATGGAAAATACAATAACTAATAAATAATACAAAAATAAACTGTTTCACGTACTAACAACTGTAAACCTACTTTTGTCCCACCCATATTTAAATTGGAATAAACATAAAGATAGTAACATATTACTCAGCATTATGATGCCAAAAAAAAACCACTAGCAGAGAATTTAATAGAGAAAGTTACAGTCAAGAAATATATGTACTTGATTACTGAGTACTTTTAATTAACTACTTTTGCCAACAACAGCAAAATTTTTAAAACTCCTAGTTTAAAAAATAAAAAATCAATGTTGCATTGATTGTACCTTGTTAAAGAGAAAAATGAAAAATTGTATTATAACTGCTATTAAAGTGCAATCAAGACTGGTGAAAAGTACTTAATTTTTATTTTTTTTCAAAAAAGAGGTATGATTCTAGCACTCTAAAAAGATATAGTTTGAGTGTGGGCTCTGAACCAAATTGCTGGGTTTAAATTCTGCTCTGCTGTTGACAAGCTTGTGTTCTTGGGCACTCCACTGTGCTAGTTCCCTTATATATAAAATGAACATAATAATAACAACAGTTATCTCTTAAGGTAAAAGAGTAGGTTAAATAGCTTACACTATATATAAAGCTCTTAAAATAGTGCCTATTACATAATTGTTATCTAAGTATATAGGCTATTATTATATTAACTTAAAACAATTTCTCCATTTAAAGAATCCATGAAAATGACTGTGCAAAACAACAGTATTACAACTCCTTTAATAAATGTAGGAAAAACCCCAAACATTTTTTGTGTTTTTTGGCCCATAAAGGAATATGCTGCTCACTAGTTTTATTTCTTCTTAGGTCTATTTGTTTCTTGAAAACTTAGCTTCAACAACCAGATGCTATTATAAAAATCACTAACATCTAAGGTTAAACTATTACATCATATGTAACTTCCAAAACATCTCCGTCTCTCCTACTTTAGCAAATGAACATTTTAAAGAACATTTCCTTGACTTGTACCCCAGTATCTTGCACATAGTAGGTTCTCAAGTTTATCAAGTGAGTATTATCAGTCTTGTGATTTTATTTTTTACTTTTTTTATTGTCTTTACCTGAGGATATATTTTGTTTTGTTTTTTACTTGATTAGAGAGAAACATCGATATGAGAGAAACATGAATCGGTTGCCTCCCATATGCACCCTGACCAGAGATCAAACCCGCAACCTTTTGGTATGTAACCTGACCAAGAATGGAACTCAAAACCTTTTGGTGTATGGGACAACACTCCAACCAACTAAGTCACCCAGCCAGGGGAGCCGTGTGATTTTAATGCAGTTTGTATGAATTCTTAACGTTGACAAGCCATGCTATAAATTCAACCAAGATGGGTCACATGAGGTTGTCATTATAGATGCATATCTTCAGACAAAGAAATTAGGGAAAACACAAATTTAAAGTACATTAAGTTAACATCACTTACTACGTTAAAACACTTGAGTTAAAATGAAGCAAAAATTTTAAAAATGTACTTACTTACGGTCTTCGCCTGAAGCTATGGTCTCATTATTAGGTGTTACTGAAGTTGTTCCAGACCCAACTAACATAGGCTGGTTTAAAAGACGGGAAAATGTCAATCATTTTCTACCTTAAAATTACCATTAAAGGTGATGAGTGCTTACATAAATATGTATGCAAACTGACAATATATGAGACTTATCTAAATTATCTTGTGAATAGGAACACATAATAATAAAAGTTTCAACAACCATAAATAGGTCCATTAACATTTAGCTGATTTCTTACACGCGAAAAAAAATTTAAATGTCACTCAGTTTAAGTTCCCATCAGTTTTACTGACTGCTCGCATCCTCCCCTAATATTTGGTTACTTTTTCCACCCCTGCCCCTTTCTGATCCTGCCACTTTCAAATACATAACAGCCACGAAGAGCCCACCCTAGTAATCTCATGGGCCTGGAGCAGAGCCTTGCATGAGAGGAAGGAAGGGAGCCTATCAATTCTGTGATTCTGTTATAATGATTAGTATTCACCACCTTTATTTTGAGTGTTTAGTTACTGATAACAGGTAATACCTCTTATCCCACAGATGATAACACTAGGGCACAGGGAAGTCAAACAGTTTGCCCAAGGTAATGCAGAAAATAAAAACAGCAATAAAAATAATTGGTCAAGAGCCTTGTTATAAACTCAGGTCTATCTGACCCCAAGCTCCCTTGGTCACCCTGCTCTGAGACTACCAATGCAAAATCCGACATTATGACAGTTGTTTTACTCAGAAGTTTTCAGAAAATGAAAGGACAATAAAGATAAAAGTCTCTTCAAAAAGTTCCTTAGATACACCATGAACCTAAACTTCCTCAAATGTAGAGAGCTGCCAAAATGTCCTTAAAGCCTGAGATGTCGTCTCAACAAAATGCTTCAAATATCCCAAGAATCGGTTAATTCTAATTTACATGCTCAATATTTTAGAGAAGAATTTATACAGAAAATACTCCATACCTTTGAATCTTTTGGCTTCTTCTTCTTGCCTTTGTTTTTTATCTTGGTAGAATTAAACTAAAAAGTGAGGAGGAAATCACTGAACAAATAACAGCATTATGAAGCTACCATATATTACAAACATGCTAATTTTCACAGACTGGTCATAAGTTGAATTACATAAAATGTTTAACAAAAAATAGCACTATATAGTGTGTTAGCCCTAGCATTATGATTTATAACAGAAATTAAGAAAAAGTTTAATGATGCCTTATAACTAAAATTACATTGTTTCAACATTTTGAACTCATTTTCAACAAGGTTTGTGTCATTTCAAGTAATTAATCAGACTTTTAAAGTAATTCCGGTTATATGCTAATAGTATTTTGACGATTTTCCTTTTACTAAGGCAAACTAGACATTTGCACCTGGCCAGACACTGGGGCACAAACACTGAATTTAGAAGCAGCATTTAACTTCTCATGGGGTATGTTAGCTGTGTTTCCATATGTAGCTGGGCAATATTTGATAGAATGGATTATGATAAAACTTCAAGTATTGATGACTTGATCCTAAAAAGTCAGTAAACAAGCAATTTCCTGTTTGAAAACTGCCACTACCTACGAACAAAGACAACTCTGGAATTATTTTCAGTTCAACTAAATTTGGAGTCATTCAAAACCAAGTCCCTTGGTTTTTCTTAAAGAGGAAAACATCAGAATTTCACCATTACAGATAACTTTTCATTTTCATGCCAGACGACTCAAGAACTGTCTTCCTATTTCTAAGACTACTAGTAGCTCCAATTCCAATAGTAAGTTGGGGTTAACTTTCTAGGGAAATAGTACATGTTATCAGAAGCCCTCCAGCTTTGGTTCTGGAGTGCCACCTGCGATGCAATACACTGGCCAGGGCCCTCCCCTCTTCCTTTGGCTAACACAAACTTGAGCATAACATTTAAAGTGGCCAAATAACTTACTGGCACATCACCACTGTCTTGTTTCCTCAACACAGTGCAGCGGCTGTCTGCAGGAAGACACAGATGGTTTTGTGAGCAAATGGAACATAAACATCACCATACAATATACACTAAAGCCTCAAAGGAAAACACCCCAGATACACTGACACAGGCTATGTTCTATGCCTCATTTGGCTTTGACACAAATCTAGTTTAGAAACCAAGGTGAAATGGCTAACTAAATGGGAAACCAACTACCAAGAACAACAAAATTTCAATCCATTTCACCATAATGTGAGTGCCTTCTGGTGCCAAACTCTATGCCAGGTGCTGGGAATACAGAGATGCATAGAACAGTCCCTGCCATCCATAGGCCTGTGTGCTACGAAACAGCCAGACAGGCAAATGCCTGCCACCCAGTGTGCTAACTGCCACAATAAAGATAATGTCAATAAAGCTGATGGAATAATAAAGTCTTCAAGGGGAGAGGCCCAAGGGGGGATCAGGAAGGGCTTTGGGGAGGATGGAGCTTGACATAAACAAGCAAGGAGGTGGGACGTGGCTGGAGGAACTGAAGGAGTGAAGACAGGAGGCAGGAAAGCACAGGGTGGGCTGCGGCACAGTAACTGGAGGGGTGTTTATTCAGAAGGCAGATGGGCAGAGTGATGATGAGCCCAGATATGTGATGTGAATTTAATCTGTAGGCAAAATGAAGCAGCAGAACAGTTATAGGATCAAACAGGTGTGCCTCAAGAATCACTAGAGGCAATATTAAGAGGAAGATTTGGAGTGAAAGGGTCTAGAGGCATGGAGACCAGTTTGGAGCCTACTGCAATAGTCAGATCATGGAAAGATCACTAGGGTCCTGGCCGAGGGAAGTGGAGATGGAAAGAAAAGGACAGATCCAAGATAAAGCTCATTTGGACTGCTGACAAACTAGGTATGGGGTAATAGGGAAAAGGAAGAATTGAGGCTAATTCTAGGTTTCTTGTTTAAAAAACAAGATATACAACAATGTTATTAAGTGAGATAAATTCAGTAAGTGGGATATAAACGGGTTCAGCCACATTGCTCTTAAGGGGCCGGCCTCTTGGCTTTCTACACAGAAATTCCAATAGGGAAATGTGCATACAGACTTCAGGAGGGAGGCTGGGGCTCCCAATTATCACAGCATTGGTAACATTAGTGAATAGCTTTACTGACAAGATCAATGGACTTTTTAAACTTTAAAGAAATGTAAGTAATTCTAATGAAAGATAAAATTTAAAATGTCTGGGGTAAAGGTAAGAGCCAGAACTATGGGATTTAAATATCTGTTTGGCCAGTCATTTGGCTGGTGGCTTCTGACTCTATGACTGAGAGCAGAGAAAGAGTCACAGCCAGACAGACTGCATATTTTAGGTACAGAACACCAGAATCAGGAAAAATGCACACAGCAGGAACTGTGTCATTTTAGCTGTCTTGTTATGTGATCCAAACATGCATCGGGTTGTGTAAGCTCAGTCCCAAGACAGCATTTTATTACCAGCAGCAGCAAACTGATGGCAATAAATTCAGGCTGTCAAGTGGCATGTCACCTCCAGTCATGAAGCAGTGTCCTGGAAAAATAAAGCCATCTATATGTGAGTGTGCTCTTTCCTAAGAATCACAACAAAAGTAAGCCCTTTTGGTTCCTTATACTGCATCTGACCTTGGTAACATGTGACACTTCTGTACAGAGACGGACCTTTTAACATACACTTTAAAACAAAGAGCATGAAATTTAAAAGTCTAATGTCTAACAATAAAGTCAACTTCTGATGCTGAGGGAAAGGGGAGGGGCATTATAAAATATACATGTAGTAGCAAAAATAAAAAATTCAAATTAATTTAGAATCTAAAATCTTAGCATTTAAGCAAAATGGGCCCACACAGATCTCCAAATTCTCTATTTTAATGATGAAGAAACTAACGATGGAGAGCAGCTAAGGAGCTGACTAGTAGCTGTCCTATTCTGTCAAACTGGACTCTGAGCCCTTACCCAGGCCCCCGTTGCCCTCCATCCTCTCTGAGCCTAGAGGTCACCCTGTGCAATTCCACCTCCACCTCGGACCCCATCCACACACCAGGCTCTCCTCTTGCTAGGAGAATGCACATGCTCAGTCCTTCCTCTGAAGCTGCTCCTCTGGTCCTCTCTCACTGAGCTTACCCCCACATCACACGTATACTCATTTTACTCCCTTCTGTAGAGCTTAAATAGGGCCCTTGAGGGCAGGGACTAGCGTAAGCATTTCTGAATTCCTTGTTAACTCCTAGCATAGGCCTTGAGGCAGCAGTAAAAATGAGCTTTTTAATGAAATGAATGAGGGAAGAAGCTGAGCCACAGCCCACTTTCCCTGACTCACAGTTCCAGCTCCTCCCACCACAGCAGATGTGCTGTCTGCTCTAGAATCCCCAAACATCACCTACTCCTGCAAGCAGTTTTCCTGACTGCTACAAATAAAATCATTTCTTAATAAATCCTGTCAATTTAACATGCGATCTTTGCCATGACGCAAAATATCTAAGATGAGAACAGTGATGGTATATTCAGTATTATGTATCCATCTGAGTATCTCTACAACACTTATTTCCATAGAGTAAAAAGGTTTTATGATATGAAAAAAATTACTATTCCTAATCACCAACCTCCCCAACTAAGCTGGTTTTACCATAATAATTTTCACTATTTTCTTTGTGAAGTATTTAAATAAATTAGGTCCTCCACATATTTTGTTTCCTAAGATTAGGTATAATATAAACTGAAACTAAGCCCACATACCCATGATATCGAAGAATTCATCTAAAGCATTATGCAACGCCGGGAACTTGTCTCTGTGATCTTCTAGCAGCCATATCAAACACCGGGCTTCCTTCAATGATGTTGGCTCACAGAAATAGTCCAGTTGCTTTCCTTCTATAGAGTTTAGTTTGTGACCATACTTCTCATTCCAGAGAAAAGTCATGATGCTGAAATCAAGATCCTTAAGAGACGCTCCGTAACGAGAGAAAAAAGATCCTGTGGCATCTAAGCCTGTGATTAAAAACAAAGCCCATATCAGGAGGAGGGAAATCACTTACTATACAATCACATTCACCTTCATACCTTTGAAAATGGTTTCAGGACAGTCTGCTTACAATCGCAGTGAAAACATGTACTCGAGAGCAATCTTGTTTAAGCTATTGTACATTTCAGAGACACCATTCAACATGGATATGCTAATTACAGTGATTCTTATCTATTAGTTGAATAAGGTGGGCCAAAGGCTTCTATTACTGTTTTTATTAGACTTAGGAAAAGGCATTAAATTCCTTTAAAAATATAGCAATAACCTTTTCACTAATTCATGACTTTCATTCCAATTAGTACAAACCAACAAGATTTTACAACACTTTTAATTTACAAATGCCTTTAAAACAGTATATGGGTAAACTCCTCCCAACACCTCCAAGAACTGCTCCATATTCCCCCAAATATCATGGCTCCTAACACTCCTCACAGAAGTCAAGGCGCTCATCATTCCCACTTTATCCGCTTTGTCCAAATCAGAAAAAGGATGACTGTAACTCCATGCACTATTACTGAAAGTATGGTGAACACTTGCTACTTACTAACACAGCCACTGAAAGGCAAAGATTAGTTCTGCCTCTCTCCCACATGCCTCTCATACAGCACAGTTACCTCCTACAGGGGCCATAGGCTCTCAGCCAGCAAACTGCTGAACCAGAATTCCCCTACACAATGTTTCTTCTAGATGAAATAGTTAGCAGGCAGAGGTCTTGCTGCATGAAAAATTACTACCTTTAAACACCAAAACCAGGGACCATATAAAATACTCATACAAGGATTAAGGAAACTGCCTATGAAGAAATACCACATTCACACCCCCCATTTAAGGCTCAGATCACAGCATGTGCTCAGTGAGGGGAGGCAGATCACAGCTAGTACTGAAATGTTAATTTCCCCCTACCCACCCCTCACCCTTGTCCCCATCCCTCTTTCTGCTTAAACGTGCAAATGATGTGACTCCACCAGGGGTAGGGAATGTCCAGCCCAAGGCCTTATACGGCCAGCAAAATCATTTACTCTGGCCCTGCCAAGGCAACCACAGAGGGCACAGACAGCTGACTCCAGGGGCTGCTATGTACCCATGGCTAGGCCTGCTATTTACAGTACTTATGTTTTACACATTTACAAATACTTTAGCATAACATGGGACCAGATTTTTTGACTGAACTTTCTTGTGTTTACATCTTTTGAAAAAGTATACCGTAATAACCTTTCTATAAAATAAGCTAAAAATTGTGAGTTGGGAAAATAGTATTTTTAACCATATCAATTTTCAATTCTATATTTTAAAAACTCATAAATGATAAGAAAATGAAAAAAGCCTCAGAGCCCATATTTATCCTTCCTACTACACTGCATCTCCAGAAGGAAATGACATACCAAAGCTATTAAGTTTCTGGATCCAGGTGGCTAATTTTGGCTCCACTTCTTTAAGCTCACTCAAAACATGCAGGAATATCCTTGTTTTGACTCTATTCTTTTCTTGAATCAAGTGACGAATGACATAGTCCACTGCTTCACTTAGAAAATTTCTGCTGGAAAAGCAGGATGTGTAGTCTTCTGTGCTTAAAACCTTCCACGAGAGCAACTCTTTGAGGAGCTTAGACGTATTCAGCACACCGGATTTAATCTTGTCGGCGTACTGCTTGATGCACTGCAGAATCCTGTCATCCAGGAACTGGCAACTCTCAACACTGGCTACAGTTTCTAAGGATAAACCATGGTGGTCAGTTACAGTGAGAAATAGTACCAACTTGCAAAGATAGAAACTCAGAAAAAGATGATGTAACATTACAGAATAATATAAATATGGCTCAGATGGACTCTTCATGTTGTTTTAAATAAACAACTCAAGAAATTCTAGCCTGGCCAGGTGTGGCTCAGTGGCTGAGCATCGACCTAGGAGCCAGGAGATTATGGTTCGATTCCCAGTCAGGGCACATGCCCAGGTTGTAGGTTCAGTCCCCAGCCGGGGGTGTGCAGGAGGCAGCCGATCAATAACGGCTCTCTCATCACTGATGTTTTAACTCTCTCTCTCCCTTCCTCTCTCTGAAATCAATAAAGATATTTTTTTTTTAAAAATTCTAAATTATGAATATAAATACAGAGTGGGGCAAAAGTACATTTATAGTTGCTTATATGGAAAATAACACAATAATTAATAGTAATAATTATTGCATTATTTAATGCAATAAATAAGCATCGACCTAGGATCCAGGAAATTGAGGTTTGATTCCCGGGCAGGGCACATGCCCGGGTTGTGGGCTTGATCCCCAGCAGGGGGCGTGCAGAAGGCAGCCGATCAATGACTCTCTCATCATTCATGTTTCTCTCTCTCTCTCTCCCTTTCTCTCTCTGAAATCAATAAAAAAAATATTTTAAAAAAAAAGTTATACAAGAATAAACTCTGTTTCACTTACTCACAAGTGTACACCTACTTTTGCCCCATCTCTTATTTAACAATACCTTTGAAAAAATATGAAAGTTCACGTTAAATAAAACATATCAGAAGTACCGTTATCTCCTTCACTCTGTACTACTCATGTAACATCCAAAATTTTAGTTCCTCTAAAATAAGGTTACTTCCCTCAACCATTCTAACCAAGCCTCATCAACTACCTAAAATTTATATCGAATAAACATGTTTAGTCATTAAGAATACAAAGGGGTTTTTTTGGAGTTAAAGGGATCATTTATTCAGTTACAGGTTCAATTAGTATTTAGTAGTTTTTGTTATATTATTCATCTTATTGTTGGATCCTAAATTGCAGACCTGTGGACTCACTGACTACAAGTCGGAAAATATCTCAGAAGTTCATCTTCCCACCCATTCATCTCCCTAATGGATGGCCACTTAGCCTCTTGAAGCATGCAAAGTCAAAATACCAACATTCACTGAAAACTTTTCAGTAAGAAAGATCATTTTGGTTGATTTGTGAAACGTTGATGGAATACTAGATGAAAAATACAGCAAGAGGAAATATTTCTTTTGATAGACGGCCGTAGTTACACAAAATAAGAGTAACTTACTTCAATGCATCTAGAAGTAAACACACAGACCAACACACCCACAGCAACAGTGACATACCAGATACATTCCCATGTTGATCACGGAATGACGACAAGATAAGCATAAAACAAAAGGCTGGACTAGGCAACCTTTGAACTCAGCATAATTATCAGTCAATTTATAGTTCACTCTTTTAGAACTTAAATGCTCCTAGCAGAGACTACACACCATTGTCAAACATGCAATACTCATGGTGGGTATTATCTCCACCTTTGGTTCAGGGATAAGGAACCTTACAGTAGTGGCAGGGAGTGTTCTGAATCCCCGTGCACTGCTTCCAATATCAGTGCCCTTTATAGCATCTGCTCCCAAGACAGTATTAAAATATTAACCGAAATCCAGATTTCAATTCAGTAACAACTAACATAAGGCCCAGTCAGAGGAATATTTATACTTGTAGTTTAAGTAGGAATTGGGCATTTTTATCATGCCTTGGACTCCAGCTTACCTTTCTGCTCTTCGTTTTTGGGTGGGTTACTTTCCCTTAAGTCTTCTTCCATTCTCTCTTGTGCTAATTTTTTTGCTTCCTGTTTTTGGATCTTTCTCTTCAATTTTTTGTCTTCTTTCAGTTTTAGTTTCTCTAGGCTGATAAACATTGTTAATTAGTGATAATTCACCTTTGTTATAAACTCAATTAACTATTTTCCTTTGCCTACTATAGAAACCATTCTCTAAGCAGTAAGTTATAAGTGTTCCTTTTTAGTTAGAACTTAGCCTGTATCTTCTGTTCAGTGTCAAAAACTGTTGACACGTGGTCAATTCAGTCAAACTAAAGGTACTTGTTTCATAAAAACAGGAACCTCAGTGACTGGGTGACTTTTCACTAAGGATGGCATGTACCAACTATACAGATATTATTGCCATGTTTGTAAGTTACGGCTTAGGGTGAAGAGGAATAACAAAAATTACTCCACAAGATAATACACGTAAACACTCATTTCAAAAACAGGTCCCACAGTAAACTATTATTTCCACATCCCAATAATGGCCCACAACCCCAGAATTTGGTTGATATGGTTACAATGAATTCTCTTCAACAAATAAGTCTGTTCATCTTTCCTTTTGCTTTTTCTTGGTCACCAATGATGAAAAAAATCACTTATTAGAATGGAAAACAAGAGGCAGGACCAAAAAGAAAAGCAAGAAGCATTGAAATTATTTCATCTGAACAAAAAGATAAAAGAAGGGAATAATCTTGACAGTACACTACGTATTTCAGGGTGAGAAATAAGTCATTGGTTCAAAATGTTTGCTGAAGAGAGATTTAAAAAAGTGCTTTTGGAATTAAACAACTAAGTATACAATTTTTACCTGACAAATCTACTAATCAAAAGTCATTTCACGGCATCAAATGTCATAAGTTTACTTATAAATTCAACCACTAAATAAGGCTTCTGATTCAAGTTTTCAGTATTTAATCATTTCAGGCTAGTTCTCTTTAAGTTTTAAAAATCCATAAAAATCATTTAAAAACCACTTATTTGGACATGTGTGCACAGTCAATTCAAAAAACAGCATGATTTAGAAACCTGCATTTAACAGAATTATATTGTAAAAGACATCATTAAGCTACTCATTGTTAAAAATCTTACCTAGAACATTTCTGTTTCAGAATAGGTCTTGAAGGAACCTTTTCTTTTACGACCTTGTGTTCAAACTTTAAATAAAACAAAGACATCCAAAATTTGTCTCATACGCCCATGACATAAAGCACAAAACCACAAGCAACAAGCATTTCACAAGCACACACAGTCAATGGTCAATCTGTCAAAGAACAGTGATGATGTTCTGACCCAGACAAAAGCCCAGAAAACTTTAGCAAAACAATTTACTGAAAAGAGGAACAAGAGAGTAGATGCACTTTAGCAAGAAATTTTTAAAATTAAAAGCAAGCAGAGATCAAATAAACTACAAATATCATTACAACAATCCACTCCTGCTACCTCCATATTGACCAGTTAAATGTAATCCCTCAAGACCCTCTTCACCTCCCTAAGGATCCCCACCCCACAAATACCCAGAAGTTTACTGGGGGTAAAGAAAAAAACATTATAAAAAGAGTAACAACAGTAAAACGAAAATGTAAAAGCCTCCTTTACTTGTTAGGAAATAAAAGAATGTAAGAATCCTTCATTGCAAAGAGGCATTCTCCCATCCTAATAGCTCCTATACTGTCTGAAATGAAGTAACTGTTTGTTTCCTGGAAAAGACAAGATCCAAACTGTACAACTTCCAGAAATTTAAATCATGCTTTAAAAGGTATAAGCATTCTCATTATCAATTTAATAAGATTTCCCCTTAGATACTTACTTCACATTTAACTTGACCACCACTGCTGAAGATGATAATCTTAGAAATGATACCTTCACAGTCAGGTGTAAGACAAATTCCTTGTAGAAAATCCTATTTGATTGAAAAAAAAAAGTGCTATATATCAGAATAAGTCTATACACGTATACCATTTTAACCGTCAGGATCAGTTAAAATATGGTCAAAAACCTCCTTCAGGGAGGCACTGAAAGCCCCTGCTCATTGCCATGTGATTTTCAGAGCCTCCCTACAGAAGCAGTATCTGCTATAGGGTTGACCACATGACTTGTTTCGGTCAACGCAAGGAGAGCTGACAGGATGTATACTATGTCCCAGCAAAAGCTTTAAGAAACACTGAATGGACTGGCCCTTGATTTTTACCCTCTGCCACAAGAACATGTTCCAGGCAACCTCAATTCAGATACAAAAACACAGCCACAGAGACTAGAGAGGCTACAACCCAATCCTGGCCAACAGCTGCAGAACTTCAGGGAAGTGATATAAGCAAGATGAAACTCTCTCATTGTAGTCATGAGATATTTGGGTTGTATATTCCTTCATATATCCTGGTGAAAGCTAATTTACAGAGGGCATATCTCAACCCATGGGAATGGTTAAGACCACTAAGGGAATGTGCACAGAGAAATTCAATTAAGGTAAGTCAAAAACATAGCAGAAGTGACAACAGCAATAGCTATTTGGTCATATCATGATATCTCCAGTTAACTATGTCAAGAAAAGGTATAAAATGTGAGAATTTGTCTCTACCAAACCTGTATAATTCCTATTGCTAACAGGCATCGAGCACACCACCTTATTTTCCCCCCAATAAAGATAGGGGTTTACATGAGGCTATGCAGTGTAGAAAAAGGTGTCTTTTTTTTTCTTTTTAAGTCCCTACTTATATGAATCACAAACAAATTCTATGAATACAAGTAAGATTTTAAAACTGTGCCTTCTCAGAAAGTATACCTAGCTAATGATAATTAACGTCATTATCTTGCTAATTAAGAGAAACCCCAATGAGAAGTGGCAGTATAAAATTTAACTTGATTCCTTAGTACAAATTATCTCATCAAATTTTGGTAGAAAAAAAAATTTGAGACCCCAAATCTACATCATAACTTTGAAGTAAATGAAAGATCCCTGAAGGACTAAAATTGTCAGTGCATAATTTAAGACCTAAATTTTACAATTAGACATTAAAATTTTTATTTTTGATCATAACATTCCAATGAAAAAGTTGGTTAAATAATATGTTGAAGATATTTATGGTTATTGCCCTTATACTTGTACTAAATAAAAACAAAAACTGATTTTCCGCTTTATTACTGAAGTTTTAATTTAAAACTTTCTGATTATGTCTAGAATGCACAAGAAGAAATTTATATTCATTTAAGACATTCTCTTAAGTGTCTCAGGGGGAAAAAAATTAACATACAATAAGCATACTAAAAAATCCAGACAGGCCAGCAGTGTGGCTCAGTGGTTGAGTGTCGACCCATGAACCTGGAGGTCACAGTTCCATTCCAGTTATGGTACATACCTGGTTGCTGGTTCAATCCCCACAGGGGGCATTAAAGATCAATGACTCTCTCTTACCACTGATATTTCTCTCTCTCTCTCTCCCTTCTCTCTGAAATCAACAGAAACATGTTAAAACAAAAAATCCAGACAATCTTATTAGCCTTACCTTGTCAATTTTATCATTAAAGGTGGTTGTTTTTAACTTCTTCCAACAGTTCATGTGAAATTCTATTTTGCAGTACTGGCAACAGCTGATTCGTATAAAACCCTGGGGGTTTAAAAATTTTTTTAATTCACATTTTAAGGCATATTCTCCCCACCCCCCTTCTCTTTCTCACAAACATTCTCTCACTCACTCCCAATGTGTACATTCACCTGGCAGACATAACTAGACGTTACATTCCCTTCTGTACCCCAGAATGCTGAGTGCGAGAGCTTGACTGACATACTCATTTTCACAGCTTACAGTTGCACTGTCCTTTACGATGTATAAAATATTTTATAAACATTATTTCATCTGCTCTGATCAGGGACAGCGCCACAATGGGCAGCCATTATCTTCTTGAATAAACTAAGGCTCAGTAACTTATTCACTCAATTAAATGCAGACTTGGTCTCAAGCTTAGGTTTCGGAGAGCCAATTCAGTGATCACAATGGCCTTTAGATTCTTGGAGTCAGATTTTACAAGAGATTAGAACTGCAACTAATCAGAGGAAATAACCTCATTTTGTTTCCTGATCTCCTAGGAACAGGCAGTTTTTGACACAGTGGCTAGAAAGGGGAAAGGGAATTAGGCAGCCTGCCTTCTCAGGTCACCACCCTGCCCTTGGTGTTAATTTCAGCGGCTCTGGGTTCCCATGTGAAATGATGCGGACCTAAAGAAGTCCAGGGGAAGGAGTAGCCAACAGGACATTAAAATACGGGCAAGCTAGAGAACTTGGGTGCCTTTAATTACAGGATTTGTTCTGAATTCATTTTAAAGCTCAATTGTGCAAGTTAATGTCCTAATGTGCATTCATTATTTACCTTAAAGTCTGGATCTGTTATGTATATCTGGATTTTGGAATATCCATGGCACTTCTGATAGCAACAAACAGCATCTGGCACAGGAGGGAACCTGCATTCTTCAATAAATTTCTCTAAGACACTCTAAAACAAAAAACAAAAAACAAAAAAATACTGCTATATTAACTAATTCATCAATCAAAATGCTTGTGATTTCAATAACCTCTTGCTGTCAAAATATTTTCAGCCTAGGAATAACTAAATGTTTTTTAGCCAAGAACAAATTACATACCACTTTTTAATGGAGGTTAATACAGAGACATGTCAAGAGAGAATGGGGTGGCGGGGGGGAGTGCAAAGACTAAAAAAAATTTAGAATTTCAAAGTCAGAATCAAACTCTTATCCTGTTACAACCATCAAACCTCATTTTATAATATATAGCTCTTAGAAATCTCCTTTAAGCACTCTGAGGGAGTTAAATAAAGTAGAAAAACCCTTACTTAGGATGCTACTATTCTCCTACTTCCCAACGGCACTTCACCTAGGACCCCAGCATGCTCATGCACCTACTCCCAGAATCCCTGCCACCTGTGCCTGTTCTTTCCCTGAAGAATTATCCCACTGCTTCTCAGCCTCCAGGAGACTCATGCCCCACACCCAGAGCTGGCTTTTGTTATCAATAGTTCCCATGCCTCCATCCCAATCTAGTATAAAGAGGAAAACACAACTACTCATGTTTTATTTTTTTAATACCAGCTTCAGTGAGATATCATTCACATACCATACACTTCACATATTTAAAGTGTGTTTTTAGTATATTCACAGGGTTGCACAACCATTACCACAATCTAAATTTACAACATTTTCATCACCCAAGAAGAAACCCCATAACCATTAGCAATCCCTCCCTATTTCCCAATCCCTAGCTCCTCACAACCACTAGTCTACTTTCTTTCTTTATGTAGATTTGCCTATTCCAGAGATTTCATATAAATGGAATCCTACAATTTGTAGCCTTTTGTGTTTAGCTTCTTTTACTTAGAATAATGCTTTCGAGGTTCATTCATGTTTAGCATGTGTCAGTACTTCATTCCTTTCTGTGACTAACATTCAATTGTATAAGCAGACCACATTTTATTTAACCATTCATCAGGTGATGGACACTTTTTGACTACTGTAACGTTGCTATGAACATTCATGTACAAGTTTTCGTGAGAACATGTGACTTCTTTCTCTGTATAGATCTAGGAGTGGAATTGCTGGGCCACATGGTAACTCATTCTTTAACTCACTGAGGAAGTGCCAGACAAAATTATTTTCCAAAGCAGCCGCACCACTTTAAATGCCCACCACCAATGTACGAGGGTTCTGATTTCTCCACATCCTTGTCAACACTTGTTATTGGCTGCCTTTTTTATGATAACCATACTAGTGAATGTGAAGTAGTATCTCACTTGGTTTTAATTTGTATTTCTCTGACAGCTAATGTTGTTGAACACCACTCACATACTCACTGGCTATTTGTATAACTTCTTGACAGACATGTCTATTCACATCCTTTGGCTACTTTTTAATTAGATTAGTTGTCTTTTTATTATTGAGTTGTAAGAGTTGATCCCTGTGCTTTTAAAAAGTTTTGGTCAAAAGCAAGTTCTGAGTACATGACAGGGTTCACCACAACTAAAGGCCTATATTCCAGTCAATTCACACAGAATTTAGTCTTTCAAAAACTAGCAAAGCACCCTATGGTTCTAGATATAAGACTAAATTTATACTTTCTCAGTCTTCAAGTACCATGTCAGTAACTATAGCAACTATGAAACGCTGATGTGCCTTTCTGAAGGCCAGCATACCCTCTGCTTAATAATGCACACTGAAGTCAGAATGCTTGATTCAAGTCCCAGCTCCACCGTTTCCTAGCTCTTTAACCTTGAGTTCATTACTTAACCTCTCTAAACTTAATCCCCCCTCCATAACATGGGAGAAATCATAGTACTCATCCGGTAGGTCTTCTGTGAGGATTAAAGGTAATAACATATGGCAGGTGTGTGACTGGCACATAGAAAACATTTAGTAAATGTCAGTAATTCTCACTAGTCTTTAAAGGGGAAATGCCTGTGGGGGAGTCAAAAACAGAATGCTCCTCTCTGTCTTCTGACACCAGAGTCAGTCAGTGCAGATGGGCTTTTATAGTTAGTAAGAAGCTTTCTGCAGAAATAAATGGTTACCTTTATTTTCCCTGGCTGAGTCTCTTCAATAACCACATTACTTGTGGGCCAAGTTAACACTCCAGGTAGTCGAAAAATCAAGGTTCTTGCTTTCTCAAAGTGATTAAGAGCTTCTAGAAACCTAGTCATAATTATGAAAAGTATTAAAAGATGTGACATGAATTTTCATTCTCACAATAAAAGTCAGAGATTTCAAGCTAAATTGTAAGAGTACGTCTGATAAATCACTGCATAGAAATAGTCAATGTAACCTGTATTTCTTTACTGTTGTTTGCTTATTAAAAGTAATATAAATTAAACACAAATCTGCCTGGGTACTAGCTTTATTATGGTAAGTGTACACTAGTTCTTTTAAAGTTGTAACTTATTTTTTTAAAGTTTCCAACAATTAGAACAAAAAATAGAACAATCTTGTTCCATTTTTATGTATCATCTACTAAGCTAATTAAACTAGATTCTTGTAGAGAAACGGCAACCCTCCACTTCAACTCATTAACCATAAATAGGAAAATTCTTTTTTTTTAAACTTGACTTTATGCCCAGCTGGGCGTGGCTCAGCGATTGAGCGTCAACCTGGGATCCAGACGATCGGGGTTCGATTCCCAGTCAGGGCACATGCCCGGGTTGCGGGCTCGATCAATGACTCTCTCATCATTGATGTTTCTCTCTCTCTCTCTCCCCCTCTCCTTTCCTCTCTCTGAAATCAATAAAGATATATTAAAAAATAATAATAAAAAATAAACTTGACTTTATTAGGACATCTGTAAGTAAAAATCGCCCTGCTGAAAAATTTTTAAAGAGATAGTGTATTCTGGATATCTTTCTTCAACCATAAGGCAGTGAATTTTTTTAACAGAACAAATATGTATGTAAATTGTTTTAACTATAAATATGAAATGTTTTAATCTAATCTGATTTATGGTTTTAAAAAAATAACGTCAATGGATTCTCACAGTCCATTAAACAAAAGATACGAAAATACTGGATTATAAAGTTAACCAAGTCTTTCTTCTTCTCTTCAGACTAGAGACAAAAGAGGGTTTTTCCTGTTTTCTCCAATCTTAACATGATTTCCCAATTTAAAAACTTATTTTTGCCTGTGATACTCATCACCACCTACCATCTAGACAGTTATAAACAGCGGGACATTGAACCAGAAACTGCACATTATAATGGCAAAAAACAACACATTAGACACTGAACCCCATACCATATTATTTTTAAATTAAAATGTAAATGCCTTTCAACATGGCAGACTTTTTAATTTATCACAATACCAATGACTTCACACATTTATGCTATTTTTCTAGACCTTAAGACTATCTGTGTGTGACCACTGCATTACCCAGGTATGCCCTATACAGTTGACTCTAAACACTGAAATTAACTTCATTTACTATTGCTTCACAGAATACTAAACCCTTACTTCTCCTATCTCACCTGATTCTTAATATAGGTTAGCCTGGCCAGACAGTAACTGCAGGATGTAAAAGAACTTTCTTCAATCTTTAAGAATCTATAAAAAAGGTTCTAGGCACACTCTAAGACTGGATTCCCAAGAGTACCAATGGTCTGATAAAATTTCCTCTAAAAAACTAGATGAAAACTTAACTAAAAGTTATAAATGATAATCATTCAACCATTATTTCTTTATAATCTAACATACCTACATCATACTAGGTACGAGGGGCAGAAATAGGGAGATACTTTTTTAAAGCTCAAGGCATAATCCTATCCCCTAAGGTTCATATGGCAATTTGGGGAACAGCAACATACTAAACTTTGAGTAAGAACTACAACTGTAATAATAAATTCAGAGAAGAGATTTTTATTCCTAACTCATGGTGTTTTTGAATATATATGTACCTTGCATTAAGACCATCTTCAAACAGTTTTTTTGGGAAATAGATATTTAACCCAAAAAATTAAACAATCAGACTTGTAAAGCATTAATTTATATCAATTCAGCGACCATTTCAAATAACAGATACCAAAAGATAAAATAAAAAACACTTTGTGTCAAATTACTCTGTTATTGAATTTCTTACTAGATTCAAAATTAGGAAGTGTTAGGAACTGATGTGAATGCCCTTACTTTAATATCGATATTCAATGCCAGTCCTCAAAGTGAACACAATTATAATAGTGTGTCACAGAAAGGATAACAAAATAATTCCAGAAAAGGGATCATCACACTTTAGACTTTGAATGAGTTACCAGCCTAGAGCGTAAACGAGATGGTTTCTACTAACCTGTTTTTTTTAAGGTATACTTTTCCAATTCCACAGTAGGCCAAGCAATCAAGTCCCTCATTGGGGTAGTGTTCAATCATCCTCTTAAATTGGTTTTCAGCTTCAGATAATTCCTTCAATAGCAATAAAAACAATGATCACTTACAGAAAAAAGAAATGCTGGAAGTGATTTTACCTGAAGGCTGATTCTTTTTGTGCAACATTAAAAAGAACTATCTGTCCAAAATTTCTTTGGCAAAATTACACCTTCTAGATTTCATTTTCTTAGCAATTGTATAAATTGTGACAATATTTTACATCCATAGTGACCCAGCTCCAGAATGAAAAGCAGCACTGAACACACCAGACCACCAACCAGATGAGCATTTACTAACACACACAGAGGGCCCAGGGTGCTGGCGAACACCACATAGTGTGACTTCATGGTGAAAAGACTGATTTGGATGCAAAGACACCGTGCATATATCCTGGTTGAGTGCTGCCCCCTTGGGAGCACAGGCATGCCAGTGATGTTGCCACATGCTTTGTGGCATAAGACAAATGCTCAACCTTAAAACCAGCTCTTTAGCAATAGCTTCTCAGAGCTTAAATATGTTCTTTTGAATATTTTCAACTGTGGAAAAATCTGTGCCTTCCATACATTTTTTTTTATTTGAAAAAAATCCAAAGACCTAAGCTCTAGGCAATACTGCTAACCCCATCGTGGGTGAAAAAAGAAATGTCACTACAAAATGGAGAAGCTTTGAGGCCAGTTGCAAAGGGGGCATTCCAAACATGTTTTAAGCAAGGGCTGTACTGGAGTAAATATCGCTCCCTTCTAGAGTTACTCTGAAAGAAATTCTTTTTAAGATTCAATTTCTATCATACCAGTTTTTTTCTTTTCTTTTTTTTTTTAAAATATGGTTTTATTGATCTTTAGAGAGGAAGGAAGAGGGATAGAGAGATAGAAACATCGATGGGAGAGAAATATCATCAATCAGCTGCCTCCTGAATGCCCCACTGGGGATCGAGCCCACAACAAGGGCATGTGCCCTGACCGGAAATTGTACTATGACCTCTTGGTTCCTAGGTGGACGCTCAACCACTGAGCAACACAGGCTCACTGCTTCAAAGTAAATCACAAATATAATAAACTATCTCTTCAATTCCAATAAAGTAAAAGATAAGGTATTTATTATTACTTTGCCAAGAATAAAAGAATTTGGATTATGAACTTCATCTCGAACAATCTAAAAAATACAGGGTATCCTCCCAAAAATGTATACACACTTTAATAGCTGATAGCTCAATTTTGAAAATGAAATGTATTTTAATAAACACTGCCTTTATAATTATTCAAGGATATATTACACCTGAGGTAATTCTAAAGCCATTTCAACCTTTATCAAAAACTTAAAACCGTGGAAAGCAACATATAACTATGTGGTTACAGAAACACTAAAGTCAAGAAAATAAGAAAATACCACCCAGAACAGAGATATTATCATTTTTTTAGTTTTTTTAAAAAAATAAAGTCTCTCTGCTAACCTCCTTTTTTCCATCACTAAATGCAACCATTATTTTAAATTCGATGTAGGGCTTAGTCCATGCTTGTAACTTTTACAAGATGCACAGACACCCATAAGCAATACACACTATTTTGATGTATGTTTTCCAAATAGTACATAAGTGGTACTACAATGTTTATGGTCTCCAACTTGCCCTTTTCCCTCAACATGTTTCTGAAATCTATCATTAGATCCTTTATTTTCTATACAAATAAAAAGTAGATTTCCACTGGTTGTCTGACATAACTTTTTTCTAATGGGAACACAAACTAAATTTTCTTTTAAAACAACAATACAAACTAAACAAGTATTTCAGAAAAAAATAACCAGAAAGTATGCAGATGGAAATAAGCCCATAAGGGGAAACAACTATGTTTACAAATCTTCTAAAATCAATGGCATATTTAAGTTATTATTTCTGTTACAAATCTTACCTCAGGCTGTCCTATCCCAAGGAGAGAAATAGCAAGTCCGTAGACCACTAAGACATAGTTAATCATGGCCAGGTTCAATTGCTGTCAAGAAAAACGTAGCAGTTAAAAATCTGAAGATAATTCTGCCCAATTTGCATCACAGCCACAACAGAAAAGGTGTAATAAAATCTCACTAATCACTATGACAGGGATAAAGGCCAAACAGAATTAGAAAATATATTTTGCAAAGATATACTGCTGTCAGGTATTTAAAACACAGACTCACTGTCTCAGAGTTTCTTAAAGGTGTGGTTTGTAACAGATGAGAATAACTAAAGTTATTCTCTTTTGCATGTAAGTGGGTAATAGTGACAACTGGAGACATTTGCTCTCAGAACCGTGCATGAACTATTTACCTAGCTCATACTTTCTCTCTGAACAAAAAGATGTGACTAAAACTAGTCCAAATCCTTGATTTAGTACTTTATCAAGAGAAAAGGCCAGAAGTTCAAATGAACACCAACTAGAGAGCAAAGAAGTCTGACCGTGGGTCACATATTGAGTGTAACCTGCCAGATTCAGGCCATCTCGGTAAGGTCAAAGAGGCACTGATAACAGTGAAGTTAAAATCCTGGTTCTCTTCCACATGCATCTGGAGAGCAACAGCACACAAGACAGCCAAGTTAGCAGACAGGCGCATCAGCACTGATGAACAGGTTAGGGGACGGCAATCCTACCTTTATTTTCTGAGGATCTAAGCCGTTAAGCAGCTCCGAGAAGGCCTGGGCAGCACTCCGGCACCGCTGCTCCAGCAGAGCTGTGTAACCGTCCTGGATCAAGCTCCTCAGCATTTTCATTATATTAGCAAAATCCTGCAAAAACAAACAAAACGAAAACCACACCTTCCTGTTAAACCTTTAGGAAGCAAACAATTCTGCAGTGTCAACCACCACTTAAATCTCTGGTTAACATAACTGAAAAGTTAGTATCTAAATTAGTGATAGTTTGGTTTCTTAGCAATAACATATTAAATTATATGTCCACAAATAAAATTATGAAAAAACAAATCTTAGAGCTGTACATGATTAGTTTTGTGAAAAATGTTTTGTTTCGTTTGCTTTTTCCATCAGAAAAGCCTTTCCTTTACCTGGTGTGCGGCTCTGGAAGATTTAGAAAACTGTTTCTCCAAGATGCTTTTCAAATCTGCTGGTAAACTCCCTTGTGAACCAGAACTAAAAGAGAAAAGTGTTTTGAATTATTTAAAAATAAAAGTCTGCTTATGTAAAGAAAAGAATACATTTACCGAAGATCATTTTACACACGGAGTAAATGGAGAGTCACAAGCTCCTGAACTGAAATATTACTATATACCGTTTCTCCCCAAATTCATAATTCTTTAGTCAAAAATGACCCTCTCAAAAAAACATGCCTTTGATATCTGAAAGGGATTTTAGTACTCAACATAATGAAAGAGATTTTTTTCTTTTTTTCTTGGAAGGAAGACATTAGCGGGGAAGAACAAAAAGCCTTAGATAAAAAACATACCTGAGCTCCAATTCATTGTTTCGAGATTTTTGTTTTCCTTTATGTTTTGAAGGCTGACCTGCGAATACAAAGTTATTTGTTCCTGAAATCTGGACATAAAAATCTATGAGCCTGAAAGTAAAATAATAAAAATATGTAAATTGAATAATAAAGCAAGGAAGCCTCCATATTGTGAGCGTAACTACAAACAGGTAAGCGAAAAAAGAACCTACTGATGATGTCTGTCTATGTGTGCTATAAAGTTATTATAAATTATAAGTATTATTATTATGCAGGCCTAGAATATATACAGAGATACAGGCTATAGTTTATATTCTCAGGTAGTTCACAATCAGATGGGAAGAAATAGTCACTGCAATAATTAAACAATCCCCAGTAAGAAGAAAAGAAGATACTGTGCTGTTATTGACAGAAGGGAGAAATCACTGGGAAGTGGCTGGGAAGAGCATTAGTGGGGATGCAGCATTTGTGTTTGGCTTTAAGAACAAGTAAGAGTCAGATAGAATGGGCCAAACCCAAGAGCAGAGTTCATTTTAAGAAGCACCAAGTAAACCTGTGTGAATTGACAAGTTTAGAAAGGACAGGTTGGAAAAGGGCAGCTAGGGCAGGCTGGGAAGAGTGTTATGGGCCCCGTGCTTCCACTCACTTCTCCAGCTCTGTGAGCTCAGACTTTGTCTCCTGGGAGGAGGGAGCCCATGTGCACTTCTGGGCAGGGGACAGATGTGCAAAGCTGTGCAGAGAAGAACAGAGCAATAGGGACAGGTGGATTTGATGGAAGCTTTGGGGAGAGACAGCAGAGGCAAGTTAGAGGCCATATGTTAAGGACGGGATGAGAGCCTGAGCTGGTTCTGGTGGTCTCAGAAAGCAGAAGAGGCTTCTAAAAAAGCAGAAGGATTCTAGTTTGATTTCTGCTGTGTGACCTGAAGCAGAACTCCTGAACCCTGACCCAGGGACCTCAATTTCTTCTACCAAATGTAGATGCTCAAGTGTGGATGGTATTTAAATTATTTATTTAAATGTACTGTGTGATGATAATGGCCTAAGAAATAGCAATAAATTAAAAGCTGTTTTCCAAAAAGAAGTTTTATGCTCAGAGATTTTTCATGTGCTATTAGAGTTACATCGGGTAAAGACAGTCACCTGAGCTTCCCATCTTTATAATTTTGCCGATGTGCTAACCAAATGGAAATGCCCAGTAGGAAGTGGTTGGATATGTGGCATGGGACTCTGAGAGAAGACAGAACTGCAAGCAACAGATGACAAAAATGGCTGTCAGAAGCAAAACACTGAAAAGACGGCACCAGGATCACTAACTAGGTCACAATCTCCCTGTAAGAACCCTAGAAGGAACACATGAAAGATGGAGATAAAAAAACTTGTGTATAACAACAACCATCTTGAGTCATCATGAAATTCTGTACTTTCTTAAACAATGCTTAAAAGGCAGGGAATCATGTAATCCACTTTCGAATGATTTCCATCAAAATCTGGTAGTATTAAGGGAGACTGACAAGTAAATGAAGAGTGAATACTCATGCTTCTCTGGGCCCTTCCTTTCCCAAATGCCAAATCAGTGAGGTGCTGCTGTGTCTGCCTGCTTGCTACACAAACACATGCACTAAGCAGACAATTTAAAATACACTAGGATTAGCCTAAAGCACCCATTCTCAGCAGAGGTGCCATCACCCCCAACAGGGTAAAAAGTGGTTACTGGGAAATGAAAAAAAATCTACCTTTTCAACAGAGAGAGGCAAAAGTAGGTTTACAGTTCTGAGTACACAAAACAGAGCTTATTCTTGTATTATTATTTATTATTGTATTTTCCATACGAACTGTAAACCAACTTTTGCCTCACCCTGTATATAAAGCAGAGATGTACATACAGTACATGAACAGATACATATTATCTGTGGTAATAAATTTCATGGGGAGGCAATTAGGGAAAAAAGGTCTAAAAAAGCTGCTTGGCTGGGGGGAGATAATGATATAAAAGTTGAAAAGCACTGGCCTAATGGAAATTAGATAGCAAACCAAGAAGAGTTTCATCTTTCCTTTCCAGTACTTTTATTTGGAGTTCCAAAATCAGATTTATTAAATGCCATGAAGAGACTTGTGTATTGATTTGAAAAAAACAGTCAATGTTTGAACACAGAAGCCCTGCCAAGTAAACAGAGAACAAGGGAGAGTGAGGCTTGTGCGAACTTGGGACACAGAAGTGCAGACAACACTACACTGACTCAGCAACAGTTTACGAAAGGAAAGCACTCACCTGACGGTGGTAGAAATTCAGGATGACAGTCACAATCATCTACCTTCAAAGCTTCATCTACCACCTACCCACGAAAATAAAATTAGTGAGAAGTTTCAAAAAAACAGAGCCATGAAGAATTTAAAAGCTAAATAATAAAATAGACTATAACAGAATGTGTTCAAGCGCCTAAAACACCTAGGTGGTTACTAAACCTAAATGAATAAACAAAGTAACTAACGCTGAGATGATGACCAGTTAGCCTGAGGGCAGACAGGGCAGCTATTTAGTGAGTGTCTGCACTGAATCAATTCTTTCACATCTTTCTGTAGGCTCCTCTCCCCCTCACTGAACACGGCCTCTTAGAGATTTTCATTATTAACAACAAAAGAACTATAAGGTGGGTTGAGAAGTTCCCTCCAATGTCTACTACCCATCTAACCCAAAACACCATTTCCTTTTCCCTGCAGGGAGGAATATAAATGTGGACTTGGTGGCATCTGCTCAGTTTTGAGTACACTCTAGTTCAGAGAAAAACTCAGATACAAATGGTCTGGGACCCTGATCCCAAAGCCAGACTGGAGTCCTAGCGGTGCCCTAAGAAGCCATCAGACAAAGGTTCAGCTGAGCACAGCAATGAATCAAGGGCTTGGGCCACCAGGAGGAGCAGCAGAGGCATCAGAAACACCTTGGGCAGATACAGGGATGAGGTGGGTGCCCCCAGGTTCAGCATGGCTTGGCACAAATTGGGTGGATGGGCTGGTGCAATGCCAGGAAGCCACAAAGATTGCAAAAAAGAAAAGAGAGGAAAAGAAAAACCCAAAACATTGTAAAGGGTGGTGTAAACTGGCCACCAGACAACACTATCACTCATTCCCAAGTAACTGATTGAGAGCATACAAAGATAACCATCCAAGTATAAAACGAAATTTAGAAAAAAAGTTTGAAAAGATACAAAAGTGATTGCAAAAAATATTCTGTGACAATGAAATATTATTTGTATGTAGTTATAAGAGGTAGCCCAATTATTTATTAAAAGACAGAATCATTCTCTTCATATCCATAGGCCAAAAAAAGTTTGTATCAACAAAATATTTAGTTTCCATTATCACCAAATATTATTGCAAAAATATGAGACTGACTATACAGGAAATAATTTTTAGTTTTTAACTGAGCTTACCTTTAGATTCTGATTACCACCGTTTGCCATTTCGTGGTTGGTTTTTCTGGAATCTCTTTCAGTCTCTACAAAGTTAAGTGAAGCACTAAATGCAGGTGCTGATGAATTAGGTGTGTAGGCTCTGAGGGGATAAAAGGAATAATCATTTTATTTCTAATGAGTAGTATGCATTTTTAAAATGTTAACCTTCAAAGAAACAGGTTTCAGCAATTACAGCCTTTTTTCCTTGAAAGTAAGATAAGATTGTCTTAAAAAGGATCTCTACCTCTGAGAATGGGCTTGATACATAAATATTATTTTACATTTGCTATTAAAAACTCAAAAGAGATTAAGAACAGCTCAAGAAGTGTACTCTGGTTTGTAATATTAAAATAAGTAAGTCTCTTTGTTTTAAATTTAACAACTTCAGTATCTTAGGCATGTGGGAAAAAGCTTAATCTTCTTTAATCGCCAAGCAGCAAATGCAGAGCCCTGGGTGCTTCTGGCTATACTGCAAGCATATGCAACTCTGTCTGCTGCCTATTCTAATCAGAAAGCACCTTAGCCTTTGAAAAAATACCGGGAGTTTAGAGGCAGATGTTTTGAGTACAGAGGTGAAGGGTTATAAAAGGGACGGACTGTGCCTCTGCTCTCTGCTCTAGAACCCTGAGGGCAAAAACTGGTCCCATTCAAACACAGTAACATTCTATTAACATTTCACCCCTTTCTCCATAGCTTTAGGCTACTGATCTCCAATATATACATATGCAAATAGCTCAGTTAAACAGTTAGCAAAACAAATCTGGCAATCCCCCAGTCTCCTGATCTTATGCAGGGACACTTTAAAAAGCACCAATGGAGACAAGGAGGCAGCATAGGTCACCGCAGTACCTGCTGTCTCCCACAACCACATCAAAATTACAATTAAAATACACAACCATTATTCAGAACCTCCTAAAATCTAGCTGAACAGAAGTCCTATAACCAGGGAAATGAAGAAGCATTGAGACCGGTAGGAGGGGTAGAGACACGGGACAGAATCCGGGCTGGATTGCAAAGCTGCAGACCCACACCCAGGTGCCGCAGTTTAAAACCAGGAGGACATCTCAGCGGTGGAGGTTTCCTGGAGGAGCGAGGGTCCCAGCCCCACATCAGGCTCCCAGCCCAGGGCTCCAGAGAAGTCCCACAACTTCGGGCTGTGAAAACTGAAGGGGATTGAGGTTGAGGGATGGGGAGGATGCGGGAGCCCCAGGCTTTCCTCTTAAAGGGCCCACGCACGAACTCGCTCAGATGCGCTCCCTCAGCCCCAGCGCCTGGCAGCAGCTTGAAAGGAACCTGAGAAATTCGGGGAGGAACTAACTTGCCTGGGATCAGGGTGAGAGCTGGAGGGGCAGCTTTCTTCCAGACAGAAGAGCTGGCAGAGGCCACTGCTCCTTTGACCAGCCTTCCCCCGAAAGAGCCAGCAGGCAGGCGACTTCTCTGAATCTGACTCACACCTTTGGCCCCGCCCCGGTGATTCCCCGAGACCCCCGCCCCTCCCTACTTGCAAGCTTCATCCAAGCCATTTCCAGGGGCTTTTCTATGCAAGTGGCCTCTCGAGCCTCATGCTTAGGACTTTCCTAAAATCTCTCAAACAAGCAGCAGCTAGTGTCCGCATGCCCCATACCACTCAATAAGTGGTCCCAGGCCTGGCACTAGCAGCACCCTGCATTTGATTCATAGCTTGGCCTCTACTGGACACCTCCAAGCCCAAATTGCTGTGTAGCTCATACTGGGTGGCCCTGGGCAAGACATAGGCAGAGGCTGACTTTGCACCTCCCATGAGGCCCCAGAGACAGTGCACCTGGTGGTCAGCTTCAACCACGCTGGATTACAACCCTACCACATCCACTAGTGACACACTCAAGGGGCAGACTCGGTGAACACCAAAGCTCCACTGAAGTAAATCCGGCTGCTCCACAGAGGTGTCTCCAGCACAGCAGCTCTTGGCTGTAGTTGCAGCTGGTCCTCACAGCTAACTGGCCTGGAGATTAATTCCTCCCAGTGATGCTAATAGCAACCAAGGCTCAACTACAACAGGACAGTGCACTCAGCCCACAGAGGGGAGCACCTAGAAGGCCCAGCTCAGGTGACTGAGGAGGCTGAGTCACTGCACCCTACCAGACACCTACTACACAAAGCCACTCTACCAATTCCAGGAGACACAGCAGCTCTTCCTAATACACAGAAACAAACATCAGGAAGCAGCAAAATGCGGAGGCAAAGAAACATGTCGCAAAGGAAAGAACAGAAGAAACCACCAGGAAAAGAACTAAATGAAATGGAGCCAAGCAAGCTACTAGATACAGAGTTCAAAATAATGGTTATAAGGATGCTCAAGGATCTTAGTAAGACTATTAAGGAAACTAGTGAAAACATCGATGACATAATAAAGTGCCAATCAGGAATGAAGTTTACACCAAAAGAAATGAAGAATAATTTACAGGGAATCAACAGTAGAGTAGAGGATGCTGAGAATCAAATCGGCAATGTGGAATATGAGGGGGGAAAAACACCCAACCAGAAGAGCAAAAAGAAAAAAGAATCCAGAAATGTCAAGATAATATACGGAGTCTCTGGGACAACTTCAAGCGGCCCAACATTCGCCTTATGGGAATACCAGAAGGAGAAGAAAGAGAGCAAGAAATTGAAAACCTATTTTTAAAAATGATGACAGAAAATGTCCCCTACCTGGGGAAAGGAACAGACTTAAAAGTCCAGGAAGCACAGAGAGTCCCAAACAAGAGGAACCCAAAGAGGCCTACACCAAGATAATTAAAATGCCAAAAGTTAAGGCAAAGAGAGAATCTTAAAAGCAGCAAGAGAAAAGCAATTAGTTACCTACAAGGGAGCACGCATAAGACTGTCAGCTGATTTCTCAACAGAAACTTTGCAGGCCAGAGGGAGTGGCAAGAAATATTCAAAGTGATGAAAAGCAAGAACCTACAACTAAGATTATTCTACCCAGCAAAGATACTATTTAAAACTGAAGGTCAGATAAAGAACTTCATAAATAAGAAAAAGCTAAAGGAGTTCATCACCGCCAAACCCATATTACATGGAATGTTGAAGGGTCTTTTTTAAGAAGCTAATGAACAAAAGAATCTGACAAACAAAATAGACCCAGAGACAATGAAGCATGCAACAGAGGGTCATATCTCAAATGGAAGAGTAAAGGGGTTTGGGGGTGTGAAGAGATTAACCAAAGAAGTTCTGTTTATACATGCATCACCCATGGACACAGACAATAATAGAGTGAAGGCCTGGGGAGAGGGTGGGAGTGAAGTAGAGGGGGTCAATGGGGAAAAAAAAAAGGGACACCTGTAATACTTTCAACAATAATGATAATTTTTTTTAAAAAGGAGTACGATGTAAGAATATTTCAAAGGGGAAAAACAATAAAAACCACCTATCACCTCTCCTCCCCCAACTTTACTGTGGTTGCTATAAGCTACTAAAGCATCAAACGCAGTGACTCTTCAACTCATAGGGCAACACCATTCCAGGTAACACCTACTGATCAGATCAATATTAACTTACCTGCTTTCATAAAAGGCTTTAATTGGATTCCTAGCTGATGTCCCACCTATAAAAATCAATCACACACACACTTAGTAATCACTGCATTGGCAACACAACTTTAAAAGATTTTCAAATTCAGAGAACTGGAAAGTAAGCCTAAGCAATTTTATATTTCAAGGTGGTTTCAGTTTGATGATTGTGTCAACAAAATGTTACACAGACCTTATTTGACATCCCATTCGATGTGATCATTGCCTAGGTGCAGCAAGATAGAAATGTGACTTGGAGATGGTACCTGTCGATGGTACCTGTCTTCAAAGAGCTCACAATCTTATAATCATGTTATGTTGGATGACTTCTGCTAGTGAAATAGAATCACTCAGCTCAGCTTTGTAAGACACTAAATACCCACGGAAGGAAATACAGGAAAGACCTATACAGAAAGTGTAGAGTAAGGAATTGTAGAATTCCTAGCCTGCACAGCAAATTTCTGATATATGTATAACACCAGCCACAAACAACAAACAATGCTATTAAAGGGACCTCTCTTCAGGAAATAACTACAATAGTAAAGGAGATAATCTTAAAACAATTCTGTTTCAAAAGGATTTACTTAATTTCAAAATTTCAAGAAGGCATATTTTCTATGCAAGGGTATGTAATAATTCATTGCTAAATATTTCAAATAAAATACAAATAATTTATAATTACCTAATGGAATATAACTAATAATTCTATACAGATAGAAATAGAAAACTTAAGTGACTCGACCAAGATAACAAAGTAAGTACAAATCATGTGAGAATTGATTTACGGTCCTCCATTAATCTAAGAAACCCACCTTCGAAAGTTTTAAAGGGAATTCGACTGAAACCGAAAGAATCTTAGGTGAAATACCTTGCAGGTCTTCTATTTGATTTTGTAACTTTATATGCTGCTGAATTAGATCCTTGATTCCCTCAGGGTCATTTTTACAGAGTTTTTGAGCTTTACTGTTTGCTTGCAGGGCCCAGTCATATTCCCCCAGCATAGAAAGAGCAGCACAATAACGATAATGACCCTGTTCCAAAAAGATAAATTTAATTTTTCTCAAAAATATGCTTAAGTTAAAGGAAATAGAGAAGGAAAAATATTTTGCTTGAAATCTGATTAGTTACTTAAAATGTTAGATTAGAACCCAATGAAAAATTTAAAAAAAATGTTAATAACTCTCAGGATATAAAATTACCTAAAATGAGCTAAGTGAAAAACTATGAACAATATTCGTAATAATTTTTAACAACTGACCAGAGATCAATATTTTTGCTTAAGAGATTTTGTACCCCCAAAGGAAAAATTCAACCTTAATTATACTTTACTAAAGAGTGAAATAATTTTTATGCCAAATAAAGTATAAAATTCATTCATATAAATAACTTAAATTTTTTACACAATACTTCAAGGCAGTAATAGTCCCCAAGTCATTACATTCCTTACACTTTGGAAATCAACAGAGTTTTAGAGCTAGAAGGACAGTCAGCTTGCATAGCAATTTTCCAACCTCTCTAAAGAGGAGCATGGGTACAGATAAGGGGTAAACCTAAGCTAGATCTTCCATCCATCTCTCTCTTAATCAGCTTTTAATTCTTTTATCTCTAAGTGTAATTCTTGGCTTTAAGAAAGAAAATGTCCAAAAATCACTGCTTTACTCTTTATTCCAATCATCAGGTTTTTTGTTCTGTTTTTGTTTCTGCCACAGAACCACAGTCCTGGCTGGCCCCATTTTCACACTTTGGGAAATCTTCTATATCAAGCATGAGCATTTTAATCCAGAATGCTAACATTACCAAACCCAGGCTAACTCAACCACTCTCTCCCCTCACTAGCTACTCACAAAACCAAACTCCCATTTTAGGTACAGTATTTCCAACTTGAGAAGCGATTTCCAAGTGAAAGGGGCTAGGAACTTGCCTACTTAGAGACAAACCAAAGAACCCTGGTCTTATGACTCTGGGTCCAGAACTCTTTCCTTTACTAAACATTTTACAAAGAACATTCTGGTTCTATGAGATAAAAAACAAACAAACAAAACCTCATAGACACATGCAACAGTATGGTGATTACCAGAGGGGAAGGTGGGGGGAGGCAAAAGAGGGCAAAGGGGGGATAAATGGTGACAGAAGACAACGTACTTGACTTGCAGTAGTGAACACATTATAGTTGATGTATTATAGAACCTACATAATTTTATGAACCGTCATCCCAATAAATTCAGTAAAAAAGAATATAAAAAATACTAATGGAATAAAAGAAAACTGTCGTTTCATTTTTTAAAAAATCAGGAATAAGTGAACTTTTTAAGAAAGATGGGCTTTTCATTAAGACAAGCCAGAAACAACTGTGAGGACCTCTGTTTCCACCTATCCCGTGCATGTATAATTCTGCTCTCGTGCTCCAACCCAACCTGTGAGTTCTGGAGAACTTTTTTAGCCAGACTATTTAGGCTCAGATCAGAGATTCAACTCAGATTGCATTTGGTTAAACTCTGCTTTACCTTAAAAGGCATAAGAAGATAAAAGAGATCTCTCAGGTTTGCTACAAGACCAAAATCCTACCCCCCAGGTATATGTCAACTTTAAAGCTTACATAACTGCATTTAAAAAAACATCACAGCACAGAAAATTATGATAGCTCATAAACCATACCTGCTTAAATTTGTAAAAGACACTCTACTCTCTCTTCACTCCATTTGAAGTGTAATTTCTACCAGCTAGAAAGGAGTTTATTCAGATCTCTTTGCTGAAGTAGTTTGAATGAAACTTAAAGGTATTTCAGAGTTTCTTGAACCCAATTACAACAGAAAGTCTTGCTCTTATTTGACACTATCGATTCTCTATCACATACATGAAAAATTCCCTACTGTTCATCTGCCCAGCATCCCCTCCTTTTGAGTTCCACCATGTCCCTTCTCCAGAGAGTAATGGCAGGACTATCAACTTTAGTGCCCCATCTCAACAATGATGGTAGGGTAGAAGCGTAGCTATGACCCAGAAAACAGCCCCATTGAAATGCACCATTTCCCTGGTAACAGTGATGGGTCCACAGGTGGGCACATGGCTCAGTGAGGATAAGTGTGAGGCATCCCTCAGGTATACTATATAGATACTAAAGATGTTCTTTTTCCACCAGAATTAACAGTTATTGAGGACATCAGTTTGGTTCTTTTTCAAAATGAAGCAGAGAGAGCCCACACTCTACCACTTCTGATCAAGATGGAGTAGTAGGGATTGGACTTACCCTCTTGCCTAAAATGAACATACAGGAACAACATATATGAAACGAAAGGTTGCAAGACACTGGACATCAGGCAACAACAGAGAGTGACCCAGATGGATGAGAAACACACAAAGTAAGCCCTGTGCTTGCCCCAGCTTGCTGAGTGGAGTCTATAAGCCACAGCAGAGAGAGAAAAACCCAGGCAGAGATGGAAGTCTGTTAAGATGACAGAGCCCAGGAGTCCAGGAAAAACAAGGCAGCTTAAGTTCACAGGACAGAGGACCAGGGAGGAAAAGGCTGCACAGAGAACTCCAGAGATCTTCAGAGGACCCCCTTGAGTGTGGCTGCGTACTAAACCAGTACTTGCACATGGGGCAACTACCCAAGCCAGCGAAAGACCACCTGAAAAGCTAAAAGGGAGTAACAGTCAGCACTCACACATGGCCAGGAATACTTGCTCTTCCCACCAACCAGAGTGGAAAACATTATAATTCATGGAGTATCAAGTAGAGTACTCAGAAGTTTTGCTTCAGTTATGGAGAAAAAATTAGCCCTAGACCAAATGCCACTATGCTCCCATCTAACAAAGCTTAAAACAAGACTCCGAATAATTAAACTGTTTCCAATTAACTATGGCATCCAAAAACAAAGCTAAAAAACATTTACAGAAATACAAAAATATCAGGTAAAATCACAATGCCTGGCATCCAATTAAAAATTACTAGATATGCCCTAGTGGTTTTTCCTCTGTGGTTAGGCAGTCAGACCACAGACTGAAGGGTCTTGGGTTCAATTCCAGTCAAGGGCATGTACCTCAGTTGCAGGCTTGATCCCTGGTCCCAGCCAAGGTGTGTGTGGGAGGCAACCAATCTATGTGTCTCTCACACTGATACCCTTCCTCTCTCTCACTCTCTCTCCCCCCCCTTTCCACTCTCTAAAAAGCAATGGAAAAATTATCCTCAGGTGAGAATTTTTAAAAAAACTACTAAGTATGCAAAAACGGAAAATGTGATCTATAATGAAGAGAAAAATCAGTCAATCAAAAACAACCCAGAAATGACACCGGTGATAGAATTAGTAGATAAGAACATAAAAAGTTATTATAAATATATTCCATACATTCAGGAAGCTAAAAGAAAGATTTTACATATAAAATAAAGACATGCAATACATAAAAAATACTCAAATTGAAATTCTAGAGGTGAAAGCTATATAAGATAAAAATACATTAACGGAAATAAAAGTAGATTAGATACTGCAGAATAAAATCAGTGAACTTGAGGACAAAGCAATAGAACCTAGGAAAACTGAAACAGAGAAAAGACTGAAAATAAAGCTAATAAACAGGGAAGCACAGCTAAGAAACACAAAGAAAAGTGTGTGCAGATCTGGATCCAACCATGCCTGCAGCTAATCCCTAGAATTTTCAATTACACAAGCCAATAAATTCCCCTTTCTGCTAAAGCCAAATCTGAGTTAGGTTTTGTCACTCACAAACAAGAGAGTCCAAATACATCCCTACAAATTAATGCAAACATAGGTATCTGTCAAGTCTATCATAAAAATTCTCATTCTTTACAATACAATGAGTCACCCTCTCTAAAGCCTGAAATCATGTTTAGGACAGCTGACACTGTACCAGTCTTCTCTATCTAGAAAAGAAGAAAAAGTGGCCCACCCTCACACAGAAATCTACAGAGCACCTTCCTATACAGGCTTATATCCTAGAGACATGACTCAGTAAATGCAGGGTCACAATTTCAAGGTAAAAGGGTTCTTATAAAAGTAAGGAATGCACCTTGAACAATCTACCTTTGCTTTTGAAATTTAAACCATCCTTCAAGGAGCATTCCTTTCTGGTGAAATAAAATGAAAAATGACCTAGATATATATAGTACCAAAATTTTTGAATACTTACTAGGAGTTGTGTTTTTCAGCTACACAGATTTTTGCAATCAGCACAAAACATCCTAATTTAAAAAAAGAGTGAACCACATAAATATAGTCCACTTATCTTTGACAATGGAGCAAAGGCAATACTATGGAGCAAAGGTAGTCTTTTCAACAAATGGTGCTGGAACAAATGGACATCTACATTCAAAAAATAAATCCAGACTGTACATCCTCCACAAAAATGAACTCAAAATGGATCACAGACCCAAATGTAAAATGTGAAACTCTAAAACTCCTAGACGATACTATGGGGGAAAACCTAGATGACCTTGGGTATGGTGATGACTTTTCAGATGCAACACCAAAGGCATGATCCATGAAAGAAAGAAATGATAAGGTGGACTTGATTAAAATAAAAACTGCTCTGTGAAAGATAATGTTAAGAAAATGAGAAGACAAGCCACAGTCCAGAAGAAAATATTTGCAGAAGGCACATCTGATAAAGAACTGTTACTGAAAATCTACAAAGAACTCTTAAAATTCAACAATAAGAAAAACAACTGATTAAAAAATGGGTCAAAGACTTCAAAAGGCACCTCATCAAAGAAGATACACAGTAGCAAGTAAGCATATGAAAAGATGCTCCACATCATCTGTCACCAGGGAAATGCAAATTATAACAAGGAGGTACCACTGCGCACCAGCAGAATAACCAAAACTAAGACACTGACAACACCAACCATCTGAGGAAGATGTGGAGCAACAACTCTCAGTCGTTGGTAGGAATGCAAAATGGTACAGCCACTCTGGAAGATATTTTGGCAGTTTCTTAAAAACAAAACAAAACATATTCTTATCACATGATCCAGCAATCACACTCCTTGGTATTTACCCAAAGGAGCTGTAAACTTATATCCGTGCAAAACCTGCACAGGGGTGTTTCTAGCTGCTTTATTCATAACTGCCAAAACTTGGAAGCAACCAAGATGTCCTTCAGCAGGTGAATGGATATATAAATTATAGTAGATACAGACAATGGAATATTATTCAGCACTAAAAAGAAACAGTTACCAAGCCATGAAAAAACTGCTGAGGAAATGCATATTACTAACTGAAAGAAGCCAATCTGAAAAGGTTACATGCTGATTCCAACTATGATATTCTGTAAAAAGCCAAACTATGGAGAGAGTAAAAGGATCAACAGTTGCCAAGATTTTGGGGGGAAGGATGGATAGGCAGAGCAGAGGATTTTTAGGGCAACAAAAAGAATCTGTATGAATCATAATGGTGGATACATATCATTATAAATTTGTCCGAACTCACAGAATGTACACCTACGCAGTGAACCCTAAGGTAAACTGTGGACTTTGGGAGATTATGATATGTCCATGGAGGTTCATCAATTTTCACAAATGTACCACTCTGTTAGTGGATGCTGATAATGGGGGGGTATACATGTGGGGGTAGCAGGATTATGGGAAATATCTGTACCTTCCTTCTTCTTAATGTTGCTGTGAACCTAAAACTGCTCTAAAAAACAAAGTCTTAAAAAGAAGAGTAAATATTTTGTTTGATAAATTAATCCAGAAATAAACATTCTAAATAAAAGTCCTCAAAGTATACGTGTAATGACACCTTGTAAAAGACACTTTACCTTTCTGAAACTTCACTTCTTCCTCTGCAAAATAAGGTATTTAAAAAGTGACCCTAAAATTTGGATGCAGAAGTCCACCTGGGGAATTTTACAATCCCAGATTTTATACTTCAAGACCACCTGAATCACAATTTGGGAGCTCTAATATTCTATGGTTCTACGCACTCTGGTCTAAAAACAAATTATGAAAAGCCAGGAATAAGGTCTGAAACATGTCTGTGTCTTAATGAAGCTCTACTTAAAAAAGAAAAATTCAGGTATTTTTGTATTTAGGAAAATAAAGAGATTACTGTAACACACACCCAGAATTAACTGTTAACATTTTGTTATATTTGCTTCAGATTTTTTAATTAAAGAAATAAAACTATACAAATATGGCTGAACTCTCCTTTGTAACCTCTCTAATCTTTCTGCCTCTCACCAGAAGCAAACTCTATGATGAATTTGATAAGTATTTTTCTAGCCTATATTATGCTTTTACTGCTTTGTTTATTCAAGACTGTTTTTTAAATCTATAAGTGTTGATAAGCCAGTTAACTCATTTCAACTGCAATCCAGTATACAATTCGTTCATTAACTATGTCAACAATATTTATTAATGAATGCCTACTATGTGCCAGGCAACTTGTCAGGCAGTCCGGATTCAAGAATGAACCAAACCACCCAGCCGGGCGTGGCTCAGCGGTTGAGTGTCGACCTAGGATCCAGGCGATCGGGGTTGGATTTCCTGTAAGGGCACATGCCCGGGTTGCGGCCTCAATCAATGACTCTCTCATCATTGATGTTTCTATCTCTGCCTCTCCCTCTTCCTTCCTCTCTCTGAAATCAATAAAGATATATTTAAAAAAAAAAAAAGAATGAACCAAACAGCCTGGCTGGCGTGGCTCAATGGATGGCTCGGTGGTTGAACATCAACCCATGAACCAGGAGGTCAGTTCGATTCCAGGTCTGGCACATGCCTGGGTTGTGGGCTCGATCCCCAGTAGGGGGTGTACAGGAGGCAGCTGATCATCATTGATGTTACTTTCATCACTGATGTTTCTATCTCTCCCCCTCTCCCTTCCTCTCTCTGAAATCAATCAAAACATTTTTTTTTTTTTAAATGAACCAAAAGAAAAAAAACTGTCCTCTTGGAGCTCACATTGTTCTGGAGACACACCATAAACCTACCATAAATAGTATATATAGTATATTTAATAATGATAAATGCCAAGAGGAAACAAAGTAAAGAAGGGAAAGAGGATAGCCAATGTCTAGGAAAGAGCAGGTTTGGCACTGTAGTACTGTGGCCAGGGATTTCACTGAGAAGAGGGCTTTCAGTGAACAACGAAAGGAAATAAAGGGAGCTAGCTCATGCTCTGGGGAAAGGCACTCTCATTCCAGGCACAGGGAAGAGCGAGTACAAGCTGGGAGTGGGCCTGGCATGTTTAGGAAACCCTGAGGAGGCCAATGGGGCAACACAGAGTGAACAAGGGAATGAAAAAAGGGGAGAGCAGAAGGTGTGAGGTCCGAGAAATAACGGGACAAGGGACAGATCAGATAGACCATAGTAACAACTTTAATCAAGTGAAAAAAACACATATATCCACTGCTTTATTAAGGGATATTTAGGTATTTGCAGCTCTGTGCCATTAACACAATGCTGCAAGGACCAACTCTGTACTTCTCACCATGTACATATGTGCACTAATGTGCAATATACACGCTTAGAAACAATTATTGTGTATGCACATCAGAGTGTTCTCCAAGGTGGCTGTAACCAATTCAACTACACTGGTTTATCGAGGGTTTCTGTTGGTACACACACTCACCAATACTCAGGGCTATTGGTCTTGTTAATTTTTGCCGACGTGAAGGACCCAAACAGTATCACATTGTTTTATTTAGTCATGTACAGGTGGGTCTGTTTGAGGCTCTCTATTCTGCTCTCTTGGTTTCATTTTGCTGTCTCTGTACAATTTTAATTACTGGGAAACAGAGCTGTTTATTTCTATTGCCCATTCAGAATTCCTCTTCTGTGAAATGCTTGTTTATTAGCCCATTTGTACTGGTTTTTTAATTTTAGTTCTTTGCATATTCTGGATATAAATCCTATCAGTTATATATATGTATATAACAAATTATCTCCTCTCAGACGATTTCATTCATGATGTGTTTTGACATAGAAGTTTTTAAGTTTGATATAGTCAAATTTATGTTTTCTCACTGAATTGTGCATATGTTCAAAGCTTCAAATTTGAAGCTTCTAAGCTTCAAATTTCATTTTTCTGTAGGTCTTTAACCTATCTGGAATGTGCAGATGTTATCTCAATGGCTAAGGCTCCCTTGAGGTCCTCAAGAATCCCACGGGTGACCTGTTCCCCTCAGACACACACAGCCTTACTGCTGTGCTCCACCTCCTTTCTGACTATGGGACTGAAGATTTCGTCATATTCTTGAGCTCTGCCTATTTTACCCAGTGCTTTTACATACAAATGTACAGCCTATAAAAAGATTTTTCACCAAGTTGTATGGCATTATTTGCCCAAGGTAAAATATAAAAGAAACCTACCTTTGTCCAATTGTTCTTCAGAATAATGGCTCTCTTTCCATCACCAAGTGCATTTCTAAAAAAAGAAATAAATATTCATATTTTTATTTTAGTAAAGGTATTGTGCCATATTGCATTTCTATTTGTAATTTTTGAATTTTCCATGTATAACCTAGTGAAAAAATTATGCTTTGGTTTTTAAGAATTCATATATGTCCATTATAGGAAATTTGGAAAATACAGAAAAGTAAAACAAAGGAAAAAAGTCATCCAGAGTCATGATCACAACTGCCCAGGAATAACTACTTTTCGTATTTCTGGAGTAATTCCTACACATCTTACTTACATCTTAATCTATTCCCAACTTATTAGTTGTATTTTTTTTGCACTATTTTTTGCATGTCAGCAAGACTCCTGAGCTCCAGAAATATAACTCCCAGATCTTTCACAGACCTCCACTAGGTTATAGTGGACAGGGCGTGAAAGTTGGGACATGAAACAGTGAAGTCCAGTCAAATGCTAATTCTCCTTGGGGCTGTTAGAAAGTTATTAACCTCTCAGGGCCTGCTTTCTCATCGAAAACGGGATAATTCTGTTCTTCCTGTTTAGTACTTTGTAAACTGTCACGTACTAAGTTTCCTGGCTTATCTTCTATCACCTCCTCCTCTACCCCAGCTCAGACACCCACCACTGCTACCCTCCCCCAAAACTTATCACCACTCAAAACTGTTCAAACTTCAAAAATCACTAATTCAGGCATCCCACTCTCCCCTATAACCTGGTTCCTTCCATCTTGTTCAACTATTCCTACTATCTCCTCAGGGTTCCCAACTCAATGACTTACCCAGTTTGGTTTTTTTACTTCCTTAGCTAGCTTGAGAGTCAGATCCATCATTTCATATTCACATGCTTCCTACTTCTTTATACTCCTTTGTACCTGTGTTTACATCTGGCTCTATGGCAAAACCCCAACTCTAAACCAAACCTACTTTCGGCTTTCTCCACACCTGTATCTAGGGAATCAAGTATTGCTGGAGGAAATTACACACCAGGGTACACAGTTAGCACTATTATTCATGATTAAAACCCGAAGGGGCCTTCAACATTGTTAGGCCATCGTTCTAGATCAAATCATTCTCCAGCTCTGTAAAACGATCACTTCAGATCTTGTGTCCTGTTCTCAAACTTCAAACTCCCTTCTCTCTTAGTGGATGATCTCTGCTCCTTGTTCAAAGAGCAAGCTGGAGACATCAAAGCGAACTCTCAATTTCCTGCGACCAAACAGACAAGCCCATACCTAGCCCTACCTCTTCTCCTTTACTGGTGCAATGGAGATATTCCTCCTCTTGACCTGGCCAATTTCTCCACCCGGGCCATGTAATTCCTCATCCTCACAGTTTCAATGATCTCTTCTCCCACCCATATATTAACTATTCCCTCTCAAAAATCCATTCCATATTATGGTGAATTTACGTAACATACAATTCACCATTTGAACCATTTCAAATGTACAGTTCAGTGGCATTAGGTACATTCATATTGTACTTAATGTACAACCTCCCATCAATGTTTAATATGCTCAGAACTCTCTCATCTTTAAAAAACAAATAAAAAAATAAATGTCTTAAACCTTAAGAAAAAACTGTTGGTAGCCTACCCAACAGCTATCCTCCTCCACCTGATTACTAGACCTTTGTTGTGAGGGTCTACCTCACTGTTACAAGACTGAGAGATAAATCTTAATCAGTTTAAGCCAATCATGGCAGCAGCCGCTCTCCTTTCCACTGACTGGCTTAGGGGTAGTTATGTGACCCAGTGCTGGCAAATGAGACCTGAGGGGACTGACTCATCACTCAAAAAGAGATTACATGAACAAAACTAGGTAACTTATATTTTTAAAAAGAAAAAGCTATCTAAAGATAGATGAGCTGACCAACAGAACAGGATATAGAAATCAGAAACAGATCCTTACCTATAGTCACCTGATCTATATGACAAAGGTAACACCACAGTGCATGGAGAAAATGTACTCTAAGAAATGGTGCTGTGTCAACTGGACACCCATATGAATCTTGAACCCCACCTCACACTAAATACAGACACCACCCGCAGATGAACTACAGATCTAAATACCAAAGTTAAACAGTCAAGATTTTAGAAGAAACATACATTTTGGTGACATCTGAGCTGGCAAAGACTAGAAACAAAACACAAAAACACTTACCATAAAGGAAACAATTGGCAAACTGTACTATATTAAAATTATTAACTTCAGTTTGTGAAAAGAAAATATCAAGAGTAGAAAGGCAAGCCAGAGTGAGAAGATATTTGTAATTCATGTATTTGACAATGACGCATATTCAAAATTTAAAAAAACCAAAACGCTACTAAATACATTCAACTCAAAACTCAAACAGGCACTTCACAAGAGAAAATCCAAATAGTCAATAAGCATATGAAAAGATATTCAACTTAAATATCATTAATCAACTTAAGGAAATGCAAATTAAAACACAACACTACATAATTACACACCCACCAAATGAAATGACACAAAATAGTGTCAGTGAAGACGTGGAACTGAAACTCTCATATGCTGCTGGTAGGAATGTAAAATCATACAACCACACTGGAAATTATGCACTAAAGCTGAATATAAGCATACCCTGATCCTGATTATACACTCAACAGAAATGAGTACATATGTTCACAATGACACACTATAGAAGCCAAATACTAGAAACTACCCAAATGCCCATCAACAATAGAATGGATAAAATGTGGTATATTCATGCAATAGGTGAACACTTTACAACTTCACATGCAACAATATGGATCTCAAAAGCGATGTTGAAAGCCGAACACAAAAGAGCACATACTATATACATACTATATGATTGTTTACATTGCACAAAAACAGGCAAAAATAACCAATGGTTTTAGAAGTCAGAATAGCAGTTGTCCTGGGGGAGGTGGGTAGTGAGGAGGAACAAGGGGATTTCTGGGATACTGAGTTTGTGATCTGGGTGCTGATTACGGTTGTTCGGTTTCTGAAATTCAACCTACACACTTATAAACTGTACACTTTTCAGTAGGTTTTCTTTTTTTAAGATTACAACAAAGTCATCCTTCTGCTGGACTGTGCTATCCAGTTTGATGTCTGAGTTACAGTAGCACCCTGACATCCTCAGTTGGCAGCTGGAGGTCCAAGTCACTCAGTGGGCTGGAAAAAGCCCAGGTCTTTGATGATGCTGCAGAACCACTTTCTTCTGGAACTCTTGAATAAGGTTAAGTTTTCTTCATCATTTAAACCCACTGAATCAGTTTTCTGTTATTTGTAACAAAAACATCCTAATACAATGGCATCCCTTTTCTGCTCCTTACTGCCTCCTCCCAAATACCTTTAACAGCCGCCTATGCGGTCTCCATTTCCTCCCTCATTTTTCAACCTGCTCTAAACCAGCTTCTGTTCCACACTTTTCACTAACACCTACCCCTCCAGTAACCAAACCATGTCCACACTGCTAAATCCAAATTCCATTTGGCTTCTCAGCAAGAGGCACTGCTGGTCAGTTACCTCCATGAAACCACACTGACAGTTTTCCTGCCACCTCTCTAGCAGCAGGAAATAGTCTCCTATGCAGGTTTATCCTTCCCTAACTGGCCACTACTTGTGTACCTCAAAGTTCAGTCCTAGCCCCTTTCCCAATCTCAGCTTATGCTCTCTGGACCAGCAGGTCTCAATTCTTGGCTGCATATCAGTACTATCTGGGGGGGCTTCTAAAAGCCCAACGCCCAATTAATTAAATCACAGTGTGGGGGGAAGCAGATTACTTCTTCAACACTCAAGTGATTCCAATGTGCGGTCAATGCTGAGAATCACTTCTGTAAGCAATTTCACCCACATCTCCAACTCCATCTAGGTTCACTACACCACACATTTGTCTTCTGTCTCAGCCTCTCCTTTGAGCACAGACCCACATAACTCACTGCCTCCATAACGTTCCAATTTGGATCCAGGGGTACTTCAACTCAGTATGTCCAAGAGTGAAGTCAAGTTCTACTTCCTACAGATTTCTTTCAGTGACCTGTGTGAGGGAGTGGGCCTATAACCCATGACACTGCCAAAGGCAGAATCCTCAGAATAGTTCGAAACACCAAACCAGAATCAACTTGATTTTACCTCCAAAATACTTCAAATCCTTCCACTTCTCCATTCCCCACGGCATTACCCTCTCCAAGCCACCATTATCACTGGCCTAGAGTACTGCAGCAGCCTCGTAATCCACATTCACACTGCATCCCCTCCACACTCTCCCCTGCTGCAGCCAGATTGACTTCTCTTAAGGTACTAATCATGCCATTTCCTGTTTAAAATCCTCTTCTTCTCTTAAAGACTGACAGCTTTAATGTAGCCCACAAGACCCTCCTTGGTCTAGCCTCCGACCACCTTTCCCCTCCCACCTGGCACACTATTAACCCCATGAACACAACATGCTCCCTCCCACCACAGGCCTTCACACTGCTGGCCCACTGTCTAGAACACAGGTACTGTCGGGTTTTGCTCATTTCTGACCTATATGTAAACTGAACCCCAATAATATCTGTTGAATGTTTATATTATAGTTTCTATTTATTATAATATGCAATATCTATAACCAGCATATTAGTTATAATCACATTAGAAATATCCCAGTTTAATACATAAATGTGTATTAATACTAACATATTCTCACACTGCTTAGCATATGACCACATTGTACTACTAAAGCAAAGTAGGTGTACTACACTGCATGGTGTGCATGCCACTGCAGCCCGGGACCTGCGCAAGTGACTTTAGCAGCAGCAGTACCCTGCACAGAATATCTATGAAAATGGTAAAACTCATAAGGCTGTGTGTGACCTAGTGGTAAAAGGGGTGAACAGAGGGTTAGAAACAGTTTAGCACAGATGCTCCAATTTACTATATTTCACTGGAAAGTGCTATTTCTCCAACCCCGGCACCTACTTCCTCATAAACAATATGCTCCATTTTGCCCTAAAATGTTAGAACTTACTTCCCCTCCTTCTGGCTTCAATGTGGATTTGCTAGATTACTCTCTCCCCTCTCCTCATCCCTAACTTTCCCCAGGGGGTTAAATGGTGGGGGAGGGGCACTAATCACATGCAGCTTAGCCTCTTCTTTCTCACTTTGGGATCTTATCTTAAACACTGACCTAACACTAGATTCCCTCTTCTTCCAAGTTTAAAGTTCACAAGGGTCCCTGTTGCCTGGTTGTCTGCGGCCACAGGTGAACTGGTAACAAGTCTCCTGGCTATCAGACTTCAGGCCCAGTTCCCCAACAACTGTTTCAGCAATGGTGGTGAGGGATCACCATGTGCCTGTCTTTTTACAAGCCATAATAAGGTTGTCGCCACTCTTCCCCCGTAATGCAAAGCATCACTTTCAGGGCCTGACCAGACCAACAAAAAAATAACAGTACTACTCCCCAAGGTTCTAGCTCTTACAACACAGCAAAAGCAGGAGTCAGATGTAATAATGGTCAGTCACTGCCAAATGTGCACTGACTAATATCATCAGCTGAATAAACACGTTACATCAAAAGTTAGTGTCTGGAATTAAAATTATACATGCTGTTTCATCCAAGTAGAAGAAATTTATCAGGAACTTATCCTACAGATATACTTGCACCTATGTATAGAACACAAAAGGATCATTACAGAGCTGTCATTTTTTTAACTGAGGAAATCTATATTTTAACGCAAACTATAATGTACATAATCTATTGAGTAAAGGACTGTGCAGCCACGAATAAGAACAAGGGTAGATCTTTATGTACTGACATGGAACCAGCTCCAAGAATTAAATATAAAAAGCAAGATGTACAACAGTGTGCACAGTATGCTCCTACCCATGTTTAAAAAAGACATATACATACTTTACACTGAACCAAATGGAATTACCTATATTGGCATATAAAAATGGCAACTTCGATTGGTTCAACTTAATGCTTGTATGGGCATAAAATGTAGAAATACAGAAGGATCTGAAGAGAGTAATCAGGGCAGGGGCTTGAGTTGGAAGAGTTCTCAGTTTATCCTTTTGCACTCTTAACTTTTTCCAATCTGCACTTTAAAAAGTGGGTGCACTCCAAGGAAGGCTGAAAAATCATTTTCTTCAAAAGCAAATTCAGCAGCTTGTAAGTGAAAATAGACCACACAGGTAAGAGAGCAAAGTGAGAAATAATTCACCAAACACACGCTAAAGCTCCCCACACACACTAGGATTTTTAAAAATCTCACAGTACATACAATTGACTTATAACTCTGGCCTCAGAGAAATTCAGATGAGAGGGGTCATTTAGACTCTACCTGCCTGCTATTAATCACAAACTGGGATCTAATTAATAAAAGGAAATATTACATGATGGGAAATTAAGTACCAAAAGGTCAAAGTAAATACCAAGTTTTAAAACTCCTTAATTTTCCAAATTCAAAAACATCCAAGGCTAAGCTTTACCTTTCCCCAATTACATTTCCCCTTACAGTTGATCACATCCCACAAAAGATTCGATTTTTCCACGATTTCCACAAGAATGAACTGAACAGTAAGCAGGCAAATCCTAATCTCACACCTTGCATTACTATTTTAACTTTGGAAGCTATAGATGTACCTACTCTAATTCCTTTTCCTAACTGTTCCTCTGAACTGAAAATGCTGAATTACTTCCGTTACAACTGCCATTCTAAAAATGCCCTTTAATTACCAAGCTGCACTTGAAAAGTGAACTTCCAGGAGACCAGAATAGGACACGTCATCCAAGCCACAGGTTCTAGGACACATGGCACACATCCCTCAGGCTGCAGGATTCAGCAGGGACAAGCTGAGACAGGAGACAGCATATTTCGACCCACCCCTCCCTCACTCCAACCCGATTCCCTGCATTCCCAAGTGCAACCTCTGCAGATGTGGAAGCGTGACACCGGTTCTGACTGGCTCCCGATCTCACCTATGTTCACCTGAAGGTGGTCTGATTTTCAAACTGTGCGACTATCTGGCATTTAAAACCACCACCACCACCACTTTGACCATTTTGGAATGAAGCATTTTCCCCACACATTCCTCACCTCAGGCTCCCCGCCAATGGTCTTCCTTATATCTCTCTCCTTTCAAGATTAGTTTTCACTTGTTTCATCACTGATGTTCAGTGATTGCTGTTTTTTTTTTTTTCATCTTAACGTGCATTTTAAATTACACCATGTTGCTTTTTAGCAAATATTTCAAGTACACATAAAAGTAAACAACATTAATACAATGAACACCCAGGTACCAGCTTAGCAAGATCTTAACATTTTGCTGAGTTTGCTTCAGATCTTTTGGCAGAAGTCTGTCACACTTGACATCCCCTGTGTACCCACCCCTCCTTCCATCTGTAACTCTGCTCTCTCCTTCCCAAGAGACAGCCACTTCCCTGGTGTTTAAAGTGCCCATGCATTTAAAAACATTTTTAACACATACTAAACATGGAGATGTATATCATTTTGCACGTTTTTAAGCATTATACAAAAGGTATTAGACCATACAAATCATTCTGCAACTTGCGTTTTCACTCAACATTGCATTCATTTACCAAATGCATAGGATTCCATTGTATGAATATACCATATACCAAAACTGATTTATCCATTCCCCTACTGATGGACATTTAGGTTGTTTCCATTCTTTACTCTTACAAATAATGCTATAATGAAGCTTTGTGGTCTTCTTGGGTACACGTCTGAAAGTTTGTCGGGGGCTGCAGAGGACGCACATCTTCACCTTGCCAAACTGCTCTCCAACGTGGTGGCACCAATTTACACTTTTTCCAGCCGGTATGCAAGTTCCCTTTGTTCCACATCCTCTCAAACACTTGGTATAATGAATTTTTTATACATTTTTGCCAATCTGATGGGTATGAAAAAAAACTCAATAGTTTTTATCCTACATGTCCTGTAAGGATAATCATATTTATTGACTATTTGGACCATTTTTTTCTTCTTCCACATTTCACATTGCCCTTTGGTTCTATCACCACCTTTCTGTGGTGATGACTAGAAACTCTATATCCAGGCTGCCTGGGTTCAAACTCTGGCTTCATCACAACCACCTAGTGTCCGAGGACAGTATGCTGACCCCCCAGGCCTCTCACTTACAAAGACAGCAGCACCTACCTCTCATGGGGTGTAAGGATTTTGTGAGTTAACAGTATGTCAAGTGTTCAGAACAGTGCCAGAGGGGGGATGCTTCACCCCATCTGTCCCCAGAGCTGCTCAGCCAGATTCCCATGATAGATCTACCAACCTCCACATGTGAGAGCTTCAGAATATCCCAAACTTAGTAACTCAGCTAAAGGATATGTCCCCTCCTATGTCAATGGCACTCCTGGCAACATGTTCTTTTCTGAAGTCGCATCTACTCTCTTGATCAGGAGTTACATGTACTATGGACTCAGAAAACATCATGCCTACATTACTGAGCCAGTCATATAAACAATGTGCAAGAAGGTGGGAAACACAAGCAAAACCAGTGTGGCATAAGGACTCTGACATTAAAGAGACATCCAGTACACACTGGTGATCGGCTAGGAAGAAAGTGCTGCTAACCCGCTTCCAGTGAAAACCTCAATGGTGCTGAACCACAAAAGTTGAACTGTCAGGAAGGAGGCACAAGTACGGATGCACTACCCTGCTCTTGACCTTGACCTCACCAGGCTACCTGCCTCCTGTATTTGTATTTGATGCACCTCCTTTGCAGCGGAGTTTTAGGAGGACCCTACTTGAGTACCTGGCATTCAACTCTCATGAAAGAGGGCAGAAACACCCAGCCTACCGCACATCAGCTCTCCGAGGTCCCCTATGCAAAGTGAATGACCTCCCGCCCACTCAAAGTTTTAGATGAGGCACCTTGATTTTCACAAGAGGTAGCCAAGCTGCTAATCTATTCATGTTGAAAGTATACAGATTCACCTTCAAATAGCATAGGATATCTGCAATTCTGGACCTGGCCAGAGGCAATAACCTAAAGACATTTCCAGCTCATTCCTTGTAAGAACAGTTGAGAACAGTGATATTGATGGAAGACTGTGTCAAGCCCATCCATTCCTCTAGTCTAGATAGCCTCGGCTTATCCACGGCTTAAGCCATCTAACAGCTGCATAACGTAATACAGCGATATTCTCCAAGGTGGTTGGATTACTGGTGATTTTTATTTTCTTCTTTTTAAACTCTTGTATTTTCCAAATTTTCTACCATGAGAATGTTTTCTGTTTATGATAAAAGAAAAACATAATAAATGTTATTTTTAAAGCTACAAACTTGGAATATATGTCTTCCCCACTCCCACCCTCCCACCTCCCAACATCAGCGCTTTCACCAAAAAAACTGACATTGACTCTGCTTTCATGAGAAAACGTCACAGAAACTGTGGAACCCCAAACAGCACTTTCGGGGAGTTTTTCCGATGAACAGGACATTGCTGAGGTTCTTCTTTACTCCATCACTCAACTCGTATCACTTGGAAGCCACATAAGAAGTTTCTCCCAGAACTAACACCAGAAAAAAGCCATTTCCCCCAAGCAACCCCTGTCCTCATTCCTCATGGACAGAGAGAATTATGTAACTTGTCAAATTTTCTCTTTACAGGAAATATGGATTATAATTAATAACTAAGCAGGACCTCATGCCTATGCTGCTCTATTATGAGGATCCCAGGCTCTAACCTGGTCTTTTAGTTTGTTTTGTTTTTAATATTCTTCTACTGAGTGGCTGTATTCTTGAAGCCACCCGAAACCCTTACAGTTAAAGCAGGACATGATTAAATAGAAGAGCCTACCCTACTCAATATTAGTGCTTATAATTTATGTCCTTAGGTTTTTAAACTGAGGGACAACAAGATCATGATGTAGTGTCAACAATCTTTCTCAATTAATAAAAACTAAGTTCAACATTAGGAACTAAGAATTCATTATGATTTCCCTCACTCTCATAGTTGAAACCATTAAATTTCTTTTCCTTTTCACTTATGAAAGATATTTACTTAATTATTCCATACCAGGGGAGAGGAAATAAACAACAAAAATTCTTCTTCCAGAACTATATAAATAAAGCAAAAGAAGGTAATTTATCAAAAGTGTTATAAACACAGACTCTGACATCATCAGATAAGATCTGTGTTCAAATCTTGGCATCACTACTTACTAGCGGCAGTCTGTCCAAATGTAAATGTGGAGCATAACATTACCTTACCTCTTAAGGGCATTGTGAGAATTAAATAATGTATGTAAAGTACTTAAAATAACGCATGTTATCCACTCAATCAGAATAGTTACTGCTGAAACTGTTATTATATATATATAGTTTACAGAAAGCCCTCTTTTAACAAGTGAACTATTTCTGCCAAAGAACTATTGAAGGATTTTCATGCATACCTGCAAAACAGAAGTACTTCTCAAATACGGGTGTTTAGTATAATAGTTCAGTGACTGCGGTACTCTAACCAACTTACCTGAACTGTCCAGTGCGAAGAAAACAAAGAGCTCGGTTACCATAGAGAAGGTGATTTTCAGGACTTTAAAAGAAATAATGTTTAGTCAGTAAAGCTAATTACATATGAAACACAAAAATCACACAGAAAACGTAAGGCATGAAAATTTTTTCAAAAACTTTACATCTGTGTGGCAGAGCAGAAAGAATACAGGATCTGAAGTCCCAACTGGCTAACTGGTTCCTTCACTTCCTCCCTGAGTAACCATTTAAATGATCCCCAACTTCCCTGAATTTGAAATAAAGATTTCTACTTCTCTGCTTAGTTCATAGAGCTGTTGTGAAGATCAAATGAGACATATTAAAAAGCTAGAGCTACAGGTAATGCTGGAATTGCAGAGGACAGAATTATACATGTAAGTCAGGACTCTACCACGCTGACAAAGAGCTCAAAGGAGTCTGTATAACGCTAATTTAATAGCTTCACTTCAAATTCTGCCCTTTAGTCTTATCTGGCTACGCATGTTGGAACTTACTTCCTTTTCCCTCTACCTCCTCAGAAGAACTGAGCAGCCCTGATTCACTCGTTCCCTGTGGAGACTGGCAAGGCAGGAAAGAAAGGAGCTGTCTACAGCACATCCTCCCAAGGCTGCCACAATATTAGATGGAGCAGCTAAGATGTCACAGGAGCCAGGGAGGCACACTTGCAGAAATGCTACCAAATTCTAGCAGCTGAGCAAATGGAAGACAAGGTGGGGAACACGTGCATTCTCTCAACAATTCCAACCATTATCCTTTAAAAGTTCCCTTAGAAAACAAAAATCCATGAATGGGTGATATCATAATTACTAGTAACTAACCCTTTCTGATCAGTTAATAATTTGGAAGAAATCAGCTGAAGGCGAAATGAAAACAAGCAAGAACATATGAGTCTATATAGACAGCTTGAAAGAAAACAGAGGCAGGCAAAACTGAATTCACAATTTTGCCTGACTTGAGTTATACTATTGGATTAAGTTTATATACTCAGACTATCTCTAATGCTTCTAATGCCTATGAGGAGAAACTACTCTGCATAGTAAGCTGAAGATATTCTCCAAATCCTCATCTTTTATTTCCCCTCACTAGCATTTGAATTTGATCTGTCACATAAAATGGATTTCATTGTTCTGTTTAGCTCTTACCTATATTCAATGGCTCTGCTGTAGTAGATAATAGCTACATCAAATCTTTCTTTGGAAAACTCTTCATTTCCTCTCATTTTCATTAGTTCTCCTTGCTGAGAAACCAAGGTGAAAGAAGACTTATCAATTAACTGCAAAGACAATCAAGAACACCCATACGTAGGAAAAATGGGACCTGGGTTTCTGTCTTTGCTATCAGAAATAACCCTGAGGGGTTATTTATGTAGAAAATGAAAATGCTAAACTCAATATTTTGGTATGTATATTTAAAGAAATCTGTCTCAAATGACTGAATGCTAACTTTGTTAAAAGAATATGAAAAAGTAAACAAAATCATCACATTATAGGTATCTTTAACAGTCGATCTGCTTGTGCACAGTACTTAGCAGGTCCACGTTTATATATACTTAGTAAGCCTGACATATGGCAGGGTAAAAACAGATGCAAGGTAGACCTTTAATTTTAGGTTAGAAAGTGTGATATTGTTCAATAAACTTGGGTGCTTACAAAGCAATATATAAACCAATAACACATACAGGCAATGTTGATTAGATTAACTGCCAGAAAAAGAGGCAACAGAGTTAGGAAGAATGAAATCAAATGGAAATCAAAGATGCTCCAGATAGAACTAAAACTGACTTCAAACACTCAAATTTTCAAAATAAATTAACTAAAATAAACTGGATCACATCAATGGCTTTAGTTAGCAAATTAAATAGAACATTAAATATTCTTCTAAGTGCTATTTTAAAAACTTAGCTAAAATCGTCTTTCTTATGAGTGAACTGTATGGTATGTGAATTACATCTCAATAATGCTGTTACCAAAGAAAATCTAATTAAGAGCCTTTTAATTTTAAAAAAAATCAAATTTTAATTTTTGATTAACTCTTTTAAAGTCTACATTAGAAAATTCTCAAGATGTTTTCCTCTTCCAAAAAATAAATATTCCAATAAAAATTTATTAAAATTTCCCTCAAACATGTTATTGAATTTTATAGTAGCTCCTTATATATTGTCAGATAGCAGTTTTATTGAACTTTCTCTGAGCGTTAATAAAAGTTCTAACAAGCAAATCTTAAAATATACTTACAAGTAAATATTTTTTCTCACCTCTATACACTCCGCACAATTTTGCCTTTTAAATTCTTCAAGCATATTGCAGTTTTCTGTTACAACTTTTGTTATGTGATACTTGTCTGTATTTTATTTTTAGGAGAAAGTGAGAGAACATTTGTTTTAAAAAAAATGGCATTGTTAATGTTCTAATTCTTAGGTTATGTGAGTCCATGAAGTTCATTATGTTATTATACTTTCTAAATAACATGTTTCTTGTAATCTTTTACATGTATCAAATAATATACTTAAAAATAACTCATAACATTAGATTCATTAATGCTATGAATCTAATCAATCTGATTTCTAGCATTAAGAAAACACTTTATTATTACATTAGTTCTAATTGTAGCTACAACAAATGCTCTATTGTAACATATTCCAAATGGGCTTCATAATTATTTAAGTCAATTGAACAAATAATATCTGAGCATCTATGCTGTACCTGGTACAATGTTCAACAAAAATGTCTGAAAATATCTTGTAAAATCACTTTCTAAGAAGTATTTAATATGGCAAAAGGAAAAATTTTAAGTCTTAATTCAACATCTGACTCTCCTGAATGAAATGTTAAAATGAGACTTTACTTGAAAGACTATTCTTATATAAATTTAATAAACTAATTAAAATGCTATAGGTAGTAACCAAAATTTACATTAAAAGTTTGCCAGACCTCATTTTTTGTATTTTAAACTGTTCTAAAGTAAGATTTTTCTAAAGAGGTAAATAATAATAATTTTATCGCAACAAAACTGTAGTTAGTTACACCTCTAGATAAACACAATCATTTCAATGGCAAAAGGAGTACCTAAAACTTAAGATTCAAGAAAGGATTTGGGTAAGTCACCAAATGAAGTAAAGTAACACTAAGAAACAGAGCAAGACTGAAGGATGAAACCTGGGCTTTAAGATCAGAGACCTGACTTCTCATCTAGGTTCCACTACTTACTAGACTGCAGAAATATCACTTAACCTCTCGAAGTCTTAGTTGGCTCATTTCTAAAGTAGGGATAACCACAGCCACCTTGCAGAGATATTATAAAGAAGAGAGAACAGAGACAGAGAGTCAAAAGTGAGCCCACATGGGTGCCCAATACATGATACTGGTCCTCTACTTCTATCCTAAAATCTAGACTATAATTGAAGGCCTCAATAACAGAGAGGCCCACTTGAATACAGCCCAATGTCTACTAAACCTATCAGAAGAACCTGTCTTCATGTTTAAGCTTAATTTTCTCCAATATTTAGATCAATAATACAAAATCTGCCCTCTTCTCACTGGAGAGATGGCAAATTCTTATCATTATCTACTGAAGAGCCAAATAATTCCTGTTCCAAGATTCCTATAACTGGACTATAAAAACACTGCTAACATTCAAATGCTTTAGAGAAAAGTATTTCACAAAGTAAAAAATATATATATAAGGCAGTTTCATCATACATAAGAATAAGATTCATCAGGGAAATAAAAATTATAATATTAGCTCTATCACTTATTTCTCTTACTAGTGAGAATATATGAGCCCTAGCTGTGGTCTCTTTCTTTGGATATTATATATAATAACTTATGATATCTATCTGGCAAAACATTTAAAACATGTCATAGAAATCATTAAGACAGGAAATACAGAATAAAACTAAGTACAAGGTTAAAATTCTCTTATGCAGGCTTTTCTCTTACTCAGAGAAAAACATTTTCTAAAATCCTAAGATAAATAAGAAATCACAACTATACATTCCATGTTCCCAAATAATACCTTTAAAAACTGAGTTAAAGTAACAATTTAAAGCATTTATACTTACATTCAGTAAAGAAAATACTTAACATTGGCCAACAATTGTCAACTGCTCCTAATTTAGGTAGAATTGTTACATCGCCTGTGTATTTCACCCAATTCAAAGCTTCTTCCATTACCAATATTTTCTGTTTCAAAAAGAGGGATGTAGAATGTGATTTCTATATTAATTCTAAATTTGCATGTGGCATTATAAATTTATCTTATATAGTATTTCAGATTCTTAATATGAAACTTGTAACCTCATAGTTTCATTACTCTAACACAGAACCTAGACTAGCTGGACCCATGTATGTTACATCTTCAGGCAACCTTGGGCTACCCTCAGATCTCAAGATGCTTCTGCAATGATTACAGACCTGACAGTTGAGGTCTACAACCCACCTAGAGGCAGCCCAGGGTAGCAGAAGAGTGCAATAATACAAGATGAACATCAGGTCTGAGATCTCATCTATACTAGGACTTCCATCCTTACCTCAAAGTTAAAGGTATAGATTAGGTTCACTAAAGGGATTATGTATTTAAATGGTCTGGCAAACAGAAGAATAGGAGATAAATGAGAGGAGGATGTGGCTGGGCAAATGAGCACTCAGTGCAATGATCTTCACAGAACCATTATTTGTACTTCTAGGGTCTGAAATGACTTCAGAAATTAAATAGTGGTGTTATTGATGCTGATGTTAGGCTAAGGGGAACATGTAGAAGTATTATGTTACCAACACCATTAAAAACTGGTTTATCATTGTATGTGAAGATTATCTAGTAATTATAGAGCAAAACATGTTCATACCAGGGACCTAATAATTTCATTTGGGAGAACATATGCCAGGTAAATAATCTAAAAGAGAAAAAAGAATCAAAAAGAATGTAAAAGAGGCTCAAAATGATACTAGGTATAGGGGGAAATAATGAAAATGATGTAAACTCCTAAAATAAGCAGAGAGCTTAAGCAAAATATAGAAATCAATACTACCAAACACTCCACACAAAACACGCACTACGTGGACCCAGACATGGGCAAGGAGCAGTGAGGCAACAGCCATTTACTCACAGTGGTTGTGCTGGATTCCTATGTTTAACACTTACATTTTCTATTTTATAACCAATCTTCAGTAAACCCCCAATAAAGAATGAGTCATTCTGGAGAAAAAAAAAGTACAAAACAGTTTTTTACCTTATTCAGTCAATTATACTTGAAGTTTTCAATACACAACAAAACCCTACATTTTAAGAACACATATATACATAGTAGTCCACATCCCACAAGCACTTTCATGCTCAGTTTACCTCTCAAGGACCCTAAAACAAGAATTCAGAAATAGTCTTACATTGGGTTCTAATGATAAAATGGTTCAGCGTCACTTCTAGATGTATGAATTTTAAAGTTAATTATACCTAGATTTTTCATAAAAATACACTGGCTGATATAAGTCACTACGAAGGATGATCAGCAGGAAATCAACATCAAATGCCCTTTCTAAATTTAAGTTTGCAATCAGAGTAATAACCAAAAAAACCACTTGGCTCCATAATCAATTGAAATACAAAAAATTATCAAGTGACTCTAAATGAAAAAAACCCTCAGTGCAATACAAGGACACCTCCTCAATATGACATGTTAAGGTTACCCCAAGGTAAAAATATTTGTTGTTAGTGGTGGCAGTGGCGTGATTTTACGTTACAAGGCAGAATCCCTCACTTTCAGAACCTAGGACAAAGGTTTCTGTGAACCAGGAGCACACTTTCAGTTGAGACAAATTCCAATTTCTATCCTTTAATGACAGTGAGCAGGTCTGGTTCTTAACATGTCATTTTAGAACCATGAAAAGAGTCATCTACCTGATCTGCCAAATACATAGCACAAACTCATGGATAGCAGAATAATCTCAGGTTAACCAAAACTAAACCTGTTAACCATTATAAATTAGTAACATAAGCCTGACACAATATAAATACTTATATCCTTTAAATAGAAGAGGAAAAAGCCATGCTCTACCACTTACCGCAACTTTCTTTGCCAAATCCACAATATCTTCCATCAACTCAAGATATTGTAATTTCTTCAAACTTATCTCAGAAGCATGAGAACTACTTAAAGACAAATTTATTTTTTAAAAGATTAGGTTCTCATATATAAAAATTCATTAAACTTTACACTTAACTGCATGTTACACCTCTAAGTACTCTGGTTTCTTTGTTCTAGGTAACAATAAGTTGGTTATTAAGTGGATAAAATACTATCCCCTTTCCTTTCTTGTATACAATGCTGATATTTATAAACAAGCATATTAACTTTTCTTACTCAGTTTCAAATTTAACATTTAATGCTCTTCAGAATTTCATTCATTACATGTAATGGTACCATGACTATTCATTCACGTCCAAATCCCAAGTATTAACTTTCCCCACTCTATAAACAAGAGTAAAGTTGAAGAGTATACAAGCATAAGACATAGCCTTCCATTGTACTTGGCGCTCCTCAGTACTGGGTGACACGCTTACCATGTTTATACAAAATGACTAATGCAGTAACTTACGCGGCCTCCACACAGGGATACAACCGTGATATTACAGAACTGTGCTGATGTTGAAACAGAAGTGGCCAGAAGATGTGTATTTTGATGGCATCACAGTAATCTCGCAGGACAGAAATTGGTTTACTACACCACATACTGCAGATGTCGAATTCTTAATTTAAAAAAAAGTAAATTAATATTGTGTGCCTCATTTTGGAATCAATCAACAGTGTTAAAAGGGAAAAAGCAAAAAATGGTTATGGAAAAGTAAGAAATGAATGGATAAAATATTGCAACCTGTTAGATATTAAGAATATTTAAGTGTCAGCTAAAACTCTATTTTAAAAAAAGAAAGGTTTTAGTTTCTAGACAAAAAGAATGGCAAGAATAAATTTTTAAGAGCTATGTAAGCCTGTTATATTGATGTGAAAGGATGAACTTCCCTTGATAGTCTTTCAACCAATTAAAGTTAAAATACTAGTGTACTCACCTAAGTTTCTCTCACTTTTGGCATAATCTTTATACTGCCTACCCTAAAAAAACACAACAGAAAACAAACACTTTTGATTTGTGTCTGATAAGATACAAAAGTACAGTTCTTGATTTTTAATATTAGGATTATTAATACTAAACTAAAAAATTTCAGTGCACATTTATTTATACACTTTGAATACAGCATCTTCAACCAAAATGTCTCAGCCTTTTTCCCAGTTTCCCTGAGAGCTTTTTTTTAAAATATATCTTTATTGATTTCAGAGACAGGAAAGGAGAGAGACAGAGAGATAGAAACATCTATGATGAGTCATTGATCGGCTGCTTCCTGCACGCCCCCGACTGGGCATGGGCCCTAACCAGGAATCGAACCCAGCTCACCTGGATTCTAGGTGGACGCTCAACCGCTGAGCCACACCTGGCAGGGCCCCTGAGAGCTTTTCTAATCTCAGGCAGAAACACACTTTCATCACTTTCTCTGGCACTACACATTCTTGCTGTTTAGGCACTGCTTTACTTTCCCTTCAGAAATCACCTCTTCAAAAGCATGTATAACTCCCTGTAAAAACTCAGCACAAAAATACCTATATTCAGACAGTTCTAAATAAAAAATCTTGTAAGAGGTAAATCTCAAAAATTCTCATCACAAGAAACAAACAATTGTAACGCCCTGACTGGAGTTGCTCAGTGGTTAGAGCATCAGCCCGTGCACTGAAGAGTCTCAGGTTCAATTCCCAGTCAAGGGCACATGCCCAGGTTGTGGGCCCGAATCCCAGCAGGGGGCATGCAGGAGGCAGCCGATCAATGACAACTCTCTCATCGTTGTTTCTCTCTCTCTCCCTGAAATCAATAAAGATATATTTAACAACAAAAAAAAGACTTTCCTATTACCATCTTAAAAAAATAAAATAAAAATAAATAAAAACCTTTAAGAAGACACAATGTTAAAAACAAAAAGATAACTAATCTACTTACCACCCCATCACAGTAAAGTTGAGTCACACGAACATAATCATTAGACATAAATTCGGGAGCAAAGACACAATCGTCCACATAAGGGCCATCTTCTAAGCAGGCATAATCTGCTACAGTGCAATCTTCCAGGGCAAAATCGTCCATGGTGCACCATCCTAAGGAAAAACACAAACCCAAATCAGTGATTAAATCACGTGAGATCTGAGAAGCAGTTTTCCTGGCTTCTATGATATTTTAGAAAAACACTTGGAACTTATGTCCCAAGGAACTACTCCGAAAGAACACTAAACTCTCTGGAAGATTCTTGTTCTCATTCTGCAATTCTCTCCCCGAGTCTCTTCAAATATCAGTTTAATCTATTTCTTCTTTTCCTCAAATTCAGAGTCACCGATCTCTACTCTGAATTGATTTGTTTACATGTCTCTTTTAGATGGAGGAAAATTAAGGGCATCTTACTCATCTTTGTATGTGCCTAGCACCTGGTAAGTCCCTCAAATAAGTGTTTGCTGAGTGAACAAGACATCTTTCCACTGCTGTCCTTTTATGCCATCTGCTTTTACTGTATCCTGTGAAACACATTCTTTCACAACACACAAACTGCTACATTCTCAACCTCCTGCCAGAACTAAATCCTGACTCCACTGAGAAAACAGTTTCCTATCAGCTGCTCATATTCTCCTATCCATCCCTCAGTGTCAGTGTGTTTCTGTCTCAGGCAAAGGGGCACAGCCAAAGTGGCACAGGGTGAGTCTGTCGATCTCTTAATTCCCCACAGCCGCATCCAGACCTTCCCTCTCCTTCCTTACAGTCACTGCTCCAACACTCTCACAACTACAACAGCTAGATTGCAAGGTAGGCAAAAACCTTCTCATTAACAACAATCACATTTTAAAAATAATTATTTCAATGGGGAAAAAAGAGACTTAGGGCTAGAGTTTCAAACTAAGGTTTTTTTCTCTGAGGAAAGTTCAATAATAAAGATTTATAGCTTTCAAAGAAAAGTTACACAACCTACCCACCTCCGAAAAATGCAGCATTTTATTACTTCTAACTCTTGCCCAAATAACGGCTTTCTTTTCCTATCATCATCAACACCATCACCACCATTTTTTTTTACACCTTTTTGCTTCACTACTATTTTCTCACTATTGTTAGGACAAACCGACTTTGTTTTCCTAAGCAAGACCACTATTATGTCTTGAAACACAAATCTGTTTCTTTAATTAACCCTTCTCATTAGGTCCAATTTGCTGTATGAAAACCTCAAAGAATCAGAAGCAAAGAACAATCTTCCTAACAAACTCTCTGTACTGTCTGTCACATGTTCCAAGGGTTTCACATGCATCCCCTCAACTCTCACAGCAAGTCTTCTCAGGTTCAATTACCATCACCTGCACTGTACAATGGGAAACATTCTGGGTAAAATTAAGTAATTTGCTCAAGGTCACCAAGCTAGGAAGGATTCAATCCTTGGTTCTCTGATTCCAGTCTCCCCTCTCAAACACTACATTTTACTATAGCTACTTTTTCTTGTCATTGCCAGCTAGTTACCTCCTGGTTGTTGTCATGCTTAAGAACATTGACTAGTTCAGACTGTTCCCCTCTCCTCCAAATTCTATCATCATCCCAGACACACAGAGGCCGATGAAGATGACCCCTTCAAGACCCTGGCCTTGCAGTTTAACTACCTCCTTCACTGCCCACACTTCACCTAGGCTCTTCCTTCCCAAGGCCATACGCCAGATCACTGCCCAGGTCTGACTGGTTTTTAAATCTAACTCTGATTAGCTCCTCTGACCACAACTAAGTCATTCTAGCTCTAGTCTCTCCTACCTCCTACCCAGACATTCTGCAACCTCATCAAGGGCTCTCCTTCCCATCTCTCCCATTCAAATCCTCCATTCTCATTTACTTTGTTTCTACAATTGGGTTTCCACTTTTAATAAGGTCATTAGTGACCTTCTACAACAGATTGATTAAATACAATGTCTGCAGCCTGACCTGTTCTAGATCATCAATATTTCCAGAGTTTAGAATTTAACTCCAAAAGTGGAAAATTACTGGAAAAAATAAAAAGACATTTTAGCACCCAAAGTATGGCATATAATATGGAATCTATGCTATCCTTGGAAATACATACACTTTTAAACTTGTTTGTCTTACAAATTTTTTTTGTATGTAAACACAGAGAAAGCCAAGAACCGTCTGTCACAGCCCACACATCGCCATGATGGCATCGAATGTGATACAATTAATGGGCTCACTTCTGGCAGACTGAGCCACCGTGACATAACAGCCTGGCAGATCTCACTAATACCACACCCTATACCAACTATGCTGTAATTAGAAGACTGGTATAATTTTTATTTTCTATTTTGTTTTAACCAGAGAGGCAATGTGGCATAGTGGTTACGAGCAGGGACTCTGGAATCAGACTGCTCGGCCTTGAATCCTGGCTCTCCCACTTCCTGAGTGTGTGATCTTGGGCAAGTTACTTAACCTCTCCTCTGTTCTTCAATTTCCTCAAGTATCAAATGAAGATAGCAGTACTACCTGACTAATCAGTTAACACATTTAAAGTGCTTAGAATAGTACATGGCATATAGGAACTGCTATAAATATCAACTATCATTAACATTACTATTAGATGAGTATTTTTAAAATCCATTGTTTGGATGCTTCCAGCTAAATAATCTACCTTAATTGCTAAGTGCAAAGAGCACTTTTCAGCTTACAACTTACTTGACGCTGATGAACACTTCCTCTTTTTCAGAACTCTTCATCTGGACTCCAGAGACCATCTTCTGGTTCTCCTCCTATTCTTCTGGCTGCGCTTCCTCAGTTGCCATGGGCTCTTCGTCTCCATTCCCCGCCACCCAAATGTCAACTCTCTTTTCTTTTCACACTCACTCTCTCCTTGGGTGATCTTATCCACCATACCCATGGCTTAAAACAGTACTTTCTGAACTTCCATCATTTGCATAGCTTCACCATGATTTTTGCCATTTCCACATTATCACATGTATTTTTATTTACTTGGTATTTTTTTTATTGGTCTCACTCGGCCTAAGTGATAATCCATGATGTCATAGGTTTGATGTACAATGTATGCTTTTCATACACATCAAATTCCTAACTATTCAAAAAAGTGTTTATAAACCACTGTTTATACTATACTCTAGCACATGATGGCTGAAATGTCCAAATACTCAAGACTCTCGAAGCTCTCCACACTGGGTTGCATCTCATGACTTCCAGACCCTCTCAACTGCTACTGGATTTAACCAACATGTCCCACAAGCCTCTCAGATTCAGTAAGTTCAAAAGCAAAAATCTTTTTCCTCAAAAAAAAAAAAAAAAAAGGTTCTTTTCTCTTTCTGTATATCATCAGTTAATTGCTCTACATGTCACCTGCTTTACCCAAACCAGAAACCTGAGGGTCATTCTGGACTCCCCAGTTTCCTTCAACATTTCTACTTAACCAACCACAAAGTCTTGTCATTTCTGGTCCCCTAAGAAATCTAAAATTAGCACACATACACCTCTTCATGCCCAGGGCCACTGCCTTAGTTGTAGCTTCTTCATCTTTCTCCTCTGAACAAATTCAACAAGCAGTCTCCTAACTGATAACTTGCCTTCACTCTTGGCATCCTCTAAAATGATAACATTTTACTGCTTAAAATCATTCAACAGCTTCTCTTCATCTTCAGAATAAAGTCCAAATTCGCTACTATAGCACAGAACGTCTTCTGTGATCCTGTTTCTGCTTTTGTCTCCAGTCACTCCATGAAACTCAACTTACAAGCCAATCATATTCAACAACTGCCTGCATTCCTAAACAAACCTTATTCTGCAAGCACATAATGCCTACCATAATACTAGATTTCCAGGGAGCATTTCCTGATCTTGCTACCACCAAGTTTATTTCTGCATCTGTTCTCTAGAAGTCCAGAGCACCTTGCCCATATCCTTTGACAGCAGTTTTCACAGTCTGGTCATCACAGGTTTATCTCTGTAGGTTCACTATGGGTCTGGAAGGTACAACTGTGTCCTACCAATCTTGACTCCCTAGCTCAGTGTTTCCCAATTTTTTTATTCACATTCTCTGAAGCAGAAAACTTTGCCAAATCACCTACCACCTGTACTGTTATTTGATATTTTTCTTTAAAATAACTCAATTTTTACCAAGAAATTTTACCTGTGGTAGGATAGAATTCTTTTCTAATACAAACTAAACATACTAATAAAATTAAATATTAAAGTAAATGACTTCTAATCCCATCAGTTATAAACTAATGGGGGGGCTCTATCACTGCAAAAAAAAAAAAAAAAGTGGGTCCTAGTTTTAAAATGTATTAAATTTTGCTGAGTTCGTAGAAATAGGGAACATTCAAAGCCACCCTTTCCCCACAAAAGCAACAAACCTCTTGCTAGAACTAAACCTGTGGTCAAGAGCTACATGTAGTAATGCCAAGAGCAGTAGTTGAATCAGGACGCACTGAGCACTGGACCAGAAGCAAAGTGAGGGAACTGAAAGTGGTCCCACGAAAACTCCTTGACTCCAGCCCAAGCTGATCCAAGCCCTGACCTCAGCCAAAGCTGATCCAGATCCTAACATAAGGAAAGTAGTCTCCTATCAGACTCTCAAGATTCCCAGAGAAAGATCAGATAGAAGTTCATAACCAAAGATCACCAGGCACAGGAGGTGACAATCCACCACGGGGGAGACACAACAGAAAAAACAAAGAATAAATTCAGACCCCTAAGTACATCAGACATTGGGATTGCCAGATACAGTCTACAGAATATCCACGGGTTCAAAAAATGGAACAAGCAACATTAGACTATAAAAACTGACTGGTTATATCTTAAAAAGAACTAAGTGAAACTTTTAGAAATTTAAAATGTAGTTATTAAAAGTAAAAGAAAAAATGGCTGGGGTAGAGAGATTAGGCACAGTTAAAGAAGAAATTAATGATCTAGAAGATGTGCCTGATTAAATTACCCAGCACTGTAAATTCTGGTAAAGAGACAAGGAAATAATAATATGAAAGATAAGAAGTACGTGATCTGTAAACAGTCTAATACATATGTATCCAGTAAACCTTCCAGAAGAAGAGAATAGGTACAATCAAGGAGATACAATATTTACAGAACATTGGGCTCAGAATCTGCTGCACCTTATGAAGATAAAATTCAGTATCAGGAAACACAGGTATCCAAAAGAGGATGAATAAAAAGTAATCTCCATCTAGACTTAGAGGTGAAAGGTTATGTCAAAGACAGAACATCCAATGGAGCCAAAAGAAAGAGTATTTTCTTCAAAAAGGCATAAATAAAACTGGCAGCAGACTTTGCATGTAAAATATCTTCACTATACAGACAGATAATAAACTATCAACCTAGAACTGTATACCCATCAAAACAATCTCTCAGAAACAAGGGTAAAATAAAAGTGTTTTAGATAAAAACTGAGTTGACCACCAAAAAACCTGAACTAACATCTTAAAAATACCAAATAAAAGACATAAACTGTCTGAGAAAATTAAAAGAAAAATCCAGTAATATGTTCCTTATAAGAGACAACATATAAAGATATTTTTTAAAAAGTGACAGTAAAATTAAGGAAAAGGATATTCCAGGTAAATTATCACCAAAAGAAAGGTGGTATAGACAAAACAGACCCTAAGGACAGAAAGCAAAATTAGGAATGGAGAAGATCACAACATAATAGAAAAGGTTAAATCTGCTAGGAAACATTAAGGTTGCATGTATCTAATAAAATAGCCTCAAAATACATAAAAAGAAAAAATGTCAGAACTACAGGAAGTCTCTTAGAAGGTAACAGTGCGACACCACAACATATCTCTCAATTAATCACAGGTGAAACAAACAAAAATTTAAAAAGACAGTCTGAACACCACAATTTACAACCTTGACATATGGGTACACACAGCTGGAGAATACATCCTCTTCACAAGTACACACAGAACGATCATATTCACTACGTGCAAGACCATAAAAAGCAAGGGCAAACAAATGTGTTTTTTAAAAAGACAAAATACACATTATGTCCTCTGACAACAATTAAGAAATGAGTAAAAAGAAAAAAGGTTAATGTAGGTAAGTCTGAAAATGTATAAATATTTTTAAAAATTTAAAAACATGTAAGTCAAAGAAGAAAACCAAAATGGAAATTTTAAAAATACTTAGATTTAGCCCGGCCGGCATGGCTCAGTGGTTGAGCATCGAACTACAAATCAGGAGGTCACGGTCAGGGCACATGTCCTGGTTGCAGGCTCCATCCCCAGTAGGGGGTGTGCAGGAGGCAGCAGATTATTGACTCTCTCTCATCATTGATGTTTCTCTCTCTCCCTCTTCCTCCCTCTCTCTGAAATCAATAAAAACATATTTTTTAAAAAATACTTAAGGTTTGAAAGTTAATAAAAACACTAGAAATTAAACCATGTTAGATAAAACAAAAATGAACTTTGAAGAAGTTTATAGCTTTACATATTTATACTGGGAAAAAGCAATGGCTGAAAATTAATAAGCATGCAATTTAAGTTAGAAAAAAATAATATAAGAATAAACCCAGAGATAGAAAAGGGAAGAAAATAAGTAAAAAAGAAAAGATATCAATGAACTAAAAAACAAAAATATAATAGAAAGGACTACTTAGGCCAAAAATTAATCCTTGCCAAGATTAATAAAATAGACAAACTTTTTGCAAGACTAATCAAGAAAAGAAGTTGCATACAAATAATAATCAAAATGAGAAAAGGAAACATAACTACAGATAAACCAGATTTAAAAGGGAAGTAAGATAGTAACATGAACTTGATGCGAATAAACTTGAAATTTTTATTGAAAGGACAAATTTCTAAAACTTACCAAACTGACTAAACAGAAAATCTGAAGTCCTATTATTATTCAATTGCTAATTTCTACTAAGTTATTATCAATTTACAATACTTCCACACACAAAAATATTAGCTCTTGCAGGTAAATTCCACCAAACTTTCAAGAAACAAATTACTCCAATTCAAAGTGGCCCAGGAAAGAGAAAAAGAGGACCTACTCTCTAAATGGTATAAGGCACATGCAATCTTATTATCAAAATCAGACAAGACAGTCAATAAAGAAAAATGACAGATGATTTCACTAATAAACAGATACAAAAATCCTAAGTAAAACAGTAGTAACCTCAATCCAGTAGTTCACAAAAGACAACTCACCAATATCAGTTTGGGTTTATCTCAGGAAAGAAAGTAAGAATTAAGAATTTTAAAATGTGTTCATTAGAATTCAGTACATTTAACAGATTAAAGGAGAAAAAACTCAAGATATTCTCAACAGATGCAGAAAAGCATGTGACAAAAATCACAAAGACTTCCCAAACTTAATAAAGATTATAAAAACTGGTAACAAACATTAGTTTTAATGAGGTAACATTCGCTTTAAAACCAGAAATGAGACATGTATGTCCACTATCATCACTTCCTAATAAACCATAACCACTTTCATTGAGCTTATATCTAAAAGCATGCCAGCATATTAAGGGAAAAAAGAAAAAATTTAAAGAACCAAAAGTGTGACCATTTATAAATACTGTAATTTATAAACCAGGATTACAGAAAATATATTAGAAATAATAAGAGTTTATCAAGTGGATGGATAAGATCAATATTTAAAAATTCATTAAATTTCTATTTACGAACAATAGTCAGGAAACAGAATTTTAAAAAACAATACCATTTATAAGAGCAACAAAACTACTAGAAACATTGGAATCAACATTTTAAAAATTTTAGATGTGTATGGAAAAAATTACAAAACTCTATCAAGAGACATTAAAAAACCTAAATAAATAGAAATACATACCAGATCCTCAGACAGGAAGGTTCAAAATCTTAAAGATTTCAATTCTCCCCCAAACAGATTTAATCAATTCCAATTCATTCCCAAAGAGTTTTTCATGTCATGTGACAAGCTGATTCTTAAAACAAGAACAAAGATCCAAGAACAGCTGAGACTCAAGTTCCCCCCAGATACCAAGATTTCTGGTAAGCTATAGCATTAATAATTATGACAGTGGTACCAACACAGAGATAGAAAAGTGGACAAGTGGCACAGAAAGGCGAGGCAGAAACAAACCCATGCACAGAGAGAGTAAACATGAAAAAGAGGTGGTTCAGCAGATCACTGGTGAGCAGAGGGTCATTTCAATAGATGGTATGAGGACAACGGTAGCCACTGGGGGGGGGGCGGGGGATGAAATGTGCATCACTGCCCTACACCATACACAAAAACCAATACCAGATGGATTATGAACTGAAATGTGGAAGGTACCATTTTAAAACTTCTTTAAAAAAACAGGAGAATGTCTCTACAATTCCAGGGCTAGAAAAAGTTTCCAATTAGATTACATTAAGAACTTCTGTTCACCAGAACACACCATAAAGAATGAAAAGACAGGCCACAGAAGATATTTACAGTGCATATAATCAATAAAGGACTGGTGTTACAGTTTATTAATTTTAAAAGTCAACCAAACAGAAAAATGGGTAAGAGATATGCCAGATATTTCACAAAAGGAAATCAGAAGGTTCATAAACATATGAAAAGCTGCTCAAACTCATTAACAATCAGAGAAATGCAAAGTAAAACCACAAAGATACATCACTTCATACCCATTTGATTGGCAATTAAGTCTAACAATAACAAGTGTTGGAGAGGATATAGATCCACTAGAACTCTTACACACTGCTAATCAAAGTATGTAATTTGACAAAACTGCTGGCCAAAGTATAAGCTGGTACAAACACTTCAGAAAACAATTTGGTATCATTTTGTAAGTGGAACATTCATAACCCATAACCCAGCAATTCTACTTCTAGCAAATAGCTTACCAGCGGTTAATCCAACCCTTTTTACTGACATCACCAAGATGCTTGTAAAAATTACATACTCTTCACCCTTTAAAATACACTGAATTTTAGCCTAAATTTAAATAATTGCAAAGGATGAATTTCTGGAGTATCACAGTGACATTTTAAAATAAGTGACATTATCATTGGTTTAAATTGTTATAATTATAGCAGATTTGATTTTTTAAAATTATATATACTGACAATTAAATATAAAGTTAAATATTTTTGGAATGCCGTTCTTGAGATGGGAAGTGTCTGAATTGAAAGATTTCCCTAACATTAAACATTGTATTTTAAATTGTCCCCTTTGTTTTCTGTGGAGTTTTCCCACTTGAGGCAATGTCCTAGGAAGATTCCATGTGGGTGAGTGGTATGCCTTCCTTATCTAAGGTAGAAGTGTGCTACTGTGAAAGGGAAGGTGGAAAACTAGAACTAGAAGGAGGGAGGCCTCTATGATGGGCCTCAAGCATTACCAATTTTGGAAGACTACACATGAAACTTTTATCTGTAAGCTGATTCATAAACATCACTTGTAATCCCTAGGAAAATCTTCATCATTCCCCTGGGAGTAATATACCCAGTGGGAAAATTAGAGAAATTCTTGCATACTGTGTATCAGAAGATATGTACGAGAATCTTCATTAATAGCAAAACTAGAACCAAAATGTCCATCAACAGAAGAATGCATACACTGTGTTATATTCACCCATGGAATATTACACAGCAAAGAAAACTAAAGATTTAAATCTATACTTGGTACCAGTGACCCTTAGAAACATAACATTGAGTGAAATAAGCAAGTCCAGGTAAACTGTATCCAGTAGTCTCTTTTTTTAACTCAAAAACAACAGAAATCATACATTGTTGAGGGATGTATACATATCTGATAAAATTATTTTCAAAAAGCAATGAATGACACACAATTCAGGAGAGTAGTCACTCTGGAGGTGAGCACATTCAATGCTGGTCATTTTGTTTCTTGGAATGAGTGGCTTAAGAGGTATTCATTTTATTGTTTTGCTTCACAACTTAAATAGGTTACATATATTTTGAATTTATCAAATATTACATTAAATAAAGAAAAAAGATTTCTAAAAACAATTGATCATATAAAAAAAGTATTTCATTAAATCACCTCACCTGCCACTAGAGAGGTACATATATCATGGAAATTACTACCTTTACATCAACCACAGGAACTGACATACATTAGGTACAAAATAAATGTTTATTGTGATTAATCTTATAAGGATCACATGAGCCAGTTAGTTGTGAGAGATAAGCCCCATAGGCTGACACCCGACTAGAGCAAAAGCCAAATTTAGCATAAAGCCAAAGTTATAAGGAAGCTGATCAGTAAAAAGAAAGCAAAAATGTAAAAGTCTGATAACATAAACTGTTAGCAAGGATGTGAGAAAATAAATGTCCTCACTCAATACCAGTGATAGAGTCACAATTAGTACAACCATTTTGAGAGCTTGTGATACTTGTTTAAGTTGAAGATGCACATATCCTACTATCCAGCAAATCTACTACTGGGTGTATTTCCTAGAGAAATTTCCAAATTTGTGCACAAGCAAACAAGTACAAAGATGTTTATTGCGGGTTTGTTTTTAGAGTCAAAAACCAGAAACAACCTCAAAGTCCATCAATAGAGAAATGGATCAATAAATAATGGTATATTCATACAATGGTATTCTATACCAGCAATTAAAATGAACAAACCAAAGATAACACAATTTTCCAATTTATTTATCAGTATCAAAATGTAATGCTTTTTGAAAAAAAGCAAGTTGCAAAAAGACATTTTTTCATACCATTAAAGTTTTAAAACACAACACTACATGATTATAGGTTCACTGTCATCCAAATATAAAATATGCAAGGGAATGATATACACAAACCTAAACATGGTGGCTACCTCTAGGGAAGGAGGGGGAGGAACTGAGACCACCTCCAATACCTAAAATTTTATTTCTTTAAAGAAAAAAAGGATCTGAAGTAAATTTGACAAAATTATTACATCTGTAAATCTGAGTCATGGATTGGTTAGATTCCCCTTAGTATTGCATATATGAAATATGCCAGAAATTAAAAAGAAAAATTAGGCAAGAATAAGACAATCAAGCAAAAGAACAGAGAAACACACCCAAATGCAGCCCTTCAGTGCAGAACACGAACCTTTGCACAATAGTAGTTAGGTCCCTAATGGATTTGAAGTTTCTTTCCCTGTGCGTCCCATTTCCCTTAGGATAAAATGCAAATTTCTTATAATAAAAAAATGTCCTAGCTAGAGCTGTAACTATGAGGAAGCTGCTCCCGGAGGAGATGTAAAATCTGTAAAACATGTATCTTGTTTCCCTCGCCAGGATGTTGGGCAGAATCAAGGGACATAATTTATGTGTACGCCATAAAACACTGTATGAGCCGTCAGGTATTACTGAGAACGCCAGGATCGGCTAGAATGTATTGATTTTGTAAAATTTGGAAAAAGTCTGCAATCGAAGGGCCTCGGCATTTAGGGCGCCTCTGGAAAAGGCACGCACTGACACCAGCCCAAATTCACCTAAGCCTCAGCCCGATTTTTGGTCCCTGGCCCCCCTTACAAACAGGCTGGCTCAACAGGCCACACCGGTCGTCATAAACACTACGCAGCAACTGGCTAGACCCGCCGCTGCCCCCCGCCCAGCCCAAACCACCACGTTAACAACGGAGGGGGGAGCGCAGGATTAATTTCCCTCCCCCGCGCCCCTCATTGGGGACGCGAGGGGACCGCCCCGTCTCCGCTGACTGTCTCAGGAAAACAGGTGGCGCAGACGTAGGATGCACAAAACTGAGGACGGGGCGTGCACGAACGCTCACAAACACCCGCACACTGATCACGCACTCGACAGGACCCAGGCGCGGCACGCGCACGGGGGGGGGGGCGACGCTGCAGGCGGGGGGGGGGGTCACCACTGTAGGAGATGCGGCCACGCGCGCAGGGGACGCGCACCCCTCGGAGAGGGGCAGTGACACGAAGAAGGGCTACCCACACTGGCCCGGGACGCCCACGCCGTCACTGGGAAGAACCCGCGCGGACACAAAGGGGGGGGAGACAACACACGGGCGCGTGCCCGCGCGCTGGGGCCGCAAACCCCTCGCCTCGCAGGCGGTGTGTCAACTCAAGACGAGGGTGCGCGGCGGCCAACGAGATGCGCACACAAAGGGGCTACTCCCACCCTCAGACAGACACTCGGAGGGACCCACTCTTGCATTAGGGGGGGCGCCAGACAAAAGGGACACACCCACTGTGGCGACAACCGCGGCCCCACCCCCACGGACACCCCCATCCCACGCAGACACACCACGGGCACCACAGCGAGCGACGCACACACATCCACACTCACCACACACCCACGGAGGGGGTGTGGAGGGCCCCTCTCCCCGGGCATCTCGGCTGCAGCGGGACAAGGTGACACATCCAGGAGCCCTGCCACGCGCCAGGTGTGCACTCACCCGGGCCCGCTGCCCGCGAGCCTCGGACGCGGGCCGCCGACGCCACCGCCGCCGCCGCGGCCGCCTCGGGCTCTCCACGTCAGCCAGCGCGGGCAGGAGCGGGCGGCAGCGCAGGCGGCGGAGCGTCACGTGGGCCACAGCGCACATGCGCAGTCGCGCCGCGCCGCCCCCTCTTCCGCAGCTGCGAGCGAGCGAGCGATTCGGCGGACCCCCGGCGCTCGCGAGCCCCTGCCCGACGGGGTTGCTGGTGCGCCTGCGCCCAGGCGGGGGGCGCTGTCGCCCCTCGGCTTCTCGCTCGGTTTTTCTTCTCTCGCTCCGCTGCGGCTCCCCGGTCGGCGCTTGCGCAGGGGACTCCACGCTGAAGCGGCCAAGCTGTCAGGAGGGGCCCAAGTGGGTGCTTGAAGGTCGAGGGCCACCTTGACCTAGAATGTGACACAGTAGCTCCCGTTCCCCCGCCATCCGAGAGGGCAAGTGCTGGGTCCTGGGCACCTCGGCCCTGACTCGGGGAGGCCGCGCGGGCCCTGGCCGCCGCGCTGCCCAGCTCTTCCCTTCCGGCAGGGAGGCGACGCCTGCCGAGATGGAGGGGCGTCAGTCTCTTCGCTCCCCTCCGTCCCCGGCCGCCCCCCGCCCCCTCCGCCGCGGGGTGTGCGCGCTCTGGCGCGTGTGCGCGTGCGCACGCGAGGGTTGGCGGCCGGCGTGCGCGTGCGGGCCGGGCGCGGGTGCTGGTGTGCTCGCGTGCCAGCGGGCGTGGGCTGGAGGTGTGTGCGCGGGATGGCAGTTCGCAGTGATGTGGGCTGCAAAAAACACCGCAGAGGCTGTGCCCGCAGCAGAGCGACGAGCTTACAACAGACCAATGAGGGGAGTCCGTCGCTAACAGTGATTGTGTTTCCTTCCCACAGATTGTCTCAAATCCACAGGGAACATGGTGGAAAATTCACCGTCGCCATTGCCAGAAAGAGCGATTTATGGCTTTGTTCTTTTCTTAAGCTCCCAATTTGGCTTCAGTAAGTACTTTTCCTGATGGATGGCCGCGGCCTTTTTCTGGTGTTCAAGGACAAGGAAATTATTGCATTTGTTATTAGAACGTGACACATGAACCGTCATTCTTTCTACCTATAGCTCTTTTTAGGAAAATGTGAAGGGGACTCATGTTTGTTCAGTGTTCTATATGTGAGGTACTAGCCTAAAAGACTTATACAACACCAGGCAGGATTGCAAAGTGAATAAAACTTGGTCCCAGTGGTCATGGTCTTATGGACAAGACGGACAAGTCAATCTACAATTAACACCCAGTGTGATGTGCCCTGAGAGCCCCGTGGAGAGACAGACCGGGACATCAGGTAGCTTTCTTCCCAGCAGTAAGGAGGAGGAAGTGGGAAGGCCTGCAGTGAGGATTTGGGAGAGGCTGCTGTGCTAGCTGTGGGAGCTGGGGAGTGAAGGGAATTAGGCTGGAGAAGTCAGCTGTGCTTTACATCATGGATCTCACTCAATCCATGTAACATCCCATTGTGCAGATAAAGAAACTGATGCTCACAGAGACACTAATCGCCCAAGTCACACAGCAGGCCCTACATCTTTTCCCCGAAAGGATTTGAGAATTATGAGGGGACAAGAGGGAGAAAATTGGGTACCCATGATCCAACTTTTTAGGAAAGTAGGGAGGTGGGGGTGTGAATTTTAATTGCATCAGTAGAACCAGCCAAGCTGTTGGGTAGGGGAGTCTATGGAGTGAAGTTATAACTTGAGTTCAGAGGTCAACTCTTCCACAGATTAGCTGTTTGCTTAACCTCTTTGGGCCTTCAGGTTCTTCATGTGTAAAAACCTGGTGATAATGTTATCCAGTGCTTATCGTTCACGAAAAAATCCTGTGATGTAGATGTTGTTATTGTTCCCATTTTACTGGCGAGAATACTGAGACACGGGTTTACATAACGTGCCCAAGGTCATGCAGCCAGTAACTGATAGAGCTAGGATCAGAACCCAGACACTTTAGATTCCACATATAAGTGAGATCATGTGATATTTTTCTTTCGCTGCCTGGCTTATTTCACTTAGCATAGACTGGGGAAGGGGAAGGGGAAGGAACGGGGGACGGGGGAGAACTGGTCATTGGGGAGAAAAAGGGACATCTGTAATACTTTAAACAAAAATAAAAATTTTTTTAAAAATTAATTAATTTTAAAAAAGAAGAAAAAAAAAGAACCCAGACACTGTGTTGGCTTCACTTTGCTGCCTCTTACAGCTGTTGTGAGGATCAATTGCCATAATTTATGCAGAGCACTTAAAACAATGCATAGGAACAATAACTGCTAATAAATGTTAGCTGCTGTTACAATTATTATCATAATCAATATCACTTTTTAAAATGTGTGTTCTATAGTATATTTGGAGGATTAGAAACTATACAAATAAATAATAAAAGCAATAACTTTAAGACTTAAACCCAATAATACCCACAACAAAATTTAATTCAACAATTTTTTTGAGAGCACTGCTATGGGCAAAGGAGGAACAAGCAGCCAAAATCTGCTTTCATAGAGTTTTCATTCTAGTGGGGCAAGAAAGCCAGCGGACAACTGAAGTAAATATAACATACGCAGTGTCTGGTGGTAATGTACCGTGGGGAGAAATTAAGCAAGGAAGGATGCAAAGTGGAAGGAGACTGCTGTTTGAAGTACAGCAGCCTGGAAGTGTCCCACTGTGTGGTGAGGGTTAAGCACAGGTGTGAAAAGTGCGAATTAGCCATGTGGTGACCTGGAGAAAGAGCCTCCCAGGCACAGAATAGCCAGTATAGAAGCCCTTAGGAAGAAGCATGCCTGTGGGTTCAGGGAACAGATGGAGGTCAGGAAGGTTGAAGCCTAAGAAAGCGAGGCAGAAAGTAGATAGAGAAGGTCACAGGTCAGTACCCAACAGTTATGATAAATCTAGGTGGGGGGTGCAGGAGGGTGTCATAATTCTCTCTACATTAAAATAGTCCCTGATTTAAAAATAAGGTAATTGTCTTAGCCTGCTCAGGCTGCTCTAACAAAATACCATAGACTGGTGGCTTAAATAGTAAACATTTTTTTCTCACAGCCTGGAAGCTGGAAGTGCAAGATCAGGGTGCCAGCATGGTTTGGTTCTTGGTGAAGTCCCTCCTCCTGGCTTGCAGACAGCCACCTTCTCCCTGTCCTCACATAGTGGAGAGAGAGAGAGAACATAGGGAAGCTCTGGTCTCTTTCTTAAAAGGACACCAATCCCATCACAAGGGCCCCATCCTCATGACATCTTCTAAACCTCCCTCCCTTCAGATATTGAAAGGAGGGAAAAATCATTTCTGAGTGAATCGGGGAAGCTTCACGAGAGCTTTTTGTTTGATGTGACCCTCAGTAGATGAGATACATGCTCACTGACCTTTCCTTCTTTCTTTACAGTACTGTATCTCGTGTGGGCTTTTGTTCCTGAATCTTGGCTAAACGCCTTAAGCTTAACCTATTGGCCTCAAAAGTAAGTTTTATATATTGCTTAAATAAAATAAGAGTATATTAATGCTGTTTTGAAGGATCAGATTTTTTCCTTAAGACTACTCAAATTTTAAGTATTTATTTTCTTAAAATCCATAAATAGGCATATAGAAATTTAAAGCTCAGCTCAGGGGAAAGGGTCTGTAATCTCTGACATCCGGAGGTCCCCCAGTGAAATGTCCAAGTCTCCTACAGTGAGACTTGCCAGTTGGCCATCCTGGCCCACATATATACAGTGCTTCCAATCACCTTGTTAGCACTTCATTTTTAAATGTGAGTGGACAACCATAGCTTATCAGACATTTTTTAAAAGCCTCTAAAATGCAAAAGAAAAAAAAGGGAACTTGAAGGGAATGGAGCTATGGAAGGAACAGAACAAGATAACTATGAAACAAGAACAGAATGCTATAAAAAACGGAATGTTTACAGAATTACTACTGTTTTTGGAAATTATAAATATAGCAAAAATAGAAATTTTAATTGATGGGTTAGAAGATAAACCAGAGGTAATCTCCAGAAAGTAGAACAAAAGACGCAAAATGGAACATAGAGAAAAAATGAGGAAAGTGTAACGATGAAAAAAACCTTACCTCTTAGAAGTTCCAGAAAGAGAAAACAGTAGGAAGAAAATGTCTAAAGAAACAATGCACCCAGTTCAAACCTGCAGTCACCCAATGTGCTCAGCTGCATTGAGAAGCATATTGGAGTCGTGTTGGAGAATCGAGGACTGATAGGTGCATGGAACATAAGCAAACACACAAAAAGATGAAATTCTACTTCCAGGAAAAGCAAAGAATTGTATCAGAAAACATATAATACTACCAAGGTGCTCAGTTGCAAGCATTATTTATACACTCACAATATTAAAAACCTGAATATGACCAGAAATTGTGAAGTAAGTATACTAAGGACAAGAGGAAGGTGAGAGAGTGAAAGAGCTCAGTTGCTCATCTCCGTCTTAGGAAGTGCAGAGAAAATGTCTGAAAGTTGGAAAAAACACAAGCAATTATAATATGAGTACCTTGTGTACAAATGTAGAGGTAAATACCAGAAGAAATAGCTCAGGCACAAACACCCCTTTTAGGAGATAAGGTTCCAGGGTCGGGATGGGCCAGATGCAGGTTGCAGCTTTTCATTACAGGTCTTGTAGAACTGTTTGACTGTCTTTTATGTGCATGTATTACTTTAATAAAAAAATTATTTGTAAGAGTTACAACTTTTGGGGAAGTCTGTTACCTACTGAGCTTTCTCTCCTGCAGGTATTGGGCAGTTGCATTGCCCGTCTACCTCCTCATTACTATAGTAATCGGGTATGTACTCTTATTTGGAGTAAACATGATGAGTACCTCACCGCTCAACTCCATTCATACAATCACAGGTAAATTTATACCCATGGGAAGTGCTGGGGGGCAGAGGAGTAGGATATTGGGTGCTTTTATCAAGAAAAGTAACCAAGAACAGGCTGCAATAATGACACCTCAGCACAGTAAAAAGAACTTAGGAGAAGTAATGCAGTTACCCCACAGGCATGTTTACATGGGAAATAAGTTCTGATAAATATGCTGTTCATAGCACTAGTTAACAGGTGTATTTTCCCATAAAAACCACAAGTATAATATGTTCCTCAACTTTGCCTGATAGAAACTTCTTTATCCTAAACAGGCAGTGTTGATGGAAGGGTGGCACATAGGTCTTTCCAGGGCTTGTCCAAAAGGAGGGACTTTGGGGTGGGGGTGTCCTCAGGATCCCTGTATATACCTGACTCTAGTAAGGGGATAGATGACCCACGGCACATTTTTGCAGTTTGCTTTTTTTTTTAAAGTTTTTTTTCCCAAGTCTAAATATCGAAATAAATTAAGCAGACTCCTAAGCTTTCTTAGATTGTAGGAAGTGGAGTACTTCTTAAGTTTCCAAGTATGATTTTTAAGTTTTTAAAACCTTTTTCTGTGAGCCTATACAATGTATTTTGAAAATCAATTATAGTATTTTTATATTTTTTTCTGATAACCTATCGTATTCCCTGTATTCTTGACTGGAAATAACAATTTGTGCAGAGAGGGAAAAGTGTTACGTTGGTATGAATGATTGTACCAAATGACTTAATAGTTTTTGGGTGTTGATTTAAATATGTTGTCTAAGCCTGAATAGAATTCTGTTCCTATGAAAAATGGGCAAATGAGACTTTAATCATCATCATACCGATGAACGAAATATTAATTTCTTATCCAACTTAGAGATGTGAAAAAGTACTTTGATAATTTCTATTCTAACTGGGACATTTCTTCTAAAGAGAGAATTCAAGTAATCTTTTAATTATATTTGAATGTGGTATTTGTCATTATCCGAGCACTAGCCTAATAAGTTATATATAGTGGGTCTCCATAAACCACAGGGACTGTAGGAGGAATTGTGGGGAATCAGAGCCTGTGCCCTCTTCTTGCAGATAACTATGCTAAAAATCAGCAGCAGAAGAAATACCAAGAAGAGGCCATCCCAGCACTAAGAGATATTCCTATTAGTGAAGTAAACCAGATGTTCTTTCTTACAGCCAAAGAGCCTTACACCAAAAGCTGAACTGTGTGTACATTGCCATCAAACGTTTATTATTAAAGTTTCAACATAATAATTTTGACCATAATTATCTCTCTTATTAATACCTGATATTAAAATACTTTGAAAAATGAAAGTTGAACTTCTCTTAGATTAAGCTCCATTAATATTGTAAATGTTCTCAAATATTAGTTATTAATGGACAGGGTAAATAAAACACTGCATTACCATATAGTAGACGTTTTAAAATATAAGGATCAGTAGAAGCAGAAAGTTCCTCCAGAGAGTCATTCATGTTGTCATTTTCAAAGAGCAATTGTGTCTTTTCTGCTGTTTGTTCTTAGAGACCCAGAATTCAGACTCCGATTTGGGGGAAGTGTTCACCTACTGTATGTGTCCTTGCCATCAGATTCACGTCTATGACACAAATATTTATTCAGTGTTCACTATGGACCAGGTATTTTTCTGGGCAGTGGGATGCTGCAGTAAGATTCTCAAAGAGCCTACATTTCAGAGGCAGATGGAGATAGACCAAGTAAATAAATAAGAAAATATTCTTTGTGATGAGTGTTATGCAGAGAATTAAGATAGTATAATGTTCTAGAAAGTGACTGCTTTAGATTGAGTGGTCAGGTAGGCTGCTCAGTGAGAAGCAGCTGAGGCTGAGATTTGATTAGTGAGAACAGAAGCCAGTCATATAAAGACTGGCAGGGCAGGGTGACCTTCCAAGCAGCTAGGGCACAAACTTTCAAGTGGAAAGGAGCTGGGTGTGTCCTAAAGACAGAAGGCCTGCAGGGGGCCTGGAGCATGCTGCTAGAGGGCAGGTGGTCTGGGATGGGCCTAGAGAGACCCAGCCCTGACCCAGAATGGCTAAGTTGGCCATTATAGGGAGTCTAGGTTGAAGTGTGATGAGATGAATTTGAGACACTTAAGATACTAAGCTATTGGGAGGCTTAAGGAAAGGAATGACAGCCAGCTGGGGATTGACCTAGGATCCAGGAGATTGCAGTTCGATTCCTGTCAGGGGACATGCCCAGGTTGTGGGCTCCATCCCCAGTAGGGGGTGTGCAGGAGGCAACCAATCAATGACTATCATCATTGATGTTTCTGTCTCTCTCTCCCTCTCCCTTCCTCTCTCTGAAATCAATAAAGATCTATTTATTTTTCAAAAAAAGAAAGAAAAGGAATGACATAGGCTGATTTATGACTTTAAAAAGCCGGTGGATGAAAGGGTATTGAGGGATGGACAAGAGTGTGGAGGTAAGGCAACCAGTCAGGAGGCTGTTGTATTAGTGCAGGCAGGAAACGCCCCTTAGAGCAGAGTGGTAGCATGGGGCTGGGAGGAGTGGCCAGCTTTGCAGCCTTTGTGGAGACAGGTGACTGACTGGCTAGATGGATCTGGTTGTGCAGGGTGAAGAGGCTACTGAGAGAAGCAATCAAGGGTTATTCCTAGGTTTTTTTTGGATAAGGAACTGAGTAGATGGTTGTGCCTTTTACTGAATCAGACAGTATTTGGAGAAGTGCATTGAGGGGGTTGGAAGACTTGTTACATGAATCAGAGGGACATTACCTATAAATACCTGGATGTGTCTCATGTAAGAGTAAGAAGCTTAGATAGAAATAAGTTTTAAAAAACAAATCACAGATACCTTTGCAAGAGTACACTCACATTTGACCAGCAGGACCAAATCTAAACTCACCTAGTATTCAAGGCCTTCTAACTTTTGACACCCTAAATGAGTGGAGTCACACATTTTAACATATGCAAACAACTACACCTTCTGTAAGAAAAAGAAATTAATTATTTTATTTATTGATTTTTAGAGAGAGAAGAAGGGAGGGGGGAGAAAGACAGAAACATCATTTGTTGTTCCACTTATTTATGCAGTCATTGGTTAATTCTTGTATGTGCCCTGACAATGGATCAAACCTGTCACCTTGGTGTAAAGGGACGACACTCTGACCAAATGAGCTACCCAGCCAGGGCCAATAATTGTAAATAGTTGGGAAAACTAGGACTTCCATTTCAATAGCCATATGTCTGCTCAGTAAGCATGAGATAGGTGACATGACTCTGCTGTTCCTGTTCCCTAGTGTGTCCCAGGTCCTGTATTATTTTACAGTAAGAACACGTCACCACACTTAAAAACAGCCAACTCCGTCAGGGATAGAATGGGAAATAAATTGTGGTCAGTTTATTCTGTGAAAACTACACAGAGCTGCAAACAATAATGAATTACTGCTCTACCTAACAACACGAATGAGTACCAGATATAATGTCAGGGGAAGAGTCAAACATAAAAGATTCTCTACCATCTGATTCTAGTTATAGAAAGTTCAAAATCAGGAAAAACCAATCTATGGTGATAAACATTGGAATAGTAGTATTAACTCATTAGATTCTCAGTGAGAATGTGAAATCACCTAAGTGAAAAGCCAAGAGAATTCAAATTCAAAATTCTGCCCCCCCTAATTTCTGGACCTGCTCTGAGTCAGAAGCATCTCAGTCAGGTGCCTGGGTTTCCTCAGGCTCTTAGAACGGGTGTCACTCCCTAAGCAAATGGATCCAACCCAAAATTTCTTGTATGTCCCACTTTTTCAAAGAGTCACTAGGACACACAATATATTACCAGCCACATGCCCACAGAACTTAGAAAGTCCCACGAAACCACTACAGCAGTTGTCTCAGAAGGCAGAGCATTGGACAGCACAGACCCTACACTAGCCAGTCCCCAAAGTGCAGACTGGATGGGACGTGGGGGCAAAGGAGGCAGAAAATGGAAAGTTTTTTTATTTTTCTTCCTGGCATACAGGTGGGTGGGGCTGGGACAGTTGTCAAGATTCTCAGCAACTCCGCATAACACTCCTTGGGTTAACTGGGGTGCTATTTATTACTTTGGAATGGGCAGGAATTTTCTTATCCCACCTTTTCTAATCAGGATAGTCTAAGTCAAAACATGACAGAAGCTCGTTTTTCAAAGGACAGCGCTTTGAGATAGCCACAAATCTGAATGGGCCCCAGATAGCCGATTTCTCAGTGGTCACCTGTACGGGCTCATGATCGAGGACCAAATGTTCTCTCTCTCCATACCTTGTCACCACAGAATTCCCACTGTGCCAGAGATGTGATGGAAACCTCAGGGACCAAAGGAGCCATGAAATCAAAACTGATGGCGTTATAGAAAATGCATTTATTATTCTCAAACAAGTGTGTGCGTGGGCCAAGATTTATACCTGTTTCACATGATACAGGGGAAACCCTATTCAATAATAAAATATCTGCCTCAGGCTTTTTCTGCAACAGTGCCCAAGCTCTGCATGTATACATCATAGTCACAGTGTCACATGGCGAGGGTTGGATGACACCAAGCCTCACAGTGACTCAGATGTCACACTGATCTCACCATACTCAGCCAGGATGACCCACTTGAGTTGTAAAGCCTGTTTCCATGGCTCCCGAATATTAGAAGCAGCTGTGAGTCAGCCTGCGTCAGCTGCTGAGGCGGCTTCAAGAGGCCCCGTTCGGCTCTCTTACACTGGTTTCTAGCACAAACTCTTCTCAGTTAATGCACCATGGGTGGTATGCTCTGGAAGCCAAAACCAGGCTCTCTTCCCTAAATCTGGCATGAGGAGCCTGTGCCTGCTGATCTAGAGACTTGGCCCCACCAGCTGCATGCACAGAGATTGTGGTGGGCTGCAGCCTGGGAGGTCCAGGCAGATAGCAGACAACTCATGTGCAGTCAGTCACCTTTGCCCATTTTCACCCATCTGATAAGACACATGTCTCCCCTGAGTGTAAGGAGTATGGGGTAGAGAGAATGGTTGAAGTGTCTCCCCCACTCCTTCCCCAAGAAGGCAGAAGGTTTCAATCACTGAGACAGAAACATGAGGAAAAAGATGATGGTTCCCTTTCACTGGCTACTTCAGCTGTCTGCTTTCCCTGGCTTTAAATAATCAAGACAGCGAACACCTTTATGGGTAAAATCATCTTTGTGAAATTGTGTTCCTGAGATAAGTTCCTTACATTGGAATTATTACAGGATCAAAGGACTTGAACATTTTTAAGATACTTAATATATGATTCCAGACTGATCTCTAAAAAGGTTCTATCAATTTAGACACTCCCTATAGCTCACTAGCATTGGGTACTACCCTTATACCGGTGTGATGATTAGTTTTATGTGTCAGCTTGACTGGGCTAAGGGATGCCCAGAGAGCTGGTGAAACATGATTTCTGGGTGTGCCAGTGAGGGTGTTAGCATTTGAATCAGTCGGCAGTGTAAGCAAGGTCTGCTCTCCCAGAGTGGGGTGGGCGTCATCCAGTCCAACTGGCTAAAGGCCCAGATAGAACAGAGGCAGTGGAAGGGCCTGACCTGGGATTGAAGCTCCTGCTCAGACCCTCGGACTCAGACTGAGTTATACCTGCTGCTTCTTTATTCTCCAGCTTAGAGATGACAGGATGTGGCTCTTCTCGGCCTCCATAATCACATGAGCCACAGTAAATCCATACTAAATCTCTCAGCTATCTTTATAGATCCTAGTGCTTCTGTTTCCCTGGAAAACCCTGATTCATCTTTGGTCCCCAGTTCCTAGTACAGAGGAGCTAGTTATATAATTGGTGAATGGAAAAAAGTTCAGAGGCTCCTGTCTGAAGTCATCAGAAATGTTTACAATTAAATTGTTTGGAAGATGCAAACTTTTCATATTTTAAGGAGTCAAATCACTGAAGGACCTAAATAATCAGAATTATCACTGGACATCTTGTAACAACCTTATGTTACTAGAAAGACATCATTATTTGCTTTCTACTTTCCATTCTGATGAGTGTTTTAAGATTTTTTTTTTCCGAAGTTACTAAAGTTTGTGAAACTAGTCCAATAGTTACTCCAGAACAAATTCCCCATCAGCATCTAACATAAAGATTAAATTTAATGTTTTGAAAGATAGATGACCTGCCTCAGGATCAAAAGGCAATTAGAAATAATGGCTCTGGCCACAAAGGCACACAAATTAAAGAATTGTCAGCCGGGGACAGAGATTCTATCAGTGATGAATCTGTCGTTTCACTTGACTACTGATCTAGTACAATTATGGGAAAACTAACAGAAATGACCTGAGTGAACAGACAGACTGGGGCCATTTGTTTCTTAAGTGAAATTTCCAGGCACCCAACCTCAGCCTTTGCTTTTCCATCACCACTGAGTGGCAGTTGGCAGAGAGAGATGACCTTTACTTAACCTTGAGAATAACTCTATCCCTTCCTGGTCAAAATAAGGAATGTATGTCAATGCCTATTGACCATCCATCTGCAGGAGTTATTGGGTGTTTGGTCTAAGTCAATGATGGCTTTGCCTTTTTGAACTTTATTTTACAAAATAAATATCTTTCTTAGGTCATCTTGGCAGTTAGAGAGGGCCACACACCAGGTACAGATGCATGACAAATTTAAAAGGTAACTTTGATCTGTTTTGTTTTGGTTTGGGTTGTTTTTTCTTTTTTAACTCAAACATTCATCTGAATGAAGACAGAAAAATAACCAGGTTTCATCTGCCACGTTCTTACTGGAAGACAATCTACTTTCATTCCTTTAGGTATTTAAAAAATGTTTATTGCTGTCAGCAACCCAAGAGATAAGTGATTCCAAAACAAATCTTAAATCAAGCACTGCACCTAGACTTAACCCCTTCTCTCCCAAACATACCTGTGTAGTGATTTGTTCAAAGATCTGACGGAAATGAAATCAGATCAGATATCCAATCCCTCAAAGAAAATGGTTTCAGTGAAGGTAAATCCCAAATTTGCCCTGGTTTTCACCTCTCCAATGCATCCATATCAGGAGCTTCTTGTCACCAATAAGATTCGTGCATTGGGCTAAATCAGATTTTTCCCGTTGGATAAATCATGAAAATGCCTTGAGCCAAATAACTATGTGATTGAAAGGTATTGGTGAGTCCATCAACCACACATTCTGTGGATCAATAATAGAAAGTTTCAGAAATACCCTTGATTAAAAGTCTATAAGATTGTGGCTAATGTTATTTCATGATTATAGAATTTTAAATCTACATTAATAATGAATATAAAATGGTCTATAAGGACTGATGTTTTAATATTGTTGTTTTTAATAAGTATCACTTATTTTTAAAGTAATACAAATGCATTGTAGAGCATTTTAAAACTATAGAAAACAACAAAAGATAAAATTACTATAATCCATCACCCCAAGATAATCTTAACAGTTTTATATAAGCCCTTCTAAGCATGTGTGTTTAACAACAACAAAGTCACACGGTAAATATAATTTTGCCTTATTTTTCAAATAACGTTATATAGTGAGCATTTAACAACTGTATAAAATTATATAGCTGTACCATAATTTCACAAATTTCCTGTCATTGGATTGTAGGATGACTCTAAGTTTTCGTTTTTATAAATATTATTATAACAAATATTCTTATATAAAAATATTTGTCCTTATTTCTGATTATATCTTTAGGAAATATTTCTAGAAGGGTTAGGGATATAAAATTTCTAAAAGCACTCATTACCTATTGCCAAGTCGCCCTGGAAGGTAGACTCAGTTTTACACTTTCACCAGCAAAGCATGACTGCTAGCTACTCAACATCGTGAATTGATAACCTCTTTATCTAATATGCATAGTAAGCTTTAGTTATTCAAGAAAGTGATAGTGGATCCTCCACGATCATTTTCAGAATAACAAGTTCAAAGACATTAAGAATGGTTTGGGTAGCTAGCAGGAATTTACTGAGACTTATTTAATATACAAACTTGCATCAAGAGCTTCCTGGCAGCCCCTGGAGGCAGAAATCACTTCAAACCCCTTCAGAAAATTCCCTTCATATGCAAAGTAATTATTTTGCCAGAATAAAAATAATTATGGGGCTGGTTGAAAAATTAAACCTGCCTAAGGCATGTTTCATAAACAATTTGCAGCAACTTTCTATGATATATAAAGACTTTCAGCCTCAATGAAAGTGGCCAGCGAGCTCTTCTGTTGTAAGCAGCAGAATGCAAGGAGAAGATACACAGTGATCTGATTATAGGCATATGCAAGTTATTGAAGACTTATAGACCACCCTGTTAAATAGGCCTCAATTGCAGCTTACCACATTGTTAAAAAGAGAATACAGAAAAACCAGTTCTAAAATTATGTTTAAATCATGTAATTCCCTTTTAAAAATTAACAAGATACTTCAGAAATGTGTAGAGCCTTAGCGTCATTGTCAAAAGCACCCATCATTGCTCAGTTGTTGATAAAAGGCCAGATCAACCAACTTTATTATCCAGTCCCTACTCTTATTTCTCAGAAAAATTATGAATTCTCTTTTCCATTTTTAGCTTTTTCCCCTAGTTACAAAATATATTATCTTTGAGGAAATCTTTCTTTCAGTCAAATTCCATCTCAGCAATATCTTGTCTGTCAGTAAGTGCCCAGGGCACAGAGGTTTCTTTAAAAGGGTTTGCGTGCTGGTCCTTTACAGGAAAGCTGATCTTGAAAACCCCTGTCTCTGGATTGGACTTTAGTTGAGGTACTGCTGTCACAATGTCCTTCTGGATCCGACAAGAAAGCCCTCCCAGAGAGTCCAGGATGAGGTTGCCCTTTGCATGTGTTACCAGAAAGGGGCAAATAGGAAATGCTGATGCCACATGTGTCCATTTAGAGTGTTTCAGTGTCTTCCCCTTGCCCTCAGAATGCACCCCCAGGATCCAGCCTCTGCCTGCCTTCCCACCCTGCCACCACGCCCCCTTGCTCCTTGGGCTCCAGCTCTGCTGGCTTCCTTTCTGTCAGCCCTCAAGCTTCTCGCTCACCTCAGGGCCCTTGCACAGGCTGTTCCCTTGCCTGGGAAGCTCCCTCCCCACTTTTTGCATGACTGGTTCTTCCTTGCGCTCCAGGTGCATCAAACACCACCCTCCTTAGAACAGGTTTGTCCCAGTTCTCCGTGTTTTTAATGGCACAGGTTGCAATCTGTAGTTTAGAACAATGCTTCTCAGAGTTCCTAAGGTGGAGGATGGGTTTTTCTAAGTTTCCAATCCATTATAGATCTGTGCTTTTTCAAAATATCATAAAAATGGATTATTAGAAAAATGAGATGGGAAAAAAGACAAACAGCAGAAGCCTGATTTCTTTTTTCTTTCTTTTTCCCCCCTCTAAACTCAACAAACATAAAGTCACTCTGTCAAATTGCTATAGGAGCTTAGAAACACTTCTCTCAACTTCTGCGCTGCCTTCTGCTCAGCCTGGTGACACACAGGTTGTGGCCCAGCCCTAGTCCACAGACCCCACTGTGATAATCACTGGTTTGTCCCCACTAGACTGTAAGCTGCCTGGAGGAGAGACCTTATCTGTCTTATTCACATGTCCCTAAGGCTAGAATGGTACCTGGGAGGTAGTAGGTGTTACATACCTTTCTACTGAATGACTTGAGTAGTTGCAGGAACAACCAGTCACTAATAAAGATTGTGTAGCAAAGAGGGGTCTGCTGGGCAGTTTGCCTGGCTTGGTCGCTGTTGGCCAAGTGGCTGGGTGCAGGGGTGAAGTCTGCAGGCATCATGGGGCCCAGCAGGGGCCCAGGGGTGAGGGGGCAGCACTCTCGCTGGCCAGGCCCGTGGAGGTCAGGAGAGGCAGGATGCGGCGCTGCAGTGCAGCAGCTGGTTTCATCCACAGCAGCGCGGCTCAGCCGGCCCCCAGGCTCTCACTGTGGCCCCTCTGGTCTCTGACCAGACTCCCGGTGAGGACCCTGGGTGGAAACTCTGGAAGTCTGAGGTCTGCTGACACGACCTGGGTAGGGGTGCGGAGCTCCCTGAGGAAGGATTCAGAGAACCTGCAGGGAGTCAGGTTTAGGTGGACTGGGCTGGGGTCATCAGTTCTCTGCTAGCGAGTGGTACCTAAACCTGGACACAGGGTCCCAGAGAGAGGCCAGCGGGGAGTCAGGACTGAAACAGACAGAATCTGCAGGGCCCGGGTGGGGCAGGTAGTGGCCAAAGGACACTGGGGGCCCTGAGTCAAGCCTGGTGGGCTTCCAAAGATTCGCCGCTGCTGTTTGGAGACAGGTGACTTCAAGAGAGAGCAGGCTCAGTCATGAACCCACACTGGAGATAAGGGAACTGAACTTTCCTGGACTTATCAGCCTGACCAGGAGATATGTTGTGGGCAAAACACACAGGACAGAGAGAAATGGGCAAGGGGAGGGGGCTGCACCCAGGGGCCTCCACGGCACGGGGAAGAGGTGACCGCAGGGTCAGACAGGAAGGCTGTGCAGTGAGGACTCTTTCCTGTGGGGGCGGGGCCAGGGCAGGACAAAGAGGCAGCTGCCGAATGAAAGGGCAGCGGGCAGGAGAGAAGGGGCTGGCAGAGGAGCGGGCAGGAGAGAGAAGGGGCTGGCAGAGGAGCGGGCAGGAGAGAGAAGGGGCTGGCAGAGGAGCGGGCAGGAGAGAAGGGGCTGGCAGAGGAGCGGGCAGGAGAGAGAAGGGGCTGGCAGAGGAGCGGGCAGGAGAGAGAAGGGGCTGGCAGAGGAGCAGGCAGGAGAGAAGGGGCTGGCAGAGGAGCGGGCAGGAGAGAGAAGGGGCTGGCAGAGGAGCGGGCAGGAGAGAAGGGGCTGGCAGAGGAGCGGGCAGGAGAGAGAAGGGGCTGGCAGAGGAGCGGGCAGGAGAGAGAAGGGGCTGGCAGAGCTGCGGGCAGGAGAGAGGGGGCTGGCAGAGGAGCGAGGGTGCAGGAAGGGAAGTCCACGGGCGGCCTGCCCTGCTGCAGCCTGAGCAGAGCTGTCCGGGAACCTTCAGAGATGTCCTCAAAACTCAGCATTGATAAGGGGCCCTGGGAAAGGCAGACCCGGCCGGGAAACTCTCCTGTACAAGCTCTAGGGAATCTATTATGTGCCCAATATTTTCATTGGTTTATTCTGTTTATCTTCCTATCACAATTAGCTGTAAGGTGTTTGAAGAATAAAAGGCCAGTGTTTAGGTTGACCCATGTGAAAGTGCCATCTTGGTCCAATGGTCAAATACCTGCCACGTCGCATGGTTCCTCCTGCTGTTTGGTTCCCAGACAGGACAGAAGGCAGCGGGGAGCTGGGAGCTGGACTTCCTCCTCTGCAGCCCTGGGTGTGGAGTGGAGCTTCCAGGAGGGAAGGTGGCTGCGTCCCCAGAGCAGAGGGCAAAGGGACAGTGACAAGGGGAACTGGCACAGATGAGCAAAGAAAGGCAGTCTGCACGTCCCAGCCCTCCAGGCTCAGCCTCCAGGTGCTCTGGTTCCGTCTCAGTCTCCAGGGCCTCGGGACAAGCGGGCCCCCTGCAACTTCGCTGTGGTCACAGCCGGGTAAACTTAGCCACCAGTGTGCTGGGTCAGCACGGTATGAAATTTAAGTCTGTGCTGGTTTTAATTGATTACTGGGTCGTTTTCTTCCTACCCTGGTGTCCCCGCTCAGCCTAACACTCACTGCCCAGCCCCCTCCTCCTGTCCTGGAGGCGCCACCTCTGCCTGATGTGGGAGCAGCTGTAACCTGCACCCCTCTCTGGTTCCAGATCCTCCCTGTCCTCCCCACTGACGTCAGTCTGGGGGGTGACAGTAGGAAAGAACAGGGACAGCAAAGCTGACCTGGGGGAAACGCTCATTCACCTGGAGACCAAAGGGCACGTTCTTGTTCCACCTTTGGGGGCCTCCCTTAGGCGAATCCATGGTTGTGGGGTCCCTCCCTCAGCGTCCTCTAGCACATCCCCTGGCAGGGCCACCGCTCCTGCACGCCTTGACTATTTAGAAACTCTTTTGAGATTTTTTTGTTACTTTTACTGTATCTACTGTTATCTTCTCACCACATTTTAAATAGTTTGGTGAATGTATGAGATAAAGATAAAAAAGCCTAAGGTGATGGCTTTTTTTCTGAAGTGACATGCTTGGCAAAGGTCAGATCATCCAGAAAATACTCTAGGTGAGTAAAATAACCCGCAAAGGAAACACATGAGCATGAGCTTCGTGCCTTTCGCTCGTGTGCAGAAAATAATTGTGCTCATTTTCTTGGCGGATTAAGGGAAACTTCCATGCATCTCCTACTTTATTTTTATTTCAAAGAGCTAGCAGAAGAGCAAATGGAAGGGGGAGAAAGGGTCATGGTTTTATCAGTTCATTTAACCGAGGGGATAGGTACCATTTATTTCTATTTAGGATTCAACAATTAGAAAAGGAATTCACAGAGCTTCTCATGTTGGGCCAGGATGCTTTTCTTTCTTTTTTTTCTTCTCTATTAGAATGCCCTCTACTTTCCAACTATGTATTTGTGTGAGGACAGATTTTATTCATATACTTCAACTAAAATAACATTGCGAAAGCTGGATACTGGAGGTTATATAAGAAAATAGCTGTGTTCTTTGTTTGTAATCTTCAGTATTTCCTTCAGGGAAAACAGTCCGAACAATGGAAACTGAAAGGCTTTTATCAGTACAGCTTCTCTCTCAGGAACTCCTCCCATCATCAGGTAGGAAAGCTGTAAAATTTCAAATTATATCCATATAATAAATCTAAGACAGGGTTATCAAACTTAAGTAAGCATTAGAATCTCCTGAGTGTATTAAACAGATTTCTCGCCAGGATGCTTTTCTTTGGCAAAAGCCAAGTAAGCATACCACAACAGACCTCTCGCTGAGTCTGTGCCACTCTGGGAAAGGACGGTCTCATGTTGAGGAACAACAGGGTGGCGAGGCGACGATGAACTTTGAGAAGCCACCTAGAGAAACAACCCAAGTGTTCAAGAACAAATAAAGGGATAAACAAAGTGAGCCTATCCACACAAGGGAGTACTATTCAGCCATAAAAAGGAATCAAGTAGGTGTACATGTTAAAACACAGATGAACCTTGAAAACAGTGTACTAAGTGAAAGAAGCCAGTTACAAAAGTCCACGTATTATGATTCCATTCACATGAAAGTCTAGAATAGGGACATCTATGGAGGCCAAACGTAGATTTGGGGCTGCTTAGGGCTGGCGAGGGAGAGTGGGGGGTTGATAGATAAGAGTGTGCTATTTCTTTTTGAGATGATAAAATGTTTTAAAACTGACTGTGGTAATGGTTGCACATATCTGTGAATATACTAAAAACACGGAATTGTACACTTCATTTTGGGTTTGTTTTTCTGCACATTTATTTTTTTTTAATTAAATTTATTGGGGTGACATTAGTTAATATGATCATATAGGTTTCAGGGATGGGTTTCTATGTTACAAGATCTGTATATTGTACTGTGTGCCCACCACCCAAAGTTAAATATTCTCCCATCACCATATATTAGGCCCCCTTCACCCTCCACCCCCTTCTCTCTTGCAGCCACCACACTGCTGTTTGTGTCCACGAGTTTCAGTTTTATATCCCACATATGAGTGAGATCATATGGTTCTTAGCTTTTTCTGACTGACTTATTTCACTTAGCATAATATTCTCAAGGCCCATCCATATTGTCGCAAATGGCAGCATTTCCCCCTTTCTCATGGCTGAGTAGTATTCCACTGTGCACATGTCCCACATCTTTCCCCAGTCGTCTATCGCAGGGCACTTTGGTTGTCTCCATGTCTTGGCCTCAGTAAACAATGCTGCAGTGAACAAAGAGGTGCACATATCTTTGAGAATCCATGTTTTCTGGTTTTCTGGGTATAACCCAGGAGAGGGATTGCTGGGTTGTATGGTAGCTCTAGTCTTAATTTTTTGAGGAATCGCCAGACTGCTTTCCATGGTGGTTGTACCAGTCTGCACGCCCACCAGCAGTGAATGAGGGCTCCCTTCTCTCCACAGCCTCGCCAACATTTGTTACTTGCTGAGGACAGCCACTCTAACAGGTGTGAGGGGGTATCTCATAGTAGTTTTGATTTGCATTTCCGAATTGCTAGTGAGGTTGGACATCTTTTCATACATCTATTGCCTCTTCGTATGTCTTCTTGGGAGAGGTGTCTGTCCAGGTCCTCTGCCCACTTTTTGATTGGGTTGTTTGTTTGTTTGGTGTCGAGTTTTATGAGTTCTTCATATATTTTGGAAATTAAACCTTTGTCGGAGCTACTGTTTGCAAATATCATCTCCCATCTGGTAGGCTGCCTATTTGTTTTATTGTCAGTTTCTTTTGCTGTGCAGAAGCCTTTTAGTTTGATACAGTCTCATTCATTTATTTTTGCCTTTACTTCCCTTGACTTTGGGGTCAAGTTCATAAAATGTTCTCTACAACCAAGACCCATAACTTTGGTACCTATGTTTTCTTCTATGTCACTTATTGTTTCTGGTTTTATATTTAGGTTTTTGATCCATTTTGAATTAATTTTTGTACATGGGTACAAACTGTATTCCAGTTTCATTCTTTTGCATGTGGCTTTCCAGTTTTCCCAGCACCACTTATTGAAGAGACTATCTTTGTTCCATTGTGTGTTTCTGGCTCCTTGAATTGTACTCTTTAAATGAGTGAATTACAGTGTGTGTGAATTCTATTTCAATAAAGTCACTTTTAAAAAAATGAGTGGAGGCATGGATGGATGAAAACTGGTTAAAACAACAAAGCAACAACTAGATTGATCTCCAGACCATAGGGGGAAATTGAACAAATTGAACAAACTTAATGCTTTCTTTTGGATCAAAACCCAGCCACACTCATCCAGACTTGGCCCCGGCAGCTTACAGGAATGAGTGCCAGGAAGTTCACATCGAAACCCACAGGCAGTGGTGTCTTCAGAAGTTATGTTTGTGAGACATCACACTCCAGCAACTCTGTGACTGATATTCAATTGTCCTGCCTACGACAGTGTTTGCACAAGTCAGCTCTGAAGAAGAATGAACGTGTGTTTATATTTAGGAAATTTCTGCATTTAGGTATGTTTACTGTTAAATCACTTCAAGTGGCTTTCTAGATTTTAGCAAAATAAAATGATTTATACTAAAGCTAACCATACACATACCCTGTGGCCTAGCAACCACTCCTAGTTATCTCCTCGACAGAAATGTACACACACTTGCACAAAAGGCATATTCAAAAATGTTCGTAGAGCATTCTTCATAATAGCCCAAAACTGGAAGCAGTCCAAATGCCCATCAGCCACAGAATGGAAAAATAAACAGGAATATATTCCTACAATAGAATACCAAAGAACAGTCGGTGACTTACGTACACACTGTTGAATAAAAGAACCCAGACACAAATGAGCACACACTGTATGATTCCATTTATGTAAAGTTCAAAACTGGGCAAAATGAATCCACAGTATTAGAAGTCAAAACAGTGGTTATCCTTGGGGAAGAGAGTGGGTGTGGTAAGTGGGGGGCATGAGAGGGGCTTCCGGGGTGATCGTAAGCTGTTTGTTAAGCTGGCTGGTTTTTCAAAAGGCGCGGTACCTTCTCTCTCTCTCCCTCTCTCTCTCCTCCCTTTCTCTTTTTTTTTTTTTTTTAAATTAAAGTATAGTTGACATACAATATTATATTAGTTTCGGGTGTATGGGAGTATGTTATCTTTTAAAATTCATCAAGCACTTATGGTTTGCTCACTTTTCTGTATCTGCTGTGTGTCGATAAGAAATGTATTTTTTGAATAAATTTGTTTAAATCTCTTTTAATGGTATCAATGGCAGCTGTAACAATTGTTATGGACGGGTATATTGTGGAAAGCTACGTGAAACTTCCTAGTTTGCCTTGTAGTGTTTGATGTAACTGGAGAGAGCCCCAGCTATGACAGTTGGTGACCACTGTTTTTTGGTACTGTGAGTAACTGAAGCCCTAAGCCTTACTTACACCTAACCCAAACCGGGGTATTGGCCCTACCACATTGTTTAACAACATAATCTTGGGATGTAGAGTAATTTAAGATGTTCACAAAAATGTTAAGCCTAGTGATGACCTGGATTACAGCAATTGGTCTTCCCTTCATGTGTTACTTTGGAACTGAAGTCATTATCCTAAAAGTACACCTGGTCCTCTGTGATGGATGGATGACTCAGAGGTCACTGCAAGTGCGCAAAAGACGGACCCTTCATAGACCCAGGAGAGTCAGAAACTACGAATGTCAGGGAAGAAACCAAAGGATTTCTCTGGAACTTTTTCCTTTGGGTTGCTTTTAAATTTTAAGTTTTTGTCATGCCACAAAAAGATTGTATTATTTCCTGTAGTGACTCAGTGGCTAAACAGAAAGGTACACTTATTGTGGGTTGTTGGGTTTTTTTGCCATATTTGAGAGAGAGGGGGGAAGAGAGGAAGGGAGGGAAAGAGAGACTTCGATTTGTTGTTCCACTTATTTATGCATTCATTGACTGCTTCTTGTATGTGCCCTGACTGGGGATTGAACCCTCAACCTTGGATTATTGGAACGATGCTCTAACAGACTGAGCTACCCGGCGAGGGCTACAGATATTGTTTTAACAGAAGAATTTAAGCTTTTAAAACAGCTTGTGTTGTGGTATAATTTATATACCATATATTTACCCACTGGCACTGTGCGATTCAATGACTTAGTAAATTTATAGAATTGTACAACAATCACCACCATCCAGTTTTAGAACATGTCCATCACCCCAAAGTTTCCTTGGGCCCATTTACAGTTAATCCCTGCCCCTACTCCCAGCACAAAGCAACCATGGTTCTGCTTTCTGTTGCTATCAACTTGCCTTTTGTTGACATTTCATATAAATGGAATCTCACCTTGTAGTCTGTTGCTTCCGGCTTCGCACACTTAGCTTGTTCTCAAGGTCCACTCATGTTTTAGCATGTAATAATACTTCATTTCACCCCATTTTATTGCTGAATATATCCCATTGCATGGGTAGGCCACATTCTATTTATTCATTCACCAGTCAATGCCCATTTGGATTGTTTCCACTGTGCGGTTATTATGAATCAAGCTGCTGTGAACATTTGTGTATATGTCTTTTTGTGAACAAGTGTTTTCACTTCTCCTGGGCAGAGTCCTACGAGTAGAACTGCTGGGTTGTATGGTAAATTTTTTGTTTAATTTTTTAATGAAACAGCAAACCCTTTTCCAAACTCTTTAGCATTTTACATTCACACCAGTGATGTTCCGGTTTCTCCACATCCCTGCCAATCCTTGTTATCACCTGTCTTTTAAAATTGTAACCATTCTGCCCGGCCGGGTGTGGCTCAGCGGTTGAGCGTTGACCTAGGATCCAGGCGATTGGGGTTCGACTCCCAGTCAGGGCACATGCCCAGGTTGCGGGCTCGATCAATGAGTCTCTCATCATTGATGTTTCTATCTCTCTCTCTCGCTCTTCTTTCCTCTCTCTGAAATCAATAAAGATATATATATATAAAAAAAAGGTAACCATTCTAGTAGGTGCATGACAGTGTCTCACTGTGGTTTTAATTTGCATTTCTGTAAGGACTAAGGACGTTGAGCATCTTTTTGAAATATCTGCAACTATAAAATGAAATCTGCTTGTAAGGATTACTATGTAATGATATAATAGAATATTAAAATAATGTTGTATTTTAGATTTACCCAGCAACTGCTAAGGCAGTCAACTTATTTTCATAAGCATCCACCGTTTTCATGATCATCATAAAAGAGCACCTATTTCTGCCTTTGTCTTTCTCCGGCCAATTCTGCAAAAATGAGTCATGCAGGAGTGATTCACGCCCTGCAGGAAAGTAGGAAATTCTCCCCCTGGTGTTTGATAAGGGCAATTTTCCTCTTGTTTAGAAATATCTTCCTAGCACAGAAAAAAAAAAGTGATAAGAACAAGTTGCTCAAACAAACAATAAAACCTCTGTGACTTCAGTTGACAGTTCAAGGTCCAAAATAAAGTAATGGAAAAACTTTATTAAGAATTTAAGAATTAGCCCTGGCTGGTTTGGCTCAGTGGTTAGAGCGTCAGCCCTCAGACTGAAGGATTCATGGTTCAATTCCGGCCAAGGCCCTGGTCAGGGCGTGTGCGGGAAATAACCAGTCCATGTATCTCTCCCACATCAGTGTTTCTCTCTCTCTCACTCCCTTCCACTTTCTCTAAAAATCAATGGGAAAAATATCCTGGGGTGAAGATTAACAGCAACAACAAAAATTGTGTGCAACTTGTGCAGGTTTGGGCCTGTGTGTAATCAACCCAGCAAACCACAAAAGCCGCGAGAGTGGAGGAGCCCCGAGCTCACCGGCTCCCTCACAAATACCACATCTGCAGTACCTGGGATCCCCGCACTGGCCATTCTAAAGTGCCTTGGTTTCCTTATTTGCACTAAACTGGCCAAATTCTAAGTAATTTAAGGAACGTGTACCATGCAGCACATTTAAAATTCTGGTGCCATCAGCATGCAGACTAAGCTTGGTTTCTTAATTGTAAACTGGTGATTGGGCCAGATCTTTTTTATCAGTAAAACTGATTTATTAAGACAACTGAACAAAGGTAACTATGATGACTTCCATTTCATCCCAAGCTTCACATGATAGTAAAGTAAGAATAAGACTTCTAGAATTTTCCTGCTAGAACCCAAGCAAATAGGAGGCCATCTGACATCCTTTTTGAAATAAACCCAGGTAAAATTGTTTTAAAGTTAGAAAAAAAAGTACTTTAAGCAACTAAAAGAAACAATAAAATACATATTTCTAAAAAGATTAAAATAAACCAAAAATAACAAATTTTTTTAAAAGAAAAGACAAAAAATTTAATTTTTTAAAAGGTAGAGCAATGAAAGCAATTGATGTTGGTTACCTTTGGACAAGAAAGGGGAGTATAGGAGAGGGTGATGTTTACTTTGCAATGTATATTTTTCTGTATTATTTGGACTGTTAAAATATTTGCAAGTATTCCTTCTATTTTTTAAATATTAATGCATTATCTGAGCATTGAAGTTGTAAACCATTTTGTTTCCTTTGTTATACTTTTTCTGCATTCTTGAAAAAATATATCATTTAAAGAGTTAAATATAAAAACATCCTGGTAAACTTTTAACAACTAATGTAGGAATTAATTAAATCTAAAAATGTCTTAAACAAAAAAAAGACTATTATCAAACTTTTTTTCTTTCAAAATATTTATTTCAAGTAGAATCTTATATGATGTACTATACATAGAAAGACAACCACATGTAAGATAGTTAAGTAAAATACCTTGAGGAATACACTCATTTGGTCATTCAAATATAAAAAAGTTAAAATAATTTTACATTCAATACTTTGATTGAAAGCAATGTTATTCTATTCAAGTAACAAGCCCAAAGCAGTCCCCAACTCGAGTTAAAGCTCCCCTCTCTCTCTCTGCATACACACAGCCCTTAGACAGCAGTCCTGAAGATTTTTATCCAGAAATGTCTCCTAAAAATCTGTATCTTTTTATCTCCATGATTCTTACAGGAATTTTATTGTGTTTTGTTTGTTGTCATAAATAACTTTTTCAGAATGCCACTGAGCAACCACATTGGACAATATCTTTTTTACAAAAGCACAAACAGCTCAACACGGGGTCTCGGGTTGAGAGAGGCCTGGGTGGGTTATTGACCTCTGTCGGAGTGTCTGTCACTTGACCGGCAGAGTGACCCTGCTGACTGTGCTCTGGAAGTCGCCCTCCCTGATAAGAACCCGTGTTGACACAAACCTTCTCTCAGGCCTAGAAGCCTTTCTCAGGGGCACGCATGAGTGCCCCGAGGAAGAGTCCCCACAAGGAAAGGGAAAGCTGTGAGATCTCGCCATGAGTGGAGTGCTGGCCAGAGACAGCCAGGCAGCCCTTGCCCCCCTGTGCACCCGGGGGACACGCAGAGTGTCCAGGCACAGCTGTCTCCAAGAGTGCGTGTGAGGCAGGGGTGGCGGGAGGGACACCCCGCTTATTTGGATGAGGAGCACTGGGCGCCCCCCGGACAGTCCCCGAGCTGGAGCCGGCCCTGCCCGCTGGGGCGCCCGTGCCCTGCAGATGCCGGTGCCCAGCGTGCCTGCGGGTCTCCGCCGCGGGGGCCGGGGCTGGTTCCCGGGCCTTCGGCCTCCCGGGGAAGGAGCCGGGCTTCCTCCTCGGGCCCTCCATCCTCTGAGTCGGATTCATCGTTGTAGAAGTGGATGGTGGCTTGCACCGGGAAGCTGGCCAGCACCCTCTCCCCAGAACTCTGCAGGTACTCCTGGCGCTTTGAAATGGGCAAGTAAAGTCTAACATTTAAGAAACAAATAAGCATTAGCCAGCGCGAACTGGTCCTGAACTCCACCTGGAGGGTCCTTCTCCCTACAAGCAGCTAACTCCCCACCTCCCTCTCTGCTTCTGCCTCCGCTGCACACAGCGTCTGGTACAAAGTCACCGGAACGCAACTGTGGGCAGAGGGTGGGACCCGCTAGGGGACCTCACACTGGTACAGAAGCGAGCTATAAGCTGGGCGAGCAAACCCATTTGGGGAAGAGGGTGCGCTCCCATGGAGGTAAAAGTAAGTGAAGACACTGAGTTTTCATTCAAGACTAAGAGGCTCGCCCTGATGATGGCCTGACCCATCCTGGTCCTATGCAGGGGAGGCCCCCAAGCATGGGGAGCATTGTGGCCCTTGGGGATCTAGAGGAAACTTGACTCTGAAACCTTGGTCTGGATGAAAAGCAGCTAATCTTTCTGAATGTTGCCATAGAGAAGCAATACGGATGGGTCCCTGACTTTTCCAGAATAGAAAATGGCTATTTGTCAGAAGGAAGAGAGGGAAAGTGAAAGTGGAAGGGGAAGGGGAAAGGAGAATGAAAGAAAGACTCCACTCTGGGGACCTTTTGATAATATAAATATAAATAGATATGCTTATACAATTCATATTCAATTAAATTTAACAGAAGACATAATATGTAATAAGAGGTATTAAACCAAGGGTATGGCCTGGCTGTCATGGCTCAGTGGTCGAGAGTCAACCTATGAACCAGGCGATCGGGGTTCCATTCCCAGTCAGGGCACATGCCCGGGTTTCAGGCTCGATGCCCAGTTGGGGGCGTGCAGGAGGCAGCCGATCAGTGACTCTCTCATCATTGATGTTTCCCTCTCTCTCTCTCTCTCTCTCTCTCTCTCTCTCCCCCTCTCCCTTCCTCTCTCTGAAATCAATAAAAACATATATATATATTTTTAAAAAGGTATGAAGGAAAGAGAGGCCAATTCCAACTTGCAAATGAAACAATGAATAAATGAATGGATCACAGAAATCCCACAAAATATCCTTAAAGTTCCTTGGGATAATAGTAACTAAATAATATTGGAGAATACTGAATTTTTTTCCACTTTGTTAAAAACGTACGCAGTAGAAGGCACAAAAGTGTATTAATGCTTATATTAAAAGGAAATCGTGCATTTCTCGCTGTGAAGTCATGTTACCTTACAGGATGCTGAAACCCAAAGGCCCCCTTTGATCCAGAAGTTTGTCGGTCACCCCCAGGCTCAAGCTGTAAAAACAGACACAAACACACAGTCAAGGAGCCTCTGAAGTCGCATCCTGAAATTTAAAAAAAAACAAAATCTAAGTGGCCTGCACTTGTTAGTATCAGTAGCGATTTGGGAGACAGTTTAACCACCTTAGCAGTACTAGGTAAGCCCGTCTTCCTCTTACTGTTTTCAGTAATGTCCAGGGCACTGTGAGGGATTCAAAGATAGACAGGTGAGTCCCACACAGTCCCTCCGTTCAGGCGTTTAAATCTAATGGGGAGAGACACACATGTCTCTGACTCCAGCAAAGGGGTGGGAGGCCTGGGAGATGGGAGGAGGGGACCAGGAGAACACAGTCCTGACGTCTCCTTCCAGGAAATTGCCTCCTTTGCAAGTGGCCAGGAGGGAAATGGAACAGAGGCCAACAAAGGTTTAGGCTGTCATTCATTTTTCCCAGGCAGGGGAGGGAGACAGGTCCCAAGGGGACTTAGGGGCAGCAGATGGGTGAGGGTGACTCCACTCAGGGCAGGGCTTTCTCAAACCTTCCCTGGAATTTCTCTAGAAACGGACAATAGGGCTCTGGAGCCGAGGAATTATCCTGCTCTGTCGGGAGAGGGCGCTGTTGAGCAAGAAGCGTTCCCTTCCCGCACTCACGTGGCTGGGGTTTGAGGAACAGCGCGGGACACCTGCCCGCCGCTGGCCTCTGCGCCCCACCAACTGAGCTCTGCAAAGAGCTGGCCCGGGGAAAGTAGGGCAGCGAGCGCTGCAGCCCACGGAACACCCACCCTTCCCCTCCCCCCCAAAAAAATCCATGGAGCCTGGCCTGCGTGGCTCAGCGACTGAGCATTGACCTATGATCCAGGAGATTGCGGTTCCCGGTTGGGGCACATGCCCAGGTTGCGGGCTCTATCCCCCGAGGGGGGCGTGTAGGAGGTGGCTGATCAATGACTCTCTCATCATTGATGTTTCTCTCTCTCGCTCCCCCTCTCCCTTCCTCTCTCTGAAATCAAAAAAGACACATTAAAAAAAAAAAAATCCATGGACACAACTCCTTTATCCAGTAAGCCATGCTGACGATCAACTAGATAGTTGCTACAACATAACATTTTTTCCTGCAATCTTCGCTTTTTTTACCAATGGCCTTCTCATCACACTAGGGATAAAAAACCCACCTGCCAGACTTACATTAGGAAGTACGCTTATAGTATTTTTATTCTCACGACTGATAGGCTCCATATACATTTCCTTTAAAAGAAAAGTGCATAATTGTAAACTTCTATATTCTCTCTCTCCCAAGGACTTTTAAGTCTTATGTTTAAGAACTTAAATTGAATGAAAAAGAAGGAATTTTTTTCATTATTTAGATATCGCATGTATTTAATAATAATTTGGGCTACAAAATCAGATCCCTATCCCTTGTTAATTTGATTTTTTCTTGCTTCATTCTTTAAATAGAAACTGAATTAAAACTCCCACTATTCACACTAATTTAATACAGTAGTCTAAGTCTGTTTTCCTGCACCTGAGTTTGTTACCATACTACAAATAACTGCTCACTAAGCCATATGCCACATGTGTTATGTACATTAAATACCTGGTCTTTTCTAGCCTAATTAACTTCAGCATTAAAAAAAAAAAAAAAAGCCATCTATTTATATTTTAAACTATAACAAGGAAAGGTAAATTCCAAGAAAGCAAGTCATTACTTCTTTAAGTATAAAGCAATTTAGTTATCACTGCAGGAAACAAAAGAATAGTGGTGGCCATTAATCTTGGCCCACAAAGCCCTCCACTGGAGTGTATTTGCTCAGCCAACAGGAGTTACCTGACGAGTGCTTGCAGACAGGGTTGAAAGTGCTTCAGAAAGGGCCAGACAGCGTTCCAGCTTTTAACCACACCTTCTGGGCACCCCAGACTGATCTCTACCCTTATTTGCACTGTGGCACCCGTCCAGTGCTAATGGCACGCTCGGCTTTCTTCTAGGGCAAGGGGACACGGAGGCAGCCTTCTCCTATCTTCTCTCTACCTGTTGATTTGCAGGAAGGGTGTGTGGGAGGGGGAAGTAACTTGGAAAAAAATCTCTTACAATGCTCAGGAAACAGCTATACTGGAGTGACTTTGCTTTTTAAGAAAGAAGCAAGCAGGAGCCCAATCCACTGTGACTCAGGTCTGATCAACATCGCTCACCAGGCTCCTACTCCAGACCACTTCTACCTTAGATGACCAGGGGAGGCGCAGGCCGAGATGGTGCCTTTTTCTGGGTGAACTGATGGGTACCTACAATGCCCACACTTCACCTTACCCGGCTTCTAGTTCTGGTCTGCCCAGCATCTCGGGGTGTCAGGATCCAAGGTCTCCACGGTGTGGGGCTGGAACGGAAGGGACCAGGAGTGAAATCCAGCATCCTCTGCTCTTTTAAAATTATGTCGTAAGAGTTACCATTCTTATCATTTCTACTGTGTGCCTGAAAAAGGAGTCACTGGACCCCCAGAATGTCCTCTCATGTTCTCGTCTGTGGATACACAATGCGATGTGTGTTTTTTCCTCCTGCCTCATTCCCAGTTCACTGCCATCACCGGGCTTTGAGAAGTCCCAAATCTGATACAATTATCAGGGGACACATTAGTTGAAGATTTTTTTTCTCCAGACCTGGGTCGGCTCTTCAATTCAGATTCCCTCCCATACTGGCTACTTTGTTGCTAATACCAACCGCACCACCTCGATTACTGAAGGATCTTGACTCCACAGAGATGGTTCTGCAGAGTTCTACGATGCACAAAGGGGGAATGGGTTTCTCCCCTCTGGCCGCCTGGCCACCCAGCCCCTTCCACAATTCCCGGCTGATTTTATTTCCTTAAAATGTACTACTTTGAAAAGGGCTGGTGCATGGGGCAGCGATCGTTGAGCCCCAAACACAGCGAAAACAAAGACTGTCACCAAGACGGTGACAGTCAACGTGAGAGGATCCCCCTGCAAAGCTCGTCGCGGGGGCCCGGCGACACCAACGTTCCCAGCCCTGTAAATTTCAGATCTATATACGGAAGCGGTGGCCCCTGCCCTTTCGGAAACCTCCTGGATCTCCGCACGTCAGGACTGTGCGCGGGAGCGGAGACGACTCCGCGCCCCAGCCTCCGGCTAAGGACCGAGCCTGGCGTCGCGGTGGATTCGGGGACTGAGCGCCGGAGCATCGCGCTCCCGGCCACCACGCGCCGTGCGCCTCGCGCGCGCCCAGCCGGGCCGCGGGGCCTCCCTCACCTCTCGGGGCCGCGCGGTGACGGCGGCCTCCGGGGACCATCCGCGGGGCAGTGACAGACGCGACCCCGCGCCTCCGGGGCTCCAGCCGCCGCCTCGGGTCTCATGGTGCCCGCGGAGCCTGCGCCCCTCCAGCGGCGCCAGCGACTCGGCCGCGCCTGTAACCGTTCAAGCGAGGGCGCCAGGTTTAAAAACGGGGCTGGAGAGGGGAGGGGACACGGGAAACCGGGAGGGGGCGGGGAGGGCGCGGGAGATGCTCCGGGAGGGTAGAGGGGAAGCCGGAGAGGGGGAGGGGACAAGAGAAGGTCCTGAAGGGAGCGCGCGACCAGACGGGGGTGGGAAGGTGGGTATCCAGGAGGGGGCTCGGAAAGCCCGGGGCTTGTGTGGGGAGGGGACAAAGGAAACCCAGGGAGGGTCGCCAGGGGCGGGGACGAGGAAACTCCGGGAGGGGACGGCGGGAAGTGACACGGGAAACTCGGGGAGGAGGACACGTGGGGGCGGGGCGGGGGCCTTTCCGTCGGGGCCCCCCCCGCCGGGGTTGGGGGTGGCGGGTGCTCGCGGAGGGTCCTCCCCCGCCAGGTGTGGGAGATGAGGGTCTCCGACGTCTTCCCACCCCTGTGGGGTTCCCCGAAGGCCTCGGGGTTCTGGTTCCTGCGCGAGCATCTTGGGCCCCAGATTTAGGGGAATCTCAGTTCCACCACTTAAAAGCGGCCTCGGGGTTTTGAGGGCTGCTGCCTTCGGTGTGGACCGCGGGCGCCCGGGGCGCCCCGACGGCGTCGCTCGAACTGGGAGGGGGAGGGCGGAGGAGAGGAGAGCCGGATGCGCAGAGCACCCTTCCCACCCCTGGGCGCCTGGGGAAAGAATGTGGGTTTTCCTCGGGTCAGCCCGCGTCCCGGCTTAGACGGCAGGGGGCGGCCCTCCCCCGGCCGCGGGCTCGCCCGGGGCGCGGGAGCGCGGCGTCGGGTCGGGTCGGGTCGGGTCGGGGGCGCAGCGCTGACGCGTCCGCGGTGCGGGCGACCGGGCGCCCAGGGCCGGGCGCTTGGCCTCGGGCCCTCCCTCCGAGCTCAGCGCCCCACGCACCCTGCGGCCGCTAACGGAAGCTCACCTGGTGTCATTTAAATTAATGGGTTAAAAAAAGAAAAACTTAAAACATTAACATTTTCCACTGTTTCTTTGACGAGCAACGGATTCGGACAGTAAATAAACTTAACTAAAGGCAAAGAGGGGGGAAGATAATAACCTTTCTACGTAAAATTTTATACAAATGACTTTAAAAGACACTCACGCAGAGGCAACATTGCCACAATGAGATACTGTATTTACTCCACCCAGGTGGGAAAGATTTTATGAAGGAAGAGCTGACCGCCGGTACCGGTGCCTAGAAATGAGTGTCTTCCAGGTAGCTGGGGACAATGTAATAGCATCCCTTTCTGAGGAGGTGGGACAGCTTATGCCCTGTGCCTTAAAAATGGTCGCCTCTGGACCCAGTAATTCTACTTCCTTATCTATACCAAAAAGTATACCCCAAAAGATGTATTTTGAAATGGGAACAAGATGTATTTAATCACAGAGAGGTGTTCATTATAGCGCTATTTATAATGTTGAAAAATTCATCTAAAAATATGGCAATGATTGGTAATAAATAATGGTGGGCTATCATGCAAAGAATAAAAGCGTTTACTGAGTTTTGGACAGCGTGGGAAAATATACATGATACGACGTTAGAAGAACAAAATTGTATGAGTAGGAGCCAAAATGTACGCAGAGGATGCATGTGTCAAAACGAGCGGCCACTGAGTACTGGGATTATTCAAGGTAAAGCAAAACATGTTTTCTAACTTTTCAACAACAAGCATACATTTCTTTTTTATTGTGGTAAAATATACATAACATAAAACTGACCGTTTTCAAATACAGCTCAGTGGCATGAAGCACACCTACGTTGTTTGCAACTATCACCACCGTCCATTTCCAGAACTTTGGAAACTCCACACCCATTCCCCCTCCCCCCTGGCCCTGGTAGCCAGCAGTCTACTTTCCGTCTCTCTGGACTGGACTCCCAGCTTCTTCATATAACTGGAGTCATCCGTCCCTTTATGGGCCACATATTATTAATATAAACTATCCATGTCATCCTCACCTCAGCCCCGTGAACAGGCATGATCTTCATTTTACAGATGAAGAAACGGGTTCAGAGACATCAGATAAAGTCCCCATCTCGTTAGAGAGTCAGCACTGATGTCCCTCGGGTGCGTGGGCTTTGGAAACTGGATGCCACTCAGAATAAATTTAAAGGGGGAAAGAACCCAACGCAGCAGCTGTACGTTCAGTTTCGTCTTTTTGTTTGTGTGTTTTGTTTTCTTCTGCCAAGTACGTGTAAGGTCACAATGGCCAAAACTGGGACAATTTGAGCAACAAAATAAGGTAGCAAGGAATTAACCCAAAGCGTAAACTGAATATCAGTGCGCTCATACTGATATCAATAAATATTGAAGAGATGAGTACATGGGGGGAAGAGGCACATCTCCTTTACAGAAGAGTCCCAAATAATTTATGTAGATGCTCTACACTCAAGGAGTTGTTGTAGTCTAACTCCACAAACCATCACGAACATCATTAACTATGTGTGTTTTTGGTGAAAATGAATTTAATGAAAAATAAATTTGTTGGCAACATAGAATAAAAGTATTGTGGGGTCTTCTTTTCCAGAGTTCTTTCTGCAGTTAGAATAATTGAAATGCAGTAAAAGAAACACACTGTTGTTGAGACAGTTGGGAATTCAATGGACTTTTGTGTTATAATTACATTTTAATCTTAAATATTTTGGGGTCCAAGGAAGATCTTTATGAGAGGAAGTAATTTGGCAAAGGGTATAGAAATCTTAAGGAACTTTTCATTAGGCCCATGCTTTATAAGCTGGGAAAAACCGCATAACCTCAAGTGTGTGCATTCCTGCCTGGGAGGTGATGTGGGAAACAGATACAATTGAGGTTCTATGTCTTGCTCTGCTCCCTTTAATTAAAAATTCTTTTTCTTATGCTGACTCTCAGTCATTGCTTAGAAACAAAGAGTAGAGATTGTTAACTCTCAGGGTTTCCGGCTTGCCTAGGAGAAGGATCCCAAAAGTCAAAACATCTCCGAGGGCAGAATATTTTTACATAAACACTGCTGAAGACAAGCAGGGAAGCCCATTTCCTTTCCTTGGGTTAGGCAGACCCTGCTTCCTGTTACCCGCTCCCCCGAGCGCCCTGCAGGCTCCCAGAGCTGAGTCAGAGGCTACAAGATGTTATGGCTGTTGCTATTGTTATTTGCTGAAAGACTTTTTATAGATGAAAAAAGTGCAGTTGATCCATGGGAATAAGATACATTTTTATTTTGGTTCTTGTTGTTTATTTTTTATTTTTAGAGAGAGAGGAAGAGAGATTGATGTGAGAGCACAACATCGCCCAGTTGCCTCCTGCATGCCCCACACCGGGCATTGAGCCTGAAACCCAGGCATGTGGCCTGACCGGGAATTGAACCCGCAACCTCTTGGTGTACGGGGCGACGCCCAACCAACTGACTACACAGCCCAGGGTGGTATTTTGTTTTTTAAGAATTTATTTTGGCCCGGCCAGAGTGGCTCAGCAGTTGAGCATCGACCTGGGATCCAGGAGATGGTGGTTTGATTCCCGGTCAGGGCACAGGCCCGGGTTGTGGGCTTGATCCCCAGCAGGGGGCGTGCAGGAGGCAGCCGATCAATGACTCTCTCATCATTGATGTTTCTCTCTCTCTCTCCCTCCCTCCCTCTCCCTGAAATCAACAAAGATTTTTTTTTTTTTTGAAGAATTTATTTTGCCCTGGCCAGGTAGTTCAGTTGGTTAGAGTATCGTCCCAATATTCCAAGGTTGCGGGTTCGATCCTGGGTCGGGACACATACAAGAATCAAACAACGAATGCATAAATAAGTGGAACAACAAATCCATGTTTCTCTCGCTCTCTAAAATCCATCAATAAATTTTTTTTTAAGAACTTTTTATTTTTAAAAATTGTGGTATGATACAAACAATAAAATTTCCATTTTAACCGTTTTGAAGTAGTTTGACGTGTACAGGTCGGGGCATTAAGTACATTCACCTGGTTGTGCAGCCGTCACCACCATCCACCTTCAGAACTTTCCCATCTCCCTAAACTGGAACTGTACCCAACAAACAGCCCCCATTTCTCCCTCCCTCCGCCCCTGGTCACCTCATTTTTACTTTCTGTTCTATGAATTGGATTATTCTAGGGACCTCATATAAGTAAAATATACAGTATTTGTTTTTTTGTGAATGGCTAATTTCACTTAGCATCATGTCCTCAAGGTTCATTCATGTTGTACATGGACCAGAATTGTCTTCCTTTTCAAGGCTGACTAATATTCCGCTGTGTGCATGTACCACGTTTTGTTTATCCATTCATCTGTTGAGGGACACTAGGGTTGCTTTTACTTTCTGCCTCCTGTGAATAGAGCTGTTATGGACAGCACTCATATTAGTCCCTGCTTTCAGTACTTTTGAGTATATACTCAGAAGTCAAATTGCTAGATTTACACATATTTGGTTTTGAATAATTACTTTAAGGCCTGAATTTGCTTTTGGAAATAAACCTTTCCAACATGAAATTTGTATTCAAGGTGTGAAAGAGGGGCTGCTGTAAACGTTTCTAACCAAACTGCTCTCTGCAACTGCAGATCTCCATAGCTTAACCACGTGATGACTGAAATCTGGACACTGGAACCATCTCTGCTTTGCTCTTTTGCTGTTTCCCATGGACAATGTCACACATTGTGATATTGGAATTAAATATATATTTGGTCTTTGTCCCTGTTTCTGACACAGAGCTTCTGAAACTCTTAGAATTTCCTAAGTGATAAGAGTGATAGAGATATCTTAATATTTCTCACAAATCCCTTTCAGTCACACTTGAGTTTATGTTAATGAGGTGGCATTTGGAAAGCACCAAAGGTTGGAGGCTGGTTGTCAGGGTAACCAACCATATGATTGGTGACATGGTGGTCGGTCACACTGGTCTCTCTGGCGAGAGGAGAGGACTGGAGGTTGATTCAACTGCCAGTGCCCAGTGATTTAATTAATCATGACTATGTAATGAAGCTCCATAAAAACTTATGTGGACAGGGTTCAGAGAGCTTTCAGGTTGATAAATACATGGAGATTTGGGGAGAGTGGGGCACTTGGAGAGAGCATGACAGCTCTGCACCCTTTCCCCATAACTTGTCCCATGCATCTCCTCCATCTGGCTGTTCCTGACTTACATCCTTTTGTAATAAACCAGTGAGCTAGTAAGTAAAATGTTTCTCTGAGTTCTGTGAGCCACCCTAGCAAATCATTTGAAAGCAAGGAGGGGTCCTTGGAACCTCTGATCTATGGCTGGGCTGTCAGAAGCACGGGTCTTGTGTGTGGTTTGATACGATTTTAAACCCACTTGTTTATGGCAAAAAGAAAGTTGTTTTTACAAGTAGTTATTTTGATACAAGAGTGAGGTGAGGGGTGCTGCTGAGAGCTTATGGATAAGAACCTGTGGAGAAGTAACTACGGTGAGGGGGCCCTATGAATACCTAGAGTTTGTGAAGACTGTCCGACAGTGTTCAGTCTGGGAAGGGCCACTCTTTGCTGATCTAGGAGCTCTCTGAAGACCCTGGGTCATCAGCTCGGGCTGCGAAAAAGAGAACTGGGCAGTGGTCCTGGGAGAGGACTGTCTTGCCCGCTAACACTAGCAACATGCTTGAGCAGCAAGGAACTTTGTTTTTCACTGGCACCTGGACGTCAGTTCTTGGTTGGTTAGGCCGACCTTTCTGAGAGCCAACTCATAGAAACGTCCATCTCAGACTACATTTGGGCTTTATTTCTTTCATCTCCCCCTTGCCTGGAACAATAATGTAATTAATCTGCCATTGGTTTGGAGTATTTCTTTATTGGTTTCTTAAGAGACATTATCCCGTACTTTATTGGCTTGTGAAATTATTGTAATTCCTGCAGTGAACCTGTGTTAAATAAATTATTGGCAATGACAATCTCAGTTTCTGAAAATAATTTTTTGCCCCCAAACCAGATAATAGGTAACATAATCTGGGCTTGCTACTGGCATCTGACATGGGGGGAAGGACATTGGGCGGGGGGAGGGTGAGACGACTGAGCCCTTAACCTGTGGGATCTGATACTCTGATACTCTGAGTTGAGTATCCAAGCTGAGTTGAGTTGTAGGACAGCCCCTGGTGTCTATGAACTGCTTGGTGCTGTGGGAACAACCTCCACGCATTGGAAATGGTACTAGAACCGTTTACACATTCATCCCTGGGCTCAGTCTTCATCTAGGGTCTCCAAGGACCTGCCCACCTCACCTCTTCCAGCCCCCAGGATTCCACAGCGAAACCAGCTCCGTGTCAACTGGACCTGGCCTGGCTCTCTGGGAGGGAGCTGTACACACGACATCTGAGACCCTTCGCAGCTCCACTGAGTCCATCTTGACGGCCTCTTCTTGTCCTGTCTGCAGGGGGTGGCAGGCATTGCCCTGTGCTGTGCAGCTAGCTCCTCATAAAAAGGGGCTTGTTATGGCCCTGGCCAGTGAGCTCAGTGGTTAGAGCTCCAGCCCAGGCACCAAAGGGTTGCAGCTTCGATCCCCAGCCCCCAGTCAGGGCAGGAGGCAACCAATCAATGTGCCCCTCTCCCATCGATGTCTCTCTCTCTCTCCCCCTCACTCCCTCCCTCCTTTCCACCCTCTCTAAAAATCAATGGAAAAAAATATCCTCGGGTCAACAAAAAAGGGGGGGGCTTGTTACGGGCTGAATTGTGTCCCTCCAAATTTCTGTGTTCAAGTCCTGATCCCCAGTACCTCAAAATGTAACTGTCTTTGGAGATAGGATTTTTAAAGAAGTAATTAAAGTCAAATGAGATCAGTAATCCAATATGACCGTGTCCGCATAAGAAGAGGTTAGGGCACAGGCATGTGCAGAGGGGAGACCATGTGAGGACAAGGGAGCGAGCGGCCACCTACAAGGCAAGGAGAGAGGCCCTCAGGAGAAACCAGCCCCCCAGCACCTCGGTCTCAGACCTCTAGCCTCCGGAACCGTGAGGAAGTCGACTCCTGTTGCTTAAGCCATGCAATCTGTGGCACTTGGCTATGGCAGACCTCGCGAACGAACACAGGGCTTTTGGCATCTCTCGTCCCAGTGTCTTCTCGGGCCATTTGTCCTGAACCTTGCGAGTCGGCCTCCCCTTACATTCCTGGAAAATAACCTTGACCATTTCTAGTCCAAGCCCTATTTCACCCTTGGCTGGATGCTCCTAGAACAGGAGCCTGGTACATAACTGACACTCAAGAAATGCCCCCCCCCTTTTTAAAAAAATCCTTACCCGAGTATATTTTTTCCATTGCTTGCTTTTCAGAGAGAGTGGAAGGGGGAGGGAGAAAGGGAGGGAGGAGAGAGAAACATCGATGTGAGAGAGATACATCACTGGCTGCCTCCTGCACAGCCCCCACCAGGGCCAGGGATGGAGCCTGCAACTGAGGTACCTGCCTGCCCTTGGCCAGCATCACACCAGGGACCCCTCAGTCCCCAGAACGACGATCTAACCACTGAGCAAAAGAGGCTAGGGCCTTTTTTTCCCCCCCCCCTAAAAATATGTTTTTATTAATTTTAGAGAGAGAGGAAGGGAGAAGGAGAGATAGAAACATGGATGAGCTGGGCTGCCTCCTGCATGCCCCCTACTGGGGATTGAGCCTGAAACTCAGGCATGTGCTGGGACCGGGAAGCCAGCTGCGACCTCTTGGTGCCTGGGACAGTGCTCAGCCAACTGAACCACACCGGCCGGGCCAGATTTCCTCTGCTTTTCCTTAATGTCCCATCCACATACCGCATTACATTTAACCACTTCCTCAGGCTCCTCTTGGCTGCAACAACTCTGAAATTCTCGTTTTGAATGACCTTGACAGAGTCGAGGTCGGGTATTTTGTAGAACGTTCTTGTATTGGAATGTGTCTGTTTTCCCATGATTACATTGGGTTTTGGAGTTTGGAGAAGTATTATAAAAATATATATATTTGGCCTTTGTCCCCAGTTCCTGGCACAAAGCTCCTAAACACCCTGGAACATTCTGAGTGATAAGAGGCCTTTGTTACTCATAATGAGTTCTCTTCAATCCAATCTGAGTGTGAGCTAATGAGGTGATAATTGCTGTGCTCCTACTTGGCTACGCGATGGGGGCGGGTAGCCAGAGGAACCAACCAAGTGATTAGAGGGTTAGCAGTTTCAGCCCCCTCTCCCCTCCCATGAAAACCTCCTAAGCTAAGGGGTCAGAGCTTGGTGCTGTCAGGACGGGGCCCTACAGAGGGCAGAGCGGCTCTGGGCCCCCTCCCCTTCTATGCCTTTCTTCCATTCGGCTGTTCCTGAGTTGTGTCCCGCGTAGCAAACCGCTCATAGTAAGTAAAGCTCTTCCCTGAGTTCCGAGTGTCCTAGGAAGTGATCAGTCCCGAGGGGCGGGGTGTGGAAACCCGTGAATTCGTGGTGTGCTGGGCAGAAATGTGGGGAGCCTGGGCAACCGGTGTGTGGCTGGCGTCTGAAGTGGAGGCCGGGAACTGGGGAGCTGGTGGTTGCGGCTGGAAAAGGCACCACGTGTTTGGTATCAGGAGGAATCAAGGGCTCCAGGAGGAAGACCCGAGAGGGAAAGCGGAGAGCCCGTATTTTTACTAAGCATCTGGAAGGGGGTGAGAGACGGGAGGGCTGCATGAGGGAGGGTTAAAAACGTAAGGTCTCCAGGGGCGCGCGGGGGAGGAAAGGCCGGTAGCAGGACGCCCCGAAGGGTTCGCTTTCTCCTTTGAGTTCAGCGCCTGACCGTGTGCGCTGCCCGCCCGGTGCCCAGCCGGCCGCGAGGGGGCGCAGTGCGCGGCGCAGACACCAAGCGCCCCGCCCCGCCCCGCCGAGCAGCAGGTCGGGGCGCTGCGGGTAGGGTGGGGGTGGGGGTGGGGGTCGGGGCCGGGGAGGCCGTGTCGTGGGTCAGGGCCGCGGAGTTGCACCGGGGAAGGCCCGGAGACCCGCTCCGGCCCCAGGCGCGCCGCCGCGCTCGCTCCTCCCTGCGGGTCCCGCGCGCTGGGCCGGCCGTCGGTGCGCACGCGCGGCCGGCTGAGGCCTGAGAGCCGCGGTTCCCGCTCCGCCCGCCCGCCCCCCGCAGGCTCCGGGCGGGTCCCAGGCCACTGGCCGGAAGATCAAACGTTAGTACAAAGAACGGAACTGTCCCACCCGCTGCCGGGAAACCGGGCTGAATTCCATAACCTGGGTGTGGGCCAGAAAGGCTAACAACCCAAAATCCAGGTGCATGGGAAAGATAAAGATAGCTACGTTGGGCAGCACTGAAAAACAAAAACCCTATAGCCAAGCAAAGAAAAGCCCACAGCAAATAAAGGACTGGCAAATTGAGGGAACTAAGGACCAAAAAATCCAATTTAAAAAAGGGCAAAAGGCATGAATGGACAATCTGCAAAAAAATGATATAAAACTGGGCCCTTAAACGAATGTTTATTTCCTTTCACGACCGAGAAATGCACATAACTCTGAGCTATCACTTCTAAGTGCCACAGTTTGCAGAAAGTCAAAGCAATAGGACAGCCTTGGGGTAACAGGCACTCTGAAAGAAACACTGCTGGTGGCAATGCAAGATGGTACAACTGTAGAGGAGACTTGGCAATATCTAAAAAAATTAGTATGTATTTACCCTTTGACCTAGCAATTTACAATTAGCAACTCACCCTCAAGAAACACCTACACCAATATGAAAGTATATATATGTTTAAGGTTATTTATTGCAACATTGTTTGCAGTGACAAAATTTGGAAACAATCTCAGTGCCAATAAACAGGCAGTTGGTTGAATAAACTCTGGTACCTCCACACAATGGAGTACTACGCAGTTGTAAAAAAGAGTGAGGAAGATCTTTATGAATTGATATGGAGTGATTTCTAGGATATATTGATAACTGAAAAAGCTAAATGCAAGAGTATATATAGTATTATGCGATTTTTTTGGTATAAAATAAGGGGAAACAGTAAAATATTCAAGTGTCTGCTTAATTTTGCAAAAACAATAAATAAATAAACCTCAGGAAGAATAAACTAGAAACTAATAAATTTAGAAATTAATAAATTGGTTACCTACAGTGGGTGGCTGGGAATGGACTAAAAGTCTAAGAGGAGATGGCACTTATTTAAGCCAGACCATTTTTGGTAGTTTTGATGTTTAGAAACCTGTAAATGTTTTAATATTAAAACAATGAAATTGAGTCAATAAAGATGGGGGAGAGAAAAACCTAAAATTGCATACAAATGGAAGTAAACAAATGAACTAACCTGTATAGTAAATTACCCACAAGACAGAAAAATAAACTCAAATTACTTTTGTACACAGCTCTTCGATGCACACCTTGTGTTTGTAAACAAGCACCAAACAAACAAAAAACCTACGAAGAAATTTTGAACTTATTTAGTTGGTAGTGATCTGAAGTAGCAACTCTGACAATATTTTCTGTGTGCTGTGGGATTAAGCAAATTAGTCATTATAATGATATTGTGGGGAGGCAGGGTTCTCACTGTGGGAGAGGGTGATACAAATATGGAGAAAAGGAAGGCAAGAGCTCTGTGACTGGGATCTGTCTCCTGGATCTGCCTGCTGAAAGCCTAGGGGGCAAGGCACCCCATAGGCCATGAGCATTCCCTGCGTCCATATCTTGGTTTCTAAATATCATTCTCCAGAGCTCCTGGGAGAAGTGGGTCATTCAGGGAGGGGCAGGGAAAGTGAAAGAAGAGCCAGGAACAGGTTGTGTCAGCTGAAAGCAAGGCGATGGTCCAAGAAGGATGGGGACAGGCCAGGAGGACACAGGGGCCAGCTTGACAGGGCTTCCAACGGCCAAATGAGGAACAATTTGAGCATCAAAATGAGTATTGCATTAATGGATTATCACAATGGATAAAAAAGAGCCCACAAGTTTAGTGATACTAAAAAGCAAATAAACTTACATATACATAGAGCTAAAAGGGACAGCTCTTCTGTACAGTAGAATGCCAACTAATGAATGCTGAAGGAGCAATAGAGTTCAAAAAGTCACATATTGAATGGATGCCAAAACCGCCTGGTGCAAGTTTGTTGGGGAATAAGCTATTACACAGTCTCAAAACATCACTCCACAGATGATTAACTACACAGGTAGAAAAAAGGAAGCTATCTAGTGGAAACACTGGTGGATACCATTTTAACCATGTGATCAAAGTCAGCATCACCAATAAGGGATGAACTGACATCAGGTGCCCAAAATGCTTAACCTGAGTTGGATCACTTGGAAACAGCAGACTCAAGTTGAGGGACAAACTAAAAAATAACGAGCCTGATTCTTAAAAAATGTCAAGGTCATGAAAGACAAAGGCAAGGATTAAAGAACTGCTCCAGATTAAAGGGACTAAAAAGACATAACAACTCATGAAATGTGTGATTTTGTACTGGGAAAAATAATATTGCTCTAAACGATGTTATTGGAACAATCTGGACTGAAGAGTAGATATTATTAGCAATGGATCAATGTTAAATTTTCTGAATTTGGTCTTTGCAATATGGTTACATAAAGGAATGTTCTTTTTTTATTGATTTATTGAGGAGAGAGAGAAATAGGTAGAGACAGAAAGAGAGAGAGAGAGAGAGAGAGAGAGAGAGAGAGAGAGAGAGAGAGAAAGAGAGATTTGTTGCTCCACTTACTTACGCATTCATTGGTTGCTTCTTCTCTGTGCCTTGACCGGAGATCCAACCCGTACGGTGATGACGCTCCAGTCGCCTGAGCTACCTGCCCGGGGCCCATAAGAGAATGTTCTTATTCGTAGGAAATATAGCCTGATGTACTTAGGGGTGAACAGTCATGATTTCTGAAACTTAATCTCAAATGGTTCAGAAAAGAAAAAAGTCTGTTATACCTTGTACCACTGAGTAGATATACCACTATTTGAATAATGTGTTCCCTGTTGTTGTCAATTTAAAATTTTTGAATTAAAAAATCCCCCTTATATGCTCAGCTGTGCGTGGCTCAGCTGTTTAGCATCGACCTAGGATCCAGGAGATCGTGGTTCGATTCCCTGCCAGGGCACATGCCCGGGTTTCCGGCTTGATCCCCAGTAGGGGGCGTGCAGGAGGCAGCTAATCAATGACTCTCATCATTGATGTTTCTCTCTCTCTCTCTCCCTTTCTGCTCTCTGAAATCGATAAAGATATATATATATATATATATATATATATATATATATATTTAAAATTCCCCTTATAAACAATGCTGCTATCAACATCTTCACAAGTATAATTTTTCTTCTTTTATCATTTTTAGGATAAATGTCCAGAATTATGCATACCAAATCAGAAAGCATAAGTGTTTTTATGGCCTGAAGAAGGGAGTATAAATTCAAGAGTGGCTGATTTAAATAGAAGGCTGTATGTAATGTGGGAGGTGAGGGCATAGACTACAAATAGCAGGAGATTATGAGAGCAGCTGCGCCAGCTATTGTGCAAAGGTCTCTCTCGTATTACTAGGAAAACTCCCCACACCAAGCTTACAGCAGCCTTTTCGGGTTAGTAATACCCCTGCGGTTGTCCTAGGACTCCTGGGTCTAATCCAAGCCACCATGACCTAAATTTAGACATTGGACAATAACAGCCTTGTGATTAACTGGCTCATTGCCTCTAGAGGATTCTCCTGATGAACAACCACAGTGTGAAATTTTGTGTTTCAGAACCTCATAATTCCCCGAGGCAGTTGTGAAAATCAGTATAAATGTAAAATTTAAAAGAAAAAGTGTTTGGCCTCAAAGGCATTGAATTGGAAACAAATAAAAAACCACTGGCAACGGGAGTGTAAATTGGTATCTCTGCTTTGGAAAATGGTTTAGCATTACCTTTTAACACTGAACTCTAGGGCGGTTCAGTAATTCCTCTCCCAGGTGCACACCCAGAGAAGCACCTGCCTGTGGGCCCTGGAGATAAGAAGGGGATGTTCGGGCAGCAAACTGCAGTTATTCAGTGTCATCAGCAAACAATGGCAAAACAGGTTATGGTGCGGTCATACTATGGAACGCTACAGAGTAAGGAAATGAGCAAAAAGCAGCTGTGCACAGTTACATGTGTGAAACTTAGAAACTCGGCCCAGAAAAAATGCAAGGCTCAGAAGTTTACTTTTTCTGTTTTTCATTTATTTTTTTCTTTATAATCCACATATAAGTGAAATCATGTGGTATTTGTCTTTTTCCACTTAAGCATAAAACCCTCTAGGTCCATCCATGCGGTCACAAATGGTAAGATTTCATTCTTTTTTTATGGCTGAGTAATATTCCATTGTATGTGTGTGTGTGTATATATATGTATATATATACCGCTACTTTTTATCCACTCATTTATTGATGGAAGAAGTTTACTTATTGAATAGTATTATTTTTATAAAGCTAAAAAGCAAAACAATGTACTGTGTAGAGATGCATTCATCTGCATTTGAGGTATTTATTTATTTACTTATTTATGTATATCTTTATTGATTTCAGAGAGAAGAAAGGAGAGGGAGAGAGATAGAAACATCAGTAATGAGAGAGTCATTGATCGACTCCCTCCTGCACGCCCCCGACTGGGGATCAAGCCCGCAACCCGGGTATGTGCCCTGACAGGGAATCGAACCCCGATCGCCTGGATCCTAGGTCGATGCTCAACCGCTGAGCCACACCCGGCTGGGCTGAATTTGAGATTTTTAAAGCAAAGAAATGATCAATGTAAACGAGATTGTGGAGCCAGGGACATGGACTCAATGAGGACTACAGAGGTCTTGGCGGGGTTCTAGTTTTCAAATCGGGCAGGTGCGCAGTGTTCATTTTATCACCAGACTTCTTACCTTATATCCAGGTTACAGAAACTCTACTGAATGTAGTTAAAAATTCACTGCTATCTACTGTTTTTGTATGTTGCATTTAAAAACAGCAATGCAGAGAAACTCAGGAAACCACAAAATTTTACAGGTGGAAGAGGCCTTCAAGGTAATGGTTAACCTGAAATGTAACCACTTAAAAATTATAAGTATTAGGGAATAGTTATCGTTTGGGAAATTAGGGGACACTTTCTAAACATGAAATCAATGGAAGAAGTCATAAAAGAAAAAATTGAGGGGTTTTATTTAATTAAAACTTTAAAATGGTACAAGAGCCATCTTAAATGAGGCCAAAAGGCAAATGATAAACTAGGATTAAAAATACGCCACGAATATCACAGCTACGGACTAATATCCTAGGCTAATGTCGTTAATATATATATCCTTAACATATAAAGAACCCATAAAATCATTAAGGAAAATACTAACACCAAAACTGAAAAATAGCAATGGATATGAATAGGTAATTAATAGATGAAGAAATGCAAATGGCCAGTAAGACAATTGGGGAAAAAAAATAAGTGTTTCTAGTAATTCAAAAGAACAGAAAATGAATCTTTTAAAGTCAGACACCATTTTTCATTAATCAAAATAGCAAAGATTTTAAGACACTTGTACTGTAGAACTTGATACTGACAAGGGTGTGCTAAAAATAAGCCCTCGCTCTTCTGCAAGAAGATGAAGCCATACAACATTTCAGACAAGAAGTCTGGCCTTACGTTTCGATAGTCTTAGCAGGGTTCAGATCCCTGACTTACAGGAGTATAGGAACACATCTGAAACAATTACCGGAACCGCGGCTAAAAAGTTCTGTATAGGCCTGTCCACTTCGACATCATGACAGCAAACATGGGGGAAAACAGCCCAATAGCAGCAGCGTTCTGCAAACTCGGAATATTTTGCAGCCATCAAAAACCGTGTAATTGAAGATGTTTATGATCACCCCTGAACCCCCCCCCCCCCCCCCCCCCCCCCCCCCCCCCGATTTACAGAAACCTCAGCAGTGATGGGAGATCTCAACTCGAGGTTTCCTTAGACCTGGGGTACTTTGTAGCCCATGGGTAAGCACCTGCCCCCAGGGTCAGGCATGATTCCTTTCCCCAAACGCTGAGTCTCCCCACTTGTCTCCAGTGGACACCACGTGTGGGTCTGGGTCCCAGCACAGAACTAGGACCCCCTAGCCCCCCAGACGGGAGGAAGCCCCCATCCTTGCCTGAAATGGCTGTGCTGAACATTAGGACTCCTTGGGGTAGCCCTGGAAACCTGGTGGGTCCTCAGTGAAGGAAGATCAGTTATTGTAACGCGAGGAGCAGCAGCTCAGGGAAAGCAATCGCTGAGTAACCCACGCTCTGCACCGCCCGCGAGCACCGTCAGGAGCCCTAAGTTTGGCTTCTTTTCTCTCTCACTGAGCAAAATCTTCAGCCACTTTCACAGTGTGCCAGGAACAAAGACAGATCCAGCCCCTGCCCCTGCCCCTGCCCCTGCCCCTGGGGTGTGTGAGTGTGTGTGTGTGTGAATGTGTGCGCGAGTGAGTGTGAGTGTGAATGCGTGTGCAAGTGTGTGCGCGCGAGTGTGTACGTGTGCGTGAGTGTGCGAGTGTGTGCGAGTGTGAATGTGTGTGTGAGTGCGTGTGCGTGTGAATGTGTGTGCGTGTGTGTACGTGTGTGTGTGTGCGCGAGTGCGCGAGTGTGTGAGGAGGGAAGGCAGACACGTGGTACAAACAATGGGATGGGCGAGCGTTCCGCAGCGGGCTTGGAAGGGGCCTCGCCCCGCCGGGTCGGGCGCCCCGGGAGGAGGGGCCGCGTGACAGTCGGGCGGGCCTGGACGGGGTGGGCGCGGCTGCGCGGGCCGAGGCAGTGCTCCGGCCCCACGCGGACGGGGGCGGCGAGGGGTTACTCCGGCCGAGCCCGGCGTCCGAGCCAGTGTGTCCGGCGGGGACAGAGCGGGCTGGCGCGTGGCCAGAAGTCGGGGTTGCGCCCCCTCGGGGGCCCCACCGAGGGCCGTCCGGATCCGGCCTTTCCCACGGTCTGTTTCCCACGCCCCCGCCGCCACCTGCTCGGTCCTTGGCGACGACGCCCCGCCCCCTTCGGGCGCATTCCGGCGGCGGCGCCCACTCGGCGCGGGAGCAGCGGCGGGGCTCGGAGGCCGGAGGCCGGGGGCCGGAGGCCGGGACCGCGGCCGGGGTGGGCCCACAGGTACGTGCGGCGCCGATGGCTCCCGGGGCCGCGTCCGGCCGGGCAGCGGGGCCGAGGCTCCGCGGGCGCGGGCGCGCCGCCCGGCGGGGCTCCTGGGAAAGGCCCGACTCTCCCCGGCTCTTTGATCCCGCTGCTTTGCCCTCCTGGGGAGACATTTATAGAGAGGAGTAGCTGTCGCGGCCCGCGCGTCTGGCCTTGTTTTCCCGGGTTCGAGGTGTCCGAGCGGGGCTGGACCCTCCCGGGCGGCGGGTCGGCGCGGCGCTGCGCTCCCGGCTCCCCGGAGGGGCTCTCCCCCTAGGCCTGACCGTCTCACACACGCGACGCGCTTAGGCCTGCGGTTACTGAGTTGCTGCTTCATTTCTTTTCGTATTTCACCAGGTTTACTGTTACAATAAACTGCCTGCAATGCTTTTGGGGCTAAGAAGTGGGGTTTGCATAAACATTTTAAAAGTCACGGTTTGACCTGCAAAGCGAGGGACATCAACAGGGGGCACCACCGCTTCGTGGGACCCCTTTCTGGATTCTCAGCCCTGGTGCCTCCGGGGAAACACACGTTCAGTGACAGCAGCGGGGAAGCAAAGCTGTGGGCCGTGGGGAGGCAAAGCTGTGGACGGGGCTGCACAGAATGCCTCGGTGCTCCCACTGCTTCTTTCCACCAGGCTTCTTGCCAGACCCATGAAATTTCCAGTAGCAAAGGTTTTGTAATAGGTATGACTTTTTGTTTTCCTTAAGCAGTAATTGGCTTTTCATAAGCATGGAAGTGACAGTTCCAAAGAGAAAATGTTCAGGTTGGTGGAAGGGGAAGAGAAAATTAAGTTGTCCTACAACTCATCTGCCCCTTTTCATGGAACTTTTGGCCACAAGGAGAGAAGGCCTCTGTGCTCGGCGTTACTGCAGTGTTTGTAACTCGTACGTGGAGTCTGCTTTTCCATAGCTATCTTCCTGTGTGCTTTGGTTACACGCACTGCCAGGGCACTCTGCCTAACAATCCTTACCCTCTGCTTGTCCCTGTGGTCTTTGTTCCAAATATGCTCTGTCCAGGATTCCACTCAGCAACTTATGGGGCTGCAGTTCATATACAACTGAATATTTTTGCCCTCTGTCCTACATGCATGGTCCTACTCTGAATTTTCTAGTTAATGTGATAGACACCATTCAAAGCAGCAGCCCAGGACTTGACACTGATTTCAGTTTAAATCTCATTTCATTGGGAGGTGACATAACCTGAAGTTGTATTTCAGGTGGCATAGACTTCAGGCACCATGACTGACCAGTTGAAGAATATTTGTAGGCAGACATGCTTTTCTGTGCCTGAGAAAGGCATTGTGGGATCTATTGGAAAGGAGCCCTGCTTTGTGTGGACCTGAGAGTCTGAGTTTCCTGTGCTGTTAAAAGGAGGAAATAGTATCCACTCCCTAGAGTTCTTGTGAGGGTGAAATTGCCTTACCCTTCCCTTCCTGTTGACGTTGTACAGGTGGCTGTTTCTGGATCAGAACAGGCACCAGTCATGCATAATGATGTTTTGGTCCACAACGCAGCACGTATGTGATGGTGGTCCCATAAAATTACAATGGAGCTGAAAAATTCCTATAGTCTAGTGATGTTAGCTGTCATAACATTGCAGCAGTCATAATATATACTCACGTGTTTGTGGTGATGCTGGTGTACACACACCTACTGAGCTGCCAGTCGTATAAAAGTATAGCACATGCAATTATGTATGGAACATACTACTTCATAATGATATTGACTGTTACTGGTTCATGTATTTACTATGCTATACTTTTTATTTTAGTGTTCTTTCTACTTACAAAGAAAAATGTTTGCTATAAACAGTAAGCCATGTTTTGCTGGTAGCAGCCTCATCAATCTCGTTTGCTGCATCTCTTGATTGCATCATTTTCTCTTGTGCTTGGTTTAATCTCGTGTTGTTTTATACAGTGACATGCTGTACAGGCCTGGGAACAACGGGCTGTACCATAAAGTGTGTTAAGTGCACACTATGACGTTTGCACAACCATGAAATCACCTTGGCGCAATTCTAATCGGGTATAATCAACGCTGTATGCTCACCCTCCACTGGCACCTTGTGGATGCTCTAATTCCCAAGCTGTGGAAACAGAGGCACCTGCCCACGGTCACTAAATGCATTCGTGTGTGCATATGTGTGGAGTCTGGGGCCGGGGAATATTGGAACCCAGAATGCCTGACTCCAGACTGTGACCTCTTGCTTCACTATGGAAACTGCAGCTCACAGGCTCCACCCTGGGCTGCTGCAGAGGCCGGGTGGGAGTTGGGGTGTGCGCAGCTGCTAATGTTTTTATCTCATTTTGGTTGTAAAGGTTGTAGTCAATTTCCACATTCATTTATTTGATCTCCATAACTGGCCTTTTAAAAGTGAGACCTTAGTTCAGGTAATTGAACAGGACCAGTAGGAAGACAGCAGTGTACTTAGAGCAAGCAGGGTTCACCTGTTTACAGCTCACTTCACCTTCATTGAGGAGATTTAGACTTTTGAGGCTGCTGAGTGCATGAGTAGTTGGTTTATTGGTACTAAGGCCCCAAACAGCAGGCCCTGTCTGATGGGCAGGAAACTGCTCACAGATGGACAGATGGTGACTCCCCTCCCCCAACCGGGAACAGATTCTGCCTGGGATGTAAAGGACCACTCTCCTCTAATGGATGAAGATAAATTTGCTCCCAATGAAGAAAATTCTGTGAGCACTTCTCTAGCGGCCGAGTAAAAGAGATAACAGTATTACCTCACTTTACAAATGGATGTATGAGCCAGTTTCCAAAACTTTTATTGAGCACCTCCTATGTGCTGGCACAGTGCTAAATGCCAGGGATAGGAAGGTGAATATATTACTGCAGATCAAATCACTGTCAAGTGAATCGTGTTGTCAATGTATTGGGATCCCAGAATTTCAGAGCTTGGGGAGGGGGAACGGGGTGGGGTGGGGTGGGGAGTTGGAGACCATCTGTGAACTTCCAGCTTCCACCAGGTGACCCTGGCTCCTAGGTGCTCAGGTCTTTCCACCTCCTTAGGGATGGGTAGCAGCTTCCTGCTATTTCTATTCTCTGGGTTGTCTCACTGTCCCATGTTTGGTGTGTTAGTACTTTCGTTGTGTCTGTAGCCATGTCTCATTTGGCCAGAAAAGCAAGTGCTGCAGAAAAGATAGAAGGGATGAAAACTGGAAATGGTTAGATTTTTGAGCCATGAGGGTTAGATTTTTGAACTACAATCCTAGTGATTAAGATGGGAATCTTTGTCAATCTGATGGGTTTCTACAGATTCCCACAAAGGTTTTAATTTCTATACTCTATTTTAACAAAATAAAATTCCATTTTACCAGATTTGACAATATGATTGTTCCAAAACAATGTGGTATTAATATGAGCACTAAAGCTACTAGATAGAGATCAAGATGTTCTGTACAGTTCCTTTGGCTCTCAGTATCCCAGTAAGGCTGTGGAGTAACTCCTAATCTCTCATTCAGCCTGGCTCTACATACTCAGGTGACGGAGGGTTTGGTTCCACTATTTCATTTTGCTTTCAACTTAAGGGTACTGGTATTCTAAAAGCTAATAGTTTTAAGCTCTTAGAAGATGGCAGAATTTAGCACATAGTCCCCCCCTGCTCCCTCCAGATATTGACTTCCTGGAGGAGGCAGGAGAAAGGTCCAGCTCGCCATTCCATTTTGAAATCAGCCTTCTCAGTCTACAATATTCTGTGTAAGTTTCATTTCATCAGAGTCCCTCTACTGTCACTTGAAATATAGTGAAAAGATTCATACACCTGTGCTCTCTCACCAAACTAACAGGTTCTGCCCTATTATTTACTTTCCAATAATATTAGAATGCACAGTTTACAGTTAGCAAATACATTTTAACTAGATTCAATCCTATCTTAAAACTTAGCTCTTCTTTTAAAATATATGTAACAATTTTTTACCAAGTTAATGTCACATATTATTATACCAAGATTTATAATGAATACATTCAAGGAGTTCTTCCAGTTGGCATTATCTTGACCTATTGCCAGTCAATGTTGATTTTTTACTGCTAGGAGATCAGGGAGATAGATATTATCTTGGCATTTCGTACAATTAAGAAATAATGACACATATAAGCTCCTAAGGTTTTATGTAAAAGCGTCTTTTAATTCTTGGGTCAAAATTCACATCTTGCCTTTATTATTATCTGTATTAATCATAGGCAACTCTGGTGTAGAACTCTGAGTCCTTTTGATAAGTGTAAAACTTCCAAAATAAATAATTGTAGGAAAATAATCAAAGTTTACAAAAAGAAAATGAAATTAAAATAAGTTTCTAAGCTACATCATATAATTATAAAGAATTATTTATAGGACTTTAAAAAGGCATTTAAATACAGAATTTTCTGGTCCACCGTGATGCTCACCTTGTTCTTTGGGCCCAGTTATTTCCTCTTGGAGTCTTTCTCTTTTGAAGTCTCGCCTTGCTATGTACAGTGGAAGAATTTCCTAGGTCACCTGACCAGAAGTCTGAGGTTTTGAAAGTGGGATACTGCTATTTTAAAGCAGATGAATAAAGGGTCAGGGCACTGGAAAAATCTGCCCTTGGATTCAGTAAGACTTGGGAGTGGTGTACCGGACTGCTTTCACTGTAGTAAGCCATCCACTTACAGCCAAGGCCAGAACAGGAAGCCACGCAGGGAAAACCTTGGCTGTGCTTCTCAGTTGTTGAGGACTCTGCTCTTTACTTGTGGATGAAACTCTGGTGTCCCTTTGAGTGATGTCCATAGTGTCCTGTCCCCAACACTTATTTACATATTGCCTTTGTAAAAAATGAGGCCCTGTGGGAGAAATCTCGCCCGTGTCAGGAATAATTATGCTTCTCTTAGGGGACAAGCGCGCTGGATCCTCCTAATGGACGTTTCCCCTTTTCTACTGGTTTTAGGATGCTCGCAGTCAAATTGGTGACTCACGGGTAAAAGAACACCAGGCAGCCTTTTTTTACTGCTCATCTGTCTTACTCCTGCCCTGTCTTCAACTCGTTCCTGCCTTTACTTTAAAATGTACAATACAGGAAAAAAAAATATTGCATTGTATGAACTTAAATTATCTTAAAATCCTTTTTGCAAGGCCTCACCTCATTTCCCAGCTGGACTGGATGCAGGCTGGCTGTTGGCACACACTGATTCCCCGTACGGTGCAGGTTAATTAGCTATAAACATACACAGCCCCCTCCTCAACCAGACTCCCGCCCGCAAAGGAAGGGGGGCCTGACCTGGCCAGGCAGCCCGGGGCCTACCCCCTGGTGCTCAACTTGCTTATCCCCTGCCCCCGCGGCCTCCCATTTCCCTCCATCACAACACACCCGACCCAAGCGGCCTCTCCCCCCGCCAGCCCAGCCTCCCTTCGTCATCCCGCGCGTCCCTCCCCTCCCGGGACCGCCTGCTCCCTCGCACCCTCCCCGCTACTCCGCGGTCCCCACCCCCCGTGGCTCCGCCTCTTCCGGCCGGCCGGCGGGGGCGGGGCCAGGCGGGAGGGGGAGGGGCGGGGCCGGCCGGGCTGGCGAGTTGGCGCGTCCCGGGACCGCGCCCCGCCGCGGCCGGCCGGCCATGCTCATCACGCTGTGCTACTTGTACCTGTGGGCGCGCTGGGGGCGCCGGCCGGCCGCGCTCGTGCGCATCACGGTGCAGCGGCTGCGCGCCTCGCGCTGCTCCTTCACCTTCTGCGGCGCGGCCGCGCGGCCCCGCGACGCCAGCGTGTGCCTGAGCCGCGGGGGCCGCGTCTTCTGTGTCAGCGAGAGCCAGGTGGGCGGGCACCCGCTGGGGCGCGTGCGGGCGGCGCGTGCGGGGGGCGGGGCAACGCCGGCGGGGGGCGCGGCCTCCGGGGGGCTCCCTCGCGCCAGCCGGAAGCGCCCGCCTGGACGCCCGCCTCAGCCCCGGACCGTGGGAGCCCGGGAAGCGCCCTCCGCGCCGGCCCGAGGCCCCGGGCTGGGGTCCCGGGAGCGCCAGGCCGGGGGCCCGGATGCGGGGGTCAGAGGTCCGGAAACTGACAGGCGACCTGGCGCACGGGTGCCTGTGTGACCGTGCGCTGGCCACTGGCGCTGAACCCACTTAGCCTCCTGACACCCTCTCCACTGTGGCCTGGAGTTTGGTAGAACACGAATTCAGAGCGAGCAGATTATCAGCTTTCTGTCCTATCTCCGAGGTGACAAAAACGGCCGGTGCTCTCCCTCCGTCAGTTGCGTCGTTTGCTAGCCAGGGCACCCCACCCATTGCCTTTGCATCTGTTTTGTTTGTTTTGCACAATCTTTGTTTTTTGGCCCAGGACTTAGCCTGGTGGCTGCAAGTTCAGCCGGCGCTGTGCTTTAATCTCTGCAGAACCTCAGCTCTCGGTAAAAAGGAACCATTGGTTCTCTTTCCGTTCAGCTATTGGACATGGACTTAATTCACCGCGCGGTTCTGCGCACATTTCCATGGACCTCACTGATACTGTTCATTAACATTTCAAAGTGTTTTTGCATTTCATGGTTTCTTGCCTTTTCCTTCTGGAAAGTTGGATCATTTTTAACATTAAAATGAGATTTTTGTATGTGTGTAAAACCATAATACCCGGCTGGGAATTAAAATCTTGTCTCAGGTTTTGAATATTTTGTTGAGGTTATGCTTAGGTATGGGATTATACGGTGCTGCTAGCAAAGTAAAAAAATGCCCTTCCTTGTGAGTCTACTATAGCACACAATATATAAGTAACCATGTCTCAGATCTCTCGAGGAGTGCGTACCTGGTACTACCTAGATGCCAGGGGGTGAAGTTCATGACATACAGTGGACGCCTGAGGGCAGGAGGGCTTAATTCTCTCAAGGAACCCTGATTGAGAAAGATGACAAACGGGGGGAAAATGGAAGGGTGGATTTTTAGTTCAGAGTGGAAATTTGGAACATTCAAAACATTGAGAGGTAAAATGTCTTTAATTTTCTTGGAAGACAGTTTTACTTTTTTTTTTTTTTTTAATATGCTCATCTAAGGATATGTTTATTGATTCTGGAGAGAGAGGAAGGAGAGAGAGAGAAACAGAGATTGATGTGAGAGAGACACATCGATTGGTTGCCGTGGAGTTGGCTCCGCTACTAGGACAGGATCAGACCCAAAACCTGGGTATGTACCCTGATCAGGCATCTAACTTGTAACCTTGGGATTCTGTAACTTTCTGTGTCCCTGGCTCTTTGCATAGTTAACTTTACCCCAGAGTTTTGCTCAGATATCACTGTCTTACCCACCCAGACTAGATAGGATGGGCCTGCCCTGTGCCCTCAGTGTTTAAATCACGGTTCATCTTTCCAGTTTTTTGGTTTGTTTTTTCTCCCTAGGGTCTGGGTCTGTTTAACTTTGCCACTTGACCTGTAATAATCACTCAGTATTTCAGTGAATGAAGAAGTGTTTAGTGGCTGTTGGGTTTCAGCTTGATGTTTAAGGCCTACAATTAGGGAACTTGACAATTTATTTGTGATTAGCTACTGTTATTTTAAGATTTAAAATATCCTGGGGCTGATGATTTGGTTCAGTGGATACCTTATTGTCAGTTTGCCTGGACCGAAATAACTTTACAGAACTGAATCTTATGCCTTTATTGTCTTTATACTTTATATATTTTAAGTCAGATGCGTACATATGGAATGTTTATAATTGAAGGTCCCATAAGAATTGATAAGTATAATCAAAGATACTTTATACAAACTGAAAATTTTAAGGTTTTTGTTTAATGCACACATTTTCTTTGTTGGAGTCAAGTGGATAATCTGTTTTTTGTTTTTAATTCTTTCTTTTTTAATCCTCACCTGAGGATTTGTTTTTATTGATTTTAGAGAGAGAGGAACATCAATGTGAGAGAAACATCAATTGGTTGCCTCCCGTACACACCCTGACCCGGGATTGAACCCACAACCTGGGTATGTGTCCAGACTGGAATCGAACCCACAACCCACAACCTTTCTGTGTATGGGACAACACTCCAAGCAACTGAGCCACACTGGCCAGGGCTTATTTTTAATTCTTATATCGATAATTATATTTACTCACATAGAGGAGTTGTTTTTTTTTCTCTTCCAAATTTAATTCAACAGATAATAAGCATGTACTATGTGCCAGGTTACTAGGCCTGGTGGAAACTTTTTTTTAAAAATTTATTTTAGAGAGAGAAAAACATCAATTTGTGTTACTTATTTATGCATTCATTGGTTGATTCTTTTATGTGCCCTAATGTGAGCTTGAACCAAAAACCTTAGTGTATTGGGATGATGCTCTAACTAATGGAGCTACCCGGCCAGGGCAAGGAAACACCTTTTGATCTTCCCAGGAAGGGCAAATTTGAGGTGATTCAGGACACTGGGGAGTCTGACTCAAATGCCATATGTGTGTGTGTGTGTGTGTGTGTGTGTGTGTGTGTGTGTGTGTATATTTTGGTGGTGATGCTAAGACTGGCCCCCTGCAGCCTTAGATTTCAGCTTTTTCTGCTCTGGGTGTGTCTTGTTTTTACTGGTTAAAGCCTTAAAACTGATTTGCTGTCTTTTTTAGAGAGATTTCAGGAAGGAGAGCAGAGATTAGTGATTTCCCCAACCTGCTCACCAATCTTGAAGCTATAAGAGCTGGAGGAAATGGAAGAACAGTTCTTCAGGCTTCTGTTAGTAACGGGCTTCTGCCTACTGGGATGCACTTCTGACCCTCCTCATCTTTAAATGTTCCTGCAAGTTGTCATTTGGAAAGCTCCTACATATTCTGAACAGTAAGGAATGGTAGGAATAAGCCCAGAGTCAGAATTAATTGTTTGATAACAAGTATCTAGAGATGTTAAAGCTGTCCTGAGTCGTCGAGGGGATTTTGCAGCTGTTTGAATAGCCACAGTTCACCAATAAACACAGGGTGAATGTGGTCTGTAGGAGGGCACCAGATAACATGATTTAGATCCCGCCTGGAATTACAGAGAAGGGGATGTCCCTGATATTGAGGTAAGTGGCAGTTGTGGTTTGAAGTGACATTAAATCCTTTCTGTGTGTGTTTTCTTTCTCTCTTTCCAGTCCATTGATGACTTGAACAAATGGGCCCTATTTCTTGTTTCTCCTCTTATACATGAAGCCGAACACATAGCATTCGTGACAGAGAGTGTTTGGGTGCAAGGTGAGAATCTGCAGAGATCATCTTCCTCTTCAGAAACCGTGAGTAACGTGCTTTTCACTTGTGTATTGTAAGGAAACTGTGTGTCTTAATTAAAACTAATTTCATTTTTTAAAAATAATTTCATTTTTTAAATGTTTTTATTGATTTTAGAGAGAGAGGAAGGGAGAGGGAGAGAGAGAGAAACATCAGTGATGAGAGAGAGTTATTGATCCGCTGCCTCCTGCACACCCCCTGCTGGGGAGAGCCGGTAACCGGGGCATGTGCCAGGACTGGGGACTGGGAACCTCCATCTCCTGGATCCTAGGTCGAAATTCAACCACTGAGCTAAGCTGGCTGGGCTAAATTCATTTTCTTATGAGTGCTATTTCCTGGCCTTTGTGACTCCCTTTCTTTTTGGATATTTTGGGTTAAATTAAAATATGTTAGTGAAATTACTTTCACCTATTTTAATTTTTATTATTTATTTATTTATTTTTACTTTTTAAATGTGGCTGCTAGGAAATGAAAAACTGCCAGTGTGGCTTGTGTTTGTGGCCCTCACTATGTTATTATTGGGAAGCACTACTCTAGTCTCCCCAGGTCATTTAGTCCATCCTTACATTAAACAAAACCTTCGAGGCTGAAAGTTGTCCTGAAAGTTGTCCTTATTGAGCCATATGCTACCAGAAAAAGGACCAGGTGGTCCTGGGACATACAGTCTAAACCACCAGCATCTGGGCTAGATGGAAGAGACGAACATGCCCACTGTCCTAGAGCCGATGGGGCTCTTTTATCTAGTGGGTTTTGGGAAAAAGATATAAGTTGTTTTGAAAGAGTTTACACTGGCCATAAATAAAGGGGGGAGGGAAAAGATGAGGGGGGCAGTTCTAGGATAGATATTTCCCACTCCTGGATTGGTTGTGGGCAAGAGTCCAGAAAGTTCATACATAAAGCAGGATGTGGTGGTATCTGGTGGTTGGCTTTTTTTTTTGATAGCCGCCTGGAAGTTGATTCAAAAATTAAAAAAAAATATTTTATTGAATTTACTGGGGTGACACTGGTTAATGACATTATATAGGTTTCAGGTGTACAATTCTGTAATACATCATCTGTATATTGTATCGTGTGCTCACCACCCAAAGTCAAGTCTCCTTCCATCACCATTTATCCCCCATTTATCTGGTACCTGCTTCTACCTCCTCTCCCTCTGGTAATCACTACACTGTTGTCTGTGTCTATGAGGGTTTTTTTTCCCCTCTTAATCCTTTCACCTTTTTCACCCAGCCCTCCGACAGCTATCAGTCTAATCTCTGTATCTGTGAGTCTGTCTCTATTTTGTTTGTTAGTTTATTTTGTTCATCAGATTCCACATATGAGTGAAATCATATGGTACTTTTCTTTCTCTGACTGGCTTATTTCACTCAGCATAATACTCTTTACCTCCATCCATGCTGTCGCAAAGGGTACGATTGCCTTCTTTTTTATGACCCAGTAGTATTCCATTGTGTAAATGTACCAGTGTTTTTATCCACTCATCTACTGATAGGCAGTTGGACTGCCTCTACCCCTACTACTACCATGGCGGTCAGCCTCACCATATTCCAGCCCTCAGAATGGATACAGCCAAGGTGGGCGACAGCCAGCTTCCTCTTTAAATTGAGATCCAGAAGTTTCAGATGTCACTTCTTTTCACATCACTTCAGCTGCAGGGGAGCCTGAGAAGTACATTCCATAGCTGGACATTTGCGGGTTCAGAGAAAACCTGGAGTTGTGTTACTACAAGGGAGAAAGAAAGACTAGATATTGGGAGATAACTAGCATCTCTGACATAGTTACCCCATTTAATTTACCTCCTAAGGAGGATTTAATTAAGATTGCACTTAATGGTGGTGGTTTAATTTTTTTTTTTTTTTTTAAATCCTCACCCGAGGATATGTTGATTTTCCGAGAGAGAAGAAGGGGGAGAGTGGGAGAAAGGAAGGGAGGGAGGGAGGGAGGGAGAGAGAGAAACATTGATCAATTTTGCCTCTTGTACTAGTCCCGACTAGGGATTTAACCTACAACCTAGGTATGTGCCCTAACCAGGAATTGAACCTGAAACCTTTTTGGTGTACAGAACAATGATCCAGTTACTAAGTCACCTGGCTGGAGTGCTTAATTCTTAATTTTCTGGGGGTGGAAAGATGTCTGCTCACCAAGGGTATTATCCAGTTAACTCATTTTGTCTGTGGTCCAGAGTCCGGTAGGCCTTACGGCCAGGAGCTGGATTTGTCTAGAGCTAGTTTTCTGACCACCCTGGTTATTACACTGAGGTCCGTTTTATAAGTTGGGTTGCAGAACCTAATAAGAAGTTGCTGTCATAACTCATGGTCTTTTCACAAAGTGTGTAGTCCTATTCAGGTTGATTGCTTGATGGGATTTTGCCTTTTGGGGGGCTCATATGAATCTATGTATATATTTTTCCACCTAGCTCTAGTCATTTGAATTTGACAGGATCCTAAGGTATTCAATAGAAAATATTTTATTTAAGAGAGACTTTTGAACTTGATGAGATCTTATACATTCTTGCACATTAAAAACATTTTTTATTGATTTTGTAAGTTTTTTGTTTGTTTATTTATTTTTTAAATGTTTTTATTGATTTCAGAGAGAGGAAAGGAGAGGGAGAGAAACATGAATGATGAGAGAGAATCATTGATCAACTGTCTCCTGCATACCCCCTACTGGGGACCGAGCCCGAAACATGGGCAAGCACCCTGACCAGGAACCAGAGTGTGATCTCCTGGTTCATGGGTCGACACTCAACCACTAAGCCACGGCTGCCAGACCTATTTATTTATTTATTTTAGAGAGAGATGAAGGGAGAGGGAGAGAAACACAATGTGAGAGTGTAACAATGATGGCTGCCTCCTGCATGCCTCCCCACCAGGGATGGAGCCTGAAACCCAGGCATGTGCCCTGACCGGGGATACAACTGGCAACCTTTCATTTCATGGGACGATGCCCAACCAACTGAGCTACACTGGCCAGGGCCGTGCTTTCCAATTTTTAGGACTATACAACTCTTGCAGATATTTAAAATGATACCTGTTGGAATTTGGGATATCTCATAGATGGCTTTCACGTGCCTTCTGGTCCTGGGCATTCCTTGTGGACCCCTGTTAAGTTGGTGGAGTAGACACGGCACTGCTTGCTGAAATCTGTGCAGCCTGCAGTCCTGCTGCGATGAGGAAATCCCTTTGTTTAGGGCCGACCAGCTTCTTTAGCTTTGATCTTTGGGAGTCAGCCTCTTCCTTGACTTCCCCTTTCTTTCTCTACCCTCCTTTTTCCATCTTGAGGTGCAAATTGGAAGGGCCCTGTTTACTTTTTGCCTCTGGAAGGCAAACCCCCGTGAGCCCCGGAGGAGATGGGTGACAGTGCGGCTTTGCTTTGATCAGAGCACCCATCCCTGCTCGCAGGAGTTTGCATGGTCTGTGGCTTCTGGACCACGTTCCTAGAAAAAGGAAATGCATTTCGGTGAGGAAATGCTGGCCAGAGTTGAGAAACCTGATCAGGGATGTGTGTATATTGTTCTTTGGCTGCTTCCTGTCCTTCCCCTGCCTTTGTTTATCTCCTGCTTCTCTGCTCTTCAGAGGTGTGTGAGAGTTAATGAAGGGCTCGTTTTACACTCGGAGCTGACTTTGGGGGTAGCTCAGCGGACTTGCCCCAGCAGGGTGCTAAATCAACGTTTGAGGGCCTGAATGCTGGGCTGGCTGTCCCTTGGCTGAGCATTTGTCCTCTTTGATTGCCAGCGATAGCGCTGAGAACAAAGATGCTTTTAGCTTCTTGCAGGAGGTTGCACTGTTGCTTTTCATGCTTTTCATTCACCCTCATCTGAAAAGGCAGCCCTTGCCAAGGTGAGAGTTTATCTTCTCATCCTGAGCTGACATCCTTCCTCCGTTCTCAGAGCTGGACATAACTAGATATTTGTGTGAAGTGTAAGCTTCACCTCTCATCTGATCAAAGATGTCGTCTTTGAAATGCAGAGTCTGATAAACATTGGTCACCCGACCCTCCGGATGACTCCTAGTCACTCTAGGGGGTGTCTGGGAGGAGGTGAGAGGAGCAGGTGACAACTCTCAAGGGAAGGCTACAAGTGGAGCTAAAAGGAAATTCAGAGACTTCTCTTCCTGTAAATATTCTAACCAGTTAACGGGTTTCAAGCTTTTGACCATAAAGACCTGTGTTTATTATTTTTCTCTCTAAGACAGTGCTTATCAGCTTTTAAAATTAGTTTCCCTTAGGAGGAAAATTCAGTTCCATTTGAATTCTCTCTAGAGGGAAATGAAATACTGCAGAATAAGGTTTTATGGGGCAGGGTGGAGCCTCAGAGGATGAAACCTTTGTGATAGCTAGGGTTGCTTTCATGCCCCATTTCCCTGACCAGTTTTTGCCCACTTGGGGGTGAGGACTCTGTGGTTTGGAATAAGAGCACCCCCTTAGGGACCAGGTGCTTTATGTGTTACCCCGTTTAGCTCTCCCAGTATCCTTCCCAGAAAGGTGCTCTTATCAACACCTCACAGACAGGAAACCAAAGCACAGAGATATCCATCCAGTGACTCACTTGGGTCATACAGCTATTAGCCAAAGGAGCCAGGATTCAACTTTGGGAAGTCAGACTCTGGAGTCCTCTTACTACCTAGGCTATCCTGGAACAGTGTGGAAACAAGCAAACTGCCCTCTTTTTTTCTTTTTAAAATTGGGATGCAATTCATGTGCCATAAACATCATCCTTTTAAAGGGTACGATTACAGTTCAGTAGCTGTGCAGTCATCACTACAAAGAGAGACTATACACCCTTCAGTGGTCACTCTTCACCTCCCCCCCCCCCCCCCCCCCCCCGTCCCCAGCCCCTGGCAACCACTGAGCCATAAATTGGAATGTTTTGGATATTTCATACAGATAGAGTCATGTAATATGTGACCTTTAGTTATTGGCTTCCTTCACTTAGCACAGCGATTTTCAATCTTTTCCATTTTCTGGCAAATGAAAAACTAATTAATAAAATTCCGTGGCACACCAAAAAGTGTATTTTTTGCCGAATCTGACCAAAAAAATAGGATAATTTGGATTCATTCACACCAGATGGCTATTGGGTTGGCTGTTGTCATTTTCTTAGACAGTCTAAGGGAAAAAAGATCAGTGCCCCTGACTAAATAGTCAGGCATTGCATGTTTTAGAAATTCTTGTGGCACACCTTTGAAAATTGCTGACTTAGCATAATGTATGTAAGATTCATCTATGTTGCAACATGTATCAGTACTTCATTCCTTTCATGGCTGAATCCAGTGTATGGATATACACATTTTATTTCTCCATTCATCTGTTGATGGACATTTGGGTTGTTTCCACTCTTTGGTTATTATGAATAATTCTATGAGTAGTTGTGTACAAGTTTTGTGTGTGGACTTGTTTTCAGTTCCCTTAGGTATGTATACACCTAGGAGTGGAACTGCTGTGTCATTGGTAGCTCTGTGTCAAATTTCTTTTCCAGAGGCTTGTACCATTTTATATTCCTGCCAGCAATGTATTAGGGTTCAGATTTCTCAACATCTTAACCAACACTTATTACAGTCCTTTTTGTGATAGCCATCCGAGTAGAGGTGAAGTATCCCCTTGTGTTTTTGATTTGCTTTTCCCTAATGACTAATGATGTTGAGCATCATTTCAAGTGCTTACTGCCACTTGTATATTTTCTTGGGAGAAATGTTTTCCAGATCCTTTGCCCATTCATTCATTCATTCATTCATTCATTTAAAATATGTTTTTATTGAGAGAGAGGAAGGGAGAGGGAGAGAGAGAGAAACATCCCGATTGGGGATCAAGCCCACAACCTGGGCATGTGCCCTGACCAACCAGGAATCAAACTGGCTACCTTTCAGTGCACAGGGCGACATTCAACCAGCTGAGCCACACCGCTAGGGCCCTTTGCCCATTTTCAAATTGGATATTTGTCTTCTTATTGTTGAGTTGTAGGAGTTCTTTATATATTGTGGATACAAGTCTCTTATCAGATACATGATTTGCAAATATTTGCTCCCACTTTGTGGGTTCCCTTTTAATTTTCTTGAAAGTCTTTTTGAAGTACAAAAAATTTTGATGAAGTCCAGTTATGTATTTTTTTTTCTTTTGTTGCTTGTACTCTTCGAGTCCTGTCTGAGAAACCATTGCCTGATCCAGGGTCGTGACATTTTACGCCTATGTTTTCTTCCAAGAGTTTTGTAGTTTTAGCTCTCATATTGATGACTGCATTCAGTTTCATGTTTGTTACTCTTTCCCTATTGAATTGTCTTGGCAAACCTTATCCAAATTCTGTTGTCTGCAAATGTGTATTTATTTCTATACTCTGAGTTCTACTCCATTAGGCTATATGTTTGTCCTTCTGCCAACTGGACCTTGACTTTTGAGCCCAGGTTTCCTGGAGGAGCAAGTACCCTCAGGGCAGAGTGGTTTGGCTTGTGGAAATTCCCCTTGGCCCTGTAGGCTCTGGATTTACCCCAGCATTTGGCGTGGCAGTTCTTCATTATCCGGTCATTCTTCGGTGCTTTTAAGATGATGCTTTATTTATTTTATTCAGCATTTTTCATTGTTTTCAGCAAGAGTTAGTTTTAAAAATCTAGCCTACCAAAAATACTGCCTGAGGCAGTATTTTTCTGAGACAATTAATTTTGGGAAGTAGGGAAATGATTCCTGGCATCTTAAAAAATGATCACTTTTTACTACTATTGCTTTTAACGCCAGATTCCTAATAGCTAATAATAATAGCAGCTTTCATTAATTGAGCACTATTTTTGTCCCAGGCTTTTTACTGGGGGGCATTATGTATCCTTTTTAACCTCATTAACACAACAAATCTCTAAGATTATAGGTATTAACATTATCATTTTATCATTTTTCCTATTTTACGAGTGAGGAAACTGAGACGTGAGAGGTTCTAAGACTTGCCTGAGTATGTCTAGTGATGATTAGCTGACTTTTACCTAGACCCAAGTCCTTGGACTCCAGAGCCAGGCTCGGAACTCTATGGGGCCCCTCTTCTCCTTGTCCCAGTTTCAAATTCTTGTATAAAAACTGGAAGGCTTAAAGGACTGAGTTTTGTCTGCTGTCATTTCCCTGTCCCCCTTTGGTGGAAATGTGAACTTGGACAGGCAGGAATTCTGTGGAGAGACCTGACAGTTCTCACCATTCAGGTATCAGTAGGGAAGCATGTTTAAAACTTCTCACTCCTGGGCTGCAACTCTGGAGTCTGAAGCACCAGACGGAGTCTTGCCCAGGAACCTGAAGCTTTCATGTGCTCCGGAGAGTGTTGTTTTAGTTGGTCATGGTCCCCAATTTGAGAAATCTTGTTTACGGGTTACATTATGAATCACAGACATTGTGGACTTATTGTTTAATCCTGTTTCTGTTACTGAAGGGCAAGTTTATGTTTTGCCAGGGTTTGGGAATGGCCCTTTCCCCCATTAGTCCCTTGAGAAGAAGTTGAGATGTCAGTTATCTTGAAAGGAGAAGTTTACCTTTAGTGCTTTGTAAGCCCTGCTGTTGGGTAGAAATGAGAGAGTTGAAGCCAGAACACCACTGCTGGTAATAATGAGATGGGGCGCTGAAGGGAAAAGTGAAGTACCTAGTTATTTTAAAGAAGAGACAGCTCAACCTTTTTTTCTTTGTCCCACTTGTTCTCAGGTTGTGAAGTGGTCAGACTGTTGTTTGCCGTTAGCTTGCAGACCTGGGGACCCCTATCAGTTAATCGCCAAAGCAAGCGTGGATGACTTCAGCAAGCTGGGGGTGGCGTTCATGGAAGATAGACTCCAGATGGCTAATGGACTGATACCCCAAAAGATTGTTTGTAAGTAGCTTTAGATGTTTTCATCATAGCAGATGTCATAGGTTATTAGCTTAAGGACTGTCGAGCACTCCTACTTGGTATGACTTAAGGGAACGCTTATTTTCAGTTTAGTTCAGTCAACAGGTTAGATTCCCATAATAGTATAAAATTCATACATGTGTCAGGTTTTTTCAGGCTCTTACCCCTGAGTATGTCATTAGTGCTTTTAAAATTCTTAAGGATATCCCATAATTTCATTGTCTGTGAGCTGGCATTCAAATTCAGAACCCATGTAATATTTATTTCTCCCAATTTAGTACAGAATAACTAGTTTCTAGACTTTAGTTTGATCGAATGGAATGCATAGCCAGTGTTACTATGAAGTTCTAAATCTTAGCAGTTTTTTTACCTGAAGTCTTTTTTTTTAGGAAGCATGCAAACTGTTCTTCCTTAATTAGGCTTCAAAGCTGGCTTTCTGTGTCCATGAATGTCTTCATTTGTATCTTGAGCAAATGAGTGCCACTTACCAGCTTGGAAACTTGTAGATCACTTAATTTCCCCATTTGCCATGTGCATGTGCGTAATACCATGTCAGACATGTAGCAGATGCTCACTAAATGGTTTTTGACTCAGTGGTTGTAAATTATATTCCAGTCCTGAGACCAGATACTGGAAAGACCCTTCTCCCCGGTTGGTCCTATGAAATGTCCTGGGAGTGACATTTTCCTGGGGTGTGCCTAGATAGACTCTAGATGAGTACTTTTTTGTTTTGTAGTTTCATTATCATATAGGAGATTGACCCCCAAGAAACTGAGTCTAGGAGTAAGTAGACAAAATTACCTCTCTGAATCTCACTTTCTTCCCTAGTCCATGAAGGAATCTGAGGTTTTCTGATTCGTATGGGAAAGGTGTTATGGATACTTGGATTTCACTTGAGATCATCAGGGGCCCCTTTCTAGCAAGTGGGAGCAGTTATGTGGTTCCAAAGGATGGCGCAGAGTTGAGGTGGGGATGCAGTAGGAGCTGTGCAGGTGGCTGCCCGGGAACGTAAGTCAGGGAACACGGAGAGCGCCATGAGGTTTTGAACTGAGCTGCGTGACAAACCACAAGAATTGATTGTCTTTTCTGCTCATGCTTTAGCGGTGCACCTGCAGGACTCTGCTCTGAAGGAACTTAAGGACCAGGCTGCTAACAAGCCACCCCACATCCTGCAGCCGAGCCCTGAATCTGCTGTCGAGGGTGAGCTGGGTCCGGGCGTTATGGAGCACGTTGGTAAAGATGACCCAAAGGTTCTTGGTGCAGAACCCACCCAAGGGCAAGGCGGTGCCTCTGGGAGCGAGCCTGCTGGGGAGAGCGACGGAGAGGGCTGCGTCGAGCTCTGTCACCTCCATCTGTCTAGTTGTCACGAGTGTTTGGAGCTGGAGAACAGCACCATTGAATCCGTCAAGTTTGCATCTGCAGAGGACATTCCAGATCTTCCCTACGACCCCAGCGGCAGTTCGGAGGGTGTTGCTGAAGTTACCTGCCGGGAGAGAGAAGGGAGGAGAGCCAATATGACGGGAAAGGCACCCAACATCCTCATCTATGTGGGCTCCGACTCCCAGGAAACCCTGGGCAGGTTCCAGCAGGTCCGGTCTGTCCTGGCTGACTGTGTGGACCCCGATGGCTACACGCTTTACCACCTGCCGGGGGACAGTGCGCTCAGAGACCCGTGGTCAGACAACTGCCTTTTGTTGGTCATTGCCACCGGGGAGTCTATTCCCAAAGACCTGTACCAGAAGTTCATGGCCTACCTTTCTCAGGGAGGGAAGGTGCTGGGTCTGTCCTCGTCCTTCACGTTTGCCGGCTTCCAGGTGACCAGCAAGGACGCATTGCAGGCGACAGTCCAGAACTTGGTTTTCTCCAAGGCTGACGGGAGCCAGGTGAAGCTCAGCGTCCTGAGCAGTGGCTGCGTTTACCAGGAGGGCTCCGGGGAGTGTCTCAGCCTGGGCGGGCTCCAGGGCCACCTGGAGAATGATGATGAGGACAGGCTGATTGTGCAAGTGCCTTTTGGAGCACACGGAGGAGAGGCTGTTCTTTGCCAGGTAGGGTGGCAGGTTTCCCTCTAATGATCCTTGGGTATCTCTGATGGGGTGTATCTCCATACAGCTGTACATGGGAATATGCCTGTGTGGCTGTGCATTGAAATGTTTGAGAGCCTGCACTGTGGGGCACTTTGACCTTCAGGCTGAGAGTTTCTGCTGATGTGAGTAGATGGTTTAGATCAGGGTTTTCCTGTTACATGAATATCTCATCTAACGGAAATACTTGTGATAAAGGAGTGTGGCAGACGGTGTTATGGCTAATTTAAGATTGCTAGTTAACCTAGGATTAGTCAGAAAATTCTTTCTTGCTTTATTCTGTACTGGTAATAATCTTTCTAAAATACATTAGTCTGCTCCCTTGCCTCAAAGTACGCTCTGGTTAATATAATCAAACCTTTACTTAATGTAGCTAGTTGAATGCCTTGGGTGGTGATTCCAATGTTAGTAGCCATTACATTACAGTATCATAGTTGATGTCAGGGGTTTCTATGATTGCTCCCCAACTGGTGGGGCTGTGAGTGTTGAAAACATCTTCAAATCCTTAGTTCCTTTCTTATGATTTGTCACTCTTAAAATCTGAGTGTTGAGAAGAATTTCAGATAAGAGAATATTGAAGTGATTTAGATTTTGGGCATATTAATATGTAGGTAAGAAAATGGAAAGGGAGATGAAAGAAAAAGGTACTTTGCATCCTTAGGAGGTCTTTTAGCTCATCTGCTGGATTTTTTTTCCCTACCCTTTTCCATTTAACTTTTTGTTTGTTTTTTTAAGCAAATGGTAGCAGGATAGACTAATTCAAAATTCCTAATCACTTACTGCAAATCTTTTATTGTCTTTGGGTAAACGTTTTTGTTCAAGTTAGATTAACACTCTCCTTGAGGATTTGGTGAACTAATGAGACCACTAAGGAGATGTCGATATTTTGCCCAGAATAGTTGCCAGGATGAGTGTAACAGATTTTGTTTTATTATAGGAATTTTTTTATTGAATTAGAGAACTGTTTCCTTTTTTATTGTTGTTTGTTTTAATTTTGTATACTGTCTCTCTTTTCAGCCCTCCTGAGTCTCTTTGGTTTTCTGACCAAACATATTTCAAGGGTATATAGATTTGTTTCTTTACCGTTTTCTCCACTCATTTGTTCCTAAGATGCATATAAATAAGGAATCTAGACATCGGGAAGGATGAACATGGACAACCAATCAGGTTTTCTCCAGGTTGCAAGCCACATGAACTTGTTTTTGGGAGGCCTAATACATGTCCCTCTTATCTTTTCCCTGCAAATATGGTAACTATAGTAACCATGCAGTCTCAGAAAATCCACTCTAAAACCCGACTTCCTAGGGCCGTATTTCAGTTTTGAAGAATGAATTTTACCACCCCGGTGCACGGACTTGTACTAGAAAATTGATTAGGCACTGTGGCGATCTGTTTCTCTGAGTTACACAGCAAATCTCCTTGCTGCACCATTTAAATTGACCCCATTACTGTCATAAAATTTGATACTGCATGCATTGCTCTAGAAAAAAAGGCAATATGATGCAGCTTCAAAAATCAGATTCAGAGGATTAGACTGTCATTTTTGAATTTAAATGATTTTCAGTCTCTGTGACAGGGTCACTGTTTTCTCCTCAGGCCTGTGTCACTATGATACCTCGCCACCGAGATCAACCAGTAAATATCCTCACAGGCTGGTTAGTTTCCTCTTTCCCTGTTCAATTTCATAGCCTTCATCTTGGCAATAAATCGAGTAATGATGTAACCCAGTAAGAGGAGGCGAAGTACTTCAAGGGCAGACCACAGCTGCAAAGTAGGTGGTGGTCTGGCGGCCAAGGAGCTGCACCATGGTGGTGTTGCCATCCATGGAGAAAAGGGGGTTTGCAGCACCACCCACTAGATGCTAGTAGCACCCCTTCCCTCTAAAAATTTTAATTTAGAAGAAGCCAAGTTACAGAAATCACTACGGTGACAGCATTGCAGCCAGAGGAGACACTGGTCGGATCTCATGGAGGACCCCAGTGCACATTCCGCACATGCACGCTTTGCTGCTTGGTCTGAACCGAGGTGCAGAGCCAGACCTGGCCTCTCTTCTCGCTCCATTGTAGAAGTTTCTAATCTTGTGATGGACAGGAGCGCTCCTCACACAGTCTCAGTGCCCCCCCCCCCCCCCCGTCCCGGAGCCCTGGAGTTCTACACGCTTGTGCTGCTTGGATCTGCGTGTTCACAGCCTGGGAGCACATGTGCCATTGTCATACTCCCCCTTCTCTAGGGCCCAGGTGGGGATAGAGCCTCACTCATTTTATTTGTGCCACCGTGAGGGGCAGTGTCCAGGGGAGCCACGTGCTCACATGAGTTAAAAGTGACTCACTGCTGTGCTGACTGTCCACACCAGTCCTGGCTTCTTGGGGTGAAACTGTGGGGTAGGACGCTCAGTAGTATTCGGATTCCTTACAGGGTTTCCCTCTTCTGCCTGTTCCCCCTCTGGGCTCTTTAGAGGACAAACTGCCCTGCTCCTGCCGCTGACCACCTGGCTCAGTGTGTGTGAAGCAGGGACCCGCTGTCGTAGGGGCTGTGCAGACACTGTTCTACCAACCTTGTCAGATTGGCCTCCACTTGCAACAGTGGGAGCGTTTGGACAGTATCTGCCCACGGTGCTTCTGGCTTAGTTAATGCTTGGGTGGGAATTGAGAGAATTTCAGTTGCCCGGAGGCTGATACCAGGCTTTTTGTTTTCATGATGCTTCTATACCGTCAGGTCGGGAGCTCTGCAAACAACAAACCCACAGCTGACCCCTGGCAAGAGCAGAACAAATGAAGCAGACACTCTCAGGTTGCTTTCCTGGGTCCTCAGTGTTCTGCACCCTCAGACGCGAAGGCCTGGTTACAATCTAATCCCAAACGAGTTCTGGTACTGTCGTCTGCGGCCAACCAGACCTTTCATTGATAGGTGGCGCTGTTGCAGTTTTTACAGCGCAACAAAGCCTGAGTTAATGCCTGAAGTTCCTGATCTTAAACTCAGGTGGAGGAGGTGGGGCAGGCCTTTCCCGGGTCCCCCAAACCTACTCATCTGCTTGAGTTCCTGCAAACATGCTTAAACAGGGAATAAGACTGCTGTCCTCCCTGACTGCTTCCCAGTAGTTACGACTAATAGGGCAGAGTGGAGTTTCAAGCCTGACCCAATGTATCTCCCTCCCCAAACTCAGTAGTGACTTTACGTGGGTTCTCAGCGCAGCCATATTTCTAAGTGTTTTGGTCAGTTATATAACCAAATTAGGTGACTTGCCCAAGGTCCCAAGACTGGTTAATGATAAAAGTTGGGACCTGGAGAAAGTTTGATTACTCTCCTGGGTTGTTTACACCACGGTCTCTCAGCCTGACAGCTATGGTTTTAATAGGCTCTTCTGAATCTATTTTTTAAAAAATATATTTTTATTGATTTCAGAGAGAGGAAGGGAGAGGGAGAGAGAGAAACATCAATGATGAGAGTGTCATTGATCTGCCTCCTGCATGCCCCCTACTGGGTATCGAGCCTGCAACCCAGGCATGTGCCCTGACCAGGAATTGAACCTCGATCTCCTGGGTCCTAGGTCGATGCTTAACCGCTGAGCCACAGTCGGCTGGGCTCGGCTCTGAATCTTTTCATTGCTTCGCATTACTTTCTAAATATTCAGGTTCAGAGTTTATAGCATGTTGATAATTAGGATTCATGTTCACATTTTCAGAAACACTAGTCAAGACACTGTTTTTTGTTAATGTCTCTGAGTGCCCCCGTTTATGAAGTGGTGTTTTTCCCCTCAGGTGCACTTAGAACTACCTCCCAGCTCTTCAGTAGTGCAGACTAAAGAAGATTTCAATCTGCTCAAGTCTAGCAATAGTAGAAGATATGAAGTCCTTAAGGAGATCCTGATCACCCTTGGCCTAAGCTGTGACATAAAGCACGTTCCTGCCTTAACTCCTCTTCACCTGCTCTTGGCTTCGGAGGTGAGTGTGCGCTCAGCAGGGGAGGTGCACCTGAGGTGCCCTTCCTCCAAACTGTCACTCTTACCTGACTCATCCATGGCTCTGGGCTTCGACTTTGATTTCTGTTTTGACTTCAGAACAATCTTAAAGCTGTCCAAGGTTAACTAATATATTTGATATTTGCATGAAAGGGAGGGAGAGAAGGCTATTTGAGTTTAGAAGGTCTTAAGTCTTAAGGTTCTGGCCCTTCCCACTTTAAGGGGAAAAGCGTCACTGTTTTATGTGCCAAGAGTGTATTTGGAAACCACAATTTACGCACTTGGGATTGAAAACCTTTGTTTTGATTTGGACCCATCTCAGCAAATCTCAGGAAAGGAAAATCCCGTTTTGCTTTATTTTTGTGCTGAAGCCTGCCATCTTGTGGCCAAGGGGGCTCTGGATTTCAGTGTATGTCTTAGTTGTGTCTAACAGGAAAAGGGCCTGGAGTTGGGGATGCCTGCAGGAATTGTCCTGGCCTTGTATCTGCATTTGATGCCTGTGGTTGATACATGGTGGTTGAGCAGGTTGCCAGTTTCTCCAGGTGTGTCTTCTTGCTTATCTCTTTGCTTTGCCAAGCTGTCAATTTCTTATTAATTGTGTCAAATTATTTTGTGAGCCTATTTCTGTTGTCTCCCCTAAATAAGGAAATGGGTGAGTTTAGTGACATAACCATGCAGATTCGGCAAATACCTAATACTAAACACCAATCTTTCCTGCTTTCCCTTGAAAAGAACACATTATATCTCCTACCCAACATTTTTAAAAGAGGAGGAGCTCTCCTTTGGGTTATACTCTGTCCCTTGGCAAGCTTGCTGTGCAGAGCAGAGCAGAGCAGAGCAGAGCAGAGCAGAGCAGAGCAGAGCAGAGCAGAGCAGAGCTGTGAGCCCTCACCTGGAGAAGAGAGATACAAAATCTGGAGCATTTAAGATTAAGGTAGTTTATAGGAGTATTTGAGGACTAGATGAAATAATATATGTGAAAGTTCTGTATAAATTGTATTATTTAAAAGATAGCACTGTTATTAATTTTAATATTAGATTGTTGGGAGGTTGAGTAAGTTACAAGTGTCTAATGTTTCTAACAAGTGCCTGGTGCTATAGGTAATTATTTTAATTTTAAAATTAATAATAAAGCAACAGGTTCTTTTTTTCCATCTAAGAAACATTCTTTTATTGCATTTTCATTACACAGTGTTTAGTCAGTTTGCACTCTTTTTAATGGGCGCTCCTGAGAATTAATGGTATGACTTTTGTTTGCACCTGTATCTCAGGAAATCAAAGCTTGACGTCATTTACTTGTTTAATGCGTTTCGTTAATAGAAGGAAAAGCACCACCTCCATCCATCTGGTGACTTATGAAAAAGTATCAAAATAAAGCTGGTCCTCAGAGCTTCAGCTCTTGTAGACCACCCTCCTGCAGACCTGTTACCATGGAGGGATGGGCAGAACCATGTGGGTAAGGGGAGATGTGACTGCCACTCTCACAGATCTTCTCCCTCCCTCCTTTCCTGAGCATGGAGGGCTGAGGCTGGACATGTGAGGAGGTTCCTGCCTGCTCTGGAGGAGGCTCACAGCCTGGCAGGTCGGGGAGCAAAATAGACCATGGCTTGCCCTTGACCGTGCTCTCTGACCTTTTTCCAGGAGTTCTTCTGACCATTCTGGTCTTGGGACTTGTACCTCTTGATTTTTAGACATAGCAATGGAGAAGGAAGGGTGAACCTAGGTTATTCTGTGAGCAGAAGTTTGGAACTCAAGGCTTTTCTAGTGTCTTCTGTAGGATGCGCATAACCTGAAATACCTAAGGCCTTATTGGGCATCTGCTTATATCACAGTACACAGCAGATGCTTCCTCCTTTTGCCCTTCAGGTTCCTTTTTTTTTTTTTTTTTTAACATTATTGATTCCAGAGAGAGGAAGGGAGAGGGAGAGAGAGAGATAGAAACATCAACGATGGGAGAGTCATTGATCGGCTGCCTCCAGCACGCCCCCAACTGGGGATTAAGCCCGCAACCCGGGCATGTGCCCTGACCGGGACTCGAACCCTAATCGCTACTTGAACCCCGATCGCCTGGATCCCAGGTCAACGCTCAACAGCTGAGCCACGCCCGGCTGGGCTGCCCTTCAGGTTCTTTAAACTGCCTCGGGGTGGGGGATACATTTACCCTATACACAATCCATGAGAATGAAACGCTTGAGCAAGATTAAAGCAAATACTTGTTCTGTATACACATATATCAGTGTTTCATAGACTCCAAGCCTACCAAACCCCTTAACACATTCTAACTTTGGAAAGGCGTAATTTTCAGTGGTGTCCGCTTCTCATTTCTAGTCTCCGTTCGGTCTGGTTGATCTTGGACATCTCCACTGTGGCCTACTTTTTCTTCCCAGCTGCTTCTCTCTGAGTTCTGTTTACTTTGGGGGCCCGAGGAACTGAGCGAGCGAGTGTATGGTTGTCGCGTATGTCCTCATTTCTTGGTGTTTATTAATTCCTCTCAGAATACAAGTTTTCTAAAGGATTGTCATGCAAATGAATGTTCAGGTAGCTACTTACCCACTGTGACAGCCTTTCTGGTGATTCCTGCTCTTCTGATGCCAAGTCAGAGACATTTAGGAACATCTGGCCATTGTGCTGGGGGTTCGGTATTGGTAGGTGAGGATGACAGGTTGGGACTAGAATATTTTCTGTTTGCTTTCCTGTAGCCTTCCTGGTAGCTCTCGTTGATCCCCATGGAATTAAGTTACACGGAGAGGCTCTTGGCATCCTGGCATCCCACTGTGTTAGACACAGCCCACCCTTAGATTCATCACCAGCCTTCCGAATTGGATGCCTGCGCATGCTCTCTGCTTCCTGTAAAATACTCTGCGCTGCTGGGACTGAATCAAAGATCTCTGGCCACATGGTGTCGCTGCTGAGCTAGGCTGTCTGGTGAACAGACACCCTGGACCGATCAAGTTCAGTTTAGAGGTTTAATTTCTTTCTCTTGACATCAATTTCACATAGTATAATTTAGTAGTTTTCCATGATACTGGTGGCACTTTCTTTTGGGTCTGTAGAGATTATTTCAGTGTCACAGTTAATAATATTCATCTTTCATTAAACATTTACTGTGTACTAGGTGCCATTACAGGATGGAATAGGAAAGAACAAAATATACACACTGGTTATCTAAATACCTTTACTGCATACCAGCTGTGTTTATATAGTTTGGTGCCTAGACACTCACTCTTTATAGCAAATAGCGCAGAAGATTTATGAGGTACCTCTGTGCTTCCATATTACTGCGATATGAATAAGACTAGCACGGTGATCCAAGTAGGAAAAAAACACCCAAAGTACAGTTGACCCTTGGTATTTTCTAGGGGTGTGTCCTGAGGCCTTCGTCGACACCCAAATCACCACAGTATCATGTGATTTCCGCTATAAAATCCAGTCAGTATGATTTCATGGTGTCACCGTGCATGACAAGTCCAGGCTTGCTGAGGTGCAGACTCCTGGTGGCCAAGCTGGCCTTCCTCTTTGGCTGGGGTCTAGCCATTTAATTGAACCTCCCAAGGGCAGGATTGAAATTTGGGTCTCAGCAAATTTATGATATGTCAAAGTAAACCAATAAAACACATGAGCACATTCACACCATTCCCATATGTCCATAGAAAAAAGACTGGAAGGAAATACAGTATATATACAGTATATTTTTGGGTGGTGGGCTAAGGGTGATTTTAATAAGCTTTTAAAACTTTCTTTGTATTTTCCAAATTTTGTATAATGTACATGTTTTATTTTTATAAAGATCAAAACCAGCCCTAGCTGGTTTGACTCAGTGTTTAGAGCATTAGCCCATGGACTGAAAGGTCTTGGGTTCAATTCCAATTAAGGGCACTTACTTTGGTTGCAGGCTTGATCCCTGGCCTCGGTCAGGGCGAGCGCAGGATGCATCCAGTTGATATGTCTCTCTCTCATCGATGTTTCTCTCTCTCTCTCCCCCTATCTCCCTTCTACTCTCTCTGAAAAGTAATGGAAAAAATATCCTTGGGTGAAGATTAAAAAAAAAAAAAAAAGCAAAACCAGTTATCAAAAATTAAACAACAAATTGCTCTTGTCAGTAGACTTTGAAGGCATTGCATAAATGGTCAAAACTTGAGTTAAGAGGCAAGGAGTCCCATATAGATATTGATGTTTTACTTAATGTTTGACATCTATGTTAATTATTAAAAAAGTATTAGTTTTGTTAGTAAATGACTTTGCGCTGGTGAATGCCCATTAGGCTTAATTGTGGCTCTCAGGGCCTCAGCTGTCTTTTGGCTCCTGTGGGTGGAAGGTCCTTTGGTTCATAATTTGAGTGTCCCTCCCCTGCTTGGATGTAGCAGTTTCTTGATGGAACCCCTTGATTGAACTATTTCTCAGAAAGGACCACACACTTGTTAACATTACGCTGTGAGTACTTTCAGGCAGGTGACCTCCTTTCTGGAAGTGTGGGTGGACCTTGAGACTCCTGAGCTACATGCTGTACCACGGGGTTCTGTGGAGTGAGATTACTGGGTGGCCACCAAACCTGCCATGGGTGGTGATGCTGAATTACCAGGAATCCGCTGTCACTGTGGGGGACATGAGTGTGTTTGTGAGCGACACCGATTTTATAGGAAAGACAGTTCTTTCCCTTACAGAACCTAAAGTCCAATCGAGAGACTCACTCTCTTGCTTCCATTTCTATCTCTGCCAGGAAAATGGCAGAAAGAGAGCCTGTGCTGTAGTGGCCTGAAGGGTCTGCCCTGAAACAGATGTGGGAACCTGAGTGATCGGGACAGAGACCCAGCCTCCCTCCATCCCTGCAGAACTGCTGCCTGGGAGTCCTTTTCCATCCCCCAGTCCGGCTGTAGGACTCGGAAGAGGGTGGGACAGTGCACAGTCCGCCTGGCGTGCACCCTTCCCCGGGGCCATCCCGGCTCTGGTCTGGGGAGCACGAGGGTCTTTCGGAAACCACAAAGCTGGGATTCTTTTGGGCATTGCTCGTGGCCAGTTGCTAATGATGTGGAGGCGACCTGAGAGAAGCAGGCAGGATGTTTGCAGCAGTCCTGCGAGGGAGTATGTGGTTCCATTGCCTTGGGGTCAAGGTGTAACTGTAACAAGAAGTGACAACTGGGTTTGTTATTGAAGCAACCTGCGGAAAATCACCCTGTGTGTGCGTAACTGGTAGTGTGGGAGTTGCGGGATGGCTCAGATAGGCTTAAAAACAGAAACTGGTATCACATTTCAATTTGATTCAACCCCAAATTATTTGCTATGACCCATCCCCCGAAAAAAACCCCCAGGTGTTGTTGATAATGATAGTTTTGATAGTTCTACACGTCAGAAAATTCCTGTATAGTCCCTTCCACCGGGAATTACCTTCTTTTTTTTTTTTTTTAAAAAAAGTCTTTATTGATTTCAGAGGGAGGAAGGGGGAGAGAGAGAGAGACATAGAAACATCAATGATGAGAAGTCATTGATCGGCCGCCTCCTTCACGCCCCCAACTGGGGATCAAGCCCACAACCCGGGCATGTGCCCTGACCCGGAATAGAACTGTGATCGCCTGGATCCTACGTCGACGCTCAACCGCTGAGCCATGCCCGGCCGGGTGGGAATTACCTTCTTGATGTTGGTTGCTTTATGAAGAATCTTAGCCTAAATCGCAAATATGTTTGTTTGTTTTTCGTTAATCCTTACCCGAGGATATTTTTCCCCCGTTGCTTTTTAGAGAGAGTGAAAGAGTGGAAGGGAGGGGAGGGAGGGGAGAGTAAGAGAGAGGGAGAGCGGGAGAGAGAAACATCTATGTGAGGGAGACACATCAATTGGTTGCCTTCTGCATGTGCCCCAACCTGGGCCAGGGATTGAACCTGCAACCCAGGTACATGCCTTGACTGGAAATTGAACCTGTGACCCTGCGGCCAAGGCTCTAACCACAGAGCTGTGCCGGCCAGGGTGCACCCTGTGGGTATTATCTTCCCTTCTCCTACTGACCACTTCATTTAGCAAACAACGCGGGCCTACTGAGTATGAGACCTTGCTGTGGAAGTTTCTGGAAAGTGAGGTGATTTCTTATCTCATAGCCTGCATTATTTCATAGCTAACCAAGTGCCTTCATGTGTGTCATGGTCTCATCGGGTCTCACAGTGGCCCTTGGGTGGGGAGGCAGAGGGAGGGGTCCTTCCCCCTCAGAAGAGCAAACTGAAGGGTCTCATGTATTATTATGAGTTCACCAGAATTCGGTTGTTGTTTTGTTTTTTAGCACAGCGTTTGGTACGGAATACCTCCCCCCTTCACCTTTAATCCTCAGTCTGCATCTTGAATGTACAGTGAGGGAAGCTTCTGGTGTTACTCTGAAATACAGCTTAAAAACGAATTTTTAGAGATCGAAATGAGAGAGAACGTCAGAATTCCAGGTGCGCCCTGAATAGCTTTTGACATGCAGCTGACGTGGTGTTGTGGCAGCTTTTACAACCCGGGCCCAGCAAAAGAGCAGCTGGCAGATTAAAGCAAACATTTCAAAGCTTTATAGCTCTGAATGTTTTCAAGGCTCTTTCACATCCCTCTTTCTCTCCTTTCTTTCTTCCTTTGCCCTTCCCCTAAACTGGACATTTTTTGTTCATTGTAACTGACTTCCTGTTATCAAACACAATACCTGTGGCAAAGGTGGCATGGTGAGTTTTGACACTGAAGCAAAAGAAATGACATGTGGGGTGTTTCCCTTAGCTGCCTTTATTTTACTGTTTTTTTTGGGGGGGGGGGGAGAGGCTTTTCAGCTACTGTATATACTGTATCCTTACTTGAATCTCATTTCCACAAGAAAGTTTTAAAGCAGCTCCTTTGGAGTGTGAATACTTCTGGGCTAAAGCCAAGGCAGAGACTGATAACATGCAGTGGAAAATCCAGTCGCATCTTGGGTTGTTTGCACTTCTGACTGGTAGTCTTAGAGTTTGGGTTTTCTCTGCGTTGCCACTCTTGCCTGCTGGCCTGGGGAAGGGCAAGCTGGTCTCTGAGTGGCAGGGACCTCTTTCCCAGTGGCCACTTCCTGGGGATAGCGGCCTGTCTAGGAAGGGCGGTTTTGCTTCCTCAGACTATTTATATCCTCCGCTGTACAGTCACAGATTTGTGGATGGGAAACAGGCTCTTGTGGAATAAAAAATCGCCCAGGACCAAATGCTTTTTGCCTTCTGCATCAGCACCCTAATAGCTGCCATGTGTGAGCGGTATGGATTATGGCGGTAGCTCCTGGGGAAGTCGATTGAAGCTGCCTCTGGGAAGTCTTGCAACGTTCTTCAGAGCAGATTTCTGTCTCCCAAGTCGAAAAAAGACATGCCAGGGAGTGAGCGTACTGGGACCGGGTTAGAGAGCATGATCAAAGGGCCCGCACCTTGTGATGGTGATCAGGTGTAGAGCTGAGGGCCACAGGGCAGCGAGGGGCGGGTGATAGCAGCAGAATCGGGGGAGCGTGGCTCTCAGTTCAGGAGCACTGGGCTCTGAGACCTGATCTCTAGTCGATAAATGTCGTCCTTCACTTTTCGGGATGGGAATGATAGTTGTGTTTCCATTCATGCTAATAATTTGAGAATGTTGCTCCACGAATTATTCTGTCTTGAAAAAATGTTCATGGTGTTTCTGGATTTCAAGACTGACAGGCAATTTGTGGGCCTGAATGGTGTCTGATCTGCTGTCTGCCCTGCCTGAGCGGGGACCAGGTGGCGGTTTCCTGTGCCGTGTCTCAGCAGCGGGACCCGGGCAGTGCAGGTGAAGGTTTCGTTGGCTTCCTCGTAAGAGCAGGCCAGCATAGCTGTGGGAACGCTCAGCCAGGGTTGGTCTGTCTGGCTGTCTATCTGTCCACCAATCAGTCTCCTTCTCTCAGAGATAAGGGAATGCAAGTCACTTCCTTAGTTTTGTTCTTGTTTCGGCCCCTGTAGCTGCTTCTGAGTAGATGCATCTGTCCAGGCACCACTATTCCCGGTGTGGCCACACAGCCTTCCAGGTACTGAATGCTCCTTGTTCAATTCTGCAGGATCCCCCTGCTTGTGTTGTATTTTCCTTTCTGAAAACGTTCTCAGGCTTCAGTTTAAGAATATAATCAGTAGAAGAAATATTGATGGCACAGACTATAATTTTGGTGCCTATTAATCACTGAAGATACTCTCCCTCATAAATAATTCTAGAGCTCAAACCCCTTTTGACCAATTGAGCAACATGACTTCGCATGCAAACACCTTAGTCTTCAGAACATTTGTTTTAATTGATATTCCTTAGTGGTATTTGAATCTTTATAATTTTAACATGAGTATAAAAATATATACTTGTATGTTTGTTTTAACTAAAGATTCAAGAAAATGCTGTACAATTGATGAAATAGAACTTCCCTCTGTGGAGAGTCCTTTCTCCCCCTTGCGCCTGAGAATGAAGAGACTTAGGTTATAACGTCAAGCGATTCTACTAAAAAGGAAAGGCACTCATCCATTGACTTAGACTGAAACATAATTTTGTTGTATGGGTGTAAGTTTTGTGTGTCTTAAGTGCACATGTCCAAGTGTGGGGAGGGAGGGGTTGTAGGTGAAGAGATGATTGTGTTAGCACTCACATCCCAAGATTTAAATTCAAATCCTACATAGAATCTCGTGGGAAGATGGACTGGCCTCGACCATCACCAGTCAGCAGGATTCTGAGTGGATGCATCACTGGGCTGCTTGTCAGTATCACAAACCACAGGTCTTTCTTGAGCGCTGAACTGTAAAAACTTCTAGTTTAAACCTGGCTGCTTCCTGTAGGCAAAGTAAAAGTTTGAAACAGTAAAATGAAAATGGAATATCCTTCGTAGAAAACTTACAGAGCTTTGCTCTTCTGTGCCATAGAAAAGTACTTGACTAGTTGTTTTCTTTGAGCAAAAATGAATCTTACATACAGCACTTATTACGTGATTGAATGATGGCACTGCTAGTTCCCCTCCTGTTTTTAATCTCAGTAAATACGAAAACACTTATTAAATATTTCTTTTAAAAATGTCTTTTAAAAGAAAACAGTAAAATCGTGGTTTCATAAATTAAAAAATGATGGTTCATTTTGGGGGGGCGGGAATGAGGTGGGAGAGTGGGGAATGTCCAGGCTGTTTCACCCTAGGAATTGCCTAGATTATTCTAGACTGTTGCTTCCCATAGGCAACCCTGATATACACGATGATTTACCTTTTTCTTTGGCTGTTTAGTTCCACAAAATGCTTTAAAGGTCAAAGGTTTGTCATTTTGAAGATTCTCCTCTTTGAGAATCTTCATATTCTAGCCTGGTTATTAGGCCATTTTCCTTCCATGATGATGGGATTAGGTGTGGTGTCTCAGATTGGCCAAATGGGCTTGTCACAGAAGATGGCTTTTTAAAGGACAGCCCAGTGCCACTGAATTCTCATTACAAAACCTCTCTATTCTTTTGGGGAAGGGTCGGTGAGATGACCTCTCACATCCTTTCCAGGAATCTGCAGTGTCATGCTGGTTCTAGGAAAGCAATTACGTAGATGCAATAATAATAATAATGATACATTTTTAAATCTTTTAAAGTAATTCTTTTGGACACATTCATTTCTAAGAATTTGTGATTTATAACCATTTTCATCTTTATACTGGAACAACTTGATAACCTCCTTCCACAGTTCATTTAAGCACAGTGAAAGAAAGTTATGCTTCTGCTTTATTTTGTTTCTCTCTCAAACTAATTTTCCCGTTGTTTTAAGACTTATCAATGCGATATAGTATAGCAGCCTCAAATTTGCAAACAAGTTGTGAAGTTAAAGTTTGTGTGCTACATTGGCTGTTTAAGAGCATGGTGCCCATTATGTGTATGAGTAGGTTTTCTTACCAGCTCACTCATGTTCTCATGCTCCACGATGCAGTCAAACCACAGAACCACCTTGTGGTGCTGTGTCTGACGGGCTCTGGCCGGGCAGATCCCAAACCCAGTGGGATCACTGAATACCTTTTCCTGTGCCTTGTGTTCGACTTGGAATTTAACAGCTGAGTTTCAGACATTGCTCAGAAACAGTCTTGTTGTACACTTAGTGATACCGTGCTGTATGTGTACTTAGGGGGAAGTAATAAATTCTCATCGGTAGGTTAATGCTTCTTATATTTAAGAAAACATTTTTTATTTTGTGTAGCTGTACAAGTAAAAGAAAATACAGGGTGGGGCAGACGTAGGCTTACAGTTGTGAATACGCAAACACAGTTTATTCTTACATTATTATTTATTAATTATTGTTTTATTTTCCATACGAACAACTGTAAGCCTGCTTTTGCCCCACTCTATTTCACAGAAAATTTCCAACATACAAAAGTAAACAATAATGTACTGACCCCCTGTGTAGTCAGCACACCGCTTCATGCTTTTCCATTCTGGCCAGTGTTACCTCATTCGCTCCTACCTACTCCTCCTCCTGTATTATTTTGAAGCAAATCTCAGATCAGATCTCTCACCTGTAAATATTTTAGTATGTGCATCTAAAAGATCAGAGCGCTATTTATAAACATAACCAAAATACCACTGTCACACTAAAACCAAAACAGCTCCTTCATATAATCTCTTATGCAGCCAGCGCTTCAGTTTCTAAGTAGAGAGACATCTTTAAAGTTGGGCTGCGTCACCCATGCATGTCCGTCCTTCGTAAAACAAATGTGAGAAGGAAGCAATGAGATATAAACCATTGTAACTTTCTTGGGGAAGTGATTTGGAAAGTTGATTTGTGTGCCTCTTTTGAATGCCATATTTTCGCCCCGTTATTAGGCCATTCTGAAAATAGCAACAGATAACCACTGGTAATAATGGGCGAAACAACCCTGCCCACTGACGGGAGTTTTGTTCCGCGGTCCCCTTTCGGAACTAAACAGGAGTTCCTCGCCCTCTCTTCTGCCTGCGCAGTCCTGGATTTCCCTTGCATGGGTGGGATTGATTTTTGCTCCGTATGCTTTCGGTTCAGGTTGATGTTTAGCCTTTGACCCAGCCACTTTCTTACAATAAACAGTTTGTTGATGAGAGCAGCTGCCCAGCAGATTGTTTCCAGATTGTTCTCATGCAGAGGACAGAGTGCACCTTACGAAGAAGTCAGCTTGGAACCCGTGGCTTCTCCATGCGGCTGCCTGCCTTTCAAGCCAACTGTCAGCCTCTGAACGCTGTGTTGTTTATGTCAGTGAAATGGTGTGAATCCGTGTCAGAAATCAGGCCTCACAGTCTTTACTATTTTATTTTATTCTCTGAATGAATGATAGCATTTTCTAGGGGTTTCTGCCACACTCCTTACATTACAGTGGGAGTTCCTAGCATTTGGGATGTGGAAATGAGTGCGCCCAGTGTGCTGTGTGAGGAAGAACATACTTTATCTTGTATAGGAATCTGGGCACCTTGACTGTTTAAAGGTTTTTCACACAATTAAGGAACAAGATAACTTTCGAACTAAGGTAAGCATTGTCTGCCTTTTATTGCCATCTTGCCCTTTTAAAATAAGTTCTATTTTTTTCTACTTTTGAAAGACAGTACTCTTTTTTTAAATTTTTTTATTATTAAATGAAAAAGACAGGTACCCTAATGACTTGGTAATTTATGTGACTCAAAGGTGCCCCTTACTTTGGATTTTTGCTGCTTCCCAAGTCTGTGCCCCCCCCCCCCCCCAGCTGTTACCTAGAGTGGCCTGTCTGCTTGCTGCAGCCTTCATTAAGGCGAGGTCAGAACTTTCAGCATTGGAGCCAACACGTTTTACTAAACTGGCCACCAGGGGCTGCTGTCAGAATGGTGAGGCTGAGCTCACCTCCCTGGAGGCAAGTTTACTTTTTCTACAACCAGTAAATTTTGTTAAGCTACCAATCCTGGTTTGAAAACTCAGGTCTCACTACACAGCCTCCAGTCACCAAGCATGCTCACGGCTGTGTCCCTTCCAGCCAGGTATTACGTAGGCCCTGGACACAATTCAAGACCTAAGATTAAGACTTGTGTGTTTTTCATTCAGTGCCAGTAAGCTGTTATTAATACACCGATTCCACGCATACTGAGAAGCTTCGTGAAACGCTCTGGGGTTTGTGCTCGGGAAAAGTACTTCCTGCGTTTGGACTCTAGGGTCCAGGCCTCTGGAGGAATTGCCCTTGGTGATCAACATTTGGGTTTTTCTGGGAGATGGTCTTGCCTGGAGCGGCCTTAGCAGCCCTGCCTAAATGTCGACAGCATGAACAGGGTCCTGTTGATTCACCTGAGGTGTGAAATGCTAAAAGGTGTTTCTGGTGGTTGCTTTGTTTTTTTATTTATTTATTTTTTTACACAGAAACTGCATCTTTGATGATTCCAGGATTAACAGCAGAGCAAAAATGTACAGTGAATGTCAGATCTGGCAGGTGCCTCAGAGTTTCTGGAGCAAATCCCTTCGTTTTCTCCAACTTCTTAAGGAAAATTAAAGTGTTAGAAAGGGTGAAAGAATAGGTCATGAATCCCACGTAGGCTTCACCTGGATTTGCCCCTGGTTGACATTTTGCCATATTTTGATAAAGGGTTCGGTTTTTTTGAAAGATGCATATGTTACTGCCTTTATGTGAAACACAAAGCTCAGGGCTTAGCGTAAGTTGTTTACGAGAGCATGAGCCTTCAACATTTTTGCTTCTAGGATGTGTCCGGGGTGTGGCACTAGTTTCCACTCGGCCCTGGCTTATTTTTAATTGAAGTGAAACCAGTAGCCTACTGGTGTGTAATGGTTCTGGGTGGCTAGTTGTCACCCTACTGGACTATGGGTACATCCTGTCTTTGCATGGACTAACATGCATAAACTTCTTACAATATAATTTAAAAATGCTACATTATAGAACATAAAACATCTTCTTAGAGCCATATGCTATGAGGACAACTAGTGGATCTTTTATGTCCAACAAAAAGGATTCTGTTCCTTCTCGAGGAAAATTCCACTGATGATCACACATGAGTTACAGGATTTACAATTTTTCTTCAACTTTTTAACCCAAGTCTTGTGACTTGGAACCTTGGACCTGATTATTTGCTTCTATAAGAATTCTTCTGGCAAAGTGTAAGTAGTGTACAAATGCTCTTGTATTATTTATGTGGGTATCCATCTGCCCCATGAAACTGTAATTCAAGATCATTTGAAGGCAAGGACCATATGTTGTCAATCTTTGTATCACTTTTCCAGTATTTTGCCCACACTAGGCATTTAGTAAGTGCGTTTGGCTTTTCCCACTAATGTACTGTGAATCGCTCCCTCTGCTCCTGTGTCTGGGAGACCCGCGGGGCCTCGGGCACAGGCCAGCAGTAAGCAGCCCAGCCAGCTCCCGCTGGCTGCCCGGCCCAGTCTCGCTCAGTCACCCTTTATTCAGGTGTAACGGGAATTCCATAAACAACCATGTTAAACAGTCTGAAAGAATCAGCTGTTGATGTGCCTGAGGAGAACTGACAAGATGGAGTTCAGGCGAAAGTGGGAAGGGTTTTATCTTTTATTAATGTGCTTTCCACTTTAGAATCCATGCCAGGTGCCCGCTGGCTGGTCAGCTGCTCCTGCCGTACACCAGCGGCACTTTCTGGAGTGAAGACTTCTTAGACCATCTCTTTTGAGTGCTTGCACATATATCTGCCCTCTTTTTGCACACGTAGGGTGGTGTCCCAAGTCCCCATCCCCATGTGGTATTCTCTGGGATTCTCTGCGTTTTCTGGGGCGTCATGGTGATGGCCGTTGAACAAATGAAACTTTGTTAATGTAGGCGGACTAGGTAGAAAGCTCTCAGCTTTTCCTGAATTCTCTTCCGACTGGCCACTCTCTCTTGCCAGGCACCATGTATACAGTATTTTAATATTGGAATCCTAGAGTTGTTGTTCTAGCTTTTACTGAGGAGTAAATATTTGGGACTAAACATTAAATCTTGAAGTTGACTTAAAAATGAAGAAACTGAGCCTTGGCCAGATGGCTTAGCTGGCTGGAGTGTTGTCCTGTACTCCAAAGGTTGCGGGTTTGATTCCTGGTCAGGGCATACACCTAGGATGCGGGTTCGATCCCGTCAGGTCATGTCCGGGGCGCAACCGATAGTTGTTTCTCTCTCTCCCCCTACCTCTCTCTCAAATCAATTAAAAACAAACAAACATGTCCTTGGGTCAGGATTTAAAAGAAAAAAGAAGAAACAGAGGCCCAGAGGAGGCAGTGCCTCCCAGCTGGTCGGTGGCAGTGCTCTTGACCCGATTCTGAGCTGGGGTCCCCTGCCCCATGCAGAGCTCTCCAGAGAGTCAAGGCCAGGCCAACAGATGAGGGGCAAATAGTATAGGGTGGTGTGGCCTTGTGGTGCCCTCAAAGTCAGGACTGTGCCTGGCGCTCGTGGAGGTGTGGACAGTCACACCTGTGCACGTGTGCACGCGCATGTGTCAGCCAGGACACGCCGCCTCAGGGTGAGCTGGGCAGGGCCGCCTACAGGTGTCCCACTCGCACCCGGGCTCACGGCACAGAGCCTCCTGGGCTCCCCACGCCACGTTCCCAGCTCTGTCAGAAGCCTGTTTGTGTTGGACGGGGCCGAATGGTGGGCGTTGTAGGCAGGCAGGCTTAATGAAGGCTCTGGAGACTTCTACGGGTGTCGAACCCAAACCCCCAAGCCCCACCAGTGGAAGTTAGCGCCTCTCCTGTAGGGGTGGTGGCTGCCCCTTTCTTTTAGTGCCGGCCATGGCTTTCTTTTGGTCCCCACACTTAGAGAATGGATTTCACCTCTCAAACGAGCCCAGTTGGCCCAGCAGAGGTGTGATGCCCGTAAAACCAGCCTTGTTAGAAATGACTTATTCATTACCTCTGTTTTACGGGTCCACCCAGCCTTTTGTGCTCTTTCGCTAGTTGGCAGGTAACAAAAAATGCAGTAAATCTGTGGCCTTTCAGAGCCTCAGCCCGAGCGATACCTTTACATAATAAAAGGAATACAGCGTAACAGACATTTATTGAGTGCCTACTGTGTCCCAGGCACTGGGGACCTAGAAATGACTGTGACGAGTGCAGATTGAGATACCTGATCCCATCTGTCGTAAATCCTTTGGTGTCCCAGGGTTGTCATCTCTGGTACGCTCTGGTCACTAGTGAAGGACCAGGATGTGTAGAAACTCATCTCGTTGTTGGGCCCACATGGGGCCTCAGGGCTGGCGTGGGAGATGCAGTCCCTCCAGAGCGAGTCCCCTTGGCCAGTTCCCAGTGGCTTTGGGCTCTCTCCCAGCAGGTGTGTTTGTCACTGTCCAGGTTCCCCTGTTCCCCTGTTCTCTGTCCCTTCCTGGGCTCTGACTGCTCTGGGCCACAAGGTCGCACTGGCAGCAGGTGAGACAGGTGGACGGATTTCCTCTCCTCTCTGCCCTTGGCTTGCAGCCCCTGCACGGCTCTGGCCTCTTGCTCCTTCAGGCCCATGGCTGGTTCAGGTGCCCACATCTCTGTGCTTTGATTCTGTTCACTCTGCCCATAGTTCCAATAAGGAGCCCTTTGGTTGAATCCTTTTGAATATTCCCTCTGCCTGAAACCCTAGAGCAGTGAGGAGTAACTCACTTAAATGATAAAACCTTGTTTCTCTGTGCAGATCTGCCAGCTAGGCAGCCAGTGAATGAATGGTGGACCAGGCTTCACACTGAGGCCCTCTTCCCAGCCATCTACTCCCCCTGCCTGCCCCGCCTCCCCTGCTCCACCCCCCACACCTCTGTTTTACTGCTATTTCATAGTTGCACATTATATTGAGTTTGTATCTTTTTTTGTGATGCCGTCAAGTTTTGATTATAGTAAATGGGCGTTTGCTGTGTTGCTTCATTTTGGGTTAGGTCTTCTTGTGAGGATGTGGGGTAGGAATCAGAGCAAGGGTTTGGGAAGCAGGCCGGTTTGGTTTCGTGGGTTCACATCCTAGCCCTGGGACTTTCTGTGTAGTGTGGGCACCACCACGCTGTCTCGGGTGCCCTGTCCTCCTCTGTGGCTGGTGCTCTGCTGTGGAGGCGCCGCTTGCTGAGGATCAGGGTCCGGGTTTTAAGCACCTAGTGTGGCGTTCTTTCTGGGGGGGTGCGCAGCGAATGGTCTCTTTCATACCACAGATCCAGTCTCGTGTCCGATGAAACAGAACTTAAATTCACTTAGCAAGAGATGTTGCCAGTCACTCCTCTGTCTGTGGGGGGGAGTCTTGTTCTGAGAAGTGACTTGAGTGGCCTCTGTTGCTGCTCTGCTGGTTAGGCAAGGAGGAACCCTGAGGAAAGCTCAGTAAGGGCCCCTCCCTGTCCTCTGTGTCTGCAGGGCCATTCGCCGGGGGCAGTGGACTGATTGCACAGAGGACAGGGAGCTTCTTGGGGGGGAAATGGGTTGAGACCTTGACCTCTTTTCTCTTTCTCTCTCTCTTGTTTTCCTGTTAATCCCACCCATGAATATTTTTTCCATTGATATTTTAGAGAGAGTGGAAGGGAAGAGGAGAGACACACAGAGAGAAACACCGATGTGAGAGAGACACATCAATTGGTTGCCTCCTGCACGCACCCGACTGGGGCTGGGGATTGAGCCTGTAAAGGTGCATGTCCTTGACCAGAATCGGACCTGCAATCTTTAAGTCTGCAGGCCGATGCTCTAACCACTGGGCAAAACTGGCTAGGGCTCTCTCTCTCTTTAAAAAATTATGATAAAATATACGTAACATAAAGTTTTCTATTTTAATCACCTTGAAGTGTAAAATTCAGTGGCATTAATTTCATTCACAATGTTGTGCATCCATCCCATCCCCACTATCTATTTCCAAAACTTTTGTCACCCCAAACAGAGACTCTGTACCCATGAATCAGTAACTCCCCAATTTTCTCTCCCCTCAGCTCCTGGTAGCCTCTAGTCTACTTTCTATTTCTACGAATTTGCCTGTCGGAATCATACGACATTTGTCCTTCAGTGTCTGGCATTTCACTTAGCACAGTGTCCATTCATGCTGTAGCATCTGTCAGAACTCGATCTCTTTTCATGGTTGAATAATATTCCATGTGGATAGACGCCACATTTTGTTTATCCATTTATCTGTCATTATTCTACTGACACTTGAGCTATTTCTATCTTTTGGCTTCTGTGAGTAATGTCGCTGTGAACATTGGTGTTCAGGTATCTGTTTGAGTCCCTGCTTTTATTTCTTTTGGGTTATACTTGGGAATTGCTGGGTCATATGTTTATTCTCTTTGACTTTTTGAGGAATTGCTGAATTGTTACCGCTACTACTTTGAGAGTCAGTGTCACTAGAGTCACTCGATGACCTCAGACGGACCTAACTGGATAGAAGCTTTGTCCAGGCCCCACAGGAGAGCTTGCTGGGTTGGTGCCAGGGCCAAGATGAGTGGTCTGAAACCCGGATGCCTAGGGGCAGAAGAGGTAGCACACAGGAGTCCAGCTGTGTCCCCAGGCAATGAGGGCAGTACTACTTGGCCCCAGCCAGCTATTGCCATGTGGGAAAGCGTTCCCACTTCTTTAAAAGCAGCAGGAAATTTGGTGTGAAATGTCCTGATTTTTACGTGATAGTAACTAGTTTAAAATGGGTGGCCCAATTAAAACATGTCCCGGGGTTCATTTGTCCGTTGGTGATAGCTGACCTGCATGTTTGTGGGGATAGACTGGTTTCAGCAATGTGCCACCCAAGCTAGAAGCCTGTCCAGGTCCAGTCATTCTGGGGTGACAGTGCTTGGGATTGGTGGCTGATCACGGTAGGGAAGCAGGAAGGCAGGCTCTGTGGGAACCCAAGCTGGATGCAGTGCCATCTAAGGAGGAATCTGGACAGGTTAGGCAAGGGTGTGTCAGACTGCCCCATTGGGACTGGGACGGAAGCATCTCCCTCAGGCGAGGAGAACATTCATCTCATACCCTACCTGACGCTTTGCTCTGCTTGGTTGTTCTGGTGCTTAGAATAAAAGTCCACCCGAGGATTGCAATTCCCTCCTTAGATGAGGTCAGTCCTGCTCTTCCAGGAGCTCATCTTTTGATTATAAAGATGCTGTGTGTCCCATCCTGTGTGTGAAGACACTGAGCCAATGTGAAATTGGCTGTAAAATACCAGTTTGTAAACTACAGTGGTAAGACTGGGGTTGTTTCACTGGAGAAGGTTATCTACTATTTCTTTGAGTGTATTTAACTGAGTGTGAGACACCCCTAAAAAGAACTTGTAGCCCTGGCCGTTTTGACTCAGTGGTTAGAGCCTCAAGCTGAGGACTTAAGGGTCCCAGGTTTGATTCTGGCCAAGGGCACATACCTTGGTTGCAGGCTTGATCCCCGGCCCTGGTTGGGGTGAGTGTAGGAGGCAACCAATCTATGTGTCCCTCTCATGTCGATGTTTCTCTCTCTCTCCCTTCCACTATCTCTGAAAAAGCAATGGAAAAAGATGTCCTCAGGGGAGGGTTAAAAAAAAAAAAAGAGCTTGTATTTCATGTCTTTGTGGGTTCATTTTCTGATTTACACACTTCTGGTTGCCTGGCAACTTACACTGTTACGACTGAGGCACAGCTAACCTGATTATTTACAATGAGGGCAATATGTCTCTGAGAGAGAAAACCTTTAGAGGTTAGGGAAACCTTTTCGGTGTTTCTTGGGAAGAGGAGGACCGAACACAAACAGAGATGGTAAATATTTTGAATCCAATGCCGAATCAGAGGTATGGCTGTGTTTCATTTACTAAATCTCCTCAGATGGATAAATGTAGCCAATGAGGCAACTGGTGGGTACACAGAGGGCTGGAGAATTGCTAGTGAACCCTAGAGCTGGAGGGGACTTTGTAGAATTTAGGATAGAAAGTAGGTTAATGAACTCTACTCATTTCCTTGGATCCTGGTTTCTGAACAGTTTATTTTAGTAGTATAAGCATGCAGTACTTAGCATACTTATTGTTGTATAATGTTTCCAATCTTTTTTTATTACTATTTCAGAGGAAGGGAGAGGGAGAGATAGAAACATCAGTGATGAGAGAGAATCATTGATCAGCCGCCTCCTGCATGCCCCCTACTGGGGATTGAGCCTGAACCTGGGCATGTGCCCTGACCGGGAATCGAATCAGGACCTGCAGGTTAATAGGTTGGCGTTCAGCCACTGAGCCACCCCAGCCGGGTGTCTGTTGTATAATAGTTTAAGTGTTCAGAATACAGTAATTTAATTTTTATTGGTCATGACTTAGGAAGTACTTATGTAACCTAAATGGCATCTTATGGTCATCTAACATAATGCCACGTTATGACCTTTCCATTTCTGTCTTTACAACACAGGAAATCCGGGATCCTTTTATGCAGTGGCTGGAGAAACATGTGGATCCAGGAGGAGTAATAACATCCAGCAAGCTCTCCCTCAAGTTTGTCCCATCCTACACATCTGAAATAGAAGTCACCCCAACTGCTATACCCGTGGTGACTGACACAATGGCCTTCTCCTCTGAAAATTTTAACTTAGAGATCTACCGACAAAATTTGCAGACAAAACGACTTGGAAAAGTAATTCTGTTTGCCGAAGTGACATCCACCACCATGAATCTTCTGGACGGGTGAGTTGTGGACCTGTGCAGATGAGTCCAGTTATGTTGAAGGCTCGTTCTCTGTAACCAGTGCTGGGGAGAAGGGACAGGCCCATAGAACAGGAACTCTTAATAAACCCATCAGCAAGGTAGGTGTACCGTTGTCCTAGAAGAGTCCAAATATAGGAAGAAGTGAAGTTCTTTGATCAAAGGTTTGTGTTTTAAAGAATGGGCTGTCTTTGTGCCTGTGACTCTATTTTTAATCAGGCCTTTCAGAATGTCCTTGGGGAAAAAGAACATCATGAAAAGACACTTCTAACAGGTGGCATCATTGTTCAAGTTACTGTTTTACTTTCGTGTTGTCAGAACCAGCGTTAAACACTTAGTTTACGTTATTTTGCAAGGGCGTCAGGATAGCAAATCTGAACAACATGTAAGCTGTGTTTAATTGAACCAAATTGGAGCTTTGTACTTTGAAAACCTGTTTTGCTGTGTTCCTGTCCAAGACATTTTTTGGGCACTCTGTAATCCCATGTGGATGTTCAAAATTTATTGAAAATTTTCCTTTTTTGTTCCTTCTGTTTCCTGGACTTTGATTAAAGGTTAAAAAATGGAAAACAGATGAAAGGAATTTTTTAACTCACAAATTAGTCAGTATTAATTAATACTCTTATTTTGAGATAGTTTAAAAAGTAGGGTTAGAAAGGGAGTGAACAACAAACGCATCTTTCCTCAACATGGGACTAAAATGCATGGAATGAAAGATTCCCCCCTAAAACCCCAGATTCACCGTTTCTAGACAATTTCCCCTAATAAACTGCATGGCTAGATGCATAATTCAACGTATGGAACATATGGAAATGTTTTGGCTTTTTTTCTTAATAATTCCTGGAATTTGATAGCACACTGATACCTCGTACCTGGAAATGGCAGCTTTAGCGTGTGTAGAGGATGTGGAAAGAGCTTTCGCAGGGCAGCGATTTCCAGCCTGTTTCCATGTCACGGCACATAAACTAGTTACTAAAATTCCATGGCACACCAGAAAGTATCGTTTTTGCCAATCTGACACAAAAAAATAGGTATAATTTGTATTGATTCACACCGGATGGCTATTGTGTTGGCTGTTGTCATTTTTGTGTTTGACAGTCTGAGGGAAAAGAGGTCAGTGCCCCTGGCTAAATAGTCGGGTATTGAACGTTTTCAACATTCTTGTGGCTCAGCAGTTGAAAATCATTGTAGGGGGATTGGCAGAGTCGGGGGGGGGGGAGAAGGGTAGTAGGAAGGGGAGTGTGAGTCTTGGTAACAACAGTTCTTGTTGACCGAGTTTTGTGTTGTCATTGGTACTTTCCCTCCAGTATTCCAAACCTCTCCTGCCTCCACTCCCTTCCTGCCAACCCCGCTCCCCAGTAGAGAAGACGCCTGTTCTTGTAGGTGGAACAGTCATTACTTGCTGGTACAAACCCTGTGGTAATCTTTTGTTACTCAGATGAACAGCCTATTATATCATGGGGGGTGACCCATTATAATTACATTTTCTTAAAAAAAGAGAAATTCAGGCCATGGCATTTACCACAAGATTTGGGGAGTGAAATGCAGATGGAAAGACACTGGCACTTCCAGACTGTTTTTACTACCTCCATGGACACGAGTGAGGACTATTTTATGCTCAAGGATCGAAACATGGGACTAATGGTCTCTGAGCTTTTGTAGCGGGCAGTGCGTTACCAAGATGCCTGGCAGCGCACTGCTGGAGCAGGCGGGCTGAGGCTCCGTGTGATCAGGTGCTTGGGTTACACCCTGGGGAGCCCGTGTTTAGGATGGAAAATAATGCCATGAAAATACACTGCTTTAGTACCCTGAATATTGGTAAGCTCTTTTTGATACTGAACTTTCTATTAAAAAATAAGAATTCTGTCTTAAGCAGTGTGGGTTTGTAAAAGTGTATAGCTGAGCTTAATGACAGTGGAGTTGGAAACTTCTGTAGGAATTAAGAGTTTCTATTTTTATGAAAGAAAAATATTTTAACTTTTCCAAGGGCATTTAGGAATCTTTTTTGTTTCTCTTCTTACCTGGTCTTTGTGGAGCGCAGAGTGCAGCGGCTTTGAGGGTTAACGCTTGGTCCCTCTGCTGGGTACAGAGCAGATGCTGAGTAAATGTTGCTCACCATGACTTACCCTCAACGTACACCCTCTTCCCCTGTGCACACAGGCTCCTTCCTACCCTCAGAGGTGGTTACTCACTGCAGCCTGGTGAGTCCTCGAGCCTGGTGAGACGTTCTAGGGGAGGCTGTAGCCTTTTTCAAGAGAAGGAACTTGAAGAGGCCACCGTAGTGCCAAAATGGCCTAGAATTGTCCACAAAGGGATCATGAGATAGACAAATAAAACATATGGCTCATTACTTTCTAAAAGTAAGACCAAAATAATTTGTGTTATATTTGATCCTACATAAGCTATCCTTATGGAAACGCAGTGTATTGTGGTAATAATAACAATATTAATAGCCAACATGCATTGCAAAGCTTTTATCTTCCAGACACGGCTTTTATGTACTTCACATGTATGGACTAATTAAATACCTCATCTTTCAGTGCCTGGGGTCATCCTTGGAACTGAGTCAAACTCTATCATCACAGCGTGTGTGGGATCTTTCTTGTTTCTCAATGTTTATAATAATTGCATGGTACATCTCATCAGTGGTCAGCTAGGCAGGGCAGGACGGATTTTCTAAGCCCTGGACTGGGTTTGCTCCATGCTTATTTCTCTCTTTACATTTACGGCTTCTGTGGCAACTGAGCGGCTCTTTCCTAATGGACTGGAATAGAAGGGAAATTTAAATCAGATATAGATCTTTATTATAAGGTTTCTAAAATCCTCCCCCCCAACCCCCTTGGGACTTGTACCAGCTAAACATTGGGAATTCTCTTTCTAAGAAAGGAGGGGAAAGTATATGTGTTACATGGGTGGTGTGTGCTATTGAGTTGGCGCTGACTCCTGGTGACCCTATGAATGAGTGATGTCCACCATGTCTTGTCCTTAGCAGCCTTGCTCAGCCGTTTTTTAAAAATTTATTTTATATTGATATTTTAGAGAGGAAGAGAGAGGGAGAGAGAAACATTAATATGAGGGCGAAATATTGATTGGCTGCTTCCTGCACTCCCCCTACTGGGGATCGAGCTGGAAACCCAGCCACATGCCCTGACCAGGAATTGAACATGCAGACTTTGGGTGCACGGGACGATGCTCTGACCAACTGCGCCACACCAGCCAGGGCCCTGCTCAGCTCTTATACACTCATGCTAAGGGCTTCGTTTATGGGGTCAGTCCATCTTATATTTGGGTTTCCTCTTTTCTTGCAGCCTTATATTTTTCTTAGCATTATTGTTTTTTCCCAAGAACCCTGCCTTCTCGTAATGTGTCTGAAGTAGGAGATCTTCAGTTTTGTCATTGTCTCCAGGATATTCAGGTTTAAGTTGCTCTGGGATGCACTTGTTCATCTTTCTGGGGCTCCAGGGTACCCACAGAGCTCTCCTCCAACACCATGTTTCAAATGAATCCAGTTTTTCCTATCAGGCTTCTTCACTGTCCAGCTTTCGCACCTGAACATAGTAACGGTATACGTAGTAATGCGCGCTGTGGATGATCTTAGCCTTGTCTCTAATGACTCGTCTCTGCTCTTGAAAGTGCATCCTGGGGGGCGATCAGCAATTTCGGACACAGCCCCAGGTATCCATGCTGCTTTTCATTTGCCTGACTGCTAAACAAGGTAGCTGGAGCCTGTGGCAGCCCCAGTGCCTGCAGGATTTGAAATCATAGGTGGAGATGACTATTTGAGTGGTGACACTAGTTTTGTTTTACTGCTTAATCAGTGCCATTAGAGGTGTTTTTCTTACGTTACTGTAAATCTAGGAGGATGTGGAACTTTCTCTTTGGACACATAGTTTGGAGGACGTCATATTTTTTTCAGTGACTGCAAACCCAGCTGAGCTGCTGTGGCTGGAGGGAGACACTGAACGCTGTCTTTTGATGTCTGGGTGTGAGAGCAGGTGGGTCCTGAAGCCACTGACTGACTGCCTTCACCTCCTGGCCCGCCCTGTGACTGTTGAAGCCATGCTAGTGCCTCAGCGGAGGGGAGGGAGCTCTGGGGGAACCAGTAGCCCAGGGAAATATGGGAATTGCTTGCTGATGATGAAATTAAGGCAATTTCCCCCCCCCCCCAATAAAAATAAAAAGCGAAAACCATGTGAGTGATGTTTCCCCAGTAGTCTGACCTGGCTGTGCCACCCCTACCCCGTCTGGTTAGAAAAGGTAATTTCCCCCTGTATCCCTCCTCTGGTCATTTTCTCTGACATGTATTTCTGACTGTGAACTGCATTGTCTACTCTGTTGTCAGGGTAACACCTTTTGGGTGCAATGCCGGTTTTGATGCCTTTCTTTTTCCTTTCTGTGCTGTTCCCTGGTAGGTTTCCCTGTGACCTGTTAGCCTCGCTGGTTGGACAGAGTCCCAAGGGCATGGGTTCAGTCCTTTGTCTGGACCAATGAACTATACTGTGTTCCACAGTCACGTCCTCCAGCTGCCGACCCAGAAAGCCCTCCGCACATGTGAGCTGTAGGTGGGGGTGGGCTCTAGACCGGGGGTGTGGATGGGCCACTGCTGATCCATTGGCACTGCCGGGAAAGCGCCTCCGGGTGCCCACTCTGTCCCGGCGAGGACAGCAGCACCGCACACTTGTTTCACCTCCTGAGGAGTGGTGATTGGCCCTCTGCTGTGAGGAGGGTGTTAGGCTGGGCAATGGAGCTGAAGAGCTTGGGGGTGACTGAATCACGGTGATCACTGGAATCTTCTTCTGTTTGACTTGTATATTTTTTGATGACTTGTCCTGAGTCTCTGGCAGACACTGAAAGGACTCACGTGTGCAGCAGAGGGTGGTGAGCCAGGTGCTCAGACTCACTGGTAGCGATTTGCTTTGCATGCTCTTGCACCCACAGTCACCTGGCCACAGGTGGCTGCTTTTCATTTGTAAAGAATAATTTCTCTTTCCTTATTAAATAAGGTTATTTCCTTAACAGTTTTTAAGTCCTTTGATTTTTTGGGCTTAAGTTTGCCTTCATCATTCACGGAATGAGCATGGATAGAGTGCATCCCTGGTGCCAGGCACTGTGCCAGGTGCTGGGGGTGGCGGAGAGAGATGGAGAAGTTGCCCTGCTCGCCTCCTTGGGCGTCAGAAGGAGTGGGTCCCAGGGCACATTCAGCTCATGGGGTTCTGGTCACCTTCTGGGCGGAGCACTGGGAGCTGGGGTAGAGAGCAATGGGCCCATCAGTAACAGTGCAGGGAGAGAGGTTGACTGGTCAGTGAACCTTCTTGAGCTGTTGCTCCTATGTGTCAGTCATTGTTCCTGACGCTATAAAGCTCAGTCTGGCCTGGAAAATGCTGGAACTGAAGGCTCCACACTAACTTGCTCTGTAACCGCAGCAGTGTTGCCCCTGGGCTTTGCTGTCCTCAGCTGAGGGATGGGGGGGGGCTCTGGATGCTCCCTGGGGCACCTTCAGCGCTACTCCTTTGACCATGTGGCACTCCCAGGCCAGCACCTGCCACCCAGCCAGCCTTTCTGTTGCCCAGTAACTTCCAGCGTCTTTAGAAGGCTGCAGTGGTTTTCTGATTAGCCTCATGATAGTTGAGGAAACTGTATGAAATTTAGTTGACTTCTACCACCAGAGGCACAGACAAACCCATACAATCGTTGTAAAAAGCACGTTTGGGGGAAATTTAAGAAAGATAGTATTTTTGTGTCCGAATTTGGGGCCCATCCCAGCTTTTCACCTCTCTACATGCCTGTCTGCTCAGTTCCTTTCCTTCTCTTCGGACGCTGCTCCCCTCACTCACTACTCCGCACCCTCCCTGAAGTCGAGGCCGAGAGGACAGAAATTGGGCTGGAACTAATTTAATGGCTGAGTGACCTCACAGTAGAGAAACAGCCGGGTCCTAATAGGGGTCTTTGTCTACATTTTCACCCTGGCTGGTAGCATGCCAGTCAAGAGTCAAGCTAGAGACACAGGTGGAAGCGATTAGACCTGTCATAAAGTTTGAAAAATTGATTCTGGAGGCGAAGTGAGTAGATTGAACTTGACAGTGTTGTCCTAAAGATTCTAAGGGAAAATTCTGTAGTTTAATTGGAAATCCCCTGATTACTCATTAGCTTTCCAGATGGCTTTGTTGATGTTTTACATATTAATGCCTGTATTGTGTTATGGGTGTTCTCTTAATGTGCACCTAGGTAATGAGCAAAGAATAAATACATGGGCGAGTGTCCCAAATTAATGGGATGTTAGCGTAATTGTGAAATAAAGGGTTTTAAAGAAGTTGATTGCTCTGGAATAATTAGCGTGAGCTTTTTTTATGGGCCAATTTGGTACTTTTAAAGTGAAAATTATTGGAGAGTTTTAAAGAAAGTTTCATTTTAATGTTTATTTCTAAATTAAGGTTTAGAATCTAACTCCAGCCTTTGACTCGGGTGGTCATGACTAAAGGGCTGTTCTGGCAAGTTCTCCGGCAAATGCTTTTTTTTTTTTTGGTCCCAATTCAACGCCTGATTGAGTTAACCTTTCCCACGCCAAACTCCTGGAATTGAATTGTAAAGTGGCCTTCTGTTTTCCAAAGATCTTCCACATTAATCGGTTGTGTTCTAGGATGTCTATTTTTACATTTTGTCACGGATTTTTAAAAGTAGGGTCAACTTACGGGGATGTTTGCCATCTTAGGATGGTTGCGGTGTGTCTGTTTAGATGGCGTTCTCAGCAGAATTGGACCTTCTCAGTCTCTCTCAACGCTGGACAACATTTAACTCTTGGTCAGCTTGAAAGTCCCATGTTTGACTGCACAGAAGGGTGGGACTGAAGGCATCTGCCAGGCCGATGTCCCGTGAGCGACAGGCACCACCTGCTTAGGGGCACACACCCATGGCAGGGACTCTGCTGTGCCCGAAGCAGTGGGTGCCCTTCTTCTGGAGCCCTCTTCCCAACCCCAGCACAGGCTTTTTTTTTAAGTTCTTTTTAAAAAAAAATACGTTTTTATTGATTTTAGAGAGAGAGGAAGAGAGGGAGAGAGAAACATCCATCAGCTGCCCCCTGCACGCCCCCTACTGAGGATTGAGCCTACCCCCCCCCCCCCCCCCCCCCGGGCCCAGCAACCCCTTGGTGCACAGGGTGATTCAACCACTGAGCCACACCGGCCAGCCCCAGCACAGGCTTTTGCATGTTCTCAGTGGTGCCGATCCTAATCTTCTGAGGGTATGCCAGACTTTTAGGGAAAAAACTAGACAGCATGGTGGGTGTCCGCTGTGGGAGGTATTTGCGGAAACGACCGTCTCTCCGTGTTCACTCGTTTCGCATTACTGAGGACCTGACGCCTTGGTTGGAGTGCGGGGCTTAGGTCCTAGGGCGGGGTATTGCTGCCCTGGGTCCCGTCTTCTCCCGCGTGAGGAACTTTGGGCAAGTCAGGAGCCTTTCGGGTCTCCTTTTCCTTGTCTGTATGATGTAGCTGGCGAGTCTCTGCTTTTTCTCTTTTCCCGTGTAGTTCAGTCACTTGGCTGATCTCTCTCCAGGCCGGCCGTGTGCCCAGCGGGAACAGACATGGCTGCCTGCCCCCCCTCCAGGAGCCTGCATTCCTCCCAGGGCAGGGCCGGGCCACACTGAAGTATGTCTGCAAAGCTCTCAGCTCACGTGGCTTGAACTGTCATCATTGTTTAAACTCTGGATGTGATTCTCTCTTTTTACCTCCTCAGTGCATCCTTCAACGGCAGCACCGGGAGTGTCCGTGAAACAGATCGGTCTTGTCTTTGCCCTGTGTGTTTGGTTGGGGTAGAATTTTTGTTGACAATTTTGACAGCTTTTTCTCAACATACTTGGAAACATGATGGCTCATCTCTGGTTGCTATTTTGCCAAAAAAAAAAAAAAAAAAGAAAAAAAAAAGTGTTGTTTTAATCTAGCTTTTCTTGAAAGGTGAGAAAACAGTCAATTGTCCGTCTTTGTGTTTCCCTTAAAATATGTGGAACCAGCTCTCTTTATCAGATGTTCTCTTTGTAAATCTTAACACTTTATCATTTTCATAGGTAACAGTAGTCAACCTGAAAGAGCCAATTGTTCCCGTTTGGACAGTTCCTTCAGCCCCGTGGATGTGCCTCACGCATTACCCACATCTTCTTTGAGACCCCTAACCCTTCCGTGCCAATCAGATGAATGCATGGGTTCGATGTTGCTTTATGCTCTTGGATTTCTTTAAGCACCTCATCTATTTATTCTGTGGAATTCCTTGATTGTATACATATATTTGATATTCTTTTTGTCAGATGCCTCTATTATATTAAAACAAGTAATAAGCCTGGCCAGTGTTGCTCAGCGGTTGAGCATCGACCTAGGATCCAGGAGATCATGGTTTGATTCCCGGTCAGGGCACATGCCCGGGTTGCAGGCGCATCCACAGTCAGGGGCCTGCAGGAGGCAGATGATTGATGACTCTCTCATCATTGATGTTTCTGTCTCTCCCCCTCTCCCTTCCTTTCTCTGAAATCAGTAAAGATATATTTAAAAAAAAAATTGATAAAAAAGAAAAAGTTAAGTACTGTATGATATTACTTATATGTGGAATTTAAAAAAGCTCATAAAAATGAAGCAAAATGGTGATCACCAGAGGATAGGAGGAGGGGAATAGAACAGATGTTGTTGAGGTAGAAACTTAGGAGTAGTACAGGCACATTGTACTACTCAGACTGCCTCAGAAGTGTTGTGGGTTCAGTCCCAGACCACCACAGTAAAGTAAATATGACAATAAAGAGTCACTCATATTGCAGTCTGTTAAGTATGCGATAGCATTGTGTCTTGTAAAAACAATGGACATTAATTGAAAAGCACCTTATTGCTAAAAAGTGCTAACCATCATCTGAGGCCTCAGCAAGTCATGATCTTGCAGGTGGAAGGTCTTGCCTCGGTGTTGATGAAAATGCTGTACCTGTGAAGCTCAGTAAAACAAGGTGTGCCTGTAAATAAGTCCTTTAGGTCTAATGCCCAGTGTGGTGATCAGAGACAACAGTATTGTAATGTAACTATCAAACTGGCTAAAAGTCTAGAACCTAATCATTCCACTAAAAAAATGACAATTTTGTAACATGATAGACCAGCTAGTTATTGCTACAGTGGCAATCGATATATAAATGTATCAAATTAACATCTACACCTTAAATTTACACAATGTTATATATTGAATATATTTCAATTAAAAAAAAAACTGTGAATGCAGAAAAAACCCACTTGGTTTATGAATGAACATTAGTTTCTAAGTGGAAAAATATTAAATATTCTTAGAATTTAGTGTTCACAATAATTCAAGTATGATCGCTCACCTGTATACATGTGGTGAGAAGATAGAGGCCAAGTTCTGGGTAAAAGAAAAATGTTTTGGTAAAAATCTGTAAATGTGTTGGATGATCAAGCAGATGTTTTTCCTTCGCCCTGCTCAGCATCCCTCTCTCCCTTTTCCATTTCTCTTCTGGCTCTTTGTGACTCACTTAGAAAAACTTATGTTTTCCTTTCCAATAAAACACTTACCTGCTTTGGAGGTGAGGGTTGATTTGCTTTCATCTGCCCCTTTAAAATCTTTTACACACCTACCATTTGGCCAAACACACTCGGAGCTCTGAAATGCCCTTGTTTCTGCTTTCTGTTTTGGAGAGAAGCATGTTCTGTTTCTGCATGAGGGGTATTCCGTCACTTTGAGATCCCAAACGCCACATTTTTTCTGCATTGCACAAGGAGTCATTCATCATTTTCATTCTTTGTTTGGCTCTCCCACAAGAGTATTCAAATTAGCGAGAAGGAAAACGATGAAGTCATTGCCTGGCAGAGAAGTATTTTGCTGGGACGTGGGAAGGGGCGAGGAGACAGGAGGGGAAGGAATTTGTGGCGAGGTCTGCACCTACCTCTTTTTCTGACCTTTGGTTCCAGAGTTCACCTGGATGCTAATGTAGTTTTCACAGTTTAAAACTGGATACTATGTGTGTACAGAATTTACCTAAAAACGAAACTACATGGTGGGGTGGCTGTTTCAGTGACCCTGGAAACTCAGGCACTCAGGCTGTAACTTAATCTGTTTCTTTCTGCCGTACCAACTGTGTGATGTTGGGTGAATCACCCTACCTCTCTGGGCCTGTTTCCTCATCTGTAAAATGAGAAGGTTGTACTAGATCCTTGCCTTAATTATTTAAAAAAAAAATAACAAACCCCTTTTCAAATGAAGTACCTCACTGTACAAATGGGGCTGGGGGGCCTTCTCAGAGCCCAGATGTCTCAGGGCACAAGTATCAAGACCACTGGCCAAGAAGTGTCCAAGGTCCTTTCAACTAGGACAGTCAGGCCCAGCCCACTAGAAGCACTTATATCTTTATGGCAGGCTGACTGGTTGGCTGGACTGTTTCTTTTTAAACCCTGCCTAGTTCCAACAGAATTTAAGGCAATGGGGATTTAACTTTATCTGTTACAAGTTCATTCTGTTTCCTGTACAATCAAAATGGAATACACTGTCTCTTGGTTGTTATGTGTCATGTGTAAGCTATGTGCATATTACTCATAGAACTCAGCACCATTCAGAGTTTTGTGACTTCCCCAGACTAACAGTAGTGAGGACTACTCGGGGTTCCTTCTGGAACCCAGGGAAACCTGGGTGGGTCCTGTGCCTCTGTGAAACTAAGCAGCTGTTGTCTCAGGGGTGATCGCCCAGGTGGTTATTCAGGTGTCTCCAATTAGGGATGAGTGATGTCTGAGGGGAACAACCTCTGCTGGAAGAGCTTCCAGAACCCCCAAACTAAGAATGGAGGACTCCATGGAGTAGAGACTCAGCTGTGGTGGAGAATGCCCCGCAGTCCACAGAACTTTATGAGTGTCTTGGGAAGGTAAAGTGGGTGGAGTGCGGATTGTGGAATTTGGGCAGGTATGTAGTTGTCTTAACTGGGATAGAATGAAGGATTTCACATCTGCTAAACCGAAAATCACCTGAACAGTGGATACTAGAACTCTCAAACCCTCTTAGATCTGTGAGGTGCCTGCAAGGCCAGTCACCCCAACTTCCCGAGGCTCTCTGTGCTGTTGTGGATGTGTCTGAGCACCCGATGCTGAGCAGCTGCTGTGACTTGTTCAGTTGACAAATATGTATTGAGGTCTTAAAACCTGGGGCAGCTCATTCCAGTTATCTTAAGATAGCTCCCTCCCAAGATGGATCCTTTTAAACCCATCCCATTCCATAAAGGAAATCTGGCCATGGATCCAAATGGAGAAAATTTAACTTTCTCCCAAAGGATAGCTAAGATATTTAAGATAGTTATTAGTTAAGATAGTTAAGATTAGTTAATTAGTTAAACTAGATTAGTTAGTTAAAATAGCTATTTGAAGATAATTATTATGGCCTCCTTTATCCCCATGTCATCTTTTCTCTAAGCATCTCCAATTATAAATGTTTCTTCCCATCCCCGTGTTGGAGCTCAAAACTTTAGGGCTGAAGGACCAAAAACCTTGATAGAAAGCCAGCCAGGTACGTGAAACTACTTAAATTAATTTTTCTCAAAATATTATTCAATTATAAGAAGATTCTTGTTCATTACAGAAAACTTAGAAATATAGTAATGAATACTGAGGAAATGAAAATCATGTATAACCCCACCATCTATAAAAGATCATGTTAATCTCTTGGTATATTTCCTTCTAGTTTTTTTTCCCTCCTATACAACATATGTAAGTTATGGTTACATTATATGTGAAATGAGCATTTCCCATGCAATCAAATGGTCTGCTAAAACCATGTCTTTAATTGGGTTCATATAGTTTGACCATAATTTATTTAAGCAATTTCCTATGCATACATTCTTATCATTTCCAGTCTCCAGCACCCATTATAAATGATAAGCATATTTCTTTTTGAGCTAGTTGTTCTGTATAATTCTTTAGCGACCCCATTACAGTATTTCTTCTCCAGAAGATAATTGGAAAATTATAAAGCAAAAGCAGACATTGATAGAAGTTGAACAGGATGAGGCTAATATATGTTGTTATTTACAATATTTCATATTATTTCATCACTATTACCTCATAATATTTCATCTTTTGTCCAGAGAGATGTCATACCTTAATAATAATAGTTAACATTAAGTAAGCATTTACTCTGTGTCAGGTACTATGCGTTATGTGTATTTTTCCATTTCAGTCTTTACCAAAACCCCATGAAACAGATACTCTTATAGTTCCCATTTTAAGAGCTGAAGGAACTATCACTTAGAGAGTTGAAATGTCTTGACCAGAGCCATGCAAAGAGTGAAGTGGTAGAAGCATTGACTCAAGAACCTTAATTCTTAGCCCCTAATATTATACTACCTCCAACAGATGCTTTGCATAATTTGTAGTATACTGTATCCCCCAAACTTCCAGTATCTACTTACATGTTAATCTTGTTATAAAAACAAATCAGGTTAGCTGACATGTCTAATTCTTGGTGATTTTCTAAATTTTTTAATGAGATGGGTGCAGGAAAGGACTATAATGGGAATTCTAAGTTAAAGTCCCCATTGTTGAGTTTACTAGTGGGACAAGTACTTAACTAGTTTGTTCCTCTGTACCATTGTCTGTAAAATATGGACAATAGTACCTATATTAATGAGTTGTGACCTGGATTAAGTAGAAGGGTATATATACAATATAGTTCCTATACTGTATGGGCTCTCAGTAGTAGTACTTTCCTTATTTCCTTGAATTCCAACTGGAATAGACATCTCTAATTAGTAAAATTTCTTTTGAAAATTAGAATGGCATATTTTCTTTAGCTTGTCTAGTTCACAGTAACCCTTCAAAGATCAGCCATAATGAATTTAGTTATATTTCGTCATGTTCCCAAGTTCTGTGAACTTGAAATTAAGTCAGTAATAATTATCCACTTTGAACAAGAGATAAAAAGATTGAAAAAAGAAAACTGAGGCTCAGGAACCTGTGAGATGATATCAAAATGTCTAATATATGTATAATTGGACTCCCAGAAGAAGAGAGAATGGAGTGGAAAAAACCATTTGAGGAAATAATGGCCAGATGATCCCCCAATTTGGTGAAAGATAATTTGGTGACAGGTTCAAGAAGTTTAGCAAACTCCAAGCAGGATAAATAAATATGATGAAAATAGACTTTGGCACATCCATAGACTGCTAAAGACCAAAGATAAGGGGAGAATACTGAAAGCAACCTGAGGAAAACACACTTTACATACAGAAGAACTATGAATTAAATGGCCATGGATTTCTCATCAGAAATTATGGAGACCAGAAGAGAGTGAATAATATTTATTAAAGGCTCAAAGAAAAAAACAACAACATACTTGTCAACCCAAAATTCTGTACCCAACAAAAATATACTTCAACAATGAAGGTAAAATACATTTTCAGATAAAAGAACATGAAGACAATTTGTCATAGTGCAGATCTGCTGGGCAAAAATGTCAAAGGGAGTCCCAGAAGGTGGTGAGAAATACAGCAGATGGAAACTTGGATTTTTAGGAAGGATTGAAATGGAAAATATCTGAGTAAATTTAAAATACTTTTCCTCACTGAATTTCTTTAAAATATATATGACTGTTTAAAGAAAAAATTATGACATCATGCATAATCTTGTATATATTGATGTAATACATTTGACAACTAGCATAGAGGACAATGAAGGGGTGGTAAATGGATCTATATGACTGCAGTATTTCTACATCTAATGTAAAATGGTATAATAGAAGCTCAGTAGATGTCTAAATTAAGCATGTATATTTTTAACCTACAGAGTAGCTACTAAAAACATAAGGCAAAGAGGTATAGCCAGAAAGCCAATAGATAAATTAAACTTAAAGATCCAATTAATGCAAAAGAAGGAAGGAAAAGAAAGGAATAGAGAAACAAAAGGTAGAAGGAAAGAGCCAAACAAAATTGATCAGAATGTTAGACTAATCAATAATTACATTAAATGATAATGGACCAAGTACTGCAGTTAAAAGGCAGAGAATGTCAGAATGGATAAAAAAAAGTTTAAGACCTGAGTGTATGTTCTCTTTAAGACACATTTTATTGTTTATTTATTTCTATTTTTTAAAGTATGTTTTTGATTGATTTGTTTTAGAGAAAGAGGAAGGGAGAGAGAAAGAGATAAAAACATCAATGAGAGAGAAACATCGGTCAGCTGCCTCCTGCACGCCCCTTACTGGGGATTAAGCTTGCAACTTTGGCATGTGCCCTGACCTGGAATGGAACTGGTGACCTCTTGGTACATGGGACAACGCTCAACCAACTGAGCCACACTAGCTGGGCTCTTTAAGACACATTTTAATTATGAAGACACATGTAGGTAGGAGGGAAAAAGATACACCATGCAAACAGTAAGCTTAAGAAGGCTGGAGTGACTTTATTAATAATCATAAGACTGACTTCAAGACAAAGAATTACAAAAGGTAAAGAGGGATGTTTTATAATGTTAATAGGGTCAACTCATTGAGAAGACATACAATCATAGATACGCATTTACCTGCTAACAGAGCTTCAAAACATATGAAGCAGAAATCAACAAAATTAAAGAGAGAAATAGACAAGTCCAGAATCATAGTTGGAGATTTTCATACCACTCTCTTAACAGGTGAGGACATGAATAACACTTATCAATCACTTTTTAAAAATGATGTTTGTAAACCCTGCATCCAGCTGAATGCATATTCTTTTCAAGGACACATGGTGTATTCACCAAGGTAGAGTATATGCTGGGCCGTAAAACAAGACTCCATAAACATAAAGTGATTGACATCATGTAGAATACATTCTCTGTCCACGATGGAATTCAGTTAGAAATCAATAACAAAAATGTATCTAGGAAAATCACATATTTCAAAATTAAACAACAGATATCTGAATAATCGAAGGGTCAAGGAAGAAATAAGAAAATTATAAAATATTTTGAAATTAAGGAATATCTTAATAGAGATACCATATTAGAAGACTCAATATTGTTAAGATTCCAATTTACTTTAATTTATGAGTTCAATTCAAGTTTAATCAGGATCTCAGCAGGAGTTTTTATAAGCTGAATCTAAAATTTACATAGAATTTATATAAGAATGCAAGGGTCCTACAGAAGAGAAAATAATTTCGAACAAGAACAAAATTGAAGTCCTATTACCTGACTTGAAGACTTACTATAAGACCAGCTGGGCGTGGCTCAGCGGTTGAGCATCGACCTAGGATCCAGGCAATTGGGGTTCAAATCCCGGTCAAGGCACATGCTCTGGTTGTGGGCTCGATCCCCAGTCGAGGGTGTGCAGGAAGCAGCCGATCAATGACTCTCTCATCATGGATGTTTCTCTCTCTCTCTCTCCCTCTCCTTTCCTCTCTCTGAAATCAATAAAGATATATTTAAGAAGAAAAAAAAGACTTACTATAAAACTTTTGTGATAATCAAAGCTGTATGATATTGGCATTAACAAAAAATAGATCAATAGAACAGAATATCCCCAGAAATAGACATGACCATTTGATTTTAGACACAAGTGTCAAAGTACTCCAAAGCAGAAAGGAAAGTGTTTCCAAGAAATGGTCCTGGAAAAGCTGGATATATGCTCTATATAGGAAAATGAATTAATCTTGACCCCTACCTCACATCATACACTAAAATTGATTTGAAATGGATCATAGACTTAAATACAAAAGCTAAAATTATGAAGCTTCTAAAGGAAAGTATAATGTTTTCATGACTTGAGAGTAGGCAAAAGTTTCAAGTGCACGTGGTGTATTTACCAAGGTAGAATATACTGGTTATGAAAGCAGTCATAAAAGAAAAAAATTGATAAATTAGACTTTATAAAAATTAAACTATTCTCTTTATCAGAAGATACTGACTTAAAAAATGAATGTACAAGCCACACACTAGGAGAGAATATTTGCAAAACAAGTGTCTGGAAAACACTGTTATCTATGATATATAAGGAAGTGTGCGACCCAATAATAAAATGACAAACAATCCAATTAAAACATCTGAACAACCCAGTCAAAACATCTTAACATATAATGCCAGCAGCCAAATAAGTACATGTAAAGATTGTTAACATTTTTTGTCTTTCAGGAAAATACAGATTAAAACCAGGATGAGATACTGCTACACACCCACCAGATTAGCTAAAAATGGAAAGACTGGCCGCACTGAATATTGGGGAGGATGTGGAACCAATCACAGTTCCCAAACATCCCATCGTTGGTGGCAATATAAAATGGTACAACCACTTGAAAGAACCGGTGTAGCAGTTTCTTATAAAAGTAAACATGTACCTCCCTTCTGACCCAACAGCCCTATTCAGAATTATTTACCCAGGATAAATGAAAATATGTGTTTACACAAAGACTTGTACATCATTGTTCATAGCTGCTTTATTTACAATAGCCAAAACCTGGAAACAACCCAGATGTCCATCAGCAGGTGAATGGATACACTGCAGCGTATTCATACACGTGAACTCCACTCAGCAAGAAAAAGGAGTGGATTCCTAATACATGCATCAGCTTGCATGAATATAAAAAACTTCATGCTCAGTGAAAAAAGCCTGCCACGAAAGGTACACACTAAATGATTTCATTTTATGCAGTTTTAGAACAGGCACATCTAATCTGTGTCGGGAGGAAATCAGAAGAGTGGTTGTCTCTGGGGGCGGGGGGGCGCGGGGAGATCTACTGAGAAGGGCCATGAAGAACCTTCTGAGTGATAATGTTATTTATTTTGATAAGGGTTTTGCTAACACAGGTGAATACATTTGTCAAAACCCAGCAGAAATTATTGTATCACCACAGGTAAATTTTACATAAAAGTTAAAATATTGAACTCTATTAGTATTAGGTGGTAGGGCCATACCTGTACCTTATATTGAAATGCATGAAGTAATACATGGATGGACAGATGGCTTGATAGATGCATACTAAAGCAAGTATAATAGAATATTCATGTAGAATCTAGGTGGCAGGTATGAGTGTTCACTCTAGAATTCACCCTTGCTGTAGTGTGTCAGTATTTTTATAAGTAAATCACTGTGGAAGAATTTTTTAAAAAAATTATGATCATATATATATATATATATATACACACATATATATATATTTAAATATGTCCTTATTGATTTCAGAGAGAGGAAGGGAGAGGGAGAGAGAGAGAGAAACATCAGTGATGGGAGAGTCATTGACAGGCTGCCTCCTGTATGCCCTCGACTGGGGATTGAGCCCATAACCCGGGCATGTGCCTTGACCAGGAATCGAACCGAGATCTCCCGGATCATAGGTCGATGCTCAACCACTGAGCCACGCCGGCCGGGCTATGATCATATATTTAAAATCAATTTAAATGGACAGAAATTGGGTTGATGGGAAGTCTTTTGGTAGCCCTAATTGACTGTGGATGTGGAGGCTGCACCATGAAAGGAAATGTCTCATGTTTTCTACGTCCATTCATTTTCTTCTCTTGTCTTCTTCCTTTTATTTATTTAAGCACACAATTTTCTTTCCCTCCTTGAATAAAATAACTTGAAGTATATGAAAAGTATTAAGTTCAAACTGAAGTGTTCCTTTTGTGACTTGTTGGATTATTTACTACTTAGGTACTGGGTATTCTGAGTACTAAAATTTAAAACAAAAATCACAGTCTGTATTCTTGTTTTCTGAAGTCCCAGTGGCCTAATTTCTCTTTATTTATGCCCCTGGTGAAAATATGTTAAAAATCTAAATTTGTCTGCACATAAAGTTTTCATTTCTCACACCTCGTATCATCTAGCCTGCTGTCGGGGCCTTTACAAGTGTGTGCGGATTGGGAGGCTCCCCGCTGGGCACAGGCGTGGGGAAAGTGTTCAACCTCCTGTTAAAAAGAGAAGATATAATTAGCAGCATTCTTATTATTTAAAGTATTTTTGCTGCTGTATATTCTGATGTAATTTTACTCCATAATTGCTCAGAACCTCTCTGAGGCTTTTTAGCCAAAGGTGGGGTGAGGGAGTAGGTGCTGGAATCTCTTCCTCCTAAGATACTATTTTCCAGATTCTTCTGCCCAGGTCCTTTGAAACAGCCATGGTGGAGCTTTGAGGGGTTACCTCTCTTCTCTTAGAGTTTGGATTTTAGTTTTTGATATCTCTAGCTCATCATTTTGATAGTCTTCTTGTTAACTAGTCCTGAAGATATTTTTCCCAATATGATGTTTTCTCCTAACCTCCCACCCCACTTAAGACTTTCTGTTTATTTTATGGGACACTTTCAATTATGATTCCTTAGCAATGACCTTTGGTAGGAGGACTGAGGTATAAATCCTCAGATCTCCAAATTTAGCCAGTTTACCCATGTCCAATGGAATGATGGCATAGGTAGTCTCACAGTTTCTTTCTACATATTGATAATGTACTTTTAAAATTATTAATGAACCATTTTCTGGGAAGATAGCTTGAGAAATGGGAAGGAGAAGTGCTCATATAGGTGAAAATCATTCCAAGTAATAACTAATAAGACTGATAACCATGAGAGTGACTGTTAAGACTGTGTATGAAGCCTACTGGTAAGAACTCTGTATGTTTCCCTTCATTCCTCCCCACGCCGCTCTTCAGCAAGAAGGAGCCTGAAATGCATCTGGGGAGACGTGGTGGTCCAGGTGCATCGTCCCCGGGGAGCTGCTGGGCTTGAGCGCCAGGCCAGTGGCGGCCAGAGGCGGTTTCCTAACCGCAGCACTGGGGCCAAGAACAAAAGCATCTTGCCCCTGACAGTCGTTCAGTATCAACTTCTGAAGTCTCTTAAATGAAAAACACACATGCTTTGGTGTGGAATTAATTATTAAACCGTGGCTATAACTTTTACTCTTCAGACTCTTTGCAGTTTGAGGGTGATAGCCACGGTTCACAGATTTTGTTTTAAAGGTGGTTCTCTGCTGTTCCCATCCCTGTGCCATTCCTAGAAGATTCCAAAGCAACAGTCTAGGGTTTCTCCAGAACTTAAGTGCCCCTTTGTTCATAAAATGATCCTAGGTGCAAAGACCTCCATTCTTTCCTTTTTTTTTTTTAAAAAAAGAATAAGGACATTAGAAGTGATCCCTGAGGTAGTGCTGAAGTTCTGACTGTGGTTTTAACTCAGCTGATATAAACACAAGATTAAGGGTGCCGGCTATTGTAAATAATACTGTAATGAACATAGGGGTGCGTATGTTATTTTGAATTAGTGTTTTGTGTTTCTTTGGATAAATACCCAGAAGTGGAATCGCTGGGTCATAAAGCAGTTCCACTTTTAATTTTTTGAGGAACCTCTGTACTGTTTTCCATAGTGCCCATCAATAGACGATCGGATAAAAAAGCTGTGATACACATATATGATGGAATATTACTTATCCATAAAAAAGAATGAAATTGTACCATTTGTGACAGTATGGATGGACCTAGAAGGTATTTGCTAAGTGAAATAAGTTGGACAGGGAAAGACAGACACCATATGATTTCACTTATATGTGGAATCTAAAGAGTAAGATAAACAAACAAAATAGAAACAGACTCAGGCACAAAGAACAGACTGATGGTTGTCAGAGAGAGGGGAACATTGGGAGCTGGGTGAAAAAGATGAAGGGATTGAGAAGTACAAAGTGGTAGTTACAAAGTAGTCACAGGGATATAAAGTACAGCATAGAGAATATAGTCAATACTATTGTAATAATTATGTATGGTGCCAGGTGGGTACTGGGAATATCAGGGGGAACACTTTGTAACTGTATGATTGTCTAACCAGTATGCTGTACACCTGAAACTAATACAAAATAATATTGAATGTAAATTGTAATTGAAAAAATTAAAAAAAAAAAAAAAAGATGAATGGTGTCAGCAAATTTAAACGGAAAGGTTAAGGATATGGCATCAGAAAGAGACTTTCTTTATGGGTAGAGAATTTAATAGGACTAAATGAATCTGGTAAAGATGAGAAATATCAAAGATAGAATTTCTTTTCTCTGAGTATCATGAAACTTCTCAGGCAGGTCTTGTATTCTCACGTTGCTTTTTTAAAAGCAAAGGATATTTCAGAAACACAAAGTGCAGTTAGCATGGGTCATCTGTAGGAAAGAAATGAGATTTGAAAAGTGAAAATCTTTTTTCTTGCACATCAAGAGATGGTTGAAAGCAGCTCATGTAAAATTAAATGTCTTTCCCTTAATAAATTGACTCATATCATTTTTAAAAAGTTGTAATTTTCTTGAATCTGAGGAGTTTGAGCTCAGACACAACCTATTGAGTCTCTTGATTTTTCATGGGAAGAAAACACAGCTCAGAGAGGGAAAGGCTGCTCTAAACCTCACCAATGTCAGGAGGCAGAGGTGGGCCCTTGGCCCTTCACCCCTGCTGTGGCCAAGCCCAGTGCTCTCCTGGCCTGGGGACGGGCTGCTCCCAGGTCTGCAGACCCTGAAGTGGAGGTGCGCTGTCAACAATGCTCAGGAGGAGAGGCAAGACGGCAGCACAGGTGACAGGTGACCGCCGCCTCCCACAGCCACATCAAAATTACAACTAAAATACAGGACCACCATCACTCAGAACCTCCTGAAATCTGGCTGAACACAAGCCCTACAAGGAGGGAACTGAAGGAGCAACAAGGCCGGTAGGAGGGGTAGAGATGCCAGCAGATGGGGCTGAATCCCGGAGACTTGGCCGCGGTCCCACACCGGTCCCCAGTTTAACCCCGGGAGGGAATCTCGGTGGTGGAGGTTTCCCAGAGAATCGAGGGGCCCCAGCCCCACAACAGGCCCCCAGCCCAGGGCTTCAGGGCCGGGAAGAGGAGCCCCTACAACTTCAGGCTGTGAAAACCAGCGGGGATTGAGGCTGAGGGTCGGGGAGGCTGCGGGAGCCCCAGGCTTTTCTCTTAAAGGGCCCGCACACGGACTCTCACACGCTCTCCCTCTGAGCCCCAGCTCTGGGCAGCCGCTTGAAAGGGACCTTGGACATTCAGGGAGGAACTAACCTGCCTGGGATCAGGGTGAGAGCTGGAGGGGCAGCTTTCTCCCAGACAGAAGAGCTGGCAGAGGCCATTGCTCCTTTGACCAGCCTTCTCCCCACAGAGCCAGCAGGCAGGCGACTTCTCTGAATCTGACACACCTTTGGCCTTGCCCCTCCCCATCTGCAGGCTCATCCAAACCACTTCCAGTGGCTTTTCTATGCAAGTGGCCTCTCTAGTCTCATGCTTAGAACTTTCCTAAAATCTCTTGAACAAGCAGCAGCGGGTCCCATATGGCTTGATAAGTGGCCCAGGTCTGGCACTAGCGGCAGCCTGCATTGGCTCATAGCTTGGCCTCTCCTGGGCACCGCCAAGCCCGGCACAAGTAGAGCCATCTATGGTTTGCTCTGTAGCTCATGCTGGGTGGCCCCGGGCAAGGCACAGGCAGAGGCTGACTTTGCACCTCCCTGGAGGCCCCAGAGACAGTGCACCTGGTGGTCAGACTCAACCACGCTGGATTACGACTCTACCACATCCACAAGTTTATCACCATCAAATCAGTATTGCATGAAATGTTGAAGGGTCTTTTTTAAGAAGAAGCGAATGAACAAAAGAACCTGACAAACAAAATAGACCCAGAGACATATTTCAGAGGGATGAGGGGAGGGGTGTGTGGAGAGATTAACCAAAGAAGTTCACATATATGCATTACCCATGGACACAGACAATAATGCGGTGAAGGCCTGCGGAGAGGGTGGGAGCGAAGTGGAGGGGGTCAATGGGGAAAAAAATGGGACACCTATAATACTTTCAACAATAAAGATAAAAAACAACAACTCCTTGGAAAGGAGTTCTCTGGTTGTGCTAGGCAATTGTTTTGTCCCTTTTGGAGAGCATGGGTAGCAGGCAAACAATGTTCTTTGGATACGTTTTCCATTACAATTTTCCTTTTGTCATAATTTTCTTTTTACTTTGTGGAAGGATGTATTTACTGGAATTACATTAGAATAAAAATACAGGGTCAATGCAGAATATAGAGGAACCATAAAATTAGTAGTCAAAATCATAAAAATCCTTTAGGTTATCAGCTTTCAGTTATACAAGTAATGCATGAGTATCTTTCTGTCATAAAATTAAAAATTACAACTAATATTAATGTTCATGCAACCTTGTGTCTCTCCTTTCCTCCTATCCTTTCCATCCTTCAACTATTCCTGTTGGGAGGCCGATTTTTCTTTTTCAAGGACTTTTTTACAATCGAATCTCTCGGGGTACAGGTTTCAAGTATACAACTCAATAAAACATCATCTGCACACTGTATCGGGTGCCGGTTGCCCCAAGCAAAGTCTCTCTCTGTCCCCATCTCCCCCTCTTTGCCCTTTAGTACAATATAAAAGGTGTCTTACTCTATGTTTCTATATTGGGATAGAAGACTGAGTTGCTAAGTGGCAAGATCCAGCAATAATTTGGCTTTAGTTCTACTCACGTGATAGTCCAGGATACGTCGTGTAGGTCATTGGTCTGCGGTGTTCCATGCAGTCATTCGGGGACCCAGGCAGACAGCGGCTCTGTGTCTTTAATGTGCGGCTTCCTAGGTCAGTCTTGTCATTGCTCTTCCACTCAGCAAGGAAGGCCAAAGGGTGGAAGGAGAGGGCCAGAAGTTTTCTCTTAAACCGGCGAGGCTGGAGTGGTACATACTCCCCTTCCCTCAGCAAGAGCCGGGCCTGGCCAGACCGGTTGACGGGAGGCGCGAGGAGCCGCAGGGCGCAGGCAGGAGGCAGGGAAGATGGTTTGGGTGCACTGTTCCCCGGGCTGCCTACTGCCTGCTCTAGGCTGTCGTTCAGCCGTGCGTCTTGGGGGCGCACCCGTTGCGGCGAACCGGCTGGCTCGCTCCTTTTAGCTGCTGCGTAATAGGCCACAGTAAGAACACGCTGCTCTTTGCTTGGAGTCGTCCTTCTTAGTGGCTGGCCGGCCGGTTTCCACCGTTTGCGCTTAGAGTCGGTGTTGCAATGCCCGTTGTGCACAAGTGCGATGTTTCTCTCCGGCGGGGCGTCAGAGATGTGCCTTTTGTTTGGACAGCCTTTGTTAAATTAAACTGCCCACCAAACTGAGCAGATATACCCGTTTGCACTTGGGGTTAGAGAGAACCTCTTTGAACCTATTTCTCTATAGTGGCCTGTGGTGTGATTCTTGCATTTTAATTCAGACAACAAGGGAGGGCAGCCACTCTCCCACCCCCTCCCACCCCCCAGAAAAGAAAAATGAAACACTACTATGAAAGTTCTTTGGAGAAATATGTATTATTGAGTAGATTCATCAGAGCAGAACATTATTAAAAAAAATGACTCAAGTTCTTGGCTATGTTTTACAGCCAGCATCTAATACTAATTTATTTCTACTTAGTTACTCAGTTTAGTAACAAGTTAAAAATCTGTAGTTGAAGATGTAAAGATGAAACTGAATTATTGAAAGGAAACTGAATTATCAAAAGCTACTTTTTGATTTAGTACCAGCTGCGTTAGAGCAAGATTGCTTACGAGAAATTTGTGATAGAAGGAATGTGATCCCTGAGTTTCTGCTCTGGATTTGCTCAAATCATGAAAATAGTCACCCAAATTAGAGGGACTCCACCCTTCGTGGACCAGAGCGGGAGACCTAGAGCTAACGCAACAGCTCATCTAGCCAGATACGCGATCCTCAGTTTGAACCTGCAGAAATCCGTACCAGTTTTGTAGACACACTTTTACACCAACCTCATGTAAACTCACAGGGTCCAAATGGTTATTTCTTTGATTCTAAGATAATGTTTATGGTCATCTCTGCATTTTGTTGATATATTTATTTCCTAGTGTATTTTAAATTTCATTTTTTTTTTAAAAAGATGAATTTCTTTAAGCCTCAGGTTATTGATTTAATTTTCCTTATTTCTGCCCTTCCCTTTACCATTCCTTCCCCCCAACCGCCATCCAGAGACTTAAATGTATTATTACTTTGTACTGCTAACCAAACTAATTTTGTCCAGATTGAAAGGTTATAAAATGTATGCAAGTCAGGCTCACAAAAGTAAGACAGCACATGTGAATTCAAGAAGCTGTTAGTTATGAAGCTCTTTTCCTTTCTGAAAGGAAAGTAGTTTTAAGCTTCATTGAACGGATCTATGAAAAAGGTTGAGTATTATTTTACAATAATTTTAGACTTTCATGACTGGAAATTAAATGCAGCAGTTTTAGAGGTATATTTTACTTGAACTTTTACAAGCTCAGGCCATGTTTTTATTAAAAAATCGGACTCAGCACCTTATATGGAGTACAATACCAGATGTGAGACATAAGAGAAATTGCTGGGGCCACCTGCTTACTGCGTATTAAAAACTTGTGTGGTAGCTGATGTCGTATAAAGTGCATGTGATAGGGAATAATTTTGAGTTATTAGACCATATCAGAACAGTAAGGATCACCGGTGGTGGAATGTTCAGAATTTTCTGTCACATTTTACTATTTGTTTGGAAAAACTTCGGTTGAAATGATGACCCTTTGCTTTCAAAACAACAGCAAAAACCAAGTGCAAAGCTTGAAGGGAATCAGAGTGCATTTAGGAGAAGCAGGAGCTGGGCAGGGGATAGTTGAAAAGGTAAATTTAAATTATTATTTTTTTGTTAATCCTCACTTGAGGATATTGTTTCCATTGATTTTTAAAGAGAGAGTGGAATGGAGGGGGAGAGAGAGAGAAATGTTGATGCAAAAGAGACACATCAATTGTGTCCCACATGTGCTGACCGCCCTGACTGGGGCTGGGGATGGAACCTGCAACCCAGGTATGTGCCCTTGACTGGGAATTGAACCCACGACCCCTCTATGTGTGGGCTGGCGCTCCAACCACTGAACCACGCCGTCCAGGGCAAGTTAAATGTAAATTGATGGGCTTTGTGGCAAGTGGCAGAGTTCTATAGAGCTTTTCTCTACTTTAAAAAAGTTTTTAATTTTTAATTTTTCTTTTCGAGCATATTTCGCCCTTCCCATCTTTCCTTCATTCCTTCTTCCCAACCCTTTCTTGGCATGAATAGGAGCAGAGCCTCCGTTTCAAGGTTTAAGCAGAGTGGTAGAGCAGGAGTCCGCAGACCGACGCCTTGGCGCACTGGTCTTTAAACGGGGGCGCGTGCTGGGGGACGTGTGTGCAGAGTGGTCTGTTTTCAGACCCTCAGTCTCCATACGGACTCTTTCCTGAAACTGATCGCTCCAGCAAATGCCTGCGGTGGGGCATCGGGCCTGTTTCTTTCTCTGACACCCCTTCATAATTGCCCCTTTTCACCCATCCCTAATCTTATCATGGATGGAGCCTTGTCTGAGATGGAGTACCCTCTGGGATAGCAAACAAAAGGACAGTGTGAAATATTGGTGTGAGACAGCAAATGACACCAGCTATTCTCATCGCACGCCAGGTAGTTTCTAGCTCTCCAGATGAAACTGAAGAAGGGTCCCACCAATCTATCAGCTGACAGATCATTAAAAGGTCTGCGATGATAGATAAGGGTGTGATTTTTGACAAATATGTGGGAAGGAGTTTAAAGCATGGAGCGCCATTGCTGTAATAAAACTCCAATTTCCCTCTGCTTGTGTATGTGAACAAGGCCTCTCAGTGTTTCCATCTGTGAAAATGGAAAGTAGGACTAGAGTTGATACTGACCGCTGTCTCATTCTGGCAATAGTGATATTCAACCATGGAGCCAAGAAAAAAAGGATCCATTCATCTCATTAAGGGGTGTATTTCAAGTTTTTGTGTGATATTCTTATCAAAATTTGAAACATTTCTGTTTTATCAATTCTGTACTGTTGATAATTGTAACTATAAGTCAACCCAGTAAAAATCATTTTAATATTTAGGACTTCATGGTTACAGGAAATAAAACAATTAAAAATGTCATTTTTTATAGGTATTTTTATTGTAGACAGATAAAACAGGAAGGTTAAGACTTTCAAGTAGAAAGCAACTGTGTTGGAATGAAATTCTGGGGTGCAGTGGAATTTTACTGAAGGAGATAAAGGAATTAACATGTCTGACCGAAGAAGTTTGTTTATGTATTTTGAAGTAGATGATGGTGGGTGACACATTTCTATGGTACTTGGAATCCTTCGAATACATTTAAAAGAGTGATGTAATAGTTTTATTTAAAATATCAGTGTCCATCCTAAGCCAGAAATTCCATCCTTTGCAACCATCCAAACATACTGAAAAACTTTGTATGTCAACTTAAAAATGTGTGAATCTTCCACAGTTCTGTTAGGGGATATGCAAGTGAAAGGTTTGAGGACACCACTTTTTTTGGCACACAGAGTTCCCCAGGACTTGGTAGTGTTTCTTAACCCCATGGTAGGGGCTGAGATGGACCGTTGGTTCTTGAGCAGCGAAATGTCTCCAAGAAGAAATAAGGCAGAGAATCTTGAACACGTTTAGGTGTTATTTTACAGTAAGCTTCAATTTTCATAACTTTACTGGTGAAAAAAATCTATCTTTTTGATGTTCAGGGGCACTGTAGCTTGAGAGAGTGCTGAGTGCAAATGTGATCATGTCCTGTCCTTTCTCAAAAACTCACAGGCTTTACATTTCCTAATCTATGAAACTCCAACCCTTAGCATGCCAGGGAACATTCACCCACTTGGCTCCAACCCTTCTTTCCAGCCTCGCGTCTGCTCACGACCCTGCCTGTGACCCTGATGTTCTTTGTTTCAGTTCCACTGAACACCTGATTTCCTGAAAGTGGATCTCCGCATGTGCTGTTCCCACTGCCTTGATAGTTTCCCCACCGTTTCTCATCTGGTTCATTTCCACTGCATAATGGTCACTTCTCTACTTTGGATGCTTTGTTCATGTCTCCAGGTAGAGTCAGTGGCTCTTTCCTTAACCTGTGCGTCTCTGGGTCACACTGGTACCCACGTGCCAGGTCTCCCCACTGAGTGCAGGGTTAGTGCTCTGCGTGTGCCCTGTTGGGCCTGCGAGAATGATGCGCACTCATTTATGATTCCACGTACATTTGGCTCCTGGGATTTGGGGGATGTGTGACAGTTAAGAAATGCAAGTGTTGAATTAGGGGCATGGCGTGGCTTGTTGGAAGGACTAGTGCAGAGACCTTAGGGTCTACGTTCACTGTCACTGACTGCTTTCCCTCTGCAAGCCGGTGGGTCTTCGTCTGCCTACTGCTCTGCCCTCTCAAGCATATATGTGCTTGGTCGGAGGTTCTTTCATCCCCTCCCAGGTCTGAAAGCTGAGATTATAGGCTCTGTGAGGCTTATCAGCTGCGTGTATGAGTGGTCACCCATGCCCCGACCAGGAGGCAGGCAAGCACAGGAAACAGCAGGGTGAGAGGGGTGGATGCTGAACTTGGAGGGAAACGTGTGAAATTTGAAAGAATGCATAAAATTTTAGAAAAATTTGTGAGGGAAAACGGATCTGTTCATAAGCACATGGAAAGATGTCCAACATCATTAACCAGCAAGGAAATGCAAGTCAGAACCCCAATGAGATAGCATCCTATACCCACAAGATATAAATATAATAAAAAAGACACACAAGAACAAGTGTTGGTGAGGGTGTGGAGAAATGGGAACCCTCCTGCGCTGCTGATGGGAATGTAAAATGGTGCAGCGGGAACAAGCTGACTCAAGTTAAATGTAGGGTTACCATGTGACTCTGCAGTTTCACCCCTAGATATCTACCCAAGGGAAGTAAAACATAAGTCCACACAAAAACTCGTGCGTAGAAACTTACATCATCACTATTCATAAGAGCCAAACAACCCAAATGTGCATTGTGGATGAATGGATATATAAATGTGGTCTATCTGTATAGAGGGATATTACTCAGCCACGAGAAACAATGAAGAACAAATCCTCCGAGATAAAAAGTAGAGTAGCGGTTGCCTGGAGCTGGGGGTGAGGAGATGGGGAATGACTGCTAGTGGGTAAGTGGTTTCTTTTTGGGGTGATGACAGTGTTCCCGAGTTAGATGGTGCTGATGTTTGTACAACTCTGAATATACTGGGACCCCTAAATCCCCCACTTAAAAAAAGTATATTTATGATATTTGAATTCTAGGTCAATAAATCTGTTATTTTAAAAAACTGTAGTTGGTTTAGAAATTCAGAAGCCTATGTCAGAAGTGATGTAACAGGTAGGCACTCTTTAAAAATAAATGTAATAAACATTTCTTGGTGAAAAAGTATTTCCACATCTGGAAGCAGCTTAGAGTAGCTTGACAAGCCACTGCTCACAGGTAAATTATCTGGACCAAGTGCAGAGGGTTGTGGGGTGGGAGGAGAAAGGGGAGGGCCACAGAGCCTGTTGGGTCCAGAATTTTCTCACAGGTGCCTTCATATGGGCTGTGTAGAGACATGGCCCGTGTTATAAGGTAGGTTACTTATGCTCCTTAATGACAGGGGACCACATTTCATTCCTCTTTGTCATATCCTGTCTCCCAGCCCCTAGCACAGAACTTGGTCAGCATTCCTTAAATGTCTGTGGAAATAAAATGAAGTAATTTTTCTGTCAACATATCCACCATTGGGAGAGGTGAAAAATTGAGAAAATGGATAGAATGTGTTTAACTCATTTTCACACTCATTTTATTGAAGCTCTCTGTATAAATAAACCCATGTGGAAGGTAATGGATTAAGTGATAATTTCTAAGTAGCAAAGTGTTAAAGTAGATAAGTACCTCCTACTGTGGAGAAATTGCCAGGCCAACATCTGAACTGCTGAGGTGTTTATTTTAACACTGGGGAACATTTATTACTCTAAACTTGTTTCTATTCATACACAGTATCTGTCATACCAGATGTGCCACGTCTAAACGAGACACGGTTCAGAAAATGCAGTAATCCCCGTATCAGGTGAATGTCTAAGAGAAATAATTTCCCCTCTTTATTTATTGCCTGTTTCTTCAGCCTCTGTTCCTTCTGAAATAAAGCTAAAGCTGTCATTTGGCTTAGTTTGACTTACACAAAAATTAACATGAGCACTATAGTACATTTTTTCTCAAGTATAGCTTAAAGTTAAAACTTGACTATCTCCAAATAAAACTTGGACTTGGGGGTCTTATTAACAACAAACTATCAGCAGCTTTCCCTGCCCAGCCCTCCCACTGCATTAGTTCAAGCTTTGTCCTAGGTGACTGGTTTGGGTGTGGGGAAGGAGCAGCAGGACTTCTGGGAAGGGTGTGGTTTCATGGGCGTGGCTTCCCAGGGTGTGGCTTCCCCAGGGGCGTGGCTTTGATCTGATAAACCTGGCTTGAGCCCTGCTCCACCACTTAGGGTGACGGCGAGGTTAGATGGCCTCTCTCTGTTTAGGTTCCTCATCTGAAAAATCAGGAATAGTAATGCCGACTCAGAATAAGATGAAATCAAACACTAAATTTGATACCAGGGACAGAGCAGTCGGTGCTCAGTGAAAATTTACCCCTCCCCCGATATACGTGCTTCATACTAGGCTCCATGTGTGCACACGTGCAAGGGTATCCGTGCACTCGTGTCCTGCTAATTCGGACCTGAAACCTGCCGTAACTGGGCTCTGGATGAATAATGGTTCAGTGTGTGACCTGCAAGGAACAATTCTAGGATCGGGTCAGGGTCAGCCTTGTCCTCAGGCAGCCACTAGCCTCCAGGGTGTGACTGAGGACTAGCCTCGACCGTCTTCCCCATCTCCCAGAACACCGGCATTTGAGCAGCGCTGGGGCTGGGAACACATCTGGGGAAGGTGGCTCATGAAGCTCACCTGGGGACCACTTGCAGTCCTTGTTTAAAGTCCTTACAGTTTCAATCTAAACTCTATTCAAAAGCCTGAGTTTGTAGTTGGCTGCTCTTTACACAGGAAAACCTGTATTGGAGGCTGTTAATAAAAGGAGAAGGGTGTGAGGCTGTGACACGGGGAAGTCGTGGCACCGTGCAGGCATTGCCCCTCCAGCCCCGGGTTTCAGACCACGTTTGGAGATTAAAAGATTAAAGTCCTCAATCCTTCTGCTTCTGTGAAATTTCAGCCTCCTTAAGCAAAAGAACGAGATGGTAGCTGTCGCCCTGATCTCCCTCCCTTTGTGAACTGTGTGGGGTGTCTGTGGGGTGCACAGGGAGAGAGAGGTGGGTGCAAAGGCAGATCCAGAAACCACTTGTGAAAAGCCAGGGAGCTTCACTGGCATTTTGCTGAGATGTCAGAAAACCCCAAGTCAGATAAGAGAGAAGACGGGAACAGAGACGATACAGTTCAAGCCAAATAGTGAGTGAGGGATATTAGAAGGTCACAAAGCCCATGGGAAACCGGCCCCAGCAGATCACAGCCTGAACCTGGAGAGGGTGATGGAAAGGAAAGGAAGGTTCACTCGGGACATGGGTGTTCCTAGACTGTTGGCTCTAATAACATGCTGTCCCTTTGCTGGAAGGCTCTGCCCTGCTTGTGCACATGGCCGCTCACTGTCTCCCTGTGGGTCTCTGCTTGGATGTCCCCATGGCCAGGCCAGCTCCTACCATCCAGAGGACAGCAGGCGCTGCCTCCCCCGAGGCCCCCTTATCTGCTTCTTCTTGCCCTCCTGCCTGTGTTCACTTTCTCTCTCACCCTCTAAAACTCAGACCTCACAAGGTCAGAACTTGTTTACTGCCCATCCCTCGAGACTTCTAGAGGCAGGGGCTCGGTAAGTGTTTGTTGAATGAGTAGATGCATTCAGAAAACACATTCAAGGCTGTTTTGATTGTTTCCCCTCAATCCTCTGTTTTTAAAAAAATAAGAGATTGCTCTTTCCAACCTCAATTTTGCCAATCGTGGTTCCTCTTAGAAATGAGGGCTTGGTGGTTGGGGAGAGAGTCCTGACTATATGTTTCAGGTGCTCCTTAGCCAGTAGCTACTTTGGGAACATTTTATCTTTTGGAGATATATAAAAATAGATTCCGGATAAATTAAAGAATTAACTATAAAAACATGAGAAATGAGAAGACACTGAGGATGGATATTTAGTCATGCTCATGATGAGACAAGCCTTCTTAAATTTAAGGGCAGTGAATAAAATTTTTACAGAAACTTTAATAACTTTAAATATTTAAAGAAAATGTTTAGAATACAATAAAAAATTAAAAAAAACATATAGTCAACAACACAGGGCCCTAAACTAAATGGCAGCCAGTCAAGAACAAGAACTGGGCTTTTGTGGAGAAAACAGGGCCAGTCTGCTTTGTCCTGGGCACTTGTATGAAATAGCAGCACATGGGTCCCTGAGATGCCAGCAGCCAGGGAGGGCCCTGGAGGTTTGGGGTGGGCGAGCAAAGCAGAGTCGATCCAGGGCCTTGGCACTACAGCTCACTGTTTACCAAGGCCTCGCTCAGACTAGCTGGTGTCATTGATAACTGGGTTGGACACCCTTAAGTGTGCACAGATGAGAAAGCAAATGGCACGAGTCTGTCTGGGTCTCTCTGTGATGTGCAGGCAGACATTGTAAGGAGACCAGGTTCTCTGTATTTCTCCTACCCAGCTCCTGCCTTCTGCCTTCCCATCTCCAGCTTGGCGATAGGATCTGACAGAAGGAAAGGGTAAAGGGAAGGAGAAAAGATCTAGAGGCTTGTATCGCTCAGTGCTGCTAATGTCCACTGGGATACCTGGGTGCCTCAGGGAGGCGACAGCAGTGGGAACAGGAGAGAAGCCGTCAGGAGGTGTTTCTAAACGAATCCCCATATTTGTGAAGACTCTGAAAAGCATCGATTGACCTGTTTTTGGTGCAGGCATTCCTTGCTTTGCATGGCACCATGTTGACTGAAATCCTTGCGTGTTAGAACTGTGACCTCACTTTGCACGGTTTTTGAGGACACGGCTCCCACATGGGTTTCAGTTACTGGGTACCGGGTGAAGTGAGAACTGCCTGTGCTAATAAATTCATAAGTTTAAGCTCATCAAAGTATGGCGCCACGTGGAGGAAAGTACATGGTTGTGTGTGTGTGTGTGTGTGTGTGTGTGTGTGTGTGTGTGTGTGGTTTCACGTACTAGTAAACCTTAGTTCCTTTGCGCTGGTTTTCTGATTTCAAAATACATCAGCCATTTCATGCTCTGGCTCATACCCACCTCATAACTGGAGGTGCGGGAACATGATCCCTAGATGTGGTTTTCTCTTAACAAGGTGATTATTGGTGGTGGGTGCTATTTGGGCATTCATGTATTTTTTTTCCCCTTCTCTTTTTCTCTTTGTTGCTGTGGGGACTGGATGACGTATGTTGCCTGATGATATACCTCCTAGAACGGGTTACATTTTAATGCTTTTCCAGGGTGTTAATTGGGTCTGGGGGGTTTGAAGAGCTACTACGGGTAAGCTGTGTGTTCTTTATGTCTTGCTGACCCATAGAAGCCACTTGTCACCTGAGACAGATTCTGTTTTAGAGAGTCTCACCTCAGTTTACTGCCATTTGTATGTCCTTTAAAACCAAAGCCGCCCCAGTTTAAATGCCAGGCGTGTTCTGTCCATTCCTGCAGTCTCATGCTGCAGGAATCCCTCGGAGATGCCATGGCCTGCCCGGTCTTCCGCTCAGTTCACTGCGAAAAACTCTAAATAAAGGCGTGGTTTCAACCAGATTAGACCAATACTTTTTTAAAAAACAGCCTTTTTGAGATATAATTCACATCTGATATAATTCGACATTTAAAGTGTATAATTAATTCAGTGGTTTTAGTATATTTACACTTGTGAGTGTACCATCACCACATCAAATTCAGAACATTTTTGTCACCCCGAAAACCCAGACCCATTAGCTGCCATTCCCCATCCCTCTCTGCTGTCCCAGCCCTAGGCAGCCACTGCTACTTTTCGTCTCTATAGATTTGCCTAATCTGGATGTTTTGTATAAATGGAATCATATAGTGTGACCTTTTGTGCCTGGCTTCTTTTACTTAGCATAAGTAAGAGGTTCGGTTATGTCATGGCCTATCTGTACCTCTTTTTATGATAAATATTTTATGTTGCCATCTTTAACCTCTCGAAGTTAAATTCATAGATTATATAACCTGTCTACACACATAATTTTAAAATTCAATATAATATTCTAAACATAATAAAACAGAAATTAAAAAAAAATCATTCAAGTAAAATAATATTAAGTAAAATAATATTGCTCACATCTGACTGTTTGAGAACACACAGTGAAGTTGTTAGGTGCTTGCCCCGTACGTGAAATCAGGACCATGCCGGCTGCCGGACCGGCTCATAAAGGTGTGTTGAATTGGGTGATACAGACACCGTGAATGGTGTCGCCTTGGATGATACGATTTTACATAATGGGAGACAACTCTGTGCTTTGGACTTTCCCCATTTCCCCTTGATTTATGTGGTGGTAACATCTTTGGAACGTTGAGTATAATAAAACTGTACAGAAAGTACTTGTTGTTTATATGTAAAAACAAAATCAGGTTCTTATGTTAGATAATTATGAGCAGGTTTTTAATCTACACAAGTGACCGGCAGACCACTAAAAATTTGTTTCAGTTATGAGGGAGTCTGGTTGTCCAGGGCTGACCTTGTATGTTGCAGGACAACGTGAGTTCCTGGGGCCCTTTGAACACTAAATTCTAGTCACTGTGACAACCAAAAAAGTTGAGTTCTGAAATGTCCCCTAGGGGGCAGTCCTGCACCCATAGAGGACCTCAGCTCTGGGGTCTACCTAGTGACATCCGCTTCATAAATGCACTCTTATTACTTAAGGTTTCTTTTTCTCGTTGAACCGTTCAAATTATTGGCAATACTCTCATAAACAAGGGGAAGCTGGTACCGTCTTCAGACACTGCAGAAAGGAAATACTCTTTGTCTGATTCTCCCTGTCCCCCTCCCCCAAGATCTTAAGTTCCCCTCCTGTTCTGAAATGTTTCCTTAACAGACCAATGCCAAGAAGTCACTCCTGCACAGGTCTGAGGATCACACAGTGTGCATCTCCTCCGATGCTTGCTGTGATTGTTGCATGTTATAAATTACCTTTGGATGGGGACACCCTCCTGCAAACTCCCTTGCCATGCCTAGGACACGCCTGCCTCAGATGGAAATCCAGTGAGCATTTGTCTTCGTAGTAAATGGGACCTTGTTATAGCAGTGTTTTTTATTTTAATTTTTATTGTAGTTGACATGCAATATTATATTGGTTTCAGGTGTACAACATAGCGATCTGACATTTATATACCTTACGAAGTGAGTACTACGATAGTCTAGTAGCCATCTGTCCCTGTAAAAGTTATTATATTATTGACCATATTCCCTATGCTGTATGTTATATCCCTGTAACTTATTTTATGACTAGTTTGTATGTAGCAGTGGTTTTTAAACTTTCTGTGTACCCCTAAAATAATTTTGAAAATCTACAAATCCCCTTACATGTGTTTAAGCTGACATCTAACAGTTTTCGTCAAAAGTTTAAATAATTGCAAAAGATTTAATTTTCAACATACGATGAATTTTGATGTTCGAAAGAGTAGCATCTCTTTCTAAAGTCTGTCCGGTGACTGTGAATGCCATACCTATGAGAGGCCTACCATCGTCCGTTGACAATTAGATGAAGCTCTTCTTTCATAGTCAACTTTTTGTGTTAATTTTATCTCCTCGAACTCCTGTCTCTGTTCCAGGGCTCATAGGATTTTATACTGATGTAGTACATTAGTAATGCTTGACAATCTCTCATCAGCTGCCCTGTGATGCTTCTCTGCATCAAGACCATATAATCTGTGAACATAAGGCTCTGAGAATAAAAAAATTCTTCCCGATTGAGTTCTCCTTATAATTATCAGTGGCAAACAATAGACTCCAAACCAATGCATTGTAAATTTTGACAATTGCTTATTAAATGTAACTAAAATTTTATTGGAAATATGCTTCTGAATGAGATGGGTGGGCTCAGGTGTGTCCATTAGTTCACTTACCTGTGGGTGAACGTGATTTATTGGTAGAATGAGACAGCTCAGCACTTAACTCTCTTCCTCCTTTTATATATGGAACCAATGAGAAATAGCTTCACAGGAAAAAGTGGGTGGGATGGAAGAAGTTTGGTGTGTTTTTTAAAATGTAGCATCATCACTCAATTTTTGGCAAGTTGAGTGATGCCAAAAATTACATTGCTTGATCATCAGTAATTATTTTTACTTATTGATTTGTCAGTTAATAACTCATTTAGGTCCTTCTGCAGTTTTGTTGAATGCATAGATCACCTGGTCTATGAGAGGATTTGTTAGTAGTTGTTAGAGTCACCCACTTATTAATATCTGGAGTTTACCTGAGAGACTTTATTGTGACTTATCAAATTATTATAATCATACTTAATGCTTTATTTAGAGACTCCTTGTTTAATGTACTTAAAAATAGTAGAGAAAATTGAAATAGTTCATTTTAATATATCCCCATCAATACAATATATTTTTAAACAAAATGCTTTTATTTTATCCCATGTTTTAAATATACTTTCATATAAAGCTCAGAGCTACAGATTTAACTCTCCCAATTTTTGGAAAGTACCTGCCATATAACCTCATTGGCACAGCCAATCCTCACTGCAAACCAAGTAGCCAAACCAAAGTTTCTGTTAGACAGTCCATCTTTTAAATTTTTTTCCAAATTGAACAAACATGTTAGTATTAGGCCACACAGGTATATCTCACTTCTTCACTCCTTTTTGAAGATGGGTAAGTGAGGAATGCAGTTGGTCCCCTGGATGAAATAAAGTGCCCCCATCTTAAATAGTTCTTTTTGGCATTTTCCTGGGAGTAAAGCATTCTTAAATAGCAGCTGGGGTATGGAGAGGTAAGATCTTAAGTGAAAGTTGTCTGCACTCCTCGGGCCAGCCCTAGAATACATCTCAAGCAAGAATGATGCAGCACGAACTGGTACAGCTACAATGAAAAACAGTATGGAGGTGCCTGCAAAAATTAAGATTAGAGTTTTGTATGACCCACCAACCCCTCTTCTGGGTATCTAACCAAAACATTTGAAAACACTTACTTGCAAAGTATGTGCACCCCTGTGTTTGTTGCAGCACTGTTCACGGTGCCAAGACATGGAGACAACCAAAGTGCCCTGCGAGAGAGGCTGGGTAAAGAAGATGTGGGACACGTACACGGTGGAGTACTACTCAGCCACGAGAAAGGGTGAAATGCCGCCATTTGCAACAGCATGGATGGACCTTGAGGATATCGTGCTAAGTGAAATAAGTCAGTCAGAAAAAGTTAAGAATCACATGATTTCACTCACATGTGGGATATAAAACTAAAAACAACAAATGAACAAACAAGAAAAACAAATAGAAACTCATAGACACAGACAACAGTGTGGTGGTTCCCAGAGGGAAGGGGGCGGGGGTAGCGAAGGGTAAAGGGGGTCAAATACATGGTGACGGAAGAGGGTTTGACTTTGGGTGGTGGGCACACAGTGCAGTATACAGATGATGCATCATAGAAATGTACACCTGAAACCTATATAACCTTATTAACCAGTGTCACCCAGTGCATTTAATTATAAAAAAAGAGTGATGCAGCATGGATCAAAATGCCTAAATGCACACTTTGCACTTACCAAAATGTGTCTCAGCTGGGGAGCGATCTCCGGTGTGCGGTGTTTGATTGAAGGATCTTTTTGACTGTCGTCAGAGGGTGAGAGATATTCCTTTCCTCATCACGGGGAGGAAGGCCGTTGTTTAAGGGGAGGTAGCGTAGAGCTTGTGTGTGCCTGGGCTCCACGCCTGTTCTGAGATAGACTTGGGTTAGGAAGTGAGCATGTGGAAAGTTCAGGCTCTGGGACTTTTTTTCTTTTAGAATAGTTTATTGACTTTTAGACAGAGAGAGGAAGGGAGAGGGAAAGAGACAGAAACATCGATGTGAGAGCACATCGATCGTCTGCCTCCTGCACACCCTCTACTGAAACCGGGGCATGTGCCCTTGACCGGGAATCAAACTGGCGACCTCCTGGTGCACTAGATGACGCCCAACCAACTGAGCCACACTGGCCAGGGCAGGGATTTTTTTTCTTAAAACTGTCCATGCCCTCTTGAAAGATGTGTTGTCCCAGTTTGAAAATGGTTGTAATGTTAGGATGCCTTCCATCCTCATTAATCATGAGAGTCTGTGTGCATCGAGTCCTAGAAAGCCAAAGAACATGTAGAAAAGTTGTGCGTGCATTGGGAAGTTACAGAATTCCTGTGTTTCCTCCCTCTTCCCTTCTCTCCCTCCCCTCCTTCTGCCGTGCTCTGTCCCAGAGTGATTTAAGGCAATTTATAAGGATGTTAAAGTCTGTCAAATCCTGAATTAAAATTGGGAGGGACAAAAGGAGAAGCAGCAGCAGAGACAACGGTGGGGAAAATACCTAGAGCGATGGTTGAAACGGTAAAAATGTACAAAATAAAGATTGGCTCTCTGGACCAAGGTTATTGCACCAGGGCTTGGGTGGGGTCTCCGCGCCACAGGGTATGGCGTAAGAAATAGGCTGTTGAGGGAAACTTACCAGCCAAAGATCAGGTCCTCTGGTCCTTCTGGTCCCCCTGGGAGAGGTGTACCTGGCACGGTGCTGGAATGAAGTGGGCTTATGTTCCGGGGAAGGACCCTGTTCCCCTCCTGTTCTCGCTTCATACAGGACAAGTCAGAGCCCCCTTGTCAGTGGGGCATGGAAGTGAGCACTCACGAGTTTAAACTAAGAGTTTGTCCAAGTCAAGGCTCGTGATTCCAAACGACAAATTAACTTGGTAACTTGAGCAGACAAGAAATGTATTGGAGGCTGGATGTTGATAGCTCACAAAATTAAGGGGAAGGTTGGAGGATGAGGCTGGGGAAGCAAGTTAGAAAGCCAGGGAGGGCAGAGCAGGGTCCTGCAGCTCAGGCCAGGCCTGGGGAGGAAGCTGCCCCGCACCTCTGCCCTGCCCCTGCCCCAGCCCCTGCCCCAGCAGGAATCCTAGGCTGTCTGGGCTCTCTAGCCAGAGAGTCTGGGTGAGCAAGTCTCTGGCCTCCTGACCTCCTCCCTGCAGACGCTTCAGAGGCTCCTTCTCCACCCACAGGAAGGAGGTGCCGGGGCTCAGCCCAAAGCTGCCAAAGCCATTCTTTTCGGTTGAACTCTGATGAGATGATCATTACATTTAATCACTGAATAAAATGAACGAGATATAATAGATTTTTTTTACCTTTGGAAATAAATAAAATTTACATGTATACGCACACATATTTATGTACAGGCTCTTTATAAACAATGTACAAGTTAACCTATTGGCGCACAATTATTGATTAATTGATTGCAGACAAAAGGCCTTTTCTAGGCACGTACCTGAGAACCTGTGGTTCTCTAAGTGGTTTTATGCTCCCCAAGCTGGGCAATAACAAACTACTTTCATTCAACATTTTCTGGGTCATTGTTAAAATAACACAGTTTAAATGGAATTCATTCGCAGTGCTGTTATATCAATATATTCTTTATTATTTTAGGGCTAGGTTTCCGTGTGTAACAAGAATGTTGTTATTGTCTTCAGACGTGGTTATTACCACCGTTCCCGAATGGACCTTCTATTCCTGCACCATCTCCGTTTTCTCCTTCGTTAACTAAGAGGCAAATTAGACTCGCATGTGGCCGATTCTGCCAAGTGTTACTTTCAGAAGCCTCTCGCCTCTTTTTCTCTCCTTCAGGATTCCTTCTTTCTTTCCTGAACTGTTCTGCACTCTCAGTCATTGCAATCAAAATTGGTTCCCTCCCAATATTAGTTCAGTATGTAACACAGATTGTTTATTTGCTCTTGGGATAGGAAAGGCCTATCTAAGCTTAAAAATCTGAAAGAAAATGGTAAGAGAAAATATAGGTTTCTCTATAGAAATAAATCTTTGTATGTCGAGCAACACTATGAAATAGTCAGGTGACCACTGGAGAAAAAAATGTTTGGGACATAAGTTATAATCAAAGGGTTAATATTTTCAGTACACAGTTTTTTACAGTTGAAAAAGTGAGTTAGGCAAAGAGCAGTCATTTCCCAAAGGAAGCAATCAGGTGACCAGTAAAAATGTGGGAAAACATCTGAGTATCATTAGTACTAAAAATGGAAAAAAAATAACCTTTTGCATGATAAATTGTGAAGATTAAAATGTTATTTGGGCAGAGGTACAGGGAAAAGGGAATTCTCACACTGTAGGTGCAGAATCAGTACCGCCTTCTGGTACTTCTTGTGTAACACACGCCTTCAAATGTGTATATGTTTTGACCCGATAGTTCATTTTGTAAGAAGATGAAGTAAGCACAAAGATACATGTGTCTGCATGTTCCCTGCACCACTGTTCATAATAAAGAAAAAGTCTCAGTGCCTAATAATAGGATTTAATGAACTATTGCATAGCTAGTAAAAGCCATAAAAACAGATCCAGAAACAATACCCATTGTATGATCCAATTTTTAACATGTAAAGAAATGAAAAGGTTTGTGCATACACCGAAGGGTGAGGACCAGAGTACCAGAGTATATAAAAGGCAGTTCTCTTTGGGGGTAAAATGATGGGAGACTTCCTCCCCTTTCTTTGTGGTTGTCTGAATTTTCTAAAATTTCTTTTGTGAATATTGCTGCTGTAAAACAGGAAGAAAAAACAAATCCTGTTGAAAGAAATAAAGTAGCAATGTTTCTGGCCTATAGAATATTAGCAAGAGGATTCTCCTTATGCTGGTCTTTTCTTTTTAGCTCCATGATAGCCCAATTCTTTGGCATTTTGACCCAAATGTTATTTTGGTTTTACAATTTACCATGTGCAAAATTTAAAATAAAAATTATTTTTGAGAATTTTTTAGTGAGATACCTTGGATGTGAGTTACTTAGTTTCTATGCAATTCTAACAAATTGAGACCAATTAGTAGGATAGTAAATAAGATGCTATTTATATCTACTACATAAAGTATTAAAAATGAAGGTATTGATATCTACTGTTAATGCTTACTATAACTTTCTGTGTGATGCTGTTAGCACTATGAACTTCCTTGTAAATGATCCATAGAAATGAATCTCTACTAGAGTTCAGATAACTTTGATTCTAGTACACGTCTATGCCTGCTAGCTCTTATTTATCAATCACTTTTTATACCACATCCTGTGCTACACACTGGACTTTTAACAAAAGGGTATGTTACCCTCCAAACTTTCCATGTAAAAAAGATTCCCAGTGTCTGGTGCTATTTGCATATTCTGAACCCCAGATAGTTTTGCCATTTCCTAAAGTTGCCGCACAAAGCTTTTCAATGATGAAACTATGATAATTTGTTGCAAAAGAGAAAAACTCGATCATTTTATTTTGCAGCAGCGGCGGTGTCTTCAACTTCACTATTTACAGAGCTTTTTAAACGAGTTTAAGCTGGATGGCTGAAACAGTGAACCAAATGAATTGGATTTTTGTGTTTTTGAAAAGGCTACAAAAATTGCAAGGGCTGTTCTGGGAATGCCCTTCTGCAAATCCCCTCGCATGCTGGATGAAGGAGGGCACGGCTGTGCATCTGGCATTGTTGGGCCGGTGGAGCAGAGGCCGGGGGTATTGACAGGAATGTGGCAGAAGAACCGCACGGAGCTGAGCTGTTTGCTTTCAGATTTAGCGGCTGTTTAGACAAGCAGGACTCTTTATTCTTGCTCAGACCTGAGTGAGCGGAGCCTCAAGGTTGAAAAGTAGAAAGGGAACATAAGAAGAAAAAGTTCTTTCTCAACTTAGTTTTCTCTGTGTCATACTGACTTTCCTTCAGCATTTTCTTTGTTCTGAATGCTATTTCTTTCCATCCTGCTGACCGAAGGATTCCTTCTTTAGGACTCTGCATTCTTTGATTATCCACTCTCTTTTCTTTCTCTCTCTCTCTCTCTCTCTCCCCCTTCTCTCTCTCTCTCTCTCTCTCTCACACACACACACACACATGCACACACACAGCCTATAACAACAACATCGACAACACCACAAAAACTGAATAGACCTTCCCCCAAATAAACAAACCAAGAGAAACTTAAGACAACTGTCCCCCTCTGGGACCACAGGGTCAGGCCCCCTAGAAGTGTCTTGATGGAGGTCCTGAAGGCCTCAGAAGGAGGGCACAAACAACATTTATTGTCTACTGTATACAACTTTGGGAAATCAGCATTCATTGCTTGCCTACTGTATGTCAACTTTTAAAGCTCTAGGAGGTGGCAGTGTTCCCATTTTATAGATGAAGCAGCAAACTGAGGCCACTCAGCCAGAAGTGCAGATCTGAACTTGAATCTAGGTCTTTCTAACCTAGACCCCCCCCATCTGGTCTATAAAGAGAATAATTCAGTGGCCTGGACTACCAAAAAGGGGGGCAAAATACTCCCCTGTGGCCATCAGTCTGAGCTCATGGAAAGGAATGTAGGTGAGGCTTCTTACCCCACTCAGGGCAGGCCATTTTGGTCCCTGGGATACGTGGACATTTATACCTACATAGTGACCTTAAAAAACAAACTATTAAACCTTCAGCTTTCACACAATACAATATACAGATGATGTATTATAGAATTGTACACCTGAAACCTATATAATTTTATTAACCAATGCCACCTCAATAAATTTAATAAAAATAAAAAGGTAAACCTTCAGCTTTAACAAAGATTACCTAGTACTGTTTGGGGTGGACACCCACCTCTTTGCTGACCCCAGCCTCCCTCTGAGTAGCCCCAGGGCCAGCTGTTGAGCAGCAGAGGGGCGCGGCTGTCGAGTGCTGCCTGGTGTTTCCAGCTTTATCTCTGCTGGGCATGAGCATTTAGAGTGTTGTTTAGTTTTTGCACTTAGATTAGGGCCAGGAGCATTTGCCACTGTTTTTTTACTGGTCATGAAACATCATGGTTTGCTAATTCAGGCTGGTGAAGATGCCTGTGGTAGAAACAGCAAGTGCTCCTGGCTGCACCGTCAGCACAGCTAAGCAGAGTTAGCGTGTCACAGTGGTGACTCCTCTGAAGGTGACGCCTGCCCTCGATCCCTTTGGTTATGCCTCGCCTCCCTGGTAACCTGTGGCTGCGGACCCCCTTTGCTGGGAGCTGAGCAGCGGTTGTGAGGGTGGATGGGGGGAGGGCAGGGAGAGGTGTGCAGTTAATGCCTTGAACAGAACGTTTGTTGCTATTTTCAAAAATCACAATCAAAATGTACAAAAGTTATTAAACTTATTTCCTGTGTTTAAAAAAAATTGTGGTGGAAGAAAGTAGAAGCATAAAAAATCAAGTCTCTGTAAGCTGGAGGAGAAGCCTGCGGAGGTGGACTTGCACATCGCCTTAATTGGCCCAATTGACCTTCTCGGCTGTATTTACAATTGCCTTAAAATTGTAAGCAGATGTTTGAAACCCCTTCTTTAATAGGTCTGCAACATCTGTTCCACCAAGGCTGCTGCCCACCAAAGCAGTCGTAATTAGGGAGCACCTAATGCATACATCTTTCCTTATGGACCCAATCGATCGGGTTTCTCCCTGAGGTATTAAAGTCGACCCTTATTCTTGCTTTTATTTGAATACATTTTGCATTATATTTTCTTACACAGAAGAATAGTATGCCAACCCAGTAAAAAAACCCAACCCCCACCATGATGTTCTCTATAATGCATTTTGAAAATGTGTCTATATAGTCACTAACAATGGGTGAAAAAAACTTTTGCATCGTCAATCGTAAACCCTTGAAAATGTGCAAAAGCTTTCGTTCTTTCCTGTTGCTTCTGTATTCTAGATGAGGTATTTCCTGCAAAACCAGCAACGTAAAATGTGCAAATCTTAAAAGCTGGGAGGGAGCAGTATTTATTTTATCTTTTAATTAATAGACTTCATTTCTTAGAGCAGTTTAGATTTATGGAAAAATTGAATAGAAGTAGAGTTCCCGTATATTTCCTCCCCTCCCCTCCCCCACCCTAGTTTCCCAGTTACTAATATCTTATGAAACAATTTGTAACATCTTATGTAACACTGTAACAGCTGATAAACCTATATTGATACATTATTAATTTATAAGGGCTCACTCTTTGTGTTGTACAGTTCTATGGGTTTTGCCAAATGTAAGATGACATGCATCTACCACTGTAGTATCGTACAGAATAATTTTATTGCTCTAAAAATCCCCTGGGCATCACCTTTGGGAGAGAGCGCTATTGAATGAAATGTTCTTATATGAGAATGTGTTTACTTTCAAAAGAAATTATTTTTCATACATAGTGGTCCAAAGAAATAGTCATTTGAATGTTTTAGAACTGACTGTACAAAATTTTAGAGAACTTTATTTTTTTACACACTTTATATTTTAAAACAACATTGCATATACCTTATAAATTTTACTAAAGTTGATATGGTATGAGCTATGCCTAATAATTAGAAATGCTAGCATTCATTTCAGTTGCTTACAAATAAATTATTCTTTTAAGGATTAACTTCTTTAAAATTGTATCTCGAAAGTGAATACTTATTTTAAATGACTTGTCTGAGGTAAGATGTATTTAAATGGAAAGAGTTTGGTGTCAATAGGTCCATTTTAGCTCTGTATCCTGAATTTCTTCCATTCGGATGATAGCCAAAATCTCAAAGTAAAGAAATATGGCAGGGAAAAGTGCCCAGTTTTGAACACGTGAAAAGCAACAGCAAGATGCCAGGTTTAGAAATGAGTGACGAAATCCTGGGTGGGAGAAGGTGTTGCATCTGGCCCGAGTCCCCTCCCAGCAGGTGGTTAGGCTGATGGAGGCCTGTGGCATTCAGGGCTGGAGAGTAAAGTGGTATGTGCTGCTATTGGCACATAACCTTGAGCGAGGCATAGACTTTTTATCAGCAGTAGAGGTAGGGTAGATTTTTTAAAAAGTATTATGGAAGTTTAAAATGCATACAAAAAAGTACACATATCCTAAAGATGCAGTGTTTTAATTTTTACAAATTAAACTCATGCATGTAACCAGATCAAGAAATAGTGTAGCATCCCAGAGGCACCTGTCATGGTCCATTCTGGTCCCTGTCCCCCTCTGTGGGCACTATCCTGACTTCTAGCACCATCCTAGTTTGCCTGGTTTTGTACTTGATGCAAATGGAAACACACACCATGGACTGTTTTGTGTTCATCCACATGGTTGCATCTGCTTAATTTGTTCCTCTTCGTTGCTGTAAAATACCCTGACGGGTGAATATTCCACAATTTGTCTGTCCATTTGACTGTTGATGGGCATTTGGTTTGGGGCTGTTACATACAGCATTGTTAGGAGCAGCCTGGTTCTTTTGGTGGACATTTCTGTGGAGTATGTACCAGCATTGTGCCTAGTGCTTTCACATGCATTAGTTTGCCTGAGTCATAAATTGCACTGTCCCCATTTTACAGAGGGAAGACTGCTGATAAGATGATGTAATTTGTCCAGGGTTTTATGTTGCTAAGGATAGACCCAAATCCTAGCCTACGCTCTTGACTCCTGTGCTCTTAGCCACCATGTTGTGCAGCCCTGGACTCTGTCGTATTCAAGTGCTGATTAAATCCTCATGCCTTCCAAAGAAGTTGCATTATGTGACTTCTAGATAACATGGGGAGGTCACTGTCTGTATCCTTTATCCAGGCCTCAAATGTAGATAGCCTTTTATCATTACTGTAGTAATAATAAATAAATGTGCTAATGGTTTGGGGTTATTATAAAATTTTATGAAATCTAGATCTTTACATACATTGTAAATTGTTCCTACTATTTAAACAATGATTTATTTATTTTTGTTTGTTTTGTTTGCAGTTACCTCAAAGCCAAAAGAATACCCTTGGTTGACACTTTCAATTCATAAAAACTTAACTATGAGCCAACTGAATTAAAATATTTTTGGCAAATTAAGAAACAACTTCAATTTATGGCAGTAAGATGAAAAATAAATGCCTCCCAAACATTTTGGTGTATGTGTGTGCCTAAGCCTTTCTCATTATTTTATTGCGATATAATTCACATACTATAAAATTCACCTTTCCCCAAGTTTTATCATGTCGCTTCCCCATTCCTCTGTAAAAAATAATCTTAATGAATTTTTTAAAATGAATATTACAAGTTTAGTCTAAAAGCAATATTATAATATAGCCTGCATTTCCTTCTTATCATTTAGGAACGTTATTTTATTTTTTTATTTAAAATATATCTTTATTGATTTCAGAGAGAGAAAGGGAGAGGGACAGAGAGATAGAAATATCAATGATGAGAGAGAGTCATTGATCAGCTGCCTCCTGCATGCCCCATTGGGGATCGAGCCTACAACCTGGGCATGTGCCCTGACCGGGAATTGAACTGCGATCTCTTGGATCACAGGTTGATGCTCAACCACTGAGCCACGTTGGCGGGGCAGGAACATTATTTTTATAATTTCTTCCTGTATTTACCATGATGATAAGTCACTTTAAAATATGGGAGACAGTTATTATTTTGCGTATCATAATTTCACTATAAGCAATCTAAAAATTCTTCAAAGGTAATCAGTAATATATCAGTATTAATCAATACTATCTTAATATGTTAAGATTCAGGTGAATTGTTTTAGATATTTGGATATTTTTCCATGGAAGCATTTTTCGAGTTCCTAGCAATAGTCACAGAAGCAATACTGCTTCAATAGTAAATGTAGACCAGATTGTTCTTTTTAAACATCTATGCACTTTTCTGGAGATAGGTTATTTTTGTGTTTTGGACTAGTCATTTTTGCCTCAAACCAAATTTAAGTGTCAAAGAATCTGCCTATCTCAGTCCTATGATCGTGTAAAAATTAGTGATGAGACAAGTAAATTTATAAGATGTTAAAGGTTTCTTAAATCAACCCATGTGCTCCTTTTCTGTTTACGAGCTATTTCAGATCTATCCCTAACCTTCATTATGACTCATGGAGTCTTATTGAAGATTAGAGTTTGTTTATAGTTTGAAAAAGTTTTCCCTTGGAAAGTACTTCTAAAGTTGTGCTAGCAAATTAACAGTGGGCCATTTATAAGCTAAATAAGTTTTGCTATTCAGTACTCTTGGCATCCAGTGAAATGAACGTTAACTTGAGAATTTATCATTCAAGTAAATAAGCAGTATTGTGCCACTGTCTTGAGTTTTACTTGTATTAACGTGGTTGGGTTGGAAACACAGGTATGACATCATTACAGATCTGTATTTGGGTTTGCGGGGTCTCCTTGTATCTTAAAATATTGTAAAATTTTCAGAAATATGCATGTAAGATATTAAAATGCGTCGGACCATCTTCCTATGAACATGTGGACTGTCTGGGTCTCTTCATGAGTGCCTGTTTCCTTTGCCGGTGTTTTGAGCGTCGGCTCCGAGTTCATCTTTCGCGTGCATCTCGTCCTCGCAGGCCTTCCGTGGTCCCTGCTGACACCCGTTCTGTCGTTCATCCTTCTCTGGCTGCTACCTGTGTCTTCCCTCTCCTTTTAAGAATTGCATTTCCTCATTCAGCTGGAGTGTGTTTTTGTATATAAAAAGAAAAGCAAATTCTCACAGAAGAATGAGTCGTGACAATGTGTGTGAGAGAGATTTTAGAGTCGAGCATCTTCCCATCCTACCTCCTAACGTGAATCTAAGGAAGATGGTCACCAGTTTCAGGTTCATTTCCGAACGATAGCCATTCACGTTTGACTGAAACAAGCTTTCTGTGCCTTGAACACAGTATTTACTGAAGTGACCCTAAAAAATGTGTCATTGTTTTACCAAGTGGACATGCTTGTGTCTCTCCAACCATGGGTATCTGCACAGCAGCTGAGCATGTGTGGCAGTGCCCATGTCCAATCCCATTTAACCTAATTGTAGAGGCCAGATGCTTTGATTGCTCTGAAGATGAGAAGTTGGTCCCTATTATGTTGATGTTTCTTTGCTACTTAGAAATGAGGATAGTATATCTGCGTATCTGGAACATATTAATTTCTTGGGGCTGCTGAAACAAATTACCACAAACTGGGTGGCTTATAAAACAAGAGTAAATTATTTTCTTCCAGCTCTGGAGGCCAGAAGCCCCAAATCAAGATGTCGCCGGGTCCACACTCCTTCTGGAGGATCCAGGCAGGGTCTGTGCTCTGATCTTCCAGCTCCTGGGTTCTGTGGCTTGTAGGTTCATTGTTCCAGTCTCTGCCTCAGACTTCATGTGGCCTTCTCCCATATATCTGTGTCTTCTCTTCTGTTTCTAATAAGGACCTATGTCATTGGACTTAGAGCCCGCCCTGGGATTAAGGATGATCTCCCCTCAAGATCTTTAATTACATCTGCAGACACTTTTTTTCAAATAAGAAAACAGTACCCAGGGTCTGGGTATTGGGACATGGAAATATATTTGGGGGAGAGGAATGCCACCATTAAACCCACTACGGAAGGAAAGAAAACTCGCATTACTAAGAAGCTGGTGGCAGGAAGGGCGATGGCATATCACTGGCCGGTTTCCTGGGAAGGTAGAGGATTGCATCCTGGCTCTGGGCGCGGGGAGAGTGCTGGCATGCCTCTGTTGGCTGCTTTGAAATGAATCTGCCGCCTAGGTTACATTAGTCAACTAAAAATGGGATGAAATGACCTAAAAATAGTTCCTAAGTATTCTCTGGCTTTAAAATTGGCCCAGATTCCCATGTTACTTAAGAAGTGGGGAAAGAAAAACTTGGGAAATTATCAACTGTGTAAATGATCATTACCAAGGATTATTCAGATTTTGGCTTTGTTTCAGGAAACCGGTTCATTTTGTTTTCAACTTATGTTTTCCTGCCTTCCCTGCTCCCCACTCCAGTGTAAGAACTTGGTTAGCTGTACAACGTATCAGGGTTTCAGCAGGGGCTGGGCTGTACTGAGCCCAAGACAAAAGTGGCTTTCATTATTGAGCTTGATATAAGGTTCATGATTACAGCTGACTCACACATTTTTCTAAAATTATACTTTTATGAAAAACCAACTCTTCCAATGTGTGAAAATTACCACTCATTTCTTCCTGTTGGACTGCTGTGAATCTTACTATAGACTAACCTTACTGGGAAAAGAATCTTTATTTTTAAACAAGTATCATTCCATTCCTGCTGAAACTAGTATTTCTGTGAATTTGAGATGGAGTTGTGATAACAGCAGCCACTGGATAAGTTAAACATTAATGCCCTCTTAACTAATAAGGTTTTTTACACCGAGATGATAATTCAGCCACTTTCATTGTGTTTGGATCCCCCCCCCCCCCCCCCCCGCATGTCATGGCCAAGAGCATGCTGTCTTTTGTGTTGTATGTTTATATGTCTAAATCTTGTTCCAGTGTATAGTTGGGGGGATTTTGAGTTACCCGTTAGTAGAGGTTTTTACCTAAAAAAGGATCTTCAGACTATAAAAACCTATATAACATGATGCACAGTTTTTGTAAAGCGTTAGGGCTTCATGAAACCTTTATAAATAGCTTTCTGAACAATAAGCATAATCAGATCCCAGTACTAAGAACATCAAGGGGCATCCAGTTTGTGTACCTTTATCATCAGCAGCAAACATTCTGATACAGTTCCTACTACCTGATAAAGCAGCTTAGATCATTCCTTGACACTGCCTTTGTGTTTTTGTTTCTGTTTTTTAACACATCAGGATTTTTACTGCACTGATAACCAAAATAGTAGTATTGTTATATAGGCTTGGTGAGCATAGTTCTTGCTCCCATTTTATAGCTAAGACACAGATTAACGTGCCTGGAGGGGAGGGTTGGCCATTGAGGACCTTTGGCCCTTCTGAGTATGCATGCAAGGCTGTGTTCCAGAACAATCTTGTGATAATGGCTGGCAGGAGTGGTGGATTGACTCAGGGATCTTTTGAGATGATCTCACTAATCCGAGGAAACCATAATACGGATGGGGATTCAGACAGTGGCATTGGGGATAGGCGTTGGGAAGAGGCCATGGGCATATTTGCATGACATTATTGAGTAAGAAGATAAGTTAGATGTGGGCATAGTTGGCCAGAGAATGAATATAAGCCAGGTGACTCCTGGTTGGATTTAAAAAAAGGGGGGGGATTAGCTCTTCATGGCTATGGCTGAGGCTTGAAAAGGCCCACGGAAAGAGGGCATCACCTCTGACATGCCCGAAGGGATATTTTCGTGTCTAAAAATGTCCTGGTACTGACTATTGCTGGCAAATCATGACATCTTTATAGTGGCTAATTAGGCCACTTAAGTGGCATGTCTGCTTAGGGGACAGCTGACCCAGGGTGTGTGTGCAGAAGAACCATGATCCTGTGACACCTGATTCCAACCCTGGACTGGGAGACTTGCCTAAGTCCATAAACACAGGGGAGCAGGGAGCCCTGATGTGGCCTTGCTGGGACAGTGAGGCCCCAAGAGAGGGGCACCTCCCCAGGGTTTTGCACTGAGCGGGGATATCACCCTGGAGTCCAGACTGGCTGTCTGAACTATATTTGGATTTATGGGCTAGGGAGGGACCCAGTTATAAAATTACTGCTTCCAACTGTCATCTAGAGAATTGTGACTTATATTACAGCTTTGACATATGTTCTGGATTTAATCTTACTGCTAATAAAATACATTTTGGTTGTCAGTTGGTTTTAATCAAAATTTTGACCCAAAAGGTGATAGTTATGATTGCTGCTTTTTCTGTCTGATTTCTGTGGGATTCACATAGGAGCATTCAGCACTGGAAATTGGCTCCATAAAACTTCACATAACGTGAAATTAAAGTCTTTGTCACAATATTTAGAAAAGACAAAGCTGCGAGTGGCTTTACTGATAAGCGGAGTCAGACGCCGTGGACTCCCTTGGCTTTAAATCTTGGAAGCAGCTGCCTGCTCTGCTGGAAAGGGCTCCTCGCCAACCCTCGGGTTCAGTAGGGGGTTCCGTAGGGCCAGGACACTGGGGATGGGGACATGAGGCTGATGACCTTCATCCCGGCATCCAAGAGGACAGCCATCTCCTCGAGAAGACATCCAACCGCAAGGCAGCGCTCCCTGCGTCCCTGATCCCACGCAATTCCTGACTGATCACTGCTCTTTTTTAAAGAACTTGTTCTCATGCCTCAACCCGAAAATTTAGTTTTGAACTCACAATAATGAGGCCTTAGAAGGATTTTCTGGAAGAGTCTCTTCATACGTAGCCTCAACCTGCAGGACCTCCGAAAGCACCGAGCCACTCTCACTCTTGCTCTTGGTCTCCGACACGATATTTTCGCGATAGGAATGGTCCGTCACTCACGCTTGGTCTTTCTCGCGATAGGACACGCTCTCTGTTGGTCATTCTCGCGATAGGTCACTCAGGCTCGGTTTTTCTCGCGGTAGATCACGCTCGCGCTTCCTTGCCCTCTCCCCGCGCGTAGTCTCCTCAGCGATGGGTCCGTCGCGGGTCCTCAGCCTCCGGCGGTGAGGCTCATCCTCGGGCGCGCCCGTGGTGAGTTACTTTCTCTTCTCTCTCTTATTCGGCCACTCCCAGTTAGAGAAGAAAATTCATTTCCGCATTTGCAGTCAGGTAATGAAACTAGGTGACTTAGTGACGACCAAGTTTACTAATGAAGAGCCACTGCACCCACTGATAAAGCCTGGGGACTAGCAGATTTTCTCCCACGTGGACAGACAGGCGAAAGGAAACCTCTTAAAACTCGAGGCCCACCTTCGCGGGCTAATTTTGATCACTGGCAGTACCTCCCGGCCGCAGTGTGGTAATTTTGGTGTGGGCGTCTTTGGGGCCTACGCCGCTTTCTTGCTCCGGAACCTTCCCGGCTCTGCCCCGTTCACCCCTCTCCGGCTTGGCGGCCATAGTTTGCCTTTACCGAACGTTGATACCTCCATACGAACCAGTGTCCGAAGCAGATGTTCTGTACGTTTGTTTGTAAAGGCTCCCTTTTCGGGGGTTCTGTGCTCCCTCAGTGTCTCATGGTGCCCTCTAAGGGAGCAGGTTCATAAAATCTATAGTTAATAATGTAAATTGTGTGTCATAACATGTATCAAACTTTTAGAGTGAATCTATAGACAAATAAAGATACAGTAGTAGTTATTGAACAAAGTGAAAATGTCCCTAGGTTTTGTACATGTAATGGGTGACAGGTGGGAGGAAGAGCCGATGAGACGTAGAATGAAGAGTTGAACATGCAGGTAAAACAATAAGCAGGGGTTTTGGTATGTTCTCTGAAGTGTCGCAGGAGTTCAGTAGAAATGGCAACTAAGTGAGGGGCAGGAGAAGTGGATGATGGGCGAGTGAGTTAAATCCTCATAGCGAGAAGCCAGAGGACAATGTATAAAGTTGCCAAACTGTGAAAACCAGTAAGGGCCCGTCGAAACCAGTTAAAGAAAGCACACTGCATTTTTTATACTAGTTTAGGAGCTTGGCTAGATCCCAAGGGTCTTTTTAATCACACATTTTCCATGATTAGCAGTATGGTCTGATAATCACACATCTGTCTTCCATGAGTGGTTCAAATTTTAAAATAGGTATATTTGTCATTTGCTGAAAACTAAATTCTGCAGCGATATTTTTATTGCATTTTCTTTTCCAGTAAGTGAGATCAAAGGAGTGATCCTGAAAATTATGTTTATGGTGGACTTAAGTAAAAAGGATTTATGCAATCAAATTTACAGATTGCTTTTTATTGATCACAACTTTTATGCTAGGGATCAATTTTAATCTACTTGGTATCTTTAATTGCTTATCCACTTAAAAAATTAACTCTGGTAGATGGGAGAACACCTTCTAATGTGAATTGTTTTGCTATTAGTGAAAATATGGTATTATGTTATATGTTACAGTCAGAAAAAGAAATTGCTGAATATGCTATTATCACCTTGTAAAAAAAGAAGAATGAAGGCAAGAAAGGGTAGAGTTGTATTCAGCACATCCTTTAACATTTCCAGAGTGTTGATCTTGCCTGCTCTAATGAAGCATAACCACCAGTGTACCAAGTGATGGACTCTTGGGAAATACAAGTGTGAATATTCTTTTAAGAAATTCAGCCCCATTAGCAGTGGGGTTTTATCTCCTGGTTGATATGCTCTATCCTGATACTTGGTTTTATTCAGCTCCTTCTGAATCTACTGAATCAGACCTCCACCAACACAAGAAATTTAATATCCTTTCTTCAGTTCTCAAAACATGGAAAAACTGTAGAAAAATATTCATCACTGAGTTTCCTTCTGCCATGGGAATTATTTAACCCTTGAAACAGACTTCAAGTCCAAGCTCCTCATGTATTCTATAAGGCGATTGAATGCAGGGTGGTTGGGTACATGCGAGATCAGTGAGAAAGCTGAAGGCACTACTCTCGGTTAGCTCCAAGAAAGACCTAAAAACAGCCTCTGAAGTAGTCCACCGTTGAGGAAGGGGAGGAGTCATCGGTGCTACTGGAACTGCTGACTTTAGGTGCACACCTTGTAGCTGAGACCAGGGGTCAGGTCCCCACTGCTGCTGCCCTTGCTCACAACAGGTAGGAAGCCTGTGGCCTTGGGATGTTTGACCTGGCCGTTCCCACCAGGCTGGGGACTGGACACACAGCAGCCAAAGAGCAGGAGGGCATCTTTGCTTCTCTTCCTTCTTCCAAATCTCATTTAATTGGCAGACCTACCAGAGGCCTCCAGAACCTTACATGTCAGGGCTTTGGGAATGCCATTTAAAATTTTTTCATCCTCTACAGGATATGAAGACACCCTAGAAGGAGGTTGGAAGGATATGGGGTGCCAGTACTCCTTATACCTACCCCGGGGGTCTGCAAAGGCTTCTTTGAGAAGGAGGGCTTTGGCTTGGACTTTAGGGATAAACGGGTATATACAGAATTTGGATCAATGGGACATATTCTAGGTTGGCTGTACTTAGCCCATCTATTTCCCTACATGTTATTGAAGTCCTTCTAGCTTCTCATCTTGGCCCCAAAGTTCATCCTCAGAAAAGGCCCTTCCTGTTGGCCTCTTAACTGGAACCCTTACTTTCATCCTCAACCCTTCTGTTGAAGTAGTTCCCCTATAAAGTGCCACAGAGATCTTCCGTCAAACTCTGGACCAAATCCGAAATCCTCTTTTTGTTTTTAAAAACCCTTCACATAGGCACCGGAGATCTATCACTTCCTGTGTTTCTTCTGCAAATTCAGCCCAGCTCTTCCTTTCATCTCGGGCTCAACCACTAATGTCTCTTTCATGTGCCTGCTTGCTGTTGCCTTTGCATCCTCGTGGAAAGAGCATCCTCACATGCCTGGAATGCTCTTTCCTCTCCTGAGACCCCTCTTTGAGGGAAGGCCTTCTGACGTGAGCACCCACATTCTCTTTGTATCACAGTAAGGGTTATACTCGATTATGTGTATTTTTAGTTACGTTTTATGAATATTTTCATGCCAAATTACAAATAAACCTGATGGGATTAATTTGTCACAGAAAAAGTTAAAATTGCTATGTGGCACATACCTTTAATGTATTTGGAAAAAACAACCCACCAGCAACATAGTAGAATGGGAAATAGGGGAATTAAGAACAAAAGCAGTCACCAAATGTTAAAGATTGACAAGTGAAAAGCTCTTTCTGTCATGGGGGGGTGGGGATTAAAAGGTTCCTTCATTGGAAAAAGTACTTAAATCAATAGTAGTAAAAGGTGATTATGTATTTCAAATGTTGGCTTAAAATAACTGAAGTTCATCTAGGCTTGACCAGAATCTTTTCATGAGGTGTGCAGTGTAATGCAAAATCATGGTTTGTTGATCAGTTTCCCCTCTTATGTTAAAATCATAGTTCACAGAATGGAAGTTGATGGGATTCTTTCATTTTCCCTATTTTTATATAACATTTTATTCTAACTCCTTGTACCAGGTGAATAAAACTCCCTTCCCCTTCTGGGTATTTCCAGCCCTCAGTTGTTTGGCAAGGATGCCCCTTAATTTACCATCCCTGCCCTGTTCTCACTGCCCTCTGAGGTAGGGGTTGGCAGAACGCCAGATTTCTCCTTCTGTCTTCATTGTTTAAAGCCAGGTTTCATCAGTGGCCATCTATTATCTTTGAAATAGTTCCAATTCCCAGCTTGCCACTTGTTCTCTGGTAGCCAGGTTTCCAGAACTGTGCTCTGGCATCACAGATGTTAGATACTTGGTCTGCACATCATCATGACAGGATCACTAACCTGTGCTCTCAGTTACACTACTTTTGTTCATAGAATGATGGAATCCCAGGGCTGGGAGGGGCCTGGAGACCCTACAAGATCCCAGCAACACTGATAGAACCAGACCACCTTTTGCATTTTATTCGAATCAAGAAGTCTAATTGATTTGGAGAACAAATGAAGGACATCTCTTTAAAATTACTTAGAGCAATATATAGGCATATGCGAGTGTGCATGCACACATCAAAACCAAGGCAGTCTCAAAATTAATTGACACAAAGTTTATAACTATTTTTTGATTCAAAGCTAAAAGAATTTGAAATCTAGGCAGTATAATTTTCAGAGTCTTATAAATGGCTAATTAATTATTTTTGGTCTTAAAACAACAGAAATTTATTGTCTTAGTTGTGGAGGCCAGAAGTTTGGAGTCGGGGTGTTGGCTCGGCCATGTACCCTCTGAAGGCTCTAGGGAAGAATCCCTCCTTGCCTCTTGTAGCTGCTTGTGTTGCTGGTAATCCTTAGCGTTCCTTGGATTATACGTGCATCATTCCAGTCATGTGATCCTCTTCTCCCTGTTCTTCTCATCTTCCCTCTGTGTGTGTCTGACCCTTTGTCCAAATTTTGGATTCCAGTTTACTCCATTGGCCTCATTTTAACTTACCTCTGTAAAATCCCTACTTCCAAGTAAGGTCACATTTCTGAGGTGCTGGGGTTGGGACTCTAACATGCTTTTTTGAGGCGAGGACACCATTCCACACATACCCACCCCATAGACTCAGCACAAGCCCAAACTCTGTCGTTGAAGCTCCCACCTCCCTGTTAACAAGATACCCCAGGATCCTGTGTACACTCTCATCTGCGGCAGGTGGAACGGTCTCCACTCTGATGTCAGGTGGGTTCCTCGTGGTCTTTGGCAGCTGGGCTTTGAAAGTCCTGTCATTTTAGGTTGTCCTACACGCCATCATGGTATATGCACCATGCTTTGCTAAACTCTGCTCCATCTAATGAGGCCAGTCTGAGCTCAGGAGCTCCAGTGGTGCAATCGGTTAGCACGCGGTACTTATACAGTCTGAGCTCAGTATTACCAGATCCCCTTCCCCCACTGTGGATTGCATGATACAATGGTTAAGAGCTTTTAACAAAACCGCATAACCAGCATTCAAATGGAAGCACCTGTATTTATTAGCATTAAGTAACTGGTTCTTTCTAAACCATAGTCATCTGTGAAATAAAGGTACTTAACCTCACTTGAAATTAGGTTTAAGTGTAATAATGCATTGGAAGTACTCACCCAGCCCAGCCTGTGCCAAATTACTCAATAGATTTTGGCAGTAATGGTGACTGATAGTTATATTCGTTACTAAATTATAAAATTGTTGGGAGAGTATCAGACATCCATTTTGGAAACTTTCTGGGACCCATATAATTTCAGAAGCATTGAGTTAGACCAGCCCTTAGAGAGCCTGGTTGATTAAATTTTTAATGTTTCATATTTATTGCACAAACTATATTTTAATGAAAATACATAAAAGAAAAAAATTCCACTATCACACTAAATCAATATATCAGTTTTTTTATTTTTCCAAAAGCTGTTCCAAGCCAAGTCTAGAAGCAAAATCACTTCATGGTTATATAATTTTAGTGTGGACAGAATTTTGTGTTTTTTTTATTTTTCACCAAATTTTATACTAGAATCGTGCTCCAGTGTTGGCAACTCACCTTCTAGTTAAAAATTACAGCAAAGGTATATTGGACTCATCTTTTGTCCATCCTTTTTCTAAGCCACTGTTGCAGGGGCCAGCCTTGTACAGGTGCAACCAGATGCCCCCTCCCCACCATGGTTAGGAGGGTTCCTGCTGCTTCTCCAACCAGATCAGTGTGGGACCCTGCCAGAACCCACCTGACTTTCGTGCAGACTCTCCTGGGAAGGGCATTCTCATTGGCACTCAGGATGGGAGCTAGCAGGTTAATGCTCCCTTTTTCCAACCCTGGGGCACACGAATCTGAGACATGTTCTAGATAGCTCCTCAGAAGTCTCCCCAGTTCCCACTCATCTTCACTTTCCAGAATAAACTACCTGCACGGAAGCCCTTGCTTCAGGCTCTTTTTGGGGAGCGTGAAGGCTGAGACAGTTGGCAGAGTAGCCCGATCAGTTGTTCATACTATTTCTTAGTGGTCTTTGTGCTGCTGGAGATTTAGGTAATTTCAAATTTCTGTGGTTCTGAAGCTATGTTGAATACTTTTGTGGAAAAGTTTTTTCTTTCGAAAAGATTTAGGAGCAAGGAGCAAGGTCGCTGAGTTAAAGACCATAATAAACCTGTAGATCATCACTGCCAACTTGTTTTTCTAAAGGGCTGCCCTTAACTTAAATCACCACCAAAGTGTGTAACCCTTCAGCTGCCGCCTCTTCAGTGATTTAAACCTGGCGCCCTGAAGAGAAGGAAACTGCGCCATCCTTTATTGTTTTAATTTGTGTTTCTTTCTTGGTTGGGAAGCTTGCATATGTGTCTCCGTTCTCTTTGCTGTGTTTGTACCTCTCACTGGGTCTTTCCTTTGGTTCTGGCTTTGGTAAAGCCCCTAGTGGAGAAAGTCTCCACACAGCATGAGCAAAGGAAAGCCTACAAGCAGCAGAAATTCTGCATGAGATAGCAGAGGTGGCATCAGATTTGACCTTGACCATTACCAGATGGCATCCTGTATCATGGCAGGGAAGCCTGGTGAGGAGGGCAGTGGGTGAGCAGTCAGTCGGCTTGTGAGTGGGCTTTCCTGATTAACTGATGGCTCTCATGGTTGTACTATGACAGATTTTTCTCTCCACCTGTGCTGCCAGGGGACCTGCAGGTTAGTGCCCTGTTAATGAGTTTCTGACACCCTAATTTTTCCCCTGTTGTTTCTGTTAAGAATTGATGATTTTAGTCCTAATTCTGTTCACTATCTTCTGTCCTCCTTGTGGGTTCCAGCAAGCCTGGCGCCAGCACTCTTTACTTTCTGTTGATGTCATAGAGTTAGGTACACAGAAAACCTCTGAGGACAACAAATTGAAATTTGTCTTCCACAGATGGGAGGGGGAAGTAGCTAAATAAACCTGGTCTACATAGTTCAAATGCAGAGAAATATTGATCTAGATAATTCAAACACAAAAACCCAGTTGGGTCTCATTTATACAGGTGACCCTGACTCTGTACATCTGGTGGTAGGAGACCTATAAAGTAAATTACACAGCATGTCCCCTGCCCTGAAGCACAGTGGTGCATGCGTGCACACCCATCTCCCTGCCCCATGCAGAAACAGAGATGTACATCCTGTACATCTGAAGCTGATAAGGGGATTGTTGTTAGTCTTGTCATGGACTCAGTTCTCACATACACGTAAGTATAGAGTACACGAAAGCATTCATTGAGTCGTCTTGAATCCTTGAAGGAAGTTAACAAATTAGTATTTCAAGTTTACATGGAAATTATGTATAGATGAAGAAGTATCCATAATGATTGTTCCTTATAAGGAAGGAGGTGGTAGAGCGTCCCAGGCATAGGCAGGTGCAGATGGTGTGTCAGCAAAAGGCAAGTAATTCTGTACTAACAGATGAATATGATGTCCTCGACCATCCATCGGTTCACTAAATATTTACCCAGTTCTCACTCTCTGCCTGGCATTGTGCATCATGATCAGATAAATAGAAAATGTGGTTTTGATTGGATTGGGCTTAATTTGATTACTATTTCATCAGTTCTAAAACACACATTTTAACACTTGAAATTGGCAAGTATGCTACGGTAAATGGGGTCTTAGGTTAGATAAAAGAGCTATTATTGTATTTGCCAATGCTTTAAGAAAAAATAGCGGAGAAGTCCAGGCTCACAAGTCAAGAAAGCCTGAGTGGTTAGGCCCTGACCTATAGCTCATATAAGTCCAGTGAGTGATATGTTAACTTTAACTTGGGTGTTTTCATTTCTTTTAACTGTACTCTGAATTAAATGTTATTTTTATTGGTAGTTTTTTTTTTTTTTTTAGTTATCTTCATTTTTAATCATTATGCTGCTATGACTAAATATAAACAGTTGGACCTTGTCCTGTTTTTGTTCTTCTGTTTTCTGAGCATTTTCCAGGCATGGATAATTGGCCTACAAAACTGTATTTTTGAGATACATGAGAAGTAAAATTTATGGTAAGGATTATCTAGGTACTACATCTGCACCTACATGTATATCTATATACCTGTATGTTCCCAACCAAGTTTTCGATGGATGGACTTGGGAGGGCATGTGTGTATGTTCTGGTGTCTGCCACCTGCGCTAAGCCCATCACAAAGAAGCACTGCAGTTCCAATAGCATTAAAACAATGTAAATATAAACTTATTCCAAAATCAAAATGTTACTTGAAAAAAAACCGTAAGTCAGATGGATATGCTTTGTGAAGTCTGTGCTTCATCCATTGGATGAAGATTGGCTCGCTATTACCACATAGCACTCACAAGAAAGATATGTCAGCAGTAATTTAAATTACTTGTACAAGGCTCATTGGTGCACGTGGGAAGTTGAGGACAACTGGCTTCAGCTCTTGGTTCTCATGAGGGAGTTTGCTTGCTATTTCTTTTTTTTTGTTTTTTTTGTTTTTGTTTTTTTTTAACTTTCTATAATTTTTATTTTTGTTTAAAGTATTACAAATGTCCCTTTTTCTCCCCAATGACCCATTCCCCCCCGTTCCTTCCCCCTCCCCAGTCACTCTCCCCACCATTGTCCGTGTCCTTGGGTTGTGTATATATGCACATAAATTCTTTGGTTACTCTCTCCCCCTCCATCCCCCCGCCCCCCTCCATCCCTCTGACATTTGGTCATTCTCAACTATGCTTCCATGTCAGTGAATCTATGCTTGCTATTTCTTGTGCTTCTTATAGTAGGACCCTACACCCAGGTGTCACTTGCTCCTCTCCCTCCCTCCTGCCACCCCATTCCTCCCCCTTTTCTTCTTCCTCTTCTTCTCCCCTCCCTTCTCTTCCCTTCTTCATTTTGACCACAGTTCTCATTTTAAAGAATATGTTTTCATTATTCTCTTTTCTACTTCTTATAGCCCAGATTTTCTATCTTAAAATTTGTGTAAGTCTTAGGATAATTACTATTTTGTATTAAAAATTTAGCAAGCCCTCAATCTATTCAGATGAAATAGTTGAAGTTTTTTTTTTTTCTTTAAACAAATGCTTAAATACCATATGGGATATTATTGAGGCACCCAGGAGTTGACAATGTGAACCTCTGGGTTAGAGAAGTATTGATACCTTATTTTAAACTGTAACATCGAGATCACTGTTACAGCAAAATACAAAACATGAGATTTGGAGAGCAGGGTTCATTCTGCAGAGTTAGCAAAGGCGTAATATCCCCATTTTTATTGTTTGATGAGTATGACGGTGATGGTTGTATCCAGGGTTGCAAGTTAACTGAATGAATGAATGTCTTAACAATTTAAGTCAACTTACTTTTATAAGTCTTCTTGGCAGTGGTTCAGCAAAACCATTGAAACACAGTTATTTTTTTCTGTTCTTCCTAATCCTCACATGCTCTTACTGTACACAAAAGGCAGATGGAGAGAGCATGGAAATTATGGCAAATCTGAAGGAAAAATTCTACTGGACACTGTCCAGCTGCCCCTCACAATGCCCGCCTTCCCAAGGTGATGTAAGAGCTGAGTGAAATAAAACTCCCAACACTCAGGTGATCTGTGTTCCACTTTATAGTTCTTTATGCTATAAAGTGAGTGTCTGGTTTGGTTTACCCTTTCTTATGTGAGAATCATGCCTCCCTGAGTGATAATTGATTTATCCTTTTACACACTTGCTAGAACACCCTCACATCCCAGGCTCCAGGTTTGGCCCCAGTCCAGGGCACCATGTTACCTCCCAGTCTTCACTCATCATGCCATTTTCTGGGTTATATTTCTCCTGCCCCTCCTCCACTGGGCAGCCACCTGCAGAGCTACTTCTGGTTCCTGGGGCTTTGGCTGCCTCTCTCAGGGTAATCTAAAGTTGACAAAAGCCGCCCAGACTCAAGAAGTAGAAGTCTGGGAGTGGAATGTAAGACATGATGGATGGCAGATATTTTTGGGTAAGGGACTCAATGTAGCTCCACTCAGATCCTTACATGAGATGGTAGAATTACTTGTGATTTTAAAAAAATTCTTTTACTCCATATTAATTCTTCTACAATGGGCAGGTCTTTTCTTTATAGAGAAGTGGAACAAGCTTGGATTTTGGTCTGACAGATTCCAGTTCCATCCTCTCTCTGGTGCCTGCTAGCTATGTGACCTTTAACAGCCAACTTGCCCTCTCCGAGCTTCATGTGTTTTATCTGGAAAATGAAGATGCCCCTGAAGGACTGTGAGAATTAGAGGTACTGTGTGTGAAATAGATGCTGTGTTTGAAGCTCTCCATAAGTGATACTATTGGTATCATTACCATGATTATTATGTTTAGATGCAATATAGTTAGATTGATAAACATAGTGGGTTTGATTACATCTCGAAGGAGTGATGCTAATCTGAAAATGAAAGGTCAGAGGGAGTGACTTTTATTTTCAAATTTTTACAGCATAGTGTTGATTCATGCCAAAGAACAAATGCCACACATATGTGAGTTACAAAGCATGGAAAGTTACAAAGTGGACATGATCACATCTCCATCTGTGCTTCTCCCCTTCTACTTATGTCTCCCTTGCTCCTCCCTCTCAGAGGGCACCCCTCTACTGAACCTTGTGTTTTGCACTGAGGGTGAACTTCTGCAAAACATGAGCTGACTGTGTTGCTAGAAATGTCTTGAGCCCACCGGCCAAGTCTGACTTCATTCATTCATTCATTCAACCAACCAACAATACTGTTGGAATACCTTCTCTGTGTTTTTGTCTTCTGGAGCCACCACATCTGCTGCTTCCTGTCAGTTCCATAGTCTCTGTTTTATTCTTGGTATTTCTGATGTTAGAATTGACGTTGCTTTATAATTTGTAACAATCATTCTTGAGAGTAGTCCAGCCTTTCCACAGGACTAAAAACTGCTCATCAAGATGTAATTTCCAGTCAATATTAGGCCCGCCACTATTAACCATCTTCTAGAGATGGTAACAGATTTCCTCCTGTTAGAAAAGCTGTATACATGCCCATCCCTGACTCCATCTTGATAAATGGCTAAATTATCTCTTAATTGAGTACAAGTGAAATACAATGGGAGCGAAAGAGCAGTGTTCAAACACTGCTGCTGCTTCAAGGGAAATTGAGTGCTCTTTCATGTCTGATTTTTTGAAAGTGGGTTTAATGACTGTTGTGAGGCTAATACTGTGGAGACACACATCCTCCCCTGAGTGTGGGTGCATAATAACAGTGTTTAAGCTTACTCGTGAAAAAGGGCCTTCCCTTGCTATTTCATGTAGTGTTTCTCATGTGATTACTTGAATAGACTAACATAAAAATATTTTGGCTGCAGGTGTCACAAGTGACACACTGTACCCTTTCTCCCCAGTGTGTAGGGACAAAAGCGAATTCTTTCAGACCTGCACTTTTAATGAACCATCTCATTGTAGATACTCAGAATCTAATAGTGTGCCTTTTGGTGAAGTTGTTGAGAATTTTAATGCATTTTAGTTCTCATTCATCACGGCCTATGTGCTCCTAGCGGGAGGGTCTTTAGAAATAGGATTAACTTCTAGAGGAATGCATTAGCCATGCCACAGAAGTAGGCAGTGTGCTAACTAGTCTGATAGATTGCCCCAACCCTCAAATCCTCCTGGCTGCCCCCTCCCCGACTTTTTTCCTTTATTGACAGCTTCTCATTGAATAGCTAGAAGCATTAGTGTATTTAGGAGTTAGATGTTTTGTATGATCCTAGGCTGATCTCATATTCCCTTTCTGAAATTAATTCGACACTGCTTTACATGTTAATCCGCAAAGGATTGATTTGGAGAAGGTCAGAGCGGTGCAGCCTCAGAAAATGGAAGAAAAGCTCCACTTAGAACAGCTCATTTCAGTTCCCAGACCTAAGCCTAGCTGCCTTTTCATTGTGGCACTTAGACAGCTGTAGGCGGCTTGGACACCTCACAGAATACATCAAACACTGGGGTTTGATGTGGGTTGTAGGATCGTTGGGCTAATTAAGTTTAGCTTGGTTAACCAATTGCAGTTTGCAAATTGAACAATTGCACTTTGAAAGCTTCTGACACAATAGAACACAGAATCTTCTTTTTAGGCATAAACATTCCTAGTAATGGAGTAGTACTTTTTGAAAGAAGCTTATACCAAATCCACACAATTTGGATGTCTCTAATGTAAAGTTCGTTTCGCTGGTAACAAAACTCCAGTCTCCTTTATTCAGGGAATTGCATGATGTCAAAGACATGAAGCCCCAGTGCCATGGGGGGGGGGGGAGCTGGAGAAATACCCCGTGGGTGCAGAATAGGTGAGTGTTTGAGAATGAAGAGATTTAAATTTTTCTTTTTAAAGAATTTTAAATCTTGAGCCGTAGTCAAACAAATGTTGGAGATCTGATCACAACTATGGCACAAGATAGGTAATAGTTTTTAGAAGATAAAAACACTAAACCCAGAAAATCAAGTTAAGGCAAATGCAGGGTCATTTGGTGAAAAGACTCAATTTTATAGGGAAGAGCACAGAAACCAATTAAGTCCAGACTGAGCAAAGACACAAATGGTAAGCCCAGAGTAATTCCAAATTTGAGTAAGAAGGAATCATCAGTGTTTATAATTTACCTTTACATTGAAGGATTCCACGTTAGTAGGTGGTTGTTTTTTTATGTTGAAAATAATATGGCATGTGATACATCCTATTATCGAATGCTTAATCTTTATTTTAATCTAATCTTAATCTTTATCGAATCAATGCTCTTTGCTCTGGAATGTTTCTAGACAGCCATAGTGCATTGCAGCCGAAGTTGCTTTGAATGATTGCCAGGAAGGAGGAAAGCCAACTTTAATTTTTGCTAATGGAAGTCTTACTTGGAACTGAGCAGTGGTAGCAGCTGATTTCTTTGATCCTTTGCTTAAGTAATTGGTGTCATCGTTAGGCTTTTTAAAAAAGGTTACTAGTGATGAAAAAGGAAATCTTATCACCTATTTCCTTCACACCTGTGGATATAAAGCAAAGAGTGGGGAGTGGGAAGTGCTTATATTACTAGTGGCTCTGTGGACTTTGTGCCTTTTCGATGTCACTGTGGTACATCAGAATGCAGTAATGCCTGATGCCTCTCTCTAATGCCAGGCCACCCCTTAATCAGTATAGTCTCTAGGGAATGGAGCTTTGGGAGGTATTTCTTGCTACTCTTACTTGTGGTTGCAGCTAATGATAAAACAAGTTTAACTATGCTTCTCACCTTTTCTTCTTGGTTTCTTATGTGCTAGTGAGATAGTTATCTGGCATCTGGATAAAATAATGCCTGATTCTGAAATTAATTAGGTAGGTCATCAGTTGCTTCTGGAACACTGAATTCTAATGAGTGGGAAACAGACTGTTTATAATCAAGTAAATTTATGTGTATGTACTTGAGATTTATTGGACTAGGCCTTTGCACATTCCAGTCAGAGCTGTGTATCTTCACTTCCATTGAGATGGCTCATTACCTATATGTCTACCAACACTTTTCACTGGCCACATTGATTAACGTGTGAAACTGGACATCCTTTCCCTGGCCAGGTAGCTCAGTTGGTTGGAACATTGTCCCGATGCGCCGAAATTATGGTTTCAACTTCCTGTCGGGACATGTGCAGGAAGCAACCAGTGAATGCATGGATGGCTGGAGCAGCAAATCAGTGTTTGTTTTTTCTCTCTCTCCCTTCCTCTCTCTAAAATCAATCAATCAATCAATCAATAAAAATAAGAATAAAAAACCCTGTATATCCTTGGACCCGTTAGAGACTTTTTATCCCTAGGGAAGCTAAAAGGGAGGTCATCTAAGGTTCCTTGGTTTCAGAGTGATATTTAGCAATCAGGACATTATGCAGAATAGCAAGATAACAGTAATTACAGCAGTAGTAATGATAGTAGATAGCAGGGATGGTTATTGAACTCTTCCTAGATTCCTTGCTAAGCATTTGACACTTTTTCTTTGATTTATCCCTCAAAGGAACCCAGTGACAGACGTATTTTTCTTTGCCCCTTTTTACAGTGTGGACACTGAGGTTGAGTTTGGTTATGTGTCCTGGGATAAAGGTGGTAAGCATGGGAGCTAGGATCTGGTGCAGCAGTTTGACTCTGGTATTCTTGACCAACACACTTCATTAAAAAAATTTTTAAATTAAAATTTTAGTATGTTTGATGATGATGTGGGTTTTGTGTGTGTGTGTGTGTGTTTATCTGCAGTCAGGAATTAGAAGGAAATTCAGAAGAGACCAAATCTTTGTATTTCACCTTCACTGCTAGGAAAGTTTCATGAGTCGCTGGCCTCTGTCCTTCCCAGCCACATCTCTGCACCTTGTCCAGAGGGGCTTCAGGAAGCATGGTCTTTGCACCAGCAGCCTCAGCTCACCTGGGATGGGGTTAGAAAGGAGGCTTCCAGTCCCCCTGGCCCTGCCCAGTCAGACTCCACATGTTAAATTAACAAGATCCCTGGGTGATTTGTGCACATGTTCGTTCGAGAAGCACCATATGGAATTCTGCTAAAGCTCTTATTTTCTCCTTACACATACCCTCCCCTCCCCTTTACTCCACTCCTTCTCATAGCTGCCTTTTCTCTATTCTTGACAGTCAGAGGAAGAGGTGTTCATTCGTTTCTCGGCAGTATTATGAATAGGTTTGCCAGAGAAAGTGCAGGACACCCTGTTAAATTTTAGTTTCAGATAAACGAGATAATTTTTTATATAACTACATCTTGCGCAATATTTGTAACATACTTATAAATTATCTGTTTGTCTGAAATTCACATTTAAGTGGGCATTCTATATTTTTATTTGTAAAATCTGGCAACTGTAGTTGGAAGAAAATGAAAGTACAATCCTATAGGGGAGAATGGTATCGTACGAAAGGTAAACAAGCAGTTTTAGAATGGGGAGCCTGGAGAGTCGTCCATTTACCTTCCTGCTTGTGGCCTGGCTAGTACTTAACAGGGATGGGATTTGGGGTTTTGTACAGATATCATGGCATCTTCTTCCTGACCCAGGTTGTAGGTGTGGGTTGTGTTTGGGGGGAAGGTGAGGACAGGTAACATCAAGAGAAAACTATACCTATTCTTTCTGAGCCTCCAAAGACTGTCCAACGAATGAAGACACACTCTGGAAAAACCCATACTGAGCCAGAATCAGGGGCACATTTTCTACCAGGTGGCTAAAGCTGGCAGGATTGAAGAGCAACATTTGGAAGAGAAAATGCCCTCCATGTGAGTATTTTCATTTCTACAGGGTTCAAGGTTGTGCTTATTATGTCAGACTTAACTGTTCAGTTTTCTTGTTTGATGAGGAACATGAAGCTCTGGTTTATTCCCCTCATTAGGAGAAGGTATTGCAGGTGTTTCTCAAGCAGCTCGTGACCTAGTATTTCTTATTGTTAGCTACTTCCAGATGATGGAGTTTGACTCAAATGCCCCAAAGCAGTGGAACTCGGATTTAAGGTTTCAGCATTTGCCATGACTCTCTGCTCTTTATGCCACTTAATAAGTTGTACATACATATTTGAAGGGAAATTATGAGCTGCCTTATTCATTACACATTTTTCCAACTTGTAATTGTGTTGGCGTCAAATGTTGGCAGCATTAGAAAGAAGTTGGCATATTACTTGATCATTGTAAATCTTCCAGTGCTTTTAACTGAAAATGGCATTAGAACCATTTTCTTAAAAACTTGCTTTCTTACGTTCTCCCTGTTGGGGAAATATGCATTCTAAAAGCTCAACCTTCCACGAATGGGTCTTCCTGCTATTGGCAGACTGACCTGAACAGCATAAGTAAGACTGTCTTTGGACCTCAGGCATGAATGAGATTATTAAAGGAAATTATGTGGTGGAAGAAATGGAAGTTAGAATATTAAAACATTGGTTGTTTGGCAGTGTGTTTGCGTTGCTTGGTATCATGAGGTAGGTTGTCCAGAGGAATGCTGACTAAATTTATAGTCTGGTAAAGAGGTATTCCTAGTTGAGCAAAATTACCCATATAGTTTATGTATTTGCAAATATGTGTAGCATAATAGTGCCAGGAAACAGGAATTCAGGACTCCTTGCTATATCTGATTTATTTTTGAGAGGAAGAAAAGTCAGAGATGAAAAATTTTTTTCTCTGCCTTTCCTGTATCTGGTCTCTGGCGTGCTCTTTCATATGTAATTCTTATTTTCCCTTTTAAACTCACTAAATTTGATGAATAGTACTGTTTGCTGAGGAAATAATTTTAATAATTTCAAAATTAAAGTCAAATAATGAGAGCTACATTTAGGAGCTTATGAAGCCTCATATAACAAGTATTTTTAAACTTATTTTAGCATACTTTTTTTTTTTTTAAATATATCTTCATTGATTTCAGAGAGAAGAAAGGAGAGGGAGAGAGAGATAGAAACATCAATGATGAGAGAGTCATTAATCGAGCCCGCAACCCAGGCATGTGCCCTGACCAGGAATCGAACCCCGATCGCCTGGATCCCAGGTCGATCCTCAACCACTGAGCCACGCCCGGCCTGGCTAAACTTATTTTAAAAATTAAAGTTCTAAGACACAGTTTGCTAGATTTCAGTATTAGGCAGTATTCCTCTGCAACTAACAATAATCAAAGGATAAAGTGTTGCATGAGTGACACAAAGGCTATGGAACTTTAAAAGTTTGTTAACATACTCTATGTGTTATAAAAATATAAATAATACCTTAGAAGGTAGATTTTTTCTCTCTCTCCATGAAATACATTGGAAATTCATTACCTTCCAGTTTGAGCAGATTCTAAGAAACCTAAGGGAGGAACCATCTATTGAATAGATTTTAGATACAGAGTAGATTCTATAAAACCCCAATCGTTTTCACCTTGACTTTGCTATACACCTTGCCCTTTGTAGGACAGCTTTTGTTGTGTTCATGAGGCTAGTTTGTGTCTCCTAGAGTTAGTTTCCTACTGAAGCAGAATGATCATAGTTCTAGGTACCATAGTCATTCCTAGATCAATAAAGTGTCACAGAATATCAGAGAAGGAAAGAGCTTAACAAGCTCTACCCAACCCTCTGGTTTTACAGATTAAGAAACCAAGGTTCAGGGAGGTGCAGTTATCTCTCTCTGGTCACTTAACCTGGTTAATAGTCAGTCTACACTATCTGCTATGGCTCCCAACTCCCTGTCCTGTGCTCTTTCAGCTGTCCCTGCTACCCCATGTTTTGGCCTTCTTCAGGAATCATGTTCAGGAGCATGTGAGAGCCCTGAAAGCTTGGATTTCAAAAGTTTAGAGATTAATTATTGCTAAAATATTGATAGATTGGTGTCATAAGTGGGAAAGAGGTCTCTGTGATTGATTTAACTTTTGAACCACATTTCTCTAAGGACCACTACTCAGTGAATCCTATTTTCATACTTATTTTTGTAAGAGGCAAATGGCGATGTCTCCCAATTTCCAGACTATAAAGCTGACTGTACTCCTAACAGTCTAAGTGATACGCTCATTATATTGTCAGTGGAAGAGTATTCTGGCTCAATAACACGCTGTACATAGTGGATGTTGATGTGTGTGTACTGTGGTTTGGACTTTCAGTTCTTAAACAGTCTGTTGCAAAATAAGAGAATGTGGCTAGGATTGATCCTTATCTGGGTAGGTAGGCTCCATGTCCCTCTCCTTTAGTCTGGGTGGGCTCTGTGACTTCCTTGACCAGTGGATATGGTCGAAGTGACACTGTGCTGGTTTCTGGGCCTTAAGAGATTGGTGGCTTCCACTTCCTGTCTTGGAGCACTTGCTGTTGAACCCACTCATCATGCTGCGAGGAAGTCCATGCAGCTGTATGGAAAAGAACTGAGCCCCTGGCCCAGCTTCAGCTGAACTCCCAGCTGACACCAGCCTGTGGTCATGTGCACGTACCTTCTTAGAAGAAGTAGATCCTCTGTGCCCGGTGGAGCTGCCTCCACTGACACTGCTGCTCAAACCTGCCCAGACTACACATTTGTCAGCAAAATACAAGATGGGGTTATTTAAGGACTAACTTTTGGTGTGGTTTGTCATGGGGCACTAGATAACCAGAACTGAGATGTGTATGAGCATCACAGTTCTCTGAAGTGTTAGTGGGGACGAAGGAAAACATGGATAAAGGAGATTCATTTATTTGTTCATTAAATACTGCCTATGCTCTGTATCCTGACAGTGACTGGAGGCTGTCAGTCAACTAGGTTCTCTTGAAGAAGGTGCGAGGGGTATCTCCTTGTGGCCACCATAGTGCTCCTTTTTTTTTTTCTCTGCCCAGTCTGTCTTGTACTCCAGAATACATTACTTGACTCATTGGGCTGTTTATTTGACTGATTTGTAATTGCCTTCTTTCTCTTTGAGTAGCCTGTAGTTCCTTGAAGACTAGGATATCTCTTCAGTGCCGCACCCAGCATCTGGCACATTGTAGGTCAGTATGTACATATTGTGAATACGTGAATTAATAGCATTGAAACCTCACTTTTATCCAGTGTTCCCAGCCACTCGTTTCTCAAAGGTTCTGTATTTTATTGTCCCAATATCTTGGGTCAAGTTATTGATGATGGAGGGAGAGTTATTGTCTACCAATCACTCTTCTTTTAAGCCACTTTCAGAATGGAGAGGGTTGTCTTGTCACCTAGATACCTTTACAGGATTGACCACAAAAATTACTTTCATCTAATTTTATCCCTGATGTAGTCATAATCATCCAAAAGAGTAGACTAAATTTTTCTCCAAATTTTTATTATGAAAAAATTTAAATACACTGGAAAGTTGAAAAAACAGTATAATCAGGTATGAGTTTGTCTTCCTTCCTACCTTCCTTTCTTTTATCTTTTTTCATGGAACATTTGAAAATAAGTTCCAGACATTTTACACATCACCCCTAAAGGCTTTCAGCAAGCATCTCTTACCAATAAATGTTTTTTTCTATATAAACACAATTCCAGTATTTGTTATGTAAACAAGGATTCAATCTTTCATATTCAAATTTCCTCAATTGCATAAAAATGTCCTGTGTTGCTATTTTTTTCTAACCAGGATCCAGTCATGGTTGTACAGAGCATTGCACTTGTTTGTTATGTGTCTTTCATCCCCTTAAAAGAAAAGACACCAGATATTTTTGTGGAGACAGACCAGTTATCTTAAAGAATGCCCCACATTGGTTTCCTCATGGTAACAATTTTGTCCCTGTAGCCTCTGGGTTTTTTGTAAAGTGGAAGTTAGTTCTAAAAACTTTATTTGATTCAGGTTAAATATTTCTGGCAAGAAAGCTTCCTAGATGATAATGTATACTTTATATTGTATCATTCTTAGTAAAACTAAGTTTGATTGCTTGATTGGGTGCTAACTGCCTGCTGTCTCCCTTGGAAAGGGCTGTCTGTAAGTAATCTGTGCATTAACTTTGGCACCAGGCAGTAGTCTGATTTCCAGTCCCCTTTGTGATCCTTGCCTGGATCAGTTCTCTGAGGTTTGCAAAATGGTGAATTTTCTTATCTGTTTTTCTTCTGCATTTGTTAGCTTGTATTATTTTGTAAAGAATCATTTTCAGAGTAGGAAGTTGATGTCAGTCACTCCAGAAGCAGCAAATGAGTTATCTCTTTCTCTCTCTCTCTCTGTCTCTCTCTCTCTGTCTCTCTCTGTCTCTCTCTCTGTCTCTCTCTCTCTCTCTCTTTCTGTGCGTCTCTCTCTCTGCTGGTGTTTTAGACTTATGAATTACTGTTTTATAATCAATTACAGTCTTTATTCTCTTCTAAATTATCCCAGATTTGTCCAATGAGAGCCTTTCAGACACACTCCCATGTCATTTAGAGTCCTGTGACCCCCTCATCTGTCTTTGAGGGCTTCCTTATTCTCTGGCCTGACAAGACCCCAGGCACACCTATTACACTGGACTCTACATTTTTACAAGGAACTCTGGTTCTTTTCAGTGGAGAATGATTTTTAGAAACCAAGAACTTTAACTTCTTCTGAAAATGATGTACCAAGAACTTACAAACTTCCCCCCACCTCCCCTGAATGTAACTGTGAAAACAGCATAATAAAAAGCAATTACCTGAAGTTGCTGAAGAGTGAACAGAGGCAGGCAGGCTCTGCTTGGGAGTACCTCCCAGGAAGCGGTAGGTACAGAAAGGAAGCCCAAGGCCCAGTGCTATCAGTGTGGTGAGTGGGAATCCTGGGAGTCCCTGCCAGAGCGGGGATCTCCAGTTCTGTCTGCATGCCTTTGACCACTGAACCACATGTGCATGGAATATACTAAGAGCTCTGAAGCTGCTGTCCAGAGGAACAGAGTTTTCAGTTCAGTTTAGCCAAGATAATTGCCCACTGAAACAAATAACATCAAAGGAAAATAACAAAATCTAGAATATGGACAGTTTTTGAAAAGTTGTCTTTTTTTCCCAGCCGGCATGAACCGGGAGGTCACAGTTCATTTCCCGTTCGGGGGACATGCCCGGGTTGTGGGCTCAATCCCCAGTAGGGGGCGTGCAGGAGGTCACTGATCAATGACTCTCATCATTGATGTTTCTATCCCTCTCCCTTCCTCTTTCTGAAATTGATAAAAACATTTTAAAAAATTGTCTTTTTAAAAATTTGTTTTTCAATTATAGTTGATGTACAATATTACTTTCAGGTGTACAGCATCACGAATAGACATTTATATACCTCATAAGTGATCACCCCATAAGTATAGTACCCATCTGGCACCACACATAGTTGTTACAATATTATTGACTATATTCCCTATGCTGTACTTTATATCCATGTGACTGTTTTTATAACTGGCAATTTGTGTGTTTTTTTGTGTGTTTTTTTTTGTTTTGTTTTTTAATATATCTTTATTGATCTCAAAGAGAGGAAAGGAGAGGGAGGGAGAGAGAGAAACATGAATGATGAGAGTCATTGATCGAGCCCGCAACCCGGGCATGTGCCCTGACTGGGAATCGAACCTTGGTCGCCTGGATCCTTCATCGATGCTCAACCGCTGAGCCACGCTCGGCCAGGCAATATAACTGGCAATTTGTACTTATTAATCCCTTCATCTTTTCACCCATCTCCACCCCCCCCCATTCCCCTCCCACCTAGTGACCATCAGTTTGTTTTCATTATCTGTGAGTTTGTTTCTGTTTTGTTTTATTTGTTCATTTTGTTTTTTAGATTCCATATACAAATGAAATCATATGGTATTTGTGTTTCTCTGACTTACTTCAGTTAGCATAATTTTGTCACAAATGGCAAGAATTCATTCTTTTTATGGCTGAGTAATATCCATTGTATATACTTGTGTGTACCACATCTTCTTTATCCATTCATCTCCCAGTGGAGACTAGGTGGCTTCCTGATTTTGGCTATCGTTAAATAATGCTGCAATGAACATAGGGGTGCATACATCTTTTCAAATTAGTGTTTTGTATATCTTTGGATAAATACCCAGAAATGGAATTGCTGGGTCATATAGTAGTTCTATTTTTAATTTTTTGAGGAACCTCCATACTATTTTCCATAGTGCCTGCACCAGTTCCACCACAGTGCACAATGGTTCTCTTTTTTCCACATCCTCACCAACACTTGTTTGTTGATTTATTGATAGAGAATCTGTACAATTTAGCATTCATTATGTCTAGCATACAAAACTAAAATACCCAACATTTGAGGAACCAAAAAAATAGAACACTCTCTCAGGTGAAAGGAAAATCAAGTGACTCCAACCCCCAGATGAAGCAAGTATGAGAAGGAGCAGAAGAAGATCTTGCTGTGCCCGATTATAACCATCCAAAATGAAGTAAAACAGTACACGCTCACAGTGAAGTCAAGTACAAGCCATCTCAGCAGTGAAATGGGAATGATTTTTAAAAAGAACCAAATGGAAATTACAGAACTGAAAATACAACACAAAAAATTCACTGAGTGAACCTCATAGTCGAATGGAAATGACAGAGGAGAGAGAGGAAACGGGGCAGAAACAATGTTAGAAGCTAAAAATTTCCCACATTTTATGAAAAAACAACTTTACAGATACAAGGACCATCAAGCAGACTAAAATACAAGAAAGCCCACTCTGAGTCAGACTGTCGAAAACAAAGGTAGAGAGCAAACCTCAAAGGCAACGAGAGAGAAACGATGCAAGGAATTGTAATCCAATTAATGGCTCATTCCAGAAGCCATGGTGGCCAGACAAGAGTAGAATATCTTTAAAGTGCTGAAAGAAAACAATTTTCAACTAGAATTGTGTATCCAGTAAAAATATCCTTCAAGAATGAAGGATTGAGATGATGAAAAAGTTCTAGAAACGTGTGGTAGTGATGGTTGTACAACAATGTAAATGAACTTAATGCCGCTGTATTGTACCTTTAAAAAAAATCAATGAAATGATAAATTTTATGTTATGTATATTTCCCAACAATAAAAAGATATTGTTTTAAAGAATCAAGGCATTCCTGGCCTGGTGGCTCAGTTGGTTATAGCCTTGTCCCTCTTGTATACCAAAAGGTAGCAGGTTCCATTCCTGGTCAGGGCACATTACCTGGGTTGTGGGTTCGATCCCCAGTAGGGGTGCATACAGGAGGCAACTGATCGATGTTTCTCTCTCTCTCTCTTCCCCCCCTTCCCCTCTCTAAAATCAATTTTTTTTAAAAAACACCAAATCTTTGGGTGAGGATTAAAATATATATTTTTTGTATTTATTTTTTGATGTTCCCAAAAAATGTATACACACTTTAATAGCTGATAGCTCAATTTTTAAAATGAAATGTATTTTGATAAACACTGCCTTTATAATTATTCTAAGTGTGTGTATACATTTTTTGGGGACATCCTATATATATATATATATATATATATATATATATATATATATATATATGAATAGTGAAGGCAAAATAAGGACATTTCAGATACAAGAAAATTAAGAGAGTTCATCTCCAGCAGGCTTGCATTTCAAGGAATGCTAAAGGAGCTTCTTAAAACTGAAGGGAAATTATACCAGGTAGGAACACAAATGCTAAGAAAGGAATGAGGACCATTGGAAATGGTAAACATCTGGGGAAATACAAAACTCCTTTTTTTGTGTGCTTTTCTCTCTCAATTTCTTTATTAACTATATGACTACTTAAAGCAAAATAACATTGTGGGGCTTATAACATTTGTAGATATAGTACATATAACGGCTGTAAGAGCAGCCGTGGACCTCTAGTGTTGCAATATCTCTATATTTTACAGGAAGTGGCACAAGATTGACTGTAAGTGGACTATGAAAAGTTATGACATACATTGTAATCCCTGGTGCAGCCACTTAAAAGTACAAGAAATATGGCTAGAAAGCCAACAGAAGAATTGAAATGGATATTCAAATAGTTTTTTTAAAAGGCAGGAAATGAGGAACAGAGGAACAAAGTTTTGCTTTTTTTTTTTGGACACATTAAATGAGTAAAAGGAAATAGTTTTTAAAAAATTTAGGTTATAGTAATATGATGGTAGCCATTTAAAATGGAACTTATTGAAAAACATTAACATGGAAAAACTCCCAATATTTTAAGTGAAAAAAGCAGGATACTCAGCCACTGCAGTATGACAATTTAAAAAAAATATAACGATATATTCATATAGCTATATTTCATAGAAAAAAAGGGTTAAAGGAAATATACCAAAATGCCTTTTGGTAGTAGAATCATAGGTGCTTTAATGTCTTAGTCTTATTTTGTTATAATTTCCAAATTTTGTACAAAGAGCCTGAGTTATCACAGAATTTGTTTTAGCTGTTGCTCATACAAGTTTATCTGGTGTGTAAAGAATCTTACCCGCAAGCAGCCTTTGAGACAGTCCCAGTGACCTCTGGCTTCGGGTACTCATGTTCTTCTGTAAGCCTCTTCCCTTGAGTATGGACTGGACCTAATGGCTCACTTCTAATACATGGAATATGTCAGTAGTAATGGGATATCGCCTTTGAGATTAGGTTACAAAGTCTATGACTTCTGTCTTGCTTGCCTTCTCTCTCTCAGCTGTTTTTCTGGGGGAAGCCAGCTAACATGCTGTGTGTAGCTCTGTGGCGAGGAGCACATGGCAAGGAACAGGTCTCTGGCTAACAGCCACACAGAACTACCTGAGACCTGCTGGGAGTCATGTGATAGAGCCTGGACATGGACCTTGTCCCAGTCAAGTCTTGAGATGAGCACAGCCCCTGCTGCCACCTTGACTGCAACCTTGTAGGAGATTCTGAGCCAAAGGCACCCACCTGTCCTAGACTCCTGACCCACAGAAACTATGAATTAATACATGTATGTCATTTTAAGCTACTGAGTTTTGGGTTAATTTGTTAAGTAACAGTAGGTAGCTAATACATTCTCTTAAGTATCTTACTAACTTCCTCCCCCTCTTCTCATCCCTCCCATGTTTAGTCCTTGGGGAATTGTTCCAGGTTCCTCAGGGTACCTTTATTTTTCAAATTTTCCATCAAGGTGTGGAATGTCTTTTCTGCACTTTTTTTCATCTTCTGAGTCACCATTTTTTGTTATGTCAACAAAAGATAACCAACTGACTGTTGCAGTCATTTAATCTGTTTCTTTGGAGACCTCCCCTGCCCCATTCAAAAGCCATAATAAGATGTGGCTTGCTTGTGATCTAGAGCCCAGAGCACTGGTTCGAAGCCTGCATTTTGTCCCTTTGTCACATCTCGAGGAGGATGTCACATACAAGAGCCAAACTGAGTTGTTCATTTTGGGCCACTGCAGTGAGTGAGCCAGTGGCCATGCACAGTTCCCAGTGTCCCAGCTCTAAGCCACCCTGTCACTGTGGGCTGCATGAGATTCAGTGGTGGAAAATTCTCTGGCCTGGAGTACACTTAACTGATGTGTGAGACCCCCAGATTCTAGTCCCATCTCAGCTACAGCTTTGCCACGTCTTTCTACTTAGTCTCTGTATCTGGGAGGCCTGCACAATAATAGCCACTATTTTCTTAGAGCATTAGGGAAAAAATCCCTCTGTGAGTGATAGAAAATGAGTGTTGAATATTTTAAACCTGAGCAGAATTTGCAAACTGTAATAGAAGCTACCATTGTCCCTAGACCTGTGAAGATTTATGGGGGGGGGGGGAGGGGGAAAATAGCAGATCTCACCTAATGAAAATATCTGCCAATTGAAAATTAGTTTCTCATAAAGTGCCTCCTTATTCTTTTAGCTCATACTTAACACAATGGACATTTGGTGATGGACTTCTCAGTGCTCTCTCTGTGGTCATTGGCCTATTCACACCATTCCTGGCTGCATTAAGTATCCCCAATGCAGAGGATTAAGTCACAGTAAAAGCATACTCTGAATTTTACCCAGAGGTCACGGAGTGCCCCTCTTCCCTTGGCAGCCAGCAGCATTCTTATTACACTTCATTTATCTACTTGGGAGGACTTGGGAGGACCAGCTGGGCCCCTGTCTGCACTCATCAGGAGTTAATTTCTGAGCGAGGTGCTGTGGTCATGAACAAGTGCAGAAGGTACCCTGGTGGTCCTGCCAGACAAGAGGGGCCCTTAATTAGCAGCAACGTTCAATCAGGCTGCTTAACCCGCCATGGGGCTGAGGTGGTCATGTCCTTCCTGCCACCCTCCTGTAAACACAGCCCATAGCCAGGCTAGGACATCCGTTTGTGTGGCCTGGGATGAGGAAGACGGCACAGACCCCAGCCTGACCCACACCCTGAAGGGATACCTGAATGATGATTTTATTTTTGATAGTGAAGTAACAGAGATTTTCCCCCCTTAAAATTTGGAAGCATCTTTTTGTCTTTGCCAAGTTCATATTTCCCAAACTGTACATCCTACTGGGTTTCTTTCTTTGCTATTAAAAGCAATCCTCATGTCTGGTTTTGGGCGTCACTTAGAGCTAAGTGTAGATTGAGACAGCTTGGTGTGCTGGAAGTCAGGAGACCTCACTAAGCTTGAGGCCTTGCCTTATCTCCTAATCGCGGTTCGTCAGCTGCAAACTGGAGGTGATTGTACCTGGCCTGTGTACCTGGCAGAGCTGTTAGGAAAATCAAATACAGAGATAGTTGTGAACTGTCAAACATTATACAACTCTGAGGTGACATGATTGAATACCAGGATCAGGTCACTTTATTTGACTCATTCATTATAGCCGAAGTAGATATTTATTTTATTATTTTATTTTTTAAAAATATATCTTTATTGATTTCAGAGAGAGGAAAGGAGAGGGAGAGAGAGAGATAGAAACATCAATGATGAGAGAGTTGTCATTGACAGGCTGCCTCCTGCACGCCCCCGACTGGGGATTGAGCCCACAACCCAGGCATGTGCCCTGACCGGGAATCGAACCCTGATCGCCTGGATCCTAGGTTGATGCTCAAGTGCTGAGCCACTCCCGGCCAGGCAGATATTTAATGTTCACATAGAGAACACCAAAACCTGGTGTCCTTGCTAGATGTTTATGCCTTATTAGAAATGTTATCTAATATTGCAGCATTTAATGAACAGCAAATAAATATAAGCACTTCTTCAAGTTTGGGCTACATGACTCGGATGCACACTGAGGAGCGTGGCAGACAGAGGGGTCAGTGTAGAAGGAGGAGGAAGGGACGGAGTTTCTTAGCTCAGTGTGACATCTCACTTAGTCATGAGACCTTCCAGGTGCTATGAACAGGGAAAACTGAAGGTGGGTTCTTTACTTCATCAGTTCCCAGGCCCATGATGGGTGATTTTGGGACTCTCCATCATGAGTCCATGAGCAGACCGTGTTACCTCTGGGCAAGGTCAGCTTCTGTGGCACTTGAACCCAGTATCTTTCCTCGCCCAAATGAATGACTGGATTTACTTACTACAAGTGGCTCAGAATTCTTTCTGGTGATCAGGTAGTCCACAAAACAAAAGTGGAGGCCCGTGGGGGTTAACTGAATGGCAATTATAGCACCTGCTGGGAGCATTGCATTGAGCCAGGGACTGGCCAGGAGGAACTAATGGGCCTCGTGGCTGGCTGGGGGTTGGGGGGGGGGGTCTCAGCCACAGGAAGAGTCACACTCAGGCTCTGGGTAGAGATTGGTAGAACACACTCATTTAAGGTGGAAATGCTGAGTATTTAAAGGTTATTGTAAATTTTAAACCTTGTTCTTTGTTTACCTGGCAGATAGGAGGTGCCGTGTCTTGGTGCAATGAAGCGTTATGTTGGTATAGGGAAAAGGAAACTGCCCTCCTGATGGAATTCAGTCTTACTAAAAGCTCATGGTCTGGTGTGGGGGATTGCCTGGGAATGGACGTGTGTACTTGTGTGCGTATGTGTGTGCAGGCGTTGTTCCTGATGGGGAAGTTGAGACCAAATTGTCCGTTACATTGCCTAACTCCACCTGATGGTTTCCTGAAATGGCTGGTGGATAGCAAATCCATCCCTGTTTGCAGGCTTTTTTTTTCTTCTTTTTTTTTTTCACCCTAGGAAATTTCTCTTTACCTGTGGTTTTCTTTTTCTACGTTTGTTTTGGAAACATGGAAATGATTCGTGTAGAATTATTTTGATGGAGAGAAAAGAATTGAAATTGAGGAATAAATCAGCCACTGGATAGTTCTTGCAGCCAAGACTTGTCGGAGCCAAAAGCTCCCACCGTGTCTGGAACCTTGCTCTGGGCCTCGTGGGCATAAACTGGAACCTTGGCAATAAACTTCAGGACACAAAGTCTCCCTATGCCAGGGTTTCTGGAATCCAGATTTAATATTGCACATTCCTCCTTGTTTTGAAAGGAGGAAATCATTACTTTAAATGGTAGGTAAATCTGTTCCATCCCGAACATGGAAATATTGAAGCTAGACAGAGAACATGGAGAAGGACACTGTGGACAGGTCACCTGCTTGCTCTAGTACTATGCTCTTTGAACGTTGGCAGGTCAAGGCCACCTTCCCAGTGGAGGACAGTGTGCCAGGCAGCTGCTCCCCTGGCCAGCTCAGGCTTTGAGTTCTTAGCAGTGTGTTCTGACTGGTGTTCAAGCTCCATCTGCCTCACTGTCACCATGACAACTGTGTTAGATGTGGGATTCACTTTCAATTTAAGGGTATAGGGTTAGGAACTGGACTCTGCAGAGTTCTCTCTGCACATCATTAATTTTTAATTTAATCATACCCACCCATATCTGTACCTCTGTCTTTGACCTCTAAAATAAGAATTAGGGGTTGTATTTTGGGATTGTTACCATATTAATTCCTGTTTCATTCCTTAAACACTCCCTGAAATGGCTAATATATGACTGGTTACTAGTAAAAGGTGGCTTGCTGCTCAAACTGTTCTGTTGATTCTGCCCTTATGAATTATATGTGGATGGTACCTTTTCTATGGACTTGCATTACGTTGAATTACATTGAGAGCAAAAGGTAACCCAGTTCTATTGTAAATCTCTCCAATCACAGGAACTCCTTTGTTCTTGAAGTTTAGTATGGTGCAGACAATAGTGGCAAGGGCTTGAATCTGCATCCAAAGGGCAAGGACATATGTCTTAGCTAGGTCACTCATCTGCTTGGACACTAAGTGACGTCTCCAAGCCTCTTTCCTTCATCTGTAAAATGACAATAACAATAGCATCTTTTCAAGTTTTCCTAGTGGTGAGTAAATAAGACATACAGCAGTTGAAAAGTGCCATGTGAACATCTGTAAAATACATGTCAGATGTTCATTGTATATGTAAATAATGCTTGTGGCAGAGAGAATTTATGTGATTCCCACTCTGCTTTATTCCCCCCCCCCCCAGGGAAATGGGCTTGGCTGATGTTATGTGGATGGCCAGTGGTCAGGGTGGTTGTGAAGTGTGCATCTTCCAGGCCTGGTCCATGAGAGTCTCCCACTCCCCCCTCCCCTCCCATTTCGATCTTGGAGATCATGTGGGAAAATGTCAGTGTCACAAGTAAAAGAGCCCTGCCTCTGAGTCACCACTTGGAAGAGAGAACCCTCTCACTAGCCTGAACTTGGGCTTGGGCCACAGCCCTTGGGCTTGTTTAGCCTATCCTGATTAATCACAAACTTGGAAAAGTATATTATTTGCTATTTTTAGCACATAAATTAATTGTATTTTTATATAACTTACATTATGTACATCATAAATATAATGCATTGTTTAAGGCTGTTTATAGCATGCTATATGTAATATTGTTACTAAAAGTGCAAATGAAAATCAGCCTATATGCAGTTTTTATAAATAGGACATCTTAAGTTTTACTAAAGTTTTGTATGTATCTTGGCCAACACGGGACATTAATAGACTCACTGAGAGGTGAGTTCCTGCTAGAAACAATAATAAAAGATTAACTACCATTGATTAAGTACTCAACATGTGCCAGACAGACGATGCTAGGAATTTTGTAGACATGATAGGCATATGCCCGAAATGAGACATTTGTTTTTCCCTTCATTTTTCTTATACCTGTTAAAATTTAATTGTAAGACAAAGCTTGTTTTTTCCTTTTCTTGATTGTCATGCCCCTGTCCCCATTGTTATAGTAGAATGTGGCACAGATTAATTGAGCCAGGGGCTGATAATGTATGAGAACCTAATTTCTAAAATGTTGTTGGGCAGGCAACTACTAAAATCAATTTCTGGTGGACTGTTGCAGGTTGAAAAATTACATGGTTGCTTTTGGGAATTGGGTATGTTTTGGCTGGTGTGATTAACAAGAATAATTCAGGGGGCCATGGCTTCCTAGTGATCTACCAATCTGTTCTTTAACTTTCTTATATAAACATGTCCAGCCAAGTATGGTTTCCTGCATGTTTCTTTGGTGTGCATTACACACCCAAGCATTATATCCACAGTAGAGTTTCCACGGAGGCAATTGCTGCCATTGATGATTATGCCTCAACAGTATCATCACTCACAAAAGCTTTGCAATGGAGTGTCTTCAGGTTTGCAATCTTATCTCTTTCCTTCAACACCACTTTCCACTCCCAAAATTAAGAGGACAGAATTCACACCCCAAAGTAAAGAAACTGCAGCCAACGCTGAACTTACTGTTCGGTGGGTTCCATAATAATGGGGTTGCATTCTGAAGTTGTTCCAGGTAGGTTGTTTTAAGATAACAAATGATGGAAAGGTATTTTCAGATACTGCCTTACACTTGAGGTGAACAAGGGAACCCCACAGCCCGATCCCTTGGGTTCAGGTCCCAGCCCAGCCACTTACATGGGCCCTGTCTATAAAGTGGGAATAATTATAGTACTTTCCTGCCTCTGTTTCCTCACCAGTAAATTGGAGTTAATAGACGATGTTATAAGATTACTGAGTCACTTCATGTGGAATGCTGAGAAGGGTGCCTGCACTCGTAATTGCTACGCCTACAGCTGCATCTGTTCTGTGTGGATGTTGGTTTTCATCTTGCTGGAGAGCTTGATTACAGAGTCTGTTTTCTCAGCTTATTATGATATGTCTATTGTTTTTGTATGTGCCTGTTTGCTCCCCAAGTGTTCATGATGGAGCACCTGTTGTGTGCTGGACACTGTGCCAGGAGTGTGTTCCACATCCGTATTCTGTATTCAGTAGGTAGGAAACACTTTGCTTGCTGATTCTGCCACATCAGCACGGGGTTGGGCTTGTCCTCAGACACCCACTGTGATCCTCTTTGATGATGTGGTGATGGCCTCAGAGTCTGTAGGGTCACTTGGGCTCAAGATGATCTGTCCAGAAACTGTTGGCATCTGTTCTCTGCAGCTGATATTAAACACAGTTAATAAATGTGGAAATGAAATGTTTGAAGCTCAGACATCCAGTATAAAGAAGGATAGCCAGACTTTCTTCATGAGGCTGTTTCTAAATGTTTACGTTTTACTGTTACTAGTTCCTCACAAACAACCCTGTGATTTTGGCTACTTACTGAATTCCTATATTTCCAAATTTGAGAACTGAGGCTTTGAAAACTGGAGTGACTTCCTGAGCCTTCAGGCTGAATCTGAGCCTTGATTTGTAGGGTGGAGTTTTTTGCTCCATGGAAATCTGACAGACCCAAATGAGATAGAGCTGTATCAAACTGTAACCGCTTATAGACCAGAGAGGATGCAGAGAGTGCACTTTATTAGCACAAGCCAACCAAAGTGTGATAAATGGGCATGTGTGTGGGTTTCTATGCCTTGGAGAGTGTCCCCTAGGCCCCTGCCTTAAATATCATGTCTAAACTGAGGGCTTCCAAATTTATATCTCCAGTCTCTCCCTGATCTTCAGATTCTCATTTATTTGACTGGATATATAAATAAACTATAATTAGACTTAGATTATCTAATTTTTACATATCTAAGAGACATCTTAAAATTACCTTGCCCCATTAATCAAGATAGTATATAATAGTATGAGGGTAGAGGTATAAATTAATGGAACAGAGTACAAAGTCCAGAAATAGACTCATTTCTATGGCCAATTGATTTTTGATAAGGTGTCAAGGTCATTCAGTGGGGAAAGATAGTCATTTTAATAAATGGTGCTTGAACAACTTGGCATCTGTATGGAAAAGAAAGTGAATCTCAGCCTTTATTTGATGCCATATGCAAATGAACTCAAAATGGATCATAGACCTAAATATGAGAGCTAAACTATTAAACTTCTGGAAGAAAACATAGGAGAAAATCTTTGTGACTTGGGTGTAGGGAAAGGTTTTTTTAAACAAGGCACAAAAAGCATGGCTTGTAAAAGGAAAAAATGACTTAGTTTAATAAAAAAGAAAAACATTTTGTTCTTATATAAGACACAGTTAAAAGAGAAAGGCAAGCCACAGACTGGGAAAAAATATTTTGCAAAACATTTATCTGACAAAGGGCTTATAGCCAGAATATATAAAGAACCTTACAACTCAGTATTGAGAAGAGAACCCAATTTTTAAAAAAAGGCACAAGATTTGAAAAAATACTTCAAAGAAAACATGTGAATGCCAGAAGGTACATGAGAAGATGCCCAGTATCACTGGGCTTCGGGGAAATGCAAGTTAAACCACAGTGAGCTACCATTACACACCCATTAGTGGGGCTGACTCAGTGTGGACAGTGCCATTAGTTGGAGAAATTGGAACTCTCCTGCAGTGCTTGTGGGAATGCAAAATGATGCAGCCACTTCTGAAAACATGCTGGTGATATCTTATGAAATTAAATACACACTCACTATACGACCCAGCCACGCTACTCGTAGGGATTTATTTGCCCAAGATAAATGAGAACACATGTCGACTCAAAGACTTGTATGCAGATGTTCATAGCAGCTTTATTCATAATAGCCCCAAACTGCAAACAACCAAGTCTTCATCATTTGGTAAATAGATGAACAAATTGCTGGAATACTATTCAGCAATATAAAGGGGCAAAATAGAAATACATGCATTAATGTGGGTGGTTCTCATCAATATTAAGCTAAGTGAAAATTCATGGTTGTTGCCTGCCTAGAAGCCTTATGTGATTATCCCCCCTCCCCCCCCATTCCTCCCTCACTTGTGGGCTTCGGCACAGCAAGCACATACTCCCTACCTCAAATCCTCTCCCCTGCTTAGACCATTCCTCTCCCTTTAGGTCTCTGCTCACATGTCAGCTTATTAGGGAGGCCTTCTCTAACCATCCTTTACAAGACATAAAGCAGCCTCCACACTGCTCTTCTAGCCTTCTTACCTAATATATAATGTGTTGTTTGCATATCTGTCTAGTATCTGCCTCCCCTGCCAGAGTGTAAGCCTGCTTTGTTTACTGCTTTATTTCTTGGACCCTAGAATAGTATTACATAGTAGATGCTCAATAAATAATTATGTGAATGTACAAGTGAGGAGTGCAGGCCCCAGGATAGGGGAGATTTTGGATTTTGTGTGCCTGGTCAAGATACATACCATTGCGTTGTACTGGCAGCCTTCCCTTTGCCTTCTCATTCACTCGTGCCCAACAGGCTCTGATTCTGTGTAGCTTTGAAAAACTGATGAAATGCACGCCAGGAATGAGTGCAGATGCACTTAATATGTTCAAATTGGAAATCTTCATTATTTGTGCAAAAGGATTAAAATAGAGCTTTTTACACAGGAAACTTTTCAAATGATGTATAGCACACTGATTATTAGTTAGGCCTCCTCAACCCCTTCCCCCATTTATAAAAACAGAAATAGAAGGCAAAAGTAGGAGAAAATATTTATAAAATGTTGGACTTAAATGCTATTAAAACAACTGTGGACATGGGACCAATACTGTTTTCTGACATCCCTCTATTCTGTTGCTGAAGATATTTATTTGTTTTGATGCCAGATTGGAAGAATTTAGACAGAACACAAAATACTGTCTTTGGATGGCACAGCCATAAATTATGTATGGAGAGTGTTAAGAGAGATTGTGATCAAAAGTCACCTTTATATAATGAACTTGCTGATTTAGATCTGATGATCTTTTCTGTACATTACTGTACATTCTGCATTACTTCTTTCCCCTGGCCCTGAATTCTTCCTTCTGGAAGTTACCATTGGTTAGCATGGACCCAGCACAGCACATCTCTTCCAGAGAAAGAGTCAGAGCAGGGATGATGGGTGAAGTAGTAGTTTTCTTCCCTTCTTGTGAGTGTCCCCGGTCTGTGTGAGACTGAAGGGATAAAGTGGTGCTTGGGGGTTATTTGTCAGTTTTGGAGAGTGGTGGCCGTTTTATTTTCCCATGTTCCAGATTATTTGAGTCCTGGTCCCTGCAGCCTGTCACTACATCGAATACAAATTACTATAATATTTTAAACAGTAGAAAGAAACATGCTTTTTAGAACCAGTAAATTTGGTAAATTCAGGAAATTGATCATCTGACTAATAGGTCATTTGCAGAACTGACCTAGGTCCACCGACATTTACCAAATGTCTTTTTGCATCTATTGAGATAATCATGTGATTTTCCTCACTGTTCCCACTCATGTGAGGCATTACATGGATATATTTTTCTGATGGTAAACCATCCTTGCATTTCTAGGATAAACACTACTTGATGAAAATGTATTCCACATACCATGCACGATTAAATTCAGTTAGCTAGCATTTCATTGAGGATTTTTACATCTGTGTTTGTAAGTAAAAAGGGCCCATTGTTTTCTTGCTTACGTACTTGCTCAGAATTGAGATCATACTAGAATCATGAAACAAGTAGGGCAGCTTTCCTCTTTTTCTAATTTCTGGAACGTAATGGAATGTTTTCAGAGTTAAAAACTGCAGCTGTTTTGAACCCCAGTTGTGTTTGGTTTACTTAAGCCACCAAAATATTTTTTTAAAGCCTTGTCCTTAATTAACCTTTTAAATTAAAAAGATACTTTTCTAGTTTCACTGTTTTTCTTTTTTCCAGTGAGTGACCTAAATTAACTGTCCAGTTAATTTTTAATGAATATTTATTCACTCATTCATTTGACATTCATTTAGATTTATTGGGCATTTGCTCTGCACAGAGCATTATCCCAGGCCCTGGGGGAGAAATGAATGGCAAGAGTCCTTCCCTCATTTCTCCTGGAAGGGAAACAGATCTCGTTCACATAAGACAGTGTGTCTCATTCTCTGAAAGGAAGGGGTTGGACCACTTGGGACTCTCAGACATTTGTCTGTCGTGGAACACTAATTTTGCATAGCTGTTGAGCTCTAAAGTAGTCATGGTCTCAAAATTAGTAGTTGCAGTTAGAAATGGACATAATGATTCGTCAGATATTTTTAAAGTACCTACTGTGTGCTAGGCAATTTGTGTGGCATAGATACTGTGAAATTTATTTCAGTAGTTTGTTCCAAAGGTGGTCGGTATTTTGGAAAACGCATTTGTCATCATTTATTCCCATTTTGAATATATTTAAAAAGTGTTTGAAGGCATGAGCTTCTCAGGAGGGGACCTTGTGTTCCTATGTCCCTCCTGCTTTGCACACATGAACGTGCATGCTCATGAACAAGCACCACCTGTGACTCTTAGTAGAGGAGGGGTACTTTTCTCAGTGTTTGCAGCTCAGGTATAATCACAAGGCATGGTCACAATGCTTTGTGCTTCCGAAAAATAAATCAGGGCTGTGGGTTTCTGAATTCTTAACAGGGTGCCTTTGCCAGAGAGTAAAGTCAAGTTAATCAGACATTTTCCCTCTGTAGTGTGACTCATTCCTTAGCTGACTTGACCTGGTCCCAGGGCTCTAAGTACCATCTCCATGGTAATGGTTCCCAAATGAACAGCCTTGCCCAGAACTCTCTGTGGGATAGTCTGTTCCTTCAACTCCAGACCACTGCTTCAGTTCACTGGACTGTCTGTCAGGCATCTGACACTTGTCACATCCAAACTCAGCACCTGGTTTCACCCTCCACTTGCTCACTTCTGGCTTCCTCCTCTCAGCAAGTGTTACCTCCCTTCTTTGTAGTTGTGCCAGAATTCTTGGACCCATCTTTGACGCCTCTCTTTCTTTCAGGAACCCAGTTCATTGTCAAATCCCGTTGGTTTCACTTTCAAAATGTCTATAATGCATCCACTCCTCCAGGTACTCGCACTCGCAGCTCAGCCTGTGCAGCTGGCCTCTCACTAGCATAACCTCCTAGCTGGTTAAAATACAAGTCAGATGCTATCATTCCTCTGCTTAGAATGGCTCAGCATTACTTATTTCATTCGGTATAAAATCCATAATCCAGACCTTCAAAGCCCTAAATCTGCCCCCCAACCCAAATTCCTGTAGCTTCCCCTTCCCCTCCAGACACACACAATGTACTCAGCCCCTTTGGTCTCCCTGCTCTTCCCCAACCCATTGAGGGCCTTTGGCCTTGCTGTTCCCACTTCCTGGAACATTCCTCTCGCCAATACCTTTCTGGCATACTCTCACTTCCTTCTGCTTTCCGAGCAAATGTCTTACCAGAGGAGCTTGCCTGAGCATTCCACATAGAATTGACACCCACCCCTGTCCCCCTCTAATCCCCTTACTCAGCTTTGTTTTCACCACATTGATGCCTTGCTTTATATAGTTACCTCTTTATCCCTACCCCACCCCCATACACTAGAATGCTAGCTCCCTGGATGCAAAGACAGAACATTTTCACTATAACAACCCCAGAACCTAGCCCAGGGCCTGGCACATAGGAGGAGTTCACTGAACCATCTGTATCCTAGCTGATGTGCTCAGAGGAACTTAGGAGATTGCCCCTTGGGAAAAGTGGCTCCAGGGAGTCCAGGATGTCTGGCCCAGTTTACATCCTCAGCTCGTCCTTAGCAGAAACTGAGGCTCCAGGATGAGTCAACAAATTCTGTGAAGTACACTGCCTTTCACAGGGGTGTCATGGCTTCTAAACAGCTGTCCTTGTAGGTCCTGACTCAGTGGACCCTTATAGCAACCTTGAATGAAGCAGTGATTTTCCCCATTTGGTAGATGAAGAACCTGAGGCTCAGCGAGGTTAAGTAATTTGCTGAGGCCCTCGACAGAGAAATGACCCATCTGTTCCCAGCTGTAGCTTCTGGCCACAGGCAAATTTCTTTGAAGTCTGATTTATCTTTAACATTCACACAAATTTTGCATTTCTACTCCATAATTCTGGTGTGTATTTGTTTTAATATAAAAGTAATATTTTAACCTATCAGCTTATTTGGCTTTTTGCTTCTCAGAGTGAGAGTGATACATTAGTGAGAGGCCCCTGTTGTCCTGTGTTTTGGTTTCCTGTGTCCTCTGATGGGCACAAGCCTCTAGATGATTCCCCAAGCTCCTATGAGAACAGAAGTTCCAGAGAAATGCAGCTGTGTCTAAGGAAGGGTCCGGCAGGGAATGGGACATTAGCAAGGGCAATTATTTGACCTGAATGGTCTTTAATCTTTTATTTATCTAAATCAAGATAAGTTTTCTCCTCTTCATAGAAACCCTCAGAGCCTGTGAACAGTCATTTTGTCAGAGAGAAAAATACGTTAGGGGTTGAAGTTGGACTGGACATTTCTACAAGAGTAGGGAGGTGAGTGTGGAGTCCGGTAATGTTGGAACAGAGGACCTGCTGCCCTATCCTGCCATGGCCCATGTGGGAAAGTGGATCCACGTGCTGCATCATCACAGCTGCAGTTACTACCAGGGACATTTGGCATGTGACTTCACAAGGCACTAAAAGGGAAACGAAGTCAAACAAAGAGGACCACTGTCAGAGTTAAGGTGTAGTTAGCTTTTTCAGTCCTGGTCATTCTGCAGGTCTGGGTCTGGCAGGGCACAGCCTTGGCCCCCACCCCCCAGGCCCTCTCCTGAATCTTCCTTTTCCAGTCCTTGGCTGCTGTTCCGAGAGGCATTCCATGGTGCCACAGCTCTGTGGTTCTGAGATGACACCTTGGCTGTTGGTTTCATTATTTGGGAACAGTTATTTGTCGTGGGTACCGGGCATGTCTCTTACCGGCAACCCTTGATAGTAACATCACTTGCCTCATCTGCAAGTGGTTTTGTCATAGTCCCCAGCCTGGAGCTGTCCCGAGATTAAATGGAACCACAAGCAGCAGCTCACATGGACTGACGGAGTAAAATCAGCTGATGATTCTCTTTGGTTGAGTCACGAGGAAGTGCCCTTTCTGCAGGTCTAACATGGTAGAATGTCAGCAGTGACTACTTGTGGTTCCACCGCTACGTCTGCCCTGACACTAGCACAATGCAGGTTTGTAAGCAGGTGGCAGCTGTCCCTGGTCACACGTCCTCCTGCCGTGTGACAGAAGAAAAGGCTGCCTGTCCCCAGAGGTCAGCGCTAAGAGCCTGCTGAGTGCTGCCAGGTGATTTAACTGGGGTCCTTTTATAGGTTTCACTATTGGCACCTGGTTAATGGGTTGGGGATTTAGGGACCCAGCACTGAGTTTGTCTTTTCCTGTTCTGTGCAGCAGGGTCCCAGCGCCTTGATGAAAGATAGTGCATCCTCCGCCTGGTTTCTAAGGCTCATGTGCTCCTGCCTGGCTGGCCCCTGCCCCCGGAACACTGCTTTTCTCTGGCTCTTCTCCCCTGGGGTTCACAGTCTGAACCTGCTCAGCCATCCCAACCCTCCTCTTCTTTTTAAGTGGTGAGAGGATGCCCCATTCTAATCTGTTTCTTTTTTTTTCTTTTCTTTTTTCCCTCTCTCCTTTCTCTTTTCCTCTTCCTTTGCAAAGAATGTATTTCGGGGGCCCCCCTGCAAGGTTTATGAAACTATGGAAACTTAATCTTTGTTGTCTAGCAGACAGGCCCCTTTGAAACAGCCGCATTCCACATGGCCCGGGGGCCGCTGCTAACGTGGCCCTGGCTTACATGGCTCATGAGGGCCCCCCTTCCAGGGCGCTCAGTGCTACTCTCGGTCCCAGCGTGCCCATTGCATGTTCCCATCACTTTCTATTTCTCGCAGACGGTACAAACCCACCTAGAGTAGGTTACATTTAATGGGGTGAGAAAAATCCACATGGTAAGAGAAAAGTCGCAGGTGAGGTCAAGCCTCTTCCTCCCGGGAGGCAGAATGATTTTCTCCTCTCTGGCTCCCACATTAAAATTCATACAAAAGAGCTCTTTTTATGTTTGATGTATTGCTTTTAAAAACCAAATCCTTCATGTTTTTTCATTTTTGGTTCAGACCTCTTGGCCGACCCAGCAGGAATTTGGAAGTTGGCTGTGCTGCTTCTCGCAAATGCTGAAAGCTATGTCGCTGAGAGTCCCTGGCTGCTGGGAAGACGGAACGGAATGGGTGGGCTGGGTGGGCTGGGGAGCCATGGGAGTGCCCCACTCCAGTTTGGGTGTATTCAGGGGCTTATCCCTGTAGACACTGATAGCGAGCACATATGGGGCCCTTTACAATTCTTACTGAAATTTTTCATGAGCAAGAGTGTTTTTAGGGTTACCCAAGGCACAGTGAGGTGGGCGTAGATTTTGTTTTGGACAGGCGCATACATTGCTGTTTTTCCCTTCATTTGAAATCTTTTCTGTTATGATTCATGTTCCAGAAGATCCTGGATAAGGCATATTTAATCCACTGTAGCTCAGACTAAGACACACCTTAATTTGTTATTTTATTCTATCGAGAAAGCACATTGTCCAACACCCGAATTCTTTGCTATAAAAAGAATCAGAAGCTGCCACACCAGTGCCACATCTGCACAGATAGGCAATGATGGTGAAAGGAATGACTTAAGAAAATTCTGCCAACTTCATAATTTTTTTAAATGGAGAGAACACCAAAATCCTGCCATCTCCTGCTTGCCAAAACACAAGTACTGTTCAGGCTGACTGAAATGACATCCTGCCTGATCGTCATAGGGCGTCCTAACCCGCCTTCCAGTGCAGACATCCCCCCCTTGCTGAATCTTGACTGACCAGAGTGGAGCCTTCTTTCTGCCTTCTGGATCTTTCTCTGTGGATGAGCAGAAACTTAAGACTCTGAGAAAGGCAGCTAAATACAGAATGTGTCTTTGTGATTATTTTTATGTCTTTATTCTGAATATAGGAGCCAAGGTAACATCATAGGGCCCTACTTCATAATCCTGCACAATTCATTGAACTCTCTTTAGCCACTAAATTAGCCCAAAACCAAACAAACAGATAACATGCTTTTTAAAAATGATGCTATTTGAGACAGGCAAGAATATAATGAAACAGGTACTCTTCTTAAACCTTGGTGGGAATGTAAGTTGGAACAGCCTTTTGAAAAGCAACTTGATAGTAGCATTAGGAATCACAAGAAGTTTATATCCTTTGATCCAGTTATTCTACTTCTAGTCATGTACCCTTAAGAAATAATCAGATGTATGGGGAAACCCATACTCATGAAGATTTATAATTAAATACATTGTATACAGCAATTTGATGGAATTTTATCCATCAACAGAAAGACTAACAATATAGAGAAATGCTCAGATCAATTTAAAAGCAGATTAAATAAATTAATAGTTCATAGGTTAAAATCTTAAAACATGCATCTGAAAAAGAACTAGAAAATGGAAAAGTAGCAATAGTTGTGTTAGGGTGAATGTTTACATCTTTCTATTTTCCAAACTATAGTATGATTACTTTCATAAATTACATACCCTATGTACTTCTGACTATGGTAAAAGAAACATTACTTTGGCGTTCACCAGTTTAGAATTCATGACTGTGGACAGAGTAAACTGAAATTTCCTTTGTTTATGGACACAAACAGAATTATAGGGAAAATGCTTAAATTACTTGAGTAGTTCAAGCTTGAAGTCATACTTTAGCACAGTTTTCATTAATTGAATGCATTTGAAAGAAGTAGACTGCATTAAGTAATTTTTCACATTAGACTAGAGTCGTCTGACTATGAATCTATTCTCTGTGTGACATGAGGTGGGTGAGGTGGTGTGTAGAATTCAAGAAGTAAGAACAGATCGCTTGTGAGGCTGTAGATGGTCATTTTGTTGCCTTTTTAAGTAGGATAATGAACATACTCATTTGCTAACAGAGGGATTCTCCTCTCATACCCACTAGAACTTTCTTAATCAAAAAATGTGTTCCCGATCTTAAAAAAAAAAAAAAAAAAAAGATGCCGTACAGAATCTGACCACTGGCAGTTACAGAGCTCTGGCATATGACTGCACCCCAGTCTGTAGGAAATGGGGTGATGGCACTTGGGGCTCCCTTGCATGCCACGTATTACAATAATGAGTTATTCATCTTTACCAAAGAAGTTATTTATCCTCACTAAAAATTCCTTTGAGTTTTTATAACTTCAGGATCTTTTTAATAACACACTCATTTTCTATAATAATCTCCAACTGGAACGCAGCACATGAGCCTCTCTTGCAAACTCCGCCCACAAGTCCTCCTCTCCCTCATTACAGACCTGGTCTATGGCAGGAACTTTCATGTTCCTCCTTGCATTTTAATGCTTATCGTAAAAAGCGTTATGAGAAGTTCCAGGCAGTTTCATTTCGTGAAAGCACACCCAGCAATCTCGATTTCATTAGAATGTTAAGCTTCATTTACTATTCTTGGCCTTATGAGGCTCATTTGCTGAGACAGCGTTTAGCAGTAGGTCTGGATGTGTGTCCATCCCCATGTTCTGCTGGAGGGTCCACTCGGGTCCCCTCTGTTGACAAAGGGTGGCCATGCTGTGATGTTTGGCCCCATTTACACTGTGCCCAGCCCCACTGCACTGTGAACCCAGCACACTGTGGCATTGCCCCTCACTTTTGCCAGTGGCATGGGTTCCTCACATTCCTAGAGGTTCTATAGGACGCTTCTCCAAGCATTTAGCCTGGGTGCAGGAGGGATGCCTGCATAGCACAGCTTTAGGAAGACATAGTGCCATCTCCAGGAGACGGCACGTTTTATCTTTTCTGGGGAGTGGCTACTGAACAGTTTCCTAGAGGCTTGAGGGAGTTGACCGAATCAAGCAAAATGGAAGAAACATATGAGCAGATTGGAGCCAAGGAGAGGGATGACAAGCAAAAGAGATAAGCAGGAGACAGTGATGTCTCCCTGACCACTCTCGATGGATGGGCCGGGGTGGAGGCAGCTTCCAGCCTGGTGTCAGCACAGGCGAACTGGGCATTTATCCACAAGGAAACAACCACCACCGAATTCACATAGCACTCGGTAGCTTTATCGTGTTTTCACAGGTCTCTTCTCTTTATCTTTCTCAATGTCACGTGAGGTAGGATGGGAAACAGGGTGATTCCTCTTTTTCCAGAATCTACTTTGGCAGGGGACCTCTGACAAGGGTGCCCTGTTGTAAAATGGCCTGATCTGGAATGTGGGAGCTGCCTCCTCTCTTGGAAGAGGTACTGCCATGGAGCCTCTGTCCCTTCCATCTTGTCAGAGGGAAGAGCTCACGTTAACTAAAAGCCCACACTGTGCCAGGTGCTCTGCTCAGGTTGTCCAAGCACAGTGACACATTTACTTCTTAAGAGGTCCAGCGGGGTGAAGGGGCGGGGTCCAGTTTTATCTTCAAGGAGACTGGGGTTCAGCGTAGGCAGGCGACCTCAGGGAGATCCCCAGTGAAGCGCCTGTGCTGGATTTTCAGTGATCCCTGTTGTGGCAGAGGACTGAACCAGCAGCCCCTCACTCTGGATGGAGCGAGTACTTGCTGAATGGTGGTTATGCTGGACCTGGAGAGGCCCCACACTCCCACCATGGCCCTGGGCGACCCTCTTGGAAGAGCATCCTAAACTGAGTCACACATGCGTGTGCACACGTAAGCACACTCACACACTGCCAACCAAAAAATATGAGCAGTCCCTACTCCTGGGATTTGTTCAGTACTTCTTGGCCCCAATAAGTTCCTGCTCCGAAACGCAGCTGAATGCAATGCTATATGTAGCTGAAATTACTAACAAAGGAAGCTTCCACACATACTCACTTCTTTAAAAACAGTTCAGGGTTTGCTGTGCCTTAAGCCCCACCCCTCACATGAAGTGAACTGCCTCCCCTTGAACTCTGACCCATTTTATTGTTGCTAAGTCTGAAGTGGCCCCCTTGACTTTGTGTTGCTGATCATCCTTCTTGTTGATATCTTTTCTCCTGATTGATTAAACGTCAGTGCGAATTAAACTTTCCTTGAAATTTGTTTGCATTCTCCCCTGTAGCTAATGTGGCATTTTAATGAAGAGGAATCCAGTTTATAAATGTTTGTTACTAAAAACTAACCCCCCCATATGACTTTGTCATTCTCTGAGATGGTTCAGGATGCCTTTAAAAATTTTTTTGAAGAAAAATGAAACAAAGAAAACCCATGGAAAAGATTTATGTATTTGGTTGGGGGAGGGGGAAATTAAACTTCTCATAATAGTTTTTAAATTAAATTTTGTACTCGTCCAAATCCTTTCCTTCTCCACCCCTTCCTCTGATATTCCCTCACTCATTAAAACAGGATTTTGATGGTATTCGCAGGGAAGCTGATTTACTGGAATAAAGAAGTTCTTTAAGTTTTAAATTTTGGAACATTCCCAGTGTGTCTGAACCCGGGTTTCAGATTTTACTGGCATTTTGTTGGCAGAGCAGTCTTTGGAGCCTGTCCTTATTTGAGCGTGTTTCCTGACACCTTTGGCGGTATGGTACTATGTTTTTTAGATTTAAAACAAAGTTTAAATAGAAAAGCATATATAAACATATACAGAAGATTGATTATAACATGTCAAGCAAAATAAAAGGGCAATAAAAACTCTCAAAAATTAACAAATGGGAAGCACTTTCTTTTTAAAGGGGCAGGAAAAGGCAAAATGAAGACAAAGATTGCAGGAGAGAGATGTTTCAGAAACCCCAGGAAAAGCTGATTTTTCATCTGCGCTTATTGTCATCTCCATGCATAAGTGTTCTATTGAAACAGGGTGAGGATAATGCACTGCGCACATGGTCGGTACCTGCAGTCACATCAGGGCCATAAACAGTAGCCACCTGAGATTAAGGGAAAGCTTATGGAGATGAGGGCAGGGTGACAGCACCCTACATGTTTTGGAGGAGTCTCCAAGGCCAGCCACAGAGGGAATCCTTTGCCCTGCCCTTCCCCTTCCCCTTCCCCTTCCCCTTCCCCTTCCCCTTCCCCTTCCCCTTCCCCTTCCCCTTCCCCTTCCCCTTCCCCTTCCCCTCCCCCTTCCCCTCCCCATCCTGGGCCTAAAGGGACAAGAGACGAAATAGTATTTCCAAGAGCTCCTTGGAGAATCAGTGAGCGTAGAGACCAAGGCCCAGCGTTGGGAGAGCCACTGAGTCGTAAAGCTAGCGTCTCATTTAATGGGGACACCCTATGAGAATTCCACAAAGACCAGGAACAGGCCAGGATGCCCACTCCACATCTATTTAACATCATCCTAGAGATATCAGCCATTTCAAATAGACAAGAGAAGTCAATTAGAGGCATACACATTGAAATAGAAATAAAACTCTCTGTGTATGATAGTATGCCCAGGTGAAACTAACTGAAACAAAAGAATTTGGTTAAGGGAGCAGGATACACTGTCCTGCCAGCATGAAGCCTGAACAGAGGCCTGTCTCAGGGTAGAAAATGGAATTGGGGAGGGGTGATTGGAAAAGCACAATTTGAATGAAAATCTGTGATAGAATTGGATTCTGAACCAGGTTTAGTTATGAGGGCCATAAACCCAGCATATCATGGAGCAAAGCCCTGCGTGAAAGAAAGAGGCCCCTTGTCCCACTGAGTGAAGAGTTAAGCTGGTGCTAAGCTTTCTGGTCCAACAAGCTCTGGCAGGCTGCTTGATCTCTGGCAGGGCGGGGCTCGAGAAAGGCTCTGGAGAGAGGTCTGAGCTGTGCAAGGGAAGGAGGAAGGGTGATATCCAGGGCAGCAAGCTGGTGAAAGAAGCAATGGTTTTGAGGCCAGCTGGCAGGGGCAGGAAATTCTTCCTCATAATTACCCCTGAGTGGCGCAGTACTGGGGTGGAAAAAAGCTCCCAGTGAGGGCCTGAGTGGTAGGGTGGAGCTTCCCTTTCTAGAGGAAGAAATTCATTACCTTCATGTTGCTTTGTCTGCCCAGGTGTTTCAGCAGCCCCTTAGCTCTGTAGGTAAGGAAACTGCTTATTGTAGTATTTTATGTAAGTTTGGTAAGGAAAGATGGACATATTTGAAACAAAAACATGTAGAGAGCAAGGAAAACACCTACTCAGACACAAAAGGCAGGACTAATGAACTTTGGCACAAATGTGGTGTCTAATTTGTAAAAATTTTAGATGACTCTCAGTTCTTAAAAAAATGCAAGAACCCCATTTTGATTTTACTCTTTGGTTCTATATTTTCATAACTTTCCAGAAAATGTATAACCCCCAGGACCTTCAAACTTAAACAACTGGAAGATGCATTTTAAGAGACTGGTGGCATGTCTACATTTAAATTTTGTTTTGATAAAGGAACAGATTCTTTGATAGTGACTCAGGGAGTGGGCCTTGGAGCCAGGCAACCCTGGTTAACTGTGCTGGGACTTCCCCAGGCTCTGTAACCCATGTAGCCCCCACTTCCTCATCAATAAAATGAAACCACATGGCAGTGACCATCACAAGAGGTGTTAGTGTGTGTGAGAAAATTGCTCATACCAAGGGCCCAGCACATGGTTGGATGCTCAGTAAATGGAACCATTGCATTATGTGCAGTCTAGAACCTTGTGATACTTTGAGTACATGAAGATCCCATTTTTTACCTGTAGTTAAAGATCCATGGGTTATTGATTAATTAATTAGTTCACAAGGCCTTGGAGAAATCTTAAAGCGAGTGGGAATGGTGCTATGTTGGCCGGTGTGCTCACTGTAAGGAGCCTGTCATATTGAGGTAGTAGCCAAGAGTGGTGTGTGTGTGTGTGTGTGTGTGTGTGTGTGTGTGTGCACGTGTGTGACAGAGGGAGGGAGGGAGGGAGAAGGATGCTGAAAAGCATTTTATAAAATTCAACATCTTGATAAATATATTCCAAAAATAGGAATTAATGGACATTTTCTGAATATGATTGTGTATGTGTCCTAAAGATAGCATCTTACTTAGTGAGGTGCAAATGCTAAAGAGTGTGACGTCGTGGTCCGTTGGTGAGGCTCCTCAGAGACACATACCCTGTCCACTCGGGTTCATTGGTAATGAAGGGGTGCCTGGCAATATCTAACAAAGCTACATATGCATTTTCCCGCTTCTAGAATTTACCCTGAAGATACACCTTCAACAATACAGAAATACATGTGAACGAGGGATTCGTTGTCCTGTCATTTTGGACTCTGCCTAAATGCCTGTGCATCGGGAGTGGTTGCGTAAGTCAGGCTCCACTCACACAGTGGGTATTACTTAGCCGTAGAAGAGAATGAGGAGAAGCTCTGTGAACTTAGAGAGAATGTTTCTAGTTTATAGTAAGTAGGGCAAAAACGAAAAGCAAAGGAGTATCTACAAAATGGTAACTTTCTCTAAGGAAGAAAGGGAAATAAGAAAACATGCATGTATCTGTTCATTCGTGCAGGAAAAACCATGGGAAGAACAAATCAGCAACTAGTGAGATTAGTTGAATTGTTATTTACAGAGAGTGGAGCAAGGGGAGATCTAGGTAGAAGGGGGACGAGACACTTTTCAAAGTATGCTTTTCTATACAGTTCTGACCCTTGGAACCAAGTTAAAAATAGAGAAGCAGCAAGATTGGATCGAGGACCCTATAATGGAATACAGAAGTACAATTAAGCCTAAGCTTAATTCACATTAATAACATAACCACACTAAAGTAAAAGAAGAAGGAACAAGCCCAAGGAACTTTTAAACATAATATTTACTATATCCCCTCAGGCTAAAGACAAAAGGAACTACATAAATATTGAACCCGAGTTAGTAAGTTTGTTTTTCACAGTAGCATGGGTCAGCAATTCTGAAACCACTTTTGTGTATTACAGTGTTGAGCAAATAAGTGAATACATTTGAGATAATGCGAGCCAGATTTCTCATTATTGGAGAAAGGAGTTACAAATATAGAAAGGGGAGACCAGAGTGAACCTTGTGTTGGAGTGGAATTGGAGTTTCCAGTGAATTCATGGCTTTTAAGGTAGATGGATGGATGTATGGGTGGGAGGGAGGAAGGAAGGAAGGAAAACACTTTCTAGCTCTTTTCCTAGCATCCAGATTTGTTTTATAAATACTGTTCTCCACTAAATGAAGCCAAATCTCCTTACATAAATGGCCGATTCCAGGGCTGAGACTGAGAAAGTTCAAAAGGAGCCTGGAACCTCTTATGCCAGAAAGTAAGGAAATGCTGAAAGAGAACTGGGACATCTCTGCAGGAACCAGGAACCAGCTTGTAGGAGCTTCTTCCACTTGCCCAATCTGGGGCAACTGTGCTTCAAAATAAATAATGATAGGAAAGTGTATAACCTATTGAGTAAGAATCCCTAAGTCTATTCTGATATAAATAGGTAATTAGAAAGATAAATAAGTGGGGAGAAGAAAGAGCTCTCACAGTACTATCCCAACAAGTAAATATGAAAAAAATGATGGAATCAGAAAATCACTGTTTGGCTATCATCAAATAAATAATTGAGTCAAGCAAGACTCATTCACAGATGCAAAACTAGTAGATTAAATTTTATGAGAGACATTTACCTTTCCCCAAGTATTTATTAATTACAGTAGAAAAACAGTAACTTCACAGTGCAAAAACCTGGCACCCTGCACCTTAACCAGGTGAGCCAGAGTTAGGCCACCACTTTCTGTGTGTTGGTATTGAACAAATATTGGCTCACCGGTTATAACAGATGTTCCTCCCTAATATGAGGTATTCATAATAGGGAAACTGAGGGGAGATTGGGTGTATGGGAAGGGAACTCTGTTCATTCTGCTTAGTTTTTCTATAAACCTAAAGCTCAAAAAATAAAGTCTAGTAATTCAAAAAAATACTATATTGTGACACATGAACATATATGAAATGGACATTTCTGTGTCTACAGTTTCACTGAAACACAGCCACACTTGGTCATTTACATATTATCAAGGGCTTCTTTTGGGCTGGGGCCTCAGGGGAGGATATTGGCAGCAGAGACCATATGGCTCACAAAGACTAAAATAGGATGCCGGCAGCTGCATGCAGGCCATCTCCTCCTTGCCATCTCCCCAGCCCAGAGGCATCTGTGCGAGGACCATAACCAGATTCAGCCTGCCACCTTTGCAGAGGCCACATGCTCCACCAGGCACCCAGTGCAAGGGATGGGCATGTCGTGTGAGTTATAGGAGGATGTGTGCAGTGAGCCTGTGAAAGCTCGGACAGTTGGTGGCCTTTGCATTGCGAGTCTGTGATCTCTGGAATGGAGGAGTTTACTCACCAGCTAGTGAGCTGGTGGACGCGTGCATAACCTACTTGAAGAAGAGCTGGGTTTACATAACTCTGTTTGTTAATAGCCTATTTCCTGGTTATAAAATGAATGTACTCCAAGTGCAGGAATATTAGAAAATTCAGAAAAGTATAAAAAAGAAAATAAAACCACTTGAAATTCTTCTACCCAGAGATTACATAGAACAACACAAAAAATGTTGAAATCGTCACATAATTATGCCTCCACATTCTGGAGACAGCCGCCGCTAGCGTGTGCCCTGGATTCTCCTATCAATGCACATAGCAGTACAGAGCCTGCATAAATGAGACCAGTGATACTGTTCTTAAGCCTTTCTTATTAATTACCAATGAAATAAGAAAGTCCACAACTGTGTATCAGCATCATTTTTAGTACCTCAAATAATGAATTTTTACAGTTGTCAGGAATGTATTTTGTAAAATATATCTATGCATGTTTTATTAATGGGGGAAAAAGTGTAAAAGAATATATACCTTTAATAAGAAGAGGAGACAATAACAGTGGGAATCTCCAGAAGGTAAAGACAGAATTATATGATGATTTGAATGTCTTCTTTCTGTTCTGTGTAATCTCTGGGTGGTAAATTTCCAAGAAGGACTTCTATGGATGGCTTATTTTCTGCCTTGTACTTATCCATATTTTTCGAATAATTATACTCCTTAAAATAACTGCAACTAATATTTTGCTATAGTTCCTAAGAACTTAAAATGTGTATCTTAAACATCATTGAAGTCATGCTGTCTATAGGCTTTTGATCAAATCACCTCATGGTGTCCTTTTGCCCACATCGCCGGTGGTGCATTGACTCTTTCGTGCGGGGCTGCTGTGATGCTTTTTCAAAACTCCCCTACCATGATCATTGACTATTGGTATTGTTTCTGATTTTTCACGGTGTAATATTGTGATGAGTAGTTGTGCCCCAGATCCTTTTGTCTCCCTGTCTGAATACTTCTTAGGCTTTAATCATAGAAGTACAGTCACCAGGTGAGAAGGCATAACATTTTTAAGGATTTCATTGCATACGAAAAACTGGCTGTATGGATTTCTGCTCATTAATTACTATCAAATAAGCTCTTACTCATTGGTTATAATAAAATGGGGCTACAGATAACTGTTACTGTCTTATTTTTAAAGCAGATCTTTTAGTCCTGTTCTTAGTAGTACTTATGAATAGTTAATTACAAATATATCTGAACATAAAATCCTGCTTTCCCCAAAAAACTTTCAAAATGATTTTAAAGGTAACTAATCATGTTAAAGAAAAGTTTAAAAAGAAAGAAAAGAGCTTTTGTCAAATCTCATCCCTTCCTTTTGTATGAATTTTACATAGTTGGAGTAAAAGTGTATGTAGTTTTTATATCAAACTTTTGTAATTTAAGGTTCTATTGCAAGCATTTCATTCATGTTCTACAGTCTTCATAACTATGATTTTTAATGACTACAAATTATTCCATTGACTTCATGTACCATAATAACATAACCACCCCCCTGCTGAATTCCTTAGGTTATTTACAAATTTTTACTTGTATAGCACTATGATGAATGTCGACTATTTCCTTAGGTTTGGGTCCCCAAAGTGGATTGACTGGGTATGAATTTAGATGATTATTCTTTCAGAATTTTCACTAATTCATACTGGCCTGTCTTCTAGGTTAGTCTTAATTATTGAAGTTTTATTCCAGCGACCACATGAAATTCAGGACGCTCCCGCTGGCAGAGCCCCCAGTAGGTCCTGTGATGTCCTTAGGAATCTCAGTGGCCAGGACACTGTCCTGTTTGCAGAGGGACCCTTATGGGTCTCCGGATGTTTCAGACAAAAACAACGCTTTCCTTGTAGCCCAGCTGGTACTACAGTGAGCGCACTCGGCTGCCCCTTGGAGAAGCCTTTTACTCCCCAGCCTTCGCCCACAGGGAAAGAAGGCACCCAGCAGCAGGGTGGGGTCGGTGCAGGCCCCTCTTCTTTGTCCTTTTTCTGTTTCCTTTTGTGAGAATATCATCAAGCCTGGATGGAAATGCATTTACGGTGCCTCCTTGCTGCTAAAGCAGACTCGCAACTTCATTTGGAGAGATGCACAGTTTACAAGGTTCATAAATGCTTCTTTGTTGCCTGTGGCCGTGCGGTTTGGCCCCCAGAGTTATCTCAGATGCACAAATAAATCTGGCGGCCTCCAGTTGTCTCCGGTTCAGCGTTGCCCCCTTCCCCGTTCGTCTCCCTCCTCGCCGTTTCCTCTTGGCCTTCAGCGGCACAAACCTAGTCTTCTCATCAATATGCCCTGTTAACTGCTGCCAAGCCTCCAGCAGTTTAGTGCATATGTTCCCTTAATCATTTCTCTTTGTTCTAGAAGTCTGTGTTTGGTTTCTGAATATCCCCCACCCCCTACCCCCCAATCCCACCGTCACCGTCGCTGGCAACAGCACATGAAGTGTCTAATGTCTGTTTAAAGAACATCCTAGATTGCCTGGCATGGAGAGTGCCGCCTCAGTGTGCTCACAATGTGCTAAATCACCCCCTTCCCATAGAGGTTTGTTAGCTCCTCCTGAGAGCCCATGGCCTTGCCCAGGTGAAGGGCTGCAGGGCCCTCTGGGAAGCAGAGGTGGCTGGAAGACAATTTACCTCCCTTCACAGACAAAGCCTCCTTCTTAGGCCTTTCTATCAGTCCAACACAAGAAAAGGACACTTCCTTCTTGGAGCCTGACGGTGTCTAGGCACCGTCGATCTCAATGGGTTATTCATGGTGTCCAAGAGAAATACCTCTGGAGCTGTATTTCATGGGAGATGGAAGTAGGCCTGGCCTGCAGGCAGGTGGCCTGCTTGCTGGGAGCGCTGTGCCTGTAGCCCAACTGGCCTCTACCCGTCGGGCCCAGCTCTTTCAGCAAGAAAAGGTGTCTCGGGGCTCTTCCTCCCCGGGGCCTGCAAACACCAGTGCACAGCTCCCAGGGGTGCACAGAGACACTGTGTTATTTTTCTCTGCTTTTAAGTATTTTTCTTCTCTTACCGTTTGTAAAGTTCCACACATTCCTTGAGCCTAGAGGAGAGGAGGAAGAGCTACTCAGAGTGTGGACTTTCTTTAGGGCCCTTTCTCCTTGGCACGGGGGTGCTTTGGAACCCTGGAAACTATTATGGGAAACTTTGTTTATACAGAATACCATCTTTCCCTCATCTGTGCCTTTGCCTCTTCCTTCCGCCAAAAAGTATTCAAAGAGGCCCCAGCAGCTGCCCTGACAGTGGGCAAACCTGATTTTTGCTTTAATAAATCCTACCATGAACTATGCCTGCTTAATACCTGGTCAGCAGCTCCTGGGAGTGCAGAGGAAAACCGTCCTAACACAGAGTTAACATATGTAAAACGTAGCTGGGAGGAAATTCGCAGAGAGGGTTTTTTTCCCCCTCTTTCTTTTTCAGAAAAAAGTTACTGTTGCCTCGTTTGGTGGAGATACAGTGCACTTTTCTACCTATCCCCCCGAAGGGAAGTTTGTATTCTTTTAAATGAGACCATTTTAAAAGCAGAACTCAAGCCTAAAGTGACCCAAGGTTCTCTGAGTTCTCAGAAGGTGTAGATTTATTTACTATAGTTAAAACATAATTAGTTCTCAGGGGAGAGTGTATCTTTTAAACGGCTTTATTGCCACCATATTGGTTTTCTGAATAATCAGAAACTTCTGTTATGATTATGTTCTAGGGTTCGAACAGAAATGCACTGTAAGTAGAAACAAATGTCAGGAATTGTTAGTTGTCACTCGAAGAAGGGACGCCACACCAGAAAGAACTTGATGGGATATTCCCAAGAAATATAGTCTAACAATGTCTTAAATAAACTGTTTAGCAGCTCAGGCTGGTACACATGCCTCCCCCGCCTCAGTCTTCCCAGAGGCTGAGGATGGGGTATGAGCTTGAAAGCCGGAAGGTGGCCCTTCCTTACCCACATGTTCACAAATGAGTGTAAACAGTGTCCCCACTTTGTCTGCGCTGAAGGATCTCCTGCCCATGTCCCTGTTCTGGCTGACCAGTCTTTCCCACCATTTGCAGGTTGATGTTTGAGATGCCACAGGAAATGGGTTTAATAGCCATCGCAGTCCGCCAAACACAGGGCAAAGGTCAGTCATCTTTTGTTATCATTTCTGTTTTGTCTGTTTTCTAAAATCTGTGCCTTGTGGCCAGAGAGCCCATTGATGGAGTATGCTGATCCTGGAGGTGACTCCAGTTAGAAGTCCTTTGTTTTCATACCCTCCCCCCCATCCTGCAGGCTGAATGGAGAAAGAGGGGTGGAATTGATCGCAAGAGTAAGCCTTAGTAGAATTAAAGCATTTTCTCAAACTGAGACACCTCGTAATCACTTGACATCTGCTTGTGTTGGTTTTAACATTCGGTTGCCTACATCTAAAGTCTCCTTTCTGACACACTCTAGGCATTGCAGTTTGTGACTCATAACTGTGTTATAGAGACAGTTATTTTCCTGAGGGTTCTCTGTGAGGGTCCAGTGTATCTACACTGAGTTCACATGAAGGGACCTTGCACCTGCCAGCCCCTCCCCCAGCTGACAGTAGAATTTGCATGGATTCAAGCCGTGCCCATTCACAGAGTGCCCACAGAGAGGCAGAGGGCTGCTCAGAGCTTCCACCACCTGCTCTTGTCTCAGACGCAAGAGCCCACATCCTTCCAGAATTCATTGTCTGGCTGAGAGCAGATTCTAAGTTTGGTGGTCATGCAGGAGGCACCTGCCTCTGCCCCCCACCCCCACCCCCAGCCAGTGCCAGGCTGACCCAAATGTGCTTTTAACTCTTAGGCTCTTATACCTTTCTCAGAAGGAGCAAAGAAATAAGAAATCCAGTTTTCTGCTTCTTTCTCTTAAACATTTCTTTTGAATATAAAGAGATAATTTTTTTTATCAAAACCTGTGGACTCAATATGATGATTAAAAAAAGAAAAACTTTGATTAACTATACCTCCCATTTTGATTATTTTATTTTCCCAACTTCTATTTTAAGAAAAATAACTCAGAATGTTAATATCAGGGATCACCTTTTAAGTTTGGCTTCCTTTTTTGTTTATTAATGTGAGAGAGAGAGAGGGAGGAGAGAGAGAGATGTGTTGTTCCATTTATTTATGCATTCGTTGGTTGATTCTTGTATGTGCCCTGACTGGGGATCAAACCTGCAACCCTGTTGCATTAGCATGATGCTCTAACTAATTTAGCTACTGGCAGGGCCTCAGCTTCCTTTTTTAAAATAACAGTGAGATATAATTTATATAACATACCGTTCTCCCACTTAAAGTGTACAGTTCTGTGATTTTTAATATATTCACAGGGCTGTGGGTTGTGTGACCATCACCACAATAGAATCACTTCTAAAAAGGGGCTTCTAGGACCTCTCCTGGACTAATATAGATTCGGTCTGGTTTCCCCATCTCTGTTTCGCCTGCATTACCGTATGGTGAGAATTAGATTGAGAGTGATGTTCCCACACTATAAGACTTTGCATCATCAAAGCACAAATGATGTGCTCACAGAAGCAGAACAGTCTGCTCATTATTGGAAACTTGTTCAGCAACAGAGCTTCAGATTTTGGAAAGCTCTGTTGTTGAGTTAACCCCAGAACACGTAAGTGTCTTCATCAGCCCAGCTTTATTCAGGTGGGACATGTCTCCAGTGTGTGGCTTCAAGTCCTTAAGCCCATTTTATGACACAGCATGGGTCTGAGTCTGTTCATGTATCAAAGTGGCCAGTTTCCCAGTGGGCTGTCTTCCAGGACGAGGAAGGAATGTATGGCTGAGCCCCGCAGGATGCGCTCTTTCTACGCTGCTGGTATCCATCCCACTGAGATCCCCGCTGGGACAGAGGATCCCATTTGTCCAGCATCTGATGTCCCTGGCTGTGGTGGAGGCGGTCAGGTCCATTCCTGGGTACCAGGTACGTGCGGCTGCCTCACCTTTATGTCCCCACCCCTGCGTGCAGATGTCGGCTTGGTTTGTGTGTAGCATATGTTTGCATGATGACTGCATGTAGAGCCTTGGCCTGCTCTTTGCAAAGCTGGCAGCAGCGTTCCTGGAGTTTTAAAAGCGCCACCGGGATTTATAGCCGCTTCAGCTCGCCAGAATGGCTTTCTCTCTTGGGGTTCCCTCTGTCCTGTTATCAAACAGCCTAGTAAGGGTGATATTTTTTTATTTTTTTAATTGAAGCACATTGAACTGGATGGAGCTATTTGTCTGTATTTTCTGGTGAAAAGGCTTATTTAATAGACCCAGAAAATCCCTCTCATTTCCTACTCTCATTACCACAGTCTGTGCTCAGCAGAGCTCTCCTTGGTCTGCAGTTGTACGGGCTCAGTGTGCAGGTTCATTCAGGACTCTGCCCCCAGCTGTAGGGACAGATGTGGCGGCTTCATCGTTACTGTTGGGTGCTTTGGTGACAGTGATTAAGAAGACAAGAAAAAAGGGGCAGTTAACACAGTGACTAAAAAGCCTTTTCTCTGGTACCCACCTCCCCCTCACCGGATCTCCCTTCTCAGTTTTGTGGGAAGAATTTCATATGGCCATTAAAAGGGGGGAGGGGTGTCTCCTGCCTTCTTCCCACCTATAGCTCTTACTTATGCAGGCTAGAAACAGTCATCATATTAATTCCCGAGGCAAGATGCTGAGCTCGTGACTCTCAGAGGAGGCCTGTCATCTGTGTTTAAACTAGCAGCAGAGCTCTCCTCTGGCCCACAAGTGCCCTGTGCTACAGCCATGTCCTCACAGTCACTGTATAAAGGACTTGGGTATGTGTCAGGCCACCACCGTGCACAATGAACTGTGATCTTTGTTACTGGCACTCAGCACCCTTGCTGTCTGATGGGCTCAGCTCCTTATACCGTCACAAACCTTCGCAGGCCCAGCCTATAGCCCCTGAGCTGGGCATTTCATCTGGAAGAAAGCAGTGGAGAAGACAAAGTTCTGTCGTGGGGGGAAAGATTTTTAACCCTAGCAACAGGTTAATTAGTCTTAGGAAAATAAGCAAAATACTGAGCCTGGTCTGTTTAGCACTTTCACGGTTGTGATTTTGACCTTGTAGCCTCACCTGTTAACTTAGCGAGCATTCTTTGAGTGCCTGCTATGTGTGAATTGCTGTGCCAGGTGCTGGGGGCTGTAACAGTGCATGGAGTGGGGTCCTCCGTTCTCCTTAAACTCCCACCCAAGTCCATATCCTGTTTTTGCAGTCGTCCAGTTCAGCCTCACCTGTATGATGTGCCTTTGGTTCAGATTTGCATTTATTTTTGACACAGACACATTCACTTGCGCAGTACAGCTACAGGATGATTGAAATACACCCAAGTCATTAGAGTTCACCTTTCTTACATCCTTCACTGGGGCCTTGACTTGTCCCTAGCCAGATGTCACTGCCCAGTCTCCCAGGACTAGACAGCATCATTGTAATGCTCGCCCTTCCTTCTAGACCCACTCTGGCTGCTGCTGTTTTCATCTGTGTGGGCTGCTGCAGCCCTGCTCCCAGCCTCCACTCCTGCTCCTGCTCTGGATGTTCCAGTTGTCCTAGGGGTCCAACTCAAAGGCTGTTTCCTGAACCCTCAATCTACAAACTGTCCCTCCTGTAACACCAACTTCAAATGTCTGAGCCTCTTCTATGGTGTCCCCACGGATGGCTCTGAAGCAGAGCTATTTGTGCGCCTGTTCTGTCTCCTACAGAGTAACCAGCTCTCTGAACGCAGGATTAGTTTTATTTTGGTCCCCAAAGAGCCTAGCCTAGTGCTTTATATATGAGGTCCACAGCAGCCATTTGAATAATGATGGAGACAACGAAAAATAATCATGTGTGGCCCTCCTCTTCATCATGGTATAGATGTCATTGTTTACCTGCGTGACAACCCCAAATTTCATAAACCACATCCTTAACTAAGTGAATCTCAGCATGGGAAATGACACAGACGTTTGAGAGTAGGGCCTCGCAGAAGTGAGTGCCACCCACGGGATGGCAGAGCTGTACTGAGCTTTGGCGGGGGTGCTGTGCTGGGCACAGTGTCAAGGTAGGAGAGTGAGGAGAAAGGGAATTGCCGGAGTTTACCAAGGCCAGTCTCCATGTGACACGTTTTCTAGACTAGCGTTTTCCACCTTGTCACCATGGACATTTGGGCCCCCACATCTTGATTGGGGGCCGTCCTGTGCATTATAGGACGTGGAACTGCATGTCTGGCCTCTGCCCACCAGGTTACAGTAGGGCTCCTTCAAGTTGTGACAATCAGAAATGTCTCCCCATATTGCCCAAGGTCTCCTGGGCAGAATGCCTCCCCTCCCCTCCACTGAGAGCCCTATTCTAGACAGAAAAGCAATAGGAGGCTCCTTCTCAGTAATGGGTGGTGGTGAGCACCCCATGTTTTATTTAGACTTTTGTTCTGGGTTCCTGCTTTTCTTCTCTCAGCATAGAACGCTCTACCAGGGCGGTGAGCTTGAACAGAAACACATTCTAAAAGGCCGAGGTGAAAGAGGGCCCGTTGTAAGAAGAGAAGGGATTTCTTGGAAGCAATAAGCTATATGTAGCATAGTGTTAAGCACCGGGCTTGGTGTTGGAAAGCCCTGGGTTGGAAGCCCGGCTCTGTCACATCTTAGCGGTGTGACCTCAGAAAGCCACGCAATCTCTTTATGCTTCAGTGTCCTCTTCTGTTCAACAGGGATGACACTATTGCCAACACGGGTTTAGTAGAGGGAACATACAACTAGTGCTGAGAAGGGGCTCAGTGCTAGCCTGTCCCCAGGGCAGGAATAGCCAACCCCTTGGCACTCGCAGGTTATCTGCTACTCTGTGGTTTCCGTCACCCTTAGACTGTTTCACTGTGACCACGGCACAGGCAGAGTTGCCCACGCCATACCCTTCAGGACAAATCTACTCACATTACCCAAGCCGATGGTTGGCATTTTTCTCGGATGACTCAGTGAGACAAGTTCCTCCTTGGTATCTTCCTAGTGTTCTATTTGAGCCATGTCTACCTGCCATTCACGGTATTGGTTAATCCAGGGCCATCTTTTTCTTGAGCATAGGCTCCTTGAACCCTGCATCTAGCACATGGTAGCTGCTCTGTGGTGGTGGCTTAATTATCATATGAATTATCATATTAATTCACCAGAGAGGCATCTTCAGAAAGGGATGATAAGCAGTGATGGGGGTGGAAAGAATGAGGGAATTAATGCCAGATATGTTCCTGAGGTCTCTCCCTTTCTAGCCCCAAGAGGTGCTTTAACACTGGCTTGTCCCAAGGAAGTGATTATCATTCTGAAAAAGAAGAGATGATGAAGACCCATGTTTCTGTTTTCGAGAGTATTCTGTTCCCCTTCCTTTTAGCTGGAGGACCTCAGCTGGTCCCTGGTGTCCTGTGATGGCTTGATTAACTTGCAAACTTTCCTTTAGGACATCAACTTACGGGTGAAGTGGCCCAACGACATTTATTACAGTGACCTTGTGAAACTTGGCGGAGTTCTGGTTAACTCCACGCTTATGGGAGAAACATTTTATATACTTATTGGTAAGTTTTTAAAGCCTTTTCCCCAGCATTTTTAAATTAATAAAAATAAAAATGTTTATACATGGGGGAGTGAGTTATCATATGAATTACTTTTTCTTTGAGTCTTGTAGTTATAGGATACAAGGCAGATTGGTTGAAAGTGCTTCGAGGGGTTTAGCCTTCCTGTCTATGGCCATGCATTTCCTTACACCTTTCCACGCTTCTGCTGCTTGTTGAATTAGAAATGGTGAAAATAAACCACAGCGAGTAAACCTCATACCTGTTAGAATGACTAGTATCAAAAAGATAAGAAATAACAAGTGCTGGCAAGGATGTGGAGAAAAGGTACCTTGTGCCCTGTTGGTGGGAATGCAAATTGGTGAAGCCACTGTGAACCTGAGGCTCCTCAAAAAATTAAAAATAGAATTTTCATGTGATCCAGAGAGTATTTTCAGCACCGCGTACACTTAATTTCATTCCTTACATTCCATAGGCGTTTCAGGTATTGTGTGTGGTGCTAAATGAATGAACCAACAAACCCCTGCAGATCTTGCCCTGTTGCTGGAGTTACTTGGTTTTTCAGGTGCAACTTACACTGCTTTATATTTTAAAGACAGCATATTAAAAAACACAGAATGCTGAGTCCAGTCAGTCCTTCCCTTCACTCTGAGAATGGGTCAGAACGTTTACTGAAGAATAGCGTTATTATAAACATCACTTTTGTATAAGGAAGAGTTTGGGGGGGGGGGGTTTCTCAGAGGCCCTGAAAACACTATCGTCTTTCTGCCTAGTTCTTGCAGCATTTCATTGCTGATTGAAGACCCCTTTGAGGTTCATTCAGGGCCCTGCTGAATATGTGGATTTGGCTTCTTTGACTAAGGGCTCCCGGAGAGGATGGTGGTGTTAAGTAACAGCAGAGATAAGCCTATTCAGGCCCCACTGCTGGTAACGCACTTTCCTGAAGCCTTGGCTTGGGAGCATGTAAAGAGCCACTGAAAATGGGTTGGCCCCTTGCTGACAGCGTAAGCCTAGCACCAAAGATGTCCAAGGATAAAGTATTAAAAGATGTGTTCTAGGGTTATACCGTAACCAGGCTATGAAATCTCTGAACCCAGTTTACTCCTTAAGACCTGAATAAAGTTCATTCTTTTCAAGCCTGTGTTCTGTTACTCAAGTGGGAAAAGAAACAAGAGGTTGTCTGAGCTGTGCTACAGTTCTGGGCTAGATCACCCGAGGTATCGTTTCAGAAGCAACTCTGAGGAGTTCTGTTCTGTTCTTGGCTTCTGTGCGATTGAATCAGAAGCAGTTTGCTTCCTCCCAGCTTGCTGGCAGTAAGGTTGGGACAGTCCTGGCCTGATGAGGATAATAAAGGAAGAGTGAAAAGGAAGGTGCCTCAAAGATACATGTCGTTCCCTAAGTGGGCAGGGACACTAAACACAAAATGAGGACAGGAAAGCATGTAGTTACAGTAAAAGCTGCACCTCTTCCCAGGTGGTTGAAAGGAACATGTAGGGTCATCAATAGGTTGAGCTGCTCATGTTGTTCAGTTGTTTGTTCATTTTTTGACCAGGCTGTGGATTTAACGTGACTAACAGTAACCCTACCATATGCATCAACGACCTCATCACAGAATACAATAAGGAGCACGGGGTGGAACTGGAGCCCTTAAGATCTGATCATCTCATCGCCAGAACTGTGACGGTGCTGGAGAACCTGATTGACACGTTTCAGAACGAAGGGCCCAATGGTGTTCTCCCCCTTTATTATAAGTACTGGGCACACAGGTCAGTGCCGGCTCGTCTTCATTCCTTTAAAATTCCTTTATTAAGTCAATAGGTCAGTATCTTAAACTGAGAAACTAATTATGGAGCTAGTTTTTGTGTGTGTTTCTTTAATATATCTATTTCAGAGAGAGGAAGAGAGAGGGGGACAGAGAGATAGAAACATCAATGATGAGAGAGTCATTGATCAGCTGCCTCCTGCACTCCCCTGCTGGGGATCGAGCCCGCAACCTGGGCATGTACCCTGACCAGGAATTGAACTTCGATCTCATGGATCCTAGGTTGGTGCTCAACTGCTGAGCCACTCCTGGCCAGGCGGGGCTAATTTCTGATGGAGGAACTTGGGGGACACCACCTTGAGCAGATTAGCACCACTAGTAACAGGACCAACTGGCCTCTCGCCTCCCACTGGGATGCACTGGAAAGACCACATCACCAGAGAGTTTTCCTGCCAGCACATTTAAGCTGAATCTAATTGTGAGGAGACAGACAAATGTAAATTGTGGAACATTCTAGATAACAATGGTTTTCAAAGTGAGATTTGCCAGGCGGCAGTAGCAGTCTCACCTGGGAACCTGTGAGGAATGCAGATTCTTAATTCTCACCTTGGAGCTCCTACATCAGAAACCCTGAGGCTGCAGCTAGCTTTGTGCTCTAACGCACACTCCAGGGGACTCTCACACCCTTGAGTTTGAGAAGCACTGATACACACCAACAGGCCTCTACCCTTCAGAATGCCAGTTTCTCAGACATGCAGGTGGGGCTTTATGAGATTAAAGTGCATGACAGCTAAATGCAATATGTGCTTTATAATTAGATCCTAGATGGGAGGAAATAGCCACAAAGGATATTAACGGGACAGTGGTGGAACTTGAACTTGCACTGTGCTAGGTAATGTTAGTGCATCAGTTAGGTTTCCTAAAGGTGAGAGTGGAGTTAGGATTTTGCAAGAGATGGTCTGTTTTAGGAGATGCATGATGAAGTATCTAAGTGTCATGATGCCTACAACTTATTTTAAATGTCAGCCCCCCAAAAGTGTGTGTGTGTGTGTGCGCGCGCGCGTGTGAGCATGCGCGATCAGTTAATGAAAATTTAAGTAAGGGAAACTATGAGGTTCTTTGCACTATTTTTTACAACTTTTCTGTAAGTTTGAAATTCTTCAAAATAAAAATGTTGGGGGAAGGAAATTCTGTACTTGTTAAAATTCTGTACATTTAGAAAACATTCAAAAGAAGGAGAATTAGAATGAGTTTAACTTGTAGTTGATGCTACCCAACTTTATTTCATAAGATGAAGCTTCTTAACTCAGCTTCTTTCCCCCCAATCTCAGCCAAAACACCTGGAGCATTGCACAGTGTTTCTTAAAAATGCTAGAGCGGGGGAAATGGTGCAGATCGCCAGCCTAGAGATGGTTATTAAGAGAGGCAGTTCCTGCTCTGGCTGGATAGTTCAGTTGGTTAGAGTATCATCCTGATACACCAAGGTTGCGGGTTTAGTCTCCGGTCAGGGCACGTAAGAGAATTGACCAGTGAATGCATAAATAAGAGGAACAACAAATCGATGTCTCTCTCTCCCCCTCCTTTCCTCTTTCTCTCTAAAATCAATCAATAAATTTTTTTAAAAAATTTAAAGAGGGAAGCAGTTCCTAACCCGCTGTTGGACTTGCCCTCACCCTGGCTATTCTAGTCGTCTCAGAACAGCTCACGCAGACTGTGAGAGTGGGAGCTTGGACTGGATGCATCTGACCTTCCCTGGCCCCACCCTCCACCCCCACATCCCTCCGCATGATGGATTAGTACCTGACTAATTGCCTCAGTCAGCTGCGTCACATTCCCATGACCTCCCTGTGCTTCACTTCCAGTGCCCAGCAAGTCTGCCTGGGAAGTGCTGAGGGGCCAAAGGTGTCAGTCGTCGGCCTGGATGATTCTGGTTTCCTCCAGGTTCACCAGGAAGATGGCCAGGTGGTGACTGTACATCCAGACGGCAACTCCTTCGACATGCTCAGAAACCTCATCATCCCCAAACAGCAGTAGTCCCCTTGGGAAGATGGCCGGGGACCTGGGCGCTCAGAGTGGGCCTGGCACTGGAGCAGTGGGACGGGACAGTGGCTCTGACGACTCAGGACTGGCCCATGTGCACGACCACCGCGGCAAGCATTCCAGTTCCACTTCTGCTCTTTCCTCGCCCATGGATCTAGAAAACTAACTTAGAGGTGTAGGTGAATTTTTCTCCCTCCAGTTACCCTGTTCTTTGTGTTCTGTCAGTTACTTCATTTGGTGTTGGAAGAAGACCTGGGTGGAGGGTTGCCAGGTGGCAAAGGCTTAGTTCAGGTAAAGCCCTGCTGAAGGTGACACTTTTCTCCCCCCTTGGACTTGGATGTGTGTTTACTGCCCCCCCTTTTTTTTTTACGTGGAAACCGCAGTGGAATAATTCAGAAATTTCCCAGTGGTGGAAACCTTTACCCCTAGACTATTAAAAAGCAAATCAAAGAAAGCTCTGGGGCCAGGCCAGTGGGGAGGTGGAGGTGTGGCAGCTGTTTATAAGCACCCAGGGAGGCGGTTTCCTACAGTGTCAGACAGGGCACTTAGTCGGCACTTAGTTCTCGTGTTCTTTTTGTGTTAACGAAGAAAGGAGAAGGTCAGCTTCTAAGAGTTCCTCTCGGCCTGGTGGTTTGTGGTCCAATAGCAATGTCTGATGGCTGCAGAGATGCATCCAGCTGGGAGGGTTGCAGTGATCTTGCCGAGAAAATCAGTTAATTACTTTGACATTAATTTATGAGCTCTCCTTTCATAGATTTAATTTTACTGCATATTCTGAAGTGATGGGATCAAGTTCAAGATCCTGAAAGAGTTGATTAGGCATTGCTCAGATGTGGGGTGACGATTTGGCTCTGACAGCTGGAGATGAAGGCTCGCTCTCTTACCACATGCGAGGGAAGATCTGGAGCCTCTAAGCCTGTTCAGGCGCCTTTGAAATGTGGAGCATTCCTGCGAGACCGCGCACAGAATACAGGAGTACATGGCATGGCATTCACAAATCATCATTTTTTTGCCCCTTTCTTCTGATAATCGAAAAGAAAGAAAATGTTATTGTTATGGAATACCATCATTTAAGTGGGAGGGAGGGTGTGTGTGTGTGTGTGAGAGAGAGAGAAGAGAGAAGAGAGAGAGAGAGAGCGCTCTTTAACAGATCTTCAAAATCTGATATCCTAAAAGTCTCCATCGAAGAACAAAAGAAAGGAAGCCTTTTGATATACATTTGCTGTTTCCAGATGTATTCCATGCTTTTCCCATGTAAGTCCTATCTCTGTTGAACTGGTGAATCACACACATTACTTTTCAGCCGTAAAAGGCCAATTTTTGCCCACTTTTCTCTCTTCCTGTCAGTCCCAGCAGAAATTAGTGGAAAGAAAATGTGATGGAGCTTTCAGCTTTGAACAAAATTGCCTTATTGTGCAACCAGCACTATCTTCATCCAGCCGTTAGCCAGTCAGGCTAATTCCCGAGACTCACAGCTTCCAGTATAAAACCAGTGCACCCTCAGCCAGGCACAGGCAGCCCCATAGGAAGGGAAAAAATAATGTTCAATTAAGTACACCAACCCAGTATGTGCTTTTTTGGAAATGTAACTTTTTTAAAAGAACTTCAAAAGTAATTTTTGCAACTTAAGACATCAGTTAGAATTACCCCCCCCCCCCCCCCCCAAAGGCCACTCTCTCCTCAATGCTCAAATCTTCTTTTGGAGTTAGTCCCAAGTTTAAGTAAAAGTCCACACCACCTCAATATTACAAAATGGACTCACCCTTGAGAGGGCATCTGCAAAGCATCATCAAGAAGAAAGATCTCGGGCACATTCATTTCTCAAACTTTGTAATACAAGGCAAGTCATCTCTCAGAGCTGCCATCATTACTTTTTGAATTTCTTTGGGGGGTTATTTAATGAAAAACATACTATGTTTTGTTTTAAGCCGAAGTCCTATTCTAGACAGTTCTGCTTTGGGGGAAAATGTTATCATTTAATTTCCTTTCTGTAAATTAAAACTAATGAAGTGTGGCCATGTCAAAGCAGATAGAGCTGTTGTGGCCCCGTGCTTTGCTCTGTGCTGGTAAGACTGCTCTTCCTTGTGCCGACGACATCTAGTTGTCTTAAGGGAGACAAAAAATGGACTTGAAGCAGATGCTGTGTTTCTCCTAAACCTGATTTTGCCTCAGATTAACCAAAGACTTTTGACAAAAAATTCTGCTTTGTATAGCTGAATAAGGCATTTTGCTTAGAGCTGTCAGCATCAGGGAAACCCATCCACTCGCACACACACTCATCGATTTGGGGCATTCATGCACCCAGCAGTCTTATCTCAAGGAGTTTTTAAAGTCTTAACTGAAACTGCATGGTCCTCATAATCTTTAAAACACGACTGAACTCAGGATTGGTGTGTGCGTTTAGGACATTGATTGGTCTCCCAGTTTAGAGGCTGTGCTTGAGCATCTAACAGGTTGCGTAAAAGGCAGGACATCTCTGAGCTGAATGCAGATTTCAGGGAAACTTGTGGAAGTGCCCACTATAGGACACAGCAGTAGCTGGGCTTCCTGCAAGAGTGAAAGGAAAATCTCAACTCCTGGAGGATTTCAGGAACTGGCCCTGGGCAGATCCTGGCTGCATTCACAGGGTGTGGGCAAAATGGGAAGGATTTGTGGCCAGTGTGTAACAGTCAGTGGGGTTCCCTGCTGCTGTACACTCAGTGTGACCTGACCGACGAGGGGTGGGTGCACAGGCCCAGGTCGATAGCATGCCCCACCCCCAAATATACCCCCGAGTCTGAGAACCGGGAGAGAAGCCAGCCTCACCCAACAGGTTCAGAATGCAAAGGGAGACATTTTAGGCTTAACTTCTGTAGATCTGTTTGCTGCTAAAAGGCAGAAAATGGAGAATCTTTATTCCTGGGTCATTGCTATGCATATTTGAAATAAAAGGAAGTGGTTTTTAGCTTTTCAAAGAATCATGTCTGAAAAGTAATTACTTTAAGCCAATGCCTATAAAAAGCAAGTCTACCAAAATAAACTTTAAGACTTTCTATACAGTTTGGGCTCATTGTTATTTTTTACCACAAGTTTCATTTTAAAAATAGGCAACTACTTTTGGTTACAGTATTTTTATTCATATTTAAACATATTTTTACAAAATAAATAGTTTTACAAGGTAAAGAATATGTATGCATTTCTAAGTATTAAGAAGCTGGTGCTTTTTTAAAATGTATTTTTGACAAATGTATTGTGTCATACAAAAGAGAAATCTTATTCCAAAGAATGAAAGTTAGCAAAACCCAAAAGTAAAACAAAACAAAAAACAAATGTTTGAGATGAGAAATAAATTTAATACAACTTAATGTAAGTTTATAAATTTAAAAATAAATTTAATATAACTAAAGAACAGATTTTGTTCTTGTAGAATTTTTTTTTACTCATATGAAACTGCTTGATTTTTGTCTTGACAGTTTTAAGATCTTGACCTTACATATCAAACTTAGGTTTAGGAACAGCTTAAATGATGCATTTGAGACAAGGGCTACGATTCACTAACATTTTAAGCTACTTTAATTTTCTGGCATTTATTTGAAAAATTTTTTTTCCATCTTATCTGTGGCAGTCCCCAGTCCACCTTAACTGTCTTACAGTTACAATAAATTACAACTTCAGATAGACTTTATACAGGAGTCATTGACGTATCAACTCCTCCCACCCTTAGTGTCCAAGGGAGGAAGACAAGGCCATAGGACTTTAAAAGATCAAGGGGGGATGCGTGTGGGGTAGGAAATACAGGCTCTTTCAGATCTCAGAAGGGCCCTGCCTCACACCCTGTTCACTTCTCTACAAAAGTATGAATGGAATGGCTTTTCTAGAAAGGGCTTCCATGAACATAAAGGAATTCCTTTCCCTGGGAGGCCCTGTGGAGGCCCGGCCAGTCTTGAACTGGGCTTATTTCTCAAACCCATTTGATCTGGCATTTTTGTTAACATGTTAGGACCCACTACACTTTCTTTTCTTCTTTGTATGTGTGAGAGGCCTATTTATTAAAATGCTTCCTCTTCCCCTGCCAGACCCTCACAGAAGTCAAGAAGTGATATCCCCATCTTAAATGTGCAGACTCTTGAAGATGGAGGTAACAATATTAGATTGCCATAGTAACTGCTCTGTTAACTTTGCACTGAGCTGCCGACCCCCTCAAAGCCAACTTGCCTAGGAATCTTCCTTCATTTTTAGGCTATGAAAACCATGATGTTTGCTTAGACAAGGAAGTCTTCCCTAGCACACATCTTATTTTTCAAGTACATACACTCTCTTTGTTAAGCCTGTTTGCATTATTGTTTGTAAATCTTTAACAGTCTTCTTTCTTCATAATAACCTCTGATCTTAAACTGCTCTGAAAGCCTTTGTGGGGTTTATTATTATTAATAAATACGGCCCCCAATGGTTAATAACAAGGTAGACGCAAAAGCATTTTGCTGTACTTTATTGAAAAATGTAAGGTGAAATATCTCCTGCTCATTACACCTGCACCTTCTGGGAATCATGGTTTAATTATGAGACTCTCAAGCATAAAAGTAATCCCTCGGGCTTATTTTACGTGCACACACAAAGGGCTGCTAATGAGGTATAGCTAAGTGCAGTCAGAGGTGTATGGTCCATTCTTACGACCCAGCTCCCTGGCTGTACAACAGGTGCTCCTAAATTTGCAAATTTCACCTCATACCGTAAGGCAACTGACACCCTGCCAGGGAAGGAGGCAGGTCCTCACAGTGACAATTGGGTTGGCAACAGATCATTTCACATTTTTGCAAACAGTCGAAGGTGCACTTTGATTCTAGAACGATGAGTTCAAGACATTTGTGAAAAACACTTTCACTCAGAAAGGTGGAGTTTCCTAAAACTAAGCCATTTTTGGAAAGTCAGCAAAATGGGAGTGTTCATAGTGTGAAGCAAATTGAAAGATGGTGAGTCAAGGCACTGATCCACTTCAGAGCCATGATACGACTTTCAAATGGTGAAATCTTGAAGCAAAAACATAAAAATACTTATAAAACACTGCTGGTGCTTTATAAAAGGTTTCTCTTTACCTGTTATGCACATGGCATGTTCGTATGGCGTTTTGCTATGCAGAAAATGCTGAATGCAATGTATACATCATTTTCATGGCACCCCCTTGAGCACGTTTTCTTCCATGGGACACAGTCTATTGACAGTTTTCCATATTGCACATGCAAGTTAACTTTATTAGCACTGGTAGCAGACGCCAGCCTAGGGAATTGCAGGTCTGTGTGGGCCAGAGGGATTTTGCCTTGTAATCAGACTTGACGAGTAGCCAATTGCATTGGGCACCTAAATCATCCACATGTCCATCTCATAAACTATCTGGCTATATATAGACTTTTTGCATTTAATGCTTATTCAGTACTCTGAAGGTGCTATGTTTGGTGTTATCAAGAGTTCAGAGGGGCTAGGAGGAAGGAAAAGCTTGTGAATGTACTTGAGAAGCATGCTCGCCTCCTTGGTCTCAGCTTGATTTTTGTACTAAAGAAAATTAAAACAACTTTTAATGAGACTCATGCATGACTTTTAAAGAGCAGAACTGTCTATTTATGGGACTTGGAATAATAACCTTCTGCCTGGGCCTAAGAATCTGAAAGGGCTCTGAATACAGGAAGTCTGTTCCCAGCGCCCACCCCGAGTATCTGACCTTAACAAGGCGCTTTCCTCCCTAAAAGTGGAGGGCGTTCGCGGAGCTAAAACGACCTCAGCTCCCCAGAGGGATGGAAGAGTATCCGGGGCAAGGCAGGGCGCAGCAAGCCTGATTTCAAGGTGAGGACACCAAGTGCCCCCAAACACGGGGCAGTTTGAGGTCACTCGTGGGACGACGGGGACGCCCTGCTCTGCCCTTTCCGAAAACCCGGTTTTTGGAGAGCAAAGGTCGGGCAGTCGCTTTTCCGGCGGGTCTCAGTCCTCTGCACCAGCCTTTATGGCATCTATGGTAAAAATCTAAAAGTTGGCTGCGGAATTCTATTAAAATAGTTGTCTTTGTATAAATTAATTTAAATCGTGCCTACACAGCTCGCCCCTCTGAACTCGGCTGGACGTTACGAAACCGGAGCCGAAGAGGCCTGGCCTATGGCTTCTCGCTGCGGACGGCCCCAGGACCCCGCGGTGCGGCGCGGTGCGGCCCGGCCGGGTCACCTGCCGTGGGTGATGATGACCGAGGCGCCCAGGTAGTGTGGCAGGGGCGCGCGGGGCGGCGAGGCGGCGGCGGGGCCGGGGGGCCGGGGCCGGAGCGCGCCGACCGCCGCCTCGGGGGCGCCGGGGCCGCAGGCGAGGGCGGGAGGGGCGGGCGCAGCGCCCCCCAGCGGCCCGCGCCGGGCCAGCACGCGGTGGTAGTTGAGCAGCACGAAGGGCAGCTGCGCGGGCGCGCCGGGGGGCTCGGGGGCGGGCGGCGCGCAGCACTCGGGCGCCGCGCGGGCCAGCGCCAGCCGCGCCCCTTCCCGGGTGGGCTGGCGGGAGGCCTTGGCCGGGCCCAGCGCCGGCTCCTCGCGGTAGTGGCCGCAGCTCGGGAAGCTCGGCGGCGGCGGCGGCGGCGGCGGCGCGGTGTCCTCGCCGAACCTGCGCGCGGCGGCGGCGGCGGCGGGCGCTGCGGGGACAGGCGACACGTTAGACGTCGGCGCGGGGGGAGAAGGGCACAGGCCCACAGCCTAGGGGGCCCGGGCTCCGCCACCGCCCCTCGGCCACCCGGGCGCCCCACCCACGGAGCTGCCATCGTCCCCGCCCCTGGTGCGTCCCGGGCCCGCGCTGTCCAACCGCAAGATGCAATTGGAAATGTTCCCGCGGCCCGCTGAGGTGTAAGGGGGAGCAGGTGAAACCCACGCTGCGCTGCTGACCCGTCACGAGATAACGCGTGTCTGCACTTAGGTTAATTTAAAGAATTTTAAACACCTTGCTGACCAAAGTAGCCGCCTCGGGGCGAGTTCTGGTTAGAAATAGCCGGATAATATACTTAATTAAATACAACATATCCAAAATACTATTTCAAGGTGTGATCAGTATTTTTAAAGTATTCTTTGTTTCTGTCTTCGAATGCAGTGCAGACACAGCGCATCTCACTGCACTTGCCAGGCCCAGTGCTCAATGGCCACACTGGCTGACGGCTACCAAACTGGACAGCACTGGTCTGGGGGCTCCACAGCCCGAGTGTGAGGGGGCCCCAGCCAGCCCCGTCTTTCTGGCTTATCCCTCCGTGGGGACGGTGGAGTGGAAGTCAGCCTGCTCCCTTTAGGGCTGTCATAACTAAAATAACCACCTTCGCTAAGGAGATGCCTGCCATCAATTAGCTCCTTATGTTTTTTACCTTAAGACAACCTTTGTCTTTCCTTAATATGAAAAACACTAGGAAGTTGATCACAAATTACCCCAAATTAGCACCTTCAGTCAATTTTTACCAAGTGTGTGATAAATGAGGTGGTTATTAACCTCTCACTTTCAAAATAGCAATTTAAAAAAATCGGTTTCGGTGTTGTCTCACTGGCCAAATTCCACACACAAAGAAAAACAATTCTTTCAAGTCACTCTCAAGTGGATAATATTTTCAGCTGTTACCAAAACCCTTTGGTTTGCCTTTCTTTACTTAGAGGTCTGGGAAGCCTTGGTTATTTGAGGGACCCTGCCCTGTGCACTGATGGGTATTGGGGATCCAAATCTGAGAAGTCGGTGGCTCCCGGGACAGACCCAGGCCAAAAGGCAGGGCGCACTGCACTGCCCTTGCGGCTGAATGTTATTTTCTTAAATTGGTTACTTTTGAAAAACATGTCCTGTTAATCTCCGAGGTTAGATTTCTCCCAGGTCCTTTACAGCCTTGTAAAGATGGTCAGAGAGCACAGAGTAAGAGCTTCCCAAAGCAGCAGGAGGGGGAACAGGGCCCTGCCTGCCTCCAAAGAGAGAGAGGTGAGGGGAAGGGAGACCTGGGGAGCTCTCCTCTTTAAGCAGGTGATTCTCTTCTGGGCACGTAGCATTGACCAGGCATTTAGTGGCATCTGCAGGACATCTGCACCACCTTGGTCTGCATTTTGAGCAGTAGTTGGGTCAGGGTGAAATAGAAACACACCTCCTGCAGCCAGTCCTCAACCCCACCTTCTTCCCTGTCTGGGGTTGGCCCAGTGAGCAAACAGGAGTCTGCTGGGCCTGGGGCACTCACTGGTGGCACCTCCGCAGAGGACCTCTGCTTGCCGGCCACCAGGAGGAGCTGGCCGAGGGGCCATTCCTGTCTCTCTGTTGTGAAACTAGTGTGTGTGTGTGTAGGTCAGGCACCTACTCCTGGGGTAGGCATATCCCATGGCTTATGATCCCATTTACAGATGAAGAAACTGAGTCCTGGAGGGGTGGTGGTGGTGAGTGACATTGCTGTCCCTGAGCCCGTGAATTTCCACCGTTTCCTGCACTTTGAAAAATGGCATGGGAAGAAAACCAACAGTCTCCTGTATTCATTTTTGGGTGAAGTGGAGTGGCCTTGTAAAATACATACAGCTGACCCATTCTCAGTACATGGAAGCTGCTTTTGAAAATCCCACAGTCTCCCACTGAGGGAGCAAAGGAGGCCTGGGTTTCATGGAGGTGGCTGAACAGCCAGTTTCCTCTGCCCTTTACGCTGTGCTTGTGCCCAGTCACCCAGCTGTAACCACTCTCGTGAGGAAACGCTCACATGGAGGGCAGCAAAGCACAGCAATCCCCACTTAGAAGCAGAAAGAGGAGAAGTCTGCCCAAACTGTGAGGGTCCTTTCCCAGGTGCCACCCACCGCCACCACCGCTGTTGACAGCCCCGCTCCTGCCCCTCGTGCCAACAGGACCCACCTTCGTAGTTTGGCACGAGGCTGTGCCGAGCAGTGTTCACCGGTGGCTCAGAAAGGCTTTTAGCTGGCGACGGGCTGCTAGGCACTAGGGGGTTGGCGTAATGCCACTGGCACTCGCTGCTGGTTGGCAGTGTGCTCAGGAAAAAGCGTGCCACCTCACACGGGGGTCCTTGAGGCTGCCCGAATTTGGCCGGCAGCATTGGCTTTTTGCTGCTGAAGACGTGCGAGTCTAGAGGGAAGTGTCCGTAATGGTAGGAGAAGGGCAGGCTGTAGGACGGGGCGTACAGCAGCTCGCCGCCCTCTGAATGGAGCTGCTGTTCTGGGGGGGCCGCAGCGTCCGCCGGGGGGCTGGCTCTCCAGTTGCCGAGCTGGCCGCACTCCAGTTTGTCCATCGGGAATGAGCTGTACTGCTGCGTGGCACAGAAGACGGTGAGGGGGACCTGCCTTCTGGCTTCAGGGGCCCGACCCCATCCCAGGGCTGGACCCACCCTGTCAGGTCCCACTGGGGACAGGTGCACAGCAAACAGTACCCCAGTGGCCCACCCCCTGGGCACAAACAGATCTCCCCACCCCAAGCTGGCAACACACCACACATGTGGGCACATGCTACTTCTAAGAGCTTGCAAACTATGTAAAAAAAGAGAGGACGTTTTAATCTTTTAAAAAAATGCCATGGGGTCCGGCTGGGCGTGGCTTAGCGGTTGAGCATCGACCTAGGATCCAGGAGATCGAGGTTCGATTCCCAGTCAGGGCACATGCCCGGGTTGCGGGCTCAATCCCTAGCAGGGGGCGTTTCTGTCTCTCTCTCCCCCTCTCCCTTCCTCTCTCTGAAATAAATAAAAACATATTTAAAAAGAAAAGCCATGGGAACAAACAATGCACCGGTGCTCGGACCCGTATGCCTGCCCAGTGGGACTGGATGGGGCCATGATGTCAGGCCTGCACCTCAGGCTGTGTCCCTACTGTGCGGGACTTTTCTGGGCAGGGAGACCCTGTTAGGCAATCAGAGTTGGTCATTCCTTAAAATGCCCATATGTCCCCAGCCCCTGGGACAGATGTCAGCACAGCCCACCCCTGCAGGACGCATGAGTTACCTGTGGGGGGTAAGGGTTTGTTCTCAGCTTTGTCTTCATCTTCGTGTTTTTGGGTTTAGCTAATTTCCTAGTTTCTTGTGAGGTAGACAAGGCGGTCCTCCAGGAGTCCTGGGACTTGGACGTGGACACCTGGTCCAGGGACAGCTGCAGTTCCTTGTATTCAATGTCCCTGAGAGGCGAGAGGGACAGGTCGTGTCCAGCAGGCTCCCTGGCACCGCCCCCAAGCGAGATCACCCTCAAAGCTCCAGCGAGTCGTTTCAGTGAGGTCGGAGGTGGGTGGGATTTGAGAAAAGGATAAGTCACCTCATTATAAAAGCCACCCTGCAGCCCCAGGCTTGGAGCCCCCAGAAATGCTGAGCGAGGACAGTGTTATTTGGCAGAAATAGAGGGGGTGGGTGCGGCTCTCTCCAATCCCACAGGGCCCTGGAAACAGTTCCCAGGAACCCCGTGGCCCACTAGGAAGGTGTCAGGGCCACAGGAAGGGCAGAAACACTATTTCAGGGCATCAGGGCCCCTGCTGCTTTGCACCGAAGGGGACCTGAGTGGGGGAACCTTGAGGGTCCAGGAGCCCATTTTTGCCCTAAAGAGCCACCTCACTGCCGTCACGTACATGGGAGGGGAGGCCACCCAAAGTACTGACCATGTCACATCTGTTTGCTCATAAAGTGTTTAGGGGCTAAAATGCTTTCTTCCCTACAGTTTTGCTAAAATCATTCTACTTCTAATAAAAAAACAAATCAAAACAAAAGGTACAGCGACCCCTGCTCCTGTGAAAGATTGTGGAGCTGGGATGCTCACTGCCTTAGAGCACATGTGAGCCCCCCCCCCCCCCCCCCCCGGTTCAGAGCAGTGGGGGTGCTGCAAGGCTGGCGAGTTCAGGGTTAGAGCCAAGGGCCAGGTGATTTAACGAAACATAGCACGGTGGGTGGGGAGTAATATATGGTCCCAGGTGGACTTATGCCCTGTTGCTTCTAATGGTCTTAAATGTGTTTGCCACTGAACTTGACCTTCTGGGGTTTTAAAGGGACCAAATATTCGCCATGATTTGCAATAAGCTATATAGAAAGACGGGAAATGAGCTGTCCTGTCCCAAATGGCAGAAGCATGCATGACGACCCAGCCATGTGTGCACATGGAGAGTGTGATTACGTATTTTTGGGGACCTGCATCCCCTTTCCATCCCATTCGGGGATGGGGAGCATCCCCTGCCCTCCCTCTGCCCACGCCCAGCCTCGCCTGGGCTCTGCTCCCCTCCTGATCCCTGCCCGAGCAGGGCTCGGTTTCCCTGCACCTGGCCCTCAGTGCTGAGGACTGAGACCGTCGGACCTTCCCAATCAGCCGGAGTGTTCGAAGGAAAACAAAACAGCAGACAAATGACCAGTTCCAGAGAGAGAGAGAGAGAGATGGTGCTTATTGGAGCGATCCGATGAGGGACAGGGGAGAAGAGAGAGCAAGGAGAGAAACAAATACGTCTGACTTACGTGAGGACATAATTGACACTCACGATGCAGTGGGGCCTGGACGAGCGGCTGTTGTGCACCACGGTGGCGTAGCTCTGCACCCACACCCAGCCGCCCAGCTTGGACAGCAGCCGGTAGTACTTGGTGGTGACCTGGCCCTTCACCAGCACTGCAGGCACAAGGTGACACGAATCCCGAGGGACAGTTAGCAGGCCCTGCCTTTGGGGACGCTGCCCCACCGATGACCCACAATCCTCAGAGAGGCTTTCCTACACCCGCGCGTGCACGCACACACGATTTCTGCCAACCGTTCCAAGGCACCCAAGGAGCAATCTCTTCTCTCCCTTGTTAAGAACTCAAATTTAACAGTCACTGCTTTCACTGGGGAAAAGAGCCCCCCAAAAGCATCTGCACCAGGCAGAGTGATAAAACTGGATTTGCCTTTTAATTTCTGAAATGCCACAATTATGTTATAATCCCCAAACCCTTAATAGGTGGCGGCGGTGTGGGGGGTGAGGATCGGGAAGGGGGAGTGATGTAGTTATTTAAACAAAATAGTAAGTTAAGTGTATTCAACTAAGTGTCAGGTTGTTGCTAATTGCTGCTCCCAGAACCCCTGTGTATTCAGTGACACTGTTACTCTATTGCCATATATGTTTTCTTCCCATTAACCCCAGTTTTCCTCAGGTGGTCAATTTCCTATGTTGCTCATGTAGGAAAGACTTTTGCTTGACTCGTAGTTCCTGCAAATTGGGCTTATGGCCCATCTTCTATGCACAGGTGCAAATCCCAGGCTGCCGAGCAGCTGACTTGCAGAGCCTCCATGTGCACACACACCGCACTGATTCCTCTTCGGGGCCTTGCGTGGAGGGGGGGGCTGGAGGGGGGGGAGTGCCAGAGACTTTGGGTGGGTAGTGGAAAGGAGGGAGCCTGACTTAGTCTCTCCGGGGGGGAAGGGGGAGGCCAGTGCAAGTCTAAAAGGGCACCTCCTTGGATGCTCAGGTCACTGGCCACAGGACGTTCCTGCTTCAACAAGTCAGGGCTGGCCCTGGGGCTCTAACTAGCAGACACCTGAGCAGGGATTTGGGGAGGTGGCCAACTTCTGCGACTGCAGTAGCTGGTGCTGGAGGAACACCCCCCCCCCCCCCGAGACTCACAGACACAGAAGTTCAACCCTCATCTGTACCACGAGGCAGAGCCCCCTTCCCTCTCCATCCAAACCCTCTCTGGCCTCCCCATTGCCCTTTGTGACTTCTTTCGACACTGAGGTGGCCCTTTATCATCCACTCTAACACCTGCAGCAAAATATTCTGATGAAGAAGAAAAATTGCTGCCCATGTGACAGTCAAGGAGTTTTAGCCTTAATATATAAAGAGTTCAAACAGACTGATAAAAACACTAAGATCCTAAAAGTAATATGGGCAAAGGGCATGAACAAACAGCTCTCCAAAGAATACATAGAAATGATAAACGCATTGCAACTGATTTAACTCAGTGCTAGATACCATCCATCAAATCAACAGACATTTAAAAAGAAATAACTATCGCATGATTCCAGTTACGTGAAATGTCCAGAACAGGGACATCCATAGAGACGGAGAGCAGGTTAGTGGTTGCTGGGGCTGTAGGATGGGGGGGCTGGGTTGACGCTAATGACCAGGCTTCTTGGGATGAAGGAAATGTCCTGGAATTAGATACAGGTGAGAGCTGCACCCCCCTGTAAATGCACTAAAAACCACTGGCAGCCGTTAAAATGGTGGATTTCCTATTCCGTGAACTTTGAAATGACGGCGGGCGATGCCGGCTAATCCCGGGGTGGGGGCGGGGGGGAGGCACTGTCATGCAGACGGGCGTGGGCTGGTGCGGGCCTTCGGGAAAGCTGGTTCCTTCTGGAGAACAGATACCCCGGTTTCACGTCTGGGAACCGATCTTACGGGAATCGTGAGTCGTGCACCAAGACTCGAGCCCAAAGAGCTCCACTGCGGTCCTGCTTCTAAATCAGGAGAAAAAGGAGGGGAGGCCTAACGGTTTAATAGTTGGGAAGACGGTAAATAAACTGTGGAGTATACCCCGCCGTTAACTGGTGGTTAATAAGAATTTGTGGCCTCATAGGGAAGGTGTACTGCATAGTGGTAAGTGGAGGAAAGACAAGATTCGGAACTGAGGAAAATCTAGTGACGCAGAAGTGTGTGCACCCCCCACCCGACTCTGATCTTGGGCCAGGCGTCTGACTCCCGATTCTCCGAGTGGCCGCTGTGGGAGGAGGGGACAGTGGCCTCCAGAAGGTTCTATGTAGCTACATATGGGGGTGGGGTAGGCCAATTAGGGGAGACTTCATTAACCAGTTTGCTTATGACCCCGAAAGAGACGGGACATGATCAAACTGAGGTCCCGTCTGTGGATTTCCCAAGAAGCCCTGCTTTCTTCAAGAGAAATGCTCATCGCGCCAACTTTAAAATCTGTTCTCGGCAGCGTCTGTCAAGCCCCCAGGAGTATGACCGTGCACTTCCCCTGTTTCTTATCTCGTACTTTGCTCTTCCTGGTATTTTATGCAACATTCCCAAAACCTGTCTGGAATCACCTTAAAGCTGGACATAATGAAGTCAGTTTATTCCAAGTGTTTCATATTAGGATCCAAATGGCAGAAGTTGCACAGATTTTATCATCTCTGACCCTCCCTGACTCTGCTATGATGAGGCCAAACTTAGACACAGGATTTTTTTTCTTTCTTCTGCTTTCTGTGACCCATGGTGATAGTCAGCATAGCAGTCCAAGCAGAAATCCCAGACATTTAGTCACAACATTCTTCTGTTTGCTCTAGTTGCCCATGCCGTCTGGCGTCCTTGATTAGCTGCCTGAAATGATCCCGGGCTAGAGCGATCTAGAATAGGTCCTGCTGATGGTCGTGACGGACGGTGCAGGGAGGAGATGTCCCCTGCACCGTAAGCTCCCGAGGGCACAGGCCCTGACTTGGCACCTCTGCGCTGTATCCCCAACATCACAGTCTGAGGCGGTTCTGAAATGAGGGGGCCCAAGCGTAGATGAAAGCCCATGGTCATGGTTTTCTGAGGCCACTTTGGGATGGAAACTCTAGTTACATAAATATGCCAGGTGGCCTTCCTGGTTCCTCCAGAATCCTTCCTGGAGGCATAGCCAGGCTAGGAGCCAGCCTCTGGGAGGAAAGTAACTGTCACCTGAAGCATAATTTCTACCTCTGTTTTGAACTTCAGGAGCTGAGGACACCAAAAACGCCTGTCATGGGCTGACTAGTGCCCCCCCCAAAGATATGTTCTACATCCTAACCCCCAGAACCCATGAATGTGACCATATTTGGGAAAAGGGTCTTTGCAGATGTGATTAAGGATCTGAAGATGAGATTATCCTGGATTAGGGTCAGCCCTAAATCCTAGAAGAGACGGAGGAAGAAATGCCAACACACAGAGGGAGACAGGTAGAGATCTGAGCGAGCATGTGGCCACAAGTCAAGGAGTGCCGGCCAACACCAGCAATTGGAGGAGACAATGAAAGATTCACCCCCAAAGCCCCCAGAGGGAGCACAGCCGAGAATCACACCCCAAGAGCAGCCCTCAGCCGGTGACGCAGGAGCACTGCGGATACCTCGGCTCATGCTCTCAGGGAGATTGGGAGCAGGTGCCCACGGCAGTGGCCAGTGGCCAGTGGCCAGCACCCATCGAATGGCTCCTTCCTGTCCCCGGCTCACCTCTCGCTCCCTGCCCGTGTTTCAGGCATGGCCCAGAGAAACCACTGCACCTGAGCTCCAGGCTCAGCGTCAGCCTCTGGAGTTGGCCCCTCTGGGCCCTGCTCTGTGTCGGGAAGGGAGTGAGGCCTCAGGTACCACACCACAGACAGGCTTCAAAACTGCCCAAGCCCCACACCCTGAAGACCCTGCCGCCAAAACCATGCCTGGGTGGTTGACTATCTTTCCTCTCTTCGTCTAAATGTTCCGGCTTTGGAGGGGAACAAACACCCAGGTTAATGTCACAGCTGCTGGTTGCCCTGAGGGGGACGTCAAAGATGATCCCAACCAATGCTGGGGCCAAGGCGCGAGCTCTGGGAGCCTGATCCCCACCCCTGCATGGGCCAGCCCCTGCCTGCTTTCCTGTGACTCTCCTCCCGTTGTATCTGGAAAAGCTGGCAGAGGGGAGACTGAGGCAGACTCGGGCTAGGCTCACGGTGGATCCCGAGGGCACGCCCGCCTCCCCGTGGCCTGGCTGGGGTGGGCTCTGTGCCTCTGGTCTCCGCAGCGGTTTCCTGGCTGCGGTCAAGGTCCGAGTCACAGCACAGTAGCGATCATTGTCAGAATCGCTATTTCCTGACTCCTCTGATTTACCAATTCTAGCCCATTTGGCAGAGACTCCGCGCTCCCTCTGGGTTCTGAACACTCTGCCTTTTCTGTGTGTTCCTTGGAAGCCCGCACTCGCCTCCCCTCCAGGTTCCTTCAGATCGTCGCCCTGTCTGCAGATCCCAAATTCCGAGGGAGGCAGAGCGAATCTGTCCTGTGCGTCTCAGGAGGCCTCCAACTAAAAGCCCCTTGTCGGTCTGCTAAGCCAGATGGGCTCGGGAAGCCTGGGGTTCCTGGGGACAGAGACCAGCCCAGGTCGCTGAGGCTAAGACCCGCCAGGCGCTGCGACTGGCAGGAGGCTTGAGAGCCACGTGGCCCGGGCCCCTGCCCCGCCCGGCTCAGCTACAGGCCTCTCGCCTCGAGGCTCGCCTTGCTCACCTGGGAAATGGACACAAGGCAGCCCAGCTCCCTGCACGGCCCCAAGCTCACAATCAAGGAATAGCACCCAGTCTGTGTGTTGGGGACACAGGAGCCCTGCACTGTATCAGCACTGTGGCCTCATTACCTTTCCAAAAACACACATTGTATTTATTTCCCCTGCTCCCCTGTGCTAGCCAGGCACTGTGAGAGGTAAAAAAAAATGGTATTTAAAGCAGACTTTTAATTCCATAAGTTTTCTTTCTGCAAGCGGCGCCCTGCTTTGAAAACAACAATTCTTTTGTGTAATTCAGGGATTTGCTTTCAACTCGCCTGCAGAATATCAGCTGCTCCCCAACATGCTCCTGCTTCAGCGGAAGGGGGCTCAGAGCCCCCAGGGCTGGGGCTCTCCCTCAGAGCTGCTGCTGCTCTTTCCTCCCCAACAGTGGTGGGGACTGTCCCTCCTGGGGGCCTGGGGGACTCGTGGAGCTGTGAACACGCACGGTTCTCTCCTTTCCCCAGCCTGCCCTCCCTTCCAGACCGTTCTGGGGTGCACGTTGCTGGGTCACACACCTCTCAATTGCCCTCATTACTCAGAGCGTATACCCCCCTTTTCGCCTCCCATTCCAGTCTCCCCAAGATCTGATTCTGTAACAGACACTTCTGCCCAGTCTGTACAAGAAAAGGGTCTCTCTCGCTCATAGCCACGGACTCCAACCGGCCAATCCCACCCTAGCACTCGGCAGCCGTCTCCCCGGGAAGCTCGGTTTCGAGAATGACAGGGACGCTCACGTGAGGTCGTGGTTAGGTAATTTTTAAAAAAGACATAAAAAGGCTGTTTGTGACTGCGAGTCTCCTGTGCACCGAGACCCTTCCACGCAGGAAGAAGCCGTCCACTCCTGAGCAGGAATGTCCTGGGTGTCACAGGTCTCTGCCTGCCATGCCTTGGGAGGAAGAACAGTGACACCGCAGCAACTGCCCCGCTCCCTGGGTCCCAGGCCACACGAAATGGGCCAGACGGCGCCGCCGCAGGTGGAGCGGCCCCCGGACCTGCCTTCCACCTGCCACACCAGCAACCTGTCCTCTGACACCGCTTAGTCGGCACCCCGTGAACCCCAGGCCGGCCACGGGCACTGTGGGCTGGACGGCGAGAGTGAGGTGTCTACTCCGCCCCCGTGATTTGCTGCCTCAGTTTGGGTTCCAGAAGTGTGGCTTCTTTAGGCATTTCAGTGACGGGAGCACCCCCAGTCCAAATGGTCCCTAACCTGCCTCTGTTGGCTAATCAAATACTGTTTGTTCACCTTTTCCACGCGGACTTCTCCCACCCTACAGCCTGTGGTCTCCCCTGAGCTTCACCAGCCGGATGGTGGACAGCGGTCAGAGGCTGGTCGCTGCTAGGGTTCAGCTCCCAGCTCTGCCACCTCCCTGCTGTGTGACTGTGGGCAACTGGCTTAACCTCTCTGAACCTCAGCATCCTCAGCAGTGAAAGGAGAGCCGCGAGCATGAGACTGTCTCACTGGGTTGATGAGACGTTTACTCACTGAAACTACTGCCTGGCCATAGTTAGGGATCCGTATTGGTTCTCTAACCGCTGTGACTGTTATTTGCAACTGGTGTCAGATGTCGCAGAGCAACGTAGGTCCCAAATCCGCAATCTAGAACCGAGCACCTTCTGTACCATCCCCACACCTGCCTGAGTTCCACCGGGTGTCTGAGAACCAACCACGAGCAGCTGTGCTTAAATCCAGGGGTGCGAGGACTCACACCCGAGCTTTCAGATTCGCGTGTACACGACGGACAGTTATGGCCCCGAACGAGGGACCCCCGCCCCCTCCGGGCCCCTCCCTGGCGGCCGTACTCACGCAGGTGGTGCGCGTAGCGAAGGTGGAACACGTCGCAGCCGTGCACATGGTGGTAGAGGGTCTTCTCGATCAGGTCCTGCGGCTCGTACCCGGTCAGCTCGGTCACCCTGGGGGGGGGCTCTGTGAGTTTAGCCTGCGCTGCACCCTGCCTTCCATTCCAGCCCCTGCGGTCCCGCCGACCAGCCCAGGGCTGAACGGCTGGGGCGGGGGGGCGCCGACTCTGGGCGCGAGGAAGAGCTTTCTCGGGAGGGAGGGCCCTGACTGCAGCCCGGCAGGGCGCCCTGAAACCACTGGCCGGGAGGCCGGCTGGGGCTCAGACCTCACCCCTTCTCCGGGGGAAGCTGACCCGAGGACCCTGAGGTACTGACGCTGGGAGCAAGCTGCCCGGGCGAGAAAGAGCCCACTCCCTGGGAACTTTTGTGGGAACCTTTTAAAAAAGCAGTGTGGTAAATAAGCATAACATGAACTCTACCATTTTAACCGTTTTCAAGTGTACCGTTCCGTGGCCATAATTCCACTCACGGTGCTATCTGATCACCCCCCTTCCGTTTCCAGAACTTTCTCATCGCTCCAAACAGAAACTCTGTGCCCATTAAATAGTACGTCCCCGTGTGCCCCCCCCCCCAGCTCCTGGCAACCTCTGTCCTGCGTCCTCTCTCTCTGACTTTCTCTATTCTAGATGTTTTATCTACGGGAAATGACACGATATGTGTCCTTCTGCGTCGGGCTTCCTTCGCTTAGCATGATGTTTTCGAGGTTCAGCCACGTTGTATCATGTGTCCGAATGCCATTCCCGTTTATGGCTGGATAATACTCCTCTGTGTGTAGGCACCACCTTTTCTTCATCTGCTCGTCCGATGATGGACGCCTGGGTGGTTTCCACGTCTTGGCCACGGCGCTCGTGTGAGCCTGAGCCTCTCCATTCCACGCCGGGTACTGTTACCGCAGCTGGGCCCAGGATTCCTCCTGATGGGAGTCAGGGAATAACTGGAGATGTTTAAGCCTCACATCAGTGGACTGTTTGGGACCCCCAGGAAAGAGTATAACACGGAAAATATTGGGACTAGAAGGTCAAGCGTAAGCTCACTAGAGCAATGGAAGCACGTTCCCGGGGCTTATGTGACGTTACCCCTCTTCATTCTCTTCAGGCTCCGGGCGTATTAATTTCCCACGTCAGCTCTTTGAAGAAAAGTGGCCGTCCACATCCAAGACGGCATCGTCACTAGCATGCGGATCACTCAGTCCACAGGTGAAAATTGCATGTGGCAAATGCACTGGGAACCAAGCCCTCAGAGGAGGTGGCTCAGACGTCTTGGTGACAGATATTCAAGAACAGATGAAAGAGGGGGTCAAGAAGGGATTCCGGGGGAGGTGAGGCCACGGTGAGCAGTCAGCGGGGACCCGGGACGGCAGGGCCCTGCAGCCCTGCCAGGCCAGACCCGACACACTAGCTGCAAATGAAACGGGGAAACCTGACCTCACTCTCAGTCCTTAACTCACGCCCCTTTCTGTTGAGTTCTGCGCGGGCTCGGGTCATAAATCTCGGAGAGCCTCATATTTCCCTGGAATCACTCACTATTTGGTGTACACATTTCCATGGTGTTCCTCCAGGGCAGGAAGGAGCCGGGCTCGAGGTGGGTAGGAAGGCAACGTGCACAGGCCAGAGCCTTTCGGGGCTCTGGGGACTTGTCTAAGGGCCACCTAGAACTTCAGGCCCCACTGGAGTCCAACTCTGTGTGGCAGGAAAACTGAGACGTCTGGCTTCCTCCAAAAGAAAACCAGGCATCTCTCCGGTGTGGGGATGAAAGAAGCTTCCCAGGCCCTTTGGACGAAAAGTTTCAGAACAACAGCCCCAACGTGTAAATGAATCAGAAACACATGTATTAGGTTTCTCATCAAAGTACACATGGCTTTAAAAAGTTAAAGGGGAGGGGAAGGGCTTGGCGGCGCGCCCTCCTGGTTTTTTCCAACCCTCTAGTGTCTGAAGACCTGTCAGAGGGATTTGCCAAACCCCAAACATCGCTTGGTTCACCCATCCTTAGCAAAAGCACCAGCTACAGTTTCAAAGTGAAATACCACAAACCCCCGCGAACCGAAGTTCAGGTTATGCTGAGTTCAGCTCTGTCTGGATTGCGCTGGGTGGGGGGCCACTGCCCTGGTGACTCGGGGCTGCTGGGCTTCCGGCCAAGCCCTCGCCGGGGCTCCCGGGTGTGGATGTCGGGGCTGCCACCTCCCACCTCACCGGGCGCTCCGCTGACCTCCCAGTGCCGGGCCAGCCCCTCTGTCCCCCGGCTGGGCGGCCTTTCAAAGAGCATCGGGCTACCACACACGGAAGACCCGAGTGAGTGTGAAGAATTCTCCAGCGTACTTCTGGCAGCACCTCCTAGATGGCCAGAGTTTAGGAAAAGTCTCCAGGCGTTGCTGGAAGCTTCCTGGTGCTCAGCAGGAGGACTGCGGTCTTCGGTGGAGTCGGGGAGTCTTCCTCCAGATCAGCACCTTTCTTTCCTGCGCCCTCAGGGGCACGGCCCTCACACCCTAACGTGGAGGGACACTGGCTTTCAGGTTCCAGCACCTGGCCTCCCGTCTGTCTGGGCACCCTCTTCCGGGAAGCCCTCCATCTGCCCCTGGAGCTGCAGAGCTGCGTGGGTTGAACAACTTGAGAAGACCTGAAATCTCTCCTCTGGGGAGACCCCTCCCTTTCCTCTTATAAAGAATTCACCAGGTCTCAGGGGAGGGGGAGCTAGAACGATCGGAGAAAAACTAGGACACACAAGGGAGAGTCGGTTGTCTCCTCCCGCGATTCTAGAAGAGAGCCCGTGGACAGCCGGTGTGCTCTGTCCACTCAGAAGGGACTCCGGCGTCTGCAAGGAACTCCTCCTTCATGACCTGCCCCCCCCCCCCCCCGGCTCTGGGACCTCTAGCCAGCCCCAGAGTCCTGTCCCCACAGCAGGAAAGTGGCACTTGTCAGCGTTCAGCCATTGCATGAAGTGCCGTGCCCTCCCCGAACGTTACCTTTGCCCCTCGCCTGGAGTTCCTGGGAGCCTAATGACCACACTGTCATGCCAACCTCGTCATTTCTCCACCACTGAGCAGTTCCCAGGGGCAATAATGAGGAACTAGACTAATCCCCACCAGGAGGATTTCTTCAACAAATGGTTAAAATGGTCAGTTTTATGTTATGTATATTTTACCACAAAATGTGAAAAAAAAAAAATCAATAAATTCTAGCTTCAGGATAAACAGAAAACAAAAATCATACAGAGCTTCCTCTGGGAAAGCTCAGGCCCGCCCACGGCGAGTCGGGAGGGGGTCTCTGACCCTGACTCTTGTCTGCAGAGCTGAGGACCCTCTACGCGGCTGGGAGGCGAGGCGCTCACATTGCTGGTATATCCGGCTTTTTACTTTTGCAACTGCTTCACCTGTTATCTAATTTCAGCTTTCCTAACTGCCCTGGGCGTTGCAGGGTGGGTGGGGCAGGCCTTTTTTTTAAAATAAGAAACCAGAAGCCCAAAGAGGCCCTACAGGCCCCAGGCCTCAAGACTGTGAGGCCAGCAGCCGCCCTGGGGACAGCCCACCCTGGGGACGCCAAGGCCTCCAGCACAGACCTCCCTCCGGAGCAGGCCGGCCCGGCCTCGGGCACACAATCAGTGATTCTTTCTCCCTCGTCTCCCTGCTCTCTTGGAAGAATCACAAGCAGGACAGGAAAGGACAGTTGGGAGAGACAGTTCTGGGGCCATTGCAGCCTCACCCTCCAGCCCAGCTGCAGACAGTGCTTGTGGGTCACAGCTTCCCCCGGGAAGGCCACCTGTCTGCTCCCAGGCTCAGCCCTGCGGTCACAGCTCAGATGGCTTCCCCGGAGCCAGCTTCCTACAACACACTGCTCAGTGCAGAAACCTGCGGGTTTCCAAGTCCCCCTGGCTTGGTGGCAACATGAAGCAGAATCCGGACACCGCGGCCTTCGAGAGAGGCGGCCCGTGCCCACAGCAATTTCCAATTCCAACTCCAGTGAGACGAACATACGAATAAGGTTTCTGAGGTACCCGTGAGCTGAAGAGGCCGGCCACGCCTGAGTACTAAGGCTGATGTTAATTCTTTCAATTCACGACTCGGTTTCACTAAATCCCTCCCTAATGCGCATTCTTAGCAGGACTTAGTCTTTGCTACATCTCGGTTTAACAGGGTAGCTTCCAGGGCCGGTTCCCCCATCAGTATCTCCCGGAGCCCCGCCGCGGCCGCCGGAGCCCGACTCACCTGGAGTCCAGGAATATCAGCTTCAGGTCAAGGCTGGCCCGGAACATGAACATGTTACTGTGCAGCTTGATCTCGGTGATGGCGCTGGGCGGCAGCGACTGGCCCACGGCCACCAGCCCCACGATCTGGTAGCACGAGTCGTACAGGGACATGTCCAGCATATACTGCCTGATCTTCAAGTAGCCACTGCAGTGGATGACCTGGGGGAGAGAAGGCAGGGTCAGCCACCGGCACCCCTGCCCCCGGCCCTGGGCTGCTTGTTTTCTCCAACGTGCTGGACTGTCCCCCGCCCCGGCCGCTACTGAGCTGCGCGGCCCACCGCCCGATTCGCTGCTCAGGAGGAACGAACTGTTCTTCTTTCTTAAGAAACAATGTCATAATGAAACAGAAGGGTTCCCTTCCCCAGCTGACTATGTTCCAGTAACTCCGCGAGTTAAGGCTCTCCTAATATAGGATGGATTTATACATAATTAACTCATCGCCAAGCTTCAGTTCGATGGCACAACTGAGGCGTTCTGGGGAGCCGATCATTTGTTCCATAACGCTCGTTTCAGCAGCTATAACACTTATCTTCCAGTGGGATTGGGTTCCACATCTGCTAACTTGACACTGATATCACCTGACAAGCTATATCACTCCGGTAAATCCAGAATTCAGAAAGAACGCTTCGTTCTAACTATATTTTATTTATAATTCAAGACTTTATCCCCTTGTAATAAGCAAAAGCCGGAGTGACTATATAGAAACACTTGTAATAGTTGTAGCCAAAAACCACACAAGAGAAAGCGTATAGCGTTCCAAAGGTCAAACAGAAACATTCACGCAGCCTTAAGCCTCAATACTGGAAGCGTTTATACAAGTTACAGTCAGTGAAATCTTGAAAGGATCACAATCACCAGAGCAGCAGCGATGAGCAGCTAAAGTCTTAAACGCCCTTTTCAAAAGCCTTCCTCCAGGAGATGTGTTTAATAAGTGGCAGAAACAACTCAAGACCCAAGTGTCCAGAAGAATGTCTGTGGGGTGCAGGACCGTGCTGGGGGTTCCCCACCCCTGGGCCAAAGAGGCTTTAGCGTCTGGGACAGCAAGTTAAGAAACGCATCCCTGCCCGGCAGGGTGGCTCCGCTGGTTAAGCGCCGTCCCATACGCCGACGCCGAGAAGGTGCAAGTCTGATTCCAGGGCAGCCACACCTAGGCTTCCGGTTCGATCCCTGGTTGGGACACTTAGGGAGGCAACCGATTGATGTTTCTCTATCACCTCGCTCTTTCCCTCTCTTTCTAAAAAAAAAAATCAATAAACATATCCTTGAGGAAGGATTGAAAAAATAAGTAAGTTGATTGAGTCTTGCTCAGATTCCACTATTTAAAAAGAAAGAGCGAAACGTATTCTCCAAACTATACAGCGGAGTGAGGTAAAGTCAAAGGCAAGAGATCAGAGTTCAGCTCCAAAGAGGGGCCCGAGGAGAGGGCAGAGGGGAAGGCAGCCCCTGGGATGCGGAGGGGTGGGGGGGCCCTCCAGAAAGAAGACAAGACCGGCCCCTTTCCCTTCACCCCACCCCTCCCTCCTCTCCTAACACTCAAATTCTCCTGCAAAAAGGCTCCCATCCACCTCCAGCTCCAGACAGGGGTTGGAAGGGTGAAAGGGGGTGTCCAGCTCGGACATCCTCCGACCTGCCCTTCTTTCAGGGAGTGGCTGACTCTCACGCCGAGGCACAGTATTGCCCTCGGGCTCTTTAGGTGACCGACTCCCGGATTCTGGAGTCAGCCAGAGCAAGTGGCCGTGTCTGGTAGAGCAAGTGGGCAGGGAGAAGCGGGGCTGGTGCGTGGAGGCCCCAGCTCTGCCCCTGAGCCTTCCTGCCCTCGGCCGGTCAGCGGGTCCTTGATCATAGAACGGGGCCTACCAGACTCCCTCACAGGGCTGCGGTGCCTGTCAGACTATCTAATTAGTTAAATGAGATGAGATGCTGCCGACGAAAGCCCTACTGTGCCCTCAGAACGGGCTGCATTATTACTGTGACGAGCAGCACTGCGGTTATCACCGGGCGTGGCCGGACGTTCCGAGGCTGGGTGACAGTTCCGCCCCCTGAACACCCACTGTGGCCTGGGACCCTGCCCTGGAGCACGGATTCGCCGTGAACTCCAGGGCAGACGGACCTGTGTGCAGAGCAGGACCTGCAGGTGCCAAGGTCAAATTCCACCCTTAGCCACGTGTAGTCCTGGTCCCACGGGATGAATATTCTTGTAAGACGGCGGCTCTCACACCTGCCTCGGGAGCAGCGCCACTAGAAAGTTCTACGTTAGGCAGTGCTAAACGTTTGGGTCCCCGTGCCTTCCTGTCTGCAGATGTTCTTGTTGTGAAGCAAAGTATAAAACAGTGAAGACCCGCTGCCACCTCCTCCACGCCTCCCACCCGCCCGCGGCTCCGCGTACCTTGTATCCGCTGCACGTCAGGCCCGCGTTTCTTTTCGCCAGGACGCACTTCATTCGAAGAAAGAACGACCTCTCTATCTCATACTCTGAAAGCGGGAGTCGGGTTAGAGTGGCCAGCTGTCCCGCCCTGCTCCCCCGTCTTAATCCCGGCAATGTCAACCAACCCTGGGGACCCCCGAGAGCTTCGCCTGTGGCCGGGACCTGGGTGCGGTGGGGAGACTGGCCCCGCCCAGTGCTCAGGGAAGGCAGCTGAAACCCGGCCACAGCAAGAACCTGGGCAACGCCAACCTGGGGTCCCAGGGAGGACTGAATGTGCAGTGGGCCCAGGGGCCCCTCCTGGCGGCCACAGAGGGGCCTGGTGCCAGGACAGTCACCTAGACCAGCCCTGGGCAGGTGCCTAAGCCTGCGAGGAAGGCGAGGCCTGGGAGCCTCCGACTCCCCTCAGGGTAGCAGGTACTGAGTAAAAGTCGTGAGGGCAGCCCCTTCCCCCGGCAGAGGGAGCCAGCCCCAGGGTACTTCCCGCCAGCTGAGCCCATGGCACCGAGGCTGCCCAGCAACATGGAATGGGGAACAGAACCCAACAGACCCGCTGGGTCCGATGCAAGCTTTCACCCTCGTGAACAGCCCTGGACGGCCCCCCCCCCCACTGCGTCTGACCAGCTGGGCACAGCCTGCCTTTCTTCCACAGGCCTGGCACACCAGCCTCCGCTCTCACCACTGCAAAGGCAAACGAGGCCCTGAAGGAGACGCCCTCAGCTCTCTGAGGCACCAATGCCCACGTGTCCCTGCCCCTGGGCGAGGGCGAGGTCACTGCACTCTAAACAAATAGCCACTGGGAGGTGGTTAATAAATTACTTTTTAAAGAAAGGTTACCACTGGGAATGGAAGCGCACCTTCCACCCGCCTTGAGGGTGTGCCTGGTGCGAGTAAGGGGTTCCCCTGAGAGGCCTCCCCGCAGGTGGAGAGGCTGCCATATTTACTCACAATCCTCTGCAGTGGGGGGGTGTCTGAGGGGCATAAGCGTCCCTTCAACAGGGTGGCCCGTCTGCCCCATTTCCAGACCAGGCACTCAGGTCTGAGCAGCATCACACGGCAACTGACTGTTTTGGGGAGATCCCATTTCTCACCCAGTTACCATAACCAATGGGCTGGTTCAGACACAGAAAACCAAGTCTGTGGGGAAGTGGGGGGAAGCGAGCACGGTGACCCTCGGTCCCCACACGAGCACACTTAGTGGCCGTGGACGTCCGTCGGGCGGCCCCGCCCCTCCTGGACCTTGGCTTCTCCTCTTCCACCGTCTCCACCTCGGACCTGAGCCCACGGGAATCGGGGGGGGGGGGCTTGTGATGTCCCCAAGGTTCATTTGCTGTCATTTTCTACCCAGTTTTCAAAAGCTGTGCCATAGGAGGGAGATGAAACCAGGGCTGGTGGAGAAAGCCCACTCCCAGGCAGTGGAGGCTAATTTTTTGGAACAAAAACAAGATTCTGAGAAATTCTCTAAGGCTTCCGTGTCTCTGTCCAGCTTTAAACACCCCACCGAGAAAGACTTAGTTTCGAGTGCGATGCTCGCTCCCGGCCCTCATTCTATGAGAAGTGGCTTCTTCAGACTCTTGCATCCCACTGGGGAATTGCGACCAAGCTGGGAAGCCACGGTCAAAGCAGGCGAGAGCCGCTTGGTCAGCGTGCTGGTCGGTCTCATTGGACTGTCGGGGGGAGTTACAAGACTGGGCCCCTGGAACAGGTTCTCCTGTGTCTTCCAAGCACACGTGGCAATTGTCATTCAAGGGGTCACCTATGTAACCACGTGCTCCCATCCTCACTGAGCAGTCACGCCATGTCTGTGCTAACACAGTGCCCCAGTAGGGACCCAGTCAATACGGGTGAAATGATGGGGTGGGGCCGTCAGGAGGAGAATCGTGTCCCCAGATGGAACCAGGCCAGCGAGAGGGACCTGCCTCCGTCTAAACCAGGGCTTCTGAATGGATTTGTGCCGTGACAAGACCTACCTATCCCCACGCAGAATAACATCTTTAAGCACATGAAACGAAATAGATGGGTTACAAATGGATGTATTGAAAACATTAGTGATACTGTTAAAACAAGTGGTGAAACACTTGCAAATATGCTACTTTATTAACACATTAAATAACAAGGCCCAGTTGCAGGGCGTTGAAACTCCTGAGATTTCGAAGGAACTCGTAACAGTACATGGCTCACTGTCTACAGTCTCGAAGCACAGGAAATGCTAAATTTCAACTAGAGGAATAAAATGCAATTTTCCCCATTCAGTTCCACAAACTCAAGTTCTGTCCTTGGACCCTCTGGCTAACAAGCCCAGGTCTAGACCTGTGTGGCCAGAACTCTAACCCAAGAGCACATCCGGCCGAAGCCTCGGACCACTTGCTTTATCTGCCAGCCAGCACCCAGCACCGCGTCTACACCTGATGGGGGGTCAGTAGTGCTGCTCTGATCGAGGCATCAAAGGATGGCGGCACGAGAGACAGAGGCAAAAACGCTAAGCGCACTTGGTGGGTGCGGCGTGCCCGCCGGAGGCCCTGGCTGGCAGCGTGGGGAGCGAAACCCTGGGGTCACAGGCAAGAGCATCGCCTGTCTTTCATCCCGGCTTCTTTTCGTCTGGAGGAAATAAATACCTTGGAGCAGGTGGTGGGGAAGAGGCTGGTGGGCCGCGAGGACAGCCGTCATCTCATCGTGGTCGGAAGGGTGGATGTACTCATAGATGCTGTTGCCCGTGAGCTCCACCTGCCGCAGAAGCGAGGGAGGGGTCAGAAATCCTGCCCAGGGCTGCGGGGGACGGGGACGGGTGTGTACCACGGGTACGCCTGCCCGGGAAGGGGCTTTGATCTCCGCTGACCACCCACGTCTTTTCCCAGCGCGGAAACACTTGTCTTTTCCAAACCGTCTCCCACACTTTCCAAAACGGACAGGGAGGTTTGGGCTGAAAGCTGAGAGAGTCCTGAGCGGGGGGGGGCTGGAAGGTGACGGATGACAAAGGCGTGTCATGGAGGCGGGTGACCCTAATGGTCTGAGCAGCATCCTCCATTCAGGAGACAACTTCAAACAGGCTGGGGTCTACGCTCCCCGCTGCCTGAGGAGACCGGTCGGCCGTGGGCCCGCCGCGTGTCCAGGGTGAGGTCCCCGGAGAGCCTGGTCCACTCAGAGGCCGAGAGGCAGGGGCCACGGGCCCCAGTGCACTTGAGAAGGACTTGAACCCCACAAAGGCCCTTTCTCCTGGCTGCCAGGGAAACCTGTCTCCGGCCTTCCTAGCCCACGATGACTGTGCTGACCCCGTGGCTCCTGCCCACGGGTGTGGCTGGGCGGCCCGCCCCAGAGAGCTATGTGACCCTGGGTTCAGACACCACCTACTTCCAGACACACCCCGCAGAGGACAGACACCTAGAGGCCCACGTCCTGGTTTGTGGAAAACACCGTCATGACGATCTTTCCGCAGAGGTCCCAGTGACTGAGTTCTGAATCCCGAAAAGTTTTCTATGTTCTCCGAACACAAGTGCCATGAAAGGGAATGACAGAGTCTCAAGACCTGGTCCCCCTCACCCATCTTGAGACGGGTGTACAATACTCTAGAAACGACCGCCGTCGGAGCAGCCCTCTCAGCAGAGGTGGGGGGTCCTATTTTGGAGATGACGACAGTGAGTCCGCACCCAGTATGGACGAGGGGGGACCTCCCAGGACGCTGATGGTATTTCCCCCACAGCCAGGGGGAGCCCCAAAAGCCCAGTGTGGGGAGAAAAAGTGCGTGGGACACCGGCCTAGGGTGGCAAAGGCCCTCGGGTGGGTCTGCAGAACTTTCTGCGCCCGCTCCGAGGGGAGAGGGAAGCCGGGTAAGGCAGTCTGGCCAGTGCGTGTCCCTGGCCACCCCGCTGGCATTTATCTCTGAGTGTTTTGTTGGGAGCCTCACTGCTCTCAGTCAGAGCAGAGGGGACATGATCTCCTGCAACGGGGCAACCCCAGCCAAAGGGTTTAATGGAGAATTTCTCCACCATTCCAAGTTAGCCTCGAGGCCATCGGCTCTTCACTGGGACCAGGGGCTGTGGAGAGGTGAAGTCACGTATCCCTCTCCTCCCGGCCAGGCCTTCAGTTTGTTCAGAAATGTGAGTTGCCTTTTTATCTAGAACAAATGACATTGCTGGCCTGCTAGGTGACCTTGTCCCTGAACTGGCGGCGTTCACAGTTCTATTTTCTGCATTATTCACAGAATGTCTCCTTCCAATATTGTGCAGACGGAGCGAATCCTGTTACAGACAGAAGTCCTCCTCCCCACCTCCCCACCTGGCACTTTCCTACTGACCCCAACGGAGGGCTGTTTGCCTCCACATAAAGTTATTACGTGATGTCATTAAAAAAAGAAAAAGTAATAAAAACAAAACATTCTTTCAGTCATTCCTGTTAATCCTACATTTAAACAGACCCGGGACATTTAAGCCAGCCATTTGGGACGGGACACTCTCTTTTCCTGAGGGCAGCGAGAGCGTGTCAGGTGGACAGTGGTAAAGGTTAGTAAATAGGGGAGTTGTGTGTTTTTAATTGATTACCAATTCTCGTGGCTTATTTTAAAAATTAAAAAACACACACACCACAAAACAGACTTTTTTGTGTGTTGGCCTCTCATTTCGTTTTGGGGGGGGGAAAAATGATCATCCTGGTTTGCTCCAAGTTCTTATTTAGAAAAAAGTAACTGGAGTCCTTTTAGAGAAACAGCTCGGTGTATTTGCACGGAGACCCGCGTCTGTGTCACAGGCTTCACTGGCGGTTTAACCCCAAAGTGGCTTCCGCTCTCGCCCTCGGCCTTTGCAGAGCCGGGAGAGTGAAGGCCCACGAGTGACAGGCTGGACGTTCTGCCCACTCGGGGCAGGTACAGAGCTGGAGGCAGTCGAGGAAGTAGAGCAGTCTTCAAATAACGGAAATGTTTTTAAAGAACACATTTTGGAATGATAAAACAGTGCTGACCTTGACTCAGAATTACGGTTGACGTGGTGTTTCCTGTATTTACATATGTAGTCGTGCTTTTGAACGCTGGAGGAAATGTGACCACCTCAAAAAAAAAAAATTACGGTCGTCGCCATAAAACTCTCCAGGTCTCCTACATCAGTCTTATTGAAACAGACCCTCCGTGGGATGTCTTAGCATTGGTAAAACCCCGGTAACTACAAAATGAATTGCTTTCCTACTAAGAGCTTTTTTATGTTTTGCTGAATAGCTTCTCTTCCTGCCAAGAAAACTGCCCGGGATAAATACAGCACTAAATGGATATATTCTGGGTCAGAAGGGGAAAGTCTCCCCGTACTCGGAAAACGCGCACTGCCCTGCTCTGGGGGTTTTGCTGACTATGGTAAATTAAGCATTTAAAAATAAGATGGTTTGGGTTTCAGGGTTCAAGTTATGTCAACAAACATAAAACGCTGTCCTTTCTCTTTATTTCAAAAGTGAAAGGATTAGGTCTTATGGCCCCAAACAACGCCAGGGCTATTTTTACGGCTGTGCTTCCGGCTGCGATCTCAAGTATTCCCTTTCCTTTCCGTGTCTCGGGAACGGCTGTTTCATACACGTCGATACTTATTGGAAAATGTGTATTCGTTACCTCGATGCTATACAATGTGTGCAACTTCGGTAAGGAAATTTAAACCACATGGATGCTTTAAAATGTTGGAGGCAATACATAGCAGGAATACAGAGCTTTCTGCCTCCTTCAAATATAAGTAAGTTAATTACAGTAACCAAAACACCACGGAATTAAACCATTTAGTAAACTGGCACGAGTAAAATGTGCTTCCCCAACTCTACCTCTCCCAAGTAGATTCGTTTGTCTCTATGATTATCACGCGTTACCCGTGGGCATCGGCCCCCCAGAACGTTCAGGCCCCAGCCTATTCCCCAGCGCACGACGGGCCGCGGGCCGAGGGGCGACCTCGCGTTTTGCGGTTGTCCCTGTCGTTTTCGGTATGAAGGTTCCACAGCAAGGATCGCTGTGTCCGCTCATTTAAAAGTAAAAACAAACTCGACAGCTCTCCGTATAAAGTAGATTTCTTATTCCAAACTTTTTAAGAAGTTTGAGAAAAGGCTTTGAATCGAGATGGGCTTGTAACACAATCCTGTTTACACCCGCAAGCAGATCATTCTGATAGCTATTTAGGTATTTCAGGTGGGAAAAAAAACACCCACCACTTTGCTATGAATTATCCCACAGTTATGGCAAACCAAGGAAGGGGCTTCTGGTCCCTCGGGGCTGCGAACATGGAGTTGAACCCTGAATTAATGTGAAAGATGTCATTACTTAATGAGATAATGTCATCGAGAGTCATTGAAAGTTCCCGGGATGTAGAAGAGCACTATGTAAATAGAAGCTATTCATCAGGAAACCCGTTTAAAGGTTAGTCTTAGACTCCTGGGTAAAATTTCATTAACGTTTTTATCTCTGGTGATTTTTAAAAAACTGTTAAGCCCATTTTAATAAAGTTTTCATGCCTGATACATTTGCCTGACTTTTCCCTACTAACAAAGTAATCTAAAGGCAAAGGGTTTGTTTTTTTTTTAAAGAAAAGTTGAGTATTTAACATCCTCTCCAATACTTTATTTTACTATTTAAGTGAAGACGACAGAAAAAAATACACATCGTGATTCTGCCTAGATTTCCTTCTGCAGAGCTAATCGTGAGCAGGAGGGAGCTTGAGGGGAAATGTTTGTTGTTGCTTGTTCAAACAGTCACCAGAACACTCCCCAGCCGCTAGGCTCACTTCTGCCTTACAGTGTTTTTGTAACTGAAGACTGATACTAAGACAGTCCTGACAAGAGGTCAGGAAAAAAAAAATCAGCTGTCCAGCAGTTTGATGTATCTTCTTATTTAATTGGCACTTCTGGAAACATAGAGACAAAAGGCATCTCTGTAACTTCATTGGGAAATGATAGTGTATAAAGCGTTCCCTCCCCTTTCAAAATGATAATACAAAATTTTGTTTCTGCATTATGACCAAAATAAATGTAATTTTAACTGTGATTCTGCTGAGATGTCCTTTTGTGAAGGTTATCGTGAACAGGAGGCCTATTTGTCACCTCCCCAATGTCTGGGTCATTTTTAACGGAAGAGAAAGATGACTGAGAGAGGGCGGTGGGATGCTAGATCGAGCAGCCTGACCGAGTGAGCTGGAGTGTGGTCTGTGCACAGGCCTCGCCGTGTGCGGGACATTCCAGGCGAGTAAGAGCCCTGTGTGTGCCCACTGCAGCATAGATGCTACCCGAAGCAACTTTTGTGCTATCTGAAGTATAATACTAATGAAATGGTGATAATGTCTGGCTTTTGTGTAGCTCCTCATGGTTTATAAATTGCATACAATGGGCACTTTGATTTGTTTCTTACCACAATTCCAAAAGGGGTAGACCAGGAATTATTTTCTTAAGTTATTGTTCAGGAGGGTTAAATACCTGCCCTATCAGACAACAAACACCACATAATTGAATGCATTTCCCTTTTTGCTTTGACTGCTAGGAAGCTCAGATCTAAGTTTAATAAAATATTCCGTAACAATAACTTTACCTATTCTAAAATATGTTTGACCCGTCATTTTTAAAGTATGTGAAATGTTTTGTCTTGTTTGTGACATTATTATAAGACTAATCGAAGGTTTTATAAATCATGACTGAAAAAGTTAAGTAATCTGATCGAGGTCAATCAGCCACAAACCAAGTCCGGAGTAGAAACCACACTGGGCACAACTAAAGGGTCTTAAATAATTCTAAATAGGGCAAGGTGAAAATTCAGAGAATAAAAACTTTGCAAAATATAAAAAATAGTACATTTCATGTTCCCAACAGTATCTTCCATTCTACAAGTACACTGCTCTCACGAGTCACATGGTCTAAGAGCCAAGCCTTAGTAAATCTTACCTGGGAGGCCTGGTTTCCAGCAAACAATTTTAATATGAGATCCACTTTAAAGAATTTGGCATAAAAAACACATAGGCACAGGGGATCCGGATAGACACACATTGGAACAGAAGGTTGTAAACAAACGACAGGTTTTAAAAAAATGTATGGGCAGAAAGAGAAAAGGAATACACCAGATGCAGATTTCCAAACCGGTAATTTTGTTTTTCAATGAGAAAATCCAAGCCCCATTAGTTGGCATGCTTTTTTTTTTTTTGGCTCGACTACACAAGGGGGCTGGTGCATACAGACTATTCACGGGCCTCCTGGGAGCCCATTTCCTGTATCTAATTAATTCTAGTGTGATGAAACAGAGCTCCGATAATTCACAATGTAAAGAAACATTTAGTCCCTATATATGTAAAAAGAAAAAAAAATGCGGCTTTTAGAACCATGTTCCACACCTGCTAAATCAGAAATGTGAATGGCAACAATCATAGCGTCCCCCCCACCCCATTCGGACCCACCGGCACCGGCCCAGACTGCAGCCAAATTCTCCAGCAAACCCTGGCTCTACCAGGATACATAAAGCTGAGTGCAATTCTTTCCTCTAGGGGATGAACCCCTTTTTAAAAAATGGTTCCAGAAAAATCAGTAATATTTAAATGTCCTAAAGAAACCAGGACCTTGCTGTGCAAAACAGTAGTAAACTGAGTTTTATGAGTTTCTATCACAAGCATATAAAATGCTTTACTGAAACGACCACTGAACTGGAAAAACTCAGGAAAAATTACCCTGAATTCCATGTGAACACTCATAAATCTACCCCCCCTTTCTCTCTCCCCAAAGCACAGTCCGCATAAAACCCACGCTCCCCATCAGCTCTCCTCTCCCTTTCACAGCAACTCACAAGACCACGTGCAGGCCACGGAGTGCGGACGGCAAGTCCCCCTTTGTGAAGCTCTTGCTAGTGACAGAGAGCCCGGCTGTGCGAGCGGAGCCCGGGCTCCCGAACAAGGCCGAGGCTGCCTGTTGCAAAGACAGACTGGCCATTAACCCCAAAGGAAAAAGAAAGTAGAGAAGCGAAACAGAACACGGGGAGGAAGAGCCCCGCGGGACGGCCTAAGACGAAGATCTTGCAATTTTGGATTATGCTCATTCCCAAAAGCAGATGCTTGAACACGCTGACGTTCAAGCTGGGTAAGGCTGCCAGGGTCCCCCAACGCTTAAATGTTTAGGCTGCACGGAAAACCAGGGGCCACCTACCTGGGACAAGCCTAAGTGCACGGAGGCTGTTTCCGATATATACATGATTTTGCCGTCAGATGCCACCACAAACACAAATCCATCCAAAGTCTGGAAAAGAAAAAACGGCCGGGGTAAGAGATGATAGTTGTACATTAGAGTTAAATCTAATAATTGTACTCTCCCTGGGACGGAGGATTGTATAAAATATTGTCACCAACACGCATTTGTCAAATGCAAAAAAACAGAGCCCGGCACCTCCGTGAGGGTCGTAAGTTACACCACTCAGGGTTTAGTTCCCGCACCAGGCTTTCAAATGCTTTTAAAGCGCTGTAAAAACAGTCTCACATGCACATCGCAAAAATCATGCCAAACATTCGAGAATTCCTATCATACCCGGTTTAAATGTAGTAGCTTTATTGTTTGGGGTTATTTTAGCACTTAGCACAAATCCGGAGTTCTAAGGTACTTAGGGGACACTCTACCACTATATAGACCATTTTATGTCATAATTGGCAGTGTTTATACCACTAGGACATGTGCTTTATTTGCCACAATTTTCTAGTTACCCCTAAGTACCATTTGAATAATAAATTCCGAACACTACCACTCCCCAGAAAAGAAAATACCGGGTTATTTGAACAGACTATGTCTACAGAATTAATTATTTCAAATAACCTTTGCAAACTTCAATGAGAAAAAGTATCCATTTCTGAAAAATTAAAACTACCTACATGATATTCTGACTTTGCTGAAGTTGGCTAGCCCTCAAAAAAATAAAGTAAAATTATAAGAGGTAATTAAGACAAGTAGAAAGGTACTGAATATACTTATGTGCGGCAAGGACAAGAAGACTAAATTATTTTTGAAAAAGGAAACTGCATTTTATTTACCCATTCATATTTTAGATCCAGGACCAAAGAAAAGCAATAAAATTGGTGAAAGATCCATACAACCCACAATGCTGCCCCCATAAAAAATATTCCAAATTAATTTCTGGCCACAAATTCTATTTTTACAGCATGTAATTGAAACCAGATTACCTTTGGTTTTTCTAAATCCGCCCCCCTCTTTGGAGGGGGGCCTAAAAAGAATTTAGCAGAAACGAAACTCGAAAGATGCCCTTACGTTCTACTCTCTCAAACAGAGTTTTTGCTGCAAAATTTCTCTGCCAACTAAACTATCATTACCCTCCTCTCTGCCGAGGTGGAGATCAACATCTTGATTAGAAGCCTTGCTTTCACGTTTCTAACTCAGCTACAAAATATTTTCCCAGCTAAACTCTGTTGCAAAAACATAAACCGCACAGCAGTCTCTAAAGCTATAAACATTTTGGCACATTTTGCATTCTTGCTTAACTCCAAAATCCTTAAAGAGATACATTAATGAAATAGTCTCTGACAGTGAGCCACATGAGTAAAAGAAAAATTATCATAATCAAATTCTGAGAGTTGCCAGCAGTAGCTAAAAATAATATCCTTTATGGAAAATGTTGGGTATGCCTCCATAGCTTCAATTTTTGCTTGCACGGGTATTAACTGCGAAGGCACTCATCCACAAGCCACGGCGGGCTTAATTAAAGAAATGTACGGCGGGGGAACCTGAGGATGTTGGCTTTGCCGCCAGGTTTTTACTGGAGTTCCCCTGCACTTAGTTGTCCCTGATATTAGTGTCACTTGTAATATGTAGAAATATCTAACATGCAAAATACCGCGCTGGGAGCTGGAGGTGAGCCTGGTGGGGCGCAGGGCCCCGCGGGAAGGGCTCCAAGAGCTCCAGTACCCGCCGGGCTGCCACACCGTTCGCTTTGTGTTGTAAAAGCTTCAGGTTTCAAATATTCCCCGGATCTGCTCTTCCCCAAAGCACACATTTAAAAAAATAAATCACACTAGGACATTCGGGGCAAGAGCGTTTTTAAAAATATCTGCTTTTTCGAAATGCGGAGCTCGTGGCTGACTCTGACCCAAGTCACTGCGTTTGGCCGCCAACGTTTCTTTTTTTTTTCCTTTTAAAAAGAAAACACAGAATAGAAGGAAATGCAAAATAGCTCTCGGTAGGCATTTTTCCGTGGCAGAGACAAATGACGGAGGGGGGAATGAATCGGGTCGTTGATAAGGCTCTGTAAAGGGCATTTGAAAGACTCTGAAACACGAGGCATTGCTGCCCCCACCTAGCGCCAGCCACCAACTTGGAATTGGCTCTGGAACGCGCCGGTGGTGCGCTCGGCTACCCGGGCGCTGCGGAGGAAACCCGAGGTCAGGGGCTGTTTGACCGCTGAGGACTGAACGGCTCCGGGCTGGGGGCGCTCAGTGGCTGACCACAAACCAAGCAAGGGCTCCCTCCCTCCGTGAGCCCCGCGACTCCGGAGGCCGCACCGCGTCCCGAGCTGAGGGCTCAGGCGCTGGACCGTTTGGATTGAACCCGGCTCCACCACTTGCTGTGTGACCTCAGGCATGTTGCTTAACCTCTCTGTGCCTCAATTTCCTCTTCTAATGAAATGGGGTTAAGAACAGAACCCGTCTTAGGTGGGTGGTGAAGCCAGATGATACAGTGAGATTTAGAACAGAATCTGGCCCGGAGTAAACTCTCAATAAATGCCAGCTGTTAATATTCTATTAGTGACGCCGTCTCTCCTTTATTGCAACTCTTCCAGACACACGATTGTTACAGGCTCTGGACTGTGGCTCAGAGTGCCCTGATCCTTCCTTCTCTGGCCCCAGCGCCTGGCACAGCGTCGGGCACAGAGCACGCGCTCCAAAAAAGTTTGCTGGGGGAAGTTAAGGTTGGAAAGGACTTCACCACTCCCAAGGGGGCCCTACGGCCTAGGTCCTAAGGGCTAGGGTACCTGGGACCAAGGGATGGCAAGGTGAGGGGATAGGCCTGGGACTGGCCGGGGTGTCCCCCTGAGCTGAGTCCACAGGGTCCCAGCCCTGGGGCAGGCCTTGGGGGCTGGGGAAACCGCTTGCCCCAGGTCCCAGCACCGCCTCTCCCCTCGGGGCGATGTCCGGGGCGATGTGGCTGCCTACGGATCCTCTGGGTGCTTACTCTCTGGAGAGGGAACCTCCAGACTGGGTGCCGGGGTCAGAACAACAGGGCTGTCGGCAGCCAAGACCCCCTCCCCCCGCGCCGGCCCTACCTGCAGCAAGTGCGATCCGAGCTCCTTGGCGACACTGTCCAGGGGCCCCGCGCGGCTGGGCTGTCCCCACGCGTCTCCCAAACCTGGGCAGGGGAATAAAAGAAATCAGTACATCGCGGAGCCCACCGGAGCCCCGCGCCCCTCAGGGCGCCCCCAGCGCCCTGGCGGCCCTCGGAGCCCAGGGTCCCCTTGGCGCTCAGTGAAAAAACAAGGCCGGAGGCGCAGTTCCAGGCCGGCCTGGGTCCCCAGGGCTCCGCGGCAGCGAGCCCGCCGGGCCCACAGCTCCCGTGGGTCGCCCGCGTGCCCGCGGCTCTGGAACTGCCGTCTGTCAAAAAGTAACCTCATCTGCTTTATTGAAATCGGTCATCCTCGTAGCCAAACGGGGACACGCGCTGATCTATAACTATTCGCCCGAGGACGCCCCCTCCCCCTTCCTTTCCCGCGTCGCCGGCAACGATGTATTTTCCCAAAGACAAAGCGGCCCAGACGGAACGCCCGCGCCCTGCAGGAGGCAGCTTTCCCCGCACTGAAAAAATACACTAAACTCTTCAAACCTCAGCCACCCCTCGGGCTCCGCAGCCCCGACGGGCGCCCCGGGAGCGCCACCCTCTTCCAACCCAAGAGCTGCAGCCTGGGAAGGGTGTGCGCGGGGCTCCCCGCGGCCGACTCCAAACGCGCGGCGCGGGGCGCGGGCGGGGGACGGGCGGCGGAAGGCGCTGGGGCCCCGTATAAACTCGACGGTAACGGGGAGGTGTCTGTTGTCACATAATTGGGGTCCCCCCACCCCTCAGCCTTCTAACAGCCTCCTGCCCCCTCATCACTCCCGACGCCCGCGGGGTGCGGAAAGCGCACCCGAGGAAAGCCCGCTCTTCCCCGCAGAGGCTCCCTCTCCCGCGCCCTCGGCCCGGCGGCGGCGACCCTGGAGGCCCGGGCTTTCCCCTGCGCACTCGGGAAGAAGCGGGAAAGCCCGGCGAGGTCGCGGCGTGGAGCGCCACCTGAGAGCGCACACAGGGGGTCCCTGGAGTCCCGGGGGGGCGCCTGGCCAGCTCTCCTGCAGTTAGCGCCGCGGCCCCCGACGAGCGGTGGCGAAGGCCGTGGCCAATGTCTCAGCCTGCGCCCCGTTCCCTTTTGAGGAAAATGCGCCCGCCGGCTGCAGGCCCCCTCGTGCGCCGCGCACCCCAGCCGCCTACACGTGCGGGGTGGGCTGTGGGTCCCGCCGGCGCGCCCGCCCCCCTGGGGGCGAACCGACGGCCCCCCGCGCGCCCGCCCGCCGCGCGTCCGGAGTTGGGGACCAGAGGCCGGGGGACGCGCGGGGCAGAGAACCTGTCCAGCCGAACTCCCGGCTGTTCCCGGGACCACAAAGCCCCTCGAAGGGCGGCGGCGAGTGATGGACGGAGCGTCCAGGCGCAAGCACCTGGGGTCTCCTCACTGTCCCTGAGGGAACGGGGGCGTCGAGGTTTGTGGTGGCTTTGACCCCAGGAGGTGGAAAACGCACGCCCAGCTCCAGGTAGCCGTGGGGCCTGGAGCACCTCCCGCGCCCTGGGCCCCCAGGGAAGCTTTAGGGGCCCTTCCCAGCGAACTCTGTCCAGCAAATAAACAGGGGATGACCTTTTATTTCTCCTGCTAGGCTCTAGGAATTAGGGACTTACCCCAGCTCCCCCAGAAGCAGGTGGTTTATTTCCAAGTACCCCAGTCCCCTAAATGTGACCGCTGCCCCTCAGCCTCCACCCTGTGGACAGAGCTGTCCTCTAACCTCAGGAACTCACTGCCCACCCCACTCCCAGGATGACCACAGTGAACATACCAGGATGCCACTGCCTCTCGCTCAGAGGTCCTCACTCCTCCTTTAACCAGAACTGGAAAGAACCAAAACTTAAAACCCCCGGGCCCGAATGAAGGAAGAATTTAAGAAAGACCCAGGAATTCTGATTTCCGAAAACGGACAGATTCGCCCTGATAACTGTCCTTTACTGTTCTCGGGGGGCTTTCCCGGGTTTGGGCCAAACCACCCTTCCTGGCTCAGTGGGGAAAGTGAGCGGGGTACCCTGGCCTCGGCTTTTGGAAGGGTTTCTGCCAAGTGACCTGGGAAAATCTACACCATTGGGAATGACCCCCACACCAGACTCCCAACCGCCTTGTCCAGGCTCCGGCCTCACATGCAAACGTGCACTGGGTGTACCCGACAATTTCCGTATAATTCAAATGCCCAGCTACTTGGAGAGAGCCTGTTCTCTTATATCATTACAATTTTCCCTGTAAGTTCCCAAAGCCCCTGTTTTTTCAGGAGAAGATTTGGTCCAAACGCTCCTTCAGGACCTGGTGGCAGGGATGGGGGCAGGGGGGGGGGGGAGAACGAAAGGTTCCCCTCAAGCACCCTGCCCGTGTCACCCCGCCCTGGAGTGACTGTGCTGCCAGCTCTTCCATTAGAAACCGCTGTGGGCGAGGCCTTTTTACTTGGCCCATAAAAATCTACTTTGGGCAGAAGGCAGAGACTAAATAAATTAAGGTTTGTAACCAGTATGCTCCCAAAAAGTGAGGCGCTGTGTGTGTGGCCCTTATCTGGACCTAACAAAGGGCTTTATTTGAAAAAATGCGGGGAGGAGTGGAAGACAGGGCTAAGCTCCTCGAAAGGTATTAGCCGCTGGCCGTCTGGCCTGCCTGAACCCGGGAGCCCCCCCACTCAGTGACTGCAGGGCATCAGCGGGGTCCCGAGCCCAGTCTGTGGCTTCCCAGCCACCAGGGTTTGGGTCCCACTTGCCCTACAGCAGGGGAATCCGCTGTGGACTCCCTGCTACTGGGAACCCAGATGGCCAGGTCCTGGGGGAGGGGGTCAGCCACTGGGTCAGAGGGAACGGGAGCCCATATTGCCCTTCCCCTCTGCCTTCCAGGGTTTGTGGGTGCTGACACCTTGGTACTCACACTCCACTGGCTGTTCAGTTAAACCCACCAGGCCCTCCTGCCACGGAAGCTGTCTAATCACGGTCCTCCCTCCCTGGGTGCTCAGTCAGCCAGTGGGCAACGGGCTCTGAACGCCTGCTGTGCCTGGGGTTACCCTCGGAGCCCTGCCCTCCAAGTGCAGGTCACAGACCATTCACATGGGACCACACCAATAAGACGATTTCCCAGGGAAGGGGACATAGTGGAGGGCTCCCTCGCTGTGAGGTAGGGTCACGCCTCTCAGGTGAGGGGACACATGAGTTGAGACCTACAGGAGGCAGCCGGTTTGCGCCTTCCCCTGGACCCAGGAGCAGAACTCACTATGCTAGAGATCGCCCGGTGCAGCCCCACAGAAATGGTCTCAAGTTCACTAAGAACTCCCAGGATGGACAGTGATTCTCACGCTTCCCCAAGGGCAACCTGGGGTGTCTAAAAAACTGGTGACGAAAACAATGCTTACAGGGATCTTGTGGCAATTAAATGGGGTTAATAACAGGGCCCGACCCCAGCCCTGCCCCTCCCCCTCCCCCTCCACAGAAAACTGGACCTGGGACTGAAAAACTAGCGCAGACCTGCAGGAGCCTGCCCCACCCTGGCCCCTCGGGGACACTCGGGGGCTTCACCTCCCCTCCCTCCTTTAAAGACACCAGCTGGGCCGTTCTGGACGGTCTGATCTCCAGCAAGTGCCCTGACCACCAACCTTTATTTCTCACCTCTGAAATGGGGTTGTTGGGGGACTGAAGGAGCTAAACTGGCTGGTGCGGAGCGGAGAGCGGGTTCTAGCAGAAGGCCTCGGTAATTACTCTAGGGGGGCCCAGAGCTGGTGACTCCGGGCACCAGGAAATCCTCAGGGTTCTGGGCCTCCCCCTTGCTCGCTCGCACTCCCTTCTTCTCCTGCCCGGGAATGGTGCGTCCTTCTGGGGTCCCTGAAATCTCAGCCTAGCTCCAAACCAGCAGTCGCACAGCAGGGTGTGAAGGGGGTGGTAGGTAGGGATGCCCCAAGAAGGGCATGTAAACAGCCATGAGGTAGGGGAGGGAAGGGGGCTTCCAGCTTGGCCCTGCCTCACTGGCCAGTGTTGTCTGTGGTCAGACAACGGACACAAGACCTCCCTACCCCCACCCAAAGCCTGATGCTAAGACCTTGAGGGATGGGGTGAAGCCCCAGCCACTACAAAGAGCGGCTGGGGCCAGGGTCCCGTTCTGCGCCCCCGAGCACCCCGGAACTGAATATGCAGCATCTGCGATCCAGTTCCTCACCTCCAACTGCCAGGGCCCTGCATGCCCTGGAATCTCCCTTCACCAGGGCCCAGAGCATCCTGCTCTGGACTGTTAGCTTTCCCTCCAGGACCCAGGTGCACAGCCTGGCAGGCTTCCAAGTTGAGATGGGAGAGGGTTGCAAAAATCTGCAGTCTAAAAAATAAGTCTATTTTTAAAAAACTACATTATTTCAGGCTGCAGTATAGAAAGGTTTTGGCTCTGTAACCCCATGTCTGTTTAGGGGTGTCTGTCCTCACCAAGCCCTCTGAATCAAAACGTTTAGATTCTGGATAGCAATTTGTAAGACAGCCCTCCCTTCTCCCCAAGGGGCTTGGATGTGTGTGTGTGTGTGTGGGGGGGAAGGCCCTGTCTAAACCTAAACACAGACAAATCCCACCACTGGACTAATTTAGGCCTCCAGCCCCACTTCTGTTGTGTGTGAATGATATTTTCGCTTCTTTTAAGTAAAAGGCTGTGATAAATGTTCCAATCCCTCCCCATCTTTCACCCAAACCTGTCTTGGGTCTTCAGGTCTGGAGATGGGGCAGGAGGGGGTCTGTTCTCCTTTCCATAGTCTGCCTCAGTTTCCAACTCCACTCCTGAACTGGGACCTCTGGCCAGGTCCTCCTGCCAGCCCTTCGTGTGCAAGGGCCCACGGGGAATGCGTGCTCTGCCCCACGGCTGGGGCTCAAATCTCTACTCCAGGGAAGGGACCTAACCCTCGAGATCGGCCCCCAGTTCCTGCAGCTCCGACTCTGTCTGACCCCTTGAAGCCCACTGTAGACCACTGGGTGGCGGAACTGGCCCTGGGTCACCTGCCCCTCTGGACTGAGCAGCAGAGTTTCCCCACCCTGGGTGCCCCTATGTTTCCAAAGCGCCCCTCTCCTGAAGGAAAGGTCACGTTGCAAAGAGGGGAGGCAGACCCGGGGCCCCAGTGCCTCTCTGAGACCCGTGTGTCCCCAACCACCCTTTAACTCGTGAAGTTTTAAATCCTGAGTCCACTTCCGAAGCCAGCCTTGCTCTTCTGCCCTCTTTCCCACCCATCTACCTCCCACTTCTTAGTTTGCTGTTAAAGGGGAGAAAATGTGGGGATCCAGAAAATGCTGGGTCTTGCCAATCCCAGAGGCCCACTGAGTGAGGCACTTCGCTGTGGAAGTTGCATATGGCTGGGGACACGCAGGGAGCTCACAGGAAGCAGTGACTGGAGTAAGAACAGGTTCGATTTCCACCTGCATGGCCACGCTCCTCACACTGATCCCAGGATTCCTGTGCAGCCATGGAGTTGCTAAATGGGCCCATGTCACAGAACAGGAGACTGAGGTCTAATGGGGCAGCTTGACAGAGCAGAGCCTTGAAAGGCCAGCAGCCCCAAGCCTAGGCCAGTCCTAGGCAGGAGTATCCACCTTGGTTCCTGTCGCCTCCCTTTTGACCCCTCTGGGCTCCATGTTCTCTCCTCCTGCACAGCGGGACTAGGGGTGAAAGGAGCTGAGGCAGAGGGCCCCCTCAGCAACAGAGCCCAGGTACACTGGCTTGCTCTTGCCCTTGCTGTGGGACCTTGGGGAAAACCCAAGTATGGAGCATTCATGGTTCCTTCGGATTCTGCTATTCTTTTCTGACTCCCAAGGTCCTAGATCCATCTTCACCCAGGGATCCCACCTGCTCCGGGGCTATGGAACAGCGAGGCCGCATTTGGCACGTCGATTCTGCTGGGCATCTTTCCATCCGCAGCCAAGAGCCCGGCAGATCCGGGAGCTCCAGCCACCGCCCAGGATGGCTCTGGCTCTAAAACCCGCCTCACGCCCGAGTCCTGACCCCGGTGGCTCTCTCAGCTTCCTCCCAATCCCGTGCACTACGTCCCCAGGGCAGACTCAAGTCCCCAGAACAGGTTAAATCAATTAGTGTCTCTTCCTCACCCGCCCTTGGGAGCTACTGCAGGGGCAAGCAAGTAATTTTGCATAACTGAGCGCTTTCCAAATGCGTCTTTCTTCCCCAGCACCCCCACGTCGCAACTCCTTGCCCCAAAACTGATTTGAGGGAAAACAGTGCAGCTGCCCAGAGCTGCAGGCCAGAGGCCTCTGGGTGCAAAGATGAGTCCAGAAGCTGCCGGTTCAGCCCTCCAGGCCAGCGCCCCAACTCCAGTGCTGCAGGAGAGTGGGGATCATAACCATGGCCTCCTCCCCATCCCCTATGATCGCTACCCTGCAGGTTCAGGGCCGTTTCCAAAACTCTAGGGCCAAACAGCTCCCTCCCAGGTGTTCCAACCTCCATGATCACCCCTGCAGACACACAGGCCGTCCCGCAGCCAGGACACTAGTGAAAAGCACAGGGGCCGGTGCTCAAGGCCTGGACCCCCAGCTCCTGCAGCAGGCTCAGGGCCAAGCAAAAATGTCTGGAGACCGACTTTCCAGAGCTAGAACGCACAGGCCCAGCTTAAATATCCGCAGAAGCAGTATACCCACAACTTCCTAATTTTTAGCAGGCTTTCCTGGAAATCCCCCAAACAACATATGGCTTACAATTAGCCCTCTTTCCTCAGACCTCCCTTTCTAACTAATTTCTGGCTTATTTGAAATCATCAGCAACTAATCATGTAATCTTCAGATTGTTTCTTTGTATATTTTTATTTCCAATGGGGCGGGGGAGGTGGGTGTCCTGTCTGGATCCACACCTACCTTGTAGTGTTCGGATAAAGAAACAGCTCATGGGAGCTCATGGGAGAAAACCAGTTACCACCACTCCTTCCAGGTACAAAGGATTCTGTCCGTATAATATTTTAATTTTCTCTGAAACTTCAGTTGCAGTGGAATCACCTTTGCCTCTCCTGGGCTGGGGGGAGGGGGGAAAGAGTGGTCACCCCTGGGTGGGCAAATAGCCACCACTGCCCAACAGCTCATCGCTGGATCAGCGTTGGAAAAGGAAAGAACATAGGTTTTCTGGTGGACAGGTCACGGGCTTCTGCTACTGGGAGGAAAGCACCCAGAGACTGCGGGGCCCAGCTGGGAGGCACCGGCAAGGCCAGGCCACTGCCTCTGGCCCCCTCGACTCCCTGGCCAGCCAGGCAGCAGAGCTGGAGGTAGCATTGGCCGACAGGCCCTCACCTCTCCACCCAAGAGGCGGTGTGAAGTGTAGCTCCAGACCCAGAAATGATTTTAACTGGCTTAGCACTGCAGACTTAAAAGTGTTGAGCTTCCGGATTTTGGGCCGTACTGGCCGGAGACTGCCTCAGTGGAGGCGTTCTGGGGCTGGCCAAGGACACCTGTTGCTGCTCTGCAGAGACCCTCGAACGCTGAGGTTGTTTCCCTACTCAGGCGCCAGCTTCTGGGACTCCGGGGGCAGAGGCACCCCTGTGGATCCTCTGCTAGCCCTAGCCGAGAGGTCTTGGGGCACCCTTTGAGCAAAGTGTCAGGATCTCTGGCACTAGGCCGCACAGATCCCAGCAGGGAACAGAGACACTGCAGGGGGACTGGTTCAGAACCACCAAACCGCAGGGACACCAAAAGTAAATGCTGTGGTGACCAGGCCTCCCCTAGTCCTGAGGTGCCCCGCCTGGCTGCCATGGTCACCCGGTCACCCGGTCACCGCAGTTCTGGCAGGGAATGCTGGCCCAAGCACCCCACCACTTCTTAGCACTGTGAATCTGCTGGACCTACGGGTCCCGGAGACCCTTCCCACCATGGCATCTGCCCCTCTGGGTTTTTAATTCCAATCAGGAAAAAAAAAGAAAAAAAAAAAGACTGCTTAGGCCTGCCTGCCATTTTCCAACTAATCGCCTACCTCTCTCTCCTCCCGAGTCTGGGCTCAACACTTGCCCCCCCTCCACCCGGACCACCCCAGCCCCAGCCCCAAGGAAGGTGAGCCGAGAAGGGGCGGCCCGACAGGCCCATCCGAGGCCTGGCTCCCCACAAGCGCTCTGCCGGGCGCCGGGGCCTGCAGGCCGGCCTGGGGTGACTCTCCCGGCGCCGAGCAGCAGGCGCCCTTCCCTCCCCACAGGGGCGCACCAGCTTCCCCTCCACGGGAAGAGAGAGGCGTGAAAGAAGGAAAGAGGAAAAGGGGGAGTGAACTGGAGAAAGAAAAGAAGGAAGGAGGGTCGCCCGGAACGCACCGGCGGCTCATAGATCCATTCTGGGTCCGCCCAGCCCAGCCCTGGGCCAGCGGATGGTTCGGTCTCTGCGGCTCCGAGGCCGCGGCCCCGTCTCTCTGGAGCGGGAGCTAAAGCCCCCGGCGCGGCCCCCGGAGGCGCCCCGGGACCGCCTGGGGGTGGAGCGGCCCCCGCGGACCCGCCCGCGCCCCGCCGCCGGGCTCCCCGCGCCCCCGGAACAGCGCGGCCTCACCTTCGGGAAAGACGGCGCGCATCTTCAGGTAGCTGGTGGTGAGCCGGATGATGGACGCCTTGTCCAGCTGCGAGGTGATGGCCGACGGCAGCGGGAGCAGCTTGGCCAGCTCGTAAAACTCGCCATTCTCCTTCTCCCTCCTGGTCTTCGCCGCATTCTTGGACTTCTCCTTCATCGCGCCTCGGCTCCGGGCATATTAGACCCGGGCGTGCTCCAGGCCCGCGAGCCCCGCGGCGGCGGCGGCGGCGGGCGGCGCGGGGGCCGCGGCCCGGGCGCGGGCAGGTGCGCGGGGCCGGCGGGGGCGCGAGGCGCTTCTCCGCAGCCGCGGCCCGGAGCGCGGCGCAACCCAGCGGCGCCGCCCCGCGCGCTCCGCCCGCCGCCGGGCGCAGCCTCCTCCCGGCTCGACCGTCCCGCGGCGACCGGAGCCCCGACTTCGCGCCGGCTTCGCGCTCTCCTGCCTCCCCGCTTTCTCCCGCGCCTCGGCTTCCCGCGGGGGCGGAGGGGCGGGCGAGGAGGCGGGTGCTTTCAGTCCTCGGCCGAGGGCTCCTTCCCGCTGTCCCGGGGCCCCTCTGGGCTGCAGGGCGCCGAGGCCGGCGGCGGAGCCATGGAGCGGGGCCGAGCGCGGGGCGAGCGGGGCGGCCGGGCGGTGGGCTGGGGCCGCGCCGGACGCGCTCTGCTGTCTCCCCGGCGGGTCCCCGCGCTGCAGACACGGCGCGCGGAGCCCTCGGTCTGTCGCGGGGCGCAGCAGCTCCGAGGTCCACGTGCGACGGAGCCGCGTTTGTTTATGGCGGACCCGCCTTCGGGCGGAGCGCTCGGCCTCCGCCGCCCGGTGCGGGGGGGCCCGGGGGGAGGGACCGCGGCGGGGGCGGGGGCGGCGAGCCTCGCCGGTACCCCGCCCCGGCCGGGGAGTCGCAGGCGCGCCTCCGAGCCGCCGCCTCCAGGGGCTCTCCCAGGAGAGACCGGCGCGCGCCCGGCCCGAGGAAGTCGCGGTGAGTGGACGGGGTGCGCCGCGGGGACCCGCGAGCCGGCCGAGGCGCCGGGCGCGCTCGGGAGGGAGGCGGGGAGGCGCGAAGGAGGGGGGGACGCCAGGACCCCCTAGGGCCGGGCGAGGCAGGTGGCGCGGCCCTCGGGCCAGGGGCCCGGCGGGGGAGACCGAGTCCCGCGAGCCCGCGCCGGCCCCTCGCCCTCACCTTCCCACTCCGCAGGCCCGGGAGCCGAAAGGGGGAGCCGGAAGAGAAGAGCACCCTCCCCCACCTACCTCAGGAAAGGGCGCGAGAAAGGCTCCGAAATGACCCTCCTGCCCTTTTCCTCCTCGAAACGCAGGAGCGAAAGGAGATCGGCGTCGTACCCGGAGGGGCGGGAGACCGCGGGGCGCGCGGGGCGCGCGGGGCGCACGGGGGGAGTGGGCCCGGAGCCGCGCGCAGCCGCCAGGCCTCGCCCGGGGCCGCGGCGGGAACGGGGCGCACAGCCCGGCTCCCACAGCCCGGCCCAGCGCAGCCGGGGTTTGGGGGAATCGTGGCTGCGGCGGGTACTTCAGGTCACGGAGGGAGGAGCGCCGGGCGAGCTCCGGTGGGGGCAGGAGGCCGCTGGAAGAGGGAGGCGCAGCTGGAGACGCGGCCGTAGGTGCCCGGGCTTTCTCCCTCTCGGCTGCACTGGACCGCGAGGCCTCCTGCCCCCCTCCTTTGTACGCCCCTCCAGCCCCGACGCCCGATCCCAAGGGTGGGGTCCTCTCTGCATCCCGGGTAACAGGCCCCTACCTCTTTTAAGGGTCTGAACCCTCCAGATGCCGCGCAGACCCGTGTCCTGGGAGGCTCGCAGCTTCCTCCGGACACAGGGTCAGAGGGCAGCCTCAGTGGACGCTGAGCACCGGGGTAATGGGGCTCCCCCGGCGAGTAGGGATATGGGGTCGTGGGGCGCCAGTTATGGAGGGGGCACGGGGAGGTGAGACTCCGTGGCTGCCCGGCCGGGCGCAAAGTCTCTGTTCTTGGTGCCACCTCACTCTCCCGCGCCGGGAGGAGCCTGCTGTGCCGCGAACTCCCTGCCCGAGGAGGTCCGGGTACCCGCGTCCCTCCCCTGCGCCTGAGGGGCACAGCCTGCGACCCCATATTCTGTAGCAAGTGCTCCAGACCTTTTCCAAGGATCCCTTTGAAGGTCGGAAGCTCTTTGGCGGTGGGACGAGTCGTAGCTCCCTCGATGGGCGGGACTGTGCGCACACCCCAGCTCGGCCCCCACCGGGCCCCGCACCCTATAGCCTTGGTCTTGGCTTGCGGGGCCGCTGCTCCGCAACCAGGAAGCCGCGGGAGCTTCGGAGGTGGTGGCTCCCCACCGAACGCTGGGCGCGCCGAGGAACCCGCAGATTCCCTTGCGGCTTCGGGTCCAGGAGCGCTTTCGTGTTTCCAGCAGTGTGCGCAGAGGGTCGGGCTGCGCACGAGCGTCGCGGGCGCGCGGTGCCCAAACGCCGCGCTGCGGGCTCACTCTCCACCCCCGAATGCGGCGCGGGGATGCGTGGGCCGTTGTCGGCTCGGGGCTTCCCGGGGTAGGGGGTCCAAGAGGGAAGGGAGTGCAGGCTGGGCCCCGCCACAACTGGAGCGGGGCGCCCTGAGCGCGCGCCTGCACCGGCCTGGCTTCGGGAAGATTTAATGCTCCCTCACCCCCACGATTTCCGATCCTCAATTATGGACCCGGGAGAATTCCTCCCTGGCTTGAAAGGGATTACCCAGATCGCAGGAACATGGCTAAGTGGACGTGGGAGAAACCCGGCCGGTGTGGCTCAGTTGGTTGGAGCGGCCCCCCGTACACCAAACCTTCTCAGTGCGAAGTTCCCGGGTTTTACGGGAAAGCGTACTTGAGATCTCGCTGCCGGGTTCTCACGGTGGCAGCCGCTCTTCTCCAGTCAGCCGGACGGACGCGAATCGCGTGGTCTGATAGGGAGCGCACGGCCTGTTTGGAGGCTCGCAGACTATCGTGTAGGACACTTCCAGGCCCAAAGCCTGCCCCAAAGCAGACGCCCAAGCGGGCATTCTATACCCCACACCCCAACACACAACACACACGCACAGAGGGGATGGCCTGGTCTCCGGCTGCACCACCAAAAGTACCCAAAGTCCTTGGGCTCTGACCTCGAAGTTTCCCAGGTGGGAAGGATAGTGCCGTCTGTGTACAATAGTGAAGTAAGGACCCCCCCCTCCCGCGCCTGACTGGGGCCTTACCAGGGGCTCTCTCTACCTCCAGACCGACTCTTAGGACAAACACCCACAGGCTAGAAGCTCTTTATAAACTGGGCAAAGCACTAAACACATGCTATTTGGAGTGATGGGGAGGATTGTAGGTGGCCTCGGACTGGGACACCTGCTTCTGTCCTGGGCTCTTTGCGCAGGGTGTACCATCCTCCTGGTCTTTGCTTTGCGCCTGAAGCCGGGCACCTCGCCCAAAGCAAAGAGGGGGGCCTTCGGAGACTCAGTGCAGAGGCTTAGAGAAAACAAATGACCTCTGAAGTCCGGGGCATCGCACAGGGACCAGCGTCTTCCCTGTAGGCCAGTCAGGAGCCTGCAGAGCCTGGAGAGGCGGGAAGCTGAGGGCGGGAAGAGCCGGGCTGGAAGGAGGATTCCGACACCCCGAAGCCCGGAGCTTCCAGTGCGCCGCCTGCTCGCCGCGCGCTCTCACCCCCAGAGGTCCTGCTTCCAGAGTCTGGGAGCACCCACAGTCGCAGGGACGCGCCTCCGCATACCCCCCCACTTCTTAGAAATTTTCCATTAGGAAACTGATCTGGAAGAAATTGAGGCCCCAAGAGGAAAGGGGCGGGCCCAGGCCGACCCACATCTGCTTGGATTTTCCGCTTCAGATGCGCCGCAACTGTTCTTCCCCAGGCGGTGCCCGGCGCCTACCTGAGGCCCATCCCCGGCGGAAACCGGCTTTCGCGTCCAAAGGGAAACGCACAGATGTTCCCCCGGGATGGGCTCCAGGACACCATGCTGCAGTGGCAGGAGGGGGATCGGAGACTTGGTCACTAAGGAGGCGGGGTGGGGGTTGGGGCTGAGGGAGGACGTCTCTCATGCTTAGCACGAGATTTTTGGGGGGAGGGGTTTGAACCTCTGAAGTCAAGTTTAAGGAGAACTTCAACCACTGGAGCAAGCCGAGGCAACGGAAACTCCAGGGCTGCTGAGATTCGAACCTATTCGGTTCATAAGCCCTGGTCTACACGGATATGGTCACTCCAGGAATCCTGCTTGCGGCCAGTGCCGCGTCTATGACTGGGAGCCTTTTTAGCCGGACCTATCCGAGAGAGTGCCTCAATTCCTCATTTCTTTCCTTGTGTAAGCCCCATGGAGATATCACCAACATCTCCTTGGGTCGCTGTTGCTCCCATAAAAGATTGGACAAATGCAATATTACTACTCATTGTTAGAAGTAATTACAGGTAGCCAGAGTAATTTCCTAATGATTCACTCCTGGAGCGGTCAAGACAGTAATTGGCTCTGCTCACTCCTTCCCAAGTCCTAGAGGGAGAGGTGATCTTTTTGTTTTGTTTTAAATAAATTACTTCATTGGAGGTCACTCCATTGGAGAAAGGGTTTGTTTTTAGGTTGGTGTGCATCTCTGATGACCTAGTTAGGCAGCAGTAACTACAGTAGATCCAACTTTGGGCACTGGGTCCCCAGGACCCTTTGTACCAGAGAGTTTGGCCGTGGGGGTGGGGCAGGTGTCCAGGCCTGGCTGGGGCAGGATGGGCGAGGTAAGGAGGAACCCCAGGGCGCCTGCTTGAGGCTGATTCTGCTCTCTGGGATTCCTAAAAGGGCACGACCTTCTCTCAGACTTGACTGTCCAGCAAGCTTTGGGTTCTGGGATTGGGAACTCGAGGGGGCCCACCAGGCAGTGCCTCCTGTCCCAGGAAGGGAGTAGCTGCTGCCCACTTCTCTCCCTCCCCCAAGGAGATGCATTTAGGGAAACAAAAACAGTTCGTGCCACTGGTAATTAATTATAGTGATTAGTATGTTCCAAGAGCAAGGGCCACGGAGAGCCACAGAATCTGCACCTGGTTTGGGTAAAAGTCGGACACAAGTTTCTTCTAATTTTACCTGGGGGTGAGGGTGTGGCCCTTTCTTAATTTTTTTAATTGATTTTTTTTTTAAGAGAGGGAGTGGGAGAGAGAGAGACATCAATTCGTTGTTCCACTTATTTATACATTCATTGGTTGATTCTTGTATGTGCCCTGACCAGGGATGGCTCGGCGACCTTGGCGTCTTGGTGTAGCCCTTTCCTCTGCATTTTCTTTCCCTGCCTCCCAAGCCTGGCCTGGCTTTCTCCCCCATCTCTGAGAAGGGGCCCGGGACTTGGGTGCGCCCCTCCCAAAGCACAAAGCCATCCAGTGTCCTCCCGGGAGGGCGGGGGTTCCGTGGGAGCGCAGGCGGCGCCGGGGCCCAGGCTCTGCGCTCAGGGACTGGCCAGGGATCTGAGGCCGCAGGGAAGGGGAGCGAACGTCGGGCCCGACCTCCTCCCACCCCTCCAGGAGCCGGCTGCGCCGAGCCGGGGGCTCCCGGAGGGCTCTCCGCCGGGCTTAACAGAAATGCCGCGTCAAAATCCCGGCTCAGGGAGAGGCCGCCTGTGCGTTCTGGGCAAAGCCACGCTTTTCGCCTCCAGGGAGCCCGGGGTCGCTTCTGGAAACCCTTGGGCTGGAGGAGTCTTCCTAGCCTGGTGCGCGCAGACGTTCCTCCGTGGTTTTTATCAATTACGCACCGCCCTGAAATCTGAAAACAACTAGTTCATTAACGACTGCGCTGAAGCCGCCCTTCAAAAACACGAACCAGAAATTTTCCTTTAAAAATCAAAACCTGTCCGCCAGAGACAAATATTTTTGCACATCAAAGGAAGCACACACACGATGAACTTTTTTTTTTTTTTCCTAGCAGGTAATAATAGTGATAGCCAACCCTCAGTATCAGGCTGGTTATAATATGGGGCTATTATAGTCCTTTAAGGACACAAACTCGTTTCATTAATATAGCGGAGCTATTTGCGAAGCAAAGTGAACGTTGGGGAATTTTCTCCCTAATCTAAGCAAATCTGTAGGAGGAAGGAGCCGCCTCGCTCGAGGCTTAGCGGAGAAAGTTGCAGAAAGGCCGGCGGGCGGCGGGCGGGCTGCGTGGGCGCCTCCAGCGCGCGCCGGGGATTCGCCGCCGTCGCCACCCGGGCTCGAGCATCTTCCCGCTTCGCGCGGATTCTTCTTTTATTTATTTATTTATTATTATTTTTTTATTTTGGGGGTATTTTTCCTTTTCTTTTAAAAGCCGGCGAAGAAGGCGGGCCCCCGAGCGCGGGGGCCTGGGAACTCACTCGCTCCGGGGGGAGGGGAGGGGCACCCACGGGAGAGCGCGGTCCCGCCGGAGTCCCGGGTGCGCCAAAGCCGACGTCAGACCCGAGCGGCGGCGGGGCCGCGCGGGGGGCCAGGCACGGAGGCGAGGGGGTGCGGGTGCCCCTCGCCAGCCCTCCCCTCCCCAACCTGGGCCGAAACCCGACTTTGGAAGTTGCGGGGCACACGCGAGGACGCGGCCGGCCGAAGGGGCCGAGCATCGGGCTTCCCCGTCGCCAGAGGCCCTCTCAGTGCCGCAGGAGGGACCCAGGACTCCCGGTCCCGGGCGCTCGGTGCGGGCGCTGAAGGGGATTGTTTTCCCCGCACCCTTTGCGGTGCGGTTCCCGCCTTTTGACCGCAGGCGCGGGACCGCCCACGGGGTTAGAAGCGCGTGGAGGGCGGTAGGCGGAAGGGGGCGCACCGTGCGAGGCCGCGCGGGGGCTGAGGCAGCAGCGGGGCGCGGGGCGCGGGGCGCAGTGAACCCCCCGGCATCGGGGCGCTGGGAGAGGGGTGTCCGCAGACTCCCGGCGGCGGAGCGCAGCGCACCGGGGGTGGCGGCCCCGAGCACGCGCGCTCGGCGCTGGGGGTGGGGGGCACGGGGTGCACTGGCAGTCCCGCTGCGCGCCCGGGCTGCGGGCGGGGCGCCGGGGCGCGGGCTGCCGCGCTCTCCGGGAGGTGTGCGCGACGCTTACACGCGGGTGGGGCCCTGCGGCCTTGGTGGGGAACTCCGATCTTCCCCGCTCCCCCGCGCCACTCGCGTCGCTTCGCCCTGCGCCGCATCGCCCCCCAAACCCCTTCTTTCCAGTTGGAAAGTTGAGATCCGGGGGAGCGGGGGCCGCGGGGAGCGGGCGGGAGAGCGCGAGGCCCGGTGCCCGGGTGCGGGGCGCGCCCGGTGGGAATTAGAGGCTGGTCGCCGTCCGGGCTTCGCCGAAGCGGGTTGGACCCACCCTCAGCGGGCGCGCGGAGACGCTCCCACGCGGCGGCCCTGTCGCGCTGGGGGGGGGGCGAGGGACCCCGCGCAGCCCCCAATCACGGAGAGAGAGCCAGCTCCCCGCCGCCCCCTTCGCCCCCTTCTAACTGCGCGGAGGCGGAATTCGGTTTAGGCGCCGGAGCGGACGCCCCGGAGAGGGAGGGTGGTGACTGAGCGCGTTTTCGTTCAAAACGGAAGATTTAAAAGCAGCGCTTTCTCTCAGTTCAAGAGAAGCAGCGGCGGCCAGCGGATGAACTACGGGTCAGTTCAAACCGCGCGGTGCAGGAATAGTTGGGGCCCCAATTTCGGCACCATCTCCGTTTGTTTGAAGGCAGAAAGAAAACCATCTTGGTCATCGCACCGACGCGCTTTTCGCCCTGCGGTGGAGACAAAGACAGTGTTTAATCTGACTGCGAATTCTCCGTGCTCTGCTTCCAGAAGCTTTGGCACCAGGCGGGCGAGCCCCGGGGAGGCGCGCGGGGGAGGCTTCCTCGCCGGACGCACAGATTTTAACCTTCAGGGGAACTGTCGCGCCGCTTTCTTCTCTCCGGGAGGGGTGGCCCGCGCGCGCGGGAGCCTGTGGGGGCCCCAAGGGAGCCGAGCAAGAAGTGCCCCTGCGGTCCCACGGCCGCAGCCAGTGAATTAAACCGCTTTATTACGGCGGGGCGACCGACCTAGTTCCAACCTGGCTTTTCCTTTTGGAGAATTCTTACAGCTGCCAGGCCCTGAGCTGGGCGCGGGGGCTGCAGAGGCGGACACTTGGCGGAGGTTATTGGGAAAGCTAAGTTCTGAGCTATTATTACAAGCGGGTTGTGGAAAAGAAACGCGCGCAGGTGAGCGCGGCTGGGCGATAGCCGGTGGCTGCTCCTGGCAACGCCACAGGCTCCCGTCCCGCTGCGCCCTGAGAACACTAAACCCTGTGTGCACGGGAGAGGAAAGCCTCAGACAACCTTTACGCGCTTGAAACACGGTGAAAAGCTCACCTGTGAATTGGCTTTATACTTCCTGGGTAGTTGGGGGTCAGGAAGGAAAAAGATCACGGCCGTTTTCACCCATGCACAAATAATTTTAGTGTTTATTTAAGTCCACTTAAAGTAATTGAGCAGAAAATACCTGCCTTGTTTAAGCAACATTCGGGGTGCTCCCTTGAAAGCTAATTGACTTATTTATGTTTCTGTTTAGCCCGATGCCGACACCATCATTTTTTGGAGAAGCTGTCAACTCTGACAAATGAAAGTGGAAGCCAGGATTGCTGCACCTGCAAAAAGCATTGGAATTCCAGGGCCCACCCCGCATATCTGTTCTTAGGAGCCCTGTCCTTGGACCCGACTTGGTTGTTTGACATCCAGCAGTTGGATTTTCTGAAAGTAAATCCCAGAAATGGAAATTCACTCTCAGTGTTTTGCACAAACATTTTAACATCTGAGTGGCCTGGATTGAGCCAAGAGACACAGATCCTCCCTGCTGTAGACATAGCAGATCTGAAAACCTTCCTTTGAGGGTGGAAAGGCAATAATTTAGACACACAGAGAAAAATTCCTAGCGAGAAGAAAAGCAAAAAGTGAAGTTATAAAATTTATCTTTTACAAAATCCTGTGAACGTTATTTGACAGTAAATGTATTTTTCTAGGTATGTTTGTTGGTCTGAACTTCTCAGTGCCCCTTGGCATGTGTGAATTGTGAGAGTGGTTCTCAGCAAAGATGACTGATGGATCTTTTAGGAATCCATGCTTTAAAGTTGATTTTTCTGTGTTGGCTGCAGAAGCTGCTTCACTGGAGATATTTTATGGGATGGTTGTTAAGGGAACCCTGGGTAAAATTTCTCAGGAGTGTCTCTGAAAACATTATTCATAATTATAAAGTGATTCATAGAAATCACCAGAAAAATTATGGCAAGCTGTGTTCCAGCATGTTTTTAGGCCATGTGGAATAAATAAAATCGCTAATGTCTGGTTGGGCAATACTGCCTCCCAGTCTTCCTCTGACCACGCCGGCAGGACCTGCTATCGCTTCATAGATATCACAGCATCCTGGGGGACACGAGCTGAGGACATCTGATTTTCCTTCGAGTGTTTTCGATATTGATAATACAAGATAATTCCATCCCTTTAAAGACTCTTGAATAGTATATATTCCAAGAGATGGGTTAGTTAGCACAAAAAGGAGTATCTTTAACCTTGGGATTTTTTAAAAGGGGGAAGACACTGTAGAAAACCCACATGATAGAGCCTGAAAGACAGAAAAACCCATTGGAACGTAGACCCACCTGGTTAGAGGCCAGCTGATGTTCAACAGGTTTTTTTGGCACCTCGGTGAAATTCCCAAAACTGCCCCCAAGCTTTGCTTTGCAGGGAAAAGCAGTACATTGAGGTCCCAGCCCTACAAAGCCCCTCAGCTGGTAGCTGTGTGGATGTGACCGGCTGCTGCTGCTTCCTCTGCCTGGTAAGGAGGTAGGACAGGGCCTGTCAAGGCTGCTGAGGGGCCTGCACTGGTTAATGTAACTTCCTAAGGCGTCGGGTTTATGGTCTAACTTTCCGTGTGCCTTGGTGAACTGCGACAATGTATGTCAGTTGCTGATATTTATATGGAGAATTGTCATTTAATCAGATTATTAAATAATCCAAACAGAAGCAGTATCCCTTACTAAAAAAACTCCCAATTTCCAGCGCCGTGTCTGGTCACTCTGATGTGCTGTGGTGTAACCTATTAGGTCATTTTAGACCTCTTCACAGTCAACTGATTCACGGGCCTGGGTGGTGAGTCACCTGGCATGTGAAGGTGGCTAAAACACACAGACCGAGGGCTGAATGTTCCAGGCGCTCATGTTTCATGTGCAGTTAGAGCTGGACTCACTTCGAAGCAGCTTATGTTTTATCCATCAAAAGGAATGCAGTTCTTTGAATTGGAGAGTCTGCGCACACTCCTACTTGCACACACGCTGTTACTCATTCAAGAAACATTCATGGTGTGCCAGGCAACCCACCAGGCATTCGCATGATAAAAGTGAGCTCCTGCCACTGATAAGGACTTTGAGAATCTGGCCTGCTAATGTGTTTCAAGGGCCTTAGAAATGTTCACAGCTTTGGAACCCCTAATTCTATTTCTGATCATTTGTCCTATGGAAATCATTTCTAATATGAAAAAAACAACAACACACCTTATTCTTCCTCATGAGTATTTGTGTAATTGTTAAGGGTTCAAGATTTGGTGTCAAATTTAGGTTTGACTTCTCTTTAACCCTCAGCTGTAATAGCTGTACAATGGGGATACAAGCTACTTCTTAAGGAGGTTATGAGTGTTAAATAAAAAATGAACGACCAATATAACAAATAGAAAGGGCCTAGCACACTTTCTAGGAGAAGGAAGTATTCAATATACTGTAGCTGTTATTATTGGTATTATCATCACAGCATATCTATAATAGCAAGCTTTAGAATATTAATATTTATAATATCAAACTAAGTGGGTGGGAGTTGATGAATTAAATGTTGCTATATATGCAGGGGTGGACAAAAGTAGGTTTATACCGAGTATGGAAAACATAGTATTTATTCTTGTATTATTATTTATTAATTATTGTATTATTTTCTATACAAACAACTGTAAACATACTTTTGCCCACCCCTGTATTTAATGAAAAGTTATTCAGCTATTTTGAAAAACTGTGAAAATTTATAACAACATGGTATGGACAAATACCTTCTTAGAAAACAGAGCCTGGAGAGCTGGCAATATTTTCCAGACTCCCTTGCAGCTAGGGTTCCTAAAATGACTTAAGTGTAGCCAATTAAAGGTACTTATTTGAGAAGGAAAGTGGAAGTCACATGTCTGTGGCCTTTGTGGTTTCTGCTGGTGGACTTGATGTTTGGGGGGGTGGCGAAGAGGGCAGTGTTAGCAGAGGTCCCTCAGGTAAGGGTTAAAAGACAACAACTCTGTTCCAAGCCAGATTTATAGGCTCCATCTGCACGCCCAGACCAGTGTATAATGGTGCCCTTGGTCACCAGAAGGATGGGAAGATAAACTGTAACTCATCTCCCTTGCTCAGGAAATGGCTCTGCCATTGGGCAAGACTGAGTGTTATAACCCTAATAAAAGTCCTGAGATTCCACTTTTGGTATTTCCACTTTAAAAATTATATCTACCGGGGTTCTGGAAATATTTTATAATTCGATCTAGGTGGTGGTTACATGGGATGCATGTGAAAAACTCATCAAACTGTACACTTAAGACGTGTGTGTTATTTCGTTTAACTATATGAAAGTTACACCCTGATTAAAGAAAAGAACTCTCTGGCAAGACCCACAAAGTGGAAATTTTCACTTTTAATGACCAATGCCCTTGTACAATTTAATGGGTCAGGAGGAGCATGAGCCAAAGCCAAGATTACTCACTCAGACAGGTCCCTTTCCTGTAGAATACTTGGTGAGTTACTCGGTTTGTAGAGACTCGCTACTTACACATTCACTTGGAGAGATTTTTTTGAGTCCACTCAGAATTGTGAGCTCTTCCTTAAACATATTAGCAATCTATCCTATCAATCAAATTTTCCCAGAGTTCCTGCACTAAACATGAGTTTGACTTGCAATGTCAAATGCTAGAAAACTGTAGTAATAACCATACAATAAACAAAATACTTGTCCCTAGATATTCTGAGCTGAAAGATACATAGGTTGAATATCAATCACTTGGATTAAGAAAGTGTAGGGCAGAGGTTTGCATGTCTCAGTGTTCCTCCTTACTCTGGCAGCGAACAAGAAGGTTTTGTGTTGAGGGAGATGCCTGCCCTTAAGGAGGAATATTGCAGCTGCCCTGTGCAGCCGCCCTGGGGTCACTGGGGACAGGACTCTCCAGCAGAACCCAGAGTCAGGATTCATCAGAGGATCTGTGCCCCTTCTCAGAGGGCCTGTGTGCCTTAACATTTTGCTTTGTGGGATTACTGCAAATTAACTTAGGGGACCTTTCCTCCAGAGGGATGTATGTCTGCTTTTGCCATACCAAGATCATCTCAGAATTCTTCAAAGATTTTTATCTGTAGAGTAATGATCTCAGAGTCGGGACCCCTATGGGACCCTAGGTCAGGACAGCCCCAACCCCTTCCTGATACCGTAGGTTCCCATTTAGATTCCTAGTTACCCCAGCCCTGCCTCCCTGCCTTCTAGCTACTGAGCATTCCTGCTTCAGTCCTTGGCGATTCCTGCTCAGCTTTGGGTCACAAAATCCTAGGAAACTCCATCTTCCTCCTTTCCTGCCCTCTCGCCTTTTAGACTCAGCTCTCTGTGTCTGTCCTTCTATTTTGTGGCATCCCCAGAGACCTCATCCACCTCCAGGAGTATGTCATGTCTGAGATCTTATTGTTGTGGAGCAAGCCAGCCCCGAAGCATCTAGTTTCTCATGGTCTGGAGACAGTTTTGTGAAACTTAACTTTACATGAATACATACACTTTGGTCACTTGCTTGGTGTCACTTTTGGCTGGAACAAATGGATATACAGATTCCACCCTGCTCACGGGGTAGCGTTGGTGCTGGGCTCCCAGGTTGAGGGGAGGATGACATGAGATGATTTTTGTGGAAGAACAACCCCCTTTTACTTCACCTACAAAATTGGAATTACAAGGGACCTTCTCCAGCCGTAGCCTGGACTCAGCCTTGCCTTTGATTACTTATGTTCAGCCTCAGTAGTGTCCGTCTGTCCTGTCCGGTGGGTCATCCCACACTCCCACCGTAACACTCGCTCTGAGAAAATGCTAGGACAAATGCATGAGTAAAACTGTGCTTAAGTATGACCCCTCCCAGCAATATCAGTGCCTGGAGCAGGGGCGAGTCCAAAGGAAAGAAGCTCTAATTGTAGAATTTGGGATATTGACCTAGTGGTTTTGCAGGGTCAGGAGGGGAGGGGTGGTGGGATTCTGAGCCTTTCTGGCTCCCCTGAAATCACACCAAGCGTTCAGCAGCCACTTGCTTAATCCGACAATAGAGCCCGCTGCCTTTGGAGAGGTGCCCATGCTTCTTCCTGGCTTTACGGGCCCACGCAGCCGAGAGACTGTGATGCCAGGTCCCCTTACCCGTGAGCTCCGGCTGAGAAAGCAAACAACTTGCTACACACGCACATTGATTCAAATTGCTGAATGGAGTTCTTCTCCGCTGAGTTATAATGAGGACTGAGTTTTCCAAGGGTGTGATATATGAGCCTTTCACAAATGGGTTTTAAATGGGGGCACTGGCTGTTTCACGCCAGCTATGGCTGGGTTGGGGGCCCTTCGGCTCCAAGGAGCCAAAATGAGCTGGTGGAGGCAGGGGAGAGGCTGAGCAGGCGGAGCCCCTCCACTCATGAGCTGTTCCACTCAGCATCACTGGGCGCTTCGTTGTCATTTCTCTCAAGAAAGAAAGAACACACGCTGATGTGAAGATTGACCGTGGGATCCCTCTGTGCAGCAGACGGCACCAGAAATGGAAACGCTGGCACTCTTTTCCTGTTTGTGCTTCTTTCTCTGTAGAACTGTTTGGAGGTGAGTTAGAATTTCACTCTCCTCCCTTCTCTCTCTGCTGTACATTCCAACTGGGAGAGGGAGGAGAGTGTAGTTGGTTGAAAAAGGTCTCCCAAAGCTATGTCCATGTCGTAATCCCTGGAACTTGTGAAGGTGACCTTGTTTGGGAAAAGGACTTTGCAGATATGATTAACTTAAGGATCTTGATGTGATGAAGAGAGCATCCTGGATTATTGGGTGGGCCCTAAACGTCATCACAGTCCTTATAGGAGGCAGGCAGAGGGAGATTAGGCAGTTACACAGAGAAGTGGGGGATGTAAAGATGAAGGCGGAGATTGGAGCAATGGGGCCACAAGCCAAGGGATGCCCAGGATTGCCAGTAGCTTCCAGAAGCTGGGAGAGGCATGGAAGGATTCTCCCTCGGGGCCTGGGGAGGAAATGCAGCCCTACCAACACCTTGGTCTCAGACTCCTGGCCTCCAGAACTGTAAGAGAATAAATTCCTGTTGTTTTAAGCCATGTAAACTGAGTCAGGCATCACCAAGGCTCCAGGCTAGTGGCCAGCATCAACTTTCTCTTGCTTTATAGACTTGCAGAAATTGGGGGACCCGAAGGCTCATTTGGGAAGAAAAGATTGGCCATTCCTCAAAATATGTCACAACGCTTGGCCATCTGTAATTTGCTCTATGACCTTGGAAAAGGGCTAAGTTCCCTGTAACTCTGTCCCTCCATCAGGAAATTGAGTAGATTACCCTTGGCACCTCTGTCTTCCCTGAAGATGCCTGGAGTTGCTGGTTTAAGCTTGATTAGCTTGTGAGAAGCCTTGGTGACCTTCTTGACCACTCTGGCCTTCACATCTGCCCCTTCGATGGATTTGCATGTAGCCTTAGAAAGCCTTTCTTTCCAGCTGCTCCTCCTTGAGTGTAGAAGCTTCTTCTAGAGCCTACTGGGTCTGCAGGCCACCGCCAAGGCTCCTCATACCAGCCCTCCTCTCCTCCTGAAGCTGGTCCCTTGTAACTGCATGACTCACCCCCAGTCCTGAGCTCTGGGAAAGCAGGGACCACTTTGCACTATCCCCGCTGTGTCCCTGGGAGCTCGTCAGCACCGCACAAACACGTGGGGAATGAACGCAAGAATGAAAGAGTGGAATTCATTCATCACATTAATTCTGCATGTCCTCAGGTTGAGTCCTGCCTTTCAGATCATATTTAATTGCTCATTTGTTTTTTTTTAATTATTAAAAGTGTTATTACAAAAAATTACTTGGGCCACTGTTGTTTCCTCTAGGTTGACTATTTAAAAAAAATTTTTTTTAGCACAAAAAGAACTCTTCGAGTGAGAGATAAACAAAGCCATTAGGTAAAATTAATTGGAGTAATTAAGAGCAAATTGTTTTCCTGGGAAAACCATATAGTAGGAGCTGGTCAGGGCAGGTCTGCTGGGAGCCTCGGCTCCTGGGGCTTCCTCAGCTTTGGTCTCTGCTTTGTTCGGCGGCTGCTGGTGGTTCTCACTGGTAGCCGCTACTAGTGGTGGTGACACATTAATTGAACCTCACTGCTTCCAGGTGTGTGGCACACTCCGGGGTCACCAGTGCAGGGGGGCTCCATGTGCATTCAATTACTGCTGCGATATGAAGGAATGCAACCTGTCATACATTCAAGTGTCAGTTACCGCCGGGACCCGCTGCACAAACTAAACCAATCAGCCCTTCCCCGAGGAGCACCGCTGGGCTGGAAACACTGGAAACCGTGTGTGTGTGACGGGAGAGGCGGGGAGGAAACAGGACCGAGAGGGGAAGGGCCAGAAGGCTGATAAATCCTTCTGGAAAATGCAGGCAAGGTGTTTCCACTTGTTTCGAGATGGCACTGTGGAGTGTGGTAGGACATGGGGTGGCGTGAGGAAGCCACGGGAGCTGCAGAAGTCGAGCCCGGGATCCGAGCATGTGCCGGGGCCCAGGCTGCGGATGAAACAGCCATCACTCCATGTAGGGAGTTATTACATGGGGCCCACCTATGACCTTCACATGTTCAATGTTTATACTCAGGCTTTACATAAACAATGTGAAGACATGCTCACTCTCCTGCAAGATTTGGCTCTAATCTATTAATCTAAAATTGCGATACTTGGACAATCAAAACATGCAATTAGTTTACGGAAGAAGAATTTTCACAAGCAGGGTTTTCCGCCCTCTCCGGTTGTCATGAACTGTAACCGGGCCCTGTTCCCTTTGGGTTCGTTCAGAGGAGTATGAGGCCGTGACACCCTGGGGCCGCCCCACGAGGCCCCCTTTTAGAGGAATTTTTCTTTCCTTCCTTCCTTCCTTTTTTTAAAAGGCATTTTTCTTAGGAGCCAGGCACGGTTATTATAATTAGTATTTATTACACCGTCTTCCTTCCCCGAACGCGCAGTGATCAATCATGATTACCTGACTCCAGCTCTGCCCTGCATGGAATAAGTATTATCCCCCCTTCCCTCAGCAATGAAAAGAGGGCGAACAGTCTCATTCGAGGTCACCCAACAAATTATTCCATATTAGAAACCACAGCCGCTTAAGCTCCATCGCCGCGGAGACAAACAAGCCATGTTTTTAAGTCTCCGCCTCTCAGGTTGGGGCGCTGTATGTAGCCCAGTTCCCCAGGTTGACCTTGGCATCCATTCACCAGTCAGCAAATACTTGTTAAATACCTACTTTTAGATGTGTTAATTGTAGGAATAAGAGTCTTTGGTTGACAGAAGACAGATTGAATTCCAAACCTTAAAACCCCGCTGAACGCTTATTACTGGGAAAAGTCCTCATTGTTGGTGCCATTTAATTTCAGGCCCATTTCTCCGCCTGTCCCCTCTTTCTGCATCTCTTCTAGCTCTTACCTTCTCAAGGCCCCCTGCTTGCTCACCTTGCTTTCTCCTCCAGAACGTGGACTCTGGCTATTGAATACATTGAGCTGGATTAAACCACCGAGATTCAACCATTTTTTTTTTTACTCACACAGCAGGCGATTTCGTGCGGTCAGCTTAATCAAGGACTGCTACAGAGGGCTGCGGTTTCTGCTTCTGTAATCAAACTTTACAGTTTGTACCTGGAGAGAATTTTGAAAATGGCATGATGCCGCACAACTAAGGTGAATGTTCCAGTTTTTATTATTAAAGTTAGGACCTGTTTGCTTCTGGATTTAATTGATAATTTGCTTATGAAAGCCCTCAGTTGGGATCTTTTAACCAGGAGCCAACTTCCCCGTGTTGGGAGATAATGGGAAGGGCCTGGTCAGGAAGGAGCGCAGCTGGGCTTGTGAAGTCTTCCAGGGACACAAATAAGATAGCTGGTGTGAGTCAGGCTACCTCAGGGAGAGGGGGGGAGGGAGGGAGAGGAGGCCTGCCTGGAGCCAGCTCTTTGCCTGTCCAGCTCACGTTAGCCCCACTATATTCTCATTGTGGCATAGGAGTGACTCCCTTTTCTATGTGACCACATCTGTATTAATTATTTTACAATAGCACAAGGTAAAGAAGAGAGAATGTTCTGATGCTCTGCTCTTGATTGCGTCTCCTTGCTGAGTGTGAGCAGCCAAACAAACGCAGACTCAGCTCCAGACCCAAAGGGGCTGGAGCAGCGCTTTTGGGACTGTCCTCCTGGGGTTGCACAGAGCCCAGTGAGGTGAGCTGGTTTGGAGACAGACACCTTCTTGCTTTGTCCTCACATGGTGGGGAGAGAGAAAGCAAGCTCTCTTGTGACTCTTCTTGAAAGGCACTCATCCCGTTCATGGGGCTCCACCCTTATGACCTCATTACCTCCCAAAGGCCCCACCTTCACATATCATCACATTGGGGACCAGGGCTTCAACATATGAAGTTTGTGAGGATACAGATATTCAGTCCATAGCATCACGTTAACCAGGCAGTTTAGTGAAATCCGCTGAGCGGACTTATGAACAATCCTGGCCTCTGTCTCTTACGTGGTCTCAGTTCAGGAGTATTCTCTCTTTTTCTCTTTGGCTTGTGCATCTTTCAAATGGCCTGTCTCTGTCCAGATACCCTAGAAAACAGAGCCTGAGGCAAGGACCAAGAGCTAAAGCATCATTTGGGAGGTGCAGTCTCCGGGAGGCAGAGCGCAGGAAAGAGGAGCGAGGCCAGGAGGGTGGGGCGTGATGCTACGAGCTGTGAAGACAGAACTGGTTGCTCGGCAGACGTGCTCCTCAGCTTCACGGGTGTCACTGTGTCTAAGACTAGTCCATTGTGGGGAGAAAGAGAGAAGATATTCACCTCCCTGGCTTCCCCCAGGCTCTTGCTTCCCCTTGGTCCATGTCTACCCCTTGGGCAGCTGACTCCTGGACAATCGATTGCCTCATCCAGCTTCTTCCCAGCCAGGCAGACCCCATGCCCTGTGGTGCAGATGGCATCCTTCTTTGGTGAGTCCAGAGTGTGGGCAGGAGCCAGAGCCTCTAGGCAGGCAGCTGGTTGGCCTCAGGCAGGAGAACTTCCGGGGCAATGAAGCTGGTCAGTCACTGAGGCTGAGGCTGCAGCCAGGGGCCCAGGAGGAAGGCGATGCGAGAGCATCGGAGGGACACATTAGGTGTGTTCAATACACGAGCCCATTCACACGATAATTAATAAATAGTTATTATGCCTCCTTGGCTTAGGGCCTGGGAGGAAAAATCAGAGAAGAAGCATTAATTAAACATGTAACCCGGGGAGTCCAGCCTGGTGTGAGAATATACCCGAGAGCACAAATAAGTGCACAGGGCCCAGGTGAGGGGGAACATTTGTTTAAAAAGATGGTGACATTCATGTTTACAAATGCTTAGTAGCTTTATGAGTTTGAAGGCTTAGCTGCTGGAGCTATGGAGGTGTTATTTAGCTTGATTTTAACTAACAGACATAAAGACATTCCTAGATTTCACTTCCTCAGTCACTGACTCAACACAGATTTCCTGAGAACTTCCTAAGGCCTGGCGACGTGCTGGGTGCTTCCTGAAACTCTCTTATTCCCAACTCACCTTGGCCCTGTGGGTGGGTTTACGGCCCCTATTTCATAGTTGAAGAAATTATAGCTTAGGCAGCTTAGGTAACTTGCCCAAGGTCATGCAGCTTTCAGGCTCAAGACTGGGATGTTTTCCCGGGTTTCTGACTCCCAGTTCACTGCTGTTTTACTGGCCGCAGGGTAGGGGGAGGTGAATGCAGGTACAGTGACTGCCCACGGGGTAGTCGAGCCCTTTGTGAGGGTGCACGGAGTAAGGAGTCTACCACTCAAGCACCATTAGCAGGGAGCTCCAGGTGCTAACAAGTCTCTGTGGCCCACAGGTGACCTGAAGAATAAATGGTTTAAAATCTAAATGGATTCTGGCGTGCACCTGCCTTTTTTTTTTTTTTTTTAGTAGATCTGCTGCCCTCCTTAGGTTGGGTCTGAATCAGCGTTAAATGGAACCAGCATGTTGGGGTTTGGCCACCCAGGTTTGCTTGGTGGAGCTGATGAGAAGGTGAAGGTGAGGTGGAGGGCGGTGTGGGATGGGAACCTCGCTTCCCCCCCCCCCCCCCCCCCCCAGAGCTGGACAAGACAAGCCCGGAGGCGACAAGCCAGGATGAGCTTGGAGTGGCCATCTGTGAGGTAGGTCGGTTCTGCGCCCTGGGAAGCCACCTGGGGATGGAGAGCAGGGGCTGGCTGGCAGGATTCCTAAGACACCAAGAGCCATTGCAGGAAAGAGAGGCATCTGCAAACAGGAGGCAAAACTGAGTCCCAAACGAGCTGAGTAGGGACGAGTGGGGGTTCCGGGAATTTAGATATGGTTTGAAGACCTCCTTGTGAAACACTGTCCCGGCTCAGATGCCTCCCAACTTCAAGAGTTAGAAGAGGGGTCTGAGTATGGGCCGAAGTGCGCAGAACAGGAGGCCCTGCCGGGCTCGCCGAGAGAGACCAGGTTGGCAAAGAGGTCTTCAGTGCCCGGTGGTGTGAAACCGAGCTGATCCAAGAAGTCAAAGCGGTTGTGTCCTGCACCCCACCGCTTTTTAAAGGCCGGACTGCCCACTCCTCACCAGATCCGACTTGTTTTTCCCTGAGAATGAGCATATGGGTTCTCATAGCAATCACAGCCTGGGGAGCTAGGGGCCCAGCCCACTCCGTCCACGAGGGTTTGCTACTGCTCCTGAGTCACCCCAGTCTCCCACGGGCTCGGGCAGAAGAGGGGGATGGGATCGGGAAAGAGGTTGGTTACATCACTTCATCCCCACCCCGGGACACCCAGTCCCGAACCCTGGGTGTCCTCTTTGTCGCTTCCCCAGAAGGCGCTGTGGGCAGCCTCCGTCACCCCAGGCTGGCTTGAGATCAAGCCTGGGGGCGGAAAACCCCTCCTTTCTGAGTCACAGAGGCCTTTCCTTGGACCCCCTCCCCCTTGACAAATAAAACCAGGACGTGGAGATCATTACGCGGCATGTTATTATGCAAAATTGGATTAATTAACCTCGTCTGGCCTCTCAGCGTGAGAGGCAGAAAAAATGGGGTCTAGTTCAAATGCAGCATTTTGAAAATGTCAGCCATGACTAGGTGATAAATATTTATAAATATATACGCCTCATATCAACAGGGTGGCCAGTGTATTTTTACATGTAAGTACACAAAGGCACTCTGTTGTCAACACGCACTCAAAGCAGCGGCCTTGAAAGGGCCGTTATGGCTCGTACAGGAATGTTTATTAAGAATAATCCTCCGCTGAATGGGCCCATTGACGGTATCAGGGCAGCCAGGCCGGGGTGGCGGACCGTCAGGACTGATAGTGCTGTTCCCACAGCAGGCCGAGGCCTGACAGTGGCGCGATGTGGCACCAGCCCTGGCCATTCCTGGTTGCATGTGTTTGTTCTGGAAACGTTGACCTAGGACTTGAGTGTGTCCTTAAACCATGGCATGTAGGTCCAGAGTCACAGAGCCACGCAAAGGACTTCCCCCTGTAATTTGAGCTCCAAGGGCTAATTGGAGTTCAGATGTGTGTCCCAGCTAAACCCTTTCTGGCCCCCTTTCCTGAGTAGGAACATTTCCTGGGGGTTTCCCACATCTGTCCCTTCCCACCTCTCCCCTGCTTTTCCTAGTAGAGCCCTCTCAGCTCAGTTCCCTCTGGGCATCCCTTCCTTGTCTTAGGGGGCTTTTCATTCATTTATTCAACCAATATTTATTGAGTGCCTACTATGTGCCGGACATGGACCAAATGCTGGGCCTGCGGTGAGGGATCAGATAGACATGGTTCCTACAACCCTCCTGGGAGGAGACATTAAAAAACACACGAGCTTAACAAAAAGCAAGGATGACTTCAGAGGGGGAGGTGGCACTAAAAGTCAAGCAGGTCCCCTAGGTTGGGGAAGGTTTGGGTTTGGGTTGGGGATGTGTCCTGGGGGAGTGTTTCAGGAGGGGACATCTAGAAAGTGTGTCCGGGAGTGACCTGTGGGTTGAGAGCTGACTGCGTGAAGGAGCCAGCCACCCACGGTCTGAGGCTGGAAGAACCTTCCAGGCAGGAGGAAGAGTGAGGGCAGAAGGCCCTATGAACATGGCGTGTTCAAGGATCAGGAAGGTAGAGAGCTTAGTGTGGCAGAAGCCAGCAAGCAAGGGGCAGGTGGCCAGGGGCCCGGAGGACGCCCCCTGCATGTTCCTCTTGGGAAATCGCAAGTGGCTCCTGGAATGCCGGCTCCTCTCAAGCTGGAGCCGTTCACACCATTGCCAAGAGCCCTTGGGGAGGCCAGGAGATAGTTTTCAGGTTGTTGACTCAAATCCCCCCTGGTCGATCGGTTTACTTAGTAATGTCTGGGATAAAACTGCGGTCCGAGGATTTGGGGTATTTTCCCCTATTCCGTGTTTGAGTTTGAGCTTAACTCTGCCCGTCATGACATTTTTCATCATGGAGCTTGATAGCTCCCTCTCGATTTGGTCCCAGTTCACCGGGAGGCCTCCAAGGTGACTTATTTCCCCTCAGACACTCCGTGGCTCGCTTACCACTCAGCATGGTTGAAAGAGAAAATTTAAAGACTCAACTTTGTTTATTATTCCAAGAATAGTTGACATCACGATCAATACATCCAGACAGAAGCTATTAACATTTTAATGAGTTACTCAGTAATATTCCAACGATGCATCAATGAGTCATGGCCCCTTTGATTAAGGGTGTACTTCGGAAAGTACTGTAAATATATATAAGGAAGGCCCCGGATGGGGAGCTGTCACCCATCAATCCTGGGGATAAGAGTGAGCATTCATGAATAAAGAAGCTCACAAGGTGGCTGTCCCTGGGCTACACAGTTTACTGTAAGAGAAGTAACCTTTTCAAATGCCACTGGTCCCCACTAACTGACAAACAAAGTTGTCCACCTCTGTTGATTGCAGAGGGGGCTGGGATGACAGAGGCCAATAGAGGGGTGGGCGCCCATATGGTTCCAGTCCAGTGTGTTAAATACTTTGCCATGAACACCCTTTTGGGTCCCCTCTCTCCCGGCTTTCAACTCCCTAAAGATTTCCCTGAGGTCTTTCTTGATCTGATTGGGCTCTAGACTGCTGTGATATAAAGCCCCCCCGCTCCCCAGGGGGATCTGATGCTGATGCTGATGCTGGCCTATCCCTGAGACTTTGGAAGGCAAACTTAATTCTTGTTTGTGCCAAGGAGAGGAGGCCTATGAGTTTGTGAAGTCGGGGTGAGGGTGTACCAGATGACCCAGCCTACCTTCTGCAAGACACGGGGCCCATGGTTTGCTCTCGGGCTAGATTTGGGCTTGGGGACAGGGGTGTGAGACTGGGGGAGATGACAGGACATTAATGGTAGTAATCACCCTGTGAAGCTTCTAATGATGAGCCCTTTAACTCATGGACCAGAGCTTGGGAGGCTGTGGGCTTCAGCAGCTTGAATCTAGGGCAGGGAAAAGGAGTTGGCCCACGGGGGTGAGGGTAGAGTTGAGGCTGAGCCAAGGAAAGTATCCACACACATTCCTGCAGTTCTGTAGTGGCGGGAGGCGGCGGCGAGGGAGCACCGAGGTGAATGGACCAGGCGCCTTGTTCTCACACCACGGCCCTTGGCCACCAAGGACATGCACGTCGGAATAGAGCCAGCCTTTCCCATCCTCTGTGAGATTTTGCTTTCACTTTTCTGTGCTGGAAACATGCTGGCTCTGAAGCCTGAGTGCAGCAGCAGTGCACCTGCTCACTGCACGCACCTACCTGCCCGCAGCACGCGGGCTCGCCCACTGGGTGCACCTACCTGCCCGCAGCACTCAGGCTCACTCACTGGGTGCACCTACCTGCCCGCAGCACGCGGGCTCGCTCACTGCACACACCTACCTGCCCGCAGCACGCGGGCTCGCCCACTGCACGCACCTACCTGCCCGCAGCACGCGGGCTCGCCCACTGGGTGCACCTACCTGCCCGCAGCACGCGGGCTCGCCCACTGGGTGCACCTACCTGCCCGCAGCACGCGGGCTCGCCCACTGGGTGCACCTACCTGCCCGCAGCACGCGGGCTCGCTCACTGCACACACCTACCTGCCCGCAGCACGCGGGCTCGCTCACTGCACACACCTACCTGCCCGCAGCACGCGGGCTCGCTCACTGCATGCACCTACCTGCCCGCAGCATGCAGGCTCGCCCACTGCACGCACCTACCTGCCCGCAGCACGCAGGCTCGCCCACTGGGTGCACCTACCTGCCCGCAGCACGCGGGCTCGCCCACTGGGTGCACCTACCTGCCCGCAGCACGCGGGCTCGCCCACTGGGTGCACCTACCTGCCCGCAGCACGCGGGCTCGCCCACTGGGTGCACCTACCTGCCCGCAGCACGCGGGCTCGCTCACTGCACACACCTACCTGCCCGCAGCACGCGGGCTCGCTCACTGCATGCACCTACCTGCCCGCAGCATGCAGGCTCGCCCACTGCACGCACCTACCTGCCCGCAGCACGCAGGCTCGCCCACTGGGTGCACCTACCTGCCCGCAGCACGCGGGCTCGCCCTGGCCCTGCGCCTGCTGACACCGCTGCTGCCCCACAGTAGTGACGAAAGTCAAACGGGAGAGCGTGAGGAGCGCTCACCACAGCCTGCTGCCAGGCGACTCGGTGCTGTCTGGGACGGCTGTCTACATCGGCGGCTTTTCCTCTCAGCTCGTGGGGGCAACCTCATAGACCCAACGGGAAAGGAAAAGGTGGCAGCGCCTGTGACGTCCCCTGGGCTGTCACTCTGCTCCCCGTTTCCTGAGGCCACAGGCCGTTGGCGCGTTTCTCTGTTATTCTGCGCTTTGACAGCGTTTACCCAGTGTCTGCCATGGACTTCTGCTTTTGGCTACATGGTGGACCAAGCTGACACGGGACAGCTCTGGGTACAAATGCCAACAAAAGCTGGGTGACTAAGGCAATTAAAAAGTCGTAGCTGAAAGAAAGGGAAGGTCCCAGCGTCAGCAACACAGAGGGAACTGGAAGCGGAGGCAGGGGAACCATCTGCGTGCGGTGGGAGCCTCCGGGAGCTTCTCATGACCTAGGTCTTAACTCTCAGGACAGGTGGCCTGGAACTCAGACCTCCCGCGTCCAGGGAAGGCCCTCCACAGGCAACACCCTCTGTCGGCGGCAGACTCGGAGGCCAAGAAAGGTTTTTCCCCTCTAAGGCTCTAAGTGGCAGGGGAAAGTCACCCGGGGGAAACTGAAACCTGAAGTCCAAGCCAGACGCCAGTTACCCCATCCAGTTGCCTCAGTTGAGTGGTGAGTGATGCGTAATCTGAGAATTGACATAAAGTTGGTGCCTGGCTAGTTTCCACAGAAGCGAAGGTGGAGATGCCTTGCAGGCCATTTCCATAAACCCGGCAACAAAGGGTCCCCTCCGAAGAAACAGTCCTCTGTGTTGAGCTCATAACTACAACAGGACACAAGAGGAATATCGCAAGCTTGGGCCGGCCGTGGTGGGCAAGCAGAAGGCCCTTCTTTGGGGTGAGTTAGGTTGGCAGCCTGTGGGGCAGGACCTGTCATTCAGCTCCTCACCCAAACGCCATCAGCCCCAAGCCCACCTGGGGAATGATGCCATCCTCAGGGGACAGGACTTGGGACTTGAGGCTCCCCTAGTAATGGCAAAAACAAAACACTGGAGATAAAAATAACTCCGAGCCAACAGCTTGTTTCTACAAATTGCAATTAAGCAGCCACCGGCGCTTCCAAATAAACACAGTCCCAATTTCCATCTCGGTGAAACTTTATTTAATGTCTCCGTGACATCTGATGACCCATATCACCCCGCAAACCCTGAAACAAGAAACAGCATGTCATCCTACCCTTAACACAGATGTGGAAGTCAACAGGCAGAGTGGCTTCCTGAGGGGGCTGCTGTCATGGCCACATTCTGCTAAAGGGACATCAGACGTGTATCGAGGACATCGGCTGTGTGGGAACACCCGAAATATAAATGTTCTTCCCCAAACACCCCCATTCCTGAGTTGGTGATGTTTCTCCTGGAGAGAACAGGTCCAAATATTCTGGAATATGCCTCTTTTTCCCCGCTCAAGCCAATTATTCTTATCAAGCTCTTTCATGTGTGACTCTCCTGCAGACAGAGAATGAGAGACCGGGCCCCTACGCCTGATGTTGTTACTCTCCTTGAAACAGGTACTATTATCAAAACCTAGGGCTGGTCTTATAGGTTACTGGAAAGGAGTTTTATTAGTAAGACAGAAATACAACTTGCAAGAGATATCCGGGGAAATCAAAGGTTAAAGCCACGGCCTCTTCAGGTGGCGAGTAATGAGTGTGTGTGTGTGTGTGTGTGTGTGTGTGTTTTCAGGTGAAATTCACAGACACAAAATTAACCATTTTAAGATGGAAAGTTCAGTGGCACTTAGCGTATTCACCATGTTGTACAGCCACGCTTCTATGTAAACACTTTCATCACCCTGAAAAGAAACCCATTAAGCACTTGTTCCCCATCCTCTCTCCAGCCCCTGGCAACCCCAAATTTCCTTTCTGTGTCCATGGATTTGTACATTCTGCACATTCATATAAATGCAAGCATACAATAAGTGTTCTTTTGTGCCTGGCTTCTTCCGCTCAGGATGATATCTTCAAGATTCATCACATTGTAGCATGTACTGGAACTTCATTCCTTTTCGCGGCTGAATAATATTCCACTGTATGTATTGGAGTGTGTGTGGTTCTTTTTTAAAGAAAGTGACTTTGACTCTGTAACCTGCGTCTTCTATGACTAGGAAGCCTTTTTGCTCCCTTCCACCTCCTCTCTGGAACCACAACGGGGCAGAGTAAGATTGCCAAGTGATGTCTGCAGCAGCTGAAGAGCAAGCTGGGACCAGGAGTAAAACTGTGCTGCTGGCGAGTCTTCGACACAGGCATCTTGAGCTTGGGGTCATCCAATGCTATGAAAGAAGTTTTCACCCCGCAGAGTTAAGCAAATAGTAAGTAGGAAAATAAATTTGGGGCTCGGGTTCTGGCAGATTAGGGGAAAGGTAATTCAGTTAGTGCTCTTGGGGTGTGCCTCTAAAATAAACTATTTGGGGAACTCTCTCGCTGGTGTAGAATCATGTAAATAAACAGTCCCTTGCTTCAGACTACTTGTGAGGCTATTAATCCTATTTCATTTTGCCAATGAAGGATTTTGCTCGACTTTTCAATGTCCTGTGCAAAATGTCCTTCCTGACCCTCCTCCCTCCCCAGCTCCCTTCACCCTGTGGTCCCCAGGGACTCGTTTCCTGTGCCCTGTGAATGCTATCGGGTGACACCCAGGCGTGGAGCTCCAGCCCTCGCAGTCTGAAAGCTGACCCCCGCTGTCCTGTCCGGTTTGATGAAATGGTCACCAAAGTCTGTTTAGTGGAGTTTTCTGTTTTTTGAACAAGAGGCATAAATGTGCATTTGGGATGAAGACAGATGATTCTTGGGTAAAATGAGGTTTTAGAAATGAAAGTGTTTGTTTATGGGTTTGAAACATTGGAAAACAGTATGGTTCCGACTCTCACGAGGAAAATGAGCTGTTTTCTCCCTAATGAAGTGTTTGAGACGGTTGTTGGGGAAACGAATGAAGGAGGCTTGTTAGTTAATGGTTCCTCCTGGGCATCTCAGGGGCTAGCACACACTCCCTCTCTCTCCTCTCTCTCCCCCCCTTGTTCTAATTCACTCACGTGCACACTCACACACTCACACACTCACACACATACTCACACACACACGTTAGAATCTTTACTGAACTTTTGCTCTGTGGCAGGACTCTGATGAAACCCTCCCCCCAAATATGATTCATGCCTTCATCCTGCTGGGAGGACGGGGTTCATGTTTGGTTCTGCTCAGCGCCTAGCACAGGCCCTGGCACACAGCAGATGCTTCGAAAGGGCCGATAGAAGGAATGGGCGCGCCTTCCAACTTGGCTGCAACAGCATCTCCCTGGTTCCGGCAGGAATCTAGACAGAAGCGTCAGGAGCACAATTGCTGGTGTGCTGCTCGAGAGGAGAGCCATTTTCATTGTTTCATTCACTCATTCTTTATTTTTAAATATGTTTTCATTGATTTCAGAGAGAGGAAGGGAGAGGGAGAGAAAGATGGAAACATCAATGATGCGAGAGTCATTGATGGGCTGCCTCCTGCACGCCCCCTGCTGGGGATCGAGCCCACAACCCGGGCACGTGCCCTGACAGGGAATCGAATCATCATAGGTCGATGCTCAACCGCTGAGCCACACCGGCAGGGCCATTCATTCGTTATTATTTATTCTTTCTGTTCCCCACCACTCCCCTTCGGCAGCTATCAGCTTGTTCTCTGGACACTGCTGCCAGTCTACAAGGAGTGGAAAGGGCCTTGGGGTTAGGAATCCGGATTATTGCCAGATTTTAGATCCTGTCTCCCAGTCATGGGGCCAGAGGGTTTCAGCAAGGTGCCATCCTGGAAATAGCAGGAAAAATGAGTATCTCCTGTCCTACGATGTCCTGCACTAGGGAAACCTTGACTCCAGAAGAGGGAGCTGGGCCATTTACTCGACATAGGTACTGAGCTGAGTGCCTTCCATGGACCAGGCATTGGGGTGCTGTGCGAACAAGGCCGTGATGGGGCCAAGAGACACCAGAAAACTTGGCCACAGAGAAAGGGGGTTCTGTATTGACTTAATGAAGTGGTAGAGGGGGCTGGGCCTTTGAGCAGTGCTTTCAGGGACACCCAGAGAATTCTTTTGTCCATATGTATTGTACCCACTAATCTGATGTTTGGCCATTAGATATTAATTCCTTTGTATATGAAAGACTTTTAAGACGTTGAGAAACCCAGATCTGGTGCCCGGTCCTATGGAAGAGTACACGGGATGGACACTAAGATGAAAGGCGGCCAGAGGAGGCAGGACCCAGACGGGGGTGCAGGGGTGCTGCTCAGGACAAAACTCTGTTGATCGTATGACCTGCCCAGGCACTGATCCCTCTGTCCCTTCGTTCCTGGAGTCTGACTGTGTTTGGTGACTCTCCCTCCTCCTTGTTGCCACATCTGTGCTTTTGCTCAGGTCGCCCTCTTTGGGGAAAGCATTCCATCTGCAGCTGAGGAGTAAAATCGGTTCGTCTGCGCCACCGAGGTCGCTCCATTTCCCTTGCAGACGGTTGATTTAAGGATGAACTTGGGACTCAGTTTTGGCCAATGAGGTGTGTGTGTGGGGGGGATCTGTCAGCGGGGGAGGGCTGTGGAAAAGCTTCCTTTCTTTTGAAAAGAGAGGGGAGGAGACCATGCCTCCTCCGGTGCTGGGCGTCGATGCATCTGGGAGAGGCAGAGCAGGGCAGACCCAGAGCCTGTGTCTGTGCCCCGGGAACCCTGGCACAGCCCGCCCAGCACCCTAGTTACACGGAGGGTGCATCTCTTCCTTGTCTACACCGTGTGGAATTGACTTTTCATCCATTCATTTCTTGAACAAATGCCTTTTAAGCACCCACTGTGTGCTTAGAGGTGCATCTATTCTAGCAGGAGGGACAGAATATTAAACAATAAACCTGATGAATAAGTAACAGAAGTAGTCGGTGAGTGTAAATAGAGCAGTCAGGGGAGGCCTCCTGGAGGAGGTGACATTCAAGCCCAAAGCATTGCGGCTAATTCTCTTTATGAAGGTGAATGAAATAACACAGCATGATTTGAGCTCCTTCTAGCAAAGCTTGCTTCAAATGAAGGGGTTCTCATTTGCGTGCCCCCCCCAGGGACATATTGGATCGTAACCACCGAAAGGAGTGCTACAGGCACCCAGTGGGTAGAGGCCAAAGGTGCGGCTAAACACCCAACAAGGCATGGGACAGCCTCACCCATGACAAAGCGTGACAGGGTGAGGGCCAGAGTGTCAATGGGCCTCGTCTAGACAGACAGACTGGCTTTCGCAGCAGACGGAGAAACCAAGGTGGATCCATCTGCCCTTTCCCTGGGCAGCTTCGGCTGACGGGCGGACCACACAGACTCGCTGGAGCAGGTGGGGACGCCTGGGGCCCAGGTCCCGCCCGGGCACCGTGAGCCCACACGGGGGGTAAGAGAGGGAAAGACGCAGGTCGCGCTGACTGGTCCAGCCCCCGCCAAACGAAAGGAAACACATCCCGAGAAATCCTGTTTATGGCGCAGGAAGGGTTTAGTGACTTCACTGCTCAGATTACCCTTCGGATATCAGTTTCATCATCATCACCCTCCGATTTCCTGTTTTCCTTATCTTAGAATTACTTTTTTAAATGTTTGCACAGCCCATATGGCTTTGGCTTCAAGTTGATTAGATATGGAACTGGTTTATAATGGATTAGAATGCGGGAGTTGTTTGCTTTGTACCGTTTCAAGAAAGAAATGAAAGAAGCTGCAGTGATGGGGAGAGATAGTGTGTATTTACAGTCCTGCTCTTTTTTCATTACCGGAAAAGACAACTTATTTAGGAATGTGGCTTATGGTCTTGGTCACTTTATGATTTGTGTTTGACTTTAGGGTTTTCCTGAGTTACAAATCCCTGCAGATTTGTGGGATTTAAGAGGTACCCTTGTACATTTATTTTTGCTTTTAGCCTTTTCGCCCCCCGGGGTTGTTTTTCCTTTCCTCCTACATTCGTCTGTTTCCCTATAAGCCGTTCCCCGCACCACTTTTTCCTAGCGCCTGCTCACTTGGGAACATTATTCAAATGAGCCCTGTGAAACGACAGCCTGCGGCCCTGTTATTAAACACTGACCCACTGTGCATTGACACTCAGCATCCGGACATCCTATTTCAGCTCACATTTTGGTAAATATATATTTTCTTGATCATTTCAAACTACCATGCAAAGCCACATCCTGCCCTCTGTTAGATGCTCAGAAGGGCTCCGTATGCCACGGGTGGCTCTGCAGGCAGGCAGAGAAAGGCTGCCTGTGCTAGCTCGGTGGCAAGGACACCACCAGGGCAGGTCTCCGCACACCCTAGCAGCCAAGAGGGTGGCCTGCTAGTTGGGACCAGGACTGAGAGCTTAGATTCCTGGGGCTCTGTGGATCTCAGGGTTAGAGGTCATCTTTGGCATATTTCAACATAACCAACCTTTAGGATCCTCTGATGTCATTGTTAGAATGACATTGTCAGAATGGCATCAGTGTGCACAGTCACAGGCTAAGAATGTGGGATCAGGATCCAGGATTTTTCCTCTGATAGCCCTGGATCCCCACTTCCTACTATGTAATCCAACCAGTGTTGGTAGGACTTGGTAGGCAGAGAAGGAGAGAGGAAGCAAAGGTAAGACGATCGAGAACAAATGCTTCCCAATTTCCAATGAGCTCATCCAGGCAGTTGGAAAGGTCTACACAATAACAGAAAATAGCTCCTTGTATTAATCAAGCCCGTCTTCTGGTGTATAAATATGAATGGCAACCAAGGATCAGCATACATTAAAAAAAAAAAAATCCCCAAATAAGAGGACCAAAGTGACAAACAGAATAATTGATGCCAAAGAAAGCATAGGTAAATTAGGCAACAGGCAAGAACTCAAAACAAAATTTCTACCTAAACCTCTAATAAGTATCTTAGAAAAATTTTAGGAGATAGTGCATCTGTAAAATGAGAATGGTTGTTCAAAAGAAAAGGGGAATAAGAGAATAAGAAAGGCTTCTTGAAAATTAAAAATATTATTATCAAAGTAAAACCTCTGATAAAAGACCAGGAAGATAAACTACAGGAAGAAAATCTTCCAGAATAAAAATATGGAAAATAAGAAAGAAAAGGAAGGTGACATGGAAGATTGCTTCAGCATGTCCAGCATTCTATCAGATGGCTCTTCCAAAAATACAGAACAGGAAAGCTGAAAGGCGGAAATGTTCATAAAATAATAGAATAAAATAATTAGAGCTTTAAAAAAATCTATTAGAGCTGAAGGGAAACACAGGCTCAGCTAAACAGTGTTCAATAAATGTTGGGCAACTTGAATAGGTCAAGTTTCACACCTGGGCACATCCTTTTGAAATTTCCAGACACCAAACGTAAAGAGAAGGTCCAAAAATCTCATAAGTACAAAGAACAGATACTTACAAAGGGACAAGATCAGATATGCATTGGATTTCTCATCAGCAACACTGGATGTTAGAAAACAATGGGGCAAAGTTCTGAAGGAAAATAATTTTATTTTTTTGAAGGAAAGTAATTTTAAACATAGAACTTTATATCTAGCAACCTGTCAATCAAACAAGAAGGCAAATTAAAGATATTTTATACATAAAAAGACCCAGAAGGTTTTACCATCCACTTACTCTGTCTGGAAAAATTACTTAAGGATACTCTCCCGTAAAAGAATGATAATAATAATAACTAGCACTTATTGAGGGCTTACTAAGCGCCAGGCATTGTTTTAAACACTTTATGTGCATTAACTAATTTCACCCTCACATCTACCCTGTGTCGGGTTACTATATTTATCATCATAACCCCCATTTTATACACAAGGAAACAAAGGCATAGAAAGATTGTCCAGGGTCCTGCAGCTACTGTGTGGGGGCCCTGGAGAGTTGGCTCCAGTCTGGCCCTGAGGCACCGGAACGTACCACCTCTCGGAGCTGGAAAGAACACAGTGAAGGGCAGGCAAGGCTGCAGGACCAAGTGACCCCATCCCAGGAGAAAATGGGAAGGATGTTCCAGGAGGAGAACCACTCAGCCGATCTGGGAAGCAAGCACTGCTAATCAGAACAACAACAGGCTCCAGGAAGTTCGGCTTTGAGGTGACACCAGATTCTCCTAACAAACAGTGTGATGAGGAAAAGCTGGGTGGTCTCATGATGGGGCCAAGGATTACACTTCTTTTGTGAACAAACATTTAAAAAGACAATTTGCCCTGGCTGGTTTGGCTCAATGGTTAGAACATTGGCCCAAGGACTGCAGGGTCCCAGGTTCACTTCCAGCCAAAGGCGAGAACCTCAGTTGTAGGCTCCATCCCTGGCCCCAGTCAAGGCACATGTGGGAGGCAACCAATCGATGCATCTCTCCCACATGGATGTCTCTCCTCTCTCTCTCCCCCTTCCACTCTCTCTGAAAAGCAATGGAAAAAAAATACTCAGGTGAGGATTTAAAAATGGATAAATAAGTAAATTTAAAGAAGACAATTCAAACTAAAGTGGGGGCAGGAGGGGAGCTTGGGACGAGGGATCAAGAATGAGGGTCCAGTTGACCCTGGCGCCTGGCTCGGTCCCCTGGGAGGGGCCCAAGTTGGTGGCAAAGGATCACACTCCCTTCTCCGGGGATGGAGTCACATCACATGGTTTAGAGATGAATATGGACATACTCACAGTGTTATAAGCACTATGCACTGGGGTTTGAATTTTAGAACCAACCTCTAGGCCAAACCCTCAGTTATTGTTCTGAATACAACGCAGATGATCGAACCTTGACTTGGCTGAAAGGAAAGGGAGGCAAGAGGGGGCGGGAGGTAAGGAGGCCACAGCCCCTCATCAGGTGATGTGAAGCCCAATAGCGTCTGAAGGCGAAGGGCCAAGAGACGTCCATGTATCGTATAAACAGGGTCTCTCGACCTTGGCACTGCAGGATCTGGACTGGATTATTCTCTGTCAGGGGCTGTCCTGTGTATCGCAGGGTGATTGACAACATCGCTAAATTCACTAGATGTCAACAGCACCTCACCCAGTGTAACAACCAAAAGCTGTCTCCAGGCATCGCCAAATGTCTCCCCCCCACACCCGGGAGGGTTGCCCCTGCTTGAGAACTACTGGTTTCGAGTCATAAATCTAATCATTGAAGAACTAAAATTAGAATGAAACTAAGGAAAATGGGGAGGAGTTGGAGGTGTTAGGAGTTATTATAAATAAGCTAAATCACTCATCATTCATAGCTAGAAGTTATAAGATTTTGGTCGAAAGCTGATAAATCTAGAAAGGAACTATAATTTTAATGTGGCAACCTTTTGAAAGCGACGTGTGATAAAGTGAAAACTACTCGCTTAGCCCAGCCAGCGTGGCTCAATGGTTGAGCATTGACCTAGAAACCCGGAGGCCACGGTTTGATTCCCAGTCAGGGCACATGCCAGGGTTTTGGGGGCCGATTCCCAGTTGGGGGTGTGCAGGAGGCGGCCCATCGATGTTTCTTTCTCATTGAAGTTTCTATCTTTCCCTCTCCCTAAAATCAATCCAAACATTTAAAAAAAGAATTACAGGGAAAGATGAGCTATTTGCAGGTTGCTCAAACTCACTAAAAGGTAAAACCTTAAACTTGTCTGCCCGCAGGTGGAGACAAAGAAGCTTTTCAGTTCCAGGCTGGGACATGGCAGAAGGTGTGGCTTTCCTAAGCTACTTGTCCTTATCGATGGCAGCAGAAAGCTAAACATTAGCCTTCTCCTTAATGGGTTTCCGCAACTCAAACATCCACGTAGGTCAGTTTTCAAAGTCAGCTGCTCGGCCACCGCCCCGTTCCCATCTCCCTCACGAACTCGGATGGAGACCGAGTGGCTCCCCCCTCACTGGCCGGCTCGCCTGCAGGCTGGCCCTGGACGGCAGGGGCTCGGCTGCCTCCCAGTCCTCCAGCCTGAGACTTACAGGCATTAAGAGTGTGTTTTCTAAATCCCGTGGCTCTCAGAAGACTGTTGTACCGGTGGGAAAGGCAGCCTGAGAGCCGGTGGCAAGACACTGGGTTGTCTGCGGCGCTTTTTGTTAGTGAAATTCATGTTTAACATGAAGGAGAATAAACTCTTTCCCAAGGGCTAGAACCTCCTACCCTGATTTCATGTTTTTGGTGGGACTCTGGCCGCCTTGAGGCCAATCCCTGGGCCTTGGCCGAGACGGTGGCCAGCAGGGGGTGGGTGGGTGGCACTGTCTCTCATGGCACCCCAGGGTGGTTCCCAAAGCAGATTCCCAGACTAGGGAGCCGCGAGGCAGGTGCCGCACAGATGGCAGGTAGGAGCCTGCTCCAGACCCGGTCAGCATTCCAGAGAGGGAGAGAACAGTTCCCCGGGGAGGCAGGCTGACGCTGGGCCAGTGGTTAAAAGGGTTGGATTAGGGAAGCTTGAGGGCATTGGAAAGGGAGGAGATGCGGGGGACGGGCCTGGGTGTGTTCAGGATGGCGAGTGGCCCAGGTTGGCAGGGGCGGAGGGTGCCTGTAGGGGCAGGTGGCCCTGGGATCCCATTAGTGAGGGCTGTGTCTGGCCCGCTGAGGAGCCCAGTGCCATTCTGGAGCCAGTCCAACACCGTCAGGAATTTTTGATGTGAGGCGAGCGTGTGAAAGTGAGGTTTTGAGACAATTAATCCACGTCAGAGTGGCACGGACAGAGCAGGGCGATGAGAGACGGGCCCGGGATAGCCAGGACAGGGAGGGAGGGAGGCAGGAGGGAGGAGGCCCCGGCTGGGCCTGGGCGTGGCCGTCAGGGAGAAATCAAGGGCGACACCCAGAGAGGGCGGCCATAGTGATGGGGCTGGGGACACTTGTGGGCCGTGGCAGGAGGCCCCAGGAAGAACCTTGGGGCAGCAACTGAGGCAGGTGTGAGGAGAGGAGGCGAGGGGACAGGATGGAGCTGTAGACGTAGGGGTTGTTCTCACGGCAGAAGCTCTGCAGAGGGGGCAGTGACAGAGCCTGGAAGACCCCACATTCAGCTGGTGGGACAAGGGAGGAAGGAGGAGAGGAGTGAGCAGGAGATCGTAGCTCCCTGGGGCAGCAACCGTGTCTGTCTGTCGCTGCAGCCACAGCCCCGGCCTTGCAGAGCGCCTGGCACGTAGAAGGAGCTTAGTAAATATTTGTCCAGTGAACGAAGGAGAGCTGAGATAGAGCCTCAGCGGCCAAGTTTGAAGAGTATTTTAGGAGGGACAGGAATCGACCTTGGAGCAGAATGTGGAGAGCAGGTATTAGGTTCCCGGTGCTGCTGCACAAATTGCTACAAATGAGGCGGCTTAAACAACCGAAATGTGTTTGTTCCCACAGGTCTGGGGACCGGCCGTTCAGAATGCGGGTGTCGCAGGGCCACACTCCTTCCAAAGGCTCTAGGGGAGGGTCCTTCCTGACCCTTCCAGCTCCTGGTGGCGCCTGGTGCCCTTGGCTGTGGCTGTATCTCTCCCAGCTTTGTCCCCATCTTCGCATCGCCCTCTTGCCTGTGTCTCCCTGTGTCTCTCCCCTTCCTACCTCTCCAAGGGCGCCTACCATTGGGTTAGGGCTCACCGTAACCCAGGGTGGTTTCATCTTGAGATCTTTACCTTCAGGGCATCTGCAAAGAGCCTTGTTCCAAGTGAGGTCACATTCTGAGATTCCAGGTGGACACATCTTTGTAGGACCACAATTCAACCACTGCATCCATGGGTGGACACTTCTGAGAGCGCGGGAAGAGGAAGCAGGATGGACGATCTGTTCAGCCTCTGGAAGTGCGAGGAGGGAGAGGAGGGGGAGGTTGGAGGGGTTGGAAGTGGGGGGCGCTGAGGAACAGTTCGTACGTGGAGCAAGTTTGGAAATCATTGGCAAGGCTGCTTGTGTTTAGTTTTAGCGAGAGCAAAGGCATACTGATCGAGAAAGGAAAACGACAAAATTGTGTTCCACCGTGCTGTGGGCAAACACTTCTACCCCCATTTCGTGCTCAACGAAGTTCCACAAGCTAACAGAACGTATTCTCACAGCTCTGGAGACCAGAAGTCCGAAATCAAGGTGTCAGCAGCTGACACCTACTGGAGACACTCCTTCCTCACCTCTCCTGGCTTCTGGTGTGGCCGCGGTCCTTGGCTTACAGCACGTCACTCCAATCTGCCTCTGCCTTGGCACGGCGTCTTCCTTGGGTGTCTGCATCTGCGTCCTAATCCCCTCTTCTTATAAGGACACTAGTCATGTTGGATTAAGGGCCCACCCTAATGACTTCATCTTAGTAATTACATCTGCACATTCACAGGTACCGATGGTTAAAATTTCAACATATCTGTTTGAGGGACACACACCCATAACAAACACGTTCTACAGAGTTCAGGAAGTTCTTCAAGAGCCTTAGACGTAGCACCCCAAAGACTCCAAGAGGCTTCCCTGGAGCCCAGAGGCATCTGTCTGAGTGTAATTACACCCAGAGAGTCCTTGTTTGGCGCCAGGTCCTAGCAGCAAATAGCTGTGGCCCAAACAGTGTGTTTTATCCGTGGTTGACCATAGATTCCACGAGAGGAGATGCATTCAGGATATCCTGGGAGAGTAGCTCCGGCACACTTCTCCCCACCCATCTGTCCCTGCCCCTCTTCCCACCACCCACGACCCTCCTCACCACTTCCTCGAAGTCACAGCGGTCACGCTGGCCGTGAGCCCAGTAACCAACATCCAGAGATTGAGGGCAAGAGACAGAGACTTTTTTTCCCACCTTCAACCGGCTCCCAGATTCTTGGCTTCCACTAGAATCATAAGTAAATGGCAGCCGCTGGCCCCAAACTACCAAATGCCAGACATTTCAGAAATACAGAGGTGTCCACGCAGCTGCTCAGAGGTGTGGATAAACTGCAGGACAGGTTGGCAGAGGTGGTGCATCTCTAGCCTAACCCCTACGCGGACCTGTATCCTTGGATGCCTAGAATTGTTCCAGGACCGAATGGGAAAACTGGGGTCACCCCACCTGTCCAGTTCCTTTCTCCTGGCCAGTGTTTGCAGTGAACCAGGCGCCCCCTGGTGGACATTTTTGAATACGCCCCTTAGGAAGGTGTGCGGGCGGGCCGTTCTGGGTATGGTTGGCTCCGCCAGGAGGCAGTAGATTCAGAATAAGAGGAGACATTAAGATAATCTAAGACATGTCTCTGATTTCAAAGATAGAAAACAAGGCCAAGAAGAAAAGTGGCATTCCTGTGGTCACAGAGCTACTAAGGACAGAGCCGGGACTAGAACCCTTGGCTAACAGAACGCCAAGGAGAATTTAACATCACGCAGAACTTGATGTTAAAATCCTTCCCACCTCCTCATGTCTTTAACTGGAAAAATCTTACATTGAGTTGAGATTAAATTTAAGCTCCTCCCCAGCTCCCGTGTGCAGTTGACAATAGATTGGTTACTAGGCGGTGTCGTGAAAAATAGGGGAAGCCACAATATTGAATCCCCTTTTTTGAGAGGCTTAATTAACTTCCAGAAACTGTTTTTCTTTTAATCAGTGACAACAGAGAATTTATAACTTGGGATTTAAAAAAAAAGAATATTCTGGGGAGGGGTGGGGTGCAGTCTCACAGACAAGGTTTCTTATAGAAAGTGCTTCAGCCCATCCCATCCTTTCCCACAGTTGGGTGGGGACACTGCCATTTTCAAAAGACTCATGTGCTTGCCCTCCAGGCACAAAATCAGAGGGTTCCTGCATTAAGCTGACAGGGACTCCTCCTCTCCACATTTCTCGATTTGCAAATGTCGTAGAGACATTTATTAGCGGGTGTCGCACACTGGTGCCGTGGGGGTGACTCCGGACCTGAAGATGCAGGCGATCCCTGCAGACGCACGGAACAAACTTGTTTATGGAGTGAGCAATCGCTAGCATTATTTCTTTTTGCACTATCTCTTCCCAAAAAGGCTTGGAAGCTGCTACAAACAAACCGAATGACATACATGGCAATACTCATGCAACAAAAAACCAAGACCGTGCAAATGAGGAGGAGCAGATATGGTAAGCGGAGCCCAGGCCTTTCCTGAGACGTATCCTTGAACTTGGCTCTAAGCTGCCTAGCAGCCCCTGGGTCGCGTGACGTTCATAAGGAAGAGGGAGCCAGCAATCGTTTACGGGGCTTTCCCACCGTGGCGTTATATTCTTTTAAAAAGAAAATCTTTCCTTGGACCTTCTACTGGGCTCGCCCTTGACAATGGTTTCGGCCAGAATGCAGAAGCAATCTCGGTCCAGCTGCTTCTTGTAATGACCTCAATTAAATCTAATGGGTCGCCGTAAACACAAACGCGCTGAAGCAACTCTGCTAGGGCCAAACTAATGGAGCCAGAGAGGCGCTTCCCTCCTGAGCGAGCGTCAGGAAGACAGAAGCTACTGTCATTGAGGATTGGAGACTGTTGCCGGGCCTGGCCTAGCAGATGGTAGGAAGGCCTGAGCTGCACCAAGCACCCCAGGAACAGAGCTTCAGAACCTCCCACCCATGTGTCGATGCTCCCAAGGCTCCACTGAAGGCTGGCCCCAGTGAGCTTCCAGGGGATCATCTCCCTGCCTTGGTCCTTTGGGACAAGTCTCCTTTAGGGATCTAGGAACACAGCAATTAGTCTGTTCTTAAGCACCCGAGACGCTTGCGTCTTTATTGCCTATAAGCACTGGTGAAAGTTGCAGTTTTCATTCAACTCGCCCCCTGCAGACGCCCGGTTAGTGTATGTGTTGGGAAGCCAGGCTCAGCTCCGAGGACAGCGCAGCCCACATGCAGCGCTGCTTGCTCCAGTGACTTACAGACATCTCTCAGGCAGCAAGCATTTCTTACTGCCCCGTTAGAAAAATACACACCCAGCACACACGGTGTGCTCTGTGCACCTTCACCGTTACCCACACGTGGGTGTGCCGAGCGGAGGAGGTGTGGATGACACCCTCACATCACCCAGGCGGGTTCTGGGCTCTCCTGACAAAGCAGACACTGGGACAATGCCGGTCATCCAGAGGAACTGCAGCACCTGGTGATTGCCAGTGCGTCCAAGTGGCCACTGACTCCCTCCAGCAGTGAAAGCAAGCAGGTGGCACATGCTTGTGTCTTTCAATACACCCGCAGTCCTGTCCCCACAGAGTAGAATTTCAGCAGGACGGTGCACCTGGGGACATGAGGATGACACCTGGCATGGGGTTGTGGGGAGAGCTGTGGCCTGATGTCCATCTCCAGCGGCTGAAGGCCCCAGAACTGTTCACACTGGGAGCAGCTCAGGAGCTGCAGCTGTTCGACTGGAGAAGAAGGTTGGGGGGTAAGGTGATGGTCTTGAACTATGTTAAGTGACCCTCATGGGACAGGGGAATTAGGCACATTTTCTTCCCCAAGAGATGGAGATGGTAGGAGAGTGTTTGGGTTGCATGCAAAGGAAGTTTTGTGTCACCTGATCTACCCCGAGAAAGAAGTCTGTCCCTGGGGCCTGTGCAGTGACCTGAAAGGACACACCCGAGAAGACTCAGGCTCAGGGCCAGCCTCTTCCAACCCAGGAGCTGGTGGTCTGTGGGGCCGCCTGCCCAAGAGCGCTGGCTCAGGGTGCCGATGGCCCCAGCGCCGGTCATCTATTCCAGCATGTCAGAAAATTACTTTAAAGGGAGACCAGAGTGTGTTTCAATTCTGTTTTTGAGCTATTTGAATAGGATTTTACTTTTTGAAGGGTTTGGGGAAATCCAAAGCCATGTAAAGTTTATTTTAATTTCATATATGTTGCAGATCAAAAGAATCATCGTCATTGAAAAAAACACCCTAATGATCTGAGATGATCTAATTCTCGTAGCCTTTTTCAGAATAGTTCCCCAGCTCCCACCAGGGGCTGTGGCAGCCGGTTAAGATGTCTTGAGAATGATATGACGTGTTGTCATTATCACATCAAAGCACAGGTTTTTCATTTTGTTAAAATATATTTTTATTATTGAGAAATGATATGTAATATTTGTTATTTTTATGAAAGTAAAAATGAAAAGACATATTCGAGAGCAAACACATTTTCCAGATACCCGTGATTCATCCACCAAAGACTTTATGCATATCTGTCTCATTAGATTTATTATATTTTTTGGCTGTGACTGAAAAAGAAATGAAAAGTGGGAAAAATAATCCAAATTAATGATGGCCTTACCAAGTGATGTGAACATTCTAGAAAGAAAAGCTGTGTCTATTTCTAAGCTGTGAAGAATTTATAGGAAGGTTATGTTGTTTTAAAACATTCCTTGTAGCGGCATAAAACTTTAAATTTTATGTTCCTGATGGTGAATGAGTCAACTTGATTAGCTGGCCTGGTGCTGCTGTTTCCCAAAGGGTGCTCCCGGGAGTGCCAACCCCACCAGCTGCTCCTCAGCTGGTTCTGGGGGTTTTGTGGTCAAAAACATCAGAGAAAGCTGGAGCCCACTTCCCTGATTTGCAGAGTCATAAATCCCAATGGCATTCAAGGCTCTGAATGTCTTATAACAAAGACTCTTATCGGTATCTCTTGTAACACGTTATTAGAAACTCCGGGGGTAGGATTAAGACCGTTGGGTTGCCCAGCCGGGCGTGGCTCAGCGGTTGAGCGTCGACCTAGAATCCAGGCGATCGGGGTTCGATTCCCGGTCAGGGCACATGCCCGGGTTGCGGGCTTGATCAATGACTCTCTCATCATTGATGTTTCTATCTTGCTCTCTCCCTCTTCTTTCCTCTCTCTGAAATCAATAAAGATATACTTTTAAAAAAAAAAGACCGTTGGGTTGATTGCCAGGAGATCGGGGGCTAGTCTGGTTTTGCTACTAACTGGATGTGGACCTTGGGCAAGCCCCCTCCCCCCCCCGGGCCTAAACTTCTCCAGGTGCGACCCAGAGTTCAGGATGCGCCATCTGTGGTAGTTAGAGTTGGTCTCACAATTGTTCACGCCCCTTCCCTGTTACAGGGTCCTACACCCCTGCCCCGTATGCCTTGGGCCTCTCCGTGGGATGTGCTTTTAGCCGTGGAACATGTGTGCATCATGACACTGGAAACGACCGCCATGTGCACCAAAGGGAAATTGCTACGTGGTCCATTCCTCGGTGGAACACTCTACAGCCCTGAAAAAGGTCACGGCACGGGAGGTGTTGGCACGGACGCAAATCTGGGAGACCACGTGTGGTGATAAAAGCAGCTACCCAGTGTTCCTATTGCACGGATTCTCTTTATTCTAATTACACAGAACCATCTGAAGTGATTCCTGCAGAGTGGAAATAATTTCAGAGGCTCTGTTTATGCTTTCGGAGATTTTATAATGGACACTCACTTCTTTCTGTCTTTATTTTTTTAATCCCCATTCAGGGATATGTTTATTGATGAGAGAGAGAGAAACATCAATGTGAGAGAGAAAATTGACTGGTTGCCTCCCCTATGTGCCCCAGTCGGGATCAGAGCTGTCACCTAGGTATGTGCCCTGACCAGACAAACCTGCCACCCTTTGGTGTCTAGGATGATACTCCAACCAACTGAGCGACCCGGCCAGGGCTGAACTTGCATTTCTTTTAAAAAAATAAAACAATACAGATATTTCCACCTTGAATAAAACCTGCCTTTCTTCCAGAGAAGTGATTAAAGCCGCCGTGAGCGGCGCCTGGCTTCCCGGCCGCCCGTTACAACGAGAAAGTGACCCCCCTAGTGTTCCCCACCGATATCGGGATGAAAACCATGCGGAGCCAGTTGCTTTGGGATCCATGGCAACTCGCTCATAAATCTTTCCAGCAGAAATTTTCCACCTTGGAGCAAACATAATTGATCCCGGTGGCGCGTTACTGAAACTTTGCGGGCCACAAATGCGGGTTTGGATCCTGCGACCCTGACTCCCCAGCCGTGAGCTGCTCCTGCGCCCTGGGCCCCGGTTTCCTCAGGCGCAGAGCCGGCTGTGAGAACTTCACCGGGTGACAAGTGACGGGACTCACACAGCAGACAGGCGCTGAGCAGAGAGCCTCGGGCCTATGTCTTTCCCTCCGCCTCTCCTGCCTGCTCTTTTGTTCTCTGAGATACATCCTGCTCTTCCTTCTCATTGTCATCCCAACCCTCCTGCTCAGCCAACTGTCCCCCATAAATGCTTCATGGCCAGGTGGACGCGGCCCTTCCCCTTCCCGCCTGGGGAAACCGAGAGAGCAGACGGCCCAGCGTGTATCCACACAGGCTGGGCAAATGCAGGCTTTCAGTTGTGAGTGCAAAAACTCAGAGTTTATTCTTGTAGTATTGCTTATTAATTATTGCGCTATTTTCCATACGAATAACTGTGAGCCTACTTTTGCCCCAGCCTGTGTCTGTGCTGCCCCGATGGTTGTCATTGGCCACCTGAAATGTGGCATCTGAGCACTTGACGGTGATTAGCAAGAATGAGGTCTGCTCTAAGTATGAAATATATGCCGTATTCAAAGACTTGGTGAGAAAAAGAAGGAAACTGCATCTCCTTAATAATTTTTGAATTGATTCCATAGTGAAATGATAGTAATTTGGATATATGGGGTTAAAGAGAAGAGATAACTATTCTCTTTTTATCTTTTTCTTGTGGCTGCTGGAATTTAAAATCGCATCTGTGATGTGCATATATTTCCACTGGGCTGAGCTGATCTGGACTGACCACACTGAAGTGTTTGTCTCAGTATGTCTCTCATTCGTCCCTTGTTTGCTCTAAGAACTCCGTGCACCCGTGTGTCGGTCGTGGGAGACAGTAGGCCTGCACCTGGACGATGGCACAGAGGAGACCCAGGGCAATGGCTCTCCAACTTGCAGGAGAACTCTCCAGAACCTCAAGCTCTGACAGCCGCTTCTTCTGCCTCAGAAACCTCTTAGGTGTGCACATCAATATTTGGCTAAATAAATGTGTCCTTCTTCGTAAACTTGACTCCTCAACCCAAAGATGCATGAAAAACATGGGTCTGAAGGAGGAAAAAGGCAGGAAAAGTGGTTGTTAATTTATAGAAAAGATGAATCATAAGCCACCTTGAACACGTAAATGTCGTGACTTTTCCAGGGAAGAGTTATCCTAACCTTGAATATGAGCCTCCGTCTGTCCTTCACTCCCGAACAACAGTAAGCTCCCAAGGGTAGGACAGGCCACTTAACTTTCTCCCATGTTCTTGTTAACTGGCTGTGGGCAGTGGGGGAGAAACATTTCAATCCAGTGAAGGATTTGGGGTTGGACAGCCCGGGTCTGAACCCTGGCCTTGCCCCTTATTAGCTTCATTCACTTAAGCCAAGTCCTGTGTACTGACTATATTTTCTTGTTTGCTATGTTCTTGATGCTCTGGAGTTTGGGGCCTGGACCCTGGAGAGATTGCCCTTCGCCAGGACTGGCTGGTTCCTAGAGATAGACGATGCCTCTCCTGCAAGCATGCCTCTAATATACAAACCAGCTAACCCAGGGCCCACCCCAGCAATCTGACTCACATGTCAAGTCAACACTCCCTAAATCACCCAGGGCCAGGGCCAGACAACCCTACAGTCCAGAGCCTGCCATAATTATTCAAACTAGTCAACGTAAACTATTTACTGAGTCCTGCCTTGCCTTCCCCAGTGAAGGCTGTGGGCCATCCTGTCCCCTTTCCTGCTCTCTGCCTCCCAATGCCCCTGGTGCTTCCCCATGTGGCCCTGCATGGCATTGGTGCTCCTGTTTCTCGGGACCTGTGAGCATAAACTCCTTCCTTTACAGTAGTCATTTCTGTGTTTGCATGTCCTACCATTTAAAACAAATCCCTGGCACATCTTTACAACATCCTGGCTTCTCTGAGTCTCTGTTTTCTTGTCTGTAAAATGTGGGTGACAGTGTCCCCTCCAGAGGGAGATCCTGGGTGTGAAAGTTGCCTAGCAGAGCAGGCAGGAAGACCACAGTGCCCGGGGCTTCTGGAGGCACCAGATATCTCTGCTCACCTTTCTCAAGAAAAGCCAAGGTCTGCAAAATGCCTGGTGTAGGAATGATTGAAACCGACAGGAGCTACTTCCTCTCTGGAGGGAGCCACCTGGTGCTCTGCTCAGTGTGAATGACTTGGCAGGACTAGTGCACCCCAACCTCTACCTGATCAAAAGTCAGAAGGTGGAGGTGAGTGGCTATGCAGGTGTCTCTCCACACCAGATGGTAAAGCATGTCTCCTCTCCTTCTTTCTCTACAATCTGTCCGTCCACGGGGGCTGTTTGGGATGGGACACAGCGGACACTTCAGGAAAAAGCAATGACAGGTCGAGTGGACTTGACCTCATGGCCACAAGCTGCTGCTGAGTCCCAGCAAAGCTCTGCCCAAAGATACAGCCAAAAGTTTACTTATAGACTCAGAATAAAGGAGTGGCATTCAGATGTTTTAATAAATCACAGACACATGGGATTTCAAGTGGCCCATAGAAAGCACTGTGCCTCAGTGTTGAAGGAAATTAAAATGAAATAACAAGTGGGGGCATCCTGGGAGGGGTCAGAGCAGAGGAGCCCCCACATGGGCCAGGGCGCCAAGGTCAGAATTGATCCAAATCTGTGGCTGTCCAGCTTGGCCCATGCAAAGCATTTCTTCTGCACAATGTACTGATGACATCAGATTTCCTAGTGGTTCCAAAGAAACAAAAACACTGTATATTAACTATAATTTATAAGGTCAAAAGGAAATTTTTGGACAGATACTTAACTGTGTTCAATCACTAGGAACGTCTGTTTGTTGTAAAATAAGGTCATCATCTTGAAGAACTCACTCTATAATGAAAAAAGATTTCAAAACTCTTTCCCATTTACAGCAGAACGTCTTTAACCAAAGAAGTTGAATCAGCTTTTCCTGATTGTATATTTCAGTGAGCTGCCTTAAACCCTTTCTGGGAGAAGGCAGGCTACAATAAACACCATTTTAAAGTTAAATCTGGAAAATATCACAGGAAGCCCGATAGTTAGGGCCTAGGTCGCTGTAGGTGTTCAACAGAGAACCTAGCAGGGCATGTGCGGGGGTTGGGGAGCAACAATAGTTTGCAAATTCTTACAAAAGGAAAAAGCAGGGTTCAGATCTGAACCAATGCATTTGCTTTTAGTCACTGGAAAACAGTTTCTAACTCCCTGGCTTCCTCTTAGGGCAGATGGCGTCTAGAAAACCCCAAAGGGCTTCCACTAATGGAGTGCCAGCAGTAAAGAGTCCCCAGGGCCCCAGCCCGGAGGCCAGACTGGCCAAACCGATTCTCTTGTAAATGAAGCACCTCCTCTCCGCTGAGGTGACCACCTTTCCCTGCAGCTGACTGACCCTCTCCCTGTGTTCTCCCAGGTGAGTAAGGAAGGTCTCCTCCCTCCATGGCCTGAAGGGTGACATTCTGTTGGAAGGTCGCCAAGACTAACCTAACTCTGAAGACGGGGTTAGAGTCTTAGAGGGAGGAGCAGGCCCAGGAGATAGATGGGAGACCCCGGCGGAAGGCAGAAGACAGTAATCTCTGTGTTTTTCAGCCAAGGCCTAAAGCTGGAAACCCCGCCCATTGATGAGCCATGATAAGCCTTCACCCAGGGCAGAAAAGGGACAGTGTCATCCCGGTCAATTTATGGCACTCATAAGGAAACAATGGAAATGAGCTCATGGGATTTTGCGAAGATAAAATCCGATGAATTTCCATCCACTTACCCCCTGCTTCCAGCCCAAGAGCTGTAACCTGTGCCGATACCCACCCCCGAACACATTTGAGAACACGCCAGGCAACTCTCAAAGTGACAAGGGAAACGAGAGGTGGAACATCAAGGCTGAAAATAAATGTTGGTCCGAGGAACCATTAATAAAAAACAAACTGCGTTTGGCGTGGCCTTGTCACACTGTCTTATTCTGAGTTGAAAACACTCATTTAAAAAAATAATGTAGCCCTGAATATAAAAACCACATTATCCGAGCCTTAAAGATTTCTCCTGTCAGGAAACCTTGGGGAGTTGTCAAAAATAAATAAAATCTAAGAGAAAGTTATTGAGAAGGTGGGATGGAGTGAGAACTTTCTTCGGGGCAGTCAGGAATGCTGGGCTGACAGGCAGCTAATTCTGGAAGAACAGCTTCCTACTTGAGTAACAAGTAAAAGGTGTATAAAGAGAGAAAGGTTATATTTCACTTCAGCAAGCACAGCTTTTGGAGGGTATTACATAAATATTGATTAAAATCTCTTCTTTTAACAGATAGAAAGAATCACTGGTCACTGGAGTCTTTCCTCCTTGGCGGGTGAATCACAGAGGTCAGAGGTCAGATTTGCCAAGGCTCCTCTGCTATATTCAGGGTAAACCAGGATTATTTTCTTTTTTAAATCCTACTTGAGGATATTTTTTCCATGCTTTTCAGAGGGAGTAGAAGGGAGAGAGAGGGACATCGATGTGAGAGAGACGCATCCATTGGTTGCTTCCCGCACGTGACAGGACCCGGGGCCAGGGATTGAACCTGCAACTGAGGTACGTGCCCTTGGCCGGAATTGAACCCGGGACCCTTCGGTCTTCAGGCCGATGTTCTATCCACTGAGCCAAACTGGCCAGCACGGAAACCCAGATTTTAGATTATACATGATTTTGATTCAGAAAAGGGAGGGAAGTGCTTAGTTTGGCATTTGGTTTGGCTTTGAATTTTGCAGTGTTTTCAACAATGACTATGGTGGTGGTGTTTACTATATATGGAGCTGATGTGTTCTTTGGGGCCAGATCACATAAAATGAGTAGTTTTCCTGGGGTGAGCCCTGGAGAAATAGTTGACAGGAAAATTTCTGCAGCTTCCCAAAGGGCAGTAAACCAGCTGGAAATGGTGAGTGCAAGACTCCCTGGAGAGAGGGGCATGCCCGGCGGTGGGGAGGGTGCCCAGGCCTGGAGACTAGTTCTGTTCATAATCCACCCGGTCAAACCCTCTTAACTCTGTCCTTTGATTCCTGCTCTGTTAAGAAGGCACAATATTACCTGCTTTACTAGTCTTTTGATACTGATAATAGTAGTAATAATACTAACACTAATAAAAGTAATTGTACTAGTAGCATTCCAGTTACCCACTGAGGTGTAACAAGGTGCTCCAACGCTATGTGGCCCAAACGATCATTATTTTATCCCAGTGCTCGATATTGGTGGGTCATGAACTCAGGCAGGGCTGGGCTGGGCGATGCGTCTGTTGCACATGGTGTTGATAGACGGAAGTCCTTGGTGGCGCTCAGCTGGCAGATGGGCTGGTCTGGAGGGACCACGAGGTCTGGCATCTTGGCTGGGTAGCTGGAAGGCTGGGCTCATGTGCTCTGTGGACCAGAGCGCCCCCATGTGGTCTGTTTCAGTGCAGCCGATCCTACATGCGGCTCAGGGCTCCAGGAGTAGGCGTTCCTGATGAACCAGAAAGAAGGGTCATGGCCTTTTATGACAGCCTCCGGAGGCACACTTTTTCTGTCCCCTAGTGGTCAAGGCAGTCACAGAATCCACCCAGATTCAAGCGGAGGGGGCTCAGATTTACTCCTACCAACCCCCTGGCCCCACCCCTGCAAAATGAGGAGTTAAATGTGCAGCCCTGTTTTAAAACTACCACAAGCAGTAACATTTATTGAGTACTTTCTATGTTCCAAGGAACCTCTATGAACTTTATTTTTATATTTTAAAAAATATTTTTATTGATTGATTTTAGAGAGAGAGAGGAAGGGGAAAGAGAAAGAGGGAGAGAGAAACACCAATTTGCTGTTTATGCAGCCACTGGCTGATTCTTGTATGTGCCCTGCCCGGGGGTCAAACCAGCAACCTTGGCATATAGGGCCCATGCTCTAACCAGCTGAGCTACCCAGCCAGGACCTCTAGGAACTTTATTTGTATTATGTTATTTAATCCTTACAAGAATCTGGATTTGCAACCTTACAAGGTTGTTTTGAAATTCAAATAAGATAATGTGTGAAAGCCCTTTTTAAAGCGTGGTGCTTTATAGCCGCCTTGTTCTGAAAGGATTTAAGGCGGCTTTGTCCAGGGCATGAAGTGATGTGTGAAAGCAAGATACGGTCTCCCCACCGGGGCCGGGGTGACTTTAAGACACATATCTGACTCCCTGTCTCCCCTGCGGACCGCCCCTCAGCCACCCATCCCCTTAGATAAGGCCCGTGATCCTTGGCAACAAAATCAAGGCAGTTGTTCTTGAGCATGGCCTGTGGGACCCCCCTGTGGGAACGTCCCTCGGGGACCGGCAGGTGGCCCAGCTGTTCCTCCCTGGGGACTATGCTTGGCGGGGGGAGAGGGTGTGTTTGTGCGGTGTGACGCGGGAGACAGATCCGTCTGCTTCCACACAAATCTGGAGGAAAATCGCTGTTGTTTGCTGAGCCTTCCTTGGCTGCCTTCCATACGTATAATTTTTACTCCCATCTTTTCATTGTTTCCTGAGCACATACCAATTCTTTCTCTTTTTGGACCGTCTCCTTCAGCAGAATGTATGCTCCAGGAGAGGAGATACTTTTCTCTTTGTCTTTATCTCCAGCTCTTGGAAGAATACCTAGGCCATGGCGAGGGCTCAGTGATCAGGTGATTATTTTACTGTCCATTGCATCACATGTGCCCCGGTTCCAATCATTCAGTGGCCACAGGAGGGACTCATTAGTTAAAGGAATGAATACTCTAAAGTACGTGGATTTTGTATGGTGCTTGGAGTTCAAGGAGAGCCCCATCTTAAATTTTAAAACAGTGGAGATGGAAAGTAAGATAAGAGAGAGGGGACTCAGAGGTGTGGAGACAGCTGTTATTGGTCCAGGTTGGGCAGGACGAGCTTCCAGAATCAGACCGAGGCCTCGGTAGCCCCTAGACGGGCAGTGTCGGCACCCTGGGGCTCCTTAGGAAGGCCTGAGACCCAGAGGACTTAGTCGCACATCAGGGTCCGAGAAGCCCTGGGTGAGGGTGTCCGCTGGCCGCCCCGCAGACCTCAGCTCACGGGAGGCAGGTTTTCCAGCGGAAGAGAGGGAGGCAGCTGGCAGCCATCTGCCCTGGGAACTCACTCCTCTCGGGAGACGGGAAGGGGTGAGGCAAGAGCACAGGAAGCCTGGGTGGGGAAGGGCGGCCTGTTGTGCGGGGGGCTGTGGGTCAGAGGAAGCAGTGAAGCTCTATCGTTTGGGGCAGGCAGAGGAGACCACGCCCAGGGCCCTAGGTTGTAGTTACCTAACCGGGCCCCTCTCTAGGATCCTTCAGGCCTCCCTCTTGGTGAGGGGTGTGTGTCCAGGTATCTCCAACATAAACTCACCACTTCCCACCCTCCCATGCAGAATAGTGAATGCTCTCATGCCCCTTTTTCTTCCTCTCCTGCCCATCTCCTAGCAAATTCTATCCACCCTGAGGTCTCTACTTTATGGTCACCTCCTCCAGGAAGACTCCTCTGACTAGTTAGCTCCCCTGTCACATGGCCCTAGAACTCTGCCTCTTGGAACTACTCACTGTACTTGAAATAGCACGGTTAGTGCAGATACCCCCTGCTGGGTTGGAAGCTTCAGGAAAGCAGAGACTATGTTCCCAGCACCCAGGCGAGGGCTTGTCCATACTGGGCGTTCGACATATGTTTGTTCAGTGAATGAATACATGAATGAATGGACAGTCTGGAAGACTTTGCTCAACTGGTAAGATTGGCTTCATTGGAAAATCACGTTTTCCTTGAGCACTCTGGCAGGTGTTGGGTGCCCCACTTCCTTCCTGGCTAATAGAACATCACCTCTGTTCAAGGGCTGGGCCAGCCGGGGAGGCCCTTCCCGAGCCCCAGGGGTGAATCATAACAGGTATCCCAGGCACCTTTCTAGTCACTGGCCCAGTGGTGAGGGTGTGACCTTACTCTGGTCCAAAAGACATAAGGGGAATGTGCTGGGGCTTCTGGAGGAAATGTCCTTCCCTAATGAAAGGGGCTGCAGGGTGACCAGCTCATCCCAGTCTGCCTGGACTTTCCAGGGATGTCCCCCCTATTCAGTCCTGGGCGAAGGGGGGTGGCTGTCACCCCAAGTGCTGACCACCTCTTCTTTCCTGCTTGAGAGGCTGTTGTATCTGCAGCTACACAGGCATCTTGTGGCCATGAGGTGATGAGTGTAAGGCTGAAAATCTGACTTATTGAGAATACCTAAGCAGAGAAGAGTCCTCGGTGACATCACTGAGCCACACAGCTGTAGCCCTGGAATTTCCTACCCCTCACTTCTCCTTACCTGACATAAGTGATTGCCCTTATTGCTTAAGTCACTCTTAAATACCTTTGCCATTACTTGCAGCTGAAAGCAGTCCTAACGGACACAATCAAGAAACTGAAGGGGAAAGCGCGGGTAAGAATAAGACCGGCGGGGTGTAAGTAACGCAGAAGGCACGATCTTTGGGACTTCCAGGCTCTGTAAACACACTGGCCAGCAATGGGCCAGACCTGGAAACCACTCGGCTGTCTTGCTGTTACAGGTGTGGCCGTGCGCACCATCTGTTCAAATACTGTCAAACAGCGAAATCCTGTGTTGAAAACTCCAGCTCAATTACGCTACCAGTTTTACCTGCTGCAACAGGCAGGGCCATTATTGGAGAATTTCCACTAAACAAATGAGCCTCCTCATTGCCTGTGGTAAGTGAGCCGTGCGCGGGATGGGCGTGGGAAGCGGGTCACGTGCGCCACCTGTCTTGCTGATGTGCACATTTGTCAGGGCCCGGCAGAGGCGTGTGTGGTTTGGCTCCGTGGAAGACGTCTCCGCCCTTCCTCGTGAGCTTAGAAACAAAGTGCTCTCTTTACACGTCTCTCATCAGCCTCAGCCTCTCACCCGGAGCCTTCCTGCAGCCCGGAGGAGCGCCCCGGGTTTCACAGGGAGGCTCCCAGAAACGCCGGCCCTCCGGACCGCCCCTCGCCTGCGCTGACTCCGGGCGTCCTGTGCCTTTTGGCTCCTCTCCAAATTAGAAGTCTCCAGGCCTTCCTCCCTCGTGCCTCTGGGTGGTGGTGACAGCTTCCTTGGGCACGGAAGGATGGCAGGAGATGTCAACTGACCTTTGAAATCAACAGCTGGATCACCTAGGAGCTACTTGGTGGTATATTCCTAAACACACCTCAGCACCCTAGCAGGGTGCTTGTCCTGGGTGCTAATGACATGTGGGACCAGATCATTCTCTGTGGGCAGCTGTCCTGTGCATTAAGGATGTTTAACAGCACCCCTGTCCTCTGTCCCCAGCTGTGACGGTAAAAAATGTTTCCAGACATTTTCAAATGCCCCCTGGGGGGGCAAAATCATCCCTGGCTGAGAACCACTGCTCAGAGGAAACGTAGAAATTATACCACAGAGATTCCGAGGGTCATGAAGCTCACTGACTCCTCTGCAAGGGACGGGGGTGCCCATTTGGGAGAGGTTGGCATTAGTGACAGACTTGGCCAGGATGTCCAACTCCCTCAAGTTTTGGTGACTGTGGAGAAAAGGAGAGGTCAGTTTGCAAGCCATCCACAGTGTTTGGTGATGATGTCCCCGTAGGTCCCAACCCATGTGGTTTGCATTTCATTTTCAGAGTCCTGAGCTAATCAGACACCAGCCAGGGTGAGGTCCAAGTGCAGCGAAGCCTCCTGTTCAGCTGGCTTTGGGAGCCCCAAGCGTCAGAGGCTCAGAGGTGTCAGAGCTGCGTGAGAGGAAGGCCTGGGAAGGAGACAGAAGGCCTGGCCCTGCTCTTCAGAGGGAGTGGGTTCCAGTGGGATAAACGCCATTGGAGCGGGGCTGTTCCTGACTGTCTCACCCACTGGCAGATGTGTGCATTGAGCTCTGTGTGAGCCTGACATGACTGCAGGTGCTGGGACCTAGACCAAAGCAGGGAGTTCACTGTCTGGCTGGGGGGTTCATGGGCTGGCTGGGGATCCAGGATACAGAAACAAGGGGAAGCTGCTGAACAGCACACAGTCAACTGGTAGAGATGGTGGCCACTGCTAGAGTTTGGAAGGAAAGTACCGGTGATGACAGAGGGAGTTGAGCAGGGATCCTGGTGGAGATGAGAGTTGAGATGACCCTGGAGGCTGCATGGAGCTGGAGAGAGCGTGAACAGACTGAGGGCAGCAAGAAGGCTGGGGATGGTGGCAGATGCTGGCCCAGGCAAAGGGGATGAAGTGATTCACAATGTCCTTCCCAGAAATAGTGACTCAGCCTGTATGGAGCAGCAGGAGATGAAATGGTGAGGCCGGGCCCTGGGAACTCAGAGGGGCCTTGAATGCCAGGCCAGGGAGACCTAGGCCGCGATATGCAGTTGGGAGAGAACAACCGATGGGCTTACGCACAGGATGAGGGTCTTTGAACACCGAGTGCGTGACCGAGTGAGTGGGTCTGGGCCAGAGGGGGAGGGGATCCCCACAGGCCAGGCCCAAGCTCAGCTTACACCAGCCCTCTCCTCCCGGAGTAGCCCGCCCTCTGCCTCCTCACTGGCCCCATGTGCTCCCTGGTTGTGTTCCTTTCGCTTTAATGGCAGTAAACACACATTTCCCCACAAAGGCCCAGTGTGTGGCGGGTGAGGGCCTGCCGGCCCAGTTCTCATCGTCACACCCCATTAGCCCTTGTAAGAAGTATACCCCTCCCCAGAAGTGGGGAGTCCTGCAATTATCAAGAGAATGTGATCGATGAAAACAACCAATTGAAAATAATTAGGTCAAAAGCCCTCTGTTTCCTTAAGCACCAGTTGGCTGTGATTGGGTTTTGCCAGAATCACCTGGAGAGGGGCCTGGGCTCTACAGGCCCCTGGTGTGGGGGTGCAGGCGGGCCTGGAAGCCCACACAGATCCCCTCGTCCCCTCCTGGCTCCAGGTAGGTGAAGGTAGGGCCTCTGAGGACGGGGCAGCTGAGAAGGCTGCTTGGGTGTCCAGGAGTCAGGTCCTAGGTTCATGCTTGGAAGGTGACTCCACTGGGTCCCTCCTACATATCCCTGAGCCCTCCCATGTTAGGATGGCAGGAACCAAGCTGGGTCCCTTTTCTGGCAGTTGGTGCTACCTGGCAGAAGTGTGGGTTTTCTGACACCCCTCCTTGTAGGACTTGATGTGAAGGAGGGTAGGAGGGATGGGTCCCAAGACTACCTTAAACGCCCAACTCTATGAGTCAGATCAGGAGAAGGTGGTCCCCAACTGCCACACCAAGTGACACTTTTTTCTAGGGTGGATGTGGATCCCTAATGCTCACTCCACTAGCTCTCTAGATGCAATCTGAGCAGGGTAAGCTCCAGCTGGAACTGACAGCCTTGCATAGCTCATTTTTCATCTCTGGGACTGGCTGTCCCCATCACAACCACACAGAGAGGTTTCCTCCATGGGGTGGATGCCATACTTGTCAGGCCGTGGTGTCTTGGTTATCCCCCAGCTTGGTCAGATGGGACATTTAAACCTCTGGACCTCAGTTTCCCTTTCTGTAGAGTGGAGGGGTGACCCATATTGTTATCATCACAATTAGCTAGTTTATTAACATTAATAGTAGGAAGAAAGCAGAGGCCAGGCATTTTAAGCATGATCATCTGGGCGGCTTCAACAGGAAGCTACAGCTTCACACTCCCCAGAAAACCACCAGTCCAGTCCCTGCAGATCACTGGGGGAAGGGATCAAACAAAGGGGATTGGCACGTGTGCAGTAGAAGTCGGGGTGGTGCAGGGGAGATGCTTGCCTGTCAGTCTATCCTGGGAAACAATGGATTGGCTAAGGGGTTGACCCCATCAGAAACATGCAAAATCTTGGAAAGTTAAAATCCTCAAAGACTCCCCTCTTTCTTGTTGGCTTTCTAGTGCTCTTGCTCTCTCTTGCTCCATGACCTGCACTTGCCCTGTGCATTCATGTAGTCTCTCTCCATAGTTATGTGGCCTTAGCAGCCACATGGCCCATGGCCATGCTGACTCCACACACAGGATGCTGGACTGGACTATACTTTAATATGGAGCAGAAACTATGGGTAGTGGTCTTAATTCTGGCCCTGCTGAAGATAAGATTGGACTTCTTCCACGACAAGATGGACAGAGATGAGAACTTGGAGGGGAACTCCCTTAATTTTACATCATCAATAAAGATTTCCATGAAACCCCATCCTCCTATGGGGGGCTCAGGAAATTCTTTTCCTCATGGAACCTTGAGAACTCCAATACCACAGGTAACAATATCAGTGCCTGTCACCTAAGGATGTCCATTAGAACCACCTGATTAGCTTAAAAAAAAATATTCCTGTATGGTCACCACCCTGGGGAATTCTAGCTCAGTGGGTATTGGGCAATTGTGAATGAGAGAGAGAAAGGGCTCTTTGGCATTTTTTAAAAGTCCCCAGGCCATGTGCTGGAGTGGCTTGTTCTAACTCAAGCTGATTTTTAAATTTTCAAGAATTTTTTGAGCTGATTGTTAAATAGTCATGCTTAAGAATTAAAATATATAAACTTACAATTAAATAAATTATATTTAAAATGAATCAATACAGGTAATAAAGCCTCAAAACTCATCACTTTCTAATTATCTTAGAACATTTTCCTCGTACCTGTTCTCTAGATGTTTGCATCTATTGAATCTGTAGAGTGGAAACATTATATAAGCAGTGGCATGATCTCCTTCAGTGAACTCATATTGGTAGTTTGAAATCAGCTGCCGTGGGAATATTTACACCATAGAAATTGGCAGATGCTACTACTCGGGTTTTTTTTCTCCCTGGTGACCCAGTTGTTAACATTGCCCAGCACCCCACTCTGTTCCCTGTGTGATGTAGGGTTAATTCAGAACCCTGTTAATACAGTGATCACTAGCTCATTTAAAAATGTTTTGATCTGAAGATTAGGCTTCTAAGCTTTCCCTCACTGAGATGCAAGCACCTCCTGGGGTGCCTGGCTCTATGGCTACAATGTCTCTTTCTCTAGACATTTCTTTTAAAGGAGAGACATGTTTGCTCTGCTCCCCTCTGGCCCTGAAAAAGCAGGTGTGTTTGTGCAGGTCTTTAAGGTATCTTTAAAGTAAATAGGCTTGATAAAATCTTTCCTTTTCTCTTTTCTTCATTCTCCTGTTACTGTATTGATCCAGGTCTTTCCACAGGCATGGAGTATGCTGGCTGTGTTTGTACATTTCTGCAAATAGATCATTGTGGAAGCCAATTGTATAAAGACAGGCTCTGTTACGATGAACCAGAGCCGAGGGGGTGGCCAGCTACTTCCTCTCTTTTGAGATTTTGGTATTTGGAACATTTTCACTTAAACTCTATTCCACTACTTGGCCTGGTTCCTTTGTAAAATACCGGAGGAGAAATCAATTCCCTAGCTGGCCTTTCATGGAAAGTTCAAGCTTGCCTTGGGTTGGGCACTTTCCTTTCAGCCTCAGGTTTATTTCTTGGCATATTAAGGGAATGAGGCTGACGTGAATGGATGGCATGTAAAGTTCTAGAAGGTCCTTGGTATGAGAAGTGAGACCTGTGTGTCTCTGTCTAGGTGCCCAAGACACTTCCCTGCCCAAATTCTGAAGCAACTGACGAATGAAATGAAGGAAGAAGGCATCTCAAAGACCGCCTTCGACACTGATGAAGTCTAGGTTGGAGGATATGGTTTGTATATGTGGACAAATAAACTCCCTAATACTGAAGCCCAACTTTAGGCAGGCGTGTGTGGTGGACCTGGGCAAGCTCCTACCCCCACCCTACAGGGAGAGCCCACCCTGGAGGTCAGCTCCCTCCTTAAACCAAAAGCAGGGGCCTCTCACTGCTAATGACCTGTTTCTCTTTTCAAATGTATCAACCAGGGAGGAGGAGCGGGGGTGATGGGCAGAGACAGCCAGGGGCTGTGCTAACGCCTTCCCTCACCTGACCCGGCCAACAGCCACTGCTAACATGTGTCCTGGCCTCTAGTAGCTCTGGAAAGGTCCTTTATTTGAAAGCTGACCCCTGTGTGTGTCAGACCAGGCTTACAGAATGGAAAAGGGGGAACTGTGGTAATTTCAGCGTGCTTTTGGAAGGAAATAGGATGCTGTAATTAAAGTTGGCGACATCTACAAAGTCAAAAGTTCCTGCATTCTTTTTTTTTTTTTTTTGGTTAATCCTCACCTGAGGATATTTTTTTCCATTGATTTTTAGAGAAAGTAGAAGGGAAGGAGGGAGGGAGGGAGGGAGGGAAGGAGGGGGGAGAGAGAAAGATTGATGTGAGAGAGACACATTGATTGGTTGGTCCCTGACCAGTGCCGGGGAGCAAACCTGCAATCCAGGTACATGCCCTTGACAGAGAATTGAACCTGAGACACTTCGATGCTCGTGCCGACACTCTAACCACTGAACCACACTGGCCAGGGTGTTCCCGCATTTTTTACCCTTAAACTACTGTACAGGATTGAATAGTATCCCCCCAAATTCATGTCCACCTGGAGCCTCAGACTGTGGCCTGATTTAGAAATAGGGTCTTTGCTTATATAATCGAGTCAGGATAAGGTCATCCTGGATTAGGGTGGGCCTTAAATCCAATATGACCGGTGCGTCATTATAAGAAGTAGATGATTTGGACACGGAGACGCAGACACGGGGAGAAGCACGCCACAGTGAGGGCAGAGACTGGAGTTACGCTCCCACGAGCCTGGCAGCGTCAAGGATTGCCAGCAAACAGCTGGGTCCAGAGCTGGCGAAAGGCTTCGTCCTGGAGCCCTCCGCATGGTAAGGTCCAGCACGGGGCCGGCCACCCATGCGGAGCAGGTAGATTTTCTTTGGTGGAGAGAAGATGAAGGACTGGCAAATGTCAGGTGTCATTGGACCTACACAAGGTGATGACAGGGGACGGGGTGCCCGATGGCCTAGGCTCACATCCCGTGGACACTTGCAGCCCTCCCCAGCCTGTCAACCACACCCCTGATTGGGCTGGTTGGGCTGTGGAAATACCTAGGTTGCCCCAGGAGCTGTGAAGAGTGACCAGGCAGGCCCCCAAAGGTTGTTCAGGACCCTTGAGGCCATTGTCCCCGAGTTTCACATGTAGCAGGAGCAGCGGTGCTCACCCCTCCCTCAAGCCCAGCATCCTCCACTCTCTTCCAAGGCTTAGCCTCGGGCAGGAAAAAACCTGGCTGAGACCCTGTTAGTTTAGCCGCATGCCACAGGAGGGCTGGAGGGGGCTGTGGGGGACAGCCCGTGTGGACCGAGCGGGTCTGGGGACCACTGGACAGTTGCCATAAGGTGCCCTCTTATCTTCTAGATGCTGCTGAGGAGCTGGCAGCCCATTCACAGTCTGCCAGGTGCTCTGCTGTCACTCTTGACATCATGGGGGGTTGGGGACAGGATTGCTGAGCTGCGGCTCCTTCTGTGTCATTACCAAGTTTAACTTTCACCGTAATGGAATGTGCAGTAAAGAGAAGCTTCCGTTCCTGGAGATTTAAGACCCTTTCCTGGCAGCGTTTGCTGTAGGCAGGACTTATGTCAGCTTCCTGTCTGAGGGAAACTGGTGCGTGTTGGGTCAACAGCGGGTGGGTCCACGCTGGGCGGCCTGCGGGATGCCTTGTGACATCCTTGGGTGGGGGTGAGGCGGGGACAAACGGGCTGGAGTGGACCTTGGACATTCCTGCTCCCAGCCCCTGGCTCTGGCCTGATTCTCCTCAGCTTTCTCCTTTCTCCTCTGGGATCAGAGCCTGCCTTTGTTCTTCATCTGGCCACTGAGATGGGGGGCATTTATTAGGTTTCCCCCAAAAATGTCTGATTCGATTGCTGGAAGGTTGCCACGATCATGCTCAAGCAGAATATATTTCCTCAGAGAGTTCTCGCTTCTTTTGGTTGAAGGGGAAAAGTTGCATTTTTCTACCTAATCCTGTTGTGAAATTTTCCTCTTCAATCTCTTCCTTCAGATAACACCTCTCAGCCTTCCCATTTCTCACCGCTAATCTTTTATTTATCTTTCCTGAGATTTATCACTTACGTGTGCATCTGTCCCTTGCTGTAGATTTATTGCTCTGCTCGCCTGCCTTCCCATCAGCCTCGGCAGCCAGCCCGCCGCCCTCTGTGGGTCCTGGGCGGGGCCCAGGCTCCCCGGGCGCCCAGCCTTCTTTAGCCCTGGACATTCCAGCATTCTCCTCAAAATGTGTCGCCTTCTAAAATGTCTTTACTCTGCTCAAAGACGATATTCATTTTTTAATTCACAACTTCTGGCGTGGATGGAAAGCAAGGTCTGTTTGAGTCCCTGCTTTCAGTTCTTCTCGGTAGTTTATGCCTAGAAGTGGAGCTGCTGGATCGCATGGTAACTTTACGTGTAATTTTTCAGGACCTACTATGCTGTTTTCCACGGTGGCCCCACCATCTTACATGTCCCTCTGCAATGCACAGCCGCTCCAGCCTCTCCACATCCTCGCCAGCCCTTGTCATTTTCTCTTCTTTTCACAATTTTTTTTCTTCCCGCTGGGCGTGAAGTGCACTCTGTTCTTTTTAATGCCTTAGGGCTCCCCCCGTTTCCCCTTGGTTTCTGCTGCCCCATGATTTCAGTCTGTGCTTGAACCCTGGAGGGAGAGCTCCGGTCCAACTTTACAACAGCTGCTCCCACGACCATGTACCTCTGAGGGTCAGAGAGTCTGACTGGCGGAGCACACCTTACTGTGTCAGGCCATAGGTCATGGGTTTACTGACCAATATATGGGCTCACAGCCCCTGGGTCAGTCCACCGTCAGCTAAGACCAGGAAGAAGAGGGTCACTGTTGACACGTGCATGGCTGTCTGCAGGGGACCTCTCTGAGGTCATCTTCTCTTAGGAGGGGCTGTGGGAGCAAGCCACCATAAACATGTCACCTATAGGGACAGATGCTAGGGGGTTAACGTGGATCTCCTCTAAAATGTGAAGTAGAGGAAACTGGCCCTTAGCATATGTCATCTCTGGTCTAGAAGCTTCTCTCGCTCCCTTTGCCCTCTGGAGGTTTCAATAGATAAGCTCAGGTCATCCTCACCTTCACTGGCTCTCAACCATGGCGCTGAATTTTAATGTAATAAATTTTAAATAATAAAAACCCCTTCCATGTCCAAAGAAATGGAGTCACTCTAGCGGAAAGACTGGTCCTGAGGTTAATGGCCACCCTAGCTAGTGGCTACGCCTTCATTTAATAAGGCTGAAAAAACTTGATTAAATCACCACTCTCTCTACTCTTGAACCACTGGCCAATGCTGAGGATGGATGTAGGGGACATCTTTTGTAACTGGCATTGTTTCTGTTGTAACAGAAGTCTTGAAGGTGTTGTCAGATCCCACTGTATGAGAGCACATCTCTGTTTGGGTTGAGTGCCAGCTCCTGAGCAGTTCTGATTTTCCGGAGTTTATGGACATGAACTTGTATAATTGTCTAGATTTCCCTTTGGGGGCTGGAAAGCTTAGAGCAAATTGATTTTCTACTGCTGTGGCTGAATTATGCACACACACACACACACACCCATCTCCCGCCAGAGTCACATGTTGAAGCCCTAATTCCCGGGGCCTCAGAATGTGACTGTATTTGGAGATAGAGCCTCTGGAGTGGTAAAGTTAAAACGCGGTCTTAGGGTGAGCTGTAGTCCAATGTAACTGATGTTCTTATAAGAAGAAATTTGGACACAAACATACATAGAGGAAAGGCCATGTGAGGACAGGGAGAAGACGGCCACCTAGAAGCCAAGGAGAGAGGCCTCAAGAAAAACCAATTCTACCGACACCTTGATCTTGGACTTTCAGCCTCCAGAACTGTGAGAAAATAAATTTCTGTTGCTTACACCACGCAGACTGCGGTACTGTAGCCCCAGCAGACTAACATACCTCCCCACAGCCACTGTATAGACCTTTATGCTTGCTTTTGTTTTTGGTTTTATGCTTAGTTTCATTTTATGTCTCTCACATTGCATGTTCTTCTCTTACACCCACTTTTTAATGTATCCTGCTTGCTTGTGTTTTAGTGTCCTTTTAGGCTTTCTGGATTCAGGCACAGTAAAATAAATTTTAAAAGATTTGAAAATGATATCTCTGATGTTTAAGACTCTATCTTGGCAAATTCCATATGATTTCACTTATATGTGGAATCTAAACAACAAATTAAATGAACAGACAACATTGAAATAGACTCATAGGTACAGAGAACAGACTGATGGTAGCCAGGGGGAGGAGGTTGGGGGACTGGGTGAAAAAGGTGAAGGGATTGAGAAGTACAAATTGGTAGTTACAAAACTGTCACGAGGATGTAAAGTACAGCATAGGGAATATAGTCAGTGGTGTTGTAATAACTATATATGGTGCCAAGTGGTTACTTGAATGATCAGGGGGACCACTTTGCAAATTATATAATTGTCTAACCACTGTGCTGTACACCTGAAACTAATAATATTGAATATCAACTATAATAGAAAAATTAAACATTAAAAATGAGGGGGGAAATAAATAAATATAAATACCACTATGGCTAATATAATTTATGCAGAATCCTCCTCCCCCACAAAAGACTCTTGTCTTTTGCACCAGTGAGATCCAGCATGGTGACCTAGGATATGCTTAGCAGAATACCTGGTGTTAAGTTCTTAATAAATGTTGGTTCTTATTACCAGCTATTAGTTGCTGTACCAGTTAGCTTTTGCTGTGTAACAAAACACTCCCACATTTAATGGCTTAAAATAATAAACATTTAAGATGATTATGATCATAATAGCACTGTGCCAGGCACTCACACCTGTTTTTTAACTCAATCCTGCAATATTTCTAACCTCATTTTAAAGGCCTACACAGACATTCGGAGAGCATATGGCACTCATCTAAGGCCACACAGTTAATGAGGAGCAGAGCTGGGACTGACACCCAGGCCTGCCCAGCTCCAAGACTGGTTTGCTTCCCAGTCTGCCATGTGAGTCACCCTGTTGCCAGCAGAGTCTTACACACTAGAGGTGCCAGGACACATTATCTTGCGGATCACACTCGAGTCGGAGGACGGACTCGGCAAGGTGGGAATGACTGGTGACCAAGAGCAAGCTCACCAAGCTCGAGGTCAAGCTCTAGGCCAGTCGAGATCCCTGTGCTGGCTGGACCCGGGCTTCAGCTGAACCCTGGAGACCAGAATGCCCGCCTCGGTTCAGTCCTTAGGTTGAGGCCCCCCTGGGAGAATGGGGGTGGATGTGCCCTGGAAAGTTACCTGGGCAGAAAACACATAGAGAAAGGAAGTTTCTTTACCTTTCCTGGTTTTAAAAAGTTTTAACCCTAATCTTCAAGTTCGTTTTTAAAAATGGTTTTGGTGTCTTTTCCTGGCCTTCAACCATCCTCACTTCCTGCGTGTATTTCTCCTCGCCTCTGGGGGGACTTCACCCCTCCGCCCCCTCCCCCGGGCCCCCTGTCTCTTGCTTCCTCTCTGGGCCTCAGTGCTGATTGCTCTGCAGTGTTTCTCCCACGATTTCCCCTTTACACCCTCGCTTTTCCTCCAGGTACTTTCCTGTTGCCCAACGCCACCCTCAGCCTGGGCTTTCTTCTGAATTTGAACCCCGAGAGGCACCCGCAGTGACCAGCAACAATGAGGCCTAAGAAAACGGGTCACCTGAGCCGGGAGAGACGTCAGTGAAACCATCTTAGTATTTGATTGGCCTTTTGTTAAGAGAATAGTGACTCTTTAAGCTGGGCCCGAGAGACACACTGGCCCCTTTTTAGAGTGGACAGGGTTGGGATGGCAGGTACTGACAAGGCAGTGCTGAGAGCTGAAACTAGGTGTGCCACCAGCGGGGACCGTCAGGACCTGTGACGGCGCCAGGCGGAGAGCAGCGGCCTCGGGGAAGGGAAGGCGGCCGGAGCGAGGCCCCCTGGGGCCAGGTGGATGTGACAGGTGCCGAGTCAGGCTGGGGGAGCCCGCCGAGAGCACCCCGGCCGGGCAAGTCAGGAGCCAAGGGGCACCTGGGCGACAGGCTGAGGAAGATGTTCAGGTGGCACCCGGGAGAGCGTGCAGACGTAGGACCCGACCGGGCCGGGGACACAGCGACACGGTGAGTTGCGTTTCTTTTTGTAAATTACATCTCTGCTTAATTTTCTCTCGGGGATGGAGCCTCCGCAACCATGGGCGTTAAGTAATTAGAGCGGGCAGGTGATTGGCAGTAGGGTGGGCAAGGAGGTAAGGAAGGAAAGGACGAGAAACTTCCATATATTTTAACGAGCCGATTTTGTGGTCAATGATGATTTCACCGCTTGTTTTATTAGGTGTGTCTTATTTCTAGACTCTAGAAAGACGTGTGTTCTGGACCCCAGAGGATGTAAGCAAAACATAGCCCCATCCTTACCTCACTTTGCATGAAGTGATGGTTTGTTTGCCTTTTGATCACTGAGTCCATGGAAATGGGATAGTGATTTCGGGATGCGTGGGCTGTGTGCTCGTGTAGATTAATGGCAAGATCAGTTTCCAAAGGGAAGATCAGCTCCCATGTGTTTCTGGGCTGCGCAGGGGTCCAGGAGAGCCACCGCAGAAATGTCACTGCGTTTTCCATTAAGGAATTCCAGAGGGGCTTGTTCTCAGGGTGTCTGAGCTCGTTTCACCAGAGCGGTGGGTGACGTTCCCTGTGCTCCTTCTTCTAGGCAGTAAATGAGCGCAGGTATAAATCTAGAGACACTTTATCAACAGCTGCGATACTGTAAATTTCCAAGACCATAAATACCTATGAAATCAGGAGAATTGTGTTTGGGAGTATCTGGGTATGCCAATAAATATTATTTGTGCTTCCTGTGAACAATGTCCTATTCCCAAGGTCATCCCCATTATAAGATACCACAAACAGCAGTATTACCTGCTAGTTTCATTTGCTCCCTTTTGCTAAAACATCATCGAGGTTACATGAGATGGTGGCTAAGAACATAGATTCTGAGACAAGCCACTTGGGTTCAGACCCCAGCTCTATCATTTACTAGATGAAAGTTATGTAACTTTTGTGTGTCTCAGTTTCCTCATCTGTAAAATGGGGATAATTATAGTCCTACCTCATAGGGCAGTTGTAGAGATAAATATATATATTTTAAAGTATGTCTTTATTGATTTCAGAGAGAGGAAAGAAGAGGGACAGAGAGAGAGAAACATCAATGATGAGAGAGTCATTGATCGTCTGCCTCCTGCACACCCCCCCCCCCCCCCCCCCCCCCGCTGGGGATCGAGCCAGCAGCCCGGGCATGAGCCCTGACCAGGAATCGAACCTCGATCCCCTGGATCATAGGTCGATACTCAACCGCTGAGGCATGCCAGCTGGGCTAGAGAGAAATGTTAATATAAGTACCTGGCATGCAGTAAGGGCTTAATTCATGGGATCAGTTATTTTTGACATCACTAAGTTTCAGGATCAGTTAGAGCTGATAGACCCAAAGGGAGAAGCCAGCAATAAACTAAGGGGCACCTGTGCATTGCCTGGTGGCAAATGAGACAAGAAACACAGCATGACTGACATTCCTGATCTGGATTCACTTGCAAAAGTGGAAACTTTAATTCTATAGAAAGAGAACATGGTATACAGAATTCTGTAAGATAATATGGTGACATGCTCTACCCATTCATATTCTTAGGAAGAGATGGGGATATCTGGTTTTCAGTTTGATTTTTCTTGCTAAATGTGGCTTTATTTATTAAAACTGTCTCTACTAGTAACTAAAGATGAGGGGGTAGGGAAGGGGATACAGATGAAGAAAGCAAAGCTTTGGGAACTGGCTCGAAAGACTTTCATTCCCTGTGACCTCTGGAAATTTAACAGAACATAAGAAATTCAATCCGAGCCTTGTCATTTAGCTTACATGGAAATGATAGCTTCTTTGTGTTAGAAACTATTCCACCACAAAGTGTATGAAGTATACTATCGTGTTTTCATTTCTCAAAACACTTTCACATGAAAAGGATCCTAGAGATTGAAATAGAGCTTGATTTAAGAAGTCATGTAAAATGAGCTGTCCCATCACAGTACATGTTCTTTGGAAAGCATGTAGAGAAAGGTAGAACAGATGTGACATGAGAGCAATTCACTAATTAAATATTCTCCTAATAATTTTTATTTCTCATTTTAAAATTTTTATTTAGGTATAATTAACATAAATAAAATGCATAGATATTAGACGTTTGGTTCAATAAGGTTTGAGAATTGTGCATACTTGGGTAATCATCATTCAAAAGAAGATGTAGAACTTTTTTTTATCACACCAGAAATTTCCCTCTTACTCTCTCTGGTCAATCTCCTCTCCCAGATCACTTTCTGACTTACTTATAAACGTAAGCATATAGATTAGTTTTGTCTTTGAATTTCCTGTGAACGTAATCAAAGTGTATGTATTCTTTTGGGTTTGGCTTCTTTTGCTTGGCACACTGTGCTTGAGAATGTGTTGTTGAGTGTATCAATAGTTTGTTCTTTTTTGATCGTTGCATAGCCTTCCCCTGCATAAATAGGCCCTATTCAGTTCTAGCAATATTTATTACACAGACTTTTCTTTCTCCATTGAATTACTTTGGCACCTGTGTGGAAAATCAGTTAACCGTCTCTGTGCCGGTGTATTGATCGATCTTAGTCAGTCGATTTATATGCATATCCTCATGCCAGTATCCTATTGTCTTGACTTCTATAGCTTTATACTGTATCTTGAAATCACATAGTGTAAGTCCCTCAAGTTTGTATTTTTTTAAATCAAAATCATTTTGAATATTGTAGATCCTTGTGGAAGCAGCTCACTTATTTCTTCAAAAAACACACACAAAACAAACAAATGAAAAGCCTGCTGGGATTTTAATAGAGATTGCGTCAAACCACCTGAACAATATTGAATCTTCCAATTGATGAACATGGAAACATTCCGTTTGTTTAGGTGTCTTTCATTTTTCTCAGAAATGTTTTAATGTTTTTATGTAGAGATCGTATACATCTTTCACTAGATTTATCCCTGGGTATTAAAGTTTTCAATGCCATTGTAAATGGTACTGCTTTTTAAAATTTCATTTTCAGGCATTTGTTACAGGCCTATAGAAATAGAACTGATTTATATACTGACTTTGTATATTATGACCTTGCTAAATTTGTGCAATTCAAGTGATTTTTAAAATTGATCCTTACGGTTTTCTTGCTATAAAATAAATAATTTAAGGCTAATTTGATAGTAAGTTGAAAAACTTAGGTGTTATTGTTTTAACCACCTATTAATAGGTCTTCGCTTCTAAAGGTTTAATTGCTGTGGTGATGGTCGTGGTGATAGTCTTGATGGGGATAATTTGTGCAGAGGATAGTTTATGACGCAAGTCCTTCATATCAATTGCAAAATTTCAAAACCTTGTGGTTAAGCTTCTAAATAACACCCAAGCTCAGATGGGTCCCAAGACTTTGCAACCTCTTATAATTCACACCTTTGTCTATGTACCTCTTGCATCTCAGTAATGGAGTGTTAATACCCAGGGCTGTCATTTTATCTCCCATTCTCACGGCGTATTTCCTGTATGTGCACGGTAGACACGGCTTTGAAATCCTCTCCAATTGTCACTTCGTAAATCACATCCTCAGTTTTGGCGCGGAGCAGGGGGGAGAAGCTTGGAAATGATAACAGCTGTCAGTTAGGGAGCACCGGCTGTATACCGGGAACCCAGCTAAGCAGTCTGCATCCATCACTTCATGCATTCCCATCAAAGACCTTATGAAACTAGAATTCTCATCAGAGCTACTGAGGAAACAGGCTAAGATTCAGTCGTTTGCCAAGCCCAGATCTGAATCAAAGCTCTTGACTTTGAAGCCCACAGTTTTGACCAGTTTCTTCCAAAGCATCTGTCTAAAACGGAATCACAATTCCCTCCCCTCGCCGGCTATAGGAAAAGGAACTTAGCCAGACTTGAAAATTCGCAGGCGGATAAGAAACTATACCAACTTTCATTTATTGCCATGTGATGTTGGAGGGGTGGTAGTAAATCTTTTGTGTGCGCTAAGTGAGGTGCTAAATTGTCCCCAATCCCTGGTCACCATGGGGACTGTGGGAAGGGTGTGGAACTCCGTGGCTGGAGAAACAGCTCCAGGCCCAGTTTCTATGGAGGACAGGTCGCCCACGGTGCCACATACGATGGGCCACATCCAGCCGAGTTTGAAGGGTGCCTGGTGCGCTCTCAGGGTGCTCCCTGCTGTTTGAGGAGCAGGCCCAGTTCACCCGTGCACAACCCACAGGAGCCCCCAGCACAGATGCAGATGACGCCAGGGCTGGAATTACATAGCGACCCCCAAACCAAACCAAACAAACCCAACCACGCTCAGTAAAAGCCTGGCTAACAAGCCCTGGGAGCAGGGCTCCAGAGCGGCAAAAGGTCCCCGTGCCTTGCAGATTACAGCATCGTAAAGGCGCCCGTAAAACAAAGCCCTGGTGCTCCGGGCAGGCTCCCTTGGCAGGGCCGCGGCCGATCTGATTTCACCCGGGAGGGGCACCATCCAGCCCAGACGCCATCCCTGGCAGATTCTCCCCAGTTAAATCCGGACTGATGTTTTTATGATCGTTTAAATTTTCTATGCGTCGACCTTTACCCTTCAGACCTTAGACACGCGGGGGTGGGGAGAGCGCGCTGTGACTCCTGGCGGCCTTCCAGGACCCGCGCTCGTGCCAGCGCCGGCCTGGAATCTGAGTCTGGGGAGCGGAATTTGGCAGGTCCTCCCACATCCATCAGGGCACCTGGACGGACGGGTCTTCTGCTCCGAGGGGCGTCCACGCCAGGCATCTCCGTCTTCTCCGTCTGCAGTGGGCTTGAGGTTCACTCCGCCCCAGGCCTCTTCCCCTTGGGCCGCTGGAAACCCCCCAGCAGCATGGCCGGCTCTGAGCCGAGGCCATCGACCTGGGACCCAGTGAGAAGGGACACGCTGTCTCTCATCACCCAAGAGCACGTCCTCCCCTGGGGCCCTCTGATGCCATTCTGGGCGCCACTGACCATGCCCTGGACAGAGAACGTGACAGAGACAACAGCGGGAAAGCCTTGGAGGCGCAGGGAGCACACTCGGCACTACACAGCTATAGGGGAGGTTCTGAAAACACTTTATCTTACATAACTTCAACCACCCGACATGATTATTTTATTTTATTTCTTCATTAATCTTCACCCAACGATTTTAGGTAGAGTGGAAGGGCGGGAGGGAGAGAGAAACATCGATGTGAGAAAGACACACGGACTGGCTGCCTTCCTGACGCGCCCCGACCAGGGCAGGGGATCGAGCCTGCAACCCAGGCACGTGCCCTCGACCAGGAATCAAACCTGGGACCCTTCGGTGCGCAAGCCGGTGCTCTAACCACTGAGCCACACCGGCCAGGGCCACAACTGCTTTATTAATACACCGCCGTGAGGGTGTCACAGGGAGCAGGCTGTGCTTCTGTTCTCCGAATGGCTTCTTTTTCCAACTTGAATTGTTTCTACAGTGGGCCAGTAATACCATCATTTTCACAAAACCCCTGAGAATATGCAGCGTTCTTCGCAGAGCCATTAAAACACTTGGTAAAAAGTAGATGTGCTCTCCACAAGCTTTCATTTAAAAATATTTTATCTCCCAACATCTCCCTTTTTTACTTTCTATTATGAAAATTTTCCAACACACAGGAGAGAATGTAATAGAACAAACAACCGTAGCTCACCAGCCAGATGTAACAGTTAATGTTATGCCGTTACTTGTGTCAATACGTTTTGTTGTTGTCGTAATTTGAAATAAATTACAGTCAGAGCTACAGTCATGTAGTAATGACACTGTATTGCTATGCATGTTGATAAACATCTCTACAAATAGGAACATAGTCCTCCATAGCTGCATTGCATTTGTTGTCTTTATTGGCAGCCCCCTACTCTGTCACTCTCTGCACACGGGCAGTTAGAGCTTAAGGACTGGCCAATTTCAGGCAAACATTTTTATTTTTATTTTTATTTTTTGCCAAGAAACCATTGCTGCTGATACTGTGTGCCACATCGGCGCCAGGTTCCCCCACTCTCAGTGATTCGAGGACTGGTGCCTGGGTTCAGAAGGTGCCCATGGATCTCTCTCCTTTATAAAGTTCTCTTCACTCTCATGACTAGCAAGTCATTTGTGGGGCAAGACTTTGCATCTGTGGGTTTTCAGGTTCCCCATCAACTCTTCCCTGAACAGTTCCAGCATCCATTGATGATTCTTGACTGAATCAATGATTTCATTCAAGGTTACAACGTGGTGGTTTTCTAAGTTGATTATTTATTGGATATTTATTAGCTAGCATTCTTTCACAATGAAGTTTTCCTTAAAATCGGGGCTATTGTGCAACCCCGATGAATAGCCAAACATGTTCCCTTTAGTTACTAATTTTTAAAGTAAGCTGGTTTAATATCTGGAACCTTTGAAATGAAATAATTCGTTGTCCTTATACTGTAAATTTGGTGTTGTTTGCAGTTTACTGGGGTAAATGGCTTTAGCATATTAGTGTAACCTCAGGTCTGGAAGACCCCAGAGCACCCATAAATTCAGTAGAACCACTTAATTTAGCAACAAACATAAGAAAAGTCAAAGTGATTAACTAAGTTGATTGGTTACTGGATTCAAATGACAGTCAATTCCATAAAATGGCCCGTCCTGCAGCATCACTGGGACACCGCCCCGTCTGAATTTTTAAAGGAGTAATAGGAAGGGCTGTTTGTGAGTGACGGCATGCTCAAACTCTCCACTCCGCTGCGTCAGGGGCTCTAGGGCAACCCAGAGCACAGGCTGCCTGTTAGAGGAGCCCCAAGTGGGGGGCAATACCTGGGATCTTGTGCCTCCTTCTTGCTAAGCCATTGGCTGAGGCAACCCCAAGGACAGTGTGCCCTTGGCTCAAAAGCTGAGGAGACCCATGAGGCAGCGAGGGCTTTCTGGAAGGGAGTCCAGAACAGAGCATCCCACGTCCACTCATGGCATGTAGGGACCTCTGTCTAACTAGCCCGTCCCCTCCTCCCCCTGCTCTGTCCAGCCCAGGCCACCTGCAGCTCCGGGGATAAGCCGGATTCCCTCACGTGGCCAAGCTGCTCACCTACCCCCTCACTAAACTCCCCCTTCTCCTGTAACATCCAGCTCCAGGCTCCTCTTGTCCTGGAAACACACTCTGGAAGCATTTCCTAGTGGCCTTCTCTCAAAGCCTCTCACTCCATCCTAAGTATTGATCTTCTCCTCTGTCTCCTCTGCTAGACTGTGAGCTCATGTGGAAAGGGGAAAAAGCTCTCTTTCGAATCTCTCTTGCTTAACATTGAGCTGCGACATAGTAGGTGCTAAGGAGATGTCCTCTGAGTGAAACAAACGAATGGGGAAAAAAATGACTTTGGTTAATCCTGAGGAATACATCGATTTCCCTCCTTCCTCCTTCTGTGAATCCAATGGCTGAGCTGGTTTTGCTCAAACTGCCCTGAGTAAAATACACCTGGGACTGAGGAGCACGAAGCCTGGATGATTTCAGGCTCAAAGGGAGAAGACATTGTGCATATTAAGAATAGCCAAGATGGCTCTATGTGGGACAAGAGAAGGAAGAGATGGAGGGGACTGGATGGAAATTGCTCTCCGCTCACAAAGATGCTTTAACCCCAAGCATTGTAAGAAAGAGCTAAGTCAGCGGTTTTCAGCCCATTTCATCTCATGGCACACATAAACTAATTAATAAAATTCTGCAGCACACCAAAAACATATATTTTTTGCTGATCAGACACACACACACACACACACACACACAGGTATAATTTCGATTCATTCACTCACGCGGGGCGGCTATTGTTGTGTTGGCTGTTGTCATTTTTTTATTTGACAATCTAAGGGAAAAGGGGTCAGTGCCCCAGACTAAATAGTCAGGTCCTGCATGTTTTAAAAATTCTTAGGGTGCACCGGTTAAAAATCTCTGAGCTAAGTTATCAAAGCTCAACCAACTGCCCAGATCTTCCTACCTCAACCTCCCAAATGAAAGTGGTCATGCATTCACGCAATGATTAAGGAATGCTGTGAGTCAAAGGCTTCGCATTAGGTGAATCGACATAAATCAGCAAGGCCCGGCTTCGAGCGGCCTACTTGAGCATCCATTAATCTGCGGTTGGCTCCCCCTGAAGCTCTCGGCCCTCTGGGCCTCTCTGTCTCCTAACTGAAGCGGTGTGCCTTGGGGAGTTACTGCTCTCCTACATCGGCTTTCCCTTCCAAGGGTGGATTGCAAAAGAAACACAGGAAAGAAAAATTGGATTGAATGTCTGGGCGAGGACTCCCTCCAAGCTCCACCTTGAGGCCGCGCCTGCGTCTCTGGCCAGCCTCCTATTGCCGGTGAGTAGGGGAAGCCGCGCTCTTTCCCGGTTGACTTTGTGATATGACGCAATTGATGAAATCCAGGGCTTCAGATCAATTCACAGTGGGGTGAAGCTATGCTCTGGAAAATGTCGCTCCAGCATCTTTAACATTTGCCTTTTCCTTTCATCCTACCTTCCCACCCCTGGGAGCTTACGGGTTTGTAGCGAGCCCAGTGACTGCCAGCACCCCCTTCCTGCGGCCAGACAGATGCCTCCCGGCCTCCTGGCCCGTCAAGGCGAGCCCCCTGACTTGTAATCCTGAGCCCAACCAGCACGGCCTGCGGAGGCCCGACCATCACCTGGCCTTTGCAATTAATTCGGAGGGAGATATGGGTCCCAGAGCAAATGGGCCACCTTGTTCAGGTTTCTGTTTTGCGGTTGTGTGAATAAGAAAATATTTCTGCACGCGGCAGCCTGCTGGTGCCCCTTTGGAAGGGATGGAGCCAAAGCCATCTAAATTGTGCAGAGAGAGCCTGAAGCAGGTCATAAACTGTAACAGTGAGAGCTTATGCGGACAGGCCGCAGCCCCAGGATATTTGGCTGCTTCTCCCAAGTCAAAGACTTCTTAAGTTCTCAGTTTTAAAAAGTAATATTTACTTGTTTATATTTGTTTAACAAACAACTCTAAAGCACCGACTCTGAGCCTAAGTGACAAATATTAACCCCCTTCCTCTTTCTAACAATCCTACCAAGTAGGTACTCTTACCTTTCTCATACAGCTCCTTGCAGGTCAACAGGCAAATTATCACGTACATACGATGTCTCCTATGTGTGTGATAGACCTCCTCCAGCAAACTGATCCAAGCATTTCCTATCAAATTGCTGATAGATCCTGGAGCAGTGAGAGGCAGAAATGAGAAGTACTTAGGTATGATGGATATTCAATGAGACATACTTAGATGATCAAAGTTCTCTTAATGATTTCCCAAAGCCTGGTGGTTTCAGGTGTCGGTGCTTTTCAAATAAATTTATGGAATCAAGTTAGACTGAAAAATAACTGTAAAAAGGAAAAAAAGAGTCAGAGAATGCACACTCCGGAGGTGAAACTGGTCTTAAGCACTGGGGACCAGTGACTTAATCAGCTCATGGCTGTTGTGACTCTGCTTCCCATTGGTCCTCAGCAATGGCAGCCAGGGGATGAGGGAATTCAGTTACAGGACCAGCTATAAAACAACTCATTTGAAACACTCTGCAGCACTGTTCATTAAGGGCCAAACTGCTGCTGGCATGCTGTGCTTTTTTAAACAGTTCTTGTGAGAGGTTCAGTCTTTGGGGTGTGCTGGAGCCTGCCCATATGGATTGTGGAATCTCTTCCCACCTTGCATTCAGTGGCATTGAGGTGGTAGCTTGAATATCAACCATGGTGGAAGCATTTACACCACAGAAATTGGCAAAATAGCAAGGCTACTTTGCCATTCCCAGAACTGGCTGCCCAGTACACCACCAGGAAAGGAGGAAGTCTGAAACTTTGTGGATCTTTCCAACAAGGCAGGGCTACCTATTAAAAGAATTAAAAAGCATTGGGAAAAAATGGAAACCATAGTACAATTGACCTTCGAACAGGATGGGTTTGAATTGTGTGGGACCACTTATGTGCAGATTTTTTTCAATAAACACAGCAAGTGTATTTTCTTCTCCTTATGATTATCTTAATAGCATTTTCTTTTCTCTAGCTTACTGAATTGTAAGAATATAGTATATAATACATATATAAAATGTATGTTAATCGACTGTTTATGTTATAAGGCTTCTGGTCAATAGTAGGCTATTAGTAGTTAAGTTTTGAAGGAGTCAGAAGTTATATGTGGATATTTGACTGCACAGAAGGGATTGGCACCTCTCCCTCATGCATTGTTTAGGGGTCAACTGTACTCTAAGAAGATTTCTGGGTTGCTTCTGAAGACCCAGTGGTTCTGGTGTTAAAGATGGCCATCTTTCAAACGAACCAGGGAGAGAGCAGGGTCACCTCATGCCTGTCCTCACAAGCCACAGAAAGAGGAAAGCACCCACCTGCTGTCTCAAATCCATCCTGTTCCTGCTTTTAAGCATGTGCTGGGCGTAGTCAACCTCTGTTCCCCTGACTTGTCATGATTCCGAGGGAAACAGCAAAATTAGAATTATTTTGTAACATGTCAATCAGAGGAAAACATTGAGGCAATTGTATTAGTTTCCTACTGCTGCTATAACAAAGTTAAGCCAGCAAAGTGGCTTAAAGCATCACAGATTTACTGTTACAGTTCTGGAGGTCAGGAATGGACTAAAATCCATGTGTTGGCAGGGCTGCATTCTTTTCTATGGGCTCTGGGGGATAATCCATTTCCTTGCCTTTTCCAGCTTCTAGAAGCTGCCTACATTCCTTGGCTCGTGGCCTCTCCTTCTATCAACAAAGTCAGCAATGACTGGTCTAGTCTTTCTCACATTGAATCACTCTGACTCTGACTCTTCCATGTTTGAGGGCCCTTATGATCACATTGGGCCCACCCAGATAATCTGGGATAATCTTACTGTAAGGTCAGCTGGTTAGCAACCTTAATTCCCTCTGCGACCTTAATTGGCCCTTTCCAGTACCAGGTAATAACGCAATTACCGATTCTGAGGATTAGGATGTGAACATCTTTGGTGGGAAATCATTTTGCCTATCACAGCAGCACATGGCACCTAAGGTCTTCAGTGAAACACCCTGGAAGTGACTTTAGAATTGTACCTTTTTTTTTGAGGGACTTAACTAAAATGATTCAACTCTAGCCTCTCTTCTCAGTGATGGCAGGAAAATGGGGGGAGGGGGGGCGCATGTGTTCTAGACACTGGAAATGAGTTTTTCTGACAGATTTTCAGTCTTAAGGACCCAAATCAGAAGTGCTAATGTCTTCCTCCCCCAAATGGTTACTCTGTCCAAACTGCTTAAAATCATGCCCTTAGTTTCCAGCTTGGCTTGACTTAGATACAGCGGGAAGTTCTCTGGTGCCTGCCAGCCTTGGGTGCATGCTAAACCTCAGCACACAGTGATGACACCCAACTTTGAGAATCAGGCTCCCATTTCACACATGCCATGGAATGTGTGATGAGAGATACATGGAGTATGAAGGCAACAAAGGTTGACTGTGCTGACATCAGGGGACTTAACCACTGCCCGGACTCCCCTTTGGTGTCAGGCCAAGCTCTCACAGAGGCATATTCCCAGCCCGCCTCATCCTTGGCATTTCCAAGGCCTCCACAGTACCAGGTGGAGCTGGCTGCAGAGCAGGGAGGCCAGACTTAAGAAACATGGGCTTGTAGGTCTTCAAATGTGCTTTCCCACCAGGGATGGGGAACTTTTCCTTAGAGTTCGGGGGACTGGAATTGAACCAACGCCTGTCTCTTGATAACATAATTCAAATACAGTGTAATAGCGCCGGGGGAAGAGGGAGTGAACTGGAGGGTTATTCATTTCATTTCTCTGGAATAGGTCCCAGAGGAGACCATGGGGAGGGAGACCCAGCCCAACAAATTGCTGGCCCTCTTTGGGCCTGCAGAGCCCTGTCAAAGGGCTCTATGCATCACCCTGGTCTCCGCCATCCCCGGCAGGAGGCCTCCTCCCCAAACCTTTAAGCCGCCATGTGAGCCAACATTTTCTAATAATCGTTTCCTACATAAAATCAACAAGGGGAAAAATTCCTCCTCAAGCACATGTCTGGATGATTACATGTCTCTCGGACAGAGAATTATCAGTGACGGCCGCAGGGCTGCTAAGCCTGCAGAGACTGTAAACCTCTGATTAATGGGGTAAGACAGATTGTTGATATTCATGGAATTCAATATTCTAACCTCAGACCCATGTTTACAGCACATTGACTTGCAACTCTGAGAAAAGCCCTGCTTTTTTAAGTTTGGTTATTAGGAGAGAGCTCTGGAGAAAGGAAACCAGGCCAACATGTCTAGTTGGGTAGCCTAAACCAGACCTTGCATTTTATGCAGCGATTTAGGATTTAAAACCCAAATAATGCATGGAGCTACTCTGGCCGCAGGATTTTTCCTATAGTACCTGCAACTAGGCCTGGATGAAACCCTTCGAAGTCCTCCTTGATTAACTTCTCAAGGCGGTGTGACACTTTTCTTGTTCTAATAAGAAGCAGAGAATGTAACCCATGTATCCCAGGCTGCTATTCTCGTTTCTTCTTTACTTCTTTTATTAAAAAAAAAAAAAAAAAGCAAATAAAACATGGAGCTCTTCATGAAATGCGACTCCCCTGAAGAATGATAACATTTCATTCCGCATTTGTGCGGCACCCAAGTTCATGGCTAGATGAAGGTGACCACTTTCATTCCCATCATCTTGTTATGGCTTCAAAATCATGCTGTTATTATTTGCCCCATTTTGCAGAGGAGCTAAATGAAGAACAGAGTGAATAACTTACCCCAAATTACCCATGAAGCCAGGGTTATTAGAATTCCCAGGCCAGTGGGCTCACCACAAAACTACACGGCCTGACAAATAGACACCGCCGAGAACAGGCCAAGTCTCCATCCCGCACGATCGCTGTCCGCTCCCCAGGCAGAATAGGGGCCAGCTGTAATTTGTTCAAGCAAAAAGAGCACAGAATAGGTAAGGGGTCGTTTGAATATTTTAGAGATAAGAGCAAAAGTATTTCTTTAGAGGTTATTGAACTTTTTTTTTTAAGCAAATCTGATGAGTAAATCAGAAATCCAAGGTGACATGTGGGTTGGAAACTATCCACTATGGAGATTGGAGGAGCTTCACACTGGGGAGGAAAGAGGGTCCTTTTCCTCAGGAATTCTCCAGAAGAAGTATTGTTATGTTTTTCGAGCCAGAAAGTGGGAACAAGCTTTAGCTGAAGGATGAACCTGAACAGAATTCTAAAGTGCGTGGAGTTTGTCTTTGTGCTTTACCTCTTTCCCCTGGGCTCCCACCTCCTTGCTGCAGCCTACTTTCTGTCCTTGGGTCCTCCTGGTGACTCCTGTCTGCTAAAAGGGCCCCAGGATGCAGGCCCCATGGAAAGCCCATTGTTCCAGGTTCCCCCCCCATCAAACATTACCCATCCCAGTCCTTAGTCCTTCAGAGTGTCTGTTTCCCCACGTGAAAATGCATGTGGGTGGATTAATCAGAGAAATTACCCTAACGAATGCATTAGCCAGATGGCATGTCACCTCTCATAGGTGATGATGATGGTGATAATAATGGCATTCTTCACTGCATTTTCATATATCAAGACATTTAAAAGTATATTGGAAAGAACGCCAAAAAAAAAAAATAATAATAATAATAATATTTGGCTTCTGCAATTCAAAATAAGATTTTGTAGCCAAACAATAAACTTGAAAGTCAGATGTTTTTGAGAGAAAGGATTTCCCCAATTCTTTTCTATCCATTGGCATACCAAGAGCCAGGCGTGGAAGACTAAACCATAGAGGTTTATAGTTCCAAGGAAGGAGGGTGTGGCGCCCGCTCCTTCCAGCCCTGGAGGGTTGTCAGTGGTGAGATGTGTGAGTCCCAAACCACCTCTCCAGGAGGAGACCCAGAGGCGCTTTCACTAAGTCAAAGGGAATACAGAAGGCAGAAGGTTCGTGCCATGCTCTCTATTTGGAGGACACCACTCTGCTGGGTGGCCTCTCACCAACACTGAGGACCCCTGAGAAACAAACAGGATGGAGGGGCACCATCTGGCAGAGTCTAGTGGCACTGGAATGAGGCCGCTAGGTCACTAAGTTGAGAGGCGGAGGGTGTGCCAAGAGGCCCACTATGGTGGGTGCCAAATGACCTGCATCAGAGGATGTCCGGAGACAGATGGAGGCCTCAGCAGAATCCCAGAATGTTCCCTGCCACACCCACGCCATGGGACAGGGCCGCCTGGTCCTGGCTGGGCATGGAGAAGTAGCCCTTGGCTTCATCAGCCGTGACCATCAGCTGACCAGCTCCACGCCTTGACCAGCCCACACAGACCTGGGTCAGTACCAGGTGGCTTCCCCCCATGTTCCCGGCACTTAAGCCCCCCTTCTTCCTCCATTTGCCCAGACATCACTTTGGAAGGGACAGTGGGGTGAAGATGGAACCAGATAGGTCAAGATAAGCCTCCAGAGACTATTGAAACCAGTGCCACCCAGAGTGGGTGTGAGGACTGGGGCGGGTCCTTAAGCTGTTTGTCGCCAGCGTGGGAGATGGAAGCACAAGCGCTGAGGGTGGACATTCAGAAGCTCTTGTAGCAATCTGACAGAATAATTTTAAGCTTATTGAAACCATAAATTTTGGCTGGTACTTTATGTCTTTTTAAATTTTATTTTGTAGTAATTCATTTCTACTGGATTTCATGAAAGTATCCGCAACCAGTTGGAAATTTTAAAAAGTTCAGAGGAGGGGTGTGTGTGTGCTTACCACACAGATAGTTTGAGAATCACTGGGGTTTTGGACAGGACTAGGTTTTAAACCAGATTAAATACATTTTGTCCCTTCAACCCAGTGACTATGGCCTTGAAGAGGAAGATCAGATCAGTTTTAGAAAAAAATAAAGAAGCAATATTTCTGCCCTCTGGATTGTAATAATGACTGTTTCACCTCACTGCATCTCTCAGGTCTTCTCCTCGGCACCCTCCCCCACCCCAAGCCATGTTAACCTGCTGAGGGACATGTCCTAAGGGGCAACCAGTATGGGGTGTCAAGACAGACAGGCTGCAGTTTGACCTTGAAGGTGTGAGAGCTGGTGGGCAGGAGGAGAAAGCTAGAGTCCAGGAGTCTGGGGTCCCAGCAAAGTCCTTGTTCACAGAGCAGAGAGACCGAGTTCTGAGTTTAGGAAGCGTATGTGCCAGGCCACCATGATCATGACCTCAGCCTGGGCAATGACAATCATTATAAAGACAAATACCTGTACGCAGAACGCATACAGGAAAATCCACATTTACCAGACCAATTCGTTACAGAGGAATATTCTTGAATTTTGCGGAGGCTTCACTTTCAGATAGATCTATTTAGCTCAGTTCCCTTAAATAACTACCTCCCCAAATGTATGTAAGTGATGTGTTGGGGACAATTAACTTAATCATCCCAGATGTGAGGGGAAGAATCTCACATAAACATACTCTACAGGAGCCTCATCAGCTGAAAATCAACCAGAAAAAAGACCCTTGGACACAACTGGTGAAGTCAATCAATGGGGGATGCAATTTTGTTTACTGAGATTTCTTTGCAGGCGGACAACTGTGGGCAAAGAGAGGACTCATAGGAACTGGTACCTCTCATTCATGAGAGGCTGCTCTAAGCACTTTTGTGTTGTTTGTTCCACTAATGGCAACAGTCCCCGCCGGGGCCAACAGAGATGAGACCACAGAGAGCCCCGCTGGGGAACTTGCCAAAGTTCACACGCTTGGAAGGGGCAGAGCTGGGCTTCCAACCCACGTCTGCTGGACTCGAAATCCGTGGTTCACTGATCACACCCGTATCCTGTTAGCCAGGAGACCCCACGAAAAGCGATTCAATGGAGTGGACCAAAGGGCCCCCTGGCCGCTGCGGCCCCTCCGTCCCTTGCTTCTCTGTCCCTGCGTAGATTCTGACCTAGGTCACCTCTGACCCTGAGAGAGACTGATACAAATGGAAGATTTTCCTACCTGTAACGGAGGCCCATTTAATGCAAAGTGCCAGAGGCCACACTTTATCAATCGAGGACTCCAGAGAAGCCCATGACAAGTCCCTCTGCTCCAAGAACTGTGAACTGGAAGACAAAGGGCCCCCGGGGTGAGCTGTAGCTGCCACGCTCATCCGCCAGCCAATAAATAAGCATCCAGAACTGAGGTTTCAGTTACCTGTGGTCAGCCAAGGTCTGAAAATATTAAATGGAAAATTCCAGAAATAAACAATTCGTAAGTTTTAAATTACATGATGAAGTCCCATGCCATCCCACTCTGTCCCGCCCGGAACCCATGCTGCCGATGCTCGCCACTTCTTAGTCACTCAGCAGCTGTCTTGGTGACCAGAACGACTGTCGGGGTATCGCAGGGCTTGTGTTCAAGTGCCCTAATTTTACTTATAATGGCCCCATAGCCATTTATATAACTTATTACTTTTATTACAGTATATTGTTATAATTATTCTATTTTATTATTAGTTATTATTAATCTTTTACTGTGCCTAATTTATAAATTAAACTTTATCATAGATATGTACGTATAGGAAAAAAATTTACTATAGTATATAGGGTTTGGTACTATCTGTGGTTTCAGGCAGCCACTGGGGGTCTGGGAGAGTATCCCCTGCAGATAAGGGGGGGGGCTACTGTAATGAAAATTACTCACCATCGCTTAGACAGCTCAGACCCCTGCAAAGTGTCCTTGAAGGAACTCTGCACTTTGGGGCTGATGTTTGTGGAGTGATTTCTCTGGGGATAAAACTGGAGATGGAGGGATAGGAAATGATCAAAGCAAAACTTCTTGAAATTTATCCTGGGGAAGGGCAGCCAAAATCAGATTTACTGTGCAGAGTGACCTGGGGCGGGGAGGGCGAGGGGGAGCGAGTAGACACACAAGTGCACACACACACACACACACACACACACACACACACACCCCTCCAGAAAAGCAGGGAAGCCTGGCTGCCATCTGCAGTCTCGGAAGCTTCTGGTAAAGCTAACAATGCTACGTGGGACCTACATGTCTTTGGAGATCGTCACAGACACCAATGGACCAGTCTTCACTTAGGAGAGAGAAACCGCCCGCAGCCCACGGGGTTGTAATGAGCTCGTTTTGGAGAAGCCTGGAAAAGTTCCTCCGCGTCTCCACGCACATCCATCACCCCAGCGAGCCCCAGAGGGCTCCTGCTCGCCTTCGCTTTCACAAAACATTGGAAGTGTTTGAACGTTTGAGAAAACTTACGACCTTGGAACACGTTGCCTGTTTTCTTACAACTTAATGAGACTAAATCGTTGATAAGTCTGGTTTGAAGCCTAACAGCGCACCCCCGGGCGGGTGCAGGCAGCCAAGTCCCACTTTCCAGGGGCCCGGCTGTGGCGCGGAGCGGTGTGCGGGTCACGGGCCCGCAGCCGCTCCCTGGGCTGGTGTTCTCCAGGGATTTCTGGCAAAGCCACGGCGGTTTTAGCCTATTGTTGTTTAGCAATTTGTTTAAAACCCCTCCTAATGTATTCCAAATATTAAAAAATCAGTGCTCTCTGAGTTAGGCCGCGTGATTACAAGTGTTCTAGAAAAGTACACTGTTTCAATCCTCAATTAGGCAGAGTTGGAGATATTCAGGGGTTCATTTGACAGCCACCCACCCACGGGTCCCACCCACGGGTCCCACCCAGGGGCCCCAGAGGGTGTCCGGCAGGCTGACCTTTCCTCCCCACACGCAGCTGTTGGGATGCCCAACAAATGAGGAAACAATTCTATAAACATAGAGGAATTTGGTAAAGGGCCTCTGTAGCTGTGATTTGGGGGAGCTTGAGAGTTAGAGGGGATTTGGGAGACCCATCAGATGTGGGGGAATCCCTCCCGGGCTGCCCCAGGCCTCTCAGCGCTGAGAGAGTAGGAGCAGAACACAATCAGGATTTATTAACAGCCTCCTTAATGATAACACATCCTGTGCGTAGGTGGTGGTGGGGGGAGGATATGGCTCCCCTACTTTTTTTTTTTTTAATATCTTTATTGATTTCAGAGAGAGGAAAGGAGAGAGACAGGCAGACAGACAGAAACGTAATGATGAGAGTGTCATTGGGGATTGAGCCTGCAACCCCGGGGCATGTGCCCTGACCGGGAATCGAACCCGGATCGCCTGGATCCTAGGTTGACGCTCAACCGCTGAGCCGCGCCCGGCTGGGCTGGCTCCCCTACCCTTACAGAACTTAAACTATAGCTGGGATGTCAGACATTGGCAGCCTGTACTGTGGGGAACACTGTATGTAGTGGTTAAAACCCCACAATACCGGTTCTGACCTCAGATCTCAGGTTCGTCATCTCAGCTGTGTGACTTGAGGCAAGTTTCTTAACCTCTCTGTGCCTCACTTTCCCCATTTGTGAAATGGCAATAGTAACAGTAGCTGTCTTCTACGCATGCCTTGAGGACTGAGTGAGTGAAGCCCGTGGGAGGAGGCAGGCCTGACTCATGCTGAGCCCCTTTTGGGTACAGCCTTTTTATCACTATGCTGGCCCATTATCTACCCCTCTCCACCCCGTAGGGCACCCCTAACCCTGTGCTGTGGTTCTGCCTGCATGAACCCGTCTTTGGGGGCAGGGTCTGTGTTGCTGCGGTGCCAGGGACCAGGCCTGCACCAGGAAGCAAACCATGTCCCTCAGAGGAGGAAGGAACAGACGCAGGACTAGAAAGGCTGGAGGTGAAGACAGGTGTCCCGCCTTCGGGGCCAGGAGGGCTCTGACAGAATGGCGCATCCGGCCACGTTATCTCACTCCTCTCTGGCACAGGTGCCTTACCTGTGGTAGGACTGAGAATATCTCCTTCCACGTGCTATTGATGGTAGAAGGTCCTGCCAGTGGCTAACCAGGGAGGTCAGTGTCCCGTCCATGTTGGGGTGGGGAGGCGGTAACTGGCCCTGAAGGGGAGGGTGTCCACTGGTCAGCACAGCCAGGCCTGGCCCTTCCTAAGGAGTCTCTAGGTAGGCTGAGAGTGGGTGCAGGGCTTTGGGGAAGGCAGGGCAGGAAATGGGGAGAAAAGGCTCTGGGGTGCTGGGGTTGGCTGTTGGTTTCCCTGAGCATTGACCCAGGAGAGGGCACCAAGCAGAAACGCGCTGGAAGGTGCCTCCTGTGTGCAGCCAGGAGCAGTGTCTGTCCCACAGGGGGGAACTGCCTTGTGGGAGCTGCAGGCCTCTACTGTGCTGAAATGCACCTTCATCCTGGCTTTTCTCTGGCCCTGGTGCCTCTGACTTCAGGAAACCAGGAATCCATCAGGGGAAGAAGACCACAGCAGGCACTGCCGGTTCCCTCGGTCAGCTCGAAGTGGATCCTCCCACCGGGCAGGGTCCGCTGCAGCCACAGCCACCTTGTGACATAATTCCTGTCATAGCTCAGCAGCCTTTAGAAGAATGGGTGCATGTTCAGTCCACACCGAAATAGCACTGTCTTGTCAGGTCCATGCCCAGGGCTCGGAGTGTCGGATCTCAGCCAGGCCCTGGGCGGCAGGACAGCTAAAATATTCCACTCAGAGATGAGGACAGGAGGGGCTTCTGCACCCCCAAGCCCAGGCAGGTAAAAAGACATGCCCAGGAAACAGCTGGTGAGTGCCAGATGCAGTCAGAAATCCCAAAGCAACCGGCCGGGCGTGGCTCAGCAGTTAAGCATCGACCTAGGATCCAGGCGATCGGGGTTCGATTCCCGGTCAGGGCACATGCCCGGGTTGCGGGCTAGGCAGCTAATCAATGACTCTCTCGTCATTGATGTTTTTAATCTCTCTCTCTCTCCCTCTCCTTTCCTCTCTCTGTAATCAATAAAGATATATTTTTTAAAAAGAAGGAAGGAAAGAAAGAAAGAAAGAAAGAAAGAAAGAAAGAAAGAAAGAAAGAAAGAAAGAAAGAAAGAAAGAAAGAAAGAAAGAAAGAAAGAAAGAAAGAAAGAAAGAAAGAAATCCCAAAGCAAGAGGCACAACGGGGTGGGGTGAGCAAGGCTTCCTTCCAGTGAGGGAATAGCGGTCATTCTGATACATTCATTCTAAAAAATGGAGAGGTACTGCCCAGGATCAGTAAGGGGTTTTGTTTTTGTCCTGTCGCGTGATAGAAATTCAAATTTAGTCTATTTCATAAGTCAGTAAAAACTAGTTTGGCCAAAAGTAGGGTTGACTTTTGGTTTAGGTATGAGTCTTAATCCAATTCAGTCATGGCCATCTCTAGAAGGCCCAGGTGAGAGCATTCGGGCAATAATTGCCAGCAAATGTCAATAGTGACCCTTCGGGTTAATGAATGAGTCCTGTAGCAGGTTAACTGGGCTTGGTCATGGCTGTAGCCTAGAGTTCCAGGTGCCCATAAATTCACCCATTTGACACAGCCGTCGTTTCCCATGGGGCATCTTTAACAAGGACAGGGACTCGGGAAGTCCACTTGTCTGATAACGTAGTCAGCAAAAGCGCATACATCTGTGCAGTTGCTAGAGTCATTCTTAGTTTATTATTATTTTTTATGGCAACTCTGGATGTTTTGCTGCTGAGAAAGCCAACTGCGGGTCTCCATACCTTTTTTATTACTTGGGAGAATTTTTCTTCTGAACGTTCAGCGGTACCTTCTAGTTTGCCTGCATTTGGCTCGTGCCAGCGAGCTGCTTACAGGAATATCTCGGGACTCAGTGCCAACTCTGAAAAACATAATCAGTTGCAAATGTTTTGGGTTGGATGACTGATGAACGTAGGAACTTTATCACTCCTCCCATTTTTTACTGTTAGCAAACTGTAGAAATCTCACATGAGACAACCTCCTTTCCTACTTCCCAACAGTCCTCTAAAAATGATGAAAACAGCAGCCAAGAAGGATGGCTTGTCTGCCTCTGCGAGGGCTGGGCTGACGGGGTCACGCTGGGCGCGCATCTCGGCCGGCAGGACAGACAGTGCTGAACCGAGTGGTTGTCTGTTTATGTCCCACAGCGGATGAGAGCTTCGCTCGATGCTGTTTTTCTTTTCACGTGAAAATGTGGTCCTGCAGCAGAAGCAGCAGAGGGATGGCGCCTGGCACGTCAGGGCCTCCAGGAGGGGCAGTTATGGCAGAGCTGGCTGAGAGGTACCTGCCCCCAGGTTGTGTTTCAGACCCAGGTCAGAAAAGCAGCTTCCCTGAGCGCTGGGACCCTTCTCCTCTCCGAAGCATGTGCTGGCCGCAATCCAACAGCAATCCGTGGGCCTCTACCCCGTGCCGGGCACCCTGCCCACAGCCAGGAACAAAATTATGATCAAGCTAGTGGGAGGAAGAGCGCAGTCAGCAGGCACCCTGGGCAGTCCTCCATCCCGGGCAGGGAGCAGGAGACAGAGACAAAGACAGGGCAGGAGTACCTAGTACCTGTCGGGGGTAGAGCCGAGCACGCCAATGCCACGAGCCCAGCTTCCCAGACGCACCTGAGAAGCCCCGGAGGAGAGGGCGTTAGGCCGCCCCTCTGACCTGTCTCGCAGGATGACCCTCAGCAAACACTCACCTTAAGGCCGCCCCACTTCTCCCTCAACTTACACTTATTAAAACTCTGCCCTGAGGCTCTGATGTAGAATAAGAATAAAAGGAAGTCTCTGGAATATCTACTTTCTCACCAGTGAAGACAGTTTACTGAAACTTTTGGGTCCTGGTGAGAAGCGCCAAGTTGGTGTTGCTGTGACGTGCGTGGCCAAGCCTCCCACTGCCATGGCAGCTCCTCCTGGCATCTTGAGGTCACCGTAAAACAATTGTCAAAAGAAAAATACTTTAAGTTCACTGAACTTTAAATGTAGAGGGGGACCACACAGTGCTTTAGGATATTTAGAAAGGCATTGCCTTTATTTATTTATTATTTTTTAAAACTATGTTTTTATTGATTTCAGAGGGAGGAAGGGAGAGGGAGAGAGAGAGAGAAACATCGATGATGAGAGTCATTGATTGGCTGCCTCCTGCACGCCTCCTACTGGGGATCGAGCCCACAACCGAGGCATGTGTCCTGACCGGGAATCGAACTGTGACCTCTCAGCTCCTGGGTCATAGCTCAGCCACACCTGACTGAGCCACACCCGACTGGGCGAAAGGCATCGTCATTAAATGAATTGGATACAGCACCGGCACCGTTCCAAAAGGCAGCCACCTGACTCCTTTAGTCTCAGCCATTCGACAGAGACTTATGTCATGTGGTCTAGGTGCCCAGCAGTGTTCTGGATGCCGGGGACAGGGCATGAGCAATGCGAGTGAAGGTGTCATTACAGCTCACAGTCCAGGAGGGAGAGATGTTACAGAACCAGCAACACTCAGGGCCTTTGGAGCCATCTCTGCTCAGGAGAAAAGTTAAGCACCAAAGGGGAGGAAAGGTATGTGTACCCCAGGCCAGGGAGGGGTTGCAGGCAGGAAGCTGTCCAGGGGAGGGCTCCCCAAGACTGTGACTCTTGAGTAAAGACCTGAAGGAGGAGAGGAAGTTCTCTGATTCCGGTCCATCCTTGGCTTCAGCATCCTCACTTGGCTCAGGTGACCTTCTCTAGCTGCAGCAAGAGCCTAGGGCCCCACCCCCATTCACTAAAAACTGCAGTGAGAGGTTGGCAGGGGTTTCTGAGAGCAGCCCCCCTTCCCTACCCAGCCCTGTGGCTGGTACAAGCCCAGGAGCCCTTCCTCTGGGACACATTCCAGGGGTTTGGTGTCTAGAAAGCCAATGAAGGAAAAATGTCCTCTGGGCCCCTGCGGGGGTCTCCCAGGGAGGCCCCCACACCTGCCCTGGTCTCGGCTCCCTGGGTCTCTGTGCCGCGAGGGCAGCTCCTCTTATCCGGGAGCCCACACGTTACTTCTCCTCATCAATTCACTTTTCAGCACCAAATACATCTTTCTCATTTTACAACATTTCCCTACACTTCTACCATTTTTGGCTTCAACAAGAATTCTCGGTAGCTGAGGGGTATGCGCACGTGTGTGTGTGTGTGTGTGTGTGTGTGTGTGTTTAATGAACACCTGAAGGAAAAGAAAAGTCTTGCTTGAATCAAACCAGCTTCTTTCAATCTCCACTTCTGCTCATGCTGGCAGAAATCATGGCAAGATGGACAAGTTTTTAATAAACACCAAAAATTAACCCTCTGGGCACAGTGACACAGATAAAGTGGGGAGCCCTTTCTGTAGACATTTACAGAGCAGCTTGGTAATTGAGGCATGTGCATGGTTTGGGGGTGAAAAGGAAGGAGAACAGGGCTCACAGCCTAGTTGGGCCCCAGACATATAATAAGGTCACCATCACCACTGCTTAGCAACTGGAATATGCCCGAGGCGTCATGGGAGCCCGCAGAAGGGGCATGCAGCCAGTCTGGGGGTCACTGTAATCAGGGAAGGTGAGAACCTGTCACCCTTCTCCTGTGTCCTCTTGGGAGGCAGTTCCTCACTTTCCCCAGATTGTCCTGGAGAATCTCAGCTCCGCCACTCCTGGGCTCCCACATCTATTGACCAACCTCAGGGGGCGATTAATTCAGCACTTGAGCATCAATAAGGGGGCCTTACTCCATCGGGACCAGTTAGGAGAGGGGAGAAATGGTGCGGTCAGGGTATTGATCCAGGCATGCCCTCTGCCAGACCTGGCCACACTTAGGCCCCTACCCCTGGGAAAGTCACAGAATATTCCAGGCTACCCACTTCCTCCACATCCTGGAGCCCCCTCTGCTCCTCCTACCTGTCTGCTCTTCCAAGAATGCCTGGTCCAGCTCTTGGTGGTGCACAGCTCCAGGGGAGGGTCCTTTCTGTTACTCATTGGGTCACTTGTATGTGCCAGGCCCTGCTCCAGGGTCAGGCAAACAAACTGGACTCATACATACCCTGTTCCCACGAAGCTTAGAGACCAGTGAGCAGACAGACATGTATCACATAATTGCACTGGAGAAAGAGATCCCAATGAACTACTAGGGTAGTCAGGGGATGCTTCCCTGAGGAAGAGAAGCATGAGCAGACATTAACTAGGAAAGAGGGTAAGGAGGAGTGTGTCTAGAAGAAGGACGGCATGTGCAAAGGCCCCATGGTAGAGGGGAGCATGGCAAATACAAGACCTTGAGAGTTGAGAGGGAGGGGGTACCTGGAGGAAGAGGAGGGCAGGGAGGTGGGGGGTATGCGAGCCTACCAAGAATGGCAGCCTTTTTGCTGGGCCTGTTGGAGAACTGCTATCTTGGAAAGAATCGAGGGGCTCACCTCACTTCCAACACCATTTTTAACTCACCATAGCTGTCTCCTCTGGAAGGCCAGGCCGAGCGAGGGCCAGTGACTTCCCTGGGGCGCGTGGCCACTAGCCAGCCGGGGCAGGACTCTACCTTGGGGCCGCTCCCTGCCTGCATCGCCGCCCCACCTCTCCTGCCTGCCCCAGGGGACCCACTGCCTTAGTTGAGGGCTCATTAGTGTCAGTGGCTTGGCATGGGCACCATCTCGTTTAACTCCACTTTCCCACAATTGATCCATCATGCGGGGACCAGCGGCCGCCCCGCCACGTGTTTCTGATTCCCTTAACGGCCCCGGGCTCTGCTGAGCTGCTCTCGGTGTCTGACAGGCTCCCCGTGCTCTGCAAAACCCTTTTGGAAAGTTCTTTCTGGTCTCCTGTACAACCATTTTAAAAGTTATTTTTTTTAAAATAAAAATGTTGTGTTTTCTAATCCTTTAAAAAGTCTTGTGCTCAGTGTTATTCAGATGTACTATTTCAAGTAGGTAAGACATGCATCCATTATAAAATATAAAAGACACAATCAGTTATATAGTAAGAGTAAGTCTTTATCCACCTCGCCCTCCAGCCAGCCCGCTCCCTGCCCCAGAAACAACCCCTGCTGACCAGTGTCTGGCTGGTACTTTAGCATAAGCACCATGAATGGACTCTAAGCCACACAACCTATGGCATCTGGAATCCTTTTCAACTTGAAAACGCGGGTTGTGCTTTAGTCAAAGTCAATTTCCTAGGAATCCACTTTGCATTTACTGTGCAGTTTCTCAACCTCGGCACTGTTGCCATTTGTGGACTGGTCACTCTTTGCTCTGGGGTCATCCTGTGCATCCTGGGTGCAGAGCAGCATCCCTGACTCTACACAGATGTCAGTGCCACGCTGCCCCCGCCCAAATGTGACAACCAGAAACGTCTCCATTTATTTTGCCAAATGTCCTGGGGGGGGGGGAGGTGGTGCAAAATCACCTCCAGATGAGAACCAGTGATTTATTGTGGTTATTTAAAAATGTATTCCCCATCTCATTAGAAAAAGGATCTGGGGGACTTGCAAAGATTCAAAACTCCAATAAGATTAAAAATAAATGTTTAAAGATTGGCTCAAAGTTGAAAATCATTAAGCTTGGTGATGGATATATGAGGGCTCATTATAGTACACTCGCTATTTTATGTATGTTTGAAATTTTTTACAATAACAAAGATAAATGTTTACATTTGTTGGAAATTTTTCACAATAAAAAAGATAAGTAGGTATGTTGAGGGACGTGTGACAGAAGGGAAGGGGAGCAAAGGCAGCAATTAGAAGATGGACAGAAAGCACATGTGCTGAGCCTTGTCCATCTCGCTAGAGGTGGGTTTGAATCGGAGAGTCCTGCAGTCACCCCAAAGGTGTAACGTGACCACTTAGGAGCATTGGTGTCTAGTGACAAAAAACTAAACCAGCTGTTCGGAACAAGCACAGCTCTTTCTAGTCATAAAACCTGAAAGAAATTGCAGAGGGCAATTGTCCTGATGCAAAGGGTCACAGAGACACCACTTCCCTGGAGCTCCCCAGGACTGCCTATCCGGGTCCAGGATGGGGCCTGAGAATTTGTTTCCTGAATGAACATTCTTTAGAAGTGGGTCAGTAAGGTAAGACTAATGTGCCATTTAGTAAAAATAATTCTTCAGGGAATGAAAACAAGGCACTCCCATCAGCATGCAGGCCTCTGCTGACCTGGTTTAACCCGAGAATAAACTTCACAGTAGCTAGAGGTTGGGCAACCTCGGAATGAGTATTTCTCTCCAAACCTTTAGGCAGGCCAAGGTTACAACCTCTATTTCCTGGAAGGGTTTGGGGGAACCCATTCAGGCCAGCCTTGCTGGCTCTTACTCTGGCAGCTGGAGAGAGGCCTTAAGGTCTCTTGGAAAAACTGACCACCCTCAGTGAGGTCCCATGTATAAGAAGAGTTTGAGGTTCCCCCGCCCACCCCTCCTCCACTCAGCCTCCCAACAGGCTGGCTAGACGTCTCCTGGGAACGTTCCAGCAGAAGCAAACTTGGTCTTTTAAACTCCACACTTTGGGGTCATGATCATTTTAGTTGGGGAAAAAACAACTACCCGTTGGCAATGATAAAAACAGCACAAGGCACCAACGGAACCCCCAACTTTTATAAATGCCATTGAGATATAGTCAAATACACAGTGGGGGGCAGATACAAACATATTTCACAAAAATACTTGGGCCTATTTTTTTCCAAATATTTCTAAGAGTGGGGGGGAAATGAGGATTCAATGATCCAAGACTTGGGCAACTTTAAGAGACATGTAGGCACAAAGAGTTCATCTCCTTAGGGAAAGTGCAGTCCTGTGCATACCTGTAAGTTATTGAAGGTGATGCACATGATCACTCTTTAATCTTCTGGGAGGAAAGGTCCTTCTGGGCTCCAAGCATGTTGCATGTACTCCTGATACCAGGGAGCAATGCCTAACTTCTGGTGGAGAGTCACTGTAACAAGCTGCCCTCAAAAAACTTGGGGACCCAGAGACTGAAGGCTCTTTACCCAACCCAAGAGCTGGTCCCTGCATCTGCTTGGTCCTTCATTTCTACCCACTCAACCTCAAAACTCCCAGGCTCTTTTATTTTAATCTCTCCTTGTTAAAAATCAATTCTTAAGATTCCAAAATCTAAGTAACTCCCCTTGCTCTGGTTTAATAGAGAAAGTGCGAAAGGTGACGGAGTGCAAGGGAGAGTCATAGGTTGAAGAAATGCCTCGACCCCAAGCTCCCTGCGTTGGTTTGAGGCTGGACAGTCGTTTCCTTTTCAATCACCAAAAGCCACGCAAGCTTTTTCGCTTGATATCCGCAAACACAACTGTGCAATCCTTTCAGCGAGCAAAATGCAATCGGCACCCGCTTTGGTAGCTACTAGGATTAATAGCAGAGCGTTGTGGTTTTGTTATTAAGTTACTTTCAGCAATTAGTAAATTTATTGTCCTAATTGTTTTCACATGGCTGCTCCGTGCACATGTCTTCCTTCGCCGGTATCCTTACAGCCTTGCCCCTGTCATCATATTTCAGCATGATCGCTGCCCATCTCCCCAAACTGTCCGACCCCATCAAAAGCAGACTTGCAGCGGGTCAGCAGGAAGGAGTAGAGTTCATTCCGACGTCCACAGCGTCTTTGGGTAGAACACGGAGAAATTTCATTTTGGCTGGCTGGGCGCCTGAGCGCACTCCGGGGGGAGGGAATAGGTGCCTGTCATCAACGCACAGGAAAATCCAAATTCTCCCTGGCCTCAGAGTTGCTGCTCAGTCCAAATCTCCGCTCCAGCCCCTCTTAGTCCTTTTATGGAAAGTCAGGTGGTGGAGGCAGGGTGACTCTCTGGAGCCTGGGAGAGCGTTAGTCTCAGGGCTAATATTTCTAGGGGCCCCAGAATTCAGCAGGACCTGCTCTGCGCATGGTGTCTGGGTGGCCGGGAGTCTTGGCTCTCCCTGGTTCTGCACTCAGGGCCTGGGTTCCCTGGCACCCCTCACTCAGGGGAAGGGCATTGTCCTTAGCGCTGCCCACCTCAAGAAGAGAAATGATGACAGCAGAATGGGGCCCAGGGTGATGACCTGACCAGGGCATGGCGCTGTCCTGCCCATCTCCCACTGAGTCGCGGGGGCACCCATCACCCACCTGGCTGGCAGGCAGCACCCTTGTAATGAAAACCTGGTTGACGGGAGGCAGGAGCTGATGTGTCTTCTTCTTGTCTTCTTGAGTGTCACCCACTGGGTCCCCAAATTGAAGCCTGGCCACTGGCATCCCAGCCAAAGCAGGTGCAGCTCAGCAAAGCAGACAGAATCAGTGGCATAGGCCCCTGGCTGCAGGCAGAGTGGTGGCTCTTGGGTGACTCAGTTTCCTCGCCTAGTAAACTGCCCCTATAATCATGTAGTCTTTTGCCAGCTTTAGGAATCACTGGAAATTTGAGCAAGAACAAGGAGAAGCACCGTGGAATGGGGTGGCCCTTCGCTTTTCAAAGTGCTTTCATGCAAATTAGATCATTTGTGGCCTTACCACACATTTGGAAAAGAGGAGGGAATATATATATATACATATTATTACATATATCTATATATATAGGCACATACTATATGTATATATACTTATATTTATATATAATAGCACAGCATTTTAGGGCAGGGCCCTGGAGCCAACTTCTGGGTTCAAGTCCCAGCTTGACCAGCCACTAGCTATGTGGCCTTGGGACCCATTTCCTCAGTTTCCTCTCTTGCAAAATGGGCACAATAAAATCTGTGTCAATTGGTGGTTGTGAGGATCACATAAAGCAAAAGTGCTAGAGCCCTGATTATAGCGCTTGGTAAGTGCTCTCAGCAGCTCACTGCAGTTATTAAATCATAGTGAGAATCTAAGAATAGCAAGAGGAAAAGGCATCCCCTGAGCATCTTGCACGACGACCCCATCACTCTGTTCACCTCTGAACTGTTATTTTTTTACTGTCTTCCCGCCCCCCCCCCCATGGAGGCTCCATGAAAGCAGGTACCTGTTTCTTTCACTGCTGTAGCCTCCCACCTCCCCTATTATACCGCATTCGTACACAGTAGATGCTCATTAAATATCTGTTGGGAAAAACTGCCTGAAAAGGGGAGAGAATGAAGGAGCAGCAGCTCACTCTCTGACTGGGGCTCCCTCCACCCCAGAGGGCAGCCCCAGCCCCAGCAGGTGGGTCCCTCCGCCCTCTTTTGAGGCAGGGGCATGTGACAGCCTGCTGGGGTTTTCACACACACACACACACACACACACACACACACACCCGCCAGGCAGGTGGGGAACCAGGCCAGGTTGTGCTAATTAATCCTGTTTTTTATGCGCACACATTTGAGCCTGAACTAGAGCATGCAAATGTGTTCCCAGCCAGAAGGCGGTGCATTTTGTGCATGCTGGCACATTTGTGCCTGCTGGCACGGTGTTGTTTCTGAGGAGATCAGCACTCCCCAGGGCAGCCGCAGCCGCAGTCGTAGCCGCAGCCACAGGACAGGTGTGGGCCGCAGGAGGGACCGGAACCCACGGAGGTAATTCCACTCCAATGCATCAATTATTCATCTGGCACAGTCAGTCACTGCACTCTGCATGGCCACCCACGGGCCACTGAGGCCTGGCCCACGGCTCCGGGCCTCACGATGGCTTCCCAGGAGGGAAAGGGGCGAGCCGGGCCAGGGACAAATCCATGAGCGGCCATGAGCTGGTGTGAAGCCTCCCAGGAGAGGTGAGTTCGGGGTTGCTCGGCGCATGACCATCCCAGGGGCCTCCAGGATGCTTCTAACTCAGCAGAGGGGCTCCTTTTCACTGTGAGCTTCAGGACATTTAGAGTGGAGGCCTGTGCAGGCTGGCCCGGGAGCCTACAGCAACCCGGTTCCCCAGTGAGCAGTTGTGATGTAAGAGGGGCTCCCTGTCACAGGTGGGGCTGCTGATCAGAGGACAGCAGCAAAGGAGTTTGTGTGTTTTCATTGTGACATGACCAAGGCCTGGACACTGTTGTAAGAGGTTTGCTCTCCCAAGGGAAATTAAGTCAGAATTTTCCAGGTAGGAGGAGGGGTGTGTGTGAGGTTTATTAAAGTGTCTTAGAAAGTCTGCAACTAATTCTCAAGTGGTGCACACACACCCACACGCACAGGTGCACACACACACATGTTCATTTGCTTGTTTCATTGCCTGAGTCTCCCACTGGATCTTAGACACCATGAATGCAAGAAACTCGTCAGATTAATTCACAAATGTATGTTCTCATCTGGCACAAGGCCTGGCATGTAGAGCTCAACAAATGTTCTTGAATGAATGGGTGAGTCAAAGCTCATTCTTGGCACCCCTTAGACGGATGTGAGTAGCAACAGAGACTCTCCAGCCTACAGTTTGGAGTGGGATCAACATAAGACTTACGGTTCTGAGTCCATGGTTGGATGCACAGGTCAGAGAGGGCATCGAGGTTGGACACGAGTGAGAGGCACCCTCCATGGGGTGGGTGAAACCCAGAGGGATGGGTCTGGGACTTTTGCAGCCTTTGAAGTGGGGCTGGTGTTCAGGAGACGGGCTTCCTATTGCTCTGATTTCTGTCCACACCTGGGTTTGGGTGACTATGGAAAGAAATCGGTTTTACTAGAGGTGGCTTCACTGAACTGTAGCTCCCCATGTGCCTCGGGACCACTGGAGAGGCAGCGATTCTCGCCGCCCCAAGCAAGTGGGTGCACAGGGCCTGGAGGGAACATGCCGTGGTTCTCTCTGCTACCGATGGTGGCCATTGGCAGCACCAGCCTCCAGATTCCTGTCCCTTCCTGCCCTGCTGCTCCATGACCTGCCCTACACACTGTGACAGGGGTAAAACTGGGGTGATGGCTGCTTCCTTTTTTCCTTCTAAGTTTTATGGCTGTTCTTTGAATGCCATTCATGTTTGCCCCAACCATTTCAATTGTTTGGGGTACACCTGGGTTTCTAGAAAAATGATTTGCCATCAAGTTTACTGTATCTTTGGTTGATCTCTAAGTGTTGGACTTGTGTATAACTCTGCCCAGCCTACAGTGAAAATTTCCAAACAGAGAGCAAAGATCAAAGACGGGTGCGGCGAACAGCGGGAGAGTGTCGGTCTGGGTCTAGCGATGGTTGACATTTTGCCATGTTTGCTCTGTCTTTCTGCATGTCTGTATGATATCTGTTAATATATGTATCTATGTATACACACACGTTTTTCTTACCCATTTAAAAGTAAATTGTAAACAGTCGTGATACTTCACAATAAGTATCTCATCCTAAGGACTTCTCCTGTATATCTACAATAACATTATCACACATATTAAAATTAACTTTAATTTAACATCATTTAATCATTTACTATCCAGTCCAGGTTAAGGTGTCTTTTATAGCTGAGCTTTTTTTTTTCTTGAACCAAGACCCAATCACAGATCAACATGTTTTTGTTGTGTCTCTATCTCTTTTAAGCTGGAACAGCCTCAGCCTTTTTGTTATGGTTTTTGGCTTTGAACCACCCGTCCAGGGTCCTACAAAAAGCCCCTCGTTCTGGATTTGTCCTGGCTCTGGATCTGTTTTTATTCGAACAACATAAACAACCTTGTTTAATATACAAAGCTGTGCCTCTGCCAGTGGCCAATTTTCTGATGATATGGTGCTATGCAGGTTTATTTATAAACTGTCTACTCCTAAAAAAATTTATGGCGGTTTACAATAAAAAAGAAACTCTGTGGAATAAAAGAGAAATGTTGTTTAACATGTAGGAAGATGGCAGGTGGGGTGAGGGGGCAAATGTGCCGTAAACATAAATTAATGTGGTCAGCGTAACTAAACATGAGATTTAACCGAGTTTTCTGTTTGCCAAAGCAAAAATGAACACAAAACAGTTTTAAAATAATCTTTAGGAAATATGAGCTTCACTTTAGATTTATGAAATTAGATTTCATAAATTAAATGTATGCACTAGATTTATGAAATTAATTTGTCCCATGGACCCTTAGACAGATGACATCCAACAAAAGGGAGGAGCAGGTCCTTTAATGGCTTCATAAGTGATTCCGGAACATTCTTCACTGAGCTGCTTCTGTAATATGGAAGGTCAATGCCAAGGACACATTAAAACGTAGCACAGTGAAGTCATTTTTCAAATGAGTCCAGTCTAGGTAAGTTGATTTCTCTGTCTAACCTGACACAGGAAGAGAACTGGCACATCCTGGGGCTGGGTGGACCTCCTGGCCCTGACTCCTGTCCTGAATTCCCTACTGTCCCCCCTGCCTCCCCTATCCAGGTCCTCAGGAGCAGCCAGTTCCCAGCTGGACTCTGGGCCTGGCCCCCGGGGATGAAGCTGGGAGAGCCGGAGCTGTGAGCTCCCCGAGGCAGACAGCCCCCCCACCCCAACAACCTGTGTGCAGGGGTGGCCACAACTGAACGTGCAAAGCTGCAACATTTTCTCTGTCCGCCGAAGTGCAGGACCTGAGCTCAGAACAGACATGCTGCTGTCCTCCCTCCCCTGGAAAACATCTAGAGAAGGCCTAAGGGTGAGGACAGATTTCAGCCTGGCCCCTTCGTGCTGTCCTGCCTCCCTCCCCAGCCAGGCCACGGGACGCGGAAGCTGCAAGGCGTGTCCCCCGCAACCTGCAGGGTGTAGTATGTCCACTCGAGCTCAAAGCTATCTGCCAAAACCAGAATAACTTGTCAATTTCACATGTATATGATATCACAGAAATGTTTGGCAAAAGAGAAAAAAATTCCCCATGATCTCACCACTCCCAAAGGGCAGCGGAGTCCCTTGCTCGGAGACTCTCCAGGGAGCCCCCCCCCCCCCCCCCCCCCCCCCCGTCTCTGTCTGCACCATTCATCCCCTCCTACAGTGAACCTGAGGTCATGCATGTACTTATATTTAGATGTATGTGTGTAAACGCATACCTACCTTTGTATTCCTTCCCAGTCTTTAGAGATGTCCTTCATATTTATAATCATAATTTGTATACAACTTTGTACAGTACCTTTTCTCACTTAATTTTGTATCGTGTGCTTTTTCCCATTACCGCATGGTCCTTACAGAGTCGCGTTGCTTTTTTCTAAATAGAAAGCGGTTTTCCATTGAATGCATATATGGCAAATTAATTACCTGCTGCCCAGTTTTTGGACAAAGCCTGTTGTTTTCACAGGACTCGCTTCTGGGGCTGTAGCTCTGCAGCTCGCTGCTCCCCCTCCTGGCTTGCCATGGCTCAGTTCTGCCATCCTGGGGGGAAGGCGGCTGTGCTTCTTCCCGCTGTGGCTGGGCCCGATCTGCCAGCTCCTCTAGAGTTGTGTCATTCTATGGAAATATGAGCGTTGGAATTGGGGCGAGCACAAGGTCCACAGCATGTGTGCACCTGGGCTGGGCAGCACGGTGGAAATGGGGTGCATAGGCCGGCGGTGGCAGAGGGGCTGCTGTGGGCAGGGGAGGGGCAGGCTGGGAAGGCGGCTGTGCGTCATCCTGGTAGGACAGCGCTAGGTGACCCGGTCACCCAGCCTCTCTCTCACGCATTTGCGCATAAAGCAGTGCGGATCCTGTGGAAGGGTGGCTTGAAGGATGTCTGGGCGTCGGCCACACTGTGAGACGTCCAGAAGCCGTATGTCTTTATCCTGGCTCCGTCTCTCTGGCTTAGTCGGACCATCAGTATTTCTCCACGTTGGTACAGCATCTACATGCCCAGGGGCTTTCAAGTTCATGGTCTTGTCCTGTGCTTCTATCATAACCCTTTTCTCAGATGACCTTGTGTTGTGTTCCTACCCCACTTCCACACATCCCCCAGGACTCCAGGATTCCTGAAAAGTAAGGATTCTGCCTTGGAGAGGATTGATTTCCATTGGTATAACTTCCATTAATATAACATAAAGTTATTTATCTCCGTTAATAGGATGGAAAATTTTTAAAAAGAAATGCCTCTGTCAGTAAACTGAACTATTGCAATTTCTCTGTGTTCAGCTCTGGCCCTGGGCTGCGTGCGCAGGCTGGGTCTTAGTGATTGATTACCGTAGGATCGTAGCCGCCCTGAGTTCCTCCGCTCTGTCTCTCTGGCTTAGTCGGACCATCAGTATTTCTCCACGTTGGTACAGCATCTACATGCCCATCGTTTTGAAAGGCTCAGTGGTAGCTCGGAGATGGGTGGGCCTTAGCTCTTCCCGGTGCCGGGCACGGAAACTGCGTTCACGATTGCAAGCTGTGGACATCCGCAAACACGGCTGCAAGGCGTGGTTAGAGGGCCGTGCTCCGCATCTGCAATCTGGTGCAATCTGGGGCCTAAGGGGAACTGTGCTGGCAGCCACACGGCAGCAGAGCAGACCCTCCCTGCGCTAAATGTCCCTGTCCCTCTCTGTCCAGCTGGACTCTGGTGCCCAGGGCCTCCCCCCACGTGCTGGTGGAAGGTGCCGCCAGATGTGCGGAGCAGCCTGAGCTGAGCCTTGCTGGCTTCCCGGCCGGCCCCTCCGGATGTGCTCTCTGTACAGTGGGTTGCTACGCTCTGAAATCTCAGACCGTGCTGAATTTACTTGTTTTATGGCTCAGAATTTCAGGAGCAGCACCACAGATGTTAAACGTGTGAGTCTCTCGGTGCTAGTAAAATAAACCTTAATCAAACAGGGGTGTCGTGACTCAAAGGGTTAGATAGCCCTTGGTACATTATGTCAATCACCAAGACAGATGTTGTGAGATGAGTCATTTGGTAGCACAGTAACTTTATATGGTCAGAGAGCCAACTGTGAATATTTAAGAGGGAAAAAATCCTTTTTACTTCTACACAAATATATTTCCGATCATAACTTCAATATTTTCTTTAGTCCACATACTGATTTCTCTTTCTCACCATATTGTCCAAAGAGGCCCTTGTATTCTTTTATGAGGTTTTTTTTTTCCAACTCCACCAAAGTAGCTTTTGAATTATAGGTCTTATAAGACCTAAATAAGAATCTCACTTTTGAAATAAGTTTGAAGTACACTTTTTAAGACTAGTCTTCTGTCTTCACGATAAAAGTCCCCATCCACGGCGCCAGGGGGGAACCTGAGTCCGCTTAGGTCAAGGTCACGTGGCACTGCTGGGCAGGACTTAACTTGCTGGGCTCCTGACCCGATCACTAGTGGGTTCCACTCAAGATTGCTGGGACAGTGTCTCCTTTGCAGAGAAAGCACCTACTGTGGTTGGGCAAATTAAGTGTTTTGAAAAAAATCATTTTCATAGCTCCCTGGAAAACTTGAAGACAACAATAACTTTCCCATAAATTATTTTACATACTTCTTCCTGTGCCTATAAACAAAAAGCCCACAAGAAAAACCACACTTGCTCATCAGTGAACTCGAGGTTTTATGGGTCGATAATTCTGTTTCTCCAGAATCCATTTGACTTTGAAATACCAAACCTAGACATAGTCAGGCATAGTGAAATATCCTTAAGTGCCATGTGTTACAATGAAAGGTAAATCGATTATTGATTAAATTTAAAACTATATTCTCATTACATAGGTAATACAGAATATATTCTCCTTAATTAATAAAATAAACATTACAGGAAAACAACCTGAAGTCTACCCTGGGCCCCACCCTCAATCCTAATTTCCTCCTATTCCTCATAGAGACTATTATTGGTTTGGGGTATATGTATAATAAAGACCTTTAAAAATGCATTCACAGGCATATGTATATATAACATTGTTTTTAGTGGGGGTTTTTAGTGTAATTTGTTTCACACCTTGTTTTTTCAAGATCTTTTTATGTTCATATATGTAGATGTAGCCCTTATTTCTCTATGCTGTTTGAGGATTTGCTGTGGTCTCCCGTCTCCCCTCTTCCAGGCCGTCCACCTTGACTACACCAGGTGCACCTCCTCTTGCTGTTTGAAATAGTGGCCCTGTTCCACCCGTTTATATTTCAGAGCCCTACCAGCCATCATCCATGCTGGAGGGCTCTCTCTGCCCCTTGGCCTCTGTCAGAATTCAACATTCCTCCACTATCTCTGTAACCTGCACTTGCATCTGTTATCACTTGGGTTTTGCTTAATTATGTTTGCATTATCATATGGCCTTCCCTTAATTATAACTATAAGTGACCTAATCTTAACCCTAAGCCTAACCTAATAAATACAGTGTAGGGGAAGAAGCTTTTCCCTTCTAGGCTCTTTGTCTGGCCTAATGATTAAATTGACACCAAAGAGATTAACAGGAGAAAAACAAATTTCATTTTGTATGTTCGGGAGCCCCACAAAGCGGCAAGAGGCTCTCTGACAGCCAGGAATAGAGGCCTATGTGCCATCCTGAGCTCCGGAGAAGAGGGGAGGGGTCTGGGACCATGGGAGGAAGACAACTCACCAGAAGATGAGGACAGGTGCTTGGTAAATATTTACCATGCCATGCACATAAGTCCTTTTGATACAAAAAGTTCTGTCTGGTAATAGCTCTCTTTCTGGTACGGGCCCCTGACCTAAATATTTTAGGCAATTAAGGGGGACGCAAAAAGCTCTTCTTGAGTCAGTTGGGCTTTGATTGTCTCCAGCTCAAAATAATTCACATGCCAAGTGTCACATTCTGGGACAGCCCATCCTGTCCCTGTCACTCATTTCTACAGCTGTCTCTTCTACCAGGCTACCTCTGTGGAGACAGGGACCATGGTTGTGTTTCTTGATCTCCCCTGTGCCCACATGCAATGTCTGGCACATAGTATGTGCTCAGTAAGGGTTGATCGGCCTGCCCGAGGTGAGGCACCTGTTTGTCTGGGGAAACTACTGTGTAAGGTGAGGACAGAGAGAAGGCAGAGTTGCTGCAGCCCAGCTTGAGGCTGGATCACTGTGCAAGGGATTCACCCCCTCAGAGGCGCCCCCACTTTATCAGTGGGGGGACTCGCGGCTGCCTCCTTGTTTGCAGAGCACAACCTGTGGCTGAAATGAAATCTGCGAACCAGTTTCCCACAGTACTTCCGTCCCTGTTAAAAATCAACCCCACTCTGTTATGAGGTTTGTTTTTCTAAAATAAAGAAAATACTCACATCCCTCCCAAACCTGCCTTTCAGCTAAAACCTGATGCAAAGACTTAATCTTTAACTGAAATGCAGAGGGAAGCATAAACTAATCATGGAAATGCTAACCATTCTAACCATCCCATCCAAACCCAGCCCCTGGGAGTTGCCCACTCGGGAATCTGCAATGCTGGGTCCAGGGCTGGGTCCAGGGCTGGTGGGGGTGAGGCGGCCCGCTGGGGGGCACACGGCACGAGGCCCTGAAGTTTCCACCTGCAGGGGGGGAGCCAGGGACAGAAGCCGGGAAAGCTGGGAGTCCTCTCGGGGTTAAAAACCACCACTCAGTATAAATGAGGATCGGGGGACATTTTTTCGATTTAAGAAAACCCTCTGTATGAAAAGACGCATCCTTTCAACATGATTAATATGTCTTGCCTGCCTATTTCTGCTCAAATTATTTGTAATTCTAGTGAGGAGAAAGCATTTCTTCCTAGCCAAAACAGCATCTGGATGAATACAAATGAGTTTATAAAAGGCTTGAGTTACTGGCAGGGTAAACTCCAGGGCAGGCGACCTGCTTCGTTCTCTTGCTCGATGCTGCCAGGGGGCCAGGCGGATGGAGGGCCATGGCGAGGTTGCTCTCCCTCTGCAGCTGATTCTGCCTGTGGCAGAGCTGGGGGAGTGGAGGAGGGAGGAAGCCATTTCCAGAACCTTCCACTGCTTCCAAAACCTCTGCTGCCTCCAACATGCAGATTAATTTACTGAGCAAAATCAGTTAGCCAGCCAACCGGGGGTCCAGGGTGAGTCACTCGTCTCCAGGGCAGGAACAGCATGCATGGGATGGACAGCTTCTTTAGGCTCCACTGATGGGGACAGAATCCCAGCCCAGCTCCTTCGCTCTGCCATCCAGCGAGATCCAGGCTAGAAGAGACCGGCATTCCAGGGGGAGAACAGCGACTGGGAGGTCACTAACCTGCCTTCTTATTGAGAAAGGAAAGGTTGGAATGTCCCAGAAAGGAGAGGTGCCCAGCACTTGGCTTTCTCAATGCACCGAATTTAAAAGCTGGAAATCAGATTTGTGGGTTCACTTCCCACTTGGACTATGGGGCCTGGGCAGGCTAGTTTTCCTCTCCGAATGGCAATAACAGTCCTTGCCCCAAAGGACAATGGTGACAATTAAGTGACAGGTATCACACTGCCTGGCACCTATTAAGGGTTGAAGAAATGTTAATTTTATTTATGCATGCTTTAGTAAAATAGGGTTATCATTTTTACTTACTCATCTTTAACTGTAATTAAAGGGAGTGATAGCTAAAAAAATTACCTCCAAGGGTGAGATCAAACAGAGACGTTAAAACCCAAGGGTGAACTTATAGTATTGATAACATTGTATCAAACATTGAAGAGTAATAACTAATACTTTAAAAAGTAAAAATTTTGAAACAACTCTGAACAAAAACTAAGTAATTTTGAGTGAGCTTGGATAATAAAATCAAACTTTTGGCCACTACTTTCTGCCACCTCAGGCCTGCATCAGACTAGTGTCTAGAAAAGGGACATCGGTGATGTGACCAAAACCAGGGTGTCTGAGGACCCCATCTAGAACCTGAGCTTAAATGTTTTAGGCAGAAAAAGTTGGGTAAGAAAAGTAAGCAATAAGAGGGAAAAAAAAAATTAGAAAATTAAATTTCGATGTCCCGATGAATAGATACCTTAGCAAGGACAATTCCCTTTTCCTGCCAAACACCGTGAACTGTTGTTGTCCTGTTTTCTCCCTGGAGAGTTAGAAATGATTGCCCAATAAGTCATTTATCTTTAGTGCAGGTACGAGGATATAACCGCATATTACCCAAAATGGGGAATTCATGTCACATTATTTTCCATCAGTGAGTAATAGACAGGAAATGGGAAATGTCACTACAAGGCTGGCTGGCCATCTGGTCAGAGCCGCTCGATGAATACAGCAGCTGATCTACATGGAAATATTAAAGCAACAAAGTCTGAACCTGCTTGGCTTCTCCAGGGAGCCTCAGTTCATGCATGGAAGGCAGGCAATAAAGTCCAATTATTGTGCACGGGCCTGCACAAGGTGTAGGAAAATTATCTCATGGAGGGTAGCGCTCAAGCTAAGTATTTTAAAAAATAGCCATTAGTGACTCCGAGGAACAAAATCAAACAAACTGATCAATCTCTGAGGAGCAACCCATTAATCAAAAGTTGGTGGTGAGATGTTGGCAATTTTTCATTATTCCACGTGCAATATTTTAAATCTGACGTGCTGACAGGGTGTTCGGAATATATGAAATTATCACGTCCGGAGGATGGGCAGTTAAGCTTCCTAGCGTGGGAGCAGCGATGCTCTGGCCGCTCAGCACGGATCCCCACGCTTTCCCCTGGAGGGTGTTCGCCTCCTTCTGATTTGGAGTGCATGGTACCTGTAGTTGACAATGACAATAAGAAGAGGCTGTTACTATGAAGCATGACCAAAATTTGGGGAAACCTTAGAGCCAAGGTTTTGCCCATCCAAGTCCCATGACTCAGGAGGGCAGCAGAGTGGCCCCACCACGCGGAGAAGGACCTGTCTGTGCTGAGCCTCCACACAGAGTGGCGGACTTCAGGGGTGAGCTGGACTGTGCTACCCAGTAGGAGATGGTGAGGCCAGAGGAAAGATGAATTATAGTTAAACAGGAGTGAAATTTGTCTAAGGTATTATTACTGGGCCAACCTCATGAGCATGAGGTACCAGTAGTTGCCTAGCAGGATTTAAAGTTTAATTGAATGAACACATTTTTAAAAATAATTTTAAAAAGTCCTTTATCTGTTTTTATTTTCTCTACTTCATTGTAAACACAAACATCCCAACAGGTCCTACTGGACTTTCAGATCTGAGTCTGTCCCAGGACCTGCTTGGCCAGGAGGAAGGAGCTGTGGGTGGTAGAGATGGAGCTTAGATGAGGAGCTGGCATCCTGGGCTCTGGTCCTAGCTCCAGGTGCTGTACCTCAGTGGTTCAGTCCATCTCTCTGGAGCTCTCTTTCATCGTCTGCAAAATGAGAACATTGCATGCTAGATGAGAGCTCAGCAAACTATGACCCAGGGGCCAGAACTGGCACTCTGCCTGTTTTTGTAAATAAAGTTTTATTGGAGCGCAGGCATGCCATTCCTTTCTGTATCGTCAGGGCTGCTTTCACCCAGCGGTAGTATAGTTGAGCATTTGTGGCAGTGCGCGTGGCCTGCAAAGCCTAAAATATTTACATCTGGCTCATCGCAGGAAATGTTTGCCGACCTCTGGACTAAACGATCTCCATGTAAATTTCTTCCAACTCCAAAATCTATGATTCTGGGAAGAAGGAAAGAACAGGAGGCCTTTGGGGACCTGAGTGGAAGGGGCAACGCTGAGGTAGAGAGAAGAGCAGATAGGAGAGAAAAATAAATGTACCCACTGCCCTCATGGTGCTGCTTCACGCTGGCCCAGACACCAGGCTTTGGGGCCCACAGTGGGTGTGTGGCCGGCTAGGAGGGTGCCCAGCTCTTGTGTTAAAGAGGCAATAACCTTTCAGCAGCAGACAGTTCCATAGGCGCTCGATGGTACCCGTGGCTCCTTGGCACCATTCCGACAGCCTGGCCTTCTGCCTGCAGGAGCGTCCTGCAGCTGGAGCTGGTGGGGCAGCCCTTGTCGGGAGTGCTTCATGAGGGGGTGCCAGACGCTGCCCAGAGGGCACCCACAGTGTGGGCCAGTCCCCCCCTTTCCCAGCCTGCCATTTGCCCTCTCAGGAAGTCACTGTTCGAAAACTAAGCCGAGTTTCCAAATGTCTGTTCTCCCTCATCCCTCCAGCCTCATGCCACTCCTCTGCTGTCACCTGCATCCTCTGCCTTGGCCTGGGGACTCCCTGACCCCCTCTGACCCCTCCCCTGCCTCCCTCCTGACCACTGTGCTGCTCCCCTGGCCCCAGAGCCTCCCTTTTCTCCCTCCATTAGCTCCGGCCTCTCCACCGTTCCAGAGCCCAGGTCCTGCACGAAGCTGGCTGGTCCCTCCTGCCCTGAGCTCCGGGGGCATATTTCAGCAGGCCAGCTCTTCTTCCTGGTCACTTCAGTCTGGCTCCACGCATGACCACGTGTCCCTGACATCAGGGTCTCCATCTAATGTCTCTCAGGGTCACAGGATGGGGCCTGCCTAGGGAGTCAGTGCTGAACTGGGCGTTTTGTGGTCTGGCCAACCCTGCCGAGGAGGCCACGGTGGTCCTTCCCCGGGCGGTGTGACTGGCACGTTTCACAGAGCTCCTGCATGTGGGCACAGGCTCTGCTCAGCCGGATGAAGGCCCCCACAGCAGCTTCCGTGGGCAGCAGGGGATGGAGAAGGCTCTGGAAGGGCCCAGAACTCTAAGGGTGTGAGTCAAGGTGACACAGCAGCCGGGGGAGAGCGGAGCAGAAGGAATCTCGCTTCTGTGCACTTTATCCCCAGCACACATCAGAATGACCCGAGAAAAGATGTGCGTCCCTGGACCCTTGTTCACCCCAGGTCTGGGTTCCAGTCCCCTGTGTGCCACAGCTAGTTCAGAGGACATTGGCAGGACATCTCCACATGGGCCCTGTTCCCTCTCCCAGCAAGAGCCACCAGTCCTGCTGGAAAGTGACCAGTAGCTGTGTCTGAATGTGACACTTGAATACCGATGGCTGCCTTCGCCCTAGCGGGCCCAGGTCCAACAGCTTCTGACACATAACCCTGGCTATCGCATGGCACCCGCACTCGCCGCGCCCTGGCTTCTGGGCTCCGCCACGGTCATGTGAAGCCTCGCTGCACGGTGAGTGGCCTGACTTCTCACCGAAACCGACTCCCCCGTTTCCTCGTGCGGGTTACAATTCCAGGCAGATGACCGCTGCCAGAAGCTGGCTCCTCTATGGGGGATGGGTCTACAGAGGGTTCCTTGTGCGCCTAGAGGGCAGTCAGGCCCCAGTGTTGAGTCACGCATCTCCCTGTTGTGTCATGTTACTGCTACGTCATGTTCCAGGGGTCAGCGGGGCTGGAGCATCTCAGAGTAGGCGGCCAACTGATGCGGAGTCCCTTACCATTCGTCATTTCGGATGGCGCCTAATTCACTGTCTACCTGGGAAACTTCCTAGATTACTTTATAATAATTAAAGTTAAAGTCCTAAGTGTAATCCCTTGTTTGCAAAAGTTTGGGTGAACACAGTCATCTACAAAATTTAGCTTAAGAATGTTCCTTCTGACGCTGACACACACACACCACTTATCTGTGTCCAGATGCAGTAGATGGATCAGTGCTTTGTAAAACCTGGAACAGCACAGCAGGCTGTGCAGAAAACTAATGGACTATTTGAAGACATCTCTTTGCTCTGTACAAAGCCAATCGGCAGATATACACGCATGGGGATGGTCACCCTCGTGACTGTGGGATTCCTGGCTGAACTCGGCTCATTCCTTGCTCCCTGGAGCTGGCAGCGTGAAAGCATGTGGTAAGGAAGGGTACACGCAGGACAGTGAATGCTGCTAGACAGAACGGGGTCAGCGGGGGACAGTCCACACGGAGCTCCCTGCTTGTCTCAGGCTTTGTGTCTGAATGACGTGGGTGTCTGCCTGCCTCTGTGTCCATCGTCTCACATCCCCCTTTCCCTTGTCACATTCCTTCTGCTCCCAGGAAAGACCAAGCATGAACGCTAGGGGCCTGTGGCTTACGGGTGCCAGGGCGGTAAAGGCAGGTCCCCACTCATGACCTAGTCACCGAGACACATATACTGTTTGCCAGGCCCCCGGCATGTGGCTGAAACAGAATAAGAGGTCATCTTGGGGTAAAAGCTACACTCCTCGCCAAACGACCTTGAGCACAAAAGACCAAAGCTTGGGAAAGAGAAATGTCAATACTTGCCTTCGAATGTGAAGCCGTGGTTTGTAATTTATGTGTTGAGCCCCGGGACAGAAGCACCTTCGCGCACGTTCTCGGGTTTCCCTCCCCCGCGCATCTGCATCCTGTGCTCTGGACGGGCCCATATATCACGGCTCCTCCAGCGCCGGCTTCCTGGACCTGGAGGAAACGGCAGCTGACCAGGCAGGGCCTGCTCCCCTCTCCGAAGGGCTGGGCTGGCGGTGGGGGAGTTCTGGGCTCCGCTCCTCGGCATTTTGCAGACCCCCGCCCATCCCAGCGAGCTCCCTGACGCCCCGTGTTAACAAGTGAGGACAAGGAAGGAGCCCTGTGCCAAGCCGGGATGCATGGTTTGAGCTGCAGTCACTCCCCTGTGGTTCTGATTCACTTTATTTCATGACAGGCTCCGAGCCCACCAGGGTAATTACATATTTTCTCACATAAAGTGGGGTCTGGGATTGGGGAAAGGAAGGCCGGACTGGCTGGGCATGGGGTGTGGCTGCCTTGATTATATTGGACGTGAAAAGAAGATGAATTTTATAATAAGTGTAGGTGCCAGGGAGCCTGCTATTATCTGAGTTTGGGAGTCAGTTTAATCCACAAAGAGGAGTGTGAAGATTTTGCTTGGAAGTCCAGGCCTTTATTTTTAAAGTTAAGGTATGAATACACTTAATGTAATAACTTAATAGGAGTTTTTAGCTGATATTTTGCAATTGGTAGAAAATTTTCCAGCCCAAAGGCACGTTATCGGCCTCTGGCCTTTGTATATGAAACACTAAATATTCTCCAACATGATTTTTAGTTGGGAAATTACGACAATGCTGACATTTTCCTTGAAAAGTGAGGGCCGGGGACCTCAGATGATGAATGCTTCCTGATTCCCTACCCTGCTGCTCCTCCATCAGCTGGGGGGGGCGGGGCGAGGGCCAGCCCAGCACTATCTCTGCGTCAGGGTCCCTTTGCCCTCCTCAGTCCGCATTCCAGCCCCCACCCCCTGCGAGCAGCGACCAGCAGCTTTTGGCCTCACTCCTTGCTCCCAAGACATCTGCCCACATAGATGCACCTCTGACGAGTGGAATACTATTTCCTTGGCCCCCCAAATTCCAGGCCATCTATAAGACTCAGTTTCAGGATTTTCTTGGAATGCGGTGAAAATCCGTGTCTTTGCCATGGGAACATTCAGAAGCAGGGGTCTGTGCGGCTCTAGTTACAGGACGGGCTGTCTGAGGCTGTGTTCCTGGGCGAAGAGGATCTGCGGCAGGCCGCTAGCTCCTCGTGGCCTGCGTGTCAGGGAGCCGCGAAGGACGGAGAGCACGTTAGAAACGTTCCCACCCACCCTACCTCCCCCACTTCCCTCTCCTCCAGGTGGATTCCAGAGGGGCCATGTGATACCTCGCATTTCTCAGCGCGATCCCTGGCCACGTCCGCAGGCAAGTCAGACGCGCCAGGAGCCCAGGGAGGCCTGGTGGTTTAAGAATCTGATCTGTACAAACTGTCCCTACTTTCCCACATTCTGTGGCCAGAGCCAAGTTTCTCTGATACTCAGCACCTATCAAAAACAAAAACAAAAAGTGGATTTTTCTTCCTTTCTGAAATGACAGCTTTGCAAGAACGTCTGGCCTTCCCCCCCAAGCCACTGCCATTTGCAGGCATCAGCTCTGTGCGGCTCACAAACCGGAGTCAGCAGCTGCTCAGGGTGCAGTGTCCGAGCCTCCACACTGGCCTGCTGAGCAGGGAGCCTGCTCCGCAGCTGAAAGGAAGGGGGTGTCCTAAAAGACGTGGCTCACTGCTGTCCCATGTCTCAGGTCCAATAGAGATGGAAGGCTGGTTTTCCACTCTGTCCAGGGCCACGGGCAACCACAAGCAAGGAGTGGGTGGAGGGTGGGGCTGGACAGGCCTTGAAAGAGCTTATGTTTTACTTGGGGCTCCTGGTGGGTTGTTAAGAAGTATGAAGTCTGCATTTGTTGGGGGTTGAATTGTGTCCCTTGGAGATGTACAAGACTTAACCACTGATACCTAATTGTGACCTTATTTAGACATAGGGTCTTTGCGGATGTCATCAAGTTCAGAAGAGGTCAGACTGGAATTAGAGTGGGCCCTAATCCATTGACTGACATCCTTATGAGAAGAGCAAAATTTGGACACAGAGACACACAGACACAGGACACTTGTCCTTGGCCATGTGGCAATGGAGGCAGAGATTGGAGTGATGTATCTACAAGTCAGGGAATGCCAAGGATTACAGGCAACCTGCAGAAGCTGGAAGGATGCTTCCCTAGAGCCTTCAGAGACAGTACAGCCCTACATCTTGAGCTCAGACTTCTGGCCTCCAGAGTTGTGAAAAAACACATTTCTATTCTTTTAAGCCACCTATTTGTGGTCCTCTGTCACGGCGGCCCCAGGAAACTGATATACCATCTCTTGTGCTTGAATCAGGTGTCCTTGCACAAGTCTGTACACAGTCAACTCAGTAAAAAGTCCCGAACTGAGTGGGTGGGAGTGAGGGAGAAGCTGCTCTGGCCACTGGCATCCCCCTCAGCGGGTTTCCTCCCCTGGTGGCTAGAAAGTGGGCTGGACCAGAGCAGAGGTTTTCGTTGCAGTAAAGAGTGAGAGGAGGAAGTGGGAGCGGAGGTCACGGGAGATTCCACATTTTCCTTTCTTTGCTACCATCTGGTTTACATCTTTACAATGGGAACATAATAGTGCAGTTACTTTGGGTGATAAAAAGTAACAAGAAAGTCTTAAAAAGAAAAAGAAGAAAAAAAAAGTAGCTACATCCAGGTAAAAGGGGGCCTGTAACCAAGGTGGACAGTCTCTCCCTTTTCAGCAGCTGGGGTGGTGAGGTGCTGTCCTCATGGGGTACAGATGGTGGAGTGGAGAGATGAGCCTCTGGACCAGAGGAGCTTACTGCTTTTACTTGTTCCGAGTTGGAGAGAAACAGCCCAGAGGGAAAGAAGAAAGTACAAGCAGGTTGACTAGTGCCGGGGCCCTGTTGCTTGGAGTTATGTTCCCTTCCTTGGAGCGCAGCCGCAGGCCCGGGTGACCTCCCTGGTGGCGCTCAGTTCCAGCTGGCATTCAGGCAGCTGTGTACCTGCCGGCCCCCTTCCCTGAACTTTGGCTACATTGGGATGGAGACCACAGTTTATCTTTGTGTCACACCCTAACCGTGTCTACCAAATCTGTCACCATGTTCAATACACATTTGTTAAACTAAACTCTACACGGTTGAACTAAAGTCTGGGGTGCAGGTGTGTAAAAGACTTTTTATCATTCAAAGATGGAATTTGCAATTTTATCTCATTTTTAAATTTTTTGAAATTTAAAAAAGGGTAAAATTTGGTAGAAATAGGTAGACTGAAAACCACTTTCAGACCAGAATCTGGAAAATTTGGGTAATTGTATTAGAAGCAGAACACACAATGTGTGTGTGTGTGTGTGTGTGTGTGTGTGTGTGTGTGTAGGTAGGTAGGTAGGTAGATAAAGAGAGAGAGAAATTTAAGGAATGAGCTCACATGATCCTGGTGACTTGGCAAGTCCAAAATCTGCAGGTTAGGCCAGCAGGCTGGAGACTCAGAGAAAAGTTCCACTTTGAGTACAAAAGCTGTCTGCTGGAAAAATCCCTTCTTGCTCAGGGATATCAGTCTTTGTTTTATGGGACCTTCAACTGATGGGGTGAGGCCACCCACATGATGGAGGACCATCTGCTTTACTCAAAATCCAAAGAGTAATTTTTGACCAAATATCTGGGCACCTTGGCCCAATCATCTCGATACACAAAATGAATCATTTCAGTAATTGTCTGTATCACCGCTTATCAATGGATGTGTTGTTCTCCACAGTACTGGGCTGTCCCATACATTGTTGGATGTTTAACATCCTTAATCCCTGTTCAGTCAACACCCGTGGTGTCCCCATCATTGTAACAACAAGAGTTGTGCTCACACATTTCTGGACGCCCCCTCGGGGTTGGTTTTGCCCAGGAGGGGGAAGCACTGATTCAGATTGACTGACTCTTCGGAAATGTTGCCAAAACGTTAGCAACACCATTCACACTTCACATGCTACAGACATAGTCTAATCCAGGGGTGGCAAACTTTCCCCGGAAAAGGCCAAACGGTAAATATTTTAGGCTTTGGAACTATATGGCCTCTGTCAGAACTACTCAGGTCTGCAGTGGTAGGGCAAAATCAGCCACAGTTAATACATAAATGAATGGATGTGGCTATGTATTTATGGACACAAATTCAAATTCCATATATTTTTTCATGTCATAAAATATTACTTTTTAAAAAAGAATCATTTAAAACATAAAAACCAGCCCTGGCTGGGTGGCTTAGTTGGTTTATTCCTGGTAAGGGCACATACCCAGGTTGCTGGTTTAATCCCCAGTCGGGGTATGTATGGAAGGCAACCAGTCAATATTTCTGTCTCACGCTGGTGTTTCTGTCTCTCTCTCACCCAAGGATATGTTTTTTTAAATCAATTTTATATATATGCCATCCTTGCAGACAATCTAAATTCAGCTCTCTTACTTTGCACCCCCACAAACTCACTGCATGTTCAGCTAATAATTGAACAAAGGCTTGATTCAATGTTCATCTGATTGAACCAAATGGGATTTGAACAAACACAGTAATTTTTTTAATCAGCAAAAACTTTTTGGAATTTGAATCTTATAGAAACTCCAACATTTGGAACAAATGGTATTTTATTAGTAAAATTTTATTTTATGGGTTCAAATGGATAACATTTGTGTATTTTGATGAATATAAAAATCAAGGGAAGGTCCAGATGGCTGTGTCAAGACACACTTTGATTAAACTGTCCAGATGCTTTGAAAGAGGAGAGAGAAGGAAGTTTCTGTTCCAAAGCAGATCCTCTGACGTATGTAACGGTGATTTATATTCTTATTCATAAATATCAAAGTCAGACAAGAAGCATCAAAAACTTACAATAAATGACAAATATAATATCATGACAGGGTGTGTCACAAGATATTTTTACACAACTGGATCTTATGGCTGTGACAAGAGCACGTTACAGCTATGCTCCCACAATTTTATGGGAGTGGATAAATTTTAAAAGAACAGTGCAGGAGATACAAACTTTCTGACCACTGGCATACTTACAAAAAATGCAAACTCAAAGAAATACTGGGAGAAGCTTGATTCCCAGGTGGGCACAAAGGGGAAGCAAGAGGAACACGCAGGTGGTCTCCATGGGTGAACAGTGAATGTGTCTTTGAGCACCTGAATGTTTATCATGTTTTTATTACAGTTTTTAAGTAGAAATTTTAATTCTTAAAGTTGTAGTAAAATACATGTGACATAAAACCTGCCTTTTAACCATTTTTCAGTGTAGAATTCAGTAGCATTAAGTACATTCATACTGCTGCACTCTTTCATCCTCCCAAATATTCATTAAAAAATGTCCCGTTCCTCCCTCTCCAACCCGACAACCGCCACCCTACTTCCTGTCTCTATGAATTTGACTGTTCTAGGAAGCTCATAGAAGTGGAATCATTCAATATTTGTCCTTTTGTAACTGGCATAGTGTTCTCAAGGTTTTGTACTTAGCATAGTGTTTTCAAGGTTCATCCATGTTGTGTATCAGAACTGCATTCCTTTTTAAGCCTCAATAACATTCCATTGTACGTGTAGACCACATTGTTTACCCACCATCCATCAAAGGACATTTGTTTACATCTTTCGGCTACGGTGACTAATGCTGCTATGAACATTGATGTTCAAGTATCTGTTTGCGTCCCTGCTTTCAAGTTCTTTGGGATACGTATTTAGGAGCAGAATTGCTAGATCTTATGGTAGTTCTATTTTATTTTTTGAGGAATCTCCATACTGTTTTCCACAGCGGCTGTACCCACCAGCAGAGCCCAAGGGTTCCAATTTCTCCATATCTTCTGGGTTTTGTTTTTGTTTTGCTTGTTTGTTTGATACAATTGCCATCCTAATGGGTGTGAAAATAGGGAAACATTTTTAATGAGGTTTGAGTCGAGCATTTTTAGCCACTGAAGCACCTTCATATCATTTTCATTTCCACAGATCAGTGTGAAAGCCGGGGCTGGGTTATTTACCCACCTCTCAGAGTGTGATATTTGAGTATGCCTTCCTTGAATTCACTCCAAGAAGTGAGAGGCATGATTGATTTCAAGCTGGAGGCGAGACCAGGAGAGGAAAGAGTATCTCCATTCAAGGACTGGTGTTAAGAGCCCACACAGGGACCAGCCATCCTCTTGTTAGGACCAGGTTAAATGAGAAATCATCGCAGTCCCTTCCCTCTCCCTCTCTCTGAGCAAAATTGGGTCCTGAAGACAAGGAGAAAGAGGGGCTGCAGAGTTTGTGAGTTCACCACACTTACCTTTGGGGTCACCCCTTTGTATTTCTCATGTACTTGCTTTGTTGTTATATTTTTCACTCATTTCCTTTTTTACATAAGAAACATAAATATTTTCTTGTTCTAAGTAATTTCTTCAATACAGAAGTATGTGGAGTAAAACTATGGAAGGTGTCCTTCACTGCCTTCCCCAATCCCACTTCCCTCCCAAAGGAAACTGCGTCTCTATTTCTACGTGACCTCTTCCCGTCCCTTCCATGCCTTTGCACATGTGCCTATGGTCACACACACAGAGGCGCTGTGCTTCAATTTTTATATAGGTGGTATCTTGTTCTGCTACCAGCATTTTGCACTCAGCTCTCAGTACTTATAGATCCACTCCACTTACTTTCATAGCTGAATATTATCCCATAGGGTGGATACTCCATTACTTTGCATTCTAACTAGCTTTTCAGTCTTCTGCCTTATCCCTCTGGCTGGATTATAAACATCCTGAGGGTGTTATCTTTCTATCTCCAAACACTTGATATAATTACTTCTGACTGCCTGGGATGAGGCCCTTCTCTGAGTCAGCAGAAGGGACACAGCACCACAGTCTGTCAGTTTGTCACTCTTGCCTATCAATGCAGTGACATGTCAATCTACTAGCAAGGGAGAGTTGGTCATTTTCCATTGTTTCTTTGACAATGTTTTCTGGGTTCAGAATGTGCACCATCTCAGTCCCCCTGAGCAAGTTGTCAATTCAGAGAGCTTGGGCTACTTGCAGTTATACATTATCTCACTGTTTGGCCCACATAGGAGCATCAGGGCAGAGTTATTAACAGCCTGTGCTTCCTGGAGAACCATTTCAAGGGCTACTAATGGTGTTCACAGACTGTTGAGCTGGAACAGTTACCCATATGCCTAGACACACACTATTAATAACCCTTTCCAGGTTTCTTGAGGCAGTCAAAACTACATAAAATAGATTACAACTGAACCTATTCTAGACCCTTTGGTGGGGAGAAATTACTTCAATATGAGGCTATCATCTCAAAACAGACCAACCAAATTTGGGACAATCACTCTGTAAGCAGATGTTGGCATTCAGACCTGTTGATAGCATCAGTGAATAGCCTCTCAGGCCTTGGTGGGCTCCTTGTACTTCTGAATCTGCCGAGCTTCCTGTAGTAGCCGAAAAAATTATCATTGTGCAGGAGCAAAGAAAAGAAACACCTGTATCCCAGATGTGCTCTTTGCATTGGGGAGGACTTCAAATTTTGGACCTCAACAGGAAACCTGGGACGATGAAAGGAAATCAAGCAATAGGAATGAGACTGAAATTAGTATGTCCCTTGGCTGAAAACACACAAGGGGAAACATTCTGATCAATCATTTTAATTAATATTGATTATGAAAACTCGGGTCCCTACCACTAAGTCTACAGTTGAATTGGGGGAAAAGGGCACCCATATATGAAAAGTTGGACGATATGTAATTAAGACTAAGTAAATGCCTATTAGGGGTTCAGAAGGAAAATCCACTGAGATGGCAAAACTGTGTTTCCAAACAGGGATGGTAATCCGCCTTGATACAGCCTGGAAGGACCGCATTTGACCAAACTTGTTCACTTAGGAAAGACACAAGCAGTTCTCTCTGGGAACCCAGCCTGCATTTCTTTGCTGTCTCACAGGCCTTCGTATCTAACTTCTGTTGAATTGGAAGGTTCCCAACCTGCCTCCCTCTGTTTCTACCACCTTCCTTGCCTTGAAATAGCCATGACCATTGAAGACCTTGACTACCCTTCCTTCCCCTACACCCACTACCTCACCCTATTTTGTTGAGAATAATTGCTGGTAGATAAAGAAGATAGAATCAGGAGAAAATCTAGAATACCTCCTGTTAACAACAGTTAAGAGGGTTTGTAATAAGTAGGTCAGAGCACAACTTGAGGGATTTGGCTGTTTACCATACAGGCTCCACCTGCATTCTCTGGTATTGGTGTTCCCCAACAACCCATGCGGGTGCTCCTATAGACAAATATTTTTTCAGGCCTACATTGGATTATATATATAGCTGCAGATCATGGGATTCAAAAGGGAAAGAGGAAACCTTCACAGCACCTTGGAATTTTCTTTCAAGAGGAGTTTTCTCTACAGACTATTTTGTTTTAACTGGTAATTAAAGAGGGGCAAAACAGTCCCAGAGAAATGGGTTTTCCTTCTCCCCAAGCCTGTCTCTCCTAGAGAAACAGGCACAGGAAGGGCCAAGGGGCCGCCCTCTTAACTGGAGCCAACTGCTCCTCATAGTTTATGGTCTGGTCCACTTCAATTTCTCATGTGTTCCCTTTTTCTAGGGGGTGCAAGGCCCAGCAATCTGGACCCAGGCCAAGAAGCCAAGAACTGTTGAAGTCCAGGTCTCCGCTCTCCTACTGACACCAGCGACCACCCAGCCCAGCCAAACCATATGGCCTCCTGCTTTCCTGATGTATGAGGTGGGTGGAATGCTTTCCCCAAAAATGAGAACTCCAAGGGATTAATTAGTTAAAATCTGTAAACATGTATCATTATAATTATTATTCTAGTTTCTAGCTGAAACTGAACTGGCCAAAAGGAGAGAAAACACCAGCACCGCCTCTGAGGGCAGGGACCTTTGTTTTTCCGGTATTTCCAGTCCGGCTGGTGGGGGAATGTCCCGGGAGCTCCGTGCTCGCTGGGCCTGAGCTCACCACAGCGGGGAACAAGGAGGCTCAGAATATAACTGAGCCCTTGGGTGTCACCGGGCTCTGGGCGTTTATATACCGTGTGCTCTAGTAAAGGCTGGACATCCGTGAGGCCCGAGGGGATGCAGCATGTCTGCAGTGGGGCCAGTAGGGCCCTAGATCCTGGAGTCCTTTGGGGATCGCCAGGCTGTGTAGGGGAGCAGTAAACGCACTTATAGTTTCTAAGGTGTCGATCTAAAACCAGTGCCTCAAGGGAGTATCTACTGTTTTCCTTAAAAGAGAAGAACCTAGGCTTACGAGGTTGTGAGAGGGAGGACATTTCTGTCCCGTAGGCCAGCCCTCAATACTGACTCCACCCACCACCTTTACCTTCTTCATGGGAGACCCTCCACAGATACCTCAGCCAGCGCACCAGGCTCCCTTTGTCTGAGTCTAAAGAATCGCATCCTGTCCCACTCCCACTTCCCCGCGGGAAACACCACAGCCACACTCCCACCCTGCGCCCAGGTAGCGCGAGGCGAGACTTCCGCCCATTCTCCCCGTGGGTTTCCGGTCTGAGTTTCTGCCTCCTCCCAAGATGGCCGACACCGGAAGTTCCTCTTGCGCAGCCGCAGTGCGCAGCCGCAGTCCCCCACCCGCGGCTGGAGGGCCGCCTCCTGCTCGCCAGGGAAGTCAGGACGGAACCCAGCAAGTGCCCAGCCGCGCCCAGAGCCGGTGGAGACAGGATGACAACTCGACACTGTTTAATCGGGTGCTTTTTAAATATCTGTTCCGTATTTACCTAGAGGAAAGGCTGAATAGTCTAAGTAAATAAAGGAAGGGCCCAACAGGAAGAAAGGCCTGAGGGAGGGGGGGCAGCCTCATCGCTCGCTATCTCCCCTAACTCCAGAGAATTTATTTCTGGCCCCACATTTGCACTCTCCTCTCAGCAAAGCAAAGGCCCCACGGTTTAGGGCACCCTCCTGCCTCAGAAGGCAATGCCCTGGCCACGCCCTGAGCAAGTTTGCCTGCCTTCTCCCCGATACTCCCCTGGAGGGGCGTCTGGAAAAGGCGCCATGTCTCGGCGTCTTGCAAGCGATTTCCAGAGACGCAGCAGCCCTTAGCTGGCCCACTGGCTGGAAGGAAATGTGGTTTCTTCTCAGGTGCGCTGGGAAGCCTGAGCACTCCGGCGATCCTGCAGGGGGCGCTCTGTGCCCGCACGCCCCCTGCACCCCTCCTGGCAACCTGGGGCGTCCCAACCCAGGTCAGAGAGACCGCGACGTAGGCGGTGCACGGAAACTAGGAAAGCTTAATTCTGGCCTCTACCCTGACACCCGTTTCACATGCCCTTGGTCGTCTCTCCCAGGCTCCAGGTGCTGCTTATGACACTGGTTGCAATTGCAGAGGGTTTCCACCTGGCCCCGTGGCTCCCTCTGCTTCCTCCCCCTCTTCCAGGAAGGCAACTTGAGCTGCCTGGAAACTGGGTTTTTGACACCCAGCTTATATAATACTCTTCCTTTGTCTCTTTGAGTCCAGATTGATCGCTCGAACACCTTTCCTCGCAACTGTGGGTGGAAACTGTTACATAGAACATGAGATAAATAGCAGGAAGAAAGGCCAAAGCGGAGTAAGCAGTGTTTTACAAAACACTCAATTCCAGACAGCACTGGAAATGCCTGTTAACTGAGAGCGTTTACAGCCTTGCCCGCTGTGCTGAAGGCCCCCAGGTGGACAGGGAGCCTCCCTCCCTAGCTCCCCTGGACTGAGTGCAGAGTGGTGTGTGTGTAGTAATTATACTACATAACTTTTAAGAAAAATATTTCCGGGACTGATGGTAGCCTGATGAATCAGCACTATGCAGGGTAGGGTAGAAGTAAACAGGAAATGTTGTGTTCCATTTGTAGAAGGTAACAGCACCACCGGTAGCCAAGACACTCCCTCTATTTATGAAGCAGGGCCAGGCAACCATTTTTTATTTACTTGACTAACCCAATCTCCTTTCCACCCATCCCATTTCCACACATTAATTAAATACCTGGGCAGCAGACTCTGGGCTCTTTGACCTGGTGACGCCGTGATGCCTGGAAGCCTTGAGTTCCCTGCAACTCATAGTTCCTGGGCAGTCCTGAGGCTGGTGCTGCCTGTTACTAAAATATTCACCAGCCATGGATGAGAGCAATGTAAGAGTTGTGGTTTTTCTTTTCAGTGGCTCTTGACTTTTAGAGCATGACTATTTTATGCAACCCCCTGTTTCAGGTTCTTTGACTGACTGATAGTTGTTGCCGTTTCTTGTAACTTCTGATAACTCTCCAATAGGCACTTTGTTCCATATTAAATTAATACATGGTTTACTTAAACCATATTAAATCAATACATGGTTTTACTTTTTAAAAAAAATCAAAATGGTATAGAAGGGTGTGATATTAGAAATGAAAGTGCTTCTCCCCAGTCTTGACCCTGTTCCTAGAGGTGACCACTACGAACAGCTTCCTGTACACGGAGCTTTTAGAAAGGTTCTCTGCACGATCACAAATAGGATCACACTGAACCTTGTGCCTTAAAACTCTTTCCTCATTAGTACCTAGAGGCGCATTTAATCTTTTAATGGCGCATACTATTCAATTGTATGGGGTGCCGTAACTTAGCTAGCCTCTTATTGAAGGACATTTAGCTTTTATCCAGGTTTTTTCCTCTCACAAAGAGTAAATGAGTATTGGATATCGTATTATGTGTGTCTGCCTGCTTTAAAGAGTAAAACCGTAGGATGGATTTCTAGCAGAGAAACGGCTGGGTTAAAGAGTATTCACAATTTACATTGTGATCATTATCACCAAATTACTTTCTGAAAAAGATGCCAACAATAGGATAGTGCTGCAGGGCATTTTCTAGAAAAAGCTAAGTGGCCAACTCAGTTATCTGTAAATGGAAATTCAGGGCACATTAGGGGCCCTGTACACCAAAGCCAGCTACGTGGGCTGGATCTGGCCAGGAAGGTGTTTAGTTATGGACTTCTTTCTGCATTTCTCTTCCAAAGCTAAAGCTATAAGATGTGGACAATTCTGAGTGGTTTTGTATTTGCTTTTCACTGTGACCACATGAGTCCCTCTTGTCCCAAGGTCAGTTTTAGGCTTGTGGTTGTGTGTGGATTGGACAAGGGGAGCAGCTGGGGGCGATAATGTGGCGTCTCTGAGCCTTGAAGAGTTGTTCGGGGTGTTCTTGGTGAGATACCGACTACAGACTCAGAGGCTAGGTCTGTCATCCTGTCCTTCACAATCAAAATGCCTCTGTCGTTCTCCCCTTTTCTGTCTGTGCCGTCCACTTGAAAATTACTACAGTAAGGGTTCCATAGGGCCATCGTTCAGGGTTCCCTCCTCCATGGCACAGGGTAGGCTTTCTGCAAATGCTGCCCCCTGCTATCTGGGATGAAAGACTACTTTTTTTAAAATCCAGTCTCTTATGGACCGACACTTTTGTACAATACTAGAAATACTGAATCACTAGAAAATGAAATAAAAAATAAAGATATACAAAATACAAGCCCGATTTCTTTTTATTAGATTTGACCAACAAAATTAGTTATTTTGTTATGCAAGTTTTGAAATGCCTACTCTCAGTTTCTCCTCTCACTGGAGAGCAGGAACAGTTTGAGTAGCGCTGCTCTATGCACACGGGAAGCTTCTGCTGGCCTCCTTTGGGCCCTAAAGACTCTACCATTTTGCTGGGAGAGCAGTTCTCATCCAACAGGGAAAGTCCTCAGGTTTCCAGCCATAGAGGCCCTGGGTCAATCCCCAGGGTTAATACTGAGCTCGGGTTTAAGCTCAGGGCCTGTGCTATTGACCCTGGATCCCCTTCCCACCCAGCTCTGCCTGTTGAGACAGAAACTTCTGTGTGCAGGGTACCGTGATCTGCTGTCTTCAGGTTAGAAGGCATGATATTCTTTCCTTTAGGTTTCACTTTTTACTTGATTTAAGTCAAACATCAGCCTTCGCATTACTGCCTCTTCTCTATAACCCACTGCAGATAAGCAAAATGTGAAATCTGGGCGTGTGGATAAAAGGGAGGCAATAGTACATTTTCTGTTGCATCAACCATTAAAACATTTCAATTCACTTTTTAAATAACTTTACACTTTGTGAGATACTTTGCCTATGTCTTAATACAAGAAAAATAACAAGCAACGACTCCTAAAAGAGAAGATTTTTAAGTCATGTCTGTAAAAGAGGTGCACTATTTCAATTTTAAATACTTGGGGAAAATTGGTTTTCAGATTTCCTTTGGAACCTGAAGTAGCAGGTCACAGTGGCATCTAGTGGAAATTAGTGATATAACAGTTGGTGTGACTAGGCAGAAAGTTTAAATATGGTAATTTTTAAGTACTGAATTTCATCAATTATAAGACTCAGATTTTTTCCTGTTTTGAATATTTTTATGTTTGGATGTGGCTTGTAGTATATGGCATGTCATAGTTTATTTTTTTTCTTTCTCAGTGATACTTTGTCTTACAGTTGTTGACATCTTAGTTTCATCAAAATATGATTTTTGATATGAAATTTTGTAGGATGTTCATTCAGGCATTCTTTACTTATTGATCATCTACTTTGTGCCTGTAATTTATTGGCTCATTGCATGTATTACATTTGTTGCATACATTATAAATGCATTATATTCAAGGCTCTTAGTTATAATGCATAAGGTAGATCTTTTTCCTTTATGCTACATTAATGCATTGATATTAATCAGACCTAACTCCATGAATTTAAAATCAGTTACTGTCAAAGTTCAGTAGTTCTTGGCACTGGCTACATGTTAACATCACCTGCACAGTTTTCTAAACTCTCCTCAGGTCTGCTCTAGTTGCTCTAGACTTGGGGCCCACACGTTAGGAATCTTTAGAAGCTCCCCAAGCTTTTAAATCCTAATGTGCAGCCTGGGTTAGGAACTTTGTCCTTCATTCAAGTCAGATACTCTCAAGATTATATAGTTTTTTGCATAGTTGAGAAATATTTGGCATTTTGTTTTATAGTAAACAATTTTTGTGTCTCATAATGATCATAATTGCGAACATGAAACTCTCCCTTGTAAAGCAGGCGTGGATAACACTAAAACCATGATACACAAGAAAATAATTTTTCCTAAAACATCATCACTTAGTGTGTCATCAAATAATGGACAACCTGCATTCAGTTCTTACTTGTTCAGACCATGTTGTTTGGAGTGAGCACCACAGTGAGATCAAGAATGCTGATGAGCCCTGCCGGGCGTGGCTCAGCGGTTAAGCGTCGACCTAGGATCCAGGCGATCAGGGTTCAATTCCCAGTCAGGGCACATGCCTGGGTTGCGGGCTCGATCAATGACTCTCTCATCATTGATGTTTCTACCTCTCTCTCCCCCTCTCCTTTCCTCTGTCTGAAATCAATAAAGATATATTTAAAAAAAAAAAAAAAGAATGCTGATGAGGTGTAAAGCAGTAGCTATAAAATTGACAAGATGCCACAGCAACATACCTTTAATGTACCATAACCCTCTCAAGGAATGTCTGTCCACTAAGGGGAAAAACCCAAGATATCATTTCCTTGGAATCTTCTTTCCTTGGCGGAGAGAACTCTGCTAATTTGGGACTGACCCTAAGCATACCAGCGGGACAGCGTAATTGCTCTCGACCTTCTGGCTAGTGCAGTAGAACGTGATTCTCGTCAGGCCACAACAGGGATCAGAATAGTATTTCATGGGCGGCAGCTTGGAGAAGAAAGGACCCTTTCAGTTCTCGGCCGGACCACTTGCAAACTTGGTAATCTTGTACAAGTTACTGAACTCTACAAGTCTCTTGTTTCCTGATATGCACAGTTGGGATAACACCAACTTGGGCTATCGTATATTAGCATATGCAAACAAGGAGCACTAATGAGCAGCCAGCACAATAGCAATGATGGTTACTCCTGGTCCTTCCTTCTTGCTGCTCTTAGCTCGCTACAAAAAGTCAGGAGATGGTGTTCACCAGTATCGTCAAGGCAGCATAGACCATTAACCCGTTCCAGCCTACCTCACCTGTGGGGTGCAAGGTCAAGGCATGGGATCCATTTTTAAACAATAGCTTAGCCCCTTTTGGGTTCATTGGGTTTAATCAGTAACAGAATTTTTTAAATTCATAGAACTTTTGTTCTATCCAGTGTTCTCATAGCTGAGTAACAATGTCCTAAAATATTCTCACTTCAAACATCTTCTTTCCACCAAAAACAACCCTCACCCAAGGCCAAGGGCTGGCTGGGAGCCTGCTGTGTGTCCCTTCAACTAGAGAGAACCATGGGTCCTTTGACTAAGGCCCAGGCTGCTGATAAGATTAACAGCCTGCAATTGCCACTGCTCAATCGCAGTGGTGACCCTGTGGGTATGGGGCAAGAGGGTTGTGTACATGTCAACACGGCAGGAAATATGGAAGGGAACCTCCAGGAAGGAAGCATGGGAATCCTGGGCCCTTTCCTGAAAGCCCAGAAGTCCCAGCTCAGTTTCATTAGTCTCAGCCCCACCCACCCCAGATTCCACCCAACACCTACACCTTTGAGCACAGCCTGCCCAGGGTCAGATAACAGTGGCCATCTCCCAAAGGCCCTGTGTTCTGTTTGGATCATAAACTCTTTCTACCACCCACACGAATGAATCTCAATTGTGCTTTTCACTTTGTGAAAAAGAAATGTGACATGGACAGAAACTCCCTACAGATGTGTCACTATAGACCAGTTCTCGCCTCACTTCTTGTGCTAACATATCCTGGCAGATGGGCCTCATGCAAACAGGGGCCGGCCTTAGGTGAACTCTCAGCCCTCGGCTAAGCCACTGTTCTTTCCTTCTTCAAGTCAAGGAAAGAAAGTTCAGGCCGATAGGTCATCTCCAAGTGGAGAGCACTCAGTCCCTGAGAACCGCGGTACTGAGTTGCAATCCCCGCTGGTCACCTGTGGCTACTCACTTAACGTCTCTGAGCTGTTTTCTCATCACTGAATGGGATCTAAGAATACCCACTGAATAGTGTGTGCAGATTTTTGTGGGGATTGAATGAAGTGATGTAAATGAAGTAGCTGGCACAGTGGTGACGGTTATTATTAAATTGTAATTTAATCTCTATTTGAAACTTGAGTAAACATTTGAAAGGGGTCAGCAATTTGCTATTGAAAAGCAGTTGAATTTTAAAAAATAAAATAGCTTAAAAATGGAATATATCACCTTCCTGGAAAATAATCCTTCAGACCCTGTTGTGGGTCAGGCCGTGGCTGGGTGGGTCACAGCGTCCGCAGGCATCACGGGTTGCAGCGAGGGGTCGGAGGCTGCAAAGTCCCAGGCAGCCTGATGCCCAGCCTGACCTTAGGTGCGCTCCAGTCCAAGAAGGCGGGATGGGTGGGCGCGACTCGGCCCTCCCAACGTTTCCTTTCCTTTGCCTACCCCCGATTCCTATTAGCCCTGGTGCTGGGCTCCTGGATGAGGGCCGTGTGCTAACTTGAAATAAATGGCTAAAAAGCGGGAACTTGACAGCGAAGCCAAGTCAAACACCACTGTGCAAACCTATCCTGAGTTGCCCTGAGGTGTTTCCAAAAGCAAAGCAAACACTATAAATGAACAGCATGCTCTAATTCTCTGCCCTGGGGGAACAGCATGGGAACACAGGGAGACTGTTTGAGGCTGGGGCAGGCTTCTGGGCTCCTCGCTGCACACGGGGTCACTCGGAGACCCCGTGGTTTCCCCTGTTGCCCCCCACTTTGTGAGGATGTTGCTCTGCTTTGGACACCCAGCAGCCTTGAAGTGACTACTCACCTAGGAAGCAGTAAATCGTTTTGGCTTTGCCCCCACTGATGCTCTGAGCTGTAATAAGTCACTAGCTTGTCTTCGACTCCAGCAGCCCATCTAGAATCAATATTTGTTGTCCACGTGTCTAGATCCATGATTTTCAACTTTACCATGCATAAGATTCACCCAGCCTGGGGCCGTGGCTGACATAAAAATACAAATTCCCAGGCCCACCTCCTCAAATTCTGATTCAGTGTCTCTGGGTCTGGGCCTTAGAAACTCCTTTTTTTTTTTTTTTTACCTCTCTCTCTTTTGTTAAGCTTTATTTCAATTACAGTTTACATTCAATGTTATTTTGTATTAGTTTCAGGTGTACAGCACGGTGCTTAAACAATCACGCACTTTACAAAGTGATCTCCCTGATATTTCTGGTACCTACCTGGCATCTACATAGTTATTACAATATTACTGACTATATTCCCTATGCTGTACTATACATCCTGTGACGATTCTGTGACTACCAAGTTGTACTTCTTAATCCCTTCATCTTTTTCATCCAGTCCCCCAACCCCCTCCCCTGTGATAGCTGTCAGTCTGTTCTCTGTATCTATGAGTCTGTTTCTATTTTGTTTGTTAGTTTATTTTCACATATAAGTGAAATCATATGATACTTGTCTTTTCACTGACTGACTTATTTCACATAGCATAATACCCTCTAGGTCCATCCTTGTTCTTGCAAATGGTAAGATTTCATTGTGTGTTTTTTATGGCCGAGTAATATTCCGTTGTACATATGTACCACAGCTATTTTATCCACTCATTTATTGATGGGCACTTGGGTTGCTTCCAGATCTCAGCTATTGTAAAACGAATGCTGCAGTGAACATTGGGATACATATATTCTTTCAAATTAGTGTTTTGGGTTTGTTTGGATAAATACCCAGATTGGAATTACATAAGACAGCTCCATTTTTTATTTTTTGGGGAACCTCCATACTGCTTCCTGTAGTGGCTGCCCCAGTCTGCATTCCCGCCAACAGTGCACGAGGGTTCTCTTTTCTCCACACCCTCGCCAGCACATGTTGTTTGTTGATTTATTGATGATAGCCATTCTGACAGGTCTGAGCTGATATCTTACTGTGGTTTTAATTTATTTCTCTGGTAATTAGTCACATTGAGCATCTTTTCATGTCTTTTGGCCACCTGTGTGTCTTCTTTGGAGAAGTATCCATTCAGGTCTTCTCCCCATTTTTTAATTGAATTGTTGGGGGTTTTTTGGTGTTAAGTTGTATGAGTTCTTTTATAAATTTTGGATATTAACCCCTTATTGGATGTATCATTGGAGAATATCATCTCCCATTAAGTAGATTGCCTTCATTTTGTTGGTGGTTTCTTTTGATGTACAAAAACTTCTTAATTTGATGTAGTCCCATTTTTAAAAATATTATTTTTAGAGGGAATGGAGAGGGAGAGGAGAGGAACATCAATGTGAGAGCGAAACATCAATTGGCTGCCTCCTGCACACCCCCTACCAGGGACTGACCCCTCAACCTGGTCTGTGCCCTGCCCAGGAATCAAATCAGCAACCTTTTGGTGCACGGGACGATGCCCAGTCAACTGAGCTACACCAGCCAGGGCTGATGTAGTCCCATTTGTTAATTTTTTCTTTTGTTTCCCTTGCCCGAGGAGATAATCAGAAAAAAATATTGCTAAGAAAAATGTCAGAGATTTCGTTACCTGTGTTTTCTTTGAGTCGTACATTTAAGTCTTTATCCATTTTGAGTTTATTTTTGAATATGGTGTAAGAAAGTGGTCTATTTTCTTTTTTTTTTTTTGCATGTATCTGTCCAATTTTCCCGGCATCATTTATTGAATAGACTGCCTTTACCCCATTGTATGTTCTTGCCTCCTTTGTAAAATATTAATTGGCCATATAGGCGTGGGTTTATTTCTGGGCTCTCTATTCTGTTCCATTGATCCATATGTCTGTTTTTATGCCAGTACCATGCTGTTTTGATTACTGTGGCCTTGGAGTATAGTTTGACATCAGGTAGTGTGATTCCTCCAACTTTGTTCTTCTTTCTCAAGATTGCTGAGGCTATTTAGGGTCTTTTATGGTGGAACCCACATTTAACAAACAACCCTAAAGATACTGAAACAGGTCGGCCTCAGGTTCACCTTTAGAAACTCTAAACACATATAAAACAACTAGATTCTACCCCTAATCTTGTTGGGTTAACATCCAAAATGGACTCAATCCCTAATGAGTAATTCTGTGCGGGAACCCGGGCCCCTAGAGAAAAGCAATTGTATTTGTGCACTTTTTAAGTAAATACTTTTTGAGTGGTCTTAGTTCCTGAATTGCACTCTGGGGGCAGAAACACAGATATGTCACCACCTTGGCCATCAAAAAGCCTAATTAATCTATCTGGAGCAATGTCTTATTAGGGAAACACCAGCGAATTAGAGAGGCAGCCAGGACTTGGGGGTGGAAGGACTTAACACCATAGCACCACTCTCAGGGCTGGAACCAGAAAGACATCAGGGAATCCATTCCATGGGACAAACATGGACTGAGACCTGTGTACCGGCACAGTGACCCAATGGACAGCAGCTTCACTGTGAGGAGTGGGAAGGGCCCGCTGGACAGAGGAGGGGAAGGAAGAGAGCTGTCTGCCCAGGGAGTGGTAGAGCAGGGCAGAGAAGGGCATGGCTGGGAGATGCGGCCTTGGGAACCTCATCAGTAGTAAGATATTGCTTGTTATGGGGTGAGGAGGGGTGTTGAAAATTCAGGTAGAGTTTAGTCTTGATTAAATAGGTAAAAGTCTTGGTTAAATGGATTTCTTAGTAAGAGCATAATATTAAGAAAAGGGCTTCTGGGACAGAAGAGAAAGCTGCCGGGACAGGCACAGTGGGAGATGAGATGAGCTGCGAGGCTGGGAGCTGCCACGGGTGGATTCCACAGAGTTCCGTGGATTTCAGTGTTAGCAGAGAATTGGGGGTGCAGTGGGTTGAGGAGTGTCCTCCGCCCCAAATTCATGTCCCTCCTAGAACCTCAGAATGTGACCTTATTTGGAAATAGGGCCATTGCAGCTGTAATTAGTAGAGACAGGATGAGGTCCTACTGGAGTAGGGTGGACTCTTAATCCAACATAACTGGTGTCCTTGTAAGACAAGGAGAAAAGACACAGACACAGAGGGGTGATGACAAACAGGTCTGGGGGACGCGTCTGCGACCAAGGAACACCAAGGATTGCGGGCAACCACCAAGGAGCGGGGAGAGAAGCCCGGACAGATTGTCCCGCTGAGCCCCGAGAAGGAACCAGCCCTGCCGACTCTGCTACTGGACATTTAGCCTCCTGAACAGAGAGAATAAATTTCTGTGGTTTTAAGCCACTCAGCTTGCGTTTGCTACAGCAGCCCCGGGACATGAGTGCAGGGGGCCCGAGGAAGGTGAGGAGGTGAGGACCGGTGTCTGGGAGTGAAGGATGGCAGGGCCCTGTCCCCACGGAGTCCAGCAGGCATCTCCCTCCAAGTGTCCACAGAGGACAAGGGGCCGAGTCCCCCTCCCCCTGCTGCCCTCCCTCCTCCAGGGAGCCCTTAGGGCAGCCGCCACCGCTCCGCACGCCTGCGCCCCTCGCTCCCCAGCCCGTGTATTTCCACACAGACGTCCCGGTAGCCGCGTGCTTAGTAGAGGAGTAGAGGTTTCTGAGCCGCCTCTAGAAATTAAAGATTGTTTTTCTGATTATTAAATGTGCACCAAATGATTAAGAGCAGGCGTTGTTTTTACATTTAGGTATTGGATTGTTTCAAGGAGAAAACACAACACCCACGTTTTCCCCACAAAATTATCGTCCTGAGTTTCCCCTATAAATTCAGAACAGACGAAGGCTGAAAACAGAAGAGCTCATGCAAACGAAAACTCTAAAGGCTAGTTTCCCATGAGTTTCAGGGTTCCCTGACCCCCAAACCCGTGTGTGTTATGTCACTTACTTCTTGAGGCTTGCCACTATGAATATCATCCCCCCAACCACCCAATGACATTTGCTAAAGGCAACCGCACAAAGGTTTTCCTTCTGCCAGGCTCACTGAGACGATGCAAATCAGGGAAAAAGGCGCCTCCAGGTGGACGGACTGTAAAAAGACAGCCTTGTCCTGGTGGCCCAGTTACAAAGTGTTCCTGCTGAATGAGCCACTCTGATGCAAAGGACATGACCCCTGGGCACGGGGCAAGGCTTGCCCAGCTGAGCCCTGGCTGGGTTTCAGCCCCCACGAGGCCCACTCTTGCATGGGGGTGACGCTGAGCCAACCCAGAACACGGGTCTGTTTGATCACCTCTCTGTTGGAGCTGAAGGACCCGGCGAAGGGGCACTCCCACCTTTCTCGGGGCTCCTCCTGTGGCAGCTCATTTCTGTGGATGTGTCTGCTCCCGGGTGGAGGGAAGAAAGCTTGGTGACACTGTCAGTCTTACCCAACTTCACGTTCCCTTCACCAAACAGTGCTCTGTCACAGCACACGCCTGCCACAGGTTTGTCAAATTTAAATGCACGTATCCAATTTGAGACTGGAAATCTCTCATTTTACTCAACCAACCAGCCACCATACAAGTATTTTCCCCCTTGGTTCCTGTTGGTCTTTAATAGCCAAATCCGGACAAGAGAAGTAAACTAGAATTCCATGCAGAAGGAATTCTACATGGACCAGAGGACAGGCCGTATTATTACCATCATTACTGTCAGTTTGCTTTTTGCTTCTCTCTCCGTACACACTTCCACTGGCTCACGGAAGCATCCCCTCCCTGTCAGCAGTGTCACTCTGTGCTGTCACCACCATTCCAGTGGCCGAGGCTGAAGATTGACCACCACGGAGAAGCATTACTCCCGTCCACTTCCTTCCCTACGGCCCTGGAAGCAGCAAAGGAAATGAAACCACGGCCCCCATTAGGCCGCCCCATGATCGTGCCCCTGGAATAACATCCACGCTGCTGGCAGCAGACCGGGGGCTCAGCTCATAACTCAGCCCTTGGAAGGTGGAAAATGCAGGTGTCTCCACGCATGTGGGACCCCGGTGGGGGCCGTTAAGGTGACAGATGTGACCTGCGATGGGGAACAACGTCTCAGTTACACGGCGATGAAATGAGTGATTTCTCAGCCCCGCTCCGGCTTTCCCGGGCTTAGGTCAGGCCTTTAAGGTGATTTGTGCGAAGCTTTGAAGTCCGGTGTTTTCACAGCTCGCGCTGGGCCTGCCCGAGTTTGCCGAAGGATAAGAGTTGCTGGAGATATGAAAGGTCAACCTGAAGGGAAGAGAGAAGTACACAGACGCCGAGCCGCTTCCTCTTGGAAAGCCAAGAAAACCTGTTCTCTGCGGCTCTTTTCCTTCCTTCTTGATTGGGTGGGAAGGAGCCCTGAGTGAATGGGGGGCATTTGCTCGCAGGGCTCCGGGTCAGGTGGTTTAAACCAGGAAGGGGGGGCAGAGGATGCTTGGTGGAGGTGCCCTGCCACCTCTGTGCCCTGAACTCCCCCCTGGTTCTAAATCGGCAGGAACCTGCCCCCAGTTGGAAGGCTGCTCAGTCTGCTTCGATGGGGCATGGCTGCTGTAATGAGTCACCACGAAGGAGGCCTGAAACCGCAGGACTTCAGCCTCTCACAGTTGTGGAGGCCAGAAGTCCCAAGTGAGGTGTCGGTAGGGCCATATGCCCTCCGCAGAGTCTTCCAGCCTCTGGTGGCTGCCGCACACCTTGGCGTTCTTGGCTTATAGCCACGTCACCACAGTCTGTCTCCATCTTCACGTGACCTTCTCTCCTGCGTGTCCCCTCTCATCAGGACACCAGCCATAGATTTGGGGCCCAACCTAAGCTAATACGACCTCATTTTAACTTGGCTACACCTTCAAAGACACTGCTTCCAAAAATGATAGCATTCTGAGGTTTTAAGGGGCCACTATTCCACCCACCGCAGGAACTCGCTGGTTAATTCTTCCTAATAGCGTTCTTGCTGCCCTGATAAAACCCCCAGCACAGAGTGGGTGATCGATCCGCCAGAGCAAGGTGCCGCCTCGCCCTCCCTCCCAGAATGTACCCTGTTCGTCTGAAGGTTGTACGTTTTCATAACAGGCTTACAGAGGCCGGCGGCTCCTGCACACGCTGGCCTGCAGCGTTTGCTCGGCTCAGCTGCATGCCCCTTCCCGAACAGCCCCCCTCCCCGGTCTTTTAGGGCCATTCGCGTATTTGTTTATGCCCCTTCGTGTTCCAAAAGGGATTTCAGGCAGATGGTTTTTATGGCCTACCTGAATGGACACAGCAAGATCCTGTGGCAAATGCAGTCTTGTCCACAAACATAAATGTCCACGAAACCAACATGAAGAACCCCAAAGGCACTTGGCAGGTGAGGTGCCAGTGTTAGGTCTGACAGCGGGCCCCTCTCCTATTTCCGTTGCGTCGCCGAAGCAGCCGTTCCTGGCCGTCCCGCGCTCGCAAGCTGCGTGTGTGCTTTCTCAGTTCCCGGGGAACCTCTTTCTGGGAGAGGCTCTTGCCGAGAAAAGAGGCTTCAATTTTAAGAGCTGACAGTAGAGATTAAAGTGCCTGGTTTCAGGGCACAGACCTCAGAAGGGAGGTTGAGAGTGAAGTCCATCAGGGCACTGGGGGGACCCTCGTTCATGGGCTGAGCATGTACCCTGCAGTCCATGCAACCCGAATTAGTTTGCTGGACTAGGGGCTCCGGGAAGATCATGATGGAGAGAAAGGTCTTCCTCTGGCTCAAATTTATTTTCCTTTTACCTTAAATAATAGAATTAGAAAGATTCGGCTTTGCTGCTGTCCAAAGTCATGTCAAGAAAGTGTGTGTCTGTGTGCTTGCACATATGTGCATGTGTCCATGGTTGCCTGTGCACACATGTTCTCGTGCACTCAGGAGCATGTGTGTGTGAATGGGGTGGGGACAGGAAGCAGAGGGGGAGGGCACAAAGGCCTCCACACTTATCACACTGAGTATCCAGAGCGTTGCCCTCCTGTTGGAAAAAGGCCTGGAGGTTCTGAGCGTGTCTCAGGAGCCTGACTCCCTCATCCATGTACTCACTGATCTGTGGCAACTGATCCCAGCAAAGTACTCCCGGTCCCTGAGCTGTTGTGGACATAAGCTGGGGCTGGGAGCAGAGAGAAGACTTCCAGAGAACTGGGCTTGGGGCCCGCACTGTTCGTTCAGGCAGAGCCTCGCCTTTCCCCGCGCTCACAGAGCTGCCTTTCCTGACAGCTCCGGGGGGCTGGCAACTCCAGGCTGGCGGCCCATGGAGGAAAGAACTTGGGGCTTGTGTCAGAGGCCAGGGCAAGGCCCAGATCTTTCTATGACCAGCTGTGAGGACTGGACAAGATGCCTGGAGATGATAGCAGATGCCTCACCACGCTGTCTGATTAAATAACAGCCTGTGTAAAAGTACTTAGTAAATTACAAGGCGTGAGGCACCCAAAGGTGTGACATGCGACATCTCTGGACCTTCTCTGTGTTTAGGGAGTAACAATCGGAGAGTCCAGGACAGGTTGGGCCTTTGTCTGGGCTGGCAGGTGGGTGACCCGGCCGTCGTCTCCAGCCCCGCCCGGGGCTACCCTGCTCACCAGGGCTCGCTCCAGGAAGCTCACCTCCCCCGTGGGCCTGGATTTGGCATTTGGCTCTCAGAATGAGCTAAAATAGAGGTAGGAGGAAAGTGTCATTTTGACTGATATCTGAGAACGTTTATTCCAGTGACGCTCCTTACATGTAAACTAGTGGAATGTTAGGAGACCACACTGGGGGAGGCGGCCCGACTCAGCACGACTAATAGAAGACCAGTGTGCTGTGTGTGTGTGTGTGTGTGTGTTCTGTTGTGTTAAAATGCACATAACATAAAACTTACCATTAAAACACACACACACCATTTTAGCCATTTCTAAGCGCACAGTTTAAAGCATCAAATATATTTACATTGTTGTGCAACTATCACCACCACCCATCCCCAGAACTTTCTCACCTTCCCAAACTGAAACTATCCTCGCTAAGCACTAACTCCCCACCCCCTCGTCCCTCAGCGCCTGGCAGCCATTCTACCTTCTGTCTCTAGGAATCTGACTATTCTAGGCGCCTTTTATATGTAGAATCATGCAACATTTGACCTTGTGTGTCTGGCTGGGCATAAATAATGTCCTCAGTGTTTACCCATGCCGCAGCAGGTGTCAGAATCCCCTTCCTGTTGAAGGCTGAGTAATATTCCACGGTATGGATAGAGCACATTTTCTTGTCCATTCATCCCTTACTGGGCACTTGGGTTGTCTCTGCCTTTTTGCTATCGTGAACAGTGCTGCTAAGAAATGGGTGTACAAATAGCCTGGCTCCCCACTTTCAATTCTTCTGATTTCTTTATATTTTAAGACATAATTTTTTGGTTGTCACTTATTAGATGACCCCTGGGAGCCTTGGTTGGGAAGTTACTGGTATCCACCTCATCCAAAAGGTAAAATCTTCCTGTGTCCAGAGTACAAAAGAGCAATTAGCAAATACAGGATCCTGACACCATGACTGCTGCTGAGACTGTCAGCTGAATTATGCTCACCAGAAAAGTGGAAGGGAGGCCGTATTTCACTAGTGTGCTTGAATTTCAGAAACTCCCCATTCCGCACCAACCAGCATTAGCCAAAATATTCACACCCCGACAGCCCCAAAGGAGCCCCCCCTGAGCTAAGGTGCGCCCCGCCATCGACTTTTCTAGTCTCTGTTTGCAAATGCCCTCACTAAGGAAAGCTCCGATTCTCTTGCCAAGCAGACTGTGAACGCTATTAACCCTAGTTATTTATGAAGGGTTATTTCAAGAAAATGTTATAATTCCCAGTAGATGGCGAATGAGCTGTTCTCCCACAGTGGGCTGTGTGGCTTCAGGACAGTCACTGGGTTTGCCTTTGTTGTCACTGTGTGGTCACTTATCTCAGGATGAAAGGGTGTCCCAAGGCAGCCTGAGGGGCAGCTTCAGAAAACAAAACCAAGCATGAGATTAAGAAGGCATCTCGCTTTTGCTTTGTATTTGGAACTGCTTGACTGCTGCAGTTGCTGATACAGCATCTTTTGCTCTCGATTTAACCTGTATTCAAGTGTCACTGTTGACAGATGAGATTTTTCTGGTCCTCATGAAAACCTCTCTCACTCCACATAATAGAAATAGTAGGAAGTAATAGTGAGCCACAGAGATCCCTAGCTGTTATGGATTGAATTCTGTCCCCTGAAAAGATATGTTCAAGTCCTCACCTGTGAATGTGACCGTATTTGGACATAGGGTCTTTGCAGATATCATCAAGTTAAGACGACTGTTGTCCCTATAAGAGGAAAAGCCATATGAAGAGAGACACACAGGGAGAACCCCATGTGACGACAGAGGCACAGCTGTAAGCCAAGGAACCCAAGGGCTGCCAGCCACCACCAGAAGCTGGAAAAGGCAGGAAAGGATTCTATTTAGAGTCGGGGCCCTGCTGACACCTTGGTTTTGGACTTCTGGCCTCCAAACTGTGAGGCAATACATTTCTGCTGTCTCTAGCCACCCAGCTTGAGGTCCATTGCTTCAGCAGCCTCAGGGAAAGAACACACGAGCCAAATTTTAAGGCTCCTTACCTGGTTAAAAGTAATAGTCCTCTAAATCTGATTTTGCAATTCATTTTTATGTCAAAAATTATGATCTTGAACTCCCCAAATACGAGGCTTTAAAATCCAGAATCTAGTGGCCAGGGTTAGAAACTTTCCTGCTCACCAAGCACCCTGTTGCTTACAGGTGCTGGACTTCAATAAATATTTGATGAATGAAGGATGAGTCAATACCTTTATACTCAGACTGAGTCACACAGTGTCCTTGCCCAGATAAGTTTCTTTTGTCCATCAGTAGCCACAGGCCAGGGCCAAGGGCCTGGGAGGTTTCATACCTCAGCCCAGAACAGGAATGAATTGTTCCAGAGAAAATCCAGATTAATGAAAGTTTAACAAAAAGTCTACAAAACATTACGTCCACTTCATTCATTGTTAAATGTAGCATCCCTAAAAGTATCATATTTTTAAAACATTTGGGACTTGCATTTTCTCTCTCTGCAGAATTTCCTGAGTATACACGCTGAGTGCCAAGAAATCAAAGGCAGTTGTACATTAAATGTATTATTTGCAGCCAAATCACCCCAAAGGCAAAGTTATATATTTTATTCCCAGAAAACCCCAGCATATAATTATAGACGGTGTGAGTGAATTTTACTATATATGGTATTTACTAAACAGAAGAGTTTGATATGGGCCTATGATGACCCTGAACTAAAGATCATTCTGCTTATGATGGTTACTCCCAGAGACGAACAGACTCTGCGTGGACTTGGGCTGTGGATCAGTCCTCAATCGGTAATATTTAACAGACACTCCGAACTCCTGCTCAGAGCTCCCAGCACTGCCACGAGACGCTCCCTTCCCTGCTATCACCATCCATTGCCAGGGACACAGGGACAGGCTCAATGGACCAACGAGACAGAGATGAACACTCCCGTCAAGTTAAATCATAGTTCTCAGCAATTCTGAGTCCCAGATGTCTGGAAGCTCACCTGTAGGGACTGGAGGCATCCCCCGCACGGCCTGGTTCCCTTGGCCACCCTTCGGTGCTGTCTGAACTTTCATAAGAACTATCCCCAGCGCTACTGGCAAACTTCTTGGATGTCCCAAGAAAGCCACCTTTTTAAGCATGTCTCTTATGTCCAACTCGTAGCAAAAAATCCCTCTTTCCACAGATGTCACCGAACTGCCCATATCTGCAGTTGTAGCCAAAAAACCCCGAACAGTTGCACATGGATCAGAATTCACCAGCATCATCCAGAGTCCAGGTTGAGAAACTCCGAGTTGCTCAATATGATGAAAGTCCAAAGCAGTGTGGGGACAACACCAGGTGACGAGCTCGGAGGAGGCCTGGCAGGCAGGGCAGCAAGGGGGCCACCGTGAGCCTTTAGTCATCGCAGGAAGTGGGCTGTTCGCTGGGGAGCCATGAACCAGGACGCAGAGGAGTGAGTGCGCACAGCCAAGGGACCCGGCGCAGGGATCATGGGCAGGGACCGGCGGGCTCACTGGGGACAGCCTTCAGTGCAGGCCTGACAGGGCTTTCTCCTGCCCGTCCTAGAGAGTGACCAGAGGGTGTCTTAGGGAGGAGATGACCATGCATAGATGTATCAGGCGTTTTTCTAAAGTACAGAAATGACATTTCTGGTTGGTCCTGAATGTCTGCCTTGGCCCAGCTGCTGCCTCATATCATGCACACGGGAGTTCACCATCCAGCCAAATGACATGTGTGCCACACACAGTCACTGTCTAGACACCCTTCTCTCAAATACCCGCGCCTTGAAGCCTCCAGTCAGTGGAGGAGGGAAGACAGGAGGGCGGCAGCTTCCCCGAGGAGCCTGCGCCGGTTCCAGAGCAGCCCCGCCGGTGCTGGCGAGGGAGCCGATGAGGCCAACGGGACCTAACGACCCCTGCGTGTGAGTCTGGGGAGGCTGCGAGCGGGGGGGTTTGGGGCTGACAGTCATTTGTCTCGGCGGCGCTGTGGGCAGGCGAGCACCCGCGGGCACAGCGGTCAGCACGCCCTCTGGGGAAGGGCCCGCGCAGCAGCTGAGTGCGGAGGCGGCGGCCCCTGATGAGCCGGGGGGACAAGGGTCTGGTTCCCGGGTGTCGGGCGGGCAGGGCTCTCTCACTGCTGGCCGGGCCCGGTCCGGGAGCAAGGGCCGGAGCTGCTGAGTGTTGTGACCGGGTCATCTTGGGGGCTGTGGGCACTGCCTCCTCTGTGCTCCGTGAGTGGTCAGAGCTTCCAGACTTGGGAGCCATGTCCTCCCCTTCCCCCCACCCCCTCCCCTAAAGCACGCCAGACATACACACACACACACACACACACACACACACACACACACTGGCAGGGGAGAAGGGGCGGGAAACTTACAGATCTCGCTTAATAAGGGTAAAAAATGGTACTGAAGAGAGGAAATCCCGTGCCATCTGATATGTGAGTTAATCCTGCAGCCACCTTGAGCCCCTCACCCCCAACAGCTGCCACGGTCTGCCCAGGATGGGCCGGAAGGCCCAGGCCTGCTGGGCGGGCCACAGGCAAAGTAAAAAGGGACCTGGGATTAGTGTCCTGAGAGGGTTCGGTAACCTTGGAGCCACTCGGGGCACTGGCTTTTGGCTGCACATTCCCGCCAAGAAATTTAATTCCTGCAGTTTTTAAGGGCAAAAATCTCTTAATCACTTGGTTTAGCTTTGAAGTCTTGGAAACCAGAGGACAGCCCCGTCTCTAGTTCTCCCAGCATCTAGGCTCTGGGCCGCTTCGGGGGACCCGGGAGTCGATTTACCTGCCCCAGTGATAAAACCGCAGTGCATGCGCCTCGCATTTGCTGGGTGCCTTTCTTACAGGGCTTGCAGGTTTTTACATCTGTTATCTCGGCATCTCCTAGACGGCTCTGGGAAGCAGCTGTTAGGATGCAGACAGCCAGGTGAGTCACGGAGGCTGAGCTGCTTGCCCCTAATTAGCCAGACCTGAAGCTGGCCTCCATTCTTATCTGGCTCCATCTGTTTTGCAAACATCTCTTAAGCTTACTGGGTTTTACTTACACCTCTGTAGGATGAGATTGGTGCTTCTTAAGCATCTGCAGAGAAACCCATAAAAAGGAAGAGACACAGATTCCTCTTTGGTGCCATAAAAATGTTACTATAAATGTTTCCTGTTTTCCAGCTAGTTTTGTTTTTTTTAAGATCGATAAAATTGAATGTTGACTTTTGTTTTTTAAAAATCACTTTCTTGCTCTGGCCAGGTGGCTCAGTCGGCTGGAGCCCTGCCTGTACACCAAAAGGTTGCAGGTTCGATTCCCAGTCAGGGCGCATACCCGGGTTGAGGGTTTGATCCCTGGTCAGGGCACATAACAGAGACAACTGATCGGTGTTTCTCTCTCACATCAGTGTTTCTCTCCCTCTCTCCCCCTTCCCCTCTAAAAAGCAATTTTAAAAAACATATCCTCTGATGAGGATTTTTTTAAAAAATCATTTTCTTGCTTAGATGAGAGAATGTCTTCCATGACACACAACACGAACCCCAAAGGCCTGTTTCCAGGGCTTCTGCCGATGTCTTGGTTAACACGCGGCGGGCAGTGTGGTGAGGAGCGGTTCCTGGCTGTGTCCCTGAGCGTCCCTCCGGCTGGGCCTAGGCCTGGGTTTGCGGGACTGCGGCGAGGAGCGCGCCCAGCAGCTGAGCGCATGCCCACGCCGCTCCTCTCCCAGCCCTGCTCTCATCTCCTCTCACAGACACTGATGAAGCCCAAGAGAGGGGACAGTTGGGTCTCAAAGGCTGCAACAAGCAGAAAACCAGCTGCTTTACGAGCCTCGCGACGGCTCCACGCCCGCAGGGAGGCTTCCCACTAGCTCCTCCGCTCCCCTCCTCGCCAGCCTTGTCTCCCACCCTCCTGGGCGGTCCCACCCTTTCCAGTCGTCTTACTCTGCTGCTTGTGTGGCCCACCACAATCTCAGTGACAAGTGTCCCGGTCTCCAGCCGCCATGTCCCATCCTTCCCAACTTCGCATCCACTGTCCACCGTTACACTCCTCTGTGCACACACTCGCCTTGCCTCTCTCCCTTTATTTTCTCTTAAGAAAACCCCCACTGATTGCAGTCCAGCCCTTGCCCACGCAGGGTGGGTCCTCACGGTGGCCCTGACTGCTGGAGAAGGCTGTCCAGGGCTGATGGTCCCCCTGTACTCTCATGACCATTCGCCTCACAGGGGCACCTGCTGACCAGTCCTGCCTCCCCAGTGACCATGGCAGCCCTCCCCTCTCCACTCAAACCTTCAACGCCTCCTCCCCGTCTTCCCTCCCAACACCACATCCTATCTCCCCGAGAAAATGGAGACAACCTGAGAACACCCACGAGTGCCCCTGCCTCGTCCCCTCGGCTCCCTGCATTGGTGTCCCTCCTGCCCTGGAAGGAGCCGTCCGTGCTCGGCCTGAGCCGGCCTCCCCAGAGCATCCCAGGGGACCATCCCTGTCCTCTATGCAAGGACATCTTTCCAACAGCATCAGTGTTTCCCTTCTCACTGGATCATCTCCGAAAGTATCCACCCAGGCTTCAGTTTCATCTTCAAAACAGCAACAAAAGTCCGCTCTCGACCACACTTCCCGCTGGCAGGGGCTCCTAACCAGTTTGTTCTTGGTGCTTGTTGTGGATGTTGGAGTTGATCACTGGACTGGCTGTTCTTTCTTGGATCCCTTTGGCAATCTAGCGAAGCCTACGCATCTCTTCTCCAAACAAGGCTTTCAAATATATAAAATAATACACAGGATCGTTAATGAAGTCAGTTAGATTGAAATACAATTATAAAAATATTTTAGAACCGTTTGTTCATAGTACTTTACATGCTTCTCTATGAACGTATCACATCACAGGACCTAGCAGGGCTCTTCCAGCTCCATAACTTTGAAATAGCGTCGGTGGTAGACGATCTCTCCAGGTATCCGGAGCACCTGTAATGCAAACTGCCAGCGATTTCTATCGGTGATAAAGTCGTAGGCACCGGTCATATTGCTGGAGGTGGCTGCCTCTGTTCACAGTACAAGGAAAGACTCGTTTTCAGCAAGAGATTGAAGTAAAACATACGACCTTTTTTTCCCATGCAGTTGACAGGTACCCTGAATTCTCTGGCCCCTGGGCCCCAGATTAAGAACTCCCATCCTACAACTGTTGCTTCAGTTCCTGGTTCCCCTGGATGGTCCGAGCCCTGGAAAGAATTCTCTGGGCTCATTCCCTTCTGCACCCCATCCCGATTCTCTGTTGAACCCATTCCGATCGCTCCACCGAAACTGCTTATCAAGGTCTCCACTTTCCTTCATGTTGTTGAGTCCAACGGTCATTTCTCAGTGCTCAGATGACACGATTTATCTGATGACCTGGCTTGACACAGTGGATCACTCTGTCCGACTTGGCACTTTTTGCCTCTCACCATGCTCCCTCTGGGTTGTCTGCTCCCCTCCCCCATCACTCTAATGTCTCACATTGGAGGGGCCCTGGAATCAGTCAGTGGTTCCTGCCCTTCCTTGTTGACGCTCTCTAGGGGCTCTCACCCAGTCTGGGGGCTTTTAATCCCATCTCTGTGCTACTGAGTTCCAAGTGGGCTTCTCTACCTCAGGCCCCTCCTTAACCTCTGCACATAGCTGTCCAACTATGGTATCCCCACTTGGGTGGTGAGAGCCATCTCAAACTCAATATTTCCAGAATGAAACTCTTTTCTGACTCTCACCCTCCAAACCCAAACCCTCCCACCTCTCACTGTCTTCACTCTCTCAGTAAATGGCAACTCCACCCTTCCAGTTGCCCAAGACAGAAACCTTAGAGCATGACTGACACGTGGCTCTCACACCACACAGCCAAACCATCAGCAGACCCCACCAGCCTCACCTTCAAATATATCTAGAAACCAACCTCTTCTCAGCACCCACCCTTGTCACTGCCAGGACCTCTGACCTGGATGACTTTGGGAGTCTCCTATTTGGGCTCCCTGATTCAGCCCAGGTGTGACCTTGGGCAAGCTACTGAACCTCTCTCTAAGCCTCAGTCTCCCCATGTGTAAATGAAGACAACACACACTGTAGATTTGTTGAAGGATTAAATGAGTTAGTGCCAATGGAAGCATTTAGCAGATGTTTGGCACATAGTAAACAGTAAATTTCACTGTGATTGTTTTTACTCTGATCATTAATATTAACAGCTTTTGTGCACCTGGGCCTGAAAAGCTAAACTTACACAGAATGAGCATTAAACATCATTTTTAACTGTATTTTATTTAGCATGAGTAAATCTCAGTTTTATGTCTTCATTTGACACCACATTTTTTGTCACTGCAATATATTTCCAGTTCAATACTCAAATAAATAATTCCTGCAGCTTACAAAATTCATAGAATAGTTATCTTATTTGTGGAGGTTTGCAGTGCCACTGGGAGAGTGTTTTGTCGCTTGTCTGCATTTCTGTTTCAATGTAAGTCCCAAAGGGAGGCCCCACTGGGCTCTACCGGACTCCCAACGGCGAGCCTGGGCAGCTGAGCCACCTTAGCCACGCCTGGCCCGCACCCTGAATCTGGGCTTCTATGCTCTCTGAAACCAAGATCTGCTGATGTAAGAAAACCAGACACCCAGCCTGGAAAGGCCAGCTGTGCCTCTGGTGCAGCCCAGCCAATTACACACGGACCAGGGTCCTGAGCCCGAAGCTCTTCGGGGCATCAGTTGATTCGTGTGCTTTCCCATCCTGGAGAAGTGGAGCCATCGGTTCACCATATGGTTGCTCACTGTAGCTGGCACTTGCTCTGGAGTGTTCATAAGCACAGAGGGCCTCCCAGGGCCTTCCTCCTCCGGGTCCTCTAACTGCTCCCTGGGCTTCGTACTTCACACTTGGGAACGTGTTGTTTTCTGTAAGAGATGTGAGGCCACCAGGCCATGCTCAGTGTCCTTCTGGGAGGGGCCCCACTTCTTGTATTTGGACATGAGTGCTCTTTCCCATGACTCCCCATGCTGTCTGTCATTCAGCAAGCCCCCTGTACGGGTTTCCCAGGGCTGCCGAAACAAAGGGCCACAAACTAGGCAGCTTGAGGCAACAGCAACTTATTTTCCCACAGTTCTGGGGACCAGAGGCCAAAATCAAGGTGTCAGCAGGGTCAGTTGCTTCTGAAGGATCCGAGGGAGATTCTGTTCCTTCCTCTCTCCCAGCTTCTGGTGTTGCTGGGAATCTGTGGCCTTCCTATGGGTGCATCGCCTCAGTCTGTGTTGTCACATGGCATCCTCCTTATTTCTCTGTCTTCACTTGGCTGTCTTCTTATAAAAGCGGTCTTATTGGTCACCTTTGTCCAGTGTGACCCCCATCTTAGCTAATCCCATCTGCAATGACCTGGCTTCCAAATAGCGTCACATTCCAAGATACTAGGACTTAGGACTTCAACTTGTCTTCTTTGGGGGACACAATTCATCCCATAACAGCCCTTATGGAAAGCTTTCCCAAAGAACACTTCAACTATTACTCATCTAATTCTCACTTAACACTTGAGAAATTTTCCTTAGAACCTGTTGGGTTTTTTTGTTGTTTTTTACTTTCCTAATATTTTTCTTGTATAGCCAGTTTTTAGTCACCTGTACCTTGAAAAATGAAAAATAGCACAGCCGATCTACACAGCGATCATGTTAGGAAACCCAGCTATGCAAAGGCACTGATATGTTTTATCAGATGAAATTCAGTCGTTTCATTTTTACATGTTGAGCGGCTGCCTTTTTAATGGATTCTAATGAAATCTGGCGAGTTGAAATTAGAGAGACACTGTCTCCTGGGAAATGGTTTAGAATTTTTATGGCTGCGGTAACCGAGCCTGGAGCCCTCACTAAATCAATAGCTTGCTGGGTCTCGCTGAGTTGAAAATGGCCTGTGCACGCAGGGAACCCAACACCGCGATTTTCATGCGAGCTAACCTGGCTTTTCCCCAAACCAGATTTTTCTTTACTCGTCCAAAAAAGAGGGCAAATTTTTAATCTATAAGTTGTCATGTATATAAGATTTGGGCGAGATATTTCACCCTGGTTTTCCTGACTCACGCTAGCAAGCCCTAACCACCGCGGTAGTAGTTAGGTGACTATCCTGCCTCTGCCTCTCTCGGAAAGACTGCAGCTCCGCCCCGTGTGTAGATGGCACAGACGGCCTCGTAAATTCAAAATACAGATGCCTGCCAGTCTGAAAAATAACCCAAGGAAAGTTACAGAAACTTTGGGATATTAATGAAGGAAACTTCATTTTCAGAGCCAAACACCCCACAGTACGGCCCATCCAAAATGAATTTGAAATGGATTTTCCGAGGCAATACTTGATCACTCATAATTCGCATGCACTTGTGTGAGAAGATGTACTAAAGTAGCACTTCCAGAGTAAGCTTCTAGGAAAGAGAGCCATTGCTTTGTACGTTTTCCAGAAACACAGTTATCTTGCTGTGAAAAATAACATGTATTTAGCAATTACTAGTTGGAGTTATTTTATTCTGGTATAGCATAAAAGTAATTTTCTTTTCTCCTGTTGCTAATTTAACTCATTTAGGTGAATCCAAATCTCCCTTGAGTTTATCGTTAGTTCTCAAATTCTAGCAGTTATGAAAGATCTAATCAGTAACAAAGAGGCAGCCTGGTTGGGGGGACAGGAAGGACGAGAGTCCTTTGAGCCAGACATTTTCTTAAATTGCTGAACATTGAAGTTGAGGCAACTCTGCCTTCTTGAAAGCTCCAAGGACCATGTTCCTCTCAAGGCAGCTCCTCATTGTCCCAATAAAACTCTAAGAAACAAAAATTTAAGCTGTCATTACAATGGATCCAAGGCCATGTCAGGAGCCCTGGGGGCAGACATATGTGTAATGACCTGTTCCCAATGGCCTTAAACCCGCTTGGACTGTGTGGCAGTGAAAGCTGAAACGAGGCGAGTGGCCAAGTCATCCAACTCTTCACCCAGACAGCAAGGCCCAGAGGGTTCTGGGTAAAGAAACTTCCAAGGCACCCGGCCTGTGCCCTGCTTCCCCGTGTGTGACGTGCTCTGCTCCTGTCCCGGGTCTGACACTACCTTCAGCGGTATGGGTGGGAACGAGCCAAGGAGGCGTGTGTCCAGAGGAAAGCTCTTCATAATAGGGGCTGGGGGATACTGGGCAGTACTACAGCAGGCCAGGGCTGGGCAAACAACACGTCTGTCCCCTGTCCCGGCTAGGCTGTCCCCACTGGCTACTGCTGCTGAGACGATGCCTAGGAGCTGCGCACGTGGATGGAGCTCCACCATGTTCTGGGGGGTCCTGCCTTTTTTTTAATTTTTTTTTTTTTAATTCTTGTCTTTACAACAAGAATGTAGCTCATAGACTACAGAGGAAGGCAACAACGTAAAGCTTTATACGGAAAACCCCCTTGCCTTTCAGATCTGGTGCTCATAAAACAGATCAGTTTGGGGGCCCAGCAGCTCTCGTGGTTTTCTCAGCTGCCCTTCGCAGATTTTCACGTGACTTTACAGCTTTTTCGGGGGGCAAATCAGAGCATCCCGCTGGCCCTCCTGTTTGAGCTCATTCACCCTCCTGAAAATCAAATTGTGTTTATTTTTAGCAACCCTCTCTCATCATTGCTCCATTAACCTGTCGAAGGACTTTCATGCTCTAAGTCCACTCGCCCAGGTGATTTGACTTCAAGCTGTCCCTTGGAAAAGTTGTGGGGAGGATGTCTCCAGTCAAATAAATTTAGAAAATGCCACATAGGAGGCTTTTCTGGGACAGTCACGATGCACATCAGCAGTGCTGAGAAGTCCTTTAGTGACCAGCTTTTCTCAAGACCTTCCTGGCCTTCGTGTCCTCCACGCAAGACAACCGGCAAGTACAGTGTTCCAAGAGGCAGCGGCTGGGAAACTGCCCGACACCCTGCGGGCCTGCCGGGGACCCCACGCTGCCCCCCAGGATTGTGCTTCGGGCTTCAGGAGCCCAGAGGCAAGACCCCCACTGATTCCTGGAAGGCGTCTCGCCTCAGCCCCTCCCGCGCAGCCTGACAGGTCTTCTCGGAGCCTGATTCCCAGACGGTATTTGTCTTGGACTCGCATCTCTCTAGCAAATGCTCCCACAAGCACACACGTGTCTGCAGGAAAAGGGGAGCCCACGGGTGAGGCCGGGCCCCACCACGGCCAGTGGAACCCGACACGCACTGCTGCTCCTGGGAGGCCACGGCTGGGCGAGTTCCTTCCAGAGCATCACAGATGAGTTTTCTGTGGTTTCCAACACGATTCATTCATTCGAAGTTGTTTTTCCATCGAAGGCTCCACAGTGAAAAGTGCTGGGAAGCTGAATTATGACCCAACGCCAGTGCAGCTGCTGGTGCCTCCAGGGGAAGGGGGGATGGTGTCTCGGAGTTGGGGGCTCATTAACACTCACTTCTAAAATTAGCAAATCCTTTTAGCACACATTTAAAAATAGCAACCTAATGGTTTCTAAAATTAGCAGTCATTGCTCTCCATAAATATTTAGACCTCCACTAAACTCCTGGTCAGCTGCCCTAGACTAACGAGGTCAAGCAGGCTTAGCTTTTGTACTACATTCTTTAGGATCCGTATACTTAATGGAGGTTGACCTTGACAAGCAAGGGCTGTGAGAAGCCTCAGAATGTCCTGGACCAGGGACAGCCCGTGTGGCCATCACCCAGAAGACAACCTCAGGTGGGTCTGGAAGGGTCTCAGAGGCCATTTGGAGAAGTCTGCAGCCTCCAGGCTATCTGGAGGAACCAACCATCCTGATTTGCCTAGGACTGTCCCAATTTCAATGCCAAAAGTTCCCTGTCCTGGGAAACCTCTCAGTCCCCAGCAAACCAGAATAGTTGGTCACCCTTGCCACCAAACCACTGCAGTAGAACCGAGGCCCAGTTCTGAGGTGTTTTCAGGGAAGAGGAAACATTGGTGATACCTGAGACCCCACCCCGATCTAACCCTACCTTCAGGCCTATTGAGTTGAGAAAGACAGTGTCTGAAGGCAGAAATAAACCATGGAAAGTACTAGCCAGGCCAGGCCTAGAATTTCCATCCCCTGACGCCAGATTTGCCGCGTGTGAAACAATGGGTTATTGTGGGGAATGAGCTGGGCAGCCCATGCCCATGCTGGTGCAGCACCTGGCATAGCTCAGGCCCAGTAAATGGGCACCTTGGGTGTCATCTCTGCTTGGCGCTGGTACATCAGGTAGGTCAGGGCAGCTGCTCTGGCCCCGCACATCAGAGCGGCCTCCTCCGGGGGTCCCACCTTCTCCCAGGCTGCGGCCGCAGGACAGCAGAAACTTGGGGTGTCCCCTGTCCCAAGCCCAGTCCCTGCACAGAGTGTGCTGGCTGGGCGGAGGGAGAAGATTTCCTAAAGAAAGCAGCATTGTGACAAGCAGCACGCGGCCAATCAGCAGAACATTTGTGAGAAAACTGGGTCCTGAACAAATCGTTTAAAATGTCAGCGAAAACCTCCACTCCGTCTCCCCACTGCGTGTCCTGTCGGCACCGCGTGGTTTTGTTGTTACCTAGTTCTGTTCGTTCACCAGGACAGAGCCAAGGACTGCCTCCCACAATGCTAAGGCATTTAAGCCCTCTCTATATTTTTAAATCCATCTTTTTAAAAAAGATGATGGCTCCCAGTGGAAGTATCCCATGTTTGTTATAACCAAATCCTTCACAGCAATTTAGGGGATTTCTTCACAATGGGCCCAGAATTAAAGACAAGAAGACTGTGGGACTCCAAGGACAGCTGGCAGGGAGCAGCTGCCTTGCCTGGGAGGTGCCCTGCCAGCCCGCGCTGCCCCCTGCAGGAGGGTGTGTGCTCTGAGGAGGGGTCGGTTCTGCCTACTGACTGCTTCACCGGTGTTGGACGCCAAAGTGCCTTCCTCAGCACAGCAGCTTTTCTCCCTTCAGCAGACACTTCGGGGCCATGAAGTCTGCCTCCCTCGTTTTAAAAAGGGGGAAGCTGAGCCCAGAGAGGGGTCCCAAGCCACCGAGGGAGAGAGGGCGGCACCGTGCCCAGGCAGAAGACAAGAGCTAGTGGTGTCCACTTGGGTATTTCTGATCTCCTTCCCTCCCTGCCTCCCGCCCTCCCTCCCAAGATTTCTCGAGGATCCCCTATGTGCCTGGCACTACAGAGGTGCAGATCCTTGCCCCCGAGAGTGTTCTGGATCTTGCCGAGATTTGAATGATTTTAAACCTCTGAAATGGCTCTGACAGCCAGGTAGCAGCTTGTTTTGTAACAAGCGCACCCTCTGCAGGGTGGTGTGATGGGAGGTGCCCCGCCGGGTGGGAGGGTCCCTGGTTTGTGGTCCTGGCTGCAGCACCTAAGGAGCTGGTGACCTTGGTAATTCCTGCCCCTGGCGCCAGTGGACAGTCTCTAAGATCACATCCAGCGCTGGGAGTCTGGAAGGCACCATCTGACCTATGGATGCTGAACTCCTCCCTACCTGAGCACACAGGGGTCAGAAGCAGTACATACATTAACACTGTCAGTGCATTTGTTGATTTAACAACTGAAGTGATTACTGATGGAACAGAACAAAATGAGATCCCAATGCAGCAGAAGTGTTTGAGGGTGGACACGAGGTAGGACTTTCCACGTGTGATTGGTAAGTGCTGAGAGCTCAGAAATGGGGCTCCGGTGGGCCCTTCCCTGGGGTCCTTGAGAGGCTCAGGCCAGCCGGACTCCCACGGTCATCCCTTCCAGGGAAAGTGTCATAGAGGAGCAGCTTATTCATCCACCTAGTGAAGTCTCAGAAACTAGTCTTTAAAATGTTCATTGTCACACCGACCGCCTACGGAAAACTCGGCTCCGGTGGCAGAAATAAAGGCACCGAGATAACGTTTAACCCGTTTCCTCTCTCTCCCTGCTGCCCCCGGCTTCCTTAGGACTCCTGCGGGCGCCTGAGCGAGCGCAGCGGCCACCCGGCGGGGCGATGGCCAGCACGGCCGTGCAGCTGCTGGGCTTCCTGCTCAGCTTCCTGGGCATGGTGGGCACGCTCATCACCACCATCCTGCCGCACTGGCGCAGGACGGCGCACGTGGGCACCAACATCCTGACGGCCGTGTCCTACCTGAAGGGGCTGTGGATGGAGTGCGTGTGGCACAGCACGGGCATCTACCAGTGCCAGGTGTACCGCTCGCTGCTGGCGCTGCCCCAGGACCTGCAGGCGGCGCGCGCGCTCATGGTCATCTCCTGCCTGCTGTCGGGCGCGGCCTGTGCCTGCGCCGTCATCGGCATGAAGTGCACGCGCTGCGCCAAGGGCACGCCGGCCAAGGCCACGTTCGCCGTGCTGGGCGGGGTGCTCTTCCTCCTGGGCGGCCTGCTCTGCATGGTGGCCGTGTCCTGGACCACCAACGACGTGGTGCAGAACTTCTACAACCCGCTGCTGCCCAGCAGCATGAAGTTCGAGATCGGGCAGGCCCTGTACCTCGGCTTCATCTCCTCCTCCCTGTCGCTCATCGGCGGCACCCTGCTCTGCCTGTCCTGCCAGGACGAGGCGCCCTCCAGGCCCTACCAGGCCCAGCCCAGGGCCGCCACTGCCACCGCGGCCACCGCGCCCTCCTACCGGCCGCCCGCCGCCTTCAAGGACAACCGGGCCCCGTCTGTCACCTCGGCCTCTTACAGCGGGTACAGGCTAAACGACTATGTGTGAGTCCCCGGGGCCCGTCCCTCCCTGAGGGACAGAGTTTACCTCTGGGCTGCTTTTGTGCCCAAAGGAAGAATGTGAACATGAGGAGATGGGCTTAGAACACGGAATGAGGGGGCAATAAGAGGAGAAAAGCTCTATATACCAAAGACTAAAAAGAATCGTTTCTGTTTTTGTATTTATTATATGTATTTATGTGGGTGGTTTAAAAACAGCTGAGTTAAAAGTGACTTGGGAGTTTGGTCAGTGGGACTTGTTTGCAGCACAGGAATAAACCTCTCGGACGAGCTTGGTTATGAAACGGATGTATTCGTTTCTGCGTCCCGACTGTGACTCTGCCCGCTCAGGTGCCGGGAGCTGGAGCACAGCCGGGGCTCCGCACCGCAGAGTGCGGGAGTCACTCGGGGAGGGCCAGGGCCACGTGCGGCAGGAAAATCAGAGGCGGCCCGGGCTGGTCTTCATCCAAAAGATGCTCGAGCCGCACCACCGAAAACAGGTGCCATATCCTGGCTTAGACCCAGAGGCAGGGCAGGAAGCGCAGGGCTTCCTTGGGATAAAGATAATTGTCATAAATCCCAAAGTAAAGACAGGCCTCCTTTTCCACCGCTGAGCAGTAGGCCCCCGCTAGCTTGGGAGGAAGTCAGAAGGAAAAAAAGACAAAGCGAAACGTGCCCGGTAGCTTGGCTCTCCGGGCATTGGCAAGGAGCCCGGTTAGGAGTGCTGCTCACTCCCCAGGGTCCCAACAGGATGTTACTGGCTTCTTTTCTGGGGACAGAAGCAGCCATCGGAGCAGGTACAAGAGTCTGTGGAAGTTCTGTTAATGGAAAGACTGCCGGGAGGGTCAGGTGAGGCCTGACAGCTTTAAGAACCCCGGCGGCGCCGTCTGGCTGTGATCTAACTCACACGGTCAGAGAGCTGTAATGGTCACACACACATACACCCAGACGTGCGCACGTGTGCACATGCTCGCACACACAGGTACACACACATGCACACACCCATGATGTGCCCTGATGGTGCCCTGCTCATGCCTCTTTCCCAAACTTGAAGCTCTGAATGTGGAAGAAAATACCCTGCTCTGTGGAAGGGCTGAGTCTGCGACCCACACACAGAGCGGCTGTTACATGAAACCTCCCCATTCTCAACACTAGAAAGTGGGGTTTAAGGAACAGTCCTACACATATTTCTTTTTATGTCTTGCTGATCTCTAGACCCCAGGCAACAGGTGCCACCTCTGTTTGGGAGGAGGGGGTGCTGTGCATTTTAGCTTTTATCTGACCACACAGAAGGCACCACGGCTGGCATCTGCTACCCCAGTTAGGCTGGGAATTTAGATCAGAAAGATCACCATTTATTTATGATGAAACAAGCAATCTGAACCTATTGTTTAAATTATAAAAATAAATCTGGATTTTAAAAAAGAAATAAAATCTTCTAAATACTGAATGATATTCTGTCAGCTCTACCTCAGTGGTCACTATTTAGAATGTTTAGTGAAATTCTTCTTCTTAATAGACCTATTACAAATTAAAGGGGAAAAAAATGAAATAGCCTTTTTCAAACTCTTTCTCTGAATTCTATCACTACTAAAATAAAATATGTCCCTTTTTCCTACTCAGGTGAAAGACAAATAACAATAATGATTAGAGTTTACTGAGCACTTACTATGTGCCAGACATCCTTCTCTTTACTAGTTTGGTTCAAGGAGATACATGAGAACCCAAAGATATAAATACTATTCTTAACCCCATTTTACAAAGGAGAAAATTTAGCCCTGGCCCGTTTTGCTCAGTGGTGAGAGAGTCGGCCCGTGGACCAAAGGGTCTCGGGTTCGGTTCCCAATCAAGGGCACGTACCTGGGTTGCAGGTTCGATCCTCAAGCAGGAGGCAACCAGTCGATGTATCTCTCTCATATCAATGTTTCTCTCTCTCTCTCTCCCTCTCCTTCCTCCTTTCCACTCTCTCTAAAAAAATCAATGGAAAAATAAATAAATAAGTAAAAATAAAAATAAAAAACAAGGGAGGAAATTTAAAGCACATAGAGATTATTTGCCCAGGGTCACAGCTAGTGTGTAAAAGAGCCAGGATTCAAACCCAGACAGGTAAGCAGGGGGCAAGTACATTAGCTGAAGCAGAGCAATGCCCTACAGCCTAATTACTTTTATGTTGACTATTTCCAAATGATTAAGTGGATTATTTATAACCCTATTTGGTTCTTTCCAGAACCATCACTCCACAGAGCTACTGTTAGCCGGGTCCTGGTTGGATTGGATGAAACATATCAGACCCAAGAGTTTGAGTTTGAATCCCGATAGAAAGCAGGAGGTGACATGCAGGAAGTGACAGGCAGCTCTGTCCCACAGCTGGCCAGCCAAACAGGGAATAGATCCCAAGAAGACCTCAATTGCCTCCCTCAAGTACCAGGGTGTAAAAACGTGGTTCCCAGTTTCCTCTTGCTGTTTGGCTTGTGTTCAGTCCCAAGACAAGAACCTCATATCCTTCCAGGCCCTCTCTTGCCACATTACCACCCAGGCCATCGAGTGGATGCCTGTTGCGGCCCAAATCTTTAGTCTGAGCCAACGTTGTTTTGACAATAGCATGGGCTGCTTTTTGAGGTGTAACACACAGCCCCAGATTTCAGGATCAAAAGAATAAATGAGTCAGACTCTGATGTTTTCCAGGAAAACATTGTTATGGAATCAATTACAACATGATCCTCATGGGACAAAAAATGCTGTATTTCTTTGCTGCCCTTAAATCCGGTTTGGCTCTGACCTTTAGGGGTCTAAAGCCATATTTTCTTTTTCGCTCTGCCTGCTCTTAGAAGGTCTCATGGCTCCTGGACTTGGGAAAGGGGTGAAGCCCAGGGTTTAATTCTTGGGGGCATCCTGGTTACCCACTGACTGCCAGGTGCCAGCGCCGTCACAGCCCAGGGCCTCCCAATGCTCCTAGCACACCACAGTGCACCCATCCCCACAGTCACCTGTGCCCCCCTAGCTCTCCCCCCTCCCCCCCCCCCCCCCCCCCCCCCCCCCCCGGCCCTGTGTGTGAGTAGGCACTGAAATCCTCCACCTTCGTCCCAGGCCCAGCCTCTGGGAAGCCACTTCCTGAGGCGAAGTCACTCTCGTCCTATACTCAAAGCTCCTGAATGGTCCCTCTCTTAGACAACATGTCCTAATTGCTCTCATCTGAAATCAAAGGCTTCTGAAACCTCCCAGAGAATCCTGCTTTCATGTCAGCTGCTCTAGTCCTAGATGGAAATAATTTGAAAGCTATAGCACATTCACAATTTGCATATTAATAGCCCATTACTTGCTAGTAATAAGCCTAAAATGGAGCCAGGATTTTCACCCGAAATGGCCAGCCCCAAGGCCCCATGCTTGGCCACAATGCATCCCGCTTCTCCTGGCCGCCAAGCCTCTTTGCTCTCTCACTGCCAGGCAGAGGGAACAGCACGGATGGTGACAATCTGGGCAAGAGATGGAGCCTGGACCAGGCAGCTGCTGCGGGGGGAGAGGGGATCGGATGTGTCTGAAGGCAGGGCTGGCAGGGTTCACTGGTGGCTCGATGTGGGCGTGAAAAAAGAGGCTGAGCGGGTGATGCTGAGATTTGGGGCTGGATCGACTGGGGGAGTGGGGTCGTCGTCCCCTGAAATGCAGAAGACCGGGCAAAGGGCAGGCTCTGACGTGCTGAGGCCAGTTGCTTTATGTGGTTCCTCTGAGCTGCCCCAAGTGAAGACGTCGTGTGGGTCTTTAGACGTATAAGCTGGAGTGCAGGGAGAGATCGATCCGGGAGCCATCAGCCCAGGAATGTTATTTAAGCCATGAGCCAGAAAAGATCACATCGGAAGTGAATATAGCTGAGGAACCCGAGGGGCTGACGCTGGGTCTGGGGCTGGGAGCGTTTCTCATTTAGGGGCTGGGGGTGTGCAGTGAAGCAGCCAGGTGAGGAGAGCCCAGTCACCAGTACCAAAAGGAAGGCCGTTCTGGAAGCCAGGGAGAAGGGACCGATCAGCAGCATTAAATTACTTCCTTCAAGCTTCACAGTGACTGGGGGGCCGGGGGGGGGGGGGGGGGGGGCGGGGCGGGCACGACAATTGTCTTCATTTCACAGATGAGCAAACTAGGCCTAGAAAACTGAAGGAACTTTCTGAAGACTGCTGAACGGAAGAGTCAGCTGCCTAGTGTGGAGAACATAACGCTGAGATTAGGAAATTCTTGCTTCCAGTTCATAAGGGCACAGTAGCCATTAAGAAGCATATGCATGTTCCCCCTCTTTCTGCCCAAGCACTAGGCACCCCTGCCATGGGTTCCTCCCTGGGTGACAGGGCAGGGGCTTCCGCCAGTTCTCACCCCGGGAGCCAGCCTCGCTTGTGGACTCCACCTCAGATTAACACATACAAAGCAAAAAGATAAATACGTAAGATTTCAAAAGGAAGCCACCTATACTGAAATATGTTATCGAAATATTTAAAGAGTATGACAGTAATGCCTGTGCTCCTTTATTAATACCCTCAATGACAATATCCACAGGGGGTCTAATAAACACAGCAATTTCAAAGCAGTAATGAGCATTAAGTGATAGTTTAAGAAATTTGCAACAACTGTAATTTGATGTGAAAGTATTTGTGATTTCCAATAGTGACAAAGTCACAAGGGCTAAAATATCCCATCCCTAAAAAGTAAAGCAACTTGCTCAGGTGAGCTGAAATACACTTAAACCCCTTCACTTCAATGGAGTATACAGAAGTCATAAAGTTGTACACCTGAAATTTGTATAATGTCATTAACCAATGTTACCCCAATAAAGTTAATTTTAAAAACGCCTTCACTTGAGAAAACATTCACTTGAGAAAACATTCCTGCAACCGAAAATGCAAATTTCGTTTTGCAAGTAAGTGATAATTCCCTTCAATAAACCCCAAGGGCTGCCTGGGAACCCCAGAGGGTGTTATGTGTGTGTGCTGGGGGGGGGGGGGGGGTGGAGCTAGCACCATTCCTGAAGACAGAAGAAACCTGGGTCCATCATTACTTCTCAGAGTGCCCCTTCCCCTATTTGTCCAATGAACACAATGATAAACCTGGAAGGTCTGTTATTTGCATGGGCACAGTAAGGGTCACCTGGGTGCCCTGGGATAAACGAATCACAAGTTCCCCAAGGCACCTCCTCCTGGTGGCCAGGAGAACCACCAGGCATCAGATCCCCCAGTCATGGTGTCAGGCCAGGTACCACTGGCTGTCATTGCAGAGTCCACAGATGGGGGCGGAGAGAGAAAGGAGGTTGAGTGCCCGAGGGGACTTGCTAAACCAAGGCCAAGAGCAAGGGCAAACCGGTTGCACATTTCTTCAGCAGGAAACATCAGTTTTAGACAAATGTGATTAGAATGAGCAGGGCTCTGTGGATTAACTGTCATTGTAGAGAGAGAGAGAAGCAAGCAGAGGCGGCCCTGGGGGATGGCAAGTGAGGAAAACGGCTTTAACTAAGACTTCTGGGATTTAATGAAAATAAAAGGATAAAATAAAAAGAGCTGCCCACATTTCCTATGGTATCCTCACCTGTTTCTCACCTAAGAAGAGATGTGTGTATGTGTGCATGTGTGTGTGTGTGTGTCTGTCTGTGAGAGAAAGAGAGAGATTGACATATGAGGTCCTATGTATTTGAAGCCATATCTTGAATCAAAAAGCACAAAGCCAATTACTGGGCAACGATCCAAAGGAAAACACAGAAATTTCATTCTAGTAAATTATTTTAAAATACTACCGACTGGCTCTTGCAGGTGTATGTGGCAGGGGAAAGGAATTAGCAAACAGCCCATTTCCTGCCCAGGGAAAGGCCAGTGGAGGTCGCCCCATAAATCCCGGGGGGGGGGGGGGGGGAGCCCCAGAGGCAAATCAGTGTCCTCCTCACACCTCTTGTTCTGTAGCTTTGCCCTAGGAAAGCCCAGCACAGTACACACTTTCATTCCCTTCTCCTGAGGGCCTGTCGATTTAAAAGCTCTCCACCCTGCCAGCCCCACTGGGTAAATGATTGATGGGCTGGAGCTTTCCATCCCACCAGGCAGCCTACCAGCTCCTGCACGGAGCATCAGCTGCTGCCTCCAGCTCTGGGGAGGTCTGAGCTTTTTTCAGTCATCCCAGGCATTTTTCCAAAATAAAACATTTGCATACATTTCCTATCCTGCATAATAAATAGCAAGAAGGCAGGATTTAAGGACAGGAAAAACAACAGAGTTTTGGTCTAGTGGCTTCAAGAGGTGTCTGGGGAAGCTGGTGCCTACCTTGGGTAGGAGGAGCTCACCTGTGATCTCGATGGACACAGACTAGAGGCAGCAGGGGGTTGGCCCCAGGACAGTGAAGAGGTGGCAGGAATGGGGAGCTCAGTGCCACACCTGGGAGGACCTGACTCCCAGCCCTCTCTTCAGATGACCCTCTCAGAGGGAGGCGTAGCCTCTTTTCCATCCATAAACTCTTCTGCTATGATATTCAATGCTTGAATTTCTCCATAATGCCCAGGCATGAGAATAAAACATGCTTTGTTTTTCTAAAATCAAATCTGGTGTTGACTGAAATCACAATGAGATACCACCACATGTCCACTAGAATGGCTAAAATTTAAAAGACTGACAATATCAAGTGTTGACAAGGAGGTAAAGCAGCTGCAACTTATATTTCTAGGAAGAAGGGTATAAATTGGCGTCATTACATTGGTAACTGGGAGGGGGTACTTAGGGTATTCCTGGGTGCTGGTAATGTTCCCTCTCTTGGCTTGGGTGGTAGTTACACAGCTGTATTCATTATATAATCATTTATCCTGGTAGACACTTATAATTGGGATATTTTGGTTTTTGTTTTCTTTACAACTCATCCTTTACAATGTGTCTCTCTTCCCCACTAGATTGTGAACCTTCCTGTCCTAGTCACTTTTTTATTCCCATGGCCTTGCACTCAGCAGTTCCTCAACAAGTAACTTGTGATTGAGCGAATGGCCTTGTGGTTTACAAAAGAATACCACCATTGAATCCCTTTGGATATGCAACTCTTCATTTTTTTATATATAACTTAGTTTATTTTTAAAATCTATGTGCACAGAAGTTCCCAGGGCCATTATGCTAAGCCAAATAAGCCAGTCAGAGAAAGACAAGTATCACATGATCTCACTCACATGTGGAATCTAATGAACAAAATAAACTGATGAACAAAATAGATCCACAGACATAGAAGCATCCAACAGACTTACCAATCTCATAGGGAAGGTGGGGGGTGGGGGTGATTTGAAGAGATTAACCAAAAAACTATACTCGTATATACATAACCCATGGACACAGACAATAGTGCGTGAAGGCCTGGGGAGGGGGGAGAGGCGGGGGCAGGGTGAAAGGGGTCAATGGGGGAAAACAAGCAGACATCTGTAATACTTTCAACAATAAAGATAAATTTAAAAAATAAAAAAATGCTTTCAGGTAAATGTAATCATTTATAATATAATCAGATAAACTTAATGCAAGGTAAAAATTCTCATACTGGATTTTTAAAAATCTAACTTTATGCTGATATATTAAAATAAAGTGACTTAGAAAAGCCAAAAGTAAAATTATAAGCAAAATTATAGGTAAATGATATGTAAAATGATGGGCACATGATGGGTAAAATGATGGTAAATAAAAAGAAAGCGAGGGAAGATGTATAAGATTAATATTAGAGAAATTTGAGTTCAGTGAAAACTCATTAAGTTATATACAAGGGTCATCACAAATTTTATAATGTACAATAAAAAAAAATCTCTCATGAACTGGGTAAAATGGCAGAAGCACATTAATAGTAAGGTATTTTAATTCACTTCTTTCAGTCCCTATCAAGTAAGACAAGAAAACAAAAAACAGATCTAGAATAAACAAGGTTGATCTTATACACATATATCTAATTCTGTGTCCTGAAAAAAGACAAAACACAGTACACTCTCTTTTCAAAAACAAAGAAGACTTATACAATTTTATAATATATTAGATCACAAGGGAAACCTCAATAAATTCCAAGAAGTGAAATAGAAACCAATTTCTAAAGCTTTAATAAAACTAAAAATAATAAAGTTGAAGCAAGGAAAAAAATATTAATACTCAACCTATTGGAAATGAAAATAAAACCTCTGTTTTTTTCTTGTTTCAAAGAGGAAATCAAACTGGAACAGCAGCCTATCTAGGAAATTACAATAATGAGGATATTATATATCAGACCCATGGGATAGGGTCAAAGCTGAAAGCAAAATAATAGTCATATCCTTAAATGCTTTCTGCAAAAACTAACCAAGCACTCTAAGGGGAAAAGTAGACAAACTAACACAAAACTTAAAGAAAACAAGGAGGAGAAAGACAGAAGAACTGATGATAGCATCAGAATCACAACTAAAACACAGAACCACCGTCACTCAGAGCCTCCTGACACCTGGCTGCACAGAAGCCCCACAACCAGGGACCTGAGGGAGCATCAGAGCAGGAGGAGGGGCCGAGACGCGGGCGGATGGGGGCTGACTCGGAGACGCGGCTGGGCCCACACCCTGTGCTGCGGGGTAAACCCAGGAGGGAATCTCGGCGGTGGGGGTTTCCCGGGGGAGCGAGGGGGTCCCAGCCCCACATCAGGCCCCCAGCCCAGGGTCCCAGGGCTGGGAAGAGACGTCCCCACAACTCCGGGCTGTGAAACCAGCGGGGACTGTCGCTGAGGGTCACCGAGGCTGCGGGAGCCCCAGCAGCTCCTCTAAAGGGCCCGGCACGGACTCACTCGGACGCTCCCTCTGAGCCCAGCGCCGGGAGCAGCCTGAAAGGAGCCGGGACACTCGGGGAGGAACTAACCTGCCTGAGATCCGGGCGAGAGCTGGAGGGGCAGCTTCCTCCCAGGCAGAAGGGCTGGCGGAGGCCATGGCTCCTGTGGCGAGTCCTCCCACACACAGCCGGCAGGCAGGCACCATATTTGAGTCCCCAGCACCTGACTCACCTTTGGCCCCGCCCCGTGATTCCCGGAGGCCCCGCCCCTCCCCACCTGCAGCTCATCTGGGCCATTCCCAGGGACTTTTCTGTGCAAGTGGCCTCTCGAGCCCCATGCTTAGGACTTTCCTAAAATCTCTCAGACAAGCAGCAGTGGGCCCCATACTGCTTGAGAAGCAGCCCCAGGCCTGCCACCAGCGGCAGCTGCATTGGCTCATAGCTTGGCCTCTCCTGGGCACCTCCAAGCCCAGCACAAGTAGCAGCAAACTACGGTTTGCTGTGGAGCTCATGCTGGGTGGCCCCTGGCAAGGCACCGGCAGAGGCTGACTTTGCACCTCCCGGGAGGCCCCAGAGACAGTGCACCTGGTGGTCAGACTTGACCACACTGGATTACAACCCTACCACATCCACGAGTGACACTCAAGGGGTGCATTTGGTGAACACCAAAGCTCCACTGAAGTAAATCCTGCTCCATAGGGGTGTCTCCAGTACAGCAGCTCTTTGGCTGTAGTTGTAGCTGGTCCTCACAGGTGATTGGCCTGGGGGTCAGTTCCTCCCAGGGATGCCAACAGCAACCAAGGCTCAACTACAACAGGACAGTGCACACAGCCCACACAGGGGAGCACCTAGAAGGCCCAGCTCAGGTGACTCGGGAGGCTGAGCCACTGGACCCTACAGGACACCTACTACACAAAGCCACTCTACGAATTCCAGGAGACACAGCAGCTCTACCTAATACATAGAAACAAACACCTGGAAGCAGCCAAAATGGGGAGGCAAAAAAACATGTCATAAAGGAAAGAACAGAAGAAATCTCTAGAAGAGGAACTAAATGAAATAGATCCAAGCAAGCTAATAGATACAGAGTTCAGAATTTTGTTTATAAGAATGTTTAAGCAGACTATTAAGGAAATAACTGAGAAAATCAATAACATAATAAAGTACCAATTTGAAATGAAGGCTACAGGAACTGAAATGAAGACTAATTTACATGGAATCAACAGTAGAGTAGAGGACGCTGAGAATCAAATCAGCAATTTGGAACATGAGGAAACAAAAAACACCCAACCAGAAGAGCAAAAAGAAAAAAGAATCCAGAAATATGAAAATAGTATAAGAAGCCTCTGGAACAACTTCAAGAGGCCCAACATTCGTATTATTGGGGTGCCAGTAGGGGAAGAAAGAGACCAAGAAATTGAAAACCTATTTGAAATATAATTACAGAAAATTTCCCTTGCCTGGGGAAAGAAATAGACTTACAAGTCCAGGAAGCACAGAGGGTCCCAAACAAGAAGAACCCAAAGAGGCCCACAGCAAGACACATCATAATTAAAATGTCAAAGATTAAAGACAATGAGAGAATCTTAAAAGCAGCAAGAGAAAAGCAATTAGTTACCTACAAAGGAGCACCCATATGACTGTCAGCTAATTTCTCAACAGAAACTTTGCAGGCCAGAAGGGAATGGCAAGAAATATTCAAAGTGATGAAAAACATGGAACTACAACCAAGACTGCTCTACCCAGCAAAGCTATCATTTAGAACTGAAGGTCAAATAAAGAGCTTCACAGATAAGAAAAAGCTAAAGGAGTTCATCACCACCAGACCAACACTACAGGAAATGTTGAAGGGTCTTCTTTAAGAAGAAGCTAATGAACAAAAGAATCTGGTGAACTAAATAGATCCAGAGACACTGACACATGGCTCAAGAACTGTTGACGCCCAACCCAAGATTCCCTCATCTCAGAAAACGGTCTCATCGATTTCTCAGTCCCTTGGTCCTAGAACCTGGGTGTCATTCTTGCTTGTCTCTTCTTACAATGATTATTCAGTAAAACACTGGGCAGACGATACTACTGTGTGTTTGTTATTCTTTCTGCTGTTTTTTCTTACTAACAGAACTACAGTTTTGTTTGGGGGTAGCAACGTGTTCAGATAAAGAAATTTTTATTTCCTAGCCTCCCTTACAGCTAGATGTGGGTCGCTTAAATATAGGTGGAAGTTGCTAAGGCTCCAAGGAAGTTATTTTAACTGATTTTTTTAAATCAATATCTGGAACACAGATGTAATGCTGGAGGTGTGCAGCCACGTTGTGAACATGAGACAGCATACATAATGTAGCTGATTTTTATGTTTAAACCCTTCAACTATCTAACTGGTATTCACTTCACTATATATATAGTGAGGTTCCTTCTTTTTAAGCCACAATTTGAAGTTTACTTGATCAGTTATCTTTTGTTCAGAAGACCGATATTAGAAGATCCCATGTTACTTACTGCATCCCATATCTGGCTTCTGCCCCCCCCTAAATTGAAAACCAGCTGTAAACAGACTTATAGATGCCAAAGGGGATCCTCTCCTGTTTCCTTAATCTGCCTGGGTGCTGGTCTGCGATGAAGTGATTAAAAAAAATTTTTTTTTTAATTGACTTCAGAGAGAGGAAGAGAGGAGAGGGAGAGAGATATAGAAGCATTGATGAGAAACATCTATCCGCTGCCTCCTGCACGCCCCCTACTGGGGATCCAGCCCTCAACCCAGGCGTGTGTCCTGACCAGGAGTTGAACCACCAGCCTCCTGGTGCATGGCACGATGCTCAACCCACTGAGCCACACTAGCTGGGCTGCCATGGAGTGATTTTTAAATGAAAAGAGAAAATTCATAAATTCATAAATCTAAGAGCTGTCCCGACCCTCCAACAGTTGACATCACCTCTGATCCCCAGGCTGGAAAATGGGGAGCCGATCACAGACGTGAGCAGGAGACCCCTACTGTAACTGGTTATGCGGCTCATAAACATGCACAGCAGGCACCTCCTGACCCCGGCTGCAGTGTTCGTGTTTCAGAATGTCACTGTGCGTAGGCCCACTTGTAAAATACGTTTTCCACCAGCATTAGCACTGCTGCTGGGCGCAGGGGTCTCTTGCAACCCTTTGGACTTGTTATATGGCAGCGAAAGAAAAACCTTTCAAACAGCCGTTTCATTGGCACACGCTGGTCACCACCTTCGGTTCTTACTGCTATTTCCTCTCTTTACCCTACTTTTTATCTCCAGAAGTACCTTTTCTTCTACACGGACTAAATAAATGAGTCTGTGAAAGGTCGAGTCTGCAGCGGGATCCGGGGGACACGCTGGTGGCGGGAAGGAAATGTACTGCCAGGGAGTCGATCAAGCAATCCCTCTTCTGAGGTGTGCTTTTGAATTTGGGAAACAGCCTGAGTTTTTGTGGCCAGAGGAACCAATTGAGCGGCCCGGCTCTGTGCAGGATACGCCCTGATGCGGCAGGGCCTCAGCAGACAGCCTAGAAGGTGCTGGTGAGCCGCTGAGAGGCCTCGGGGGGGTGGGGGGGCTGTTCTCGGGCACCCTCTCTCACCGGACTTGTCAGGCCCTCAAACCACGGTGCTGGGTCTTGGAAACCTCGCTCTCCTGAACCAGGGCTTTGGCACCCACTTGACATGGACTCTTCCAGAAGCAGCTATGCAGGGATAAGATAAGCCAGTGCAAGTTAAAACCCCAGATGGCACTGGTGTGACTTATTCAACAGATGCAGTCATCTTTATGTTAAGACACAGAGAAAATCACCCTGTTCACCCCCTGCCAGGCGCTCTCCACAGTCTGCTTGTGGTGTGAGGCGGGGGAGGTCTCCGGGAAGCAGCATCGTGTCCCCTCTGAGGCTGTGCTTTTGCCCGGCAGGGTCCCAAGTCTAGGGCTGGACGCTGGTAACAGTAACTCCTGGCTCAGTGGACATTAAGCTGCAGGGTTCAGGTTTCCTCTGAAGTCCCCACCAACTCTCTCAACACTGTGCGGCTCCAAACACTTTCTGTTTCATCCTGGGGGCAAGGAAAGAAGGGAGGCGGGTGCAGGGAGCAGCTCCAAGGGCCTGTAAGACGTCATCTCTCCGAGGGTGGAGATGTGCAGGCTCAGAGTCACTGGGGTACAGACAGATCCACAGCTGGAAGAGGCAAGGCTGCGGCTGGGCCAGGGCCTTCCTCACCCCCAAATCTGTGAGGTCTGCAGGGAAACCTCAGCAGTCTCCTCCGTGTTTTGACTGTCTATAACCTTTATCTTAGGGTGACTCAAACGGGCACTTCCCCAAGCCAACTACTGCTCCCTCCAGAACATCAGAGCCAACAGGGGCACAAGAGCAAGCCCCGGCAGCAGGGATGGGTGGGTGAAGGGTGGGTGCCGGTGAGGATGGGTCAGCGGGTAGGGTGGTGGCAAGTGGATGGGAGCGTGGAGGGTGCAGGTGATGACTAGGAGGGTGGGTGGTGGTCCTACGGTGGGCAGGTGGTGGGTGTTGGTTGGAGTAGGGGGTGGGTACATGGTGGGCGATGGTCGGTGAGTAGGCAGGTGGACAAGTGAGTGGTGACTATTAAGAAGCCATTTTCATAACAGCTTTCAGAGAGAAATGACCAATATTTACAATCATTTGCAATGATTCCAACAAATCCTTTGGCTAAAGGGCAGTTTGAGAGAAAAGTGTTCCTTGTAGGGTTGATGTTTTCCAGCTCGTGAGCTCACTCCCCACAGAATATGCATCTCCTGCCAAGTTTCTGTTCCTTCCCAGCTGTCACCTGTCGGGTTCCACGACAGCGCCTTCCTTACCTTAATGGGCAATTCATTCACGTGGCAGCTATTTACTGTTGTCTAGCTTTCGTCAGGCACCATGAAACATGCTGGTTCTGTTTTTTTTTCAATTAAAAGGGAAATACTTATAGTCTAGAGTAAGCAAGTAAAAAGCAAATGAATTTATAAGCATAAACTGTGATCAAAGCTGTGAAGAAAATGAGCGTGGAGCAGGGTGAGAGGATGATAACAGGTCTCAGCGAGAGAGAGGCCAGAGTGAAGCCAAGGCCTGAAAGCCAGCAGAGCCAGCCCGGAGACAAGCAGGGGAAGGGCCTCCAGGCACAGGAAACAGCCTGTGCAAAGGCCCTGTGCGGGCAAAGGGCTAATGTTCAAGGGCAGACGGGAGGCCAACGTGGCCCAAGTGTGATGACCAGGCTGATGTGCTGGGACGGTCCCAGGTGAGGCCTGTTATCTCAATGTCTCTCTCAAAAATGTCGCAGTCTGGACAATCTGTACCAAGGTCACTCGATGACAAGCGAGAGAGAAATGATAAGAAGCCAATCGGAGGGGAGTGCAGGAGCTGCCCACGCGGCCGGGGCAAGGACTCCAGTGTTCGTTCTACCGCACTGAGAAGGGACCGGATGGGGCTTCTGTCACATTCCCCAAGTACCATCAACACTTAACGAAGGCCCCTGGGAAGTTCAAGACCAGGGGTTTCCATCCATTCACAAATCAAAGTGTGTTTATTGAGTAACCAGACTTTATGTTATGCACTGGGGATTTAAAAATGGGAGAGATTAAGCAGACGGCCAGTAAGCGCGTGAAAAGGTATTGAGAGCCGTGTCCCCTTGTCCTCCACGGAACATTCTGGGCTCCACGGAGCTCGCCCCAGGGCCTCCACTGCACATTGTACCAGCACTGAGGCTGGCCGTGGGCACATCCAGGGACAGGAGACCCGTGAGGGACCAGCCCTGACTTCTGAGCGTCTCGGGGCTGAGCACAGACAGATGGAAAAGCGCTTCCCCAGAGAAACCAACTTTCCGCTCCAAGGGGGGTTGCAGGGGTCTCGCCAAGGCTCTAAGGTCCGTCTTCTCACCTCGTTTGGCTCATAGACAACCCCATGTTGCATCGGAAAATGTTGTAGGATTCCCTTTGCTGCTGGATGGATAAGCACAGAAACCAACCAAGGCAAAGGCCGTGCAGGGCCCGGTGGCAGGAGAGCACAGAGATGGCTTCTGCCTTCCCTCGCCTCCCACCACTGAGCTCGCAGTCGGCTTCCCCCCAACGCCCACCTGGGTCTTGCATTTTGGACAGGCTGCCAGGTTGTGTTTCTTCCATCCACTTCATCGGCCAGGAAACAGGAGCTCCCAGTGAGGCCGAAGCTCTGGCCTTAGAAGTAAAAATAACCAGTGACTCACCGGAGCCGAGCAGACAGACCTGGTTTTGTCACTTGGGCCAGGCTGCTCCATGAGGCTGTCATTTCCTCCGCTGTGAAGCCGGTGTACCACCCAGGGCAGGGCAGTGGTTTGGCAGCTCACAGTTAGGAGGCCCCACTCTTCCTGCAGCATGTTTAGCCTGGAAGAGAAAGCCCCAAACGGGGAGGTGATATTATCTGAAATGCTGGAAAGGGGGTGCGAGCCCTTGGTGTGGCTCAGAGGACACAGCCAGAGCTGGCCTGATGCCACTGATGGGAGAACTGGCCACCTAGGCTAAGTGGCAATGGAGCAGTCGTCCCCACAAAGTGGTGAGCTCCCCATCCCTGGAAGGCTTCAAGCAGAGGTGGAGTGAGGTGAAGCCGTGATGCACAGTATCCCTGCATTAGGAGGTGGGTTATATGAGCAGAACTGTGGGTGGAAGAGCCCAGCCCCGGGGTCTCTGTCTTCCTGGAAGCAAATTTGGCATCTGTCCCTTGTTCAGGGAACGTGGGCCTCAGTCCCCCCTCCTCCTGGGTTCAGGGAAATGGGGCAGACATGAGCCATCCCACCAGACTGGGTGCTTCTGCTCTGAAACACAAACTCATAAGACCCTCCCAACAATGGAGTGCTGGGATCTCCCCTCAGCAGCTACAATGAGTCAGAATCACTGCAGTTGTCATCTTTTTCCCGTTTGATTTAACTCACATATGACACTATATTGATTTTAGGTGTACATGACTTGAATATGGATTATGGAATGATTGCCACCATAAGTTAAGAAACTATGTGTGCTAATGGATGTTAACTATTTTTCTTGTGATAAGGACTTTTAAGATCTCCTCTCTTAGCAACTTTCAAATAAACAATTCAGTAGTTAACTCTGGTCACCATGCTGTACATCCCCAGACTTATTTATCTTGATAACTAGTTTTTTCCTCCTGACCGCCTCACTGTAGTTGTCATCTTGACCTCCAAAACACTCAGGTGTGCGGGCCCCTCAGCTCCCACGTGCTGGTGGTCTGGCCCTGGTCCACCCTCTGCCTGGACTATTGCAGTCGCTCCTAACTGCTATCTCTTCCACACCCCATCCTCCAGGCTGCGTCCACAGCGGTCCACACAGGTCCAGCTAACAGCAGTGTAACAGCCCACTGTATAGTTCTACTGTAATTTAACCTATTGGTAGACACTTAATGATTCCCAGCCTTCCCATCTCAAAATATTGCAAAGAACCTTAGTGTATATCTTTGTATAGTTGTGAGGCATAGCAGATATACTTGTTGCTAATATGCAGAAAAATGTCATTAGGACTTTTTTTGGCTTATAAACCTTTTTTTGAGGTTAGCTTCTTCAAATTCATTGTACTTTTGACTACATTTAACATGAACATCTTTTATTTTTATTTTTAAAAAAAATATATTTATTGATTTCAGAGAGGGAGAGGGAGAGAAACATCAGTGATGAGTCATTGATCGGCTGCCTCCTGCACACACCCCCACTGGAGATCGAGCCCGCAACCCAGACATGTGCCCTGACTGGGAACTGAACCTCGATCTCCTGGATTATAGGTCAATGCTCAACCGCTGAGCCACGTCGGCTGAGCAACATGAACACCTTTTATACCTAGCTATATGCATGTGACATTCTCATGGAGTGCTCTGATTCAGTATATAACTCATTGGAATGACAAAGTAGCATTTAATTATATAGAAAGGAATAAAGATGAAGTGTATTGCAAATAGATAATATACTACTTTCATAACCATGGGGTTAAAAATCCTTCCATTAAAAATTAGTTAGTACATTTGACAGTGGCGTCAAGGGCTGGTGATGTCGCCCCTAGCGGCTTACTCGAGTACTCGCCCCATGAGGAACTGAAATTCATCGCTTCCCTATAACCAGCGTGGAACTACTGTGGGACTGGCTTCAAAAGGACAGCATCTCCTCATTCCTATAACTTTAGGTGGGAGCAGAGTCACAATGGAGCTGAGTGGCGAAGTTTTCTTCAAGATTTAGCCCCCTCTTGGGTAGCTGAATATAGGTATTGCCCACGAAATCAGTAAAAGCAAAGCATTTTAACAGCCCGTCACCGGTGTATCTTCCAGATTTCATGCCTTGCCAACCAGTAGTTCAGTGCTGACTGCCCACGAATGTTTGTTTTGTTAAGTGCACGGGCCTGGCTGGGTGTCTCCCTCACCCGTAGCTGATTACAGGGCCTGAACAAAGCCTAGACGTGAGTTGGGTTGATTTTGTTTGTAAGCCCCACAGGTAATGGGTGCCGGTGGCTGGGAGGCAGGGAGGGAAGAGGGGGCTGCAGGAGACGGGCAGGCCTGGAGCGCTGACCTCGGCAGACATCCTCCCAAGCACACAGTTCTCAGACCTGCTGAGGGTGCTCGCCAGGAGTGGAGAGATCCCGAGTTATTTCAAAGACAGGTTACACTTGCAGTGCCTTTCTCAGGTAATATGAGAGACACCAAGTTGTTGTATTAAGAGAGGGTGGTATCAACTCCATATCATCACTAAGCATTTGTCGCCACAGCTTTTAAAGGGACAGTACTTGTTGCTTCACAGGTCTCTCAGAGCCAAAACTTGAAAAAGCAGGACTTCTACAGGGGATCCAGGTTAGTCTTTTTCTCTCTGCTGACCATGTCAGTGCTGACAAAGGCCAGACTTCAGGTGCTGAAGCCCACCCAATTTGTTGAACAATGCTCCCCTCTAGGTGTGGCCACCAGGGGCTGAAACCAATGTCCAAGGCCACTTGAACAAGCCTGAGAGGGACAGGGACCACTGGGAGGAGGGGCTGAGCGGCCTGCAGAGCCTTTAAGCCGAGGAGGCCCTACTACTGAGCAGATGCAGTGAGGACAGTGACGCCTAGTGGCCACAAGAATGCACATGCACGTGTGTGCGTAGGGGGAAGTGGGATCGGGCTTACCTGCACCCACTTAACCCCATCTCTCATTTCTGTCCTCTAACCCCTCCCCTGTGAAACAGGTGAAGTCCAAGTTTTTGGAGCTGTAATCAAACTTCTTCAGATGAAGTAATTTGTTCAAGGTCTAGCCGTCCTAAGATAGAGACAGATGGACAAACACACACATACACCGGGTGAGAGGGAGCAGAGAATGAAATACAGCAAAATAACACAAAAAGGGAAGCTGTGGGAGCCCCCAGACCCCAGGCTCGTGAGGGGTGGGCCACCCACCCTCCCTCTGCTCCCCCACTGGAAGTGTTCAGAGCCCGGGCCTGGGCACTATTTCAGTAAGAAGGGTCCACAGCACCGTCGAATGCAGATGTGAGTGCCCATGGCCAGTCCCGCCTGCACAGGGACGACCTCAAACACACGTCACTCCAGTTTCGAGAAGCTGAAAACAACCCTTCTCCCCTGAGGAGCTGGAAGCGTCTCCCACACGCCACCCTCCAGCCTGGGGCCCTGGTGAGGGAGCTTCCCCCTCAGTCAGGGAGGAAGCGCAGAATAAGCGAGAGCTTTCGGGGCAAAGCATGTACCAGAAGAGACCATTTCCACGGAAGGCCTTTTCCCTTGATTTCCCAACTTGGCCACGTCAGAATCACCCGAGGGGCTTGAAAGGACCCTGACGTTCAGACCGAGCCCCAGGCCGATCAGACCAGACCCTCTGCAGGGGACCCAGGCGTCAATATTTTGGTCGGCTCTTCGAGTAATTTCAATGCACAGCTAACGCTGAGAACCACCGGTCAAAACAGACATGACTGGCAGTTTAAAACACCTCCACGCCAAATGTGACCCACACCTGCGTGGTGACAGCTCTGCAGGCGTCCACCTTCCAGGTCTCCGCACTGAAATGACCCTGTTTGCCAGCTTCCCGTCTAAAAGGGAGGCGAGTTTGTGGATTAAGCAAAGAAGCGATGCTTTCCCCCAGTTCTTTCCTCTGTGGCTGCTGACGAGTTAGTCTCCTCCTGTCCCCAGGCAGGGGCTTGGCGGGCAGCTCCTGGCCGTCGCTCATGCTCGTGCCGACGCCTGTCCGACCGGGAAGGAGGCCCTGGGTGTAGCACTCCCATCTGCGTGGCTCGTGTTCACTAAGCCAAAGTGACAGGCATCAAGCACTGATTCACATCCCACTGTGACATCTCTTCTCAGTGCCAGCTCCTAAACAGGGGCTCCACCAGCTGCCACACTGGCCGCCTCTGGGTCACCTCACCCTGTGCCTCCTGCAGCAACAATCCCTGACTGTCGTCACCCTCCCAGGGTCCTCGAAAAGCAGAGGCGTGGGCGTAAATTGCTAAGTTACTTTTTCTTGCTTTGAAAACTCAATCTAAAAAGTGAATGTATTTGGATACCAAACTGTATCTAAAGTAAAATCTCAACCCTTTCCTTAAAAAGAAAAATAAAAATGTGAAGAGGGAAATATGCCAAAACAGTAACAAGGGCTCCCTCTGGGGTGAGATGACGGGGTTCCTACCCCCACCCTGTTCTTTCCTCCTTCACTCTAGTTTACTAACTTTTTAGAATGGACATTATTACCTTTAAAGTCAGAAAGCAAATGTAACAAACTTCCAAAAATTAGTCAACTATTTAGAAGCTAAATCTAATAACCATTCACACTCCAGAATCTGACAGAATAAACCTTCACAAACCCCTTTCCAGCCCCAGCTTTCGGAGGGTCCACCATGAGGTGCCTGCACTTCCACAGAAGTATCGCAGGAGAGGCCTGACGGATTTTCACACCAGACACTGTTCAGCTGGTCCAGCTCTACTGAAATGTCCACATCTCCGGGGTAAACTGTATCCTCAACACAAGCGCAAACCTATTGCTGGAGGAAAACCGGTCCATGTGCATCTTGTTACAGAAATCAGATTATGAGCGTCTGACGCCCCGGTCTGGGGTCTTCAGCACAGGCCCCTTCCCGGTGCGCACAGGAGTCCCCAGGCGTGGCAGCCCTCAAGCACAAGATGGGTCTCCTCCAGGGCTCAGTCACTGCTCACTGTCCTTGTTCTCCCCAGGTCTGGGCCGCTTTAGCTCCGGGGGACTGCCCTGAGGGTCTCCGGGTGTCTCTGAAACATTAACAAACAAGGCTGGCCAGTAAGTGAAGACTTAAGTTTTAGAGCTGATGTTAATAAAATAAATTGTGCGCCCAGACAAGGAATTAAGCTGCCTGCGCCAGGTCCTATGTGCCTAGAAGCAAAAGGATCTACACCAATGGTTCCCAACCAGAGGTGACGTTGCCTCCCAAGGGAGAGTGGCCAATGCTGGGGATATTTTAGAATGTCATGGGGGGGAAAGGGTACAACATCCAAGGATGCTAATGAACACCCATAATCACAGGACAGCCCCACAACAGAGACCGATCCAGTCCAAAATGTGAGCGGCACCGAGGCTGAGAAGCAGTTGCAGCGCCTCCTGACATCTAGTTCACCTGACTGCTTCTGGGAAGGTGGTCTCCCCACTGAGAACAGACAGGTGGCCAGTGAGTCTGGATGGTGGTCTAGTAAGGTGCATCCCTGCTTTCTCAGAACGGACTTCAAACTAGTGGATGTTAATTTCCAAAAGAACAAAAGAAGATATTCTACCTTTAAGGAATGAAACCAGTACCAGGATCACTTACCTGACTGAATTCCGTCCGTGCAAGGGGTGGAAACCACAGTGCCTGGTGTGGAACTTGGAGTGTCTGTCTTTAAGGGCATTAAATTTACTCTCCTGATTAAAAGAACAAAAAGGGGTACATGGTGAATTCACGTCGTGGGAATTGTTTGTCTGACACCACATTTCAAAGCTACCCGAAGGAAACATCTGAAATTTGCAGCTGATCATCTCACACAAGACATTAAATATACAGCTGATGCACCCACCTGTTTAGTAACTAAGGCTTATGTTCATGGACTAAGTTAAACCATCACAGTTATGAGAGTCAACCCATAAGCCGTCATCTGAGAGTTCCAAAGTCTGAGTCTGGTTAATCACCAGAGCTATGCTGAACACCCTGCTCTCGGACATGCTTCCTACTCTGGAAAGCTCCGAAACACAGGTAATTCTTTTTAAAATCCACAATCCTCATTTTCTTTCTTTAATTTTTTTCTAATTTTTAAAATTGATTTTAGAGAGAGAAAGGGAGCGAGAGAGAGACAGGAATATCGACGTGAGAGAGAAGCATCAAATGGTCGCCTCCTGCACGCGCCCCAGTCAGGGTGGGAACTGCAACCTGAACACGTGCCCTGACTAGGAATTGAACCCGCCACCTTTTGGTGTTTGGGACGATGCTCCAACCAACTGAGCCACACTGGCCAGGGCCACAATCTTAATTTTCAACAACTATTACTTTTTCAAAAATTACAACTGCAAGAAGCTTGCAAGACATTAAGAGGGGAAAACGTAAATACTAAAAATATTTCAAAGAACACCTTTCCACTCCCTTCCTCCACCTAGAAAAAATAGGAAAAAAACAAAGCATTGCTAGTCTGCAGAAAGAAGTCTCTCACAAATAGCTGAACCCATGTTGCGGATCTGACAACGGAGTCATGTGAGCACAGCAGAGAGACACACACAGTGCTTCTAGCATCTTCTATCACCCGCCCCCCTCCCACCCTGTCAACCCCCGGGACAGTCTGTCTAGTTCAGGAGGTGGGGACTGGTGGAGAAGGCAGCAGACTGAGCCTGCGGGGGAGGGGGGTAACTTCCCTGCCATCCAGGGAGGAAACCTGGGGGCAGCAGCTGCTGGGGACAGAGGGTTAGAGGGCAGCGCTGGCACCTCTGTCTACAGCAGCAGTAGGGAACATCTGCCAGCAGCCTGACGAGGGCTGGGACAAACACATCTGCCCATCACCCGAGACAATCTACTGGCAGACCAGACGCACTGAGGTCTGTGAGCAAGGAAGCGGGGCTCTCGGAGCTGAGGTTAAGAAACGTCTCTGCAGCAGCATGAAGTCCCTGCTGCTGGCATTTCGCCTGCTAACAGTGGGGGCCTTCGGTGCGTCTTCAAGTTCTTACCGGGGTGTCGTCTTGCTCCAGGCCTGCAGTGTGTGGAGAGTGACCCTGCGGGGTGGGGGCGCTTTCCCGTTCTGGCTGCTGGGCGGTGGGCTCTTCTCCTCTGAGGGTCCGGGTGCTGGGCTCCTGGAGGCAGCAGCAGAGGGCAGGTCCTTGGTCACTGGGGCTGCAGACGGCTTAGCCTGAGGGGGCGCTGTGCAGGGACTGCCAGGATCTTGGATTTTGCTCGGGGGGGTCCCCTCTACCAGTCTGGGTCCTGGCGAAGACCCCTGTTGTGTCTGACTCTTAGTCTTCTTTGCCGTATCAGGAGTTCTCATGCTCAAATCTGGCTTCTCCACGAACGGTATTCCAAGCTCATCCTTCTCAAACGTCACGAAGGAACAGTAACCATCGGTGGAAGAAATGGCCAGGAAGGCCCCATCGCTGGACCTTTGTTCCCAAAACAGGAGAAAAAGTTAAAAATCTGACAGCCTGTGGGCCCTACACACGCTCGCACTACAGTTAGAAACGGGAAACTCAAGCAGAGTCACCAGCTTCATCTGAAGGAAAAACATGACTAAGAAAGGGTCTGTGCGCTTCCTCCCACCCTCTTCCCAGGTCCGTGTGACTTTCTCAGGCGCCACTTTCCCTGCACTGTCACCAAATGCACCTGAACAGAAGTGAGGTGACTTTGTTTCCCAAGAGAACAATAATATTAAAAGAAGAGAAAATGAGGGGTGAAGAGTAAGGCCTGAGCCTGCCGGGAAGGCTGGGCCAGGGAAGCCGGGAGGACGCACGTGGAAACCAGGGTGCAGGTGACTCCTAGGACAGGCCCGGATCTGGACAGCAGGAGCTCGCAGGCCAGCTTCCTCCCCGGTGGCCTGGTGAGCCCCCGAGCGACCAGAGAGCGTGGGGGCTCCCCTCAGGCTGAGAATTAGTTAACCCCACGGGCCACTCTGAACGGCACATGGAAGCGGTATTATACATCAGAAAAGGCTTTTCTTTTAACGTTGATTCCTTCTTCAAAAATTGGTAAATAAGGGCCAAAAAAAGCCTGTGCAGTAATGAAATGCTCCCTGACCGAGGGTCTGCTCCAGGGTCGCGGACACTGTGCCTCCTCCGCCCGCCTTCCCCCGCAGCCACGCACCAGGAAATGTCGCTCAGGGTGTGGTAATGTATGTTGGACACGTAGCCGAAAGGGAAGAGCTGCTGGGTGTCATAGAAGAGCACGGAGTCCTCCGAAGCCACGGCGAACACCAAGCGGTAGGGCAGGCGCACCATTGGCCCCTGTGACGGTCCGTCTGGGGGGAGCAGGGACAAAGGAAGGACAGTAACACCAGCAACAGCCAAGTTCCCACAGGAAACTAATAACAAATTCTCCCCCAAGAGCCTCTCCCCGGGGACATACTAAGCTTTACGAAAGAATTCACATCTTTGTACTGTATGTATGACCGTAGGAATAACCGAGAACCACGTGCGAACCAGGGACACTGTGTCACCATCCAAGAATCAAGAGCACCCAGGGTCCAAACTGAGGAGCATTTCTGATAAGGAAAACTAGGGTCACATGGAAACATTGTATCAAGTGATGTCTTAATGCTCTTCCCAGTCAATTACATTCATTCACATAAAAGTTTAGAGTTAAAAACAGCTTCCGCTTCCAGCCTCGGAGTAACAGGGACCCAATTTACCCTCCAATTTTTTAAGACACTGCCCATCAGCCATGAACGACAGTGATCCTTGAGTTGTGGAAAGCAAATGTGCTAAGCGGGAGGGGACCAGGCAGTGCCCAGTGCGTGCCCTGAGCTGCGGAGACGGAGCTGGGCTCCAGGCTGCAGCAGTGACCAGGGAGCTGCAGAGACCTGCGGGGGCCCTGTCGTCTGCGCTGAGCACTGGCCAGTGCATGTAGGTGAGGAAGCAACTCGAGGCCTGAGCAAGAACAGGAAAGAACAATCAATCCCGCCCGGCCGGCGTGGCTCAGCGGTTGGGCATCGACCTAGGATCCAGGAGATCGCAGTTCGATTCCCAGTCAGGGCACATGCCCGGGTTGCGGGCTCTATCCCCTGTCGGGGGCGTGCAGGAGGCAGCCCATCAATGACTCTCATCATTAATGTTTCTCTCTCTCTGAAATGAATAAAGATATATTTAAATATATATATATATATCAATCCCTGGTGCTCACACAGGCCAGAAACAGTGCATGTTGCCACCAGCCAGGGGACACACTCCTATTTCGGAGCAGGGATCAGAGCATTTAGAGGGCTTCCCCTCAGGAGTGGGGAAATCTGCCCTCAGAGCAGTGCTGCTGGGATCCCCCCAACACAGCTCAGCAGCAAGACCCAAAAGAAGTAAAACGTTTCCAAGTAACTTCACCACCTCCCAGAATAAAGTTTGAGAATATTTGTAAGAATAAAAATATATCCAGCATCTGCTAAGGTAAAATTCATGGTTGACATATAATAAAAAAATTACAGGGCACACAGAGGAGCAGGAAAATATGACCCAAAGTGAGGAGGGAGAAACAATAAAAACCAACGCTGTGTACACAAAGACACTACGAGAGCTGTAAAAACCACTCCACGTGTTCAAGGAGCAAGAAGAAAGACCCAAACAGAACTTCAGAGGGGACGACAGTGTCCCGGAGGGAGAAGGCAGTGGATGGCACCATGGGCAAGCTACACAGAGAAAGGGATAGTGGACTCGAAACAGCCACAGGAACTGTCCAAAGTAAAGCACTGTGAGGAGAGAAAACAAGGGGCAGAGCACCACCAAGCCGTGGGGATAACTTCACACAGCCCCACACGTGCAGCCAGAGTCCCTGAAGAGGGCGAAGGCATGGCAAAAAAGTATTTGAAGAAATAATGGCCAATATCCCCCAAATCTGGAGGAAAAATGTTAAAAAACAAAGAAAAATCCAATTTATACATAATTTTACTGCATTAAAAATCGATAATGAAGGACATTCAACCTGACTAGCACTGACAGTCTTTGATGTTGCTCTAAGCAAGGACAGTGTGTCCCAGATGATGCCAACAACAGACACACAGTTTGGTAACATCAGTGTCTGCTCCAGCTCTTACAAGCAACTAACCTAAGCCAAACCGACACATTTACCTTTCCCCATGAGATAAAATCCACACCCCACCCACCCTGGTGACCTGCCTGACAGGAAACACAACACAACCAATGGGTTCTGATGTACCTGTTTCCACCACCGGCCTCAACTCAAAGTAGACGGGACAGCAGCGGACAGCAAGCGTTGCTTTTCCAGGACACGGAAGATGAGCCACAGGCCTAAAGATTAATCATGGTTTTAGAGAAAGGTGCCATTCATTGCTCAACAAAAGCAAAAGGAAAAGGTAAACGTTTCAGACAGTTCTTCAGTTGCATACCTTTTCAGATTTTTCCTGGAGAAAATGTATGTTGTGTTGGTTACATTTTCACCAGACTCCACACATCCGGCTGGGGAGGCAGGGAAAGGCAGTGTGTTATTAAACTGTTCACCAGCAAAACCCCAAGGGGAGCCAATTCTGCTTTGTAAAATAATTATCCCAAAATATATATTCCCTGGACAATGTTTCTGTGACTGGGGTCGAATACAAACGTTCTGTCACAGTCTGGGCTCAGTCCTAACTTTGGTTCTAGACACCTGTCACCTGTGTGTCCTCTCACCTGAGTGTCATCTCACCTGAGGGGCTCAAACGCCCCCAGAGCCACTTCCGGGCCTTAGGCAGGAAGAAGATCTCTGCCTGAGATCCCAGCCAACTCCTGCTGAAGTGCTAGTGACTACACCCCTGGTTTTGTCCCCTGCATTCCAACCTCAGTTGCCACCTGAAGGCTGAGACTGGGCCTTTTCCCATCTGCCTGATGGAGCCAGGAGCTGCCAAAATCTCCAGCCCCCGCAGAAGCTGACTAGCTCTGGGGGGCAACCCACACCTGAGATCTCGTCTACACTAGCCCCAGGATGTGCTTAAAACCAGTCAGAGAATATACTTGAAACCTGGCAGAGAAGGACCGGCAGACACAGCTGCTCTGGGGAACATCTCCGTCTTATGTTGCTGTTTCCCGAAGCATATACTCTCTCACGTGGACCATTTCCTGTCTCCCAGGAGGGCAGCAGGCACCTCACCCCGTCCTTCCATCCCTGACACCCACTCTGACAAACCATTAAGCCATCTCTGCATTTCCTCCACGCTCACACAATCGTGACAGCCAGTTATAATTGAATTGCATATACATGCATATGGTGGGGCTTTTTGGTTTCCTTATAAAATGGAGTATTATTTAGACTCATTTTGCTTTTCTTAGTCAACTGCTCTTGAAAGTTCTTTTGCACAGCAACTAATGCATTCTCTTTTCCACTCTCCCTCCTCCCTGGTTTCCCTCCTTACGTTTTGATTATTTTTGCCTTCATTCCAGAGCCGCGCATTGTATCTGACAGCGGCACTCGCTGCCAGGCACGGGGAGGACATACAGAGGCTCTAAGCCTCAGCGCGGGGCCTGGCAGGGCCTGGACGCGTTAAACGCACCTGGTGTGAGCAGCAGAGACCCATCGGGAGTGAAGCTCAGCCTGCGAAAGAAGGACTTCATGCTGTCGTCGTGAAACATCCGGTAACTTCTGGCCTGCAGCGTAAAGTTTAAACACTACTCCAAATGCTTACATTCACAAGAAAGGCTACTGATTCCTAGAGGTTTTTCTTTACGTATTACCACTTATAACTGACAATAATAAAACTGAATTAATATATGACAAATCCAACAGTCCTGCAGGACTGCAAGAGTAATCATTCATGAACCGACCGCCCCTTTTGTTCGGAAAGCTCTGGGTGCATGTGTATCTGTGGGTGTGGGTGCGTGTGTATGTGTGTGCAGGTTCTACACTGAGTGAAAAACCCTTTGGTGCGTGGTGTGTGTGGGGACGAGACTGGGAAAAAGCAGGAAGATGGCCAGGAGTCCTTTGCTTGTTGTCCACGTGTATAGTTTAGAATTTCCAACTGAATAAATACTTTTTAAAAAGAATATAGTTTATTATTAAACTGGTAATCGCATCTTTCCAAACACTATTTCTTGAACACCCATGTAAAAGTTTTTGCTGCCCTTCACCAACACTTTATGAACATTAAGACTTTAATTCTCAAAATTCCAAGGAAGCATTAGCCCTTCACAAAGCACATGACCCCTCAGCATCAGCCAGCCACGGCCCACACAGCCTTAACCTGCCACCCTAGGACTAGATTGGCACCTGGTCCGTTTTGTGCCAGTAACTGACGGGCTCCCTTTTGCCGAAGTGCCTGCCTCACCAGTCTTGATTCCTCCAGGACAAGGGTCTTCTTTTCATTCGTCAGTTCTAAGGTCAAAATCCCTCCTATTCCTGAGCCAGCCGAATACTGTCTGCTCCCGGAGTTCTCTATCCACCTGCCAAGATGCTGCTGGAGGATCTGCCAGGGGACCCAGCTGCCTTCTCATGCCTCATGCTGGGACCCTCCGAGGTCAGTGAGCTTGACTTGCGCCACACCTCGGAAACCCAGAGGCCCTGCCTGCCTCAAGCTGAGCGAATCACAGCTCTGGGGATGGAGACCAGGCACCTGTAGTTTTTAGTGCTTCCCAGGTGCCTCCACAGTGCAGCCATGGTTGGAAACCACTTCCTCCATCATCAGCTCTCCCCAGCCCCAGACGTCCCCATTGCCAGACAGGCGAGCCCACCACACTAGCTGAGCCTTGACTGTCCAAGTGGAAATCTTCCTGTGGTTCAGGTGTCGTTGAGACAGTGATTTAGCTGCAAGATACGGAGGAGCTCAGATTTTCTACATCTCAACTAAAGCACTGCTACAATGGAAAGTCAAAGTATCTTATACCTCTCCTTCAGCCCCTGTTCCAGAGAGCATCTTCGAAACATTGAAAGCCACGCGCTTCTTCTGTGTGCTGTACACCCTCAGGGTCCTAAATAAAAAAGAAAAGTCTGACGTATCTCTTCTAATAAATGAATTATGTTTCACATAGAAACAATCTGTTACCCAAACTGAAGATAACATAAATAATTTCTGGCCTGCAAAACCATCTACCAATGACTTTCCCACTTAACTGAGTCATGACGAGAGAAGCATTAACAACCTAAAGGATGTCACTAATGAAATGCAGGAATATGTCATCATTTCATTCCTTATTGAATGTCTCGGCTTCTCCAGTAAGATGTACTTTAGGCCTGGCTTTGTTTTCCAGGGCCTGGACATTTGGCCCAGAGTCAATTTGTACGACTGCAAGGTTTACTCTGTGTTAACAGTCTTGTCCTCAGGGATTTGCAGGAGTAAGGAAAGCACCAGCAGGTCAATCTGGTGGCTGGTAACTCACATTATCCCCACTGGCTAATCAGTGTTGCACTCCTGACTGCTGGAATAAACACTAATCAGAAAATAAGTGACACTCGGAATATAACAGAAGATTCTATGAAAAATACACACCAATTCTTCCCTATTACTTTCATTCCAGGCCCACCTGAAATTAAGTTTGCTACAATTAAAAGTAATTGGTAAATATTTAAAAGAACTATTTTGATTAATGAGTAATATGCCTGGCACTCTGATTTTCTAAAAATTCTTTGTTCCAAGAACACAATTCAATGCGATTATACCAGAAAACACGGCAGTAGGTCCTTCTTCCAAAAAGGACAAAAGATTTTACTTTTATATTAATTTAAAGTCTCCTTAAATCACTGCAGTGGTAAACTATAATCCAAAATGAAATATCCAACCCTGACACTAAGTACCTCTTCATAAGTCATATTTATAAATGGCTTTTTCTTTAAGAGTTGCCCATGAAATTCAAGTTTAATTCAAAGCTGTTTCTGCATTCATTCACCCATTCAATAAAGATTCACTAAGTACTAACTTCATGTAAGGCACTTGTCCTGATTAGTTTCCAATTTTTCTTATGTTGAAAGAGTAACAGAAAACAAAATTCTTTATATGAAACCAAGAACAAAAGACTCAAAGCTAGACCATGGTTTATATTGGGTAAGTTGTGATAAAAAAAAATCTCTGCAGAAATTTTCAAGTAAATAGATATAAAGAAAATTTGTCCAATACTAACATACCTGTCACAGCTCAAGGTAGCAACATATTGACCCAAAGGATCCCAGGTTACTCCTTGTACATAACTTTTATGTTCATTAAAAATTGAGATCTTTTGTCCTACGAGAAAAGCACACAACAGCATAACCAAAACCTACTCAAACACAAACAGTGCACCCTACAATTTAAGCATTACTGTCTTTACACTGTTCTGCATTCAGCAAGCAGTAGGTGAGACTCTGCACCAAACTCTGTGTCGGACTCGGGCCACAAAGGCGGCAAGAGAGCCCCCATCCCCAAGCACTCAGAGCTCAGGTAGGCACACTGCAGCTTGAGAGACAGCGTGCTCATGACCCAGAGGAGGAGGGCAGCCAACTAGCAGGCGAGGGGCGAGGAGACGCGCTGAGCCCAGCTCTGCAGCCCAGGCAGGGCGACGGGGTCAGTGCAGGGAAAGGAGGGATTCTAAGCAACCCCACGGGGCAGGGGCGCTCAGGTACATGGGCCACGACATTAACCGAGGGCTGTCAGTGGGTAAGGCAAAGGGCTAAAATGACAAGACAGGGAGGAAAGGAGGAAGGCGACAGAAACCTTGGGTACAAGGAAAAGGCTCTGGGCATTCAGTTGTGGCTAAGAGGAAGTGACCTGATACTAAGATGAAACTCAGGTTTTGAAAAGAGTAGAAAGTGTCAGGAGGTGAGAGTAGAGCAGGTGAGGGACGAGGGCCTGAACCAGAGCAGGACTAATAGGATGCACCGGGGACTGAGGGGGAAATATTTAGAAGGGAAAACCAGGAGCACACAAAGATTACCTGGACAGAGAGAAGAGGGAGTCATGAAGCCTTGGCCATTCTTGGAAAACAAAACAAAACAAACCCCCTCTTCTCGAGGTGGCCTACCCTCAGCTTACTCGCTCTCCACCTTTCTCACGTCCACGCACCAGCCCTCTGCCACACAGCTTCCACTCCCCACTGCCTGCAAAACGGGACCCTACCGGGCCAGGTGCGCACATGCTTCAGGCTAACTTTCCCACCCCTCTCCTTCCTTACGCTCTTCTCAGGGAGTCTGCCGATGTGAAGGGGGCCGGGGTGATGAAGAGGGCGTAAGGAGACCCGCGGGGAGTGAGGGGGGCTACTGGGGAGAAAAGAAGGGGGATCTGACCCCCAGGTGGGGCACACTGAGACACCACCTAAGGTTGGTGAGGATGACTTGGTAGTGGCCCAGTCTGCAGGGTGGCAGGTTTTGAACCAGCTGTACTCAGCCTGGGACCGGGAACTAAAAAACTGTCACCCCGATCCCATCCCAGGCTGGGGTTTGTCTTGGTGGGAAGGATGGAAGGAAAGGGCCCAAGGGAACTGAGTGCTGACAAACGAGCACCTGGGGAGCGAGCTGGCTAGAGAAGACCACCGAGGCCGGGGGGGGGGGGGGGGGGGCCAACAGATCAGAAAACAGGCCTGGGACCGGGCTCTGGGAAGAAAAGGAGGTATTGAGAGGACTGAGGGAGATGGCTGTGAGGGGCGAGTGGGATTCTTGGCTTTAAATGTCATCGGCAGAGCAGCTGAAAGACCTGGGGACTGACGTGACATGACAACTGGGGGTTAAGCAAGCGTTCCTGTACAAGGGCTCTCATTAAGATGATGACTCACTACGGAGGAATAAGGCGATGGGAGTAGAAGGAATCCACACATACGGAATTCCTTAAATAAAAATGTGCTGACTTTAAATAAGTTTGCCTATGTTACACATTAAAAAAAAATAAAAAAAAATCCCTTTACAAAAAAAAAAGACAGAGGTCTGGGACATGACCTTGACTTCCACACTTCCTGCCAACACTCCTCCTCCCCACAGTGAACCAGCTCAGGAAATGGCACCAATATTCACCTGGTTGTCAAAAAGCTCGGAGTTCCAGCCAATGCATCAAATCCTGTCAGCTCTTTCTACAAATTATGTCCCAGCCCAACCCTTCTCACCCCATTACTAGCACCCCAGGCCATTGTCACCTCTCCTGAAGGACTCTAACAGCTTTCCTTGCTACCACCTGTGTTCTCCTAGGATCAATTTGCGACGTGCCACCCAGAGACATCTTTTTAAAACATAAATAAAATCCCATTACTCTCCTGCTCGAAACCTTTCAGCAGCACAGGTCACACTTGGGATACAACCTACAGGCCCATGGCCTGGCCCCACCACCCCTCCATCCTCAGTGCCCCAGCCCACCCCCACTCCCACCCCCTGTACACTGCCCACTTCCTCCACACAGGGCCCCTGCACTCGCTCTCCCCCAGGCTGGAATGCTCATCCCAAACTAGCGCACAGTTTGTTCCCCCACTTTATTCGAGCCTCTGCTCAAGCCCCATGTGCTCAGAGCCTTCCCAGATGACCTACACTCTCCAACCCCTTTGCAGCCTTCGCTACCTGACACCCCACTAGAATGTAGCCACCTTGTTCGTGTACTTTCCCAGCACTTGCAACAGTGCCCAGGATGCTGGCAATGTTCAAGGTCATTACAGCTGGCTTCGCTGGGGTGCTGGCCAGACTGTTCAGGACAATGGCCAGATTTGGGGACGAGAAGTGACATTTGCCCTCCATTAGAAAGAGCCTGACGGAGAAAGGGGATGATAGAGCGAGGCAAGCTACAGGATGGTGTAGGTGATGGCACCCAAGTAAAAGAATAGACTGTTATGGAATGGATGAAAACTGGACTGCGGCGACAGGGACCCTCCCAGGGCACCGGGGTTGTGGGAGAATCAGCAGCCTGCGCAACAGAGGAAAGCAGAGGAAGAGGTTTGGGAGAAGACATCAAGCCTGAGTAAAGGAACACAGGGTTAGGCATTAGCCACTACTGACCTGCAGCATTTCATTGCTCTTTACGCACCTCTAACTTCTCAGGTGTCTACTGTCTCCCCAACTAGAGAACAGGCTCTTTGAAAGCAGCAAGGTGCCCTTCATCTCCTGAATGGAAACCTGATCCTACCTACCCCAACACAGAGCTGTTAATGTCCCATTAATGAAGACTCACTAATCTCCCCAAGATCTAAGCTCAAGGAAGGCAGGGGTCAGCCCACCCCACCCCCCACGGCTGCGTCCCTGGGCACATAGGACTCACCTCGCTCTGGCACCAGTGACTCACGACACCACTGCTAAGCCTCAGACTTTCTGAACGGGACCCAAAAACTTAGTTGGATCCATGCCACATGGGCCAATCCCTAACCTGTTGTGCCAAACTCCTATTTCAGCTCATTAAAGAAATTCTCCCTACACCTTTAAAGATCAAGCAGGCTAGGCTTTTTAGAATATTCCTTCCCCTGATAAAAATACCAAAAACATATCAGCTACCTTTACTGACATCCCAGATGATGGCCGTGTTATCCACAGAAGCTGAAGCCATTAAATTCCCATCGGTGGCCCAGCAAATATCATACACATCTTCTAAGTGGCCCCTAGAATCCAGAGAAGAAATAGAGGACAGAAAAGAGAGAAAAATGATAACATTTAAAGGCAAACTCAGGGACTGTACCTGAGAACAGAATGTCAGAAACAGCCACTGGAAGTATCTTAGCTATGGCTATAACCTACTACATCCAAGGATATTTGTATCTTTAAAACTGACTTGATTTTACTAAGGAAAATTTTATGGCAGAAACAAAGAAAATCCATTTTAATCATGCTTTTATCTTTTAAAACTATTGTATTTCTGTCCTGCATAAGTAAAAGTTTCCAGTTAGGTGTGAAAGTCAAGGCACGTATCAGTTTACTGCACTCCGTCTAGGGGCCCCTCCCAGGCTACCTCAGGGTCTTGACGACGGTCCAGTTCTCCTTATTCAGCTCGGCCTCGGCCTCCTCCTGGAAAGCAGTCTGCTCCGGCTCCTTGTTGTCATTCACCTTCCACAGCAGAATGACAGCATCTGTGAGTGAGTCAATGAAGGACAAGTCCTGCTTTACTGCACGCTCCTCCACTTCTGGGCTTTCCGCCTATTAAATAACATCTTTGTTCAACTACGACCATGATGATTTACTTCTAAGAATCCTGACAGGGAAAACAGGCTGCCTTCTGAACTAAAGGTCCAAAATCAAACTCAGACCAGATCAGAGCTAGACAAGTCGACTGCCCTAAACAGAAGGGTGCCCGGCCAGCCAAACACCACAGTAAAGCAACTGACTACAAACAAATCCAAAGGCATAACCTAGAAATAACTGAACAAGCCCTGGCTGGGGAGCTCAGCTGGTCAGAGCGCCCTCCCCATAGGTCCAGGTTGCAGGTTCAATATCCGGTCAGGGCACATACAAGTATCAACCAACGAATGTATAAATAAATAAGTGGAGCAACGGCCCCGGCTGCTGTGGCTCAGCTGGTTGGGTGTCGTTCCGGACACCAAAAGGTTACTGGTTAGATTCCCAGTCAGGGCCCATGCCCAGGTAGTGGCTCAACCAGATCAGTGTTTCTCTCTCACATCAATGTTTCCCTCTCTCTCTAAAAAGCAATTAAAAATTAAAGTTAAAAAATTTAAAAAAACAAATAAGTGGAGTAACAAATCGATGTTTCTCTCACTCTCTCTAAAATTAATAAATAAAAATTTTAAATAAAATTTAAAAAGGAAAGAAAGAACAAAACCCCAGCCACAAAGAGCCACCAACACAAGCTAGCAAATCTTTCCTAGCTGTGTAACCTTCAGCAAGTCACTTAAGGCCTGTCTCCTTACCTGTAAAATGGAGATAATAACAGAATACTTGCCTCAGAGGGCTGTTGTGAGGATTAAATGAGTTAATATGCATAAAGCACTTACAATGCCCCCGCACATTAGGTAAGCCCATGTATGTTAGCTATTGATATCGTGGACACATCACATCCATTAGCCTGATGTCATCAACTATGAGTCCTAACTCTCCACATTTGAGTCCACACTCAACACATAACCTTCGGCGCAGGCTGGGCTTCTCTGAGGACTGCCACAGGAGGGGAGCAAAGGAGACGACTGTACGGACACACGGATTCTCATTCTATAACTGGAAGCCTGGGAGCTTGGTTGAGCAGAGATGGGCCCTGACAGGACACTCTTCACTTGCTAACAGCAGGTTTCTGGGCCTGTGCAACCTCAGAAGACAGCAGGCCAGCCCCACCAGGGGATGTTCCCCACTCACCACCTTTCCCCTCTACGCACATACTCAGGACATCACGACACTGAATTTAATTACCAGGTCTCCTTTCCTCCTGCAAACAAAGTCTGAGATTTCTGTTTTATTTTGTACTGACTTCTAGACTGTTCTAGTGTTAAAGCATGGTAAAAAGATTTACTTTTTGTGTGTAGTTTGAAAAAAAGAGTAGAGATAGTAGATATATAAAATGCAGCCATTCTAACCGAGATGCAAAAATTATTCATGTTACAAAGGTTGTGGCAGGAGGAGAGACTCTATTCTTGTTCTAACTGGCCTGGGAACTCAAACTTTTTCATCTTTCCAGTCCATGTCCAATGCCTGGATATGCATCTGGACATACACCAGACCTCCAGATAACCTTGACTGCCCTCTAAAGGACTCAGTATCCAGGCACCTAACATACATTATCCAAATGTGATCAAACCCAAGGTACCTACTCTCTAGCCCGCTTGGCATCCATCATCCTGCCTGACACCTGACTGATAACCCTCCTGGATGAATCCTTGGGCTAAGAATGCAAAACTGACAATTCTCAAGAAAGTAGTTTTGACTATAAGAAATCTTAACTTTTCTTTCCTTTATGGAGCACTTCTGGGTTTTTGCCTCACTGTGCTCCCAGTGTGTAAACTCTATGACCCCTGAATAAATCTCTATTAGTTATTACTAGCCAAAGCCCCTAGACTCTTCTTGAGTTCATTCGACAAGTTTTATGCCATTCAAGCACAAGCAGAGAATATAAATCAACCTACTTCCACCAAACAAACATAATTTAGAGGGCCATGAGAACAATACTCCCTAAGCTAATTAACTAATTATACAGAAACATGTAACAGACTGTGATCACTTACAAATTCTAAACTAACAATCAAGTGAGGCCAGAATAGTGCCTTGAGACTCTGTCAGAATGGTAAACACCTTCTTACTGTCTCCAAACCAGCCCAATGGGAGCAAGTGGGAAGGGAGCCATTTTCAAATAGGTCTTCTCAGTTTAAGTTTGCTGTCCTCCATCTGCTCATGCTCCCCAGAACATTATTTTTATTTTACTAAACCGTCTAAATGACAAATTGACAGGGTCAATTGATCTCTAATATAAAAAAGCCTATCTGGCTCACATCTCACTATTTAACATGAGACACATGGGTATGTGGTCTCTAAAGAATTTTGGAGCACTATACTCACCATCTCCTCCTGATGCTAAAATTTCCCCATTTGGAGAAAACCGCACGACATTGACTGCTTTGGTATGGCGAGCAAGATTGGACAAAAATTCAACAATGGCCTTTCCATCTGGTCCTTTTTCCACCTTCCAGATCTGTTGATACCAAACATTCATCCAGAGAAATATATAGATAGTAAGCAGCTACCATACTGTGCACACTAAAATAATACTATGCTTGCCCAGCTGGCATGGCCCATCGACCTATGATACAGGGGATCGCGGTTCAATTCCCGATCAGAGCATATGCCCAGGTTGCGTGTGCATGTGCAGGAGGCAGCCAATCAATAACTCTCATCATTGATGTTTCTCTCTCTCTCTCCCTCTCCCTTCCTCTCTCTGAAATCAATAAAGATCTATTAAAAAAATAAAATAATACTATACTTATTTTCAGGAAGAAAGTTTAGCTTTTCTTTTGAAACATAATATGACGAAACTTCTGTCTGAAACATAAGCCAACAGTCCCACTGTTAACTGTCCTCCCTCCTATCTCCTTCTAGTGCAGATTGCTCCCCAAGAGGAACCTGGCTCAGATTCTAAAGTAACAGGCATCCAAGTTACCTCAATCTAGGAAACATTACCCAAGAAAAAAAAAAGCAGCTTTCTTTTGCTTTCATTGGTCACTCAAAGGCCCTGCAAATTTTAACCTCCGGACTAGTGAGGAAGTAGTCTGAGTTAGTTGACATTAGTTTGAAATAACGGGTTGGAGAACGCTGCTTCAGTGGCGCTTCCCTGCGCCTGGGTTTCGGCCCATTTACCCTGACAGCGGTGTCCACCCCCGCGGAGGCCAGCCTGTGGACCCTCCCCGCGGCGCCGGGCTGGAAGTCCAGGCTGTACACCGGCTCCTTGTTGTGCCAGGCTATTTCGCAAGTGATGACTTTCATCCTTCTGAGCCTTGGCGGGGCGCAAATATTCCTCGGGCACCGTTCTCTTTCCAAAGCCAGAGGAGAGCTGAAAATTGTCGGTAATGAGTTGAATATTAGAGCAGGAAATCTGAATGCTTATTATGAGCCAGGAACCCTACCATTAAAAATACACGCTGTGTCCTGGCTGGGTAGCTGCGTTGGTGCATCCTCTTGATAGGCCAATGTTGCGGGTACAAGAATAAACCAATGAATGCATAAGTAAGTGGAGCAACAAATCATGTTTCTCCCTCCCTCTCTGTCTCTCTAAAACCAACCAATAAAATTTTTTTTTAATGCACACTGTACTGGAAAGAATGCTAAAATGTCCTGACACAACACCTTGCAAGTTCCACCTAAAATGCTCTGTTGCGCCCTGGCTGTTAAGTTTGTTCTCCTGCTACGTCCAGAAAAGCAAAATGGAACACACAGGTAGAGAACACCAGGCCTGTGGGCTGTGCCACTGCCACCGCCATGGCCCCGGCTTAGCGAGGATTGGAGGGCGGCCAGGGAGGCCCAGAGCAGGCGGCTGCCCGGGCGAGGGGACTATTCAGGGGAGGGGGCTGTAGAATGAGGGGGCCGGGCCCGCGAGGGACCCCACTTCTCAGGAGTCTGGCAGCCTAGGGAAGGGAGCTCCCAGGAGGAGGCCGCAGGAAGAGGGAGCTGCCTAGGGAAGGGGGCTGCAAAATTAAAGGACTGGGGCGCGAGGGAACCCCACTTCCCAGGAGCCCGCAGTCTGGGGGAGGGAGTCCCCAGGAGGAGGGGACTACCCGGGGGTTGCAGGAGGGAACCCTGCTTCCCCAGGGGCAGACTGCTTCACGGCTTCATGGGGCAGGGGACCCCCTACCCAGGCTGTACGGGGCCAGGCGCACGGCGGGGGAAGCGGGACCCGGCCTGGCTGGGAGGAGACCGCGCGGGGCCGGGGTGTGGGCGGGTATCGGCCGCCGGAACGCGCGCCGCTCGGGAGGCATCTCGGGTCCCCGCCACCTGCCCTGGGAGAGAGCCTCTCGCCCCTGCCCGGCCCGGCCCGGAGACCCGCGGGGACACTGGGATGCGGGAGCCCGCAGCGCGGAAAACCTACCTGCGGGGACGCGGCCAGCCAGCGGCACCACCGCGCGCTCCGGTTCCCGCGCGCCACAGGCCCCGCCTCCTCGCGGGTGGGGCTAAGCCGGCTCCCGCGCCGCAGCGTCGTCCAATCAGGACTCGCTCCCGCCGGCTCCGGAATCCTACGCGGAACTGACGCCCCGGCGGGAGAACGCGTGAGGTCCTCCATTCACTCGCCCAGTCCCTTCTCCCGCGTCCATTCCGGCGTTTGCAAACCGCCTGAGCATCAGCCGCGTGCTGGGCCGCGTCTGACGCCGACTCGGACTTGCCCTCAGGGAACTCACAGTCGGGTAAAAGGAGAGGAGCTGTCCTGCAGGGCGGGAACCCGGAGACCCGCCCACGACTCCCGAGTCTGTCACTGGGGCAGCGAAGATTTGCGAGCTGTAACCTGTATCGGTCTCTAGAATTTCAAGTATCAATAACATACAAGGCTGTCCTCGGCCTCCTGTAGTCATGTACACGAAAGCGTGAAAGGAACCATGTGCACTTACAGTCCCCCAAGGACAAGGTTATTTTGGATGTGAAGGCTCGAAGGAAATTTGAAGGGAAGGGGGCATTTAAAGTGGGCTTCAGGTGATGAGAGTTTGGGATAAACAGCGCTGGGAAATGGGGAGTCGAGCTAAAGAAACTCACAGTTGGCAATAGAGCACAAAAGTGGGAGCAGTGGGATCCGTGATGGGAAAGGATGGATGGGCAATGACCGGGAAGCCTGTGGACAGGGAACCAGCAGGTCAAATGGTACATGTGTTTCCAAGGCAGTTCTCATTTTCATTGTAAATTAACTGGAATCCTCGTTGCATACATTAGTCTGGGAGCTTGGTGGATATGACACTGACCCTGACAGATGGACCCTCTCCTTGTGCTAACTGCAGGTTTCTGGGCCTTCAAGGCCAAGGGACTTTGCAAAAGGAGTGCTATCCTGTGCAGCCTCCCAGAAGAAAGCCTCCCCCAGGTGGCTCTCCCACTTCCCACAGTTCCCCTCCTCTCTCCTTCCCTCAGGATGTCATGGTACTGAAATCAACCAGGTCTCTTTCTCCTTTTGCAGTCAAATATTGCCATTTGTCCTTTTTATAGGGTGTCTCCCAAAAATGTATACACACACTCTGAATAATTATAAAGGCAGTGTTTATTAAAATACATTTCATTTTCAAAATTGAGCTATCAGCTGTTAAAGTGTGTATACATTTTTGGGGACACCCTGCATATTGGCTTCTAGAACATTTTGGAAAATCCAAAGCTATGGGATTGTTCGGTACCTGGATTGCTTACATTATACGTCAATTAACTGATATGGTTATAAACACTTTTAAAAACAGAATTTAAAATTTTAAAGGGAGGTAGTAAGTCAGAAGGCAGAAATAGATGCAGCAGGCCTTTTGAAATGGGATAATTTTCCAAATGGACAGTTACCTGTGAGCTTCCTAGAAAGCCAGGAAACAAATACTTTTCATAGTATAAATTCTTGCAATCATTTTTGAGTGGCAACTTTTATTAAAATGTACATAGCAGACACTCTTTGGCCTATCAATATTCACTGCATGGGACTTACACTCTGGATATACTTTTTAAAAATGTGTATAAGGTGTATTAATTCCAATAGTAACCTTTTTGGTAATGTCAAACAAGAAATGAGCATTAGGAACATATCATATTCCTATCATAGAATGTGACTAAAGCTGCTCAAGAGTCATGGAAATGTTACCAAATATATGGTGTGACACTTGTGTGAATTTGATACAAATATATAGATATAAACAACACATATATATGAATGTGTATATATTATGCAACTAGTATTTGCTGGAAGGACACACAAAACACAATGGTAGTTACCCCTAGGGAGGTGGTGAGAAGTCTTTTCACTCTATACTCTTGTGTTTCAGTTCTGACTCTGCCTCCCTTTCCCCTCCTTACGCACCGGTGAGAAAGGCCATGCTGATCCTTTGTTTCAGGACCCACCTGAGTTCAATGTTTGTAAATGTTCCTCAATGTAAGGTATAGATGAATGGTTCTGATGGCATAGTGGGAGTCCTTAAAAAAATACTGATATTGCCTGACCGGCACACCTCAGCAGTTGAGCACAGACCTAGGATCCAGGAGACTGCGGTTGGATTCCGGATCAGGGCACATGTCCAGGTTTCCGGCTTGATCCCCAGCAGGGGGTGTGCAGGAGGCAGACAATCAATGATTCTTCCTCATCACTGATATTTCTCTCTTCCCCCCTAAAATAAATAAAATAAAAAGCTCCAAATCTATTTTAAAAATACACTGATACTGATATCTGGTCGAATCCCAAAGACTCTGACTTAATTAGTATGGGGTGCATCCTCTCACTGGGAGTACAAACGACTCCCCAGGTGATTCTAATACGCAGCTTGTGCCCAGCCAGCATGGCTCAGTGGTTGAGCATTGACCTAGGATCTAGGAGATGGAGGTTTGATTTCCATCAGGGCACACGTCCGGGTTTTGGGCTCCATCCCCAGTGGGGGGCATGCAGGAGGCAGCTGATCAATGACTCATCACTGATATTTCTCTCCCTATCTATTCCTCTCCCTGAAATAAAAAAAATTTAAAAAAAGGTAAAAAAACAAACTAATACAAAACTGGTGGTGAGGATCACCAGTATATACCACTGTAATTATTCCTCAGTGACAACTAATGATCTAATGGGCTGTGTGGTAGCAAGAATCAAGTGTCTGAAGCCATGTGCAGAGTTATCAGCAGCACCTGCAGATCCGGAACATGGGGCCCAGGTGATGGACACATCTATATGACACCCCACTGTGTAAACACATAGCTTTTACTGATTTTGTAGCCTTAGCTGACTTAAGTGGGTCCTGTTTATTGGGATTGTGTACTATCCTAATTTACTTACTCATGCTGTTTTTGTTTTTAAAATAATTAACTTAAGCAACACTGCCCTCCTACACTAGCCTTTTACAAATCTAACTTAACATCTTTTCTTCAACAAAGCAGCCAGGCAGCTTTCCCAGCAGACACAGAGACGCAGATCTCTGAAGGCCCTGATTGGCAAGACCATTGACACCAGTGGTCACTGGGTCAAGCCCAGTGACACCACTGAGAATGTTAAAGCTAAAATCCAAGACAAGGGGGGCAACCTGCTGGACCGCAGCGTCTGATTCTTGTGGGTAAATAGCTGGAAGATGGCTGCACTCTGACTACAATATCCAGAGTCCGCCCTGTACTTGATGCCTCCTCGGCTGGGTGGCAGTATCAAGCCCTCCCCCAACCAGCTCGCCCAGTACAGCTGTGACAAGCTGAACTGCTGCAAGTGTTATGCCCACCCTGCACCCCTGTGCTATCAACTGCCACAAGAAGTGCAGCCACCAACAACCTGGGCCCAGAGAAGGTGAAATAAGGCCCCTCCACCACCTCTTCAGCCCAACAGGGTGACCTTCAGCCTGAACCCTGTGACCCTGGGGCCTCAATGAAGTTTCTCTTTTGTTGACTGGAGCAGTAAAAAATAAAAAAATAAAAATGTGTCACCCATATTTTCAAAGAACCGTATCTTGCAGTATTTTCTTAAAGGGTGAAAAATATGTAAATACTTCCAGAGCCAATTTAGCAAACAAGGTTCTCTTACTAATACTGATTAACTTGCCCATTAAGCCAGATAACATCCATAAAATACATATTTTTTGCAAGAATATAAGTGACCAAAAGGAAGGAAAAAATAGCAAATTCAGGAAAGAATGGCTACATAAATATTCAAACTTAGACCTGCTCTACATAGCTGCTATTATTTAGACTAGGTTTCTTTACACTAAATGATTTAATATAGAAAATGTTTCCCCTCAAGTGTAAAATATAGGCACACATGCATACTCCCTCAACATGAGCTGTCTTAGATTCTTAATAGAAAGTCTTAGTCTTCTAAATATAACTTGTAATATAGTAAAATGAGCTCAACTTTAGGTTCTTAATACAATTTTAGTTTTCAAAATATAATTTGAATATAGAATTCTTTAAAAGTAGTATCTGAAGAGTTAGCCATCATATATATTTTTATTTTATTACAAGATATTTTAAATTTTGGGCAGATACAACTGTGACAGAAAACCAGCTTCATACCAAAAATACACTTTCAATTACTTTATCGAGCAAATAAAACAGTCTTCATTTATTTGCTTTTTCCAGAACTTAATGTACAGTAAAAATTTTATATTCTATATGACAGACATGTAATTAAACATACATACAGAAAAAAAGAACATGTATTGAATGTTCAGAAATAAAAATAAATAGCAATAATAAAACTTTGAAAAAAATAATGCACATTTTAATTGTGGAAAATTAATTATATATACAGTTAAACTTAATAGAAAGCCATCTCTTTAAAATTGCACAAAACAAGGGACCAATAAAGTATTAATTTTTATGGCATGTAATACTATAATCTTAGGGCAATTTGTTGCTTAATTCCAGGGCATAAAACACTTAGGTTTGTAATATAGCAAAAGGTATGCAGTATTGTTCGAGAAAGACTGCCTTCCTCAACTCACATTATCCTGTAGTTTTCCTATAAAAGACTATACAGGAAATTTCATAAAAAGAAATATTAGCAATCATTGTGCCCACTCCATGCTAAGCAGCCAAAAATGGGCTTCAAAGTAAACATGATCAGACAGTTAATATACTTGATACTTTTTTATATTAAAGATCATTTCTTTGTTGTATAAAAACACTTTAACGATGATTGGCAATCTCAGCACAGAAAATATCCTGGCAAAATGGATGAAGAGAGTTTCTGCTTACCTTATTTTCATGAATAAAATATTTCAGGAGATAAGCATTTATAGAAAAGAAACATTAATGCTCAGTTTGCTTACAACTTATCAGGAGTGTTAATTCATATTTTACAAATGCCTGTTTAAACTTCTCTGTAAGAAAACCAAAGTCGCATTTCCATTCATATTATGTATGGCACAGCCCTCACGCTTCAGATAAAAATACACTTTGGGAAACCAGAAAAGATTGCACAAAGGTTAGGGGCAACCTGAAAACCTCTTGGTGAAAAACACATCCTCTAGGGTAATAAAAAAATATGTGCAGACTTAATTACAAGTATTTACATTTTAAAACAGAAACATGAGTTAGCTATTATTAAGCCACTCAACATCGACGACTCACGGGCATTTCAAAAGGTGTGATAGTGTGTCGACCTGTTTGTGGCCACATTTGAATGCATAGGGTACAGTAAGGATTATGGTTCTTCAGTCTGTCACCTATCATATCTATAGAACAAAACTGTTTACATTTTGAAAGCTGTACAACAGAAAGGATTGAGCAAATATTTTTATTATTTCACATAAAATATACTTTAAGAACTACCGATTTCACTCATTTGTTCAACAACTTGTCCTAAAATCTCATCAACTACATCAACATCATAATTCACTTGCTGAAGATCGAGGTCAGGTACAATCATGGCCAGCAGCTGTCCCACGTTAACTCGGAGAGATCGAAGTTTAAAGCTGCAAATACAAATGTTACATTTATTAGATGAACATTATAACTTAATATTCATTAGGACTTAATATTTAAGGGAAACATTAATCCACTATTTAATCATTCAAAAATTCTACGTAATTATTATGTATCTGTTGGTCAGTAGTGTTTTATAACACTAGTGGCTCTTTGGTTCCAACTGACACAACTTTTAAATTTTATTTTTTTCAATTTTTAAAAACTGATTTTAGAAACAGAGGAAGGGAGAAGGAGAGAAAAACATTCATGTGAGAGAGAAACACTGGCCACACCCACCTGGACTGGGGATCAAACCTGAAACCTGACTGGGAATCGAACCAGTGACACTTGGGTACATTGGAAGACGCTCAACCAACTGAGCCACACCAGCCAGGGTATCAAATGATACAATTCTGATTTGAGACTGGAGAAAACATGGACTGGTAAAATATATAAATTATGTTATCTACAATTTAAAATATTGTTGTCACCTAGAAAACAGTAGTGACATACTAGTGAGAATACTGGTCTAAGAAGAACGCATCTCTGAATTTCAGCTCCCTTTGAGGAAAATAAATTGGTTTGTTCCCTAAAACATGCTCTATGAGATGCCCACTGCTGTATAAGAGGAAAAAAAATGGTTCTGTGGTCAAATACGCTTATAAAACATTGGATTAAATAATGTTAAGACTTTTTAAAATGCAAGACTTCATGCTAAAGTTCACTGACTATCCATTTTTTAAATGCATTTATAGGGAAGTGTTTTGCTGAAAACATTGAGAAATCCTGGATTAGGTCATCATTATCATTCCTTCCAAGTTCATATACATGTATCGGAGTATCAGCATTTTAGACTTTAAATACCTACAGCTATAGAGCATCCTTAGCTTCAAGGACTGAGTGAAACACATGGATCAAGAGAATGCTGCAGATGGTTCTGCAACCTCAGACATAAGTCCACATTTAGTTTACAGATAGTGATCTTTCTAGGGTGGAGATCTCTGAAGGGGCAAGATGCTCATCTTGGGTTAATAGTACACAAAAATGCATGTAATTTTAAACATCTTTTTGTTGGCTTGCATGATAAGATTCCATTGAACTTCTGATAAAATTTCATGTCTCATGCCAGCCGTTTTTTGTCCAAGCTTTCCCATTCACTTCTATCAGAGGCCCATGGTCCAAAACATTTCTGGTTTGCTTTGCAGAAATTATTAACCATGCTATGTCCTTCCAAGAATATTCCCTTTCTCATAACCATAATCTTTTATCTATATGAAAAGCAGACAAAAGACTAGTGTGACTCTAGAACCCTCTTATCCATCCTTTAAGTCTTTGATTGTCCCTGGCTAATTCCTCCCATCTACCAGACATGTCACAGACTTCCTATTTTTAGTGTTGAAAACAGCAGTGTCCAAGTGAAATATTGTGAGCTCCATACATAATTTAAAATTTTCAAATAGTTCAACCAAAAAGTAAAATGAAACAGTAAATTTTAGTTAACCCCATGCCACTAAAATATATCATCATATAATCAAAAAATATTTTTATTGAGATATCATACATCCTTTTTATCTTCATACTAGGACTCCAAACTGTAGAACGTATTTTATAGTTAAAGCATGTCTCAGTCCAGAATAGTTAGATTTCAGGCGTTGGTAGCCATATGTGGTTACGCTATTCTGGAAAGCATGTCTAAAAGATCATCAATTACTCAAAGGTTAGTGGGCAAGAGAATCATCTGGGAGACTGTTTCAGTTTCCGATTTAATAAACTGCACTGTGGCCCAAGGGTCTGCATTTCGACAAGCACCATAGATGCTTGTGGTTCCCATTTTTAGAAACACCAGTTGGGAGTTTTTTTCTGACCCCTTTCCCTCCTTGCTTATATGTAGGACTCTACTGTTTCTATCTCCATGAACAGATTTAGTGAAATGCTTCAGAAACCCTTAAGCCAAAAAACAAAACAATAATATAACTGATGGTCAAGGGAGGATGGCAGGAGATTCTCTCTCAACAGTACCTTTTAGAGCTGAAGTCCTATCATTTTAGCAGAAAGAGCTGCACAATTTTAGCCCTTAATGTCTATTTATGAATGGTAAGCCATCAACACAGCACCAACACTGTCATCCACTCCCACCTGAACTTTTCTCCACCCTCAAAAACAAAACAAATCAAAACGGAAACACAATTCCACTTTGTATCTTACTGAGATAGGGTAATCATGCATTTGCTGTTTTCTTATTTTCACAGATCTTCTTCCTAATAATCAACTGCACTCTGGCAATTTTTAGTGACTTTGGGATTTCCTAAAAGTTAAGATGGGGGAGGGGACATAGTAGTAAAATGATAGCAAACCACAAAGGAATGGTGCTAAACACAAAAGTAAAAGAAATCAAGCATTCCAAACCACTCTGACCAATCAAGTGCTTTAGTTCTTTGAAATTCCTATTTCTCTTAAGTTGAACCTAAACTGCTAGTTTCTTGAAGGGAAGGGTAACATGTACTTTTTTCTCTCTCTCTGTCTCCCATAATGTTGGGACCACAGTAGTCAATAACTGCTTTGGACAGAGTATCTGTTAGATGTGTGCTAGCAAATAAGTAGCTCACTAACCAGAACTGTAGCCACAGCAAAATGCCTCAATTTAAATTACCTTTCCCCATCAGCATAATTTACGGACTCCTCAAGGTTACTTGAAGTTGAAACATCTGTTCCTTTCTGTTGATTTGCAGATTTTAATTGTTCAATTTCAGTTTTCAGTTCTTCACACTGTGAACGAATTTGTGATTTCTCCATTTTCAATAATTCAACCTGACAAAAAAATTAGATTAACTGTAAAATTTAAAAAATACTAATATCAAAGTACAAATTTAAGCTAAGAAATGTAGAAAACCAGGTTGATGAAAATTACAAAAAAAGAAAAAAACCCACATTAGACAAAACCCCCAATAGCTTTCTATAAACAAAGCTTTGTTTGTTTAGTTTCACCTGTCCATCTTTTTTTTTTTTTAATATATCTTTATTGATTTCAAAGAGAGGAAAGGAGAGGGAGAGAGGTAGAAACATCAACGATGAGAGAGTCATTGATCGGCTGCCTCCTGCACGCCCCCAACTGGGGACTGAGCCAGCAACCCGGGCATGTGCCCTGATTGGGAATCAAACCCCGATTGCCTGGATCCTAGGTCGATGCTCAACTGCTGAGCCACGCCCGGCTGGGCTCACCTGTCCATCTTTTTACATTGAAAGGATACAAAATGTCAATTACAACTTGACTGAATACAAATGGTACCTAAAAATTGGAAAACCAAGATAAAAATGCCTAAATAATGTTGATGTCACAGTGGCTTTCTTTTCTTGCACACTCAGCAGCTCTAAGTTACAACACAAAGCTTAGACTGATTTGGTACTTTTTGTCACAGCTCTTAAGCCAGTAACACATGAAGATGAAAATCTGACTGAGCAGTTATATTAGCAGTTATTTCCAGGAATGGGCAGTACTATTGTTTCCAAACTCTTTTTAGCAGAGAAACTCTCCTTTCAAATACCATGTAAATATGATACATAAAACAGATTTTCTTAAAAAAGGAGCTATCTGCCCAGGAAGCGTGGCTCAGTGGTTCAGTGTCGACTTACTCGAACTAGATCATGGTTCAATTCCCAGTCAGAGCACATGCCCGGGGTTTCAGGCCTGATCCCCAGTAGGGGGCATGCAGAAGGCAGACTATTAATGACTCATCACTGATGTTTCTCTCTCTCCCCCTTCCTCTCTCTGAAGTTAAAAACAAAAACCTACTAAAATAAAAAGGAGTAACCCAAATTAGAATCGGGGGCACATGCAGAGGGTACCACTTATCCCCTGATATCTAAATCTCCTTCTTCCTCAGTAAAAGAACCCCCGAGTAACGACTACAGTTCCAAGGCACCCATCAGCCAGGTGACTTAAGTCCCAACAGTAACTTTGAGGAACCGCATCTTCTTTCCTGCTGCTTGGAATGTTAGATACAGGACAGCTGGGCCTGAAAAGCCATTTTAGACCATAAATGCACGTTGTGAAGCAAAGCAACAAAGCAGTGTCCTAGAGGACATCGATCAGACCCAGTCACCACCCATTCAATTCCAGCAATGCTCATCTATCTCCTCAAGACAGTTTAAGGACCAAAACTACCCCTACGCATTTCCATATGCCCCAAGAGGACCAATCCCCAGTTGAGAACCAGTGGAGTAACAGTCAGTCAATAAATGAAATATGTACTAACTAATTAATTCCAATCTAGCAACTGGCAGTTCTTTCAGGTTTAAATGCCCCTGGGTTCCCATGACTACCAGGATGCTGAATGATAACTCACCTCGCTTTTATACTGGTCCCTCTCAACAGTGCATTTGTCCAGCTGTCTAAATACATCATCAAGTTGCACAACCATTTCATCCATTTCACTTTTACTCTCATTATTGGAACACTGACTACATTCAGGCTTTACATGTTGCAAAGCACTACACTGTTTTTTCAGCCTTTCTATTTCTTCCAGAGCTTGCCGATACTGAGATACCACGTGGTCTGGACTTTCAGATTTGCCATTAATACTTTCAAGTAAATACACAGCATCGGTTTCGGTAGATTGATGGCAAGTTTCCTTCTTCACGTATTTGTCACTCATTTCCAGTATCCTCTGTTTCAACAGTTTGATTTGGTCAGTAAACATGTGACATTGTCTTTTATAATCTTCTTTTTCTTGGGTAACCAGAAGTAACTTATTTCTCAGTTCATTTAACTCGCACCCTGCATCATCCACAGATTTATCAAAGGTTTCCTGGGTTTCATGTGTCATTGCTTCAGCTTCCACACAGGATGGTGGTACCGCTGTACTGTTTCTTGCACTCATGTCATCTTCAATAGTTTCTTCCTTTTTAACAACTAAGCCTGGCACTTCAGTCTGGGTGGCCACACCAGTTGCCTGATCACATGTGGATGACAAGGTACCTGTTGAACTACTCTGGCCATAAGGTTCACTGTTATCCACAGGCTCGTCCTGAACACCGCTTTGTTCGATGTGACTCTGTTCTGATTTCACCTCAACATCATGCGGCTTGGGAGTACTGGTTTCTTCTAAGATGATGACGTCATCATCCTCTTTGTAAGCTGGGTTTTCAAATGCTTGATTACTCAATCTCCGAGTCTTTGCATTCAAAATTGAGGAACGAATAGGAAGTCTTCGTTTCATGCTGGAAAACAATTTATATATAAATTAAGATTATGAAATATAGATGTGAACAAAATAGGCGACCTTGAAGTACTCTACCTTAAAACATGAAGAAATACTCATGCCTGTTTTTTAGAATACTGACAGATTATCCCACAGTACTGCCCGATGAGTTGCGGAGTAGAGTACTTTGTCTCTCTACAGGTGAGGAAACAGATCACTGGGTGTCCTCAGAGTATCAGGTCTGTATATTGCCAAACATCTCTTCATTTGCTGTCCTCGGAATTTCAATGTCCCTGTGTCCAAACCAGAATGCCACCACCCACCAGAGGCCCAGCCTTTATATTCTAGAGCTCAGTGAGTGACACTGCCATTCCCATTTGCCCATCATGATTTGTATCAACATTCAGTGATCAAGTGAGCCACTAAGTAAACCAGCACGCCCTATCGTTCATAGTCCCTGCATTAAAAATCGCCTCCTTTTCTTCATTTGCTTATTTTTCTGTGAATTTATCACCATTTATTACATTTGGCCCCACTTAGAGGGACATTTGTACTGCTCTGCTATTTGAGCCTTCTGTGTTAGACCTCAGGTTTCCTTGATTTAAGATTTTTCACCCCAGCCCAGCCGGGCGTGGCTCAGCGGTTGAGCATCGACCTAGGATCCAGGCGATCGGGGTTCGATTCCCGGTCAGGGCACATGCCCGGGTTGTGGGCTCGATCAATGACTCTCTCATCATTGATGTTTCTATCTCTCTCTCTCCCTCTCCTTTCCCCTCTCTGAAATCAATAAAGATATATTTTAAAAAAAAAGATTTTCTGCCCCAGGCGGGTGGCTCAGTCGGAGCACTGTCCTGTGCACCAAAAGGCTGCGGGTTCGATTCCCAGTCAGGGTGCATTTGACAGGCAACTGCTCAATGTTTCTCTCTCACATCAATCCTTCTCTCTCTCTCTAAAATAAAAAAACAAAACAAAACAAAAAACATATCCTTGGGAAAGGATTAAAAAAATTTTAAAAATGATTTTCCTTTCTTGGGTTTACTCTTTCCTATCAAGGGGGCACAATCTCTAATAAAATTGAGAAAGCACAACAGGACATAAAAAATGTAAAATTTTGCATGATGAAAATATCTTTATTTACTTCTAGTTTACTGGTTTTATACATACTTTCAGGTTGAAAGTTACTTTCTCAAAATTTTAAAAGCATCACCCCATTTCCATCTACCACTCAGGTTTTCTGCCATTCTCATCCCTGGCCTTCTGCACACAGGTGTGTTTTCCTCTAAAAACAGCTGTTTCCTGGTGTTCTAATATTTCACAATGTTACTCAGAATGGAGCTTTCCCCAGACATTACACTGCATATGTAGTGGAAGTTAAGTCTTTCTTCTAGTATTTCCTCCCCTTATTCTAAAATCCCCTTAATTCAGACGTTGACCTTCCTGTACTTTGTTTCTTCTTTTTTCTACCTTCCAACTGTTTATCTTTCCTTTCTAAGAGACTTATTTGTCCAACATCTATGCACCCCCCAGTAAATGTCACATGGTTTCTTCAGTTTGTGCATGGTGATTCTTGGCCATCTCTTTCTATTTCAGAGTGAAGGCTGGGCTTGTGATTTAAGGACACTCAAACTCTCACCATCAAGGGCTTTTATCTTGGGAACCCAGTGAGGGGAAGAAAGGGAGAGGGATTTCTCACCATCCAGTATTCAGACTTTCACTTACTCCTGTTTCAAAACAGTGGCGCTCAGACATCTCCCAACAGTAAAAACTCTCCAGAAGGTAAACTTCCCACCTTCTGACACAGGAAGAGAAGCAGTGTTGCCAGACTTTGCAAGTAAAGAAGATCAGGAAGCTGCTCCTTCTTAAACGTTCAAACAAGCCTCCTGTTCTCAGCCCTATTTCCCACCTTCAGAAGTACCTGGTGCTTTCAAGTTCTGAGTCTGTCTAGAGATCTCTGGAGTTAGCCAGTCAATTGGGAGTTGCCCTATTATTTTTCTTACCAAGCTTATTCCAAATTTGTCATTGTCAAGACTTATTTTAGGTAAGTCTTTCCAAAGACTTTGGCTCTATAAATCTGAAAATAAATATAGGCTTTAAAATTTAATGAAAATTTTCTCTATATTCCTCTTCCATTTTGATGACAGTCACTTTAAAAAATAAATTCCATCAGTTTTTCTGTGTAAACTTTACAGACTTTTCTTTTTCTTACTTTGTCTAGAACCATCTTTAAGAAGAAAAACCAAGAATATGAAGGAGACTGGTTTAAAAACAATCACACAAGTTCTTAGTTAAGTAGCAGTATAGCCACAAAACAAGTCCCCCAAATGTGGGCTATAAACAGCAAACTATTTTAGAACCTGTCCTCCTTGATGTACACATGCATAAAGGCAGTTGTTTTTCATCTTTCCCAAGGTCAAAAATCCCTTGGAGAATCTGATGAAGGCTACAAAACCTCTCTGAAAATCTGGCTTCACTATCTCAGAGAACCTTGCTCCAGTGTTTCTCTTTCAACAATAAACATCAGGTGTAGTTAGTCTGATCCACCAGTTCACTGGCCGTATGCTCTTTCCTCTTCTCACTTGTGTTCATTCTGTTCCCTTTGAATGGGCCACATGTGCAGAGTACTGCTTTCAGGATTTTAGGAACCAGCCTAAAAAAGTGCCACCTCATGACGAAGCCTTCCCTGATCACTTCAGACAAGAGAGCTAACTGTTCAATCCACTATTGCTCATACCTTTCTTTCTCTTCTTTCTCCAACCACTCATCCAAAATATAGTGTGTCACAGGCTATGCTAAAAAGGTATGGGTCACACTTGACATTATAATGTTGTACTGTTCATTATTTTATGTTTATATTTAATTAAATATGGATAATCTTAAAAGCAGAAATTGCCCTTTTTATGTTTATATTTAATTAAATATGGATAATCTTAAAAGCAGAAATTGCCCTGGCCAGTGTGGCTCAGTTGGTTAGAGCATTGTCCCATGCACCAAAAGGTTGCACGTTCAATTCCTGGTCAGGGCACATACCTAGGCAGTGGGTCCGATCACCGGTGCACCAGTCAGGGCACATACAGGAGGCAACCAATTGATGTTTCTCTCACACACAGATGTTTCTCTCTCTCTCTTACAAAAAACAAAAAAAACATATTCTTGGGTAAGGAATTAAAAAAAAAACAACAGAAATTTTCATACTATAGAGAATCTCAAAGAGGTGACAATTTGATCAAATTCCACATTACAATTAATATTTTTTAATTGATTTAAATAGGTGGCATAAGTGGGGTGGAGTAAGTATAGACAACATAAGCAGTCACTTGTCCTTAAAGACTTTTTACATGCACATAAACGACAATTTCTTACAAGTGCATTATTGCCATACAAGTGCCAAGTAAAGGCTCTGTTTAATATTCATTCCCCAAATGGAAGACCACATTTTTGCCACTGACCTGTTGCCCTCTGGTTCAGACTGAGGTGAACCTCGATGATTATTTACAAGTCTTGCTGCATAAGGATCTGCTGGTTCTGAAGGGTGTCTTCTTGGAACACTGTCCTTTACAGGAGAAAAGCTTCGACTTGACACAGAGGTTGTCCGAAACAACAGTTCAGTATTAATCTGTTGGGGGGAGGGGGAAATGATCTTAAAGGAATTTTTTTAATGTGAAAGGCCCAAAACACAAGACATTATTTTCCCTTTTCCTCTGATCCCAGAAAATGTTGAGAATTATCCTACCCTACACCAGGGAGCAAAATACAATAGGCCAATGAGCTACATCCATCCTACAAGTGAGCTAATGGTTATACATTGTTTAAGGTGTGAACAAAACGACAAAACAAACAAAAAAAATGCAACGGAGATTTTATGTGGTCCCCAAAGTCTAAAATGTTTACAGAAAAGGCTTGCTGGCCCTGTACTATATAGAGAACTTACCAAGATACAATAAAAGCTTATTTTTCTAAGAGAAATAAAGAGAAAGATACTGCCTTTAAAAACCAAAGCAAGCCCACTATTCTTTTCCCCCCAGTTCTGTTCACACCCCCAAACCCTAAGCCTTTATATAAGAAAACTGTCAATGTAATTATAAGCAAACACACATCTGCAGCAGACCAAAACTTCTCACACAAGTATGACCACCGAGTCATATACTCAGAAAAGGTTCCTTAACACCATTAAGCATTAAGAAAGAAAAGGGCCAGGGAAAGTGGTCCACAAAGAGAAAGAAAACACCACAGCTTCAATCCAGGCTAGTACTAGAACATGGCTCCCTGGGTGTTCCTGTGAACTTTTCCTTGACTGCCTAGCAACAGGGTTCTTAAAAGAATGTCTGCCTTTCCTCAGGAGATGCCCAACTAAATAATAAAACTGAACAGTTTGAATAAAGTTGTTGGGTTAAGAAGCCAGGGCTGGGAAGGAGGGCAAGGAGGGAAATACGTAAACTGAATGAACAAGATTACTTCAATTTGTTATGCAACTCCTAAGCTTTAAAAATATTTGTTTAATTAATTAATTAATTACCTGAGGGATCCTGTCCAGTTGTCTGAATCTGAATTTTTCCCTGTCTCTTAAAAAAAAAAAAAAAAAAGATGAAAACACATTTAAATTTACTTATTATTTTCAATTCTGTCTTGCAATGATACTTGCCATTTCACCGAGTCACTCAGATGTGTACCCTTTAATCAGTGGTAAGCCCTTAGGCAGGGAATACTTTCCACCTCTTATCTTCGTAACACCCTAAGGCCTCAAGCTTTCCACCCCCATTGTTTTCAGGCCTTTGAATCGAAATACCACACAGGCTTCTAACTGGTTTGTCTACTTCTAATCCTGCTTGAAAAAAACAGTGCACTATAAATCAAAACTCCCTGGATGTTCTTAGAGAACTCAGTCTCCTATGTGCAGCACATCAGCCTAACGTTCCCCAAGGCTGACGACCATCCCTCATTTCCCAGCTCCTCTAGCCCACCTCCGCTTTCCACTACCCTCACTCGCACATCTGCTCTAGTTATGCCGAACCGATCACTGTTCCCAGGAGAGTCTCATCCTCCCTTCCAAGCCTATCACAAAACTGTCCGTCACGGCCCATTTCAACCTCGCCATTCCGGGCCAGAGGAATCTCTCCTCAGCTTCCCAACAGGACTGGGCTGGGCCTTGTATGGTACTTGTCAACTTCTAAGTGGTAATACATACATCTCGCCTTCCGTGTTAGTCTGTAAGCTCCTAAGGGCCGTATTCACTTATGATGCATGTGTGTGTGTGGTCCCAAAAGACAAACTATTCTGTATGCGAACTATCTTGCACACAAGTGAAAAAAGAGCAGGCACCCACACCTGCTCTTGTATAAGGTCGTATAAACAGCAGGTAAAAAAGAGCAGGTATCCACAGCAAACTTTTTTTAAAAAGCACCTGCTATTAGGCACCCCCCATAAGAATCTCTTTTTGAGTCATAATCTTTTCAGCTGTAAGTCAACCCTTGAACCACATGGGCCTCACTGTGTGGGTGCTCCTATACATGGACTTTTTTTCAATGAACAGTTAGACCTCCCTCTCCCTGGGTTTCGCACCTGCAGATTCAACCAACCACACACTAAGCAGAGGGTCACCTTAAGTTACAGGTGGATTTTTGACTGGAGAGGAGAGTGGGGAGCAGGGGTTGGTGAGCGCCCCTAACTCCCAAGCTGTTCAAAGGTGAACTGTACTAGCTCTATCTTGGAGAAGCATCAGCGAACACTGCACACACATCACTGTTGAAGAATTTGGGCAGTGATTCTTTTCCCACTACACTTTAGTACAACACTCACTTCTTTTTGTAGGTTTTTTCATAAGTGGGATGCACCAAATCCTCATCTTCAGGTTCTTCTGGAACATCACAATTTCTAGTCAGAAAAATCACATGGGAAGAACAGGTCACCAGTGCCTATTCATATATCTTCAACAGTATTTCCTCTTTTCCCAAAAGGATACTACTAACTATATGGTACCTGAACTGTGGGTCAGGGTTATTGGAGCAATACCATTTTTCTGGAAGTTGGTCTATCCCATCTGGTAATTTTCGCCACTTTAGACAGGAATCACACTGAACCCATGTCTGATCAGGACGTTTCCTATAACCAAACAACAAAATATTAGCATGGAAACATGGATGCTTAATACAGTTCCCTTAGATTTTCTACATAATTTCCATCATAAAATGTCCCTATTATTTAATTCTGTCCCTGAAAATTCTATGACATAACTATTATTGTGTACTGATCTGTCATTTTTAACCTTTTGAAGGTAATCAAATTGTTGTCTTGGTTTAACTTGCCAAAACAACAATTTGATTACCTTCAAAAGGTTAAAAATAACAGACCAATTTAAGCAAAATAACTTAAATGTATTATTTAATAACATACTATTAGATTTGTTCTATGATAATAAAAACTCAAAGTATTTCAAATGCCTTGCTCTGAAATTTATATTAGCATCTGTATTGTCAAATCTAGTATATTTATTAGCACAATAAACTACTCAGGTACAGAAAATAGACAAGTTGTATTTACTACAGTTTAAGCAATTTTTTATAATTGTATTACATTTTTACGCTATTATAATAGCACAACTCTGAATAACTAAAATTTGTATATTCTTTCATTTTATAAGGTACTTTCTTACTTTTATCATTTAAAAATTACACTGTTCCTGTAAAAAATTGATACTCATTTAACATATGAAGACCTCACTTTAATGTCAATAACTTTTTAAAACTAGTTTTACAAAAATGCATTTACACAGTTATATGAAACTTTAAACAATCCAGAAATTTAAAGTAAATATAAACCTGTTCCAGGTTACATTGTGCATGTGTATACAGACACATATGATGCAATGGAAATTAATACACTGAGTTGTATCTTTGCTTTTCATTATACACTTTGAACATCTTTCCATCAGTTCACACAGTGATTACTTATTCACAGGATTTAACAATCCTGTTACTATGTGCTCAGTGTGTTTCTGAGTGCTTATCAGGCATCATATCTTTTTTCTTTCTTTTTTTATTTTATTTTTTGTTAATCCTCTCTAGAGGATGTTTTATTTCATAGATTTTTAGAGAGTGGAAGAGAGGGAGGGGAGGAGAAAGAGGAAGGGGGGGAGAGCGAGCACGAGAGAGAAACATTAATGTGAGAGACACACATTGATTGGCTGCCTCCCCCATGCGCCCCCACTGGAGCTGGGGATCGAACCTGCAACCCAGGTACGTGTCCTTGACCAGGAATCAAACCCACTACTCTTTGGGGTGTGGGCCAATGCTCTAATAACCACCGAGGACACTAGCCAGGGCATGGCATCATATCTTTTCATTCTTACAATTCTAGGAAGTAAATGCTATTAATGTTTCCATTTTACAAAGGAAAAAATTGAAGCTTATAAGAGGCCAAGTAAGAAATTCAATGTCACATAGTTACTTAAGCAGAACTAGAATCTAAACTCAAGTCTGGCTTTATACTCATGATCCTACAACACAGGATTTTTCAAACTATGCAATGCAACCAGTTAGTGGATTGTGAAATCAATTTAACGAGTCAAGTTGTGTCTTTTTAAAATAAAATAAACAGTAACACACAACACATGGGTAAAAACCATTTCATGAATCTTGTCACTACATAAATGATATATTCATTAGTTCACTTTTTAAAATTTTTTATTTACTGAGAGAGAGGGGGTGGGGGGGTGGGTGGGAGGCATCAATTTGTTGTTCCATTTATTTATGCATTCATTGGTTGGTCCTTGTATGCACCCTGACGAGGGATGAAACCCCCAACCTTGGCATATTGGGATGATGCTCTAACTGAGCTACCTGGCCAGGGCCTATTCATCAATTCATTTTATGGTATGCTGATTTGAGGTGCAGAATTTATTTCTTACTATGGGTTAGAGTCAACTATGAACACTGTACAATCATTGTACCCTCCAACATCACATCTTGATTTTACAGTGGGTTGATTTTTTAAGGTACACTTACTGTCTATCTTCAACTGGCAAATTTAGAGGATATTCTGCATTTTTCTTCACTTTCATTTCATTCCAGTAATCATTCAGTTTATCTCCCAGTGCTAGTAGTGTAAGCCTCAAAAAAGTAAATTATAAAATCAATTTAAGAAAAAAGAATAAAGATTAAATCTTAGTCAAACATAGAGAAGCACAACCTAGTAATGAGCATGTGGACACTGGGGGTCAGGGAGCAGGGGGAAGGACTCCAAAAAGTACAGTTAACAAAAAACACTCAAAGTAACGGCAATTTTCTAGAAGGACCTTTAGAAGTCCCTAGAGCAAAGCACAGAGCTAGGATCCTCTAGGAAATAAGACAGAAAATAATACTTTGGGTCCCCTGTTGTGAAAGTATGCTGTCAACCAATTACTGGGAGAACCAGTAATTGGCTCTGAATTTCAACCCCAACCTCACAAACTTCAATTTAAATTTTAACAAACTCAAACTTTTGGTTTATGAAAGTATGTGATCATTACCAGCAAGTATATTTCAAATAGCTTCTGTTTCAAAATTAAGACTTTCTCCCACAATAAGATGTTTTTTTAAGTTGAATTTATTGGGGTGACATTGGTTAATAAAATTATACAGGTTTTAGGTGTACTATTCTATAATATATCACCAGTATATTGTATTGTGTGTTGACCACCCCAAGTCCCACAGTAAGATGTTAAAAAGCAAATCAATGGGACCTACTGAAATAAGATTAAAGCCACAATTCTTCCTCATCTCTTTTTCTCATCACCTCTATTCCTCAGTCCATAAGACTGCACCCATTTCTGTTGAGAATATACCTAGGAGTGGAACTGCAGAGTCATGGGGTGGGCATTTTACTTGGCAGAGCCTAACAGTTTTCAAAAGTGATCAACAGTTTTACATCCACCAGCAACATGTGATGAGAGCTCCAACTGCCTACATCTTGCCAACATGTGCGATGTTTTATTCACTGTAGATAAATTTTCCATTTTGCCCATTATGACTGAAACTTGTGTCTTGCTTTAAAAAGTTGCCTAATTAAAGATTATGAAAGTATGCTTGTTTCCACTTTGGTTTTGCTCTTCTCTTTAGATCTATGATCCATCTAGAACTGGCCTCTTGCTTCATTTGAGAGGAAGGAGTTAAAGTTCACTCTAATGTAACCTTTGTCATAAATCAGGTGACCATATGTATGAAAGTGGGGGGATGTTTTTGGACTTCTCTATTTCACTAGACTATCTTGTCTATCCTTTCATTAATACCCACTTTCCTAGTTACTACAGCTTTATAATACTGTTATCTAATAGTACAAGTCCTCTTGCTTTGCTGTTCTTTAATGATCGTCCTAACTATCTTCAGTCTTCTGACTGTCCATGTAAAGTTTAGAAATAAACCTATTGATATACTAACATCCACACACACCTGGGTTTGTTGTTTTTTTTTAACTGAAATTGCATTTAATTATTTTGGAGAAAAACTGACATTTTATAATACCCAGTTTTCCAATTTTTGAACCTGGCATACCTATTTATTTAGGTCTTAAACTTCACTCCACAATGTTTTGTAGTTTTCAGTGCGTTGAGGTCTATGCATATTTCATTTAATCCAAAAGTGCTTGTTTGTTTGTTTTTTTAATGCTTTTATTAATGATTTTAAACTTCATGTTTTTCTGTTGTTGCTGGTATACGGAAATACAATTAATTTCTGAATATTTTTTATCCAGCAACCTTAGAATACATATTACTTATTCCTTTATTAATTCCAGTTTGTGGATAATTTTGGACTTTCTATATATTATCATCTACAGAAAAGTTTTATTTCTTCCTTTCCAATCCTTATAACTTTCATTTTTCTTGCTTCATAATATTGGTTATTTCCTCAAGAACAATGGTAAATAGCTGACCTCTTTATCTCATTCTCACTCTTGGGGGGGAAGCTATCAATTATTCCCCTTTAGAAATGATGTTTGCAGCTTTTTGTAAATACTCTGTATTGTTACTTATAAATAACTGTTGTTATTATGCCCTTTCTATTAATGGTTTTGTAAAGGTTCCCCTTTTTTCTAAATCACAAATGAATGTTGTTTTATCAAGTGCTTTCTCTGTACCTATGAAAATAACCATGGGAATTTTCTTTTTTAACATCAGTGTGATGAATAACATTGAATTTTGAATGTTAAAAACCACCCATGCCCTCTTGCAATAACAATGCACTTGGTTTTAATGTATTACCCTTTTTACATGTCACTGGATGATGTTTGTTATTTTAATTAAGATTTTTATATCTTGATCAGAAGAGACTGACATCAATTTCCTTTCTAGTAAAGTATTCTAAATATGTAAGTTTTCTAAAAATTGATTTAATTTCAAAGGAATATGTTCACATCATCAAAAATTATGAAAAATTATTCATACTATCCCTCTGGTAAAGTTTTTTGTGTCTGTAAACCTACAGTAATGTCCTCCCTTTCATTTCTGCTACTGACAATTGCCATTTCCCCCTTTATTTCCTTAGTCTCGTCAGATACAGACCATTAATCTTATCAAAGAACTGAGCATTTTGATTGTGTCACAATTTATTGTCCCTCAACTCCAAATCCAGTCTTCCTTGCTCAGTTTTGTGATACTAGAATTTGATTCTGTAAACATTTATCCTTTGCCAGCCTGAGCAATATTAAACTGGGTTAGCAGGCAATGAACCCACCAGGTGGTGGCACAAGACATTGTCTTTCAGCTTCTGGTACTACATAGTCATTATTTGGCTGGAGCCCATTAGCCTCCCAGAGGAGCTCCAGCTGTGCTCTCAGACCTGGCTCCGCATTCTGGCAACACAGACCAGTTCTAACATGCCCAGGTTCTAGCAAAGCCAGACCTTTACAGACCACCTCCAGCCCACCCACAGCCTCTGGCAACAGTAGGCCCTGGTACAGGCCAGCACTGGTCAGGCAGGCAGCTTGTTTCTATGTTCATCATGACCTTTACGAAGATCTGAATCTCTGACTTCAGGAGTAGGGGGCAGGGGAGGCTTCTCCTAGTTCCTTTACTGTTGACTCTTTTTCAACCTAGAGGTAACAGCTCCTCTTTTATATCTGCTAATTCTGGATACCTACCATCCTTCTACCCCTCTTAGGAATCACCTTCCACTATTCTAGATGTGCACGAAGAGAAGGGGCCACATACTAGGCCTGACAATCTCAGGGGAGGCCTGCATGGTGGCCTTACAAAATCTGAGATGGAAAGTAACCACTGAGTTTCAGGATGGTCTGAAACTCAAACTTCCTAACTAAAAGAATGAGTCATGGCAGGTAGTCAAGTCTTAGGCCAGTATCCTCCTTGACAAAGGTCAATCTTTACCCTTAACTGAGCCTGTCTACTGTCTTTTGTATCTAGGAAAGTATACTTTTGGAATGTCAAGGTAATTTCCTTTTTTCCAGACCTCTCTGGGCACCATCACTGCACCAGAGCAGAGACCACAAAACCCCTCATGGCAATTATGCTAATTGTTGACTGTTAACTATCTTATACCCACAAAGGTAAAAGAAGTGTATCTATTCGTTTTACTGTTTATCCAATCCCAGAGTTTCTCCACCCCCACCCCAGCTTTGCTTTCTCCTACATCCTCAGATTGTAATGTATAAAATAAGGTGCAAAACTACCATTCTCTGGAGCATTTTCTCAATCCCTTGAGATTTTGCTTTCCGTTAACTGTCATCAGTTTGGCTCAAACAAACTCATAAAAATTCTCTACAGGTTTGAATGTTTCTTACGCTGACATAGTTAACAATTCCTTGTATTAAATTATCCCTGTTCAAATAACAGGAGTAACTGTCTCAGGACTGAACTCTGAATGATATATTTATTTTCTTTATTGTATATGGTTCTTAATTCACTGATTTTGCTGTTATCTTTACTATTTCCTTCCTTCCATTTTCTGTTTTATTTTTTCTTTATTTGAGGAGCCAATGGCATTTGTCTTTACCACAAATATTTACATGACGTTTGCATTCTACTCCGTAACATATGCTCATTAGGACTGTCTATGCTTCCTAAATTTTCAAGTAACATTACTGGACACCTTTATCCTATGGCTTCTAACCACTCTTAAAATGTATGAGTCTTTCTAAGGTACATAGGACTAAATTACCTTAAAGTACCCATCTAAGCACAAAGTTTCAGGATTTTATGATTACACAAAAAATGTTAATACCAAGAAAGCAGGAACTTCCTCTATTCTTTATGACTCAGAAATACTTCATCAGTAAAGATGGGAGAATATACTTCTACTTGTAGGATATAATTCCTAGGATGGAAGACAACAGTTAAATGTGTCTTCTGTGCAAGCTTTTCACCTACCCACTTTCTTAATGTTCAACAATGTAAAAACATCCACAAGATAGAAAAAGTTATGGAAGTATTTCCAAAAAACTGTAGAAAGTCAAACATTTAAATAGGTAACACACCTGTACTCATTAGTATAGTCAAAATCTTGTTTATTATGAGTTGGCTTTAGGAAATTGCACTCTATAATTCCCACTACTCCAACACCCATGTTGTTTGCCTGAAAAAGAAAATGAAATTGGCGTTCTAAGCATAAGACATGATGCTCAACATAATTACCCTTCCAAAAAAATTTATAATTTGTAGCAAACATTTTCCTGTATTTTATCTCATGAAATTTAGAGTGAAAAACAGCATTTGGTAGGTAATTCATTTTCCAGGAGTTATTTCCTAAACATATTAGAGCCTTCCTCCAAAACCACGTCCATTGTTGTCAAGTAGCCATTTAGGCTATTATAATCCCCAATTTTATACAAGGGAAAAAAGACCACCTCCACTGGGATGCAACTTCTTAGTAGAAACCACAACTAACTCATTTCTATATCCACAGTGCCTAGCAAAGGCTCTGGCATATAATATTTCATAAGTTTATTTAAAATTAACACTTTAAATAAACATTAAAGTTGTTTATCCAAAGTTACACATCCAGATGTTAACTGCAATGAAATAAACACCCACGTCAGTAAAAATTAAGTTATTTTTTAAATTTTGCAAGCTAAAATACTGAACTCAAAACACGAGTCATATTCTGATTATCTTTGTGTGATTATCAAGTATATTTTGTTCATGACTGTAGTTTATACTTCTGAGTCTACATACAAAGTAAAAAAAATTTAATTTACAAAATGAAAATTTCCATAAATATAACTATAAGAGGTGGGAAATAGTTTATTCTTGTATTATTATTTATGAATTATTGTATTATTTTCCATAGGAATAACTGTAAACCTACTTTTGCTCCACCGTGTAGATGAAGCCATACAAATCTAATTGTACTCCTGCTCTATGAAGAACCATCAGTGGTTCCGCATCTCACAGCACTTGTAAACCACAGTACCCTTCAATCTGTAGTTCATGTCATCTTTGTTCCAGCCTCATCTTCCTGCCTCTCCCATTACTCTATTTCCCACTTGTCATCTGACCCAGGCATAACAAATTACTCCCTTAATAATGTCGTCTCAGAAGCTTCTTTTCCTGCCTTTGCAGATACTTGTTTCCCTGAGTGGAAAGCCCTTGCCAGACTTTCCAACACAGTACAGTCAACTGAGGCTCATCTCAACCACCACTTTCTCCAAGAAGACATCTCCGATGCTCTGAGGACAGGCCTTATTCCTTCAGCACACTGGGCTTTGAGGATATGCTCTGCGCATCTTATCTTTTTATGCCGAGCATCTAGCGTGGGACATCATACTGCTATCTGACACCTACTTAATAATGTTTACTGAATCCACAGAACGCAAATACTAGGTCCAGTCCATCATCTGGTAAAGAAAAACATTAAAAAAATTGGTTGTAAACCAACATTAAAAAGTTGGTTGTAAAAGCCTATTTTTTACAAGGTCAAGCTTAACCAGAAATTATACATATACAAATTTAACTGAGTGGAAAAAAGGGCTGTCTCTTACTTAAGTCAGGTTCCTAAGTGGCGAAAGATAAAATGAGTGGTTACAAAGAGCCCAACAATATTCATTTACTTTTGCAAAAATGCTCTATTCTGAGCTCATGCCATATAAAATACTTAGTACAGAGTCACAACCTGTTGAATAACATTCAAGATAAACCCACTACCATACTGTGTAGTGCTCACATCATTCTATACAAAGAATTCAGAATAAGATTAACTGAAAAGTCATAAAATTGGAGAAATATGCCTTGACTTAAAACCTTTAAAAAGGTAATTTTCTCCAAGGCTTGGGTTCTTGTAAAACAGAAAAAAGGGTAATTTTCAGAAATTTGTCACTGAATTAACACACAAAGACACACACACACAAAAACAAAAACCAAAAACCCCATACCTTTCTGCGAAAACATGTAAAGGACAGACAGATTGGTATGGGACAATGCCCAACATCCTAAATTGAACTCTACAATGGATACGGCTTAGGAGGAAGGCTCTAATATATTTAGGAACTAAGTCCAAAATAGTAAATCACCTACCAGGTACTGTTTTTTCAGGCTATTGAGTCAGCACTAGTTAAAAGCAACAAATTTCATTCCAGCAGGAAATAAGCAGGGATCCAGATCCAAATACATCAAGAGATCTGCATCATTAGGTCTGGGGCAAGTTACTTAGCCCCACTTTCCTCATCTGTAAAAGAGAGATAAAATATTCTGTCCCCTCTAAGATTACTCAGGACCAAATAAATTAATATTAAAGTATTCTAAGTTCAAGAGCCATACCAGTTATTAAAAACACTGACATTTAAAAGTCATTAGGCAAAGAGCTATTACTTCACATCTGACCCAATAATTAGTTATCCTAACTTATAAAAGATACATAGACATTTTCCACTTACCTTTAACTGATATCCAACTTTTTCATAAGCTTTGATGAGTCTATTTTTATGATACATCATTATCCCATAATGATCTTTATTTCTGCAGTTGAATCCAAAAGTAATTTTTACTGTTTTCGTCTTAAAAGTTAAGGAAAATTCTGAACATACCACCTCATTCCCTTCAGATTATGCTTTCTACTATTTCATTAACTATTCAGCCCCAAAGTGCAAAAAACAGGCACAGTTAGAGAGAGTTAGAATGAGTATCAGGAGCAAAGGAGAAAAGGCAGTAGGGAAATACACAACTAATGTAGCTCTATGCGGCATCATAAAAAGGAAAACAAAGGATACTAAAAATTTTGGTCGATAAACATCATGTTCAATGTAAGCAAGACTCTTTGAAACTAGCTGTGTCTTCACTTTCTGTCCACGTAAGATGATCTGCATTCTTGGTTTTAGATATAAAATACTGCAGTAAGCCTGAAAAGACACAAAACAGTATGTTTCTTTGAAATAATTATCTACAGATTTATTCAACACTACTTACACACTTAAAAAGAAGCTACCACCTTACTTTCATAAAGGATCCATTAACTCTTCAATAAAATAATATATACTATACATACTTTTCACTAAAAATAAAGTATACTACAGCCAGTAAAAATATTTGCAGAAAACAATCTATTGACCTGTGTTGACATGTTAAGTGAAAAAGTTATAAAACAGCATCCCGGGTATGTGCCCCGACCTAGAATCGAACCAGCGACCTCCTGGTGCATGGGTCAACGCTCAACCATTGAGTCACACTGGCCAGACAGCTTAGATACTTTAGAATCTTGCTCCAGCTGGTGTGTTGCTCAGTGGTTAGGGCATTGGCCCACGCACCGAAGGGTAGGGGTTCGATTTCCAGTCAAGGGCATTACCTGTGTTGCAGGTTCGCTCCCCACCCCTAGTCTGGGTGCATGCGGGAGGCAACTATTCTATGTGTCCCTCTCACATCCATGTTTCTCTCCCTGCCCTCCCCCACTCACTCTAAAAAAGCAATAAAAAAATATCCTCAGTTGAGGATTAAAAAAAAAAAAATACTGACAAATTTTGCATCCTGAAACATTTGAAATATGCTCGTCTGTGCCTACCTCCAAGGTATCAGAAACCTCCAAAGGAAATGAATTGAGTAACTCGAGGAGAGACAGAAGGTTCAACGAAAAACCAAAATTTGAACTTCTGCCGGGTCACTGTGGCCCAGCAACTGAGCATCAACCTATGATCCAGGAGACCAAGGTTTGATTCCCAGTCAGGGCACATGTCTGGGTTGTGGTCTTGATCCCCAGCAGGGGGCATGCAGGAGGCAGCCGATCAATGACTCATCACTGATGTTTCTATCTCTCTCCCTCTCCGTTCCTCTCTCTGAAATCAATAAAAACATTTCAAAAAGAAATTTGAACTTTTCTCTTACTGTTTTAATTGAACTTCATAGAGGGAGGGAGAAAGGAAGGGGGAGAGAAACACTGACGTGAGAGAGATAAATGGATCAGTTGCCTCCCATATGAGCTCCAACTGGAGCTCGAACCTGCAACCTAGGAATGTGCCCTGATTGGGAATCAAACCCACAACCCTCTGGTGAAACCCACGACCTTCTGGTGCATGGAATGATGCTCCAGCTGAGCCACACCAGCCAGGGCTTACTTTTCCCCCCCATCTCCTGACTTCAAAATTAGTGGTGTTTTGTCATTTATAAAATTCATTAATGATATTTTAAAATATTGTACTTCATGATACACTAAAACCATACCATCTACTCTGGCTGCCTCTAGACCCATTCATACTTGAGCAAGATTTTCGTAACAATTAGGAGATACTTCAATAACACATTGTAGTATATCAAATAACAGTAATATCTGCCATTTTAATTGCTAACAAAAAGATATATGGCAAACTTGTAAATGTCAAATGTATCCTCACCTTGGGGTATTAGAATCAATGCAGCACAAAAATAAAGGGAAGACTTAGTATGATATATCTTATAGTAACTAAGAAACTTAATTTCTTATTATATCAACATTGTTATGTTGACATACTCCCTCAATCTCAAAAATATAACCATTTCTAAAGTCAAATTTCAGAGATATTTATCACAAAATTATATTAATGTACATTATCTCTAGTCTCTACATAATCTGTTGCTTTAGGATGTCAAGGTGTGTATATTCCAGAGTACTTTAGAACACTCTGAATCTGGCACTTTTGAATGACAATCAGTATGGCCAGCATAGGGTACACCTATTCTATTACTCCCACTTTAAATAATGCAACAACATAGTGCAAGAACGACTAACAATGTAAAGTCAACACTGTTAGACCCGATGGCTTCGCAATTAAAAAACTGTTTTTAAGCAGATAAAACCACCAGTGTGCTCATGAGAAGTTTAGTATGTTGGTTTATGTCTGAGATACTTTCATTTAGCAATCAATGGCAGCATTTATAACACAAGTGGATGACATAACTTCCATTATTTGATGCTTTTCTCATTTCTACAGGAGCGCTGGATACACACCCTTAGGGAATAGTCGCTTTCTGGGGCAATCTGGTCCATCCGCTCTTGCTTCTTATACCCTTTCTTCCCTGTTGTCTCATCTAAATCTTCCGGAATCCTAATGTCGTATTTATCCTTATCAAAATCAAACTCTGTTGCATTTTTGTAGCTGTAAAAACAATTTTTTGAAGAAGCAAAATGTTAACTTCATAGCAAGATAAGCAAGGAAATACTATTAGTCAACAAAATAAAACCCTGTATGTGGTAGGCACTATGGTAGTGGTGAGAGGGGGAGAGACAAAAGCAAGAAATAAAATGAAAGAAAAGGAACCTAGGGAAATGCAAAAAAACAAAAACAAAAACCCAAAAAACCTGTATTCGTAGACATTGCTGGTGGGAAGGTCAAATGGTAGAGCCACTTTGAAAAACATTCTGGCAGTTTCCTAAAAAACTAAACATACAATTCCCCTATGACCCATCAATTACACTCCTGGTTATTTACTTTAGAAAAATGCAGACTATATTCCAACAAAAACCTGTCCACGAATGCCTGCAGCTTTATTTGTAATGGCCAAAAACTGTAAATAACACAGATGGCTTCAAGAGGTGCATGGTTAAACACCCTGTGCTCCATCCACACATGTGCTACTACTGGGCAAGAAAAGGAAGCAAACTCCTGCCGCACTCGCACTCGAGAACCTGCATGAATCCTGAGATTTACGTTGAATGAAAGAAGCCAATGGTTTCCCACTGTGATTCCTTTTATGTAACATTCTTGAAATGACAAAGTTATAGAAATGGAGAGCATGTTAGAGGCTGCCCGGGATTAAGGAGAGAATGGGTGTGGACATAAAAGGGCAACTTAAGGAATCCTTGTGGTAATAAAAATGTCCTATATCTTGACTACATCAATGTCAATATCAACTGTACTACTGTTCTACAGCTTTGCAAGATGTCACCACGGGGGGAAACTAGGTAAAAGGTACATGAGATCTCTCTGTTATTCTTATAATTGCACATGAATCTATAATCATCTTAAAATAAAAAGTTTTAAAAAACTGGGGGAGGGACAGGGAAGCAAAAGCAAGAAAGAAGAAAAAGAGAATACAGGTCAGAAAAGAACAACATTTAAAGTATTTTTGGTTTAACACTATTTGTGCTTTCTTCCTATGGTTCAATATGTCTTAGATCTCTCAATATTACACATTCATTCTAAATTTTAAAACTTTTATTTGCAAGGGATCTTATTCTCATCACAAGGACAAAGAACTACAAACTTCAGCAACACAGAAGTCTCATCAATTTTACTTTCCTCACCAGATGTGAAATCATGCTTAGCTTTAAGTAATGAACTAAATTAACAAAGATGTCTCAACTTAACACAAGTTGGAACTTGGCTGTTTTGTTTTTTTTATCTTCTCATTTGTGTTTGTTTTGAGGAGAGGGGTGGAATAACAAAGACTGAGAATAGAGTGCTATGGAGACTAAACCTCAAGGCTAGGAAATTTATTTTTAATAATCTGAAACTATTCCAAATTGAACCCAAAATGGCCTCATAAAATACCCTTAGAAAAGACTGCCATTAAATGAGCCCCTTCCAGTGCATTTCTACTTTGTGTAACAATCAATGGATGAACGTAATACAGCCATCCCTGCACGTGTACTTCCCCATTGTTCAGCAACTAGCTGTGGTCTACATTTACCTTCGAAGGTTCCAAATGATGATCCGCGTCCCCTTCTTACCCATAATAGCATCCAGTTCTGCTAGTAAACTCTGTTCCGTAGAAAACAGAGAGTGTTTCAGAATGGCAGCAAGGCTTGCTTCTGACTCCTCCAAATTAATCATCTGTCGTATATCCTAAGTTAAAGACTTAGACCAACAATGTATTTTCCACAATTGCAATATTAAAACCAACTCAAACTTAAACAACAAAAACTATTTCCTAAGTTTTAAAATGACAGTTTGATTTCAAATGAACACCTAGGATGAAGTACGAGCAAGTTATTACCCCTAATTTAATGGTTTCCAACATTTGAAATGTGTTTATACAGAGGATATTTTCCTAGATACCCTACTTGTCATGGTAATAAGTGAAATTTTCAAACCAGACCACCAGTCTCATTAGAGCACAGTAAGACTGAAATAAAGAGGAAAGCTAAAGGAAGCTCAACCTGAAATGCAACTGCCTGACAGTAAGGATTTCCATGGCACAATTCCCATAGAGAAAAGAGGGACAAACGCTTAGCTACAGATGTAGGGTAGAGGCAGTGACAGGAACCGGAGCTAGAATGGAAGGTGTGATTAAAAAACAACAATCTGGAGGAAGGCAAAAGAACAGAGTGGTACACATTATTTCTTCAGCTCTTCTACATAGTTTCCATTTCCAAATCAAAAGGATATGGTGTCTGTTGAAGGCCACTATTGGGACAACAACATGTTCTGCTTTTATGGCTTTCAAGTAGGTCTGAGACAGGAGGCCGACGCTCATGCTTTCTCCATTTTTGGTAAAAACAATTGCATCTTGACCCAAACGCATAGAACCTGACTTGAAACCATTCCCATACAATCCAACTGGAACATGACCATTCACGGTAACTTTGTCACTGAAGCCAAAGCTAAAAAGAAAAAAAAAGATTTTAAAAACAAATACATATAATCTTCATGTTTTTAATTCAAAAACGATAATACATAAAGAGCCTGGATTTATATGCTGGCCTCACCCTTTCTAAATCTATAATCTTGGGCAAATAACTTTTAATCTGCCTTGGTATGCTTTCCCATCTCTGAGATGAAGGAAACCAAGTCTACATCACAGAGGTCTTTAAGAATTACACACACTAAAACACTAGCTCATGGCCTGGCACATACTGGCTAAATGGCTAAGTTATAATTTGGGTCCCTGGGCCCTGATATTGTACTCCCTGAAATCTCTTCCTTTAAGTGTGAATGATTTTCTTTTTTCAGCAAGCCTATGGTAGCATGCTTACCGATGGGGTCACCTAAACTTTTTGGCAGCATAAAAAGTATTTGAGGAACAGTAGAAGGCCTCTACTACCAAATGCTCCCTCTAGCTTGTACCTGTGCGAAAGGATTTTAGTTTCCACATCAGGCACACTTGGCTTCATACTGACATCCTATATTGTGAGCCTAGAGCCCAAGGCCTTATGACTATTTTATGCTGCTTCCTCATCTGAAGAATCCCTTTAAAATTACCCCCAACTCCGCAACCCAAAGTGATAAGTTGTATTGGAAATACTGGTTAAAACCAATTTACACTAAAGTATAAATAACTGATATCAATATACTACCACCCTATAAAGAAATGGTGTAATTTTAGATTAAGTCAGGCATGGGGGTAGGGGAGTGATGAGAAGAATGGTAGGGGTTGCCTAATAACCTAACAGCAGAAAATGAAGGAAAACTTAAGATAACAGAGCACACTGTAGGTACAGCATTTCATGTTTAAAAAACAGAAACTATGGGCAATAAATATGACACATGAAACCCTTGAACTAGGTAAAGACAAAGTATTTTAAGAAATGCGACACTTTTACATACCTTAGCATTTTATGTAACTTATTTGAAGACATACCATTCCCATTATCAGTGAATGTCAAGCATATGTGGTCATTTATCACTGTTTTGTCAATCCATATCTGTTTAGCATTCACATCAGGATCGTAAGCATTATCTGAGAAACAAAAAGTTTTGAGAAATTTTGTGTTTGCATTTTTTTTAAATTAAATATATATTGATTTCAGAGAGAGGAAGGGAGAGGGAGACAGAGATAGAAACATCAATGATGAGAGAATCATTGATTGGCTGCAGCCTGCAACCCAGGCATGTGCCCTGACCAGGAATCGAACCCCGATCGCCTGGATCCTAGGTTGAGGCTCAACCGCTGAGCCACGCCTGGCTGGGCTGTGTCTGCATTTTTTAAAAACACAATTAGATCAGCAGGCATGGCTCAGCAGTTGAGTATCAACCAAGGATCTAGGAGAACACAGTTTGACTTCCGGTCAGGGCACATGTCCAGGTTGAGGGCTCGATCCCCAGCTGGGGGCGTGCAGGAGGCAGCTGGTCAATGATAACTCTCTCATCATTGATGTTTCTATCTTCTCTCCCCCTCTTCCTTCCTCTCTCCGAAATCAATGAAGATATATTTTTTTAAAAAAATAAAAACACAATTAGTTCAGTACAATCCTTTAACAAGCAACAGAATAAACAGAATTAACATATTTTAAGGACATTTAAACAACTGAAATGTTACGAACTCCTAAGATTTGAAAACATGAAACTAAAAAATTGTACCCTGCTGTATAGCACTCATTGACTATTACAGAATTAACTCTTTCCAAAGCCCTCCATTCATTATACACAGAGCAAATACTGGTAATCACTACACTGAAAAAGTGTAAAAACAGGAAGAATCACTGTACTACAGAGATAACCAAGATAAGAAGGTTTCAACCCAAAGAACCAGCCTGGCTATCTATCACAGGGAAGCTAAGAGCTGAGTGTCAGCTAGTACTCAAGTTGATGTAGAAGGGACACAATGTGGGTGCTGAATAAATGAGAAAGCAGCATCATTTTCCGCTAAGCTGAATACATAGATGAAGGTTTACCTTCTACAGAGTTCTTCAAATTGTGGCCCTTTTCAATTGTTAAAAAGAAAACCACAGCCCAGCCAGGCGTGGCTCAGTGGTTGAGCATCAACCTAGGATCCAGGAGATTGGGGTTCGATTCCTGGTCAGGGCACATGCCTAGGTTGCGGGCTGCAGCCGATCAATGACTCTCTCATCATTGATGTTTCTATCTCTCTCTCTCTCCCTCTCCCTTTCTCTCTCTGAAAGAAATATATCTCAAAATATATCTCTCTCTGAAAGAAATATATCTCAATAAAGATATATTTAAAAAAACACACACAAACAAACCACAGGCCCAAAATGGTGTCCCTCGTGCTCAAGACCCATGATACCAAATCTAGATTTTAATACCTGATCTAACTGCAGCTTTAGCCTCTCCCAGTCCGGAATTTTCTGGTCAAGCACCAGTAAGGTAATCTGTCATATAGGCCCTCTCCATCCCCCACACAGAAAGACCAGGCAAGGCAAAGTACAGAATAATAACACCCCCTCCAAAGATGTTCCCAAAATAACCCTTTTTCTTTCACTAAGAGCTCACCCACGATGCATCCTATAAAATCCTTCCATTTTGTCCAACAACCCCCCAAGGGCCTTTCTAGTTGATAGACAGGATGCTGCCCATTTATGAATGGCTTCAGAACAATTAGATCTCCAAGTTTACCCAGCTGAATTTTGTTTTTTAATACAACCTAACCAAAGTTTCTGGTGGCTTTTATACTTCTACAATCTCTGTACACCTCCCATTTAATACCCTTGTTTAGCAACCTTGTTTCTCCCAGATAGGTAAGTACGGAGGAGTATATCAAAGAACAGCAGCAGTAATGCAATCAACCTGTCACCCATTCAAATATCCCTAACTTACCAAAAGTACTTTTTGAGGTGTAAAGTGTTTATTATAATATAAATAATGGTTCTCAAACTATCCTTGCATTAGGCAGCCTACAATTAAAATCAAATAATCTTTTTTAAATCAACTGCTTCAAGAAAGACAGTGTTTCATTAAAAACTGAAAATCTCATACACCACCCAGAGCACCGTAACTTTCAGTTGCTCTAACCAAAAGCTAGAGAATCACTCTCTGTGAAAGAACAAGTCCAGGTTGGGTAGATTCTCTGGATTGCCATAAAAAACAAATGACAGCAAATAGCTACAACTATAGCATATCCACTCATGGGTTTTAAAAATACACCTGAGCAGCATGTTACATGGGCAACTCTGGAAAATCTAACTATACCAAAGAAAAGAAAAGAAGGGTGTTCAAAAGTTACTTCTTTTCTAAGATAGACGCATCCTTGATAAAGAATGGAATGTATATCTAAGAATACAACTTTCCTTTATTATGTTTCTCAAACATGGGCTTAAATTAAAAGAAAATTCATGTCCATGAGTCTTCCCAAGGAAAAAATCATGACCCATGATGTAAATCTGATCACAACCTAGCCTCTTTTGTTCATTAAAAAATTAAAATACAACCCTACTCTGGCCGGCATGGCTCAGCAGTTAAGCATCAACCTACGATCCAGGAGATTTTGGTTCAATTCCTGGTCAGGACACATGCTGGGGGGTTGCCAGCTCGATCCTTAGTAGAGGGTGTGCAGAAGGCAGCCAATCAATGGCTCTCTCATCATTGATGTTTCTCTCTCTCTCCCTCTCCCTTCCTCTCTCTGAAATCAATAAAGATATATTTTTTAAAAATACAATTCTATGTCTTGATCATTCTATCTATTGGAGGAAACAAGAATTTATTACCACAAATCTAACATAACATTAATCCTCCTACTTACTAACACCAGAAAAACAAGTCCCTTCTATGTTTTATATACTTCCCAACTATAAAAAAACATAATTCTCATTTTTTGCAGTAGACTTACTACTTTTATAATCAGAATATATTTTCAACATAAATGCTTTATGAATTTAGAGGGTTAAAATACTTTGTACTTTAACAGTAGCATAGGAAAGGCTGAACAGTGATTAATTTGACATCCATATGAATAGCTGTTATGCTAGTTAACCTTTACCCATAATGTTATTTGGGAAACAAATCAACATACATTTGATATTTTTTAAAAGCACATTTACATAAAATTTTCCAATGAAAAGTTTTTTTAAAATTTCAATTGCAAGCAATAGGTTACATATAAAATGTCAATTTTACATACCTATTAATTCAGCAACTGCACTGAATGGCCAAGTGTGACTAGTAGAATTTGTATGTAAAAACTTCGGGCAAAGCTGAAACAAACCAATGATGCATGTAAATTAATTCAGGTCTTACTTTTAAAAACAGAAACTGAGAGGAGAAAAATTCTAAGGTTCTAAATTAAAATACAGTGGGCAAGAGAGTGAAAGAAAGTAACCAGTCAAAACCTGTGGACCAACAAACAATAGGCTGCTCGCATTCCTGGCTGCACATAGGAGCTTTCAATCAACTTTTGTAGTGACCACCAGACCCTACAGCATCCTGCTAATGCATGAACTTTCAGAATGGCTTCCCACAACAAATCAAAAGTGGCAAACATCTCTTTCTTACAGACTGTGCACCCATCCCAGGATTGCCCCTGCTTCTCCTTTTCCCACCCCCTCTCACTTTTATCTATAGCCAATGTAAATTCTTTCTAAACTACTTGCATCTGTTTTTCCCAAAACATAACGTATAAAAGTGCCCATCAACTCCAGAACTGTGGACATGTTTGTCTTCTCCACCTAGCCCTGCTGCTGCTGGTTTAGACTTCATGCTCCAGGGCCTGGTCCTTTTCTGGATACTATTTGGTTCATTAAACTTTCTTTCAGAAAATCTTTCAGCCATGAGAGTTTTTTGTTTAACAAAACCAATATAATTTTCTGTCCTTGTGTTAAACAACACTGAAACCAAATAAAACTAACTTAGCTGCTTCTTTCAGGGTATACAGGGAAAATATTACATAGAAGATAAGATTCCTGGAAGATAAGGCTATTAAATCAACTAAATAGTTTACTCATCAAGACTTTCTTTAAAACCCTTGTCTCCTTATATCCACCAATCCAAAACCATGACATCATAAATTACCCAGTACCAAAGTTACCAAACTTGCAAGACTTACCTCAAAATTACCCAGCCAAGGCCCTAAAATCCTATAAACATCATCTCCTGATCTCCCTACTGTGAAACACAACTAAGGCTGTGTCACGGGGTGTTCTCTACTTAGTGCATTACGGTTAATAAACTTAGCTTTGCTTATTAATCAACAAGCTTTTCTCGTAGTCTCTTGAAAAATCATCATAGTTGAACTTACGGCAGTAGAGTAGTATTATACATCTATAAACCTTTTAAACAATGTCAAATAGTTCAAATGCAACAAAAGCTTCTTGATTCCCAAGGATTTTATATTTGATTTAATTCACATTAATACAGTATGGAAGAATATGCCAATCAACCTCATGGTATAGGGAATCTAGAAATTCCTGAGTAATGTAAGTATCAAATGTATAAAAACGTACAAATAGTTTTAAAAGGCGTAGACTTGAATATTTCAACATGCAGAGAAATTTCATGCAATGAGGGCTTTATGCGTTCATTTTGAACAGATTCTCTCCTATTTAAGGAAAAAAAGAGGCACTCATGTGTTTCCTTTGATTAGACTATAAATTGTCAGCCGTATTTGTAGTGCTTAGCTGTGGCCACAAGGTGTCAGAGAGAGAGAGATCTGTTTTTCTCTGCAATAGATTTTGGACAATCCCCAAGAACTCCTTCACCATCAGATTGAAGCACACATCTGAGAAATGGTATTCCAACTGGAGTATGTGTAATTTGGACTTTCTGGGGCATACATTCATGTAATATGGAATATAAGCAACTCAGACTTTCTAAAGCATACATCACAAAGAGTCCTCAATGAAAATCAATGTCCAGATTTTCAACTTGCACAAGAAGCCTCTTCTCTAATTAATCTGGCTGAGAATGTGCCAGCACAGTCCCTCCCCTTGCACAATCGTCATTCTACAATTTTTTTTTCATGGCATATTGCTCAACCTTTCTAAATCTTACTGTGGAGCATGGCATTGGGATAATAAAATCTCTAGCTTCCAAAGGAGAAAATGGTTAATCAACCACCAAAAATCCTTAGGATTTCTGTCTCTATTTTATGCATTTCTGTCAGGTGTGAAATCTGGAGTTATTAGCAAAGTGGTATTTGGGTCCATGTTGCAATACTCTGATTTCAGATGTATGGCAGAGTGTGGTGGTAGGAATGCCAAATTTCACTTAATGACTTCATCATATACACAGACTCCAAACTGACACGGTACAAACAGTTCCTGAGTAAGAGTCCCAGGAGAGCAAAGCAAAGACGGTATCAGTGAGAAACAATGAATGCTAAATAAGTGGTTTTTCCAGTATTCAAACAGAAGCAATTATTTTCAACTATTCTTGATACTAATCCCTAGAACATGTCATTAACTGGAAAGCAAATCACTCTGAACAGCCAAAACATGAGTGTCTCTCTCTCTCACACACACACACACACACACACACACACAAGCAGATTGTGATGTGGAATGTATTAGGTGTGTGATCCTGGGCGGTAAGCTTAACCTCTGTGCCTCAAACTTTGTCATCTATAAAAATGATAACAGCCTGACGGGGCGGGGCTTGGCTCAGCGGCTGAGCATCGACCTAGGATCCAGGCGATTGGGGTTTGATTCCCGGTCAGGGCACATGCCTGGGTTGCGGGCTTGATCCCCAGTAGGGGGCGTGCAGAAGGCAGCCGATCAATGACTCATCACTGATGTTTCTATCTCTCTCTCCCTCTCCTTTCCTCTCTCTGAAATCAATAAAGATATATTAAAAAACAAAACAAAAACAGTATGGGATTATAAGGTTGTTAAGAGAATTAAATCACTTAATATTTGTAAATGCTTAGAATACCTGGGACATAAGCATTATAAGTATGTTTAAAAATGTATTCCTTTAAAGGCACAACTAAGCTCATAAAAATAAGGAAAATCCTCATGGGCCTCAAGTAAAGAAATTAAGATTAAGAACAAAAATAAAATTTGAAAATGGGGATGCACTGGGGGTTAGAGTGGGGTGCTTAAAGAGAATACAAAGGTTTCAGTTTTAATGATGACTCCTGGATAAATCTGGCAGAAGAGCAGCACACACTGCGCCTCCCTATCCCCTCAATAAAGAGACGGGAAGGAGGGAATCTGCCTAATGCAAAGTTTGCCTGTTTTGGTCTGGACTCTAGGTCAAAAAACTAAACAAAGTATATCACAACATGAAGATCTGCAAAAAAAGGCAGGCCTTCACCTGGGTTGAGTAACTCAGTTTACAGAACCAGCAGAATCACTGTGGAGACATGGCCCCAAACAAACAGCACAGGATCCCCTAAGTCATTATTTGGGGAATACTTGGTGCACTACCTAAAATAACATTTAAGGAAACAATCCACCAGGAGAAAAATGTTAGCTGACCAGATAGCAGTATTCGACCCCTCTCCACCAAAACATTAGGTAAAAGACATATCACGCACCTGACCAGTGTTGCTCAGTGGTTGAGCATCCACCCAGGAACCAAGAGGTCACTGGTTCAATTCCGTTAGGGCACATGTTGGGGTTGCGGGCTACATCCCCAGTAGGGGGAGTGCAGAAGGCAACACATCGATGATCTTTCTCTCTCATTAATGTTTCTATCTCTATCTCTCTCCCTTCTCTCTCTAAAAATCGACAAAAACCCCATATTTTTAAAGACAAAACAGGCATCCCTTTAAATTACTAGATATTTAAAATGTTAATTTCCAAAAAAGGCTTGCGCACGCACGCACACACACACACAAATGAGATGTTATGAAGACCACACAGATATTTTAAATCAATAGTCACAGATTTTAAATAATACAAGAGTTTTTAAACATGGAAGCCTGAACACATGGAGAGTGTTTACCTCTGCTCTGTCCTGAATCTGCTCTCTAATGAAGGGGAAAAAAGGCGTAAACTCAGAAGAACAAAAAGAATCCATGGATAATAGCAGACGAAAGTCAGTAGTTTGGAAACTGGTAATCTTAACTGATTTAATAATCTGGAAAGAGAAAAAGCTGAAGCCTACAGGAGATAAGAAACCCAAGAAGCAGGTCAGAAATCTTGAAAGAAGCCCCAGAAAGGCTTAGGAATTAGACTTTGGTGCCTTTGGAATCAAAGGCACTGCAGGATACATGAAAACAAGATAGGTTGAAAGTCTTTACAACAATCAGTTAAGATTCCCTGAGATCCTTCTTTTACCCTGAACAGCCTGCAACTACCCTAAGGACCCCTGTAAAAGACAGGAGATGTGTTCTCTGGAGAAATCGATGATGGCAGGCTCAGGGACAAATCAAAACAGATGTTAAGAGCAAGTCAGCAAACAGCCCAGAAATAAACCTTCTCATATACATGGTCAAATGATTTTCCTCAGTGGTGTAATGACCATTCATTGGGGAAAGAGAAAGTCTTTTCAACAAATACAGCTTGGAAAGCCGAGTATCCACATACAAAAGAATAAAGATGTACCCTTACCTTATACCATATACAAAAGTTAACTTGAAATGGATCAAAAATCTAAATGTCAGAGCTTAAACTATAAAACTCTGAAGAAGGAACAGGGGAAAAGTTTCATGACACTGGATTTGACAATGATTTCTTAGTGATAACACCAAAAGCACATAAGACAAGTGAAAAAAATAGATTGTGCTTCTGTGCATCAAAGTGCTACCATTGCAATAATCTGGTTATTATTTAACAGGAAAGGAATAAAGGGAAGACTAAATAATATAGGCATGTGAGTCACTCCCCCAAACTACAGAGGCAGACATTTACCTTCCAAGCAGCTTTTGCTGGAGGGAGAAGCAATTGCCCCACCCTGCTGGAAAACCTCTTGCCCTACCCCAAGGAGTTTCTACAGCCTGAGGCTCATTAAGAGAATCAGATTAATCAGCCTGCAAGCAGAGGCAGATCTCAGAGTGATTTGAGTCTTTGCCTAATCTGCTTCTGGACCCCGGCCTTGGAAATGCAGACTTTGGTGTGCATCTTGGTCCTGTCCAACCACACCCAGCCCCAGGAGAGAAGACCTCAAGCCAAGGGCTGTTGATAGCTCCAAACAGGGTACTCGGGGCCAGTCACAAACTGCATCTGACATTGGCCTACATCAAGGACCCTCCAAAAGGACTGAGTCGTAGCAGACCTACCTAATAGATAGCAACAAACCCAAAGAGGCAGCCAAAATGGGGAGACAAAAAAACAAGCCCCAAATAAAAGAACAAGAGAAGGCTCCAGAAAAAGAGCTAAATGAAATGGAGACAGGCAATCTATCAGATACAGAGTTAAGAATATTGACTGTAAGGATGCTCAACAGCATGAAAAAAGATATGGAAACTATGAAGGAAATTAAGAATGACACGGCAGAAATAAAGAATACACTGGAAGGAATAAACAGCAGATTAGAGGAAGCTGAGGATCAGATCAGTGAATTAGAAGACAGAGTAGAAAAAAATCACACAGTCAGAGATCCAAAAAGAAAGAACAATTTAAAAAAACAGGAAGGAGGACAGTCAAAGGGGCTGTGGGACAACATGAAACATAACAATATTCGCATCATAGGAATGCCAGAGGAGGTCGAAAGTAAGCAAGGGTTAAAGAGCCTGTTTGAAGAAATAATGGCAGAAAATTTCCCTAACCTAGTGAAGGAAAAAGTCACACAAGTTCTGGAGGCACACAAAATACCAAGCAAGAAGAATCCAAAGAGGCCCACACTCAGACACATCATAATTAAAATGCCAAAAATTCAAGACAAAGAGAGAATATTAAAGGCAGCAACAGAAAAGCAATCTGTTACCTACAAAGGAACTCCCATAAGGCTGTCAGTTGACTTCTCATCAGAAACTTTACAGGCCAGAAGGGAATGGCATGAAGTATTCAAGGTAATGCAAAACAAGGATCTGAAACCAAGACACTCTATCCAGCAAGGCTATCATTCAAAATACATGGTGAAATAAAGAGCTCCCTAGACAAAAAAAGACTAAAGGAGTTTATCACCACCAAACCAGCATTGCAGAAAATGTTAAAGGGACTGCTGTAATTAAAAGTAGAAACAGAAGCATTGCAAGAAATGTTAATGGGATTGCTGTAATAAGAAGAAGAAATAGAGAAACATAGGCATAAAGAATTAAAATGGCAATAAATAAGGACCTATCAATAATAACCTTAAGGTATTTAAGGGAGAGATCAACAGCAATACAGTCATAGTCATGGACCTTAACATCCCACTGACTTCACTGGATAGGTCTTACAGACAAAAAGTCAACAAAGAAACAGTGACTAAGTGACACACTAGATCAGATGGACTTAACTGATATTTACAGAACGTTTCACCCCAAAGCTGCAGAATATACATTGCTCTGAAGTGCACGTGGGTCATTCTCAAAGACAGACCACCTGTTAGGACACAAAACCAGTCTCTACAAGTTCAAGAAGACTGAAATCATATCAAGCATTTCAGATCACAAGGGCATGAGTGTTTTTACTGTAGTAAAAACATTCAAATACATGGAGACTAAGTAACATGTTCTTAAACAATGAATGGGTTACCAACAAGATCAAGAAAGAAATAAAAAACTTCCTGGAAACAAATGAAAATGAACACACAACTCAAAATCTATGGGACACAGTGAAAGCAGTCCTAAGAGGGAAGTTCATAGCACTGCAGGCCTACCTCAAAAAGCAAGAAAATTTTTAGTAAACTATCTAACCCTACAACTTAAAGAATTAGAAAGATCCCCTGTGAAGCCATCTGGACCAGGGCTTTTGTTTGCTAGGATTTTTTTATTTTTTTTATTGCTGCTTCAATTTCATCAGTTGTTATTGGCCTATTCTGGTTTTCTGATTTCTTCCTGATTCAGTTTTACATGGTCTCACTCATATGTGGAATCTAATAAACAAAATAGACTGTGGAACAAAAAGGATGCAGAGACATAGAAGCATGGAACAGACTGATGAATCTCAGAGAGATGGCATGGGTGGGGAGTGGGTAGGGAGAGATTAATCAAAAAGTTATATGCATATATGTATAACCCATAGACACAGACAATAACATGGAGAAGTCCTTGGGGGGGGGGGGCGCAGATGTGGGGTAGAGGGGATCAATGGGGGGGAAAAGAGGGGATTATCTGTAATACTTTCAACAATAAAGATAAATTTAAAAAAATAATAATGATGATGATGATAATAGTAATAATAATATAGGCATGCCACTTATACAGATTTGCTAATTTAACACTCTCCAAGTCTGTTCCCTGCTGATTGATGGGGGAAGGGACTGGACAATAGCTGCAAGCCCAGTAAGGTCTGAGTGAGTGGGAAGGTGCCTACCTGGCAGTCACACCTGGAAGCCAGTCAGTGGCCAGAACAGATGTAGCCACTGCAAGGGCTCAAACACGGAATAAACTTCTGAACAAAGGGAGTTCTCTCTTGGCTCCTGCCTCTCCTGCTTGCCTGCACTTCTGTGACTCCAGAGGCAGGGGGCATGTTCCCTTGTGCCCATGTGGCTCAAAGCCATGTGGGCTCCACACAATGGACTAATGGACTTTAATTAGCCTGAATGCTGAACTGGTCCAGCTGCAACATGGAACAGAAGCTCTGGACACTGGCCTTGCTTTTGGCTTTGCTGAATCCACAGCTGCCTCTTTTCCAAGGCTGGTTTACGGTGCATGTGACTTTACAACCCAAGAAATGTAACTCCATGCCAATACAAACTATTCATTCTCCCATGCGAATCTTAGAAAATTCATTTCTAAAAGATTTAAGAATCCCACTCCCATGAATGAGCGAGGGAGGAATTTGATTCTCTGGTAACAAAAGGACAAAAAATAGTGAAAAAGCAACCTAAAGAATGGAAGAAAACATCTGAAAATCAAGTATCTAATAAGGGATTAAAATCCAAAATATATAAAGAACTACTTTTACTACTCAACAACAAAATTAGCAACACAATTTAAAAAACAAAGAAAAGGACTTGAATAGCTATTTCTCCAAAGGTGGTATATAAATGCCACTAAGCACATGAAAAGACACTCACAGCACACTAATCATTAGGGAAATGCAAACTGAAACCACAAAAGTAAAAAAACTAAATCCGCCAAGCTGGAATGGCTCAGTGGTTGAGTGTTGATCCATGAATCAAGAGGTCCCTGGTTTGATTCCTGGTCAGGGCACATTCCTTTGTTGCAGGCTCGATCCCCACTAGGGGTTGTGCGGGAGGCAGCCAATGGACGATGTTTCTCTCATCATTGATGTTTCTATGTCTTTATCCCTCTCCTTTCCTCTCTCTGAAATCAATAAAAATGTATTTAAAAAAAAACTAAATCCACTTCACAAACACAACAAAACCAGAAAATAAGAAGTGTTGGGGGGGATGTGAGGAAACTGGAACTCCTGTGCACTCTTTGAGGGAACATAAAATGGTGCAGCCACTACGGAAGTTCCTCAAAATATTAAATTCAGAATTACCATATAACCCAGCAATTCCACTTCTGAGAATATACTGAAAAGGACTGAAAGTAGGGTCTCGAAGAGCTATTTGTATACCCATGTTCATAGCAGCATTATTCACAATGGGTAAAAGGTGGAAGAAACCCAAGTGTGCATGGATAAACAGATAACCAAAATGTAGCGTATTTATGGGACGGAATATTACTTAGCCTTAAACAGGAAATTCTTACCCATGCTACAACATGGATGAACTCTGAGAACATTATGCTAGGTGAAATAAGCCATTCACAAAAAGACAAATCTTCATGATTTCATGTATATGAGGTCCCTGGAGTAGTTAAACTCACAGCAAATAGAAATGGTGGTTGTCAGGGGCTGGGGGAAGGGAGCAGTTATTTCTTAATGGGTATAGAGCTCTAGTTTTGCAAGATGAAGAGAGTTTTGGAGACTGGTTGCACAACAATGTGAATGTACTTAACACTACTGAACTGTACAGTTAAAAATGGTTAAGATGGTAAATTTTACATTATGTGTATTTTACCACAATAATAAACAAATTAAAAACCAAGTCAGCAAACTGAACAATGTGGCAGTCAGGAGCGGGAGACTAAATGTAAAGTTCCTCTCTAGAAAACAGAATGTTTTCTAAAAGTTCTGTTTGTTTCTTTTACAATCATGCTTTCTGGTGGATAACATCGTTTTGTTACTGTTCTCACTTTTTAAAAATTACTGTAAAATGATTTTTTAGTTATTTTAAACATACTTATATTATGGTCTAACACTTCCATTCTTTAGCATCTATAGATACGGACATAGGGTGCCCCCAACAAAAGAGCTGGCTCCTTCCTATCTGATCACCCAACACTGAAGCCCACCAAAGGACTTGCACTACTTAGGTATGAACATTTTTCAGTCAGCTTTTAGTATCTTACTTGGACATGTAAGCAGAAAGCTAATCACCTCGACAGTAGAAATCAAACAGAACACACAGTAAAAGAACCATAAACAGAGGTGATGCAGAGTAAAAACTTCAAAAATACTATGACTAATACGTCCAGTGATAAGAACAAATTCTTTGTCCTGGGAGATTTTAAGACAGTCAAAAGATAAGGTAGTGTTTATAATATTAATATACATGGTAAGAGAAAGGTAGGGGATCAAATGGAAGAAGTCTCCCAAAAAGGAAAGAAAATACCATGAGAAGGGAAACAGGAGACAAAAGAGAAAAATAGAGGGAAGAAATCTGTTAAATAAATGAGAAAATTTTCCAGATATTAAGGACTTGAGTTTCTAGCCTAAGTGCCCAAGGAATGCATAGGGCTCTATTAAACAATTAAAAATGTCTTTAAAATTCTGAGACAAATAATCTCTAATCTAGAATTACAAACCCAACCAAATTATATGTAAAGAGAGCGATGGTACAAAAAACATATTTCCAAGAAATGACATAAAATTTTTTTCTTCCCATGTACTCTGTTCTTAGGAAACTTGTTTTTGGAAGGATGGATAGGCTCCACCACTACCAGTAACAAAATAGCAAATAGTGCCTGAGTGCTTACAGTGTGCACATGCCCTTTATATACATTTGCTCACTTAATTTTTTAAATGGCCCTATGAGGTGGGTAAGGTTATTTTTCCCATACTTCAGATTGGAAACTCAGGCACAAAGAGGTTAATTGAAGCAACCTGCCCAGCATCACATATCCAGTTGACAGTCAGGATTTGGACCCAGGCAGGTGGCTCCAGAGCCCAATGCTCTTAGTCACTAAGATACTGTGCTTACCAAGGGAGAAAACCTCCAAAGAGGAATATGTGGGATGGAGACACAACAAAAAGGGGAAGGAAATTTCCAGAAAAATGATAAAGGGAAGTCCCCAAATCACAACTGAACCAACAAAACTGACAAACTATCAGGGTGTCTTGAACACATCCAGAAAAGACTTTCCAGTTCTCTGAAAGTTTGAATGAAAAAATGATCTATCAGTACAGAGAAAAACTAAGCAAACAAGCAAACAAAATACAAATCATTTATTAACTTCAGTGAAAACAGAAAGCTGTACAGCAAAGAAAGCACAATCATAGTTCTGTCTGTTTCACTGGTGAATAATAGTAAGAGTGATAAATCATACAGTAATACAACCAAAGAAAAGAGACATATAAGCACTGGAAGGATGGGAGGAGGTGAAAAGTGTGTCAGCTAAATGCACAGCAGAATTTCTGATAAACAACAACAAAATGGTATCAGCATTTTACTTAGAAATATGGAGACTAAAAGCAAATATTTTAAGTTTTTGTCACTCTACATTCCATTCTGGGATCTCCCAACCTACTAAATGATTTTTTAAAATCTGCGGACATTATGGTTCACCCTTTGTGCCTCATGGCTTTTGACAAATGCATCAACCCATTAATTCCTAGACCCTCTCCTAATGCAAGCATTTGAGAGCTATATGTAAACGAATGAGCCCGGCTATATTCCAATGAAACTTATGTATGGAAACTGAAATGTCTGTTACACACAATTTTCATATGTTACGAAATAGTCTTTGATTTGTAAAAAAAAATTCTGGTAACCATTTAATAATCTTCTTAGCTCTTGGGCCATACAAAAACAGGTGGCAGGCTGGATTTGGCCCATGAGCTGTACTTTGCCAATTCCTGTCCTTAAGCAACAAGACCAGTGGAGACACAGTCCAGAAGCTGCAGATGGGAGATTACCCTCAATGAGGTTCCAAACAGCCCATACTACCCACAAAAGAAAGATTTAGCACATGGACAACTGTTTCACCCAGATAGCCGGCTAACCAGTAAGGGCCTCTGAAGACGGTTTCGACCCTTATCTTTACTTTCTTCCTTACCTCAATCTTGAAGAGCAGAGACAGCTACATGTGGGGGGGAGGGAAGGAGAGGGGAATCCAAGTGCACACACGGGAAAAACCAGCTCACTCCTTTTCCCTATCACAAGTTTCTGGGCCTGAATCTAGCCCAATCTGGGAACGGGGTGGAGCGGGACAATTCGTTGACTCACAGAACTTAAACTAGATTAGGTCTGACTTTACAATACCTGAGGCTAACTGGAAAGCATTTGAATCTGCCCAGATTCACCTAGGTGTGGGGACGAACAACTAGCAAATAATGTTTAAAGCCAGCAGTAAGAAAGAACAAAGTTGCTCTCTCCATATTCAAACTACTAAACACTCTCTCATACAATAAAGCAGTTATATAACCAAAGGACCTTAATTCAGAATTCGTAAAGAACGCTTAAAAATCAATAGATTCCCCACAACCCCCCAAAGAAAAAGGAAACAGGAAAACATACAAAGGATAGGTACTTTTCAAAAACACCAAAAAGTCAAAAAGAGTGAAATACGAAAAACTTTCCATTTCACAAGCAGTCAAGTAACCATTTCACACTCACCAGGAATAAAGTCCGACAATGCCAGGTGCTGCTAAGAAACTGGCTAAATGAATGAAAGAAGGGGCAGGGCGATGCACCATTTCAAAAGTAATGGTTGTAATCACGCGGAAATCAATGTAAAGACGCTGGAGTCGCCATCCTTCGGCAAGACTCAACATCCTCCAAGAGGAGGTCCAGTTTTTCGTAACCACCACCACCACCACCAACTTTTTTTCGATAATGAGGTAGTAAAGACACGCCCACATTTTAAAATGTGAAATTTTAATTCATATTGTGTGACCCCTCCCTACGATATAAGATTAAGAGATTCAATAAACGCTAAAGAATTTTCAAGAACCCAAAGCAGACGCGACGAAGGGGCTAGAGGAGAGCTCCATGACCTAGGGATTCGGCCCGAAGGCTTAACTCGAGGGAAGCGGCAGGAATTTAAACGAGTCAGAAAACACTCGTTGCTGCGCGCTGCACCCTGTGCAGCTGCCAGGAGGTCAAGGCCGCCGGTATTTCTGTCCGCAGCCCGCCGCTCCCGCCCCTCCGGAGTGCCCGCGGGCCCGCAGGCCCGGAAGGGTCAGAGGCCCCGCGGTCCGAGGCCGGCGAGCCCGCGCCGAGGCCTCACCGCCGGACCACAGCTGCCAGCCAGCCAGCCAGCCAGGACCGAGCCGGGAGGAGGAGCCGCGGCCCGGGCCCGCCCCAGAGCCTCGGGCGCAAAACAGAAACCTAACGCTGAGGACACGGGACGCAGCCCGGGACGCGGCCCGGCCCAGCCCCGCTCGCCTCCGAGCCGCACCGCCTACGGGACCGAGACGGCTGCCCCTCTCCACGACCCCAACGCGGCCCCAGCCGCCCGGCCGACGAGTCGCCACCGCCCACTGCCGGCCCCCCCTCGCTTGCCCGCCTGCCCGCCCTCCTGGGACACGGCCGCTCCACCCCTCGCGGCTGCTCACCGCGCTGAGGCGGATCCCGCTGGGTGGCTGCGCCGCCATCTTGAGCGAGCTACAAAGTCAGGACCGGCCTCCGCGGCAACACTACTGCGAGGGAAGCCGCGGGGACAGTAATGGGGGCCGCTGGGCCCCGCCCACTTCCGGGGCGGGGCGGGCGGGAGGGTGTCCCTCCCACTCACTTCCGCCCGCAGGCACAGGGGCGCTGGATGTGTGGACCAGGCGAAGTGCCGGGCGCGTACGGGCGGGCAACGCCCGATATCTGGGCTCCCAGCGCGGACGGAGCGGGGCGGAGTGCGGAGGCCCGGCAGCCGCAAAGGAGTCACTTCCTTCACTGGATCTGGAGGCCCGAGATCCCTGAGTTTGAAGACTGGCGCGATGTGCACTGGTGGCCCACAAAGACGCACCCAAGGCGCTTGACCTGCCCAACGTGAATTGCATTGAAAAGAGCCATCCCTGTTGCCACTAGTGTCCACGTCATTTGAAAGCTTATTAACGAAATGAAGGTTTTGAGCTTTTTAGATGCACCCTGAAAATAACCATCCTTCACCCTAACAGAGTCCTTTTCCACATGCAGGTTTACTGGGTGTGTTGTTGGACAGTCCCCTGCGTCGGAGGGGTGCTGTCCCCTCCTGGCTCTCCTCAGTCTCGTAAGATTTCAGATGAGCGACAGCAGCGTTGAAGCAGAGCAAGGGAATTAAGGAAGCAAAGCTAGCAAATGTATTAAAAATGCACTTGGTGTACAGTGCAAGCAGGCAACTCAACTAGCCTGAGTGTTCGCCCAGCAGGGGTTCAAGGGGTTTTATACCCTTCTCCCCACAGGTTTCAGTTTCCTTGCGGGATACCTTGGGTAGCAGGCTGGGTTTCAGAGTCCCCTTCTACATTGTTACGGCTTATCCTGGGATGTTTGTCCATCTGGTCATCTCTTTTGGCAAGTCCTAAGGCAGCCGACTTCTTTGTTTAGTGGGTGAGATAAAACTTCCCTTTCTTTCCCTCTTCCCCCCTTTCCTGCCTAGCATCCTCCAAGTGATATTTGTCCTTGAGTTGAGCTGGCACAAGTGGCATTAATTGGGTCTTTGTTCTCTATTTTCCCAGGCCATGGTGATTTTCGCTATGTGTTCTCTGGTTAGGATGGAGAGGTTACCCACCCTAACCAGACTTGCTCTCAAGTGTCCTTGTTTGGGGAAGACAAGGTCTTGCGATTCACAAGCTGGCTGCAAACTGCCCAAGCTGTTTGGCCTTAATTTTCTTGTTTCCCCATTCCACTTGCCCAGGGATTTTCCTAGCTGCTTACTATCCTACCACAAGTCCTTTCACTCGAGCACTTATTTCGTGTGGACTTTGAGCAGGGCATTGGGCTCAGTAGGATATAGAAATGAGTAAGTCCAGGATTGAACTAAAGAAAGGATTGAAAAGTTTAAAAAATACCCATTGCATTTTTATGATTGTAGAGTTGATATTTTTCTTTGTAAAAATTCAAACACGGAAATATAAAATACAACTTACCTCTAATTCCTTCACCAGAACATGTAAACAATTTGGTGTACATTACCCCAGACTCACTATATATTAAATATTACTTACAATATGGGACCAGACCTCAAGCTGCTTCTGCAACTTGCATTTTCATTTTATCTAATTATTTCAATTTGAGGCTTGTAAATACTAAAATGTTTTTTAATTAATGAATAAACAAATGAATGAGGAAATGTTATACAACAAAAACACCTCTATGTTTGTGTTATACAACAAAAAGAATCTCTGTTCTGTTGTCACCCTGGCCACTGAGCACTGGGTAAATGACATAATGTGAGTCACCTAAGAGTGCTAGTTAATCCCATTTGAAATGCTCTGGACTTGGTACTTTATCAGGTTTCCTCTAGCTTTGGGATTGTGAGGCAGCCCCTGGCCGGTGTGGCTCAGTTGGTTGGGCGTCATCCCGTGCACTGAAGGGTTTCCGGTTCGATTATCCATTGGGACACATGCCTGGCTTGTGGTGTTGATCCCCAGTGGAGGGCATGTGGGAAGCAGCCAATCAGTGTTTCTCTCTCTCTCCCCCTCTCTCTAAAAATCAATAAAAAATATTTTTTACAAACGATTATGAGACAGGATAGTAAGAAGCCAGGAAAATTCTTTGGTACGTGGAATGAGGAAACTGAGACAGCTGATTCAGACTGGCCTCATCCATCCCCTTGACTCACCTGCCTCCTTCTCCCTTGAGTGACCACTCCCTTAGCATCACGCCCTCAGGACAATTAGGTTCTGATCAGCATCAAATAATCAGGAACAAAGCCTTGACCCCAGAGACAGAGTTTTGGTCAAACTAGAGACAACATCTAGGCCTCAGTAGTGTTTCCGCTCCAGGCCCAGAAAAGCAGCAAAACCAGATGAAGCAACGCCATGGCTGACATCAGGACCAGATGCAATGACTAATGACTCTTACCCCTGGCACCGACCAATCAGTAGAGACCATGACCCTTAAAGGAAACACTTGGAAAGCTGATGAATAAAGGACACACTTGGAAAACTGAGATCCTCTCGAGACATTCTATAAAAGCTCTGCCTTTAGAAAACAAAATTCCTTAACACAAAGGACCCAGGGTGTGCTCTCTAGAGCATGCCCGCGCCTCCCCCCGCTCCCTTCTTTCCTAAGGCCCGTATTTTTGCTTTCTTTCTCCAAGGGCCCCTCTTTTTGTCTTGGTTACTTGTTTCCTGGTTCTACACAGCCCAGCTGGCTCACTTCTTTTGCCTCTGTGACTTTCTAAAGGACCAACGCAGCCACGTGTAGGCTCCACTCTTCCTCATGTTTCTCAAGGGCCAAGGCAGCTCCACAACTGATATGATCTTGCCGCCTCTATCTTAAACCCTTCCTTTGTTTCACTGTGCCCAGCTTTCATAAACACACTCTCATGTCCAGGTGAGTGATATTCTCTTCTTTGATGGTATTAGTTTTGCATGTTCAATGGTTTGTGTGCCCCACTGAATTGCAAATAGTACCTGGTAGAAGGCACTGTCTTACATCAGAGCACATTAATTCCAATGGCGCAGAATTCTGTCTGGTCTCCCAGGTCCTTGTTCAAAATTCCACAAATCTAGGCAATTCTACTCTTAATTTAACTGGCATAACATACAAATACTGAGATAGGGCCCGTTTTCCTTAAAACACACCTCCTCACACCTTGAGAACAAGGAGCCACCCCCTCTGGGCAGTGTCCCTCAGACAGGTGATGTTGCAGGAAGTCAAGTGGGTGTGGTAGTCTCAGAAACTGTCTTCCATGCGTTACCCAATAGCAGCAGCCACCTCGAGGATTTCCTGTTTAACTTTCTCAGCACTGGGGCTGAGAACATAGGGCTCCAGAGTGAGACTGACCTAGGTTTCGATTCCTGGCTCTGCTAGCTCACAGTCCTGAAGTCCTAAGGGTGTTGTAAGAAACAAAACCATGCACAAGACACATTTAGTAATAAGTCTGGCCCCAGTGGCAGGCATCATTTCATGCCCAAATACGGGCTACACGCCCACCACCACCCCCGCAGCTGTTAGAACAGCAGTCTGTCCTCATTAGCTCCGGCCGCCCTTGGCGACCCACCCTGTCCTGACACACTGCTCGCCCTCACTGCAATGGCCCTTTGGTTGTTGGGCTGGACACACAGCACCAACTCCCTCTGGGAGGAGCTGAATCAGAGCAGTCATCTCCAAAGGGGGGTGCAGAGGGGCCTTGGTGGGAAGTAAGAACTGCTCATTTCATTTTTCTCAGAGTTTAAAAATCTCCATTTCCTCTTTTTTTTTTAAATCCTCACTCGAGGATATTTTTTCCATCGCTTTTCAGAGTGGAAGGGAGAGACAAAGACATCGATTGGTTGCCTTCTGAAAGCACCTGACTGGGGGTGGGGATCAAGTTCACAACCGAGGTACATGCCCTTGACCAGAATCGAACCCGAGACCCTTCAGTCCAAGGGCTGATGCTCTAACCTCTGAGCAAAACTGGCTAGGGCTCCATTTCCTCTTTTATGAGATACACAATGTAGTTTGTATTCAGGTAAAAATATCCATTTCCTCTTTTATAAAATATACAACACATGTTGGTACTCAGGTAAATTAATGTAACTCCTAAGCTTATGGATATGAGGAGTGGGCACAGCCTTCGTTTTTCCTGATGTGTGCCTGATCAAAATTGTTTATATAGATCACAGGGGTGGCAGAGGTGGTTAGCTGCTACAATCTGAAGAGGTAGTTACCATTGATATTCCCATTTTCAGATGGGAAAACCGAGACACAAAGTATTTGTCCAGGCTGGTACATGGGGAAGCTGAGTGTCAAATCCAGGTAAGTTGATGTCAGAGCCTGTATCCTCAACTACTGTGGCGCACACACACTGATAAAGAAAAGATCGGATGCACACCACGTTATAAGACTTCTTCAGTGTTCTACAAGACACAGGGATGTGTTGTTGAATCCCTGTCCTTTAAGATTTCTCTTGAATAAATATGGATTAAATTACATACGATATTATCAAAGGCCATTAAGTTGTTTTGGATTCTGGAGAGAAAAAAATGAAAAACAAAATTTGTAAATCTAAGTACAGATATTTAAATTTGTACATCTAAGAACTGCCTTTCATAGCAAAATAGCTACTGATGATATAAATAAGCTATTAATTTTGTTGTAAATTTTAGTAGATGAACATTTATACCCACCTTGATGTTAACTATTAACTAGCATATGGTTACCTCCTCATAACCTGGATTATAGGTAACACACAGTATGTTACATAGGCTTTATAATTCTATACTTCAATATTTAAAATTTTAGTGGCCAAACTTGCGAATGTTTTCAAAGATATCCTGTCACACAAAAATAATTCCCATGTAATTTTTAACACCTGCTTATATAAATATCCATATACCTAGCAGTGCCTTTTGATTCTTATTTTTAGCCATTTTGGGGGGAACCAAGTGGTTCTGTGCTCCGCATATCCTCTATTGGGGCTATTGACACAAAGTGCTTCTGAACTGCACACAAACTAACAAGTAGTGGGGTGTTAGGAGAAACTTAACCCATTGTTAGTCAAGTTCCCAAACACCCTTGTCTACAGAAAGGATGACCTGAGGGCACTCACTAGGACAGTAGGTGTCATCTGGCCAGGAAAGTGACTTCATGCTTTGGTGGCTGAAATGGGGAGATGAGATAGGCAGGTCTGGAAGGCAAGCCACAGCAGAGGGGTGTCCAGCCAGGATTCTAAATGGGGTAGTTGGCATAAGACAAAAAGGCTTGGAAACAGTGGGATGACATGCTGCCAGGCTAGAGAAGTCTGTGCCTGGAAAGGGATTACTTTAATGAGCAGTGATGTATACACAGTGCAAAGAGATCTCAGAAAGGAGAGAGGAAGAGGGAAGAATCCCAAGAGTGTTTCCCTGATAGCTGTTTTGGGCTACGTTAAATGGAAAGTACTGGCAAGGTACATTGTGGAACATACCTAAGGTGACAGGTGTCAGAGTTCTGAAAACTAGGTATTTCTTACACAGCTGAACAGTGCAAACATGTAATTTTAATGGGCAGGAGTTAAATACACTCATATAACTTCTTTGAGAGCCCACCGCTGCTAAATAGTCCATCATAATGGACAATTCTTATTTTCAGGAAATATATTTTAGTTCTAAAATGTAGTACTAAAATAAACACTTTAAAGGACGTATGTGTGAAAGGTTAAAAATAATATTCAACAAGTTAACATTTTTAGAATAATATCCTGAGACAGACCCATGTATCTACGTCAACAAAGAAAACAACTCTTCATTCTCTTTATACATTACTTCAACTTACAAATTTTGTGCTATCATTAGATGATATATTAACTTTATTTTCTTTACATAAATTGAGGAAGAAACATATAATTCAATCCAAATATATTACAAGGCATTTAGGGAGGTGCGTCTTGCTAACAGAAAATTATCTGAAATCTGCTTTCAAACTTGAAATAGACTTGTTTTTAAAGGCCTACTCTGGCTCTCTTCTTGTTCAGAACACATCCTGGTTTCCGCTGAACTATCAGTAAACAGATTAAACAAACTGCCTTAGAAGGTTAACATTCCAGATGCTCCAAAAAATCATACTCAACACATTCCTCCAGTTGTTTCAAGACCCTTGGGCTGTCTGTGACAGGAAACTCTAAGAGTGGAGGTCCTCGGGGGTCAGCGGGCAGTTTGCTTTGGGTTTTAAAAGCACAGTTTAGAGTCTTGAAGAAAGGCATCAGCTGCCTAATGCTGGAAACAGAATGCTGGCGCAGAAGAGGGAATTCACTCTTCATGGTGATCTCATCAGAGCTGTTAATTTCCTGCAAAAAAAAAACACCCAACAAAACCCCATAAAATTGACATGGCTTAGCTAAGGGTTAGAAATCCAAGTGACATGCAGGCAGTCAATCCCCAAGATGGTTCTTGATGAAAACTGTCAGCACTAAGGACAGCCAAACAGACTCAGATGCTAGGTCTTCAAGTGACATTTCCCACCAGGAGTTCACCCAAAACCCATTCCCCATGGGAGGCCCCTGCCATTCCCCCAACAGGCCCTTCCTCTAAATAATAAACTGCTTCTACATGATTGTGTTAGCCAGGGAGCCTGACCTCTTAGCAACTGGGATGAGGGAGTGGCATATAAATAAAAAATAAAGATGGAATTTGTAATCATCTCTAAGTTTTAACACTCAGATAAGAGAAATTTTGAAAATTATTCCAACTTACTAAATTTAGGTGGTATATGAAATACTTCACTTAGCCCTCTCCCTTCTCCCAGGAAGAGACAATTTAAAAAGGAAAACACTTACACCATATTTTAATTTCAGAAGTTCTAGAATTCTAACAGTGTGGGGTTTGCATTCTTGCTGATTCTCCTCCAGATCTGACAGGAAGGCAGGGCCCTCTGTGTCCACTTCTGGAACAAATGCCCACCTGTAACTAGAGAGAGAAATCCAAGCTTAGGCACGCTGGCTCAGTGCCCACTTAGAAACAGTTTTATTGAACTATAATTCAATTCACATATATGTACAATTCTCCTGTTTAAAGTGTACAACTCAATGGCTTTTAGTATACCACAGATTTGTACATCAATCACCATAATCTATTTCAGAATATTTTCATTACCCGAAAAGAATTCCTGCTTATATCCCCCAGGCCCCTACACCCCCTTAATCTAGGCAACCACTAATATAGTTTCTAACTCTATAGATTTCTTTCTTTGGACATTTCCTATAAATGGAATCATACAATATGGGGTCCTGTGTGTCCGGCTTCTTTCCTTTAACATCATGTTATCAAGATCATCTATGTTGTAGTATGTGTCAGTGTTTCATTTCTAATAATTGCTGGATGTTTCACTATATGGACATACCACATGTTATTTACCCGTTCATCAGCCAATGGACATTTGTGTTGTCTCCATCTTTTGCCTATTATGAATAACGCTGCTATGTACATTCACATACATCAGAACCCACTTAAAAAAGGCCTTCTCGCCCAGCCAGCGTGGCTCAGCGGTTGAGCATCATTCTACCTAGGATCCATGAGACTGCGGTTCGATTCCCGGTCAGGGCACATGGCCGGGTTTCGGGCTCGATCCCCAGTGGGAGGCGTGCAGGAGGCAGCCAATCAATGACTCATCATTGATGTTTCTCTCTCTCTCTCTCTCCCTTCCTCTCTCCGAAATCAATAAAGATTTTTTTTTTTTTTAAAAAAAAAGAAAGGCTTTCTAGCCTAGCTGGTTAGGCTCAATGGTTAGTGCATCAGTCTGAGGACTGAAGAGTTCTGAGTTCAATTCCAGTCAAGGGCATGTACCTCAGTTTCAGGCTCGATCCCAGGCCCTGGTCAGGGAATGTGTGGGAGGCAACCAATCGATGTTTCTCTCTCATGTAGATGTTTCTCTCTCTGTCTGTCTCTCCTTCTCCCTTCCACTCTCCCTAAAAATCTCAATGGAAAAAATATCCTCAGGTAAGGATTAACAACAACAAAAAGGCTTTCTTTTTAAGAACGGTTTTTGGGCCCTGGCCGGTGTTGCTCAGTGGTTAGCGTGTCGGCCGGCACACTGAAGGGTCGTGGGTTTGATTCCAGGTCAAGGGTATGTATCTGGGTTTCAGGTTCACACCCAGCTCCCAGGGTTGGGGCGTGTGGTGGAGCAACCAGTCGATGTGTTGCTCTCATATCCATGTTTCTCCTTCTCTCCCCTCTCCCTCCCTTCCATTGTCTCTCAAAAGCAATGTAAAAAATATCTTCGGGTGAAGATTAACCAAAAAAAAATACACTTTTTAGTCCACAGCAAAGTTGAACACAGAGGACAAAGTTCCCACATACCCCCTGCGCCCCCTCATGCATGGCCTCCCCCTATCACACCAGAGCAGTACACTTGTTATAGCTGGTGAACCTTCAGCGACACCTTCTCATCACCCAGGGCCCACAGTTTACCACAGGCTTCACTCTTGCTTGCTGTCAAGCATTCTAGGATTTGGACTAATATATGGTGACATGCACCATCATTATACACACAAAGTCGTTCCACTGCCTTAAAAATCCTGTGCTCTGCCTCCCTCCCCGACCCCTGGAAACCTCTGATCTTTTTACACTCTTCATAGTTCTGCCTTTTAAAGGATGCCATATAGTTGGAATTACACACTATGTAACCTTTTCAGATTGGCTTCTTTCACTTAATAACATGCATTTAAGGAGAGCACACTTTTTAAACACAAATATTTCTACATGATTACTCTCTTCAGTGGAATGGGATGGAGAGAAGTGGAATCTGGGGCCAGGCATGAAATTAAACGATGAGCGGGCAGCTGTGTTAAGCCTACAGGAAATGTAAGCCAACAGGGGCAAAGTGAATTAGAGATGGTATGTTCCATTTAGTTAGTTAAAAACAAAGACCAAAAAATCTACACAAATGCATTGATGACCACCAGCGCATGACTCCTGTTTTCTAAGCATTCAGTGGCAAAAGCACCTAAACACACATACTCATATCCCCATAATGCACCACTGTGAGCCAAATTCACAAAACCACAGATGTTTAAGTAATCTGAACCTTGTTGTACTCAGCAGGCTTACTGGCCACTAGTAACCATGCTGTGGCTTCTCATATACTGCATAGGAAAGAAAAGTGAAAGTGCTTATGAGAAAAGAAAAGTCACCTATTTCAAAGAGGACACATGGTCTTATCTGACTTACGTTTGAAATAATGGCATCTTATCAGGTGGAAAAGAAAGTGCTGTGTCCAAGAATTTGCAAGCTGATAAATACAAGATGAGTTCACTCTGGGGAATCTCCCCCACCGAGGGCCCATTTCCATCAGCAACTGAAACTTTCATTCTGTTGATTTTGTTGCTGTTCCTATAAATTTGCAAAAAAACTCTTGTTATAAACTCATTCACATCTGCTGCAGTCCATTTGCCTACGCAACTACGACAGAGTGAAATGCTGGGTGCCTCTCTGATTCGTCTTGTTCAAGCCGGTTTTGTTCCCAAGGCTTTAGGCAAATAGCTTCTTGCATGTAGACACACTAATCATTAAAGGAATTCTGCTTGAGGTGTGAGTTTTACAAAAAACAGCCCCTTACCAGAAATTGCTTCTCCCTGGAGATAAGGGAAGTATGTACTGTTTATCAAAGATTTGCAAGAACCTTGGTATTGGACTCACAGTTAACTGTGGTCAACAGACTAAACACTATCTTCCTCAGACCCCTAATGGTGCAGTTGTCAGTCACCTCTTGCCCCTCCCATTTCTCTTCCCCTTGACATAAAAGAAGCCTGAACTCTGTACTTTCTTAAGATAGATTTGAGGCACCACTAAGTCCCATCTTCTAGGTTGATGCCTTCTTGATCAATGAACTTTCCTTACTCCAAACTCTGACATTTTGAGTTTTGGCTTTATGAAGGACACCAACTTTGGCCTGGTAACATAATGCCCATAAAAAGGTTTGTCCTTTTAAGAAATTATCAAAATAGGCGGTCCTTTCACAAGAACTTCAACAAAATGGTATTTAGCATTATGTTAGATAACTCTACATCTTAAAGTGATGTCCACTAACCTTCACATATGTGCATTGACTCTTACCTACTTACCTCAACGATTCATCATCCTCTGTCAGATCTTCCTCAAGCTGTATGAATGTCTGAATCTTAAAAATAAAACGTGAATTCAAGTTATTATTTGACAGAGATTAAACACAGCTCAATGTTTAAAATTTATATGTCTATAAAAAAAACAAATAAAACAAAAGAAATAATAAACAAAATGAAAAGACAACCTACAGCTAAAGAGAAAACCACAGGTCCAAAATGGAGTCACTTGTGCTAAAGTCCATGACACCAAACTTAGATTTAACACCAGAAGTAACTGCAGTTTCAACCTCTTCTAAAAGCATAATATGCTGTATAGGCTTGTAGGCTGGGGACAATAGACTACACCATGCAGCCTGGGTGTGTAGTAGGCTATGCCATCTAGGTTTGTGTAAGTGCCTCTATGATGTTCACACAACCATGAACTTGCCTAATGAATCATTTCTCAGAATGTACCCCTATTGTCAAGTAGCATATGTCTGTATATCTGTATATGAAAAAGCATTTTTAAAAACTCCACCTTTGCTTTCAAGGGTAAAATATTTGTACTTACTAATTCAGAGACCATTATTGGCCACAATGAAGTCAAATGCTGGGGAGATATTCTTAGCAGCAAAACTCTGAAAAAAAGAAACATCTGAGCAGCAACTAGGGGTGTCTGTCCAACTCTGAGATTGTCTGCCAGGCGTTCTAAGGAAAGAAGATTTTAAAGACGTCACACAAATATGCAGTTTGGGGTTTCTCAGCAGACAAAAAAGAAAAAACGAAATTGTCAATGCTTTGACATTTCATAACCACCCAGTATAAGAAAACAGGTGTTGGGAGAATGTTTTTGTATCTACTCTACCCCGGCCCTCCTCTTTGTTCATGGCTTTTGCTAAAGGAAGGGATTCACATGGCTCTCCTTCCCCTGCCATAGCTGAGGAGAAAGGCATGAATTTTCGGCTCAAGCCAGAAACCCATTGGGTGATCAACGACCACCTAAATTTTCTTCTAATATGAAATATGAGGCACAGAAACCAAAGATAGTCCTTGGTGAGTGATGGGACCATGGACCATAGACCATATAGGTTGGTTGGCAGACGACAGCTGATTTTGGTGTGAGAAGTGGGAAGTGGAGCAAGAGAATAAAATAGATTTACTCAGTAGCGTTTCTATTTGAGGGTCATAACAAAAAGTTTCATTCCTACAGAGAAAAATTTTAAATATTTAAAATGTTGTAAATTCAACTCTGTAGGCCCCAACAGTCTTTCCCACTTGTCATCTGAAATAATTGTTTGTACAATGTGATTTCTTCCCCCCCCATAACTTAAGGTTTCTTAGGAACATAAATTGCTACAGCAAATACCTGAACTATGGTCATGCTGGTTAGGATTTGCTGCAGCATGTTAGTAATAAACTTCATCTGCGCTAGTTTAATTGGCTGATTGCTTCTTGCCCTTACAAGCACTCTAACAAAGGAAGGATCATGAACAGCTCGGACACCTGACAAATGCTCTTTTCTACTTCTGGTTCCAACAAGATCGAGTAAGTGGATTACGCCCTATTTCTCTCCCTAATGGAATTTTAAAAAATACATAAACCAACTATCAGAAAACTGAAAGGTGAAGAACAGGTGGCAGGACAGTCTAGGAACCTGGGGACTTAAGGAATGACCTGGAGGTGAGCTACCCTGGGGTTTTTTAAAAAACTTATTTATTTTTTTAATTTTATGCCAGCTTGGGCATCTGAGAAGACTGTAGTGTGGAATGCCAAAGTCTCAACTAGAATGTGAACAAACAAAAGACACCAATGCCGAGGTAAGACAAAGGTTGGGATTATCAGAAAAGGATTTTAAAGCTGTTGTCTAAAAATACTCCCAATAATCAATTACAGACAGAAACAAAGAAAAAATAGAAAGTCTCAAAAAAGAAATAGAAGATACAAAAAAGAACTAAATGGAAATTTTAGAACTAGAAAATATAATCACTGAAATAGAAAAGCTCACTGATGAGCTCAAGGGCGGAACGGAGATGACAGAGGAAAGAGGGAAGGTGAAGACAGAATCAATGGGAATTATTGAAACTGGAGAGAAAAAAGATTGGGAAAAATGAATAATAAGTCCTAACATGCCAATAATTACATCAGATGTAAATTGTCTAAACACACCAATTAAGAGATTGGTAGAATGGCCCGGCTGGCGTGGCTCAGCGGTTGAACACTGGCCTAGGATCCAGGAGATCAAGGTTCGATGCCCGGTCAGGGCACATGCCCGGGTTGCGGGCTTGATCCCCAGTCGGGGGCGTGCAGGAGGCAGCCTGTCAATGACTCTCTCATCATTGATGTTTCTCTCTCTCTCTCTCTCTCTCTCTCCCCTCTCCCTTCCTCTCTCTGAAATCAGTAAAGATATATTTTTTTTAAAAAAAAGGTATATGTGAATGTTTATCAAAAAGACTTAATTTGTAATACCCCAAAACTGGAAACAACCCAAACACCTATGAGGTAAATGGGTAAATGAAGTGTGTACATCCGTAAAATGGAACAATAATTACCCACTAAAGAGGATCAAACTCTTGATGTACCCCAGGGACGTTCCCCCACTTGCCTTCGGGTGGACTCAAAGATATTGCACTAAATGAAAAAAACTAATCTCAAAAGGTTATATACTGTATGCTTCCATTTATGTAACATTCTCAAAGTGACAGAATCAAAGTGATGGAGAACAGATCAGTGGTTGCCTGGGGTGAGGGATGGGTGGAGGGTGTGACTACAGGGGCAGTGACATGCGGGAGGTTTCATCTTGCTCTCTGTGCCTGTTTCCCACCCGTGAAACTAGAGCAGTCCCCCGCTCCACCTGCCTCAAAGGCACCTGCTGAAGACCACAACCTGTCGCTGGGGCACAGGGCTCAGGTGTCAGTCCAGGTTTTGCCAGTTAGAGGCAACACATTAGGCAGGTGCTAATCTCTGAGCATCCATATCCTGATGTGGAAATAGATCTGATATGTGCAGGACCTCAGAAGATGGGAAGTACTCCGGTGGACCTGGGGAGCCAGACTCACACAGCTTAAAGGGGACAGTGTTGCCTCTGGATCTTTTTGGTCCCCACTCAGAGGCCTTTGTGGGGTGATGCCTTCTTACCTTGTATCAGAGGAAGGTAGAGGTGGTATTGATCGAGTTCGCCACTGAAGACAGCAAAAGCCTGGCGCTTTAGCAGCATGGCTTTCTGCTCAAAACTTGAGAATAGTTTTAAGGAACTGCTCTGCATGCCTAGAAAAATATAGGAAATAAGTTCCATTTAGTGCGAAAACTGCAATTACAGCTAAGTGACAGGAAATTCATACTGGTATAATTATGTTCCTGGTGAAAAACCACGATCTTAATTAAGTAAAGGCATGTGATAATTATTTGCATGTTTATTTGTAGAAGTACTTATTTCTTTAATGATACTTACTAGGATTAGAAGAAAACATGAGGCACACGAAAAGTTCTCCTAATAAATTATGGTAAACTTATAACTTTCAAAAGTATTTCTCCACAATAAAGCTGTAGGAAAGCTTGGCTAAGGCATCTTGCCAATGACAGAAGTGGAAAGGCTCACTCGTTTAGTCCTGACATATTACGCCCAGAACATCACAGTTTGCGGCTCAGACGGCACCATGAAGGTGTGAGGGGGGCTTTGAAATATGTGGAAGAAGCTGGTTATGGTGGCGCTGGTCCCTTAAAGTGAGACTTAAGTGCAAGTAACACAGAACTTACTCATTAAATCTTTAAACATCGTTTTCTCATGAGTCAGAAGATGGTCAATAATGGCCTTCCAACTGGATATTAAAAAAGCAAAATTAGTTAAATATGCAAAAGATGACAGTCTGATTAAAAGCACTAAGAAAAGACCAATGCCCCTTTCAGATCTATTAAAAACTACTTTCCAAAAAGTTAGTGAAATAAGTAGTTTTTACATGAGGGAAAGCTAAGCCAAAGCTTTTCATTTATAACTGTAACACAGGGAGGAAGCAAGGGAACAAGTGAGCAGGGAGTAAGGAATAACTTCCAGGTACCATAACAGAAAGCATACACTGTCAGGTACTCTGGCTTTTCCAAGGGCTGCCTTAAAAACATTCACACAGGATGACGTTCACACACTTGTGTTCATAGGGAGAATGGGGAGCAGTGAAGACAAACGCGAGTCTTCCAATGGGCACCCCCAAAGGACAACAGGGTTACCAGGTGAGAGCCATTGGCTCTGGTGGTGGCAGGGCAAACTTCCAGGCCACATGAAAAAGCTGACCAATCTCCACCCTCTGTCCCTGCCATTAATAAAGACACATTCAGCCACGCCAGAGGGCAGACACAGAGTGGTTTTGTTGGCCTCCAAGGAAAAGGTGCAGGAAGTGCGCCTCTTAGCTGTATCTCCATGGACCTTCGCTGCCAGCACAGGGCCTGGCAGGCTGCAAGGTCTCAGTGAGAACTCATGAGTGTGAGCAGAGAAGTGGGACAGGGACACAGCAGTGTCAAATATTCTGTGATTACAAGATAAAGTAGGGCTAGACCAAGAATGGCTGGGACCCTGTAGTAAGCACTTTAGGAATAACATGCTCTCTTAACTGAAAACTTTTTGATTAAAACAGAGAACCTTTGTATTTTTAAGAGACTTAATTCCTGTCCCACAAAACACAGTTACACTAGAGTTTGTGACAGAGATGTCCCACGATTTGAGTTGGTGCTAACTCTGCTGCCATTTCAGGTATAAGAATTATTTATGTGAGACGAAACAATTTTCCAGTTGGAGATTCAGGGAACATTTTATCAGGACAGCATTTCTTACTGCACACAAGACGTGTCCATCTGAAAGAAGGCAGGGTCCAAGAATAATTCCAGGACTTCTTTCTTCCAGGCACGTTTCGTGTAGGCATAACCGCTCAGAGAGCTCAGCAGCTGAGCACCAGCCCGGAAGCTGGGAGCATTGTAGGCACTAAATGGGGGTGCAAGGAGAGAAGGGTCAAGGTCAGAGACTGACAAGGAAAGCCACTAGGTGCATTTCCCATAACCTGCTGTCCTGCATACATGGGTGGGATACAACAAAGGCACACTACCTGTGATTGCGCAAGTAAGGAAACACATAGTACAGCACGCGGGAGATCAGTGGCACGGCCTTCTCCTTCTCATCACTTCGATAAACCATGTCCAGGAGAGATGCCAGAACCTGGAAGAACGGGGTTGTAAGAAGAGAGAAATGTGAACCGAGCAAAGGTAAGAAATGTAGTCCTCAAGGTACATATGGCCTAACAGGAAACTCCACAGTGCAGCTGGAGGCAAAGACTGACTTGAGCTCACCTGGGACGTGCAGCCCACACTCATGGCTCTGGGAAGACACGCCTTCCCAAAGATCCCGGATGCAGTCGCTTCCGTAGGGGATGACAGTCAGGCGTGCACTTACCTCTGCCAGCAGAGAGAGGGCCTGTACGCTGTACACCGAAGGTGCAGATGAGGACACCATGGTCGAAGGAGCAGCAGCAGCATCTGCTAACAAAAGAGGCACCTGTGTTGTAACCATGATGGATGGGGCACCTATGCCCCATGAACATGAGTCACGAGTTCCCACCTCTCATATTGGTTATGCATACAGACATAACTTAGGCAGTCTTCTCTGTTAATATGCTCAATTTCAGCAACTAATAATCTGCATATTTTAATCAAATAAATTAGCCCCCGACACTGTCTTCCTCCCAATTCTTACTTTTGTCATCATCTTTGGAGCGTCAGCCTTCCCTTGGATGATCGATCTAGCGTCCTGGCCTCTGAGCCCTTTGACCTTTTCTCTTCCAACAATCCTACTCTGCTCCAGCTCAGCCACCCACTGTCACCATCATACCCATGGCCTCACCAATTTCCAAAACTTGCATTTCTGGTGTTTTGGAAGGACCACGTCTCTTTATCTTTCCTGCTCACTTACTCCTGGAACCCCACGCTGGTGATTCCTGAATCCTTGCAGAGGCCTCCAATCCCTGAGTCCACCCCCTTAACTACCCATCAGCTCCTGCAGGTCCTCACCCCACTATCTCCCCACCTACACCCCGTGGCCTATCGTCAACCTTGAAAACATCAACTCTTTTGCTTTTCTCTCCCTCTGAAGTTCTCACCTGGAGAAATGCAATGCTGGCTAACCCCCAGGATCTGCCTACGTAGTTTCGTGTAGCTAAATGCTCTGAAATGGGTCCTGCTTTATTTCATGAGCAAGAATCTCGAAAGAGACCCGATGCCACCACATGTTCCTTAGCGGTATGGGGCTTTCCACTTTGCAACATAATTCTTTCACATGCTCCCTCAATAACCACCACCCTCCCTTTCCAACTAATACCCTCACTTCATACTTCATTGAGAAAATCACTGCAATGAAATGAGAACGCCCTTGGTTTGACCACCATGAACTATTACGCTAGAACATTCACATCCGTGTTCCCTGCCTTGTCTCTTGTGTTAGTAGACATGTCCCTGGCTCCTATCAAAGAGCAGTCATTCCATTTCTGATATTAACCCAGCTCTGTGGCCACCAGGGCTTTGCTTCCTAATTAGCCTTTCTCTCTCGGGTGTTAGTTTCTTCCTCTCTGATGCACTGTTCCATCACCACACAAACACACTTTGGCACACTCCAATTTAAAAATGGACTCAAAACGAGGCCCTGGCAGGGAAGCTCAGTTGGTTAGAGCATCGCCCCTATACGCCAAGGTTTCAGGTTCGATCCCCAGTCGGGGCACATACAAGAAGCAACCAATGAGTGCATGAATAAGTGGAACAACTACTAGGTGTTTCTCTCTCTCTTTCCTGTTCCATCCCCCCTTCCTCTCTCTCTAAAATCAATTAAAAAATTTAAAAATAAACTCAAAATGCTAAAAGACATTCTTTGGTCCTCAGTTCTCCTTGGTTGCTGCCCTACTGACAACCAAGCTTCCAAGAGTTATGTACAGACACTGTCTCCTGTTCCTCACCTCCCCCCTCTTCCCCACCCACCCCAATCCAGTGTTCATCCCCCAATGACTTCCACACTGTCAGGTAAGGACAGTGGGTCTCTGTCCTTACCTTACTCTACTTTTCAACAGCCTTCCACTGAGTGCTTCCTCCCTCCTTCTTGAAACACTTTTCTCATAATTTCCAGGGCTCTATGTTCTCGGTGTTTCTCCCACCCCAGTGAAGGCTTTGTCTTTTCTGGCTCCTTTTCTTTTCCAGACATCTCCAATGTAATCTGTGCAAAACCAAGCTCAAATTCACTGTCCAAAATGTTCTTGCTTCAGTCTGCTCCACCTCAATAAATTGCTTAAGCCAAGAACCTAAATCATTCTTGATTGACCTTTTTTTTCAACCACCACCTACAATCCATCAGCAAATTCTATTGACGCTGCATTTAAATCGGTCCACCTTTCCCTATTACCTTGGCCTTAGTGCCAACATCCTCTCTTGCCCAAACCACTGCGAAATCCTTTTAATTGGATTTCCAATTTCTGCCCTCATTCCATACAGCCCATATTGCTCATGGCAGCCAAAGTGATGTTTTCTAAAGACTGAACAAGATCCCATCACTGCTCTAAACACTTAATGACTTCCCGCAGCATCAAGTGGGATGCAATCCAAGCTGGCAGCCATGCTCTCTATCAGGCCTGGCACCCTTTGGCCCCCACTCTCTCCCTGACCTCTTCGACCAGGCAGTAAGCTCCCCCCACCACAGTGGTCTTCAGGTTTTCTGATCTCAGCCCACTCCCACCTCAAGGACCCGCCATCCCCTCTGGGTGGTGCGTTCCCAGGTCTTTGCATGCCTACCCCTCATCTTTCTTGGGGACATGTTCTACAACATTTCAAGTGGCTCCTGCCCCCTCCCAGTCACTATTTATGCATTACTTTGATTTCCTTAGAATAGTATGGGCCACCTGAAATTCACTTGGTAATATACTTGTGTTTTTTGCCCTTAAAAAAAACTTTTGTTTGAAATAATTTTAGATTTTCAGAAGAGTTGAACAGATATTTTTGTTAATTCAGTTTCTGATTACCATCTTCCATGCCCCGACAAGAGCAGAGGCTCTTGTTTGCTGCTGTGACGCCAGTATCCAGAACACAGCGCATGGCACATACCAGACACATGTTTACACGTAAGGACCTACACACCCACTGTATGCACAGCTTCCAGAGGAGAAAACACGCCACTCAGAAGCCCCATTCTGTATCATGAGTTATATGACTGGTGCGTATACTTGGTTTGTTCAAGACTGAAACAACAGAGTTGTGGTCCAAACACTCGGTTTCTGGTGCTTTATACTTTGACAATTAAGTCTTACTGAGAAGCTCAAAAGTCACCTCAAGCTTTAGAAAGCTATGGTTTCTAAAAACAAACAGGTAATTACTACAGTATTGTCTTGAGATTAAAGTTAATTATTGCACCAAAGCCAGGCCCACTCACTAGACTGGACACAGGTGAGTGGTGGAGACATTGGTCAATCTGTATCTATACAAAAGGCAGGAACAACTGAGGACAAATTGGCCAAGGAAATGCAAGCACTCTTTTTCTAGAACCACAACTAAAACCATAACCACAGCCCGAAAAAGCATAATTGTTGGTTTACATCAGCCAATGATAGTATTCTAGTTACAGTATCTTCATTATAGAGTATAATTATTCCTCTCATGCAAACCACCAAACTAGCTATCAAACAAATATGACAGAAGAGGTTGGACGGTGGCACCACAGTCTGTCCAGCACACCGCCCCTCCTCCTCCTGGGAACAGCCCCCTCGGTGGGAGCCCAGCTCTCGTGGCGCCCATCCTTCAGTCCCTGCTCCAGCGGGCCACGCGGGGCCTGATGAGCCTCACCTGAGCGCCATGCCCGGGCTGCTCACCTGAGGCAAACGGTTTTTTGTTGTTGTTTTTTTAATATCTTTATTGATTTCAGAGAGAGGAAGGGCGAGGGAGAGAGACAGAAACATCAGTGATGAGAGTCATTGCTCAGCTGCCTCCTGCACGCCCCCACTGGGGATCGAGCCTGCAGCCCAGGCATGTGCCCTGACCGGGAATTGAACCTCGATCTCCTGGATCCCAGGTCGATTCTCAACTGCTGAACCACGTCCGGCTGGGTGAGGCGAAGTTTTATGTTGTTTTTGGATTTTTGCTACGTGGAAAAGAGCCCTAACTTCCTAACACGTTTTCCCCATATATTAAAAATCACAGATTCAGCTTTGTTTCTGATGTAACTGTTGCTAATGATAATGATAGAGGTAGTAAAATATGATAGAACAGTTTCTCAACATCTACTTTGTGGGGGATACTGTGCTATTGAGAACTTAAACATATTTTTTGCCCCAGGTCAATAAAACTGAGACCAAATTGATTTTCTTGTCCAGTGTTAAGCAATATTGAGGCTGGACATACTTTCCTGTCCCTGTGTTAAGTAACACTGAGAACTAACAAAGATAATTACTTGCTCCAAGAAAGACTTAGTCCTGAAAGAAAAACTGTAAACCAACTAAAATAGTTTATGTGTCAAAACGAGCAATGTGCTCAGCAAGCTCCGCTCTGGCCCCTTGCCTCATGCTGTGCCCACCAATCCAAAGGTATTTTATCATTAACTTTGCCCAATCCCAACCAGTTCCCATCCCAACCACTGAAAGATCTGCCACCAACAATTCAGCCAAGGCCCCACCACCCAATAAACATCCTCCGCACTCCCCCTGGTGAGACACTCTTATGACTGCGAAGTTTCTCCCTCACTGCAGGTCTGACAGCCTAAGATCTGCTTGACTGACACACTTGTCTGGTGGTCTTCAGGGCACTGGCAATTGATGATCTACACTACTGCATTTAATTCAGACTCTTCCAGAGTATCTGGCTGAGCAGTGGTCCTCCAAGTAGACTGATAAAGTCTTCCAACCATTTTCCCAGGAAGCTTTAAGTAGTAATAAGGCTGGGTGTGCCTAGTCTCTGTGTGGCCTCCCTTATCAAGTCTTCACATTGGGCAATCATGAAACACAGGACCTTGACAGGCAAGGGTATGTTAGCCAGAAATGAAATACAGGATGTAAACTGCCTGACAACGGTTGGATGGTTTACTGTTTCTTTCCACAGTTCCCTAAAGAAAAACATACATTCTCCCTTTTTTTAAAATTAAATTCCACAAAGATTTCTATCACTGAGTCTGTGCAAACTATCTTGGGAAGTTCCTTTTGTGGACCCCCATCTAGGCTCAGTGAGGGATTAACATGGGAATATGTCAGTCAGGTCACTGTTAGTGGAACCCTACTATTTATTACACATCCGACTTACGTTGTAAGAAGTAAAAACAGAGTTTACGCGTAAGGGAAAACTAGACCCACAAGCCTGCAGCAGGTATTCCTGTCCGACCCTTCCACACCTACCGCACACATCTTCCTCGGCATCAGATTCTTCCAGAGAGATCTGAGGCTGCGCCTTCACCTCCAGGTTTCTGCTCAGCCAGCTGGTTTGTTCCAAGGAAGAGCCAGCAATGTTTGCCACAGCTTCCAGGATTTTTTGAGTGACTTCCTAGAAGGAATCAGGAGAAAGACGAAAGGAAGTTTGTTAAGGGAAAGAATCTCAAGTGCCTGAAAGAGTACTACCCAACAGGAATACAACGCAAGCCACTGATGTGAACCATGTGAGTAATATTACATTTTCTAGCACCTGCATTAAAAGATAGTAGAAAGAAATGAGTTGGTAATGCTGAATCCAATATGTCCAAAATATTACCAACATGTAATCAATATAGAAATTATTAATGACAGTTTGCCTTCTTTTTGGTACTGTCTTTGAAATCAATGTGTATTTTACACTCACAGCACATTCAGTTCAGATCAGCCACATTTCAAGGGCTCAACAGCCACAGGTGGCTGGTGACTACTGCACTGGCGACGGAGATAAAATACAGAGTATATAAACAGGATGTCATGGCTGCACAGTACATCTAGAGATCACTTTTCTGGTTTCTTCAGAACACAGGTGCTTGCTAGAAATGCACCTTTCAACAATAAGACAAGGAACAAAATTAAGTTAAGTTAAATGGACTCAACGGGGGTGAAGGGAGGAGTCCTTGAGGTCAGGAGTAAGTCAGTGAGGGATCTGCTCAGGAAACTGTGATAAAGGGGTGGGAACACTGGTGGGTTTCTCAGGCCAGCATCACCGAGCATCACCAGCTGACAGCAGCTGTGGGTCCTTGACACCTGAGGAGTGAACAGGCCTGACTCCACCGTAAGCCCAGCAGTTGTGTTTGGGCCTGAAGGGAGAGTGCACCTGCCTGTTAGGAGGCGAGGAGGGTACACCTGAGGTCAAAGCTCTGCAGGGGCAGGGGGCCAGCTACAGGTAACGGGCCTGCCCGCTTGAGATACTTCTTTGCTACAAGTGGACTCCCAGCAATGCTTTCCCACACCTTACACAGCAACGGTTCAGAGCTGGGAACTGGACAGACCTTTCACAAATGCCAGGGATCCTAACCATTGACAGTAATATTGCCAAAGCAGTAAAACGTGTATCTCAGCTTACATCCAAACCGTTAACTCAGAAAGCCCTTCAATCAGTGCTCATAATGGCTGAAACGTAGCGATTTTCTAACTCTATCATTACGACGGTTTATAGCTGCCTTCTACTTTAAAGACAAGATTTTCCTTCTCTGGGTTTCACCTTTGATTTTCAGTATTTTTGAAACTCCCTGTGAGTGTGTATTGGCTTTAATCGGGGGGGGGGGGGGGGGGGAGATGTTAAGAAAAGAAACCTATGTATAGAGGCAGATTTACTATCCCCAGCACGCTTAAGGTCAATTCCATATGCACAGTAGATACTCAAACTGAACATACAACCTTCACAGGAGAGTATCAAACCCTCTGAAGGCAGAGATGGAGAAAGTGAGACCTGAGAACAGATGCAAATCAAAGGTCTGATTCTGCCCAGTGCTATTACCTACAATGAAACCCTCTAAAGATAGAGGGCAGTAACCATCTGCTACACTTTCCCCACACAGACCTGCAAGTCTTTCTGATCCTTCTTGCTTTCCAGGTTGGGTGTTCGTGTCACAAAGTCGTTGAGCACGCTGTTGAGAGACAATCAGCTTCAGACCAGGAATGCTGCAGGAATCAAACACGTCCCAGCAGAAACCGCGGTGATATGAATGCTGGGGCACGGTACCTGAGAAGCAGAAAGTACCCAGGAGGGGCCAGGTTCAACTGCACAGACTCCTTCAGCACGCCCAGCAACGAAGGGAAGTTCTCCTGCAAGGCTGTCACTGGGAGCCTACTTTCAAACACAGGGATAACACCAGCCATGAGCAAGTCAGAACAAAACCCTTACTGAAGAGATTTTCAGTCCAGGCAGTTGGGAAACAGAGGGAAGGTGGCGTATTTGACTAATTTGTTTACTCTTTTTTCAGTTACAACAGACACAAGCTAAATTTTGGTTTTCCTGCAAGAACTTGAAGTTTGGAGACCTGAAATCCCACAGCCAATGGGTCAGATGCTCCTGATTTCCTCCTCTACAAAATAAGTCTTAACCTAGAGGATCATCTGTGATCATTTGGGGCTGTTTTGATCTAAATATGGCTTTTCCAACAATGTTGGTGACACAGAGTCACCCATCCAAAGGTGGCAAAGCGACAGGTCGGGAGTCACCTCTGGGAAGGTGATCTTCAGCTTCCTCAGGTGAAGGGACTGTCACAGGGACTGAGTGAGCAGGACTGGGGTTGCTGCCACAAAGCGAGGCTGCACAGCATGGCCACAGCCAGAGGGCCCCAGGTTCAAGCCTGGTCCTCAACTTACTCCTGAGCAAACTCAGCAGTGCCTCCTCTGCAAAGGGAGGATGACAAAATCGAACCTGCAGCTGCTGTGAAAGCTCAGGTGTCACTAAGGCCGCATAACAGATGCTCACTACTGTCACCACGTCAGTGATCATGAGCCTTCCATCCCTGGAGAAGTGTGTAGGGAATCCGCTCCAAGGCCCTCTGTAGCTAAGGCTGCTGACGGTGGAGGTTAAGCTCCGTAAATCCATGCAGAGGCCACCCAGCAGAACACATGGAAAAGCCCCAAACATAATCATTTCTCCTTTTTCTGAAAGGGGTCTTGAATACTTTTCTTTGGTATCAATTTAATTTAAACTGTTTCTTGGAACGTTTACCAGGCCTCACATAAAGCTTTGCTGACATAGTGTTCAGCACACAGCACATGGATTTTAAAACGTCAGATGAGATCCCTGGAGAAGGAAAAGGAAGACCTTCAGGGCATTCCCCTGCCTCAGGAGGAATTAGGACACCACTCAGATATTCACTGAACTGAGACGAGAATCAGGGCTCTTATTTGCAATCTCTGCAGTAGCACCTGTAATTGAGAAGTGGTTTTGGAGGGTTGCATTACCTTTGGATGAAAACATAGCAAAACTGCAGCACAGGGATGTCCACGAGTGGCGACTTCTGAAAATTAAAGCAAAACCCATTACTCCAAGTTACTGGGAAGTGAATTCAAGTAAGAGTGAAGCAGATTCTGCATCCTAAAAAAGCAGAGGTGTGGTTTTTCTGTTAATCTTCACCCAAGGATATTTTTTCTATTGATTTTTTTAGAGCGAGTAGAAGGGAGAGAGGGAGAGATAGAGAAACATCAATGTAAGAGAGACACATCTATTGGTTGCCTCCTGAATGCACCCCGACCGGGGCTGGGGATCAAGCCTGCAACCAAGGTATGTACCCTTGACCGGGAATCAAACCCGAGACCCTGCAGTCTGCAGACCAACACTCTAACCACTGAGCCAAAATGGCCAGGGTTGAAAGCAAAGGTTTTTAGCCAGAGTCTTTACAATTTAATAAGCGACGTAAAAGTATCCACCACGTGTAACAAAAATAACTGTATCCTATGAGGTCCCTAATCTTAGTGCCCCTTGTACCAGACTTCCAGAGATTCTCTTTACACTGACCTACTGTCCACTCAGGCTGTTAACAAGTACTCATGGGAAATTTGGCATTATAGCTGAACCTCCCCAAACAAAGAGCTGAGGGCCAGTGCTGACCCTTCTGAATACCTGTGACTAGCTACAGACAAGAGACAATGAAAACTCCTAATTCTTAGCTCAAGGAATTCCCTGAAACCTAGCCCAGGCAACTTTCCCAAATCTTAAGTGGCTGGAATTACTCAGACACTGGTTTCCTCTATGCTTGTAAACAGCATTTGTAGAAATTATAGAAGTTGAGCTAATTAACTGAACTAACCACAAAATGTAATTTTGTTATTTGAACAGCCAAAAACTAGCCAGACAGTTAAGATCGAGTCTTTTTTTAAGCCTGGAGGTATAAGTTGCAGATATTTGTAGAAATTCAAATAATGTGAAGGGAAAAAACCTACAACCGCCTGCTCTGTCAGTACAAAGGCTGTCACAGAGCCTGCCAGGGACCGCTCACCCTGCAATGCTGTTCATAGGACAGCCGCCAGCGTGGAGGGTCAACCGCCTGACCCCTGAGACTTGCTCAGAGTCACCATGCGAATCCACGCAGGATCCGACAGACTCTCCATCCCTGCTCTGCTTCTCCAGGGTCAAGTTACTTTTGTATTTATGTATGACAGTGAAAGGTAACAAGACTACGAGACACTCATGGGAGACATGGGGCTGACCTCTGACAGACCAACCCGTGGAAGTTGCCATGTCCATTTTATGTTGACTCCTTAAGCCCTTAGTGGGTTCCATAACCTGGCCTCCCAACTAGAATACAGGCTGGCGGAGGGCAGGCACGGTTTCACTGATGCCCAAGGTGGACTTTCAGGGAACATGTGGAATGCAGGGGATCAGGCCCACACATCGCTGATGGGTGAGAGCCCAGGCAGGGCCAGGCTGTCCAGTGCAGACGTTTCTGTAGAGGGCTCCCCTGGGCACGGGCAAGAGGCCCTTGCAGAGAAGCCCAAATGGAGAGTTCTACTCCAAGGCTGGCAGGGCTATAAAACTACTGAAATATTCTTCGTCAGTTTTCTCACTATGGGGTAGGAAATGGCTGAACATATTTCTGATTCCAAGGTTCAGCTTTTGCTCACCATGCCGAGTGTGAGGACCTTAATGTCTACAGGCAATATTCCTTTCTTCTTATGAAAATGTTTATTGTAGTAAATATACATAAAATTTACCATCCTAACCATATTTTTAAGTGCACAGTTCAGTGGTACTCAGTACATTCACATTTTGGGGCAACCATCACCACCATCCATCTCTGGAACTCCCATCCTCCCAAACTAAAACTGTGTCCCCATTAAACACTAACACCTCCTGCCCCAGCCCCTGGTGATCACCACTCTACTCTCTGTCTCTATGAATCTGACCACTCTGGGAACCTCATAAATTGGATCATATAATATCTGTCCTTTTGTGACTGGCTTCTTTCACTGGCATAATGTTTTTAAGGTTCATCCACATTGTAGCAGATGTCAGAATCGCCTTCCTTTTTAAAGCTGAATGACATCCCATTGTATTTATGTACCACATTTTGTTTATCCCTTCATCTGTTGATGGACACTTGGGCTCCTTCTATCTTTTGCTATTGTGACTAATGCTGTTAAGAACACTGGTGTACAAATATCTGAGTAAAATATTTTAATAATCACTTTGTCCATTCCACTAATTTTCATTTAGGGAATTTTTTTTACATTTTTTTCTAACTGTATAATTTTAAATCACTTGATAGAAGGCAGTTATTTCAAGGTTGAAATAAATCTCTGGTTTCTATCTAATTAAATACTGAAGAATAAAACAGCGAACTCTGCTCCGGCTCCTCTGAGCCCTTTTCTCAATTAGGCCTTGACCTTGGCCTGGAAAGACTGAAACTTTCAGCACAGTTTTGTCTACCCCGACACTAAGAGACTTGACTAACACCAGCTCAGTTTCCTGAAGCTCAAGGGCATGTCCGCAGCCCCCATAAATGCCTGCCTGAGAAAGCTCGAGGCTGCCAAAACAACTTGCCATCCATTCAGCCAACACTTGAGAGGCTGCAACCTCCCTTCCTTAGAGCATTTATTCAGAGAAGTGTAAGCTGTAAATCCTTCCTGTTCCTTTGAGATGTATATGAATCTCCTACAACTCAGGAATGTCTTTCTCAATGACCTGGGAGCCTCCCTTTAAAACATCAAGAAAGACAGGCCCCTGTCTCCCAGTCTCCATGACAGTGTTGGAGCCTGCCTTCCATAAGCAGTAAGTGCATAAGCAAACTCAGGGGGCCTAATCATACTGACCAATACCCCTTTCCACTTTCCTGACTTTGCTGGAGTCCCTGTTCATTCCCCCTCCCTATACCCCCACTCTGTTTAAAATACCAGGTTAACCCCTGGCCGGTGTGGCTCAGTTGGTTGGAGCATTGTCCTGTATACCAAAAGGTCACCGGTTCAATTCTCGGTCAGGACACATGCCTAGGTTGTGGGTTTGAGGCAACCAATCAATGTTTCTCTCTCAGTGACCATCAGTGTTCCTCTCCCCACCCCCTTTAAAAAAAAATCAACATGTCCTCAGGTTAGGATTACAAAAAACAAAATATCACCAACCAGGTTACCTCTGCACATATCAGAATTGAGCTCAGCTCTCTCCCCTTCCACCGTGGTTACTGAATAAAATTGGTCTTTATCACCTTTAACTAGTGTGTCTGGCTTTATCTTTGACGTGTTTTAGGCTGCAAGTTCCTTGAAGCAAGCGCCACTTTCTCTTCATAAAGGTGTCATTTCGCACAGTAGGTACCTGATTGGAACCCAGGACTGGGCAGTGCACCCGGCAGCAGGGAGCCAAGGACGAAAGATGGTCCCTGACCTCAAGTGTTCCCACCTTCACAAAGGCACACCTAAGCCTACAAGGCACATCACACACCACCTTCCAAAAGCCCAGTAAGAGCACCTCCATTTACACCACAAATTCCCAGGTGCTCTTGTGACCTGTTTCCCTCCCAAACAATTTATAAGACATTAAGTAATGAGAATGGCCCGTGTCCACCTGGAGGTTCCCCAGGCTCCTGACCTGGTCCCCTCGGATCTGCGGCCTTTTCACCACCTCCTTCACCAGGTGCAGCACCGTGTCTGTCTGCAGGGTGCTTAGAGCACAAACCAGGTCAACGAGGGTGAGCTGGGATGCACTTGCCACAGGGACAATCTGACAAAAGAAAAAACAGAAAACAAAAGAATGATGCATGGAAAGTATTCTCTAAGAGTTGCCCTTGGAGAAAGAGATTTGTCTTAATCTTTTAAATATTTCAATGAAAACTGGGTAAAGGACTCTATTGGTGGGAATAAAGATTGAGTTAAGCATTTAATCACAATGTAATCAGTACCTGATGCAAATTAAGACCAAAAGGTGCATTCGATTATAGGGGAGTAAGACTGATATGTTAAAGCTGAGAAAGCATTTTAGAAACAGATACATACAACTTGAAGGAAGCAGGCTGGCATCAAGACATGGCCCCCAAGATCTGAGGGCAGGAAGAAAACTGTAAATCAGGTTCACACTTGCTGGCCTTGGCAGGAAGCCCTGGTGTGGGAGGTGCACTTTCATGATAGAAGTCTGCATAACACGGTCATGTGCACTTGGAAATGCCAGGTTTATCACCAGGAAGAACCACACAGGTGCAGAGCAGTGGGCCTGGGCCTGGGCCACCAGCCACTCACGCCTCTCCAGGGAACAGAAGCCCATGCTGGGCACTGAGATGGGGGGGGGGTGAGGACCCTTGAGGGAGGTACAAGGTAGGAACCTGGATGGTCAAGAGAGGGAGCAAAGGAAGAGGGATGTGGTTTTGCAGAAATAGGTAAACCAAGCCCCTGGAGGATCTTGTGATGGACTAGTGGATAAAGAATGGATGAAATGCAAACTCTAGTTTGGGCACAGGAATGTGACGCTTTAAATTTTCCTTACCATCATGAACAAATATTATTTTTATAAATTAAAAAAGCTTAACATTAACTATGGACTTGGGGTGATAATAAAGTATTACTGGGGAATGTTGACAGTGGGGAGGCTGTGTATGTGAGGGGCATATATGGGAACTTTCTGTATCTTCCTCTCATTTTGTTGTGAACCTAAAACTGTCTTAAAAATATAATAAAGTCTTTAAAAAAATGGTTTAGCCCTGGCTGAGTAGCTCAGGTGGTTAAAGCACTGTCCAAATAGGTCAAGGTTGTGGGTTCAATCCCTCCCTGGTCAGAGCACATACAAGAATCAACCGATGAATGTATAAATAAGTGGAACGACAAATTGATGTGTTTTTTCCTCTCTAAATCAATTTAAAAAAATTTTTTTAATGGTAAAAAAAACACCTATAATATGGTACCACAATCAGGGAAGGGCCCACCCAGGTCTTCACAGGTAGAATAATGGACCATTCCTTAAGCTAGGTGGGGGGTTCATGGTACTTTTTATTCTCTGAAATGTGTATGTTATAGACGTTATTGTATACATGCTGTTAGATATTAAAATTTAAGCGGTTAAACAGAAGTACTATGCTCTCGCTCTAGAGAGACCAGAAAACAAGTTGGGATGGGCTCTCTCCCCACCCGCCCAGCACATGCATCTGGCTGTACAGAGACTCGGCCGCATTATTTCTTGCATTTAAAACGGTGAAACTGTTCTAGTATTTTCCCATGCCAGCCTCCGATGTCACCTTTGATAACACACTTTTTTGGTATTTTTGTCAGGGTGAGTTTAGTGACTACTTCTTTAGCTCACCTTCATCTTACTGTGCCGTTTAACTTTCTTTCTGCTCCACACTGCAGCAACAGCAGCGATCAACTGGACTCCGAGATTGGCTGTCAAGGGATTCAAGAAGTCTAAAATTTTTTGTCGTATAGTCTGAAAAATGGGGAAAGAAAACCCAGTTATGGCAGAGTGGTGTCAGGGTTCTGATGTGTACCTAACACTTGACCACCACTGCCAGTCAGCAGGGCTGTGCTGGTCAGCATTCCCAGCACTGTGGGGACAGGAGGAATCGGAGCTCCTCCTGAGGGACCTGGATGTACAGTGGCTGGAGATGCACTGTGGGCAGACAGGGTGGACAGAATATTCTGGAGGCCTACGCACCACAGTATCTAAATCAAACTGCGAGTCTAATCCTATTGTCACCGTTTATCAGATATGCACACTCTCTCTACGCCCCAGTGTCCTCACCTATAACTGGGAATGATAATAGCACCTATCTTGTAGGTGAGAATGAGTATATTTCTGGACATGGCCTGGCATTGTAATTCTAAGTGAAGAAACCACAGCACAGGGAGGTTAATGAACTTGCCCGAGGTCCCAGGGAGCCGCTGAGCCTAGGTAGTCTGGCTCCCAGTGCTCTGAACCACCCTGGCAGCAGGGGCACTCAGGTGACATGAGACACGACTACCACACATGGCAGAACAGACAGTCATCTGCCTGGATGCTTCCGAGTCAGAGACTTAAACTTAAGGAAGAGTGAACTGGACATGTTCTGAGTTGTGCGTTTCTGGTTTAATTAAAAAAAAAACACCCCAAGAAAACAAAAACAATACAAAAAAACCTCAAAAACACCCCAGCATCCCACCGTGACATGCCCATGTTTCCAAGGCACCACTACCAGCAGAACAGAGAGGTGAGCTGTCTTAGTAGATGAGCTTGAAACAGCTGATGACTTTAGGTACCCCACCTCAAACCCCCAGAGACTTTATTTTTAGTTTTTAAAAAAAAGCAAAGGGGAAATAAAACAGGCTGAAATCCACTTACAAAGCCTTCTGTGCCATGAACAGAAAAATTACTCATAACAAACTTGAGTGTGATGGAGCACATTATGCTTGATTACTTATGTATGTGTTCCCGTATGTCTTTATTTTTATTGGGACAACACAAGACAAAGGAAACAATAAAAAGGCAGAGGAAGATCTCTCACCTTGGTGGTTTTAAAGTAAACAGAAGAGAATCCCTTCGTGGCTCCAAGGAGATCCACGGGTCTCTTTTGTGTCTCCTCCTTTCTGAGAACATTCCAGAGAAGGGCCATGGTGTTAATGATTCGAGGCAGCTCCTCCAGAATGGCATTCTTGGCATTTTTCAGACTGGTGGGATCACTTATAGCAGAGGTCTGAAAATGAAAATGAACACGTGAAACCTGGCTTCCCTGTGCATCTGAACCAGGGCCTTCTTTCAAAGGGGAACGTCTGTGAGTCTGAGAGGCCACATTATAGACTCTTTCCATTATTCAACCGAAGCCTTAACTGCATTCTCAAATTCAATGCCAGATAGGGTAGGGCAACTAGCAGCTCAAATGTCTCCCAACACAGATTTCACAAACACCACAAGAGTAAAAAAAAATGTAGAAAGCCCTGGCCAGTGGTTAGAGCATTGGCCTGAGCACCGAAGGGTTTCAGATTTGATTTCCTGTCAAGGGCACATACCTGGTTGCAGGTTCAATCCCTGGCCCAGGTTGGGGCATGTGCAGGAGGCAACCAATCGATATGTCTCTCTTACATCAATGTTTCTCTCTCTCTCTTCCCTTTCACTCTCTCTGAGAAATCAATGGGAAAAATATCCTCGGGTGAGAATTAACAACAATAAAAAAACAAAAACAAAAAACATATGGGGAAAAAATGAATATAAGCCTCAAATCAAGCAAGTGGCTTTACATTTTATCCCAAGCGCTTACTGATGAAACAATGGGCTAGAGCTGAAGGAGTGGCCAGAAGAACAAAACGACACTAGCATTACGTACAAACATTTGCACATTTGCATAATGCTTGTATCATTTACATGCATAGATTTGCATACACATTTGCATTACTTACATACAAACATTTCTTATTGGAAACAGTCATAATAACCCAACAACGACAAAACAATATTATGAAAATTGCCTCCAACTCAGAAAAAAAAAAATTTACCTTTTTATTTTGGTTGGGTTGTTCCAAAAGACAAAAATGACTAATGGTTGTCAGACCTTCCAAAAGAGTGAGTGGATAATCCGGAGAAACATTTTCCCTCTTGGAGGTGTTGCTTTGGTGAAGAAACGAGAAGGTGGTTTTGAGGATTTTTAAGAATGAGGCTATAAAGACTTTTAATTCTACATACAAGCATAGAAACCAGAGAGACATCACTATCTTTAATAAACTGGGGCTCTCATAATGAAATACTGTTACAATATTGGTAGGCATCCTTTGTGCTACTTTATAGTCATGCAGTCACTTTGGAAAATGTATTTAGATGTTTTAGAATTTCTGTGAAGGTGATTCCATTTTTATTTATTTTGCAAAAATAACAGACAGTGACTGACTTGTCCTGCAACACTGCGCCAGCCTGGGTAGCTGAGTGGAATTAAAAATAGAGGACGTGGCCCAGCCGGGTGTGGCTCAGTGGCTGAGTATTGACCTAGGATCCAGGCAATAGGAGTTTGATTCCGGGTCAGGGCACATGCCCGGGTTGCGGGCTCGATCCTCAGTTGGTGGCGTGCAGGAGGCAGCCCATCAATGACTCGCTCTTCACTGATGTTTCTCTCTCTCTCCCTCTCCCTTCCTCTCTCTGAAATCAATAAAGATATATTAAAAAAAAAATAGAGGGTGTGGCTGGGCTGGGTGGCTCAGCTGGCTGAGCGTCATCCTGTGCACCAAAAGGTTGCTGCTTCGATTCCCAGTCAAGGCACCTACAGAAGGCAACCCGATTGATGTTTCTCTCTCCCACTGATGTTCCCCCCCCAAGCATGTCCCCAGGAGAGGACAAAAAAGAAATAGAGGATCTGGACATCTGGTTCCTCGCCACCCCTCCTGACAACGCTAAGCAGGCTTCTGATTCGGTTACAACATCCTCCAGCTGGCTCTACGTAAATCAGCCATTAGTTACACAAACTGTCACTGAAGCAATAATAACGCACCGAAGGAGCAGCATACCTGACAGAGAGTTTCACAGATTCGCTTTCGTACTGTTTGACCAGCTCGTCCAAGTTTTTGCAAATCTGGACAACAAAGGGTGTCACTGTCCAGCCCAGGGATTTTCCAAAGTACGGCAAGGAATGCGTGACTAAGCTCACCCAGGCTGGGTGCATGCCGTAGCCGTAGGCTGGCTGCAGACCTCTCACCACTGCGGACACCAGCAGCCCCTGGGAGGTGAGGGGGTGGGGCTGTACATACTGCATGGCATTGATGGCCTGCTGGAAATCCAGGGCCCTCCGCCACTCCCGGGACAAGACTGGCTGGTTTTCAGCCTCCTCGAGGACCTGGCCCAGATGATGCTCCAAGACTATCAGCACCTGCAGGAGCTTCAGCAACTCGATCTGCAGGGGGTGCTCACTCCAGATCTGATCCTGGCCCAAGTTGATGAGATTCTCCTCAAAGAGATTGTCTTCCGGCATGGCCCGGCCTCGCTCTGCGGTGGCCAGGCCGAAGCGCTTCTGGCTCGTGTACATGGACGCTGACAGGGACAGCAGGACAAACTCCTGCACTTTGCACCTCTGCAGCAGGCTGCAGATGAACTCCACATTCTTCCCTTCGGCGGACTTGGCCACCGAGACAAGCTGCGTCATTATTCTAATCAAAACCTCCACACTTTTGACCTGGACATCCCGGTTGCCAAGCAGGTCTCGGTGGGAGATGTTTAAGTAACAAGGGTAATAGCTGCGCAGGAAACTCAGGCACAGGTAGGTGAGGAGCTCGATCAGCAGAGAGTGGGGGCATACGTTGGGGGACTGGGTCTGGAGTTTTCCATAGAAGCTCTGGCCAACGAGGGCCTCCTGGTGACGTGCCAGGAGGTTGGAGATGAGGTTAAGGTGCGCAGTGGAGCTGGTGTCCATGCTGGTCCTGGACATGGCCTCAATGAACTCCTTGGGGTTGGTTTTGAGCACGGCCTCTAACACTGAGAAGGCGTAGAGGACGCGCCGGGAGTCATAAGGCTGCAGGTAGAGCAGGATGTGCTTGAACAAGGCCTCGATCATCTCCTGCCTTTCCCGCTGCTGCTTCAGCAGCCTGGACGTGGTGAGGGCCTGGAGCTCCACATCGGCCTCCTCGTCACTGGACAACGACTCCGAAGCCTGGGTCCTGTCCGAGTCCACGCGTGTCAAGCTTAACTTGGCACTGGGCTTGAAGCTTTCCGCCTGGCAGGCCGCCAGGAAGGCCGAGCGCCTGGGGTGGGCCCTGCCGCCCGTGGGGATGGGTGCGCAGCAGCCCTCCTCCGTGCTCAGCTCCTGCGGGTCGCGGGAAGGGGAGGACAAGGAGGACGTGTCCTCACTGTCCATGTGGGCAGGGCTCGTGTCTGCAGACTCCGTGTGCTCGCTGCTGTCGGGAGCGCCTCGGGCCGGCCTGTCCAGAAGGTCCGCGTAGTAGGGAAGGTCATCCTCACTCAGCGGGCTTCCCAGCGAGCACTTCTCTGGTTCCTTCTCCACCTCGGCCCAGATGGCCTCCCGGTCCACGGTGGTGAACTGGTTCAGGGGCATGCTTTCCTCCGAGCTGCCCTCCTGAGGCTCGGGCACTCCACACGCCTCTTTGAAAGAGGTTTTCTTCCTGTTAAACCAACGATGCGAGTCCTCTGAAAATTATGAAATGACAAACGACTTCAGAACAGAAGGGTGAGCTATGATATATTCGTTCTAGAGTGATCTTTGTCTCAAAGCCAGACAGAAAGATCACTATTAATAAAATTCCCCCATGGAACTATAACGCCAGAGTCTAGATCACATGATGGACAAGAGGTAAAAAAGCAAAGTGGACAGGTCTTTTACACGGTCACAGAAAATATCAATATCACAACTTTTGGGGAAGGGCAATTTTTAAGTGCGTATTTTGTCCCAGGAGCTTCCTTTCAAGAAATGTATCCTACAGAAATGTCAGCAGAAGGTTTTAAAGCTCTAGGAGTGTTCACTGAAATGCCTTGTATACAGACAAACTGGAAAGCAAATAAAATATCCACAATAAGAGGCAGGAAAAAAAAATCACCACACACTCAGGCAATGGACTCCTGTTCGGGCTTTAAAAGATCCATCTATGTACACTGATATGGAGCAATGAGCAGGATATATGAAGTGCCAGAAAAAAAATCAAGTTGCATCAAATGAGCCCCTTTAGGGAAGAGCGCCTATAACATGCAGCCGTGAGGAGATCTGGAAGCACACCTGCCGAACCATTGACAAAACTAGCTCTATCAGGAGGGGCTACAAGGGACTCTCACCTATGTTTTCACTTACTATCCCAATTTTTAAAATAAACACCTTAGTCCTTCTGTAATCAGGAAATAAATACACGTTTGAAAATATTCAGGTATTTTGAAAAGGGAGTGAAAGCCAGAAGTCTTTGGTCCTGCCCACCATTTTCAATATGCAGCGTCCAACCCATCTGTCCTGTGAACACGAGGCAAGAGCGGGAGGGAGGGAGGAAGGGGACCTGGAAAGGGTGAGCTGCTGGTGCACACGGGAATGTTTAAGCACAGCCTCCAGCCAGGCTGCAGGGGAGGGCAGGGGATGAGCAGCAGCGTCCCGCTGCCTCCAGGGGAAGAACACCACAGATAAATGACGCTTTCTCCTTTCGGGAGGGTGGCAGATGAAGCAGCAGGAAGGGCTGTGGGACTTTAAAACCCAATAAACTGTGGAGTTAAAAACGTTCTTCTTAAAACACACAAAGGAATATGAGAAAATTTACCTGCCACAAATGAGTCAAACTTTTAAGGAGGTGCCTAATTTATACGTAAGTCTTTGAATTTGACGTTCTGATGATACGGGCTAATGGAGTGCCGCCTCTTGGAGAAGGCAGCCAGCTGTTCTTCCTGAGGGGGACTGTAAGTTACAGTTTTGGGCAAGGAACCTTGTACAGAGAGGAAACCCTCTTGGAGATCTTTGCTTAGTTAGGTGCTATCTCTTAAGATAACACTGAGACAAACGGAATATTTACAGCCCAGTGAGCTAAACAAGCTAACTCAAGGCCTGTAAAGCCACGGCTGGGAAAACATGGGCAGGCAGTCATAGAGTGCAGCTGTTGGGGAAGTGGTGTTGCCCATGAAGTGTGGCAGACATTAACCCTTGTTTATGAACTCATCGGGTTTATTTTAGTCTTTCCTTCCTATATTCTTTCATTTGTGTTAAAGTTGCCTCTGAAAGTTCTCTGAACCCAAAGGCTTATTTTTTCTGCATTTCTGATTATGTTAACAGAATTTTCTAGTTGGAAAAAACCTTAGAGAGCAGATTTAAAAAACTATGCAAATTTTGACATTCTTGTTCATTCATATTTGAATGCACCCTAAACTATCTCGTCCCCAGGTTGGAGAAGAAACCTGGGAAGAAGTGCTGGCCTAGCCAACCCAGAGTTAACTTCAAGCCAGACCTCAGACTGAAAGCCTCCCTTTCTAGTGAAGGCATTGGCTTTGGATGGATGGCCTGTTATTCTCACCTATCTTACATGCGCTTGAACTGCTCTAGCAAAAGAATCAAGAATCAGCTATTTTTTATGGCACATGGATTACTAAAATATTTGTATTCTATTTTTAAAAATCTGAATTTTTTTAGTGAAAACAAACCCACTACCTAGCATTTCTAAATGACGGTTCATCTGATCCTTAAATTTCAAAAGTCCCCACAAGTTTACAAAGTACCTTCACACCATTTAAATCTGGCAAAAAAAAAAAAATTAAAAAAATGTGGGTCTAAGTGCCTTAACTGTCACGACAGGAAGCAGCAGGGTCCATAGCCCTTTCCTCCCTCCCAGGCCGGGCACCCTGGGGATACAGAGCTGGCCCGGCTGCCCAGCACTGTGAGCTCACCCGCTGAGTTCTCCTGCTTGAGGCACTGAATGGAGGTTCTCTGGGTTTTGGGTTGGAGCAGGAGCAGGAGCACGGGCTCAAGGATGCGTGCCACGTCACCAAGGGACAGTGCCCGCACCAGCCAGCCCTGGGCTGCCGCGCCAATGGCACCGTCTGTGCAGGTCAGGCTGTCCAGCACAACAAACAGGGACCTGTGGGTGGGAAGTGCTCCATAGTCAGTGTGCAGCACCCGTGTGACAGGACACCCACAGGGAGCTTCGCCCATGCTGAGCTTGTAGACCCAAGCAGATAAGAACAATGGGATTTAAACCCTGGTTTCATACTAGACTCAGTGGGGGAGCTTTTAAAATCCTGATCCCCAGACCTCAGCCCAAACTGATTAAATCGGACTGTGGGGTGGGGCCCAGGCCTCACAGTGAGCTGCCACATAAGGCCGTGTGCCTGGCCCACACCTAGAGTTTTGGAAACAAGGGAGGGGATTTTTACAAAACAATGTGGATGATAATGTACCTGCAATAAATTCACATCTTAAGGCTATGGTTGATGATTTTACAAGTATATTCACCCAGTGTGGCCACCACTCCGATCAAGATCTAGACCATCTCCATTTCCCTACATTCCCTCCCTCCCCCCACCCACCGTGTATTTCTTCACCAGGGTCTGGCCTAAATCCAATTAGGGGATCACGAGACTGTCTGCTGTGCATCAAGAACATGTCATGTTGTCCGTGCTGCACATCTCCCTCTCCCCAGCCCAACATGCTGGCCGGGAACCTCTGCCAAGTGTCCTTTTGCATTAAGGGTCAATGATAAGGAAGACGATCTCACCTATCGAAGGAACGATTATGAGATGTCACTCTACTGCCTTGGATCTCTCGGGTCAGGTGCCAGAGGACAGAAAATCTAAACAGAGCCTCCAATCTGGTTCCCTTGATTAGGAAATAAACAGGTGTGAGGAATCTGGTTTCCTAACAGGACAGTGTTTTTAGCCACATGAAACCCAGTTTAAAAAAAACGAGAGCTCAGGCAGGATGGCAGTGCAGCAGAGACAGGACTGTCTCTGTGCCTGGAGTCCGACCTGCGGCCTCTCCCCTTGCTCACTGTAACATGATGTGCTGTCAATAAAGCGCACAGTCCCGATTTGGCGCTCGCCCCTGCTCAAGGTAGCCCTGTGGTTGCAGGGAAATGCACAAGAGTATGGGGCCTCATGCCCTTCCCTTGGAAGTGACAGGCCACATGGCTTAGAGCACAAGGACACTACTGGACTGCAAAGGACTTAAAGGGCGAACACATTCTCTACTACTGCCTACTGCACCAGCATCTCCAGAAGCCCCGCAGGTACCTACAGGGCGTCAACCACCCCATGAGTTTGGGCAGATTTCCCTGGTGAGCCCTATGGTGGACACAAATCATGTTTCTGGGACTCCACAGGGGATGGTTTGTGTTGCTGGAGGCCTTTCAGTCCTGGCATCTCTAACACTTCTACTCATTAACCAGGATGTCCACCAGGCCCAGAATGACCTCAGCTGGATATATGAAGTCTGCTCTGGGCACGTGGAGTGACAGGCTGGCCAGCAGTGGGGACCCTTGCAGGATGGAGGTTAAGCTGTGGAGACTCGCCTTGTCAGGGTCCAGGAGGGCATGGCAGATGATGTCCTCACAGATGCTGGCCGTCGGGGCCAGGCAGTGAAGCCGGTAGAACAGCTCCACACAGGTGACGTGATGCTCTTGGGTTTCCTTATTCAGCTGATTCCACAGCACACGAGCCACCCTCTGGGACAAAGGAGACACCATGTGAACACAGGCAGCACCTGCCCACTTCCTCCTTGCCCAGTCCAGTCCTGGTCCCAAGGTACTGGCTTCTATCTGCATTTGCAATGTGAGAATCCTTAATATACAAAAAAACATCGCCAACGAACAAAACAAACCCAAGCCCAAAGCAAACCATGAAACCCAGCAGAAGTCATCCAGGCAGAGGCAACAATACCAGTTATACATGGAACTTTGTGTCGAGCTGAGAACCCCCAGTTTCAGAGAGGGGGTCAACAGGAAGCAAGAACCTACTGGTCCACACATTCTTTCAACATGCACAAACCAAGCCTTCCCATGTGCCAGCACCGGAGTTCCAGAGATGCATCCTTGGTCACCGTCATGAGGTGGACACTGTAGCACCTTACCACCTAGGGTGAGCTCCAATTGGCTTTTGGCTTTACTGCCACAAACTTGTTTGTTCCCATGTCTGTGGACAATGCTGAGCAGGTGCCTGGCTCACTGCCAGGATACAAATTGTATCCCAAACTGAGTCCTCCATCTCTCTAGCCCTGATCTTAGCTCTTTAAACATGCAGGCCCTGCAGCCAGCTGCAGCTCCTCCCCAAGTCCCAGGAAGCACCCATGGGGGTACCAGACCTAATAGGGTGAGGCTCAAAACCAGGGTTGGTCCCCACTTCATGGAGGGGGATTTTTGAACACATTCTTCCAGGATATAGATTATAATATTTTAGGGACATAGCAGATCAAATAACTTTTTTGGCCCATTTATTTCTATGTGACAAACTGTCTTCTCTGCACAGAGCAAATGAACCACTGACTGGCTCAGGCCTCTAACCATTCATTATTTATTTTTGACCTAAGGGAATGTGGTTTCCAATGATCAAGTTACAACTAAACTGCTGATATGGGAAACTCACTCCAGGGCCAGACACTGTGCCAAGAGCCCAAGGCAGGCACAGGTCTCCAACCCTCTCTGGATGTCACCTCTCATGGCAGCTACAGCCTTAGGGACAAGTTTCTGTAAATGGTCTGGGAAGAGAATCCCAGTGTTCCACCCACTGTTTTTCCAGCGGGAAATACCTGATAGAAGTCTGTTTTCTCTGCAATGACCTTCAGGATTCCTGGTGCAATGGGAGGCACTGTCACCATCTGCAGCTTGCCAAAAAATGGGTTGTACCCAGAGATTTTATAGCGTTTCATCTTGTCCTCGATGACAAGTGCGAGGGATTGGGAGTGGTTGAGCACTTCCAGCAGAGTGGAGATGGCCACGTTCTGGAGGTAGCAGTCGGTCCCACAGCAGCAAATGGTCATGAGGGATTTCAGCCACAATGGAAAACTAGAATCGCCTGCTCCTGAAAGGAAGCCAACCAGAGAGGATGGGAACAAATAAAACCGCATGAGAATGGTGCTCGGATGTTCTAAAACACCTTGGGATCCAGGAGCCATCTAGACCTTCTCATGGTGACCTGGTGTGCAGTCAGCAGTCAGGGCCACCGGACAAATGAGACCAAGTCTGCTTTCAAAAGTTTGTCAAATTATTTGAATTCTACCAATGTCAATCTCAGGGCTTTGAGATGATTCAAAATGTTTGTTTTCTTTTAAAAATTTAGTTATAGTAAAATTCACATTAAATTTTTTAAAATTTACAAGTAAAATTCACGTTTGCACATAGAGTTCAAATTGTTTTTTGGGGGGCTCTCTTAGTGGTAGGACACATGGCGGATACCAATTATCAATGCAGGTCTTCCAAGTACACTGACACTGGCAGCTGGAGCCGGGAGACAAAGTGCACGGGGAGTTTAAGGTAATGACTGCAAAACGGAAAATCTTTGCCCTATGTTCCCACCAACATAATCACTTTTTCTTGTTTTCCACCTTCCCCCTCCCCATTTTTAAAGTGCTCACTGCCTGCTATGAACTGAACTGAATTATATCTGTCCAAAATTCACGTTGAAGCCACAACCCCTTACGGGATGGTTTGGAGGTGGAGCCTGTGGGACGTAATTAGGTTTAGATGAGGTCCTGAGTATAGCGCCTTCAGATGGCATTAGTGCCCTTTTAAGAAGAGACATCAGAGAAATCCCCCCACTCTCCCAGAATGTGAGCAATGAGTAAGAAGGTGGCTGCCTATAACCAAGGGGACAGCTGTCACCAGGAACCAACCATGCTGACATCCTGATCTTGAACTTCTAGCCCCCAGAACTGTGAGAAAATAAAGTTCCACTGTTTAAGCCACTCAGTCTATGGTATTTCGTTAGGGCAGCCCAAGTTCAGACACTGCCTGCTACAGGTTGAAGTGTCCCCTAAATATTCTTATGTTGAAGTCCTAACCCTAGAACCTCAGAATGTGATCTTATTTGGAAATAGGTTCGATGTAGATATAATTAGTTATAGTGAGGTCACAATAGAGTGAGCCCCTAATCCAATAAAACAGGTGTCCTAATAAAAGGGAAATTTGAACACAGGCATGCACACAGGGAGAATGACATGTAAAGACTAGAGTTATATTGCTACATGCCAAAGAAATACCAGAAGCTAGGAGAGAGACATGGAACATCCTTTTCTAGAACATTTGGAGGGAGCACGGTCCTGCCAACACATTCATTTCAGACTTCCAGCCTCCAGAACTTGGACAGAGTACATTTCTGTTGCTTAAGCCACTTAGTTTGTGGTACTTTTTTATGGCAGCCCTAGCAGACTAATGCTCAAATCTTTAACAACAGGTCTCATGAAATAGTCTATTTACCAACTATTATTAAGCGCCTTTAATGTTCCAGATCTTTTAATGGGCCAATACCCAATGTTTAAAAATAAAGAACCAGCTTCACCAATTTGTAATCTGTATACACAACTAACTAGAAACTACAGGAGGAAACAAATGTGGCATAGTTCCTCCCTGGCAGACACGATCCTAGCTCCTCTGGAAACATCAATGACCTAAGTACCATGAGTCCCCAAGATGGGCCATTGAGGACCACCCGCTCACCGGGGAGCTGGAAGAGAGTTTCGTAGAGCCGCTCTGTTTCCTCCTCGGACAGGTAGATGGGGAAGGTGGCGCAGTCCAGCAGCAGGTGGCAGGCAGCGGCCAAAGCCTCCCTGCAGCCCTCCCTGGAGCTCCCCAGGTCAGTGACCACCTGGTCCACAGCCCAGTCTCCCTCCTTTGTTTGGCCAGGGCTGCTGGGCAAAGGTGATGGTGGCTGAACGTTTTTTATCTTAAATGGAGACCCTCGAACTGTGAACCAGTCTGAGAGCATCTGTTTAAATTGGGGCACACTGATGGGCTTGGCCTCCCATGAGTTCTTCCTGCCGCGGAGGCTGGGCTCTGGACCCCGAAGTATGCCCTCCTCCTGCTGGCCTGTGGGCTCTTCAGCCTTGTTTTCCTCTCCAGAAACCGTTAGCTGTACTCCAAAGATGTTCTTGTGGACAAAGTTGGCTATGAGCTCTTGGACGCAAAAAAATGTCCTCTGCATACTCCCACCCGTCTTCCAAACGTCCTCTTTTTCAGGAGAGACTCTAGGGACCCTCAAGTGCTCAGAGAGCTCTGGTGAGGACGCACTGAGCCCGATCCCGCTGTCTTCAGATTTAAGTACAGGAAACAAAGCATCTTCGTCACCCGGGATCACTGCCTTCGTGTCTAAAATTATGTCACTGTTTTCACCTTTTACTGGACTCTGCAAAAAACAGAAGTTTGTAATGTGCATCTTGTAAGACCAGGGGATTCAAATATTAGCTGAATTAGGCAAACCGCAAATGTGCTCTTCCTGGTTTTTAACATCATAATTCTCTGCACCAAGAGAATCCCTGTGTACAGTGTATAGTAAAATGAAGACGGCACACAGGAAGGAGAGAGGCAGCCGGACAGACAGCCACATTCTCTGGGTAGGCTGGACCTGAGTTATTTATTTAGGCTCTTTAAAAAGTTAGTTAAAAACAGTTTCCAACAGATTTAAAAATATGAATGAGGAAATTGGGTTGAGGGTAAAATAAAGACATGAAGAAATAAGAGGAGAAAGCTAGAACGGAGTTTTTATATACACACACACACACACACACATAAAACTCATACATAAGAATACAGTAAGTCCTCAATGTCATGAACAGGCTTTGCCACTTTAAGTGAAATGATGCAAAAGGAAAGCAATTTTACCACAGGCTACTGATATAAACAAGAGTTAAGTTCCCACAGCATCTCATTGTTATAACAAAATGTTATTCGAAGGCCTGCTATATAAATTTTCTGGCTTTTCCAATGAAGCAACCTCTTTCCTTTGCTTACACTTTACTTAGAAAATATTACATTAAATTAAAAATTCTTCAGCATTTAACCCATGGTGCTTTCCAGGGAAGAACAAGAGTTTTATGCAACTTTTGAGACATATTCTTATTAACGTGTAGACTACACATACTTAAACTTTGTATCTTAAGTCATTTTTAGGATATTTTCCCCCAATAGCTGTTCTCACTTGCTGTGACCAGGGTGGGTACACACCAACCTTAATGAGACTACAAGTATATTCCAGAAGGAAATCATTCCGTGTGAACTAATAACAAAAGTCAGAACTTCCAACGCTACGGTCTCGAATACTAGGTCAGACTTAGCTCCATGTCTGAGATTTCCCTTCCTGCCAGTCTGCAGCACGGGGCTGGCTGGCTGCTCCACACACCCCTCCCCTTTTTCCTCTCCTTAAGCTGTGTACAGTGAAAACTGTCTTTACTGTATTTCTGTTCTCTGCTAATGTAATAAGCATTAGCACAGCATTTCAGCCTTGCTGGTAATTTTGTGCAGTGTGATATTTCAAGGGCAGAATTTTCCAATCCCTAGACAAAGTAGAAAGTAAAAATAATCCAAAGACCATGGACCTCAAACTGCTTGTGGAACTGTGTTAAGTCTTTTTGGAGGCTGATTTGGCGGCCTCTCTCCCAGTTTAAAAAGAAATGGGTTTGACTGAATCCATTTCTAGGAACTGATCCTCCCCAAACACTCGCAACCACGAATGAACGAGCTGTGCGAGGGTGCCGACTGCAGAGCTGTCTGTAAAAGTGAGAAACTAGAAACAACCTAAACAGCATCAACAGGGGAGTGGCTGGGGAAATCCTAAAGCCATGCCACAGAGCATCACGCAGGCCTAAAAAAGAAAAAGACACCTCTGTGTCTAGCAAGAGGGAAAATGGCCCCAAGCAAAGCCAATCAGTGTGTGTTATGGGTTCAGCTGCGTTCCTTAAAACAAGACAATGAAGTCCTAACCTCCGGTGCCCGTGAATGTCACGGGGCCTAATTTGGAAAGAGGCTCCTTGCAGATGATCAAGTTAAGATGAGGACTTAGGGTCGCCCCTAATCCAATGACTGGTGAGCTGCTAAAAGGGGAGACGTGAACACAGATACACGCACAGGGAAGACGCCGTGTGAAGATGAAGGCTGAGGCTGGGGTGATGAGTCTATAAGCCAGGGAGCGCCAAAGACTGCCAGCAACCATCAGGGAGGGGCATGGGCAGAACCTTCCTCACAGCCTCAGAACCAGTCAACCCTGCTGACACCGTCACCTCAGATTTCTGGCCTCGGCTGTGGGACAGTGGCTTTGTCATTCAAGTCGCCCAGTGTGCGGCACTCTGTTACTGCAATCCAAGGAAACTAATGTCTCACTTATGTTTTTAAAAACAAAGCTGTGCAAATACAAACAAGCACATACAAAGGTCTGGCAGTGGGCTGTGTCTAACCACGAGCTGTAGTTGTGGGCTCGCGCAGGGAGGAAGCAGGGACGTGGGTGAAGGGAAGTTAATGTCCATGCTAAAAACCTTCATAAAGTGAGGATTTGAGAAGCATATTGTAGCTATCACCTATATACCTTCCAGCCCTTCTATCTACGCTAACCAACCCTAATTACTTTCTGCTCCCATTTTGGCGGCTCCAGGCACGTACTGAGTTTCCGCTTGTGGCATCCACGTCCAGGTAGGAGGGCGGCATCTGGACCTTGCTGAGCACTTTGAAACACGTCTTCAGGGCATGCGTGAGCTCAGGTAAGCTCAGAGCCTCCATGTCCTCGGCCAGGGGCTTCACCAGGCAGGCAAGCACCTGCGGGAGATACTGGGTTTGCACCTCGGAGTAAAGTTCCTGTGAAATAAAGACACAGGTTTAATGAACATGGCTTCAGTTTACAATCACAAGGAAAATGCACCTTGCAACGGCTTCTTAGAAAGTTCAATTTTCTTAGAGCATAAGGAAGTTTTACATTAACTCCCAAATCAGAAAACAAAATATTTCTGATCTGGACAAATCATGGACTTTCATTCTCTCCTTTTAAGTGGCTTTACCCTTCCTAAAGAAAATCACTGCCACATTTATTTCTGCCACATTGAAGAAATTAGTTTCCTTTGGGAAAACTGGACTACTACAGAACTTTTAAGTAGGAAATGCATTTACTCCCACTCCTAAATGACTGCAGTGCAGGACGATGCCCCACTCACCATCTGGCTCACATAACTTACAACTGGCTCAAAAGTTAAAACCCCTTTTAAATAAGGCATAAAAGATATAGGAGACTCTGTCCAGCTATGTCACCCATGCTGAAAGGAACATTAAAATAATGCTGTGTATTCATGTAAAACTATTTTTTTAGTAACTTCAGGTTTATCAAACAGGCCAACAAACATTAATAAAAACTTAATAGCAAGCGTCGAGCCACCTCCACAGCAAAGGACCTTACCAAGGGAATGACATCCAGAAGGAACACAAGGAGGGTGCAGAGCTCCGAGACCGTGGGGGGAGGGCTGATGCTCTTCCTGACGGCAGGACTCTGTTTTGCTGGTCTACAGAAGTCCCAGGAGAAAAAAACAGATCAATTTTTTTCCTACAACATTTTCAAGCATTTAATTTTCAACAAATCTACTTATTCTGTTTCAAACATAATGAAAGACAGCTCCTGTGGTTCCAATAATTAAGCTTTGGTGCCTAAAACCTCCTCACATAGAGAAGTATCAGTAAGTGTCTTGAATCTGCTTGTCATCAGTTCGGATGAGGGTGGTCCATGCCCACGTGGGAGCCACACCCAGAAGATCTGAAGCACTGTTAATGGCAACAATTCCAGGCTCCCAACCCAGACCAAAGGCTGTTCCGAGGGGAGGAGCCTGGCTAGAGCACGGTGTGGCTCAACACCTGTCAACCCTCTGTAGGAGCCAGCACTCCGTGCAACTCCAGAGCTCATCCGCAGCTGAAGAGCTGCTCAGGACTGTTCAGCTTCCACAGAGCAGGGTAACTCAACTGCTCAATGCTACTGGTAGCTGCTTACCTTACTACTGAAACTCAACACTTCCTTTTAAAAGAGTAGGCAACTGGTTAAACAGGTAAGTTACAAAGTATACACTGGTTCTCAAAACAGGAAGTTTGGGTTCATCTAGCTATCACAGTAGAACTCAACCCGAGTATATTTTCTTCAATGTAAATTATGGCTTCATTACACTGGAGTTTATCATAACTTGAGAGGGACTAAAGAACTGTATACACACATCCTAGTGAGTTTACTTCTAAGTGTGTGCCTAAAGAGACCGGGCAAAGATGGCCACCACAGTATTTGTAATAAAGAAAACATTGAAACTTTATTCACACCATGGACTGCTATGCTTGAGGTGTATGTTACAACACAGACAACTCTCCCAAGGACTGTCAGCCCCCAAAACAGCCCATATAAGACTTCAATAGACAAAACAGGCTGTATCATTTACACACTTGTTGGAAAAGCACAGATAACATCATGGGCGGAATAGACACTAATTTCAGGATGAACACTGGGATGAAAGGAGAAAAGGCATTGTGAAGCGGGGGAGTTAGCTCTACCTTGGTAGCAACACTTTATTCCTTTAAAAAAAAATCTGACGAGTAATGGCCAAGTGTTGTCTATAATTTCAGCAGTGGGTACATGTGTCTGACAGTATTCCCTGTCCTTTCTTACATCAGAAATGTTTCATGGTTAATTTTTTCAAAGAAAGCATACCTTGTAACTCTAAAATGGAACTACACTAACCAGAATATACTCCGGCTTCAGTATAACATGGCCTTGCTGTTGTCGTGAGGCCAATCACAATGAATGTAATCATCACAGACCCGAACGCTGCTGGGGGCAGGCTCTGGGGGCTGGAATTGCGCAGCAGGGGCTGCGGGGAAGCCAGGCATTCCTGGGCTGCCTGCTGCTAATTTAATGTGGAATGCCACACGCGGTACCTCCTCTGGATCTGAGCTCAGCTTTCTTCTGCGACAGAGTGCCTACTTTCTTTGGGCTGTCCCGAAGAGCTCATGAGTTGCTAAGGCTTTCAGGCCAGAGGATGGCCCAGACAAACAATAAGTAAAGCTCCTATTACCGCTGCTGTGAGGAAGGCAGTGCCATAGCATAGAGCACTCCAATGGAGAGCGACACGCATGAAGTAGAGCAGGACTCACAGGACAGAGCAGGGCTTCAGAGGCAACATTAATCCTCCGTGAGAGGGGAAATGACGTGGAAAAGGGCTGGGCCAGAGAGCACGCTACTCCCAGAGTTCACCACCCATGATTTTGAGCTGGTGTAATTCACCAGATTCAAAGTGACATAAAGCTGACTATAGTTACTTAAAACATTAATGCTTTTCTCTGATGAGTTATACACTGATTTCAATAAGAATTTAAGGAGACTGATGTTTTCAAACATACTGAATCCAGTCACAGAGCCACAAAATGAAGCTTCTTTCACAGATCAAGCCTCTAAGAGAACTATGCGAAGAAAGCGGACTTCATCAGGGTAACCAGAAAATGCACAGGGAATTTTCTAAAGTTTGACTTTAATACATGAAGAGGCTCTAGAATTCTGTGGCAAAGATGATGTGAACCTTCTTAATGGCTAAAACTTTTTATTCTATTATATTTTTAAGTGAATTCTTTCTAATCGTGTACTCAGCAAGGACCATCCAACTTAGGCAGTTATGTGTAATCTGACCACAATAAGCAGCTACGAAACCATGAAACCCTCTAATCCTTCCTAAACATTCATTATCCTGAACTGGATACTTACTTAAAGCAATCCTCAAAACACCTTGTCATATAATCCCAGAGAAAGTCTGTGCTTAGGGAAGTGATCAGCAAATTCACCGTTTTAACAATCTCAGAGGCATTTCTGTTTTCTTTTATTGAACTGTAAAGGAAAAGGAATATTTACAAATATATCTATGAAAAACCCTGTATGACAAGAACACCATATCTGAAAAACGAACTCATTTTACCATTTATAACTTTTTTCTAGAGAGACCGACAAACTCAGTTAGTTAAAAATATTATTTACTGTTCCTCTATAGGAAAGAGTATGCATAATGTCACCCTAAACACTATGTTGACATATTCTGTTAGAAATAAGCTTAAGAGCTATAGTAAAAAGAACATGCTATAGAAAACCAGTTTAAGTCCAACCATAGGCAAGTAGATGCTCTACTGGTGGAACAACGTGGCACAACCATTCAGGAGGGCAATCTGGCTGACATTTAAATGTGCATCTTCTATGACTAAGGAAATTTACTCTAGGGATTGATTTATCCCACACAAAGCTTTGCACACAGAGATGTGTGCATAAGGATACCACTGCAAGGTCATTAAAAATATTGAAAAAGTAAAAACCACCTAAAAGTCAATCAGTAAAAGAATGGCCATTCAATCAGAATTTCTTAAATAAGTGACAAATCCTTTCCGAGGAATTTAAGGCAACCATTATATTCCACAGGAGAGAGTAGAGCTACTCACAACTTGCATTAAAAAAAAAAAGGCAACTAAACAGTGTAATTCTCTTTAAAATAAAAGATAGGCATCTCTCTCTTGTCTCTCTCTCTGCACTGAGTGTAGAAAAAAATTAAAATGTTTTATGTTTTTCTCTGAAGGGCCAGTGGGATTACGGGTGATATCTTTTTTCTTTATGTCTTCAAATATTGGTATATTTTTACAATGAGCATGTACTGTGTTCATATTCAGAGAAACAATAAACTACTCAGAGAGAAAAAGCAAACGTTAAGAATTCTTGGTATGCTTACAACGAAAAGACCAGAAAACTCTTCCACTTGACTTAAATTTTCAATATACCCAATGCCAATTCAAGCAGAAGGAAATTATATCAAAAGTAGTAAGACAGAGGTTGTACTACCTTAAAAAGAATGAAACCAAAAAAACCCCCACAGGGCTGACAGATAATGAGACCCTTCTAAGTCAATAGGTCTGCTGTCTCCCAAACCCGCTCCCCCTGCCCTCAGGGTCCTGGAGCCTGGGCCCTGGGATGCCCTTACCTTGACCTCATACCCCCACTCATCTCCTGAAGACTCAAGTCCCCTGGTTCCACTTCATGACCTTATCCCCCTCCCACCAGCCCTCCTCCCTGTAACTCACTACTTGAGTAATTGAGATCCAGCTGCCTCTGTTGAACAGTTTTCATATTTGATCAATAAATATGGTTTGTACTTCCCAGGCTAGGGCAAAGACTAGGTGAAACTCCTCTTAAACTCCTCACAGCATTCAACAGGAAACAGTCAATTCCTGTTGACTGACTTATCATTAAGATAACCAGCTACGTCTCAGCTTTCCTAGTGCTTCACTATTTATGGTAAACAACAGAGAAACAAAAATCATGGCCTTAGGGAGGAAGGAAGAGTGTAAAGGTGGAAGCCAAGCCCAGACCTGATCAGCAGATTTCCACTCTGCGTGTAGCTAAGTTGAAGATCAGAGCCAAGCGCATCTCTGCAATAGGAATAAAAGGCCCGGATGACTTCAAGAAATAAATCCCCAACCACCTGAGGCCCTGCAATTAAAAAGGAAATGGTGAGAGAGATTAACAGTCCATTTTTAAATCAATAAATGACATACACATGAAACATACACAGTAACTGTATATACAGACAACTTGTATCTTCTAAAATGCACAGAAATTTAACTTAAAGTTGTGGCAATGACACCTTTAGCTGGGGATTAACATCCCTGAAAATGGTCAATATTTCTGTAGAACTTACTATGTGCTGGACACTGTTCAAAGCATTTTATATCTACTAACTTATTTAATACAATAGCTACACGACCAGGTGCTAAACTGCTATTCTGATTACAGATAAGGGCACTGAGGTAGAGTTTAGGTAACAGTGTGTCAGAGTCTGCTGGGTGGAGCCAGGGCACACGCAGATGCTTTTTAAAAATTTTTATTGAATTTATTGGGGTGACATTGGTTAAGTATGTACAATGTTTTAAATGTCCATAAACTGCTCAGCCAGAGACATTACTCAATATAAACACAACTCGGGAATTTTTTTAATCGTGAGCTAGACCACCACAAAAGAAAACACCAATCCTGAAAAGCTTATGAAGGCGGCACAAAGAATTGGACCAGCTGCACCCTGGAGGAGCACTGTGGCCAATTAGACAGCTGCAAGGCAGCTGGACATTGCTGCTCCACAAACAGAAGCTGGCAGGCAGCGAAGGAAGGACTCTCACCCGAGTACAGAGGGATGAACACAGGATCAAGCTAGGGGAAAAGCAATCAGCAGATTAATCTTTTATCTACAGCAAAAGAATGCAGAATACTTTTGACAAGTGAAGGCAGGTTTGCTGCCCCAATCAGTGGGGGAGAAAATGAGGCAGTGGCTGAAGCCTCAGAGCAGAAGAGCAGACAAGACTGAAGACCCGTCCTGTGCCTTCTAGTTCTACACAGTCCACTCCTTTGCCTCTCAACTGTGTCTTCCCTCCGACACCTAAATTAGCAGATAGAACAAATTAAACAACTGTTTACTGGGCAGAAGCCTGCCATTCATGCCTTTCAGAAAACAGGACCAGGAGCCCAAGTGGGCAGCAACGCCTTTGATGGCTCAAGGTGCACGGCCTTGACATAAAACACCCATCTCCGAAATGCTAACTTACATTTTTTTCTTTGAATACTTCCCCACATTACAGCAAGCTCCCAATACAGTTATATGTCATTTCATTTTTCAGACTAAATCATGACTTTTCAGAGCTGCAGTCAATCCACTCCTAGAGAAGAATCTACTGGACCATTGCTGGGTGACTGAGGGGGAGGGAAGGGGAAGGGTGAGAGGGAAAGTCTGCACAATGCACATGGACCTGTAGGTAACACTTAAGGGTGGATCTTGGAGGGACAGATGCTTCAGGCTTTGACTTTGAACAGGAGCAGCTAAAGCCACTCAAGCGATGCAATACAAGTTCATCTTGTGTTCCATGAGTAACATCTCATCTGAGTGCTATCTGGTAAACAGCAGTGTCTTGTCAAAGGAGCTTAGGCTCTGGAGTCAAACAGTTTTAATCCCAGCTCCTGGGTGACCTCGGGCAAATGACTTACCCTTGTTCAACCTTAGTCTCTCCATCTGTGAAATGAGTATAGTAAGGAAACCCATCTCAGGGTTGCTGGAGGCCTGGAGATATGTATGGAGACATATCTTAAATGATATATGCAAATCACTTCGCACAAAGTAATTGCTCAAAAAAATGTCAGCTGTTACTATTAACATCAGTGAAAACGCACCAGGACCTGAGTCTCCCTTCCTTCTGGCTTGACCAGAAGCCGTTTTTCCTTTGTACCCCTAGAGCCTAGGTCATCCCTACCACACTGAATGTTCCATGCCTGTCTCTCAATGAACAAGCAAAGGTCTCCATCCCGAGGCCAGAAGGGCAAGGAAACATCAACCAAACGGTGGGCACATCAGATGCCCTCAAAGCTGAAATCCCACGGACAAGATGAGGATTTTCTTCCCCGCTGTGGTGTTCAAGTGATTAGATACTAAGATCACACAGTGAATAGACACTAACATTTTCCTTTAAAGGAAAGAGGTCACTTTTCTCAGTCGATGCTCACAGGTCCACAGTGTGTAAGAGGGGACCCTTTAGGAGCCAGAGTCTAGTTCACCCCTTTCATCTGACAGAGAAAAGAGTAAGGCCAAAAGGCAGGAGAGGTTTGCCTAGGGCCACAAGACAAAAAGGTGGAGGAGGGTCCCCTATTTTCTTGAAAATAAAATCAAGGCTCATCTGAAGCATGACATGTGACTGAAGAAGTGTTCCCACAAAGTCAGCACTGCCTGTGCTCAGGAGGCACCGACGCGGCCATGCACAATCGGAACTCAAAGGTATCTTCCTAACCAAAATGTTCAAAACTTTTAAGTGGTACCCAGATATGATAATCAAACCTCATAACATGAATAAAGTACTTCAAGATGCTGACATTCCAAAGGTTAAATTATATTTGGGCCCGGCCAGGCGTGGCTCAGCGGTTGAGCGTCGACCTGGGATCCAGGCGATCGGGGTTCGATTCCCGGTCAGGGCACAGGCCCGGGTTTTGGGCTTGAGGCAGCCGATCAATGACTCTCTCATCATTGATGTTTCTCTCTCTCTCTCCCTCTCCTTTCCTCTCTCTGAAATCAATAAAGATATATTTTAAAAATAATAATAATACATAAAAAGAACTTTAAAAAAAATATTATTTGAAAGGCGTGCTGACTGCCCCTCACCGCGCTTCAATTCCCTGAAAATGGGCACTCGTTTCTGGCCTATGCTGTGTACCTATTTCCGGCTTGTCCAGCAGGCTGACCAGGATGCGGAAAGGCCTCAGGTACGCGGAGTGGCGTTCCTCGGCGTCAGCGTCAGAGAGCTCCTGGTGCAACAGCTCAGCCAGGCCCTATTTTTTTTTTTAAAAGCCACATATTAGGATATTGTATACAGTGAAGCATGACATTATTGGTGGTTCTCTGGGACAGAAAGGAAACCAGGGGCACTGCCCTGAGTATACAGGCTTTTCCTAACCGTGTCCCAAGGAACATGCCCGATGTCTACTTTGAGGTCCTGCAGGAATTAAGAGTTGACTTTCCAGGGACCCTCCTTTACCTCAATTAAAAGATCCTTAGAATATTTTTCAAAAAAATATGAGGACTGGTCTTCGTAAGAATTTGAGATTTCTGATTCCGGCACGATGGTATTTCCTTTGATATCTGAACCTATAAAAGAACAAGCATCATGAGCTGGGAAGAGATCTATACTTATAAAGTGCATCGCACTGTGCAAAGGTCTCATGCTACGATATTTCTAAAAATCTAATTCCTCGACATAAAACAAAACCAAATCCAGCAAGACCAAGGTACATGGTGTGCTAACAAACAGAATTCCATCTCAATGGGCACCAATTTAGTCTGTCCCAAGAATTCAACCCAACTGTCTTTGACAGGTGTGCTTACCAGGACCTAACAGAATTATTTCTTAAAAACCAGTGTTTATTTGTACAGCGTTATGTGAAATCAAGGTATTCTCATCTATGTATCCTTCTTTTGAGCCCTGGGCAAGTCTGTGAGGTCCTCAGGGCAAGGAACAGCATCCTCATGATATAAGCAAAGAACCTGAGGCCCCTGGGGCTGTGGCTAAGTGATCAAGCACTAAACTGGGCTCCTGGTCCTCGCTACACACAGCAAGACAAGCCCCACTAAGAGGCAGCTATGCATTTAACAAAATCATCCTTTTGATAAAAATGCTTAAAGGGCCTGTAAGTACTCATCTTAAAATCCTTTATAAGCTTCCATGCAGTGACTTCTGAAACTTTTATAATGAGGGTAAGAGAGGGGAGAAAGGGTCAAGAGAACTTTCTGACTTTGGTGTGATAAGATCTACATGTTGGGGGTAACTAAAAGCTGTGAAGCACTGAGGATTTGGGGAGCAGTGATACTACTCTGTATGATGCTATGTTGGTGGATACAAACCCACTAAATGTACTACACCAAGAGTGAACCCTAATGGAAACTACAGACTCTGGGAGATGAACATGTCAGTGTAGGTTCATTAACCGTAACAAATGTACCACTCTGGGGGGCATGCTAATGACGGGGAGGCTGTGCCTGTGCAGGAATAGGGGGTGTATGGAAAATCTCTGTACCTCCCATCCTCTTAATTTTGCTGTGAGCCTAAAACTGCTCTAGAAAAAGAAAATCTTTAAAAAAAAAAAAAAAAGCTGTAGAGTACTTTCAAAATTGCTTTCTAGGCCATCCTTTCTTAAGTACATGAATATGGGAATTTATAAAGTCATGAAGGTACTACTCTTTCAACCCATGACTTCCCTGTGAAGGCTTCTGACCAATAGTCAGGGGCTATTTTCCTACAAGTTTACAGGCTGTGAAACACAGAAACGCATGCCTCATACTCTCCCAAAATTATCCAAGTATCTCCTGAACATCCCAAAGCCACACACATTCCCATCTATACAAAACCTTCTTTCACACGTTTGTGGGTTTTCTCTCACACGCCCTCACCCTGTGAAATTTCCCCAGAACAACTGGCTTCTACTTGAGTACTGTTGAGCTACAGTTTTGTGGTATTTCAAGTTTCTTAAAATGGAATTCAGTTACTGTTTTTAAAATCTCATTTATTATTTCCCTATTTTGAAAGTACAGCTGCAAACTAAGCAGAGCTGCGGTGTGGGCAGGAGAACCCAGCTGCCCAGTGCCACATGCACTGTGTTACATTTCCAAACATCAGGACTCAGAAATGTGCCACCAGGTTCGAAGTTTATGCCAAAAACCAGCAGGAGGGTTTCACTTTAACATTCAGTTATTGCATACTTCCCAGTACCTAGTAACCATGCGTAAAGTCTTCTGTTTAGAGACATATCTCTTCGCAGCAGGGTCTGGGTGGCAGCTGAGAGAATCCGCACAATATCGGGTCTGAGCAGGGAAATGGTTCTCTCCTGGGAATCCTATCAGGAGGACAGAGGAGACGGTCAAGTCTGTTACTGACGTTCTGACATGCGGCCCTTCCTTACAGTCTCCAGAGTTTTCTCTTAAAAAGGCAGTTCTCCACGGGGCCCAGGGACAGGAGCTATTCCATTTTTGCTATGTGATCACCATCCTCACAAAAGTGAACAAGGACCTTTCAGAGGCTGAAAGCAAATGGTGATCACTGAGTGGCTGCTCACCTCCCGAGACAAACAACTAATGTCTCCCCTGCCCACCCTGCCTCCTCGGGAAATACCAGCAACTTCTCGGTAAGAACACGATCAACTCACCAGACAGGTATAGAATGGGAAGAAGAAGAGAACGATTTCCAGATTATTTCTTTGCACCAGAACATTTGAGTCCAACAGTGATGCACATAAAGCCTTTACCTATAAATGATAAATGATACGGACGTTTCATTCCTAAGACGGTTAATGTCATTTGCAGGCTACTTGTTAGTCACAGAAATGAAGGCAGCTTTTCCACCGTGTTGAATCATGAGGAAAAGAACAAGGGAAATGTGGGAAAAGTGGGAAACCTGGGCTCTAGTTCTAGACGCTGGGGCTGTGTGACATCGGGAGGCTGGTCAGCTGCAGCCTTCACCTGTTCACCTCAGAGTTGGAGGGCTATGGACCAGACGGTCGGGCTCTGAGACCTCAAATTCCATGATTCCAGAAAGGAATGTCTTTGGGTTCTAATAGAAACTTTTGGCTAAACTCAAACTCCAAAGACATTCTGTCAAATGGCCTCCAAACCAATTCAGTATCTATTTCAAGTGTCTTTTCTGAGTACAGAAGGTGCACACAGTTGCATAATAGATGATGAGAGCTGTAAGACAAATGCCAATAAAAAGCTATGAGGATTCAGAAGAGAGGAGAGCTCTTTCTTCTGGAAAAACAATGACGATGTGGGAAAGCTGAGCCTGAAGGACACAAAGCATCTCCACTGAGGCCGCTGAAGAAGGGACGGGCGGTGAGTGCAAGAGAGGCCCTCAGGAGCAAACACAGCATCCTAGCAGTCCGAGGTCGGGCTGGGCAGTGGCTCTGGGAGTGGAGGGGGCCTGAAGGGGAGAGTTAGGTATTTGGTGGGTTGGGAGCAGACTGTTAAGAATACTCTTGAGTTTGGATGTTAGGCAACAGGAAGCCAGATATTTTTTAAGCACAGTGTAGACATAAGCAAAGCTATGCAAATCTCTTAGTAATTAAAGGGAGGGGATGGGTTGAGAATGGGAAAGGGAAAAACCAGTTAGAAATTGTTATGGTCAGTAAGCAAAACTGAAGAAGCTGGAGCAGGACCATGAAAATGGAGAGAAAGAGAAGTGGTACTGGCAGGCAGGAGAGACCAGAACGTATTTATGGGCTCTCCTGTGTTCTAAGCACTATGTAGGTGCTTGTCATCAATCTGGTCACTTAACCCTCAGTGTCCTGAGGAAGATCTATTATCCCCACTTTGCAAAGGGGAATGGACTGAGGGGTAACTAATTCACACCAAGTTGCCAACTTGCTTACAGCAGAATTCCATTTCCAACATTTTAAGTTTGAAGCATGGGAACACCACTAGATGGCGATAGACAGCAGGCCCTTAAACACAGGAGGTGGAGAGAAGAGACCAAGACCTGGGAAGTTCCCAGGCGTGTCATTGCCAGGAAAGACAGCTGTCCTCGAAAGCACAGGAGACGGACACCCGAGGAACCCCAACAATCTAGGTTTGAGAGCAGCCAGAGAGGAGGGTGTGGCTGGGGAGGGACCTAGGCAGTGGCGAGAGGAGAACCCTCACGTGGAGGCGGCGGTCAGTGCAACTCAGGACAGAGGAAGAAAACAGGATTTTATAAAGCAGCAGTCTGTGCAAGGCTCTCTGGGTACATTGCAGCTAACCGTACTGCTGAAAAGCGGGGGCTCCAGAAGGGCCCTCTTCAGCTGTGAACACTTATTTGAATATATACATCGTAATGTATGTGTTAAAAACAACATCCCTCCCCCCCCCAGGGTTTCCTTGTGCATGAAGACATCTCCTCTTCTGGCTCAGCCGCTCATTACACACACTCTGACTTCAAGTCCCCGCTGCTCCCTAATGTCCCTTTGAAGCCCCAGTGACAACCTGTGCCTGCGTGTCCGGTGGCCCCCCACACCCCCAGTGAGGAGTGAGTACCCACCGTGAGCTGGTAATTTGTCCCCAGCATGTACTTCTGCTCCTTGCCAGGCAAGTCCCTGCTAATGTGGCCCACCACAAAGAGCGAGGCGGGCAGGCGGATGGATGGACTCGCCAGGACACTTCCCCACAGGGCAGCATAAAACACCTCTTTGCCGACCACCAGGGACAGTCTCAGGAGCAAAGCATCTGTTCTGTGGACAAGAGATTAAAGAATTTAAGGGCTAGTTTCCCACATGCCCACGTCTCACTGTGCTGCTCCGAGAACGCTCCATGAACAGCCCAGGTCATTCTCCCTGGCTGTGGGTGGAAACACCATCATCCTCAACATTCTGAGCCGCTGCCATCTCTTGTCTTTCTGTGTTTGTCTACCTGCCATTGTCACTGAATCTGAATCTGCTAAAACACACATATCCTGAGAGTTACAACTTCCTAGCCAACAGGCAGCGGGGTGGTGGCTGCGTCAGTCACCACAGCACTGCAGCAGCAAGATCCATCTGGTGGATGCCTCACTTCTTTACACAAGGGTGGGGCCACCACCAGAAAGGGGACAAGCAGAGCAGCCACTTTATATCAAAGCATAAGGAGTCATTAACACGTCAAAAAAAATGGTTGATGTGACTGATTGGAGACTTTATAATAATAAAGATGCTCCCAACTTGAGCACAGCCAAAAATGCACTAAATGATATTTGACTTCAGAAATACTGGGGACAAATCCACCTGGGCCTCCCACTCCTCTGCAAGTTCCATAAAGCCTGAGATGAAGTTTTCTGTCACTGTGCCCACAGCACCTCCATACAGTGACTCCCACTCTGGGAAGTTCTGCCGAGACCGACGTGTATTCACCTGTCTTTATCTAGGTCTCTCCCGTGACACCACGTCAGCAGTTTCACCTATGTCCATCAGCAACAGTGTCATCGGTGGATCAGGGCTTGTTTTTCCCTGACGCCAACTACAGCCAGGCCCTCCTGCGCTCGGTGCTGCACCTGCAGCAGACTAAGGCATCGTCCCTATCAACAGCGAAGACAAAGCTGGCAGGGAGGTGACAGCATCTGCCAATAAAACAGCAGAGGCAAATCGCCACAAAGGAACTTCACTTAATGACCTGACTCAGAATCCTAAAGCGTGCCATTTCTCACACTTTCTATTTGCAAATTAGACAGTAAACAGTCACAGTTAGGAAAAGGACCAGCCCGGTGGAGTGTGGTGGTCTATGGGGGTTTCTAGTGTCTGAATCTTGTGTCTGCTTCCTGGCTGTGGTCCCCAGGGTAGGTTTAATCTCTATGCATGTCAGCTTTCCGCTACAGAATGGGGAGATGGGAGATATTGCCAGAATGACGTGAGTCTCGTGAAAAATTCTCGGCCCAGGAGAACAGATCCGGGCTCAGGCAACATCACCTACCATTACTGTCAGGTCAGCTCTTTTTGCTGACGCATTTCTGGGCCCCAGATGAGTGGCTGACACACACCTGGCACTTGAAACATCTGTCAGATGAATGCCACTCTTCCCCTTTTACTATAACCCAAACTGTCTTCAGCTTACTTTTCAATAATCAATTCAGTGTATACAAAAACACTTCAGACATAAAGTCTACAACCTTTTTACATTAAAAATGAATTCTACAGCTCTGGCCAGGTAGCTCAGTTGGTTAGAGCATCGTCCCGATTCACTAAGGTTGCGGGTTCGATCTCCAGTAAGGGCACATACAAGAAGCAACCAATGAATGCATAAATAAGTGGAATAACAAATCAATGTTTCTTCTCTCTTCCCCCCTTCCTCTCTCTAAATATTAATAAAAAACATTTTTTTAAATGATTCTCAAGACTATTTGGCTTTTTGTCTAATATAAATTTATCATATTAATAAAGTTATTGAAATTTTGTTTAATAATAAAATATTTGTCACAAATGATGCAGTTTCATCTTCTCAGAAAAAATAAAGATGAAGAGGCCTGAGTAACAGCCAAGCATTTAGGAAAAGCACGCAGGATGGCTTAGCAGCTGAAGGTATCGAGCACACAGAGCTTATCTTTCCTATGCCCAGCTCTGGACGATGCAGCAAAGGCCTAACTTAGGGCAGAAACAACACTCAGCAGCTGCAGTTACAGTATGTTGGGAAGATGGGGCTGTGTCCCCTGCACGGACAGGATGGCCTGAGCTAGGAAGAGATTCCTACAGCATCAGATTAGTTTAGGAAGCCCTGGAGTGCTCCTCTCTCTCCAGCATCTCTCTCCCAAGAAGCCTGCCACTGAGAGAAAACCCACCAACACTGCCGCGCACACATCACGATGCCCCCTTTGCTTACACCGCATCTTCCCAAAGTGCATTCCACGAACACTGCCGCTTGAGCTGATCCACTGAAGAGGGTTTCCACTGTCACAAAGTCTGGTAATGTCACACACACTGTCCCTTCTTCAATATTGAGTACATTGGCTAATTTTTATTAAATAAGTGCAGCTTTAAATTTCATTTTTCAAAAACTGATTTTGAGAGAGAGAGAGAGAAAAACATCGATATGAGAAAGAAACCTCAATCGGCTGCCTTGGAAAGCTGGTAACGAATACCTTCTGGGCTGCAGACAGTGGACTTGGTTCCTTGTCACAGCCACATTTACTCAGTAACTCATGCAGCTTTACTCAGCTTTTGGTTCAATGTAAAGGAATTACAATGTTTGTTATGCAACTTTAGCAACTGTTCAGATGACGCTCATTTATCAACTAAGAGGACACACAAAGACACCCCAACTATTGACACACTTCTGCTATCATTCACTGACAGATTTTTAAAAATGCAGCACATTTTGGGAACTGGTGTTCATCTATCAGACAACTGAAAAAGCACTTGTACACACATCTGCCCCAGCATGTGCACGCACACAAATGCACACGTATCTGTTTGGACAGCATGAATGGGCCAGAGCTTCTAGGAAAAGCCTGAGTCTAGGAGCCAAAAGACAAGTCTGGTAAAGGTCCTCTTGTTGACTCCTATGTGAGCTTGACCTTGACCTTCCATTAACCACACACCTCACCATGTGCAGCCACAGCCCACAGTGGTCAGGCTTTAAAATGGCAACAAGACAGACTGCCTCCTAAGGAAGTGGATTCTAGTGACTCCACCCGTTGATTCTCCACTGGGAATGGAAAGCTCCACTCACTTGCTCTACAGGACAGCTGGAAATGGTCAGGCTTAAATTCCTTGTGAGCTCGGTCAAATCCTAGCACAGATGCTCGTGATTTAAACACACCCTAAATCACTAGCACACGCCCTTAAGTCATTCTGATTATTTTGTTCCCTTGAGTTTAGGAGAGGGCTCCAAGTAGACTTTGGATGAATTCCTTAATTCTACCCCTGCACCCTCCTCCCCCAAATCACCACCAACACCAAGGCAAAGGTTGTGTGACTGGGGACCTAGCGTGGAAGCAATTCGAGCAGAGGGTTGTGTAATCAAATGGAAACTATTGCAAGCACAAGATTTCTAAACCCCCTAGTCAGGCTGCACATGGGCTCTGAAAGCAGGTCACATGAATAGAGGCTGATCACTGGCATCACTCCGAGCAGTCACTCTGCTGGGCATGCGTTCCTACATTTAGTTCCCCAGAAAAACAGGACACTGTGTATACTCAAGTCTGAATGGATGTCTACTTTCTCCCACTCCTAAGCAGTGAGCAAAACGCCTGCACGGCCCAGCCGGGCGTGGCTCAGCAGTTGAGCATCGGCCTAGGATACAGGAGATCGTGGTTCAATTCCCAGTCAGGGCACATTCCTTTGTTGCAGGCTCGATCCCCAGTCGGGGGCGTGCAGGAGGCAGCCGATCAATGACGACTCTCTCATCATTGATGTTTCTCTCTCTCTCTCCTCTCCCTTCCTCTGTCTGAAATCAATAAAGATATTTAAAAAACAACAACAAAAAACACGCCTGCATGACTTATGCGTGTCAGCTTCACAAATTTCTCCAAGTGCTGCTGAAATGGGTCAAGCTATCCTGCTTAGCATCACCTTTTCAAGCCCTACCCATCAAGGAGACTTGGCCTTGCTTTCCTACTGAGAAGCAGCCTAGTATGGCGGGAAGGGGAAGGACTTCAGGATCTGCCAATCGTGGGTCAGGACCCCATCTCTGTCACTGTGGACTGTGAGACTTTCCTGCTTCTTATCTGTAAACGGAGGTATTCTCAGGAGAACATGGTATTTGGTCAAGTAGAGACCAGCACAAATGTAAACCGTCCACCCCACTTCTGCACCTCGCCCTGCTTCATGCATCTCTGCACTTTTCCCCAGATTCTTACACAGCAGTGACATAAGACACAGTGGCTTGGCCACCAGCCTGGATGGGGCAGAGGTGTCAGCGAGGCTGAGACCCACCTGTCGTAGATCTCCGAGCCCTCCTCCAGGCCGGGCAGCAGGCCGATGATGAAGGCCTGGAGACTGGGCAGGAGCAGCTTCTGCAGTGGGAGGAAGTACTTCTCATACAGGCCAAGCAGCACGGGCCTCACTGACATGGCTGCGTGCGCCAAGAGAGGAAACAGCCCACAGCTTCAGGAAGAAACGGGGAGAGAAGGGGTGAGTGAGACACCTACTCGGAAATTCCAAATGATCAGCCAGACAGTTGATTAAACTAGAGATGTAGACTCCTGCCTGCTCTGAGATGGTCACGACATACGATGGTCAGCAAAGTGCAGGCCACTGGGCAGCATGCACCCACATCCCTTAAAGAGACATGGGAGGACGTGCCCCAGAAGGTGGCCCGCTGCATACCCTCTGAATTCTGCTAGCTTACCATTCATGGATCTTGTCAACTGAAACATGGGGTACTTGGATAATAAAATGGAACACTGGGGAAGCCAGCGTACCTGTACAGGAACAAATCCTTGGCCAGCCATTTGGTCCCCACAATTTTAAAGATAATCTCATAGGTTTCCAGGGCTTTCAGGTGCACACCACTGGGCAGGGCAGGGTGCAGGCACTGAGCCAATCTCTTGCTGATGAGGAGCCGTCGTGGCAGCAAGGAATACTTCAGGTTACTCTGAAGAGCCTGGGAAACAAGAGGAGAAATGCATGAGGAAGAAGGTGGTGATGCTGACAATGGAACACACCAGCAGGCCCCAGGTGGCTGTGAGAGATGAGACAGAAGGACAGAGGGACTGCACGGGAGGGCCCAGGGGGCCATAAGTCAGGCTCCAGGACACAGTGTCGGGGACGCCTCCGGTAATGCTGGGGATGAGGCAGGCTCCAGACTCGAGAGCAAGGGAAAAATGTCTCCTTCAAAGTGACTTTGTCACTGTCAGTCCAGCTTCTCAGCCACACATGGGCACTGTGCACAGGTGTGGGCAGTGCGCTTGTCTGGGGAGGCCCAGTCTATACAGAACAGGCACATGCATTCTGTGTGGAACAAGGTGACCTCCCATCCCTGTTAGGACTCGGTGCTCTCTGGGAGCCCCTGCATTTCTGCCCAAGGAGAGGAAGAGGTCTCAATCACCCCGTCACAGCCAGGTGGCTCCCCAGAGGAGACAGGTGGGGACACTTCTAGGCTGTGACTCCTGGCACCTTCACCAATCGGTTCCACAGCTAAAACACAGAACCCTGTCGGCTCCAGGGCTGTGTGTCCCCAAGTGGGACAGGGGCCTCATCTGTGCTGAAGCATCCTTGGCTATCTGCTTACCGGCAGTGTGAGCAGTCAACGCCGAACATCAAGGCCCCAAGCACCATGGCTGGGTGGGTCCTCATGACTCAATCTTGTAATACTGAGTGTCTGTCATTACGGTGGACATAACACAAATATTTAATGAAGGCCTACAGGGTGAAGTCCACACTTCTTAAAAGAGCCACTCAAAGGCCTCCAAAGCATAACTCCTGCCTGCTTCAGCCGCACACTCTAACACAGGCCTATGTGGCCTCTGGCTGCCCCTCTGCCTGAACGGCCTTCCTTCCTGCTAATTTTCTTCACATGAAACCAGCTCGGTGCGCCCCTCGTGGAGGCAGAATGGTCCCCCGCCCACATTTAGTTTCTCCTCCACCGGGTTCTGTGTGCTCATTTATCACCAACTTACAACGCCGTTCTAGCAATTACCTGCCTAACAGTCTGACTTAGGGGGTGGCCACTCGAGGGCAGGTCTGTCTCTCTCTCTCTGTGTTGTCTTCAGCTCTCTGTGCCTACAGCACAGGAGGCCACCTAGAGGAAGTGGCAGACGCGGACAATGCCAACTGTACTCTGCCCGTGAGTCAGAACAGCTGGCCCCAGGACAATCCAGTCTTAGGACATGATAGCTTTATTTTTATAAACAAGCAAAATGATCCCACCTCTAAAATAAATACTGAGGCTGTGTAGGAGGTAAAGGGAAGAGAAGGAAAAGAATATTTTTTATCAGAAGCCTGCGGTCTAACTGAACTTTCAAATACAATTAAACTACACTTAAAAAAAGAGATAAACTATGCCCGGCCAGGCGTGGCTCAGCGGTTGAGCGTCAACCTAGGATCCAGGAGATTGCGGTCTGATTCCCGGTCAGGGCACATGCCTGTGTTGCCGGCTCCATCCCCAGTCGAGGGTGTGCAGGAGGCAGGCGATCAATGACTCTCTCATCATTGATGTTTCTATCTCTCTCTCTTCCCCTGTCCCTTCTCTCTGAAATCAATAAAGATATATTAAAAAAAAAAAAGAAACTAGCCATGGCTGGTGTGGCTCAGTTGGTTGGTGATCATCCTGCAAACAAATGTGGTACACACAATGGCTGTGACACAGCCTTAAAAAGGAAGGACACTCTGGCTCCTGTTACACATGGATGAACTTGAAGACATTATTCTAAACAAGCCAGTCACAAAAGGACAGATACTGTGTGATACCACTTACATGAGGTTCCTAGAGCAGCAACATTCATAGACATAGAAAGCAGGATGGTGGGTGCCAGGGGCTGGGGAAGGGGGAGCGCATGTTTATTGGGTACAGAGTTTCAGTTTGGGAAGATGGAAAAGTTCCAGAGAGAGAGATGGTCGTGATGCTTTGCACGAGGGTGTGAATACACTGAAAGTCACTGAACTCTATACCTAAAAATGGTTTTGTTATGTATATTTTACTGTCCCCAAAAAAGAAAAAAAACTGTCTCCTTTAAAAGTTCCTAGAAGAGAGCAAAGCACCGAGTGAGTGCTGACTTCAGAACGCCAGGTGCTCGTCAATAAATGCAAACAAGCCAGTTTAAGAGCATGTCTCTCACGAAGCAAATGGTAAAATACCAGAATGTCTTCCATCTGGAAGTCGGCCAGCTTTATAAGGATGTTTGTTTCATGCCAAAAAACCAAGTAGTACAGTGAGTAAGCCTGGCCAGGTGGCAGCAGCCTGAACACTCATTAAGTATTTTCCACAGGCCACCAACATGCCTGCCCTTCCAGAAAGAATGAAAACAGAACAGAGGCTCGGTAATAACAGGACTGGCCAGGACTTCCCACATTAAAGTAGGCCAAGTACTGATGGCAGAGAGTGTCATGCCTTACCTGAAACAGCAGTGGCTTGGCCACCCTGCCAGCTTGGGGGAAGGGGGGTTGACAAGAGACAACTAGAGAAAAAGGCACAATACGGGGTGGGGATTTCACAGGTAGCCAGTGAGGTCAGCTCTTGTTTAACTGGGGGATGACACCTGTTTGACTCCTCTGTAAACAAGGAGCTTCCTTCTCAAAAATGTCACCACCTGTATGGCATGCAAGGCACTTGATCAGTTAAGTCTCACCACGGTTACAATAGCCATGTCCCAAGACCCCAGCCAGCAATAAAGCCACCAGCAGGGTGCTCTGGTTAACTCTACCTTCTGCATCACTTAGACACACATTAGAATACATTGTTTTCTTTTAAAAATTTCTTTGTTTCTTTTGAGTCAGCTTTACTGTATTATTACAGTGAATATTAACTTGCACTTTCTGGGCAAATACCAGGCCAGGCCTCGGAGGTTGGCACAGCGGTGGCTGACGTGCAGCTGGTACTAACTAAATGTCGGGGAGGAACAATCCTGCTGAAGCCCTGGGCCTGGCACTTTCACAAACTCATTTTGAACAGTTCAACCGGTTGGCTAGGCTGTGGACAGAGCACTCTGTTGATCTCATGAGAAAGAGCCCAGGGAACACGATGAGGGGCCCGGGCTCCCAATCAGCCAGACCTGTGTGCGAGCCAGAGCCCCACCTTTCATCAGCAGTGCAGCCCATCACAGGCGACCTGACTAGGCTGATGTGCCAGCTTTGCACACAGAAAATGTGCCATCACCTACTCATCGGTGGGTTATGTGGATTAGACTCAAAAAGGAACTGAATTATGCCAAGTTTCAGTCCATTTCCACTTCCCCAGCACATGAGGGTTAACACTGAACGCCCACGAGCACACAGGCACACACGACAGGAAAGCCAGGGCCCCTCCCAATCTCTTGGTTAAGGTGACCTGGAAACTGACGTGCTGTCTCACAGAAGACAGTAAGTGTATAGCACACAGGTTCAAAAACTGCTCTTTATTCTGTCCTCCTGAATTTACTACAAAAGTAGACTGTAAAAGCCACTCACCCTCACCACAATCACCCATGTTTCCCATTTTCCCACGTAGAAACTTTAGATGGCTGGCTGGCTCACTTTCCATGTTCCCCGACTTGTGTTTCCTTCATTTCCGACTGCGGCGCAGCTGCTTACACTCCCTGACATCCACACCCTCACCCCTGACCCTGCCTCGGGGCCTCGCAGCAGCCCTGGCTCAGCTGAAGTACTGTCTGTGGAGCTGGGAGGCCTCAAGCAAGTCTGAGCTTCAGTGTCTTCATCAGGAAAAGGAGTTAAATGGCAGCAACTGGAGGATTACAGACTTGAAAAACAATGGGTAACAAGCAGCCACTTGGATGGCTGCATATGTCATTACACTGTTATATCCTGGCTTACTCCACTGCCACCTCTCTACTGACAAGGGCAGCCTCCAATCTTTTGGTGTTGGATACAATAGAACAGTGAAGATTCTTATAGTTATCTCTGTGTTGTATTTCTATAGAATTAAAACAAATTTACAATCATGAATTAACCCTCTAATCATTAGTCATTTGGGAAAAGCAAAGGGCACAAGGAGCTATTATGACACTCGAACGGCTGAAATAAAAAGACTGCCCACACCGTGTGCTGACGAGGATGTGGGAGAAGCGGGGTTCTCGCACACTGCTGGTGGGTGCAAAATGATACAACCACTTTGGAATGCAACGTGGCAGTTTTGTTTGTTTTTAAAATATTATTTGATTTTATTATTTATTTATTTAATATATCTTTATTGATTTCAGAGAGAGGAAGGGAGAGGGAGAGATATAAAAACATCAATGATGAGAGTCATTGATTGGCTGCCTCCTGCATGCCTCCCACTGGAGATTAAGCCCGCAGCCCGGGCATGTGCCCTGACTGGGAATCAAACCCCAATCTCCTGGATCCTAGGTAGATGCTCAACCACTGAGTCATGCCTGGCCGGGCAATGTGGCAGTTTTTTAAAAAAATATATACCTACTGGAAGCAACCCAAATGTCCATTAACAGTGAAATAGATAAAACAAAGGGAGTGTGTCCTCGGAATCCTACTCAGCAATAAAAAAGAGTGGACTAGCAATACCAGCAACTTGGACAGCTCTCAAGAGAGTTTTGCTGAGTGAGAGAAGCCAGAAAGAAAGAGAGAGAGAGAGGGAGGGAGAAAGGGAAAAAGAGAGAACATACTGTTTGATTCTGTTTGTATAAAATTTTAGAAAACACAAGCTAATCTATAGTGATGGAAAGCAGTTCAGCGGTTGCCTGGGGGTGGGGGTGGGGAAACAACAAAGGGCACAAGGAAACTTCCGGGCGTGATGGATACATGTCCACTGTCTTCACATGGTGATGGTTTCACAGGAAAATACATGTCAAACCCATCAAATTATACTCTTTAAATATATGTAGAATGCACTGTATGTCAATAAAGCTGTAAAAAAAAAAAAAGATGAAATAAGACTATTTTAAAAAGATAATTAAATAAGAGTGTCTACATTTGGCTCAAATACAAGCTTGAATATTGATATTCATGTTCAATCAACTGTCCTTTTTAAAAAACAGCTAAATTTAACTTAGTAGTAATAGTCTACTTAAGCTACAGTAACTAAGTACCACAGACTGGGGGCTTAAACAGTAGGCATTTATTTTTCGCAGTTCTGGTGGCCGGAAGGCCAAGAACAAGGTGTCGGCTGATTCAGCTCTTCTCCTGGTTTGTAGATGGGCATCTTCTTGCTGTGTCCTCACCTGGAGGAGTGACTGACCTCTGTCTCTCCCTCATATAAGGCCACAGTCCTATCAGATTAGGGTCCCACATTACGACCTCATTTAACCTTACTTACCTCCTGAAGACCCTAGTGCCAGATACAGTCACGCTGGGTTAGGGCTTTGAAATAGGAATTTAGGAGGGACACTCAATTCAGCTCACAACACCTTCCTTCCCATGGCCTGATATGAAATTTCTGGCTTCACAACTTTCTTGACAAAATTTATAAAATGTAAGTGGACCACAAAGTTCCTTCCACAACATTCCTTTATCCATACATTCAGTTCTGCTGTACAAGTTTTTGTCATTAGATTATTGGAGAAATAATTCATCTGTCTAAATCTGGACTATGTCTATCCCTCTGGCAGATCTGAAAATGGCAAAATTATCCTTTGCCCACACGCAGAATGAATGGACTATGTGAGCTATGAATTACTGAAAGTACAGCAGACTCCTTTCAGCAGAGAAATGCTCTTTCCAGAAGGAGCATGTCAGACTCAGTGTCTGAGCGGCTCACAGGCAGGCACCTCTACAACCCCGAGCCAGCAACGCCCTTGCCAAGTCTCAGCTCCTTGCGGGATCCGGGATGAAACAATAATGTCATCTGAGCCCCCACACGTCACCTACCAAAGGGAGGAGGAGTGAACAGTGAGCAGGCTGCTACACACTGGGAATGAGAGCTCCACCGGCACACTATTAGCTGCATCTTTTAGATTCTGGTGCCAAGAACATCAAAACTACCAGAAACAAATGGGCCTGTGCTCTCCACTGTGTCCTGCAAAGGCACAGGTTGACTTTACTCCAAAGTGAAAGGGTCCCTAATTGCCAACAACATCCTTTCAATTTGGTCTCTTCTCAGAAGGCACTAAGGTCTGTGTCATTCCAATATGTCCCTACCATCTGCTTATCTGACACTTCCACCCTCAAGGTCACCATCCCAGACAGCAGCAAAAAGTTGCTAAGAAACAACTAAAATAATTGCCCCAAACCAAAGTATCATACGTACTCCAATAGATGGGGCCTAAATGTGAGATGACAAGATGGAACCAGGCATCACAAAGACAAAGAGGAGCTCAGGCCCAACTTCAGGTCACTGGCTCGTCAGTCTGGTCCAGTGGGGTTAGGAGCAGCAATTCAAATTGCGTCTCAGTGGGGGTAGGGCTGGAAGGACCCTCACAAGGGGACACATGGGAAAGCCCACCCTGGAGGGATGAGCCCCCCAAAAGACACCCTGCAACACAGCCCCCACAAAGATGCTGGTGCAGAGCTTGTGCGGTGCAGCAGGTAGGGCACAGACCATGGTGCTATGGTCTGAATATCTTTGTCCCCCAATACGATGAATTAGGAGGTGGGGCCTCTGGGAGGGGATTAGGTCATGAGAGTAGAGCCCCCATGAACAGGATGAGTGTTCTTATAAAAGAGACCCCAGAGAGAGGACACAGACTACGAACCAGGAAGCAGGACTTGACACTGAATCTGCTGACACCTTCATCTTGGACTTCCAGCCTCCAGGACTGTGAGCAAGTTAATTTCTGTTAAGTCACCCGGTTTATGGCGTTTGGTATCAGCACCCTGAACAGACTAAGACAATTGGGAAGGCTGCCCTGAGCGACTAGGCAGTTTCAGGTATACGGTATTACTACATGTGAGAAGTGAAGTTCTTCACGGTGCTCCTGGCCAGTTATAAAAGATTAAATAACACTCTACTCTCTCCCATAACATAAGGCACTGATGAAAAACCATCTGGGCTTCCATTAGAAATGAGTTTTTCACAAAAATGTATATGTGCAGAGATAATCTGTATTTCACTGCCACACCCTGTTATTGGCTGATTTGTGTCCCTGAAACTCCTATGTTGAAATCCTAAGCCCTAGCACCTCAGACTGTATTTACAGATATGGCTTTTAAAGTAGTGATTAAGATAAAATGAGGTCATTAGTGTGGGGTCTTAATCCAATATGACTGGTGTCCTTATAAGACGAGAGATTAGGACACAGACACACACAAAGGGAAGACCACTTGAGGACGAAGTGAGGAGGCACCACCTACAAGCCAAGGAGAGAGGCCTCAGTAGACACCAAATCTGCCAATGTCTTGATCTTGGGCTTCCAGCCTCCAGAACTATGAGCAAGTTAATTTCTGTCAAGTCGTCTGGTCTGTGGTATTTTGTTAGGGCAACCCATGCAAACTCATGCAGATCCCAAACTAAAGACACTTGTATCTGAACTAATACTACTGCCCGGCCGGGTGTGGCTCAGCAGTTGAGCATCGACCTAGGATCCAGGAGATCTTGGTTTGATTCCCGGTCAGGGCACATGCCCAGGTTGTGGGCTAGGCAGCCGATCAATGACTCTCTCATCATTGATGTTTCCATCTCTCTCTCTCCCTCTCCCTTCCTCTCTCTGAAATCAATAAAGATATATATATATAAAAAAAATGAACTAATACTACTGAACAGAGAGGAGCAGCTGATCAGGACAAGGGTAAACATCAGGATGCAGTCCAGACACAGTGAGTTTTCAGGTAGAAGGGGTCTTGGAGCTGATCTGCAAAGGGCCAGCGTAATTCACTGGTCTCTGCACTCCTTCTACACTCTGCCCACAATGCCTTAGCACTAGTCTGAAATGCCACAGTGAGGAGGCTCTGCTTTGAGAAGGTGTCTGTAATTAAGCAATGACTTTAGAAGCTGAAACTTTATTCAATTGTACTATCCTTCATTTCCATAATCAAAGTTGTAATCCAGGCATGGTACAGTGGTTGGTTTCATAAGGGCTCAAAGTACACTTGATTAAAATTGATCTAAAAATACTCAGTAGAAGGTGATGGCTTGAAGTCTCACATACACAGTTAAGCAAATATTACCCTATTCACGTGGATATGCCTAAAAACTATAAAAGGTAAACTTTTCTCTAATACAGAAAAATCCTAACAATGACACTGAAAGTCTAGCAAGTTCTAAAAATGATACAATTGGAACCTGTATACAATCTGACAAACAAGACTTTTGGGGGCTTAGTGTTCTCATCTGTTAAGGTAAGCCTTCTGTTGAGTCCATGGTTTATGTTTGATAACCTGCAATCATCTACTTTAGTTAGAAAGCATCTTGACTTAACCTTTGTTGACTATACTGTTGTTTCTATTTGAATTATAAAGATATTTTACTAATTCATCACTAATTTACTCACTGAATTTTTGTGTACATGCCTAAGTCCAAGAAATCTAACCATCACTGAAGCCTTAAGAGAGTTCCTTCTTCACCTCAACTAATACAAGGTATCCTTGAATGCAGAGGTAAGCCCTAACACTGATGGAGGCTTGCTCCCTCCAGCGCTTTCTCAAACCCCCCATGTTCAGTAGCTCTGATCTGGGTGCTGAAGCAAGCTCCCAGGCTCAGGCTCACTCCCCATGCATCAGCCAGATGGGTTCTCCTAACAGCTAAGGCAGCAGTCACCTTGCTCAAAACCTTCCAGGAAGTTTCATGGCTTCCCTCCCTCCCAGAACAAAACCTGTGATCTGTCCTGGCTATCTCTCCTCCTTCATCTCCTGTCACCTCTCCCGCCCAGCCACACCCTCCCCTTACTGTACCTTGGACACAGGCCCATGCCCCAGATGGCCTCCCTGCCAGCTCACTCACAGCATCCAGGCCTCTGCTCAAATCTCAAATGTCACGTTATCAGAGAGCCATCTCTGTCTAAACTAGCACCCTATCCTCCGTCCTTCCCTGGTTTATTTTTCCTCTTAGCATTCAGCACCCAACATCATTTTATTTGTTGTCTTTCTCCTGCCACCAAAGCCTTATGCTCGAGAGCAGGAACTCCGTGTTCAGTGCTGTAGCCCCAGCACCCAGGTGTTCATATCTTGGTTCTATCACTGTATCAGTTTGCTAGGCCTGATGTAACAAAGCACCACACACAAGCATGACAACAGAAATGGACCCTCACATTCTGGAGGCCAGAAGTCCAAGGTCACAGTGCCGGCAGGGCTCGTTCCTCCTGAGGCTGTGAAGGAGCATCTGCTCCAGGTGGCGCCTCTCATTTCTAGTGGTCAGCTGACAATCTTTGGTTCCTTGGTTTATAATTGCATCACCCCAGTCTCTGCCATCATCCTCACATGGTGTCTTCCCCATATGCATGTCTGAGTCCAAATTTCCCCTTTTTATAAGGACACCAATCATATTGGATCAGGACTCACCCTGAACAAACTCCGTTTTAACTTGATTAGCTCTGTAAAGACCCAATCTCCAAATGAGGCCACATTCTGAGGTGCTGGGGGTTAGGACTTCAATATATTTTTTTTCTTTTGAGGATACAATTCCACTCATAAAAATCACAGCCATATGACACTGGGCAAGTTAACCTTCATAGTAAAATGTGGCTAATAACTGCAGCTACCTCATTTGGATAATGAAGACAGTGCCCCCTACAGCAAAGAGGTATACCCTGTCCCCTATGTGAGCCAAAGACCCTGACATGAAAAAACCTCAAGAGCTGGGCTTTGGAGCCAAGCAGCCAGGGTTTGAGCCCTCCCTCTGCCAGACGCTGGCTATGCCCCTGCACAAGTTGCTTAGTCTGATAGGCTGTAAGTATTACAGAGTAATGCATGTCAGGTCCTTAGCACACAGTATGCTCTCTATGAATGTGCCCTGTCACAGACAGGGCTGGGAGTGACAGACAGTGTCACCCCCACCCCACTGATATCTTGCAAACGTTTCAAGGAGGCTGCTCTCACCCACTGCCTAATCATAGCAGCGGAAAGGGAAGCTTGAGCAAAGAGGACACAGCAGTGGGATTCCATAGAATTGGATACCAACTATAACAAAAAGTTTTGTTTTAAACTTTTATCCAATACAATTCATATCCAGCTGCCTACACACACCTATCAGATACCTCACACTAACTTGTCTCAAAGTGACCCAGTTTCCGTGCCCACCCATGGAGCCAGCACCCCCCAGTCTCCCCATCACAGCCTCGCGTCTTCTCAGCTAAACACCTGGAAGAAAACCCGGCAGCAGTACTTGGCTCCTTTTTCTTATATTCCAGGTCTCGTCCACAAGCATTCCTGTTAGCTATACCTTCGAAGTACATTCAGAACCCAAACCTTGCCCCACAGCAACAGCCCGATTGGTGGCCCTGTTTCTGCCTCCCTGACCCCTTGATTTTCTACCCCCTTGGAGCAGCTGGAAATGGTTCTACATACTAGAAGGGAAGTCAGGCCAGACCCCTCTGCTTGCTCCCCCCAGGGCTCCCTGCTGACTCGGTGGCCACTGTTGGACTCCAGTTTTAAAGGACCTACAAGATCAGGAGCCCTCCCCACCCCTTGCCTCTGTGGGCTCAACTGCTACGCTCTCCCCATCCCTTGCTTACTTCGTTACCTCACCGGCCTCAGACACACCACAATCTCTGAACTTGTTCAAATGGCACCTTCTCGGCAAGGCCTTCCCTGACTAACCCATTTAATATCATGCCATCCCCCCAACACCTACTGTCCCTTCCCTTCTTTACTATTCCCACAATACTCACCTATCTAAGATCCACATATTTTATCATCCAGCTTCCCCTCTGTTCTCTGCTGTACCTTGATACCTGGGACAGTACTGGCATACTGTAGGCGCTCAAATACCCACTGAATGAACAAATGAATGAATGGCCAATGCTTTAAAAGCTCCTTAAAGAAGGGTCACAACTGTATTTGATAGCCTGCATTTAAATTCCACTCTTAAGTATATGCTCAAAAGAAGTGAAGACAGGTATTCAAAAAAAATTTGTACACAAATGTCCAGGGCAGTACTAAACAGCCCAAGGGTGGAAACCCAGAGATCATCATGGAGGAACGGATAAAGGAAATGTGGTAGGTCTATCCTTACAATGGTATACTCTTTAGCCATAAAAAGGAATATAGTACTGATACTCTTACAACGTGGATAAACCCTAAATACATGCTAAATGAAAGAAGCCAGGCACCAAAGGCCACCTATTGTATGATTCCATTTATATGACATGTCCATAGACACAGAAAGTAGACCAGTGGCTGCCAAGGGCTGGGGCGGGGGGGTTGGGAAGGATTTCCTTTTGGGATGGTGAAAGTGTTCTGGAACTTGACAGTGGTGATTCACAACATTGTGAATGTACTAAAATCCCTTTAGTGGTACACTCTAAAATGGTTAAAAGTGGTAAATTTTATGTTAGGTGAATTTTACCTCAACATAAAAATAATGAATACATGCCCTCCAAAAATAAGTATGCTATTTTTAGATTCCATGAGAGTCAAGATCTAAAACAGCGAAACATCTAGAAGAGCTGAATACGCCCAAATTCTACTCCAGAGCTTCTCCCTTTCCCCTGACAGAGGAAGTCACCTTCAGGCAAGACAGTGAGTTGTCTCAGCCTGAGAATTCCTGAGTTAGACTCTAAAACCCAACTCCCAGGCTCTTACTTGCTCTTTTCTGACATCTGTCCATCCCAGCCAGCAGCCAGCCATGCAGTCCAGAGGTTGTAAATACACTTTGCAGGACACCATAGTTTCCCAGCCATTACCTGTAATCACTTCCTATGCGCCGTGCCTGACAGCCCTGTGAGTGCAGAGAGCTGCTTTCTGGCAGCCGGGGCCGGGCTCTGCCCAGGCACTGCCCCATGGTCAGCCTGCTGGCATTCCTCACTCCCCGCCCTAGTCCTTGAAGAGGTAGATGGAGAAATTCTTTCTCTTTAGTGAGGTTTGTAAGAGTCTCTGGGGTCTGTGACCTGGGGACTGGAGAGCTGCAGAGTAGGGTTGGGTAACCCCCAATTCCCACACAGCACTGGGCTCCAAAGTCAGGTATCCCAGCCAGGAGTCCTGGCCCGACAACCACCGAGGCAGCGCGGCCTCTTCGAGCTGGCATCTTCTACCTACAGTCCCAGTGGTCATCTGAGTGCTTGGCCACTACTGTGTCATCCTCCTGGGCAGCATGAAAAGATACAATAGTCCCATCTACAGAGCACAAGGCCAAGCCCGCATATAACAAGTTTTGGTCTTCCTGGATCTAACCCCTTTCCTTGGCCAAACACACACACAATTTCTGGGCAGATTTCAGTATTTATTTCACCCTTCATTCTTCCAAGAGTTACCAATCAGCAGAAAAATTGTCAGAAAAGTAAACCAAAGAAGAAAAAGCCATATAAATCCTAAGCAGCACATAAAAAATTCATCTTTGAATAAATGACTGGACAATTTCATTGTTGAGAAAAAGACTGTTCAGCTATTCCAAGTCCACACTATAATTCTATGCTCAGGAAAAAACAGCTGGAAGGAGGTATGTACAATGATAGATTAACAGTAGTGTAATAATAAGACAATCCCTTAAAAAAGTTAAAGGACGGCTGTGTCCCCGCCTCCCTGCGATCCCAACTCAGCAGCCCACATACCTTGTTGAGCTTGCCCAGTGAAGAGATAAGATCCGCCCATTCACTGGAAGACTCAAAATTTCTTAAAGCCTTTTCGATCACTGAGGAGTAACTTCTGTATCGGTAGTCATTTAATAGTTCCCGCTCTTCTGGACCCATCTTACATTCTCGCAGCAGAGAAAATATCTAAAAGTGAATCAAAAATTAACAGATGAGGCAGCTATTCAAGGCCACAAGTCGTTCCCAGCCCAGAGCTACAGACAACAGGTGTCCGTCCGCAAACACTCCCGTGCACAAACTCACGGGGCGGGCGATCCAATTCAAATATTGAGCAAGGCTTCTGGGCCAGGCACCACGGTAGATAAAAGATAAACAGTTCCGGCCCTTCTGGATTCTGAGCCAGATGAAAGGACGGGGCAGAAGCAAAAACGCCAGTGTTCTACTTCACTGACAAAATTAATTCTAGGAGCGAAACTCACAAATTGGCTAATTACATATTGTTGCCAAAGGGTAATTCTGAATGCAGGTGGCCTCTCCCATTGTAGGGCGTTTATAAAACCTAATGAAACAATCTATTTGGCAGTCCAACCCTCTACAACTAGACTAGAATAGAGGATTGGAAATACTATATTCTCAAAGAAATATCTAGTCTGGGGGGAGAAAGTTAAAACGCTTGAGGATGTAAGAGTGTACCATCTGACAGCCTGTTCAGTTACTAAGCTCCAGTCACCACCAGGCCCCCACCAGGTGCTGCCCTTACAGCTGTAGGCCAGGCCGTAGAGTCTGGATGTATAGCGGTTACACCAGGGCCCAAGCAACCATCGATTTATTCTTGCCCCTGTATATTCTTTGAAGGACTCTCTGATCTTTTCCTGTGGCCAGACGCATTCATTATATATGAACCCCTGCAGCTATCCACAGAACTCAAGATGTAGTCTGTCTAATCCCAACTCCAACAGCAACCACTTCCCTTTATTTTTATCCCCAACGTCACAAAAGGAAACAAAGAACAAGAGAGTGCCGCACTGACTTGACTTTGTGAAAACACCCATCCTTTATAAGTTGTAATGTACACAACACACATGCATGCTTATGTCATAGTTTTTATTCCTTCTTTTAAAAAACTTGATAGTATTTATTGCTGATCTATGAAGTAGTCTATATTTATGACTTCAAAGGCTCCTAGGTACTAAAGGACACCCTCCCTCTAGTATCCAGCACCCAGGTCCAACCCCAGAGGGTGAGCAGATTTGTGTATTTATTTGTCTGTTCTGCAGGCTTACATATCCAGAATCCTCGATATGTAAGAAATAAATATGTAAGAAATAAAAATATTTCCTACCAAAAAAAATCTGAAGGTCAACCCGTCAGTCCATTCAAACAAATTAGAACTCTGAAAAATATGCGACAAGATATGGAAATGCTGGTATTCCTGGCACCAAGCCTAAGGTGCTCTTTCTCTCTTTATCCTCGGTGATCTCCCCATTCCTATAACTTGCAAATATGATCCTCATGCTAATGTCCCATGGGTTTATAACAACCGCCCAAACCTTCCCCTCTGATGTCCAGATTCATGCAAATGTCTACCGGACCCCTCTACCTGGATGTAGCACAGGTGTCCCAAACTTAGTGCATCCCAAACTAGACTCTCAAGTGTCCCTCAGCAAAATGTGGCCTAGCCATATTCATTTACTGGCCACAGTGAAGGAGCACATCTCCTAATCTGCAATGAGAAGGAACATAGTCCTGGCACAGACTGCAGGAAGGATGAACCTGGAAAATGCATGCTTACTGGAAGAAGCCAGTCACAAAACGCCACATACGATTCCATTCCTATTAAATGCCCAGAATAGCTGAATCAAGAGAGTCAGCAAGTAGATTAGTGGTTCCCGAGGGCAGGGAGTAGGAAAGGGAGTAACTGCAAATAGGCACAAGGGATCTTTTTAGGGAAATGGGAAGTGCTAAAATTGGATTATGACGATGGTTGCACAACTCTGCAAATTTACTAAAAATCACTGAATTGTATACTCGAATGAATGTTATGGTCTGTAAACTCTACCTCAATAAAGCTGTTTTTAAAAAAACACTATACTTTTTTTTTTTAGTTAATCATCATCCAAGGATATTTTCCCATTGATTTTTAGAAACAGGGGAAAGAGGGAAGGAAGGGAGGGAGGGAGGAAGAGAGGAAAAAACATGGATGTGAAGAGAGATAGAGATACATTGACTGGCTGCCTCCAGCATGCCCCCCAACCAGGACTGGGGATTGAACCCGCAACCCAGGTTCATGCTCTTGGCCAGAAATCAAACCTTTGGTGAGTGGGCCGACTCTCTAACCATTGAGCCACACTGGCCAGGGCAAAACCCTATATTCCTGATTCCATCTGCTCAGCATGCTCCTTCTCCAGTCCTCCCTTCCACCACCCACGGAATCTCTGACATCACTGTGGACTCATCCTTCTCTTCACCTGCCACACTCAACCCAAGTCCAGTTGGCTCTTCTCCCAAAGGACCTGTGGACTTACTCTCCACCTTTACTGCACCTCTGTGCGTGGCACCTTTCCCCTGCAAGGCTGCAGACCGTCCTAATGCTTCCCCTTCACTCTTGCCCCTTTCCAATGTACTTTCACACAGCGCTCCAAGAATCTTCTTCATATGAGTTAAAACACATCCCCACCATGTTTAAACTCTTCCCATTAAGCTTACAATAAACCCAAACCTCTCCCTGTGGCCTACAAGGCTCCACCTACCTCTCTCTTCAAGGCACTCTGCTTGTCCTAAGACTGAGTCAATGTACCACAAAGCCTTTGCACATGCTGGACCTCTCTGCAAAAATATACTCTATTATGCATAGGCACCCACACAACAGGACTGCCTACTCATTCTTGGGAAGGGTTGCCCCTTTTTCTGAAATAGCCTTCCTACTTTGAAAATATTAAGGATAGTAACCAGAGGTGGTAGTTTGTTTATTTTGCCAAGTAACAAGTCAGTACATCCAAGTAGTCCTTAACTTTTTTTCCCAGGTAATTTACAGGTCTTAAATCCAGCATCTCTGAACCACTGCAATCTCCATGCATAGTCTGTTCACTATATTAAGTGTCTAAGAACTGGGGAAGGAAACAAGAAAAAGGGGTCCACTCTCACAGTTCAGTCTAATGAAAGAGGAAATACCTAAATATATAATTTCAATTTAACGTGGCACACACAGTGACAAAGGGTGGGCTGAAGTAACAAAGTGACGCTGGCAAGAGGAAAGGACAGAGGAAGCCCAACTACCAACAGAGGAGTCCTCAAAGTCCACAATTATAGGCGGCTACTTAGCAGGAAGAGAGCCTTGTCAACCATAAGGTGTGTGTTTAGGAGGTGGGTCACAAAGGGGCATCACTGCTCATGGCAAGGAGGGTGTTGGCCACGCAAGAGCAGGTAACTGGAGCAATTCATTATTATGACTGTCGATATGAAGAAAGTACTAGTCAGTGTAACTAACAGCACAGTTGAGAAGTTTGGAAATAGTCATTCAGGCAAGCTCCTTTATTTCAAAATATGGGGCACTCAATACCATGCTATTAACGTGGGCTTGGTAAATCCATCATTTATGCATGCATTTACCTCAGGCAACACACAAGAGTCCTGTGAAATGAGTACCATCAGCTTCCAGATAAAGATATTGGGAATCAGGCCCTCCAGAAAATTGCCCGGGTCATACAGTAAGCAACTGGTAGCATCAGGATTCCAGCTCAGGTCAGCACAAAGCCACAGAGCCATCACTGCATTATGCTACAGGTAAAATGAAGAGTTCAGCCCTTAAAGTAGCTCTTTTGAGAATGATCTTGCAATCTATCCAGAATAACTTTTCTGTGCCAGACTAGATAGCTCAGTAAAACTGATAGTTCTACAGCCTACTAACAAAAGAGTTGTCACCTAAACAAGAATTATCTGATCAGATGTATCTGCCTGAAAATCTAAAATGTCAGCAGAAAATCTCTCACCTTATACATTCTTAATTTCTTAAACATACACACACACAAATTTAACTCAAAAATATGCTGCCAGATCCAAAAGAAGCTCATTGTAAAGATGTTTACATGAAGGAACATTTCCAAATTAGATGAAAACATTGAAAAATGACAGCCACTCTCCCGTGAGCAAGAACACTCAACAGATAATGACCCTTAGTCTACAGCACAGAAACACTTATCAGCAATTGGTTAATTGGTTTAGTCAACTCTAGGGTACATTTTTTTTTAATTTGGTCTTTCGGAGTGATAATTAAATTGTGGAAAATTTAAAGACACTAATGGGTGCAGGCGGGGGTGGGAGGAGGGCCTCCATCTCCTTAAAAAAAAAAAAAAATACTACAAAGGTTTTCCTAAGTGTAGCACAACTGTTCCAGGTTAGGGAAACACCTGCGGATACAGTCGCCATAAGCAGCTGCACTATGAGCTGCTAAACGGGCAATCCTGCAAGACGCAGGGGCCTGGCGGGCAGGGAGCGCGCACTGCGGCTCGGATCCCTTCTCCTGGGATAGTCTGGGAGGCTGCGGGATCTTCCCCGAACGGAAAAGCCCTCGTTTTATAAAGGTCTTGGTCCCTAGCCCTCCTCCCCGACTAGGACCGCACAGCCAACAAAAGCCCAGCGTCTCCGCAGTCAGCAGGCCGAGGTGAGCGGCTGATGGGCAGTGACCCACCTGACCTCCACCTGTCGCGCGAGAAACCGCGCCGGGCCGGCAAGGGCGTGGCCGCACTTCCCGCGCCGCCCGGAGCCGCGGGAACAGGGAGGTGACCCCGCCTAGCCTCCGGGGCGGCCCCTCGGGGGTCCCGTGCCGGACGCACGCACGCACGGCCTCGCTGGAGCCCTGTCCGCACTGCAGCAGTGGGGGGCCCGGGTCCTGCTCCGGGAACCACCTACGCTCCGGAGCCGTTCCCACGGCGCCGCCTGAACGCTGCGCCGCCGGGGGAGGACGCCCGCGCCGCCTCGCCGCTCGCGGGCCCGCGGAAGACGCCCCGGCTCCCCTGGCTCCACTGGGCGGCCGAGGGCGCAGGCCCGACTTACCCACAGCGGCGGCGGCCTTTCTCGGGGACGCGCCCACGGGCGGCGTAGAGAAGCCGGCCGGGCTGGGGCACCGCGGAGGAAGCGACGCGACGGAGCAAGTGCAGCCTTGGCTGCGGGGGAAGGAGCGGGACCCGGAGGCGGACCTTCGGCGCGCGGGGGCGGGGGCGGGGCTAAGGGAGGGATCCAGGGGGCGGGGCAGGTAGGCGGACCCTCGGTTCGTTGGGCGGGAACGAGGGCGAGCCCTCAGTGCGCTGGGCCGCGGCTTAAGAAAGAGGCCCTCTGATCGAGGTCTGAGTCGAGGGAGGAGCCTCTGTGCGTGGGGCCGGACCGCGGGCGTATCCTGACGCTTGGGGCGGGGTCGGGAGGCGGGCCCTTGACCAGGGGACGAATCAGGAGGCGGAACCTCGGCTTGCGAGACTCGCCCCCTCTCTCAGCTTCCGGGCGGGCGCTGGGCGTCGCTCTCCGGATGCTGCCTGCTCGCGCCCTTGCCCTGGGACTGTCTCCGAAAGGCTCACAGGGAGGCAGGGTGCCTCCGCCTCTCACCTGACGCGCCCCTGACACACCAGAGAAAGGGGACATCGGTCACTGGCTCAGCCCGCCTGAGGAGGAGCTTTGGAGTAACGGGCGGGAGAACCTTGGGATTCAGGAAAGGTGCGACCCAGGGCGCCTGGCTCACCCCATCCTCCCCGTCACCAACCCCCGGGAGGAGGCGGCCCGCAGGAGGCTCGCGGACTCCGGTTGAGGTGCCTCGTCCCCACAGGCCGCACCTTCCCGACCCTTGGCATCGGAGGAGGTGAGGAAATTAATTCCTGAAGTGAGCTTCGTTCGTTAAGTGCACTGTGGCTTAGAAGGGGGGCCTCTCGTCAGCTCTAAAGAGCATTACTACTTTCGGATAAACCGTACCCCCTGCCTGGCATTCTCCCGAGCCTTGGGACCTGGCCAGTGGGGACCCACCCAGCCTGGTCTGACAGCTGCGGGGCGAGAGGCACCCTGCAGGATGGGAGTCGGGCGGAGCTCACCTGAGCGCCCGGGTTGCACCAGCCGGGGCTCCCTGCCAACCGAAGCAGTGCCACCTGTTGATTGAGGTGGTGATTTCTCTAGAGGCCGCTACCCATTTAACCCCTTAAGGTCCCTTGGGAATTTTCAGATCTAGTCTGGGGCTCCTGAAGGTAAGGCAGTCATGAAAGAATTTGGGGAGGGGAGGACCATGAACACTATAAATTGTATAGAACATTTTGAGTATATGTATGTTTCTGGAGAAAGGGTATTTAGTTTGTCTCAGATTCCCAAGGGGATCTACAACCTCTCCCAAATCGCCAAGAATACCTTAATAGTTGGGGGTGCTGGATCTCCGGCCTAGCCCTCTCCATCTCCATCTTGCATATACCACAGCGCCCCTGATGAAAATCCTCTAATGGTCAGTTTGGGGAATGGTCTTAAAGCAGAGGCAGAGGAGAACTAAAGGATTGAGCATTTAGCAAGAAAAAAATTAATTTCATGAAAATAGATTTCCTAATGAATATATGATAAATTTTGTTTTTACATAAACAGAGTTGGCAAACGGTGAAAATTTTCAAATCCTGGCCACACTCCACACTGCATTGAACTAATTAGATGAAAGAACTGCTTATACTCACCATTGAAAGAAGAGAGAGAACTAGTCTATTAGTGCCAAAACCACCAGGTACAACTTTGTTCTAATACATTTATTTAAAAAATATTTTTTTGCCCGGCCAGGTGTGGCCCAGCAGTTGAGCCTCGACCTAGGATCCAGGTGATCGGGGTTCCATTCCCAGTCAGGGCACATGCCCGGGTTGCTGGCTCGATCCCCAGTCGGGGGCGTGCAGGAGGCAGCCGATCAATGACTCTCTCATCATTGATGTTTCTCTCTCTCGCTCTCCCTCTCCTTTCCTCTCTCTGAAATCAATAAAGATATATATTTTTTAAAAAGATTTAATATATATATATTTTTTAAAGTGATTAATTTTTTTATTATTGTTATTTTTTCAATCCTCACCTGAGGATATTTTTTCCATCGCTTTCCAGAGGTAGTGGAAGGGAGAGCGAGAAAGACGTATAGATTGATTGCCTCTCACATCGATGTGAGAGAGACACATAGATTGATTGCCTCCCACATACCCCCTGACCAGGGCTGGGGCTGGAGCCTGCAACTGAGGTATGTGCCTCTGGCTGGAATCGAACTCAGGACCCTTCAGTACTCAGGCCAGCGCTCTAGCCACTGAGCAAAACTGACTAGGGATGTTCTAATACATTTATATAAAATAATATACATGCTTTGTATTTATGTCACCTATTGCCAAAGAACTCCAGGTGTGTGGGAAGTTAATTTAAATTAACTTTGATAAACTCAAGTAGTAGTTACACTTGGATTTTCAACGGTGTAGGTGATTGGTACCCTTAGTTCCCATGTTGTTCAAGAGTCAACTGTAATTTAAATCCTTAAAATAATAGCTCCATTTATAACCAGATTGACAATAAATGTACAGCCTTAAGATTTGAAAGTTAATTCCTACAAGAAATCTGTTTTTTGGGTCAAATTGTCTTGTCACATTTAAAAGTCTACTTAGCTATGCTCATCTGTTTAAGACATAAATAGAGCAGGTTCCTTGCATAATAATACTCAAACTAACCAGAGCATTTCAGATTTAATTTAAATCAGAACTTTAATTCTTATGTGATCATAGAGAAAGCAGGTGACTACATTCTCTGGCTCAGGCTGGCCTACCTATTAAAGAGATTGGCCAGATAAAATTCTGTATTTCTGTATGCAGGGTTGGTGACCTTTTAAGCCTGTTACTTCTATAAACTGGATTCTACTCCACCCATCTAGATAGAAGTCCTGCATAGTTTTGTATTTGATGCTGTGCCCACTTGTGGTTGACTTGCAGAAATAGCTAAACCTTTGTCAGGATAGTCATTATCACTGGTTTCATCTCCACACTCCATCACTCTTCAGCTGCTTGGTCTGTCATAATCCTCATTGCAGGTGAGGGAGAAGCCAAAGGCCAGGTCTAAGGCTGATACTGTGTGTGGGTTCACCACACATGCAACAACCTAGAAAAGTAACACAGAGAAGCTGATGTGGACAAGATCCCTGGCTCCACCTGGCACCTAAAAAACACATGAAATAACTCATTGAAAATATGCCATTTTAAACCATATTTCATTTATCTACTTTATGGAAAAGTTCACATAGAGGCTAACTTGGGGATCTAATAACCAAATGGCTTACAAATAACTTACATTCATTGTGGCACTTCCCTTAATTTTTACATGAAGGGAGTTGTCCATTATCTCTAAACTCATAATTGTGAAACTGGATGTGACAAGTGCTAGGTTCCAAGAAAAGCCAGGGAACTCTGCTCTAAGACAGTCCTGGAGACAATCCTGGCTCTAGGCTCTTAGCTGTGTGATCATGGCAAGTTAATCAACCTCTCCAAGCCTTCATCATTTGAAAAGTGACATTAACACCTACCTCAAAGGACTGTTGTGAAAATTATGTAAAACAGTGTCGGGAAAGTCTCAGTATGCCATGGGTTCTCAATTCATGATTTTTTTTCTTCTTTTTCCCTTCTGATTCCAAACCTAATAATTTTTTCACTGCCACATACCATGAAACATTTTCAGGCATTTTTATTAGACTACTTTTGGTTGCAAGAACAAGAACCCAGTTCAAACTAGCTTAAGAAAAAGGAAAATTTATTTTAAGGATACAGAGGATCTTGGAACATATCTTAGAACCAGGTATCTCAAGTGGTCTGAGGCCAGAGTAGGAATGCCACTGTGGGGAGGGGGCTATCTCTGGGACACTCCGTAACTGCTTCGTATGAGAATCCATTGCCTCCTTTTCTGGCAATGCCTGGCTCCCACTGCTTCTTGGTCAACATGGGGCTGGGTGGGGCCACTCACAGGAACAGCTCTGAGCTTTTCCTGTTCCACAGCAGTTGGTCCTAGAGCCAGAGTAATCACCTGAGGCTAGCAGGGCAAAGTCACCTTGGGGCTACTGCAGCTGTAAACTTGGAGAAGAAGGAGAAGGGGGACAGGAGGTAATTCTTGGGAAGAGGGTCCTGGGTGGACCATCCAATAAGGGCCCCCTGTGACTTTCTCATAAAAATGAGAAACACCATTCTGATCAGCAATTTATAAGTCTTCTAGGTGGACTACATGCTGATTCAGAAACGTCAATATGTGATTTGGGTAGAGACAAAAAAGAGGAACGGAAATAAAAGGGATTGGCTTGTGTACTTCCTGTCTGTGATTCCATCAGGCCGACCCGAAAGTGCTCCTCAGTCCCTGTGCTATTGCCCATCATTGGCTGGACTCGAGGCCAGCTGTGGAGGAATACCAGAATGTAAAAGGAATTCAGGAAATTTATCAAAAGCCAATAAAATGTTTTTAGAGCTACACAAGAAGTCATTAAAATGTCTCAGGAGCTATGGTCTGAGATGAACATAACAGCATGGTGGATTTAGAGATGGCTGAAGGAAGTAAAATTCAAGCTGGGTGGGATTCAGACTTTCCTCTGAGTGTGGGTGAAAAAGTGAGGCGAGGGTTGAGAGAGCTAAATGGGCATTTTGCTATGCTGCCATTGTAAGTTGGAGAGGCAGGAAAAATAAACACCTTGTACCCTGTGATAGTCAAGAAATAACAGGGTCACCTGTGTAGTCCTAATCCCCCAAATAAATGAAACCTTGAGCATTTTCATACTTTACGGATTCCCAAATGGAAAGCAGCACTATCCCTTTTTCCTACAATGCTGTTGTAAGGAGATGTGACCTTTTTGGTCATCATCAAGTGACAGTGTTGCTGTTCCCCACTGTGAACAGCCCATCATAAACTTGGGAAGTGTGGGCTTTCTTCCCTTTGTATATTGTCCATTGTGCACCTGTTGTGTTTGTGGTGTTGTCTGGCTAGTCATTCCCTGAGGTCTTGCCTCTTTTGCAAACTTTCTTCGCAAGTATATTCTCTTTAGCAAGATCCTTTGGTCTCCACAGGGTATAACCAGAACCTGGGAGGCTGGTTGCAAAACCAATCCCATTTGAAAGCAGTACATGTGGAGTTGCCTGTTGTCAGACTACAGAAGAGGCCCAGGGAGGCATCTGAAGAATCACCCCAGCTATAGACCAGAGAGGAGCAGAAACAGGTTAAGGAGAAGACATCTGCGTATGTTGGAGGAGAGATAGTCTGGACTCATGAACAGGATGAAAGAAGTGGCAGGGCAACCTTGCAAACAATCTGGGAAGAACACAGAATGCAAAGCCTAAAAGAAAAACCCTTTATGGAAGAAATCACTCCCCCCCCCCAAAAGACATTCATCTCGAGTCCTTCAAGGTACATATACTACTTCATAAGTATAAGAATCAGTTAAAATGTACTCAAATATAATAAAACAATGGGATACAAGGCAAGGGTGCAGAGCTAAGGAAACAGGCTAAGTCATCATCCCTCCAGAGTCGACAGCCTAGAAACAGCAGAGGGCAGCTGGAAAAACTCCCATAGTCCTGAGACCTCACGCATGACCAGTGGTCCTCAAAGTCCCATTTCAGCACCAGCAGCCCCTGGGAACTTGTGAGAAATGCACATCCTTGGGCCCCAGGTCTGGGCAATGTTTTAACATGCCCTCCAGGTGATTCTGTTGCCCTCTAACATTTGACGGCCACAGGACCAGGTTCTTCCTCTCAGGCTCAAGTTTGGGTGTGACAAAATCACTCAGCTCAATTCTAGAACTAGACACCTTCTCACTGGGAGATCCTAAATGACACTCCTGAAGGACAGAAACACATCAGAGTACAACACCAATTCATTCACTCATCCCACAAATATTTATTAAGCATTAAGCACCAAAGAAAGCATTCACCAGCTTTGGACCACTTTGTCACGGATCAGCTGGCCATGAGGCTCGGTGGCATCTGGAGGCAGGAGGGCCAGGTAGACAGGAGTCTCAGCCCCCTCCTCCACAGTCCTGGAGCCATAATCCCCAGCCATGTCTGTCTTCACCCACCCAGGGCAGCACGCATTTAGCAGAATCCTGTCTGCCTTTCTCTTCTCATCCAAACGCCGGGCAAGGATTCTTGATAAGACCGTGACTCCCAACTTAGACACCCCGTAGGCTGAGTTGGGCCAGCCTTCCTTCTCATGCACTTCATTCTTTGCATCTTCCACGAACTTTTTCATGAGGTCCACCAGGTCCTCCTCTCTGAGTGTCTCAGAGCGAAACATCTCCTGCAAATCTTGGCTGCAGTTTTCAAGAGCTTTGGAACCCTGGAGGCTACTGATATTCACCACTCTGCCTGAAACAGAATAATAGGAAATATGAAGGCATGTCACATAAACGATCGTTGGTTGACTATGCCAATGATAACTAGGATTGAATCATGGTGCAGATTTAATTGCTGATTAAAACACATGACTCTAGAAGGCACCCGTGGGGTTTAGCTTTTTTTTTTTTTTTTTTTTTTTTTGGTCCCCTGTTGGCTTAACGGGAAGAACACCTTACCATCAGTAATAGGACTAAAGAGCAGTGATTCCCCATTAGGTGAGATCTGGAGTAGAATCACCAGGTAGTTTATAAAGCACCCCCTCCTTCCCCACACACACTCCAGGTGCTTCTAAGCTTGCTTTCCTAGGGACAGCCCTCACCCTGAGGATTAAAGCTCTCTGTTTCTTTGCACAATTTCCTAAGGTCAAGCCAGGCCTTGGGAATGACCCTTGTCCCTCCTTAATGATGGATACTTTCACACATGGAGTGCGTTGATTCTCCATGCTGGTTTTGATTTTCCTTACACTTTAAGTGATCGTTGATCGTTAATAATTAAATATAATTGAGTTAATATTCATATGAACAATAATTCACAGCTACTAAAGACACAGTTCTGTTCATAAATACAAATATGCAGGCCAAAACTATAAAACAATTTGAAGTGTTGGTGGAAATCCAAAATCCAGTACACGTGTGAATTTACACATTTCATCCAATATCGAAAAACACCAATTTGGGGGGGATTCTTCCATATTATTCTGAATCCACACCCTTTGCATCCAATAGGATAACTGGATTTTATTTCCTTTTCTGAGTGGCATTCACCACAGATACACAACCCGCTATGTAGGTCCCCTCACTCTGAACAAGAGGACCCACTGATCCCCAGGTATCTAAGACTCTTTAGTATTTTCTTTCTTTCCTTCCTTCATTACCTCTATCTCTCTCTCTCTGGTAATATAATGTCCTTTCCAATTTTAAATCTTATTTGAAAACGATAGAGAAGTTGAAAGAACAGGTCAATAAACACTTATATACACTTCACCTAAGCTTACCAATTGTTAACATTTTGCCACACTCAAGACATTTATCATGGCATAATGCTATCGTCTAAAACAGCAATTTCCAACCAGTCTGTCCCCAAAATTTTTAAAGCATGCAATACCTGACTATTTAGTCAGGGGCACTGACCTCTTTTCCCTTAGATTGTCAAATAAACTGAAATGATAGCAGCCAACACAACCATAGCCATCTGGTATGAATACCCTGTCTTGAACTATAAATACATAGGTCATATAATAGAGTTTCATCTTATTGGTCACATCACATAATAAGTTTGCATCTGATTGCTTAATTCCTGGTATCGGAAATCCTTATATACAAGTATAGGCACCTGATTTTTTAAAAAGTCACTTTGGAGCAAAAAGGGTAGGTAACTATCAATTTTTTGTGTGAATCAATAAAAAGTATACCTATTTTTTGTCAGATCTGCAAAAAATGTTTTTTTGGTGTGCTGCAGAATTTTAGTAGTTTATGTGTGCCATGAGATGAAAAAAGTTGAAAATCGCTGATCTAAAGGCTAGTCCAACTCAAATGTCCCCAATTGTCTCAGTAATCTTCCTTTATAAGTTTTGTCTTCATCCAGGACCCAATGTGAGGTCATAAATTGCATTTAGTTGCCATATCACTTTAGTCCACTATAATCTAGAGAAGTTGACCTTTTTGAAGACTCCAGGCCATTATTTTGTTGTATTTTCCCCAATTTGGATTGGCCTGATTTTCTCAAGATTAGGTCCACTTCAATGTTTTGGCCAGGAGTACTTGGAGATGTTGTGTTCTTCATTACGTTCTCCAACAGTTTTGTTCTCAATCACTTGGCTGCTACAGGGAATTAAATCTAAAAGAGAAAGAAAGAGCCCTGGCCTGTGTGGCTCAGTTGGGTGGAGCATCGTCCCAAGCACCGAAAGGTTGCCGGTTAGATTTCCTGTTAGGGCACATGCCCAGGTTTCGGGTTCAGTCCCAGTCGGGGTGCATGTGGTCAATGTTTTTCTCTATCTCTCTCTCCCTGAAATAAAAACATGTTTAATATATAAATATATATAAGAAAGGAAGATAGAAAAGAAAAACAAATTACTGGAGCTACTCTATGCCTCCAATGGAAGTAAATAAACCTCCTAAGAGGGAGAAGTGTCCTCTTTAAACCCTCACCTGAGGATACGTTTGTTTGTTTGTTTTTGTTTGTTTCAAGAGAGAGAGGGAGTGAGAGAGAGAAACATCAGTGAGAGAGAGAAACATGAATTGGTTGCCTCCTGCAAGCACCCCTATGGTGATCGAACCTGTGACCCTTCAGTGCACAGGATGACGCTCCAACCAACTGAGCCAAACCAGCCAGGGCAGATCTGAGGGCACACCTCTGGGAGAGGCCAAGAGGTGACAGTCTCAACACCCAGATTGGTCCAGTCAGCCCTGAAAAGGGCTGCACCCATACCACCCCACCCTCTCTGCTGAGGTCCAGGTGGCCTTACTGGTCCAGAAATCCCACCCACCCCTTTTTAGAAAAGAGTGGACAAACTGCTCCCCCTAGTGGCTTGACACTTGCTTAACCTATTTACTCAATCTGGAACAAATAAGCAAGATGAAATAACTTTCTTTAAAGTGGTATTATAAATCTAAATAGAGAGTGGCTTTTAAATCAAGGAGAAAGCAATTACCTACAAATCAAGAGGCAATAAGAGTCAGCATTTTGCCCTCCAGGTAAAAATAAGGTTTATTGAAGTCACAGAAAGCAGAGATTCTGCTCTGGGAAATACTGCTACAGAATGAATTAAAGACGGTGATTCACCTGTTCTGTGTTGATCCCTGAGCCCCACCCTCCCTAAAGCCTTCTTTTCTCTTTCAGAGTGGCTTGGTTTGCCATCATTTGGCTCTATAATCCTTACTTCACTAGAACTAATTATCTTGATTTGATTGAAGGGTGTAGTCAGGAAACCTGGATACTATTTCCAGCTCTATTACCACCTGGCTGTGTTCACTCCTCTGGGCCTCAATTTTCCTCTCTGAGGGTGAAGGTGTAGGAATGCAAGGTTTCTCCAGTACCTTGCAGCTTTCAAATGCCATGATTCTCAAATCCATAGGGAGAAGACTTCCAGGTACTTGGTAAGAGACACCCGTACAATGAAATCCTACGCAGCAGTAAAAAAATGATAAGAAAGCTTTGTCCTGATCTGGAAAGAGTCCCAGATAGAGTAAATGAAGAAAACAAAGTGGCAAACTTTATACTTAATGTCCCCTTTTGTGTAAAAAAGGAAGTTAAAAATGTGCATTTAGATTTGCTTATATTTGCATTTAAAACTCCATCCCCTTGGCCCTGGGCACTCACCAACTCCATGAACCTGGACCCAAGGCTTCCTGCAGCTCTACGTGTGGATTTTCCATGATCCCACCCCACTAAGAAACCAATAAAGAGAATTACCTGTGGAGGCTGGAGACAAGAGTTGGACAAGTTGGGGTAGGGGAGGGCAGGAATACAACTCTCACCGGGCAACTCTTTAGATTTTAAGAATTTTGCACTGGAGATCATCTTTATTCAGAACATTAAATTTAAACAAACACATTTCTAATAAAAACCACAGAATTCTTTTTTCTTAGAATCACAGTTGACCTCTGGGGAAACAAAATCCTCAGGGAAGCAAGCCTTCTCCCCATCCCCCGCACTCAGCACAGTTGTAATTGAAACTTATGATTCTTTGTTAGTGACAGTCTCTCCCACTAGACTCTGTGATCCAAGGGCATGACTGTCCTGGCCCATTTGTATACCCAGCGCCCAGAGTAATGACTGGGTTATGGTAGGCACTCAACAAATACCGGTGGAAAAAGTAATTAAAGTTATTTATTGAATACTTTGGAGAGTGGACAAGATATTTCCTAATAAAGGACATTTTCTTGTGGGTGTTCTGAATCAGCTAGACAAAGTTTGGCACAAGAAGAAAGGAATACAGGTCAAGTCATATAATGCTAGGACAGATACTCCCCCCAAGGCCCCCAGATGAGCTGGGTGTGGCCCCATCACCTTGTGGGGTTGGAGGAGGGCTCACTGAGGTTGCAAAAAGGCAAGAGGACTTTTGAGACTTGCAACACCTTATTGTCCTAGGGTTGAGTTCATGACATGGGAGCATTGCCATGTGTCATACATACCTTTTAAAGCTAAAGCTAAGAATAAGCCCTGGCTGGTTTTGCTCAGTGGTTAGAGTGTCAGCCCTCGGACTGAAGGCTCCTGGGTTCAATTCCTGCCAAGGGCACATACCTGGGTTGCAGGCTCCATCCCCGGCCCTGGTCGGGGTGTGTGAGGGAGACAACCAATCAGTGTGTCTCTGTCACACTGATGTTTCTCTCTCTCTCTCTTTCTTTTTCTCCCACTCTCTGAAAAGCAATGGAAAAATTATCCTCTGGTGAGGGTTAAAAAAAAAAAAGCTAAAGCTAAAATGTTTGGGTGAGGAGCCAGACACAGTACTGTCAGAAAATGATGCTGTTTTCTATTATTTTCCCCTACAGAGAGACAGCACCCCGGGGGGGGGGGGGAGGGATTCCTTTGGGAAGCATTGCCCGGTGGCTCACTCCTTGCTGAGGGATGCAACTACTTGACAAGCCACACGCTGGACTCACCATGAGGTTTTATTATCGGCAGTAATTCGTTGCAGACGTTTCTCGTGGCAAAAAAGTTTGTCTTCAGTGTTCTCTCAGCTTGAATGTCAAAGGGCGTTGGATCATTAACTTTCAAAAAAGGAAACAAAGACAAAGTCAGGCATTTCTCCCTGAAATTCATCAGAAAAAGTGGATCTTCTCTCTAATTCAAGGGCAAAAAAGCTAACTTTACAACAATTTTTAAACAACTAGGCCAGTGGTTCTCAAACTTCAACCCTGTGCCTGAATCACCTGCAAGGCCTGTTAAAACACAGCTTTCTGGGCCCCACCCCCGAGTGTGGACGGAGAAGGCTGGGGTGGGGCGCCCGTGTTTGCACTTCTAAGGAGTTCCCGGTGACGCCGCAGCTCCCGGCCTGCCTGCGAGCCTGGCTTTGACCACCGCTTCTCAGCCTGGGACGGGCGGAGGGGGCGCCTGGCGATTCGGTTAAAATGCAGATTCTGGTTCAGCAGGTGTGGGGCAAGGCCTTAAGTTCTGTGCCTGCAGCGAGCCCCGGGGTTGCAGGTGCTGCCGTCCACCGCCCCCACATTGAGGGACGAGGCTTCCAGCGCAGGGAGTGCTCCCCACGTGCAGTTCAGAAAGCCGGTTATTTATCCACCAGTCCCCCAGCCACTGGCTGCAGGGGGTGTCAGCCGCCCGCCTGCGCCCCCCGCAAGCCCGCAGGCTGAGTTGCAGGTGCGGGTGCACAGCAATGGTGAGCACCCAGGGCCAAGGGGATGGAGACTCGCGCTTCACAATAGTTCGTTTTACTCGGTTCTGCCTCTAGGTTTCCCTTCTCCACTAGGCTGTAAGCGAGGCTGGCCTGTTGTTTCTTTCTACCCGCAGCATTTGGCAGCTCAATAACTTTCTTAATCGAGCCATAGAGTAAGTAACTGCCTTGATCCCCTGCTCCCCCCCCCCCCCCAGTATAAAAAATGCTACTTAAAACCACCCTGGTATGTTTGATAACAAACACAAGTTCCCTGGGGGAGGGAACGGGCTCGCTTCCTTTAAGCCAGAGCCTATCAAAGCTCTCCATGGAAGTCTCGAATCCACTAGTGTGCAAATGCGCGCTAATCGTGTCTCAGATTCATTTCCTGTCCAGGGCAGATTCGTCCTGGCCTCTGTGAATGCGCCCTTTCAAGAAAGCGAAAGCCCAAAGTGAGCTTGGAGACCCATCGCAGAGAAAAAAAAATTTGTGTGTGTGTGTGTGTATTAGAAAGCAGATGTGCAAAGCAGGGCGTGGCCCCCTCCCAGGAGGCGGTTTCCTCGCAAATCGCAGCGGCTGACAGTCCGGCGAGGGCCCCCGGCTGCGCACAGGCCCGCACGGGCCGGCGGGCGGGGCGCGCTGTGCCCGGCACCCCCGCCAGCTTGGAGCTGAGCGCACCGCTCCCGAAACTCTGGGAAGCGAGAACCCGCCATAGGAGGCGAGAGCAGAGATCCCGAGGGGCGCACGCAGCCTCTCCCGACCGCTCAAGTGGACGGGTGGGGGCGCCCGCGCTCGCTGTCCCACCTCCCCGGGCGCCCAGGGACCTCCCAGTCCCGCACCTACACTTAAAGGCGATGCCCGCGTTGTTGACCAGCACGTTGAGCCCCCCGTACTCCTTGCGCAGGAAGTCGCGCAGGGCGCGGATGCTCTGCAGGTCGTCGATGTCCAGCTGGTGGAAGCGCGGGCTCAGGCCCTCCGCCTGCAGCTGCTGCACGGCCGCCTGGCCCCGCGCCGCGTCCCGCGCGGTGAGCACCACGTCCCCGGAGAACTGCCGGCACAGCTCCCGCGCGATGGCGAAGCCGATGCCCTTGTTGGCTCCGGTCACTAGCGCCACGCGGCTGCAGGACGACATGGCTGGGTCGGGGGCGCGCGGGGTACGTGCGGAGAGCGGATGGGGCCGGAGGCGACGTGGGGCCCCGGCTTCGGAGACCCAGCCACAGTCCGAGACGCCGCGGAGAACTGAGTTCTGGGATTCAGTGCTGCGACTTTGAAGAACGAGGCCCGGGCCTCGGTCCCTCCCTCCAAGGAGGGGCCTCCTGTTCCCGAAGCTTTCGAAACGCCCCATTCCCGGGTCCGCCCCCTCCCCGCGCCGCGTCCTCTTAGAGCCTCCTGGGGGCCAAGCTGTGGCCAGCCCGTGGCGATTGTCAGCCTCCCAGGCAGAGCCGGACCGTGAGGGGCCGACAGAGTCTAGAGATTCACCTCAGTTGGACAGAAGAAACTATTTTCGGAGAACTCCAAACAGAAAACCAAGTGCTGAGTGATTTTCTTGGGTGTGCGCCCATCATCCCCTGTAAAATGAGAATGTTTGCTTTTTCCTTAAAATGCAATGAACTTTTAGACAGGGTAACTGCTTCTGAGGACATAGGTCCCATTGCTTGCTTAAGAGAAACTGCAGAGAGAATTAAAGCAAAAAGGTCCTGTGAGAGGAATTACAGGTTCGCGCAGGGTGCATCTTCTGTGCGATTCCTGTGCGTCCCCAAGTGGGAGGGGAAGTTTATGAAGCTCTTACCTGTGCCAAGCCTTTATTGGAATGTTTTTATTTGATCCTTACATAAGTGCCTGCATTTTAGGTTTGTTCAAGGTGACATAATTTTTTTTTCTCCCAGTGAAATCTGTGTACCCACAAAGTTCAACTGAAAAGGAACTCCCACAGGTGTGTCAAGCTGTGGACAGGCAATTAGGTCTCCCCCACCCACCTCCTTTAGTGTAATCTGAGTGTTTGATCCGAGGGCGAGTCACGGTGACGTGCAGATTATTGGAGAGTTTTGAATTCAACAAGACTCGTAGCAGAGCTGGCTGAGCTGCCTGTGCCCCTGTCACTTGGACTCCATCTTTTCCATCAAGTCAACAGGTGAGGGCAGGAAGGTGCACACCTGCTGTGTGCAGTCCCCTGTCGTGGCTCAACCAATATTTTTTCTGAGCACTGGGAATTTTTATTTTTTTATTTTTTATTTTAGAGAGGGAGGAAGAAAGAGGGAGAGAGAGAGAAACATCGACCAGTTGCCTCCCACACTCTCCTGGACCATGGGTGGGTGGGGGTGGAACCCACAACCTAGGTATGTGCCCTGACAGAGAATCAAACCCGAGACCTTCCAGTGTACCGGTGACCTTCCAACCAACTGAGCCACACCTGCCACACCTCATCATGACTCAGCTGGGGTTTTAAAAACTCTCCTGGTGATTCCAATGTGCAACAAAGGCTGGGAGTCATTGTGTTATAGTAACGGGAGGCTTAATTGGTTAAAAGCGACAGTCTTCTAAAGAGTTGGGGTTTCAAAAGAGAAAAGAGGAGAAAGGGTTTGGAAAAGGCAGGGGTTCTTGTGGTAGAATAATGACCCCCGCTACCCAGATGTTCAAACCCGCAGCCCAGAACCTGCGAATGTTACTTTACATGGCAAAAGGGACTTTGCAGATGTGATCAAATTGAGAATCTTGAGATGGGGAGATGGCCCTGGATTATCTTGGTGTGGTCACAGGTCCCTGTTAGAGGGAAAGCAGGAAGTTCAGAGTCAGAGAGAGAGATTTGAAGATGCTATACTGCTGGCTTTGGAGGTGGAGGCAGGAGACCCAGAAAGGCAGGTGCCTCTGGAAGCTGGAAAAAGCCAGGAAATGGTTCCTCCCCTCGAGCTCCCAGAAGGAATGCAGCTCTGCTAACGTCTTTCCAGACTTAGAACTTCGACCTTCAGAACATGATCGATTTTGTGTTACCTTAATCTACTATGTCTGTGATAATTTGTTACAGCTGCAATCAGAAGCTAATACAGTCAACACGAAGGATTCCCACCTCGCGGAGGACTCCCCCAGGACTGAGGGAAGACACTGTTCACCTGCACTCAGTACAGCATCCAGCAAAGGATTTGAGTCAGTCGTGAACAAGGCTTTGAGAAAAATACTGGTTTGGGGGAAAAACTTGGATATATTTCCAAGGCTGAGGAGGAATGAAATAAAAGGGGGAAAGCCACCTGACACCATTTGTCTCATGAAAAACCTGACCTGGGTGGCGGATCTGTGTGAATTGAGAGCAGGAGTGAAGAGCCAGCATCTGTGCCTGACCCGCACTCCCTGCAGCTAAGCAGCTGTGGTGCCTCTTCAGAGAAGTTTGGGTTCTGGTGGTTTTTAATAGCTGTGATTCTTTTTAAACTGGCTTTGCCTTTACTCCATGAGACTACTATCCCTTGTGTTTCCTAATTGTTTAGGGTAACAACCTAAGCATTCACCAGCAACATGGTATGTTCAAAGTCTTGTTCAAAAGGCCTGTTGTCATCCGGGGGACTGGATGTCCACAGCATTCATTCATCATGTCGTCCAGGGACTGTTCGAGCACCTCAGGCTCCAGGCATGCTTAGGAGTGAACAGACAGGGAAAAGCTCCCTGCCCCATGGAGCTGCTCTGCTTTGCTGCTTCCGGGCCGTGTGGTTTTGGGCATAGTCTCACTCTCTCAGTGCCTCAGTTTGCTCATTCGTCAAGTGGGAATAATTATGGTGCCTAGCTCTTGTGATTGCAGTACGGATTAAATGAGTTAATGTTCTGAAAGTGCTTAGAGCAGCCCTGGCAAATGGAACATGGCAGAAAGGTTTGCTGTGTTATGCTCTCCAGGGAAAGGAGACAGTCACATGAAGCCAGAGCATTGATTTGCTTACAGCGGTACATAGTCTTCCTGGGTAACTATCACAACTCTGCCACTTCTTTGTTAGAGGCAGGCGACAATGTAGGCAGAGGTGAGAGATGGGGAGAACCTGTCTCCAGCCCCACCTTGAAGGCAGCACTCTTGACTCCTGTCAGCTTCCACATATGGGTTGCCCAAGGCAGGCCCAGGCGGGAAGGGGGCCCGTTGTCTTCCTGGAGGCAAGGTTAAGGTCAGGTTCCTGAGTCAACTGACAGCTGAACAGGCAATTGATAACTGCCCTTGTCCTTTCTCTAGCCCCAGTTCTTCAGCCCTTGCCCTTCCCAGGGGTGAACAGTGAAGTAGCTGAGGGTCAGAACCATGGTGAGAGCCACGGAAGGTGGCAGAGAGAAGGCAGGTCCTGCAAAACCCCTGAGTGTCACTGCCTCACCCCCGTATTCCTCTCCTGCATGCTGTGGGCCTCCATGCTGAGGATGGGACCTCACAGATCCCTGAGAAGCTCAGGCAGGAGGCAGGGCAAGCAGGTGTGGGATGGTTACTTTCCTTTATTACCCTTTTTTAAATTATTATTGTGGTGAGGAACACAACCAAAATATACCATCTTAACCATTTGCAAATGTACAGTATAGCAGCGATAACTATATGCATATTATTTGTGCATCACACCTCTAGAACTTTCCATCTTACCAAAACTATGCCCTCTGAACAACAACTCTGCCCCCCATTTCAACCCCCTCCCAGCTCCTGGTAACCACATGCTACTTTGTTTCTATGCATTTCACCACTTTAGACAAGTTACGTAAGTGCAATCATTCAGCATTTGTCTTTTGATGGCTCGCTTAGCTCGCTTAGCTCGCTTAGCGTCACGTCCCCAAGCCTCACCCATGCCGTAGTGTATGACAGACTTTTCTGCTTTAAGCTCAGTGATATTTCACTGTATCTGTACCACGTTTTCTTTATCCAACCATCTGACACTCATGCTACATCCACTTCTTGCTTATTGTGAAAAAAGCTGCAGTGAACATGGGTGGCAAAATAGACTTTTTTTAAAAAAGTAGAACTATTGCTAGGGATCTTAGGTATTGGTCCAGCTCAGTTATTTTGCATGTGAGGAAATGAGGGCCTGTGAGTGGTCACATGTCTATGCCTGAACTGGGATGAGATCAAGCCTTCAAATTCCCAGTTTAATTTTCTCTCTACTAATCATTGTCTTGACCAGTACCAACGTTAAATCCACTAGCAGGTCCATTCATGTTTTATTTCTATTAAACTCCTTGGGAGGGTCATCATATTTTTCCCCCGCTTGATAAGTTTAGGGTGTACAACATAATGATTTGCTATATGTATATATTGCAAACTGATTACTGCACTAATTTTAGTTAACATTCATCACCTTACATAGTTATAATTATTTTTTGCTTGTGATGAGAATTTTTAAGATCTACTCTCCTAGCAAGTTTCAAATATACAATACATTATTGTTGACTATAGTCGCCATGCTGTACATTACATCCTGAAGACTTATTGGTCTTATAATTGAACGTTTAACCGTTTGACCACCTTCACCCATTTCTCCCACCCCTCATCCCCACTCTGGCAACCACCAATCTGTTTTCTGTTTCTATGAGTTTGGTTTTGTTGACCTTAAACATATAGACGGCCAGAGGTTTCTCCAGCAAAATGGGTTTGGGAACAGCAAAGAATTGCAATTTGGGACTTATGGTCCAATGGTGAACTAGTATGAGTCCAGAGAACAAAGGAGAGGAAATTCTTTTACAGAGGAAAGTGGAAGTTAAGAGGGACTGTTATAAAGAAACAAGCAGTCCACTGGAGGACACTGGGAGTTCCCAAAGTGTGGTGGTTTTTCACCACTTGCGCGGTGGCCAGGCAAGGAGAGGTTCCTCCCTCCTGCTGGCGTAGGAGAGTAGAAAAACACCTTCCTGTCGAAGATGGAAAATACCTCTCTTCCTGTTTAGGGTAATTGATGAGTGGTCCAGGTAAGATCTGCCTCCACAGGCCCTCCCAACTCCAGTTTCAATGAGGTTTCTGTTTATTAATCTTCAGTTTATTTATTTACTTATTGATTTTTTTTGAGGAAGAGAGAGAGAAACATCGATTTCTTGTCCCATTTATTTATGCTTTCATCGGTTGATTCTTGTATGATCAAACCTGCAACCTTGGCATATCAGGACAACGCTCTATCCAACTGAGCTACCCAGCCAGGGCAATACTCAGTTTTTTTAGATTTCACAATAAGTGAAATCAGTATTTTCTTTCTCTGACTTATTTCACATAGCATAATGCCCTCAGGGTCCATCCATGTTGTTACAAATAGCAGGATTTCCTTCATTTTAGTGGCCGAATGATACTTTGTTTTGTGTGTGTGTGTGTGTGTGTGTGTGTGTGTGTGTGTGTGTGTGTATGTCTTGGCTATAGTAAATCATGCTGAAATAAGCATTCCTTTGGAATTCAAAAATGGAATTACTGGACCATATGGTAGTTCTATTTTTAATTTTTAAGGGAAACTTCATATTGTTTTCCACAGCGGCTGTGCCAGTTTACATTCCCACGCACGGCGCACCCTCGCCACCGTTTGCTATCTCTTGCCTTTCTGATCAGTACCGTGCTAACGGGTGTGAGGTGACAGTTCATGGTTTTGATTTGCATTTCCCCAATGAGCAGTGATGCTGAGCACCTTTTCCCGGACCTGTTGGTCATTTGTATATCTTCTTTGGAAAAATGTCTACTCAGGTCCCTTGCCCATTTTTTTAATTGGATCATTTGGGGTTATCTTGCTAGTGAGTTGTATGAGTTCTTTATGTATTTTGCTTATCGCCCCCTTATCAGATACATAGTTTGCAAATATATTTTCCCATTTCATAGTTTGTCTTTTCATTTTGTGGACAATTTTCATTGCCGTGCAGTTATTTATTTATTTATTTATTTATTTATTTATTTATTTATTTAGACAGGTTCATATTTGCATTTTAGATAGATGGTTCTTACAGGAGTGTTTTTTTTAAGATGATGATTATTATGATTTCTTAAATGTATTGGGATGACAATGGTTAATATGAACATATAGGTTTCAGGTTGGGTTTCTGTGTTACAAGATCTGTATATTGCACTGTGTGCCCACCACCCAAAGTCATATCTTCTCTCGTCACCATATATTAGGCCCCCTTCTCCCCCCTTCCCTTGCAGAAGCTTCTTAGTTTGATGTGATCGCATTTGCTTATTTTTTATTCTGTTGCTTGTGCTTTATACGTCACATCAAAAAACAATCATTGCCAAGACCCATGTCAAGGCACCTTTTCCCTGTGTTTCTTTCTTTCTTTTTTTCTTTTACTTTTTTAGGAGTTTTGTGATTTCTGGTCTTTCGTTTAAGTCTTTAATCCACTTGAGTTAACTTTTGTGAGAGGTTTCAGATAGGAGTCTACTCTCAGTTTTTCTACATGTGAATATCCAGTTTTCCCGGCACCGCTTATTGAAGAGTGTCTTTCTCTATTGAATATTCTTGGCCCCCTTGTCGATTATTAGTTGACCATATATGCACGGGTGTGGGAGCTATCCTTGAGACCACCATGGTGACTGTCCCTTTGTACCATAAATCAGTTTCTGGCCTCCATATTCAGAGAGACTCAGGGAAAAGGGGTGCTGTAAACACTGCACAGGAAGCAAGACATTCTCCCTGCAAAGTGGTATGAACTGGCCTAAGTGTGGTCTAGAAGGCTGGGCTCCAGGCTTGAAAAGAGAATCAGCTGCACCCATGCTAGGCTGGGGATCTTTAGTACCCATCAGGCTGGCAAGACCCTTGAGCTGGGAAATGTGAATCAGGCCCTGACTATTGAAATTTTAAAATATCTACTTCCCTGGCTGATGTTACTCAGTGGTTAGAGCATCGGCCCTTGCCCCGAAGGGTCACAGGTTCGATTCCTGATCAAGGGCACATGCCTGGGTTGCAGGTTTGATCCCTGGCCCTAATTGGGGCACATGGGAGAGGCAACCAGTCAATTTGTCTCTCTCTCATTGATGTTTCTCCTTCTCTCTCTCTCTCTCTCTCCCCCTCTCCCCTCCCTCCCACTCTCTAAAAATCAATGGAAAAACTATCCTCATATGAGGATTAACAATCAAGAAATAAATGTACCTCTTTCTGGAAGGGAAATTGTTGGGAGAATTTAACCACAGATACCCTTAGCTCCTGGCCAACTTGATGCAAAGGTCACAAATTATCCAGCAATATGAAAATAGTTGTAAATTTTAATTTTAATTTGATTATTTCTTTTTAGAGTTTAAAGGGAAAGAGAGCTTATTAGTGAAGCAGTGAGACAGAGCATACCTACTCCACACATAGAGCACCTGGCTGTAAATTTTTATTTTTATTTTTTAACTTTTATATATATATATATCTTTATTGATTTCAGAGAGAGGAAAGGAGAGGGAGAGAGAGAGAGAGAGAAACATCAATGATGAGAGATTATTGATCGGCTGCCTCCTTGGGATCGAGCCTGCAACCCAGGCATGTGCCCTGACCACGAATCGAACCCCCGTCGCCTGGATCCTAGGTTGATGCTCAACTGCTGAGCCACGCCCGGCCGGGCTGGCTGTAAAATTTTAAAGTGGTAAATAGTAACTTGTTTATGTCATAAAAAACAACAACAAAGGCTTAAATTATAACTGAACATGATTTGTATAGCTTTCTCTGTAAACGTCAATAATTATTTCGGGCGCAAGTTGACGTGTATGTGGTGCTTGGTGGTAGACAGTGCCCTCTCCTGGTCCAGTGGTTATACTTCATGGTACCTGGATCCATTTCCTGGGCCTGTCAAAACAAACACCACAAACTGGGTGGCTTAAAACAACAGAAATACGCTCTCTCTCAATTCTGGAGCTGATATCAAGGTGTTGAGAGAGCCATGCTCCCTCTCGGGGCTCTAATAAAGAATCCTTCCTTGCCTCCTTCAGCTTTTGGTAGCAGCTGGCAATCCTTGGGTTCCTAGCCTACAGCTATGTCACTTCAATCTCTGTCTTCTCTCCTTTGTATCTGATTGAGTCCTCTCCCCTTCCTGTATGGACACTAGTCATTGGATTTAGACACCCCCAATCTAGCATGACCTCATCTTAATTAATTACATCAGTGAAGACCCTATTTCCAAATAAAGTCATGTTCTGTGGTTGTGGGTGGACATGAATTTTGGAGGGACACTATTCAAACTCCTGTGGAATCTTTCCTTAACCTTACTATTGATTCACTTCAATTAGTGTAATAAATGACTTAGTGCTGACTTGTTTATCACAGATAAGGGTTCTTGCCTTAATAGAATATTTAGTTTTCTTTTTATGTAATTTGCTTATATTCATACTTTTTTCCCATCATCAGAAAAATTATATATGATATGTTTAGTGTTTGTTTTCTGGTATTAGGTATCTCTAAAGAGCACTGAATTGGACTAATCACTTTCTCTTCCCTCCCTTTCTCCCTTTCTGGCTTTTAAAAAAATGATAGCTAATCTCTATTGGGTTCTTGCTCAAGCCAGGTGCTGCCCTCAGCACTTTACAATGTAACAGGCTCGCTGACTACAGGAACACTACGGAGCATCTGAAAATGTGTTTTTATAATTCCGTGTAAGTTGGTGAACACTCGACTGAAGCCAGTCAGCAGCAGCCGGTGCTCTCTGTGCAGGCCCAGGGTGGAACTCAGAAGGAACGGGGGTGTTGGAATGAGTGGCTGCTCCCTGCAGGTTGGTCTGGTGCTCAGGCCCTTTAGGCTCATTGTAAGTTACCACTGCCAACACAAGAACAGAGCATGTGACTTGTCAGTGTGCAGTGTGACATCATTTAAAGACTAATGCTAGCCTCAGAGAGCCCGGCATCGCCTCGGAGACTTGGAAAGCTGAGCCTTGGGCCTCGGAGAACCTAACCTAGCCTCGAATTTCCTAGCCTATCCTCGAAGCCTCAGAGAGCCTCACCTCCCCTTGATGCCTAGCCTTGGAGCCTAGCCTAGCCAAGTGAGGACAGCCTAGCCTCTCTGTCTCTTCTTTTTTTAAAAAGATTCTATTCTGTTTATTTTTGCTCTGAACTTTATTATTTTCTTACCTCTACTCACTTTGAGTTTTGTTTGTTGTTCTTTTTCTAGCTCCTTTAGGTGTAAGGTTAGATTGTTTGAGAGTTTCTTGTTTCCTGATGTAGGTCTATAATGCTGTGAATTTCCCTCTGAGGATGGTTTTCGCTGCATCCCATAGATTTTGAGTTGTATTTGCATTTGCATTTGTCTCAAGCTATCTTTTGATTTCTTCCTTGATCTCATTGTTAACCCATTCATTGTTTAGAAACATGCTATTTCACTTCTACGTGTTTGTGTGTTTTTCATCCTTTTGTCTTGTAATTTATTTCTAGTTTCATCCAATTGTGGTCAGAGGCGATGCTTGATATTTCAGTCTTCTTAAATTTATTGAGACTTTTGTGTCCTAACATGTGGTCTATCCTAGAAAATGTTCCATGTGCCCTTGAAATGCTTGGAAAATATAAATTAAATCCTGGTCTAGTGTGTCACTTAAGGCCATTGTTTCCTTATTGATTTTCTGTTTGGAAGATCTACCCATTGATGTCAATGGTGTGTTAAAATCCCCTACTGTGACTGAATTACTGTCGCTCTCTCCCTTTATGTCCATCAAGATTTGCTTTATATATTTAGGTGCTCCTATGTTGGGTGCATAAAGTGTTTACAAGGGTTATATCTTGTTAGACTGTTCCCTTTATCATGATGTAGTGTCTTCTTTTTCTCTTATTATAACCTTTATTTTAAAATATATTTCGTCTGACATAAGTACTGCTACCTCAGCTTTTTTAAAATTTCTATATGCATGAAAATTTCTATTTCTATTTCTATTATTTCTATTTCTATTTCTATTTCTATCTTTTTCCATGACTTCACTTTTAGTCTCTGTGTGCCTTTCGTTCTGAGGTGGGTCTCTTCTGACAGCATATACATAGGTCTTGTTTTCTTACCCATTCACCCGCTCCCAGGGACCCTGATGAGATGGCTAGGGAAAAACCACTCATTTGATACTCACTTGCCTCTCACACCCCCATCCCCCAAGAGCAGGTGTAGACCCCGGAGAGGAGGTAAGGGATGCTGATTTCTGAGCTTACTCCACCCGGTTCAGGCTCGGTAGGGACCCTATTTGGTGGGGCTACCCCACGTCTTCTGAAAGCTGCTTATGTGTGGGGCAGGGACTGGGACCAAGAGAGGCCTTGTATGGATGGCCAGCAGGCGAGGAAGGAGACAAGAGAGTCGAGCCCTGGGCCAAGGACTGAAGTCGGCTGGAACTCTTTAAGTGTGTTGAGAGCAGGGTGGGGGAGGGAGGACATATCCTGCAGAGTAAGCTCCCATGGAGAGACTCTAGGAAAGTTTATTAATGTTTTCTACACACGATTAGGGAGCAGTGTAATCAATGGATGTAATTTTATAACCTGGTAAGTGCAAATATAAATATATTTTACCATCTTTCATCAGACTGCCATCCTCATTTTTATACAAGAAAACACATATCTAAGTTCATAAGACTCCAGGATTCCCTTTTGCAAGTCTCTGTCAGAAGATTGTATGTGTCAGAGGGGGAACCGTGTCTCCTGAGGAGTCCACACAATCACCTGGCCATATCTGTCATTTTGAGGGCAGAAAATAACAGTGGGTTTTCAGTTAACAGATGAAATTGTCAGGCGTTGTAAGCCACGTCCAGGGAGCAGGGTCATGGTTGGCCTGATGGAGGAGACGTCGTCTGGGGGTGATTCCATCTGTTTGGTTCAGATGACCTTATCTTCTCCAAGTGCCCCTAACTCTCAGCAAACTTGGGGTTCATGACTGTCGTTGTGGCGCTCTTGAAAAGGGGGTTATCCTGGTGAGAAAAGCAAATGAGACTTGTGAGCACAGGGGAGGGAGAAGCTCAGAGCGGGGTGACCTTCCTCCTGGTTCTAGTTCCATTGGCAGGACTTGAGCTCAGCAGCTCTGAGAATGGGGTGCGTCAGGGGTAGCATGTGTGAGGGTCTCAGACCTATGTGAGACCTTCCATGTGGGACCAGCTGCCTCAGGGCCCCTGGGATGGCCACTCACATTGTTCCACTGAGACTTGAGTTTCTCCTTCTCGAAGCGCTTGTACTCCCGGAGGTCATTCAGGTGGGTCAGAGCTTTCCAGATGACCAGCAGGAGGACACCGATCAGCACGACTCCTGCCACAGTGCCCCCCACGATGGCGGCTACGTTGGGACCTTTTGGACACTCTAAGGTGAGGAAGAAGCACATGCATACCGACTGTCAGGCCCTCCCCAGCTACCAGGCCCTGTGCCTGCCCCCATTCCAGGTCACTGCACAGTGCTCAGGTGGACAGAGCTTATAGCCACCGGCAGCGGAGCAAACCTGACCCAGCCCCCAGTCTGGGTCAGGGTGGGGGCTGGGACAAGCCCAGGCCATGCAGTTCCAAATGAAACTTTGAGGACTCTAGTTTACAAAGAAGAGGGGCCCAGGTTACCAGCTAACCAGGGCAGAGCATGGGTGGGACACCAGCTGTGAACAGGCTGTGCTCTCCAGGCCACACAGAGGGCTCTCGTTGTAGGGAAAGGGGCTGAGAGCAGGTCACAGTCCTGCAAGGGCCACGGTGCACTGCTGGCCCACATGCGGTCATGCGAGCAGCCGGGCATCCCAACCCTGTGTCCCCTCAGCCTCTCTGAGCGGGAAAGGGGTGAGGGTGCTGAGAGTTTGTGGGCTCCCCATGCTGCTTGCCTAAAGCCTTAAACTATCCCATGGAGGTCTGTTTACCATGAGTCCCAGAACCCCACACATACTTTGTCATTGTCACCCAATGTACTGCCTTGAAATTAACCTAACCCCACCGCCTGTCATGGCCTGTGGATCGCCTGTGGATCCTGCACCTGTCCCCCAGTTCCTCCTGATAAGTCCCCATGTTCCATCTATGGGCAGTTCCCTCTGTCCTCAGTACCCCCATGACCCAGCCCAACCCACGCTGACTACCTCCAAACTCCAGCACCTGGACCTCAGGAAGCCCCTACAGGTCTGTGTCCACCTGGCCCCTCGAAGTCCTCTGTTCCCCCGACCCCCCATGGGTCTGCGTCTGGCTTTTGAAAACACAGTTTAGATGTGTCCCTCAGTCTTCTGAAATTCTACTAAGGGCTCACTACTATGTTTAGAAAGAGAGCCGGATGCCTCCCAGAACTCACAGGGCCCTCGAATGACAGGCACCCAGTGCCTCTGCCTGCACACCCTCTGTCCCCCATGTCTGGACACTCATCCTCTACGCTGAGCGGCAACAGGTCCTCCAAGAGACCTTCTCACTTCTCACCTCGGGAAGCACCAACTGACATGCTCTTTGCACCTTGGTCCCCAGCTGCGCCCACCCCCACCCCCAGCCTTGGTGCTAGTGTTCTGAGGTGTTGGCCGAGGGGCTCCCACCCCCTTGGCACATGAAACCTGTATGACAGGGTTGGTGTCTTGATGTCCTTCACCATTATTGGGCCTGGTACAGACCCGAAGCTGAACAAGTGGACAATAGGGAAGCACTTGGGAAACAAGGTGCCTGGGCTCCTGGGGCGCCTGGACCTCCACTCCAGGGCCGAGCTCTGAGCACACAAATTGTCCACAGACCACATAGCTGTCCCTGGACCAGCTCTGGGATACGGGGTTCCAGGTCTCGGTCAGTGTCCGTGGGTGACACCAGCTCAGGCCATGTTTTCCTCCAGTGGCCTCCTGTCCCCTTGAGCCAAGGGTACAGGCCATCCATGCCCATCATGCACCAGTAGGTGAGTTCAGAGATGGGGCGAGGGTCTGGGGCGGGAGGACCACAATCCAGGATGCTCACCAGACCCCGCCAGTCCTGCCTTCCCACAGCGAGAGGGCCTCGCCATCGCAGCAGCCTCGCCATCGCCAGAGGCCCCACGGCCAGAGTTCTGGCACCCATATCCCCCCTGGCAGGGCCTCACCTCGAATCTCATCCACGTAGATGTCATGTTTGTCCTTCCCATCCACCTGCCACATGGTGTAGGTCACCCAGCAGCCCTCCGAGTCTCGCTCCCTGCATTTCCGCGTCAGTTTGGGATTCCTATACCGACCCGGCTCGGGGGGCTCGCTCAGCAGTTTCAGGTTCTGACACTCCATACTGCAGGTCTTCATGAAGGGGCCCTTGTCGAATTTCAGGCACTCGGCACAGGAGCTGTGCAAGAACCACTGCGTAAGCACGTGTGCAACAGGGAGTCAAATGGTGTGAGAGCATGTGCAAGGGTGTGCAATATTATGAGAGAGTGGAGGCGTCTGGGCACCAGGGCCCTGGTGGTGTCGGTCCTGAGTCCCTGGGGCGGATGCTGGTGCCTGCGTGGCCTGTGTGGCTGGGGAAGGAGGTGGGGAGTGAGGTAGGCAGAGCCCCTGGGGCCTGAGGCCTGAAAGATGTGGTCCCAGATGGACTGCGACCCTGGAGCTGAAGGCCAGCAGCAGGTGTGCAGAAGGCTGGAAGAGGGCAGCCAGGCGGTGGGTTTCTGCTGGGGGCTCGCATGCGCACCGGTCTGGGTGGGGGGAGCACTCACATGTGCTGGCTGCAGGGCGACAGGCAGCCTGGGCACTCCTCACAGAAGGGCAGCTGGTAGCCTACGTCACACTGACACACGTTGCAGAGGCACCGGCCACGGCCGCTGCAGACAGACCCCTGCAGGTTCCGGCAGCCATCGGTGGACTTGTGGCACTGGCAGGCCGAGCCCTCATAGCCGGGTTTGCAGAGGCACTTGCCGCAGCGGCATTCCCCACGATCTGGGAGACAGCAGAGCCACCAGCGTCACCCCCGCCCAGACCCAGACCCCCCAACATGGCCTTCCATGCACCAGGGCCCAGACCCAGGACCTGCTCCTGGGTGGGCGTCCGTCAGTCTGTCCCCGCCACCCGCTCCGTCTGACACCCTGATCCCTGAGAACTCACCAGTGCCCCCACAGATTTTGCCATTGTAGCGCTCGCAGTTGACGTTGTCACACTCGCAGAACTGCCCAAAGATCTTCTTGTTGGGCACGTCGCTCGTGTGGCACACGCACTGCCCGCAGATGCAGTCGCCCAGCCCCGAGCAGATGATGGAGCTGTTGTCTTTGCGGCAGCTCCCTTCCAGGTCCTGGCTGCTCCGGCCCTGCGTCTGGCACTCGCAGGCCTTCCCTATGTAGCCAGCGTCGCACCTGGAACAACAGGGACACGACTCAGGCTCCTTCTCCAGGCTGCTGTGTGGCTCCTGCGGGGGAGGGGGAGAGGGGGGCCCCGGGGGAGCCAGAGGGGGGCCCCGGGGGAGCCAGAGGGGGGACCCGGGGGGGGCTCACCTACAGATGCCGCACTCCACAGAGCCCTTGTTATTACAGAGGCTTTGGTCCTGGCTCCTGTCCCTGCACTTGCACTCACACTGGGGAAGTACCCTCACGGTCACCGTGTCCGTGAAGCCCAGTGCCCGGATGACAAATGACTGCTCCTGGATGCACTCTGTGGCTGTGACCTTCACCTGAAAGGTGACCTGTGTGGGAAACAACAGGGATCAGGAGAGGTCAGGACACCAGGATCAGGACCCTGCTTCCAGGCATGAAGGATGCAGGCCTCTTAGGGGTGCCAGGAGGGAGTTGATGGAGGTTGGGTCAGGGGAAGTACACAGAACATTGGGGGCGCCTCTGGAACTTGGGACTCGAGATGAGAAAAGGTTGAGATGCTGGAACGTGGTGGTAGCAGGCCCACGGTGCTCCCCGACCCGCCATCTCTGGCTGGGTCTTGGGCTGGGGGGACGGTTTTTAGAATACTTTCTATCACACAAGCATTCAAAAGGACTTTCAAATAACTTTTTAAGAGACATGTACTTTGTCCCTAAGCCCAGCACACTGAGGTGCCCGAATCCCACAGGAGGTCCTAAGTTCTGAATGTGGAATTGTTCCCACCCTGGATAAAGGGTCAAGATCATGTTTGAGAGGACGGGGTGGGACAGAGCAGAGTCCCTGCCAGCCACAGGCACATTGGAGGTGGCCACCAGCACTGAGCTTCAGGGGGCGCCAGCTTGTGAAGAGTAAGGCACCCCCAAATCAATTTCAATGAATTTCCAAATATAGAGCAGAAATCTCAGAAAGAATGTATGTATATGAAGCAATCGGCCAACCACAAGATGGATTTTGGTAAAAATTCACATGTAACATTTAGTAATTAACATATTTGAAGCAATTCTAACGTCATATATAAAAAAGCAATGCAAGCAGGTATTTTGCTGAACATTATTAGTTCACAGCCAGTGAAAGAAAAAAATTTAATTGTTATGGTCACGATAACTTTAAAATATTAGAGAAATAAGTCAGTGTTCGTTTCTAATCATCTGCCTGGCCCATGCTTTAATGTGTATTCAAAAAACATACAAAAAAATAAATCAGGAAAACCAACCCAGATGTGTAGTGTGTGGAAAGAATGCCCTTCTCCGAGGGAACGCCCTGTTCCAGTGTCTGCTCCCAGGGGGCACTGCGGACCTCGCGGTCATTAGGGCTACACTAGGGGCACCTTTGGTGTTGATAAGATGCTCTGTGCCAAGGTGATGTGAAGTACAGCACCTGCTCCCCCTTAACAAGTAAGACATAAACTTACACATGTACCATTTTGCCTCAGAGGGGATTTTAAAGGAAGGGAACTGGACCTCTGGTGGACCTTGGCTTTTGCCCCAGACTTGTCCCTGAGCTTTCCATCTGCCTGGGTGCACCTCCTCCTAGCTGTCACTGGGAGAATGCTGGGATGGAATCTCACCGGAACGCTGATCTGGACACCGTCGCAGTCCCCTTTGGGCTGGTTCACCTGTGATACTCCATTACTGCAGAAGGAGTCGTAGGTGACTTTCAGGGTGTCGGGAAGGGTGTTGTGATCCAGAAAGACTCTGGAGGAGAGTTTCTGTGGGCAAAGAGCGGCTGCTGATTAGGGAGGATCGTTCTGCTATCCCCAGGCCTTCCCAGGCGATGGCTTCGCACACCTCCCTGTTCGTTTCTCATGCCCCTCCCTCTGCCCACAGGCGCACTGAGAGCTGGGTAGGTGCTTTGTCCTGTGTCCCGTGCAGCAGGTATTGGGGTTACCAAAGCCACGGCCCTGCCCTCAAGACAGGCCAGTGAGGGGACCAACATGGAAACATCACAACAACCCCAGGAGAATGGGCGCTTGGCCATCCCACTCACCACTGAAACCCCAGTGCCTGGCACAGGTAGGAGCTGGAAAACTGTTTATTTTTTAATTTTTATTTATTTATTTTTTAAAAAAATATATCTTTATTGATTTCAGAGAGAGGAAAGGAGAGGGAGAGAGAGAGATAGAAACATCAATGATGAGAGAGTCATTGATTGAGCCCGCAACCCGGGCATGTGCCCTGACCGGGAATCGAACCCCGATCTCCTGGATCCTAGGTAGACGCTCAACTGCTGAGCCACGCCGGCTGGGCTAGAAAACTGTTTAAAGTGCATGAGAGACAGAGACAGAGAGAGTGAGACAGATAGATAGTCAGAGACAAACAGGGAGAGGCCAGAGAAAGAGATACAAAGGAAGATGGGGGGGGGGGGGCGAGGCAGAGAGATGGTGAATGAACCAATGATGATGGCACCATTCCAGAAAAGACAGAACATCCACAGCCAGCGGCTGGAGTTCAGGAGAGCCCGTTTTGAGGGTATAGGGCTCCAAGAGCATATAAGGAGCCATCAGAGCCTCCTCAAAGGAGCTCTAACTAAATTCAATGGCTTCAGAGTTTATTGGGTGCTCCCAGCGGGCTTGGCTTGGTGGGATATCAGGACCTTTGGCCAAGAAGAAGGCCTGGGGCTCATGTTTCAGAGAAAGCACTGGTGAAGGTCTGACATAGCACTTACCCTGCCATCAACAAGAGAGGACATAGCTGCCCTGTGGGAAGCCCAGGGTCAGTTTGTCCACAAGGCAGTAGGGTGGCCCATACACTGCAATCCTCTCCAGATCACCCTTTTGTTGACCTGCAGGGTGGTGGCATCTGTGCTGAGTGTCTGGCCCCCCAGCAAAGCACCCCAGGACTCACATTGTAGGCATTCTTAATGAGCTGGACCACGTTGCTGGAGTCTTCTGACAGCTCCCCAACTGCCGATTTAGGGATAATCTCAGTGAGCTTCTGTCAGGCAAGAAGAGCAGGTGGGTCACAGGTGGAACCCTGGGGCCATGGAAAACCTCAGCATCCACTGGTTCGTAACACTCCAGAGGGTTCCTTCTTTCCTGTACAATGTTTCAGACTATACTACCCTCCCCCCTCCAATTTCTTACAGTATTTAGTTAAGACAGTGCATGGTTAGTGGTGTGCTGATAAATTGTTAACATCGGGCTCTCAAGGGAAAAACCCCGTGTTGTAGCGATCGCCAGTTTCCTTGGTGTAAATACTCCACCTGGGTCAATTTCACACTACTGATATCACTGAACACAGCTGTGGAGAGATGTGCCTTGCCACAGTTAAATAGTGTTCCCACCATGCAGATATGATCAGCACAAACAACCAGGGCATAGGTTATCAGAAATATGCCAAAGCATCAGGAAGGGGTGAGTTTGGAGCATTTCAATGAGTTGACGTAATTCAATTTTAATAATGATCATGTTAGAAAGCATGTGATAATCGACTCTGGCAGGCCAGGGTCAGCTGGGTCAGCTATGCCCATGGGGTAACAGGCCCAAGCACCTATAATGTTGACAGGCCTGGGGCCAGGCTCATGGGAACCTTTGGTCCCCTCCTCCCCCACACATGCCTTAGCCTGGTTCAAGGGTCACACCATCATTCATGGACAATTGCTCCAACACTTTATCTTATAGAATTGATGGTTGGGTCAATTTCTTAACTTAAAGCCTTTCTGTGAGTCCCCAGAATGGAGTCCCATTGCCTCCATGGAGCTTATGAGGACTGTTACAGCCTAGTCACCAACCCCTTCTGCCCTCCACCACCCACTCCCTCCACTCCAGCTGTGGGTCTCCGCTGTGGCTTGGGAAACCCAGGCTCTTCCATGTCCTGTCCTCTCCACCGTGTGGAGACTTGGTGCAGGAACAATAGGAGGGTCCAGTGTACACAGTTCTTTCAAACTATTGGTCTCCTTGACACTCTTTTCTCAGGCACATTGTGAATTGGAGTCAGGGAACAGGCTCAGAAAGGCTTGTGAACTACCCGGGGCCTTTTTTATGCTACTGGGAAGGCAGAGTTTGGGGTTCAAGTCTCCTGTCTCAGCTTCCACCCTGTTAGCTTCCATCTGTCTTTTGGAACACAACACTTGCTGCTAAGAGTAAATTACTGGGACCTGCTACAATTTGGTGAGAAGGGGACCGTCATGTCTTATAATACAGTCAACATGGTGGCTGGAAGGTCCTGACCTGGTGGCGTTCATGCAGCTACTGTGGGCGGCCTTTGAACCAGCTGCAACCAGCCAACAGCTGGAAGGGAGTTAAGCCACTGTCCCTGTGGCTTGGTCAGCTCCCAGTTTTCTGTGTGCCCCACAAGGTCTTCCCTTAGAGTCCAGGAAAGGTGAGAGCAGGAACTACTGATGTCACTGTTGGCCACAATCAAGCACCCCATGCCTCATGAGCAGAGGCCACAGCAGGCTCACCTGCGGCAGCAGAATGTTGAACAGGGCTTAGGGTCGGTGAGGGGCCAATAAAGTCTCATGCCCATCAGAGCGAGAGGCACCCCCCTGCTAAACATTGGCTGATGGAAACACACCAAACACACACAACGGTGACCAAAAGAGAAGCTGCTCGAGGAACAGGAGACGATCCCTCGCAAGAGTTCAATGTTACTAAAGAACGTAGTAAGAACTAATTCAGTAAAATCAGCAAGGACCAGGGTTCCTGAGGCAGAGAAGGAAGTGGTCTCAGTGTGTAAACATGTAGGTTCCTGGGGTGGGGGGCGCTGGTGGGGGCCCAGGGTCTGCTGGTAACGCGGGTGTGCTTCCCTGTGGAGTCCACCAAGCCACATGTGTAGGTTTGTGAACTTTCCTGATATATCCTATCCTTCATGAAAACACTTACATACCATGTATGTGGATACAAAACAAGAGAGTCTCCCTAAAATGAACTGGATCTGCTGATCCAAAGCACTTGCTATGTTGTAGCAAAAATGAAAACCTCAGAACCAATGGCAAGACATAAGCCACAAATATACTAAATTTCAAGGGAAACAGTCCTCTTTCATCCACACAGAAATGTCACATTGTAGAAAGAGGCCTCAAACTCCCCAACAGCAGCACTCACTTCCCTAAAGCCATGGCAGGCCCAGAAGCAGAACCCAGCCTGTGGTGACACTGAAATAGCCATGTCCCACCCTATTGCTCAAGATCTCGAGTCCACTTACCTCATAGGTTTGCACCATTTTCTTGGTTACAGCAAAGATGGGCTGGATGTTGTTTTCGGCTAGTTTGTGCGCCAGCTGGCCCACCGATGGGTAGTCCTGGAGAGAAGATGCCCAGTCAGACAGCCCCAAGGCCAGGATAAGCTGTCCAGACTGACCACCCATACCGCCCAGCAGGAGAGACTGCTTGGGGCCCAGAGGCTGAGCCCTTCCACATGTGGTCCACGGAGCCCTTCCGAATGATGTTGACAAGTGTGTAAAATAACAGGATTATGGGGAAACAAGTTATAATAAAACACAGTTAAGAATGCTGACCCTGAGCAGAAAGATAACTAGCAAGAAGGGCTCTTGCTGTACTGGCTCAAATTTAAAACAGAACCTAGAAGCCATTTCTGAACAGGGGCCCCTCATGCAAGACACACTTGAGGGAGAAGCCTGCACTAAGCTGCCTGCCTCTTGCATGGAAATCCTGCCTGCACTGCTCCTGACACCTGAGGCAGGCCTTACAGAGAAGCTCCTGGAGCCTGGCTGGGCGTGGCTCAGCGGTTGAGCGTCGACCTAGGATCCAGGCGATCAGGGTTTGATTCCCGGTCAGGGCACATGCCCGGGTTGCGGGCTCGATTCCCAGTTGGGGGCGTACAGGAGGCAGCTGATCAATGACTCTCTCATCATTGATATTTCTCTCTCTCCCTCTCTCCCTCTCCTTTCCTCTCTCTGAAATCAATAAAGATATATTAAAAAAAAAAAAAAGAAGCTCCTGGAGCTGTATTCCAACTAACAGGACTGAGACTTTCCAGGTCCAATGGACTCTGCAGTTAGATCCCCATCAGCATCTTCACTGACCAATCAGAGCAACTCCATTCTGACCAATCAGGATAGTGCTTTTTGGACCAATCAAGCTGTGAGGATTTGGAACCCTCATTTGCATGAGAACAAAGGGCAGGGACTTCTCCCTAAGTCAGCTCCCCTCTAGCTGTTCCACCAAGGAGTGTGCTTCTCTGTCTAGAGCTGTTAAGGCCGGAGCAGAGCCTTCTCTGCAGACTGGAGCAGACCAGAGCTATCAAGCCAGATAAGGGCTGAGCTGCAACACCAGGGCTGAGGGCCTCACCCCAGGGCAACCTCATAGTCATGCTTTATCATGATTAAGCTGTTTGTACTTGGTGATTTCCATTGGCATTGAATTGGCACCAACAACCATCAGTTGACAAGAAAATGCTAAAGTTGTGACATGCTTTTGATCAGTGCACTGAAGAAGAAACCTAGCGGCGAGTCACCACTCCCTGACATGCAAAGTAGAGATGAGCGTGAACATAATTTTGGGGTATCTATACTTGTGAGGCGCGGGGAAATTCCTCTGACTTCTGTCAGGAGCAGAACCTCACACACTGCCCCAACATGGGGCACCTTGTTTTCATAAATGAGGGACATTCTCTGTTTTACCCAGAGGTTCACAAGAACCTCAGGTGGCACATTTTTCCTGTCCAAGTCGGGACCCTTGAAATCTATGCACCAGTCTATGGGCTCCAGGCTGAGATCCCCTGAGTTGTGCCACCTCTGAAGTGCTTTGCATTGCCCAGAGTTTATGATTTCAGGGTGCAGAGCATCATTTCACAGCAGGCCAGGTGAAAGGTGGTGGTTCAGGCCGGTGGCTGCATCCTTAAGTGGAGAATGTCTGACCTCTCCATGCTGCCATTAAAGCTTCTTCACCTGGACAGAGGGCCCCTTCCCACCCCTTTGAATCCCCAGATGTGCTCTCTCAGCCAGGCTGGAGTAACCCTGGCCTCCGGTCCCCCTGGACAGAACTAGACACCCCTGGATTTCCCCCTTGGGCCCAGTGTTTCCTCCCCAGTCCCTTGTGCTGTGTCCTCCCCCAACAATGACTCCGTGGAGAGGGCACTCACAAACTCATTGCTTCTTTTGTACATGTTGTCCTCCAAGTGGCAGTGGCCATCGTTGGGGGTCAGAATGGCTCCCAGCTTCCCATCGCCTGCAATGTGGAAGCCATCGTCGGTGGCGAACACCAGCAGCCTTGTGACGTTACGCCAGCCAATTTCCTCCTGAGAAGGAGAAGGTGAAGTTACCTGCTTCAGTTTCCTCCATGGGGCCCTCACAGAGGAGAGGTGACAAATTTTCCAGGCAGGAGGACCCAGAGACAGGACCCAGGCTGGGACCAGCTTTTCGACTCGTGTTCCCATGTCTGGTTCAGACTCCAGTGCCTGGGGCTGGAGGTACATCTTTATGGTGACAAGTTCCCAAATGCCCATTCAGCGGGACACTGAGGGGAAGTGAGATGCATGTTTATATGAAAACACATACGTCCTCTGAGGCCCAATCTGTGCAGACCTGGGACTAAATCCTAAGGAACTATGTATTCCCAAAGAGGAAAAGAAAATACTCATAGAAATGTGTGTCACAACATAAAAACTGCAGACACAAAGAGCAAAGAACCCAAAGGTCTCCGAAACGGGGGATGAGAGGCACGTTAGCAACCTGAGTGTCATCACTGTGACATCACACAAAAGTGAAGCGTGTGTCTGTGACGCAAGGACAGCACTGCAGAAGGACCTGCAGGGAAGCTGGAGGACTGGAAGCCAGTTTGCAAAGGGTCAGGGCTGAGTGGTTAAAAACACGGGGTCGATGGTGTTCTACCATTTACGTCATAAACCCAGTGGGTAGACAGACCAGGCAGGACCCGTGGGTGAGGGGGCAGCCAGGGGCAGGGGAGGCCCCTGGGGGAGGGGCCGCCTAAGCCAGGTGACATGAGGGAGTCTCTGAGGACGCCCCTTATTTCTGGAGGGGGAAGGAAGTGGGGGGGCGGTATTCTGCTCCGGGGACCGCCAGGATCTGGCTGCTCAGTGGTCTTGCTTTACAAGATCCTTTGCTCATATTTAGGCTTCAGAAGCTATGCCTGCATCACAAACTGGTAGTGACATCTCTGGGTGACTGGAGGGACCCCTAAGGGTGTTTAAGGTGAAGGTGGCTGTGGGGTTGAGGTCCCCATGGGGGAGATCAAGGGACAGCACGGGGACTGGGCCTTACCGGGCACGCTGCGACCTGCATCATGGCATCTAGCCCTCCCTCAGGGGCATCCAGGTTCCCAGAAATCAGCTGCTTCCCGACCTCTGTCTGGAACTGGTTGGAGTTGTCTGTGAGCTTCAGCACGTGCCTGAAGGCAAACGGGGCCTGGCACTCCTTCTCTTTTTTGGGGCACGGGTTCCTTAGCTTCTCGGGGTGTGTGTTGACGAAGGGGAGCACCGTCTTGTCCACGAAGGATCCGAAGCCTGAGGGGCAGCCAGGGGTTAGTGGGGGAGGGGGAGATGGCACCAGGTGGGGGGAGGGCAGGGCCACAAGCCTGGGGACAAGGGTGGAGCCTCAGTTTCCCTACCTGGTGAGGACAGGGGGAAAGTGAGATCACCCATGGGGTGTGTGAGCACAGGTACGTGTCCAAGTGTGTGCACATGTGTAGTTAGGTACATGTGTGAGCGTGTGTGTCCCCACACGTAGAGACTTTGCTCAGAGGGAGGCAGAGATGAGAGTGGGATGGTCCTTTCCCTTACACACGTGTCCAAGACCTGCACGCTGTGAATGAGTCCCTGCCTGTCGAGCGCCGAGGCCCTCGGCTGTGCACGTTCGCTGTGATTATTTCATTAACGGTGTGATTACTCTGCAGTCCATAAACTTTTGTGACCTTTAATTTTTTAATAACTAGCACTGTAGGACTATTGTCTTTTAAACATATCAAAGAACAAACCAAAGGAGAAGGAAGGGGAGAGGAGAGGGAGCGGAGGGGCTGGACGGTATCAGAGAGCCAGGCCCCTGGTATAGCCACGGTGAGGGCGCAAACAGGGACACTGTGTGAAGCCCCCAGTGCCCTGTCCCTCAGGTGTGGGTGTGGGGAGGTGTGTGGGCAGCAAGGCCAGCCGAGATTCAGGGCAGGACTCAGTGGGTTGACCTCACCAATGCGGCCAGACTCGGTGATTTCGTTGAGGGCCCGGAGTAGGTCACCCCCCAGCTTCTTGACATTGATGAGGTCATCAAGCATGGAGTAGGACAGGTCCATCAGGTAGTACAAGTCGATGGGGTAGCCCTTGGCGCGCCGGAAGGTCACGTTGAACGCAGCCTCCTGACCTGCCGCAGACCCGGGAGAGAGTGGGAGGCAAGTCAGTTTGGGCAAAGCTGGTTTAAACGGTACTCAGGTTGCTGGCTGCAGGACTTATCAAAGCCTTTCCTCTGCCAGGCCTTCTGAGAGGGGAATAGGATAGTGTTTTCCAGAAAACACTAGAATGGTTTTTTCCTCCTTTCTACAAAGAACAGAGAACACGGGGCTAAGAGACACTAGCTGTAAAACCCCAGTCGGAACCAAGCCTACCAGGTCTCAGGTAGAGTGTCACTTTCTGTGGGAATAGCTGCTTTTGGCCCCCCTCATGGTCCTCCTTGGTCTCAGCGAAACTTCTGGGGTCCATGATGTCGTCGGCTGCGCAGCCCTTAGAGAGCAGCTGTGCCCTTGTGTCACAGCGAACGGAGTCGGGCTCTCCTTGCCCTGGGAAGTTCTAGGAGGGGAGTCGGGAAGGGGGAAGAGAAATATGGGGGGCCCACACTGTGGGAGTTGTGCGAGGCTGGCCTTCAGGGTCACTTGAGGAGGCTGACCCTCCTCATTTGCTTCGGCTCTCAAGATAAGCATCCTTATGATACAGGGACAAGGTGAGGTGCTGGCCAGTCCCCAGGGAGACACCACCTTAAATGAGGCTCCAAGACCACATCAGAGTTTGGGGGCGGCAGTTCTGCCACTGCCTCCAGCACCAGACACCACTTGAGAACTATCTTCTCCAGCCCAGCACAGAGCCTGTCCTGACCCGGCACAGCCTCACTCTCTGGGCGGCCTGACCCACTCTCTGGGTCAGGTCTGTCTGTCTCTCTGAGAGCAGACAATCCTGTGCCTTGTTCTGCTCCTGCCCCACTAGGAAAGGGACCGGTGATAGTCCTGGGTGCCCACAGTTTCAGAAGCAGAGAAAGGGGGTCCAGCCCTGGAGGTGGGCAGGTGGGAAGGACCAGCCAGGAATGAGGTTCTTACCAGCTTCTGGCACCAGGCGCAGCCGGGCCCTGACTCGATGCAGTCCCGGCAGGTGCTGACCTTGTATTTGGTGCACTCCTGGGAGAGGACTGGGGGAGAGATGAGACAGGCTCTGTGAGCGGGGCTGCTGACCCCATGGGGAGAGCCGGCAGGCACAAGGGGCTGCGATCATGGACCGGGTGAATGAATGACCAAGCCCACAGGCAGCGGGTGAAAAGGAGCGTTAGCAGGAGAACCAGGAAGGATGGGATCGACCAGGGGGCATGCGTCCGCCAGAATCCAAGGTTGGGCCTCCTGGAGGGTTCGAGGATGGGCCCCATCATTCCCCACCAGGAATGTCCCACGGAACTCACCAGACCCGAGGGAGAGCAGACCCCATAGGGTGAGCAGCGGGGAGTGCTGTCGCAGCATTTCCTGTGGAAGGACGGGTCTCGGTGACAGGTCCTCAGACCCGAGTCTGGGGCCGACTGCCCGTGGAGTCCTCCCACACTAGCCTGGAGATGCAGAGCCAGCAGGCCCTGTCCCTGAAGGCCCTGTCCCTGCAGCTGGAGGCCTTTAGCATCTCAGTGAGGCCAGCATAGGTCCTTCTCCCTGACTGCCCTGCCAAGCGGCTCCCATACCCCTGAGCCCACTGGGCCTCCAAGGTTGAGCAGAGAGGGGGCCTCGTGCCAGTAGCATGCATGGTACACTTGCACATACACATTCACACCCACATATCCACACCACGCACATATCACACAAGTGCACACACATGAGCACACAGCACACACAACCCCACATACCCATCACACAATCACGTGCATGTTCTCACACGCGCACACATGTGAGCCACATACCACGCACATGCACACATGTATGCATATACCACACACATCATAAACAAACACATGCCTACCACACACCCTTGGTGCCACACACCCTGGGCAGGGCCATTGGTGGCCTTCGTTCTCCCTATGCCCTCAGTCAACTGAGCGCTGAGCTTGGAGCAGAGACTTGGGCGACCCAGGCCTCTGGCAGGTGGCAGAAGCAGGACCCGAAAGAGAAGCCATCCCTGAGCACCTTGGGTGCCCCTGCACTAAGGACTGAGGGAGGGTTGTGCAGAGCCACTGCCTGCCGTCCAAGGCACTGGCTGTAGCTGACCATTACTTTTCTTGATGTACGCCTGCTGTCTTAACCCCAGTGCCAGATAAGGCATGGACAGGGCATCTAGTAAAGTGGCTCAGTCAGTGGTCACTGACTGCTGCTGCTCCCAGAGGCACGATCGTGGATGCAGGGTTGGAGGCCTGGTGTTCTAGTTCTGTTCTGGTTCTCGGAGGCAGAGGCAGGATCTGCTCACCCACAGCCCATTGGGCAGGGGCCAGAAAGGGGACGCCTCGGGGACTGGAGACCCAGGCTGGGCGCACAGCAGCTATGATCCTCCGGAGCAGCCGGGGAGGGGAGGCAGGGCTTCCTGGGTGGGTGGGCCTCCGGGTCTGAGAACTGCAGATGACTGTGACCTTTGATCTGACACCAAGCAAGAGAAGGTGCCAAGAAACCAGCAACCAGGAGGTAGCAGGCAGGAAGAAGCCGTTTTTTATCAGAAGCAAAGATCAATACAACTCACCCTGAATGCCAGCTGCTCTCCCCAGAGCGGGCCCCTGAGATTTCTGGGGCACCCTGACCCCAACACACTGCCTAATGGTGAGCCTCCAGGGTGGCTTCGGAGTCCCAGGTCAGCGTGGGTCTACCCAGGCTGGCAGAGGCTCCAACCCAGAGCCCAGCTGCCTGTTCTGGGGAATGCGTGGTCCCTGATGGGGCCTGTAAGGCTCTGGGTGCCTGTGGCCTCTGCTCTGGGTCCCTGGGCGCACAGCATGGGTAGATCCTGCCTTCCCCTTTCCTGTCCCACCCTGCTGCAAGTTCCTATCTTTTTGGATGTGGCCTTGCTCTCTGCTCCCCACCAAGATTATACTCAGGACCCAGAAATGTCAAAACAGAACCCTTGATTCTTCCAGAATGAGCCGAAAGCAGAACTCCGGCCCGCTCTGGCTTCCTGCAGCCGCAGAGGCAGCTTCCGTTCACTCCAGTCCCCCATTTGTGGTCTCCCAATCATGGGGCACGGGGCTCAGGCCAAGGCTGGTCTCAGTTCTTCATCTGGGTCTCCCAAAGTTTGGCAGCTGGACTGGTGCCCCAAGTATGCCCACTGAACCCTCAGCTGACCTGCACTGCCCCAGGGTGCAAGGTCCAGTCGACCCCAGGATAGCACCCCCACTTCTGAGGCTCCAAGCAGAGGATGGTGAGTTCCCTCCCCCAAGCGCCCCAACCATGCTTGCTGTCTGGCAGGGTGAACAGATCCCCCCAGGTCTGGGGCAGGACCTGTCAGCACAGTTCTGTCCTCCTTCCTGTGGCCACAGACCTGAACCCCCAAACATTTACCACAACCAGCTTGTAAACTCCTCAGATCCTCACATGGGGAAACTGAGGCCCAAGCAGCAGCAGGATGTGGACCTGCGCAGGATTACACTCTGCACTTCTTCCCACTGGGGAGGGAGGCAGTGCATCTTGGTTAGGGCAGGACCACAGGCCGCAAGGTCCTGACCCTGACCACAGGTAGTCAGGCGGGGGGGGGGGGGGGGCGAGGGCTGCCCTCTCCCCCAGCGTTACTTCTCATTTCCTGCAGCCCTGGCGGCCACTGTGGATGGTCCCACCCCAGCCCCGTGTGCCCCACAGGTTAATGGGGGCAGGACACCTAGACATATGGCGGCTCTGGAACTCAGAGGGTGGACAGAGGGAAGGAGGAAGATTGCGGAGCTTAGGAGTCAGGCCTCCTCTCAGCTGCGGGTAAGCAGGGCTAGGACAGGACTCTCCTCACTGGGCCTCGGGGCACAGGGCCACAGGCTATGCATGGCAGCCAGAACTGGACCTCAAGGCCCAGGGCCTTGCCTGAGTCCGGCTTGTGGGCACTCACAGAACCAAGCTCTCCTCTGGGCGTTGTCCTGGAGGCTGGCCCCCAGGTCAGCACTGTGCAGTTTCAGAGCCTAGGTGGCAGGCCTGCCTCAGCGGCTCACTCTGCCTCAGTTTTCTCTACGTGATGGGAGAGGTTTGTAGGCCTGTCCCCCCACCCCCCCGCTCCAGAGAGGACAAGCCTGGATAGTGATCGTATGTTGAGCAACCTCAGCACCTGGCACCTGAGGGCCCTGGACTTGGCAAAGGCAGCTGGCAGGAAAGTGAGCAGGCTAGTGGGAGGCCCAGGGCTGAGCTAAGGAGAGAGGGCAGGGCAAGGAGGGAGGAAGGGTGAGGGTTGCAGCCAGGTCTACCTGAGCCCAGGCCTGCAGAGGTCATGCCAGAGGTGGTCCTCTCATGGGCAACCCCCTGCACCCTTTGCCAGAGGCCTGAGTGCCCTCCCATAATCTCCCTGGCCACAATCTCCCTGGATCTAGGAAGAGACCCACACTGACTCAAGGTGCAAAACCCTAAGTTAGGCGGTTTGAGAAACCTCAGGCCCCACCGGCCTGTGAGGACCTGGACCCTGCCCACTAGGGGAGAGCTGGCACAATTGAGGGAGCTGTAGGAAGTGGTGTCCCCAAGTCCCCTTTGCCAGTTGGCTTCCCAAGAGCCCAGGCCCAGAGCCCTCCCCTCCACACGCAGTGAATGCAGCTACAAAGGGTCCCACCTCACCACAAACAACGCACTGAAAAGTCAGGCTCTGAGATGCAGAAGGAGCATTAGAAGAAAATACACTCCTTCCAAATCACACATGCACACGAAAAAATAACCATATTTGGTAAAAGAAGAAAAGGGAAATATTAGAAAAGAAACAGAACTTCGTGCGAGAAGGGGGAGGCACAGCGTCTGCGTCAGGATAAGAAGCTGGTGCCGGTTTAGGCTTCCAGTCTAAAATACAGGTTTTGCCAAAGTACAAACCCTCAGAGAGGCCCTTGGAGCTGTCAGGACCCCACTGACCAACAGGTCTTGGCATGAGAACTTGCCCTTGCCCTTGCCCTTTGGGGTCAGAGAATAAACCCACCTCAGTGCTGGCTTACAAGAGACCCCAAACCAAGTGACAGGGAGTCGTGAGCATCGATGACGTTCTGGGGAGGGGCGTGGGAAGGAAGAGAAGGCAGGGGTCCCTGTTCACCCAGGAGTGGATGAGTCAGGGCTGTTTCATGGAGTAAAAAAGCAACTGTCTACAGTGGAGCTGAAAAAGAGGCCTCGGCCGTTTTGTTTCGTTTGGTTTGGTTTTAATCCCCACCCAAGGGTATTTTTCCATTGTTTTTCAGAGAAAGTGGAAGAGGGAGAGAGAGGAAAAAAAACATCGATGTGAGAGAGACATGTGACCGGTTACCTCCCATTCCCTCCCCGCCCGGGACAGAGCCTGCAACCAAGGTAGATGCCCTTGGCGGGAATCGAACCCTGGACCCTTCCGTCCGAGGACCCATGCTCTAACCACTGAGATGAACAGGCCAGGGCAAGGCCTCAGCCTTTTAAAATCAAAGACAGCGTGTCAGGATGTGATCTATTTTATCTGCTTTATATAAACACGAGAAAGAAAAGTGGACAGAGCTGGATTCCAGTGGGGGCAGGAACACACCACCCTGTACCTCGGAGGCCCAGACTCATCCAGGGGACAAAAAGGGCACGAGGACTGAGGAGGACACAGCCTACAGGTCTCCCACACTCCAGCCCCACAAAGACATTGTCCAAGTGTCTGGGGACATTGTCACAGCTATTAATTTCACCACTGGTGACATAGGAGAGCAGATATTTGCAGGAACACAGATTCTGACCTAATGGAATAAAACAAAACGAGACCTCCCCTCCCACACACACATTAATTAGAAATTTAAAAATACTACAGATTATCTCTCAAGTCAGTGATTTCCCACCTTTTTCATCTCATGGCGCATATAACCTAATTACAAAAATTCTGCGCCACATCAAAAAATATAGATTTTTGCCGATCTGACAAAAATCGGTGTAATTTTGATTCATTCACAATGAAAGTCTATTGTTGTGTTGGCTGTTGTCATTTTTCAGTGTGACAACCTAAGGGAGAAGAGGTCAGTGGCTCTGACTAAATGGTCAGGTACTGCGTGGTTTTTCTTGCAAGTGTGTTGCAGTGCCCCGGCTGTCTTAAATCAAAGAGGAAATCAAACATGTTTACAGAGACTGTAGAAAAGAAGGTGACGCAAATATCCTCTGTGCAGGGCGATGGTACCCTCTGTCCCCCTTGGGGGCATGAAGCCAGTGCCCTAGATGCCCTAATTGTACACATAAAGGAATGAAAGTTCATTTCCAGGGCTGGAGGATCCAGAAGTGAGAAAAAGGCTTTGGAACGGAGGCAGGAAACACAGATAAAGATGGAAATTGCTGAATCAGAAAACAAAGCAAAAGCAAAAATTGAAAATTACATTGAAAAACCATTCCCTGGGAAAAAGCAGTAAAATGGGTCATCTGGAAGGGGAAATGTGTGACAATAGCGGAGGAGCTTTGAAAGGAAGAGTCGGGCTGGTGGGTTGTGGTATTTACTGGGTAGTAAATGCACTAAGAAGCTTCAAGAAAGGAGCGTGGGCGATCCTGGGTGCGTGGCCCCGCAAGGGAAGAGCGGGCCTCGGCAGGCGCTGAGCCAGGAACACACGGCCCCCCGAAGCTGGCTTGCTCGCCCCACACCCCACACCCTGAGCCCGGCTGACTGTCAGGGACACGCTCACTCGGGGCCCCTCACGCCACGGGCATGTTAATTCAGTTTCAGGAAATAAAATGATAAAAGAAATAGATGAATGTGTATCTTACAGTAAGAGAGCCTAAGCATACAACCTAAGGGAAAAAAGGTCAAGGAGATGACTCTAAAACAACAAATTGGTACATAAAAAAATTGAATGGATGAAAATATTCAATTACTATCTAGTGCAAAAGGCGATGGTGCCCTGACGGGGTGGCTCAGTTGGTTGGCGCTTCGTCCCGAACACCAAAAGGCTGTGGGTTTGATCTCCAGTTGGGGTTCGTGGGGGAGGCAACCGATCGATGTTTCTCGCTCTCTTCCTTTCTCTCTAAAATCAATTTAAAAACCCCCCACATATCTTCGGGTGACGATAAAACAAAAAAAAAAAGTGAATGTAATCTTCCTCTCCAAGGAGATTTTAGAAATTAATAACAAAAAGGCAAATACCCCGTAGAAAAAGCTTGGGCCTGACAGATATTTCACAGAGGAAGAAATGCAACTGGCCAGGAAACGTTTGAAAGTCCCCTGCCTAGTGGTCAGGTACAGCAGGCAAAGTAATGCGATCTCTGGTCTGGCAAATGTGATTAGCATTTCTAACACCCACCCAGTGGAACCTGCACCGCAGTTAGAATGTGTGAATTACTCCATTTTCATGGTAAAGAGTGACTGTGGGAAGCCAGTAGAAGTAAATTCACAGGAACTGTCTAGGTTTCTCTCTGGGTGGTGCAATTATAAGTATTTTCTTTCTTTCTTTTTAAAATATATCTTTATTGATTTCAGAGAGAGGAAGGGAGAGCAGGAGAGAGAGAGAGAGAAACATCAATGATGACCGGCTGCCTCCTGCACGCCCCTGCCTGGGGATCGAGCCCACAACCCGGGCATGTGCCTGACTGGGAATCGAACCGCGACCTCCCAGATCCTAGGTCAATGCTTAACTGCTGAGCCATGCCCGACCAGGCTTATGAGTATTTTCAATTTTCTTCATAATTTCTGTCTGTATTTTCCAAACTTTCTACAATCAACACATATAACGATTTTTAAAATATTCTTTCGTCTAAGAACATCCAAACTCTGTGGTGGCTGAGAAATTGTCCTGAAGTTTCTGTCCCCACTGCTATTTCTGAGGATGGTTACTCCATGGTGCTGGGAAGAACTGAGACAGCTGATGTCAGGGCCCTCCCTGCTGGAACACATGGTCGTAGATGGTTCATTCATTCGCTCACTCCCTCATTCATTCATTCAGCAATGCTTGCTGGTTTCTTCTCCAGCACTGCCTTCCAGATTCTGGAATTCTGACCTCTGCGGAGACCTCGCAGCACCCCACCCCCATACTCCCACTGACTTTCCATCACACTCAAAAGCTTTTGCTCTCCAAAAGCCGAAACACAGCCATATCCGTACTATCTCAAATGAATTGGAAACACTGCTCCCAAGGACTGACCCTGCAAGTGCTCCCAGCCCCAGAAGCACTGGGAGAGAACCCGGGCCCCATGCTCAGGGTGCTCCCAGGTGGTCATAGAGCTACCAGGGTGGCCTGTTGTCCCCATGGCTCCTCCCAGGCAGGAGCCCTGGCTTGGTGAGGTCTGGCCGTCAATGAAGCTGGCCTCAGGCCCTGCCTTAGCTCCTCAGCCACCAGGCAATTCCTCAGACTGTTATTGTAATTAGCTAGTTAATATTAATGAAGGAAAGAAAGCAAAGGGAAGTCAGATATTGTGGGCTTGGTCACCTGGGAAGCTTCACCAGGAAGCTACAGCTTCACACAGCATTGTTCTTTTAAGGGGATTAACACCCCTCCTGTCCTCCATCAGGTGCTGGATTGCTGGGGGCAGAGAGACGCATGGGCTGTAGGAGTCAAGGTGCCGCAGGGGAAGTGCCTGCCTGTCACTCTAGCCTGGGGAACAACGGATTGGCTAGGGGGTGGACCCCACCAGAAGTGCGTGAAATCTGGGAAAGTTAAAACCTCCAAAGAGTTCCCTCTCTTTGCTCTCTCTCACGCCATGACCCACACTCGCCTGTGCGCTCACCTGTTCTCTTTCCATAGCCATGTGGCTTTGAGCAGCCACATGGCCATGCAGACCCCACACACAATGGACTGCAGCGGGGAACACAAGCTAAGGTGGCCAGATGCTGGCCTGGACTGGACTTTCATATGGAGCAGAAACTCTGGGCAGTGGCCTTAATTCTGTCCTGGCTGAAGACATGATTGGACTTTTTCCATCGAGAGATGGATAGAGATGGGACCTTGGAGGGGAGCCCCCTTCATTTTACATATCAATAAAACTTTCCAAGAAACCCCATCCTCTCATGGGGGCATCAGGAAATTCTTTTCCTCATGGCACCCCAAAAACTTCCCTTATACCAATAACAGGACTACTTCTAGCTGCAGCCCAGGGCACAACACTCCCAGGTGACCCTCTCTCCAGAAGCTTCCAGTGCAGTGGAATCACACCATGTGGACATGGAGGTCTCTGCATCTCAGACTGGCTGGATCTGAGTACTCAAAGGACCCAAACCCCACCCCAACCCCACACCTGCTAAAGGAAAAGAGGCTGTGACTCACCCTATGACACCTCCTGGGTGAAGGGCAGTGGCTGTGGGAGGCCTGGCATGCAGGGATGGGGATCACAGCAGACACGGCCAGTCCTCAAGGGAGCCTCTGTCAGTGGGCTGTAGCTCTTGCCTACATAGCCACTCAGGACTGTGGGTCCCATAGGAACAAGCCTGGGCATTGCCCACAGCACCACTCTCTTGGCTACACTCTGCATGCTTGGCCTCAATTCACCCCTATCTACCAGGGGGAAACTGTGCCTGCTCCCCATTTCACTCAATGGCTTCAAGAGGGTCAGTCCCTTCCCCAAGCTACATAGCCACATCAGCCTGGCCTTAGGGTTGGCACTCTCAAACCTATACTCAGCAGCTGAGTGACTGTGTACAGGCCATTTCAGCCCCCTGAGCCTCAGTTTCCTCCCTTGTTAAAGAGAACCAAGGATGTTATGATGGTGAAATTCATATATGAACTTGGCTGGGCCACAGTACCCAGATATTTGTTCAAACTCTGGTCTAGATGTTGCTGAGAAGGTATTTCTTACATAAGATTAACTTTGAATTAGTGGACCTGGAGTAAAGCAGATTGCCCTCCTTAGCGTGGGTGGGCCTCACATAATCAGTTGAAGGCCTTAAGAAGACTGAAGTCTCTGGAGGAAGAGGGAATTTTGCCTCCAGCTGGCTTTCCAACTTGAGTTGCAACATCAACTCTTTCCTGGGTTTCTGGCCTGCCCTGTAGAGTTTTGACTTGCTAGGTCCCACAATTGCATGAGCCAATTCCTCAAAATAAATCTCTCTCTGTACACACACACACACACACACACACACACACATGTCCTATTGGTGCTATTTCTCTGGAGAAATAGCTACAGACCCCGGGATATATGTCCAGGTTCAGGGAAAATTGCTAGAGGCGTTTTTAACAAGCTCAGAGTTGAGGTGGGCCAGCTGCACCGTGGTTTCCTGCTCCGTGGGTTCTGGAGGCCACGAGGGTACTTCTGAACCTGTTCCTCTTCCCCCCTAATCAGAGCTGTGGGCTGTGGTATCACCAGAGCTGAGATGATGATTCTACATGACGCCCTTCTCAGATCTAGGCTCTGTGGACTCTGGGCTGAGCAAAGACCCATGCAAGGGGCTCACACAGAAGCTGGGGTCTGCCTGTCCCCTAGCTCCCCTGGGCTTTGCTACTTGGCTGCTGGGAGGGTGAGTGGCCTGGACACCTTCAGCTTTCAGAGGAGGGAGCCTTGGGCCAAAGCAGGAAGACCTGCGTCATGTCACCAAGACACCCACTTGCCAATGGTGGAAGCGACTAGAAACCACTAGGCCTGTCAAGGACTCCCACTCCACCCATAGCCTGTCCAGTCCTGAGAAAAGGTGCTGGAGGGCTCTTTTCTGTCCTTCCAAGCACAGAATAGCACTCCTCTCACCTTCTGGCCCAGCTGCCATCGCTGAATGCAGAATCCTACAAGTACAACTTTGTGGGAAGCCCACATGTAGAGAGAAAGCCCACAGCCAGTGCAGGTGGTAGGTGGCCTGCATTGTACAAGCCAGTGGGGTCTCAAAATCACAGGACCCACTGAGACTTAGGGGCTCCGCCCCTGCCCAGCTTCTGCTTCCCTTTTATAGGGCGTTTAGGCAAATGCCCTCGAACAGGGTCCCAGCTGTGCAGTCACAGGCAGGGTCGGGGAGAGATGATGACAAATTCATCATCTCATTTTAGGTCCAGTTTGTGCAAAGGAAACAGACAATGAGCACCCCAACCAGGTCTGCCTGGGGGATGTCACCCAGACATCACCAAAAGATTGCCCAGCGCTGGGCAGAGAAGCCCCTGAAGTGAGGGTTCTCAGCATGGCCAGCCCCCTACTCTCTGGGTGAACACAAGTGTTATCAACCCCTTGCAGGCAGTGTCCTCATCTGCAAAATGGAGCCAGCTGCCCATGACGTGGCCTCAAGCAGGACTGTGGGCCACTCACAAAGTGACAGGTGAGCCTCCAGATGTGAGCTGGCGGGGTCTCGAGTCCCCTGGCACCACAAGCTTGGTGGTGCCCCTTCCATAGGCAAGTGCCCGTCTGCAGCCCTGTTCTCTGTGGAGCTTGTCCTGGGCCTGAGCTGAACCTACGGGACCCCTCTGGACACAGACACCTCTTGTCCATGTATCGCCACATCTGCACCGCTGGGGAAGCGAGGTGTGAATTCCACATTTGATTATAGAGTCAATTGGAATTTAAACTACAGGCTGACTCAGCGCAGCCCTCCCATTTCACAGATGGGAGGCCAAGCAGCCTGCTCATGTCACACTCTTCTTGGGTGGGACAGGGTGCAGACCGGCCCCTCCCATCCCTTGGACAGTGGGTGCCTCTTCTGTAAAACTTTGGCAAGGCACTGGGCTGCCTCTCCTTCCCCCACAAAATCTCCAGGTAATGACTGTCCCATGCTCCCGGCCTACTGTGCATGGGACAAGATGACAATTATAGGGCAGGGAAACCTACCCAGATTTCAGTAGAGACACCCCAGGTCAGTAAAGAGGTGTCTGGCTGCCCAGCTGGCCCCTTGGGAAGTTCCTTGATATCCTCCGTCAGGCAAAGTACTGGGGCAGCCCCGAGTGCCCTCTGCCCACGCTTGTCCACAGGCGCCTCTCCCAATTGCTCATCAATTTGCTCACTGGCTAAAAAAAGAAATGTTGTGTGCCTGAGCGTCAGTAACATGCCCCTGACACATCCGAGATCTGGAACTTAACCTCACAGAAACTCCGAATGGCCTGGGCCAGCCTAGCCCTTGGTCACTTGTCCCAGGTCACCTGGAGATCAGGCATCCACAGAGTAAGTCCCTGTGGCCCTGCTCAGGTGTGGGCTCAGCCATCCCCATGCCAGGACCATGAGGGAAAGGGACTCCCTCAAAGCTCTGGGGACACTAGTCCTGGATTCTGAAGTGGCCGAGTGCAGACGCTGGGTGGGGTGGGGGCCCTTGCATTACAGAACAGCTGGGGCACTCAGTGACCTCCTGAAGCTTCTCAGCATCTCCTCTCTGCTAGTCGCCCAGCATCCGGCCTCCTCACTATGCACAAAGACCTGTGCCCTCGGCCAGGGGAGGATTTGCTCTCCCCTCCCTGTCATGGCAGCCCCTTCTCCTCCATCCCATGGTCCCAGATGCCCTCAAAGGTGGAGACCTCAGGGACAGGGAGACCCGCTGGGGACAGCAGTGGGGATCCCAACACTCATGCGCATGTGCACACACACACTAGCATTGTGTGGTGGGTCTCAGTGGACCCCAGGCTTCAATCCCCCCACTCCCAGGGGACCTTGGGAAAGGCCGCCAGGAGACTGGTTTAGTCACACGCCTAATTCCTGTATCCCCAAACTCACTGTCACCCAGCACTTTCACATCCTCAGGCCTGAGCTTGTGAAACCTCAAGAATCCAAAAGAAGTGACAGAAAATGAGCCATGTATACACACACACCTCACACATAGTTACACACACACACACTCATACAATACACACTGACACATCCCCACATCCCCCTCCCCGTACATCCATGGTTACACACACACCCTCACAGCCCCACTCACACCACAAATTCACGTACTCCTCATATACACACACGCCAAACATACACACTCACACTCAGGCGCGTACACAGACTCTGCGGGGACAGAGCAGCGCAGGCAGCTCTGGGGGCGCGAGGAGAGGAGGGGGCCCCAGGCAGGAAGAGGAAGGCACAGCTGGGGGGGCCCCACTGTCCTCCACACAGCCCAGCCTTGCCCGCTGCCGCAGTGACCAGCCAGGAGGGTCTTGCCTGCGCGCCCCCCTCGCCTCCTTCTGGCTCTGCCAGCCTCATGGCCCTAATTTAGGGGGCTCGGCAAGTATCTGTGGCTGTTGGAAGACCCTAGACCCAGATGCCGAGGACTGGGGTCTGTGCCGTTCCTCCCACCATGCCGAGTCCTGTTCTGTTCAGCTACAGCCGCTCCCATCAGTCCGTGTAGCGCTGTGGTGGGCGCAGCGTTCCCACAGCCCCTCATTGGACCTCAGTAAAAGGAGGCCTGGAGTGGATGATCCCAGGGCAGGCCACGGGGACCAAGGCCACCAGGACCCCCTCCGGGGCTGGGCCAACTGGGGCTGCTTCCCTTGGGAAAGGCTCCAGCCACTCTCCAGGGAAGAGCCACAGGGCACACTGTTCCCCGTTAGAAAGACCAGCCTGGACACATAAGCTCTGTCCACTCACCCGGCTTGATGTCCTGGAGACTGTGGCAGGGGTGTCCGGCTGGGCTGGCAGTGGCTTCTGCCTGCTCTTTACCAGGCTGGCTCTGTGGCACAGCTGGGAGGACACTGGCCAGCAGAGACCTGGATGGTAAAGGCACAATGCTTCCTGTTCTAAGCAGCAATAAATAGGGAGGAAGTAGTTACATGTGGATGATTACATCACATGTGGCCCATGAAACGCCAGCCCCTCTGCTCTGCACAGGCTCCCAGGAGCACCCTCATAAGTTAGAGGATGGGATGCACCACTCATTGTGCAGGTTATGCGAGAAGCAGAGGGAAGGAAAGGTGTAACTACTGGGAAGAGAGGCCTGTGGTGGCACTGAGGGACTCAGCCACATGCAGATTCGGTGACTGTGGCCCTGAAGGGTATAGGGGACCACAGAGGGAGTACCCAGGAGAGGGGCTTGGCCTGCAGACTGAGCACCCGGAGGGGAGACTACACCTGTCAGAAAAGAAGCAAATGGATGTTGGGGACGAACACTTGTTCATGGAAATAAAAAAATTTACACAAATCAAAGAGCAGAAAGACAAAGGCTGGAGACCGAATCAGAGAGGGTGAGGAATTAGCTCAGGGGCACAAGGAGATGGGAAGAGGAAGGCACATCCCTCTGTCCCGTGGATGCCCGACATCCGTGTGATGACAGGAGTCCAGGGGAAAGAAGAGTGAACAGAGAAGAGGAGATACTCAGACAACAGAAGATAAGAGCCAGATCCCAGAGAGGGGACCCAGACTAAGAGACTCTGCTTGCCCTAGGGGCGGAGGAGGAAGGTCTTGGAACTGGGTTTATTCCAAGGTTGCCACAGAACAGCAAAGATAGCAAGGAAATGATAAAGAGTAAATCTGGGGTGGGGGTGGGGGGAGAGAGGGAGAGAGAACATGGTGAAGGTCCCATAGATTAAGAGATTTAAGAGACATCCACCAATCACATGCATGGATTATATTTTATTGTTAGGGTTTTTTTGGTGTAACAAAGATTTTGTGATTATATAAAAGCATCCCCATCCTTTAGAGTTACATGTTGAAATATTCCAGATGATATGATATGATGTTTTTTATTTGCTTCCAAATAATGGAGTGGGGAGGGATGGGGGTGAGTGGGGAGGGGTGAAAGTAAAACAAGATAGGCCATGAGTCCATCATTATTAAAGCAGATATTGGGGACATTCGGGTTTATTAAACTATTCTGCCTACTTTTATGTATGTGTGAAGTTTTCTGTAGTAAATTTAAAAAAAACTTTAAAAAGAAGTATAAAGTTGTTTAATGGGTATAGAATTCCAGTTTTGCAAGATAAAAAAATTCTAGAAATTGGTTGCACAGCAATGTGAATGTACTTAACACTACTGAACTGTGCACTTACAAATGGTAAAAGATGGTTAAATGGTTAATTTTATGTGTATTTTATCAGAATTAAAAAGAAAAAGGAAGTGTAAGAAATGCTGTCTAACAGGTAACCTGTTACAAGAGACACCGCGGACTGGGGAGAGATTCCAGGGATGTGGCTTGCATTTCAAAGTCAGGAACGGGTGAGACTGGGGACAGGATTCTGGAATAATCTTTTCCCCGAAGTCAGCCAAGAAATTCCCTTTGCCGTCACTTTCACTTAGGTCTTCCGGAACAGGGACTGTATTTCACCGAGTATCACTGAGGATGCCCGGAGCCCAGCCACCACTGAGCCAGATGCCCAGAGGCCACACAGCCCAAGCCCTCCAGACCATCACGGCCTACTCAGGAGACAAGTGTGTCCCAGCCAGCCCTGCTACAAGGCAGAATGGAAGGGTCCCCCAGTGTAATCCAGGTGTGGCGGGCAGGGGGCAGCCAGGAGGGTGGCCCAAAGGGAGGCAGGCTGTTTTCATCTCCTTGCTGAACACAGACCTGGGTGCCACAGTCCTACCCAGCCATGTCCCAACAGCACAGAGCCCGAAAGCTCGGGAAGGGGGCTCCTTTGTGACGATTTGAAGATTGGAAGTATTTTCATAATGGAGAATGTGAGGCCAGGGGACCCAGACTCGCTTTACAGGGATTCCACGGTGGGGGTTGGTGGGGGTGGGGGCGGGGGGGGTTTGGCACCAGCCAATGCTGGGATGAAGGCTGGCGAGAGAGTGTCAGGCACTGCAGCCCATAATGCTGTGTTGGGGGGCTGAGCAAGCTGGGAGAACCAGTGTCCAGCTTGGGGTCCAGCTCTACCTCTCTCCCGTCACCCATCACCCATCACCCATCACCCAAAAGGCAGAAAGCAATCTCACCTGGGGTGAGTTGAGAGCATTTATGTGAAGGGAGGCTGCTGGCAGCCCTTTCCCAGCTCTCAGCTCCTCCTCACACCTTCACTCTCTGGCCTCTGTGCCAACTTCCCCCCCAGCTGGCCTACAAACTCCCAGCAACCCAACCCTAGTCTTTTTCTGAAACACCCCCATCTTCCTTTTTTTTTTTCTTCTTAATTTCTTTTCACCAGTAACTTCCTCCTGCAATGTTAACTCAGCTGTTGCACCCTTTCCCCTTTGCGGAGGCAGAGGGTGGGAGGAGCTGCCAGAGCTGCAGTCAGAGGCAGGGGGAGGCAGGCACACTCCCTTGGGGTGGGGGTGCGGAACAGGAAACTGTGTGGCCTGTGGTGAGAGCTCCAAATAGTTCTTTCTCACTCCATCTCCTAGGGATCCACAGAAACAGGCAGTGAGTGATCCAGCCAGGGCAATGGAGATCCCTGAGTGTGATCCAGGCCATGTGGACGCCAGGCAGCCAGGTGAATTGGAAAGGAGAGGAGAGATGCCAGAGGCCAGGAGTTTCCAGCCATCTACTGTCCTGAACACTGACTGGCCTGGATGCCTCAGCCCCCCTCCACCCAGTCACCACCCCCACTAAGTGGACTTCTCCTTAGCCTTCCTCTTTCTGGCTTCCTCCCTCCCTGGGGGGGGGGGGGGAGACTGACAAAGGAAGGTGTCAGAGCAACAAAAGAAGGTGTCAGAGGGCCAAAGGAAGGTGTCTGAGCACCCAGGCAGGTTGGGGGTGGGGTGGGGAGGCTGGCTTTTGGCCTGAGCAAGGGGTCCCCAACCCTTATAAGAATGCAGGGATTAACTGACAGGTGTGACCACGTGGAAAGTCACACTGAAAAGTGTATTACAGATCTGTAGGGACAAAAGACTTGGCTTAAATTCAAAGAGATTAGGGAACAAAAGATTGAAGCAATAATCAACTCTGGGGGGAAACCAGAAAGTTGTAGAAGGAAGAAAATGTAATTCTAGTTGTCCACTTGGCTCAGTGACACACAGCATTCACACAGTTGGAATAAGGAAGGCAGTGGGCACAGATGAAAACCAAATCACCCAACTGTCTGGAGAGGAAAGGGCTGGGGGCGGGGGGGGGGGCGGTGAAGAGCTAACTCTATGCCTCCCACCCCTGAATCTAATTCCTCCCTTCAGAATGAAGGCCAGGCTGACCTGTGGGGCTCCGGCATGTCAGAGGGGCCACCAAACTCTAACCCAGGCTCAGGTTACTCCTCTCCAGCCTGGAACTCATCAAAGGCCATTTCCCACTCAGTTTGTGGTTTCTACTAACGCTAAACAGAGCCATTAAGGACATCCTTGGGGATGAGTGCCTGCTTAAAGTCTGGACTGCCTTTGTCAGACAGGTTTGCCCCATCGGACCCTGGATTAAGGGACTGGGTTTCCACCGGTGCTTTCTAAGCTCCTCTTGCCCCCAGGGGCCTGGCTGGGGGAGGTGGAGGCTGAGGCTAGAGGCAGAGCTCACCCTTGAGGTCCAAGGACTGGGTCCACCAGTAGTGATGGCACCCTGAGGACACTGGATACCTTTCCTTCTCTGAGCCTTAGTTTCCCTCACCCTTCACCCTCTTCTAGTGCTCCTGCCCACCCCAGGGTTATGAGAACATGTGAAAGGGTCCTGCAAAGGTGCCAGGAAATGTAAAGACATAGATAATAAAAAGAAGACTGAGACGTGGTCCCAGGGATCCTGGAGCTTTGGATAAACTCACAGCTTATGTTTCTTTGAGGGGAAGGGCTATATCTGGACTTACAGAGAAATTTCTTCTCATTGAATTTTCTGCTTCTTCCTTCTAACTTTTGAACCTGGGGGAACATTTTAATTTTTCTGCATTGGGCTCTTTGCATGTCATAGATAGGAATCAAATTCTTTCTCCCATTCCCTCCCAGAGACATGATGCTGATGAGACCCTGGCCTTCTCTGAGCATTGAGAGCACGGAGTAGGAAGGGTGTAGACGGCCTGGCATCCAAGGCGTCCCCAGGTGGGATGGGGGTGTAGAATGGGAAGGTGGGTTTGGGGCAGGTTGATATTTTGGAGGAGTGTCTGAGGAATTCTTTCTTGCACTACTCTCCACCTTGATCCCTGGGAAGTCTATAGAGAAAGTGTACTTTCAACCTCCCTGCCACTGGGGGACCCCTTGCTTAAGGCAAATCTAAGTACCTGCCTCATCCCTGAGCACGTCTGTGTTGTCTCACCCAACAATGGGCTCTGAAGCCCCCCTGCATCCCTCATTTCCCCTCCTTAAGGGTCCAGCCCAAATGCTGTCTCCCTGTGGTCAGGTGGTTGGTTGGAGCTGAGACCTTGGGGTGTGCTGGATGGTCACCAGGAGGACCTAATCCTTTTCACACTTCAGCGAAAAAAAATTCCAAGTTAAACAGGCTGTGTGACCCAGGGAGAGAAAACACAGATGCTGGGAGGGTGGGCCCCTGTACACTGCCCTGTCCATACACTGGGGGTATTTCTGGGCAACCGGATCAAAGGGGCTTTCACTTGTAAAAACAGTTCTCTATATTTTCCAAATCATTTATGTTAGCATGTATTAGTTTTAAAATCAGAAAGGTATGTTACTATAAATCAAGTTAATCGGATACAAAATAAAACCAAATTCACCCAGTTGCAAAGATGCTCAGATAACAACTGTCTGGCAGAGACCCCCAAAGGGACCCTAGCCCCACATACCTGACCTGTAAGGAGCTGGGAGAGGGTTGGAAGGAGAAGAAACAAATGCAGCTGAAGGATGGGTGGGGGGCTCTGAGGCTGTCCCTGGAGGGCAACGAGGTCAGGACAGGCCACAAGGGCCACGCGTTGTCCTATCGCAGAGGAGCACAGCTAATATGGTAAAATAGATATCGGGCTTGGGCAACCTCCTTCCGCGGCCCCCTCTTCCTACTCCACCCACCTCCCCTGAATCACCCCCAGGGTCAGCCCGTGAGTCTGACACAACATCTTACCCCAAAAGTTTCCAAATGCGGGAACTCCTCAGCCCCGAATCATTTGCATCTGACTTCCTGTTGCCCTGTGGCGTTCCTGGGTGTTGATAAAGGGGACAGGCCACCCCGTGGTCCCTGTGTGCAGACGTGCACAGGTTGTATACGGGCCATGCTGTCCCAGGTGCCAAGGCGGGGGCGGGGGGGGGACCACCTGCGCCAGAGCTTGGGAAATTCACCCAGTTGCAAAGATGCTCAGATAACAACTATCTGGCAGAGACCCAAACCTATCATTTTTACCCTAGACATCCTTGAGCCAAAGCCAGAGTCTGCAAGTCATAGGGGCGGAGGTGACCACCAGCCCAGCATGCCAGGTCCTCGCCACCAGCGTCTGGGTCGCCGGAACCGAGGAAGCTCTGTCAGGCAGTAGGACTGAGAGGCACATGCGCCAGGTGCCCACGCACTGATGAGGCAGAGGTGACCCTCATCCCCTCTGGGCTGCTGCTCACCTACACCCCACTGAGAAGCTGTCTGGGTGCAGCTTGGGCGCCCCTCGCAGAACCAGCCTGACGTAGCAATGAGGAACCTGGGGCCTGCCTCTGCCTCCCAACCAGCGGGTAGTAGCCGGCAGATGGAGCCCACTGCGCATGGAGGCTCGGGCAGGACTCAGGGCACACCAGGACAATAATGCAGAGCACAGGGGACAGACCAGACCGAGATGGGGCTGAGTGGCTGAGGGAAGGGGCTCCTGTGGAGGTCAAAATCAGTGGTGCCTTTCCAGGGAGATCATGGCCTTGGCGCCCTTCTGGCATGGAGAGCTCTGGACAGGCAGTCACGAGGGAGATGAGAGGACAGACAAGGGCCCCAGGATTTTTGTAAAGTTGTGACAGATCTGTTTTGGAGCAGTTCACATTCATGTCCTCTTCCTGAGACAGCATGGATTGAACAGAGAAGCCAAAAAGAAAGCCTGAAACTGAGGCTGTCCTGCAGGCCTTTGGAGCTGCTCAGGTGCCTACATCACTGGCTGGGTCAGGCAATGGACCGTGTCCTCTGCCAGGAGCTAAGTGGGGGGTCTCCCTCCCTTGGACAACTCAAAAAATTAGGCTGGTTGGATGCAGAGGATAGTGTGTTAAAGATCAGGTCAGCAATGCTGGGCCAATGGAGCTGCTTCTGGGATGTTCCCTAGTGTCCCTGTGAGGAATGCTAAGAGGACAGTTCTCCGTGTTGGCTGGGCTTTGTCCCTGTGCCTGTGCGCTATGCTTTCATTAGAAGAGAAATGCATGACTTTCATCAGCAGAGAAATGCATAACTTTTATTAGCAGAGAATGCATGACTTTCATCTGCATTCTTGTTCCATCATGGCATAGCTGGGAACCTACACTGTTTCCTCAGATAACTGGTTGGAACCAGGCTTCTTTCACATGTGATGGATGACACCCCCTTAAAGAAGTTGTAGGTCCCACCAGATTGGTGGAGACCTGACTTGGGGTAGGCATGGCCTTCTCGACATTCCAGAAAGCCCACCTGCTGGGCCCAAACCCTCACTTCCCAGAGGTTCTGCCAGCCTAGCTCTCAACCCAGCTAGAGGTTAAGCTAAAGAAGGCTGAGCTCTCCTTTCAAGCACCTGGTCTGGGAGGCGCTGGGCAGGTGTGGCCCCTGGCCCCTGGAAAAGCACTGACAGCTGGTGGCTCTTGCAGAGTGGGGTGCCTCACCTGGGAGCTGGCTTCTGGAGTTCTTCCAGGAACATTTCTTTCTGTCCTCAGCTTGGATCCATGCTGTGACTTTGCTCCTTTATGTTCAGACCTGGTGCATCCAGGGGCCTTCATCATCTACAAATGTCTCCATCCATGTTGGATATTCTAGAACTGGACAGGTCAGCTCCTGCTCTCCCTGAACAGACCTGTAACAACCAAAATAGAACATTGACTTGCCTGCAGCGGGGAGACCACACACCAGGGCAAATACCTTTTCATATTTTTTGAGAAGTGGCACCCAGTTCTATGTGGGGCCAGCTATTCCTCTCCAAAGCCCATTTTCTGTGGCTGGGTTTCCATTGGGCTCCTAGACAGGGTGGAGGCCTGAGTGCTGGCACCCAAGGCCTCTCTTGTGTGGAGGAGGGGGGGTGTGTTCTTTCTCCTGGCTGAGCCTGGACTCCTGTGTGGCCTCAACAACACAAGGGGCTCCTTCAAACCCACCCTGAGCTTGTTTTCCTGAAAAAGCCCCTCAGGGCTGGATGCACGGGAGCCTGAAAGTGAACTGCAGAGATCACAGGAGCAGGGCTCACACTCAGGCCATGGTCCTGTAGCTTCCCAACACATGACTCCTGTGTGGCAACAAGTTATTCCACTGTGCTGCTTCCAATTTAAACAGACGAATTACACCAAATTTCCAGGAATGGTTTTGAGGAATAAATGAAATGCTGTAAAAAGTAAAGGTTTAATCACAGTTAATAAAACAAAAGGATTCACTCAAACAAGGGTTTTTGGGGCTCCTCTTAGATTCAACTATATTCGGTCTCAGATCTATTGTAAGCAGGTCACCACTTCTCATAATTTGCGGGCCCCTGCCCGAGTCCTCTGATTCTTTTTCTCGCTTAGAGCCTGTATGAAAGGCACAAGTGTCGTGTGGCAAACCCACTCGTGTGTTTTTCAGCAAACATGCTCCATCCAGCTCCGTATTCATCATCCTCAAATCACAACCAGGCTGCCTGGATTCCAGCAATTACACCGCATCTGCCAGGGAGGCGGGGCGTTTCAGGAGGTGGGGACTGGGCGGGGCCAGGACACAGCCCCGCCCCTCCGCGGCCACACCCTCAGGCGGCCAGGCTCTGGCCGAGAGGCTGCGCAGCCGCTGCGGGGAGGATCTCGGAACCCAGCCGCCTGGGCTCGGGTTTCCGCCGGGCTGCGTGAGTGCAGGAGCAGCTTCCGGCAGGCCCCGACTCTTCGGCCTCGCTGCTTCCGGTCCGCTGTGGGGCTCAACCTAGACATGGGGAAAGTGAGGGGCCTGCGGGCCCGCGTGCACCAGGCTGCAGTGAGACTCCCGGGGCAGTCTGCGCCCGGCCCCGCGCCTTCGGCCCAGGAGGCCGCGCCTCCGCAAGCCTCGGCTGCCGGAGTCGGGAGGAAGGTAAAGTAGGGGCCTCGGGGCTGCTGGGGTGTATGTGGCACGGGCGACTGGGGGGAGGGCAGGGTCGGCGGGGTGGGGCGGTCGGGGCGCCGCACTGTGCGGTTTGGGGGGTCATGGGCTGGCTTGGGCCCCGTGGTTCCCGAGACCGCCCTCGGCCCTGTTTGCTTTGCGGCCTGCACGCCTTCTCGGTCCGCGAAGTGTGGTGGCCTCAGGCTCTTCTCATGTTGAGATGGCGGGTGCGGTTGACTTTCCCCGAGCCTTGAGACACCTCCCAGGACAGTGTCCAGAAATGCCGCACAAATATGGCAGAACGTTTTTTAAGTCCTTGCTGAGCTCCTAGGAATGGAAAGGAAATTCCTAAGGTTAATGAAAAAGGGAGGAGCGACCTGAAAAGAGACCCTGTGCCATATAACAGTCTCCCCTGTCCTCCCACTCTGCCCTAAGCAGCCACTGCTCTACTTTCTGTCTCAGTTGTGAACGTTTCACATGGATGGAGTCATTTATGTTGTGGCCTTTGTGTTCGGGTTCTTGGACTTAACCATGTTTTCAACGTACATCCAGGCTGTATCACATGTATATGAGTGCGTCACTCCTTGATATGGCAGGATAGTCTTCTACGGTGTGGGTAGACCACGTTTTGTTTATCCAGTGGCTGACCCTTGAGCTGTCCTGGAAGCATTTAGTGTGCAACCAAGGGACTAGCAGGGGGAAAGCAGACAAGACCTTATTGGTCCTTTTGGACCAAGACTTTGGTTCAGTAATGCTAATGGGAACAGTCATGTTTATTGAGCACTTGCTATGTGCCAGTCACTTTACATCTTCCCCACTGCTCTAACCCTTGTTTTGCAGGTGAAAAAGCTGAGAGTTTAAAGAAACTAACAAGGACCCTCAGCCACTGATGGAGGAGCTAATGTTTGAGCCCAGGATCTGGTACCAGTGTTCTGGCTTTTATAAAGACTGTTGAGATATAATTAACTTATAAAATCCACCCATTTAAAGTGTACAGTTCACTGGGTGTTTTTTAGAATATTCACAGAGTTGTACAAAAACCGCTACAAGTTTCAGGATGTATTCATCACCCTAAAAAAGAAACCCCATAGTTATTATCAATAATTCAGGCAACTGTGTATCTGCTTTCTGTCTCAATAGATTTACCTGTTCTCACATTTAAAATAAATGGAATATTACAATATGTGGCCTTTTGTATCTGCGTTCTTACACTTAGCATGTTTTTGAGGTTCCTCATAGTATTATTTTTGTAGCATTCATTTCTTTGTTGTCTTCCTTTTTTTGTGGCTGAAAAACATCCCATTGAATGGGTCTACTGTACCATATCACACCACATTTTGTCTATTCATAAGTTGATGGGTACTTAGGTTGTTTCTAAATTCTGGCTATTACGAATAATACTGCTGTGAGCATTCCTGTACAGAGTTACCAGTGAATGTATGGAGTAGAATTGCTGGGTGGTACAGAATGCTATGTTTAACTTGTAGAGGACTTGCTCCACTATTTCCTACAGCGACTGCACTATTTTACATTCCCACCAGCACATATGAGGGTTCCAATTCCTCTACATCCTCACGAGCTCATGTTATTGTTAGTCTTTTTTCTTATAGCCATCTAGTGAATGTGAGGTGGTATTTCTTTGCTTTGTTTTGCATTTTCCTAAAGACTAATGATGTTGAGTCTTTTTCATGAGCTTGTTGGCTATTTGTATATCTTTTGGAGAAATGTGTGTTCAGGTCCTTTGCCCATTTTTAAATTGTGTAGTCTGTCTTTTTGTTGAGTCTTGACAGTTCTTTATATATTCTGGATGGCAAACCCTTATCAGATACAAGATATGTATGGTTTGCAAATATTTGTTAGAATTTTGCGAGTTGTCTTTTTATTTCTTGATATTGTTCTTGGAAGCACAAAGGTTTTAATTTTGATGAGGTCCAATTTATCTTCTTTTGTTGCTTTTGCTTTTGGTGTTCTGAAAAGCAGAGGAAATTGCAGGGGAGCTTGGGCAGGGTTTGGTCATGGAGAGACTCTTTGACAGTGGATGTCTTTTTCCTAAAAGGTTGATGTAGGGCCCACATATATATCAGTATTTATGTCTTAATTCCAGTGAAAGATAGAATCTGTATAGCTCCATTCCCTGTCACCCCCCCCCACCCATCCTGCTATATTGTTATGCAAATTGTATCCATGCAGGGGTGGGCAAAAAAGTAGGTTTACAGTTGTGAGTACAGGAAACATAGTTTATTCTTGTATTATTTATTTGTATTATTTGTCTTCTTGTTATTTTGTATCCTTATAATTTATCTTTTAAGTAATGATGTCTGGTAATTTAACCTACTTTTGCCCACTCCTGTATGTGTTACAACCCAGCCTGAAGTTTTTATAATTATTCTTTTATAATTAGCTACATGTTTACCTTTTCTAAGTTCCTTGTTTTGTTTTTGTGGATTTGAATTACTGTTTGGTATCCTTTGCTTTCAGCCTAAAAAACATCCTTAGTATTTCTTAGAAGGCAGGTCTGTTAACACATTCTTTCAGCTTTGGTTTCTTTTGGGACTGTATTTGTTTTACTTTCATTCTTAACAGATAGTTTGAACATTTTACATATGCCATCCCACTGCCTCCTCACCTCTATTGGTCCTGATGAGGAGTCAGCTGTTAATCTTATAGGGGTGCCCTCCATTGTGATGAAAGCATTTTGACTGATGTGCCTGATGTAGATTTCTTTGTGTTTATTCTTTCTAGAGTTTGTTTATTGATTTGGAGTTTATTGAGCTTCTTGGATGTGTAGGTTAGTGTTTTCCATCAAATTTGGCAAGTTTTCCACCATTATGACTATGAATATTTTTTTCTGTCTCTCTCTGTCTCTTCTTCTGATACTTCCATTACTTAGGTTGGCATGCTTAATGGTACTCTAAGACACCATTCATTTTTCCACATTGCCCTTAAAAATAAAACAGTTATTTTACTGGCAAAAATGGGTTTATTTGGGAATAGCCAAGAATTGCAATTTGGGACAAGACAGCTATAGCAAAAGCCACGGGCAAGTCCAACAAAGTGGAAGAGTTATTTTATGGAGTAAAAGGAGGAAGTTGGATAGGTTGTTTTGAACCAAAGGCCATTGGAGAAAAGGGAGAGGTCAGGAGGTGATGGTTTTCTCATTGACTGAGATGCTGGGGAGTCAGTTTCTTGTAGGAGATGCCACGAACCTGTAATTGATGATTCCTCCTGGTGGAGGATTCTTCTGTTGGGGTCTGTAATTGACTATTTTTCCTGTAATTAATGTCAGGCTGGAGCTCCTCTCCTGTCCTGGTCACTCCATTTCAGTCAGGTTTCCCTTTATTTTCACATCTGCAAGCCTATTCTATAAACTTGTTTCTATTGATTTTTCTGTCATGTTCTGTTCTTTTTCTCTTTTCTTCAGATGACATCATCTCTATTGATCTTTCTTTAAATTTGCTGATTCTTTCCTCTGCCAAGTCAAATCTAGTTTTGAATCTCTCGAGTGAGATTATTCATTTTGATTACTACTTTTTGACTCCAGAATTTTATTTTATGTTTTAATGGTTTCTCTCTCTTCCTTATATTCTCTGTTTGATGAGATGTCATCGTACCCTCCTATAGTTCTGTCTCTTTTAGTTCTGTGGCCTTATTTGCAATGGCTGCTTTGAAGTCTTAGTAAGTCCAGCATTTGGGCCCCTCAGTGCAGCTGCAATTACCTAGATCACACTTTTCTGCTAACTCTACATTTGTCATACTTTGTTGTTTTGGAAAACTGGACTTTTGGGGAGTGCATTGTAGCACCCCAGGGGGTTGATGTTGTTTGCTTAGTCATTTTACTTGTGTATTGGCCTGCCTCTGAACTATGTGAAGTCTGTTCTACTCTCCTTCCAGTGCGCAGCCTCGAATCTCCTTGCTCATATATATATTTTTTGTTTTAATCTTTTTGCTTGGTTACCTGGATCAGCATAAGCTACTTATTGGTCAGATTGTGGGTAAGCTCCCTCTGTCCAGTTAGGTTTTGGCCCTTCTCCACTGGATGCCCACGAGACCCTCAGGCTGCTATCACCTTTGGGATTTACATTTTTTATTTACCATTAGCTAGGGACTAGCAGCTTTGAATTTCTCTCTGATCACTCCAGAGCCAGCATGGCCTAGAGCCGCTTGGCTTCCAAAGTGCCATGGATGCACTCCTGGAGATGCTCCTGGGCTAGAGCAGGTGACAGTCAGTGCACATTGGCCCACGCTAGCTCAGAGCTCCTGCTTAAATGTGCCCGGGGCCTTCTGCCCTGCATTGTGTTTGCGTGGGGCTTGCTTTCCGTTGTGCCCATCCAGAGGGGTTTGTGATAGGGGAAGGGCACACAATAGGTTGCTCCTGAGGGGGTGCAGCCTAGACCCCAGGGTTGACTGTGATTCCAGGAGGACTCTTGGCTCTCTTTGTGGTGGTCTCTCTGTTACACTCTGCTTGCTCTGCCGTGTAGCTGGTTGTTGCTAGTGTTGTGGCACTGTGAGCTGCCCAGCCTGCACAGATCCCCAGTGTCCCACAGTACCCTTAGGCATGGACTTCTCATTCTGTCCTGATGGAGTCATTCGCCTCCTTGGAGCCTGTCCCTCCCCTGGGTAGGACTTCTGTGCTCACACTAGAGAAGGGAGCAGGGACAACTTCAGCTTCTCCCTGATGACACCCCTTCTACAAGTGGAGCCAGGGGGTGGCCCCTAATCTTGGCTTGTGAGTAGCTCCAACCTGCAGAGCTGGGTAAGGACGGTCAGGACCCAGTGTTCTAGACTTTCCCCTGTCTAGGGTGGAGTGTCTGCCCAACAGGTGGGGGTCAGGGGGCAAGGGAAGAAAGCCCTGGTTCTCTGGCCTTACCCTCTTGGAATAGAGCTTGTGTAACTTGCTGGGGTGGGGGAACTTGCTGGCAGCCTGCCTCCCTGCCTCCTCTCCTGACCCTGGTGAGACCATAACCATGGACTGGGAACTGGGGGAAGGGCTAAAGCTCCTACGGTAGTTTCTGATATTCCATAAGTTCTTTCTGTTCTTAATGAGACTTAAAATTTTCTCCAGTTAAATAGTTGTTGGGGAGATGGTCTGCCACACCCTCACTCTGCCCTTCTCCACATGGCTTCCCCCTACAGCCCCAGCTTTTATTCCCTGTGCTGGCCAGGTCAGGTGGGATTCCCTCAGCAGATAAAACCCTGCCAAACTCAAGACTGCAGCTAACATCATAAGGAAACTACCCACCATAAGTGAGAGCTGGCAGACAGAGTAAGCATCAAAATTAAGACTGCTGTGAAGTCAGAAAATAGAATTATTAGACAGAGACTACAAAATAGGTATGCCTAAAATATGAAAGACAGAGGAACCAAATAGGAGAAAGGAAAAAAAGAAAACCCTACCAAGACTAGGCAGATTTGAAAGAAAAAGCAATAAATAGACTTTGTATTTTTAAAAAAAGAATGGTCATTGAACTTTAACATGGAATAGACACAGAATTCTGATTTCTAGTCACATGACATTATAATTCGTGAAAAAGAGTCAGTTTGACAACAACACCTTTTATATTAAGTTCCAAAATGTGAAGTTATGAGAGAGAAATTACCACTGCAGAAAACGTTTAAGTGACAGTAGAGAGAAGTTGAGCATCAGTTACTTGCATATGTGATCTGGGGCTCCCCTTTGCTGGGAAGTGTCTGCTGAAATGGTCTTCCTCTCCTGCCCCACGTCTCCCAGGTTCCAGTACTATTCCCTGGCTGAATTCTCTGAGGTCTCTTGTTTACTGCTCCTGGGAAGTCCCCAAGGGCCAGGGCTTCTCTGTCAGATGCTCTGGGTGGGCGCAGTCAGCCCGACACCTTCTTGGTGCTTAAACTAGGTTCTGCGTCATCCCTATCCCGTCTGTTGGTGTGTGACTACCCTAGGGGTGGATGCTGAGGTCCCTCCCAAGGCCCCTGTCCTGGAGCTTGGCCCTGGAATGAGCCAGATGGGTCTGGGAGGTATGTTCTGGGTGTGCATGGTGTGATGAGCAGTGACTTGGAGGGTTTGAAACCTTGATATAGGGATGAATAAGGGACAGTGCTGAGGTGAAAGAGGGGATGTGAAGTGGGAGAGTGCTGTAGGAGTAAGAAGATGTGAGGTTTGGAAGGAGACCCTGAATCTTGTCTAAGATGGTTCTTAAACCAGGAGCACTGCCTACTTGGTGATTTGAGACAGGCTGGGAGGTGCTGCCGTAGGGCTCTGGGGTTTGAGCTCCCGAAGGTCCTGGGGCTTCCCTGCTGGGAAGGGAGGGTCATTTCCCCAGGTCCTTCTCCATGATAGCCAGTCCTTGTACATCTTGATGCCCTCTCCCAGGGGTCTCCCTGCTGTGTAATGGGCCTTGCATTTCTACACAGAGCCATGGAGCAAGTCTTGCGTGGTCTTCTTTCCTTTTTAGGAGTGGGCTTTTGTGAACACTGACATCTTTGCCAGGACCAAGATAGACCCCAGTGCCTTGGTGCAGAAGCTGGACTTGGACACGAGGAGTGTTGCTTCCATCAGGAGAGGTGAGAGCGTGAGGTGGGCCTTAGGGTTTGCGTGTCGGCAATGCCTGGCTGCCTTTGACTTGTTCATACACATGGGCCAGGGCAAATGTCAATTAACTGTACATTTTTAAAAGATTTTTATTAATGGGAAAATTTAAGATTTACTAAAATAGGAAGAATGGTGTAAAGAAGTCCCATGTGCCCATCACCCACCTTCAGCAGATGCATTTTGAAGCAGAGTTTCCTTCATGAATTCTTTAGTATCTATTTCTAAGGGCTCTTTTAAAAAAAAGCATACCAACAATGCCATTATTACATCTAAACAAATTAGCAGTAATTTCTTATCAGATAAACACACAGTGCTCCCATCTTCACGATTTCCTCATAAAGTTTTGTTTTATAAAAATCAGGGTGCAGACAAGTGCCCATGCTGCATTGCAGCCCCCTCCCAATCTTTTTCCTCATGTTTTTATGATGTGGGGAGGGCATTTTTCTGACTGCACTTCCCCCATTTTGGATTTTGCTGGTGCCTTCTCCTGGTGTCTTTAACATGTTTTTCCAATCCAGCCCAGTTCTAGTCTAGAGCTTTTTGACTGAGATTCCCTGGAAGAGGAGAACAGCTCTGCTCCCCTTCGAGCTGCCCTGGAGATGGAGGGAGCTCCTGAGGCCTGGATCGGGTGCACCAGCCTGTCTGGAGAGAAACTTTAATGCTGCCTAGGTGTAAGCTGCACATGTGCAGTTGAGCATTTAAAATAATAGAGGTGTGTAATCTTGATAAGAGTACTCGGGCCCCCGGGGAGGGCTGTTTGCCCCTGGTGTCTGTAATCCTGCCGTACTTTACCTGCACCTATTTCCATTGGTTTAATTGGACTATGTGGTCTCATATTTAAAGTTGTAAGTAGCTGGCCTTTTTGTCTTGCTGCTGCTTTAAGTCTTTGTGTTCCTGTGGTTCTCTAGTGAATTGATGCATGTTGGATGATTTCAGCAGCATCTAGGTGTTTAGTATCATTTTCTAGGTTTCTGTCTGCAGTTTGTAAACAGCAGAGAGGTGTAAGATGTGGTTATTTCACAGAAAATGACATACTAAGCATCTTCTGTGGGGTTATATTGTTTACATCATCACTCTGGATTTTTGTTATGTCACTGGGGAGATGTGTGTGAATCTCCTTGCCATTATTTGGGCATTGAAACTGCAGGGAGCCAACACTTCCCCCCCTACTCTCCTTGGGATCCTGCAAATTAGAGTCACAAAAGACAGATCAAGAGAAAAGCAGTTTATTAATGTGTTCAGTGTACGTCATGGAGGAGGAATAGCAGTGATGAGAAACTCAAAAGGATGGTGAGAACTTGGTTTCTGGGGCATCTTAGCAATGAACAGTGTTTATAGACTTGCAGGGCTTAAACTGTGGGAAGGTAAATAGTGGGGCAACGAATGGAGGAAGGTGTCTGTGAGGGTCTGTCTTGGCTCTGACCTTCCCTTACCTTCACAACCACAGAGCTTCCCCGGAGAGGGGATTCCTGGCAGTCCTCATTTTTCAGAAGTTTCTTTGTGATCAACACGATCAAACGGTTTTCTGTGTTCACTCATTCTCTTACGGCTTGTCTGGGTATTTGGGGCAGTTCTAATCACCTTTCTTAACCTTGAACGAGTGCTTTATGTATTATAGATGTTAGCTGTTTGTCATTTCATACAGAAAACTCTTCTAGGATTTTTAAATTGCTGAGAAAGTTATTCCCCCAGAGAGCTGACAAATGCTGTTTTCTGATGGTTTCCCATGGTGGCTATTCCCGCCCCTCCTGCCTGTCACCTCTGGGGCCCCCTTTATGCCTCTCCTGGTGGTTGTGGGGCCTAGTTTACCTTCTGCCCATAGAACAGGCTCTGCCTTGTGGTCTAGGTTGGCATGCTGCCCTGCCTGTTGGTGGTGCATACACCCAGAAGAAGAAGCCATCTGCACTACAGCTGTTGTCCCCAAGCAGTTTGGAGGGAGTGGAGGGGACAGAGCATTAGTTTGCAGTCACAGGAGCTGAATTGGAGTCCTGGTGCTCTGCTTTGTTGGCTGTTGGATTTGGGGGCATCTGTGTAGCTTCCCAACATTAATTCTTTGTGTATCAGATGAACGTGGTATCTGCTGGGCAGACATCATATGTGGGCCTGCCTGGAGGTCCTACTGGGCTTCTTCAGCCATGCTGACCCACAGTACTCCCATGTCAGTGAGGGGCTGGCCTACTTTGCTCCCTTTCACAGACAAGGATGTGGTGCAGAGGGAGGCCAAGCCCCATCATAGGCCCTGCACACTTCCTTTGCTGAGCTCAGGGCTGTGAGTCCCCATCTGGGAATGAGAGGGCTATCAGGGCCTCCCTCCAGCACTGCTGGATGGTTCTCTGTGGGACGATATCACGGCTCCACCTTCACAAGAGGGGCTAAAGCTGTGCATCCACCTTGAAGTAGCCCTGGGTCAGCACCAGCACCATTGGGGCCCCATCCCAAACCTGCTAAGCCTTGTTTTCACACAGTCTCTGGGGGCCTCTGATGCTGCCAAGTGCAGGACTCCAGCCCAGAGCCTAGTGGGTCCTGCTTGGCAGCTATAGGAACACAGAAGCCCTCTCATCTCTTGTCTCTGTGAAGACCCTGGAGCTCAGACGGCCCCTCTGGGTTCTGAGCTGTGCTCAGCCAGGCAGTTCCTGGTCTGTTCAGGTCCTGCAGCTGCTGCAGCTCCTGAAGGAGCCCCCAAGGTTCCTGGTGGCAGGTGACTATGTCTCAGCCTCCCCCCCCATCCGAGCATCTCTCTTCTGCAGCTCTTCCATATTGGCCTTCCTCTGCCTTGCTGCTTCCCTATTGGCCAACACCTTGATCTTGCAGGGGAACAATGGGTCTTGTGGTCCCCAGGCCTGTGCTGGGGGGGGAGGGGTGGCCTGGAGCAGTTGTAGGTCATGCAGAAAATGGTAAGGAGGACTCAGCTGGCTGCTTAGTGACTTGCTGGGCCATGAAGGCGAGGGTGCCTGTCTACCTGGATCAGCTCAGACACATTCTTTCTTCGAATCCTCGCCTTGGGCTGAGTCACAAATAGAACTACTCCTGTGTCTCTGCTCCTGTCTCTGCCTTGTAGCCGGTGTGGACTGGAAGAGGCTGAGCCCACTCAGAGGGGAGCCTGGCCTGGTTTTGGGTCCATCACCTGGGTGGATGAGTGTCTGTTGTGCATCCCCCATGTGCTCATGTGTGCTCCTCTCCTCCAGGCAGATGTGCTCTCACACACTCCCTGCAGCCCCAGGACATGGTGGGCTTTCCTGGTGGCATTGTTCCTGGGTTTCTGCATGGACCCTTTGGAGCCCTGTGGCGCCCAGTCTTCTCCCAGTTCCCTCCGATCCCCCTTGCAGGCAGGGATTCCATGCTTCCTTTGTGGGAACCACTAAGCTAGAGGCTGCCCGTGCAGAGGACCTCATCCACCACCAGCCCAGCTCCCCCATGCAGACGACCCCCAGCCATTGGCTTTGCCCTGAGGGTCAGGACCCCTGGGCTCATGGACCTGCTTGTGAAGCAGCTTTCTCGCTCCTCTGTGATGTGGAGACTTGAGAGCATGTGGCAGTGTGTTCCTCCCACACACAGATTGCTGCTCTGCCCATTTACTTCTAGTCTTATATTTCTATATGCTGGAAAGTTGTAGAGAATAAGCCCACTCTGTTCTCAGACGAGCACCTGGGTATTGGGCCAGTACTCTGTCCTATGGTCTGGACTAGGCATCCTAGCCCTAGAATCACACCCAGAGAGGTGGGCAGGGGTGGACTGGAGGAGGATAGGCCTCGTGAGGGAGACAGGAGCAGAAGGGTGGGAGGGAAGAGCCTCAGCATTGCAGCATGCTCGACTGTCAGCACGCTGGACCACTTGGAGGCTGCCAAGGGGCGGTGGTGGGAGCATGTCTGCTGGGCTCTGTGGCAGGAGAGGTTGGGAAAATAAATGCCGGAGGTGAGTGGACAAGGAGGCCACAGTGGAGGGACCTGGCTGCAGGGACTCCTTGAGTGTGTGCACTGCCTTCTCTGTCTGCAGGACTGTGCTGCTGAGAGCTCCATGTCCAGCAAGCAGACAGGGCTCTGGGCCTCATGGCCATGCAGATCACAGTGCTGTGACTGCATTTTCCCTTGTGCTTGAGCGTCCCTCTGTGCTTCTGACCCACTGCAGGGGTTCCTTCTGAAACACCAGTCCAGAGCAGGCGCAGGCCCAGGGCTGCTCAGCAGAGGGCAGCAAAGCTGCGTGTCCTCTACAGCCAAGCTCAGCTTGGAGAGAACAGCCCTGCCTCTGGAGAGGAGCTGGGGAAGGCCCGGCTCCAGCACACAGGGTACCCTAGGGCTTTCCAGGGGTTCAGGAGTTTCCCACAAAGCCCCCCTTCAAAGACTTCCTACCTTTCCTCCAGCCTTGCAGTCAGGGGTAGGACAGACTCCTAGACCGCTTCCCTGCCTTGCCTCCATCACAGCCCCATTTCTAAAAGGGGAACTAATGAAGAGTAGGGGGTGTGGAGAGGGAATTACTGTCGTGGAGGAGCCAGTTTCTGGACGGACCACCTGGTGGTGTTTGTAGCTGTGTGGGGGCCCCCTGAGGACAGTAGACGGCATCCTGGAGTCTTGAGTGGGTGGCATTTACTGCGTTTGGGAACCTGTTTCTTTGTCATGTGTGTGCTGCTGGCTCTTGGAGGTGGCCACATCTTCGGTTGCAGGATGCTGGCTGTGAGCTCCTTGCATGTCTCCTAGGCCCTGGTGTCTGCTGTGGGGAGTAGGTCCTCGGTGGGAGTGCCTCCACCAGGCCCCTGGGAGGGGTATCCGCTGCCTCCAGGGTCATCCTGGCCAGCAGGGCCTGAAGGCCTGTGTGCTTAGCTGAGTGCAGGACCCAGAGGCATGGACTTCCGCTCTGGGCCTCTGGCATCTGGGGGGCTGCTGAGCCCACATGCTGTGGCTCTGGCCCTGTAGTGGCATAGGGGAAAGTGGGGAGGGGCCCTGCTGCTGGGCTGTTCTTGCTTGGTCTTTATGGAGCCTGTAATTTTTAACAGACAGAAGCAGGGAATGGCAAGGTCAAGAAAGCAGCCTGGGAGGACTCTGCCTGGGCATTTTGAGAGGGAAGTGGTTGGGGCAGGATGGATGGCTGTGGCACTGGGCCCTTTGGTCTCTTCCTCCTCCTTGGAGGTGGAAGGGCCTGTATCCTGGTTTGTGTACATCAGGGCTTTCGGAATCGGCATGGGTGCACCTTGTCCTGTGCATGAATTCCCCTCTGTCTCCACTTAGGAACAAGCTGCAGCCACTCCATGTCCCAACAAGTTGTTCCCAGCTTTGGGCAATGGTCTGTGGGAGGACCTGACCCATGGCCTCTGGCACCTATGAGGATATGTGTGTGCACACTGTGCTAAGAGAGATTCTGTGTGGATGGGACCACTGTGCCAAGGAGCCAGGCGCTCAGTAGCACCCCAGACTGGCCTGAGCTCACTCTGGGTCCATCCCTTCTGTTGATAACCTCAAGAAGGCGATGGAGATAGGCTGGGTTGGTGGAGGCAGGGAGAAGTGTGGGGGGGCCAGACAGGAGTCACTCTGGTCATGCTGTGGGGACAGGCACTGACAGGACATTCTGCCCAGGGGGAGCACTGGAGGCTGGGCCCTGCATCCCCTGGAGGGCCCCTTCCCTACTGTCCACCCGTGGATGCTGCTTATTCCCTATTGTCTTTTGGGAACTTGTGCTCTGTGGCTGCAGAACCAAAACCACAGGTCACCCTACAGGCTTCCAAAAACTGCATTGATGAACAGACCACGATGTGTCTCTGTGTTAGAAGTTGTCTCTAGAGTTTGGACTCTGCCCTTCTGACATACTTAGTGGTTTGGGGCATCTAAGGGTTCACTATGGGAGAAGTGTTTCGTCAGCAGAAGGGTGCATTAGCAATAAAACTTGGTGAGTGTGTTTTGGAAAACATTGATGTGGGCTATTGGGTTTGTAATATTGCTGGTTTTCTTCCAGGACATTTTCTGATTAGGGCAATTTATCCCCCCCCCCCTTTTTTTAAAAATATATTCAGGTTTTTAAAATGGCCACCTAATTACCAAGGTGCGGTATAAATAATGAAGAAAACTTGGAAGACAGGAAAACGAAGGGAACATAGTTTATACACCTGCCCCCTCTGCAGGTCATCACCTGTGTCCGGCCATGCCCATAGCAAGTAGTGCACCCCTCTCGTGTTCTGTCTTCTCTGGCTGCGTGGTGCTGGGCCGTCCCCTCGCCCTGGGGTTTCCCTGTGGAGCTTACCCACCAACGGCTCCTGAGCTGATGCCCATACCATTGCCTCCTTGTTAGTAAGTTGGGATGTGACCCACGTTAGTGTGAAAACTCAGTGCAAGGCCCTGGTGTGGCCTTCACCACCACAGGTGTACACGGGAGTGCCGTGGCCCTTACTTCCCCTAACAGTGGTCAGCACAACAATGGCCTTGTTCTTTGTCTGGGTGTTGAAGTTTGTTAGATGATGGGACTGCACATCTGTGAACAAGAGTGAATACGTTTTCAGATAAAACCATAGGGGTGGAATTGCTAAGGCAAATGTGTGGACATTGAGATGCCAGTAGACAGTGCCAGTTTGCCTTGTGAAGGTGCTGCCCATGGACCTTCTGCCCAGCGTGCACAAATCTGCCACTGGTTCATGCCAGCTGACTCCAGACTCGGGTTTCTGCCATATGAAGGGTGGACACTGGGGTCTGGTTTGTGGAATGAGCTTTCATTGACCATGTTTCTCTGTAAGCGGCCCATTTGTGCCCTTTTCATAGTTTCTTCTTACTGGTTTGGAAGAGCTGTTTTTTAGGAAGGACCTGTTTAGTTATCTCTCATTGCCTGTGCCCAAGTTCCTTTGCACAGCGTTGTTGACGTCATGTATAGAAAGGCTGGTTACGTATTGATTTTCCTTATACTTCCATTAGAATGTACTCATGTGGTATCCCGTTAACCATATCCTCCCAAAATACAACACCTGCGAAACTGTTTCCTGTCCTCTGACCATCCCGCAGTGGCAGCAGCCGTGGTGACTTGACAAGGACTAGGAGCATGGGCGGGCCACCCAGGCACCGGGGTTCACTGGGACAGGCAGACAGGCATCTCCTTGCTTGAACTTTGCCTTCTGTTCCACAAAGCTCCTTTATGAGAACAGTGCAGAGGGTTACTGACCTCGCCAACACTGCTGTAGTTGCACTCTCATTATCTGGATGAGAAGACTGAGGCTCAGATGGGTCAGACAGCTGCCCAAGTTGTGTCTGTACAATCAGAGCTCCGAAGCTCATCATTCTGCTATACACAGCAGCATCTTACTTTCAGCTTTTCTTGTGAAAGCAGCCTGTACCTGAGTTTGCACCAGGCCTTCTCTCTGGGCTGCTGGGCACCATTTTGTTCCACCTGAGGGTCGTGGAGGCACCTGAGGGCAGGCACAGGGCGAGGCTCAGGCACTGGGGAGAAGCTTGGTCTGCTGAGCAGGAGGCCCAGGGTGGCCAGCCCCACCCTTCCTGCCGGTGCTCAGCTTAGTTGGTTGTTTTAATCTTAGGTTCTGGAGAATTTTACTCATCTTTAAGATAAGAACAAACTGCTTGCTGGGTCACGTGGCCACTCCAGGTTGGCCAGGCCTCCCCTGGACTTGGCGTTCCTGGTACCTGCCCAGGTTCAGGTTGGGCACCCAGGCTGGGATGGCCTGCCCCAGAGTGTGTAGTCACTCTCACTCATCAGAAATGCTGCTGGACACCTTTCCCCCCTCCCCTGTGGCCAGTATCGACTTTGTGAGCATCTGGAAGTATAACGTGGGGCCGCCATGTAGGGGCCTCACTCTTGGAAAAGGGCTGTAATTTCTACGAAGCCTTTTGCTCCAGGGTTTATATGAGTTTCTGACACAGGATAGATCGCCACCCGGCTCTTGACAGAACTTGTTTCTGCGTTGTTTTTTCTTAGATGTCATGGATCTCTTGTAACAGCCAAGAAAATCTGTGTGAAGTAAAGAGGAGTCAGGATGTGCATCTCGTATAGAACGTCCTGGGCTTAAGACACCTTATCTCTGGGGACCCAGTTAAGGCCAAGGAAGTGTGTCCAGCCTGGAGTTTGCTCCATTTTTAGAGCAAGCTGGAAGCAGAGATGCTGTCAGCAGGTCCAGCATCTCTGACCTAGTGCCCTCCCATGTGCGTGTCATGCCACAGCCCTGATGGGTGACAGCCGTTGGACTGTGTCGTCTTTGTGCTCCCAGAATGGTGCGCCCATGAGCCTGGCACCATCTGTTCCCCATAGTGCGTTCCCTCTCCTACCCCCAGGCCAGACCCTGGTCATTCCAGCGGAGTCCAGTGCCACCTGACATGCCAGCTGGCACTACCCGAGCTTTCATGGGGCCACACAATGGCTTCAGACACAGTGACTACCTTTGTCCACCTGGGACTCTGGTGTGGCCAGCATGGGGCAGTGGCTCACACCCAGTACTGCGGTCCCCATGCTGCCCCTTGGCGGTCCTCCCAAGACGGGCCTGAATGAGCCTGTTGGGGGCAAGGGTCCTATATCTCGCTCCTCACCCTCCTGCCTGCCATGAAGGAGATGGCAGCCTGGGGATCAGCGAGGCAGACCTAAGATACTCCGTGTCCTGCAATTGGGGCCTCCTCACCCTCCTGCCTGCCATGAAGGAGATGGCAGCCTGGGGATCAGCGAGGCAGACCTGAGATACTCCGTGTCCTGCAATTGGGGCCCTGTGCATTATCTGGGTGCTCTGAGGAGGTCCACCTATGTTCACACCTCGGTTCATAGTTTATTTGGGGAAATAAGCCCCCAAATTCTATGTCCCTAGTACCCCTTCAGTGGCCTTGTCCCAGGGGTGCTGGTGAAGCTTCAGCGGAGACCAGCCCAAGGACACTGTGCTGCAGAGGTCTGATGGCTATGGGCCCACGTCACACTCCATTCCAGGCCTGGTCCATAGCAGTTCCCTGTGACCTGGCCCCCTCTGAGCCCTGCTTTTCTCATCTGTAAAATGGGACTAGTCATGGAGTCACTGACATAAATGTGCTCAGTGCTCCTAAAGGTCATCTGGATTCTTTAGGTAGCAAGTGTCATAGGCTAGCAAGTGTTATGGGGCCTTGGCACCTGGTAACTTGCATTGCTGCTCTTCCTCATGAAGAGTTCAGATGAGGGTCACCTGTGGCTGCTTATGGGGAGGCTTGGCACCGGTTCCGGGAAGCATAGTGTTCAGTGTTACTCAAGAGAAAATGGGTGTCTTAGCTCTGGTGGCCATAACAAAGCTCCACAGACCATTTGGTTCAAACAGCGGACATTTATGAGGTCAAAGTCTTGGAGGGCTGGTTCCTCCTGAGGCCTCTCCTTGGTGTGTAGACGGCTGTCTCCTTTCTGTGTCCTCACATGGTTATCCCTCTGTATGTATCTGTGTTCTAATCCCCTCCAGTCTTCCTGGATTTGAGTATACCCGTATGACCTAATTTCAATTTAATTACCTGATCAAAGACCCTCTTGCCCAACACTGCCATATTCTGAGGTGCTGGGATTCTGTCTTCAACATGTGAATTTGGGGGACACAGTTTAGCCCATAACAGAAGAGATGTGCAGACAGGCCATGAGTGGTGAGGATAAGGTCATGACGGAGGGGAGGCCACAGACCTGGATGGTTGAAGTCACCATGAAGTAAGAGCAGCCAGTGCTGGGGGGATGGGACAGGAGCTGAGGGGCACTGGGAGTAGGCAGTGAGAGGGTCATGTAGATGGCTGGTGTTTTGATGTCAGCTGTTCCGGGGGACAAAGGAGAAGGTGTGTGTTGTACTCAACACCCTGATGCTGCTAGGTGAGGCTGGGGACACATCCCCACTGTGGCCAGCGGGGGTGGACAAAGGCCTCTGGGAGAAGGCGCATCTGAAAGGAGTGTGTTTTCTTGTTTTCCTGGTCGATTCAGTGAGAAGATGTGGGACCACATCTTGCTTAGACTGTACTCACCTGAGTCCTCTTGGCTTCTGGCAGCGCCTGTTTAGAGAAATTCCAAGCAGTTGGGGACTGTGAGCCTAAGCTCCAGTGTGCGCAGGTCCTGGGCTCAGCAGAAAGGGATCTTTTGTGCTGTGAGGTCCCCACCCAGTTCTTGATAGTTCATGGGTCCTCTTTGAGTTATGTGGACCTCTCTAGTCAGCATGCTTATTAGGCAGCAGCCCTTCTGAAGGCCATCCTGGGTTCGGGGTGGGGAGGGTAGTAGGTGAAGGCCTGCCTGGGCATCCTGGGGCAACCCTGTGGTCAGTGCCAGGCTGTTGCTTCAGAGGGACTCCTGTGCCTGGGGCACCCTCCTGACATTGTGCTGATGTGCAGTATGGTGTCTGCAGCTGGAGCCGCTGCTCCATCTTTCTCTGGGAGCCATGAGAGGCTGGCACTAGCCTCACCGGTGCAGCCGGCTGCTGTGGTTGCAGTGGCCCATGTGGCTGCAGTGCTGCCTGGCACCATCAGAACATGCCTACTTCTGTTCCCAGGCTTTGTGGGTAGGGAGCTTTAGGCTTTGTCCTTTGGGAATGAGGGTGCTTCACTCACTACATATGTGCTCTGTCCTTAGGTGCTGAGGCAAAGATGATTTTGCCCAAGAAGGAGAAACTGAAGCTGAGGCGTGAGCGGTGGCTGCAGAGTAAGTGCATCCCTTGTCTCCCAGGGGTGACATGGCTCACTCATAGCCAGGAGGGCACAGGCTTCCCTGTCCTCTGTCCAACTCATGGCATCTTTCGAGGACCAGGGGAACCAAGCTCAAGAGCTGGCATGGAACCCCTTTCGAGGCCCCACTGAGGCTGGTGGGTGGGCTGGGGCCTCGGCAGCATGCCTGAGATGGCTTGTGATGTGACAAGCAGATGGCCCCAGAGGAGGTGGCTTTGTATGAGCTTCTGCAAAGCCTTGACTTCTCCCTAAGAAAATGGTCTTAAGAAGATGCTGCACTCAGCTCTTACATCTAAAAACAATTGTTTTTGGTCCTGTGATGGATTTATAATTATATAAGTGATGCATGCTGGTAGTGAGCCCTTTAGGACACAGAACTGTCTAAAGTGGTAGGTGAAATCACGTCCCTTTGGCATGTGTCCTTTCAGGCATCTGGGCACACACCTGCACAGGGCATCTGGGCAATAGCGGTTCTCTGTGTGATCCAAGAACTCCTGGGTCCCGGGTCTTTGGGGGTCAGCAGGGCTGTTCTCTCTGTTACCTGTATGTGGTGGATTTCCATCATGCGCTCCCAGCTAAATGCCTCATGGCTGGGAGAATGCCACTCTCCCCACTCACTTTGTTTCAGAAAATACAGTGTTTTTTTCTCATGCTGCTGAGTATTTGCTGATGTTTTTCTAAGATTTTGTTGTGAAGACTGTTTAATTTTTTCCTTACTGTTGTGTTTTTAGTGTGGTTCTGCTGACACTTAATTAAGTTGGAATACAGTTGGCCTGTATCCAGGTTCTGCATCTGCGGATTCAACCAACCTTGATTGAAAATACAGGCACATGCCACTTGAGGGGGACAGGTCTGAGAAAGACATCATTAGGGAGCACATCACAGAGGCAGTTTACACACACCTGAATGGTACAGCCTACTACACACCTAGGCTGTATGGTACAGCCCCTTGCTCCTGGGTTACAAGCCTGTATAGCAGGTTACTGTACAAAACCAGGTTAAATCAAGCACAGGAGAAATGGCGCGATCAGGAGGCGAGGTAAACACCAGATTCTGTTTTACAGCAAACTTTTTTTTAAGTAGAAAGAGAACACTCTAATGTAGTAAATACACAAACCAGTAACACAGTTGTTCATTGTCATGATCAAGTATTGTGTAGTGTGCACAATTGTATGCGCTGTGGTTTTTTGAATTCTTTGTCACATATCTATTCACCTGTCCGTTCATGTCTGCCTATCCATCTTCCAACTCATGTTTTACCTATGCATTCCAAAGTAAGTGCAGACATCAGTACACTTCCTTCCCAGTAATTTTGCTAGAGTTTAGTATTTGTTTATGGTTCTTTTTTATTTTCTTTTTTAGATAAACTTTACATACAATGAAATGCAGATCTTAAGTGTGCCATTGAGGCCTTTAGGACAATTGCACACACCTGTGCAGCCATAATCCCTTTCATTACAGAACCTTCCCACCCCCAGAAATCCCATGACTACCCAGGAGTAATGACTGCCTGCTCTTTCTGGGTCACAGTTTAGGTTCACTGCTCTGGACGTCATGTGACTGGAGTCATGTAGGATATGCTCTTTCTGTGTTTTTAAAATTCATCTGTGCTGCATGTGGCTGTGGTCCATGCCGTTCTGTTGCTGAGAAGTGTTTCTTTATATGGACATAGAATTTGGTGCCCACTTTCCTGTTGATGGACACCTGGTCTTTTTTCTCTTTTAGCTGGTATGACTAAGGCTGCTATGAACATTCTTTACAAGTCTTTTTGTGGACATATGTTTTCATTTCTCTTGGGTAAATACTTGGGAATGGAACGCTGGGTCATAGGGTAGTTGTATGTTTAGTTTTACAAGCAGCTACCAGATGTTTCTCTAAAGTGGTTGTACATTTACACTCCTACCGACGACGTTGGGAGCTCTGGCTGTGGTGCAGCTTTGCCGGCACGTGGTGGTGGCTGTGTGCTGAGCACAAAGTGATAGCTCGTTGTGGGACTAGTGTTCGTTACCACTAACAAGCATCCGCATGTTTTCACTCCCCATTTGTGCATCATCTTCATGCGAGTGTTTTCTGAGGCTCTTTTGCCTTTTTATTATTGAGCTCTACGAGCTTAGGTTCCTGCGCACCGGTCCTTGGCCAGCTGTGTGTTTTGCAGATAATTTTCTCTCAGACTGTGACTTTCTATTCTTCTAAAAACTTTAATGTTTTGGCTTTTATATTTAGGTTTGTGATCCATCTTGAATTAATGTTTGTGGTATGAGTTGTGTGTGTGTGTGTGTGTATGTGTGTGTTTCATGTGGATATTCAGTTGCTCGGCACTCTTATAAAGATTGTTGTTTCCTCATTCAGTGTTGCTTTGGTGTCTGTGACACCAAGTGGCCTCCTGCTGTTTGTTGTACCTTAGCAAGTACTGGGCAGTCTGGATGGCTGTAGCTTCAGAGTAAGTCTTGGACTCAGATAAAGGAAATGTACTGCATCTTAGTCTTTCTGTTTTAAGATTGTTTTGAATATTCCAAGTCTTTGGCATTTCCATATAATCTTAGCATCGGCTTGTCAATTCTTAAAAACCACATCAACAACAAAAATCTCGTTGGGATTATGGTTGAGATTGCTTTAAATCTATAGATCAACTTTGGGAGAATTTCCATTTTAACAATATTGATTTTTCAAGACATGGACATGGTATATCTCCCCAGTTATTGAGATTTTCTTGAGTTTCTGTCATCAGTGTTATATAGGTAGAGGTCTCGCGTGTTTGTTGTTTTATAAGCTTATTACTATTTTATAGTTTCTAAAGCTATTGTAAATGGAATCCTCACAATCTACATTTTCCAGTTTCCTGCTAGTACATAAAAGTATTTTTTAAAATACTAATCTTGTATTCTTTGACCTTGCTAAAATCATATTAGTTCTGTAATTATTCTGTAGCTTCCTTAGAACTTTCTACACTAATACTCATGCCACTTAAAATAGAGACAGTTTTATATCTTCCTTCCAAACTTTGTTTTAGAGTCTTCTTGTCATCTTATTTCAGTGACTCAAACCTTTGGTGCAGTGATAAATGCTGTGAGAATTGTTCCGTCTTGGGTGCCAGGGGCCGAGGCCATGCTGGTGTCCTACTAGCCTACTTTGTTCAGGAGGGGGAACCCAAGGCCACATGGTGCATAAAGAAGCTTGAAATCATGTGTTTTGTTTCAGGGCCTATTTTTATGAAACTTCTTTTCAGTTTTTTGTAGAAGATTAGCATACATCGCTGTGGTTGGTTTTAGAGACCTGATTTGCATATGTTATGCTTCCTTTTTTTTTTTTTTGGTTAATCTTCACCCAAGGATAGTTTTTCCATTGATTTTTTTTTTTTAGAGAGAGCGGAAAGGAGGGGGGGAGAGGGGAGAGAGAGAGAGAGAGAGAGAGAGAGAGAGAGAGAGAAACGTCGATGTGGGAGAGACACATTGATTGGTTGCTTCCTGTACACTCCCCAACTAGGGCTGGGAATCGAACCTGCAACCCAGGTAAGTGCCCTTGACCTGGAATAAAACCCATGACCCTTCAGTGTGCAGGCCAGTGCTGTAACCACTGAGCCACATCAGCCAGGGTGGTTTAGTTGTGATTTAAAAAAAAAAAAAAATCTTTATTGATTTTAGAGAGAGGAAGGGAGAGGGAGAGAGAGAGATAGAAACATCAAATATGAGAGCCATTGATCAGCTCCCTCCTGCATACCCCCTACCAGGGATCAAGCCCACAACCCAGGCATGTGCCCTAACCGGGAATCAAACCTCCATCTCCCGGACTATAGGTTGATGCTCAACCACTGAGCCACGCCAGCTGGGCTAGTTGTGATTTTGATGTGGTTGTGGGAGGAGGTGAGTACCTCATTTACCTATGCTACCGTCTTGACTGCAAACCCTGTTATGCTTCATTGCACCTTCAGCTAATTTTAAATTAAACCTCTTAGGATGAACAGCCTTGTCAGTCTGTGGGAACCTTCCCGCACCGAGCCTTGGGGGAGAGTGTAAGGGTAGGACACAGCTTCCCGTGCCCCCAGCTAAGCCCCTGGAGATGCTCCCCAAATGTCATTGCTTCAGAACTTGCTGCTTTAGACCACAAAGTTGATAGAAGGGCTTTTTTCTTGTCTCCCTTTGCTCCCCAGTGGGCTGGCCATGAAATCCTGCCCTGGTGGGACAAACATTAGCATGTGGGTCAGTTCAGTCTGGCACCCTCAAAAGGGCTCCTTGGAGAGAAGTGAATGAAGGGGCTATGCATGGATTAGGTACAGAGGTGTGAAGGGAGCCAGTGAGGGTGATGAGGCCCCAGGGCCCTGGGAAACCAGTAGCAGCCAGGCCTGCAGGGCCAAAGGGTGGAGTCCCCCTTCCCAGAAGAGGGCTTGGCAGAGTCTGGCAGAAGATGCAGCCAGGAAGGTGGCGGGGGGTGGGTGGCAGAAACAGTAAGTGCCCGAGCTTTCCCTTCTTTCTCTCTCCACTACTATCTCTGTCCAGAAGGGGAGGGGTGGACTCTGTGGGGCACAGGGCAGAGGAGGGGGAGGAGCCCATTGGCACAGAACTGACACCCCTTAAATTCACTCTTCTTGTCATCTTTGTTACCCCTCTTCCATGCTGGGATGGAATGACATTCACATCTGAGGACAGACTAATGTTTTAATTGCACATGAATAATAAGTTATGAAACTGTTCAAGGAAAACAGACAAAGCTACCAAACTTGCACCTGCTTTTCTGCTCTGGTTGGTCCTGTAAGGTTAAACTGGTAGACCCTTCTCTTTACTTGTGCACTCGTGCTGAAGTGTGGGGCCTTAGGGATGCTTGGTGTGTGTGTATTTTCCCCTCACTGTGCCTTTTCACTCAGTATGTGTTGAAGTTGTGCCCGTTGGTGCCCATAGGTCTACCCTCTTGCACCTTCCACAGACAGCTCCTGCCCAGGGCTGTGTCCCTGCCAGTCCTCCTGCTGGAATGCCCGCCCTTCTCTCTCTCTTTCCAGTCCCCTTCCTCCTGGTCACATGCTTCCCCAGCACCTAGAGCAGTGAGGCAGGATCTGTCAAACATCCCAGCCTCAGGGCACTGGGGATGCCCTGTGGTCCAGGTGGGCTGAGCTACTATGCACACTGCTCCACCTGGCTGCCCTTGCACAGTTGTCCTCCACCGTTCAGGCTCCCCACCCCTGCTGTCCCCAGACCCGCTATACTTGGTGTATTGTTAGATTATAAAATCTGTCACTCTGACTGGTGACAAATGACATTCACCATTGTCATTTTCCTTGATTTCAAGTAGAGTTGAGCAGCTCTTTGTTTTTTGGCCTTTGATTTCTCTTTGATTTGTCATGATTAATTCTAGTATAAATAATTTTTAGGAACAGCGGGAGGGAGGGATTCACGTTTTCCCCAGGAGGAGGGCTGGTCAGTGGTTAGTTTGAAGCACTGCTTTGAGCCCTTGCCTCCCTCTGCAAGCCCTCTTGCATGTGGGTCTGTTTGAATTTGTCCTTTCATAATTTGCTTTAATATCCAGTAGGCAGACTCTTTTGATGCTTGTTTTTTTCCAAAACTGTTTTGGCTATTCTTATGCATTTAGTCTTTTAAAAGGGGATTTAGGACTAGTGTCACAGGTTCAGTTAAGACTCTTGTTGGGGTTTGACTGAGGCTGCGTCAGACTTGTGGGCTGGTGGGGAGGCCAAGCTGGCTCCTGCAGGCCGTCACAGCAGCTGCTGTGCCCTCAGGCTGAGGCCTGCTGGCCCTGGCACGGGGTCGCATTTGTCCTTTTCTTGTTCTGCTTCCCAACTGAGTGTGGCTAGTGTTTCACCAAACTTGTACATTCACTACAGGCCTCTCTGGTAGGTCATCTGTGTTACATTAAGGCAGTACCCTCGTTCGTGGTTTCATTGCCATTTTTATCGTGCGTGGGTAATGAGTTCTGTCGAATTCTTTTTGGCACTTCTGGTGACTAATGGCCTTCCCCTCTGAAGCAGCCACTGCAGTGGACCACCTGGCAGATGTCCCCATGTCAGTCATACTTGCATGCCACAGACACTCCCTAGTTGGACACCATGAGTTAATTTAAAATGCTTTGGCTTTCATTGGTTTAGCATTTGCATTGTCTTCCTGGGAGCCATGGGCTCAGCTTTGCTCTGCTTGGTCCTGGTGCAGCATTGGTGCTGGGCCTGCCGGTCCAGCTTCAGAGTGCCACCCTTCCCGTCTCCTTCCCCTGCCTAAGGACGCTACCCAGAGACCCCCCACCTCGGCCACCTCAGCTCCCCTCTGCCCCCCAGCTCTTCCCCGGTACTTGAGCCCTGCCCAAACCTTTTCTCCAGGGCACAGGCCCCTGCCCTGCCACCGACTGCAGCCTCACCCTCTGGCTCTTCTCCTCCACCCCCCTCCTCTGTCCCAGTGCCTCCTTCCCAGGGGCTGTGCAGAAGCCTTCTGAAACCCCCCCACAGCACTCATCCCCTCACCCATTTCAGTGTTAGGAACCGCACCCCCCCCCCCCCGAACTGTCACCTCTTGCCACGGGTACCCTCCCTTCAGTGCATACCCAGGAGGTGCTCGGGGCACGGGGGAGAATGTGATGTACCCACCAACCTCTCTGTGACTGTGTGGCTCTCCTCAGCCACTGTGCCCAAGTCCCTTTTCAAGAGTAAAAGTCCTCAGTGCCTGCACTCCAGTCTCATCATCAACTCTGTGATTAGGGGAGAAAATAGCTCGGAGTCAGCCTGTCCCCCAGTTCTCAGGGTGGCTTGGAGGTGCCAGCCAGACAGAAATGAGTGGCCTGCCGTGAGGCAGGAATGGAGCAGGCCTGGGCTTGGGCTCAGATGGCTGGGCTCTTCAGCCTTCTGCTCCCTTGCTAACCCCTTGTTTCCCTTCCATAGAAATTGAAGCCATAAAGCTGGCTGAGCAGAAGCTAAAGGCAGAGCGGAAGCGGCGGGCCACAGTGGTGGTGGGGGACCTGCAACCCCTTCGGGACGCCCTCCCTGAGCTGCTGAATCTGGAAGCCGGTGCCAGGCGGCCACACACGCGACAGTGAGTGTTCATCTTCAGCTATCTGGAGAGCTCGAGGCTGTGATGGCTAGGCTGTGACTCGACCCAGCTGGGGCTTTCGTCTGGAGAAACTTCCAAGCTGGTGGAAGCCCAGACTTGTTGGGACAGCAGGGGTAGGACTGGAGCTGGCATCCGTGTGGGAAAGCCCCACCCCGTGCCGCCAAGTTGAGGGGATTTACCCGGCCTGGCTTTGTCCGCAGTGTCCTTAACTCATGGGAAGCCCATTGGGGAGGATGTCGTGCCTGTCTTGGGAGTTACCTGGATGGGCCGGAGGCTGGATGAGGGTCCTGCCCCCTCTTGACTCCTACCCTTCAGTGAGGGCTCAAGCCACTCTAGGCCCTGTGGGCACTGAAGAGACTCCTGGATTTGTACCCCAGTGGGGCCGGAAGAATCTGTGGGAGGCCTCAGCCCACCCGCCACCCTACATTTTAGTAAGTGGAGGTGGAGATCCAAGGCCTCCAGCCAGTTAGGCCATGGTGAACTGTTTTCTGGACCTCCTAGCACGTGGCTCTGGGTGGGGAAAGGGAGCCCCAAAGCCCAGTTTTGCATGCGCAGGCCCCAGGAGAGGTGTGGGTGGTCAGCAAAGGATCCACACGTAGGTGGACACAGGGACAGGATCAGTGGCTGGAAGAGCAGATCAGCGTCCTGTAGCAGACATTTGGGACAAGTCAGGTTGAACCAGGTGACAGGAGCATGGGGGTGCAGGCACTGTCCTGGGTGGACCAGAAATGTTTTTCATTCCTACTTTAAAAGAAATAGCAATGAAAGTAGAGGCTTCCTGGCCTGGAGTCTAAATTTAGGAGGTGGTCAGGACTGGACAGTTTTTCTCCTTCTCCAACCTCATCTGAGTCCCTCTCCTCTGTGAGGCCACTCACACTCCCAGAGTCTCACTTAGGGAGAGGAGTGCTGGTCCTGGCACCATCCCAAAGCCTTACTGTGGGTTGCAGCCTCAGAGATGTGATCCTGGCAGACATTCCAAGTGAACCTTGCGTGGCCCATACTCTGCTTTTCTGTCCACAGCAGAACAAGCAGCAAGCCCCGACCAGCCGAGCTGAGCCGGATGAGTGCTGCGCAGAGGCTCCAGCTCCTGTGAGTATGGCCCCACCACCAACATGTGGCTCTTGTGCTCCCACCTTCCCTCCCCATCCCTTCAGGGCTGTCAGGTGTCTGGCCAGGTTCCCCAACCTCAGTCTATTCAGGCACTCTGGGCAGCTCAGCCAGGGCCAGCTGTGGGACACAGGCACAGCCTGGTTGGCATGAAGTAGCTTGTCTTCAGTGGGGCCAAGAAGCCCCTTCCCTGGGGTTGTAGGGGGAGCAGCTGCTGCTGGCTCTCAGGAGCTGCCTTCAGACCTGGGTCCTTGGTGGCGGGGGGTTCCGTCCCAGGTATTGTTACCTGGCTTGGGTAGTTACTTGTCCAGTGGGGTTCAAATTCTCCCATTAGCAACAGGAAAGCTGAGGCCCGGCATGGTGTGGCCTTGCCCAGGTCTCACACATGCAGGGCAGTGCACCGGCAGGCCCCCTACCCTACTCTTCCTGAGGCCAGATCAGTCCCTCCACGGCGTCTTCCCCACCACAACAGGCCTACATGGACTTGTCCTGGAGCTGAGGTTTCTTACCCGGTCACCTCGGTTTCAGGGGCAGAGATGTTGCCCCCCAGGCACACCTATCCAGGGCACCAGCAGCCATGGCTGGGCTTCAAGGCCTGCAGAGCGTGAGCTACCCCAGTGCTTATAGAAGGCGGCACAACCTTGCCTGTACCCAATGGGTCACCTGGGTTTAGAGACAGGCGTGCAGGGAACAGCAGCCTCCTCTTTGGACTCGGGCTCAGGGCCTCCTGCAGGAGGAAAGAATTCACCTCCTCTGTTGCGAGGGCAGAGGGTGCCACCTCCGTCGCCATGGTGTCCCTTTGTGAGCAAGCTGGCCTAGGGCCTGTGGGGACACAACTGGCCCTTCATTCCTACAGTAGCCGCGTCTATTTTGGCAGCACTGGAGGGAGGCGCCTTTTATGTAAGGCTGTGTGTCTGCAGGGTGCATGCAGGCTGCTGCCTCCCTGTGTTTGGCAGCCGTTTGCCTTTAATAGCAGCTTCTTGTCAAGGTTGGGCATAGGAGCCTAGAATCCCCTTCCTGGGGAAAGGGCAGGGATGCCAGCACCCCCAATCCCATGGGCACAGTGGCTCCATGGTCACTGTGTGACCATGAGGAGGCCCCTGGGCAGCTTCTCTCCTCCTGCCCAAAGCCTTGCTGAGCCTTCAGGTCCCCTTGACCTGACCCAGAAGGCCTCACTGGCTCCCGCCTCGCTCAAGAAGCTCAGGCTGCCTTCCTCACTCCCTACGCCTCATCCAGCCCTTTGCCGGTGTCCCTCCCTGTGGTGACTCTTGGCCTCTCCTGTCCACTCCAGGGTTCAGCCTGCTCTGCAGCGCCTGGGTATTGGGTGGCCCACCCGAGGCAGGTTCTGGGTGCTGAATGCTCACCCCACTGTCCCAGGGGTATGGGGTCTGCTGACCTTCGACCTCAATTTTTCAGCGAGGAAGAAAGGACCCGATTCCGGGACCTGCTGGCCAGTCCCACCTACAGAGCCAGCCCCCTGCTGGCCATCGGGCAGCGGCTAGCTCAGCAGATGCAGCTGGATGGCAGTGGCCTGCTCTGACCTGACCCCGGGGTGTGCTGTGAGTTCCGAGGACACACGTGAGCTGCCAGAGGGCCAACTACTCGCCATTTCACCCAGAGTCTGGAGGGCAGCCTCCTTGGCTCTTTCTCACTTGTTAGGACTGGTGGGGCAGCCCCCCAGTCCCCGGGGGGGTGAATAAACACCATGTGAACTCAGGCAGCGGGACAGTGCTTCCTTCTGTGCTTCAGCTGTCCCATGAGCAAGACAGTTATCATAAATCCCGGGTTTGAAGATTGGGCTGCAGAAACATTGACTTAAACCCTTCATCTGAGGATGTGGAAGGGGGTGCGCGCCTTTCTCAGACCTTTGGGAATGGGAGTGGGGCTTGTGCTGTCGGACTAGCTGACCACGTCCTCCAGAGCCAGTGGGGGATGTGGGGCTCAGGGGAGGGTGGGCCCTGGGGTCCTCTGCTCAGGGTACCTGGTCACTGGTTGCTGGAATTGCCTTGGAGCCTTGGCCTGTGTGTGGGTCCCACCCTCAGAGAGCTGGATGATTGGACTGATGGCTGCGTCGGGGTCACACATGGCCACCTTCCCGGCACCCAGCCCTGCCTTGACACTTCATTTGCTGGCCCTCAGAGGACTCAGACCTCATTTGTGTTCCAAGCACTGGCTTTCTCTTGGTTTGTCCAGGACAGACAGGGCACATGGTGGCCATGCAGCATCAGCCAGTGAGGTGAGTCAGGCCCAGCAACTTCATCTCTCAAGGTCTGTGCCACTTGAAGCCAATTGCACAAACAGCAGCTGTACTGCTTCTGGAATGTTTCTCATGCAGAGGTAAAGCCGGTGCTGGCAGCCTGGGCTGAGGGCATTGTGCTGAGGTGTGGAGGCCCAGCCCCCCCATGCTTCCATGGGTTCTAGTCCAATGACCAGGGTTTTCCAGGGTGCCTGCTTCCAGGATATCAGGAGATCCAGCTGGCTGGCGAAGATAGCAGGATACCACTTTCCGGGCCATTCCCTAATGTTGTGTTCCTAGGGCAGCTGGTCCCCTGCTCCTGGGCCTGAGACAGCAGGTCTGCATGGAGAAAGAACCTCCTAAATTTCAAGTCAGAGAGACTCAGCTAAACTGTGTTTTTCTTCTAAAGAGGTTCAAATAACGTTGGTTAAAATGACAATTATATGCATATTCTTGAAGTTGTCTTGTGTTTCTTAAATTCTTCTTAAGATTGGAGAAATCTTAATTGTAAGATTCTTGGTACAAAAACAGTGATTGTATTTCTGAGCCCAGTGTTGTTCCCTGTGCCACAGAGACACTTGGACCATGTAGTCTCCGTGGGGCCTCCCGACAGGCCTGGATCCTTATCCTTGCTTGTCCCTCTTGTTCCTGCACCTAAGGGGGACTCTGGGAGCTGGGTGAGCAGGAGTCCTGGCTGGGACCTTCTCTCCAGAGGAGAAACTGAGATGCAGAGAGGGGGAAGCCCCCCTCCTGTGACAGGCTGAGTGGTGGCCAGGAACTAGGGGCTGTTGGTGCTTTTCCTGACGCTGTCCTCAGAGCTTCCTGATGGTCCCATGACCACCACTTACTTGACCTCTGCCCTCAGTTTAGGTCAGCACAGGGCTCAGTGTGCCCTGGGACGAATGCCACCCCCCCACCCCCAACCAACCCCTTTCCAATAAGCCTTCTTCCTGCCTTTGGTGCTTGGGCTTCTAGCACGGGCAGTGATAACTCCCACTTAATCATCTCTCCTGGGCTGGGGAGTAGATTCTAATTACATAATAATGTTTAATTAGAGAATCCAGTACCCGTCAGCCCTCTGGCTGTAGGTCTCCCTCGGGACGAGCTGCAGCCTTCCCTGTGTCTCCTGCAGGTGCCCCCCCCCAGGCTAATGTGCCCTCATCCTCTGGCTGGTCACCTGGCAGGACCCATCTTCAGCTCCGCCTCATTCATTCAGAGAGACTTGGGTTCTATCCAAGTGTATTTTGGACCCCTACCTTGGGGCCAGGGGGCAGCCAGGAGCTGGGCCTCCTAACTAGGCCTCAGGGGGGCACCAGGATCACATGCTGCCTTATTGTATCTTTTGCCTAATGAGAAGATGCTATAGCACAAAGGTATGACCTGCTCCCTACTCTCCCCTCCGCAGACCCCTCCCCAGTTTGGGAGAGGTTGAGCATGTAGGGCCGGCTCTGTGTCCCCTTGGCAGCCTTTAGACAGAGCCAAGCGTGCCTGACCCACAGGCTCCCCAGAAAGCCTATGCTTTACCCGTATGGATATGTTTTCCAAAAATAGTCCTTTACTCCTCAAGTTCAAAATACAGTCTGAGTGGTGTTTTTTTTAGCTCTTTATTGTACAAATGTTATGCACATAGAAACCAAAGAGGCGTTTAAGGCAGTCCCATATGTTCACAACCGTCAAGTCCAACCCTGGCCCCCACCAAGGAGACCCAGGCATCACATCCACCACCTGGAGTGTTTCCACAGCATCTCAGAAGGCGGGGCTCCTAGGAAATGTGGCCACAGACCCCCGTATCAGATCAAACAAAAGAGCAAGTGTTTTAATATTGTCAAATGTCCCGTCTTCTTTCCTCCACATCTTGTGAGTGTCCCATTTTCTTGGTGGTTGTTGGTGTCACTTCATGCTCAAGTCCCTTGGAGCACCTGATTGCCTGCCATTGGTCACACAGCTGGCTTTACTTGTCTCATTTGGTTTTTAGGGATCGCTTCTTAAACATTTAATTTTGTTCTATAATTATGTAAAATGTTACATGGTACCAAAGTGTCAAGCCTACAAAATAAAACACAAACCTCTCAATAGTGGTGTTGGACAGTTAGGAATGACGTTTTTGTCTTATTCTGGGGGAATTCCCATTTAAAAACAGCACCTTGTTGCACCTGTAGGGGGTGTCTAGGTTTGCCCCTGAAGCCTGGGGTGGCCCTCTGCATTGGGTAAGGATGGCTAGGCTGTGGGTTGGGGGCCAGAGAAACTGGAGTCCACCCCATCTGGGGGGCCTGGCCAGTCACTTAGGCTCTGGGTCCTCAGTTTGTGTAGATGAGAAACAGCTGCATTGCTGGATGGGATGATGCTCAGTTCACTGAGCCACACTGGCTGGGCAGTATAGCGCACTTTTATCAAGAAGAGATGTTGAGCCCTGGCTGGGTGCCTCAGTTTGTTGACGCGTTGTCCCATGCACCAAAGGTTGCAGGTTCATTCCCAGTCCGGGCACGTACCTAGGTTGTGGGTTTAATCCCTGGTCAGGGTGTGTACAGGAGGCAACCCATCCATGGATCTTTCTCACATCAATGTTTTTCTCTCCCTTCTCGTTATAAATTAATAAGCATGTCCTTGGTTAAGGATAAAAGAGAGATGTTGAGTTTTATTGATTTCTTTCTTGGTTCTTGTTGAGAAAGTCTTATGTTCTGTTATTTTTCCTGGCCAGGGCAGGGGGTGGTATGGGGTTTGAAAATGGTGTGATTAATTTTCCACATTCCTTGGCTCAGGGCGGGCCTGCACCCTCTCCTCCAACTGGAGTCAGGCACAGCCATGTACTTGACCTGTCCACAAAAGTACATGTACATGATATGTTTCACTTTGGGGAAGCTTCCAGAGTCAGCATATGATGCCCCGTGCTCTCAAGGTGACTGGCAATGCTTCAGACAGTAGCCTGCCCTGGGTCCTGGTGTGAGGACCACTCAGAGCAGGGCCCCAGCCAACTCACAGCAGGCTTGTTGTGTGAGTGAGAAGTCAACATTGGCTGTTGTGGGAGTGTTTGTTACGGCAACACAGTCTAGCACATGGTGATAGATACACATCCCCTCTGGTTCCCACTGAGATGGAGGAATAGTCAGCCACTCTATCCATTCTGAGGTCAGGAGAGGTGCCATCAGCAAGTCAGGCCAGAAGGATTGAGAAATGAGAACTTTCTGGAAGAAACGGCAAGTCAGGCCTCCAGGGAGCAACAGAAGAGGAGCTTCTACTGTGGTTTCTACCCTGATGGGTCACACACTGTCCTCTGTTATCCTCTGTGAAGGCAGCTCATGGGACAGGCACCTGCTTGCAGGAGCCATGTGCACAGACGACACTGGACACTGCTGCACGAATGACGATTCTCCGCCATGCCCAGTGGAGCCGGAAGTGATCCTCAGCTGCAGTGAGGCCAGCAGACAGCTTGGGAGAGAAACAAATGCTTCCAAGTGGCTGTGGTCCAAGAGGAGGAGACACTGCATGGCAGCCCATGTAGGAAGCTCTAGTACAGAAAACGCCAGCCAGCGAACCTTCTAGGAGGCAGCCAGAAATGTAGTCGGAGGAAACTTACATCTCAGATGTTTTCATCATGTACAAGAGAGAACAAATAGTACACAAGCTAAGCATTCACTCCTAGATTGGAGCAGAAAAATGAGATAAAGCCTGAAGCCTAAGGAAACAGGAGGAATATATGACTAAAACATGAAAGAAGTGGCGGGTTTGGCAGGAAGGAAAACAGTACAATTTAGAATCCATCAGGCCAAGACCTGATGGCCCCTGGGAGTGGCTTGTGGAGGAATCTTGTGACCTGATTTTTCTCACCTAGGCAGCTGTGCGAAACAGTTCTTGTTCTGTCAGGACCAGCCCTAGGGCCAGATGGCCACAAGCTCCAGCCTGTCCTTTTACAGCTGGGCAACCCCTCTATGCCTCACTCAGCCCCCTGCACATAGGGACGACGGCTTCTAAAGATGTCATTCCTAGTCATAGAGCATTCCTTGTGCTATTGCTGCTTTATGTTGGTGAGAGGAACATCATGACCCTTCCCCTGAGATAGTCACTGGCCCGAAGCTCTCTGCTCCACTCGGTGGTACTGGGAGAGGGTGGACAGTGGGCACCATTTCTACCAAGGAGAAGTATTTGGGCTGAGCAGTAGGAAACTGGGCTCCCAGGATAGTGCAGGTGGTCAAGGGCCTTGTCTACTTAAAGGGGCCATTCCTCATGGTCAAGTGGTCTCTCAGTGATTTGGGAAGAGAGCCAGAGGCTCTGATGTCTGAGCATATAAATGCCTGAGGAGCCACCTTGGGGCTGTGGGCCAGGAAGGTTCCCTGTGCACTCATCCAGGGCTGGCTGGGATGGGGGTCAGAGGCAGAGGGCTGGTGCCCAAGAGTACCTGACACAGCCATGCCAGGGTGAGTACTGGGACCCCATCTTCTCTGGTCCGTCCAGGAGAGCTGATCACAGACATCTCGAGAATCCTTAGGCTACCCAGCAGCTCCCAAAACACAGGGACCCCCAACAACTGAAGGAACCAAGGCATCTTCTCTCCTCTCACCCAACTCCAAGAATGAAACTTGCTCAGTTAAGCACCACTTTCCTCCCATCAGGAGAAAGCAGGGGTCTCTCTGGAGCATTTTGGGGGCAACATGGTGTCCGTGCTTATGGCCCCTCTCCTAGCTGAACAAATGACTCTTGAGCACTGCCATCCTTTGCCCATATCCAGCTCAAGGGCCTTGATCAGAAAGATAAGCAGCTGCCTGGAGCAAGGGAAAGTGTTTAAAGGAAACTAAAACAACTGTCATATATTAATGGCGGCTGTAAAACAGAACTTAGCCTTGTAATAATATTTTGGTTCTGTTTCCACTATGCGCACCTAGAAAAATGTGAGTGCGACCTCAGCGAGGGGAGCGTCACATTCCATGAGCCTCAAGGCATTTCTGCTGTCATTCAGGACCCAAGCTCCGAAGGCCACTGCAGTCACTGCTTGCCATGGGACTGAAAGGGGTGAAATACAGTCCGGGACGTTAACGACAACTGGGGTGTTAATAAGAATGATGATAAGTGGGTGCCAGCTCCTGGCCAAGTATCTTTCAACCCTGTTAGCCCCACAGAGTAGGTGTCATTACCGCTGTGTGTTACAGATGAGGAAACTGAGGCACAGGGAGGCAAGTCTCCTCACCCATAGAGTGGAACCTGAGGTCACCAGCTCACAAGAGCCAGTCTCCGAACTGCCTTTTTGCTGCCCCCCCCCCCCGCAGTCCCTCCTATGTGGCAATGACGCAGGTCCTGTGTGAGCCATGGCCAGATTATGACTGGCCGAGGGGAGACCTGGTCCCTCCCAAGGGGCCCTTCCTGCTGGAGCACGGTAGCCATGGTCTTGGCCTGTGTCCCGAAGGCTATGGGCTGTGGGTTGGGAGGGCTGGGGCACCTGGGGAGAAGAAGGAATGTTTGAGGACAACTGTCAAGCATTGCGGGTCAGTGATGAGGGAGATGTTTGCCAGCATAGCCTGCATTCCCACACATTTAAACACAGTTCCCGTTTGATTTCTGTTTAGGAGGCTTTATTAACAACTTACATTTCTGTCCAATTTTATTAGGCGTTTAGCTGATTCTTCTATAAGTGCACTATGGTGCTGAGTTGGGCCCACATGCATGTGCTTGTGTGTGAACATGCGTCTGTATGTCCCAACATGTGCATTGTGTGCATGTGGGTGTGCACACAATGCATAAATGTGTACCTTGTGTGCGTGTGTGCACACCCACATATGTGCAAATGGGCCTCTTGGTTTTTTATTGATTTTTAGAGAGGAAGAGAGAGAGTGAGAGAGAAACATTGATCGGTTGCTTCCTTTGTGCGCCCGACGGGATCGAACCTGTAACATTTTGGTGTACAGGACGATGTTCCTGTACCAACTGAGCCACCCGGCCAGAGCAGGCATCTTTTGTTTCTGAACTTGAACTCCTGAACTATGGCTCCCATTTACTTGAGGGGTGATGACCTGCAGAGTAAGTATCTGCAGCAGGTTGATGGCTGGTAAGTCCCAGTGGGTATTTTCTCTGAGAGACTCCCTAGTTCCTCCATTCTCCTTTCAACAGCCCAGTCTCAGCCTGGAGGACAGAGCCTAGTGGTCTCCTTGCTGCCTCGGGCCCCAGGGTACCTGCAGCCTCTGACTGGCAGGCCAGGCAGGGCCTGTTGAATTAGATGGTGTTTCCATGATCCAAATAACAAACACTTTCCGAAGCAGCAGGAACAGCCTGTCTTTCAGGAGAGGAAGGAAACCAAGAAACTGCTGGCCACACCTAGGACAGCTGTCAGCCACCTCAGTGACCTGGGGCAGGGAGACTGGGCTTGGCAGCTCTGCACATGCAAAGGCCCTATAGCCTGCAGACCCAGGGCTGCAATCTGGGCCCTGGGGCCCTAACCCCATGGCCAGGTCCAGGAACAGGTGGCCATGAGGCCTGGCTCCTGGGGCCAGAGGAAGGAAGTGCAAGAACTCAAGGTGACATCTGGAATTAGGTGGCCTGAGGCCTGGCCTGGACAGAGCTGGGGCCACATGGAACACCAGAGGATATGCAGGCTCAGGTGGGGATAGAGCTCCATCAGCCTGAGGCCGCAGCCTCTGCCTTCGGTACCAGCTCCCGAAACACGGTCCCTCCAGCACAGGCCCTGATGCAGGACGAGAGGGGGCCTTGCTCCTCAGAGATGGGGCTGTGGCCTCCTCCCTGGACATTGCCTTGCTGGTGGTTTCTCAGAGGGGGACAGTGTCCTTCAGGCAGCTCCAGGGTCCTGGCCTGGGCCCTGTCAGGACTCACCTAGGACAGACATTCCTTAGAAAAATGGATTTTTATTCTAACCTTCAACCCTGCTGCGGAGACTGGAGGCTCGGCCCACATACTGCTTTGCAGCTTCTTGGCATTTGACCTTTTCTCATTTTGCACACGAGCCACAGGACTGACAAGCACGCCCACTCTGCTTCAGCCCAGGTCTGTCTGCTGAGGCCGCAGCCCTTGGCAGCTGGAAGCCAGCTGTGGAAACGGAGCCTGGCCCAGCTCTCCTGGGACCTTCTGTGTGGGCCCAGGTGGCAGCAATGGGGAGGGATGAGCAAAGGGTCCGGGAAGGTTCTGCAAACTGCTGTGCTCTGCACTGAACCCCAGACTGAGAGGACCTCCATGTCCGGGGAGAGAACCTGTGAAGGGCTGCACTGCCTGGTGCCCAGGTCTGGGCATCAGCCCATCCCCCAGCTGCTCCTGGCACTTGACTCCCACACTCACCTGGCCTCTGTCCAAGGCTCCAGTTCCCACTTAATGCAGGTGGTCCCAGCCCTGAGGTCCTGATCCCCGGGGGCTTGGGTGGGGACAGGAATTCAGACTTGAACCCTTCTCCCCAGTGCGCCTTGTGCAGTTGCATTTGAAGTCTCCTAAGCCAATAGGGGAGGGAAAGGCCCCCATGCTGTGCTCCTGGAGGAGGACTGTGGGCCTGGAAGGGAGGGATACCAGCGCTGCTGGGCTGAGGTCTGTGCAGGCCCTCAGCCCCCAGCGTCACACTGGGTTCCCTCTCCGTGGGTCACGTGGTGCCCTGAAGCCCCTTTCGGCACAGCGCCCTATGTAACCCAGCAGGAGCTGTCCACGTTGGGGGTAACATCACAAGCTTGGCGCTTCCAGGAAAAACACCTTTTATTTTTAGTCCAAGTTTCCAGCTTTGCTGGAGTGGAGGACAGGTGGCACTTCTGCAGGAGCAGGCTGAGGGAGTTGTCACTGCACACTATCCCCTGTGCTGGAGTGTCCCCTCCCTGCCCTTCTTCACCTCAGTCCAGGAATCTCCCTGGGGACTTGGGGCATCTGCTCCCTGAGGACAGGCAGCCCAGCCTGGAGGAAGGGGGCCTTGGGGTCTGCCATGAGCCATCCCAGCAGTAGCCCATGGGGGGATGGCGGGGGGGCAGTTTGATAACCAGAGAAAACCCCTTCCTTTTGAGGAGGCCGGGCCCCCTTTGGGCTGTGCTGCTCGGCAGCCCCTGGCTCAGCAGCTTCATCCAGGAGGCCAAGGGAAGATCCCCGCAGGACCCACCGGCACCCTCATTCCCTGTGCAGGACTGGGGACATCAGGGGACTGCCGGCCTCTGCCCCTCGCAGTCACCTCCCTTCTGCCATGCACCCCCAATAAAGAGGCTCCCTGTCCTGATAATTTAATTCTGCATTAAAAAAAAAAAAAATCTTAGAGAATTAGGCATGAGAGACACCCTTTCAGATAGTGTGAAAATCCACGGTGGGCCGTTGGCCCGCATCATATCCAGTGGTAAAACTGCCACGGAGCCTCATCCGGGTCAGACACAGGCCAGGAGTTGCAGAGATGCCACGAGCTGAGGACAAATGACAATGAGTCATTGCTGCAGACTGGATCACTGCTAACTGAACGCCCAAGAGAACGGGCTGAGAAATAGAAGAACTAACACAAAAGATCAGTAAGATGCTATTAGAATAGTTTAAGCAACTTCTTTCTACATACAGGAGTAATGCATTTAGAAAATACAACAGATGCAACAGACTGAAAATGCTCCCAAAGATGTATTCACTTCCTAATTTCTGAATTCTGTGAATGTCACTTTATATGGCAAAAGATGTGATTAAATAAAGGATTTTAAAGTAAGGAGATGACCCTGGATTACCTGAGTGGGCCCTAAATGCCATCACAAGTGTCCTTGTAAGAGAGGCAGAGATGTGAGTGACTCGCAGAGCAGAGGCTACACAAAGACTGAGGAGAGAGTTGGAGATGCTGGGCTTGAAGGTTGGATGGATGTGGCCCCTGCTGACCTGTGGCCTCTGCTTAGGCAGTGAGAGGCTAACATGCTCTTACCACTGAACCCCAACTCAGGAGATTGCTCCAGACCTCTCCAACATACCCATTGAACCCAGAAGCTATAGTTACACCGCTAAAGGCCCACAGGAAGCCGGGCTTCACTTCAGGCCCGCTCTGCCCCTGCCTACTGTGTGGCCTGGTCATCAGAAAAGGGCGTTAAAAGAGTCCTTTATGGTGCCTCAGGTCAAGGGCATTCAAGGGTAACATAGCCCCCCAGGAATGGAGAGCAGGGCATTCGACTGGCTCGGGACAGGGAAGGGACTGAGCTGACCCTGTTCCAGTCTAGTGTCCCGGCCCCACTGGGCCCACCAAGGCTGCCTCATCACCCATAAGTGGGGACCTCCCACCATCCCTGCCTCGCTGCTGTGGGGTCAAACAAGGTAATGGGTGGAAACCCTCCATTCTACCTCAGGCCCCTGTTGAGAAAAGGAGACCGCGGAGGAGTGAGAGACTGTGGTGGGGCCGCTTATAGGGCCGGGAGCACGAGGCTCTGGGCTGGGGGCCCTGCCTGGAAGGGGCCTGGCCGAGGCCTCCACCTGCATCCAACTGCGACCAAGGAGATGCCCCTCGGGGCAGGTGGAAGCCTCCAGGGGCATGTCTTAGCAAGACCAGAGGCAGAAAAGGAAGGGGTCACAAGATGGGCCAGCGTGTGGGGGTATGGAGGCCCCCTGGCTGTGTTCATGCCAGACAGAATAGAACTTAGATCAAGAAAGTCAGGCATGACCCAGAAAGAAAATACAACCAGGGAACTGTGTGCCCTAATATTTGAGTCAGAAAGATGATTTCTTAAAATGCAAGAATTTGCAGTCCTCTTGTCCAATTTCTCAAGAGCGGGAGCTGGGGCTGGGATTCAAGGCTGACTCTGCCCAGCCCTGAGAACCAGGCCAAGCTTCTGCCTCCTGCCTTGGTTCCTTCTTGGAAGATGAGAGGCTGAACTGTGGTCCTGGGCTCCCAGCTCTCACGCCCCCCAATCTGGTACCCCAAAGCCTCTTGCGTCAGGCATCCAGGACTGAGGTCAGGTTCTCCAGGCATGGGGCACAGTTACCAAGGGGTAGGGGATGCCCAGTCTACCACCTTCCTCACCCTGAGAGTTGGCTTCTAGAATTTCCTGCAGGAACACACTCACCGCACGGCACTATAAACACAGCATCCTTAGAATCAGAAATCAATGGCAGATGTGAGTAAATTAGGCCTTGGAGGGCAGAAAAGAGGGCTGGGAGCCTGCCAGACACTGCCGCTGCTGTGGCAGGATGCCAGGGCTGTCAGCACAAGGGTGTCTGGGGTCAGGACAGGGCCAGGCTGCTCCTTGAGAGCCACAGGAGGAGACCAGCTCTCTCAGTCCCTCCACATACCTGGGCAAGCCCCATGTGCTGCCCGTTGGCCTGGGTACATAGGTGGATTGCTCCCCTGATGTCAGGCACAGCACCCACCCCCTGGGACCACACACAGAGCACAGTGGACATGGCCTGCCATTGGTGCATCCCTTTAATCATAGTTACCTACTTTTTTGTTGTTAATCCCCATGGAAAAATGGATATTTTTTCCATTGATTTTTAGAGTGGAAAGGACGGGAGAGAGAGACATCAATGTGAGAGAGACACATCGATTGGTTGCCTCTTACACAAACCCAACTGGGGCAGGGGATCGAACCTGCAACCCAGGTATGTGCCCTTGACCAGAAATTGAACCCACGACTTCTCTGTGTTCAGGCCAACGTTTTAACCACTGAGCTACACTGGCCAGGGCACAAGTCTTTCTTTGGATGTATGCTTTCATTTAGGGAGTAAAATGGCAGGATCATATGGGAGAAATATGCTTAACTTTTTAAGAAACCATTGAACTGTTTTTAAGAGAGAGATATTCTCACCAGCAGTGTGTAAATTGCTCCATGTCCTCACAGACACTTGAAACTGTCATTTTTAGCCTTTCTAATAGGTAAATTGTGGTATCTCATTGTGGTTTTAATTTTCCTGATGACTAATGGTACTGAACATTTTTCGTGTTTTAACTTACTGTATGCATATCTTCTTTGGTGAATTCTATGTTCTGATTCTTTGCTCATTTTTGAAAGGAGTTATTAATTTTCTTCTTATTGAGTTTTGAGAGTTCTTTAGATATTCTGGATACAAGCCTTGTCAGACGTAGTTTCCAAATATTTTCTTCCAGTTTGTGGTGTATCTTTCATTCTCTTAATAGAGCCTTTGGAAGAGCAGAAGTTTTGACCCTGGCCAGGTGGCTCAGTTGGTTGGAGCATTGCCCTGTACACCACAAGGTCTTGGGTTCTGTTCCCAGTCAGGGCACATACCTAGGTTGGAACCGATCAATGTTTCTCTCTCTCTCTCCCTTCCCCTCTCTCTAAAAAAATCAATGAGCATGTCCTCGGATCAGGATTAGAAAAGAAAAAACAGAAGTTTCCAATTTGGATGAAATCTAGTTTATCAATTTGTTCTTTTAAGGATCTTGCTTTTGGTATTGAATCTAAGAAATCTTTCCTAACCCAAAAGTCACAAAGATTTCTTCTAGAAGTTTTATAGTTTCAGGTTATACATTTAGATGGGTGGTCCATTTTGAGTTCATTTTTGTATATGGTGCAGGGTGTAGATAAATGTTTATTTTTTCCTCCTATGGCTAGCCAGTTGTTCCTATAGCATTTGTTAAAAACATTCCCATGGCCGGTGTGGCTCAGTTGGAGCATCGTCCTGTACACCAAAAGGTGGTGGGTTCAATGCCTCGGCAGGGCACATACCCAGGTTGTGGGTTGGATCCCCAGTCTGGGTGTGTTGGGGAGGCAACTGATCGATATTTCTCTCTCACATCGATGTTTCTCTCTCTCCCTCTCCTTTCCTCTCTCTCTAAAAAAAAAAAAAAAAAAATCAGTAATAATAAAGATTCCCCTTTCTCCTGTAAACCTGTTAAACTCACTCATTGGCTCTAGTAGCTTTTCTGTAGATTGCATTAATTTTTTTGCATAGATGGACATGTCATCTGCAAATAAAGGCAGTTTTACTTCTTCCGTTCCAGTCCTGGTGCTTTTCCCTTCCCTATCTCCCTGGCTAGAACACTAACAGAAGTGGAGACAGTGGACGCCCTTCTCGTGCTCCTGGTGGAAAGCATTCAGTCCCACTTGTGAGTAGATTCTTTGTAAACATCCTTTATCAAGTAGAGGTACTTCCCTTCTATGTCTAGTGTGCTGAGAACTTTTATCAGAATGAATGTTGGGTTTTGCTACTTGCTTTTTCTGTGTCTGCTGAGATTATCATATTGGGTTTTTTTTAGTTTGTTAATATGGTGAATTCTGTTGATGGAATTTTGAATGTTAAATCAATCCTGAATTCTCGGGCTAAATTTTACTCGGTTCTGATGGCTTATCTTTTTTACATATTATTGGATTCCATTTAATAAAAGTTTATTTAGAATTTTATGTACATGATGAGAGATATTCGTCTGCATTTTTCTCTTGTAATATTGTGTCTGATTTCTGTGTCGGGAAAATGCTGGTTTCATAGAATGACTTGGGAATTATTTCTCTCTTTTCAGTTCTGTGAAAGTGTCTATGTGGAATTGTGACTGGTGCGTCCTTGGCTATCTGATGGAATTCCCCAGGGCAGCCATCTAGGCCAGGGGTTTTCTTCATGGGAAGGTTTTAAACTAGAACTTGAGTTGGTTGATGGTCCTCTGTTGTGTACTTGGGGAAACTCTGCATCTCCCTAAATGCAACACACTTCTCTCTGGTTCTCCATCTTGCAAACTGTAGCTGCCTTGGTCTCCCCAATTCTCAGCCTCCCCAACTCAGGATGTCTGCAGGCTCCCCTCCTGCCCTGTGGCCTGGAAGCTGTCCCCAGGCAGCCAGCGGAGGCACTCGCCTCCTCTCTTCCCGTCTCTCAGGCTTCATGACTCCTTGTTGCCTGATGTCCAGTGCTTGAAAACCCTGGTTTCACATGTTGTCGGTTCTGTTGGTTTTTTGGCAGGAGAGTAAGTCCAGTCCCGGTCACTCCATCTTGGCTGGAAGCAGAGGTCTCTCTGGAGCACAGGGTGATGCGCTCATCTGAGAGCTCTGGGGCAAAATGCACCTTTTCTATGTCTTTTGTGGGCAGGCTGCATGAACTCAGCCTGTCTCCCAGAAATCAGCACGTCCCCAGCTGCTGCCCTGTGAGGCCAGGAGGCCAGAGGTTGAGGGATTGGCTGCAGACTTGGCCTCACCCACGGCATAGCTGGGGCTCAGGCCAGTGGCTCCCCCAAGTAGGTCTGGCCACAAGCAGTGCCAGCAGGCCGCCAATGCCAGCGCATGCTCTCTGTCAAATTAAGTATCTTCCTCCATTTGCTTGATGTGATTCTTAAATGTAAGCAGTGGGTTTGCTATAAAGTGAATTATTCATCAGGAAATGGACAGAGCCTCCCAGGAGATCAATACTTGGGTTCTGAGTTTTTATTTTCCTAAAAGGATCACTGATTGCTGGCAAGCAGGGGCCACGAGGAACCACTGAGGTGATCCTGGAGAGCCTGTGAGCAGCAGCCCATGGCCAGCTAGGGTCTAGGGTGACTGTGCCCATGGAAATGTGGGGCCTCAGGGGGAGGCAGTGTGTAAATTTGGGCATGTTTCTGGCAAGATAACCAGACCTCCCGCTGTTGGGTCCTTTTAGGGTTAGGGATGGCTGGGCCCTTCAACAAATCTCAGCAGCTGATGGGTGACTGTGGGAGGGATAGTCATGGGAACCTGCCCTCAGGTTCAGGTGGGACAGCTGGACCAGCCAGGTGAATCAGGGAGTGGGGGACCCCATGGCCAGGGGAGGGCCTGGGCCCACCATTGGTGGAGATGGGCCTTTATGACGCCCCTTGGGCTGGGCTGGAGGCAAGACGGCCAGTTAGTGGGCAAGTAGCCCCAGCATCCACTGCAGCCCACATGTCACGGGTGAGAGCAGAGCTATAGCTTCCTCAGGAGGATGCCCAGTCTTGGCGGCTCCCATGAAAGCCAGAGCAGGACGAGGACACCCCTGAGGTGTTGTCAGTTAGTAGCCTTGCTTCCCCTTTTTATTACAAAAAGTGTGTGCATTCCTCTTAGAAACTTGAGAAAGTACAGATTGGCCAAAGGAAGACAATAAAACTCTCTGGTATTCCAACCACTCAGACAGAATCCCTTGATATTTACTTTATTGTGTGGCATTTCAGATATGTGTGGACCACACTATTTATGTCATCTGGCACAACTTTCTCACTTCATGATATGAACATCTGTCCATTTACACACGCCTGCCATTTTAACTGGACGCTCCACATTCCGTTGGTGTGTATCCTCGAGTCTGTGTAACCCAGCCCGTGACCGCACACTCAGTTTCTCCCAGATTCCACTCTGTGAATTCTGCAGGTCTTTTATCTGCCTGACGTGTAACTGGGGACCCCCATTCTCAGATGTGGGTGTGTGAGGTAGGCTGGACTGCTCCTCCTGGGCGGAAATTGGGTCAGGGATGGTCATGTGGCCTGAGCCCAGCCATCAGAACCCTCCCAGGAAAGAGGGGCCTGCTGTTCCTGGAGCATGCCAGCCATGGGGGCACCTCTGGGCCACCTTGGAGGAAGAAGCAGATTCTGGGCGTGAGAGGGTGAGGGCCTGGTGATGTAGCAGGGCCCAAATCAGAGTCCCATTTGTGTCGCTGTTGCACCAGCCGAGGGTACTTGTTTCCTTGTCTGAGCTGGCAGGAGACACACCCAGAGTGGACCTGGGTTTGCAGTCAGAAGCATGCAGACGCATGTAAGGTGGCACCAGGAGTGGGGTGTTGCACATGGCCGCTCTGGAGCGGGTGAGGTGGGGCAGGGAGGGTTTCTTAGCCCCAGGCAGGCAGCCCCATCGCCCCGTCAGGCGCTGGACCTTGGACTCGGCCCAGGGGCTTACCAAGGAATGCTGTCTTGGCTGTTTCCTGGAGCCCTGCACTCCTGTCGGCCCCAGCTCCCATCAGGCACTTGCGGGGGGCAGAAAACACAGCCCTGTGGGGGAAGCCCTTTCAGAGGATGGGGGGGCCCCAGCTGATGGGGGGCAGTGGCTGTGCGCCCCTCAAGGTGGAAAAGTGGATGCTCTTCCCCAAAGTAAGGCCAGGGCAGGAAGCCCGAGCCCAGAACGGGGCTGCACCCACCCCTGAGACCCCCCACTCCCTTACTGTTTGCCATCATGGCCGTCCTTGGGAGGCAGCCAGGGCAGTGAGAGGGGGGCCTCCCCTCCCGGCCTGTGGCCCCTCATCTCCAGGCTACGGGCCAGGGCCAGGGCCTCAGGGTCTGCCGGAGATGGAAGCCCAGGCAGAGGCTCGGTCAGAGGTCAAATACCATTTTCTCCCTTTGGTAATGGGCCCCACCCCCACCTTCCAACTGAGTCAACGCAGTCAACCCACAGGAACCCCAAATTCTACCGACAAAGGGCCGAGATGCTCCAGCCCTGGGTGGCCTTGGACCCCTGCCCCACTGTGAGAAGTGGACTGCTAACTTTGCGTGTGGCCACCGAGAGGACGAGGCGGAAATATTGGGGGCCCCTCCTCTGACCATCCAGCTGGGCTGTTGGCAGCTCCTGGCTGGGCTGTGGCCCCGACCCCTCTTGGCAACGCTGCCTCTCCACTGTTTCCGCGCCCAGCCTCTCACGCGGGGCCTGGGTCGCTCCATCCCGGCCGCCCTTGGGGCCGCATCTGAGCCCCTGGCAGCCTCTGAGCTGGGGGGGTGGGAGTGGTTAGTGGGGCGCTGGGCCTGCCTTTGTGTGGCGACATGGGACTGCCCTGGGCAGTCACTGCACCTGTGACTGGGTGAAACCTAGAGCCCGGAGGAAGAGCGGTGGGATGAGGGAGCAGGGGTCCAGGCGGGAGGTCGCAGGGGGAGGCAGAGGGAGGAGGCTGCTGGTGGCCGGGGCCCGGCAGGCACTGTGGGTTTTCTCCTTCGTGCCGTTTAGACTTTTACAGCCATGTGCGGGTGCAGCTTTGACACATTAAAAATGCAGTGAAAGCACAAGGCACGGAAGGCCCGCCGCCAGGGCCTGTGCTCAGCCTGAGACCCACCCCAGGGTCCCCTGCACCCAGATGAGCCTCCTGGATTCCTGTCCTCCGCCGGCTGCTCAGGCTGCAGCTTGTCAGCAAACCCTTTATTGCCAGATAAGGGCCAGTGACTCCCCCATGATGTGGTGGGGACAGAGGGATGGGGTGTGAGGTGTGGGTTGGCCAGGGTCCAGCCCCCGGCTGGACACCCATTCTCCTATGAGTTGGACCTGGACGTGGAAGGTTCAAGCTCCCTCCAGCCTCGAGTCCCCACTTGTCCCGGCGCCGGGTCCCTGTGTGGGGCGCTGGCGGTGCCAAAGTCAGCAGCTGGGCCCGGAAGGCAAGCGCGCCGGCCTTATCTGTGACTTTTCCTGGAGGCTAGCTGCGCCCCGGGCTGCCTGGAAACTCTCACCCCCAGCTGATGTTGGACATTCCCAGACATTTTTTGGGCCCCTGGGCCCCTGGCATCCTGGTGGGCGGTGCTGGGAAGAGGGCCCAGCTCCGGCTCCCACAGGCCGGCTCTGTCACCACTGATGCCATCGATCACTGCTCTGTTTTTGTGGGCAGCACACCCAGGGGCTCCGTTCCCACCCTGTGCCCCGGCCATCAGGCTGACCCAAGGGGCCCTGTGCATGGGCCACCACTGCCGCGGGCAGGCAGGGAACGGGGTTTGCCAGCACCCCGCTCAGGCAGCTGGGCAAGCGGCCGGTGCCGGTCAGTGCTCTGCAGCTCCTTCTAGCCCCTCGACTCTGTAGGCGAAGAGACAGGCTGCTGGGGCTGGGGGGAGGCAGTGGACGCGGCCTCGCGCACCCTGTGATGCCTTTATGAAAAGGAGTCCGAGGTCCTAGTGAGACCTCAGGTGACATCGGGCAAAACACAGCCATGTGATGCACTCTGGACAGGAAGGCTTAGTAAAATAGAACTGAGTTCTCCCCCAAATAGCAGGTCAGCCACTCACCTGGACTGGTCTGTGCCTCACTTCCCGGGACCAGCCTTCAGCCTCGTGCCTACATGGCCAGCAGCGACCACCTAGACCAGCCCAGTCTATGGACAATCATCCCATGGTGTGGGCTCAACCGAGGAACAGAGAGTGTTGCAGACATGCTGCCACTATCCGCGGGGCCTGGCTGTCTCCCTACGGGGGGTGGGTCACCAAAGTGTTTTTAGCAGGCGGCCCTTTCCTGAAGATTGTGGATTACTGGGGGTGGGGGCATCCAGGACTTAAAATGCCACCATTCCTGCCAGTCTCTGCCCTTGGAGCTGGTAATTTCCATGGCCCCATTTGTGGGTCACTGACAAAAACCTAGGGGGTCCAGGCCAGGGGGTGGGGGCTGCCCTGAACCATGGCCCCAGGCAGGTATGTTTGGGCTGGGCTGGAGGGGGGAGATTGAGAGAGTGGCCTTGGGCTTAGGAAGGGTGTCCCAGGGGAGAAGGGAGTCCCCAAGCAGAGGTCAGCTGGGGAACCTCCAGCTGGTCAGTCCCGACTCCAGGGTGGGAGAGCACAGATCGATTCCAAGTTTGCTGCTGCAGCCAGAACAAGCTGGAGGCCAGCAGTCCAGACGGTCCCACTGGGCTGACATGGAGGTGTGGGCAGGGCAGGCTCCTTCTGGAGGCTCCAGGGCAGAATCATTTCCCTGCCTCTTCCAGCTCCTAGAGGCTGCAGTGTTCCTTGGCTCATGACGCCTCCTCTATCTCAAGGGTATCACAGGAGGCCAAGTCCTCCTCAGCTCACATCACTGCCCTCTCCTGCCTCCTCCTTCCATACTCAGTGCCGTCGCCGCAGTCTACCTCCATAATCCAGGACGGTCTCCATCCCCGGTCTGCTGATGGCAGCCTTCCCTCCCCTTTGCCATGTAACCTAACAGGTTCGCAGGTTCCAGGGATTAGCACGTGGTTGTTTTGCGGCCACTATTCTGCTGACTCCCTTCATCAGGGCTCTGCAGGTACCCAGGGGCTACACTGGGACCCAGGAGTGCCAGCCTTGGCAAAGGGCACTGGCCATTGGGAAGGGCTGGGACCTCACCTATGGGCCCCATGGTGCTGGGCAAAAGGGGAGACCTTAACCGTCTGCAGGAACAGAGGGCTGCACCTGCTCCTTTGGGGGTGAGGGTCCTCTCCAGCCTCTATCAGATCACCTGAGAGCTTGTCAGAGATGCAGGTGATTCTTAGTGTCAGGTGTGGATCATAGCTTCTCAAAGGTAATGCGTGGGTCTCCTGGGCTCCCTTAGGATCTGACGCAGTGGGCCAGGGTTGCCGGGGGGCAGCATTTCTAGCCAGCTCCCAGTGATGCTGCTGGAGCCCCGGCTGTGAGTACGGAGAGGTGTAGGGGAGGTGGCAAGGTGCGTCCAGAAAGGTACTGACCTTGGTCAGAACCAAGGACAGCCTCCTCGTGGTGTCCAGAGCATGTCTGAGACTTGGCATCAAGCCCAGCTGGCGCAGACAGGCTAGAGCCAGTGGGCAGGGCTGTGGGGCCCAGGATGCTGTGAGCCTGCACATCAGGCGTCAGCAGTTCTGCTCCGGGTGCCTCTCCCAAAGCTAGGACAAGGACGCGTTCCACGGCAGTGTCATTTGCAGTAACCAGACCTAGGAAATGACCTAATGACAGAAATCAAACACTGGCTCCAGTTTCAAAAAACCCCCCAGAACCCTCCCCACTGCCACCACCCTGTCCAAGGAACCCTCCCCACTGCCACCACCCTGTCCAAGGAACCCTCCCACTGCCATCACCTTGTCCAAGGAACCCTCCCCATTGCCATCACCCTGTCCAAGGAACCTCCCCACTGCCACCACCCCGGTCCAAGGAACCCTTAACACTGCCACCACCCCGGTCCAAGGAACCCTTAACACTGCCACCACCCCTGTCCAAGGAACCCTTAACACTGCCACCACCCCTGTCCAAGGAACCCTTAACACTGCCACCACCCCACCCAAGGAACTCTCTCTGTTGCCACCACACTGACCAAGGTCAAGCCACCTCTGCTCTGCCCCATTCTGCCCTTGCACCCCCCATCCTGGGTACACAGCTGGAGGGGTCCCCTCCCAGGGCTGCTGTTTCCCAGGAGAACCTGCCCCAAACAGTGAGGAGGGAAGACAAAAGTGCCCGTCAAAACCAGTGCCACGTGTGCGGAAACGGTTTTATTTTTATCAACGAGCGTCCTGCTGTGCTGGCTGCGCTCCTCTGCATTTCGTGGCTGTGCCTTTCACACCTCTCAGGTAGGGAGGCTCCTCCCTGGACCCTGGAGCCCCCTCTGCTCACCCAGCCACCTCTCAGCAAACAGTGGCTCTGTCCACTGCAGCCCAACAGAGGGGCTTTTTGTCCAGTTGCCTTTGCCGATGATACGAGGTCATTACAGGACCCACTAAGCTGTCTCGAGAACAGAGGGAGGCCGAGGCTGGGTGAACATCTGTCCCCACTGAGTGGGATTCCAGCAGCAGGCATGCAGCCTATCAGGGACCTAGGGCCAGGCCACCCAAATGCTGTGAGGTAGGAACTGTGACAAAAGTACCCACACAGCAAACAAACAACTACAGTATGTGCATTTTATAAAGCAAAGCTGGCCTTGCACTTTGCACGTGGCATATGACAGGGGCCTTTATATTTTCTCATGTGGCAGCAACAAAGAGCATTCTCCCAGGAGCATCCTTGATTCCACCAGCCCCACCCTGGGCGTTGGTGCACAGGTCATCTGCGGACAGCAGAGGCATCCTCTCACTTCCCCTCACCCACCGCAGGCCAGGCAGGGGAGCCCTTTAGCACCAGGGATCTTAAACACACACAGAGAGGACTGCTGTTCCTTGCAGATCTGAGGACTCGTTTCCCTGCCCATCACTCCCACTGGAAACAAATGTGCAGAATAAAACATGAGTGATGTTTTCTCAGACCCTTGAGCAAGCTGGCAGGTGAGGAATGAATACTCACAGGCTGAACCTGGAGTGTGTACAGGAACCTGGGGAGCTGGTGAAAGCTCTGTGCTTGGGGGGGCATTTGCTGGACTGCAAATTTGAATTGGGCTTGCCCTGGAGGCCCAGTTAGAAGATGACACAGCTCAAGGCCAGCTGGAGGAGGGCAGTCTGGTGGGAGACTCCACCACTCAAGGGACCATAACACTCCACGTAAGGATGAACTAGAAGAACACCCTGACCCCTGCCACCCAGGAGAATGCTAGTGTCTAGTTTTGGCATTGAGTAGAAGAGAAAGTCTCTCTCTTGAGATCTGTGACCACCAGCTGGCCTTCGTGAGGTTGGCATCCCAAATTACAGTACCTGAGGGTCCAAAGCCCAGAATTTCAATTGAAGTGGTTTCAGGTAGGCAGTGATTGTGGGAGAACCCAACCTCAGCCCAGTTTCAAGGGGTTGCCACACATTAAAGTCCAAGACACATGAAATCATAGCAAAAAAATCATAAAGCACACAGGCAACAAGGTACCACATGTGAGCCAGAAAAGCCACAGGCAACAGAATGTGATTCAAATACTTTGACTATGGGATTTTCAGGGCAGAATATCCAGTGAGCTAGGAATGCTTAAGTAAGTTAAAAGGGATTTAACAAATGAATTAAGAGTGTATGACCATTAAAAAAAAGTGATCCAGCCAAAATGAAAGAGACCACATAGAATTTCTTAAAATGAAAACTATAATAAATGGAGATAAGACTCAATGGATTAGAAAATAAACAAAATTTTAAAAATAAAGATTCAGTAATAAGTGGATTGATTTAATTGCAGTTAGATATAGTTAAAGAAAGAACTAGTGAAATGGAAGGTAGATCTGAAGAAATTATCTCTAATTCAGCAGAAACAAAAAAATGGAAAACATGAAGAGTACATGATTAACAGGAAAGAAAGTAGCAAATGTATACAGTTAAACCTAAAAAGTAGACTAAGACAATACTGGTGATGTCTCTCCACCAAAATGAAACTAATGTAGAATACGCAAGAGCACAGATGGCAGGGTAGGGCTAACTTCAGATCTTGGTAAGTTATATAACCAGTAAGATGCTGGATGCTGAGCACACAGCTTCAAAAATTGTTAAAGGGAAGGGGCAGCAGGGAAGGAGTGTGAACAGTATAATTATTCAAAGATGGCAAAAGGAAAGGGGAAAAACACAGGAAAAGGGAGGCAAATATCAAGTTTAAAACAAACATGCTATGCCGAATCAACAATGCCAAAAGCTGATCTTTGAAGATGGCTGATAAAATTGACAAGCCTCTGATAATCCTGATGAAGGGAGTGAGAACAGAAGATAAAACCACAGAAGCTCCAGAGATTAGAGTGAGCATGTTATGAATAATTTTATGCTGATATACTTGAAAACTTGGGTGAAGTGGACAGAATTCTAGGACAGTATAACTTAAAAGCAAATGAAGAAGAAATAACCTCAGTAGTTCTATAAACAAATTTAATTGGATCAGTGGACAAAAACCTTTCAAAGAAAACCTAAATGATTTTACTGGCAAGTTTTACCAACATTTAAGAAAGAAATAATTCTAATCTAAAAAACTCAGAGTATATAAAAAGGACTTTTTAAAAAACCTATATCATATGTTAATGGTAAACTTTAGAAAGCATTCCCTGAAGATCAGGAACAAGGCAGAGGTGCCTACCATCACCATTCTAGTCAACACTGTATAAGTCCTAGGAAAGTTTCATAGGAAAGACAAGAAGAGAAATCAAAGGCAGCTTCGACAGAATTTTCATTTTTTCATATAAATGTTGATGTCCCAGGGCTGGGATGGGAAACATCTTCTTTTTATACTGCTGTACAGTCTCCTCGACTCTTGGTTGCTAACTCATAGTCTAAGATGGCTGCCCAGTGCTGGCCATCATATCTCTATTCCAGCTAACTGGAGAAGGCTCTGTGAAAAGGAAATACATCTGCTCTGTTTGAACATGCCTCGAGAGGCATATTGACCACTTCCACGTCCATCCCATTGACCAGAGTACATTGTCAGACTTACCTGTCACCTGGATTCTAGGGTCCAGAAGGAATGGAGAATGAGCCCAGGGGCCCAGGGATAATCAGAACTGAGGGGAGAGCCCAGGCAAGGGGCAGACTGGTGGCCCAGGCCCGGACCAGAGGTTGTCCCCCTAAGGAGCTATGCCATGCCACCACCATTCACTGCCTACCCAGCCTTCAGCCCCTTTGCTGGACCAGGGAAGGAGGCCAGGGCGGCCGTGCGACAGAGGTGATGGGTCACAACTCTGACCTGTGATGTAAGACACCGCGTAACCTCGTTCGTTTCAATGTCATGGAAAGAGCAGACACTTGGAGCAGCTGTTTTGCCTCCGGATCCATGTATTGACAGGAGGGCTTTTAGCAAATTTGCAGAGCGTGGTCGTGTTTTGTCATAATTTCCGTTGTGTTTTTAGAGGACTCAGGAGCAACCTGACTGTACAAACCAGAGCCTAGGGGGTACCCTCAGAGCCAGGGCACTGGCTGTGGGTCCCACTGGGGCTAGACAGTGCCCCGTTGGAAGGGTCCAAACCAGAGGTTTCAGCATCTGTCACACACTCTGGAATGTGATAAATGCCTTCCAGACAAACGAACCCCATGTCACGCTAGAGCAGGGGCTATGTCTGCAGCAGCAAAGCAGAGAGGACGGGGCAGCAGTGTGGGGAAATGGGGACACTCAGAGGTGGAAGGGGCAGGTGGAGGGGACGAGACCTGGGAGCTACATGGGCCTTAGTCACCTTTTTGTAGAAGAACCCTCTTTCCCCACTGCAGGCCCAGCAGGAAGGGTGTCTGTGCAGGGGGCCTGTGGGCCGCGGCCTAGCAGCTTCCCTGGTGTCCGTTAAGGATGGGACCAGTGTGACAAGCAGGCAGTGTGCTCCAGGAGAAAGGGGCCCGATGAGTAGCTGGGCTTGACTCTTGTGCACATTGGACGTGAGAGGGGCCTGAGTGCCCCATGCCCTGTTCGGTCCAGGCTCATGAACGGGGTGGCAAGTCCACATGTCAGAGCTTAAAGCCCAGGATGACAGAAGAAGAGCAGACGTGCAGAGATGATCAGGTCACTTGGAGCGAACAGGAGGAGTTGACAAAGGCGGGAGGACTGAGCCGGTGCCCAGCTCAGGACCCCACCTCTGGCTTCTGCCCACTGTCTTCAGAGGCCTGGCCCAGGGTCTGGAGAGAAGAGGCCCCACACTCACTGAGGGGCAGCATGGACCCCCTGCAGCCCTGGGGCACTCAGTGTTGGGGGGAGGGTGCTGACTTCCCCATATCAGGACTTAATATTGAAAACAGAGTCCAGCACTGACAGGCCTAAGGTCGTGATGGCCTTACCTGCCCCCTACCCATTAAGGTCAGGCTGTATCTGGTCCCCTGTCCAAGGATGCAGCTCTCATCTCCAAGAATGGGGGTGATGGGCAACCCCTCATCTCAAGTACGACCTGGCCCTGGGCCCCTTAGCCCCGCTCTCCTGAATGGACATGTCTGAGCATGTGCCCAGGAGGCACCTGGCCTCCCTCCATCCCCATGAGAATAATGAGGCCCCAGGCAGGCAGAAACTGCTGCGTGTGACAGCTCAGAAAATGCAACTAATGAGACGGCATTGCTGGACAAAGGTGGCATTCAGCACATCCTGGTGCAGCAGATTCTTCTCGGCCGAGTGGCCAGCAGCCCTGAATCCCGAACTCTGCAAGCCCCCTCCGCCCAAGCCTGTGTTTAATAAGTGGGTCCTCTGCTCCTGGCCCTGCAGGGCCTGCGTCTGGTCAACTCGCCTGACTTGGTTTTGGGGGAGCTGAGCCCATGGTTTGAAGTTGCCTGTTCCCAAGAGGCTCCTGCCCCAACCTGGCCTCCCTGCATGGTGCCTCCCACTGTGGCAACTGGCAACGCCAGTAGGTGGTGGGCTTCCGCGGGCCTGGCAGCTGTTCCCCATCTGAAATAGCTTAAATGAGCTAAGAGCAAACTCGAGGGTGAAGGTGTAACCAGGTACACACAATGCCCCTCCCGGTGCAGTCATGAGACGAGGCGGCTTTATGAGTGAGCCAGGAGAGGTAGGCACCATGCACCTTCATGTTCAGAAACTAGCTAAGCTGCTTTAATTATAAATGGTGTCCCCTCAGAGGTATGGCAGGAGTCTCCGCTTCTCCCTACATGTTCATTTCCCACGGCCCCAAACAGTTAAGCATTTCTAGAGCTCTGAGATGTGGATTGCTGAAACTTGCCTGCTGTAGTGAGCATATGAGTGGCTGGAATCCTGGTAAAATGCAGGTCCTGACTCCGGTCCGGGGGGCAGGGACTGCATTTCCGAGCAGCTCATGGGCCCTCGGCCACACCTCGGCAGGCCCCGTGTCCAGGGACCTGGGAGCACACCCACCTTCCTGTCCCACAGGCCGGGGTATCATCTGGAGGGTGGAGGAAACCTGGCTGGAGATGCAGGTGCTGCCTGCGGGCAGCTGTGGGGCATCTGGGGGAAGAGGCAGCAGGAGGGCCTGGCAGAGGCGGCGGGCAGGGCGTGGGAGGCTGGTGTGCTCGCCCTGCAGCTTGTGAGTGAGGATGCTGGCTGCGGAGAATCCGGGACAGCATGAAACATAAAAAGAAGTCACGCCAGCCTTTTCTTTTCTTTTATTCTATTTTATTTTCTGATGCATTCCCCACAGTCAGCACACAGCATGTGCCTGATTATATAAACACAGCCCCAACTGATTTAAAATTCTGTCTAGGATTTGAGGTCTCACCTAAATGGATGTACCTGCAGGGCTTGGGGTGGGGCCAAGTGTCCACTGGGGTCAGCAACTCAGGGAGGCAGGGTTAGGGGAGGGGACACAGGGAGAGGTGTGGACAGGAAAACAGCTGTTTCTCCAAACCCCTAAGCCATGGGGCACCTGAGAGATTGGGCGCCTGAGTGTCCTCCTAAACTCTGCAAGTTGCTCATATGAATGCTGGGGGCAAGAAATCAGGGGTTCCCACTGCCCAAGATCCTGAAGGCTGTAGGACTTGAAAAGCAGGCTCCACCCACCTCCTATTTATCAGTAGCCTTGGAGGTCAGGGTTCAGAGGTCAGAGTTTGGGTCTGCATTTCTAATTCCAAAGTGGAGCCAGTCCCTGGACATCAGAGCTCCATTGTATTGCTAGAGCCTGGAGGAAGGAAGAGGAAGGGAAGACGGGGTGGTGGGGTGAGGCAAGGTGAGAGGGGCGGAGGCTCGCTCATTTCAGGCCCATCTGGGTTTGGCCCCTGCCCACCCGGCTGCACTCCTGGGTTAGATGGGCTCCTGACAGTGGGACCAGGACACATTAAGACTCCACTGGCTTTTGATGGAAGAATTTAATATCTGGAAGAAGGAAGGGGGAGAGAGGGATAGAGATAGACACCTGGGATCTCCCCAGGAGGGGCTCCCACAGCCACCTGCTGGGTCCCAAGGGAGCCAGCTCTGCACAGTGAGACACCACCGAATGGCCCCTCTGGGCTCCTCTGAGCTCCAGCAGGGTGTAGGGTGTGCAGTTGCCCTCCCCAGCCCAGGGCGGGGGTGGGGGCAGAGAAGCAGAAATTCTTCCTTCGTTCATCATTCTCCATCTAAACTGGAAAGTAGGGCAGGCTGGCTAGCGAGGGGGCCTGGACCCTCACACAGGCTGCGGAGCTGCTGCTGGGAGAGGCCGGCTGCCGGGCTGGAAGCCTTTTCTTCTCTGACTCACACATGTATTTATAGCCCGAGAGATGCTCCAAGGCTAGCACTCCCTGTGGGAGCGGGAGCCGGAGCCAGAGGGAGCTGGGGCCGGAGGGAGCTCATCTCACATGCCTCGCTGTCCAGGCTCCACCTGGGGAGGTCTGGTGGCCGCTGATGAAGGACAATTATTGCTGCCCCTGCTTGTTTACCTATTGCTGCCCCCGCGCCCAGGTTCCTCCAAGGCTACCTTGTACCCTCGCCCTTTCTCCTTCCGTCCCAAATGGCATCCAGCACAGCCTTGCTGGGGAGGGGGCTGCCATGACAGGTGATGCCTGAGACCCCGCCATGAAAGGTCTCTCGTGTCCATGGACCGCCCCCCCCGGAACTCACCAGAACTAGTCTCAAAGGAAGGACTGAGGTGCCCAGTTCCTGGGGAATTCGCGTTCAGGCTCAGAGAGAGAGGTCCTGTCTCTGAGCAGCAGGTCAGTGGGGTCAGTGGTCAGCAGGGACAAGAGATGGCCCCAGTCTCTTACACAGCGAGCCCTGTAGTTGTCGTGCTGGAGGGTGTCCAAAGGTGCCTGAACTCAGGGTGCAGGGCCCTGGCAGAGGACTGAGGGTTCTGAGAGGGAGAAACACAGAGAACATTTCAGGTTTGGCCTCCCCAGGACCCTGGACAGCCTATTCCCCTCTGTGTCCAGGTCCAGGATCCACAGGTGTGACCATACCCACCCAGAGGCTAGTGATGGCTCTGGGCACCAACCTTCCCTCCCAGGAGAACCCCCCATGTTGCTCTCATGGGGTGTGTTACACCCCTTGGCCCCAGCCCTGTCTCCAGGCCTGTTTGTGACACTTTTCTGCACACTCAGGGTCCCCATGCCCACTCCCCTTTGAGCCCACATGGGCTCCCACTGCCCCTGAGTGTGCCTGGCCCCCTGATCACAGTCTCGGGGGTGGGCCCCACCAGTGACCAGGCCACACACTCCTGGTCCCTGTCTCCCTTTAGCACCAGCTTGCTCTGGCCTGTGGACCCCCCTGTACCCGGTACGCACCCCACATCCTCCCCCACCCTGGGGCTGTCACCCGGGGCTGCTGCCAAGGCCCTGTAAGGATCCAAATGACAGACAAGCAGACAGCAGTTCACATGCATCTCTCAGAAGGTGAGAGCTCAGGTACTCAGCCCCAAATGTGTCTGATATTTAAGTATAAATGTGCAACTGAAACCATAAACCATTAGAACAACTTAGGGTAATGGTCTGAGATCGTGCAACAGGAAAGGACTTCAGCATGGCCCCAAGGCCAAGCGTCATAAAGCTAGTGGAACCTATTTGATTGTCTAAGAATTTGCGATTTCTCTAGCGCAGAACATTTAATAAACATAGCTTGAAGGTGATGTCAGGCTGGGGGAGGGGGCTCTCCCCAGTCCTTCTAAGGAGCTGATGGTGGTTTTGTGTCTCCTCCCCTGGGGCGCTGACTCCGTCCTGCCGGGGAGGCAACTGGGCCCGCCTTCCATCTCCCACAGAAGTTCATCCCAGGGTCTACCCTCATCTGGCACATCTGCAAACGCGTGTGGGGACGAGCGGGAAGGAGCCTCTCCCCAGGTTTGCGGGCGCTGCTGTGCAGAGGCCCAGAAGCAAGCTGGGGTTGATCCTTAGCAGATGGATCCCTCATCACCAGCAACGTGCTTCTGGCTGTTTCTTTATTCTAAATCCTTTAAAATAAGTCCGTCCCTCTCCCTCTTTCTGTCTGTCTCCCTCTGTTTTTGTCTGTCTCTCCCTCTCTCTCATTTATTTTTACTCTCACTTGAGTATACCTTTATTGATTTTAGAGACAGAGGAAGAGAGAGACACAGAGAGAGAAACACTGATGTGAGAGAAAAACATCAATCAGTTGCCTCCCGTTTGGGTCCCAGCGGGGGATCAAACCCACAACCTAGTTTTGTGCCCTGACCGGGAATTGAACTCACGATTTTTGGTGTACGGATGACGCTCCAACCAGCTGTCACCCGGCCAGGGTTATTTTTTATAATCAGTTCTTCTGTTAGCAGGAGCCCTTGTCTGTCTCTAACTTTGAAAGGTCTCTGGTTTCCTCCTCCTCTGCCGGTCCTGTTTGCACGCACTCCCGTGTATGCCCTGCATCCTGGTGTCACCTCCAGGTCTCTTGGTCCCCTTGTCACATTCCTCTTTTTACATCCATCTTTTGAGTCCTGAGAGGATTTCTGAAAGTCTCCAAATCCCTGGGTTTGTTTTGCTGGGGTGGCCAAGCCACCCTGAGCTGTTCCCCCTGCATTTCAGAGGTGACAAGCCCATCTTTTCTCTCCAAGACCCTGTCCTTCCCTCAGAGCTATTCCTGCCCAAGGCCATCGGCAGTCACATTATAGACACAGGCTCCCATCAGATGTGTTGGGTGTACAGGTGGGATTTCTGAGCCCTGCTCCCATGTCCTGGAGGGGCTGAGTCAGAGGTCATGGTCCTACCTCTGTAGGTGGGCCCCCTCCTCATCCATGTGAGGATTCCTGCCCCCTCCCTTTCTGAGGGGGTGGCTCAAGCAGCGCCTGTGCCCAGTCCTGGAGCTGGGAAGTCAGATCCGTCAGGCCCCATTGTTGGCTGGTCCTGTCTCATGGGAGACTCAACCCTGAGTCAGTGGAGGGCAGGGCCACAGTAGTCGGGGTTGGTCCTCGCTCTTCTGTGGAATGACGTCCCCCCCAGCACCTGCCAGGGAAGGGCCAGGGGCTGTCTGCGATGCCCTTTGCTGTCTCCTCCCTTCGTTTCCAGCCCCATCTGTGGTGAACCTGGGGGACCTCCACTGAACCTATCTGCATTCCTGTGTGCAAGGAATTATGGGGCAGCATGCTCCCTCCATCACAGGGACTGTGCGTAGGTTCTAGAAACTCTGAGTAATGTCTTCCATGACGCCAGCCCTGCAATGGGCAGGGGGGACTTTGGCCAAACCAGGTCCAACTGACGCCCAAGTGGAGAGGCCCCTTTGCTGACGTGCTGTGGCCTGTGTCTGCGGACTTGTCATGGCTGCAGACGTGTGAGGGGACAGGCAGAGCTCATAAGAGGTCAGTGGTGGCGAAGGGCCGGTCCCCCACGTCTGCTGAGGAGCACAGTGATTTATTTTCCTGTCTGAATCTTGGTTTGCAGTGGGATTTGCAGCCACGAAAGTTCTTGGCCAGGACATTTGTGTCTTAGGAAATGTCGGGCTGCACTTTTATTTTTAGCTTCAGGAATGCGACGCTTGATAGGATTTGGATTTTTTAAGATGGGCCAACTTTAAGATGAGAACTATGTCCCTTGACCCCATGCCGCTCCTGTTTAAAGGAGGTCGCAGCTCCACGCTGGAGAACAGGAGCTGCCCATGCCCTGCTTCCTGTGTGCCCCGAGCCCCCACCACCGGCCAGGAGGAACCAGGAACCAGGCTCTACAGGGACCAGACTGAAAACCACTCTCCAGGCTGGGGCTGGAGCTGGGCTCTCAGGTTAGGGCACAGATTTCCCCACTGGAGGGGCTGCTCTGTGAGTGCTGACCAACCCCAACCCCAGGGCGGTGGGTTGCAGACCAGAAAACTGCCCCACTCCTGCCAGCAGCTGAGCATGCAGCAGGCAGGCTTCTCTGGCCCTTGCATTTTCCTGGGGATCATAGAGTGTGGGCGGTGCGTGTCAGTGGAGCACTTCCTTCAGGGCAGGATTATAGCCCAGGCGGAGCTGAGTGAGGCAGCCTGGCCCTAGTAGGGCCTTCCAGACCCGTGCACAGCATCCTACTGTCATTAACAGCCCCTAAGCTGGGATCAAGGTGCTGTCAAGTCACGCCCGGACTCCCTCACGTAGCTGCTTCCTCGTATCTCCCTCTGAGTGGCCCAGGCTGTCTTCATTTACCACAAGCTCACAGTTGGCATTTCGATATCTGCCATTTCTGAGCAGAGCACATGGGAAAGACTCAGCCCTTGAACTGGAATCTTGGTTCAAGTCACAGGCTTGCCCCAATCTTAACCCCTTCTGAGATGGAAACAGCCCTGTGAAGATGAGTTGATGAGAAATGCAGTGTGTGCCCTGCCCCCTTCACCCCTTCCTCCTGCCTAGAGAGTTGTACAACTAGGCCTGAGTGGAAATACCCTTGTCTCCCAGACTACAGGTGGTTGGAAATAGAAGGCACTTTCCTCGACTTGAAGCCCATATCAGTGTCCCCAGAGGTTGTGAGACCCTCACCCTGTGTGGCATATGATGCACCCTCAGGTGCTCAGTCTGAACTGTAGCCCACCCCACCCTTCATGGGTCCCACCCCACACAGTGAGCTCCCCTGCAGCCTGAGCCCTTCCCTTGCTCTCTGCCAGGCTCATGTGTGTATTTCCTGTTCCAAGCCTGAGATAGTCATTTCTCCAAGAAGCCTGGCTTCTCAGAGTGAGAAGTGGTCTTTAGAGACCACAATTTGGGTGCTCAGTGTGCCCACTGGTGCTAGATTACAGTTGTTTTGAGCTGTTTCAGTGGGCAGGTTTAGGAAATATGCATATTTTTAAGAGAAGAAAAGCACCAGTCCTTGCTGCAATTTACTCAAATTTACTATAAAGAGGTTTTACTTCACTTCATTGACTTTATATGGGTATCTCGGAGTATCTTTCTTGTCTATGTTAGGCAGTTTATCTACACTAGTTTAAAAATGACAGCATTGATAATGCAACTAACAATATGACTGCCAAATGCAAGCTAACATTTCTACATGATTCTTTGAGTCCATAGAACATTTCCCACTAGGAATGTATACTCAAAATACTGCATTTTAAAGTCTCTGGAAATAATATATTTTTGTGCAATTTAATATTTACAGATTACATTTCTTTTCAGTTTTTTGTATTTTTAGAAATTTAATTTCTTTAAGAAACCATTAGAGATAATCACATGATCCCAAAGTTGAATAACTACAGTTGAATTGCATGAATCTACTTATATTGTGGATTTAAATTTGAGACAATATTTTCAAAATAAAAATTCAATGGGAAGGCTGGAAGAAAAAGAGGAAGAAATTTTCTAAAATGCAGAGAATAAACAAAGATGGGTGGACAAATGAGGGAAATTAATAAGTATGGAGGCTTAATTCAGGTACTCCTACCTGATAGAAGTTCTAGAACGAGAAAACAGAAAATTTGGGGGAGGAAATACTAAAAGAATTAATAGAAGAAAATTTCCGGGATTGGAAACAAGATGGAGCGCAGGTAACGGCTGCACTGGCTGCCTCTCACAACCACATCAAAATTACAACTAAAATACAGAACCGCCGTCACTCAGAGCCTCCTGACATCTGGCTGCACAGAAGCCCCACAACCAGGGACCTGGAGAAGCACCGAGACCGGGAGGAGGGGCGCAGACGCGGGCAGATCAGGGCTGAATCCTGGAGACGCGGCCGCGGGCCCACACCCGGTGCTGCTGTTTAAACCCGGGAGGGAATCTCGGATGGGGCTTTCCCGGAGGAGGGAGGGGACCCAGCCCCACAGCAGCCCCCAGCCCAGGGTCCCAGGGCCGGGAAGAGACGTCCCCACAGCTTCGGGCTGTGACACCAGCGGGGACTGTCCCTGAGGGTCTCGGAGGCTGCGGGAGCCCCAGCAGCTCCTCTAAAGGGCCCGGCACGGACTCACTCGGACGCTCCCTCTGAGCCCAGCGCCGGGAGCAGCCTGAAAGGACCCGGGACACTCGGGGGGAACTAACCTGCCTGAGATCCGGGCGAGAGGCGGAGGGGCGGCTTCCTCCCAGGCAGAAGGGCTGGCGGAGGCCATGGCTCCTGTGGCGAGTCCTCCCCGCACACAGCAGGCAGGCAGGCGCCATATTTGAGTCGCCAGCACCTGACTCACGCCTTTGGCCCCGCCCTGTGATTCCCGGAGGCCCCGCCCCTCCCCACCTGCAGCTCATCCAGGCCTTTTCCAGGGGCTTTTCTGTGCAAGTGGCCTCTCGAGCCTCATGTTTCGGACTTTCCTAAAATCTCTCAAACAAGCAGCAGCGGGCCCCATACGGCTTGATAAGTGGCCCCAGGCCTGGCACTAGCAGAAGCCTGCACTGGCTCATAGCTTGGCCTCTCCTGGGCACCTCCAAGCCCAGCACAAGTAGCAGCCAACTACAGTTTGCTGTGTAGCTCATACTGGGTGGCCCTGGGCCCTGGCAGAGGCTGACTTTGCACCTCCCAGGAGGCCCCAGAGACAGTGCACCTGGTGGTCAGACTTAACCACGCTGGATTACAACCCTACCACATCCACGAGTGACACTCAAGGGGCGCGGTTGGTGAACACCAAAGCTCCACTGAAGTAAATCCTGCTCCATAAGGGTGTCTCCAGCACAGCAGCTCTTTGGCTGTAGTTGCAGCTGGTCCTCACAGGTGATTGGCCTGGGGGTCAATTCCTCCCAGGGACGCCAACAGCAACCAAGGCTCAACTACAACAGGACAGTGCACACAGCCCACACAGGGGAGCACCTAGAAGGCCCAGCTCAGGTGACTGGGGAGGCTGAGCCACTGGACCCTACAGGACACCTACTACACAAAGCCACTCTACATATTCCAGAAGACATAGCAGCTCTACCTAATACATAGAAACAAACACCTGGAAGCAGCCAAAATGGGGAGGCAAAGAAACATGTCACAAAGGAAAGAACAGAAGAAATCTCTAGAAGAGGAACTAAATGAAATAGATCCAAGCAAGCTAACAGATACAGAGTTCAGAATTTTCTTTATAAGAATGTTTAAGCAGACTATTAGGGAAATAACTGAGAAAATCGATAACATAATAAAGTACCAATTTGAAATGAAGGCTACAGGAACTGAAATGAATAATAATTTACATAGAATCAACAGTAGAGTAGAGGACGCTGAGAATCAAATCAGCAATTTGGAACATGAGGAAACAAAAAACACCCAACCAGAAGAGCAAAAAGAGAAAAAAATCCAGAAATATGAAAATAGTATAAGGAGCCTCTGGGACAACTTCAAGAGGCCCAACATTCGTATTATTGGGGTGCCAGAAGGGGAAGAGACCAAGAAATTGAAAACCTATTTGAAAAAATAATTACAGAAAATTTCCCCTACCTGGGGAAAGAAATAGACATACAAGTCCAGGAAGCACAGAGGGTCCCAAACAAGAGGAACCCAAAGAGGCCCACAGCAAGACACATCATAATTAAAATGTCAAAGATTAAAGACAAAGAGAGAATCTTAAAAGCAGCAAGAGAAAAGCAATTAGTTACCTACAAGGGAGCATCCATATGACTGTCAGATAATTTCTCAGCAGAAACTTTGCAGGCCAGAAGGGAATGGCAAGAAATATTCAAAGTGATGAAAAACATGGAACTACAACCAAGATTGCTCTACCCAGCAAAGCTATCATTTAGAATTGAAAGTCAAATAAAGAGCTTCACAGATAAGAAAAAGCTAAAGGAGTTCATCACCACCAGACCAGCACTACAGGAAAAGTTGAAGGGTCTTCTTTAAGAAGAAGTTAATGAACAAAAGAATCTGACGAAATCAATAGATCCAGAGACATTGACGCATGCCACAGATGATCATATTTCAGAGGAAAGAGGGAAGGGGGGTGGAGGGTGGGAAGAGATTAACCAAAGAAGTTATATGCATATATGCATAACCCATGGACACAGTTAATAACGGGGTGAAGGCCTGGGGAGGGGGTGGGAGCAAAGTGGAGGGGGTCAATTGGGGGGGAAAAATGGGACACCTATAATACTCTCAACAATAAAGATAAATTTAAATAAAAGAAGAAAAAAAAGAAAATTTCCCAGAGTTAAAAACCATCAGACTGAGGGTCCACAGTGTCCTAATGGAGTGAGACAGAACACCCATACCAGACTCACCTGGGGAAAATGTGGAGCACAGCAAGGAGATTCTATAGCTTGGTAAGGGAAAGGACAAGCTTTGTTAGGTTGTCCTTTGTTAGACAAGCAGATGTTAGATTTCTCTGAAAGCGTCTCTGGGCTTCTGATAATTAGGGTTTTAGAACCCAGAATTCTGTACCCAGCCCAACAGGCCACCAAGACCGACAGCAAAGTAGAGACGTGTAGACATGCAAGTGCTCAGCCACGCACTCCCATCTGACTTGAAACAAAATTTGAAAAAAAAGAAAGACATGGGAACTGAGGAAAAGTGGCCCTACCCTAAAGACAAGAGTGCAGAGAGGGATCTGGGTTGATGGATGTGGCCCAGGTCCAGATGGCAGCACCCACGTGAGGCAGGAGTCAGGGCCTCCCAGCAAATGTCCCCTAATGCAGGCAGAATCCTTTCAACAACAGAATAATTAAGAAGCAAAATGAGCTGGGTGTGGACATATTTCTGTCATCAAGAAAAAAGAAATGCAATTAGAAACTCTGAGATAAACACAACTTATCCAAGTAAGTCGACATCCAAATATGAAGCCAACTCAATGTGGCAAGAGTCTACAGAGCTGTGAGGTGACAGAGCCCGCCTGTGCTCCGGGCTCAGGCATCTGCCTCTTATGACACATGGCCATGTCATGATTCAAATGAAAGCATGAAAAGACGTGAGCTCCTCAAGGTCATGGTCTGAAGTAAGAGTGAAACCAGCCCTCTCTGTGACAACGGACATTAGAACACCGGGGACGCAAGCCTCACTTTCAAAGGCAAACCTGGGATGAATCATTTGGGCCTGATGGTACTTTGTTGTTTTTTTAATTAAAATGTAAATCCCTTTTCTGTGCTGATTAGAGAAGCTATAGGTGAAGAAAGCTTTCTGGCCCAGGGAGCTAACCAGAGAGGTTCTGTGACAAGTGGTCGGGTTGAATGAGGACCTGAATAAATGTGAGGCTTGCTCCCTGCCTGGGCGGCTCAGTTGGTTGGAGTGTCATCCTGTACACCAAAAGGTTGCGGGTTCAACTGGGCAGGGCACATACCTGGGTTGATGGGCTCGAGCCCTGCTTTGGGCATGTAAGGGAGGCAACTAATCGATGTTTCTCTCTCTCTCTCTCTTATCAATGGGAGACATATCCTTGGGTGAGGGTTAAAAAAAAAGTGAGGCTTGCTCTGCTCTGCATCACAGGTGACAGCCTGGCCTCACTTCCAGAATCCCCACCAGCTTCCACCCCAGCCACACTCTTAGGGCTAGGGAAACTCCGGGGTGGTGACTCGCTGGGCAGAGGTGCTCATACCTCAGAGTCACTCCACAGGGGCTGACAGGAGCGGGGCACCTGCCTCTCCTTCACGCACATGCTCCCTCTGGACCCGGATTCCACATTCGCTAGAAAAACAGCCCAGTTTGTGGGCACAGGACGGTGCTGCTTTTCGTCTCCTGGCTGTTGCACAAGTGATACCAAGCTCGGAACAATAAGGATGCGCTGGCAGCTCCAAACCTGAAACGCAAAGCAAAGGTTGGTACTCCTGGACGTACGAAGGAGTGTAAGGAGTGTAAACCTAGAAAATGTAGTAGTAACATTACAGCTAACGAGAGGGGAGGAGGCAGAGTGGGGAAGAGGAGGAGGGGCAGCCTGTCGTGTCCGCACTCAGCATGCGACGAGCACGTCCACAGCTGTCCTGGCTCCGGAGCTCCGGATCCCACGGGGCTCTTCTCTTGCTAGAAATCACCCAAAAGCAACAGGAGGAGATATAAATATGCAAATTCCATTTGCTTAAACTGAGGAACAGAGAATTGCCCTGACCTCCCGATGACAGGCCCACCTGTCTTTTGAGGCTGTCACCAACGTCCCCTTCGCCATGAAGCACCCTTAATCCCCCCGGTCTACACTCTGCTATGGCTCCAGAGGCCCTGTGCCCTCACCCTGTGCCCATGTCCCCCGTATGCCATGCCCTCCTGGAGGGGGTGGGGCTCACTGCCCCCTGCCCCCACCCCTGCAAGGCTGCCTTCCCATGTGGCACCCACGGGCACTTCCCAAGGCTCCAGGACACTGGGGTCACCCTGGGCTCCAGAGGGGACAGGTGAGCCAGGGGCCCTTCAGGTGTGTGTATGGGAATGGGGAGAGATTGGCCTGAGAGTTCTCTTTGAGCTGATTTATATGATGGGTTAAGATTTTATTCAGGAAAAAGGGTGACAGGCCACCTTGTGCCTGGTACACAGTGGGTGTGCGGGTGGCTGAGCGAACAGAGCACAGTAGCTAGAGGTGGCTTCTGGGAGCTGCCAGATTCTTGTCTTTATGGTGACGCCACCAAGAGTGTGTGCCTGTGGCTTCTGTTCGGCACCCAGTACAGAGGCCTTTCTATTTGTGGATGGGAAGGTGGTAATTAAGGTGGAAACAGCCCTCACACAGTCGCTTTTATTTTAAGGCTCCACAAATGTTTATTTTCAGCCTGAAGATTTCTGTCTAAATTCACATTTTAGAGTTGAACTGAATTACTTTTCTTCATTTTAAAATTTATGTAAGGCGATGAAATTCCTTGCTTGCACTTTAAAAGCATCTTATTTTGCCTACAGAGAAATCAAAACAGCCAAGACTTAAAAGTTGAAATTTTTCATTTGTCTGTCTTCTCTGTGAGTCCTCCTGGGGGATTCTGCGAAGAAAAAGAAAAAAATAACAAAATTATAAGTAACTGAAAACTCGCTTGGCCACGGTGAGTTCGGAATCTCACCAATGCCCGAGCTGTTTGTGCTGGTGGAGTTTTGCGGTAACTGTCATGTCCCCTTCCGGAGGCTGACACAACCGATTCGGGTCGGGTCTCCTGGGGTTACAGAGCAAAAGGACACAACAGCCCCCCTTCACGCCTGTCCATCCCTTCCCAGAAATCCACTTTAGGAGAAAGAAACCAGGAGAATTAAACCAGGCTCCGGCCCTGCCAAGATGCTGGACTGGCCCGGGCTGCTGCTGGCTCCTGTCCCAACCAGCCCTGAGGGACTGTCACGGGAACGTCCTGTCGCCTAGAAAAGCACCACGGAGAAGCCGGGAGAGCCCAGTGGTGTCTGGGGCCCGAGGCCAAGGGGTCGGTCACACTGCTCCTGTTTGCGTCCCCTATGTTGATATTTTGTTCTTCAATGATTCCTTATATCCAATTTGGTCTTGTAAAATATTGCATTAAAACATTATTTATCCTGATTCCTGAGTTTTTGGTGCCCCTTGACATTTTGGGCCTTTGCCTCAGCCTAGTCCAGGCCCTAGTGGGTCAGAAGGCTGCACAGTGAACTTGTGTGCATGCATGGTTGTGCATGTATATATGCGTGCACACATGGGTATGCATGTATATGTGTGTGCATTATGGTTGTGCACATGTACATGTGTCCACACATGGGGGGTGTACCCATTTGTGGTGACTACAGTCTGGGGGGGAGCAAAGCTGTAGGAAGATAAAATTGGGGAAAGCAGTCTGAGTCCAGCCTTTGTTTCCACATCAGTCTCCCCACTTGGGACAGTGCCCTTGGGAGTCAAATGCACAGACGCTGACACAGGCCAGGTGTGGAGACAAGCCGTGGGGCTGGAACTAGAAATAAAAAGGCTGCCTTATCCTGATCAAGTGTGTCTACCACGTGCCTTCAGCAAACATTACACTCAATGAACAAACACCTTCCCTTTCAGCTTGGGAAAAAAATAAACCAAGGATGCCCAGTGTTGCTGCTTCTGTGTAACACGGGCTACAGGTCCTGGCCCACACGTGGAGAAAAAAGAAAGGAAATGAGGTAGGTAGGGTTCAGAAAAGGGACTGAAACTCACTATCTACAAGCGAATGATCATCTATGGTGGGCAGCTAACAGGACAGACACACGACAGAACTCAAAATAGACTGCAGCACAGTTACCAGATACAAGACCAACTTGCAAATGCAGTAGATTTTCTCTCTGCTAATAAACTAGAAAGTACACTAGACAGAAAGTAATAAACTAGAAAATACAAGTTAAAAGATCCCATTCAAATAAGCAGCAAAAATTATGACAACTCTAGGATTTAACCTGATAAAGAATGCACATTTCATCACTTGACAGTCTCTGGGAGGCCTTTGTGGGTGTGACGGCACCACTGTGTAATCCGTGTGAGCCCACTTAGCAGCTAATGTAAAATCGCCTGCTCAGCCGCTTCTCGGGCGGCCTGGTTTAGATGTCAGGGTCCTGCATGCCAGGACCACCCCGCCCCCCTGTGGGAAGGCAGCGAGGCTGGTCTCCGGCAGGTGGAAGTGCTCAGGCTTCTTCAAGGCCCGTTTCCTCCCCTGAGACTCCCAGCCGACTCAAAGCCAACTGCAAAATCCTTCTGTGTCCCTGCCACACTGCAGTTTTCTGAAGTAGACACACCTCCTTGATTAGGGAGGAGATGAGACCCAGGGGAAGACAGAGCAAAGATGATACAGGCTCTGCCCAGTGCTGGGGAGGCTGGGAGGAGCTGGAAGGGACCAGAATCTCCATCTGTGATCTACGGAGCCTGGGCTCTGGGGCGAGAGCAGCAATGCTGAAGGTGGGGATGTTCAGCTTTGGGTTTTCTTTTCCGTCTTTTTTTAGTGAATTTAACACCCAGCCAAAGGAAAGTGGAAAATAGCAAGTCAGATTTGATGTATCCCAACAGGGCACATGAGGCCACAAAGCTGGTGACTACCAAACACCCCTTTCTGTCCCAGCCATGGCCTCCCTGGGAATGCGGAGCCCTGAGTGGATGTGACAGAGCCCGAGGGAACCTGCCCCCGCCCAACACTTGAGCTATGGAAAGGTCTTTACTGTCATTGATATAAAGATGGGTTAGTTGTCAGTGTAAATATAAGTCAGTCAACTATTTTCAACATTAAAAATAAAATGTCAGCTGCTTATTTGCACCTGGAGAAATTCGGATGTGAACTTATAAAGATTTGATCGGGGACATAATTCTTCTCTGAGAGATTTCAGACACTGGCTGATTTTCCCTCTGATGGTTTTACCTTAACATTTAGAAATATTTTTGTTGTGATCTTGTGAACAAAAGAAATTTAGCAGCTCTGATTTTAGTCCAGGCAGCTCCTAATCTGTCCATCCCAGTCCCAGATGACAACTATAAACTCAGATGATAGATGAAGGCAGCTCCATGAGGGCACCGAGTAGTGACCCAAATCAGGCAGATGTGGAGCAGGCGAGGGGACACTGGAGGAAGGTGAATTTTACAATCCCCAGCCCCAGAGCAGGCCCTAGGTCACAGAGCCTCAGATATATAATGTCATTGATCACTTTTTAATGTGCTTATCCAATCAGAGGAACAGACACAGAAAAAGATTTAGATAATGAAGTGCGTCTCAAGGGCCTGTAGGTAATATTAAAAAGTACTGTATAGTAGTATACATTAATTATAGTCTGAGAAGGAAGAGAAATAACAGCTTATAATTTCTCAATTTGGGTGGAAAACATACATTTATAGATTTAAGAAGCTCAGCAAACCCCAAGCAAAATAAATATAAAGAAAACCACTCTTAAATACATCATAGTCAAATCGCTGGAAACCAAAGATCAATAGAAAATCACAACAGCAGCCATAAGAACACAGCACACTGGTAATAGCAATTCAGATAATAGGCTCAAAAAATGGAGCCTCCATCAGGCAGAAATCACCAAGGTCATTGTTGAACTCAACAACACCATCAATCAGCTAGATACACTTGACATCTACTGACTCCATCCAACAACAGCAGGACACACATTCTTCTCAAGCTCACATAGGACATTGACCAAGATAGGCCACATTCTGGGTCAAGGACACCAAGAGTGAATGAACTCTTATGTAAACTATGGACTCTTGGTGGTGATGTCAGTGTAGGTTCATCAATTGTAACAAATGTACCCTCTGGTGGGGATGTTGAGAGTGAGGAGGCTGTGCCTGTGTGGGGGCAGGGGATATATGGGAACTCTGTATTTTTCATTCAACCTTTCTGTGAAACTAAAACTGCTCTAAAAACTAAGTCTATCAAAAATTGTATTTCTAAGATCTGTGCATCTCAATGTACATACATTTACACAAAAGACTAATCTAGTAATAATAACTGAGTGAGGAGTGAGAATAAGTGGAAGTATAGATTACTCAAGAGTGACAGAAAGTTAGTAAATATTGCAGGGGTGGACAGAGAAGTCTGTTGCAACATCTTGTGTACTCAGACACGTTTGAAATCTCCCACAACAATGTTTCCTTTAAAAAAGCAATTGAAGAGAAAATGTTCAACGTGGAAGACAGTCAAGCGAGATTCAGCATGTGCACAATTAGAGCCCCAAGGAAGAAAATTACACTAATGGGACAGAAAAAATATTGAAGCATGTAATTCATGAACACTCTCCCTAATGAAAGAAGCCAAATGTAGAGATTTAAAAAGAAACATTGGAGCTCAAGAAAAATGAGCACCCCACAGCATTGTCAACACTATGACACCCCAGAAACTTTCCAGACTACAAATAATTAAAATATAAAGTGTTTTTAGCAGCCTAGCAAGAATATAAAGTTAGTTATAGAGAGAGAAATCAGTCTGGCCTCAGACATCTTCACAACAGCAATAGATACCAGAAGGCCGCAGAGCAATGCCCATGAGACGCTCAGGGAAAAACAGTGTGAACACAATTTTATAGCCAGCTATATTGTCATAAGTGAAAGGCAACTACGAACATTTTTCAACATGCAAAACTCAGGGGATATGATTCTTATGAGTAGAGGGTATATTTCAGCCAACTAAAAAAATGAATTTTAAAACATTATCAAAATAACTAACAGTGAACTGTGAATTTGTTTAACTATAGGACTCAGGCCAAAACAAATGTGACTACAATCAATCTGTGAGAACATAAGGTCATAAATTTTTGACCATAGAGAAATTCTAATTAACACTCACAAGCATTTGGAGTAACAGGGCAAGCAGGTGGGTAGGAGAAAGAGTGTGCTGAGGTCCACATCTGGCCAGGGGCTCAAAGACATTATGTGAAGTTAATAACGCAGGTAATGGAAGTGCAAGGATATTTATAGTGAAACATTAGCACCAAAAAAGGTGGCAGAGGGCGGTGAGGAGGGGAGGGAGGCCAGGAATCTACATCCCTCTGTGCACTGCTCAGCGTGTAAGGCTGATGGTGGGAGAAGAGACTCATAAAGTGCAAAAATTAATCACTTACATTTTAAAAGTAAAACAAATATATCCAAAGTTGCTCTTGAAATATTAGGTGTTTATTTTACACAAAATGTGATGAGAGTAAGAAATATTGTCGGAATGCAGATCATTCCATTCCAGCTGGTCTTTTTCATTTTGTATCCAAAGTTGTGGTGGTTAAGACTGGTAGCCAGAAGCTGTAACCAAAAAAAGCCACTTCCATTATGTGATTGCATAATTTTACACTCGGAGGAGCTCAATAAAATAGAAGTCTAGAGTTGCTTTTGTTTCTTTCCTAAAGATTAAGTTTCATAGGCCAACATGAGATTGGATGGTTAACATTTAAGATTTTTCTGCAGAATACATCTCAGCATTTTAAAATGCCTCAGACTGAGGAATTGGCCGCCTGCTACAGTAAAACCAGGATCTGGTTTTCTCCATCTGTTCGTGGACTCCAGGCATTCCACTGGGGAAAAAAGTAAGCCCCTAAAATAGATTCCCATCACTAGATGACATAGCCCTTTGGTAAGAACTAATTTGCAAGGAAAATTCCATATTTAATAGCTGCACTTTAACATTTTTATATTTTGGGGTTTCTCCATATTAAAAATAATGTTGAATGGAAATTGTTGTCAATTAATAAGGTAATTATTATGCTTACAAGCTAAATGTACCTTCTTCTGATCAGGATTTCCCACCTGATGTCCTTCAACCTGAAAGCGGTTTAGATAGAGGAACGGTTTCTTCTCGTCATTTCTCGATGCAGGCTGCTGTAAGGGCAGGAACACCACCTTGCCCCTACCCAGGCCACCTTCAGGAAGCTTCACGACCCTCTGGGCAGGGGTCAGACCCATCCTGCAGAGAAGGCCACATGTCAGCCCATCTGGTGAGCATTAGCCTCGGGACTTCTTGGTCGAGGTAACTTTCACATAGTTTTGGTACAAACTGAAAATACAGGATTCGATTACAAAAGCATTTGGAAAAATAAGTGTGGTCAGAGCAAAGCTGTACGGGAATCAAATTTAAAAAATACCAGAAAAAAATACATTGGAAGAAAAACAGGAAAATGTGTTTTAAAAATCAGAAGCCATTCAAAGATATGTGATGTTCGCCACAAAAGCTCTTTTTAGAAACAAAATCTTCAAGTCAACATTTTTATGATATTTACATTAATTTTGGTTGAAAAGAACCACATAATTAAATACTTTCAGTGATTTTTGAGTCTAAAATCATTGTTTCTCTGTATGTTCATAAAACAATGATACTACTTGTATTTTCTCTTTTAAAGGAGAAAAGTAGTTGATAAATGGCAGATTTGTGGGTCCAGAAATGTCCTTGCTTCTTGCCTTCAGTGGCAGAGTTAAAGTGACCCACTGTGTCTAATGAGAGGGCCTCTCATGAATTTATAATTGTCCTTGCCACATGCAAACTTTTCTTAATTATTTTTATTCTAGAAAACATTGCAACTTCTCAAGTGTCAACATAATCAAAGATGAACTATTAATGCAGGCAGATGCCAACCGCTGCTTCACAGACCCTGTCACCCTTCCTGGTCCGCACTGATGACACCCCAGCCTCCCATGGCCAGTGGGCTGGGATGAAGTTGCAGCCAACACACTGTGGGGAGAAGTGATGCTTCCAGAGGCCCTCGCCTCCCCGCTGTCCCCCTCGAAGCAGGCTGGGGGGGGGCAGCCCGGTGGCCTGGGAAGTCCCTTGTGGCAGACGGCAGCCTGGGCCCTAGACGTCTGAGTGGGGAAGGGGCCCCCGTCCTACTCGAGCCCTCCTGCTGCCTTATCAGATGAACCTCTTTCAACTTTTCCAGGAGCAGTGACCACGCTTGTCCTGTGCTTGAGCCAACGCAGCGCCTCTGTGACCGTCGGTTAGAGCAGTTAGCCCACCCCACTCGCCCAGCCAATTGTAAGGGTTCTTTTCACCCCTTTATCCTGAGATCTCGCGGAGCATTTCTGGAGTTTCCATTCAGCTCGTGGTACCAGCTTCTGTTCTGTGAGTGGAATTCTCCAGAAACTTCATTCCCAGACGCTGAGGTTGTGTTCCCGGCACCGCGTTGTTATCACTGTCGCCCCAGCAGCCATCGCCGAGCTCAGCTCACACTTGAGGTTTCCTACGCGGCCTGTGTCAGAGCTCCTGCTATGACCTGCCGCTGCACGTCCAGCACTTTCCATCCCCCGGGTGTCTGAGCACCTGGCAGGTGCTCCACGGGGCTGAGCTACCAGACTCCACACAGATGTGCTCATAGGAGAGTCTTTAATTAACTGCAGAGTCTTCTAGCAAAGGAATCTTGCAAGGCCTTTCCTTCCCGAAGGCTTGGCTCACTGGCAGAGCTCTGAGCAGGTACCAGGGCAGGAGCAAGACTGCAGAGGGTCTGCTCTTCTAAACCACATTTTCCAGAGACCTGAGACCTAAGAAATGGAATAGCAGTCTGCTCACACCATGGGAAGCACCTCTTCCATGTTTGCTGCATGAGCTACACATATTCATGGCAAAAAAAGGAAAGAGAGACTCACAACACCATCCCACAGAAAAATGCCTCATATACCTATATTTATATGAACATAGATAAATTACATGTTGTCCTATATGAGCATGTAATACATGATCTGTCGTATAGATTTTTCATTTAATAATTACACCAGTAGCAGTTTTCAAGGTCAGTAAATGGAGAGTTGTGTAAAATGGCGTTTGAATAATACAATTTACTGACTAATTCTTCATTGTTGACCATTTAAGTTGTTCAGATTTTAGCTTTTATAAGAAAGCTGTGAAAACACTGTTGTGCATATATTTGGGGACATACTCTTATCCTCGGGACAAATTCTAAGAAGTTAGACTCATTTTTAAGTTTCTGGTAAGTGACATCCAAGTATCCCACAGAGACAAGTGACAAAAGCTCCAGTGTCCCTGAAGTCCCGTCCCCTCCACCCCAGTGACATTCTTTTTAGTATTTGCTAGTCTAGTAACTGAAACCCGGTGCCTGGTTACTCCTTTAATTTCCAGTTTCACAGCAATGTTGACTGATTCTCATGTTAGTTGACCACTTGCAGTTCCTCCAACTGCCTGTAGCCCTCCACCAGCTGTTTTTTTTAGTATGTCTTTTCCTAATGGCCATACTATGAAAATATTAGCCCTTTGCTTGCTGCATATGCTGCAAACATTTCTGTCGTTCGCCTTTTCACTTTGCTGCGTGGTGCTTTTGTTACTGTTGTGTGTCAGTGATCCCTCCCTTTCTGGCTTATGCCCGTCCCTTTGGCTGTTACTGTGAGAGTGTACTGTGTGTGCGCATCGGCCTTCACGGGCTGCTCTGTGAACGCTGGCACTTATTTTGGCTCACGGTGTGAGGTGAATTCCCTGTCCACGGGGAACATGTGAGTGGGGGACCGGCCCCCTGTGCCCAGCCCCCTTCCTGCCCGTCTGGAAGGCTGCTGCTGCAAGTGCCAGACCGGAGCCCAGCTCACCCACTGGCTCCGTGACCCCATGAAATGCTCTGCCAGTGGGAACATAATCACGGCAACCTCGTGGGTTGTGCTGAGGATCAAATAGGCAAGTATATATAAATCATGTACTTCTTTTAGTGTCTGGCACATACTAAGCACTATAGAAACCTTATTATTGTAGAGCCTGGTCTTAATTTAATTAAGATATATGGTTGTTTCATTGCATACAATTACAACTTAATATTTTATAAGCTCTTCTTAAAATTCTCCAAGTCATTGGATCCAAAGAGGCTGCACTGGACACAACTGGAGCCTAATGGTACAATTGGAGTTTACACTTTGATAACCATTCCTTCCAGGGCAAGACCCTGGACCTAGACTGTGGATCGAGGAGGGGACACTCTGAGCTGCAGGTGGGTGGGTCCCCAAGGACTAACTGCCTCTTGGTAGGAAAATGGTTGGCAAAGATGATGTCCTGAGGAGGGGGAAACCTACAAGGAGAATTGGAGCCCTCCAGAGACTGTCCATTAAATAGAGAAATATGCTTTGGGTGCCAACTTGGCTCTGCAGTCCGGATGGTAACAGACTAGAGCCTTGAGCATAACCAAGCAGGCGGGTGTCCAGGGGCCTTAATGCAGCCACCGCTCATCGACCAAGGTGGACACAGGCCACTCAAGGAGTTGTTAGGTTGTAGGATTTTGTTCAGTTTGTCATCTTAATGCAATGAGCTCAATTCATACAGAGCTGGCAGGAGTTCGTATGCTGTCAGATTCCAAATGAGCATGCCCTGCCCTCCTGCAAGCCACCGCTGGCAAAGACAGAGGAAGTGGCGTCAGGTCCTCAGGTTATGCTGTTTGTAGAAGAAAGAACTAGAAACTAGGGACAAGCCCTTACAAGACAAGAAAGCATCTCTGTATGCTGATGACGTAGAGGACACTGTGGGCTCCCCCACTCTCCCCTCCATCTGCCCTGACCTCATCCTTCTGTGCACCCCTTTGCTTTTCCTACAGCCACTCCCATGGGATCTCATCTTGCTAAGGTGATAACCCAGGTTTGCTGCCCACACCTCTCTCTGGAACTCCAGGCCAGCACACCTGTATTCCTCAGGGCTCTCCAGAGAAACAGAACCAACAGATGTACATATAGGAAGAGATTTATTACAAGGCATTGGCTCACGTGATTATGGAGTCTGACACTCGTCAGGACCTGTAGGCTGAGTCAGCAGGCTGGAGAATCAAGAGAGCTGATGGTTTAGTTCTAGTTGAAGGCTGGAAAAGGCCAATATCCCCATTCGGAGGCCATCAGGCAGGAGAATCGTTTCTAACTTGGGGGAGGCCAATCTTTTTGTTATATTCAAACCTTCACCTGATTGGTTGAGGCCCACCCACAGGGGAGGGCAATCTGCTCACTCAGTCTACCTATTTAAATGTTAACCTCATCCAGGAATACCCTCACACACACCCAGAGTGATGTGGAACTAAATGTCTGTGCCCCCTGTGGCCCAGTCTAGTTGACCTGTGAAATTAACCATCACAGCTCCTGAGCGGGATGGTGTAGCATCGTCACCTGCCAGTTTGGGAGTGCAGAGGGGAGGGTCCTCCCCAATCTGGACGAGGGCTGTTAGGAGCCATCTAAACCAGAAGTCAGCCTCTGAATCTTCAGAGCTCAGGGTGGCCTTCAGGGAGGGTCCCAACCACAGGGAGTGGCTGGAAGCCACCTTCTTATCTCGTGCCCCACTGCCTGCCCACTACGAAGGGCCCTACGGTCCCAAGAGCAGGTGAAACCAGGGGGCTGCAGGTGAGCAGAGCGTCCCGTCGGGCCCAGCAGCCTCGGGTTCCAGGATAGGAATGGGTGAACATGAGGGTGGGAAGGAAGGACATTTCTAAAGGGGTTGCTGCCAGGGAGGCTGACAGGAAGACAGCGCAGGAAGGGAAGCCAGGCTTATCCCTTCTTCACTCACACCTTGCCTGTGGGTCATGGTGAGGACACAATGCTCAGGAAGTGCTGTGAGCCCAAGCCGACCCTCAGGTCAGGAAGGAAAGTGCACCTGTCGGACGCGCCCCAGAGAGTCCTTCACAGCAATGTGGGCGTCCTAAGCCCCTGGGAGATGTGGGGGAGGCACAGCATAGAAACTGGCCAGCGTGGCAGCCCCCATGACTCTGGGAAAGGAAGCTGCTGCAGAGCTGAGACAGTATTGGAGAATTCCCGGAGCAGAGGGCAGTGCCAGGGGCCCTGATTTCCAGAGACAAGCTGCAAGGGCAGGAATAGTGGCTATGGCCCCAGCAGCCATCCCGGGCTATGGCCCCAGCAGCCACCACACCACAGCAGTGTAGGTACCCACCCTTCCTTAACCAGATGCTGTCAACCTAAGGGCCCTGCCGCTTTTATTGAACAGGAGCCACTGTGATGGGGAGAGTATTTTTAGACTATTTTCTGCCAAGTGGCTCGAGCAGGATTAGCAAAACCAGGCATGAAAAGCCCACACAGCACACAGCAGCAATGCCAGGACCGGGTTCCCACATGCTGAGAGGCCTATAAGGAAACCCCTCTCCAGTCCAGATTTGGCACCCACTTCCATCCCTTAAATAAGCAGGATCTCAGATTAGTCATGAGAAATAAACAAAATAAAAAGCCATGTCTTTGTTGTCAAAAGGAAGACAAAGCTCAAAAGCTGACATGTGGGGCAGAGGCTGCTCCGTTTGCTGACGTTTATCTCTCTTCCTGCACCTTTTGGTCTCTTCTATTCGTGGAAGGACAGAATTGAGCTGCAGCAGAATGAAAGGAAACGCAAGACAAACGGGCAGTCCAGGCAGAGCGGGGCCATCAGCTGCCCCAGAAATCCTGAAATAAAAATGGCTTTCCCATAAAACATTTGCTTGTCAGAGATGCAAAGTAGAGATATTTTTAGGCAATATTAATGCTCCAATTTGCAGACTGCCACTCATGTCTGCCCTTCCCTCACCCAAACCATCCATGTGCTTGGCTCCTTTCTTTTAAATTCTTTTTTTTTTAGAATAATGTTCTCTATAGGAGGGATGCATGCACATGTAGAGTCAAACAATTCCAAAAGTTACAAAAGAGAAAGCAATAAGGAACCAAAAAGTTCACTTGCCAATTGCATGGCCAGAGAAACCCACTTGTGTGCACGCCCCAAGTACACCATGAAGGAAGCACGACCGAAGGGCTCATTAAGTAGGTGGAAGGCAAAGGGAGAGGAAGTAAGGATTTTCCTTGACTACAACAGAAGGAAAAAAATGGAGTGAATTTGAAGACTGCTAAATGTAACATAAATAAATCTTTGTCACAAGAAATAATTTCTGAATGATCCTTCCAAGATAATCATCACTCGCTGAAAAAAAGGCTCTGTGTTGGGACCAGCCCTCCCTACGGCACAACATGCCCAGTGAGGTGCATGAACAGACAGACCTGGGATAGAAGAGGAAGCCGGAAACAGGCCCACGTTTAGGGAGGTTCGTGTATGATAAAGGTGGCATTTTAGGGGAGTCATGTTCCAGGAGCTCCACACCCAGGAAGGTCCATACTCAGGGAGGGGTCTGTGCTCAGGAGGGCCCCACCAGGAGGGCCCTGCTTTCAATTTTAATGCTCTGTGGTTACTGTCTTGAAATTTTAATAATTTTAATAATTTTATTGAATTTGTGTTTTGAAAATGGAGCGTGTTCTGGGCTTGGAGTCTGGCCTCAGAAGTGGCCACATCTCTCACTACCTGCCCACACCCACTCAGTGACCACTGCCACCTCTGCCCTAGCGGAGGCCTGGACACAGGTGTGGGAAGGGGTAGAGATGGGCACATGAACCAGAATACTAAGCGGTAGAGTGGGATCCCTGGTGCCTGTGAGGATCTGTATTTGCCCTGCAAGTATTTCCATGACCCAAGGATTGAGACATTAAATAGCAAATCAAAAACGCCAGGACCTGGAAAGAGAGAGAAAGAGAAAGAGAGGGAGGGAGGGAGGGAGGGAGGGAGGGAGGGAGGGAGGGAGGGAGGGAGGGAGGAAGAGACTTCAAAAGAAAGGAAAGAATTTTTGTCCTGCATTTTGAACAAGGTGCCTACATTTTCATTTTTCACTGGGCCTGCATGTGATATAGCTGGCCTGGCCTCATGAATTATACAAATATGTGATATTCTTCCAGGGTTTGCTCTGTAATGAGAATTGAGAAGGCAGCCAGACCCCAAAAGAAAAATCCTGTATTACCTTCCTCTTGTGGTTTCTTGGGGCCCCTGAGCCATCTGTTCCATTGCCCCATTAGCTCAGTCATGTGGGCACAACAAGAATGCCACCTGGAACCCTTTATCACAGTCCTGGCCAGTGCAATAAGGCAAGAAAAATAATAGGAAGCATGCCGAGTGGAGAGGAAGAAGTAAACCTGTGTCTGTTCATAAACAATATAGTTGTAGATGTAGATGTAGAAAATCCTAAAGAACCCATGAAAAGTAATGGAGCCCTGGCTGGTGTGGCTCAGGGGTTAGAGTGTCCGTTGTAGCACTGAAGGGTTGTGGGTTTGATTCCCTGTCAAGGGCACAAACCTGGGTGGCAGGTTCGGTCCCCACTCCATCGGGGCTCATTTGGGAGGCAACCAATTAATGTCCCTCTCCCCCCCCACCTCCCTCCCTCTCTCCCTCCCTCCCTTCCACTCTCTCTGAAAAGCAATGGAAAAAATATCCTCAGATAAGGATTAATGGCAACAAAAAATGTAATGGAATTAGTAACTGAACGTAGCAAGGGCAAAGATACAATGTCAACATACAAAAGCAATCACACTCCTATGTGCTAGCAAGACGCAACAGGAAAATTACATTTAAAAACCATTTATAGTAGCAACAAAATATATGAGATATTTGGGAATGAATTTAACAAAAAGATATGCAAGACCTCTACTCTGAAAATGCCAAAGATTGCTGCCAAGAGAAAGAAAAGCAGTAAATGAAAGGAGATACATGCCACGACCATGGGGGGAAGATTCAGCACCTTTAAGAGCCTTTCTCCCCAAAATGACCTACCAATCATCACTGTCCTTATCAAAATCCCAGAAGGCTTTTTTGTAGAAATTGAGGAGCTGATTCTAAAAGTGTGATGGAGACACAAAGGGCTCTGAGGAGCCCCGACAATGCTGACCAAGAGCTCCAGCTGCTGCGAAACAGCAGGAATCGAGGCAGCCACGGAGACAGCAGGTCAATGGAACAGAATGGAGCCCAGAAATAGACCCATTACAGGTCAGGAATCGTGAGAACGGCTTCCTCCTGCCTTGACTTGAAAAGGACTTCCTGAGGGTGAAGGTACTTGCTCTAATGCGATCGGGGTTCTGGTTATAGGCTGTATATATGTCACTAGTCATCCAGCTGGGCCTCTGAGGTACTTGTATTTTACCTGTCTGCCAATGCAGTGGGTTAATAACATGAGAGGGTCCGATGGGGCTGGGGTAGGATGCCCGCCAGGCATTGCTGCAAAACAGAGGAGGGGGTAGCTTTTCTGGTAAACTTGCTGCAGGCTCTTTTTGGGTGGAACACAGACTAATTGCTATTTTAACAAATGTGTTAACAAATTTCTGTTACTTTCTAGAAAGGTTTTTAAATAATTAAGCTCAGGTCCTTCTGCCAATCAACTGGCTGTGATGGAGGCTGATATGCTAGTGGGAGTGAGCCAAGCAGGGCACATTTGCTTACACTTGCCAGCATGATGGGGGCTGAGAGTTTCCTGAAATAGTCTGGTAAACTCCCCATCTCGGGTCATAACGGGTGCCCAATGCCCACCACACACGTGTTTAGGGCAGTGCAGTGAGAGGGCAGGCTGCCTCCCCTCCCCCTCCTCTTCTCCCGTCTTCCTGGGGGGCCTGTGACCTGGGGCCTGGAATCCTCACAGAGGGGCTTCCCTGGAATCCTGTTATGCAATGGTGGGCATGTCAGCTGCCCTCTTCCAAAGCCTCCTATTGGTATATATGTTAAATACCGAGCATGAAAAACCAAAATAAAATAAAATTCGGACTTGAGAAAGCCGTCTGTGTGTGGTACACTCAGTCAGTCCCTGCTCAGGGTATCGGGACTGGAGCTCACTCCGTGCCCACTGACTGAATGGGCTATTTAAGGGGCAACCAAGATAATATAAGACAGTCAAAGAAAAAAAGTGTGTTTTTCCATTTGGGGAAATAGTCAAAGCTTTTATATTCCACCAAAAATAGAAGTGGAATTCTAGAAAGCAAGACTAGCTGGGTGTATGCATGTCTGCCATTCAAACGAACCCGCATAGACTACGGATGCTCTCATCTTTCTGGAATGTTTGCCTGCATTTCCCTGAGGTCCTGGACCCTGGATAGAGGGAGTCTGAGACTGCTCTGGGCCTGCACCAGCCCGGCCACCCAGATCCCCTCCATGCCCTCATGTTCTCCCTCCACCCACGGTCCCATTCTGCACCCTGGCATGGGTCCACTCAAGGCTTCAGTGACCCTGCCTCCTCACTGATGCGTTCTCCCCAGGAGATGATGACAATAATGAGATTCCTTCCCAAGATGTTTTTGTCACTTGAAGCTTCCCCCTGGAAACAGACTTGCTTCTCTCATGTTCTCCTGTGCCTTCCACTGCTCGGCCTTGAGCAGAGCGCCTGCAGGACACTATGGGTGAGGGGCAGAGCACAGTGGGGTTTCTGGAGGGATGCTAGAAGGATCTCAGGACCCCCTGGAAGTGTTGGGCACACAGGCCTCAGAAACGCAGGGGAAAGGGGGACACCAGGCCCTAGGCCGTGGTTTGGATGCCATCTCTCTGGGGAGTTCTACCACCAAAATAAGCCTCATCCCAGAGCACTGCACCTGTGCATAGGCCTCATGAAGTCTCTCTGGGTCTTTGCTGAAGAGGGTGTGGAGCACAGGGGCTTTGGCCAGCCAGCTGGGGACAGCAAAGAACACATCTGCTCAGTGACTCAAGCCCCCAGGTTCCCGCATGCCTGCTTAGTTCTCATGCCAAGACTACCGTGTTATCAGTCTTGATACCTTGCTGGGGACTTCCCCTTGCCTGATTCTTGTCTTGCGAATTTTTCTTCTTCTTTTAAAATTAACATTTTAAAATATACTTAATATGCTACTTGACTTACCAAAAGGTTACGTGTAAATATACGTGACTTACAAAGCATTGTACAGGACCCCCCCTTCCTCAGGACCCAGGCTGTCTTCAGTAACCTTGGTCTGCAGGCCCCTCCCCCATCCACTCCACGCCATCCTGCCAGAGGCCGTCTCTACCTGCAACGCCGATCACCCCCTTACTGGTACACGTATTATGTAGGCAGATGTGTGTACACATGTGGGTACATATATACATGTGTACACAAAATAAATTATATATGTAGACATAATAATGTATACTTAGGTTGTGTGTGTTCGTGTGTCCACGCCTTCTTTCTCATGCTTATTTTTCTTTGTTCTTAGGCTCTACAGAATTGCAGGTTTCAGCCAACATTTTATTTCCAAGATTCACCCTTGTTGGGTGTTGCTGTGGCTGAGTCATTGAACGTCAGTCACCATTTCACAATGTGTGCAGTGCATGGATTTATCCCAATGCGTTTTGTCTTTCTTTCCCCAGTAAATGGGTAGCTGTGTATTGTGAATACGGCCATTAAGCACAGCTGCTGCGGTCTCCTGACCACACGGAAGTATTTTTCCTGTGTGTGTACTTAGGAGAGGGGTCGTTGGCTAGTGGGGTACACAAATTTGGAGACAGGTGTTTCCCAAAGTAGCTGCAAATTAAGCTCCCACAGGCAGTGTTTAAGAATTCTGGTGACCCACATCCTCTCTAACACTTGATATTGTCAGTCTTTTAAATTTTTGCCAACACGGTAGGTGTAAAATAGTGTTATTGTGATCTGAGCCTGCATGTTCCCATTCCTGATGAGGTTGGACATCTTTCCTGTGCTTACTGGCCATTCATGTTTCCTCTGCGGTTCAAGTCTTTTGTCCATTTTTCATTAAGTTGTTTGCCTTTTCTTAGTGGATACGTAGTTCTTTGCATATCCTGGATACAAGTACTCTGACAGTTACGTGTATTGCAAATCTTCTCCCTATTTGTTGAGTGTCTTTTTACTTTATTACGTCTTATAATGAACAGATGTTCTTAAGTTTAATATGATCGAATTTATTAGTCTTACCTCATACAGTTAGCACTTCTTGTACCTTAAAAAATCTTCCTTCCCCAAGGTCATATTTGCCTGTATTTTAAAAGTTTAAAAGTTTTCTCTTCCTTAATTCATCTGGACAGAGTCTTGAGTAAGGTATAAGGTACATACCTAATTCCATTTTCCCCCCAAATGGAGAAACAAGTGTCCTGGCATCACTTGCTGAAGCCGTTCCTTTTCCTACTGATCTGCAGTGCCTCATCTGTCATATAAAAAGATGTGTGGCCCAGCAGTTGAGCGTCGACCTATGATCCGGGGGATAAGGGTTCACTTCCCGGTCAGGGCACATGCCAGGGCTGTGGGCTCGATTCCCAGTTGGAGGTGTGCAAGAGGCAGCTGATCAATGATGAATCTCTCATTGTTGATGTTTCTGTCTCTCTCTCCCTCTCCCTTCCTCTCTCTGAAGTCAATAAAAATACATTTAAAAAAAAAGATGTATTAAAAATAAAGAAGATGTGTGGTCTGTTTCTGGACTTTCTATTGTGTTTCATTAGTCAATTTGTTCATCCTTGAGCCAATAACAAATGGCTTGATTTACTATAACTTAAAGTGTATCTTGATGTTTGCTGGTACAAGTCCCATACCTTCTTCTTTGGAGTGTCTTGGCTCTTCTAGGTCCTTTGCCTTCCTGTTGTATATTTTAGAAACAGTCAAATTGCATAAAAGTCCCTGTTGGAATGTTTGTCAGAATTCCATTGACTCTATATATAGTTTGAGGGAGAGGTGACATCCTTGTGACACTGAGATCTTATCTAGTCAAATAATGTGTCTGTACATTCTCTTCCTCTTTCAGTAATTTTTTAAAAACATTTTTCTCCTTAATGATCATACACTTTTGTCAGATGTATTCTTAACTCATACTTTTGTTGCTATTGTAAACAGGATCGTTTTTCTAAATTACATGCTGTTTAGTGCTGATGTATAGAAATTGGTTTGTGTTGATTTTATATTCAGTAATCTTGCTAGATTTTTATTAAATCTAATAATTTAGCTCTAGATTATTTTTAATTTTCTGCCTACGTAGTCATATTACCTGTGATTTTTCTTTTTTCCCTCCCAATCTTGATACATTTTATCCCATTGCTGTGTGGTGCTCTGTGTGTAGGCTCTATTGCAATGCTTAAAGTCCTTGTTCTGTTCCTGATTTCAAGGGCATGTTCCTAACGTTTCACCATTGGTTTGATGTTTGTTTTGGGTGTTTGTAGGCACCCTTGATCAGGTTAAGGAAGTTTCTTAAGAGCTTCTTTTTTTTTTTTTTTTTTAACATGAGTGGTGCTGGGTTGTATTAAAAGCTTTTTTTATTTTTGCATCTGTTGAGGATCACACAGGTATTCTTTGATCTCCTGATGTGGCAATTCACATTCATAGATTTTTCAGTGTTAAACCAGAGTTATATTCTTGGATAAAGCCAACTTGGTCAGATATTCTTGTTATCATTTTATATATTACTGGGTTTTGGTTTGCTGCATGTTGCATGTTCTGTTTAGGATTTTATAATTTATTTAGGTTTATGGGAGTGGTTGGTTCATATTTTTTCTCCTTTAAGTTCTGAAGTCAAGGTTATGTTAGCCTCACAATATGTGATGGGGAGTGTTCTCTCAGTCAATTCTGTCCCCAACATTCCACTGAATTTTTCAAAGTCACCATGACCTCTGTGTTGCCACATCCAGTGGATTTTCTGTCCTGACTTTATTTCGACTCTTATCATTTTACTAACTCATCTTTTCTTCTTGAAACACTCCTTCCTGTTGGGTCCCTCACACCTCCCTTGGTTCTCCCAGTCTCCTCTGCTCACTCCCCGTGTGTACCACACTCTGATGGTTGACGTTCTTCAGGTCTGGGCCCAAGTTCTCTCTTTTTCCTCCTCTCTATTTAGGTGACTGCTTCTATTTTTATGGCTCTCAAACGTGGGTCCCCAGCATCATTCTTTTCCCTGGACACCAATCATTCACAGCCAGCTCTCTTCCTAACACAGCCATTTGATGCTGAGGGGCATCGCAAACTTAGCACAGCCAGAAGGGTCTTCTGGCTTCTCCCCAGTCATGTCTCAGTCTTCTCCCACCTCGTTATGTAGCACCGTCAACTCCAACACGAGCGGCCAGAATCCTGGGTGAGTCCTGACCCTTCCCTCTCCATGCCCCTTCACCCAATCTATCGCCACGTCTTACTGAGTCTATTTCCAAAACCTCCTCTTTCCACTTCCAAGTTGCCACCTGATCTAAGCTACCAGCATCTCACCTGGATACGTGCATTAGCTTTAGAGCAGACACTGGTGAGGTGTAACATGCCACCAGCATGAAGGGCCTGATCACACCACACCTGCTCTCTCCTGCTGCTGGGGAGGAAATGAGATTCACACCTCCAGCTCCGACTGAAGGGCAGTCGCATGACTTTCCCTGAGTTAGATGACACTAAATGAAGGCCAGTGGAAGATGGCCACAGGGGTGGCCTTCTGTGAGTCATGTGTCCCTTTGCGACTTGCTTTGGCCAATGGGACTTTAGTAAGCATGGTGCAGAGGCTGGAAATGCCCTGTGCACTGAGCTTTGCCACCATGAGAACAGCCCTGGCCAGCCTGCTGATGGTGGGTGAGACATGGCCCACTAGTGGTCCCTGATCCAGGCCCATATGAGAAGGCCCAGCCCACACCCCTTGAAGCAAAGCTGAGCCCACCCAGCTGCTGGTCCACAGGATTGTGAGCAATCAAATGACTGCCTGAAGCCACTTAGTTTGGGGGGGGGGGTGTTACACAGACATAAAGTCCTCATGCACATACTCTCTTATTCAGGATGACACCCCAGTGGGTGTCCCAGGAGTCTTCAGTTTTACTTAGCTGTCAACCAGTGGCCCTTGAATAGTATAGCTGGCACTTGGCCCTCAGGCAGGGTCATGGGCTTGCCTGTTCTCTGGCTGACCCCAAAGACAGGTTTTTCCTTTCCCTCACAGCAACCTGAAGCAGGTGACTGGCCTGCTGCAACACTTTCCCTTGTGGTTAATTTATGCTCCTGATCACTGAGCTTCTCTGTCACGTTCAAATGTCACACGACTCCTGAGTAAGAGAAGCTAACACTGATGGATTACTGACCACATCCCGGGCTCTACACTGGGCTCTCTACCTGTAGGTCTTGTCTTCTCCATCTCACACCCGAGGAAACAGCCAGAGTTCCTGAGAGATGCCTAAGGCCCCTCAGCTGAGACGCGGCAGTTGGACTTCACTTTGGAGTCTAGCCTCTACACCCACTGCCCCCACCTGGCACCAGGCTTGGCAGGCCCTGCCCACTCTCTCCACCCCTTGTGAAAATGGATAAAGGAAATCTCCTTAAAATCAGGATGGGGAAGCCCAGGAGGGGGGCCTCTCATGTGCCACACTCACTGAGGGCTGCAGACTCCAGCAGTAAGAAGCCCACTTTGCTAAGGAGGCAGGAGGAAGGTTTTCTCTTTGCCCAGCAACAGCCCAGCCAGTAAGAGACCACCCCACTCAGCCAATGAGAAGCCACCACCCCGCTCTCCTGCAATGGACTTCCGCCCATAACTGCCCCACCCAACTCCCTCCTTCTCTGTAAAGTAACACTCGCGGCCTTGGTTCTCTGTACTTGCCTATGGTTCCCTGAAATTTGCGGTCCCGAGCAGCAATACCTCTGCTATTCTCGAATAAACCCATTTTCCTGGTAAAATAACTGGCAGTTTTTAAGGTTTACGTACTTGCGCTCTCCTAGTAAATCACCAAATAATGAACCGCTCACGCCTTGTTACCCGCTCCTCCGCTCTCAGCGCCCTTGTTCAAGAACTATAGTTTTTCCTTTATTAAACTTTATTTTCTGTTCTGAATAGAATTGCAGCCGAGTTATTCTGGCCCTCGGAACGCATTGCCACATATGCTTGTCGCACGTAAACGTTTCTTGGTCTAACCATATAATTTAGATACAGAAGTAAGGCTTTAAAATGCCTTTACTGTCAAAACCAACCAATTAACTTTGGTAATTTGGACTTGCCTCTGATGTCACTGAGAGTGCTACACAGAAACGGGGGAGCCCCTCCGGCGTTTGGGGACCCCGATTTCGTACCGCACACCCAGGGCTCTCCGGAAGGTGGACCGGCCGGAATGCGTTTGAACGTCCAGTTCGCAGCGGGCCCCCTCCGGGTACCTCCGGTCCCCTAGCCCCCTGCCCAGGTCACCCTCCTCCCCGCTAGGCACCCCTCTCCCGCCCCGCCCCGGCTCGGCTAGCGCTCCGGGTACCCCGCAGACCCGGAGCGGAGCTCGCCTCGGCGCTGCGCCGCGCGCACGCGCACGCCCGGCGTCGCGGCGTCGCCCCCTGGCGTGCGCGCGGCCTGGGGCAGGAGGGCGGAGCCGGCGCCGAGGGCGGAGGCGGAGGCGGAGGCTGTGGCGGCGGCCCTGTAGGGCGGCGCACGGGGGCGCGCTCGGGGCCGCGCCAGGCCACGGCCCGCGCGCCGCTGCCCCGGGCGGCCGAGCGGTGCGAGCCCCGGCGAGGCGCGCCGAGCGGAGCCGCCAGCGGCTGAGGTAAGGCGGAGGCGGGCGAGGGTCGGACGCGGCCGGCGGACGAACGCTGTCGGAGCCGCGTTTATGTAAGCGCCGCGGGGCAGGTGGGGAGGCCAGGCCGGGAGTGCGGCTCCGGCGGGACCCCGTGCTGCCGGTGTCGGAGGGGCTGCCGGGGGAGGGAGGCTGCGCCCCGGGATGAGGCTGCGCCCCGGACGGCCCGATTCTCCTCCCCGGGGCGCCGCGTCTGCCCCGGATGCTCTGCGCCGCGGGAGAGGAGGCTGCGCCCCTGCTTGGAGGGGATACTGCCTCTCGGGACGAGGCTGCGCCCCGGGAAGGGGAGTCTACGCCCCCGGAATGAAGGGGAGACTGCGCCCTGGGATGCGGCAGTGCCCGAGGGGTGGGGGTGGCACCCCTGGATGAGGCTGCGCCCCGGGATGGAGCTGATCCCTCGGGGAGGGGAGACTGCACGGGGGACAGACCCGTCCCCACCCTGGGAGTGCCGCGTTTGCTCCGGATTCTCTGCCCCAAGGAGGGAAGCCTTCGCGCAGGGATGAGGCTGCGGCCCCGGGATAAGACTGCGCCCTAGGATGGGGCTGTGCCCCCAGGATGAGGTTGTGCCCCCAGCACGAGGCTGCGCCGCGGCTGGCCCCGCGTCCCCTCCTTAGGGCTCCGCGTCGGCACGGGATGCTCCGCGCCGCGGGGAGGGGAAAGGGACCCCCCCTAGAGAGGGGACGCGGCGTCCGGGTAAGCCTGTGCGCTCTGGAGGGCGCCCTGTCCGCGAGGGATGCTCTGCGCCGCGGGCTGCCCCGGGCGGGGAAGTTCCCGCCGGTGCCGGACGTCTGGAGCGATCCGGAACAATCTGGGGCGATTGGGGGCCCGAGGTGACTTCTGACGTGTTCACATCTGCAGTAGGAAAATTACCGGGTTGTGGATGGGTCCGAGGGAAGGTGTCAGATTGGCCTGTGAACGCTAAAACGTGTTGGAGTCCCGATTTACATGTTGGGTAACCTAAAATGTGTTCCCGCCCCAATTTATCGGTGGGAGTCCTGTACCACTTTGTTTGGTTCGCAGTTAATATTTTTAGCCAACCCGTTTTGATTTTACTTATGATAAAGGCATTTTGTTTCCTTCTTACACAAACCATGATGGTTAGTGGTTCCATTCTCAAAGTACATATAACGAAAAGTGGCTTGATATCAAACTTGCTTCTTTACTCTTAGTGCTCTAATTAAGATGATCTATCTATCATTACATTTTGGGAATAGAAATATTTAATATTTTTTGTTCCCTCTTAAATTTACCCATATGTATTATGCCTTTGAAAGGTGCCATCCAGAGCTGCCTTTCCCAGAACACTGGGTTGTCTTCAGAATATTTCCTGGGTAATGTCTTTTGATTACCACCTTTTCGTTGGGGCTGAGGGCTTGCTGAGGGCTCCCCAGAGAGGAAAGAGAGAAGGGAAAAAAGGTTAAAGCTTGGGTGATACTGCTCTGCCCTGGATAAGAGAATTAGCTGCCCCTCTCCGCAGGGTTCTTTCAGAGGGCAGGATCCTCTCTCATGGCACCCACAACAGTGGCGTGGTAAATATTGATGAGAAGCACTGAGCTGGGTGCCCCATTCTGCCCAGAGGTGGAGGCCAAGGACTCAACACCAGCTTTGAAAGGAATGCATTGTCTTTGAGTAGTGCCTGTTAGATGTTTGAGGGTTCCTGAGACTGAAGGCTGAATTCAGCTACATCTTCAACAAATTTGAAGATACAGTTGGAAGGGAAGAGAGGAGGCCTTTCTGCAGGGGACAGTCAGGGAAAGAAAACTGGTCCATCTCTGAGAAATTCATGACATATGTGTCTCGAGGTGCGATGTGCTCAGGAAGTCAGTACTGGGAGTGAAGGAGAATTAGCTAATGACATCATTGGAAAAAACTTCTGGGCTCATAGCTAATTCATTCCTTTGTGAATTTATATGTCATAATAGTAGTTCAACTGCTTTTTGATTTTTGGAATGAGGAAATCCTTTAAATTTATATTTGTCTGTAAGTGAAGAAAACAAACTTAATTCTTTTGATAAATACTTATCCATGGCCTGCTGTGTGCTGGGCCCTCCCTGTTTTTGGCCAGGGGACACAGTGATAAACAAGATAGGCAGAGCTCAAAAAAGCTCAAAAGCTGGCAGTTTGTTTTATTAATCACTTTTGTAGCATTCCATTTTAAAAATAAAATTTATAATTTTAGTTATAAAAATTTTAAATGTCTAGCATTAAATATATTTTGCAGATTTCAAAATATAAGCATGTACACAGTACATTCTAAAGGAGGTACGAAAAGATAAGAAAACCTTCCAGTCCATACTCGGTCACTTTGTTTCCTCTACCTGCTGTGATTGTGTATTCTTCCCACAGTAGCCAGAATAGTATATACACAGTTGTGTATGTGTTTTAGTGTCATTTTTAGTTTTTGCTATAACAGACAGTGCTGTAGTGAACATTTTTATACACAGGTGCAAGCAAAACTTGCCAACTGTTTTTTATTAATCATCAAAACTCCTTAGCTATAAGGATTATTAAGAGCTGGGTTTTATTCCTTTGAATGTTGTTACAGACTATGTCAGTACTTGGGACCAAGGCATATTACTTAAATAGGTAGGAGACAGCTAGAAAGTACACTTTGGAGATTAAGAGGTGAACTTAGACACCTACCATCCTGTTAAAAACTTGAAGAAAAATTATTGTTGTTAGTATGAAACTGAAAAGAGCTTAGAGTGGTCCAATTTTGTTGGAAAACTTGCTGGGTTGTTTTGGTGTTAATTTTCTAAAATGCACATTTCCAAATCTATAATTTGGTGATAGAAATGGTGGTGTTTAAAAAAACCCTTTTAAAAATATGTTCATACTATGTGAGGTAGGAAACGCCAGTGGTGAGAATCTCATTTACAAATTGTACCTTGGAGTCATTAAGATTTCCTTACTCCTTGAGTGACTTTTCTCTGCAATGTTCATTTCATTTAGAGTGTGGAGAGGGAATGTGCAGTAACCTGCAGAGGTCTTCACGTGGCCTTGCTGCAGAGCTTACTGTTGGGCCCAGACCATTAGCATCATCACCTATTTGTGTGATCTGGTTAGTGTGCTGGCTGCTCTTCTCCACCTGTACATGTGTAAGGTGTTCTAGGAGTGTACAAAGAAAACTCACTTCAGTGTTAGGTTTCCCATCCTTGTGATGGAATTAAGATGAAGATGTGCAGGGAGGGCGTGGAAGGAGCTGAGGTGCCTAGTATTTTTATTGGCGGTGCAGTGAAGCCCTGCTTGCCTCTAGGTTGGTTTTGGTTCACTTGCAGGGTAACCCCACAGGTATTTACCAGGTGCCAGGTACTTTTCTGGGTGCTGGAGGAGTGGGAGCTAGCACAGCAATGATAGTTCCTGCCCTCATGGGGTTCACATTATGGGTGAGGAGGGAACATTAAGCCGCACCTAAAGTCCTAAGTGCCAGGCTGGACAGTGTGGGGGGAATCTGAGAGGGAGCTCAAAGGATGGAGGAGCTGGGTGCTGCCCTGGCAGCCTTGTTCAGGCAGCAGGAACTCTGGAGTCAAAGCTTTGGGCTCAAGGTATTGTCCTGTGCTGGTGATAGCAGGGAGGTCAGTGGCAGGAAGTGAGACTGGGGGGCACCAAGGACTGAGGTGAGGAATTTAGATGCTCATCTCAGTGTGATGGGAAGCCTTCGGAGGGCTGCCTTCCTCCCTGCCTTCCTGCCTCCCTCCTTCCCTGCCTTTGTTCAATTCCTTCCTTCCTTCCTAGTTGACTTAGAGAGTTTTGAATGAGTGACATGATCTGATCTATCTTTATAAAGAATCGCTGTGGCTGTTATGTAGCTAACGTTTGTTAGCAGCTTTCGACATGCCAGGCCACTTAAGCACTTTGCATATATTAATTAATGTAATTTTCATGATAGTTCAAAAAGTAGGCATTATTGTTTGTCCTCCATGGGTAAAACTAGGCAGAGAGAGGCCACAGATAAGCGGTAAAGGCACCTGCCCCAGGACTCTTCCCACCTCCCTGCCATAGGCAGGAGGGGAACAGCAAGGTGACCACGACCATGCAGCGCTCGGACCAGGGCAGAAGTGGCCAGATTCGCTTGCTGTGTCTCAGCACATGTAAGATGCCATCGTTTGTAAGATGCAGCATTACTGTTTGTACTATCAGGAAAGTGTTGCCAATTAGACTGACACTTGCTTTCTTATCACTTAGCTTTTACTTCTACTCACTGGAAGTACAGACTTTTAAAGTTAGACTACTCTTGTGCTTCCATAAAAGGAAAATATGAATGAAATAAAATAAAATAATTCTAAATGCCTTCATGTTTAGAATCCGAGTCTTCCAAGTCAGCCTTTGATGCTGCGCTTTGCTGCCCTACGGTGCTGTCCACTGTGCTGTCACTGAATGTTTCATAGTGCAGCACTGCTATCCCTGAGGTGTTGTCCCAGCTGCCCAGACCCAGTCAGCAAGTCTGGATGCTTTCTTGATCTCACTGGCAGGTGTTAAGGAGACGTATGTGGTCCTGAAGTGACTTGCTGACTGACTTGATGACAGTTACGTTGTCCTTCATACCTCCAAGAGTAACAGCTGAGTTGAGTGTGCCCAAGCAGAGCAACTGCACTCACCAGCACTGACAGCCTTGTGACATACCTCCAGTGCCAGGCACTCCAACTTCCTAGTGGTTAGGATGGGGGGGGGGGCTGCTCTTAGCACTGAGGAACGTGGACTTTTAGCAGGTGGGCCCATCAGGATTGCCAATAGACTGTGAGATAGAACATTCCAGAATGACCCTGGGGTTGTTGGTGGGACAACTGACTGGCCAGTTGTGAGGTGGGGAAGTCTCTGGTGGAGATGAGCCAAGTGCCCGCAGGAGTTTCAGACTCTGGGAGGCAGTTTCTCAGCTGTCCCCGCTGACCAGACCTGCAACGTCTGAGGGCAGGCGGGCCCTCTTCCCACCCCGATCCAGATGGATGATCTTGAGCAGGTTTGTAATCTTCCTGGGCATTGGTTGTCTGGCCCATGAATTAGGAGGAAGACTAGCAGCTTGTTTCCTAGGGTTGCTGGGTGGGATAAACTGAGCTCATGTAAAGCGCCTAAAATGTACCTCACCAACAGGACTAAAGAAGGTTTACTTTGCTTGTTACATTTATGATTAGTCACCAGAGTGCAGGTGTTTGGATAATTTAAGGTTGACTTCAAGAAGAGATTGGGGCCAAATATGAAAATGTGGCTGTGATTGCTTATTGCTGGTGTTTGAAACCGTAGGCTGGGCGGTGGGTGTGGAGTCAGGAGAGCAGAAGGTTGAGGAGTGAGCCTGGGGGCTTTGCCAGGCGCCCACTGGATGAGAGGATATGGCAGCATCCACTGGAAGGGGTCTGCTGAAGGAGGAAACCCGGAGGGTCTAGTAGCCGGAACCCAGGGCCGAGGACTGCTAGTTCCATCCCTTTCAGTGAGGTATTGCTTGGGTTTGAGAAGAGGCACGTAGCCCTTGTGGTGGGGAGAGGGGGTGGGAGTGAGGAAGTGAGACATCCAGTAGAGAGGACTCTAAGAGTTTTGTTGAGAGGGGATAGAGTAATGGGACAGTAGCTGGGTGCGGGGGGGGGGGGCTCCGGAGTTATTTTATTTTATTTTAAATGTTTTTATTGACCTTTTTTAGAGAGAGAGGAAGGGAGAGGAATAGAGAGAAACATCGTTGAGAGAAAAACATCATCTCTTGGCTGCCTCCTGCACACCCCCTATTGGAGATGGAGCCCTCAACCCAGGTAGGTGTCCTGACTGGGAATCGAGCTGTGACCTCTTGGTTCCTGGGTTGACGCTCAACCACTGAGGCACACCAGCCAGGCGAGTGCTTTTATTTTTGAAATGAGAGCAATTATAGTGTGTTTATGGGCTAATAGGAACACTCCCATAGAGGGGGACAAATCTATAATACACTGGGAAAGGGGCTAATTGCAGAGCAAAGTCCTTGAGAAGGTGAGAAGGGACAGCTGGAGGAGCAGGGACACGCAGCCCCAGGAGCCAGGTGGGACTTTGCGCATGGGCACCTTGATTCACTTAAGATCTAAAATGAAAATAATTGGTGCTCAGGCAGGAAACTTGGGCATTGTGCTCTAGGATTTAGGATCTAGAGTCTTACTAGTTTATGGTGCTAAACACGCCTTGGGGCGCCCTTACAGAAAGATAACATGTGGAAATGGCATTTTCTTTATGTAAAAAATTCACATGTCCCTAAAAGTATCATTATCTTAACTAGAACTTGTCACCTTTACTCACCAAATTTGGTACTGCTCAGAGGACTAGCAAAGCTTGTTGCTGACTTATGCTTAATTTGTCTTAAAGATCTGGCAGGAGCCTGTCCAGTGTGGCCAGCGCTTGAGCACAGACCTAGGATCCAGGAGATCACGGTTTGATTCCCGGTCAGGGCGTGTGCCCAAGTTGCGGGCTCGATCCCCAGTAGGGTGCATGCAGGGGGCAGCTGATCAGTGAATCTCTCTCATCATTGATGTTTCTATCTCTCTCTTTCTCTCTTCCTTCTCTCTGAAATCAATAAAAATCTATTTAAAAAAAAAAAGATCTGGCAGGAAATGCCAGTGTTGCATCCTGGACAACTCCCCCACCCCCATCTCAGGGGGGACAGGTGCTGCTGCTTTAGGCCAGGGATGTGTGAGCGCCTTGGGGGTAGCAGCCTTCACTTCAGATTGTCTGTTGAAGTGATAAAATACCTTCCTTGCGTGTTGGTTTGCATTGTTTGTGGTTATTTTTTTTTAGGTTGGGAGTTTCGAAATACAGTTTTCCCAGTAGTTCCACAGATGTGATGAAATGTAGAGGCCCTTCCTTGTCCTTGCCTTCAGTCCACTGTTGGAGGTGGGAGAGGGGTTTGCATTGCTCTGGGCACATGCTCACTTCCCTCTGTCCTGCAGTGTACAGGTTTCACAAGTGCCTTCTCTCTGTGTCACCGTGGAAGGACACAGGGAAGGTGGAGCTCTCTGCCTCTTTGAGCCAACATTCCAGCGGGGGAGACTAAACAAGGACGAAGTTAGATAATATACCTTAAAATTAATGTCTGTGGGATGGGTGAGGAAATAGGGTGGAGGTGGGTGGCGTCAGAGGGCTGCTCTGACTAGTGGCCTGGCGTTCCAGGAAGGCCTCGGGATAGGGTGCTGTGCTGCAGCCTGAGAGACAGAATGACCTCTTCATGTCAGGAGAGGAGACAAGGACATTTCAGGTGGAAGGGACAGCCTGTAGGAACCCTGCTTGTTGGAGCAGCTAAGGGCGGGGCCAGTAGCCTTTGTCCAGTCCGTCATTAATGGGGGATGCAGTGTTAGATGACATTGAGAGACATGTGGCCTGGCTGTGCAGCTCCCATGGGCCACAAGAAGAGTTTGAAGCAGAAGGATGAGGGTTGGGGGAGCAGGGCAGAGAAGCTGGGGACAGAGCCAAGTGCACTATTTCTGGTGGTCCAGTCAGCAGGGCTGGTGATGGATCGGGCCTGGAGAGGAAGGGGCGGGGGGAGCAAGAGGAGCTACCCTTAGGACTCAGAATTGTGCTGATGCTGAGGACCAGCAGTGGGTCCAAGGGCAGTTCTTTGGTTATGGATGTTTCCATTTTACACTGGGTTCTGTTTGGATCTGGAGATCACTTGTTCCCAGTGTGTGATGTGCACAGTATTTATCTATGCCTAAATATGATCTATAAGCTAGATAACATTGTTTGTAAACACACAGACAGATACAAACGTTTAAACCTCTATTAGGTACAGCGGGCGCTAACTGGGAGTCCTTGTGCCCACTCCATTTATTACTCATGAGCATTATGTGGAGGTTTTGTTACCCACTTTTCGGATCAGGAACTGATGTTAGAGGTTCAGTAGCTTCCTGGGAGAGTTGGACAATAGTTAGCTACATTTATTAAGCTCTCACTCTGTGTCAGGCATGGTGGAACCAGTGTATTCTAGTTTACTCCTCTTGCTAACCTTTGATAGTCACTTTATGTGGGACCACCACCATCTGCTCTTACTGATAAGAAGACTTGCCAGGTTCACCTGAGTCGCCTCCTCACAGGTCTCCTTTCCTCCTGTCTGTTCTTGACCAGCAGCCAAAGCCGAGGCTTAAATGGAGGGCAGATTGGTCACCCTTCTGCTCAGAACCCTGTAACTGCCCCATGTCAGAGTCCTGCCAGGGGCCCCCTCTCCTGCTATCCCCTCAGCTGGCTCCTGGGCTGCACTCCTCTGCACCCGCACCTCCTCACCCACTGTGTGCCCTGCTGTCTTTACTGTCTCCCTTCCTCCCATCAGCCTGCCAGGTGGCAGAGTAGAAGCCCCAGGAAGGCAGGGGTTTTGCTCTCTCTCTGTCCTTAGGGCTCAGAACAATTCCTGGCAGACAGCAGGCACTCAGCTGTGTTTGTTAAATGAGTGAGTAACTTTTTCTTACTTTTTGTGTTTGTAGTGAATGGTGAAACCCAAATTGGGGCTGTTGCCTCAGAAAACGTGTCCTTTTGTGCCTTACCCCCCCCCCCATTGTGCTGGTGCATCAGGCATATATTTACGCCCATATGTCTGTGTTATCGCCAGAGTTCCATGCTTTCATTTGTAGAACAGAAACATTTACTAAGCACTCAGAATTGTTCTAAAACCATAAAGTGCAGTACAGTAAATGAATCTCTTGAAAACAGTAAATTAGTCAACCTGAATAAATGGTTTTCTCCTGCCACCATCATTTTAACCCCTTCTGGGTGACATGTAATTGAAACACATTCTCTTAAGTAGTAACAGTGTCCTTAATAGTCAGAAGTAACAGTTATAACTACATCTTGATAAAAGTGAGAATAAATAATTCTGGTAAGTTTCAGAAAAGCAGCCAAATAAAATGAAAAATACTTGATTCAACTATGGAGGCTTAAAGGATTTAGACATTGGAGAGAATTCGGCTTTATAAGCTGTGTGGTGGAGGCGCAAACAAGAATGTTCCTGCGTTTAGGAACCTGGGGATTTAATCCCAGCCCTGCCCTGAACTTGCCCGCGGCTCTCCTTTCAGTTCTGTCGCAGGTTCCTTGAGCGTTAAACCAGGCCGTTGAGTTGTTGGTTTCCAAGCTTCCTTCCATTTTTGGAAGACTGTTGTATGTAGGAGGAAAACAGTAAGTATTATGTGTTTTAAGGGTTATGTAGTCAATTGTTCAAGAAATAGAGCCCGTGTACAGTCCTTGGCTAAATGCAGTGATGCCACGTCACTTCATGGCTGCTTAAGATCCAGGAGAGGCCCAAGCGTCCCGTCCCCTCCCTGTGGACCCAGTGGCTCTGCTGGAAGAGGTGAGGTGCAGGACCGAGGAAGGTGGGTCAGAGGCAGGATCGGGGGGGTGGAGTGATGTGTCTGACTCTATGAGAAATGGCAAGACTTCGGGGGAGTCCAGGTGATCCTTTTGTGTTTCCAGGCTTAGGGCACTGGACTGTTAGTTGCCGTGAATTAAATGAAGCAAGGATTGTTTTCAGTTTGTAAGTTTAGAGCATATCATAACTGACTAACGATAATTCAGTGGTAGGTGACATTTAGTTGGTTCCCTCTTCCAACATTATAGAGTTAGAGACAGGTGGTCATCAACATGTCGGTCAGGCTAGAAAATAAGTTTGAAAGTTGCATTGTATTCTGTGCCTCACGGGCAGCGCAAGTACATCTGATTCCTTCTGGGAGTTTTTTTGGTTAGTCACAGTGCATACAAGTTCTCTCCCTCTCCGAGTGTCAGCGCACTTAGGGTGAGTTGATTTCTGTAAGGACAGGAATTTACCAAGGATGCTGGGAGGCTTCTCATCATGTCCGTGAGGCTGAGAGCCGGCCACAATGGCCGGTTTCCTGCGGGATCACATGCACTAAGCGTGGGAACTACACATGAGTGCCCTGCCCACTGTCACCTTCTGGTACCCAGGTCTCCGTCATCTCAATTTCCTCCCTTTTCAGGAATGGATTCTGCCAGGCACCCGCTTTCTCAGGTTTCTCTTTCCAGGCAAGATCTCGTGTTTGCCTTATGCGTGCCCTCGCTGAGGGGACAAGGATTCCATTTCTGGCCTCTGCCTTAGGAAGGGGGACTCCGCCAGGGGATGTCCCCAAGTAGAGGAAGGGAGTCGGGGTGCTGGGTGGCCACCAATGTGAAAATGATGGAAAACAAACTTCACTCAGTTGCTTCACCTGGTTCAGGCCTGAGCACAAACAGCCTGAGGCTAAATCTAAATTCAGGAAGCAGTTTCAAGAGATGCACTTGGGCCATAGCTTATATAGCAGTGATGTGACTGTTTATATCCACTCTAGATAGATAAGAATGAAATTAATTATGTCAAATGCATATTTATTAGTCTTGATCATTTGAATTTGATTCCTTTTCAGAATAAGAATCTACCCAAAATAACAGTCAGAGTTTTTATTCCTGAGTCAGTCATTGGCCTTAGGTTTTACAATATGCCTGTTATAATACAGTGTTCTTTGGCGGGCTACTTTAGAGGATTATCTTTCCTTTCTTACTGTATTAAAACTTTTTTTCATTAAAAAGTTATCTAAATGTTTAAAGAGCCTCAGGTAATAATGTTTTAAATGAACAGCTCCAGGAAATAGTGGCATAAGCAGTAAACAATGAAGAATTATTTACTGTAGGTAGAAGTGGGCTTGGGGGTTGAGGCTGAAAGTCTTAATCTAGGAGGATGTGGAAGTCATAGGACAGAATCTGAGGACTTCAGGGCTGCAGTAACCCAGGGTTGTCACCAAACCCTGTGGAGAAAGTCACTTACATCAAGTCTCCACTGGTTTTCAGAAGTGGTGAGATGAGAACCTCTGTGTCAGGACTGTGAGCTTGTGTCCCCTTGACTGTGAGGCATGGTGTCACTCAGACACAGAGCAGACTTAAACCTGCACCTTCCAACTCCTACTCTAGAGTTTTCTCTCTTCATATGTTTTTGGTGTCATGAATAGGTGGCTTCTGCCCACGTGCGCATAAGTGAGCGACATATTTGATGATTTCACAATGAAGCTTTCTGATCTTTAATTTTATGCCTCTAATGCAGCTGTGAGGGAATTGATGGTATTTCCACAGAAGAGGCAGGTCCTGCATAAACCTACAGGATATTTCAGAGCACAAAGCATCATGCTCCATGCCCCTTGTCCCACCCCACCATCCTTAAATTCTCCCCACGTGGATCAGCTCTGGGTGAGCAGGGCACAGGCAGGAAGGGGGGTGCTTGATTAATGGAAGTGTTTCTCACTGAAAACCCTTGCTGTAGGGAAGGGAGGCTGTAACCTGGGAAAGGTGCACAGGGTTCGTGGGACAGAGCACCGCTGTGAGTGTCACAGGAAAGGGCAGTGCTGGGTGACTTACCACGCTGCCCTGTGTGCAGTCACAGAGAAGAAAGAGTCCATCTGCGTGTTTTCCCAGTCTTACTGAGTGTTGAAAGAAACACTACGGATTGAATATACGGTTGATAACGGTCTGGGTGACCATCTTCTGAGTGCTTGGGAAGATGTAGGCAGAGACAAGGTGGGAATGGTACTATGAAGAGGTTTGTTTCTTGTGTTTTAAACAGCTACCATGGGGTTCACTCCCTGTAAGTAGGTAATTCAGACACTTTCAAGAATTTACAAGTTGTGCAACCATTACCACAGTCTAGTTTTGAAAACTCTCCGTCACCCCAAAATGTTCATGGGCTTGTTTGTGTTTAACGCCCATTCCTGCTGCAGCTATAGGAAACCTCCGATCTGCTCTGTCTCTGCGTTTGCTTTTTCTAGGCATTTTGTATACGTGGCATTAAGCCACATGCAGTCTTTTGTGTCAGGCTCCTTTCACTTCAGGTGTTTCGAGCACACCCATGCTGTGGCTCTGATCAGTCTTGGTTCCTGTTAGTTGCTGAGAGTATGCCAGGGCGTTGATGTGGCGCCTCTTGTTTATTTCCTCACCAGGGATGGACATTTGCGCCATTTCCACTTTTTGACTGTTAGGAATAATGCTGCTCTGGACGTTAGCAAACATGTCTTTGTGTGGACGTGAGCTTTGAAGGGGGAGTAGGATAAAAGCATTCCTTTGGTATTGTTAATGCTGGTAAAAATCATTGGTTAGACTTTGCGTCTGTCTCTAGGATGTGGGTGGAGCTTCCCGGATGGTGTGAACCTCTCACTTCCAGGACGAAGTGTCATGGTCGAAATGTCACACATAGCCTGTTGGGGTTTCTTATGATGATGCTCTGCATGTGGTGTGCACTGTTAGGTCACCAGCAGGTGAACCCTTGCCCAATATTTGATTCACTCATCAGAGGAGAAATCAATGAAATACTCTTGGGCATATTAGAAACCACGTCCAGCCTGCGAAACCACATATGCACTTAGGCAGTGATCCAGCAGTTCCATTTCTGGGAATCTACCTGAGGACACACCTCTGACACTGAAAACACACGTGGAAATGACCTAATCATCTGTACAGGAGAGTGAATCCACTCTGGTGGGCAGGGAAAGAAGTGGGGATGTCAGTGTGTGGACATCCACGTCTTCTGGCTCTGTCCCCTGAGCACACCCAGGTGTCATTCTCCAGTGGAGAGGAGCCAGGCTCCTGGAAGAAGGTGGGGTTGGAGCATCTGCTGGTGCTGCAAGTAAGGAAGTGCTAGAAAGGACAGGGCATGTCAAAGGCACAGGGGCCAGCCGGAAAGAGGAGAGATGGCTACACTGGACCAGTCTGAGCACAGAAGTAAATAATGATAGTGTTGGTTTGTAATCCATGGAATAAGTGGACATCCATCACTCTATGCTGGTATAAGTAAATAATTGAATAAATCAGTAAATAAATGGGGGAGATGGAGCAGTTCTTCCTGACAGAAGAATTTCAGTTAATCAGTATAGAAGGAATGAGGAAACAGAAGATCACCATCAGGCTGACACCACAGTCTGGTTACTTTAGGCGAGACCCAGGCGATGTTAAGATAGTGGGTGCAATTTTGAGGAGAAACAGGATATTTGCCTAGGCTCAAAGTTTCTCTTGCCCAAGTTATTTATTTATTAAAAGGGGAAAAATGGTAACTTTAGAGTGGAGAAAGCCAGCAGACACTACCTTCCCCAGGTGATCCAGGTTAACACCACCTGTGATAAGACAGGTCGCTGTCATGTGCTCCCTGATACCACACAGCACGTCACCTCCCTGGTATTCCTGTCATAGAGTCACTATCACAATGTCATCTCAGGAAAAAGCTGCTGGATTCCAGTAGAGGACATCCTGAGAAACGCCTGGCCAGTGCTTGGAGAGCACCCAGACAGGCGGGGATGGAGGGACAATCTCGGCTGGGAGGAGCCTAAGGAGAGAGGGCCCGGAAATGCAATGTGGATTCTGGGTGGGGTCCTGGAGACACGGGGGACATTGCTGGGAAGCTGGTGAATGAGCACTTGGCGCTGATGCTGTTGTACCAGAAGCTCATTTGCTTTTTGTGGTAACCTGTCAGTGCTTCTGAGATGTGAGCACTGGGAGAAGCTCGGTGAAGGGGAACGGGAACTCTACCATTTTCCACTTTCTATTAGTCTAACATTAAAAAACAAAGGGTTGAAAAAGAAAGCACACAACAGAGCATGGCTAGATATCTGTGGAATCCAGGTGAGGGCGGGGCCACAGCCTCGGTCTCCTAGTTAGTCTGAGGGAGGGATCCCAGTTGTCTTCAGGGAGAGTCGTTTCCTACGTTCATCCTGGACATTCTGGCTACCTGGAGCCCCAAGTGGTGCCTTCGGGAAAGTGCTTCCCCCATCTGTGTCGGGGAGGGGCACATTCTTCACAGGGGCCCAGGAATGACCTGGTTCCAGTGGAGAGGGGCACTGTGACTGACCAGGAGGTTCCAGATTGGGACCTCTCACATGGCTACCGGTGTTTTCTTGGGTTGCCCGTGGTCTTTTAATGTCATTTTTTCCCAAAGAGAAATTTTTAATTTTTATATATTCAAATTAATCAGTCTTTTCTTTTATGACTTTGTGTTTGCGTCCCATCTAAGAACATTTCCCCACCTCAAGGGTCATTCTTTAATTTCTTCTAGCAGTTTCATATTCTGTTTTCTACATTTAGGTCTATGTGAAATCTTTTTTTATACAGCTTGAGGTCAGGATCTAATCTTTTTCCCCCATTATCTAGCCAGTTGCTACTATCATTGTGTGTCCTTTGCCCAGTGGTCAGAAATGCCACTTTTATCATGTACTAAATTCTTTCTTCAATTACATTCTAATTGCTTATCATTGCTGTGTAGGGAAGCTATTGATTTTGTATGTCAATTATGTCCAGAGCTTGTCATATGTCTCGTGTTTTCAGGTAGAAGATCAAGTTTTGCAAATAATGCCTCTTCCTTTCCAATCCTTGTACTTTGCCCCTTACTCATTGGCTGGAGCTTCTGCTGCCGGCTGAATGCAGCATTTAAACAGTAGTGGTGATTAGCGGTGCTTTTTGTGTTCTAACTTGAATGCACATGCCTCTCAAGTTTCCTCGCTAAGTGTGATAGTTACCATAGGTGATTGACTGTACACACCCTTTGCCTAGTTAAGCAAGTTACCTTCCCAGTTTGCTGAGAGTTTTAAAATAAACTTTATTATGAATAGCAGTAGAATTTTACTCTGTGCTTTTTCTACATATAATCTGTAGAGATGATCCTGTGGTTTTTTTCCCCTCCAATCTGTTAATATAGTAAATTTCATTAGATTTCCTGATCGTAAACATTTTTTTCATTCTCAGGAAAAACTTTGCTTTACTTCTAACATACTGAAAATTAAATCTGTTATTTATTTTAATACCTTCTTCTTTTTAAAATTTGAGTGTCCCCCCCCCCCCCCCCCCCCGAGCCCCAGCCTTTTCTTTCTTGAGACGTAGTTTGCATACTATAAGGTGTCCACAGTGATGTGCAGGAACATGAGAAACACCGGCTTTCTCGGGGGTGGAGGTGTAAAAGCCCTCATTTGTAGCGTTTGCCAGTTTTTGTGGCAAAAATATTCTTACCCTTGCCTATTTTCAGCTGCCAATGAGCTACGTGACAGCTGCTTCACAAAACTCCTAAAAATGTAACAGTCCTTTCTCCTGAGCTGGTGCCAGCTGCCACTGGAACCTGGTGTGCAGCCTGGTGACTTCCTGGCTCAAAGACGTAGTTTATTTATTTTCAAGTCATTCTTGTTTTCTACTCGGTGCATTGACAGCTGTTCATTTTCCCCTAAGAACTACCTTGGCCACTTCACTTATGGATAGTAAATATAGTGCTGGAAGTGATTTTTAGTGACGAATTGGGCATCTGACCCCTAGGTGCATGACCCACAATAGTGTGCAGAAAAATGATGTAGGTTCTGTGATAGTAAATCCTTAACTCTGAGGGGTTGCTAGCATCTCATATTCATGTAGTTCTTTGTCTTCCTTAATATAAATTAAACAGTTTCTCATTCATTATTTATGCAGTCATTTGACAAATATTTTTTGAGCACCTATTGTGTGTCAGGCACTTTGGATCCCAAAGGTATAGCAGTAAATAAAACAACCTCTTTCTTCGTGGAGCACAGGTTCTGGTATATCTTTAAGTTGTATGTTTTCCCAGTTTGACTGTCCTTGCCAATTTTCTCCTCAGACATCCACTTGTCTTTGCCCTTGGTATTTTCATGAATCAACCCAAAATTAATCTGATTTCTTCCACTGCTTCAATTCTGAACTTCCTTGTTTCCATACTAGCTGGAATATAATCATATAACTAGTTATATAATTATTTCTGCTTTGACTAAATTTTCACAATGAAAGGCAAAGGAATTGAATATGGTGATTTTTGCATTAGAAATGGCTAATGTTATAAAAGGGCTGTGACAGCAGAGTAGTTGGAAACCTTTAGTGAAGTGACGCTCTTTCTGATGCATGGAGTGTCATCTGATGCATGCATGAAGGAGCTGTGGACAAGCTTATGGTCTTCCATGGTAGTCGCAGGTGTCTTCAGGCTTGTTCCCAGCCAGCATGGTCTCTGGCTCTGGAGGGCCATAGGATACATGGTCTGTGCCTTCTGGCAGCTCGGCAGCTCCAGTGGGCAGAAGCCTGGTCCCCAAGCACTGGACACCATAACTAGCTATTAGCTGTGTGCTTTTGAATCAGGTGGAGGAGATCAGGACTCAGGCCCCCATTCTCCTGTGGGCCACCGTCCAGGGAGAGTGGCAGGTCTCCCTGGGGGTGAAAGAGCTGAAGGACATGGTGGAGTTTAGTGTCATGGTCCATAGACTGGGAAATGTGGATGCAGGCCAGTGGACCTCAGAAATCCATCTGTTCGTCTTTCTGCCAAACGGATTTGGATTTCTGCTTTCTAAATCCTGTGCAAAATTAATGTCTTTAATTTAAAAGTCAGTATTTTATTGAAAATAGTTCTAATTTATTTAGGCAACTTAAAAGACCTTAAAGGGCAACTTTCCTCATTCCTTGAGGAGGATATGGAAAAACAGTGTGAAAAACAGTCTGGGTGGGGCTTGGCTCCTGGTCCCTGAACAGCCCGTGCGCAGAGAAGAACCTTCTGAGGAAGGACGGGCCACTCTGCTGTGGGGCTGTCAGTCCAGAAGGTGTGCCCTGGCCCCCAGCCGAGATCCAGAGCCAACAACACACTCCCTTTCCTCGCCCTGACCCTGCATGACTCCCTTTCACCAGCTGGGTTTCTGTTGAAGATGGAGAGACACTTCTCAGGCCTTTTGTTTATCAGGCAGTGTCTGCCCTCTCCTGAGTGAATGCCTGAGCTGGCCCTCCTTACCCTCTCCACCATCTTGCCACTGGCTGATAGAGGGATTTAAAACATAAACACCGAAGAAAAAATTTTAATGGGAATAAACATCTTTTTTTGGGTATAGTTATACCTTGGAACGTAACCTTTGAAAGTAGTAATTATTGGGATCAGGTCTTAACCTGAGGGTTGAATTCCCGTAAATTACCGTTACATTTTAGAATCAGAATTCAGGAGCCCTCGTCAAAGTCATTTTTCCATTGTTGTGCTCCTGTTGGATTTAAAAAAATAGATGCATCTTATTTATCTGCACTTAAATGTGTAAGTCAGGCTGATGCTAATAGTATCACAGAAGAGGAGAATAATGAAGAAATTAGGGATTGTAGCAAAACACGGAGCGGATGAGGTGGAGGAAATCAGTGGAGCTCCTAAAAGCTTAAATCTAATCCTTTACCTGAATAATTATTTAAAAAGTGTTTTAATAAGTAGAGCCTCCCAGTCCTATAAAATAGACATAATTAATTCATCGTCACGTTTTTATTTTTTTCTTCTTTTTCTTTGAAGTAGGTCCTAGGTCCTGAAGATGTCAAAGCTAGTGTCACTTCTAGTTTTCAGAAGCCAAGGAAATCATTGTCCTTTTCTCTGGGGCCAACAGGGTGATCTGTTACTGGCTGCTGAAACCCTTTTGATGAGTCTGGGATCACCCCCACCCACTACTGTTTACACAATAGGCTCAGTAAAAACCAGGAAATCAAGGCTTCAGATAAGCAAATCTCAGGAGGAAGGAAGCAGCACAGCACTGCCCTGCTGCGGGGCCACACATTCGCCTTCATGCGATTCAGGCCACGCTGGCTGGGCGTTGGCTGGGTGCTGAGGTGCCACCAGGGGGCTGTGCTCTCCTGGCTCTCTAGGCATGTGGCAAGCAGCTGTCCCTCGCAGCTGTAGGCCCAGGCACCAGCTGTAGCTGTTCGAGGTCGGCCTAGCGCTGTTGTTGACAGGTTTCCAGAAGTGCCCACCGACATCCCTGGTAATGGGAAGAGAGAATCGGGCATCCCGGGTGCTGAGACCTCAGAGCCCTGTGCTGTGGTGCTCTGATTCAGTGGCATTTTCCGGCTACCTCTTGCACTGTCCTGCAGTTCTGGAATGAGTTCTTGTCCTGTGTATGGCAGTTCAGGGTCTTCACAACCTGAGGCTGAAATCTGTCATTGATGCACACAGCTGTGTCCCAAAGAACCTGCCCGTCTCTTGGCCTGGCCTCAGCGTCCTGCATCTGGGGGAGGCCAGGTAGCTACGTCTACAGGGTATGGAAGGCTCCAGACTCTGGGCAGGGTGACGATGCCCTGGCGGGTAGGCCCTCGTGGGAAGGCTGTTGGCAAGGCCTTCTGATTTTTAAATGACTGTCCAGACTTAGTGAGTCTGTGCCCTCCTGGCTCTAACTTTGGGCACATACCTTATCTGCCCCATTAAGCACCTCAGGGTTGGGCTTCGTGTCCCTGTACAGCTGTAGCACAGTGGCTGCTCAGGAAGTGTTTGATAATGTGGAATGAGATTACTTCTCCACAGCAGTCTTCTCGACTCATAGCTCCTGTTTGTTTGTGTGGCTCTGCGTGATTGTGACCTTCTCATTCATAGAATTTTAAGAGCTGGTTTCTAGATTTTGATGTAATATAATGTTTAATGTTCTCTCTCAGAAGATGGGTTTCTGGTGATTTTATGTTTAAAAAGTGAGGCTCTTTTGAGAGAGAAAATACATCAAGTTATTTGTGCAGAAACACAGGAGCATTTTTTACAGTTCTCTGAGCGGTGGTTCTAAAGACCCCCATTCAGCCCAGCCAGGCGTGGATCAGTGATTGAGCATCGACATATAGGATCCAGGAGATCGCGGTTCAATTCCCCGTCAGGGCACATGCCCGAGTTGTGGGCTCGATCCCCAGTAGGAGGTGTGCAGGAGGCAGCCAATCAATGACTCTCTCATCATTGATATTTCTCTGTCTCCCTTCCTCTCTCTGAAATCATAAAGGTATATTAAAATAAATAAATAAATACTCCCATTCATAGCTCCTGTCAGGCCGCTCGTCCTGTCTTGATTGAGGGCAGAGCCTCCCAAATGTTGGGAGCCATTCAGGGCCCATGCTAGCTTGTCATCTGAAGTTACCTTCACAGTCAGAAGTCTTTAAGCAACATTTTGGAAAGTATTTGATGAATCCCCCAGGATGCTTTTGAATGTTAGATTTGGTGGGAAGGGCATTTCTGATGTTTTGGCACCACCACTCACTGCTGCGTGGGTACTGGTACAGTCACCTGTGGGGACACACCCTCTGTGCATGGAAAAGCAGTATCCAAGCGCTCTGTGTCTGTCTGTGTCTCAGCCCCCACCTGTGGGCCCTCTGCCCACCTTGGGCCATGTGGACTCATGGACCCAAAGGATGCAGTCCTGGGCTTTCTGTCCACATGACCCGCCTGGTTTTCCTCCTTCCCGCCCCCTCCTGTTCTTGGCTCAAAGGCCACACTCCCATCCTGCTCTGGGTGCTCAGGTCTCACCCACCGGCTTGTCCTCCAGCCCCATCTCCGTACATGGTCCTCGTGCCAACTCAGAGCTGCATTCATGACCCCTGTCCCCATCACTCTGGCCCACCCCTGCTTCCATTGAGGCTGCAGCCGACCTCATCCCTCTGCCTCACCCTCACTCCAGGGTCTGACAAGGCCTACCAGCTCCTCCTCCCATGTTGTTCCCAGTCTTTTCTTTCTAGAACCCGCTCTAAGTCACAGGGCTCCTCATTGGCTCTCCTGGGTCCAGACTTGCTCCTGGGCAGTCCCACCTTCATGTGGTCACTGAGTCATCTTTCTAGGGCACATCCCCTCAGGTAAACCCTGCTGACCCCTCTAGGTCAATTCCCATCACAACAGGGGAAGTAAATTTCCTCAGGAGAAGGTTCACAGCTCCTCCCTGGCCTGTTCCTTCCATTGTCCCTAGTTGCTGCTCTGTACAAACCTGCCCCACCCCAGGGCCAGCTGTCTGCGGGTACTCCCTGGGGGACAGTCACCCCCAGGTGTTCATCATTCAGCCGTCAGTTCAGATGCTGTCTCCTTGGCTAGGCTGTCTCTCCCTGCCTCCCTCTGTTATTGTTGTCCATGTCCCCTGGTTAATGAGCACTTAGGTGGCCCTGTGTTCTCTGTCCCTCTTCCTGGTGCCTGAGTGTTTGGAAGCCAGGGCAGCCCTGGTCACTGTGTCGGCTCCAGGTCTGTAGCAGGCCTGGCCACAGTACCTGCACCTGGGCCTTCTCCTTGTCTTTGTTTGACTCAGGGTTGACTTGTCGGAGAAATCCTGGCTGGTGTGGTTGGCTTTCAACTTCTGGGTCCCTCATACCAAGAAGTGGGCAGTCTGGGGCTAGGACAGTGGTTTCAGACCCTTCCATCTCCACTTTGCTGTTCATCCTCATGTTTGGCCCCTCGGGTCTGGTGGCAGCTGCTCTGACTCCAGCCTGATGTCCCAGCAGAAAGGAGGGGAAGCAGGAAGGGGCGATGTCTCTATTGGGAAAGTGGTTCAGGAAACCCTCAGCTTCTGTCTCACTGGCTGGGCAAGTGCAACACAGCCACCTCTGCCGCCAGGATGTCTGTGCAGAGTCTGTGCTCCACAACGTAAGGATGTGTGAGGAGGGTGAAGTGCATGGTGGACAGCACCAGATCCCATGGCCACATCAGCAGGAGGTCTTGTACAGCACTGCTGGAGGCTCTAGCAGTGTTGGGGGTCTTTATTTAGCAGCCATTTCTTACCGTCTCGAGTTCTGGAGCACTGGAGAGAGCCCCACTCCCCACAGACAGGCGAGTGGAGAGCAGGTGCAGGCCCTGTTTTACATAAGAATACTTAGAGCATGGGGCTGTCCATGGCCTTATGGACCTGCTAGTCTTTTATCCCAAATAGGACAGACTTACCGACCTGGTGATAAGCACAGCTGGGGAGGAGTGCAGGGTGCCCTCAGCAGGACAAGCTCCTTCTGTGCAGAGACCTGAGTGCATGGTCGCTGTATGTGGGCCTGATGACAAGGAGAGCAGGAGGCTGGCTGGGCAGGTCCTGCTTTCCTTCCAGCAGTGACCTGTGCTCCCTCTTCAGGGAAGAGTGACCGAGCTGGATTCTCTCCACAGGGCACAGAGAGGCAAGACTTCAGGAGGTGGAGGCTGAGGGCAGGTGGAGACTCAGGAGGTGAAGGTTGAGGGCAGGTGGAGACTCAGGAGGTGAAGGCTGAGGGCAGGTGGAGACTCAGGAGGTGAAGGCTGAGGGCAGGTGGAGACTCAGGAGGTGAAGGCTGAGGGCAGGTGGAGACTCAGGAGGTGAAGGCTGAAGGCAGGTAGAGACTCGAGGTGAAGGCTGAGGGCAGGTGCTGGGGCTGTGCAGTTGGCCTGGGCTTTGGCCAGTGAAGTGGGGTGGAAGATGGTACTGTGCAGGGAACCAGCATGGTGGTAGGAGGGAGAGATCTGTAGGTCTGATTTGGACATAGAGACTGTGACTGTGCAGGCATTTGGATGGGTCACTTGCTTTGGCTTTTCCATCTCTAGCTCCCGTGGTGCTCTGGGCCCAGGCCCGCCAGGTGGTGTGTTGCACCTCCCTCTCCGGGCTGGCATTTCATGTGTGTCCCAAACTGAAATAAAGTGGACCAACCACTTTATTTTCCTAAATTTTGTACCCTTTCTCCTGGCAGTGAATGTCACAGATACTCCTCATTTGCTAGAAACCTGGCAGGCATCCTGGACTCGCCTCTGTCACATCCAGTCTCCAGCACTCTTTGTGTGGCTGTCCTACATTAACCCTCCACCTGGGGTGCCTGTTTCTCCACATCTCCCCAGCTGCCTAGCAGCCTATAGCCCACCACTATCTTTCCTTTGGCCTCCACAGAAGCCTCACAACCGGCCCTGAGTCTTCCCTAATGCTTTCAGCGCCCTGCACACAGCTCCAGAGGTCATTATCTAACCTCTGTGCTTACTCATCTGTGTCTGCAATAAAACTGTTACTTCTAAGCCACCAGCACCCTGCTTGATCTGGCTCTCACCTGTCTCCAACCTCCCTCTGACCACTCTCCCCATCTGTGCCCCAGGCTACAGCCTCCTCCCTCTGACCACTCCCTCCCTGCGTGCCCCCGGCCACAGCCTCCAGGTGGGTCAGAAAGCTAAGTGTAAAAGATGGAACTAGCCAAATGTTAAAAAAAACAGGTGTTTTCCTGTGTGTTGGGAAAGATTTTTAAAAGTATAACTCAAAATTCAGGTTCAACAAAAGAAAAGATGGTCAGATTTGACTACATTAAAAAATACTACAACAATGGAAGACTTCTGACTGACCAAAAACAAAACAACAAAACACTATAAGTAAGGCCAGAAGACAAAAATGTCAACTGTGAGAAAAATCTTTGCAACATATATAAATATTTTTTAAATTGCAAGGGGTAAAAAACCCACCAAGATCCTGTAGGAAAACAGGCAAAGGACATGAACAGACAGGCACATGTGCACACATACACACACAGCCCTTCTCTGAGACACCAGTTCTCACACATTGGATTGGCAGAAACTCCAGCGCTCTTTTAAGAGCTGTAACTATCGTACATGCTGAGTTGGAAAGGACATGTTAAATGCAGGTGTTGGGGCCTTTTCAGCTCTCCAGAGCATTGGAGTTCATGGTTGCTCTTTTCCGAGCTTACTCTCAGTGCGCTTTGAAATGGACTATATAATGATGGGGTGACAACTCTACCCCCCATCTCCTGGGTCCTGGGTGCTAATCTTATGGAGTCAGTGGCAGTTGGGAGCCTGTGTGCACAGTGGCAGGTGCCCTCTGAGCCTGTGGGCTCCCTTGGACACTCTAGGCTGCTTCTTCTCCCTCCAAACCCGTGCCTCACCCTGGGGCTGTCGGATTGAGGCGTTTCCTCTCTGCTGCCCATTCTCTTCGGGCAGCTAGGTGGTCATTATGGATTTCACACTCGGTATCTGAGAGAGGAGGAAGTTCAGGGGAAGGGCAGTGCTCTGTTGGTGCTGGCCATGTGGTCATGGTCACCAGGCCATCCATGGGTTGGGTCAGCGGCCGGCCTGCCCTCGGCAGAAGATGAGCCCTGTACACAGCATGGAGAGGGTTGGCTTCTCTCGGCTGAGTCTGTCTCTGGAATTTGAACTGAAGAAGTCAGACGGAGATGAGGAAACACACAGACGAGGAGATGGAGACAGCAGAGCTGCCTGCGGGGCCAACTTCATACTCAGGACTGTGCCAGAACCTTCTGTTCCTGAGCCACAGGCCTGGCCCCCAGCCGCCACCTCACAGCAGACACCCTCTGCTGACAGTACACTGTGTTCTCTGCTGCTGGGTTCTGTTAAAGGCTGACTTGTTGATTTGATTTAAAAAACAAATTTTATGGTTCCTAATGTGGACTTACGAGCACACGGTCTTTCCTCTGCTTGAGTGGCTTCTGCACAGAGATGACAGTGGGACAGGGGATACTGAAACAGAAGGAACATTGGTACTGCTTCGAAGCCTCCTGTGCCCATGGGGCAATGCGGGGTCCAGGACAAGGCCCCCTTCCCGGCTGGGAACTGCTCACTTGCTTGATGATGGCTGGACAGGAGGCCCAGTGTAGGTCCTGCTGGTGCCAGTGGGCTCCTAAGGCCTTGGTTCTCACTTAGGCAGGGGACAACTTTGCCTCAGGCAGGTCTCAGCAGTGAGACAACTTGAGGTGCAGTCAGTGCCTGGCACCCGGCAGGGCCTGATGCTGCAGTGCTCACTTTGACTACAAAGTTACACATACTCAGCCCCCTTTCGTGATCTCCCCGAGCCCCTCTGCTGACGAGGCCCATCAGGAGTATTTCTGCATAAGAGAAAGCCCGTCATTGAGATGTATTAGGGCCCTGACTGGCAAGCACCCACCTTTCTCCTCCATCTACTGGGCTCTTAAACTATTTAATAGACACCCCTGCCCTCTGTGGTGCTCATCCTGCTGCCAGGGGTGGCCCTGGACAGGGCCGTTGCACCTTGAGCCCTGACTGCCTTGAGTCTGGTCATCTAGGCCCACAGGGCTGTGCCACCCTGGAATGAATAGCCCCGTTCTTTAAATACTGTGCTGGCATGAGCCAGTCAGAGCTGATCAGTCCCCAAGTTGCTTTAAGAACTATAGTAACATTTAAAGTGGTGCCTTTAACCACACATGACAATTTACATTGAAGTGAAATAGAAGTCCATTTGCTCAGCTGCATGGCCACAGTGATGGCTGTGGTAGGGGACAGCACAGGGCCACTAGCAAGTTGTTGGCACCAATGGAAAGCGAGAACACTGATCCCGGGCAGGGTGGCGTGTCCCCCTGGCTCTCCTCCTACCTTTCCTGCATGTGGCATTGCTTCTCACACCTAAGCCTTTCTGTTATGAAATTGTGTGTTTCAGTGTAGAAAATTCAGGCAGTAGACACAAGGAAAAGAAAACAGAAGTCACTTCAGCGGTCAGGTAATCGCTGTAACTGTCTTGGGGTGGTGACTTCATGTGTGCGCACACACGCAGCTGGACACACAGGCTGGCATTTGAGGGCTCACAGGTGCACTTTCTACCTGTGATCTCGTTCACTCTTCAGCCACAGGGGCAGGGCATTGCTGGTCCCCTGCTCTGGTTTATAGCTGAGTGAACTGGGGCAGAAAGATTAAGCAGCTGCCTGAGCTGGCACAGCCCTCGCTGGGACTGTGGAGTTCACGTGAATAACAGGCCTGTGCAGCTCCCACCATGCATATGTGTATGCATGCAGGTGTGGGCGTGGGCATGCGTGCGTACATGTGAAGACTGCACTCCTGGTTCCTGCTGGACGGGGCTCCCTCCTGGCCTGCATGTGTACACACTGGTAAAGAGCTGGTGGATGAACACGGTATTTTTAACCTGACAGTGCACCTTGAGGTTGTTTCCAGGTTCACTATAAAGACCAGTGTTTCAGGAAACTTTTAGTATGCTTTTTGGCTATAAGTGACAGAAAAGCCAACTCAGACTGGCTTAAGCAAAAGTAGTTTATTTATTACTGAAGTTGTCACTGTGTAGTTTCCAGATGTGCTCTGAGCAGTTTCTCTCTCTCTATTTTTCTGTCTTATAAGATATTTTAGTGGAAAGCTGAGAGTAGCTGTGGACGGTTATAACTAGTCGCTTGGAAGTCAGATGTGAGCATATATTATTACTACCCTGCAACCCTTTTTTTGAAAAGTTCAGACAGCTCTTATTTTTAACTTTCTGCTCTATTAGCTAGTGCAGGGAGAAGCTCAAATTAGCTTGCTTTGTATTTATTTTTACTTGACCTTTTCTCTTCCAAATTTTGAGAAGAAAATGTGAGATTCTTTTTCTGCATAATTTTCCCCCTTGACAAGAAGCCACTTTCAATAACAGACTCTGAAAGAGGTAGGATAAACCTCAGGGCAGCACGGCTAGCATTTTCCATTCATGAAACAAGTTTTAAAATGTTCATCTGTTTATTCTATGAAATGACTATTAATTCCTTATTCAGCAGTTTTGGAAAATAGTACATATCTGTCCTAAGGAATGGTTGTGTTTTCCAGACAGCCCCTGCCTGTGGTGCAGCAGGGGTGGTGGGTTGGCCTGCCTTTGTTTGAACTGTAAGAATGCGTTTTTGTATCTTTTTTTCCCTGTTCTACGTTGTATCCGTGAGGCTCCCTGTGGGGTTAGAGTTTATGTTACTGCTGTGTAATATTCCACTGTTTGACCATATCATGTATTTATTCAGTCTGCTGATGGATATTTAGGCATTTTGGGGCAATTATGAGTAAAACTGCCATGACCATTCTGATACACAGTTTTGGATAAAAAAGTGCAGTCCTTCACAGGGTGGGCCACAGGTTCGTGTATCTCCACACCAGTGGACTGTGCTAGACCACAGCCAGCAGGTGCTCCAGGCACCCTCAACACGGGCACCGATTGTCGTCTTCTGTGGGTGCTTGTGGGTTTCTCTGCAGTTCCAGTTTCCATTTCCCTGACTGCTAATGATCGAGCACTTCCTATATGCTTACTAACCACTTGGACTTTCTCTTTGGAAGTGTCTCTTAAAGTGCCCAGATAAAACCTTGGTCACCGGGGAAGAAAATGGGTCTGGGGGCAATGCTCTCTGCCACAGCTCACGTCATACCTACATCTTTTCTTTTTAAACAAAACCCTTTTCCCCCTTATAATAATTAAAGAAATTGGCTCATCTCTGAATTCTATCACGGGTATCTTTTCTGGAGTTACCTGTTTTAGTTTGTCTTTAAAAAGGCATAAATACTTCATAACCTTAGTATTTGTGTGGCAAGTTCTCTGGAGACACTTGGAGGCTTTTGACAGCCTCTTCCTGCTCTGCCCCTCGGGGACTCCCACAGCCTCCTCTCCTCCTGCTCCCGGGCATCTGGTTGGGGGCCTGGGCCTTGTGCTGGGAATCCAGCTCTTTTCTTCCTGTTTGACCCTGTGAAGAGCTGCTCGGTAAGATAAGATTCTGTTCTCAATGCAGCCAGGCGGAAATAAGGAGCGGGGTCGTGGATGGCCCACATTCTTCTGGGTGATCTGCGAAAGATGAGTCAGCAGCCTCTGCAGACCCTCTCTCTCCCCTCCAGTTTGGCCACACAGACTGTGTTAAAGTAGGTGACCATGCAATTTGCTGCTTGAACGGGGACATTTTTGAGAGTGAAAGGGCCTGTGATTAGTAATTACTGTCAGGCCACATGGTAAAAAACTGGATGTCCTGGGCAGACCGGGTCATGACCCAGTGTTACGATCCCAGTCTGAGAGTGTCCCCGGGAGAATGAAGGATGAACTGTGAGTTGTAAGGGGCCAAGAGTATCCCCTAAGCCACAGTCCAGAGGGGGCCTTTGATTGTTTAGTTTATTCCTCCGTGAAAAAGGGAATCTACTTGCCTTGCTTGAATGCCTTCCCTGGGCTATTTGGGGAGGAAAATGTGATGATAAAACTTGAAAGTATTTTGTAGAATGTTAATTATTCACCTTGCCCTCAGCTCTTTCCTTGCCTACTCTTTAAAAAATTTTTTTTAATCTTCATCCAAGGATATTTTTATTGATTCTAGAGAGAGAGGAAGGGAGAGAAATATCAGTGTGAGAGTGAAACACCTATCGGTTGCCTCCTGTACCCCCCCGTCCGAGGATTGAACCCACAACCTGGGTATGTGCCCTGATGAGGAATCAAACCCACAACCTTTCGGTGCACAGGAAAATGGTCCAACCAACTGAGCTACCTGGCCAGGGCTCCTTGTCTCCTCTTTAGTGTGTGCCGAGAAGAAGAAGTGCCAATAGAACTTGGTCTCTTAAGACTGTTCTCAGCTGGCTGGCGTGGCTCAGCAGTTGAGCATCAATCTAGGATCCAGGAGATCGCGGTTCGATTCCCAGTGAGGGCACATGCCCGGGCTGCGCGCTCGATCCCCAGTAGGAGGTGTGTAGGAGACAGACAATCGATGACTCTCTCATCATTGATGTTTCTCTCTCTCTCTCTCTCTTTTCTCCCTCCCTCCTCCCTCCCTCCCTGTTCCTTCCTCTCTCTGAAATCAATAAAGACATATTTAAAATAAAAAAAAAGACTGTTCTCATTCTGCCAAGGAAGCGCCAGGACAGTCAGATTTGTCTAACAGCACTGACTCAGAGGGTTCTGCCTGCAGGAGCAGCTGAATTATTGTGAGTTCTTTAATATCAGTCACTGTTTAAGTGAGCTCCTTACCACTGACATAGTTATAGCCCACTTAGCCCTTCCTAGACATGGGCAAAGAACAGTTTAGCTTAGCCATTTTATAAATTTTTCAAAGATTTCAAAGTGGAAGTCACAATTGGCTTTTACTTTTATAAGCCACTCACTGTTGTGCTTAGTCAGTCATATACACATATCACATACAGGAAGACTGATAGTTAGTTAGTTAACAATACTTTTAGCTCTAGTTGGTTTGATTCAGTGGTTAGAGCGAGCGTCGGCCCACGGACTGAAGGGTCCCAGGTTCAATCCCAGCCAAGGGCATGTACCTAGGTTGCCGTCTCGATCCCTGGGCCCGGTTGGACCACGACGTGTTTCTCTCACATCGATGTTTCTCTCTGTTTGTCTCCCTCCCTCCCACTCTCTCTGAAAAGCAATGGAAAAAATATCCTCTGTGAGGATTAAAAAAAAAAAGTACTTTTAAACACCGGCTAAATTACCGGAATTCTTTTGTAAACAGGAGAACCATGACCTAGCACAGTGGTGGCATAAGGTATACTTTTAGTGAAAATTGGGATTAGGCGACATGGCTTCCAGACAGCCAGAGGTTACTTATTAGGCATGTTTTTATTAGACAGCGGCTTGGGCCTTAGAACACTGGGAGGTTTTCCTGGTTCCTACCCTTACAAGGCTGACAGCCTTTGAGAGCCAACACACAGATAAAACAATGACAGTAATTAGAAGGAAGCTTCATTTGTCAGGTATCGTCACTTGCAGTGCTGGGCCCTTGGCAGATAATGGAGATCCTTTGTGATATCTTTTCCACGGAGGTCACAGATGACCCCAGGATGCATCTTAGGATGGCACTCATTTTACTCAGAGGTAGGAGGCTGCAGTCATTTCTCTTTAAGGGGCAGAGGGCAGCCTGGGTGGGGGGTGGAGAACTGGACAGGAGCACTCTAGTGGGTGTTATATAAATGGGATTTCTGGTACATACATGGGACCTCGGGTGCATATCTGAGACTCCTCTGTCACACATGGGCCTAACCTCTCATCACTCTGTGACACACCCTTTCATCACACATGGACGTTAGTACAGATGGTACTTCCCTCATCATAGGACTGACACATTTCATCTTTTTCCTTTTGCAGTAAAAAAAGTTTTGTTAAAAATTCTTATGTTATATGACTAATGTAATGCGTGTACCACCTCACTAGTTATAATGAGTGCATCTTAGTCTGTCCTGTGGACACATTTCAGTTACTACAAAGTCCCCACTGGGTGAGGGCGCCCTTCATTCCACTATTTAAAGTAGCTGCTGGGTAATACCGCACATAGTGTACAACATATTTTGGCCCATCAGGGAGCATAAGTTAAGGTAAAGACTCCCTCTCCTTTGACCTGTCCCCAAACATAAACAGTTTTTAGTCCGTGTCTTCTCCTTGGTCTTCATTATTCTTATCATCGTCACCATAACTTTAAGTCACACTTCTGTTTATTAGTTCATGTGGGGACTTGAAAAATACTGCCTCTCCAGCTCTCAGTCTTTGTGAGTTATATTTTGAGATTTATACTGTCAAGGTTGAAAACATTTGTAGTCTGCTTCTCATCTATCATTAGGCTTTCTGTGCTTTTTTTCTTTTTTTTTACAGCTTTAGTTTAAAAATGTTAGCACATGGAAAGTAATATTTATAGTGTCATGATAATATAAATATAATCCACTGCAGAACTAAGTAGTGTGACTAGAGAAGGCAGAACATGTAATTTTGTATCACAGAACCCTTGCCTAGGGAAAGAGAATGTCCGACTGGCACCCCTGTTTCTTTTCAGGTTTCTGTGCAACTTCTGGTTGCTCTGGCTACCATGGTGTCTCATTCCCACCATGTCTGTTACTTGGATTCTGTTTTTGTTCTGCACCTTGAACATCTCTAACCATGTGGTTCTTTCCAGTGGAAAATTGCTCAACATTATCAAACAGTTGGGAAGAAATTAAATGAGCCACTTCCAATAAATTTGTCAACAGCATGTATAAAATCCTTAATGGGACTTCATTTTATATTATGTCAGAGCACTCCATAAACTTCAAGAGAGCTGGGTAATTTTGATGCACTTTCCTTGATAGTGTGTTGTAAGTTAGTTAAATTACATATACTCTGAGGCAGCTCATTGCCAATAAATGAAATGTTACTACCTCACAGAAATTTGGCAGTGGGGAGGGGTATTCTGGGCATCTGTTTTACAGTAAGGTTGGAGATGATTTATGATACTGTTAAGTTTAGTTTTTGAAAAATTATGGTTCAAAAAGATGAAGTTTTGTCACTGTGCATACAAACAACCCATATTAAACTGTGAAATGAAACAAAACTAGCAGTATAATTATACAAACAAGAAGGTGGCAGTTGAAACCCACAATAAGCGAAAGTAGCCATTGATAAGGAACCATCCTTACTGAAGCCGTGGGCGTGTGGCCTCCGCATGGGCCAGTTGTGGAGCTCGCCCTGCTGCCGAGCATGGAAGCCACACTTACTGAGATTGAATTAGACCTCTGTCAACCCTAGTAACACTCCAAGTTTAGGTTATGGATTCTGAATTTTAGTGCCCCTTAATAATTCACTAGTCAGTTTCCATTGACTAGCCATGGTTGTATTGGAAAAAGAAAGGCTGTGAAATTTTGTTGGTTAAGCAGCAGAGAAAGGACTGGGTTTGGGGTTAGCTCACAGCCCCTGGGGAGGGCTGACTTTGCTAACCCAGCATGCTTTCAGCATCTGATGAAAGCTACATACATTTTCACTAGAAAGATGCCCCTGGGCGTATAAACACCATTTTGTATATAATTTTACTGCTTTCATGGACTTCATGACCCCTCGATGAGTACCTGCTCTGGGAGCAGCTGGGAAGCAGCTCTTTCTCTCCTCATGGAACTCACCCAGGAGGTCTTTCTATAAGTGGAAAACAAACTCAGAAAGGCTGCAAAGGTAGGTGTCCCGCACTGGCCTTATCCTTTGGCTCTACTCATGATAACTTCAGGATGGATAATCTTCTGAGGACACCACCTCTGGCTGTCCATGGCTCTGGTCCATCTTCTAAACTCAGTCACCTTTCCTCCTCCCAAAGGCAGGAAGGCGTAGAAACTTTATGTGCTTGGTCTTTATTTTCATGATTGGCAAAACGTTTCATTTTATCAGCTTTTTTATCGCCCTCCTCCCCTTTTCAGTTATTTCCTAAAGGTTGAGTGTGTTTCTTAAGAAGAGTGTCAGGCTCATTGTACAAATGGAGATTTAGGAAAATATCAACTTGAATTATTGAGGAGTCTGAGTTAAAGCACTCTTGAATGGAGATGCCACTGCTGATATGGCACATTGATTTATTTCCAACTCTCCGGCCAACTGCACATATTTATGTACATATTTAACTTGGTTGCGATGTGCTATCTCTTATTTATCACTAGATTTAAATTTCATGTCTCTGTTCATGAGGGAAGCTGACCACTGATTTCTGACTTCTGTGAGATCATTGACAGGTTTATTCCCAAGGTTATCCTGGTCTCGCAACAAGAGTCGGGCAGTGTCCCCTCTCTGTTTTCCCTGAGCAGCGAGTGAGGCCTTGTCCCGTGCACCACTTGCTCTAATCTTCACTCTTTTTGTTCTGATTTTCTCTCCAAGATCCCACGTTCCTTCTTCTGTATCCTTTGGGATTCTTCTAGCGAGGGTCTGCTGCTGGCACAGTTTCTCAGCTCTTACTTGTTTGAAAACATCTTTATTTATTGTCATTGTGAAGAGACTTGTGTTGGGGCCAGAATTTCAGGTTGGCAGTGTTAGGATCTCACTGCCCTCTGCCAACTTCTCAGCTGTCCCTTCACTTATCTAGGGAAGATTTGTCATTATAGAAGTCGAAGTAGCAGTGACTATAGCTAGCATGCCTTGGAGGTCTTTATAGTCAGAACAGTTGAAAGCCGCCCTCTTCTACAATTTCCTCTCTTCATTTTCTCATGTTGGTTGTCAAATTCTCTCCAGCGCTTCACAAGCCTAGATCCTCTGAGTCACCCAGGCTTGGTTCATTCATCCACCTGGGCTGTTAGTCACCAGGTCCCGCCTATCACACCTTCAAGATTTTTCCAGTCTCTACCCTCCCTCTAGCCCCAGATATCTTCCCGGCCTCTGGTCGCAACTTTCTAGCCATTGCCCACAGAGCTGTCTTTTTGAAAGCAGACTGGATTTTCTTTCTTACACAACATTTGTCTACAGTGCCTTCTGCCGAGAGGCCTTCCTCCCTCCCTCACACCAGGCATCTCAGCCAACGGGCATCTGTCTACCTCCCTGCGCCCCCAGGCTCAGTGACTCTGGCCCCACTTGCATCCCCTCACTGATGCCCATGAGCATCCATCCTTCTGTAGTGGGTACCCGTCCTTAGGACTAATTAAGCACTTAAAATAGAAGCCACTATGAGAAATTAGGAAGAAGGCTTCTTTGTCTTAGCATCCTTCAATCAATTGATTATTTACCTGTTGTTTGCTTGTCTTGAGCCTATCAGGCCTTTGTATATTGGAATAATTGGTATCTCTAAGCATCAGAGAATCTGCTCTGTTGAAGTCTTTGTTTAACTGTACACTCATGTAATCGATTTATGCAGCTACAAGGTAGAAAATGAGAGTACTTATTTTTTGGCAGAGTGAAGCCATAATTTCCAGTCTAGTTAAATTATAATGATAAATATCACTTTCAAAGGAAACACAATTGCTTCATTTAATCAGTCTGATTATTACTAGCACAGCCAATCCATCCAGTGCTGAGTGGTACATTTATTTTAGTACAACTAGTTCTGTACTTGCCATCAGTGCTGGGCGTGTTAAATCTTACACAACCCCTGTTTTACCAGCGTGGCTGTGGTGTTTGAATTTCCTTATGTTAGGAGATAGTCAGATGGGAACCTGTGGTAGAAGCCCCTCCAGCTTGACTAAGTTGGGGTCACACTATTTTCAGGAAAGGTTTCCTGAGCCTGGGGGCACTCAGCAGTAGAAGGCTTTGGAATGGCATGGGGCTGGGCCGCCTGCCTGAGCATGTCAGGAGCTGAAGGTCACAGAGCTGCCCAGCTGTTAGGGCTTTTTCTTTGTCCCACCCTGCCTCCGTTTCCCCCTTTTCAGATTTTTAGGTGGCTGCAATTCCTGTTTGTTTCACCTGGTGGATCCAGGCAACTTGAGGAAGAGGCAGGATCAAAACTCTCAGCCTTGTTCACTGACTGGCTTCCTGCCCCCAGACCACAGCTCCCGTGCCGCTTCCTCCTCAGCTTCTCTCTACTTCTCTTTTGCAAGAAAGATAAATCCTCCCCTGTCCTGACTTTCTCACGCTCCTGTCACCCTCTGCACCTGCAGAACGTTAGCTCTCCTCGTCTATGGGGCATGGCTGGTAGCCCTTGTCAGTTGTCACATGGTTAATCGTGTAGCAACTCCTTGGTCCCATCACTATTAAGATGGTCCTAGTAGAGCCCAGACCCACAGCGCAGGTAGAGTCCAAGTAGTCATAGCCGGGAGATGCAGGAGGGTCTCAGAAACCAGTCAGTTCTCACCCACGAGGACCAGTAGTTGTGACGGGCCCCGTGGCCTGGGGAAACATCCTGGTGACTGGACTGTTTGCACAGTAGGGGCTCCTGCACACTCAGATGCACCTCGGCTGCGCTCCAGCCTCAGTCTCCATTGCCCACTGAGGGACCCACTGGTTCCTGCCATGGATATTAGAGCACAGCTCTGCCCCGAGGACTTCCCTTCATTTGAGTGTCAGTTTGTTTTTCAAAAAGAAAATATTAATGTTATTTATATAGGTTTTGGAAGTGTATCCGCATGTGGAAACCGTCTCTTTAGTGACTGGCTGGTTGAAACCAGTCTTACGTGGAGAGGGAATGACTTGCCGATGTTGTTTCATGGCCTTGTGGCGCCTGTGCATAGATGGCCCATGGCTCCTCAGCCTGGGCAGCAGGGGTTGGGAGATGTCCGGGCCTGTGCGGTTCTGTCTGTGCTCACGCACACATTCACCTTACAGGAGGGAAGCTCACATAGGCAAAGCCCAAGGCCATGTTCCTTGGCAAGTGGCCTGGTGCCTGTTGGCTCTAGTATGTTGGGAGCAGAAATGGATTGTGGGTGTTCCCCATGAGTCTGCCTGTCCTGGCAGGTGGGATGAAGGCGTGATCAATTATTGTGTATCAGCTTTAAAAAAAATCATAAGACTATATTAAAAATAATTTACACTTGTATTTAGGAAGATTTTTAATTATTATCATTAGAGTTCACATCTGAAAGGGTGGAAAAGCATCTAATATTGAGTTAAATTCATGTAAATAATTGAATCTTTTTATTACAGAGTGATGTCTTTTGAGTTGGGCGTGGAGACCTAGAGCAGTAGCCGAAGAAACGCACTTGCTAAGCACATGTTCTGATGATCTGTCCTACATGTACTGACGGAGGCCTGGCCCTGGGATCGGAGCAGACATAGGAACTGAACTAATTCCAAGGTAGGCAAGAACCTGCAAACATTACTAACATTTGCCTGATAAAATACGACTTCTGTTTGATGTAAACTGATCATGCCTCCTAAAATGTGCTTTATTGAGTCACTCCCAGCAGAGTTTACTGTCGCCGTGGATTCCTTTGCGATCCCCGCCAGTCCCTGCGGCCCCTGCAGGCTGGAGCACTGCTGCTTTCCAGGGGCTCCAGAGCCTGGGGCTGCCTCTGGCCTCAGGTCACTGGGCAAAGGTTGGTGCCTCCTTCCAGCCTTTTACCATAAATCATTTTCTTTGAGGTGATGAGAAGAAAATTTCTTTCGTACTTATTTTTGGTAATTATTATGTGATTTAGCATCTGCTTTTGAGAGAAGCTGTGACAAATATTTGGGGAGTGAAGATGCACTCGTGTCTGATCACTGGGTTGAGTTTGTGCCGGGAAAGGCCCCACTGGTCATTTCTGAGTCTGTAAATGTCAGGAATGTGGGGTAACTGGTTCCCAGAGAGACTGTGATGGAGATTCTGCATGATCCTCAGCTGATGCTTTGATTTGGCACCCAGGTAGTGAGAGTTGGGGAGGGCACCACAAGGTGCCTTTGTCCATGGCTTGTGCCCCTGGGTGGAGCTTATCTTGAGCCTCAGATCTTTTAGCTTGATAGTTATATGAAATCAGCTTCTCTGTAACTGTATTTATTGAAAGCTAGGATCCCCAGGCTGGCGTGGGTCTGAAGGGGACACTGTGCTTGGTGCTGCTGAGTGAAGTGTGGTCTTGACCACCTACGTGTAATAGGCCGCAGGCGTGAACGATTGCTTTAGAGATGCTGCTTTTGTGGGAGAGCAAATATTTTTATACAGTGTAAGCAAATGTTGGAGAAGTGAAGTGTTTATAATCTTTCGTACAAGTAAATTGTCCTTAAAGCCATAGAAAAAAATAATCAGGCCAAAGGAGGTAACTGAAGTACACGCTGAGAAAGGAGACGAGAGGCTGCAGCTATAAGATGTTACAACATTATGAGTCATGTCTCCTCCTGACTGCGCTAACAGATGACTGCACGATAGAAAGTTTGTATTTCTTTTTCACAAAATGAGAGCTAATTTTGGCAACAAATAGTCTGATATATATGCTTTTCCTTTTTTAGGGTGGCTTGGAAAAAAAGTAAATGAACATGAATTTTTTGGCTAAAAAAGTCTGTTAGTTGAGGCCCTCATCCACATAGCCCCGCATGCCGTCCGGCTCTCAGGACCCTCTGGCGTGTCTGTCTGACAGAGGCACTGCAGGTGCACGGCCTGATGGTTAGTGTCAGGCACAGGTGCAGCTTTTGCCTTGCTTATTCCTTAAAAAGACAAGTTGTTTCTGGTCTTCACACTTGCGAGTGTCCCCTGAGGTTGGGGCACCTCAGGGTTGACCGTGGCATTCTTGCGATATTTGCCCAACTGTGCACATCTGGAGAGGGGCCCAAGAAAACTTTGACTCCTATTTGAACCTCAAAACCTTCTCAGTGTTTCTCAATGCCACCACAACCCAATGTTCTAACAAATATTCATTAACTCCACTCTGTTTTATAAACCATATAATTTTAAGAAATGCTATAATGCCCAAATATAATAAAAGAGAAATTTAAAATTCATAATAAAATAATGTTTATGCCACCGTGTAAAATCTCAGGCAGGTGGAGCCTGGTGCTGGGTTATGTAACCTGAGCCATGCTGCAGAGCTGAGTGGTGGCTCGTGGATTAGCTCTGAAAGAAATAGGTGCGGTCCCCGGTCTTCTCACAATGGTTACGTTTCTGGAATGTGAGTGGGTATTGAAAGTTCGGGAAATATATCATGTTGTATGTAAAAGTAGGGTCTGGGCTTGGGGATGGTGGACTGCCTCTCACCTGCACATAGTTCTTTGGCACAGGGCAGTGTTTTGTTCCTACCCACAAAGTGCCGGGAGCCCCCACACTATGATGTGTAGACCACTCCACACATGGCCACCATGAGGCACCACTGCTACCTGCTGTGGCCACCTACCGGTGGCCATGGACTGGCGAAGCTAGTCAACACAGATCAACAGGGAGCATAGAAATTCAGTCGTCTATGCAGTGTTGGGTACAAATCATATGCGTGTTCTTAGGAGTCTGTTGGTAATTTTATTCTAGCTGTTTTGTTTCTGATTGTGCCTAAACATAAAATAATAGATTCACATACCTTCAGACTGATTTACATACCTTCTTTGTAAACAGCAAAGAGATTGGTTCACAGATGCAAGAAAGTCTGGCATCCTCCTGCCGCTGTTTCTTTTCAGTTTTTCCAGTCTTCCTCTGCAGAAGGTACTTGTGGAGACACCGCAGTGCCCTCTTGTGGACTGTTCCTGTGCTCCTAGTGTGCATAGTTATGGAGGATGGTCCTGACCACCCTGTCACCCCAACCTAGTTGTGCCCAACAGCCATGTACCACTGGTGGTCACAGGCATGCCTGCCTGGTTTAATAGCATGGATGACCTTCAGACATGGGCAAGGGCATTCGATCTGGCCTCTCCATCACTCCCTCGCATTGTGATGAGTAGAGATCCGTGGGCCCCATTCTAGAAGAAAAAGGCACAGAGCTGCTAGAGGAAGCTGCAGGGTCTCTTCTTTCACCAGCACTTCCTAGGCAGCACTGGGGAAGGAACACCATGGTCTTTGGCCTCAATGTGGACAGTCTGGTGGACTCAGGGTTGTTGTGTCTGCCGGTGCTGTGACAGCAGTGGGGAGACAGGTAGCCTGTTGTGGAGGCAGGGGTGGCAAGCTTGGTGGGGTGAGCTGGAATCAAGTCTTGAAAGGTGAGCCTCAGTTATCCAGGCGGTCGCATGCAGAGGTGGGCACAGGGCAGGAGGGGCTGCGGAGCACAACCATGTCAGCAGTCTGGGCCAGTGTCTGCATTTCTCTTAACCAATCCCTCATGGTTGCAGTGTTGCTGTCACAGCTCCTTTCATCACATCCACATTCAAGGCAGGAACACCTGGGAAGGAATCGGCAGTACAGCCCACGTTCGTCCTTTTTATGGGGGCATTCAGGAAGCCTCCAGCATATTTTTACTTGTATCTCTTTGGCCAGCACTGTGTTGGGCGTCCAGCAATAGTCACAAAGGAGACAGGAAATGTGTATTTAACTCTTGTAGCCTCCCCCATAAAGTGGGCAGGGGCATCAGGCTTGCGGAGGAGCACTGGGCAGCCAGCCGGGAGGGCAGCCTCGTTCCTCTGCTGGTTATCAGAGCTCTGCCTGTTTACCCGCCCTGCTCCCCACCATGTTAGACATATGGCAGCACTCACCTTACCATGCCTGAGTCCCCTCTTCTCACTCTTTCCGCTATTCAGCTTCAGTCAGGTTTGTTTTTCTGTTTCCTTTCACATTATAGAGGTAGAAAACTTCATTTTGTTCTGTACCTACAGTTCGGTTTCAGATCCAGAAATGGCATTTGTATTGTGTATTATCATGATCAGTAAAAGTTGTTCATTACAGAACCAAGTGAAATGCATGTGATTGTATTTCCTTCTCCACGTCCCACACCAGGACTTCTTCGCAGGCAAAGGAAAACATTAGCGTGACTTCTCTTTTGCACTCTCTGATTGCCAAAAGTCACCCATGTTTGATTTCCCATCATTGGGTCGTGCCTTTGGTTCGGTTTTCTCTTTTCCTGCATTCTCACACTGCTTGGGTGATAGAGCAGAGGGTGAGAATGGCTGCAGACCTGACCCTCCCCATGAGCACCGGGTCCTGGCCAGCTGCCTGGTCTCTTTGTCTGTACGGTGGGGGTGACCTTGGTGACAATAAGCATTAATTGAGTTAACCTGTGTCAGTGAATATTAGTGCTAAGCCTTTGTTTTCTCATTGAGAGAGGAACCACATGCTTCCTTTACTTTCTCCCCAGTCTTCCAGCTTTTTCACTCTGCTTTCTGGAATACATTCATTCATTTTTCTGGAAATCCCTGTGTTATCTATTTCATTTCAAATTGATGCTATGACTTTCTTATACAGTATTTTTTGGGGAATTTTTTTAAAGCTGGATTTAAGGTGTAATTTACATACACCTCACCCTTTTTAAATGGTAAAACTCACCCTTTTTAAATATACGGGCTGATGTGTTTTGACAGATGTGTGTAGCGAGCACACGTCTCTTTCATCCCAGAGGTGCCCTCTTGCCCTCACAGATGTCCTGATCCCTGTCCAGAGTGGCCTGCCAGACGTTACTGTTCTGTGGCATTGTGTGTATGCAACAGGACACCAAGACCCCTGGATGAAGGACAAGCCAGTGCCCACAGCAGGCCCAGCCAGGCACTGAGGGCATCTTTGGGTCACTTGAGTGGACAACTTCAGACAGTAGATGGCGCTGTAGGATCATGCTAAGACGATGAGGCCGCTACTAAGAAAAAATTCATTTTTAGGTTTTAGTACCTTTCCCATGCCTCCCCTCTGTGCATCCAGATACCACTTTCCTTCAGAAAACTTTTTGTTCACTGGCTCTTAACCATTTTAAAGGGCCCATGAGGCACTGTATGGAATACTTACAGCTGGGTTAGTTCAGTGAGTGATCTCATTTGTAAATTAAATTTTATCAAATAACTTCTAAACTTATTTATTATAAATTGAGTCTGTGGAGGGGGCTGACTGCATTATGGAATTGGAAGGTACAGTTTTATATATCTGTTCCCATCTTTAAAAATTATTACTTTGACTTGGGGTGGTGAACACACAATGCAGTATACAGATGATGTGTTGTAGAATTGTGCACCTGAAAGCTCCATTTTGTTAACTAGTGTCACCCCCAAAAATTTCAGTAAACAGGAAAAAATATTACTTTGTTTATATAGTTTATGTGTAGCATAATTTTATGGTTCTATTTCAGTTCACTATTTCAAATAAGAAATAAGATAAAAGGCCAAAAAAATTAGCCTATCAAGTTATAAATGTGTGGTGACAGATTGCCCATTTTAGTAAGTGTACAGTAAGATTGTCAAATTTAAGTGTACAGTTTGTAAATTAACCAAAATTTGTGTGTTTGGTCTTCATTACCAGTGTAAATAAAGCACAGGAATAATATAAATATTGACATTTTAAGATCTGTCTTCCATAAACCCTACCCTGCATCTGTAATTCTTTACTAACCTTGTTGAACCACATCCCCACTTTTGTCTCCTGCCCTCCCCTCCCTCACCTGCTTTTCTCCCCCTGATTGATCTGCAGTGTGGGGACAGGGTCCTAGACGGTAGGGTCTGGCTGGCATCTGTCAAGACCACAATGTAACCCACGGGCTAAAAATCTTTACTCAGATTCTGCCCACAAGATCCCAGGATGCTGGCATTTTAGAGTGAAGGGAGACCACAGCCAGTAGGATAGGACCCTCTCTGGCCAGGGTGAGTGAGGGGCCTTCCACAAAACCTCCCTCGTAGTACTGGCTCAGGACAGTACCCAGCTCACCAGGGTGATTGTCTCCCATTCCCACAGCCCCCCAGGGCTCTGGGCAGTTTGGGGCTAGAGATCTAGGAATGGGGTAAATCTCAAGGCTATGCTGTACACTTGGGTCTGAAGAGATGGTACGCGATGCTCCAGGACTGCATTTGGTGGTGAAAGCCTCCTTAGGATTTCATAGGACCCGGCCCCTGTAGAGGTGAAGAACAGCTTGATGGGAACCAGCTTGGGAGTCACACTGTCCTTTTCTTAGAACTTGGTAATATTCCATTGCTGCCCTCCTGCCCAACTTTACCTCTGCAGCCTTGCTTTGGTTTAGACACCCTCAGGATTTGTTCACAAATTTCAGTGATATTGCTGAGAACACTGTGCATTTCCATGCTTTTTGTCACCTTTTCCAGTGTCTGGCTGGTGGCACATTGGGACCGTCATTTCTGGGGAGTTTCTTCTGTCCTGTTTCCCTGCTGCTGTGTTCTGGCCTTTAGACCCACGATGTGCCTCACTGTGCACCATGTAGGGCCAGCTGTCAACGTCCCTAATTCCTGTTTCATTCTTTTCTTCACTTGTTTTAGTTTTCATTTGGATCCGAACATCTTGCCCTATTTGTACTTCCCTGTACAGACGTCTGTTTATGCTGTTTCCTTAATCTACACATTTCCCTTTAAAAAAGAACAGAACCTGGAATTGCTTACACTGGATGAACTTGGCCAGAGGCTTTCTGCTTTAGAACGAGCAAAATCACATTGTTGTCTTTGAAGGACCAGCTGCCATCCTTTTACTTTATATTTCAAAAGATTTGTGTTCTATTTTGTTTTTAATAATCTGTTGTAGTAAGCATTGTTTTTAAAGGATAATTCAAAATTAATCCTTAAAAAAATACCCACGTAACCTCTCTAGCTGCTGGGCTCACCTTCAGAAGTGGTGGTGCTGACTGTGTGACAGCAAGTAAAGCCCAGCGGCTGCTGTGCCCTCACTGGATTCTCCCAGCAAGCCTAGGGTGTGCCGTGACTGTCATCATGAGGAATCTAGGGGTCATGAGGGTAAGAGCTTTCTCAGGGCCCCCTGTCCAGTAGGAAGCAGAGCAGATATTCCACCAGGAGGACCTGCTCTGGGGTCCCTGCTGGTTACCACAGTTCTATTCTCACAGCCACATGGCACAGCTCCCCTCACAAAACTCAAGTGTTGTGAGACAGATGGTGGCCATGCCAGCCTGCCCATTGTGCAGTCATCTCAGAGTCTCCTTTACTGCAACTTGGTGAAGTCTAAGCTAATACATGTGTCGTGATTCGCTGGTCGCTTAATAAACTCACACTACACACTGTGCCCCATGGCTACTCCCTCACAAGCTCCTTGCCTGTCCTTCCCCTCCTGACCTCCCAGCAACAGTGCACTTCCCGGTGCACTTCCCGGCAGTCTTGGTCTCTCCCAGCTCTGTCTCTGCCCATGACTCATGAATCTCACCTCTCTCACCTCTGTGTAGGTGAGTCCCACACCTGACTCCCTAGCCCAGAGCTTCCTTGTGCTGTCCAGACTCAGACCTGGGTCCATCCAGCTTCTTCTCTTAGGGATCCACAGGCAGCTCCAACCTTGCACGGCAAACCCAGCTCCTGACTCCCCAGCCCACTGGCAGTCTCTGTCTCAGCAGCTCCGTCCTTCCAGTTCTCAGCCCCTAAGCCAAGGCCATGTGTTCTCTCCCACCCCACACCTAAGCCATCAGGATATCATTAGAACCTATCCAAAGTCTGGTTATTTCTCTCCTTGTCCACTGCCTTCTGTGCTCTGAGCCACCAGCTATGTTTGCACTGGGCTCCTAATCAGTCTCTCTGTGTCAGCCCTGTCCCCTAGCCGCTCTTCCCCAGGGACCTCAGGCCAGAAGCAGCTTAAAACTCCTGGGCAGAGTGACCACCATGTCCTGGCACTGGCCCAGGAGGCCCCACGAGCTGAGCCCCCAGGACCTCCCATCCTTCGCCTTTGCCATTCCAGCCTCCTGGCTGTTCCTGGGGCTGCTGGGCACTGCTGAGGTTTTGGCCCTTCTGTTCTAAAAACGCTCTTTTCAGGCGTCTCAGCAGCTCCCTCGCCGCCTTTGTCTTGGCTTCATTATGGCTTTCCTCAAAATGCAAAGCCCACCCCTCTGCTTCCTGCCCCCAGTCATTCTTCTCCTCTGACCTGCAGCCCAGGTCATGTACTTGCTTAGACACACTACTGATTGTCCTCTTCATCTCATTAGGACGTAGTCTCCTGAAAGCAGACGTTACTGCCCTTTCGCTCACGGCACACCCCAAGCACTAGGGCCAGTCCAGCACCTCACTCTTAGTGGGATGAATGAATGTTCGCTATGTTTCTCATTAATAGATATTTCTGGGGTACTTTAATGTTAAGTTAAGTAATGTTACAGTTTCCGTATGTCGATTATATATAAATAATTGAATGGCTCATTTAGAGAGTTTAGAATTCTAATGAAATAAACTCCTTTTTTCATCTTATAAGAGTAAAAAAATAGTTTTTAAGAATTTCATCCTAAATTAATATCCTAAGAACATTAAATTTTGGAGTCTTTAGTCTGAGGACATAGATAAAAATAAAATGAATTAGATACCAGGAATGTCAGATGCTAAATGATTTAGCATGTGGCTATTTATGACATTCTCCTAGAATTCTGTAGTTATTAACTTGCAGAGACGTGACAGCCGAAGTCGGAAATTGATATACTTTTTAAAATGTGGGGAAAAGCTTTAAAGCATTTTTTTCAATTATAAACTGTCAATTTAATGGTTATAGAAACCATATCTGGTGCATTAAATCATTGCCGTTCGGCTGTAGTTTCTTAACTCTTGTGAATTCAGGCATCTATTTTTACGTCTCTCTGAAATAGTCCTAGCGGTAGAAGCAAGACTTGGAAAGGAAGAGAGGAAGAAAATGATGGATGCAGAGTCAGGGCATCACTTTGACTCTGGTAACTTTCTGTGTCTGCAGTCAGTGTCTGCGGTCAGCGGATGCTCCAGCCGCTGTCTCTAGGCGACGGCACAAGCGCGCTCCAGCCAGGGCACTGCGTACCTCGTCCTGCTGTGGGATTCAAATCGCTCTTTCAGGAAAGCAAAAAATGAGGCATTTATTATGTTTGGAAGATTTACTGTGCATTGGGTTGTGTCATTTGATGAGGGAAAAAGGAAGTGATCACTGTATGAGATGAAAGCAAAGTGTATGTAACTGGAATTTTTATCTGACTTACTAGATGAAGGTAGAGCAGATATCAAGTAAGACTGCACAGTGTGCTTATCAGGGAACTAGCTTGTCTATGTGTGTAGATGGTTACACGCCCTTCAGTTAACAGGAACCTAAGTGGACTTGGCATTGTCAGACCCAGCAAGTCCTAAGAACTGTACTGCGGTCTCATTTGTACCCTCGGAGCTGGAGCTCTAATAGAGGTGCTGAGTGACACCGGGGAGAGGCCTGTCCCATTGGAAGAACACTTTGCTACTTCCATTTCCCTGGAGGAGGGGGCACGCCATGCCACACAGGGAGCACCAGGTGTGGTCAGGAGGCAGAAACGAGTGAGGGGAATGCCCGGGCCAGAAACTTTATTGGGGCTTCCACGGGGAAAGCCAGGCAGGGCAGGGTACAACTTTAGGATTGGCCAGTTTGAATAATTCTGGTGGGTTTTGGGCTATAAAGGTGGTCCCTGGGTGCCTGGTACCTGGCCCAGGTTGATTTAGGGCAGGGGAAACATTGGCTTGGTGTGTGAGAGTTAGATTAGGGGAAGGACACACTCCTGGCTGAGCCCTCTGCTGTCCCTAAGAATGGCAAGCCCTGGGAGGGATGGTTGCCCTGGGTGTGCAAGGCCCCCAAATGGCTGAGCATCAAGAAAAAGAAAATAGAGTGAATATAATCTGCCTGTGATGACTAGATGCCAAATAGACAAATATAGAGCCTAAGAAGGCACATCTGGAACAACTGCCTCCACTGACAACATGGCACATGTCACCTGAGACAGACACCTAGATAGCAGGACAACCCAGCAGAAGGTCTCCTATCAGACTTGCCATTGTGTCTTTTACAACATTAGCTATAATCCCCAAGTTAATTTTTGCTGACAGCATCTCTCTTAGATTGTGGTTTTAGTGTACTTTCACTTCAAACAGTATCTTAGTTGATGGGTTCCTGAGAAGTACGAGTCTATCAGGTTTTCAGTGGTCACGTCATGAGCTTCCTCCCCCACGGTGCAGCCGGGAGCCTTTGAGTCAGTCCATTGTCCCTACTCCTTGACTTACCAGGTTTACCTACACTTTGCAAATTTTTCTTTTTATGAATATTCCGGTTATAAATTGTGATATGACTTGATGTCAAATGTTTTGTCTCTTTTAGGTCAGGGTTATGATGGAGATGGAGAAATTATAATTTTCTCATCTCAAGGAAGCAGATAGGAAACCTGTGAAGTCGCCATGGCAACTTGGTCTTGGCTGGTGGTGGCCTCACCCTGGGTTGTGCCTGGGGAGACGGGAGCAGAGAGCATAGCCAGTCCCTGGCAGTGGCCAGGCCTCTTTGCTACCTTGTCCCAAATGGGGGCTAAACTAGAAACTGAGCTCAGCTTCCTGGAGAAACAAAACCCTAATGCAAAGAGACCATGAGGTTTATTTTTTTCAAAAACACGAGTCTTCAGCAGCTGGGAAGATGTTCCTTATTTTTCTCTGACTTCTTTAAGCATATTTTTTTTCCAGAGAATTCCATCATAAAGAATCTAGAATCCAGACAGCTTTTCACCATCTACCCTTTTTAAAAATCAGTGTTTGTTTTGCTCTGGACTGCACAGGACTCTGGTGGTATTAAACTCTTTCTCCTGGATAAGAGAGCTCTAGAAGTTCTGGCTTCATTTCTCAAATTGTTTCTTCCTTGGTTCGGTCCCCATTAGGAGACCCCCGGGGCCAGTCTCAGCAGCTGCGTGCTCCAGCCTGTGTCTCCTCAGAGGCTGCAGACCTGACTTCGAGGGCTCTTCTCAGCGGCCAGCTCACTGCTGCAGAATTTAGCTTCCGGCTCAGCCTCTGTCTCCAGCCTGGTTAGGCACAGTGCGTGGCAATGTTCATGGTTAAGTACACAACTTGCTTTGATGCGTGGCAAGGGTACAAGTAATAAAGAAACCCGTGGAAATCCCCATGGGTTTTTAAATACAGTGACTGTATTCTAAAAGAGGTTTTCTTGTTTCTAATTTGAAATAATTGAAGAACGTTTATGTTTTTCTTTTTGAGTCTCCTTTGTGGTTTCTTGATTCTAATTCCTGTGGTTGCCTTTGGGTTCCTCTGTTGGGGATATTCTGTGCATCCCAACTTGATCCTGAGGGGCAGCAACAGGAAGGCCAGCCCAGTGATGCTGTGGGGAAGGATTTTGCCCAAGGTGACCTGGAGCAGAAGGTGTAAAGCGTGCTATGTCAGACTGCAAAGAGGAGGGGTTATTGGTGTTCAAGTGCTGCTTTTACCAAAATGGGGCATCTTGGATACCTCAGGCCAGTGCTTTGGGGGCACAGTGAAAGCACAGCAGCAGTAGGAGGGAAGTCTCCAGCCCACCCGTGGCCGCAGAGCTGAGGGAGCTCCACCCACCTGTGGCATTGGTCCCTACACACTGTGGGGACAGTCAGGGTGTGATGAGAATAGCCCAGACCTGCTGCCCCAGGGTTGTACGCCTGCTCCTTCCCCACTTCCTTAGGCTTCCATTTCTTTGTCCTGCCCTCAGGCCCCTCCCTGTGTCTTTGAGGAGCCTGGTTCAGGGCTCCTCTCTGCCCCACGCCTTCCTCCTCCTCCCTGAGCGTGGGCTGGGGGCTCTGTCCCACCAGTGCTGACCACCTGGGGGCTTCATAGGGTGGTCTGCAGGGCTTGCAGCACAGGTCTGTTCCTGCACTGTGGAGTGTCACTGTCACCTCTGGGCCCAGGTCACAAGCTTAGATGCTGTAAGAAAGGCATTTTTCATTCCCTGAAGGAATCCATCCAGACACGGAGGTAGCCTTTGCCAGAAACTTCTCTCCCCTCTCCGCCCTAAGGCCATGCCGGGCTTGTTGAATTTGTAAGCAATAGAGACATATGGCCACCAAGTCTAAAAGACTTATCTGGCCCCTGATCCAAAGGATTAAAGATAAAATATGTAATTGAATTTAAAGTATACAAAATTTGAATACATTTCTGTTAAAAATGTGAATTTAAGTAAATAAAGCAAAACATTATATTAATTTTTCATGTTCTTAGAGAATACTTCTTCAAAATTATGTATTAAAATATATAGTATCAAATATTGAAATCAAAATTATTTAAAGAGAGCTGAATTTTTAATTTAACACTGAAAATTTAGTTAAATCATATTAATGATTTTATCTAAAAAATCCAAATGTGGTAATTCTGGTGTCCAGCTTCCATCTGGTTGCATAGAATGTGAGTGGCTCCATCTTGTTCCATGTGTCTGGACACACACATGCACAATTGAAGAGTAAATAAGAATCGTTAGCATGATGCCATGTTCCATGGGGAATGTTAGTTCCTGTGCGCCTTTGGGGAAATAAGTTGGGAAGTAGATGGTCACTGTTGGGAGAGGAGTTTCGTTCTACAGGACACAAGTGCTGTTAGTTGAGAGAAGTACCTGAGTACTTCTTCCACTCCCATCTGCCCATAATCCGATTCCTCCCAAGACAACCCACAGTCTCTGGGTTTTTGGACATCGCTGCCTTTTCTTTAAGGACCCAGGGCCCAGGTGTGGGAGAGTGTTCCCCTGGGGCCTGGAACGAGTCTCTCTGGACCAGAGGATGTGAGGGCTGTGGGCTGTGCTAAGTGCTGGAGTCTGAGTTACAGGCACCATGTGCTATGAGATGTGTGCATGTGTGAGAGCTGATGTATGTTGTGTGTGCATGAATGTACATGTGTGTGAGTGAGCATGTGTGTGCTTGTGCATGCATGTGCAAGTGTGTGCATGCCCGCATGTGTACACATAGCCTGTGGGCCCTGCTCGGGCTGGCCCTGGCACTGTGCGGGTCCCACTAGCTGTGCTGTCATCCCCCAGGCTTGGAAGCCAATGTAAAGGGGTCAGAGTCTGCTCCTCCCTCGGCAGTTTAGCACACAGTGGGGGGCTATGCTCTGTACAGTAGTGAAGGAGCCATCAGCGGAGCAGAGTGGCATCTGGGAACAAAGGTGGGAGGAGGCGATCCAGGGGCATGGTGGGCAGGTGGTCCCGGGTCCATGCTGGACCTCATCTGTGCCCTCACTCTCAGCAGCACCTCTGGACCCTGGCTGGCCTCTGTGAACTGTGCCCTCTCAGTGACACTTTTACGTCATTATTTCAGGCACTCTGTGTCTTTCGAAGATGACAGAGGCATTTTACCTAGGACTTTGGAGATTCCTGTTTCCCTGGAAAGCGTCCCCAGCATGTCTTTCCTCCCTATGCACAGTGTTGTGCCTGTGACAGCCCTGAAGGGTTAACTGTCACATGTCACTCTGGGTGGTGTGCTGGGAGTCGCTGTGGTGTTGGTGTGCTTGCCCTGATTCTGTGGTTTGATGAATGAGCCTGGGCTGAGCAGGAGCGGCCCCATGTGCCGGCAGGGGGCTGGCATTGTCGCAGCCGCGCTGCTGGAGCAGTTCACAGCGACGCGGGGCACAGAATGAGGCTGGGCTGGCGGCTGGTGTTGGCTCGGCTGGATGGCCTCGCTCGTCACTGGGACTTTGACCATGGGGACGTTCTTCAGCATCATGGGACGTCGGTATAAAAGGAGACGCAAGAAACGCTCCGAGAGGAAAGGTGATGTGTTCACTTCCATTCTAAATGTAAAGTATTGGACTCTAAATGTGATGTAGGAACATATGCTGGGGTTGCAGCTCTGGAATTAATGTTGCTGCCAGTTACCTTATATTTTCCCTTTTAAAGTGCCTCCTGTGGGCATTTTGTAGAATTTTAGACAGGGGCTGGCTTAAAAAAGTAGATTTGAAAACATGTCTATAAACTTGTATAGAAGTCATTTTAGCTTCAAACTCTAATGGATATTTTAGAAAGATATTTGTGAAACATAGAAGTTCATAGCTTTGTTTTATAATTGTTTACCGTTGGCTGCCACCATTCATTAATGACTTTTCTCACATTAAATGTACTTTTCCTACTGAAGAAATACAACTGTGGCAACCATTGTTAAAATATTTTCCTTTTAAAAACAGGGGCAGCAGATTCCTTACATCCAACACTCCAGGTGACTTCAGTCTTTAATTCAACTTGATGTTTTAAGCCATTAAAATCTATATATTTTTCTTAACACCAGACTCAAAACATTGTCCATGACTATAAAAATTAGAAACTACTGGCTTTGGGGGTGAATTGTTGCTTTAAAAGGTGTTGAGAGTTTGCTGTCTTTGTATAAAATGCATTGAGTAGAAAATGTCTTAGGTGCAGAGATACTTAAGTGAGGGGAACAGCCGTTGTGCAGTGAGTGAGCCTCTTTTTCTGGGCGTCCCCTTAGCCACCAACTGATAGGACAAGACAGTCTTTTGCCACGACAGCATCCTTGGGATATTCTGTGGAAGGAGATAGTCATCCCTCAGGAAATAAAATGAGCCACAATTTTTAGTACAGCTTCCTATAAAGAAATCAGTTTCAGAGTCAGCAATCTTGGGAAAATAGCATCTTGCTAAATATAACAAAGAGGATTGTGCCTAGTGGCACCTGCGTGTGGGAGTAGGGAGAGCGTCAGGACCCCTAGACCTTGATGGACACCGTGCCCACTGTGTGCCCAGGACAAAAGGCACTGTCCGGAGGGCGCCTGGGTGTCTTCTGGGTGACTTCCCCAGCCATCTCTTGGATTCTCTCGACTCTTCTCAGGTTACAGAGTTGATATGTTTTGTTTCCTCGGTTAAGCATTAAAAAGCAAGATGTCATTAAGACAGGCAACAGAAGAGTAAGACAAAGGCAAAGCAAAACTGCAAGAAATTTTGATCAAATACCCTAAATTTAGAATGGCCACCATTTTTTACATGGCCTCTCATCACTGCACATTTAATTTGGAGTAAATATTGAGAAGTACAAGAAAAATTCTGTCATCCTTCTTTTGGAACTTGCTGTAATGCCACTGGTTTGTCGGTCCCACTATATACAGTCTCAGAATGTCTTCCTGCCCTGGCCGGTGGCTCAGTTGCTGAAGCATCATCCTTTCACCTGAAGGTTGTGGGTTCGATCCCCAATCAGGACACATATGGGAAGCGAACTATCAGTGTTTCTTTCTCATTTCGATTTTTCTCTTTCTCTCTCTCTCTCCCTCCCTTCCTCTCTCGAAAACCAATTTTTTAAAAATGTCTTCACACATTCTAGAACAGCAAGAATTTTTAAAATATGCTGCAAGGATGTTTAAAACATGCAATTTCATCAGGGTCACTGACCTCTTTCCCCTTAGATTGTCAAATAAAAAAATAACAACAGCCAACACAACAATGGCCGTCCAGTGTGAATGAATCAAAATTAGATCTACTTATTGTCAGATCGGCAAAAAAATATACTTTTTGGTGTACTGCAGAATTTTAGTAGTTTATGTGTGCCATGACATGGAAGAGGGTTGAAAATCGCTGTTCTAGAATCTTATTCTTCAGTAGGTAAACCTTTCTCAAATAGGTTGCATTTTGGAAACAACATCTTGAGAAATTGATAGTGTTGCAAGATGTTAACATTTAAGCCCATGTACTAAATGGTGAGTTCACTGGACATTCCTGTGTGTGTAAGTTCAGTGTGACTGTCATTAAACAGTCTAATGTTAAATGTTAGTACCTGCTCTTATCTATAATATGCACTTAGTAAAAATGCCTTTGAAAATTACGAGTTTTATTAAGACTGGCTGTCCTGTTTATACCAACTTCGCAAAGGTTTACAAGATATGAAACATAGTCTTCTAATTGTATAATTTTAAGGTGCTCCAAATCATGCGTATTGAGCTTTTCTAAGACTGGTATAATGTGAGCCTTTTCAAGTTTTATTATTTGCTGAGGGCAGTGTCTCGGCAGGTTACTGTTGGCTTCAGTAGCAATACATTTTCAATGATTTTCATCACTCCTGAGTTATCCATGCACCACTCCCTTCCACAGGGCAGGCAGTTGGCTGTTGACTGTGTGAGACACAGATGGATTAGCTGAGTCATCAGAAAGTTACAGTAGAAAGAAAAATGTGCAACCTAAGTATTGGTCATGCCCTCTGTAGCCAATGTGCTGCCCTGGCAGGTACTGCCAGCCAAGGCCTGAAGCGGGCCCGGAGCCCAGGCCACACTGCCGGGGACAGTGAGACCGACACACCCCTTCCCTGGTCCCAGCCTGTCCAGGTGGTTGCTGCTCACCTTTCCTCAGGACACTGTGGTGGAGTAAAGGAAAGGTGGGAGGGGTGTGGGGTGGATGAACCGTGAAGGCATCTCCCCACACGTTTTATTAATAAGGTCCTGTATTTTCATATTAAGGGCCTACTCATTGTGCCCCAAGTGATAACGCCCTATCTGTGCCTGGTCATTCTGCATACATGTGAAGACCACCAGCATGTGGGCAGTGACTCTGAACTGTGCTGCAGCCTGAGGGGGGATCCCCCAGTTTCCAGGATGGGAAGTGAAGGTGGTGGAGGGACCTTTTGTAGAAATGGAGGCCCAGGCCCATAGAGGTGTGCTACCTCTGATACTGCTAGAGGACAGTCACTGAAGATTCCGTGCTGTCTGTTCTTCACAGAGTAGGAGATGCAGCTGGCTGTGGCTGACCACCTGAGGGAGTAGGTGGCTGTCATGCCAGCCTTCTCCCCTGGTTTGAGCCCTGGTTTCACCGTGCTGAGAGAATGCATCTTTGTGAGGTGCAGAGCATGGTTACATGCTAGAGGTGTAGGGTGGGATGTTATTCATGTCTCCACCCAACCATCCATCCATCCATCTATTTATCCATCTGCCCATCTACCCATCCACTCATCACCCATCCCTCCAGTCACCCATGTACCCAGCCGTTGGTCCATCAACCCATCCATCTATCCACCCATCCACTTCCATCCACTCATTCACTCATCTACCCATTCAGCACCCCTTTATCCATCCATTCATCCAATCAGTACCCATTAGCACTTTCTGTGAGCCAGCACCAGGGATTTGGGCATGTTCAAGACAGGTGTGGGTGACAGGATGGCCAGGGATTTGGGCATGCACAGGACAAGTGTGGGTGACAGGATGGCCATGGCAAAGGGACAGCCTCAGCTTTTAGACTTCGGGTTTGCTTTGGAGTGGACCCCCTGAAGTACCATTCAGTGGATGAGCAGGTGGACTTGTGTGATGTGTTGCTTCCATACTGTGTGCATCAGTGAGGAAAGGATCTTTCCCAGTCTCTGGCAGGAATGGAAGACACCATGTCTGTCAGGAGAGGGTTATGAGTCAGGAAAATTGCCCCCTCCCCTCAGTGAATAGTAGGTTTTGGATAAAGGCCCAGGTTTGGGGTGGGTTTCATTGCATTTGGGAGGAGCACCTTGAGCTGGAGGGTGTGACCCAGGGGTAGGCAGAGCTCCTCTAGGTGGGCAGTTGAAATTATAAGCAAATGGGTAGAATTAGATGTGTGAAATTATACTTGAAATACTACAAAATTGGATCAGTACCTGCTCTTAGTGTAACTATTAGTGTTCATTTTGAAAATACATTTCATATTTTTTCCTTGATTCCAGGAAATAAAGTATAATTTTCAAATGAATGGGACTTTAATTAGGCCATGTTACATAGAATAAGCTTGGACAGTACATCTAATGCATTGTTCCTGTGTGTCCATTTTGAAGGACAGACTGTGGTTATAAAAATGTTTTGTGGAGTTTTTTCTTCTCCTCAGTCTCCTCTGAGCTGGTGTGTTACTTCATTGTTCTTCTGTCAGGCTCCAGCAGTCTCTGTCTGGTTCTAAAGGCTGATACTGCCCAGGCCTGCTGTGTGGGGGTGGGAGGTGCAGCAATACGAGAGAGCTTGTGCACACTCATGGGTTTGTGTGCATGAGTGCACACACGCACACACACACGCACACAGGGATTGGGGAGGGGACGGGACCAGAGGGGCAATGACTGAGTAAGCAGCAAGCCCAGTGCTTTGACACAGCAGGCTCTTGCTGGTGATGGCCCACCAGGCTGGGGCTGTGTCTTGGTTCCACCCCGAGTCTTCTCTTGGCAGCATCTTGCCCCTGTCCACCAGAGCCCCGCCTGAGGTGGGTGTGGCACAGATCATAGAGAACAGGGGACCATCTGAAAGTTGGACGGTGGGCCTTACAAATTATTCTATTTTAGGCCAGACTCACTTCTGTATATTTGTTAGTTGTAAAAGATGCATGTTTAGAAGGGTGTGTAATGGTGATAATTGAATGAAATAAATGCCTCCAATTTGCAAAATTGTGTCAGAGAGTTGAGAGTCCTTTGGTCCCTTTGTACCAATGTCACTTTATGGAGGCTCATGGGGCTTGGGGGACCTGCCTAAAGTTGTCACACAGCAGCCTCACAGGCAGGACTAGATCCAGGTCCCGTCCTTCCCCCACTGTGCCCCCCAGGTGCCCTGAGCTGTCGCGCTTTCCCTGGGGTCCCACATCACTGGTTTGTCCTTTACTCAGCAGATATTAGTTCTGCCTCTGTTTTGGCAATTGTGCTCTCTGTAAGATCTGACAGCCTGATCTAGTCTAGAAGGTTTCCAGTGTTTGGTGTGACTTCAAGGCAAACTGGCACAGCGGTGACTGCAGGTGGCAGAGACAACTGCTGGACAGGTGTCAGCTCCAGGGGCAGGTTTACACCTTTCCAGACCAAGTTCAGAGTTCTCTGCAGAGCACTCATCTGTGCGTACAAGAGGATGGCTTAGAACAGAAAGCCACTTTTTCTCATTGTGGAAGCAGTGTTTATTATAAGAATTAGGACATACAGATGCAAATAAATTGTGTGAACAAGCAGAGGTGATGATCCTTGTAGCTAAACCTTTGAATCTGAGCAAAGCCTTGGTAATTTTCTTTCAGCTCTTAGAAGTGGGTTTCGAGTTGGAAGTTCAGTGACTGTTTAAGGTTTGTGTTTGGTATTATGATCAGGAACACAGTGAAGCCTGACTCCTGCCTTGGGTCCCCTCCTGGGGTCCCCATGGAGAGAAGCCACAGGAGGAGAGGAGTGACTGTGACGCCCCCCCCCCCCCCATTGCTAGTTGCTGAGGCCTGATGCCCAAGGGGAGCTTTGCTGGACCACCTCTTGCAGCCCCAGCTTCCCAACCCAGCCCCTTCTGATTGCTGGAATATTTTCTACTCTGGGTGCAGCCCGGAGAACGCCAGGCAGGCCATGGGTTTGTTCCCCATGAAGAGTGACCCCTTCTCTGGACCGCAGCCATCCGTGACTTTGCCATCAGTTTGATTACTAACACCTTTCTTTGCTTACTAGCAAGTGACATAAAGGTTTAAAAAGTAAGCTTATTAAAGCCCATTTGTGTTTATTTATTTAGGAATTTTGTTCATATTCATCTACCATTTTTTAAGTTGAGTACTTGTCTTTCTATTATTGACTACAGTAGGCTGTTGAAAGGTTGACCAAGGAAATGTGACTCATTCAGATAGGCTGGGCACAAGGAGGTCACTGGGTGCCCTGGGTCAGGTCAGGCTCATCTGGAAGGTGCTGCCTTCTGACGCAGGGGCATCCAGGGCCCCTGAGACATGCAGGGGACACATAGGCCTTTATCTAGTGGACTGGGGTCAGAATTGACCAGAGACGTCAGTCAGGGAGGCTCTCTGCCAGGTTGAGACCTTCATCATTCCACAGGGTCACAGGGAGCAGAGGGAGAGGCAGGGGTGAAGGGCGAGGGCTCAGTCCTGTTTGGCTGTTTTAACCCAAAGAAGTTGCTTCTTGTGTTTTCACTGTCTCTATTGCTGCATCAGTCTGTTCACTGTTTTATCTAACTCTGTGTCACTTATGGCATATCCAGGCCCTGGCTCCACGCTGTGCCATTGCCTCGTGTTTGTGTGTGTGTGTGTGTGCGCGCATGTTTGTGTGTGGTATGCTGATCATGCTTCATGAAGATTCCCGGTAGCTCAGTTCTGTTTAGTTATCTCAGTGCTAAGTGTAGTTAATTAAATATATGCAGACGTTTCTAGATTTTGTGTGTCTAGAACTCTCATTTACTAAACATCTTTCTGGGTGTGACTCTAACAGTATTATGGGTTTTATCGTAGGTAATAAAATTTTGTTTGCTGCCTAATCATGTGGTTCCAGTAGATGTTCTGCCTGGAGAGAATGTGCTCAGTTTGGTCTTCCTTCCTGTAATATTTATTGCCACGGACTGAGCTCTGGTTTATTGTCCCATCTTTTTTGTGGTCATTGTATTAAGTACAGAACCCACCAGCCATGTGCACCTGGAAGGTTAACGTCTAGAGGACAAGTTGAAACATGACTTTGAAAATGTATTTAAGAATTCCTTTAATTCCCCTGAGATTATAAATACCAAGGTTTCTAATATCTGCTGTGGGGCCTACGCTGCAAACAACTTGGAATTAATTAGCCTGCCTATGTTTCCTGGGGTCGCACCCTCCAGTGTTTCAGTCAGTATCAGTTTTTTGTACTGCCAGCTGAGCCTGTAGTTTTGATTTATCAAGAATAGCCACATATGACTAGGAACATCGAGAAGCGTGTGGCCCTGCTACGTGCTGTGGTCATGATGACAGCTGATGCTCAGGAGCGCTTGCTATGTGCAGAGGCTAACCCACTCCCCATGCTCCCCCCACCCCCGCAGCCCAGCAGACCCACCGACCTGTAAGATGTGAGAGTTTCTGATGAAAGCATGGCGCACAACCCTTGAGAACCTTGCCTAAGGCCACATAATTAGGTATTGAAACAGGCTCACCCAGGACTGTTACCCCCCACCTCCGCAGGTTCATAACCCGTGGGAAAGGAGAATAGTCATAGCTGCTGGGGAGACATTTCTTTATCATGAACTGCACTCAGCAGGTAACTTACATCAATAGTAACCAATGCCAAGCTGCTTTATTTACAGATGTTTCTGATTTAAGGACTTGAGAGGTAACTTCTTCCTTCTCCTTCAGCACTGTGTTGCCTATTCCGGGTCTTTGTGTCTCCATATACTTTAGAAGCTGTTTGTCAATGGCCACAAAATAACTAGCTGGATTTGGATTGGGGTTGCCTTGACTCTAGATCAAGTTGGGAAGAATTGACAGCTTGACAATACTGAGTCTTCTATCCATGAACGTGGACTATCTCTACATTTATTTAGCTCTTCTTTCATCAGTGTTTTGTAGTTTTCCTTATATAGGTCTTATATATTTTTTATCTAGTATTTAATTTGGGGAGTGCTAATGTAAGTAGTATTGTGTTTCTCTTTCAAATTCCACTTATTCATTGCTCATATATAGGAAAGCAATTGACTTTTTTATATTAACCTTGTATTCTGCAATCTTGCTATAATTGCTTATTAGTTCCAGAAGTTTCTAGTCGATAACTATGCTTATTTTAATTATTCTCTGTTGCATTTCACTAGAAGAAGCATGTTTGATAAAAGTAATGCATGAACTTTATTTGCTGTGCACAGTCTGCTATATCTTGTTCCATGTGTACAGTCTCTAAAGGGTAATAGAACTGAACATCCATTACTTAGATGGTTTCCTAGAAAGAAAACTATTTCATTGTAAAATATAATAAATTGATAGCTTTGAACACTTTTGTGATATTTTGTTTAGATAATAAAAATGTTATTATCTAAGTAATAATAACGCTTCTCCTCCATAGAGATAAGGGGGTCTGTCAGAAGTCATAGGAACATGATATTTGTATAAAATTTTTGTACTTTGCTTTATAACATAAGCACCTACAAAGGTATAAAGAATAATACAACAGATAACATTTACCCACCACCCACATAAATATAAAGCATTCCCAATGAATCCTGTTACTTGAAATGACAAGTAACTGTGGAGAACCGAAGTGACACTACAAGGACACTGTGGACCAGCCTCGTTGTCTTCCGTGGGATCCCACAGATCCAGTCCCATCCATTACAAGTGCCTCCTGATGTCCCTGACTTGGGATGCCACCTTGGACGAGACAGTGTGGTTCTGAATGTGCTCTGTTGCAGTCTGGGGCTTGACACCTTTGGTCCACAAGCCCACGCACTGTTTTGGGTGTCAGGGCCCTGTGGTCTCCGGTCTGGAGCGGCAACCCCACCTCATTGCTTCTTTAATTCAGCGTTTTTCCTGAATATTCAAACCTGTAGGTTTTTCCACATAAACCTTAGAAGCAGCTTGTTTAGTTCCATTAAAACAAGAAAAGTTATTTTCTATCTATGAGCAATGAACAAGTTAAATGTCAGTCCCAGGTCTTTTGATGCCAAGTTTAATGGTCTTTCACACTTTGCTCCCTCCTGAGTTTAGCTGGCTTCTTCCTGCTTCAGGAGCATCCTGAAAAGTGAAGAAATAGTCTGAATATTGCTGCCAAATAAAGCTTTCCTTTAATTGGCCCTCCCTGGAATTTGGTTTCATGTGGGATTTTTGATGGGGTTTTAATTCTTAGGTGTTTATAGTTCAGGCTGTAAGGGGTGCCTTCAGAATGAAAGAAGAATGGTTCTGTGAAATGTTCTAAAGCGCCTGCATCTGCTGTTTTGCTTTGTTTTATAACCTTTGGTACAAGAGTTGGCATTTGTAGAAAGTGAAAATGTTGGCTCCTGCTCAGCGAGAGCTTTCTGGCTTCCGTTCCCCACATGCACGACCCTTGCCACTGTGCACAGCCTGGTTATTTTCTACTGTGAGACATTTCCGTGCCTTTGTAAGAACGTTAATGTGTAAGAGCAGGAAAACCAGGCACTCTATAAAGCGGGTGAGCTTCGCTAGGGCCACGCTCCTGCCGTGGCTCAGACTCAGTCACTGTTGCGGGCAGCGTGCTCTTCCTGGTCCTGGGCCTCCAGGTAAGCCGCCTGCTCAGCACAGCTGTCGCTGATGAGTCGTGTGCTCTCCAAGCCTTCTGCCTACTTCTAGTTAACTCTTTATTTGGAGATAATGTGGATTCTCATGAAGCCGTAGAAATAATACAGAGAGAACCACGTTTGCTTTACGCGGGGCAGGTTGGAGTCCTGTTTGGGTTCTGTGGTTGTCTGTCTTCAGTTCCTCCTACAGGGGGGATCTAAGACGTTGATGCCATCACCTTTCTCCCTGGTTCAGAGCCTCCATGGCCCCCACCCCTGGAACCAAGGCCACCCTCCTTAGAGTTGCCCTACATCTTCCTTGCTGGGACCCGTCCCCACCTCGACCATCCCTCCCTGCAGCAGAAATGCCCAGAGTTCTGCGCTGAAATGTGCTGAAAAGGTCGGAGCATCCAAACGTCCAGTCCTGATGGCAGAACACCCCTTCGTCATTTCAGGAGTTTTTCCTGTAGTTCGTATCATGTTGGTGGTGTTTCTGCGGAGGAGACTGACCTCATGTTACTCATGTGATGGGCATGCTAAATGTGGTTTTCTTGCTGTCTTTCAGACAGAAACAGCCTCCGCCAGTCAAGAAACCCTCCAAAGTATTTTGCCATGGATCTAGAAGATGAAGAAAACCTGAGTAAGACCTAGGCCTGCCACGTAGTATCAAGTAGCTGGTTTTCCATTAGTCTTAGTGTTCCTGGAAGTTTTATATCATGAGGCCAATTTGGGGGAAATGATCTCCCTATGACCCAGGCTACAAGCAGTGGCATGTTTTTAATTTTGGGTTCATTCTGTCTACTGTGTGCATCTCCCTTATAGCCACGGTGCGAGGCTGTCGCTCCTGGTTACGTCCTGGGCTGCGATGCTTGCTTAGAAGGAGCGCATCCTCTGGGTGCATGTCTCATGAAGCTGCACGCTTTGTGCCATGTTGGTCATGATGACCATGATGACGGTCAGGTTTCTACCGTCGTTTATTTATTCTAAGATAACCTTTGAGGTGGATTGAAGTACCTGGCCATTTGAAATAACAGTTCATACGTTTTCTGCTCAAATGCAGTGGATTCTCCCACATTTTAAGGGCAAGGGCGCACAGGAATCTGCTGATCTTAACTTTCTGGACTTTAATTAGCCTTAGGACTGGTGAGCCTGAAACACCTGGGGCCCATCTTTCCACGCTGTCCTCCCTGGGGCAGAGGGCGGAGGGCGGAGCAACTCAGGCTCTGCCAGCTTCTCCTCTCAGCCTTCTTCTTTATGAAAAGTTCAGTGAACACACTTCTCGTTTGTTTTACCTTTTTTTAAAATCCTCACCGAAGGAGTGAGGATATTTTTTCCATTGATTTTTTTTTTTTTTTAAGAGAGAGTTTAAGGGAGTGGGGGAGGGGGGAGAGAGAGGGAGAGAGAACAAGATCAATGTGACGAAGACGCATCGATTGGTTGCCTCCCACATGCATCCCAGACCAGGAGTGGGGATCAGACCTGTAACCCAGGTACGTGCCCTTGACCCGGATCAAACCCGTGACCCTCCGGTGCCTAGGCCGACACTCCAGCCACTGAGCCATGCCAGCCAGGGCATCTTCTTTTTTTCCTTTAATCCCAGAGAGCAATGCATTTCTTTATTTTTATTTTTAATTTTTTTATTATTTTTTAATCCTTTCCTGAGATAACAGCAGTGCATTTAAATAAGACTTAAATGTTCCCACAGAAGTTGGGAGCTTTTAGTAGGGAAATTGCAACAATGCACCCTTTTTCTGATACACATGTACATGTACATTCTTACTTGTCTGTATTCAGTTGCTCCTGAGAAAGAACGTGCAGGTCTAAATGATGAGTGACATTTTCCTAAGAGTGGTCATCAATGACCAGAACACAGTCCAGTCCATTTCTCTGTGACTTCACCCAAACCAGCCAGCTGAGGCCTGGGAATTGGCTTGTCTACGTATATAACCCAGAAGTCCACGCAGCAGACCTCCCTGCCTCGCATGCAGGCTTCTCCATGAGTTTGGTTGTAGATAATGTGAGGTAGTCTGGGTCTTGGTTGTATGAACCACACAGTAGATGCTTTTTGGCTGGTCAGTCCCTGTGGGGTGGACACCAGCATGAGCAACTGACCAGTCACTGTTGGAGAAGCACGTGGCATTGTGCCCTTCCCCCTGCTGACCTGTGCGTGGCCTCTGGCGGCCAGGCAGAGGCTTTCTTCAGGGTGCTGCCCCATCAGAGCCTACTCCCAAGGTCCTTTTAGAACCAGCCATATGTTTTTACTGGTCTGTTTACTAGCCATCTCCAGTTTTGCCTGTGCACCATTTCCCTTGAAGAGTGTGCACACGAGTGTCCCGCAGCCTCCCTTTTGTCGGCACTGTGGGCTGTCGTCTACAGCAGTGGTCATCTGGTTTGTGTGGAAACGTCATGCAGTATAGATATGTACAACTGTCCCCAGATTGATCCTCTAGCAACCTAGATGAAGAATCCTTCTGAATAATTTTTTTGAAAAGATAAGCTGCTGGTTCAAGTGCTGAAACCCAGCAGTTCCAGTCTTATTTTCTATCATTTGGAAAGCAACAGAAAGTGCTAGTAGTCACATTTATGAAACAAATAGCAAGATATGTAAAGAGAAAGTGACTAAGAAGAGTTGTGATGGTGGGGGTGCCTTTCTCCAGTTTTAATATTTTCTCTTCACGTAGTAGCATCTTCAGTAAGATGGAATGAGAGTATCTCAGTGCTTCTGAAGCAAATAAGAACTTAGAATTCACGCAAACTGTGTTATAGACAGTGTACTTGTCCTATAATCTCAAGTTGTCAATCCAGTACTGATTGCTTCATTCCTTAAAGGAAAGCACCTGGCTGCTTGAGGTTATGAATATTGGATTAAACGGACGTCAGAATGTATCAGTGATGCTCTGAGTGTCTCCACTGCTGGTCCTGTTTAGCAGAAACGCCAGCATGCCAGCAGACGTCCTCGCCGCTTGTTCATCTAACCTGTCTTGCTCTGCCCTTTTCACCTTTTGTTCCCTCTGAGCACCGAAAGGAGTAACCTATCAGAGCTTTTGCTGGAGGATGTTATAAATGAAAATTTAGTGTCTATTCCGTCAGCTTTGTCAACTGGGAGAAGTGGTGTGTGTGTCAGGACCTGGGAGAAGCTGTCCACAGAGAAAGTGTACCTGGCTCTAGTCTCTACTGCAGGGCAGAGAGCTGTGTTTAAACCAGGGCCATACTTTATATACAGGCTAAATGCTGACAGCTTGGGAAATGTGAGGCCTTTCACTGTGGCCTTGCAGCCACTGACCCAGACTTTCTGTCACATGAAGCCCTCCCATGGGGAGAGCTGGTGAAGTTTGCTTAATGTGATGAGAGTCTGCTTTTACATTATGTTGATGAAATAGACCCAGGCTGCCACACTGGGCACCTGTAAATTGGTTTACATTGTAAAAAATATTTTGGTTTCTTAAAAGATTTATTGTGGATTTTTGAGAGCTTGTGGGAGGTCTTTAATACAGTGACATCAATATCCTGATGCCCTGTGATCGTTGCTACTGCGCTTCATGCGCCAGACGGCCTAAGGGAACCAGCCAGGAAAACAAGGAATTATTTCTTCTCTTTTTTAAAAAGCTCGATAAACTTAAAGAGAAGAGTAAATACATTTTTATTCCCTTTTTGAAATTAAAATAAAATTTTTTTGGCCACGAACATATGGAGTTCTAAAATTATCTATTAATTATAAATATTAATTAACTACCTTTAAAAGGTAGAATAACCAAGTTATTCTGTAAATCCATCAAATGTTTGTTTGTTTTAAAAAAGACCAAATTTCCAGCTGTAGTTAGGAAATTGTAGCTTTCAATTTTATATTTCCTTCATATATATGTTTTTTTCTATCACGGAATGTGTTAAGGATTAAGAGTTAAATCAGTCCCCATATGTAGTGATAAAAACATTAAATGAATACTGGAAATGAAGCTGTATCCTTCAAAAATCATTTCTAAATGGCCTGAATACTTTACATAATTACATGAGCAGATTTCTAAGATTGATTCATGAACTAAATCAAATTGCTGCACAAGTTGGTTGAATATTTTGAACCTGGAGAACTAATAAGCCTGTAAATGCTGCTCTTAAATATGTTACCTCTTCTGGGAGAGGCTGCAATGCAAAGCCCAGTGTGAGAGCAAATGCCATTGAAAAGGGGGACAATGCCAAAGTAAATGACATTTGTCAGTACTGACATTAGACTTATTCACGTAAGGTCTTCTGGACAAATTTATCGTCCCCCACTTTGATGCTTCAAAATATTCTCATAAAAATTTATTTAAAAAGTCACCTTTTAACGCAAAAGCAGTTGGTGATACTAAATAGAAATGGTAGGTAGGAGCCATTATTCAGTTGAGGCCCTGAGCTAGTGGTAAATGTGCAGTCCCTCCTGTGTGCAGCAGGGAGTAATGCAGAACACACATCACTTACCCAGTTACAAAGAGAGATAAAGGAATCTATAAATTTTGCATTTACAAGATCCTGCAACGAAGGCGTTGTAAGTTGCTCTTTCTGGGCACCGCAGGTTCGAGCAGCACAGAGGCTAAGGACAGCTGCAGTGTGGACCATGGGCCCCTTGGGGACGGCGGTGCGCCGGGGCCGGCTGATAGCTGCCTGTTCCCCAATGGGGGCGGTGGCATCCTCGGCAGGAAGCGGCCCCTGGACGAGGGCAGCAATGGGCATGCCAAGTTCCGCCTGAAGAAGAGGAGGAGGGCGCCGGGGCCAGCCCTGCCCAAGAACGCGCTGATGCAGCTGAACGAGATCAAGCCCGGCCTGCAGTACACGCTGCTGTCCCAGACGGGACCCGTGCACGCGCCGCTCTTCGTCATGTCCGTCGAGGTGAACGGGCAGGTGTTCGAGGGCTCCGGCCCCACGAAGAAGAAGGCCAAGCTGCAGGCGGCCGAGAAGGCCCTGCGGTCGTTCGTCCAGTTCCCCAACGCGTCCGAGGCCCACCTGGCCATGGGGAGGAGCCTGTCCGCCAACACGGACTTCACGTCCGACCAGGCTGACTTTCCAGACACACTCTTCAACGGCTTTGAGACGCCGGACAGATCGGAAGTGCCATTTTACATGGGCTCCAACGGAGATGACTCCTTCAGCTCCAGCGGGGACCTCAGCTTGTCAGCGTCCCCGGTGCCCGCCAGCCTTGTCCAGCCTCCCCTCCCGGTCCTCCCACCGTTCCCACCACCCAGCGGCAAGAACCCTGTGATGATCTTGAACGAGCTGCGCCCGGGTCTGAAATACGACTTCCTTTCAGAGAGCGGGGAGAGCCACGCCAAGAACTTCGTCATGTCTGTGGTCGTGGACGGCCAGTTCTTCGAAGGCTCGGGAAGAAACAAAAAGCTCGCCAAGGCCCGGGCCGCGCAGTCTGCCCTGGCCACCATTTTTAATTTGCACTTGGATCAAACACCATCTCGCCAGCCTATCCTCAGCGAGGGCCTCCAGTTACACTTACCACAGGTGAGGAAAGTCTGGTCGTGCCTTGATCATGATTTTAGATAGGACCTGGTTTTATTATCATGTTGACTTTCCATCTCATGTCACTCTGTCCTCACCACCAACAGTTACCAGTAAGTGTGGCTGCCCAGCAGCCTGTCCTAGATTTTGCTGGCCATGTGGTCCCTGGCCATCATGAGCCAGTCTGAGGCCATCACAGCATAGGTTGGGGACACCAGAGCAGTGCTGTCATCCCTCTCCATGCTGAACCTCACCTCAAAGGATAGTTCACAGTTCCCTCCCTGTATAGCTGCCCCTGTGGGGGGTGAGGCAGGCATCCATAGCAGCCTTTGATGAGAAGGGAAGGGAGCCAGACACCGGAACCTGCCCCAACCCAGGGTGTTTTCCTAAGTCTCACTGGGATTCTGGGCACAAGAGGAGGGAGTCTGGCCAGTCAGCTGCTAAAACCCAAGGGTGTCAGGGCTCTGGCTCCAGTGGGACTGGTTTGCAGCTGCATTCCTGTGCCCACAGCAAAAGGGAGCGAGTGTCAGAGGGACAAGGGGCATAGGGGGCCCTTAAGCAAGTGCTCCAGGTCCACCAGGCACCCGGGTCTGTCTGTACCTGGTGGGATTCATGCAGGCTTCCTTTTTCCTGGCCCCCTACACCCATTAAAATCAGGGTGAACAGAGGAAACATTCAGAGGGACTCAGATAGGCATCTGTGAAGGAGGAAGACTGAAGGAGGAAGACTTACTGTCATTTCCAAATCCTACAACTCATTATTTATTGCTTCTTTTCTTAGAAATCCAAGATTCTCTCGTCTACTGTAAAAATCAGTCTTTTAGGGAGAAAACCTGATCCTCTTCTCCGTTTATTCCTTCTTGTCAAAGTGCGATTCAGTTTGAAGATAAATATATAGTGGTTTGATCAGAAGAATTGAAGGACTCGATATTGATGGATAGGATGGCCTGTGTTCTCTTAGAAGAACTCAAGAGCGCCAGCTCCCTTTCACCTTTGAGCCAGTTAGAGTAACCTGTCCTCTGAGATGACCAAGGTCCTCAGTTTTAAAAGAAGGAAATTTATTTTATTTTGCCTAAAGCAACCGAATGCAGCATCAGTATAAAGCAAAGGTGGGGAACTTTTGGCTCATGGGCCGTATATGGCCCGAGAAGTCATTTGGTCTGACCCTGCCAAGGCAACTGTAGGTGGGACTCAAAATTCAATAAATCTAGGCATTTTTTTCATAGCTAATTTTTAAGTTGATAATTTTGTATGGTCTGAGAATGATGTTATGAATATCCAAATGACCCTTGGCAGAAAAAAGGTTCCCCACCCTTGGTAAAGTAACATGCTCAAAGTAATGTACTGATTTTTTTTCATGAACCAAATAATTGCTTCCCATGTTAAACTCTTGCTATCAGTCCATTCATAGTTTTACAAATCGGTGGCACTAGTTCCCAAGTCAAGTGATGTTTTATTTTCAAGCTTACTATATGCTAAACCTATTTCAGCCTGAGTTCAAAACAGTGTCTGACTTGGCCTGTCTTCCCTGAACATGAACAGGGTCATATGTAAGAGAATGGAAGTCGTACTGAATGCTCTGCCTCCCAGATGCCAGGTTTCACAGTGCAGATGGGTAACACTGCGGAGGGGAGGCAGAGGGAGGTCTGTGTGTGTGCCTGTGCATGTGTGTGCATGCATGTATGTGTGTGCACTTGCAGCCTGAGCCCCAGGCTGAGCTCAGTGGAGCAGTGACCAGAGCCCCTGGCCTGGGAGGGTGGGGCCTGTGCAGCCTCTCTGGGGAGGGTGTCTGTGGGAATCCTACAGTCAGGGGCCGCCCCACACCACTTACCCAGATTCTGCAGGTGCTGAGTAGTCGTTTCTGGAGCTCTGTGGTCTCTAGACAGTGAGGCCTGGGGGAGTGGAGTTGTATCTGCCCCCTAGTCTCTGCCAGCAGTAGCCCCATCATGTCTCCAGAGACCCCTGGTGGCTCCGGTAACCATGTTCTCCTGGAGGACCTGGGGGTGGCTTCACAGAATCAACCCAGGCCTTGTTTCTGGGCTCCATTGTCTTTCCCCTGGGAATCTCAAATGCTTCTAGAACAGTGTAAATTCCTATGTTTCCCGCAAGTAACCCATGCAGGATTTAGGTCAAATGTCCCTGGTCTTATGATTGTTTGCCTTCATGGTGTTCATACTGGCACTAGAGAGTTTAAAAAGCAGGTGATGTTGACCATGTGATGAGTGTGAAACACCCTGTCAGCATTGAGTGTTATTTAGCAGCCTAGCCGGACCTCCCTGCCTCTCTGCCCTGAGTGTCGTTGCAGGAGGCAGTGCTGTGGGGCCTATAGTGGTATGGGCTTGCCGTTTAGGAGCTTGTTACTTTGCCATTATATCTGCCCCCTTGTTTAGAGGGAGAGGTGCTTCATTACCCATAAAGAATGAGGTAGTGACCCCTTTAAGGGGGGTGGAAGAATGTCCATGTGTGCAAATGCTGGCACCACACAAGCAAGTGTGCACAGGAATGCTGACTTCCACTCAAGGGTCTCCTAACTAGTGAAACTCCTGTGCCTAACCTATGAAATGAAACTTTTATCCCCTCTGGCTGTCCTTAACCTTTCATTATTTTTTCCTTCTATGTAAGTTGGAACACGTTGTCCTTTATCTGTGGTGCCCTTGGCATCGTTTGGTTGCACATCTGTTTCTGTCTGTGGTCTGACTCCCTTCCCTGTGCTCATACCTGTAGCATCAATGCCTCTGCCAAGGTGCCAGGTGAGGCCCGTGGGCCCCACCTGGGCCTTCTGCCCACCCACCACATGGCTGGTCTTGAGCACTGTCCCCTGGAATTTGCTGGTACAATGACAGGAGGAAAACTTCCTGATAACTATGCTTTTTCCAAATAAGTCATTATTTAGGATGAGTGACTTTTCTATTCATTTTAAGCCTATTTTTTTAAGGGCCAAGCTGGGGACACTAGATTTGGCCGTTTGTCAAGACAAGTGTGAGATTGGGGGGATATAGGTCCAATGTGGCTCTTTACACATACACATACACGTTAGCACTGTTTCCCAGAACACTATGGGTTCACTTTATCCATAACTCATGAGCCATAAAAATAAGATGTGTCCCAAATCTAACAGATAGTTTGCTTCTAAGAAGCAGTCCCTGGAGGACAGTGCTGTCCGATCTGGTCACATTCCAGTGAAGTGTTCCAGGCATCAATGAGCACCTTCCCTTGAGTACATCCTACTGTCATTTGATCTGAGGGATAGCTGCCCCACAGGCTCTGCTCAGTGCTGGATTTGGAGAGAGTGACTGAACCAGGGTGATTTGTCTTAGGTGTTAAAATAACTGAGACATATTTGATGGGCGGGGCCTTTGAGAGGGAGGTGCTGTGCAAAGCTCATGATTCTTCGATTTGACCGCCCCTTTCTCCTGCCCATGCTCCCTAGTCTTGCCAGGCTGGGCTGGATACTCAGAGAGCCTGGGCAGCAGAGCAGTGGAGGGGGGAGGCAGGTGACCCCAGGAAGGCACTCTTGCCACCCTACACCACCGTGCTCTTATTGGAGGGCAGGGCTGGTGCGCTGTGAGGACCGGAGGGGCAGCAGGGCATGCCCCATCTGCACCAGCTTGGGCTCCCATACAGCTAGACTCTGGGCTGTCCCTGCCCTTAAGGCTCTGGCAAAAGATTCCAGCCATGGCCTCGCATGTTCCTTGGATGTGTGTTTCCAAGGAGTGCTTTGGAGGAAACACACACATACGCACGCATGCATGCACACATTTGTTTACCCGATTTACTCTGGGATTCTCCAGAAGAGAAGCCATCTGAGCCACCACCCTGGCATTTGCAGGCAGGTGCAGGCGCCTAACCCCCTGCTGTGGTCCTCAGGTGTTAGCAGACGCCGTGGCCCGCCTGGTTCTGGATAAGTTTGGTGATCTGACAGACAACTTCGCCTCCCCCCACGCACGCAGGAAGGTTCTTGCTGGAATCGTCATGACAACAGGTAAACATCTTGCCCTATAAAAACTTCTGACTCTAACAGGAAAATTGTGTTTTCCCTCTTCAGAATGTCTGCCGTCTGCAAATGTGGGAACTACTTACTTTTTCCCCCAAATGTTCATCTTTTCAACCTAAGTTGTTTTCATTTGGAGAAGCACCCTATGTTAGTGTTGGATTCCCACAATTGTGGGTGAGTGGTCTGGATCTGCTCGGGAAGCTGCAGGAGACGTGTGAACTCCTGCTTCACAGGAAAGTAGGACATATCTGATTTACCAGTTAGTGTTCATGCTGCAGGTAGGGTTCTGTGTGGCTTTTGAGGAGAGAGGAAGCTCTAGCAAGAGTTGAAAATATGTGGGGAAAACACACTGTTTGGGATGGCAGGAGGAACCCTATTAAATTTGTAGAAGTTCCCAGTCATGGAAGGAACCCTTCCCCAGATCCTCTTCCCACACCAGCGAGTGGGACAATGTGCTGCAACTCCATGGGGTCTCCTAGGAACAGGAAGCCACAACCTGACCAATGCCCAGATCCTGTGGTGGGGCAGGCAGGTTTTGGAGAGAAGACCCCCACACCCTGTCATTTGGGCCTCTCTCTGCTGGCAGCATCCACAGCGTGTGCAGGGAGCAGGCCTGGAGGCCAGGGAGCAAGGGGCTGGGAGCAGCGTTTCTGTCTCCACTAGCCAGGAGAAAACCCCAGCTCTATGTAGGTGGCTGTGTTGTCCTCTCCAGAGGGAATTTTCTGTCCAGCTGGGGAAAGGACATGATTCTGTGATCCTCACGTTGATCCCCCCAAGCCCTGGAGTACGGGACGACTTTTTTTTTTTCTTTTCATTCATTTTTTGTTTGTTTATTTTTGTTTAAAATATTACAGATGTCCCTTTTTCTCCCCAATGGCTCATTCTACCCCATCCCACTCCCCTCCCCGGTCCCTCTCCCCACCATTGTCCATGTCCTTGGCTTGTGCATATATGCATATAAATTCTTTGGTTAATCTCTCCCCCTCCACCCACCCGCCTTCCTCCATCCCTCTGACATTTGTCAGTCTGATCCATGCTTCCATGTCATTGAATCTATTCTGTTCATCAGTTTATTAAGTTCTTTAGATTCCACATATAAGCAAGATCATGTGATGTTTGTCTTTCGCTGCCTGGCTTATTTCACTTAGCATAATTTTCTCCAGGTCCATGCATACTGTCCCAAAGGGTACGAGATCCTTCTTTACAGCTGCATAGTATTCCATGTGTGTGAATGTCCCACAGCTTTTTATCCATCAGCTACTGATGGGCACTTGGGCTGTTTCCAGTGGGACGACTCTTGAATCGCAAGCGTCCTCCCTGCAATGTTAGTGCTTTGGCACAGCTGAGCGTGTGTCTGAGGGGCAGATGATGAACTCTGAACTTTAACAGGGGTTTCATGTTTTCTCTGATGTTGGTGCCTGTATTTTCCCTCCTCTTCTCTCTGTACACTTACATAACTGAAAGGTGAGCTTTTCAGCTGCTGACACAACAGTTCCCTGAGAAGGCTCTGTGGCTCCAGCGGCACCAAGGCGTGGGCAGGCGGTTCTGTCATCCAGCTCTTCTCACCACTGTAGAAGGGGCAGATAACCGCAGGGCAGCATTTGCACCTAGGCGTGAATTCCACTTGGGATGCTGCTCAAAGCCACAATTCACATCTGCAGGCAGGACTGCACAGCACAGGCCATGTGGTTCTGACCTCAGATGGCCTCCACTCGTTGAATGACCTTGGCCAGGTTATTGATCCCTCTGTGCCTCAGTTTCCTGGTCTGTAAAATGGAGGCAATGGTAGCCTGTACCTTAAGGATGTGGGATGAAGTGAGAATACCTGACCTGGTAGAGCCTGCACAGTGCTGGGTGACACAGACATGCAACAGATGGTGCAGTTTATACCTGGTGACGTTTGGGACCTTTGCAGTACGTTGTCTGTCGACAGATTTACCATCAGTGGCCGCTCTTCTGCAGGTTCCCCAGTGCTGAGGGTTTCCTTCCAGCAGTTAGTGGGTGACAGGGACTCCTAATGAGCATGCTGCAAATGGCTTGTTTTCCTTCTTACCCCTTCCTCATCGCCTCTTTAGTGCTTTGATATTAATTTCAAGATTAATAACCAGACTACCTATCTACCTTCACATAGTGCTTCCTCCCTGTATCCAACGGGACTGTTCAAGAAAAGACGATTACATTCCAGAGGAAGTAACTTCCCTAAGTGTAGAACCTTCACACAGCAGAGTGAGGACGGTTGGCTTCCAGGAGTGTTGCAGAGCCCATCCTCTGGGAGGCCTGCAGCCGTGGCGGGGGGTGGGGTGGGTAACGTGCGCTGAGTTCTCTGCCAGGTTCCGTCACCTAGGACACATGTCAGGCCTGGGGGCTCAGGTAGGCGCATGACTGTGACTAGAGGAATGGTCTCTCTTGTTTTTCAGGCACAGATGTTAAAGATGCCCAGGTGATATGTGTTTCCACAGGAACGAAATGTATTAACGGCGAGTACATGAGTGACCGTGGCCTTGCTCTGAACGACTGCCACGCAGAGATCATATCTCGGAGGTCCTTGCTTAGATTCCTTTATACGCAGCTTGAGCTTTACCTAAAGTAAGTCTAGTAAGTAAGTAAAGGAAGCTGTTTTAAAAGGTTTTTCTCCGTCAGGAAACACTGCACAACTTTCACTGAAAAATTCTCAAAATAATAACTGTCGGTAACAATGAGGTTGGACCCCATTTTCCCATGATGCTCAAGCTACAAATAGAGTTGGCTAATTTACAGCACACATATGTATACACACACGTACATATGTGCACACACATGTATGCACACATACATAATAGCATCGCAGGTTTCAGGTCTGTGCTCAGACCCTGTGCTTTTGTTTTCTGCAGTATGGCAGCAGTCGAACGCCACTGCCTGGTAAACACGGTCATTTTTATTCCAGTCACTGTGCCTAAAATCAGCCCAGCATGGATCCAAACTGCTTTTCTTTACCAAGCCATCTCTACACAGTCATCCTGTTTGGAGTCAGAAGTGAGAAGGAAAGGAGGAATACTTGCATTTCCATGGCATGTCCATTGTTGAGTGGACAGGAACTGTGTGAATTACCACAAAAATGTAAAATAAGGATTCCAGTTCCAGCTTCTCTTTACCCCGTTGAAAATATGGGCCTCTGAAAATCACTGGGAGCTGGGGCAGACTGGATTTTGACTGCACGCAGTGGAAAGTTTACTTTGCGACTTGTTTCCTTTCAGTAGCAAAGAAGATCAAAAAAAGTCCATCTTCCAGAAGTCCGAGCGGGGAGGTTTTAGGCTGAAAGACACCGTCCAGTTCCATCTGTACATCAGCACCTCTCCCTGTGGAGACGCCAGGATTTTCTCACCACATGAACCAATCCTGGAAGGTACAGCCAGGCTTCTTGACAGTCAGCAGTTTCTCAGAATGCATGGTCACGTGGTAACAGACAAGAATAAACGTACATTAGTATCCTTTGTTTTTTTAATATCAGCCTTGAACGTGGATCTGAGGAATACTTAAAAGCATGAGGTTTTACTTTTCCATGAATAATTAACTAGAAAATTTTAATGAATGAAAATGTTGAATCTAATAAACTATGAAATTGGAATAGAGTGAGTACATCAAATCAGAATTGTTTTCAGCACCTAAATTTGGACAGTATATGTCTCTAAATCGGAGAGACATATTTCCTCTCCCATATTTCTGATGAATCATAACGTAATAAATGCGTAATTGGAGTGTTTGGCTGAAATTCCAGAAGCAGGTTCAGACTAATGGAAAGGGAGACCCTGTTTCTATCACATCTTCCCACCCTTCTCTGCATGAGTTAGTTCTTTTGTTTCACACGAATTTGTGTCCACATCTCTTCTCCCAAGCTTAAACATTATTTGTTCCTAATAGAACATTTGATTGTGTAATTTTCCTTGATTATGAAAGCAACACACCCACTGTGGAAAATTGCTAAGTATTTTTAAAATAAGAAAGAAAATTTAAATCACCCATTTTCGTATGACCCAGGGGTAGTCTCTGTGGACGTTTGTACATGCTTCCTGTGGGCTTATTTCTGCTCCCTATGGATTTCTTTATAAAATTTTGAAAATACGGGGGAAAATATAACACCCAAATATCCAACACATAGAATTAACAAATGTTAGCATTTTGTCCTATTTGCTTCAGCTCCTTTTTAACGATAGAAATCAATTGCTTTGGCTGAAATGGAAGCCCTCTTTTCCCCATCCCTGAGGAAGGCACTTCTGTGAATTTGGTTTGTATTATATCCTTCCTGTCCAATTTCATATACTTATACTGTACGTATGTGCTATAGATACACAATAACCGCCTGCACATATTGGCGTAAACTGTTGTAAATTTGTAGAGTGTAGTTAGATGTGCTTCTCAGTGAGTGGAACACATGGTTTCCTGCCGGTGACTTCCTTCTCCTGTTTCTCTCTTAGAACCAGCAGACAGACATCCAAATCGAAAAGCCAGAGGGCAGCTGCGGACGAAAATAGAATCTGGGGAGGGGACCATCCCGGTGCGCTCGAATGCGAGCATCCAGACATGGGACGGGGTGCTGCAGGGGGAGAGGCTGCTCACCATGTCCTGCAGCGACAAGATGGCTCGGTAAGGCCCCTGGGGGCACCTGACCCTCCCCACTGCGACAGTCACCCCTGATGGCTTTCAAAATCGTGAATTTTGTCCCCACTCCCTACTCCAGTGTTCCCTGCATTTTTTGAAGGACTAAAGCTCTAGAGAGGCTCCAGGACCCTTTGACAGGGTGAAGGCGGGCCTTTACCCAGGAGTTCCAGGCTGTCCACTGCCATTCTGCAAAACCAGCATCCCGCCCTTTATTACTATTGTTATTCGTGGGCTTCTGGGGTGAACCAATGTGTTTCACTGGACGTTTTAAAATGATTTGCTCCCAGAGAAAGCAAAGAGGTTCCTTGTTTGTCAGAGGTGTAACTTTAATGGTTATGTTCACTCTTCAGTTAGTATTTGGGGTAATTGGTGTTTACATTTAAAAAATAATGTGACACCCGTCACAGGCATTGTGCTCTGAGTACTGGGAGCACCCACTGGTGGTCAGGGTGAGGTTGGGGTGCTGCAAACACCCATCGAGTTTCAGTCCCCTGAGAAGTGTTATTCTTTCAGGAGCCTGCATCCCAGGCAGATTATAGAAAACCCCATTTCTTCAGATGCTGGTCTCAGTTCTAGTAGTTATTTATCTTCTAACAAACATTAAAGACTTCTGTCTGTCCTCACCCCCTTTTCAGGCTCAGTAACTTGCTAGAACAGCTCATAGAACTAAGGGAATATAGTTACTTAATTGACCATTTTATTGTAAAGGACACAAGTCAGGAACAGCCCCAGGAAGAGATGCCTAGTAAGGGTGGGGTGCAAGTATCTTCTGTGCTCTCCGGCCCCACTGTCCTAGCGCCTGAGGTGTTCACCAGCCTGTCAGGTTTTATGCAGATTTCCATCACATAACCATGATTGATTAAATCATTGGTGATTGGTGATCAACTTGATCCCCAGTTCCTCTCCCCACTCCATCTAATTATGTGGTCAGTTTCCCTGGCAACCAGCCCCCATCCTCCTAGAGTCACCTCATTTTTGTAAACTCGGATGTGATTGAAAGGGGCTTAATATTAAATATCACACCAACAGATGGCCATGGCTTGACAGCCAGAACAGCCATGGCCCAGAAACCATGCTGGCAGCCGGAACACTGCCCACTGGCTGCAGTCCTCCTGTCCTGTCCCGTCCTGAGGGAATGAAATGACAGCCTCTTGAGTGGCCATCACGGATGAGAGGCAGTGGGCAGGTGCTGGGCGAGATGTCCTGTGTCTCTCACAGAGGGACAGAGCAGTGTCCTATGTGTCCCAGCCTAAGGGGCAGGAAGTGGGGGAGGGGCAGAGGGCAGGCTTAGGGGTGAAGGCCACAGTGGGCTGGGGGAGGGAAGGAAGGTAGAGTGCTATTGCTGGGATCACCAGGTGTTGTCTGGTGGGTTGGTGGGCAGTAAGGCTGAAGGCAGCCACCACCCCTCTCAAGACTGCATGGGTCACAGTGATGCGAATGGAGTTAACCATCTCATGGTGAGTTGCGTCTCATGATGGGAAGGCGCCAGGGTCTCAAATCTGATGACCACGGCCTCTGTGGTCTGGGCTGCATGGAGCTGTGGGAGGAAGCAGAGACCACCTTCCTGAGGGCAGACAGCTTGGCTATTCGGAGCTGCTGTAGCAGGCAGGGTGAGGGGAGCTCTAGTGGACAGGGGAGGCTCAGGTGTGTTCCATGGAGGCTGTGGGTGAGCTAGCCAAAAATGGGGCCACTTCTGGGGCCACTCTGGGTGGTCCCAAGTTGGAAGCAGGGACAACAGTTAGGGCAGCTGACCAAGTCCTGTCTGCTGTGGGCCAGGTGCCATGGGGGCTGTGGTTGGGTCAGAGCTTTCCTGTGACTGGTCTGGCCATTGCCCACTTGTACACTCAGCCTCTCCGAGCTGGGCTGTGCACTTTACAGATCCAGGGACACACCTGCATGACAGCGCTCTGAGCCCTGCCCTCTAAGAAATGATGTAAGGAAGACGAAAGACAAAGAGGCCTGGACAGCGAGCATGGCGGGTCCGAGTGAGCCCCCCTCAGCACCTGTTGGTTCTTCCAGTGCCACCCCAGCAAGTGTCACTGGCAAACTGCTGTAGAGGCGGCTCCCCTATGGCCACCCACCTGTCGTCCCACCAGACCTTCCCCACACTGCTGACAGGTTACTTCCCAAAATGCAGACCACATCAGTCCCTCTCAGAAAAACACTTCCATTAAATTAGGTGGTGCCACCACCTCCCCAAAAGGCCTTCAGGAGCTCCCGCTGCCCTGAGGAACAGCCAGTCCTTGTGGAGGTGGCTCAGGCCAGTCTGACTCTGCCCTGTCCCCACCCTGTCCCTAGGCCTGTCCCCTCACTGGATCTGGGTGGGGCTTCCCTCTCTCTGCCTCATACCCCGCTTTGGGTCTAAGTTCAGGGTCACCCTCTCAGAGCCCTCTCTGGAGTCAGCACCCCTCTTCTGCTTTTTCATGGAACCATGCTCTCCTTCAAATTGATCTCAGCTCAACTTTTAATTCTTGATTCATGTGTTTGCCTTTTTACTGCTTGTTCCCATCCAGACAGCCCACGGACTCCAGGAACATGTGGGCTATGTCATCTCTGCACCCTGAACTTAGGCCCAGCACCAAGGGTGCAGACTCCCCAGACTCCCCAGGCTGTAGAGTGCTTCTCCTGTTTGTGGGGCTCAGAGAGAGAGAGCAGCGGTGTGTTTATGGGATGGTGTGTGAATTAGAGTGCAAACAAACACCTGGATGTCAGTGATGTGAATGATTGGTTTAATAGAAGTCATATAGTCACTCCCTCTCCCGGTGTGGTTCCAGTATCACTGCTGCTGTCCATGGCAGGGCAGGCCTGGTGACCAAAAGGCAGTGGGGAGAGCATACCTCTCTCCCTGGCATGGCTGATTCTCACCTCCTAGTGTTAAATGGAGCCTGAGTCAGAGTTGTCACCAAGGAACAGGAAATGATGGTTTAATGTTTTGAGGGACTCCAGAGTGATAATTTTTGTTAGAAGTGATAAAATATTTACTTTCCCTTTTGATTTTTCTCACAAAAAATGTGCCTCATGGATACCTTGTTGGAACTAACCTTTAGTAAGTGTGCCGTCATTGCAAAGGTCGTTCGACAGCTCAAATGATTTTTACATAGCTTTTTCTCTTTAAAGTTCTAAACTGCTAAGTCAGCTATTTCTAGCTGCTGTCTCTTTAATTGGCTGACACTGGTGCCGAATTAACAGGCATCTGTACATGCAGGCAGGTGGCATCAGGTCTGTGATAGATGCTGCACCCCTGCTGAGGCCCGTGTCTCTCTGCCGGCAGGTGGAACGTGGTGGGCATCCAGGGCTCCCTGCTCAGCATCTTTGTGGAACCGATTTACTTCTCGAGCATCATCTTGGGCAGCCTCTACCATGGGGACCACCTCTCCAGAGCCATGTACCAGCGAATCTCAAACATCGAAGACCTGCCCCCTCTGTACACCCTCAACAAGCCTCTGCTCAGTGGCAAGTATCCCCGAGCATGATCTCATCCCTTTCAGATTAACTTCTTGTGCAGTGTCCACATCGTGTGGATAAAAACACCTCAGGGAAGCTGCTGTAGAGTACCTTTCTTCAGAGGACAGTTGGGGCCACTCTGAAGGGAGGGGGTGGCTATTGCAGGGCCTGTGAGAGTTATTATATGAGTCCTGCTATAAGGTTAATCTCTCACTGACTGAAAACTTTGCCATTCGTAAAGGAGCAGCAGCCCAGATTTGGCACCTTCGCATCTTTCATATGTATGTATTCAGGCCCTGTCTCTGTAGAAAGACTAACAGATGCTGTGGAAATTATACACATCGGCTGTCTGAGATCAAGGTGGACTGGGCCACCAGAATATGTGGTCATAGTGATGAGCTGCCACCACAAAGCCAGCCCCTGTGCAGGTGGTGGCAAGTCCTGGCTCCTCACGCCCAGCTTGCTCTTATGAGGTTGGTCATGTAATTCAAATGTACCCTTGACACATGGGATGTGATGGTGTGGACCCGGACAGGCCTGGGTGTCAGGGGTGTGATCCTGTGGACCAGGACAGGCCCGGGTATAGGGGTGTGATCCTGTGGACCAGGACAGGCCCAGGTGTCGGGATGTCTTGCACTTGTCCTGTGCATCTGTTGTTACTGGTTTGTTTATTGTTTTTCTTTTAGAATTTCAGTGGTTAACAGCAGAGTGATCAAGAGCTTTTGAATTCAAGGGCTCTAACTTCTCAGTTCACCCTTATTTTAAAGGACACAAGGTATTTTTATCCTGTTGAAAACGTCGTTGTACTTATTTTTTGATCTCAGAACTAAAACCATAACCTGAACTAACCGCGTGTCCTGGAGTGCGTGTGCGCTGGCCGGCAGCACAGCCGTAACAGCAGCGCGTGGGAGTGTACTGACAGCATGGCTCTCAGAGCACAGCCATTCGCACGAGCGGGGAAAACACTGGTTGTCTCAGAGCTCCCAAACCTTAGCCATTACTTTTTTGAGAAGAAGTAGAGTTTGATAAAACTTGATTGTGGGAAGGTTGAAACTGTAGCATCCACACCCACGTAGCCTCCTGGAAGCTATGAAGTACTTGTCAGTATTTCACTGTGTGTTGGCGGACAGATGTCTTGTGCATCAGTGAATAGTTTTTCCTGTTTACTCTCTCTGTTCTATGTTTGAGTGCTTTGCTTAATTTCAGCTGTCACTTGTCTCCTGGCTTCACAGACACTGAAAACACTGTGTGTGAAACCTGTGGCACAGGCGCAGCTCAGACCAGTTACTGACTAGCGCCTGGATGAGAGCCATCTGAGCAGCGTCGCAGCCCTAGTGGGGGGCCGAGAAAACAGGATCATTTCACTAAAGGAATATTCTAAGATACTGAAACGAGAGCTCATTTATAAAGGCAGATTATTTTTATCATATCAGATGTACATGAAGGGCATGGATGGCTATAAAAAGATACTGAAAAGTAGCCTTTGCAAGACAAACCTTGAAGTCATCGATGCATTCCACCTGTTTGTTAAAAACATAAAGGAAATAACAAAATTGAAGAATCCACTCTTCATTCTCCTCTCCCCAGTATCACCTCAAATGCCAAAGCCTGAAGCCCCCGCCATGCTGTTTGGGCCTCACTGAGCCCACCTGGCAGCAGCAGCCTAATCAGAGCCAAGGCCGCCTGCTGTAGCTCCACCTTGTTGGCTGCTCATTCCTCGGTTTCTCCCTCTGTCTAGTGATGGGGACAGACCAGATGCCCTCTGCGATCCTTTTGGGCAAGTGTTAGAATTCTGTGAAGTGTAAGGACAACACTCGAGTTTTGGGAGACAGGCCGTTTCTTGAATGCTGAGCCCATGGCAACGCATTCTGGCATCACCATCTATTTTGCAATGCAAACTGTTTGAAGTATTGGTCTTTGGAGAAATTCTTGACTTTGGAAACAGTGGTGTTTTGCTGTTGTTTTTCTTGAAGGGAGCTCAAATTGGCACAGCAGGTAGTTTGGAGAAGACACCTGCAGACAGGGCCCTCCTGTGAGGCCAGCAGGGTTGGTGCAGCAGGACAAGACAGCTGAGGGCTGAGTCGGGGCGGAGATGCTGCTTCCTCATGGGCTGCACAGGCGCTGCCTGGATTGTGGAAATCACTGTTACCAGATGGAGGGAATTGAGTGAGGGGACCTAGAGGGGAGAGTTTGACATCTCACAAGTGGGAAGTCACACGCCTATAGATGGATGTGTTTCCTTCAGTCCTCTTTCTGTGTCTGCGCCGTGTTTCAGTCCTCTTTCTGTGCCTGCGCCATGTGAACATGTGTTTGTTGCAGTTCATGCCACGCTTGCCGTGCTGTTTCACTGCACATTTTATCACAGAGATCATCATATCCATGTTAAAGAGGGAGTGACATACGGTGGCGCCCATAGAATTGTAGTGTCGTAAGGGAGGGACAAAAATGGACATAAATTCAGAGAGGATAACTAAATCAACTAAAACAAGATCACCTAAAAACCAAAGCCAGTCAGATAGACCTTTAATGAAAAATTTAGTAGACTATTGTTTTAAACCCTGTCTAGGTTAAAGTGAGAAGAATTTAATTTTATTTCAGCATACAGAGCATATTTGATTCTAAGAGAGAATCCTGGTAGTGAGCTGTGAGCCATCTGAGCCTTTACCTTGAACACTCAGGACTCCCTTCCCTGCCATTTTGGGAATGGAAGCCTCTCCAGTGCACATGTGTCTCCTTCCCAGGTTACTTTCAAATCCTGTACCTGCTGGTTTCAGGACAATTCTAGCCTCTAATTCTATCCATTGGCCCCCTGAGCCTGTTTCTCCACTGGCCCAGTTTGCTGTCGGGGCACTGGAGAGAACTCCAGAGGGAAGGCCAGTAGTCTTGACTGTCCCAGTGCCTGCACACCCTCTGCCAGGGAAGAGCCATGTCACCATTTATAGTAGTCGGTAAAAAGAGCTGACTCTTATGTCAGGATAGGGAAGCCTTAAATGAGAGAGAGAGAGAGAGAGAGAGAATATAAATATGAATAGGATGAGAGAGTGTGTGTTTCCCAGGCAGGAGTAGGCCCCCAAGTGTGGTGACCCCTTTTCTCGTGCCCCAGCTTAAATGGTAGGTTATTTCACAGCTTTTGGGGCCCTAAGGGTCACTGACACAGGGGGCTGGGAGGCCCGAGCAGATGGCCTCTGTCACCATCACTATGAGGTGTGCCATACACTGAGTTCCTTATGCCTTAGCTCCTAAATACCTGCTAGTAAGCATTATGCATACAGTTTCATTTCTGATCACTCACAGTAGTGAGCACCTCTTAGAGAATTCCTGTTAGAGGGAAAGAAGAAATACCAGCTCTTCGGGTTTTGCACTCGTACTTGTTATTAAGCCTGTTCGGTTTCTCTGTATTTTTGCTCTGGAAGTTCTGAGTCAGCACACATCTTTACAACAGCAGAGAGATTCTCATTCCCAGCCGTGCAGCTCCTGCTGTCTCTGGCTTCGCCCTGTGGCCTGTGATTCACTCATTACCCTAGTTCTTGCTTTGCAGCCCTGGAAAGATAAGCTTTCCCTGGTGTCAGTCCTCACGGTAGTGTTGGCCCCCTGGGGCTCAGAGAAATACGTTGTCCTCACCTTTGGGGACATTCTGCGCTAGAAAAAGCATATGGTCAGTATTGGAAGCCCAAACTACCTGTTTTCTTTTTGCCTTATTTTCTCCATTTTTGCTAAAGATGGCACCTTATTTAGCTTAAAATATAAAAAATATGTGTACTGTGAGAGTCTTGCTTTTTCAGGTAATTGACCATTTCTAGTTTTAATGCAAAATGTTGTAACTCTGAGGTTTAAGTATCATTCAGCAGTAACCTTTTATTTTGACCTTATCACGGAGGAGTAATAGACTTGTAAGAAAGATAAGCATTACCCATCTATTCATGAGTGACACGGTTCCATTGTGATCAGAGATTCCCAACAGTTGTGCCTACACAGATCCCCACCTGTCCACCCCCAAAACTCCTCCCTGGCTCTCACTTTTTGAAAGGGTGTGACCTTGAATAAGTTCAGTGTCAGTGTGGTGACCTGTAGGAACACCCTGCCTGCCAGCAGGTGCTGGAGATGGAGCAGATGCGGCAGCAGCCGCTGCAGACCCACCCCCTGACAGCCATGCCAGTAGAAACTGGAGCGTAAGGAGGAGTGTCCTGGCCGCAGAGATCAGTAAAGCGGGAAAATGGTGATGTCAGGACTACGCTTGACCCCTAGCAGTGCTGTGGTGTCTCCTGGCTTTGTGCTACGGGGGAGAAGCCAGCCTCTTTCTCTGTGGGAGTGTCCCCTGTGTGGTCAAGGCCCCTGACTGCCCCAACAGCCAGGCAAGGACCCGGCTGGACCTCTGAAAGGCTGCCCAGCAGCCTTTCAGAAGGAAAACAGGAAGAAATAATAGAAGAAAACTTCTTGGCTAAGGGAACCACAAGTGCTAAAACTAAGTGTGTACTGAGTACTGAGCATAATTAATTTTAAAAGAGACCATTCCCAGTACATCTTTCTGAGATTCCAGAACATGACATACTCATCAGTGCACCGGGAACCAGACTGAGTGATGAAATGACTCCCAATTCTGAGGAGAAAATGTGCTTATTGTAGAATTTTTTTATCTAACCAAATATTAGGCATTTTGATAAAGTGATACTGTTCATATATTCAAGGACTCAGAGGATCTATCTCCACTGTATATTTTGGAGGAAAAAGAGTAAGGATGCTCTAGCAAAATGAAGCAGACATACATCTAAGAAAGAAAACCATGGGATCGAATTATCTTATAAATCAGCATTGCAATGACAGGATAACCAGCAGCAAGCCTATAAGAGTTCTAGTTAGAACAGGGAATCATGTCAAAGCTCGAAAAGGATGTCTTTCAGAAGAAAGTGAGTGTATGTTCACAAATAACCTGAGAAGCCGCATGGCCTTTCAGAGGTGAAAGCACATGCTTCTTTTACGAACAACAAAAAAACTAAGGAGTTGGAAACTCCAGGAAACCTGAAGAGCTGTTCAGGAAGGGAGTGGTTCACTATAAACCACAGAAAACTAAGCTCTGTGATACTTAGTTTTCTGCATCATCTGGCTGGCCAAGGGCGCTAGAATACTTGTTCTTTCTGGGGGTGTCAGGGAGGCTATTTGCAGGTGGGGTTAGCATTTGATGGGTGGATTCAGTAAAGCAAACTGCCTTCCCAGCGTGGGTCCACCCACATTGCATCCACTAAGGCCTGCATCAAGGAGTCCATCCCTTTTTCCTGCCGGGCTGGTTGAGCTGAGACGTCTCATCTCACCTTCTATTGACTGGGACTCACACCATTGGCCCCCTGGTTCTCTGCCTTTGGACTTGGACAGAGCTACACCACCAGCTGTCCTGGGTCTCCAGCTCACAGACAGCAGGTCATGGGACTTCTCAGACTCCACAACCTTGGGAGCCAACCTCTCATCATAACTCTCCATACACCATACTGTTCTGTCTCACTGGGGACCCTGCCTGACACAGGTATGGTTTAGAGCAGTCACTGGAAGTTGAGACAGAGACTCCATTTGAAGTTGGGGCTCGCAATGCTCTCCTTTCAGTTAATAGACTTGATAATGAATTAACACTTTTTTCCCTCGAGTCTGTCATGCTGCTTAGCTCTGCAGTGCATCACATGGTCACTGTCACAAGTAACTGAACCGAAACTTATTACCTATACTGGTTACTTTGATTGCATGGCACTAAAACTAAACACTGGCTACACAGGGAGAGTATAAAAGGCCAAGTGCCTCTGCCATGTGGAAGTGGGACTCTTCAGGAACTCTCAGATCAGAGAGGAAACCAGACTAAACTTAGGTACACACATCAGAATTGACAGGTGGAGCCACAGGTACACGTCATAGAATCGTGGCCTTGAGTGGATGAGTGAAAATGAATGAAACATTTGGTCCTAGAAATGGTTGGAATGTGGTAAGAAGACATGTTAAGAAGCCAGTTCTTGTATCGGGTATAGGGCATGTGAGGCGGGGTGGCTCCAGCATCAGGGTCTGAACACCAGAGCTGGCTGTCATCCACTAAGGAGCACCCAACATGACTTTGTGCGGCCCTGAGCTACAAGGTGGCTGCCATCTGCACAGGCTTCCTGGCCACCAAGCTCTGTTGCAGAGTGAGCCAGAAGTGCAGTGAAGTCCCACAGTTTTAGGTCCTGAGGACCTTCTGCCCCCCTCCCACAGCAGTGCGTTTCTGGGCAGCAGGAAGTAGCACTGGACTCATGGGAGCCACCTGGTTCCGCACATCTGTCCTGTGGGGCTCTGTGTCACCTTGCCTATCTGTCCCTTCCAGGCATCAGCAACGCGGAAGCACGGCAGCCAGGGAAGGCACCCAACTTCAGCGTTAACTGGACGGTGGGCGACTCGGCCATCGAGGTCATCAATGCCACAACCGGCAAGGACGAGCTGGGCCGAGCGTCGCGCCTGTGTAAGCACGCGTTGTACTGTCGCTGGATGCGTGTACACGGCAAGGTACTGAGGCGCCCCACAGCGATGCCCGCCCCACTCCCCACCATTTGTCCATCCTTCTGCAGCCCTGCCACTGTCCACACAACCCTTCCAAGCCTGTTCCTTCTGGTGGTGTCCAGTCTAAAGTCTGGCCCTGGCTCTTCAGGTTCATAGCAGCTCAGCATCAGAGGCAGCTTTTCCTTCCCCATCCCTTCTGCTGGGACCCTCTGTCCTCAGACGAAGAGCCAGACTTCCAGTAGGATGGGCATTGCTGGTCCCAGTTAAACTGCCAGGAAGGATTTTAGACTTTTTCCTGCAGTAGCAGCAGCAGGACCCTTTTTCCCCCCAAATAAAATCTTATATAGTAAATCAGTATGTTACTAGTTTTCATTGATTTGTGAGTCTGGTGTGTAGTGTTTGTTTATTGTGAAGCTGGCATTGAACTTGATGTGGAGGAACAAACTAGTTGCAGGAGCGCACACCTGAGGTAGCCAGCTGGTGGGGGGAGGGGGGATCCAGCGATCAGAGGTACATGACACTGTGGTTTCCAAATAGCCACAGTGTTGAAAATGGACATTTGAATCGACTGTTTGTGGGTGGCCAGAGCACTGCCTGTGTATCCACAAGGCTGCTCCTAGGGGTGGGAGTGCAGACCCTCAGAGGGGCACCTAGGCTTTATTCCCTGTGAGGACAGTCCCTCTGCGGGAGGCACTGTCACCTGGTGGCCCACCCCCAAAAGCCAACATAGTATTAAACACTATTTTTTAAATATCTTCTTGAGTTTCAGCTTCTACTGTTACTTCTTAAATGGTTGTTCTTGTTTTTTTATCTTCACACAGGTTCCCTCCAACTTACAGCGCTCCAAGATCACCAAACCCAACATGTACCATGAGTCCAAGCTGGTGGCGAGGGAATACCAGGCAGCGAAGGCCTGCCTGTCCCGGGCCTTCATCAAGGCGGGGCTGGGCGCCTGGGTGGAGAAGCCCACAGAGCAGGACCAGTTCTCTCTCACGCCCTGACTGTCGGTGGGGACATGGAGGTGCCCGGTGTCCAGCACTGTCCCTGGGTCTCCCATCTGACCTGGGGACGGGCGTACAGCTGGGGCAGGTGTGGGGCGGGGCCAGTGCGGCAATCTGGCAGCTCTGGGGCACCACCTCCCCTCCCATTGGCCCAGTGACCCAGTGACTGCTTTCAATCTCAGTTTACGATAGAAGTTGAGTTCTACTGAGTAGGGCTTCCTTACGCTTAGGAAATAGCAATTACTTCGTGTGAAATTATTGAATAAATAATTTATTCAGAGCTAGAAACATGATTTATAAAATGAGAAGTAATTATGCCAAGTCAATCTTATGCCACATTATTTTAATTGCAAATAAAACATATATCTATGGAGGAAGTGAGAAAGTAGAGGTAGGAAGTAGCAACCTAGAGAAAGCCCCCATGTCCATACTCCCCACACCCTGCACCCAGACAGGTCCCTGTAGCCTCAGCTGCTCCAGAAGCTTCTGTGCTCTCGTAGGATCATATCACAAAAACCTTTCTTGGTTTACTTCTAAGTAATGAGATATAAATGGGGCCATTTGTTTGGGTTTTGAAGCAGTATTTAACTTTTAGGGACCAGCAGGAGTGCATCGGGGCTGCTGCACAATAACCAGCCTGACCTGCTCCTTCCTCTGAGTCTGACGGATGCAAATGACTGTCCAGAGGTCTTCATGGGTCAGAAAGAGAATTAAGTTCCTAGATATTCATCTTGGAAAACACCACTTAAGGCACATTTTAAAATTATTCTTTCCAGCTTTATCAAAGACGTGTTTGAAAAATAAGCATGCAGGCGGAAAGCTGGCAGCACAGCGGGCCACGGGCAGAGTCACGGCAGGGAAGGGGTGCTGCTGGCTCTGGGGGCACCCAGGGGTCCTGCCCAGCACCCTACAGCACACAGGACGGCCCAGGGCAGGCTGAGCCAGGGAGTCAGGTGGGTCAATGCCCTAGTGCCCCCACCCTGTGCTTAAAGACCCATACCAGCTGCCTGTTGCTGCCACTCAGGGTCAGAGAGGAGCGGATGGAGGAAGTGCTCCTACACTTGGCTGATTCATGGTTCTGGAGGGACCCATGGGTTCCATGGGGAGAGATGGGGCACACCCCACTCCACAGTGAAGTCCAGGGTGTCAGCACCTGTGTGGCATCGAGCTGTGTATCCAGTGTCCTGTGTCCTTAGGCTCAGAAAGTGCAGAACAGGAGCAGAGCATGGACTCCTGCAGTGATCACATCTGGTGGGGGGCGTGTGGCACATTGCTGGGACTTCCCAGGTTCAGGGACAGCGTCGCTCGCACCAGCATTCTCCCCTTGTATAAATTGGTCGCTCATCCCAAGCCAGTTGGAGGGCAGGCCCAGATCCCCATTGCGCAAGGTATGGTCTGGTTATGATTCGCTGGCATTTTCTTTCCACATCCCAGGAAAGTGTCCTGTGGTGCCAGCCCCTCCCTCAGAACATTGTGGGAGGCCCTGCATCTTTCTTCTTCTCTCTAAAAATGGTATTTTTTCTAATGGGGATTGGGAGATGGACTTAGTTTTTAAAAAAAAGATGTGATTTGACCACAAAGCCCAATGAAATACATTCCGTAGACATGGTCTGTCCTGTGTGTCTAGCCTTCCCTTCTGCCAGATGCTGGTTGAAGTCAGCGTGAGTCTCCCTCCTGCCCCAGGTGAATGGATGCCTCACTGTGTGCTGTCCCTGTGGACCCCAAGCTGAGCACTGTTTCTGGGCCAGGTTTGTGCAGCCAGCCAGGGCAGGCCAGTTGCGGGGCTCTGCCCTGAGAGCACCCAAGCCTGGCCCATGGTTGCCAGGGAGGAAGGCAGGAGGTCGGGAGGGTCAGGAGGCCTGCACAGCCCCTGCTCCTGGGACAGGGCAGCCCCTAGGACAGGACAGCTGGAACCACCCCTCTGTGAGCAGGAAAGGAGGGCAGGTTGATTAACCCCTGCAGGACACAGACAAAGCAGGAAATCCAGCACTTTACACTGTCCCTCTGAGCTCAGTCATTAGACACACAACTGTTTCCTTGAGGTGGTAATTTGCATCCAGTGTCCTCAAGCTGGACTTTAGAGACTTCATAGAAAAGTTGGCACAACCAAGGACTTGGGTTTTTTGTTTGTTTGTTTGTTTGCTTGTTTTTTTGAGAGGAATGTTAAGTGTTGAGGACTTCTGACCAGTGGGGGTCAGGGCGGTCTCTGTTCTGTTTTGTTAGCTAAACCCGAGTCATAGTTCCACGAGAACACTGGTCATTGTCCAGGCCGCCGGGCAGCCATCCTGCAGGCGGGAAGGTGGGGTTGAAGGGAGGTCTCAGATGGGGCAGCAGGGCTGTGACGTGAGCCAGGGCTCTTCCAGGCTGGGCCAAGGTCGGGGGACATCATCCCAGCCACGTGGCTCAGCCCTCATCACCTGCTCAGGGTCAGCTTTCACCTCTTCTCAGGCAAGGGACACCAAAGAACTGCGCTTCTGATTCCGGGTCTTCATGTAGCTTTTCTTCATCTTTTCCTATTTTGGGGATTTTTATTGTCATCAAAAAACAATTGTTTTTAAATGTCTGAGCCAGCATCTCAGAAGGTATTGATTTCTCTGGAATTTATTTTTATTCAGATCATTTCATTGGTCTCCTGACTATAGAATCACTTGGTGAAGACGGCGCCTTGTGGACAGTATTTCAAGTAGCCACACTGACGAGCCACGGCTCCCACCCCTCGCCGCAGGCCTGCGGAGGGGACTGGTGGCTGCTGTGCGAGGCTGCGGGCCCTGTCCTCAGAAAGCAACACGAATACAACACGGATGACTTTTTTCATCTGTAAAACATTTACACCAAAATATAGGGTCTGCCCCAGGCATAAATTTGATTTCAGCAAGAGAAATAAAATTAGCTGCTTTTCCATCTCTGTATTCTATGAGATCTCTGAGAAGGTTTCATTTTATTCCCCGACCGTGTATGTGGGAGGGCAGGCGACTTGTGACCATGTGTGTCCAGTTCTGTGTGCCCTTGTCCCTGGCGTGTCCTGTAACCACCTCTCCTCCCTGCAGCACACAGTATGTCCACACACGGGGGGTGGGGAAGGGACTCTGGCTGCGTGGGCTGCAGTTCCTTTCACTGTTGGAGGGATGAGCCCCCGCCCCAGGAGCACCTGTTCGGGCTCCATCGTGGGCCAGGGGTGCGTGAGGAACTGAGGGCGTCCTGGACATGACCAGGGGCAACAGAAGGCCCAGTATGTGGACTGTTGGTGGGTGAGCCCCAAAAGCTCTTGGCTTCTCCGGACTTTAGGTTGTATGCTTTTCACTTGATTCAGAATTTGGACATTTATATGAATGTAATTCAGCCAAGGAACCGTCGCTGACACACTCAGTGTTCTCCTTTGTATATTGTGTACATACCACACCCGCATGAGCTCCTCGCGCTGAGACCGAGCATGAGACGCTGTCTGTAGACAAAGGGTTTCAACATCCTTAATAAAACAAAGCGTTTCACCACCGCAGAGCGGCTGCGAGTTTCTCTGCTCCCTGGCCCTCTCCCTGGCCCGCGGGCCGGTTGGCCTGGTCGGGCCCCGCGAGCATCAAGCATCGGGTGGAAGGTGCGAGCGGCGGCTGGGGCGGCGGCTGCCGGCTGGTGCAGTCAGCTGTGCTGGCCCCGCCCCGCCCCACTTGGGGACAGGCTCTCTGGGCCCCCGCCCCTCAGATTCTTGCTTTTTCACCGTCTTCCTGAGCAGGTCGGCGGCCCCCACGTGTAAGGTGTGCAGAGGGCAGTTAGAGCCGCCCCTGCGCGGCTCCCTGCGCAGGGTGAGGGCGGGAGCCGTTACCTATGGGCATGTGTGGGCAATGGGGGGGGGGCACAGGACGGGCTTAGACCCCGACGACAGGCCACAGTCCACATTGTCCATTCGTGCTCAGCGGGGACCACACAGAAGGCCTTTGGGCCCAGGAGGGCCGGGCAGGTGGGGCTTTTGGGCCAGTGAAACAACACAGCTACCAAATGACAAGGTAAAACTGTGTTATGTAGGCCTAACGTCCCAGAAAGACATTCGTCGTAAACCAAGTGGAAAGCTGGCCACAGGGCAGTATTTAGACGCGGTGGTGGAGAAGTCGGATGCTTTGGGTAAGTGGACGGCAACAGGAGAGCCTGGAAGGGACCACGTCTGGTCACAGTGCGTGGATAATGGGATTCGGGTGGTTTTTATTTCTCTTCTTTGTCAATGTGTCTATAATTAAGTGAGAAACAAGAAACTGTTCTGAAAAGTCAAAAGCCCCATACAAATAAAAAGCCCTGTTACAAATAATTTGTTCTGTTGCATTAATTCTGAATCTCTTCTCTTCACACAATAAAAGCAACATTAAAATGAAAACACATTGCATTAAAAAAAAAAAGAGAGAGATTAAGCTTCAGAGAAAAGACAGGGAGGTGGGGGTGACATCTTACAAGTTCAGTCCAGGTTCCCATGGTGTCTTCTGTGGCGTCACGTGGCATCAGACTCCGTGTCTGGGGCTTGCTTGTCCAGTCCCGGAGATCCCTGAGCTCGACAGACCACCACCCTCGAGCAGCTGTGTTCTCCTGGGGAAGGGCTGAAGTGGACACATGGGACAGACCGATGTCCAGTACAAGCTCGGGGAAGAAGGAAAGGCAGGGAAGGGTGGGGTGGGCCTCTCTAGGAAGATTTGGAGGCTGAAAGAGCAATTGTGTCATCAGTCATTAAATTCTTTAATAATTGTTAGCTAAAATGTAAAGTGAAACAAATGTTAATTACTTAATAATTATTTTCAGTAAATTATTAAGCAAAGGCAGAGGGAGCTGGCAGGTTGGGGTCTCTGTCCAGCGTGAAGCGCTGAGGCTGAAGTTCCAGGAATTTGGGAGCGGTATTTGGACACAGCCACTGTTTAAAATCACCTTATATAAACTCATATTAATGACGAAGGCAATGACTGAATGCTCAGAACTCATCACTTCTCACTCTGCTGCGTCTCCCTGCCATCTGTGCCCTCATTGTTCACAGGCCACAGGATGCTGGCCACCCCTCCCTGTCCTCGGCACCCTCCCGTCAGCACCGGAACCAGTGCTGGAACCTTGCACGTGCCGCTCAGGGCCTGGTCTCAACCTAAGAAGGTGATTCAGAAAACAGGTTACATTTAAAATGCCCCAGTGACACTGTGAATGGCACAAAACCTTGATGACATTCTTGCAGCATCTGAAAACTATCACCCATGTGAGCAAAAGAGCCACTGTGGCCCCAGCAAGGCTCCCACACGTGTCCTGTGGCTTTGCTGGCATCCGACTCAGGTGAAACGTGTACCGACGTGAGAACCACACTGGTCCATCGGGCTCGGCCCCGTGCTGGCTGCGGAGGCCAGCGTGCGACAGAGCCACAGAGTCTCCGGGAGACTCGGGCCCTGATCTACAACAGCGTGTCGTATGTTTCATTGTTACTTATACAGTGTGTGCTGCGTCTTCATATCTGTAAGCTTGCCAACAGCCGCGTGTACTCAGGCGTGCATATGTGGGGGATGGGGTTAAGCAGGTACCAGCGCCCCCTGGGTGCAGGCGTCCTCCAGAGCCAAACCAGGGCACTGCCGACGCCCTGTGCAGGTGCAGGGCCGAGCCGGGGTCAGGCGACCTCTGGCAGTTCCTGCCCCTGCCTCATCCCACCTCCCAGGGCTGGTGAATTTGTCTCCTCCTACAGCGGCAGAGGGTGACGCCGGGCATGAAGGGCGAGGAGTGACTGTGAACAGTGGGTGCCGAGCTTCCACCCTGGGCTCAGCTGTCCTTCCTCCCCCTGGCTCCCTGGGCACTGAGGTCTCACATTCCCCTACACACCACCTGGGCAGGTAACTAAAACCCCGGGGAAATGACCTCATAAGGAGAAATAAGACATTTGAAGAGTATAACTATTTGAATATAAAAATGGCAATACTGAATTAGGGATTGCATTAGAGTAGATTCTAATATTTTGGAACAGACAGTAAGAATTTAAAATGAGCCCAGCTGGGTGTGGCTCATCGACCTGGGATCCAGGAGATCTCGGTTTGATTCCGGGTCAGGGCACAGACCCGGGTTGCGGGCTCGATCCCCAGCAGGGGGCGTGCAGGAGGCAGCCGATCAGTGACTCTCATCATTGATGTTTCTCTCTCTCTCTCTCCCTCTCCCTTCCTCTCTCTGAAATAAAAAAAGATACATTTAAAAAAAAATTTTTTTAAATGAACCTCACATTCTTTTCTTTTTTTTTAAATATGTCTTTATTGATCTCAGAGAGAGGAAGGGAGAGGGAGAGAGAGAAACATCAATGATGAGAGAGTAATTGATAGAGCCCACAACCCGGGCATGTGCCCTGACCAGGAATCGAACCCCGATCGCCTGGATCCCAGGCTGACGCTCAACCGCTGAGCCACACCCGGCCGGGCGAACCTCACATTCTAAGAGATAAGAAAACAAGAGAACTAAGCAGAATTTGAAACAGCACAACAGGTGAGCCGAAAGAATGAATTTACAATCCGAAGACCAGATGGAAAACGAAGGGGCAAAGAAAAAGGGAATAAAAGCCAAGTCCGAGTGTTTGGGTGCTGCAGCGGGGGTGCTGACATCCCGCCAAGAGGGCGCTCGGCGCCTGCGGCCCCCGGGGCGCTGTCAGACACGGCCCGAGCGCCCAGGTGACACACCGTGCCTGGGACTCCTTAAGAGAAAAACACACACCTGATAAATGCAACAATCCGGGCCAACTGTAGACAATCGTTGGAGCTGGTAAGTGGGAATTCATTATGCTGTTCTCTCCACTTTTATGTTTAAAACTTTTCATAAGGAATTTAAAAAGTTTGAGCATAGGCTTTTTAAACACCGTTTTCATGGTACACCAAATGCTCATGGGGTGGTTTTTTAACACAAAAGCAGGTAATGCAACTCAGAAAAAAACTGTAATGCTGTAAAGTGTAAATTTTCCAATTTAAAAAAATAAGGGAAATACCAAGCAGGTTTTTCATTGCAATCATTTGCTTCCTTAGAGAGTCCTCCGAGGCGCGTGTTCAGGGGCGTGAGCCCTGTGTGCATCGCCTGACCTGCCGTTGCGCGCCCCGTTTTGTTTTTTCTCCTACATTAGTCACTCTGACATAACTGGCATTTTCGTGTTTGTCCCCCATGAAGCGTAAGCTCTGTGGGGTAGGAGACATTGGTCTGCCACGGCTGCTCCCGTCACGTGGCACCAGCCTGCCGTGCTGCAGACGCGGAATGTGTCCCGAACTAGTGAAAACAGCTCATCGCCTCCGAGCTTTGTCTCACCGAGAGCTGTTTTGATGAGATGTTTAAAAGGAGAAACAACATTTAAGAAATGTTGCAAGAAGTTTAAAGTAAAAGTGATCAGTACGTTGGCAAGTTCGTGGTGGTTTTTAAAAAGTTAAGCTCCAATCAAAAGAACACATGCCCTTAATAACTGGAATTTAAGGTCTGGGTAACATCAGCGTGACAAAGGCTGGCGTGATGGGGACATGATAGCATCTGAGAGTATATTTAGGTTTCTCTCTAATTGGGGTGGAAATATAAACATCCATTATTTTTATAATAAACACTGTTAAAGATTTTATTTAATTCTAGCTAATGAGGAAACTAATAAGATGTTAAAACCCATTCCACTGGGAATTTGACTCACTCTGCTAGGTTAAATGCATTTGACCTTTACCTGCTAGGTTCAATGCATCTGACCTTTTCTATTACTAAAAACTAGGCTGCCTAATTTTTCGCAATATATACCTTTCTTTTTCATGAAACACAGTTCCACCGAAATGGATGCCAAAAACTGGTGGATAGTGTCAGGCCTCATGAATATTGAGCACTATTCATGAAAATTGAGCACCGTCTCATGAATATTGAGCACAGTTTATGAATATTGAGCCCCCCCGGAACTGCCCTCCACGTCAGCTGACTGACATTTAATTTAACGCGTCAAACAGGCTCTCTGCTTCTCTGCGCGTTTCTAATTTTCTACAGGTGGATTCAATATTCTTAACTAATGCCGCAAACACTTTGCCACGTGCTAGCTACCAGGCTGCCTAGTTTTTAGCAATATATACCTTTCTTTTTCATTAAACGCAAAGGAAACTTTGTGATGCATAACAGAATGGATGAAGGGGGGTTTTGTAAGATGATTTTTATACCCAGTTCTCATTTATTCTTCAGCTGCTGGGAATAGTGTTCAATACACCCATATATACAAACTCTTATCATTCCTCTCAAGTGACAGTCCCTCGCTTAGCACAAAACCTGAGGGTTTACCCACGTATTTCATTTCTGTCACACAGAAAAGCAGCATATTATAAAGTGGGTCAATTAGTTATATCAAATCTACACGTTTCAAATCTTGACTTCACTGACATCAGTAATTTATCAGGAATGTTCTATAATTTTATTTCTCAGGGGTTTTATTTGTTAGTGTCCTAAAAATCATGTTAACACTTTTATTTGAATTGAAAAAGTGAGTGAGGCCTTTTCTGACAGAAAACAAGCCCACTATGGCTCACTGGCCAGGAGGTCAGGTGACAGGGAGGACACCAGCCACAAACAGGATGAACTAAACCAGTGACTCCAAAGGTCGATGAAGATACATTTAAAATAATAATGTGACCAAAGCCTTTTATTGGAAAATGTTGAATTGGGAAAATCAAGCTAACATTTCAGTGTTCCCAACCCCCTCAGAATATATCAGGTTATATTCTCCACTAAGTGACGGAGAATCACGGATAAGTGACAGTCCCGTGATAAGTCCAGGTGAGGCCTGTCCTGTAAATGTTCCAAAAATCGAGAATGACAGGATAGCAAACTCTTCATAAGTCAACTACTTTCCAGTCCTTTGCTTTGAAAAGATCTGAATCAAAGTCTCACTGAGTTGACAGTTGATAAAGTATTAAAATAAGTTTTACAATTTTTCATTTCAGATCACCTCTGATTTGGGGGATATTAAGAGTTCTAAAATAGTGCAGGACATTATTATATAATATATAATATATAGCATAATATAAAACATATAACATATTTTATATATGTATTAAGGATATATACTAATACCCTTATTCGGTGTCCATGCCATGTGTCCTGGCATTCACGCCTATAACGTGGGACTGTTGGCACCGAGGGCAGAGCAGAGGCCCCCGATTCCTGCCTGACCCTGGGCCATCTGGCCGGAAAATGGCCCCCATCGCTTTGAGAGAGGTGCTTACCCGAAGATTCTGTTTTCGTGTGTGACAGATACCTATCCATGTTTGTAACTTGTTTATGTTGGTTGAGAAATTGTGAACCTAGAGTACTTGAGACAATAATGTAACGCAGGGAATATTAAGAACAGTTCAAACGCGGGGATGGGGGTGGGGAGGTGGAAGGTGGTGCCTGGTGCAGAGTGAAGGGGGGAGGGTGCTGGCAGGTGGGGCGGGTGCCGGATGGAGGAGGGCGCCGGCGTCCGTCCGTCTTTCTCCTCTAGAACCCGATGAAGGTCCTGTGATTGTGGTCATGCTGGTCTCCGGAGTTTTCCCTGATCCCATCTTGGTGGGGGTGGGTCTCGTTTTCTCTGGGGACTTCAGACGGTAAAAGCAACAGGGGAGTGGGTGCTCAGGGAGCAGGTGACCCAAAATGACAGAGTCCCATGGGGAGGGCTTGGGAGGCTCCCGTGTTGGGGTGGGGGTGGGGCAGAGAAAAGGGCTGTAAGACTCGAAGGACAGGTGGGGCACAAGGGCACTGGGCTTGTGGGGGAAGAAGGCGGGGGTTTGGGGTTCATGGTGGTGAAGGGAGACATGCATCTTGGGGGTCGTGGGGCCTCGGTGTGTGGGGACATGGAGCCAAGGTTCACAGAGTCATAGGGGTGTACATGCAAAGAAGGAATAAAAAATTTATTTTAAATCTTTAATATTTACAATTGGCCAACAATTGCTGTAAAAATGTATAATCAAAAGATTTCATCATAAACTAAAAAGTATATGAGTTGACAGAGGTTCAGAAATCTTTCAGAGATTAAGAGTGAAACCAAAGCTATCCCGCGAGCCTCTCCCCAGCACCCTTGCCTTTGCCCGGTGCCCCGGGGCCTTTGCTCAGGCTCTGTCTGCAGAGAGGTTGGTCACCCCAAACCCGAGCGCCTGGTGTGGGCTTTTCCAAGTCCGGGGTCCCTATCTCCAGGCCCGTGCAGGCCCTATGAGCACAAGAAACCCCCGGATGTCGCTGACACTGGCACCTCCCTGGGCTGCCCCCAGTCCGGGTCAGTGGGGCGTCCTGCTATGAGTCCTGAGTCCACTCCCCATGGCCTCATTTTGGGGAGAATGAACCCATTTCTTCTCAGCAAATGAACTGCGCAGTTGAGCAGAACAGGCTTATGTGCAGCTGGCAAATTTTAGAGCAAACTCGGATAAGGGCGACCTTCAAACCCATGTTTGTCTTTCTGCTTTTGCCTAGAACTAATCAGCTTACCGTGGATGCCTGGGCGACCAGGGAGGTGGGGACCGTGGCACTCAGGTTTACTTTTTATTAAAGAAAAAGCCCGTTCTCACCCGTGCCTTCATTTACTCTAGAGCTTCCCTCATAGGCAGCTCATGCTCGATCATTAAAAGGATAGAAACAGTGCTGGAGTAGTCAGATTGCTTTATGCTTAACTATTCTCGGCAGAAATGCAGACTGTGGGTTGAATATTGTCACCTGCCAAGCTGAGCTGCCAGCCCTGTCACCCCTGTTTCCATCCGTGGTCGGCGACTGGCGTTTGGGGATGTGCCAGCCCCTATCGGCTCCCATCACCTGTGCTGGGAGCAGTGAGGGGCAGTAAGCTCTTTAGGATTACCTGCCTGTGTGTAAACTGGAGACACAGACAGCGTGGACAAAGCCGCTTCCCGGTGGCAAAGAGGGTGACCTGGCCCGTGACAATTAAAGGGATGAGATTACATTTCAAAAGTTGTTATTGTCACTCAGTTTGCTGTGCTCACCTCCGCAGCCCCCCTCTCCCCACAATAAAACGAAGGGGGAAGTTGGGGAGGAGGGGTCTGCTGGAGACGCTGGTAAGTGGACCAGACCTGCCTGTGTTTAAAGAACTGCAGAATTGCTTTGTGCCCCGAAGGTCAAATGCTATCGGTAATTTGCTCATGAATCAGCCACGTGTCTGGAACAACCTGTGGGTGTGGCTGCAGCCACCAAGGGCCCCCCGAGTCCCCTGCTCCATCACTTTCTCTCCTGCCTCCACCCCTTGCTGGTCCAGGGATCCCCTGCATCCCTTGGGTGCAGCCCCTGCCCAGACCAGCAGGGGTGGCTGGCACCAGGACAATGTCATATCAGAGGCCTGTGCGCCCTGACCCACCCAGCTGCAGACCTCTTGGAAGGTGACAGAAATTCAGGAAAGAGGTTGCAAGAGAGGGACACAGGTGGCTATGTCCTCGAGCAGTGACACCAGAGGCTTCACACTGCAGGGAAGCAGTTCACTTGCTCTGTTTTCGTATCTCAGTTTCTTTAAAGAACATAAAATCATATAAAGTAACATATATGTAAAATATATACTTGGTAATAATAACATAAAAGGGGAAGGGGGACTATCGCTATGTGGGACTGATGTCCTCGGGCATGTCCACCTCCTTACCCGCCCGTGGGAAGGTCGCAGAACCTGTCAGACTCCTGCGCAAGCCACCTGCTTATCATTGGCACCGTCACGGATGCCAGCCGTTAGCCGGAGAGAGGGCGCCCGCAAGCCGCATTCATAATGCCCGTCGCTCGAGGCGGCGCTACTGACCATGGACCCAGCATCCGGTGGACAGGAGCTTGGGCAGCGTGGCCGGATGGTGGCCCCTCCCCTGGCCTGGGGGACCTGGTCCAGGTGAAGCAGCATGACCCTCAGGCGTGTGCCTTGAAGGGGGCAGGGCAGGAGGGGCAAAAAGATACTCTGGAATTAGAGCAAACCAGGCTCCTCCCCAGGCCCCCTGTGCTTCCGCTGACCCCCCGTGCAGGGGCGTTTTGAGGTGACAAGCCAAGGCAGTGAGGTGGCCATGCTTGGTGTCTTGTCTGGCCGACAAGCAGGAACTTTTGGGAAGTTAACCAACAGGAAAAGTTCCTTGCGGCACTCAGCGGACCTCGCGATGGATTAGTTGCAGGGGAATCTGTTATTTAAGGGACTTTAGATGTGCAGTGAATCCTAATGGTGCAGGTAATGGGGCGGACAGGACGGCTACAGCCCCACTAATTTCTCTCTGGAGCCAGAGTTAATTGTGTGACGCTGCAGGTGGCAGCGGCTCTGCCTTCCTGCTTTTTTTCAGGCCGACATTGTGAGTTTGCCTTTCCCCGGCCTCTTACTCTGCCTGGGCCGGGGGCGGCTGCTGGGTGGGGAGCGGAGCCTGCACCACGCAGATCTCTACGGATGAGCCCATGGGGTCGTGGGGGGCAGGGGCAGGGTCCTGGGGAGTCCTAGTCCCTCTAACCCTGAGGCTTTTCAGTTTTGTGGAAGCGTCTGCACTGCCCACTCCACGCTGAGAATTATCTCATGGACGTGTCACCGCAAATGACAATGGAATCACAGGAAAGTGTTATTAAGTTTCTTGAAACAAGAAACCAGAAATATTGAAGACAAGCTAAAAATAGCTCATCTTCATAACCGCCCCAGACGAACCATCTTAGGGTTTTGCCCACGAGTTACACGCACCGACTCAGGTTGTAAAGACAATTTATACTGCTCTGATGCCTTCCCTTGTCACTCCCCTTCAAATCCAACGCTTGTCTCTGTCCTTGTCATTCTATTACATTTTCAGTGCTGCCTACATGTCTATGTAAGAGAAATACTGTAATTCACCGCAGCTCACCCAACGCCCTCCATCCTCACCTGTTCAGCAAAACCCTCTTTTTTCATGGAGATGACGCTGCGACAGGCGTGGGCCCCTTCGCTCCGGGGGGTGCTTCCCCGAGTCCCTGCCGGCGGGGCTGCTGGGTGAAAGCACCCACATCCTCATGACTTTCGCTGCATGTTAGCAAAACTGACAATCATAATAACGTTAAGTACTATTTGCCAAGGGGTTGTGTTCAAGTCGGTTCCAAAAAGACTCCTGACTTTTGGGCCATCCAGACGCTTGAAGAGTAAGCCCTGGGCCCACGCAGGGAATTGCGGATCTTGTGAAAGAAGGACACGGACCTGTGTGCCCCCGAGGGGCACAGACACCGCCCGCTTTGTTCACTGGTTAACTGTGATTTTTCTTTTTACCATAGCTGACTTGTTTAAAAGCTAACTTTCAGAAGATTTATTATTTGTGATAATAGTACCCACTCGCTGGCACTTACTGAACTCTTTTTTTTAAGCTCCTGGCACCCTGGGAAGCGCTTTACATGATTCTCATTCCCGTGACAGCCGAGAGGTTTGGAACCTGGGTTTAGAGACACACGCGGCCCCCATGTGCAGCTGGCGGTAGCGAGGCCTGGCTGTCCTTTTCGGGTCCACCCTCTTCTCTCCGGGCACAGGCCATGTCCCTGACAAACAGCCATCTCCTCACTGGGGCGTCCTTCCCACTCCCCACTCGTCCTGGCAGCAAAATATCACTTGTTCTACAAACCCCCGTCTCCAGAGGCCTCTGGGTCCTTCTCTGACTTAGGGTCACGTTGCTGACACAGCATCACTCGTGTGCTTGCTTGCTGGTCCTTGACACCCCAGGAAGCTGAGGGACCAGGAGGGCAGAGAGAGGGGCACTTGAGCCCCGCACCCCTGGTCCAGCCTGTGCCCACCACTAGTGGGCTCCCTGAGGTGGCATGGTGCCTGCTCTTCTGGCTCTGGACACGTGTGGGCTCACTACCTCCTCCCAGAGATGGGCTGAGGTGTCAGGGGCTCTCTCATGCTCACTCGGGGGACAAGAGTCCACGGCACTGTGGTGTTCGCATACTTGTCCACTTGTGCACAAAGCTGCCCGCAGCTGCCCAGGGCCCAGCCGTGAGGGACACAAAGCCGTCCTGGTTTGTCCTAAAAAGGCCTCTTAATCGAAATGAGAGATTTAATTTGTCACGGGCCATTTCTTGCAGCATCAGCCTTCATTAGTCAGCTAATGTGGCCACGAGGAGCCATGAGACGTCCTCGGGAACAGATGGCGCTGGGAGCCAGCAGTGCGATGTGACTTCACGACTGCTCCTCCCCCGGGGCATAGAAACCGGGTTACTGAGTCCACGGGCCATCTGCTGACTTCCGGGGGGCACTGCGCCAGCTCTCCCTGGGGACCCCTTGTCTTCCTCCTTTTGGGTGCCAGGCCCTCCTCTGCCCCCACCCGTGGTTTCTCTCACACGCCTCCACGTGTGGGCCAAGCTCTGCTCTGGGAGTTGCCTCTGTGTCACCCTCAGGCTGCGCAGCCAGGGCTCAGGATCTGGCTACGGTTCCCACCGCCCTGCCCAGGACAGGGGACAGGGCACAGCATGAGCAAGCCAGACAGCGCCGCGGTGGCCGGGCCCAGGGCTGATTTCGTCTGCGCGGCAGTGAGGGGCTCCTGGGGGCTCCTGCTGCCCACTGGGGCGGGGGAGGGAGCGCCAAGAATGTTCTGGGCGTCGGGGTAGAAGACGCTGTGTTTCGTATCACAAGGCTGGCAGGGCTGCCAATGTCACTCCCACAGGAAGGAGGCTGTTTATCGCCAGGTCACATTCAGTGAACCTGAGCCTTATTTGTGTTTTCGGGGAGGGACAGGGATCATGGGCCACACGGGTTGGCCAGCGGCAGCTCTGGGGTTACAGCCATAGCCTCCTGTGCCCCCTCCCCCTCAGCCCTGGGGAAGAGTCTGGGAGCAGTTGCCACTGCACCCCATGGGTCTGGACCCCAGAAGTGCCCTGGGCACAGTCACCTAGGATGCCCACATTTTTTCACGTCTTGTTACTGCTCTTGTCTAGCAACGTGAGCACAGTGTAGATATCTGTTGCTGTGTAACAAATTACCCAAAAATTTAGGGGTCAAGCCAACATTTGTCATCCCAGCATGTTGGGTCAGGACCTGGGGACAGCAGGACCTGCCTTCGAGGTGTCATCTTGGCCAGGGCTGCATCATCTCCAGGGTAATGGGCTGGATCTGGTTCGAGCTTTCAGTGGATGTAGCTGGGATCCAAATGCCCAGTTGTTGGGCTGGGGGCCCAGCTCCTTGTGAGCCGGTGACTGGCCTGCGGTCCTCCCCACATGAGCCTCATCAGGGGAGCAAGAGGGAGGAGGGGGAGGGAGGGAAAGGCAGGTAGACAGAGAGACAGAGACGGGGTGGGGAGAGACAGAGAGACAGAGAGGTCAGAGTCTTTTGGAACCTTGTTTGGCAGTAACATCCACCACTTTTGCAGGGTCCTATTGTCAGCAGGAGTCCCAGCCCGGCTCATTCTCAAATGCAGGGGATGCATGAAGTATGGAGATAGAAGGAGGTGTGTGGGAGTGGGGCTGACGACAGTCTCCCGCATTTGGAGGAAGGGCTGACACTGACAGAGAGCAAGCCACTTGGAGGGGTGCGCGGCCCTGACCAGCCCTCCCTCGGCCTAGGCTCCCGTCTGAAACAACAGCGCTCTACTCAGGGCCTGAAGCCCCAGTGAGCCCAGAGGGCACTGTGGTCACAGCAGGAGTCCCACCACCACAAGGCAAATCCACTGGTGTGAGGACAAAGGCCCATGTGAGAGAGCAGAGCCGGGTCCTGTGTCCCCAGGCCTGTCTGTCAGCAGAAGCTTCCACACAGCGTGGCAGGTGCCCATGGGCCCAGTGGCACTCCCCCCAGGAGGGCCCACTGTGACCTCAAAGGATCACAATGTGGGATCCCTTTGAGGTCCCTCTGGCTCAAGGTCAAGACAGTAAGGTCTGTCCCCCAACCACAGTCCACTGTCCTTGGCTGCCCCCTGCTCCCCACACAACTTCAAATGCTTCTCAAGAGCAGGGCCTCACAGCCAGACCACCTTGACAGAAGCCGCAGCTGCAGAAAGCCAAGGACACCAACCGTCACTATCAACAAAGGGATGGCTTCCTTCACCTTCAGCTCCAGGAAAGATCTTCTGAGATGCAGGCCCTGGGGGCCAGCCGGGCTCTAAGAGCAAGTAGACTGTCATAGGTGCCCTGTCACAGGGAGCAGCACCGATGGCCTCGTCCCGAGATGAAGAGCCTGTCTTGCCACACTGACTGCCCCTCCTGGGGCAGGGCCACTAGAGCACCACCTCACACCAGCGAAGCTGCCCACTGCTCAGCGGGATGTGGTGCCAGGCGGATCACCACTGGCCAGTGTGCTGGGGACCATGGAGTGTGGCTGTGTCCCAGGTCCTCGGGGGACTTGGCCCTGGGCTCCCCCTCTGCCCATTTTCCCGAAGTGTCTCCCGCCCTCTAACATGGGTGTTTTCTCGCTGCTCCTTCCACCAGAACACAGGCCCAGGACAGTGCTGCTGCCTCCTCGGGCCTGCTGCCTGTCACTCCACCCATGGTTTTCTCGCACGAGCCAGGCAGCAGGTGGGCCAGTGGACAGAGGTGCTGCCTCTGCACATGGGCGCACACCCAGTCACGCTGGTGCATCACCCCCGCGGCACCTGCATGGTAACACTGCAGAAGCACCACAAAGCACTTTATTTTCCTTTCAAAAGGTGATGGTCACAGCCCACACTGTTTTGTAAGCTCGCAGCCAAAAGAGAATTCAAGGGTAAGAAAAGGTACTATTTATAGGATTCCAGCTTTCTAGAAAATTTATTTTATTAATATTTGAATGTATAAATGGAAATAGAATAAATATTTCACCATTTCACCCTGCATGGACATGACACCACTGGGCCTCTGCACGTGTTCAGGGTAGATTTCAGAAGCTTGGGAAGGAAGAGAACCTGGGGTCATGGGCCTCGACCTTGCCACACCTTGGCTGCCAGGCTCAGCAGTAGGACCCCACGCCCTGCGCTCGCCATCATGGCTGTTCACCCTGGTATCCCTGAAAAGTCAGGGTTCCCAGTTAGAGGGGACAGGGTGGGGCTTCCGTGGCAGTGCTCCACAGCCGACCCATGTGGCTGGTGGCATCCCTCCCAAGTGGCAGCATTTCTGAGACCTCAAAAAGGGCTCCTGGAGAAGAGCAGGGCCCAAGGACAGCAGCTTGCCTGCCATGCCCCTCCAGGCCACACCCCTGCCCTCGAGGGGAGCAGTGCTGAGGCTTCTTGGCCAAGCACTGCCACCCCTGGCATGTGGCACTAACAGTCACGACTGCAGAGGCAGCCCACTAGACATGGTGTGGGGACGGACCAGTTTCTCTCCACGTGAACAGTCCGAATCACTGAAGACCTGCCGTGGAACTTTCCAGCACTCTGACCAGAGCGGGGAGCGATTATCTCACAGGCCCCCTCCAACCCGGCTCTGTGAGGCTGCGGTTCACCTTCCCTCCAATTTGCATGAGGTCTTGCCCAAGGGGAAGGGCAGAACTAAGGCTCTGCTCTAGGGCAACAGAGGAGTTAAAATGACTGACCTACAGACCAAATCGCACCAAGTCCAAGGGCACCGCCAGCTGTGCGGCCTCCCTGGGACGGGAGCTGCTCACATGCCACGCCTGCCCTTGGCTTGCTGGGGAAAGGCCTCCAGAAGGAGGCTGAGGAAGACACACCATGGGCCTCGCCGGCGGCTGAGACGTGGTTTCAGGTCCTGACAGAAAACACAACCAGAGTCCCCAGAAAGCTGCAGTGCCTTTTCACAGGCGACAGCTGGAGGAGACACCAAGAACGGGTGCAGCACCCGGAGCAGTGCGGCTCACGCCATGGCTCACGTGGCCATGGACTGTGCCTGTATGTGGCCACCTCTGGGCTGAGGCCCTAAAATGTGACGGTCTGCCTGTCTAGCTGCGGGCTGGAGACAGCCCCACAGTGATGTGTGTCATCAGGGGAAGCCCGAGAGCCCACCACATGTAAATGGGTGCAGGGCATGGGGCAAGGCGCCAGCTCAGTACACAATCTTCCAGTGGGTGGGCTGCTCACACTCTTTCTCTTTGTCTCCACAAAATCGGTTGTACGTAGTCTTGGGGTCCAACCCTAGGATCTCTCTTTCCTCATGAATCCGAAAGGAGAACGTGGAGACGGATGTGCCGATGAAGAACCTGCAAAGAAACGGCAGAGGTTGCCAGAGCCGCACAGAACCGGCCGCCTGCTCGAGCATCTCCGACACCTGCCCACCCAGCCTGGGGCCCCAGGCTCCCTGAGGCCGTCGCCACAGCCGAGTGGCCAGGGCTGGTGGGACGGAGCAGAGGCTGGAGGAGCCCAAAGGCCAAGCTGGCGGGGCCTGGCTGAGTCTTGGGTACTCAGGAGACAGCTCTGCACACGGGCAGACACAAGACTCCTCTAGAGTCTGGCTCCAAGAGGCAAGGGCTTGGAACCACAAGCAAGGCTGGGGCGGTGGGAAGAAATCGCCTGCAGCCCCCAGCCCCCTCCAGGATGGCAGTCTAGGAACAAACGCACCAGAAGTCTGCTCCGCAAGACGCCGGCCAGTCTGGGTCTGTGGGAAGTGGGTCACGGAAGTGCTAACCTCAAAATCTCCACAGAACTCAGGGCTGAGGACACAGAGCTGTCAGGCTCTCACTAAAAAACGTGGGGTAGCCGGCTAAGGTGCAAGCTGAGTCTCTCGGCCCCAACCCACCTCCATCCCCACCACTGAGGCAGAGCCTGCCCCCCAAACCCCCTGCTCAGGGGACGCCCCTCATCCTGGAGGAGGGCGTCCCCTGGGCCTTGCCTACAGTGCTCAGCACACACAAGGAGAGATGCACGTCGACCCATTAAAACCAAACACGTGCATCCACCCAGGAGTCAGAATCCTGACAGAAGGAAAATGAGCTGCTCCCTTCACTTTCCATTTTACTAGAAGTATTCTTTCTGACCTTTCCCCGGCGCCAACAGGCAGAGGAGTCCTTAGAGGGACCCACGGGCAGACCTAGGACCCGCTGTCTCCTGGGCAGGCTGCCTCCCACAGTGAAGTCCCAGGAAAATGAGATCGGGGGCCTGTGCGTTCGGACTCTAGGATACCCTGTGCACACTCAAGGATGGACTCAGGGCACTTCCTGGCAGGCAGGTGGGGCAGGTCTAGGAGTTAAGTCCTTCACTGCCCCACACTCATCCTCCTTTGACAACATCAGACAGAAGAGAGGTCTGGGGGAAGCAATCATGACAGTGCACCATGGACCACAGGAATGAAATGAGCAGCTGACAGTGGCTACTCAGAACCACTGAATGGAATGTTACAGGGAACATTTTCTATTTACTGAACAGCAGAGCAGATGGCTGGGCAGTGACCAGCCAGTATGCAGAACTCTGCCTGTTTTGACTATCAGGAATTTGAGACTCATGGACCTTGTGAAACACAAGCAAACGCGCCCTCGGCTCTGAGCACCTGGCATGCGAGCAGACCCACTGGTCGATAATGGCCACGCCTCCATCCTTGTAGAGCTCCAGCTCCTCCCACGTGGGCTCAAACCTCACCATCTCGGGTAACAGCTTTTTCAGCTCCTCATATTCTGCAAAAGAAAAGGAGGGGCCGTTGAATGGGGATCTGCTACCAGGGTTACATGTATACCCACGACACCTTCATCCTCAGGAACTGGCACGGGTGAAGAGGCCAAAACTGCAGAATTCGGGGTTCCCTCCCAGCATTAGAGCTGAGGGTCAGTACGCAAAACCAGTTCTGCCCAGGACACAGTGGGGCAAGGGATGGACAGAGCCAGAGCTGCCTACCTGTTCTGACGGCATCTGTGGCCACAAACACTTTGCCCAGCCCGTGGGTCTTCATGAGGCTGCGTATCTTCTTCACAGCTCCACCCAGACTGGGCACGTCCTCTCTGTGGCCCCAGATGAAATCCTTCCTTCTCAGGTGGACGGCGAGGTACGGACCCCCCAGCGAGGAGCCCAGCTTGACCTGGCAGAGGACAGGGACATGCTGAGATGGACCTAGGAGCTGGGTCTGCGTCCAGCTCTGGCCTTAGGGAGACGCAGAGGGGACAAGCAAGCATTCCACACTCAGAGCCCTGTACTATGAGTCTGTCTGAGGGACTCTCAGGAGGACAGGATGTTTTCTAAGGCCATACCTTTGACGTTAGTGCCAAAAAAAAGGTAAATGAACACTGAAAAAAATACGAATTGATTAAAGATAAAAACTTTCCACTGAAATACATTTTTCCAATAAAAACTATCCACATATCTACTATGAATTAGTCCTTGAACAATGTCATTCCACTTGAAAATAGCCCAATGTCCCATAAAGGAGTAAACAGGTAAAACGGTGTTCTTCTCTATGAAATAGTTTGCTGTTAAAAACCACACTGAAAGAACTACTAAATTATACTGAAAATGCTTAAACACTAAGTCCAACTGAAAAAGCAACATAATGTTTCTTAAAATTAAGTTATAAGAAAACCAAACCTTTCAGAAAAGAAAATTTTTAAAGGGGTGACCCCAGACCAGAAGGGTAAGTGGTGCTCTTAGGTAGTCTGGATGAATCTTGCTTTTTTTATCGCTCTCATATTATAAAAAACACTGAACATAAGTGATAATCTTTTTCTTTCTGCTTGCACATCTGTTAGCTGTTTTTACTCTAAGAGAACTGCCTGGGCAGCCGGAGCCTGCAGTAATGTCCCATTCCATTTCACTGAAGCGATTTCCCTAAGTTTGCACCAGGACCGTGGGGTGGGGTGGGAGGGTTCCTGATGAGCAGCATCCATGGTAATTACATAATGACTGTGGATGGCATTCAGGGGGGTGACACTGAAGGTGACCATCATCCACCCCCACCTGCTGTAAATTAAGGGGTTCATTATTATGCATCTAAAGAGACCATTAACATTTCCTCCAATTAAAAAGAAATAGAAACTACCTTCATCTTGGTCCAGTCCTCCTCGTAGGGGATCCTGTCGGCCTCGTTTGTGGAATTAAGATATTTACTTCTGAACTCGTCGCCCACAGCCCGCAGGTGCTTGGCAAACACCATGCTCCGCCGCGTCTGGGGGCATAGAGACAGTACAGCTGAGCGCCCCACCCCATATGCCCACCACAACCCACCCCCATCCCAACCTCCACCATCTGAGATTTTCAAAAACTAAACAAAACAATGTGAGAAAATCTAAAAAGATGCCGCGTGGGCAGCACTCACATCCCAGTACTCCTTTCCTCCGTAGCGATCGTGAAGGAGGTTCTCGGCTCTGTCTAACATCACGGACCTAATTTTTCCACAACAGGAAAAGTGTTTAACTTTATAAATGATTACTTTCCCAGGCTCCAGAGAGCAGCATCAGAGTGGAAGCCCTGGGCCAGGGACACATTCTGGGAGGGCACTAGCCTATGTCATCAGGGTGCATGTGGGCAAGTTCCTGCTGACCCTCTAGGCGGCAGCTGCCTGGCCCTCCACGCCATGATTCAGGCAGGATTTTAACTTCTAAGTGATTCTAAGCATTCATAGTCTCAGCTGTCCTAGCCACTGAGCTGGGTGTTGCCAAGCCCATTTGTGATTATGGATGCAAAAAACAGGTGTGACCAGCAGCGTGAACCCGGCCGTGCAGTTCAAAAGAGCAGTGGCTCCAAGGAGCACCCTATGGGGATGACAGACTGCACCGCAGCAGAGCTTCAGGGTGTGGGTGCTGCTGAGCCAAACCTGGGGCCCTTTCCTGGCCTCTCCCCAAGGGCACACACAGCCTCCACCTGGAACCCAATGCCTGTCCCACCTCACTGCAGTGTGGGGATAGGAACAAGGTCTAACTTTCCAGCAACCGCACAAGGGCCACAGCTAGGAGGCGTTCTGATGCCACCAGGACACAGTGCTCATGTGCATGTACACACATGCACACACCCACATGTGCACACTCACACGCACACATACATACCCCCTTCACTGAGTGGATGGTGCAGGCACCTACCGTGCTGATGTGTTTCTCAAAAGCACAGGCGCAATGATAGAAGCTGATCCTTGAACGGACAGACAGGAAACGTTTAAACCCCTTGTCTCTTCATAACCCCAAAACCATCCTCTGGAAAAGAAGAGCCACGGGACCCCTTAGTTTCGTTTTTCACAGGCAGTAAGTACAATCTGGACACACGTGCATACACCTCGACCTTGGTAAGCGCAGGGTTCCTCGTAGTGGGAGCTTACTGATCATGATCAGAGGTAGTGATGTTCCCGTGAGCATTTTTAGAGAAACTGTAACTTTCATCTGACTTGATGAGACCACTATAGCTCTTCCTAGGAATCGGGACGGTAGTGATGGGAAAACAGGCAGGCCAAAGGAACATGATGGAAACAACACCTCCTGCTTCAGGGCCAGAGTCGTGACGGTAACAGTCCCTAAACAATGCTCCTCTAGAGAGCTCCTGTGCCACTCAAGTTGCAAAAGCCACTGAGTGACAGCCCTTCCACAGGAAGGTCTCCTGATGGCAACTTACGATTGGAGTGACAAGACTATCATTCCCAGGACCTGGTTCAAACACAATAAACAATGTGGGAAAAGGTAAACATCAGGTATTTTAAATTGCCCTGAGGCACCTGTGACCGGGGTACAAGGAGGCTGGCCGCACCAGCAGGGTGGATGAAAGGAGACCTTCCCCTCAGGAACCGAGCAGTGGCTGGCAGGTGGGGAGTGAGGTCTGTGGTCACACATGCACTCCAGGTGCTGGGGGACCTCAGGCCCATCACAGGCTGGTGGAAGGCTCACCACGGTCGTACCTGTAGTACTCGTGCTTGTCTTGCGAGTACAACAGCGGATCAATGCAGGGTCGGTCGTCAATCTTCTCTTCCCAGGTCCCCTCTTTCCACCCTTCCACGTAACTTTGCAGGACATAAACCTGGTCAATGAAGGGCCCACCAGACTCTGGAAGAGACCAAGAACTGACAGTAAATAGTAACCCGAAGCACACACATGGCTCGAAGCAGGCTGCCAACGATGCAGATTGTGGCCTTTTATTTAAGGCCACAATCTTTCCAAGGACAGGAGGAAGCTTACAAAAGTGGAGCTAGGACAGAACAAAAGACATCAGGGCATAGACTCCCTCAAGGGGGTGAGTGGGTGAGCTTGAGGGTGGTAGAGCTCGTTCAGGCCTTGACTGCTCCCAGGGACCAGGCCCTTCCTCGTGCTGACCTCCTCCAGGATCTGGGCCTGCCCTCAACCCTCTTCTCTTCATCCCTGTACCCCTTTCCCTGGAGCAGGGCTGGGCCTCGTGCTGGCCACAGGCCCCATCCGCTCCTTTACCCTCCCCTCCCGGGCTCCTCCACGGCCGCCTTCCCACTGTGCCTTGGTGCATCAGCGCGCTCCCTCCCTGGGGCCTCTCCTCAGGGCTTGCTCTTGACTCTTTGAGGCCATTCAAACTACACCTCCCTGGGACGCCTTCCCAGGGGCATGGCCACCTGCCCCGCCAACATTGTGAACCCCTTCCTGCTTTCTTTTTCTCTGTGCACTCTTCGCCATCTCAAACACTGTATGTTTCAATGACTTATTTACATTCTTTTTTAAAATCCTCCCCTGAGGATACATTTCTATTGATTTTAGAGAGGAAGGAACAGAGAAACAATGATGAGAGAAACATTGATCAGTTGCACACATCCTGAATGAGGATTGAACCCACAACCTAGGTACATGCCCTGACCTGGAATTGAACCCACAACCCTTTGGTGTACAGGATGATGCTCTGACCAACTAAACTACCCACTAGGGCAACTTACTTATATTCTTTATCTTCTCCTCCGCATTCCCACAGGGGCTCCAGGAGAGGGGGGGGCCTGTGTCCCTCTTACCCACTGCTCCCACCCATGCCCAGGATGTGTTGGCCACATCTGTGGTGGTCAAGGTTTTTTTTCAAAGACAGAACAAACGAGCCCAGTGACAACAGTGCCACAGCAAGTGAAATTCTGGTGTCTTTCCCACATTCACTCTCACTTGGGCACTGACATCTGCATGGTAGTGGCAGGGGTACCTGATGCCAGAGCTCCAGGGGCTCCTCTTACAGTGAGGAGAAAGTGATGAGGCACAGGGAGGCTGCTATGTGGTCAGGTGCTCTACTGCACACCCCCAGCACCCCATCCTAGGATGGGCACCCATGCCTGTCCCCCTTTGTAGGGGAGGAAACAGCTGAGCAGAGCCAGCCAGTCGGACAGGGTGGAGGCAAAGCCGTTTTGCCTGCCTCCAAGCACATCATCCAGAGCACTCCCTTTTCCCTCCCCCCGGGCTGCTCCGGCTCCGGGGAACATCAGAGAACAGCAGGGAGGACACCTGTCTCCTATACCCATACACCCACAGTTTCCAGTCACTAAGCACGATTTCAAGTGGCGAAGGCCCAGACCCATCACTGCGCCTACCTGTCAGGAAACCCACCACCCCACCCCGCAAGAAGGTGAAGGGCAGGTTCTCTGGGAGGCTCTGTAACCCGGGTTCAGAACCAGGGCAGGCAGTTTCCCAGGCTAAGTCAAGTCGACTAAACACTTGGCTACATCTCCTCTCAGGCTGCAGGAGAAAGAGCTCCAAGAATGCTTTGGAGTTTGTCCAAGAAAGGCAATCTCAGAGTTTGCCTTTTTCAAGAAGATACTATGTTGTTCTGGGATTTCAGCGTTCACAGTGCTGACTCTGACTCTGACACAGAAACATATCAGTGAGAGGGTCTAAGATGCAGCGACAATAATACTTGAAAAATGAAGATGTACGAGCCACCATCCTCAGTGTGAGCACCAATTCTAAGCTGTCCAGGTCCCTGAAGAGTAGGAAGTCAATCAGCGTTAGAGTATCACCGGCTTAGAAACCATGACCCACCAATGACTGTTATAGACTATCAGTAGCTTAAGAAATTGTGACTCATCAGTAAACATAACAGTGTATCAGTGGCTTAAAGACTGTGACTGGCTCTTCTAGGCCTCTCTAGGGAAGCGGAAAAAAAAAGATATCACTGATTTGTTCAGTTTATGTCTTCTAAACAAAGTAACAGTAAGCTCTAAATACCTTTATTCTAAGAAAATCTTCAAGCAGGACTAAATAACGCATCGTTACAAGTCTTCACCAGCACTGCAGTGGACGTCACAAGGTCAGTGCCACACACGAGTGGTGTCGTCCTTCAAGTAAAATGGCCTCTTCTGCACAAGGAGCTGAGTCCCGCTAGGACAGTCCTGACCTCCGTGGCAGTGGCTTTCTCATAGTAGCTCTAATTGCACTTCCCTGACTCCCCAGGCTGCCACAGTTGTCAGAGGTGAAGGGGCAGAGAGTTCATACACTTCAGATCTACTTCCCTAGAAAAATTAAGGCAAGACCAAGATCACAGATAGTGTGGGAAACGAAAGAATACAGGGCCCCTCCATAGAGCAAAGGCTACGACAACAGGCCCAATGGGACAGCTTGCTGGCCGAGCTCTTGGCCTGGCCTGCCATCCACACCAGAACCACCACCTCACCTGCAATGAACTGCTCATATTCAATGACGGGGATGTTTCTATTGAGACTTGGAAGATCAAAAAAGTCAGACCAGGGAATCCGGACCTGGTGAATGTCGGGGCTCTGCCAGTGGTAGAGGCGGCCCCATGGGGGCAGCACCAGCACCCATTCCTCAGTCTTCAGCAGGGTCTTCAGGAGGGAAGCTATTCGAATGTAGACATCCCTGCGGAGGTTGAAACCCTCTGGGGGGTTGACGTCATACAGAAGATACCTGGCAGGGAGGAGCAGGACAGCGGTGTTTCAGGGAGGAGGCCTCTGGACAGGAAACCCGGATACACCAGCAATCCACAGATGATTGCCCACCTTGGGGCTTTCAATAGCTTCTAGTGTGTAAAGTGGAGGCAGCTGCCCACCCACTTCCATCTGACCTAAGACTTACAGAGCTCACAAGTCAGAGCAACATTTAACAAGTAGCAATAATTGACAACTAAGGCCAACAGTCTCAGTGACCAGAACCTGAGAATCAGCCCTCCAGTGGTTCTCAAACTTTTGGGTCTACAGCCCACTTTACACTCTAAACAATTACTGAGGACCCCAAAAGGCTGTTGTTTGTGTGGCTTAAAATAAACAGATAATTCCTGCATTAAAATACAACATAGGAACATTAAAAAGTATGTAATTAATTCACCTCAAAATAACAATAAACCTATTCCGTGTTACTACCATTAACACTTTTAAATGAAAAGTACATTTTTTAAAACAAAAATAATTGGTGAGAAGAGCGGCAGTGTTTGTAAGTTTTTCCGTCTGGTGATAGCGGGATGCTCATACCTCCTGCTGCATTCAATGTGTTGGGATATCACAGGTGGTCTCCGGAAAAAAACCACGAAGTAAAACAGTGGGAGAAAAAGAGTAAAAAAGGCAAATACCATCCTGGTATTACTACAAAGCTGATTGTCCAGGGGCCCTGAACATACTTTGAGAACTGCTGCTCCATGCACAGCCCCAGGCAGGGGTGCCCCGCGGCCACTGCAGCAGTGGCCGCCATCCTCGCCCCTCCCTTCCCCACGCGGGTTTTCCCACGGCTCCCGCTCCCGCAGACGCAGCCGCGCGTAACCCAGCGCGGGGCGTGCGAACAGCCGGGGGAAGGGCCCGTCTCCCACCTCTGCACCCCTCGCCCGGCACAGGGTCTGATTTGTACCAAGATGACCTGCGCCGATCCTTATTTTTCTACGCCTGAGACTTGAACATCCAACATCTGGATGGAGAAACCGAAAGACTCCGAGCAGATACACGAGGCTGCGCTTTCTCATTAGGAACCGTCCCAACCGAACATCTGACCCTGGGGATCCGCGAAACCCGGACAAGACCCCGCATCACCTAACAGGGCCCCAGGGCCCGCCCCTGAGCGCGGACCCACAGCCAGCCCTTCCCGGGGCCTCCGGGGTCGCATCCACCGCCCCCTGCCCGGGACCCACCAGCCGGCCCGTCAGCCCCGCCCCCACCCCGGCACCCAGGGAGCCCCGCCGACGGCGCGGACGCGCGTTTACCGTCTGCGGGACGCCGCCCCCGACAGGATGTCGGCCGCCGACTGGCCGGGCCAGAACTCTTCGCCGGAGGCCCAGACTGACGGCCAGGACGCCGCCCCGAGCAGCAGGTAGACGACGCCGAGCGCCGCCATGGCCCCGGGCGGCCACGCACTTCCGGCGACCCCGCCCCGCCCCGGAAGCGCCGGCCCGCGAGTCTGGCGGGAGCTCTCCACCTGTAGCCACGCCCCGCCCCCGGGACCCGCCCCGCCCCGCCCCGCCCCGCGCTGGCGTGGTGCGTCATCCCGGACCCGGAAGTCTCCAGAACCAAAAGCGCGGGGCGGCTGGGGCTCGGGACATTGGTCCAGGCCCTAGACAGGGCGGGGCGGGGCCGCGCGCCAACCTCGTGTCCGCGGTCGGCGGGGATCCCGGCCTCAGCTCTGCGCCCTCATCCGGCCGGTGAGGCGGCGCGCGGGCGGCGCTCGGGCCTTGCTGGCAGGTGCCCGGCCGTGCTCCAGAGCCCGGGCCCCGCATAGCGACTCTTTCCCTGGAGGTTGCGGTGCCTCCTGCGGCCCTTCCACCAGTTTCTTCCGGGAACACGTCCCGGAGAAAAAGGCCCGGGGCTCTCCACGCCGGGCACCCCCCCCAGTTCGTCACCCGAGGGAGGGGTGCCTCCTTCCCCTCCCCCCTCTGCCAATAGACCCCGGGAGTATGGTCCTTGCCAGGAGTGACTAGGAGAGGTTTTACGCGTCTTTCATTAAGAGAAAAAAAAAAAATCCTTATACAAATAACTGGAAATAGCCTCCTTCTGCGCGGCAGCCTCTGGTGGTGGAGGTTTGCTAGGTGTGCAGTTTGGAGGAAACGTGCTCAGGGGACTCGAGCAGCGTCCACCCGCAGCCACTTGGCCACAAGAGGGCAGGAGAGCCCTTCCCAAGGCTGGGCTCCGGAGGGCGGGACGGCTGCGGAAGGCCAAACAGGGCTGCAGGAGCCTCCAGACTGGACGGGGGAGCTGGGGTCTCAGACCTGGGACCCGTCTTTCCTGTCCTGGGGACACCCAGAGCTACTTCTCTCTATCCTGGCCCAGCTCCCCCAGAGAGGAGCAGGACCCTCGCCTGAGAATGGAGAAGGAACCCCATTTGGCTTGGGGTCCAGGCTGATGCCCTGTGTGAGTTGTGGGGCCACACCTGTTAAAGCAGGTGCTTTGATCTCGTTTGGCCCTGGGGCCTCATCTATCCCCACAGGTCTCAGAAGTTCCCGTGCTGGGCACCTGGACCCCCAAGTCCTGGAACGGGAGAGACATGGGAAAAACTCTGAGCCCTGGAGTCTCTGAAGAGGGAGATTCCTTTGGAAGCTGGGATTCCACAGCAGGGAGGACTGTGTGTGAGGCAGAGGCAGGGCTGGGGGGTCCTCTTTAGAGAGGGGAGCAGACCTTTGTGTCCCAGAGGAGCCCAGTGTCCCTGCTGCTCAGCGTGGTCCAATCATGTCCCCAGGTTGCGGCCACATTCACAAACGCCTTCCAGCCCACGTGGAGGTGGCCCTAGGGGTGGGGCAGAGGAGAGGGAAGGGGCAACCTTAGGGAGGCCTGATCAGCAGTCACAAAGCTTGTCGTGGGGATGGGGGGGCGGGGAGGAGCATGGACTGAGAATCTGAGATCAACACTGGCAAATGTCAAAGAGTGCGTACTTTGTTTCATTAAACAGGCTGCTTATTTATGTTTGGAGAGCCAGTTTCAAGGACTTATCTCAACCCGCTCAGATAATAGCATCAACAGAACCACAAACAGATGGGGGGTGGGGTTGGGGTGTCCCTCTTTGGAATGAAGTGCAGAACAGGGACCTCTGCTGATTCGAAAGGAGACCCCCAAGTGGGTAACAACTCCACACAACTGTTGCCCTCTTTGCGTTCATGCTCTGCATCTGGCCCAGAATTGCAAATTCTTCCAGAGGAGTTCCCAAAACTGCAGGGGCTACCTTTAGACCGAGGCCATGAGAATCCAGAAAGGGGTGGAGGGTCCTTTATCCAGAGTCTCCTCAGCCAAAAACACTGTAGCTGAGTCACAAACTCCCCACACCCCAGAGATCCCAACAGCAGGCATGGCTGGGGACCCTGCCCTCTGTGAGTGGGAAGTCGCCTGCCCATCTCGGGCTGGGAGAGAAGCTGCAGCCACGTGGAAGGGAGAGTGTGAGCAAGGACACTGTGTGTTGGTGGGTGTAAGGTTTTCTTTTCAAATGCAGAGCCAGTTGTCACATCATCATCTAATGAAAAAGATATCCTTTTTCACTGACACGAATTGCTACTTTCATCATAAATTCAATTCCCTGAAATACTCGGTGCTGTCTCTGGTCTTCCAGTCCTGACTCGTGCACCTGTTTGTCAATTTCTGCACAATAACAGTGTTATGATGGCTTTACAGCAGATTCCTTCTCCACAACATTTTCAAAGCATTTCTCTTCCAGATGAAGTTTAGAACCTATTGTTTCAAACCAGTCCTGCTGGGACTTTTACCAGGATTGCACTGAGTATGTGGGCACACTTTGGAAGCTGATGTTGATGTGATCTGGAATCTGGCTCTGGGGTGGGTCTGTCCCTCGACTTATTTAAACCTTAGTAAAGTTTGCTTTTATGTCAAATTCACTTATTTCTTCATTTACTTCTGGGTTTTACTGCTATCATGAATGGGACACTTTTGCTCATGAAACATTATAATTATATATTGCTGTTTTAATAAATGCTATTGTGTTTGTATGTTGACCTTAGAATTGGCCACTTTTCATTCTAATGGCTTGCCAGTTGATTGTTTTAAATTTTCTAGACAAATAGTCATATAATTATGCAAATAATTGTATTTTCATCTCTGCCTTTTTAGTATTTGTACTTCACATATATTTCCTTGTATTATTACATTCTCTAGGATTCAAATATAAAATTGGGCATCTTTCTCTTGCTTCTTACTATAATGTGAATGGTTCTAATGTAGGTCTGCAAATCATGGCTGGGTGCCAAACCCTGCCCACAAAGGTCTCTCTTTGTAAATAAAATTTTATTGGCACACAGCCAGGCCTGTTCCTTTACATGTTGTCTAATTGGCTGATTTCATACTGTGGCATCAGTGTTAAGTAGCTGGAACAGAGACCATATGGCCGGAAAAACTTAAAATATTTGCTATCTGATCCTTTACAGAAGTTTGCTGAGCCCCGTTCTAATGTATTAAGTACAATGTTTATTAGAGGTTGAGGAATTTTCCTACCATTCTTAGCTTCCTGAAGATCTTCCAGTTGTGTGTGTTTGAAACTCAGTAATAAGTACTACATTTTACCAAATGCTTTTGGGGGGACTATCTTTTGAGATGATCAAAGATTCTCCTCTTTTTAATTTCTTAATGTAGCAAATTATACTAACAGATTTTATAGTATTGACTCATCCTTGCATTCCTGAGATGAGCTTTACTTGCCCCTGATGTATTGGGTTCCATTTGTCAATGTGTTTATTTGGGGTAATTGTGTCCGTTATAAATGACATGTCCCTATCAGTATGTGTATTACCCCACCACCAGGATATGCGCTGAGAAAGGTTCATATCATAAGAGACGAATGATCGTGTGACATCTGCCAATCCCGATTTAGAATCTGGGAAACAGCTAAGTGGTGACATTAGCATGCTCTGAAACCTTGTTGCAAACAAGGTCTCAAAGGATGAGGGAGCAACTTGAGCATGGGGTCAGCTAAGGTGAGAGTGCAGGGCTGACGCAGGTTTGCAGACCATGCGGGTTGGCCCCTTTTCTGTGGGAGAGATAACAAGCTTCTGGCCGAAGCTTCCAGAGCAGAGTTGGAGCTGGAGAAGGCGGGCCAGGCTCTTCATGGGAACCTTCCGGACCAGGTAGTCACATCTGGGCAAATATCTCCAAAGGGGCTTCGAATCAGAGCCCAAAGCAACGCCGAAGACATGGGACACTGGGCGATTTCACAATCAAATGGAGTTGGTGTCAAACTGGTTGAATGTTAAGGCACAATAATTAAAGCCGACGTGCTGAAGGCTGCTGCCCACGTGCGGTGGCTCTTCTGAGATGGGCACCTCCATATATTGGTGTTGACCCTTGGGCTGCAAGGACAGAACTGAACTCCCAAGAGCTCGAGGTAAGAGAAGGATGTTCTGGAGTTTAGAGGTAAATAGCCAGAGGGAGAGACAAATGAACCCGGGTCCCTCTGATGCCCCTAGCCCTCAGTATCTCTATCGCCCATCTTCTCTTCACCCCTCCCCTCGCCTCCTTTCCCCTCACCCTGCCATCTATCTCTCTGTCTCTATCTCTTCCTCTGTCCAGCTCTCTATCTCTCTCATTGTCTCTCTTTCTCCACATGTGGGAACTCACTACTCAAGGAGACAGCCACGTAAGAAGACGGCAGAACACACTTCTAGAAAGATGGGGCCAGCACAGGGCCTGAGGCACCAGGGAAGCCCTGGAGCCACATGTTTGGGGCTGCTCTTGACAACAGGTGGCAGAGATGCTAGAATTAGGTGGGCATTAGAAATCACCTGGTTTACAGATACAAAATATTGAAAATAATCAGGCACTTCTAGCTCTGACCCCAGTCCAGTGTCCCGCAAACCAGGCCACTGAGCAAGGCACATGTTTTCTGAATTCAGGAAGATAGAGGGCAGGGCCCTGGACCCTTCAGAAGTGTGGACTCAGCATTTATGCCTGCACCGTCACCACCCAACCCACAGCTGGTCCCGGAATGGTGCCGGTCCAGGTCTGGGAGAGATTTCCCAGAGCTGGCCGGATCATCCAAGTCCCTGGAGGCATGTGAGAATTGTCCCCACAAAATGCAGGATGGAATGTCCATCGTCTAACTGGACAGCTTACGGCAAACCACAGCTTTCTATCTTAATCTTCCGGAACTGGGAAGGCCCAGATCATAACATCAGAAAAATTCCTTTGAAAGCTGGGTTGGCGGCTAAAGGATGGTCAGGGTCCTGGGAACCTCCTTGGTCCCGGGACTCACCACCCAGGCATCTAACCTGCCCTTGTCCCCTGGGATGGGGCCCCTTGAGGCTCCCTCCGTTCCTCATGCAGGCAACCCCATGGCCTCAGCCCAGATTCATCTTCATTCTCACTGTCTTGCTCCCTCCCCGGGGAGCCCCAGCCCTGGGGAATCTCAGAAGAGCTGGCGAGGACACTGCACCCGGGCCTCGCCTGCACCCACACCTGTCCCAGACGCCCCAATACACCAGGTCCCACTCCCTCTCCCACTCCCTCATCAACTGATGTTTCCCTACTGGTTCATCCCCCAGCACGAGTGCTCCCTGATGTACTTGTACCCTAAACTACAGCAAACTGCACGAAGCCCCATCCTGGGGTGGGAGCCACGTGCTGTTCTCTCTCTACCGTCCCTCATGTCCTGCCAGCCCACTCCTGCTGCCCTGGACAAGGTCAGCAGCCGCCTCCACATTTTAAATCTAGGAAATCCTGTGACTTCACCCACTACAAACCCCATAGTTTCCTTGGCCTCTGACACTGTGTTTGGTTTTAGGGTCTCTTTCCCGTGGCCTCCCTCTCATGTCACATGCTAAGTCCTCCGTAGATTTTGTTGAAAATGGGAGGAGCGTCCAGCAGGCTCTGTGGGTCCTGCATCCCAGGGACCCTCTCACTCTGCCCTGCAGGAGGAGTCTGCAGGGATTGTACTTGGGGTCGCTTCCCCCAGGCGTGTGCTGCCCAGAGCATGTCTTCTTCGGTCTGCATGGCAACCCGGGACTGCCATCTCTCCCCAGGTCAAGGGGGCTCGAAGGAGGTTAGAGACGCTGCCTCAACCCCAGCCTCTCACCCACTGTGCCTGCCTCCCTGCCGGCACCCTCCCCGCCCTTCCCGGTCTCTGCACCCAGCCTCCCAGACCTTGGTGTCCTCCTGGCAGACACTGGACCTAAGTCTGGCTGACCAATAGGAGTGTCTTCCTCTGGGTCCTGCCAGGAGCCAGGCTTGGAAGGCAGGGCCCCAGGTTAGGCCTGGCCTGGGTTTCCTGAGGATTCTGAAAGGCAGCTGGCAGTGGAAGCTAGACAGTGCTGACCCTCAGGGGCACGTGGCCTGGCCCAGGAAGGTCACCACATCAGCAGTGACCATGAACACAGGTGCAGGGCATGTGGCAGCAGGGAGCTGGGTCCAGTGGTTGGTAGGAGGGCACCCCGATCCATATTTGCCTGTGGCCCTCCTGGGACAAAGCTGCCGAGGAACAGGCTCGGTACACCCTTCTCTGGACCGTGCCGATACCGAGCAGCCTTTAGCGCAGCCAGGACCATTGTGGGTACTGCCCAGTGCTGCCTGTGACATTCTGGGTCACAGTGTCCGCCAAATGCCCCAGGGCCGTGACATTGGCTCTACTCAGAGGAATCAGGCATCTCTGACCAGCCCTCAGGGCTGTGACCTCTGAGTGGCCAGGCAGCTCGGACACTCGCTGTGGACAGTGCGGGAAGGCAGGGCTGGCACCATCAACCCAGCATGTCTGGCACTTGAGTCCTGCCTCGAGGATGTCACTGGGCTGTTGGGGGGCTCCTCTGGCTGAGGGCGCTTGCCATGGAGAAAGATCGGATGTGCTTGAGTGGGTGGCGGGGAGAGGAATACAAGCAAGACTGATGGGCCGGGAGGGGTGGGAATTGGGGTGTTGACATGAAGTCAAATAAATGATTTCGAAATGAGTCCCAGCAGCGCTGCTGTACTTAGCAGTTAAAATATTTACTTGGAGATGCTGGAGTTTTGAAGTTCAGCTTCCCAACAGCCAGAAAAATGGGGGCAGGGAAGCATTTGTAGGTGATTTTATCCCAAAAATGTTCTTTGAAGCCGCCACCCTCCCACGCAGAGGAAGTGGCCCAGCCCTCGGCAGGCTGACAGGGGAACTGTCCCCCCAGCCTCACCTTGGTGCCATAATGTGGCCCCAGGGATTGTCCCCAAACACTGGCCTCACGCCTGGGAGCCTAGACAGGCCCCTCCAGCATCTGGAGGGAAACCTTTATCTCGCTCTGATCAGAACCTGCCTGTGACAAAATCAGCTGCAGCCTTCAGGGCCGCAGCGTGTGGGGAACTCATTAGCATCTGCGTGGAGTCCAGAGGCTGAATGGCTTTTCCTTCTGGTCCTGCAAGCTCACAGCCATGGTCTTGGCCAGCAGCTGGGGAGGCCAGTGCTGTCTGTGGAGTGCTGGGTGCCCAGCTCCAGGCTGGCTCCACGGGCTCCCAGGAACCGACCCCCCCGAGAGGGTCAGCAGCCTATAGCGCTGTGACGGGTTCCACTTCTGTGCCTCTACCCAGAAGGTGCTCAGTAAATATTTGATGAAACAAGGATAGACTAAAATTGGGCGAAATTATCACCTGGATTATAGAAATCAGGGCCTATGAAATTGTATGCACCCTGTGAAATGTCCCTGGAGACCTTTACTGTGACATGTACTGAAGGTGAGAGGAGTAACAAGCAGCTGACCGGCTCCCCACTCCTGCTGTCTGGTCCTCCAGCCCAGGCCAGACCCCATGGCACTCTCCTGGAGCATTGATGGCCCCGTGAAGCTGGCACCTCTGTCCTCCCAGCCTGCAGTTCCCACCGGCTTTGCAAGCCGCAGCTTCATGCTGGTCTCAGAAGCCTTCCTTCCAGCTCCCACCGCATCCCACAGCCCCACCTCTGCACAGAGTCTTTCCCAGGCTTTCTAAGCCTTTCCTAGGCTCGCTAAGCTTGTCCCAGTATCTCTAAGCCTGACCCAGGCTCTCTAAAGCCGTGGAGGCTGCCACGGTAAGTGGTGCTGGTTTCCAGAGCCAAGTCACAGTTGAGCTGACCCAAAAATAGTGTTCAAGAGCATTAGGAGATGTCCCAAGTCCTTGGCACCCCTCTTTCTCCTAAAGTGCACCTGGTTCCCTTCAGCACACCCAACCCCACGCAGCCTTCAGGGCCAGTTTGAATGACCTGCTCCTGGAAACCTGCGGAGGTGGAACCATGTGGACTCTCCCATTACAGAACTGAGGGCATCTTTTATCTCCGGCACCCTAAACTTAATGAGAGAAGATTGGGGCCAGCTCTGATTACCCACCCCTCCCCCACTCTGGGGCAGGAAACTTCCTGTGGACAGGAACCCTGGCTTAGTCACTGCTGGTTCACCCACAGCGGCAGAAAGGACATTCTTGTGGTCAGTCCAAGGAGACTCATGTCCATGCGGCTCGGGGGCTCCTGACGGTTGTTTGGAGCCACAGTACAAGCATCCAGTTTAACACTTGTCATGATCCCGCTTGTGAGCTCGTTTGAAATCGTTCCATATTGACTCCACGTGGAATTGACTTGGTACTCGACACATAGGACTCTTTGTAAAACATGTTTGATTAGCTGGTGTCTCCTCTGGGCAGTGGTTACAGGTTGTGGTCTCATCCACGAATGGGCGGACTTGGGGTTTGGGGAGAGATGTGGGCCCATGCTGACCACCCACCTGGCCCCAGGGAGGGCTGTCAGGTGTTCCTCCTGGGCCCACTAGAAAGCACGCCCCCGAATGCCCAGTAGCTGCTGGGTGGGCCAAGGATGGAGGGGACTCAGAGGGCAGCCCCTCTTGCGGGCAGGATGGCCGAAGCCCTAGACCCAGAGGTGGGGCCAGGCCAGGACAAGTGCTGCCTCCAGGAGGCAGGAAGTGAGCAGGGCTCAGGCCAAGGTCAGGCTCTGCTGGGTGTGGTTCAGGGGGTGAGTGAGTGGGCTTGGGCCCTGTGACAGAGGACGTGACAGACAAGCATGACCAGAACTTCCCAACAGAGGAGAAGGCGGTAACCACTGGGGCCCCACTTGCCCAGGTGGGGGTCCCTCCAGCCTCCTGCCCATTCCCCAGAGATTCTGGGTCAGGGCTCTGGGAGGGGGGCCTGGGAATGTGGATTTTTACAGTGCTCTGGGGGAATCTGACCACCAGGGAAATGGTTTAAGGGCCCTCCTGGATCTCTGAGGCCACCCCAAGTCCAGCTATGAGCCCCTGGGTCCAAGGGTTTGAGGTGCCAGTGACCCTGGGTCCTTCTCTATTGTCTGGCTCAGCTCAGCTGTGTAATGAAGGCCAGTGGCAGCTGGGCCTGTGGACGGTGGCCCATGTATCCACCTAGCTTTAGGGTGTGGTCCTGGGAGCCAGAACCCAGCCCTGATGGGCAAGGTGGTCTCCAGCTGCAGGGCTAAAACTCACCAGCACCCAGGTCCTGGGTGGGAACAGGGCCCCCAGGTGTTCACATGGGCTCTCATGAGTGGGATGAAAGGAGCAGATGAGGCTAACGGTGGGGCCGCCTCAGTTTCCCGTGTACTGTCCCCCTGCTGATCGGATGTGGGTGAAAGAGCAGCACAGCAGGTGCTGGCCTCCCATGTAGCCACCTGCTGGCTCTGAAGTCCCAAACTGTGGGTCTGTGCCAGGGAGCAGCTTCCTCTCCCTCCTCCGGGTCTGCAGATGCCTGGGGTGGGGTCCCACTCCCACCTCCCTGGGGACCCTGAGAAGACAGGCAGATGCCAGCCAGCACCTCCAGACCACAGCAGCTACAGGACGAGAGCAGAAACCAGTCACATGAGGAACTGGTTTTTTTTAAAAATTTTCTTTTCATTTCAAACCAATTTTGAACATATCGAAAAGTTGAAAGAGTAAAGAGTGCAGAGAATACCGCACATTCATCCGCCACAGCCCTGTTCAAGTTTTGCCAATTGTCCTAATAATGTCCTTTACAGAAAAATATCCAATCTAGGGTCACATGTAGCCCAGTTGCCATGTCCTCATGTTCCCCCTCAACCTGGACCATTCTTCGGTCTTTCCTGACGGTCATGACTGTGACGTTAAAGAGTGAAATGTCCCCAATTTGGGTTTGATTAGGCCCAGATGTCCCTGGAGTGTCACTCATCTGGACATGCCCTGTTGGGTGGTGAACGTGTCCCCGTGTCCACTCTCGGAGGAGCTAACCTTGCCTGTCTGATGAACATGGGTCTGCAGGGGTCTCCAGTGGAAAGTTAGCTCCAGTTGCAGTTTGTACACATTTTATGGGGGACACACAGAGGTTCATTCCACTTTCACCACTAGTCAGCGTTTCCTGACGTTCTCATTACCTGAATCAGTTGTTACTGTAACGGCCGACAAACAGAGCGACTTGCTAGTTCCATTACTTATCAGCTGGACTTGTATGGTAAGGAAGAGCTCTCTCCTTTCCCCATTTATTATTTCAATTTATTTATGTCAATAGAGCCTCAGAGAGTCCCAGGTTGTGCAGTGGGTTATCATCTGTTACTGCCCTTATTTATTTTATTTCGGTGCTCGAATGTGTCCCAGCGGGAGCCCCTTCTGGCTGGTTTCTGTGTCTCTTCAATACGTACCAATGTTTTTAAGCATTTCATGACCATGCGCCCCCCTCCCCCCCCTTTGTGCCTCTACACCCAACCCTCAGGCTCTGTTCCAGGCCCCTCTTTGGTGTGCAGACCTCCCACCTCTGCCAGCGAGACCACCAGGCACTGGGCTGCCTGTAGTCCCCAAACATTTGCCATTTACTCAGCAACATGCCCTTCTCACACCTGCTTGCTTGAGAAGGAAGGAGAGGTGTCTTCTAATTAAGCACCTGGGACCCCAATGTGGAGGTCTCTCAGGTAGAAGATGGGGGACCTCACTCTACATCATCTCTGGGGTGAGGTGGCAGGTCCTGCTGGTCCTCGGCAGCCTCATGGTCAGGCTCAGCCACAGAGGAGGGGGAGGCTGGAGGCTTTGGGATTCACCCCAGTCTGGGGCACGTGGGGAGCTCCACTGTAGCAGGAGGGGCCCAGAGCCATCTCCTTGCTGGCCCTGCCCTCCCTGAGGCCATAGCGGGGCCCCACGCAGATCCCCGCTGGCTGCAGTGGGATCTCACATTTCATTTCCAACTCAGACCCTGGGACTCAGTCCCAGCTAAAGCTAATTTAAACTATCCACTTCTACTTGTTCTAACAGCTCTGAACAACCATCAGAATTACCATATTTATAAAGAGCTTGGCCTGGAAATATTCTGCTGTGGAGAAAGTGGCCCTTGACTGCCGCCAGTGTCCTGGGCTCCCCTGAATTTTCAGGGACAGGGCTCGGCTTAACAGGAGGCCTCAGACACGGATGTGACAAGGGGGAGAGCTCTCATCCCGGGGGGCAGGCCAGGCAGCCAGACGGCCTGTCCATTTAGCCTGGCTGCTTGGCCGCAGCTGCCCCAGCACACAAAGGGGCCTTGTTCACACCCATCATGTGCTCCCAACCTCTCTCTGGACATGATTAGGTGTGGGAACTATTTCCCCTGGGGCTGCCTTTGACATTTGCCATTCATCTCAGAGGAGGCATCTGGACCGAAGGGGCCTCTCCAACCTCCCGACTGACTCACTGCAGCAGGATCAAGAGCAGGCTGCCCTGATGCGCCTGCTAACCGAGCACAGGTTGTGGGTCCGCCTTGCTGTCCACATCCTAATGTGCAAGGCTGGTCTGGGGGTGGGGGTGAGAGAACAGGAGGAAGACAGACCTGGGGACACAAGTTCACACGTGCTCGCACGCACAAACACATATGCAGAGAGATGGAGCATTCTACACAGAGTAGTGAGGGATGCACAATCTGTTCCCCAAGGACATTGGCACACACACATCTGCACACACGCAAGCACACACTGGGCCCAGCCGGCCCCAGCAGAGCTGCAATCTCAGTGAAACCAGGGGGCTTGAGGTCCCCACCCCTTCCTGCTGCCGGCTGCCCCAGGGCGAGGAAGGAACATCCCACAGCCACCAGGAGAGGGCTGGAGAGGTGGAGCTCGGTAACTGGCTGGGCTGTGCTCCCCTCCGTGTGTGATTCCGGTGCTCTCCAGGATAACCATGGGGCTAGAGCGTGTTGTTGGAACTGTCCACCCAAACCGCAATTATGCAGCCCAGAGCTGGCCTGCTGTTTACAGGGCCTGGGGTAACGGAAAGAGGCTTTTGTAAACATTGCAGAATTGCAACATCGGCCTTTTGAGTCTGAAACGTGGATGGGTGTTACGTGGCGTGCAAGGGTCCTGGGGGCCTGAGCCTTTTGGGGCAGCACCTCTGCAGGCAAGCTGGTGGAGAGCCCTCGGGACCTTGGTCAGGCTTGTTATCACCTGCAAATACCTGCAACCACTGCTCTGTGGCCAGGCGGGTAAAAGAGAGAAACCTAGTGGACAGAGATGATAGTCTAGCTTCCTTCCAGCTGAGCCCCCTCCCTGCCCTTGGCCAGGCAACTCCTTCCTCTCTGCATGAGGTGCTTGGGACCTCTGGGCAGCAAGGTCACATGGATATAGGTCCCCCCCCCCCAAAAAAAAATCCATGTTCAGTCCCTGGAACCCATGGATGTGGCCTAATAAGGAAAGGGCGTCTGCAGATTTGGCTGAGTTACAGCTCTGGTATGAGGAGATCATCCCGGATTATCTGGGTGGGCGCTAAACGCCTGAAGAGAGGACACACACAAGGTGGAGGCCACGTGACCACAAACACAGAGAATGGAGCGAAGTGGCCACAAGCCCAGGAATGCGTGGAGCCGGCAGGAGCTGAGTGTGAGAGAGGAGCCTCCCCTGGATCCTTGGAGGGAGACTTTTGGGGGCAGCATCTCTGCAGGCAGGCTGGTAGATGGCCCTCGGGACCCTGGACAGGCTTGTCATCAGCAGATACCCTGAGACACCCTAATTTAGGACCTTCAGCCCCTGAACTGTGAGGAATATATTTCTGTTATTTAAGCCCCCAGTCTGTGGTCCTTTGTTGCGGCTACCTAGGGGTATTGATGGACACCTGAGAACTGCAGGGGGACTTTGTTCAAGTTCCTCTAAAATGTAGGGGACAGGACAGGAGACGTGACTTTTGAAAATTCCAAAAATATCTGTTTTTCCTGGACTTTCAGTCTTCTGTACTCTGATCAGAAAATTAAAACAGCCACATGTGAGCAGGCGGCAGCCATCTCTGCTGTGGTCAGGTGGGCGCTGGAGGAGGGCCGGGGATTGGGGGCCTGGTGCTCAGGTGCCAGGACTGATCTGTGATGCCTGCTTGACTTCTGTGGACAGAGAGCCCCTCCTCACTGTAAACTCAGGCTGTAAATTCTGGCTCACGGAGTCCCTGCCCTTACCGGCACCATGCCCTGCACCTGCTTGTCCTTAGCTGGGAGAAAATGGGTCCCAAAGTGGGTCCCAAAGGGGCAATGGCCTGGCTGAGGCCAAACAGCTACTCCAGGAAAGCCAGCCACTTTCCATCCATAGGGCCACCTGCCCTCCAGAGGAGTCCGGACCCATCAGTGATGTGGGCCTTGGGCAGGGATTGGAGGGGCTGCCCCCAGTTAGAGATGGGTCTGGACTCCCATGCCCAGCACTTTCCTGGGTGATGGAGTTACTCCGGGAACACACATGCACATGTGTGCATGTGCACATACACGCTCACATAAATACCTACATGCATGCTCACACACAACCACACATGTACATGCACATACCTGCACACATGCTGACACTCAAACACACACACCGCCCCACACCTGCAGATGCATGCTCAGTCAGTATGCCCACAGGTGGAAGTGAGCAGGGGGGACATTCCAGGCTGAGTGAGAAGAGCACAGGTATGCCAGGGACAGCTGGGCACGTGGAGGTGGCATCTGTTGGCTCTGCTTCAGGATGACCTTGGGTGCCTGATTGTCCAGGCCTCTGACTCAATGGGTGCTGCCAGCCAAGGTGGAGCCGGCTGAGTGACTGGGGGAGAAAGACCAACCCTGGGTCCAGGTGATGACCCCCACGCACTGGGAGCTCCCTTCCCGGCAACCCACTGACCCCCGATTCGTGGTGGGGCACCCCGGCCTTTCCCAGAGCCAGCAGAGGGACGGAAGACTAAACAATATCATCCACTTCTCATTTCCCGAAAAATTCTTTCGGCCAAAATAAATAGATGTTGATCAGCTGCTCAGTCACCCATAGAAACACTGGTCAGCTCAGAGACAGGCAGGACAGCCAAATGGCAGAAGATTTTGGAATGGCTCACAGTGCTGCCCAGAGCAGGGGCTTTGCCCTGTCAGCTCAGGACACTCGCCCCACACCTTCCCCCAAAGACAGTTTTGCATAATCCCCTTCATGGGCTGTTTCCTTCAACGAGGGGGGTCAGGACAGCAGGGGACTCAGATACACATCCCGACACACGAATGTGAAGATGTCTGTTCTCCCCACACTGATACACATGTGAGAAGTGATCTTAGCCAAACCCCCAAAGCTTCCTGATGGAACTTGACACTAGGAGACAGCAAGTGTTTAAGAAGAACCAAGATAATTCTGAAAAATTACTAAGAGGCCAACAGGGTCCTGAAGGAGGAGAACCTGATGCTGGCTTACCGTGAAGACACAGTGATCCAGACCATGCGGTGCTGGTGATGGATCAGAGATCAACAGAACAGATGAGAGAGCCCCAAAACAGACCCACAGAAATACAGGGACTGATCTTTCACAAACGCTGTTCAATGGAGCAAAGAAGGTCTTTCCAACAAAGGGTGTTGGAACTACTGAACTTCCACAAGCAAGAAAAAAAAGTCTAGACACAGACCTCACACCAGTCACAGAAATTAACTCAAGATGGATCACAGACCTAAATGTAAAATGCAAAACTATAGAACTTCTAGAGGTAACATAGGAGAAAACCTACATGGCCCTGGTATGGTGATGACTCTTTTAGATACAACATCAAGAGCATGATCCATGAAAGAATTCATCAGCTGGACTTCATTTAATTTCATTAAAGTTTAAAACTTCTCTGCAAAAGATACTGTCAAGAGAATGAGAAGACAAGCCACTGACAGGGAGAGAATATTTGCAAAACATGTATCTGGTAAAAGACTGTTATCCAAAATATACAAGAACGCTTCAAACTCAACCCAATTAAAAAAAGATAGACCTTAACAGACACCTCACAAATAAGCACATGAAAAAATGTTCCACATCAGATGTCTTGAGAGAAACGCAAATAAAAACACCAATGAGATGCCATCACACACCTATTAGAACGGCTGCAACCCAGGACCCTGGCCCCAAATGCTGTGCGCAAGGGGAGCGACAGGAACCCGGCTCATCGCCGGCGGGAGCGCAGAGTGGGCGCAGCCGCTGTGCAAGGCAGGTTGGCGGATTCTTACGAAACGAAACCTGCTCTTACCACACAAGGCCCGGCAAAAGTAGATTTACAGTTGTGAGTACACAAAACACCAAGTTTATTCTTGTATTATTATTTATTCATTATGTTATTTTCCATACAAACAACTGTAGAACCCACTTTCGCCCCACGCGGTATTATCCGGCAATCACCCAACTTGGTATTTACCCAAAGGAGCTGAAAATGTATGTCCACTGAACTACCAGGCAAAACAGAGACAGACCCATAGATAGAAAGCAGACAGACAGAAACCAAAGGAGAGAGAACTCATGGACGTAGACAGCAGGGTGGTGATTGCAGGGGGCAGGGGGTGGGGGGAAGGTGGGAGAGGGCATCGAGGGGGTAAATGGTGATGGGGAAAGAAAGAAAATATACGTCCACACAAACACCTACACCTGGCTGTTTATAGCAGTTTTATTCATAATTGCCAAACTTGGAAGCAACCAAGATGTCCTTCAGTAGGAGAGTGGATAAATAAACTGTGATCCATCCAAACAATGAAATATTAGTTAGTGATTAAAAAAAATGAGCTATCAAGGCATGAAAAGACACAGAGGAACCTTAAGTGCATATTACAAAGTGAAAGAAGCCAATCTGAACAGTCCACACACTATGATTCCAACTATACGACACTCTGGAAAAGGCAAAACTATGGAGACAGTAAAAAGATCAGCGACTGCCAGTGGCTGGGGGAGGCAGGACGAACAGGCGGAGCACAGAGGATTTGGGGGGCAGGGAAACTATTCTGTATGAACTATAATGGGGACACATGTCATTTTACATTGGTCCAAACCCACAGAATGTGCGACATCGAGAGCGAACCCTAATGTACACTGGGCGATCATACGTGTCAGCGCAGTTTCATCAGTCGGAACAAACATGCCGCTCCAGTGGGGCTGTCGATAGTGGGGGAGGCTGACTGTGTTTGGGGGTGCAGGGCTCATATAGGAACTCTCTACCTTCTACTGAATTTTGCTGTGAATCTAAAACTTCCCTAAAAGTCTGTTTAAAAAACAACTGAGAAGGCGCCTTAATAGACATCTAGACACATAAGAAAAGCAGAGCAAATGAGAGGGTTTTCTGGCCACCGGAATAGAGAAAAAAAATCAGTGGGGCGGAATCGAGGGTGCAGAGAAAGCCCCCTGCATCTGTGGAGCGCCATCCATGGCAGGGGGCATCCCGTATAAGGTGGGAGGAGGGAGTAATGTGTGTGTACACACACCCATTCCTTGCTTCCTTCATAAAATGTGAAAACTAAAACCATAATACCAGCAGAAGGGAAGATGGAAGGCCTCAGTTTTGATCCCGGAGTAGGACTGGCTGACCGAAGCCAGGACATACCCACACGGGATCCAAAGGAGCAGATGGATAAACTGGATGCTACCAGAAGTTAAAATTGTTATGACAACCCCATAGACAAAGTGAAAAGGTGGGTGACAGACGGGAGGCTAATAAACGTGAAGGACGCCTCAAGCTCATGTAACCAGGGAAATACCAGCCGAGTGGAAAGTGGACCTCCTGACGCGCAAGCAGGTGTGGGCAGGGCAGTGGGTGGTGGGGACCCATCCTTAGGGCGCTCCTCCTATCTGTTACCTGTGAAGGGCTGGCAGTGTAGGCTTCAGTCCCTGGCAAGACGTCTCGCAGTCGTCAGCTCTGTCCCATTGATATTCTTTAGATTTTCAACGTGAAACCGTTCTTGGCCCTGGAGGGCAGCCGTGGAACCAGGCTGGCCCCTGGGTGGGTCTTCTCCGAGCAGTCTGGGCACCTCTGGGCACAGCTGAAAATGCAGACCTGGGAGCAGGGTGGGGCCACATTCTTGCTTCGATGCACCCTGGGGGTTCTGACAAGCTTGAGAAGGGTGCTTGGGAAAATACTGGCAAGCGCTGGGGAAACCTCCTGATGTCGATCCTGGGCACTGGAGTTCCCGGTGCCCTCCATCAAAAGCAGTTTCTGAGGCAGCACATCTTGGTGAGGCCGGAGATACTGCATTCCTACCCAGCGCCTGGGATGCCCAGGCTTGCTCTTGAAGATCACCACCCTTTGCCGCCTTAAAAAGGCCCACCACCAGAGTGACACTTTTACCAGCAGCTCACATGTGCTACACGTGCATGGAATTTTCCAGGAATATCCTCTCTTACCTGGATATTAAAAGCTCCAATGTCCCTTCAAAAAATTGAACATTTCCCAGGTTTCAGATGGTGGCACCTGCCCCCCCCCCCCAACCTAGGGCATTTCCCATACCCTCGAGCCATCTTCCCAAGGTGGGGGCTGACCTGCCTGGGTTTGGGGCCAGATTTCTTACCACCTGGTGGACACTGGGCTTGGCTGGGAGCCTGTCCTGTCTGCAGGGATCTCGGGACCAACAGAACAGCATATCTGTGTGTGGCCTACACTCCACCCAGCCTGTACCTCAGCTCCTGGGACACGAGGCCCCCAGCTAGAAGCCTAGGCTCTCGTGGTCCTGGCCCAGAACCCAGATCCCTATCCACAGTGACTTCAAGGTGCTCCCCCAGCCTGCTGGGCTCTGCTGTGCCTGCAGACAATGGCTCCCAGGGCACCCCAGTCCGAGGACTGCCCTCAAGTCCATGGCATGACCCCTGGGGAAGGGGATTGGGGCTGCTCTCTGGACTGTCCAGGGTTTTAGGAGCATGTGAGTGTAAATGAGTGTCTGAGTGTGTGTGAGCACGTCAGTGTAAGTGTGTAGTTGTGTATGAGTGTGTGTGAGTGTCAGTGTGAGTGTGTGAGCATGTGGGTGCAGGTGGAAAGTTAAGTAGGGAGAAAAAGAGACAGAAAGTGGGCTTGAATCTTACTGGTGACAAAACCCCATGAAGGTGTCAGATCTGAAAGTCCCTGAGGCACCATCTGCCTGGGGTCCTTCATGGGGGTCCTGAGGGGTTTTGTGACACTGGAAGGGAGGAAATCATGGCAGCCACTGGACTCAACTCTGATGCTGGCATCAAACGTCTCCGTGAAGAAGCCCATGCATTTAATTACACACTGAGAAATTTTATTGCTGGTTGTCAGCACAATTGGTTTATAATCTCTTATTTTCATTCTGCACATTTTGTTATTTTTAAAAAAATTTTAATCCTCACCTGAGGATATAATTTTAGAGAGAGGGGAAGGGAGAAAGAGAGGGAGAGGGAAGGAGGGAGAGAGGGAGAGAGAGAGGGAGAGAGAGAGGGAGAGAGAGAGGGAGAGAGAGAGGGAGAGAGGGAGGGAGAGAGAGAGAGAGGGAGAGAGAGGGAGAGAGAGGGAGAGAGAGAGGGAGAGAGGGAGGGAGAGAGAGAGAGAGGGAGAGAGAGGGAGAGAGAGAGAGAAGCTCGCTAGGCTCCCTCCCGCACCCTCCCTGACTGGGGATGGAACCTGCAACCTAGGTTTGTGCCCCGACCGGGGATCCAATGAAACCCACAGCCCTTAGGTGTGTGGGATGGCGCTGCAACCAGCTGAGCCACACCGGCTGGGGCTTTATTCTCTGTGTTTTAAAACAGCTTCTGAGAATAAACAGGCTTCACAGATGGCCAGAGGGACTGTAGTACATAAACACGTAAAGAAAACCCGATGTGGCCCCGGTGGGCAGTGACCGGTGGGCAATGCAGGCCCAGGTGGAGCCAGGAAGATAGGCCAGGTCTGCACCTGCGAGCTGCGGTGCCCCCCATCCTCCCCGTTTCCCGCAGCCGCCAGAAGGAAGGAAGCCAACCCCGCCTCTGGCCTGGCCGCCCCGGCGCCCTGCTCAGGACCTTGTGTCGGCCCATCCTAAGGCCAAGTGGGAGGTTATTCTGGGAACTGGTGCTGAGGCCCAGGGAGCTCCTTATAAGGCTCTGTCCAGCAGCGTGATGCCATCTGCACCCGAGGTCCACCCTGCCACCCGGCCTGCTGCGGACCTGAGGGCTGCGGAGGCCCCACTACCCTCAGCCCACCTCCCCTGGTGTCCAGATTCTCTCCTGTGTCCCATGATGTTCTCTTGAAATTTAAACGAATTAACCGACCTCTTGGCCTGGGGGGACTTGGGACAGAAGTGGGGAGCAGAGCTCTGGGCTGGCCTTCCACATCCTTATATGATGAAGCGCCTGGTCCTGGCTGAGTCACTGGCGTTGGAGGCTGGGCCGTGGGAGCCAGTGATTTAGCTTATTTTTAGAGGCTCTAACAGGAACACCTGGGTTGGGCCCAAATAATACAAGCGTTTTAGCGGTTCAATAAAAATAACTTTGTTCCAAATCCTCCAAAGGGGAGACAATCAGTGAGCTCAACCAGCCATTTCCTGAGACTAACGCTTCCTCCTTACCCAGCTATCCAGGCACCGAGGGGGACCCAGTCCATCCAGATGTGTCCCCAGGAGGACACACGCCTATACCAAGCCACCCATAATTTCTGTTCTTTTCACGAGGAATCAGGAAAATGAGCAGATGTGAAACCAGGATCAGATTTTAATTGTCTTCCCAAGAGGGTTTATAGTTGGACCCCTGGCACCTGGCATGGGACCTGGCACCCGAGGGCGTCCTGATGGCATCGGGTGTGGAACAAACAAATGAATGATCGAGCAGCCTATGTTCAAAGCCATCAGATGCATAAAGCAGCTCTACAAACCAGCCACCCCATGTCACTATTGGGCGGTGCCCAGCATGGTCCTTTGGTGGCCAAGGGGCAGCTGGCCGTCCCTGCTGCCCAGGTGTGTGATTTGACCAGACCAGACCTTGCCGTCTGTGAAGGGAGTCATACCACCTCCCCAGGTGCCTCCTAAGTGTTTTCAGAAGAACTGAAACAGGAGGTCATTGCTAGGAAGTCCCCAGGACACAGTTGGTGACATGGAACAGTTGGTCCCCCCGCTTTGCTACTGTGAAAAGCATCAGCCCGCAATTTCTGGCTGAGCCCTCCGGATCCTGCCACAGTGGTGCCTGGCTGACCTCGCCGTGCATCCCAGGAGCCCGTCAGAAACTCGGCCTCTGGATCGCGAAGCTCCTCTTCCCAGCTCGGCTCTACCCTCAAAGACTCAACCAGTGCTGCCTGCCCAGCCTCCTGCTGTAGGCCTGTCCTCACTCACCTTCTGCTAAAGTCCCCTTTCAATCAGCATCTTTGATACGTCCAGTGCCTGTTCCCCAGTAAATGGTGACTCTTGGGAACACTCCAGCACACCTGGAGTTTACCCCAAGCTCCCTGGGGTCCTGCTCTCTCTGTCCTCATTTTATGTCTCTCCTGCCTAGCTGGCCACCTCCCTCTCCGCCTCCCCCTCTGCTCAGTCAGCCTGCCTCCCTCAGTGCTCCAATGGCCAGCCACCGTCCTGCCTTCTCCCAGGGGTACCTCTGCCAGGAGTGTTCTCCCTACTTGGCTCCCTCCTGCTAAGCTGCTACCCTCAAGGCCCACCCTGACCTCCTGGGTCCCTGCACACTCTGATCCCCTCTCTGCAGTTTTCTTTCCTACTGCACATGTCGCCTTGAACACACGACAGGCATCACCTCCTTATGATGTGTCACTCATTGTTTGCTCCCCTGTGGAACGAGGGCTAGTGTGGTGGGGATCTGTGTCTGCTTCACTGCTGACACCCCCCAGTGCCAGGACCGAAGCCTGCGCATAGAGGGCCCTGCAAACCCTCCCAGGTGAGGGAAAGCCATGGTGACATCTTTGATGGGACTGCAAACACTAACTTCGCCTCACCTGACTCGCCTCTGATGGGCAGGGTCTGGGGATCTGGCGGCCGTTCCTCCTGCCATGACTCACCCTCCTGCGCTGGGCCTTCACCGCATCAAAACCCCCTCAGCTTGATAAATAATGTTCCTAAGGTCCTGGCCTTTGAGATGCCCTTTCAGCGACTGCACATTCTTGCCGCGCGTGTCTGTAATGGAGCTGACTGCCCAGCCTCCCGTCCCAGGAAATCCGCAGCCTGCGCTCCAGGTGGCAGCACTCCGGTCTGCCGTCCTGGCACGTGGTGGGGACTCAGCCAGGACATCAGTGGCGGCCAGCGGCAGCCGTGGTGAGAGGCTGGCCTGGCATCTGTCCACTTCTTCCTAGATGACCAGAGGGAAGACACAGGATGGGCAGTTCCTGGGCATCTGCCAGACCAACCCCCACCTCAGGGAGGTCACCTGCAAGCTGAGGTCCTGAGTCACTGCCCTGAAGGACACCCAAGCTACCCGAGAGGGTCCTGACAGGCTTCTGACGGGGCCACAGGTTGCCTGGCCAAGGGCAGCAGAGCTGGGGACCCTCAGGAATATTCTGTCACCTCTGCCTGTGTCTCCAGCTGCCCACACTTCATTCCCAGGAGGCCGGCATTTGCTGGGTCCCTGGGGCACAGCACCTTCTCACCTGCTCTTTGTAGGAATGCTCCATCATTCTTTCCCTGACCATGGCGTTGGTCATGGTGCTGGGCCTGCATTTCTCCCACCCCTATCCAGCCAATCTCCGAGTGCTGTGGCTTCTGGGTCCGCTTCATCCATTCCTGCCAGGTCCTCCCTGTCTTCCCACC